>NW_026294573.1:164740572-167188072 GCF_007827085.1 Peromyscus californicus insignis | reverse complement strand
TTTGGGGGGTATGGTGTATGTGTGTGGTGCACACATGTGAGAACGTGTGCCTCTGCTCACACATACAGAGGCCAGAGCAGGCTATTAAGCATCTTCTCTCTCTGCCTTATTACCTTAAGATGGGGTCTCTCACTGAACTGGAAGCCCACTATTCTGGTTAGGCTGGCTAGCCAATATGCTCCCAGGATCCAGCTGTCTCATGCCTGGCTTTTTATGTGGGTGCTGAGGATTTAAACTCAGGTTCTCAAGTTTGCAGAGCAAGTACCCTTACCCACTGCATCATCTCTCCAACTCCTAAACAATTATTTTAAGATAACTTTCATTATTTATATGTTTGGTGTGCCTGGACACAGTGTATGTGAGTAAACACGCACATGTGGGTACCCAGTGAAGCCACAGAAGAGCACTGGGTCGCTTGCTTAGAGGAGGAGTACAGGCATTTGTGAATTACCTGACGTTGGTACTGGCATCTAAACTGAGCAGCAAGCACTCTTAACCACTGGGCCATTTCTCCTTCCCTTAAGATCAATTTTAAAACAGGACAAAGTTCTACAGTGTTATGACTTCTCATTCTGCAGATTTCTCTGACTCTTTTGAGTTTCATTTGTTAGTGATCCCCTTAAGTGCTCACAGGATTTTGAATCCTGCATTTTTTCTGTGGGTTTGAAATAGAGACTATTTTTCCCAGTCAAGCTCTTGCCTTCTGGACCTCTGCTGGCTCTTCTAATCTCAGTTGTTAGTTTTTCCTTTCCATATTCAAGTGACTTCTTAGTAATGTTCCACACTTTTCCATGAAAGTCACTTCCAGGAGCACTAGCCGCTAGGTTTGGCTAGCAAACTGGCTGGCTCCATTCCCTCTAACTAGAGTCTAACTGGTCCCAGACCTCTCCACTTTACACCCCTGGAGGAACATGGTAGTCCGCTTTCTGTTACTGTGAGAAACACCTGAGAACATCAAGAAGAGGGAAAGATTTCCTGGGCTCCGTGATTTAGAGGTTTAAGTTCATGGTTGCTTGGCTTTATCATTTTGAGGACCATCCAAGGCAGGGCATCATGGTGGAAGCATGTTATAGAGGAAACTTTCTCATCTTGTGGTGACCGAGAAGCAGAGGAGAAAGGAAGGGGTCCAGGCCCCAGCATCCCCTTCAAGAGCATGCTCAATGACCCAAGTTCATTTCACTAGACCTTACCTCCAAAAGGTACCTCTGCTGAATAGGCCAGTGACCTACTGGCCACTAGGATATGGCCTCTGTGGGACAATTACAACCCGAATCTAAATGAATTATACAGTTGTGCTTTCTAGGAATCCCCATGAAGAGTGAATGAGTAGTACTCAACAGAGACCTGGCCAGCACTGAATCCTAGCCTGAGCCTTCCTCCAGGACTCTTGGCCCACTCCAAAAATGACCCTCCACCACCTATGTTTGTCTGGGTTCGTGTGTTCCTGCATGTGCATGTGTTTGCCCAGGTGAGCGTGTGTATGTGTGTGTGTGTGTGTGTGTGTGTGTGTGAGAGAGAGAGAGAGAGAGAGAGAGAGAGAGAGAGAGAGAGAGAGAGAGAGAAGAGGCCAGAGGTCAATGTTAAGTGTCTTTCTCTGTCACTTGTTTTGAGACAGGGTCTCTCAGAAAACCTGGAGCTCACAGGTTGGGCAAGACCAGCTGACCAGCAAGCTGGGGAGATCCCTCTGTCTCCACCTCCTGGCACTGGGCTCACATAGGCTCTTTAAATGGGTGCTGAGGATCGAACACAGGTCGTCATGCTCATAGGGCAAGTACCTTACCAAGTAACCATTCTGTATCGCCCCTCTGCCTACTTTTGTAAGTCAGGTTTTGTTAGAGCACAGACATACCTGTTCATTCACGTATCGCCTGTGGCTACATTCCTGTTGTGACGGTGCAAAGCCATTTCCCATCTGGCCTTTAAAGTCTCAGCTTGTTAACCCTCTGGACCTCTCTCCAGGTTTCTGGGGGGACAGCCCATTTTCAGAATTGTCAGTTGACGTGACTCAGGAAATGGCACCAAGTAGGAGCTATAAATTGGTGTTATTGGCTTTCGACTGATCTGTCTGGGTGTGAGCGTGCGATGTGCCGCTCACTAGCCCATCACTGAATTGTTCTCTGCTTCCCTTGCCCAAAAGACAATCTCCACTCATCTGGTAAGGGCCTGATAAACAACTGTCTGTTTGAACTCCTCACACTGAAAAGCAGAGTTTGGAACAGCGGCCCTCAAGTTTCAGTCAGCAATGGAACCACCCAGGACCACCAGAAGGAAGGAGAAAGCTGAGCGCCCCTCCCAGAAATGATTGTTTCATAGGGGCTGAGTGAAAACGACGTTTGCCATAGTCCATGCTTTATGGCCACTGCCATTGCGACTCTTCCTGCTTTGAGAATTTCTGCTCTAAGAAGTGGTTCTCCACCAAGGCTGCACCCAAGAGCCTCCAGGGAGCTTTCAAACCGTAGACATCCAGGTCACAGTGCAGAGTAATGAAATCAGAGGATCAGGGCTTCCAGAGCGACGCCAGCACAAAGTAAGGGCATGGGGAGGGTCTCTGCGTGGTTCTCTTGGTCAATGCTACGCCATTTACACTGTTGAAAGCTTAGATAGGATACTGATCTGTTACGGAAGAGAGTACGAAATCTGTGGGGTTTGCAGCGTTTTCCTTTTGTACTAAATGGTTTTTGTTTTTACCTTGTGACCAAAGAGACAGGTCATTCACATGAAAGCACGTTGAGTTTTAGAACAGGCTGAGAGCAGACTATAATTCTGAACAATATTTGTCTTCCTCCTTCTGCACATTTACATCTGTAATGGTTAATTTTCATTGCCAACTTGCCTGGGTTTGGACTCATGTAGGAGGAAAACCTGTGGGTGTGTCCACGCTTGCTTCCAGGGAGTGTTAACTGGTCACCTGAGGAGCGAGACCCACCCTGCGTGCCAACTGTGAACTGTCCGCTCCGTTGGCTGGGATCGCAGACTGAGTAAAAAGGAAAAAGAGAAAGCTGAGGCCAGCATGGTCTTTCTCTGCATCCTGACTGAGGATGCGATGACCAGTGGCCTCAAGCTCCTGTTGCCGCAGATAGAGCTGCTCTTGCTGTAACCCCTCTCCCACCATGACAGACAGCACCATCAAACTATGAGCTGAAATAAAGCCTTCCTTCTCCTCTCTCTCTGTGTTTTTCAAGACAGGATTTGTCCTGGAACTCACTGTGTAGACCAGGCTGTCCTTAAACTCAGCGATCCGCCTGCCTCCGCCTCCCGAGTGCTGGGATTAAAGGTGTGTGCCACCACTGCCCAGCTGAGACCTTCCTTTTCTAAGTTGCTTTTATTGGGTGTTTTGTCTCAGCAGTGAGGAAAATGATTAATACAACACACAACGCAGCCAGTTTTGGGATTTTCAGGTTTTCTTGTCTTGTATCCAGCTAAGACTTGACTTCCTCTAAATCAGTGGTTCTCAACCTGTGGGTCATGACCCCTTTGGTGGCTTGAACGACCCTTTCACAGGGGTCACCGAAGACCATCAGAACACACAGATATTTACATTACAATTCATAACAGTAGCATAATAACAGTTATAAAGTAGCAATGAAAATAATTTTAGGATTGGGGGGGTCACCACAGCTGTATTAAAAGATTGCAGCATTAGGAAGGTTGAGAACTACTGCTCCAAACTGCCTTTGCCTCTATTTCTCTGGCCCTCCCCTCCTTCACCGGCACTTCACAATGAGACTATTAGCACCAACGAGCACCGTTCTCTGGAACTGTGGAGTTGACCATGTGTCTTCATCGCCCCAACCCTCAGTGCCTCCCTGCTGCCCCCCAAAATCAGATCCACACTTCACCTGACCTGTACCTGGCCCCTCCTCCACCATGATCTTGTTCTACATGCACTGCTGTGTCTGCCCTTGACGGGAGCTTCTCTCAGCTTCTGAAAGGACCTGAGCTGTTCCCACTCAAGGCCTTCCCCCCACATCAGCGTTCTCTACCTGGTCTGCTCAACCACTCAACCAAATGGACTTTACCTAAAACCGTCATCCCGCCATCTTGTCTATGGCTAATCTTACACCCCTGGTCACACTGCCGCATCGTCTCTCATGACAAACATCAGTTTTCCATGTTTGGCTCTCTCCTCTTCTTCCTCTGCCTTTCTCTTTTTCTCTCCCTTCTCTCTTCCATCCCTCCCCACTGTCTCCTTTCTCCCGTCCATATTACTTACTACATTTTCCTCCTAACTGTGACCCAACACTTGACAGAAGCAGCTGAAAGCAGGAAGGGTGACCTGTGGCTTCAGGATACAGTCCTTCACGATGGGGAAGTGTAGCAGTGAGAACAGCTCTAGCTGTGGGTGGCCAGTCACTCTCCCCATCTTCAGTCTGGGAGCAGGGAGAGTTGAGTGCTGCTGCTCTACCTTCAGTCTTGAACCCCAACCCATGAACTCTCCAGCCAAGTCCCTTTAAACTGCTCTGGAAACACCATTACAGACACATCCAGAAGTGTGTCTCTGGTAATCCTAAATCCCATCAAGTTGACAATCAAGACTTTCCTTTCTCTCTGACTTCCACTCCAGAACCCAACTTCCCGTAGGAAAAAAAAAAAAAGACCGAGTCATTCTGTCCTCTGCTGTGTCCCTAGAACTGGACCAGAGTGAGAGGACCCGACCCCTAGCGGACAGCTGCCAAGGGCCCTGTCATAGGCCTGTGTTCTTCAAAAAATGCAGACCATCCAGATTTTATGTGATTTAAAATCCTGGCAACTGAACTAAACTTTAAAAAACAGCCCTTTTGAGAGGCCAAACAAAACACATAACACATCTGTGTGCTGGATGCAGCCCGAGGGCTGCCAGTTTGCAACCTCTGCCGAGATCCAGATGGATGGAATCTAAAGTTGTCCTCTGATCTACCAGCCCACTTACCCTATCAAAGGAGGACCGGGTTAGATGTGGTTTGGATTATCAATGTTTCCTAAGAAAAGATAATTCTTTGAACCTGAATTTGATGCTGGACTTCAAGGCCGGCCCCAGGATGGAGGGAACTCAGCTAGCCTGTCATCCAGTGAACATTCCTTTGTACCTGGTAGTGCCAAGAATAGGGCAGCCCTTTGGGCAGTGGCTGGAGATCAAAGACCTAAGTTGTGCTGCCCCCTCCCACCCAGCCCGCCAGCCAGGCCCTCCTCCTACCCAGCACCCTTGGCACCTGGCATCAATCTGGCTTCTCTCCATCCCACCGGCAGCAGGTTCTACAGCCCCTTCTACACCAGCCACTTCCCTGGCTTCCTGGAAACCTGACCGCTCCCAAGGACACCAAAGGTACTGCCCTCTCCGGTCCAGCCTCAGTCTCCCCTTCCTGCCCAAAGTAGTCCTTCAGGTCAGCCCAGTGGCGTTTTCATTTGTTTGTTTGTTTGCTTTATTGTCTGTGAACTTTCGCTACATATTTACCTGCTCATCCCCCTGAATGAACTTTTTTCTAATGCATTTCAAAGTACATTGTAAAAATCAGTTCTCTTTTACAGGCACATTATAAACATTTGAGACCTATTACTGTTTTTTCCTTTTAAGATAAAATTTGTCTTCAATGAAATGCACAAATCTTAAGTAAACAGCTGCAGAGCTTTGGGGAATGCATACTTGTGGGAAAGCAAATTTGTGTCAAATGGTAGAACATTGCCATCATCTGCAAGAGGTTTCTAAAACCCCTTCCCAGTCACTGTTTCCACCTCACCCAAAAAAGCAAGCACAATTCTGAGTTTTACCTGTTTCAAAACCTCATCCAGATAAAACTGTGCAGATCTGCTGTTCTGAGAGAGCCTTCACACAATGAAGTTTATTTGAGATGCATGGCAGTAATGAACTTTTTGGTGGGCTTATTGAATTTATTGCCAAGTGATCTTTTGTTGACTATTTCTGTTCTACCTGTGGGCTCATGGACTGTTTCCAGGGGGTTGTTTTCTTTTATTTTTGGTAGATGTGGGGAAGGAGGGAAATTGTGAATAAACTGAACTTTCTTGTATAGTTATTTTTATTTTTCTTCTGCGAGAATATTTAGGTATGAAACTGCAAGATCACTGGGGAAGTAGAACTGTGATTATTATATCAAGTGATATCAGTGTGGTGGCCCATTGCCTGCAACACCATCACTTGGGAGCCGAAGGCAGGGGCATCACGAGTTCAAAGCCAGCCTGGGCTACAGAGTGAGATTCTGTCTCAAAAAAGAGTTAGCAGTCACAATTGAGTTCCCACTACTGGTCAGGCCTGACTGGGTTTATCCAGGAAATGGAAGATAAATATTTGCCTCCAGGAGTTTGCAGTTCAATGAATGAGGTAGTGACCATAAAAATGAGAACACCTGGGCATGAGGCTGTCATCTCCTAACGCTAGCACTGGAGAACCCCGTGTTCCAAGCTGGGGTGATCTGAACATTGGGGAAGGCTTCTTGCTGGAAGCAAGCCTTGAACCGCACTTGGAAATATGGGTGGGAGAATGAAAGAGTACATCAGGTTAGGACGGATATGGGAACACATGGACATAGGGCAGGCCTAGGCTAGAGACTGCCCTGGCCTAGAAGAGCCCAGTGAAGACCAAAATACAGTTGGACTGCTGGGTGCTCAGGGCTCAACTCTGGATCAGGCCCGGGAACTCCATTTTCACAGAGTCTCCTCTTTCCTTTTCTGGGGCACAGAAATTTTGGTCCCAACACAATACTAAAAAAAAAAAAAAACACCCAGATATGGCTACGGAATTTTAGAGTGCCTTTAAATGTCTAGCTGCAGGAAACAGAAACTGTCGTTTTTCACACTGCTCTGGGGACATTTCATCTTTATGGCCTAGTTCCCCAGTTAAGTGGCTGCGTCACAGAACTGTGTGGCGTGGGGGATGTCTTAGGGATAAATGGCTATTATGATTACATTGTGATCCTCTCAGCGTTATGAATTACCATCTTTCTGTCTTCCGTTATGCTCTCACATGTCTGAAAGTTAGAAAAGCAGTATTTTGGTCAAGGTGGTTAAATTATAACAACTTTTAACAACCTGGTGATCAAATTCACTTTCAGTAACTTAGTCTAGGCAACAACCTACTCCCTCCGGCTGGCATGAAAGGACCACGCTTTCCTTCACGCTTTTTGTATTTTTTTTTCCCCTTGGTAAGACAAACCATCTCTGGGCAAAGTCAGATGTCTCTGCTCTTTCTAATATGTATCTTTTCCAGACTTCACAAAGGAACTCCCTTCACTAACGGATTCTAGTCTCTGAGTCAGAATCCTGTAAAGATACTCAGATGGCCTCAGGGAAGAGAAATCTGTCAGCCATTCTTGCAACACATTTGGATTGCCAAGTTCCTGAATTAGCCCTTTGATGTGATTTTTCCAGGTCATATAACACAGAACACACTCTAAAAAGAAATGGAGGCTCTCAGTGTGGATAATCCACACTCTTCTGGGCCTTTGCACATGGTCATGGTTTTTTTTTTTTTTTTAGCAGATATAGCTTACAGGAAGATCTCTGATAGGTTCGTGGCCTAGGTCTCACATTTCGTCACGCTGGGTAGTGAGATAGGCTAGCTGGGCAGTCTGTATTTGCTGTGTAGTAGCCTCTGTGGAATTATGGGAACCTTAATGTTCCATCTACTACTGCCTCATTATGCTTGGCATTTCCAGTTTGAGTGCTAAGAGTCATATGTCCCAGAATCCTTCAGTCCTACGCAAACAGAGATGGTTGGTCACCCTACCCACAGCCATTGCCTGGTGAGTATTTCTCTCTAAATAAAACTTGGTTTTCTAGAGTTCTAGTCAAAAGAAGAAATTTCAGAGGTAGTTGCTAAAATTCCGGCCCAAAGGAGACATAATCAACACCCACCTCTTCTCCTAATGTCCCAGTGACAAATAGAGGCTCAGTGCAGTCCAAGTTCATTCTGAGGAACCACTGAGTTTATTGGGCTTCCTTTCAAAGCTTAGGTGAGGGGGTCACTTACAGGGGTGTGGGCGATCCTCCAACAGAACAGGCTGCACCCAGAAAGCCTTTACCTAGTAGGGACAGGGGCTTCCCTATAGCCATGTAGAAGGAGTCCTCACTTCCCCAGGCCATGGGCAGTTAAAGCAGAGTTGCATGCTACAGCTAAGGAGTGGCTGGACACTTGGGTGCCCTTCTCCTCCCTTCCATGTGGAGGGTGTAAACTGTGAACAAACCCAGTTGGGATGACTTTTTACAAGGGATGGAAGTTGAATGCCGCAAGATGGCAGTTGCTTGGCTCAGAGGACAGTCACTCACAACAGAAGTATGTGTTGAAAGGCACCAGCCCAAATTCTGAGCTAGCTTGCCAGTCAGCAAGAATGGCCAAGTAGGGTGCTGGGGGAAAAAACAACAGCCAAACCTCTTCTAGTGGGGATCTTAGGGTCAGGTTTCCTGTAGTTCTTCTGGGTACAGCCAGTTGGAAGGGTGGGTTAAAGCCATCAGTTTTAGCAGCAAATATCATTTCTGGATCCGTTTCCATGCTCTTTAATGAGACAATAGATCTTCCACAGCTGTTTTGTTTGAGGATTTCAGAGAGAGCATGATATACAGTCGGCAACCCTGGTTCTGACCCGGAGGTCGGAGGTCAGGTCACTGCAAGCCTTTGGAGGGTTTGGCTCTGTGTCAAGTAGGGAAATGTGTGCTCTCTCCCACTTAGAAGAAAGAGGACATGGCTTTGAGAGTGATTTGTTGTACCCTGGAGGGTCAAAAGGAGCCGCTCCGGTGACACTGCCTTCCTTTCTCGGGGGGCTAGTCTCTGTCAGCCTGGTTGTCACCTCAGGATCAGAAGGGTCCGAGGTTTCTTCCTCCAAGGAAGCTGGTTTCACCCTCCAAGCATGTGAGGCTGCTCCCCTGAGAGAATTCCCAGGGGCTGTCACAGGTGGGCTCTGTGTGATCAGGTCTTGGGGCACTGTCTTTCTGAGTTGCCTGGAATTGGGGGGATCCCATTGTCCTCCAGTTCATATAACAGTCTAAAACCTGAATCCAGCCTCATATCCTGAACCCCCCGTGCTGGAGGCAGCGTTCTGGGCACTCTCCCATCTGTCTCCCTTACCTGATCCTGTGACAGTGACCAGGGACAGTATCCCCGATTGTCCCTTTGGGACTTATGGCTGAGCTCAGTGCCCACAACTCCGACAGTTGCAGGTATCTGACTCTACTACCCATGCCAGCCAAGACACACAAGGTGTTCTTCATTACAGACTAGACAGGGGGCCTGAGTTACAAGGAAATAATTCAATCTAGCAGGCTAGGATGACATTGCCAACCCAAAGAACAATTTATGAGGTCATCCAAGCCTGGATGTGGAATGAATTCCATAACACAATAACTCACCGCAGATCACCTTGTTTAATTTTATTTTTCCTAGTAATGGGGTCTTCCTGCTATCATTTATGTTCCAGACAATATAAAAACAATGCAAGCATTCTGCTAGAAAACTCCTTTATGTCTGAAATGCAAAGAGTTATGACAATGGTATATGAGCATTACCCAAATTAGTCCTGTCGTAAGTTAATTTACTCTATTGAAGAGTCTAAGCATGTTTATTAACTATTATTGCAGCACAGAAAGAAAGCAGAATTTGGGCAGAGTAGGTTAGCCACAGTTTTCTGAAGCACTCTTTGCAGTTCAAATCTCCAGTCCTAGGACCACACTCTCCTAGTAAACCAGCTTTTTTCGGGGTGGGGGGTGGCGGGAGATCCCACGAGACAAGGAGGAAGATGCTCAGGTTTTCCTAATCCCTCCCTGGTCTGTGAAGGAGGGTCTGGGACATAAGACAATTGATGACCCTTCCCCAGAGAAGCAAACCTCTGAGATATTTGAGGGTATGTGGAGCAGGTTACAGGCTGAGCAGGGCTCACAGTGACAAAGAGGCTTCAGAGACTTACAGCTGCAACCACATGCTGACCATGAGAGCATGAAACTGAGTTCTAATCTCTAGAAGCCACGCGAAAGCTAGGTGAGGGCTGGGGAGATGAACTTGCAGTTAAGAGCACTGGCCCCGCTTTCAGAGGACCTGAGTCCAGCTCACAACTGCCTGGAACTCTAGTTCCAGAAGATCTGATGCCCTCTTCTGGCCTCACGGGCACCTGCACTCACACACACATGACCCACACACAGACACACATAAATAAAAATAAAATAGATCTTAAGGGCTGGAGAGATGGCTCAGAGGTTAAGAGCACTGACTGTTCTTCCAGAGGTCCTGAGTTCAATTCCCAGCAACCACATGGTGGCTCACAACCGTCTGTAATGAGATCTGGTGCCCTCTTCTATATACATAATTAATTAATTAATTAATCAATTAATTTAATAAAACTCAGTGAGCTCCTGAAAAAAAAAAATCTTAAAAAAAAAAAAAAGGCCGAGTAATGCCAGCACCTGTAATCTCAGTGCTTCTCCAGGAAGATAAAAGGCAGAAATAGGAGAATCCCCAGAAGCTTGGGGTACAGATGGCCTGGTGTCCCCAGTGGGAAAAGATAATGAGGTCCTGTCTTAAATAAGATGGAGACAAAGACTGACTGGTCTCCTGACCGCGACACAGTCCAAGCCGTGTTCCTGAATTCTCACACACACACACACACACACACACACACACACACACACACACACAGGAACGAGCATACACATTGCACACACACACACACACACACACACACACAGGAACGAGCATACACAGTGCACACACACACACACACACACACACGCACACACACACACAGGAGCACACATACATGCACACACAGCCATAGAAACACAGTTGCTATGGTCAAGCCTCACACCCTGTCACTGAAACTGGTCCTCGCTATAAGGAAGAGCCATCGGAGCTGCCCTGGCTTCCGGCCTTCTTTTATGGAGACCGGGGAAGGAATGCCTTCCGCGTTCAACTGTTTGTGTGAAAATGGTCTAGTCCAAGAGGTTCTCACAGCTCGCTTGGCAAGGATGTCCGCCTCACCCCGGGGAATTTCCCCAGTTCCCTGCTGCCTCTGCCTCACACCTGAGGCCTTCACTGCATGCACCTGTGAGGAGGCCAAGGCAAACAGAACTGCAAAATGGAACTGAAAAAGGGTCATGGGAAGAAGTTCTTGCCACTGAGGAGAAGCTAGTGGGTAGCTCAAGGTTTGTGTGTGTCAATTACTCCAGCAGGTCGGTGAAAGCTGTGTGGAAAACATGAATGAAAATAGTTCTGGTTACCCACTCTGACGTAACAAGCCACCCAGAGTTGCTGTGGCAAGAACATCATGGTTGTAATATTCCTCACAGTCTGGGGGTCGACTGGGTTCAGCAGGGTGGTGGTCCAGCTCTTTGTGATACCTGCTGGGTCTGTGATTACCAGAGGGCTCTGGGGCTGGAACACCCAGGATGGCCCACTCACACCACCAGCTGGCGATGCTGACTGAGTCTGAACCACAGCTGAGGCTGTTGAGCAAATGCCTACATGTATAGCTCGGGTTCCTCACAGAATGGTGGCTGAGTGCGGAGAGGCTCAGAACAGGGAATGGCCCCGTAGAGAAGCAGGAGGCGAGGCCCAGAAGGCCCGGAACTGGCATGTGACTCCCACTGGATTCTATTGATTGAGCAATTACAAAACCAGCCCAGATTTAAGGGGAGGAGAAATGAACCCACTTCTTAACGGAGAGAGTGAACCTCTTCAACAATCCTTAACACAATGTGGAACTCCATATTAGACAGCACATCCCACACAAAACCCAACCCCATGGCCTCTATAGCTCTTCAGGCATTCCTATGCAAGCGTAGCTCCAGTGGAATTTCTACCCTCTGCTCATGACTCTTCTCTTGTAGCAGAGACTATCTTCAGAAGACAACTGAAACAGGGCTCCAACCAGGAGCTCACCTGAAGCAAAACATAGCTTAGTGTCAAGGTGAGAAGGATCGCCACCTCAGAGCACCTCCGTGAATATCACCTCCAGGCAGGGCATCCCAAAGCTCAGTAGCAGTTGCCATCTCCAGAGGGCCTTGGGGAAGATGCTCTGAGAGTTGCTGGTTGTCAAGTTCCTGTGCCCATGAGCTCTTTCCACATCACTGACAGCGCCCCACCTCTTGGTGGCAAGGGGTGGAGTTACTGAGAGCAGCTGTTGCTTTACTAAACAATTAGATGCATGTTGCCACACCTGTGCTCTAGAAAGGCGACACCTATTTACAGTCTGTGTGTTCGGTGAACTGCTATGTCTGGACACTGCAGTAGTCATATAACTTTTCTAAGGCAAGGTGAACGTTTATTCACCCCAGAAACATTTATTCACCTTTGATGACATACCAGAGGATCAGTTCTATCCAACTCCAGTTTGGTAAGTCAGTTAGATTATTGGTGTTACTCTACAGGACCCTGGGTTAGGGATCCTGGGTTAGGGATCCTGGGTGACTCTCAAGCATCTGCAGCAACCAAACGTCAATCTGCATGGATGGAGGCTCCATCCTTGCTGATTCCTGCCCAAGCTGCAGGCAGCTCCAGCAAAGAGTGCCCCTACCCCCAGCAACTGTTTACTGCATAAATAACCTCAAAGAGGAGTCTGATGGGTTTTATAACTACCGCGAGCTTCCTAAACCACACAGCTGTGTGTTTGTATGTGTTGTGTATGCATATCTGTGTGTTTGTGGGACGTCAAGGTTGATGTCAAATGTCTTTTTCTTCATTACTCTTTGATTTTTATTTCTCTTTGATACAGGGCTACCCACTGAACCTGATCAGCGAACTTCTGTGATCTTCCTGTTGCCCACCCCTCGCAAGGCTGGCATTACAGATATGTGCCACCATTCCCAGCTCTTTACTTGTGTCCCAAGAATTAGCAGATACTCAATGTTTGGGTAGCAGGCACTGCACCATCTGAGCCGTCTCCCCCATAGTTTTGTTGGTTTCCTGAGTCTTCTGAGCCACCCTTATACTTTGAAGAGAGAAAGGTCTAATTCGGAAGAGACCGATACACAGTAATAGTCTTTATGTCTGCTTCACCAGGATATCCAGTGTTTAGAAGATAATGGAATTAGGGCTGTGATGGAGGAGCGGTCTAGTTCTTCAAAAGGAGAATCAAACTCCCTTCCTTGAATCTCCCTCTCCACTTTCCTAAACAGGAATGTCAAAAGTGGCCTGCAGCCAGGCGGTGGTGGCGCATGCCTTTAATCCCAGCACTCCAGAGGCAGAGCCAGGCGGATCTCTGTGAGTTCGAGGCCAGCCTGGTCTCCAAAGCGAGTTTCAGGAAAGGCGCAAAGCTACACAGAGAAACCCTGTCTCGAAAAACAAACAAAAAACAACAAAAAAAAGTGGCCTGCAAGGTAGGGGCAGAAGGATTATGTGTTTCAAGCCAGCCAGGCCTACACAGTACGACCCTGTTGCAAAAACAACAACAACAAGACCACATTAAGGCAGAAGGGAGAAGAATGGGACCCGCAAAAGGAATGATGTAGATGGTTGGTGGGGATGGTGACTATGAGCAATAGACAATAATGTATGTGTATGGAATGTCACAATTTAACCAATGTGTATGCTAACTAAGAAGAACGAACAATAAAAAACATGGTCCACGGCCCCTGACGGTAGTGCTGATGGGCTGTCTTCCTACCTGCTCCAGCCACTCATTCAGCTTTTGAACATCCCCCCTCTGCTGGCATCCTCCTCCTCCTCCTGCAGTTCCTTCTCAGGTCCCTTCACAAGCACCTCTCTCCAACCCACCTCTTAAATGCTGCTGCTTCCCAAGGCTTTGTCCTTAGCCTTTTGCTCTTCTTGAGTCTGAAATCATCTAGAGCAGTGGTCGTCAACCTTCCTTTAATACAGCTCCTCGTGTTGTGGTGACCCCCTATCATAAAATTATTTCCTTGCTACTTCAGAACTGTAATTTTTCTACTGTTATGAATCATAATGTAAATATCTCATATATGAGCACCCAAAGGGGTCACGACCCACAGGCGGAGAACCACTGATTTAGAGGAGGTTTAGTTAGTCAGGAATCACTGACCATCATCCAGGCACCCATTGCTTACAATACTCTCTCTCCTGGGTAGCAATACTGCAGCCTCTGTCTCTGTAAGTCCAGAACTAAACCCATCGCCACTTGCCCCACTCTCCAAATCAGGAGCTTGGGTGGCCGGTCCTACTGTATGTGGACATGCAGCATTAAGGCCTGTCACATCAGCCTTCTAAGAAGGTATACCAACAGCGCCATGGGCAGCTTAGATCCAACGTATCAGAGGCATCTTCCCAGACTCCAGGGACAGTGCATGCCTTCCTAGGTTTCTGTTGGTTTTTAACCATCTTCCCTCACCTCCTCCAGGGGTCTAGAGAAGAAGGTAAGGCAGGTGTGTGGGGAATGTGGGATCCCTTTGTGAGAAAAGTTATCTCACCTATGGGCTGTTCTCACACCAACCTGAGAGGCCCTGGGAGCCACAGGCATTTGACTAGGTGGAGGAAGCATCCGCAGTTGCTCCTTAAAGAGGGAGAGGCCCAAGGCAGTGCTCTGAAAACGCTCCCTGCCCTGGGTCTTCCGAGAACATTCAACTTGTTGTGATATCTATTTATGTAACTGTTTTATGGTTATGTTTACGAGACCAAAATTCTGTGATACAAAACAGTGCCGGGGCTATTCATCCCTGCTCTCTCTTCTGAGCACCTACTTAAAATTTCCTGCACGCTGTAGTTGATCAATACTTATTGATTAATTCATTGATGTCTTTTGGTCAATCATAAGTCATGTTTATGAGCGCTTACTCTGAGCCACATATAGCTCAAAACACTTTAAATGTATTGACTCACAGAATTAATTTATTTAATCTATATAACCATACTGCTACTCTGGTTTTATAGCCAAGGAGAGTGAGGCCTGGAGAAGTTAAGCTTATTTCACACATCTGGAGACTGAGCAGGAAGGCCAGGAGCTGAATTCAGGTAATCTGACTCCAGACTCCCAACTTAACTTTTTTATTTTATTTCTTCATTATGTGTATGTGAGTGTGTACGTTTGTGCACGTGAGTACAGGTGCCTGCAGAGGCCAGAAGAGTTGAAGTTACAGGCAGCTGAGCTGCCTGATGTGGGTGTTAGGCATTGAACTCCAGAACTCTTATCAACACCCAGAACTGCTTCTTTGGTGGTCGATGAAGAAGACGTATGTCAACAGTTGGACAGGTGAGGGGTAGATGTGGTGGTAGTGGAGGGAGGCTGAGGAAATCTCAGTGTTCACAAGGATTTACATCCAGAGGGAAAACATGCAAAATGATTCCTACAGCATCTTGGTTACAGTTGACGAAGCCAAGCACTACCTTATGAAAAGCAGGCATAGAGGGTAGAATGCCTTTTCAGTAATGAATTTGTGGTCATTGGCCTCAGTCTTCCCACTGCTTCCATAAACCCTGCAGGAGCGGAAACTGAACTGTGTTCTTTTCTTCCTAAAGTATGTCTGTTTCTAGCCTTTATCTTGATTCTATTTTATCTTCCTGATTGGAAACATTTGGGACTTTAGACTTAATTTGGCTTACCATTGGGATTAATTCAAGGATGGAGTCTTCATCCATATTTGTTGGTAGATAAACAGGACTTAGTGAAAGCTGGAAATACAATAGAGGGCAAGTTATATTCGCCAGACTTCCAGGTTCTGGCCCTCAGTCTGTAGCGGGACTGATCATGAAGAGATGTGTATTAGATTGGGTCAACTCTAGCAGTGACTGACCTCTGAGTTTCCTACTTTCAGAAATTCAGAGACAAGTTGGGTGCTTAGAAATCACATTGAGCTGATGAAGGCAGATCTTATTCCTTGCTCTGCACTCAGAGAAAGAAGTAGGACCAGTGGCTAAGGATCACTCTGGAAAATGACTCCGTGTAGGAGGTTTGGGGGAGGCTCAAGAGGAGAAGACTTTTTTATTGTCCATTCCTGAAGCGGATGAGGAGACAGACTTGCCTGTTCTCTTAGCCTCCTCCAGAACATCCCATTTCCTCATTCTTCTCCAAGGCAGGCCCTTTAGTTTGCAGTCCAGATTTCTGATTCTTTCTGTGGTCTGTCTCCTACTCACCCAAGCAACCAAGTCTCTTCCCTTCTTTGAACACCTCCGAGCAAAGTTTGTAAGAAACTAAAACAGAGATTGCCTGTGTCTCCCGACCTCAGCTGCCAACTCAACCTCCTCTTTTGGTCCAAACCATTCAGGAAAACATGCCTTGCATTTTCGGGGTGGGGGAGGGTAGAGACCAGGATGGATGACCAAGCTGCTGCCTTGCCCCACTCCCTCATTATTGTTCTAGCTGAAGGAAAGGAGGCTTATTTAAAATACGCTAATTTAAGATCACTGGAAATGTTTTCTTTGTTGCTCTAGGTAGTTTGATGACTCATTCCGGATACTTCTGTGGTTCACAGGAGACTTGAAACTGAAGGCTGAAAGGATTAAGCATAACCAAGCAAAAACACTACAACCTTTACAAACTTGAAAGCTGCCCGTGACATCTAGGGGAACGCTGTTCGGTTATTTAAGTTTCACTGTCGACTACCTTGAGCATAAGGACTAGTGCATGATTATAACGCGCCTCACCTCCCTGGGAAACATGGGAGAGAGCCCAGGCAGCTGTGTGTTGGGTTGTGGTTCTGCCTTCTCAGATGACTATTCCACCGAGGGGGTGCAGTCATGGTTGTACAGTATAAACCAAGGTTAGGCTTCTGGTCCAAGTTGGACCAGCCGGGGTAGCGCTTCCCAAGACTCTGGAATGAAGTCAAAAGAGAAAGTTGGTGTTTCTTCAGGTGTCTGTACACTTGGATTCTGTTGCTGGCCGTGTTTTCCAGTGTGTGTAAGTAGGAAGCTGGAGCTGCTTTAGGGAGAGAGAAGGGGGGAATTGAGAGAGACGGAGAGCTTCCTAGTTTCCAGCTAGCCTTCCACTTCCTGGCTCCAGTTGGCATCTGGACTTCTGCCCTTAGGTTCTGTGAGACTTCCTCCTGGCTTTGTACCAAATCTTGCGTTGCTAGCTTTACTCGCCTTTTCTAAGTCCAATGGGAAGAATCCTAACTGACATGAGATGGATTTTTCCTTTTAAGTGTTTGATAAAAATGTCACAATCAGAGACAAAATGTGAGTGACCGTGGAAGATCAGTTTAGGGCTACAGTTTTCTCAGGGGTCATTATTTTACACATGTGACAATGTGGTTTAGAACGTCCATTCAATGTCTGAAGCCAGATCCCTTGAGTCAGTGAATAAACTATTGTTCTTCCTCTAATATCCATTAATGGGCGGAAATAGTGTGTTTACTTTTTACATGTGCACATCTATGTTTGTTTGTTTACTCTTCCTTCCTTCCTTCCTTCCTTCCTTCCTTCCTTCCTTCCTTCCTTCCTTCCTTTCTTTCTTTCTTTCCTTCTTTCTTTCTTCCTTTCTTTCTGTTTTCTGAGACAGTGTTTCTCTGTGTTGTATAATCCCGGCTGGACTGTCCTGGAGCTCACTCTGTAGCCCAGGCTGGACTTAAACTCACACATCCGCCTGCCTCTGCCTCCCCAGTGCTGGGATTAAAGGTGTGCGCCACTGCCGCCCGCCCGCCCGGCTTATTTACTTTTTCTAACGTATTAATCTGTGGTGTGTGCATGTGTACACATCCATCACAGCTCGTGAGGAGAGGCCAGAGGACAACTCTCAGGAGTCAATGTGCTCCTTTTACTTTTACTGTGTCGGTTCTGAGGACGAAACTCAGGTCACCAAACTTGGTGGCCAGTGCTTTTACCTCCTGGGTTATCTACCTCCGGGGTTACCCAGGCCCCATGTAACATTCTTAACAACTCTATATTCTCCTGAATGTTTTGTTTGTTTTTCAAGACAGGGTTTCTCTGTGTAACCCTGGCTGTCCTGGAACTCGCTCTGCAGACTAGGCTGGCCTCGAAGTCAGAGATTCACCTGCCTCTCCCTCCCAAGTGCTGGGATTAAAGGGGTGTGACACCGCTGCCAGGCTCACCTGCATATTCTTATCCCTGGCTTTTAGTTGCAAACCTGAAAGTTGAAGCTCTTAAATGACTTCAACAAGGCTACAAGTTAAGACAACTAGACATTCATTCTCTTGGGCAAGAGGCCCTAGCCAAGTAGGCCAGACTTCTCTGTCCAGGTCATCACTCACACAATCAGGGAGGAAGCCTATTGAGGCAGAGTTTTCTGTCATATTCATCTAGTCAACATTTATTGAGCTTACTGTATTAAGTATCCAACTTTCCATATTGGGTACTTATTGGATTAAGTACTGTTCCAGGTGAAGACACTGGCCTTTGAATGTTGATAAGGTTAAAAGCTTTCACTCCAGTAAACATGCATGGGGAAATGGAAGCCATTAAGGTGAGACAAGATGCACTTCTAGAAATCTAGGTGTGGTGGCACAAGCCTGTATTCCCAGCATGCACGAGGCTCAAGGAGGAAGATCATGAGCTCAGGGCCAACCTGGAAAAGGAAAGATATAGAACAAGCTCTGAGCAGTTACTGTCCACACTCACATCCAGCAGGATTTAAACCCCAGTATGTATGTGGGTTTGGACACTTTCCAAAGTCACCAAGCCATCCTGAGAACCTCTGAATAATATGTTAAGCCTCTCTCTCCTCTCTCTCTCTCTCTCTCTCTCTCTCTCTCTCTCTCTCTCTCTCTCTCTCTCTCTGTTTGTATGATGTGCATATGTGTTCATGTGAGCATTTGCACATGGAGGCCAGAGTTACTGTGTCATCTTCAATTGCTCTCCACTTTTTATTTTTTTGAGACAAAGTCTCTCACTGAACCTGAGAGCTCAGCAATTTAGCTAGACTGTCCTGCGTGTGTGTGTGTGTGTGTGTGTGTGTGTGTGTGTGTGTGTGTGTGTGTAAGGGGGGTGTTACAGAAGCACGCCACACTACCCAACTTTTCTGTCGATGCTGGGGATCAGAACTCAGGTCCTCACACTTGTGCAGCCGACATTTTACTGAATGAGCCATTCCCTAGTCCCAAGATTAAAATTTCCAGCCATCTACTTCCATTCTATGGTGCACAAAATTGGTTGAAACTTTGGGGGGACAGAGAGGGGGAAATCATAACTGAGAATGTGTACTGGGGAGAAGGATGCCAGACGGTTTCTTAGAGGGGTTCCCCCGGGAAAGGGGAGGAATGTCTGTCACGGCCTGATGGGTGGTGTCCCACCATTGATCTTTGGCAAGTGGTAGTGGAAAGATAGTCAGGGTTCCAGAGTGCAATATTATATTTCCAATTAAAATGTGAAAACAAACCTTTTTCATGCACCACATTGGCCTCGGCCCTAGGAAGTGACTACAAAGCTCTGTGCTGATTGAGACAAGCTGAAAGCAGACACTGTAATTGATAAAGGAGATAAGTCAATCTGTGTCCTTTAAAGAATAATGAGTTCCATTTTTCATCAAAAAGATCTCCTTGTGCTGAAGAAACATTCTTTCAATAAATCTACTTAATGGTTTCCCCTCTAATGATATATAACCTTCCCTGTGGAGCTAGGCACCACGGCAGGCCTTGCCAGGGACGGAGGCCACCCATCATTTGCATCAGTAATTCCACAGAAAAAAGGAAAAAGAAAGAAAAACCAAAAGATGTGCCGGAAGTGCCACTGTTCCAGGAACATGCTCCAGCATCTTCCTGGACAGTTCTTGAAGGTAGAGGACTCGGGGTTTTGGATGAGGAATCAAAATTTATGCAAATGCCCAGCCTCCCCATCACTGCCGTTGTGGGTTTGGTAATGATTCAGCTCGGAGATGACTCCTTGTCAGGCAGCTGTGGTCAAATGCTTCAGATACCTGGGCCATGAGAGCTGAGGAGTTGTGTGTCTCTTGAGCTTGCCACCTTCCCACAGACCTGCCCAGCTGACTGTTTCTGTAGAAGGTAGTGGTGTTTACCTTGCTGGGAGAAGCATCCCTTCAGGGGCCCTCACCTCATCCAGGTGCCGAAGCCTCGGGGACCAAGTCCTAGCAAAAGCAAGGGCCTACCTCCCCGCCAAGGGACCGAGTTAGGGCCCCCCATGTCCTTGGTTAGGCAGCAGGACTGTGCCCAATCAAACACCTCTGAGAACCCCAACTTTACGACGTGTTGTTCTTTTCACTGGGACCCAGCCTTATGTAACCAAGCCTATTTCCTGCAAGGGCACCCAGCCCTCCCAGTACGGGCAGACTTCCCCACATGGGAATCATTAACAACAGCCCTGGAGTTATTTCCTTATAGTGCTGTTTGTTTGTCCTCCAGTCGCGTGTGAGTCAGCCAGATCATGATGTGTAGTGGTTTTGCTTGTGAAATCTTACATAATTCTATTGCTATTGTCAGGTTGGGCCAAGCAGTTAGACCATATAGTGTTTTCTCATTGCACAATGTTTGCAAATCAATAAGGAGAAAGCCTGAACAACGAGATGGCAGCGGCTGGCTGGGCCAGGCCCTAGTCAGGCCCCAGTCACCCAGGAGGCCGCCTGCAGTTTCACAGATGCAACCACTTCTAATTCCATGACTGGGCAGGACAGTGAGGCTGGGCGGTGACCTTCCCCACAGGTTTCACAGCGCTGACATTTAAAAGGCAGGAGGAAGGGAAAGAAAGAACAACAATTCATACAGAAGCTGACCAAATCTTTACTGCATTTGCCCCACGATGGATTCCAACATGCTGGTCCAGAGCGTGGGTAGCTAGCCGCTTCTCCAACAGGCTTTTCCCTTCCCCACCATGTACAGTATTTATTTTGATCCTACTCACTGTCCCGAGTCCAGAGGCAGTCACTAAAGACACTCGATGCAAACAGCGAGAGACTACAACACACGGATGGGGGTGGGCACAATTTCCACAATGGAGTCGACTCCGGAGCGGACGTGCAGAGGCAAGATGCCCCCTCGATGGCTAATGGCGTCATGTAGCGCAAAACCCACAACTGCTCGGTTGTGTTTCATTTTGTCTTTTTAAAAGTCCTGAAATACATGGAAACTACTTGTTCCTAGTATCATTTTATATTTTAAATCAATTATCTGACCTGATTTAAAACACAGTTATTTGCATACATCTTTGTGCAATGCACCCTAAAGTCATTCATATACGTGTGTGTGTGTGTGTGTGTGTGTGTGTGTTTGCAAGATGAAGGTTACAAATATCTGCATAAAAAGGGAAACTGTGCGACTCTATGAAGACAACCATCACATTCCACAGCACATCATTGGTTAATTTCTGAATTGTCAAGCATTATTTCAAACGAGAGTATAACGACAATCGCCACGACAAAACAATTGTAAGGACAGAACCAAACCCAGCTTCGCTAGGGGTCACTTTAAAGTGTTAGCTTGGCTCCTAACACTTTTCATTAATTGTTATTTTTAAGCTCCAGTAGTGGGATCAGATTTCTGCTGCCTCTGGGCAAATGAGTTATGATCTGATCTCAGGTTCCAAGGGAAATGCTCCGAGTTTTATTTTCCCTCAGTTGAATAAACAGTACCATGTACATTATCTCTTGTGTTAGAATAGTGTTGTCTTCACATAAGACTCAGACAGTGGTATTAGTCATTCATTTCCTTGAACACAGACACCCTCATGCGTGCTGACAGCTTTATAAGGACGCGGTGGCAGCCGTGGGTTCTGGGAGCTGCTAGATGGCCGACTTTGATTTCTTGCAGTCCTGAGTGATGGAGCCCGGGTTCGCCTGGTTATTGTCGGCTTTCTCCCGTAGGTGCTTGCCTTGTCTGAAAGATTAATACGTTAACAAGAGCTGAGGTCTGGAGCTGCACATCTTCAGACATGTTTATTAGCGGATGGCACACAGGATTCAAAGGTCACCACAAAAGTGACATTTTAAAGTGAAACAACAATATTTATGCCCAGATAGTCTGCTGATGAGATCATGTGGAAATGGTTTTCATTAAATTAGCTTATAAATGGTTGCCAATCTATAGACAACCTGAAATGCCACGTCTGTTTACCAAATGTGTCCTTCTCACGCTCTTCTTACCTTTTAAGACACATGACCGAATGCTGCTTTTTTGTTTGTTTGATTTTGAGCTCTTTTGTATGTTCGTGTAACTGTAGGATTAGCGTATCTACTTTTTAACCTCCCAAATTCTGTGTTTTTATTCTGACGGTCTCTTTTGTGTGAGTTCTGAGACGCACCAGCTACTATCGTGGCTCTGAAAGTGTTTGGGCTCTATTACGTAAATATAATGGACTCTTCATTTTGCTAGTATACATTGGGCCTCTAGAGAAACTCCAAACTCAGTCACCTCCATAGCACCTTATGTTCAACTCTCATCAAAAGCTGTAAGCTAGCTTTCAGGAATAACGATTATACTCGTGTGTTCGCTGGTGTCGTCCCTGCCGGCCCTGTTTCTGCGAAGGGGTGTGTTAATGTTCCATACAACAAAATAAAACACCAAATGCAGAGAAAGAGGGCGGGGCTGCTTTCAGTGCTGCTTCTGCTTTCTCTCAGGTGCACTTAGAAGACATGTGAGTGCATTTTTTTTTTTTTTTTTTTTTGGCTCAGAAACTGTGTTGGTGAGAGAATGCTTGACAGTACAGTGAGAGCAGACCTCTGTCAGCTGGGCAGCTGTGTACAGTCAACACGACTGTCAGGGTTCCCCTCCGTGGCATTGAAATGCAGGGACAATGGCCAGCTCACAGGCTAGAAGGTCCACAGACATTTTAGAAGAGTGGATTATAACTATATAGATGGGTTTCATTCTTCTGGATTTAATTGAGGTGTGAAGAATTTTGTAAGATTTAGACATCACTGTCTGGATTTTTTTTTAACCATACAATTATCATGTCTCATCTTTTGTATAGAAACGAGAGTAAAAATACTGACCAAGGAGTTACTCACTTTTCAAGAGAACCTGTTTCAACATTCACTGCCCCATCGATCGACTCCAGTCCTTGTTCAGAAAACTGTTTCAAGGCACTTAAAGCTGCCTGAAAGTGAAAACAGACAGAATCGTTCACTGACTTTCACAAAATGAACAGTTGATTTTCAAAGCACGCCAACATACAGAGGCTGCCATTTTCATGCTTTCTACCTTCTTAAGCAGAATTACATTTGAAAGTTTGCGTTGCTGTGGAGCAAGACCCAAGTGCACTGGACGCATATGTACGTATACTCATGTGCATGTGTGTGCATCCATGTGCACACTGGTACACGTGCACCCAGAACTATAAGTGCTCTGATCAATTGTCAGGAGAGGGGAAAAGAGCTCAGTGGCATGCCCTCCCTTATTCATGACTCTGCAAGATCGTGAAGTTCCATCTGCAAATGCAGACACTTAAAATGCTCCAACCATTTTGAAACTGCCTAATTTCTCCTCACATGGCTGAGACTATCTACATTCTCTTCCGTGAAATGCAAGGGCATTGGATTTTCTACTTTCAGCTCTCTTTTCAAAGTTAGTGGACACGGAGCTCCAACCAAGCCACAGAGTGGGGAGCAGGCATTCATTCTCAGAGTATAGGGTACCCTGAGAGGAGAAGGAAAGCCAGACTCCCCGCTCCTGTGGGCTCTGGGGAAACAGGACTGGCCCAGCAGAGCCTCCAGAGGTGTTGATAGGTCCTCACAGGCGTGGGATGCTGTCGGTGCTGACAGGCTGGTGGAGCCTGGCTGGATAGCTGGGAGGCACCAAAAATGCAATGCTGATAAGATCTACATAACTCGTTGACACACTTGTGCATGTTCCAAATTGTTAATTCTCTGAGTGAGAATTCGGCTCCTCTTCCCCTCCCCCACTCCGCCTCCTAAGCCCCACTAGAAGGTTTTTGTTGAGTCTGGGATAGGTGTCAGCAGTCCAGGACGTCAGAACCTCGGCGGGACCCTGCTGCTTCACACTTGGGGCATCTGGGTTTTCTCAGGGGCCTTTGAAAAAGGAGCTCACTCATGCGGTTTCCCAAATAGCTGACGAGGCACATGAGTTCTTTGAAATGTCTTTACGCAGAAATGATTTGGGGATGGGTTAATGTCAAATTAATGGACTAGAGTTTTTGGAGTAGGGGCACAGTTACAGGTTTATGGGAACTGAGCAGGTGACCTACACAGTCCCCACGCTCCTCCTCCCCATCCCTCTCACCTACAGCATCTTGCATTCCCAAGGGGTGTCTGTGATCAGCAAAATCAATGTATCAGCGAAGGTTCTTATCAGGAAAATCCATACTACCATTCCTCTTTCTTTTATTTCATTTCATTTTTTTATTTTATTTTATTTTATTTTATTTTTGTGAGAGAGAGGGGCTCATGTAGACCAGGCTGTTCTCAAACTCTGTAAGTAGCCAAGGATGACCTTGAACTTCTGACTTTCTTGCCTATCCTTCACAATGCTGGCATTACAGGTGAGGATGCACCACCATGCCTGGTTCACCTTGCATTTTGACAAATGCATAACTGACGTGCATTCACCATTACAGTATTACATTGAGGAGTTACACTGCTCTAAGAATCCCCAGTCTTGCCCATTTGTGCCTGTCTCCCGCCCCATCCCTGGCAGCTCCTTTCCTGCCTCAGTAGCTTTGTCACGAGGCTGAAACGCTTTCCTCTGTAGCCTGTTTTGGACTCTTCTATGTCTTCTCCTCGTTCATTTCTCTGTATAGCTGGATAATATCCCCTTGCATGCATATGCCACAGTTTATTTTCCCCCTTCACTTCTGAGACTCACCTTGACTGTTTCTAGTCTGGGGAGACTGTGAATAAAATTGCTATAAAGGTCTGTGAAGGTTTCAGTGTAGAACTTAAACATCTGCCTCCCTTCTTTTTAGTCCTTCTTTTTTGTTTTATAAGCCACAACTTCAATATGCAACGAAACGGGTAGTTTTCTATTCCAACAGACGTGTTTCCAGAGCCGCATGTTTATAAGCCTTCCTATAGAGGTCAATTCCCATTATTTTCATTTTAAAAAATTAATACACTTTGAATTAAAGTATAATTACAGCACTTTCCCCTCTCCAGCCCCTCCCAAGTCCCCTACCTCTAATTCCGTCTGCTTCCCACCTTTCAAATTGATAGCCTCTTTTTTGACTATTATTGTTACATATATCTGTATATAAAAGTATGTATAAATACATAAATTTAACCTGCTGAGTTTGTGCTGTTTGTTTTATATATATAATTTCAGCTGCTATTAATCCTATACCATGCTTCCTTCTAGTAAAACAACTGGGCATCATTTCAATAGTTTCTGTATTATAAATTTTAGACTGTTTTAGGCCTAAGATGATATGTGCGTTTTGTTACTATTGTTGTGTTTGGTTTTTGTTGGTTTGTTTATTTGAGGTGGAGATCTTAGATATCTCAAGCTGGCCCTCCAACACGTGATGTGCTCATAGCCTCCCGTGAACTTTCTAGTATTCCCGTTAACAACCCTCCAAGCGCTGGGTTTATGGGCGTGCAGCATCGTGCCCACCCAGCTAGAGTATGTTCATTTTCAGTGAGTTTGGTGTAAGCTTCCCATCTGCCCCAGGAGGAGCTGTGCCGTGGGCAGCAGTGGGAGGAAGGTGTTTCTTCAGGTCTGCACCACCTGCCCCCCCCACACACACACAGGGCTACTCTGGGTCAGATGAGCACATGGTGTTGTGACTCAAGGCCCGCCCCATCTACAGCGCTTCATCTTCATCATTTACCTTGTTTGGTTTCTCAAGACAGGGTTTCTCTGTGTAGCCCAGGCCGTCCTGGAACTCTCTCTGTAGCCCAGGCTGGCCTCGAACTCACAGAGATCTGCCTGCCTCTGCCTCCCGAGTGCTGGGATTAAAGATGTGTGCTACCCCACCCACCCCCCAACTATCATTTACCCTCTTCATTGCACTTGGAGTTAGTGATGTGTGGCTGCTTTCCAAACTTAAACTCAACACTTTAGAGACCCAGATTTGGACAGTTCTCATCCTGCCCCTGGGATGGGGAGATCTAGAGGAATCTGACTGTCACTTCCATTGGCCTAGGAGACCTTGGAGACCCTGTGCAGTCCTGATATGCTGGATGGCTGTGTTAAGCACAGTCCTGAGGTGGGTGTGCCCTCCCCTGGGCTTGATCCATTCATCGGAGCTACTTTATGTCTCCTGCACTGGTAAGGGGCGTGGAGAGCCAGGCCCATGCCCTGCCACACTCCAAAGATCAAGCCATACCAAGTTTGAAACACACCAACTTCGTGGAGCGACCTGATGAATGTAGAAGTCTTTGCAGATGCAAGAATTTTAAGCAAATATTCAGCTACCTTACTCAGATCTGTTAATTCAGTACATTATTGTCAAGAATGCTAATTTTTATAATTTCATCCAAATGGATGATAGACAATTCATTGCCTGCCAGGAAATTTTAATTTTCAATGTGATCCTGCTGAACGCAAGTCCTGAGAGTGCCTGGTCTCGTGCTCCTGCTTTGCTCACAGGACCAGTACAACATGCCGGTAAAAATTTCCATACTTTTGTTTCAGTCAGGAATAAACCCTGGGCCTCAGTGTGCTAGCCATGTGTTCTACTCCATTCTAATGAAAAGAATCACTTATAGGCTAGCCATAGCCTATTTTCACTGTTTGCTCTGGTAACACTGGCTCAGAGTTGTCTGGACCCAGGACACATATATGACCCGCTTCTCTGAGCCCAGGACCAAGGCTGCCTCTGTCATCAAAAAGGAGATACAGAGGAGATAAAGGCCAGGGCTTGGGGAACAGGTTTGGTGTTTTAGCACTTGCGAAATCGTCCAGATGATGCTAGCCTCATGTCATTTATGGCTTCTATGTCCTGTCGTCACTTCAAGAATGTCCTGCACGCTGGAATGGCGGCTTGCTCTTTTGGTCCATGCCGCAAACGGTCTTTCAGAGTTCTTGTGTGACTGCTTCCCTCCACAGGTATGCTCACGGCTTCCAAGTAACATTTTCTTATCTCATCAATGAGCTCATTCAGCCCACAGCTCACTGATAACCCAGAATACAATAGCTTATAAGTATGAGAGGATTTCTTTCTAGTTTACGAAGGGCAAAGGCGACAATCTATCTTAGCCTGTGTAAACAGTAATAGCTACCATGGGATGAACATCTTTAGGCTACAGTCATGGGATTGGGCCTTTTACTTGCATGACCTCGGGTCTTATCACAGAAACTAAGTTGGCCTTACCCATAAACAAATGGAGGCCCAAAGAATTCAGTAACCCGCTTCAGGTCACTCAGCCAGTAAGGGCAAGGGCAGAGATTTGAACCCAAGCCAAGTTCTTAGACACATCACTGTATTTAGTCTGAACTTTAAACTGTTCACATTCAGCAACCCAGGGTCAGCATCGCTTCCCACAGCACCATTATTCCAGCATCCGCTGTAGTCCTCTTCTGTGCTCATTCTATCCATTGCTTCTCATACTACTTGCCTGAGCGGAGCTCATACTTATTTCCAGTTCCTAGAAAAGGAATGTATTGTCCTGTGGGTGTCCCACAGTCCGCTCACAGCCCCCAGGCTCCTTTTCGAAGCTGCGCATGACACTTCTGCATCATTTGCAGTTTGAGCTAATACCAAATGCCCACAGCTCTTACTTTGTCACTTAGAATTACTCAGGAACCACAAACGAGATGACAGCATGATTCTCTATGCCTTAACATTGAGAAGATAACAAATCTTGCTCCCTTCTGGCCTGCCTTCTTCATCTTTCAGAAAAACAAACAAACACTTTATTTTCACTTATTTCCTGTGATTGCCTGAAAGAGGGAGAAAGCAGCTTTGGGGTTCTGCTGGACTTGTGGGCTGTGGAATACTGCAGTAATAAGAGGCCAGGGGCACAAAGGTGAATGGACAAAGATTGTCTGTGATGGACAGACAGCCAGACGCTCATTCTGCTGAGGGCAGCGGAGTGTGTGTGTGTGTGTGGGGGGGGGGTGCCTCGTCTTATAGGCACTCACAGCACACTCTCGAAGCTGCTTCCTCCTGCACTTATGTGACATTCACTGTGGAATCAGAGCAAGGCTTCCCTGGCATCATCCTCATTGTTATTATTATTTTTTATATATTTATTTTGAGATAGGGTCTTACCATTTAGCCCACGGTAGCCTGAAACTTGCAATCCAGCCCCAGATTGGTCTCAAACTCACAATCGTCTTGTCTCAGCATCCCCAGTGCTCAGTCATCACATAAGGTTCCACCCCACCCCAGCCCAGCCCAATTCATCACCTACTCTTTCCCAAGAAAGACATTTACAGATTGAAGAAATCCATGGAAGGAGATAGGCCAGCTTCTGTTTCTACAGCAAAATGCCTCTAGAGTCAGATCATGAACAATGCCTGAAGAGCCACATTGCTCTCCGCAAGCCTCAGCTTCATGCTGAGCTCAACAAGTGAAATGGTCCTTGCTATCAGATCAATTACTTCAGAGAATAATGGGTAATGATGTGACTTTACGAACAAATACTAAAATTGAGCAGTCCACAAACTTATCTAAACACTTCCAAAATTTATTCAGAGACTGGTAAAATCAACAAAACCCTCATGTTGAACCATTTCAACTGAAAATATTATTAACTTATTGGAGGTGGCTGCTTTTAAAAATTCCAAATATATTATAAGCATGATACATAATAGTGCTTGGAAATGGGGGAGAAGAACCCCCCCCCTTACTGGGGCTCCGTCATCAAGCCTGATGGAGAAGCAAGCTCCAAACGGTCTCCTTGCTGAGAGTAAACAGATGACAAGAGGTTCTCCTCCCACGCCTGGAGTCCACCCTCTCAGCATGAATGATCTGCCATGTGATACGTGGAAACTCATCTTGGGGAGTCGTGGGAAGAAGCGACTCTGGGTCCTTAATGAGGCACACCCTGAATGATGCTAACCCAAGCTGGGTAACTTCCCACTCAATGTGGATTCCGGAATTTCAAAGATACACTAACATAAGGACCAGAGCCTTCCATAAGTCTTTGGCCATAAACAAATAGACAACTCAATGATTTCATTTCCAAGGTCAGAAAATGTTTGCCTAGTAAATCAAAACAAACACACTTAGCATCTAATGGATATGACCCCAGCCTACCAGCTACACTCGCAAACCTCAGCTTTGTGTCGGCGAACTTCTTCTGCAACTTGAAAAAACAGCAGGAAAGGAAAAGCACATTCAAGGGAGTTCCTGCAGCTTTGTTTGAAAGGAAACGGAAGAAATGTTCCCTATTTCCATTCTTGTCTTCTCAGTTGTGTGAGTGTGTGTGTGTTGGGAGGCGTGGGGGGGAGGGAGGTGTAGTAGGGGGTGTGTAGGTGGGGGAAGTATATGAGTGGTATGTATATGTGTATGGGGTGGATGGGTGTGTGTGTGTGTGTGTGTGTGTGTGTGTGTGTGTGTGTGTGTGTGTGTGTTTCCTTTAGAGGAAAGCATGTGCATAGATACAGAGAAATATTTTTGTCCCCAAAAGGCTTTACAACTATTTTATGAGTAAAGCCCCACAATCCTAGAATAGATGTCGCTACCAGTTCATGTGTCCCTTGTTTTGGATGTTGTTATAGCAATGCAGGAAACATGATGCCAATGAGATACTTTCCATGCCTACTTGCTGGATGTGTGTGTGTGTGTGTGTGTGTGTGTGTGTGTGTGTGTGTGTGTGTCTGGGCACACACTCACACAAAACCAGAATGGAGGTACGTCTTTCCAGTCATTTTGCAATCTTTAACTCCCCTCTTGTCAACTAGCAATTAGCAAATATTGTTGACAGCAGCTTTTATTCTTCCGGCTTCTTTCTCCAGGGATCAGTGTGAAATGACAACCTCAAGCATTAGGTCACTTTCTGAGAGACCACACGGCCTTTACGAGCAAGATGTGACTTTCAACCCATCACTTCTGAGCAGCAGCTGTTTGCGCAGCTTCGAACAAGATGCCCAGTGGATCTTTTCTTTTCTTTGCTCCTGTCACCTCTTCCCACCAACTCCGTATCCCAGTTCCCAGAAACAGGCTGCTCCCATCAAGTCAAGAGGAACCGCACATCTGAATGAGGCCTTCATGTTTAAGTAAGCATTCAGGGTTTGTTTAGTTTTGCCTTTTCTCCCCAAAGTGCCTGCTTCTGGTGAGCTCTTGTGGGGGATCAGCCCTAACCGCTGTTTTCTGCTCAGAGAGCCCACAGTTAATTAAATCAGACTCCTGTCAGGAGGAAATGGTAGTTTTTAAAAAGCAAACATCCTCAGGGGAAGACCCCTAATTTCTCATCTAAATAACTGAAACAAACAAACAAACCAGAAGTTTCTTTAGGAAACATAAAGACTGCCCAGCAGCTTCCTCTACTTTGGGAGGTCCGCATTACATACCCAGTCTCTTTTTATGTAAAGCAAGAGACACCCAAACAGACGTGTGTTTCTGACCATATCACACCGAGGCAGGCCCTTCGGTCTTCTCCATTTCTGATATGACTTTTGTATTAAAAAGGATTGCTCTGAGCCTCAGTTAATGCACTTGCTGCCCTACCTGCCAGCATTTCCTTCTGGCCTGTGCTTTTCATTCATGCTTCCACAAACCTATTAGTTTGGAGAATTTCCATAAAATTGGCACTTTATAAGATGGCGTGCCCCTGAAAAAGAGGAATGTCTGCCTGCTAAGATGAAATTACTTGTTATGGAAAAAAATAATTAGAGGGTAGGTGATCAGAGCTGTGTAGATTTTCAATAATCTCCTAAAACAGGTGTTTAGACTCTAGAATTTGGGGAACGACTTTAAAGATAAGCATTTAAAGTAGAGACTTTGCTATCGCCTATATTCTTGTGGTTAGGATATTAGAATGGGAGATCCATGTAGCTGCGGCCTGGACAATGCAGAACCAAGCATGGCGAAGCAGTGACTATCTGAGGAATGCTTTTCATGCGTTATGAACACACCTGAGCGATAGAATCCACACTCCCATGCTTTCCTCTAATAGTCTTTGTTTCCCCAACATTATTCTTGTTTTGTCTTTATTTGATTAATTTTGATTATTCAATACAAAGTTCCCTTTTTTGTTGTTTTGTTTGTTTGTTTGTTTTTGTCTGTTTATTGTTATTTTGAGACAGGCTTTCACTATGTAGCTCCCCCGGCTGGCCTGGAACTCACTATGTAGACCAGGCTGGCCTTGAACTCTCAAAGATCCATCTGTCTCTGCCTCCCTCAGTTCTGGGATCAAAGGTATGTGCCACCACACTTTGACTTCATAAAGTCCCCTTTGCAAAGGAGACTCTCAGGAATCTGCAAGCCACCTCATCCATCAGAGAATAAAAAACGTAGAACCAGAAATTGGCCTAATTTTTTCTTTGTTTGTTTGAGAAAAGAGCCCCAGGATTTACCAACTGCCCGGAACCACCAGAACCATTTCATGGATTTTTTTCCTTCTATGTTCAGCCATCCATCAGGACATCGACACACCATGGTAGTAGCTATGGTTCAAACGGGTCCAGGCAGACCACGTACTGTTGGTAGACCATGTGATGCTGGTTTTGTGGACATGCAAAATGTAAGAGTTATAGGGCCATGACAGCTTCGGTCATGATCTCAGAGGAAAGCTAAGGAAGCCAGGCAGTGTGCTTCATGGCTGTAATCTGCATAGACAGATCCTGACAGAGTGGTACAGGAGCTGTGGGTGTGATGCCTCCACTGCAGTGGAGACCCAGAAAAGGAGAGATGCCAGCAGCAGACAATGTTTCTGCAGCAATGTGCGTTAGAAGCATTTAAAAATGTGCATCCTTTTATAAATTTAGCCTTTATTAATTTACATATACCCAGTGAGGCTGTGCCTTTCCAAGGGAGGCTACAGGTGGTGAGTCAGATGGGCTGCAGCCAGCAGAGGATGGAGGTGCCTAAGCCTTCAGGTGCCCGTCTCCCATCACAGTGTACCCCGGGCTCCAGGACATCCTGTTTGAGGTTCTGCATACTTTCTCTATAGGGATATTTACCCTGTACCTCTGACCATTGCGTCTTGGAGACATGTAACTCGCTCAGCTGAGAGTCTTCGAGGAGACTTTGGAATTAGAATTTTGAATAAGACTTATAGACTCTTACAGACAGACTAAATACAGTTTGCTCTGTGAGGTAGACATGAAACTTTGGGAGTTTGGGACAGAATGTTATAATTCAAACTGTCCTTAAGGCAGTGTTAATTAGGTGATGGTACAAATTTGTAAGAGGTGAGACCCAGTGGGAGGTCCTTAGGTCATTGCAGGGCATGACCCACAGAGCTGTGGGACCCTTCCTCCTCTTCCTTTTTGCTTTCTGGCTACAAGGTGAGCAGCTGGGCTCTACCCATGCTCCTGTTATGATATGCTGCCTTGCCACAGGCCCCAAACATCAGGGCTAACAAATTACAGACTGAAAGATCCAAAACTATGGACCCAAATATACCTTCTTTCTTTCTAGGTTATGTAAAGTTGATTGTCACAGTGATGGAGAGGTAACTAGCATAGAATCTGTCAGGTCTATCTAGGCTGAAATTCCAGCTCTTTTGTAGATCATCCGTGTGTCCTTATCCAAATTACCTGCTCCGTATCTGCAAATTGGAGACAATAGCTCTTATTTGAGAAGTCAGTGCTCAGACTCTAGTGATGTTGAAATAAATGAGTATGAACCACACATTTTTCTTTCTTTTGATTTCTCATATATATATCTCTCTCCACGGTCCTTTCATGTTTCTCTTAAATTTTCAAGCCCACCAACTCATTGTTCTTTGTAAGAAAGTCCTAGAATAGCATCCTGTGACTTCACACCTAACAATATTAAAAATAAACATCTGTATCATCTAATCCCATGTCAAAGTTTCCTTGATAGTCTCAAAGGTATCTTCTTGAATCTATAGTTTATATGTAGTGTTCAGTTGGTTGCTCTCCTAAGCCCTAGGAGTCAGTCCTATGGCAGCAGAACCATGCTGCCCATGACCTCATGGCACCTGTATTTTATTTCCTTCACTGGTGAAAAGGGCCTTGCCTGTGGGATTAGTTAACCCTGAAACCAGATGCTTAGCTTGAATTATGCAGGTGAGCCAAATCTAGTCACAGAAGTGCTTCAAATTAGAGAGCCATTCCCAGCTGTGGTTAGACGGGGGTGGGGGGGGGTGGGGGGGGTGACATCATCGGCTCTAAATGTAAAGGCAAGACCATGAACCAAGAAATGCAGCAGCTTCTCTAAGCTGGGAAGGCAAAGACACAGACTGCCTCTGGCCTACAGAAGGTATATGAGCTATAAGGTGCCTGTTACAGCAGCCACAGAAAATCCTTTAAAGGGGACTGCAAGTCGTGCTGATGCCAGATTCTCTGGTGGGACAAAGTTGGTTCTGAGTCTGAGAAGGAGATCATGAGAGCCTAAGACGCTGGCATAGAAGGAGGTTGGGTCCAGAAGAGAATAGAGTGACAGTGCCCGCTCCCTACAAGCCAGACCTCCTCAAGCCAATCATCCCATCACGATCAAGTCTATCTCCACCTCAGTCTTTAATGGCCTCCCGCTTCTAGGATAGAATCCAACCTTTTCCCACAAGCCTCTCTCCTGCTCATCTCTGTATCAGCTCCATTTTGTTCCTCCCTGGGACAAGCTCCTTCCCACAGCAGATGCCTCTAGTCATTCTGCTGGCAACCAGCTGCTCGCCAGCCTTCAGGTCTTAGTATGGAAAGGCCTCCTCTGATCCCCCATCAGTACCTTGGTTTATTTCCCTCACACCACTGGTCACAGTCCATCATCAATCCCCTGAGGGAAGACCCTAGTCTGCACAACTCACCTCTAGGTGTGACCATTCCTTTAACAAGTATCTATTGAGAAGCCAGGGCTGTGTTCAGCACTACGAAAACCTACATCAACATATATGCCTCTTCAGTCAAGAGGAAGGTATGTGAACAATGTCCCCGTGATATGACAAGTATGGTACTGAAGGTTAGGCAAGGGAAACACCAAGAAAGGCAAAGTCAAATAGGGGATAAGATTTAGGAAGAGAGTACCCTTCCAGCCTAGAGCCCTGGGCATGGCTGGGGACCAGGTGTGTGCTGGGGACCAGGTGTGTGCTGGGGACCAGGTGTGTGCTGGGGACCAGGTGTGTGCTGGGAGCCAGGTGTGTGCTGGGGACCAGGTGTGTGCTGGGGACCAGGTGTGTGTGCTGGGGACCAGGTGTGTGTGCTGGGAGCCAGGTGTGTGCTGGGGACCAGGTGTGTGTGCTGGGGACCAGGTGTGTGTGCTGGGGACCAGGTGTGTGTGCTGGGGACCAGGTGTGTGTGCTGGGAGCCAGGTGTGTGCTGGGGACCAGGTGTGTGTGCTGGGGACCAGGTGTGTGTGCTGGGGACCAGGTGTGTGTGCTGGGAGCCAGGTGTGTGCTGGGGACCAGGTGTGTGTGCTGGGGACCAGGTGTGTGTGCTGGGGACCAGGTGTGTGTGCTGGGGACCAGGTGTGTGCTGGGGACCAGGTGTGTGTGCTGGGAGCCAGGTGTGTGCTGGGAGCCAGGTGTGTGCTGGGGACCAGGTGTGTGCTGGGGACCAGGTGTGTGCTGGGGGCCATGTTGAAACTATAGTACAGAAAGGTGAGAAGCCTTACAGCAAGAGAGATTGAGCCATGCTCCAGGGACAGAAGCCAGAGGACAAAAATGTGGACTTTAAAAAGGAAGGAGCCTTGTGTCCAGGGAGGGGAGGAGGGCCCAGAGGGAAGACTCAGTGAGGCCCAGTAGCTTTGTGCACATGCTCAGCCAGAGGGCAGGTGGCTGTGAAGGTGTGTCTTTCAGCCCTCTGCTCCTCAGGATTGCTCACAAAGACAAGGCCACGCAGGCGGAGATCCTAAGTACCAACTAACCCTTATGTGGTTGGGCAGGGTTATGGGAGAGGTGACAGTAGTATGGGTTATGGTGAATACAATATGCTGAGTTCTCGTGGAGAGGGGAAAATGTGGCTCAGCTTCACCACTGGCCATGTGAGAAAGGGTCTATCCCATGCCTTCCTCAGCATTGCCATGGAGGAAGTGAGATTAGTGAACCTATTCTAATGTAGGGATTCACTGACGGGGGTCTTTGGAGGGTTCTGACACGTATAAGCAGCGCTGACAAATGTTCAACTGATTCTCCATGGAAAGAAAATGCTGGGTCAGTGAAATGGCTCAGCAGGTAAAGGCACTTGCTGCCAACCCTGAGGACCCAAGTTCAATCCCCATAACCCATATGGCAGAAGGAGAGAACTAACTCCTGCAAGTAGTCCTATGACCTCCACACATACGTGCTCATGCAGATATTACACACAAGTAGTGTGTGTGCGTGCGTGTGTGTGTGTGTGTGTGTGTGTGTGTGTGTGTGTGTGAAAATGATGATCACACCATCTATGGCCACTCCCACCATGGCCAATGTCAGGCTTCCAAGAGACTTCAGTGAACACAGATGTGTGCCTAGGTGGCAAATGTGGACCCATAAGATCTAGTCCAGCATCCATTCCACTGCATATAAATATCATGCAATTGAGCCAAATCACTGAATCCTACAGCAAAGTGGGTTAGATTGACCCTGAGGTTTGCAGCTGAACAAACAGCTGGCTCCCCTTCTTCTTAGCCATGATCTTGGGCAAGTAAAAACCTCAACTTGTAGAACAATCTTTTTGTGAATATGTGTTACTCTCATTGGTTTAACAAAGGGCTAAATGGCCAATAGCTAGACAGGTAGACGTTAGGCAGGACTTGTGGAAAGGAAGAGAGCACAGGGATGAAAAAGGGTGGAGTCGCCAAGAGACTCAGGGAGTCACCAGCCAGATGCAGGGGAAGCAGGACATGTAGAAAATGAGGTAACATGCTCTAAGCCACGTGGCAGCACATAAATTAAAAAATATGGGTTAATTTAAGTTGTAAGAGCTAGTTAGTAACAAGCCTAAACTATTGGCAGAGCATTTATAATTAATAACAAGTCTCTGTGTGGTTATTTGGGAGCAGGCTGGTGGGACAGAAAAGTCTGCTAACATCAACTACTAAATGATACAGTATGTGATGCTGATGAAGCACTTGCTTAATGCTAAGGACTTCTCACTCCCAAATTCATGAAATCTTCACCCATAGCCTCAATAATGTGACTTCCACTTCTAGTAAAGATGTGGTGGCAGAGACATAGGTAAAATGATCGCATGGTCACATGGCTTGTTCCTGGTAGATCTGGAACTTAGACCTAAACAGCCTGGCTCTGGAACTGGCTTCTCAACCTAGCAAGAGACTCTCATCTGAGTTTTCACCGGGTAGCATGACCAGACCAAAGCACAGAGCTCTATGAGAACAAAGGTCTGAGTGTGGGAGCTGAAGCCACGGGTTCCCTCTGTGATCTATCCCCTTCAGTGTTTATGGTCTTCTGAGTGGTGGTCACTGGGGTGTGGCCTGAGGAGGTGCAGAGTGGGAGCAAAGGCTACCAGACTTGTCCAGGCAGGTGGACTTGGGCTAGGCAGGGCTGGCCTCAACAGTGGGGCCTTTTACACGGGGTGGAGACTTGCAGCGTGGCTCATTTGGAGACCCTCTGTAAACTAAGAACCCAAGTAAATGGGGACCAGATACTCACTGGGTTAAACAGAACCTATAAATATGTTAGTTGGTAACTTCTTATTTCATCTTAAAAATGAAAGGCCAGATCTTGCTTGGCTTCTGGGACTTCCTATATTCTTGCTTTTTCCTCTTTTTTCATCCCTTTCAGTGTCTCATAGAGTTGGTTTTTCCTTCTTCCTGACTTTGGAAGTCTGTTCTTGAACCTCATATCACCTCCATCAAATACTCTGTCAAGATGATTTCACTGAAGCTGGTGGCCTAAGTCCCTTACAAATACAGACAGCTCACATTCCTATCATTAGCCTGACCTCTGGCCTTAGAGTTCTCATGCCTGGCAGATTCCTCTAATACATGGCATGTCAATCCTGCCCCAAACTGAAGTGATCTTTCCCAACCCCACTCCACTCTTCTCCTAGAAGGAACACTATACTCAACCAGTTGTTCAGACAAAGCCCCCAGGATTCAGCCTCATCACTGTCTCTCTCTCACTTCCTACACCTGCCCATTAACCAGATCAGCTGGTTCTTCTCTGAAATCCCTGCAGAATCCAGTTCTCTCCACCTGCCTTACTTCTGGCAGTACACAGCTCTGTCATCTCTTGGGGACTCATGGATTGGCTGACTTCCCCAGACTTTCCTTTCGAGCTAAAGCATAGCCTTCATATATCTGCTAAAATGTAAACAAGGCCTGGCTACGACCTGGCTCAGAACCTTCTAAGGACTCCTCACTTCTCTTCGAAAAACTCCCAGTTCCTCACTGTGGCCCTGAGTGTGAGTGTGCCCCTCCTGCAGCTCTGCTCTCATACAGGAGTGCCCCATCGTGGGTGCCAGCACAGCAGCCTCTCCCTCTGGGAGCCTCTCAATTCACTCCTGACTCATGGATTCTCAGGCAGTTCTCCTTAGACCCCAATGTGCTTCCACTGCCTTCCTCATTCTTCTCTCCAGTGCCCTCTCCTGCCCTCTGCTTCCAAAGGAGTCACACCACACCTGTGTCTTCACTTCTTCTCAAACTGCCTAATTTTCAACAATTTTTTCCCTAAAATTTAGGATGTATTTAACCATTTACTTACTTCCCCATTTTCTACATCTCCCACTGGAAGAACTCCGTGTGCTTCACTCACTGTTGATGCTTAGCATGGAGAAGAGGAGACCTTCAACAGTCACTGGTTGGATGAAAGAAGGGATGGATGGATGGGGGGGTAAAAACAGCACCTACATTCAAGAACATCCAGCCAGCTCAAACCACCTGTATTTATTTGTTTATTTATTTATTCATTTTGGTTTTTTGAGACAGGGTTTCTCTGTGTAGCTTGGCACTTTCCCTGGAACTCGCTCTATAACCCAGGCTGGCCTCGAACTCACAGACTCACAGAGATTCACCTGCCTCTGCTTCCCGAGTGCTGGGATTAAAGGTGTGTGCCACCACCGCCTGGCAAAACTACCTGTTTTATACAGTCTTACTAATTCTTAGACTCAGAAAGGAAATTAGGGAGCTGAGTATTTCCTTGATTTACTGAAACTTGAAAGGGACAATCCACTTGATGGTGAAATGCTGACTCGTCAGCTGGAGTTAGGCAGTGGCTACGTGTGGGTCTGTCAGATGATGTACGTCAAGATCTGGATAGACTGCCCAGGAGGGTGACTCCCTGTGTGTAAACTAACTTTCTGACAATCGTATCACTACAAATTGGGGGAAAATTTTATTGTAATTAACTTAATTTTTTTCTGGAAGTTCATTCTTTGTTTTCTGATTCAAACAAATGCAAAGCTACTGTAAAATTTAAGAAATAAAATGTCTTTTTTGTTTAATTATAAGGGGAAGAAAAGCACATCACCAAGGTGCCACACTTGGTTTGATAATTTTAGACTCTCCACTAAAAGCAGTTTCTCATCAAATGCGTGTCAAAGGACAGCTGCTACCCCAGTTTCCTTAAAACACCTTTATTAAGACAACATAGTCAAACAAAGGGGTTTACTTTGTATTGGAACAACATCATCCCAATGCTCTCTCTTTCCTACCTCTACCCCTAAATGAGAGGAAATTTAGAATACTTTGAGGGATACAGGTGACGTCTGCTAAATACATTTGTAGGATTTCCCCTGGTGTCCGTAGAAACAGCTAGGATTCCACTAGAAAAGACACAGGCTAACACACCCAGCCATGGTGTTCTCTAATTGCTTGTCTGCAAAACGAAGATGTAAGGCTCCAAGTGTAAGGACTTATGCTCCGTCGGCGGTGGAGTCCTAATCTATGTTAAGCTGCATAGATGACAACTGGCGTCCCTTAATGTCTACTGACAGGCCACCCCTCCCCAACAGGATACATTCCCTTTCCGAAGTAGAATTTTTTTTTCCTATCTAAAGATACTGTGTCAAACACCACTCTTGATGGTTAATTGTTTAAGGAAACAAGATAGCTAGAAGGGGGCATCTGTGATAGAATTAGAAATTTGAGGGTCAAAATGTAATGCAGGACATTCCAACATGTAATTTCAAATCAAAACTTTAACTTAGGCAACAGCGTTCTTTAGAAATGCCTGACATTCAGTGGGATGGAATTGTATGTTGAAATGGATTGTAGGCATATTGCAAATATTTTGCCGGCAGCATCTGGTAGCATCAAAGGCCAGGAGGGAAAGGGGGTGACCACTGCCAGCATTAAAATCTGCTTCGTTGGATAAATATTCGGAAAGGCTGGGAATTAAGTTATCAAAAGGCTAGAAGAATTTGCTGAAGAGGGAGGGGGTGGTTTCTAAAAGCAATGAGTTATTTGGAATTTGACAGTCTGAGACTTCAGTTCTTTGTATAGCTAGCATTAGGAGCCAAATAAGGGCAGGATGATATTTCAAAGGGGGGAAATCGGTGAATGCGTACAAACATAAAAGGCACAGGCAATACCTTGACTTCCAAAAGTAAGGGGTGCTTATGGTATCAGATGCCATCTGGGACATGCCCCAAAGGAAACTGGGCACCACTCTATGAAGCCTTTCTATGAGGGCCAGAAGGGCTACCTTGTAAACTCTATGCCCTGTGCACTGCCAGAGTAAGCTGACTGCCTGAGATCTAAAACGGTGCTCCTGGGAGTGGATCCCCAGCCTCAGTCAGCCATGTGGCTCCTTGCTCCTTTTGTCTGGCGTTATGCTCTACTCTATTAGTCCAGTGGAAAGAAAAATAAACTGGAAGATGGTGAGTAGGGTAGGATTATGGATGGGAACAAAAGTCCTCATAGCCACTGTCCAAACCCTGGTGGCATGGCCATACTTAATGCCATAGAAGGTTGGGTACAACAGTCTAGCTATGAGTTCCCCAAGGGAGAACTCCAGGCAAGCAGGTGGGAAGTGATGAGTGACATCATGTGCCCTTACCAATGAGTCTGCATGCCTTCCCCAGGTTAAACCTTATGTCCCTCAATTAGGGCAGACCTGGGACTTCCCTGTCTTGGTTTGTGCAGCATTAACAGTGGTCTGGAGCTAATGCCCCCTTGTTCTTGGTAGAAGTGGCTGCCTAGCCAATAAGACCCAGGAGAGTGGCCTGCAACTGTTAAGATGTCTGCTCTGTGCTCTGATATTCCCAAGAAACAGTCGGCTCACCCTCTTGTCCTCCATGTGGCTTCTCTGTGAAGACATCTCTAGAGGATACAGAAAGCACGTGTTGAGAGCAGGCCCTAACTTCATCAATTCTGTGTCGTCATGTAAGGAAAAGCTTTCAAAGGAGACAGTCCTCACCCCTCCTCCTCTAGGAGGAGACCCATGGAAGGGAGAAGAGGGGCTTCTCGGAAGACAAAGGTTGGTGGAGGTTCTAGTGAACTCCAACCTGAACACTAAAAAGAAACAAGATCAAGCCAGACTTCCAGTCAGCTGAGGAAGTGAGAAGTTTCTGGTGAGCAAGCAGGGCCACAGAACCGCAGAAATATCCAAAGCCTTGTTCTGTCTCCCTTGGGTGTTCACTTCGAGCATTGGCAGGTGTGAATGTTCAGGGACAGCAAAGGAAGGGCATTCCCCAAGGTTTGCATCTCCCTTGGCAGACAAGCCAGGGCAAGAGACATCCTTTAGCACAGATAGCGGCAGCAAGAGGCTGTACTGAAAACAAATGTTTTTAAACACAAGTTGATAAACTGAACCACAGCAACTTTTACTCTGGGAAAGACCCTGGGAGAAGATTGAAAAAACAAAACAACCATAACAACAATAAAAAAACCCAAGCTACAACTGTGCAGACATGTCTGCAGACCACTTATAGGACAGAGGACTAGTGTTCAGAATACATAAGGAACTCAGACTCAACAGCAGACACCAAACTGTCCAATCAGAAAATAGGGATGGCGTGTGACACTGTCACCAAGGGAAGACTTACAGGGACGGCCAATCAACACATGAGAAGATGTTCAACCTCATGTCACCATACACATCGTACCAGCAAGACAGCTGAGATAAAGCTCAGAGCGACACCAGCGCTGTAGACACCCCAGAGAAATGGGCCCACCCCGGCATTTCTGATCAAACTGTAAAATGGCTCACCCATTCTGGAATAGTTTCCTGCGAAGAAATTGAACGTGAACTTTAGCAGGAGTCACACTCCTGGGTGTTTATCTTAGACAAGTGAAAATTGAAGTCCATGCAGATGTTCACGGTAGCTTCATTTGTAACAGTCAAAAACTAGAAATGAGCAAACCATCCCACAGTAGGTGAACTAATGTGGTACGTTCACACCGCAGGGGAACCGAAGATACACAGAACGGCTTGGAGGCACCTGGAGGCATGAGACTGAGTAAAGACAAGCTAGTATTTTTGAACAACTTTATTTTCCAAGCAATGGCACATCTCAGACAACTCTTCTTGCCAAACAACTCTATTCTGCTTTCTTCAAGGCGGCATAGTACTCCACTGAGTAGCTATACCATAACTTACAAAGTCCCCACTCAGAGATAATTAGGTCACTCTTAACTCTTACAAATAATGCTGCAATGGCCATTCTTCTAAAGCATTTCATGTAAATTACATATATAAGATGAATAACATTTTGAGAATTGTCAAGCTGCTTTCTAATAAAGTTGTGACAAGTTACGTGTGACAGGTGCTTTCAAGGGAACAGGAAGATGGCCCGTCACTGGGAACTGGAAAGGAAGGCCACCTTAGTGGATGTCCAACAGACACTGTACCTCCCATAGAACATGAGGCAAAGGTACATAGATGGGCACCCCTATGTAGTTAAGTCACATTCTGAGGCACTGAGATTCAGGAGTTCAATGGATGATCTTCCTGCGACAGTCCAGTCCATAAGAAGGACCTTTGTAACAGGTCAAAGAGCATAGACAAGCCAGATGTGAATTTTAACGAAACATTATGTGCCCAGATCCATCCCTGCAGCAGGATAGAAACAGCGGAGGCAGCTGGGAAGCCAATCAGAAGACTGGAGAGTGGACCAGGCTTTTCTTCTCGCTCCCCACCTCCTTCTGCCACTCACACACACTAGCCACTTTCGTTGATTTCCATCTCACTGGATACTTGAGGCCCAGACAAGTGGAATAGGCAGCTTACTGCTGGGCCCCTCAGGCTTCCCTCAATGCCCACTGTGCCTGTGGGGTCCCTCTGCACAGACAGAAAGCATCAGCACTTTCCAGCAGGCTGCAGAGAGGACTCAATACCTTATCTGACATAGACCTGGACGAGGCTCCACAGGCCAGGGCCAGGGCCAGGGCCAAACCGGGAGGCTGCTCTAGGGAGATGCCTCGAGCTGGGGCCTCGAAGAGTGGCGGAGAGGTGTAAAGTCTTTAGACATATGGGCTGAGAATCTCTTGCCTGAAATGCTTCAGCTCTGAAGTGTTTCCCATCTCAGAGGCTTTGGATTTGGATATAGATTTTTATAGATTTTCCTGATTGAGCAACAGGACCCCCCCTCACCCCCCACACAAAGCCCAAATCAGAAATGCTCTGAAATCTGAAACCTAAATGTTCCAAGTTTTCAATTCTGAAGTTTTTCAGATTTCAGATTTTGAAGTTATGGATTCTCAGGGTATATTAACATGCAACAGGAACTTAGCACCTCATGAGACAACCCAATAGAACCTGGACCTGCCAGCCAGGTATGGTGCTCACACCAACTGCCAGACCTTAGCCAGTGCCTTACACACGGCTCCTATGCCAGCACATGTTCACAGTGTCTTGATGATTGTTTGTTACCATAGGACATCTTTGGTCAGGTTTTTTTGTTTGTTTTGTTTTTTCTTTCCCTTGACAGAGTGTTTCTCTGTGCAGCCCTGGCTGTCCTGGAACTCGCTCTGTAGACCAGGCTGGCCTCGAACTCAGAGATCTACCTGCCTCTGCCTCCCGTGTGTGTGTAAACCATCACTGGCCAGCTTGAAATCTTTGGTATGTTAAAAGCATTCTGAGGAGAGGTATATAGACTTCACTAGTGTGCTCAAAGGGCCCATATGGCTCACAAAAGGCCAGAGCAAGTCTGTCTATCAAGGCCGCAAGTGAGATGAGATGGGATTCAAGTGAGATATTCTCCAATTAGAAATTTGGGGACAGGGCAGAGACAGCGGCTGTTCCTGAGTGATTAGAAAAGTCAGGGCTTTGTAATTTCAAAGATAAAAGAAACATATTAGTATTCTGGTAACAGCTGTGTGTGTGTGTGTGTGTGTGTGTGTGTGTGTGTGTGTGTGTGTGTGTGTGTTGAATGCTTGGGTATAGGTGTGCTTGCCTGTGTGTACACACACGGAAGCTTTGGATGTCATACTCTGACTCTCCATCTTTGTTTAGATACAGGTTCCCTCGCTGACTGCCATGTTGGCTAGATTCCTGGCCAGCGACCCCAGAGAATTAGCTGTCTCCATCACCTCCTGCTCTGCCCTCCCCACCATGGGAGTTACTGGTGGGTGCCTATCTCCAGTTTTTGCGAGGGTGTTGGGGATCCACACTCACTCAGGTCCTCACAGAGGTCTTACCAGGCAAGGCTTTTACCCACTGCGTTCTCTCCCCAGCTCTCACAACCGCTCTTAGATCTCTTTCTGGACATGGCAACAATGGTGATCCTCTCAGGGGCCCTCTGCCTCCCACCTGGATGGGCTTGTCTGAAACCTCGTAATTTGCTCAACCAGAAGGAGAAGGAGAGAGAGCTTTGGCTCTGGCCACACAGCATGTTCAGTCTCTGCTCCAAGCTGACTAGATGCTTCTATTGTTCTGTATGCAGACACCACAGGGTGTGGTGGCCCTAAAGGGGACAGTGAGGCAAGAAGGTGACGGCATTTGTAGTTACCAGCCACCCCCCTCTTCTCTAAAATGTTTGTGTAAACACACCCAAACACCAGCACACAAGGCTCAAACGCCAACACACAGGCTCGGGAAGACATTAAGCTATCCAAACACCAAAGGCTCCACTCGTCTTGTGCGAGTCCCACGCACTGTGGGACAAAGGCTGCACTTGGAAGCACTGTGCCCTTCTCCCTCCTGAAGCAACTGAAGAGATGTCACCCTGGCCCAGGGCTCTCTCAGTCGCAGCAGCTCGTTCATAATTTCATGCTTTTCACTCTTTGAGACTTTGCCTTGGCTCATCCTACACAAACCTACGGCCGTCAGCTCCTTTAACGGGGGTGTCTATAAAGAACAGCCCCAAATCTGCTTTTTCAGTGCACTTAATGTCTTTCCAATTAGATCCAGATGTGAGAAGCCGAAGGAACAGTTCTCAGGACTGGACAAGATGACATAAATCTTGCAGCTGACAGAGATCCCACTGAGCTCAGTTGGGGAAACTCACAGAGAACTTGTTTGGGGCCAGAAAAGCGGCTGGTTATAAAGACAGATGTGTACACTGTGATTCAAAAAAATACGTTCCAAGAGAGGGAGCGCACCGTGAACACAGCGCCTACAAACGTTCTGCAGGCGAGAGGCTGGCTGGGGAGGCTCCCCTCCAGCTCGCAGCTACATCAAAGGAGTGACTGAGCAGCCTGCTAGAAAACAGACCAGAACTGATGCTTCCTGGCTCCTTAATTGCTCTTCTCAGGGAGAGGAAGGTGGGCACTCCTGACAGACCTTTGTGGAGGAGAACAAGGGCTGTTTGTGCAGCTGAGGGTTCGGCCTTTATTTTTTTAATTATCAGGCCTTGTATATTTTCCAGAAAGTTCCTTTTAAAAATAGTATATTCTTCCTCCTCTTCTACAGATGCTAGGAAGTGCAGGTTCAACCCAAACCGTGTCTATTTCAAAGGGACACACATACAAAAACAAAACAAACAAACAAAAAAACAGGGCTAGGGTTAAAGGAGTTTGGTGGCGCCGTGCCCAAGGACTGAGGGCTTTGGTTTTCTTTTACCCTCCCAGTAATTTTGTTTTTAAAGCTTGGAAAACAAATTCCATCCAAAGATCAGTTTCTGCAGGGTGCAGTGTGGAGAAGGGCAGGGTGGCAGGGTGGGCACTCAAAGAGTTGGTGGGGTGAGCCTGGGCAGGAGCTCACCGCACAGTGACAGACAGGTGCCGCGGTGGGCCGGCAGCTCGGATGCATCCCCAAAGCATGCACTGTGGCGATCTGGGTTCACGGCAGAGCAGCTGGAGCACTCTTCCTTTGACGGCATCCCAGAAGGATGCACAGAGTCATTTCTAAGCCCTCTTCCACCGCTTCCCAGCATCTGGCTGTGTGACAGAGGATGGAGGGGCTGGCTGAGGCACTTCACAAGGGCCTTTTGCAAGACCTGGTCAGGGCCACTCTTGTGAGTTTGAGCCTGGCCAGACCAGAGTCAGAAGCTCTGTCCACCCTGGGCTCAGACCATTCTTCCAACTTCTGTCCCAAAGAAAACTGACGAGAACGCATTTCCCTGGTGATTGTGCCCTCGGTGCCCCATCCCCACCCGGCTCCTGTCGTGGGTGGGTGCCGGCACTGCTCTGTTCCTCCTCTGATTCCCACCTACCACCCCAGGACCAAAGAGGCAGCAAACAGAATTCAGGATCCCAGAGCTGGGCACAGGCACGCTTTTATTTTCCTATCTAGAGATAAAAGCCAACTATGTTTTTTAAATTTATGTTTTACATCTTTCAGTTGGGCATGACTTTTCTGAGCAAATTCTAAGGACTATAAAGATGTCTTCACAGATAGACAACTTTGACTCTAAAGAAATTAATGCAAATTATAGTGCAGTTCAGTGAAATGCTAATTTATAGCTCCGTAAAGGTACAGTTCAAAGCTCAGAGGAGCCAGAGGGAGTCAGTGGATTGATGGCTTGCAGTAAGAAAGGTTTAGAAACAGTAAAATGTAACCAGGGTTTTAGTTGGGAAATGAACTGAGGGGTTCATTTGTTCCATGTTACTGAGTTTTTAATTTAGATTTGCTGTTAAAACGTAATGCATTCTGTACTTGTGGTGAGTAAGTGACTCTCTCTGGCTGTCTTTAAAAAAAAAAAACTGCAGAAGAACAGGATTAATTCTCCAGGGTAAGACTCACAGGGGCAGGCATCGGTGCTAAACATGTAATGCCTGTGTCTTTAAAGCAGGATCGGAAAGCAGAAAAGTTCAAAGATATTTTTTTAAGAGACTATCAATTATTATAAGAAGGGACGCCACCTCTCCATAGAGGAAAAAGTCACCTGTGACGTCATATAAAACACAGGGTCCATGAGCTGCTGCTGGCTGTTACTAAACGTGGCCCTCTCGCTGGATGTTTTCCTGTGCCTGCAGCACACTGCGTGTTCCCTCCAGCGCTGTGCACTCCCATTTCCTCGCTTGGCTTCCTGTCTCTATGCTCTACACCTGCACTTAATGGGGAAATATCCAGGAAAGCACACCCATTCAGTTCTGAGGACGCAGGCCTATAATCCCTGCACTTGGAAAATGGAGGCAGGAGGATCAGAAGTTCAAGATCATCCTTTAGCTACATAATGAGCTCAGGGCCAGCCTAGTCTATGGGATAATTAGTCTTTAAAAAAAAAGGCACCCCAAATAAGGATTACTAAAGTTGTTTCTCGGGCTGGAGAGATGGCTCAGTGGTTAAGGACGTGTACTACACATCCAGAGGACCTGAGTGTGGTTTCCAGGACCCATGTCATGTGGCTCACAACAGCCTGGGACCCAGTTCAAGAAGACCCAATGCCCTCTTCCGGCCTCACTGTCACCTGAACTCATGCATATATACAATATTTAAATCTCTTAAAAAATAAGGGGAACAGAAAATTGACTGGGCGGCGGTGGCGCATGCCTTTAATCCCAGCACTCAGGAGGCAGAACTAGGCAGATCTCTGTGAGTTTGAGGCCAGCCTGGTCTACAGAACAAGATCCAGGACAGGCGCCAAAACTACACAGAGAAACCTTGTCTCGAAAAACCAAAAAAAAAAAAAAAAAAAGAATAAATAAAAAATAAAAATAAAAGGAACAGAAAATGGTTTCTCAATAAAGATTTAAACCTAGAATTCTCTACCAGTCCATTAGCAGCAGCTACAAATCCAACACTTATCCCTGCTGCCCCTTAACTCTTATTCTGGTTAGCTTTTACAATGCTGTGCGTTCATGAAGTTCACTTTATTACACATGCCAAAATCTTCAACAGCTGACTGTGATACAGCAGCCATCGGGAAAACTTACATTTGCAGAGCCCTGAAGAATAGTATTTCTGGGTGGGTATAGCTCGGTGATACAGCGTTTACCTAGCATGCTGAGGCCTGTCCTCCATCCTCAACACCATAAAAAATGGTTCCTCATGGATTATTTCGTTGCTTATTTCAGTTTTAGATATAACATAATTTAACAAATTGTTGACTGGGTTTTCCCTCAACTCACAAATTACTGTTGTTTCTAGATGAAATCATAAAATGAACCAAAATGATTTCTGTTCCAGTTTTCTTTCTGTTGCTGTGACAGAAAACACTTTTGACAGAAATCAATTTAGGGGAGAAAAGAGTTTCTTCCAGATTAGAGGTTGGAACTTATAATCGAGGAATGTCAGGGCAGTAACTTCAAGCAGAAACTGGAGGAACACTGCTCGCTGCCTTGTTCACGGGCCCACGGTTGGCTGGCTTTCTGTAACAGCCCAGGACCACTTGCCTGGAGAATGGTACTGCCCACAGGGGACCGGGCCCTCCTGAATTAACAGTCAGGACCACCCCCATAGACATGCCCACAGGCCAACCTGAGCTGGACCATCTCTCAGCTGAGACTCCCTCCTCAGCTGTGTCAAGGGGACAGGTACAGCTACGTAGGACATTTCCTTCCTATAGTGATGTCTGCCCCCCTCAATCCTAGATCAATGGTAGCAGCAGAGAAGGGCTGTGAAAATTAGACTCTGCAGGCAAGGTATCGTAGGTCACTTTGCCCGATACCACATGTCAATCTTTCATCGACCGGTACACTCTCTTCTTTTACGTAATATGTTCATAGCATCCTTGTGGAGACTTCAAGCATGACTAGCACTTAGCACACACAATAGTGCTTTTAAATGGAGGTGAGTAAGAGTAGAAAGCAGGAAGAAACTACCAAGTATATTCTTTTGAAGGTGATTCAAGGTTACTTAGCCTTCCTACACTGTGCGTTACAGAGGTGTGGCCTGCAAGTATCTCCACACTCACCCCTGCATATTGCTTACATGCTTATAAAACCAGTAGTGGGACTGTGTCCTGCCAGGGGCAGTGACACCTAGTGAGAGATGCTGACTATACATGCGTGTCTGTTAGTGGTCCTGGGAAGTGGGTGGCTGTGGAAGCTGAAGGGTGGTATCCTCAGGGTAGAAGAGGGGTGGTGCTGTAGGACCCACATGCTCGCTCACACTTGCACATAGGATTCAGCTGCAGCTGAAGACTGAACCAGCCACACAGTGAGTGCTTGCAGTTTGACACTGTGGAATTCTACCCCTCGAAAGCCCCTAGAACGCACACCGGCTGTAAATAGATGGGCACTCCACCTCCCACTTTTCTACAGAGCTACAGGTCATAATTTCCTACTTGATCCACTAGGGCCAGCTCTGCAATCAATCCACTGTGACTCTCTGCTACCTAGTGGAGTGACCGTAGCTCGTGCAAAGCCACAGGAAGCAGAGTTTGGACATCGGTTTAGGCAACTGAGCAGTTCTGGTCTCTAGTCACATGATGACTCTCTTAGGGGCATGTGGCAAGGGAAGGAGGCTCCAGGAGCCAGGAATGCAGGTCAGGTGTCAACAGCCATTGTACCCAGTGGGCTTACCCCAGTGACAACAGAGTCTAACATTTGCAACCAGCTTGCAGGGAGAGTGGAAAGTGTCCCAGGTGGATTTGGGGATAACCTCTATTCAGGGCAGACCAGAGCAAGCCAAACCAGGAATGGGAAGTCTTCCCAGTCACCCCTGGACCCAGGGCAGACCAGGCGCCCACTGGCTTCTCTTTGGCTATTCCCTCGCCTAGATGGCTCTTTTCTCCAGTCTTTGCCTGGAAACCACTAACTGTGATTTAAGATTCAGCTAAGCTGTCATTTCCTTGCCGAAATGCTCCTCAATTCCCTGGGTGAGTTATTCTGTCCTTTGCACTTTCAGAATTCATTACCTATATCTGTTACAGATTTTTAATGTGAGGCTACATGTGCCTGTATGTCACCTGGCCAATGGAATAAGAGCAGATATTACACCCCCAGTTTCAACATGAACCCAAAGCATACTGTGCGATCAATAAATATTGAATGGATGGGTGGGTGAATGGGTGGATGAAAGCCCAGGACTCAGTGTTAGCCAAGTCAAAGTTCCCTGGATGTATATAATTAGATGGCTTCAATATCCAGGTCCAATCCGGAAAGGAATCTGCACTGGACGAATGAATCTGGCAGGCAGATTAAGATTCCACAGTAAGATGAATACGACTCTCAGCTTTGTGGACAGCATGGATTTCAGTCTGTTGTCTGCAGTGTGGCTCACTCAGAATCCCAAAGTTGAATGGTATATAATAAACACACTACCTGAGATTACGCACAAAGGACAGTCTGAAATACTGTGTGATCTATTTCAAATAGGGCCCCGCCAGAGATACCCAGGACTTTAAATAGGACCTGCTTTACATAGGCGAACCTAAATTAACCTAGGGTAAGAAGTGGAAGCTCTCATCTTGCATTCTGTGGAGAAATCATCACTAAAATCTGCCCAAGTTATCAATCATCTATTCAGTCGGGGATCTTCTGAGTGCACTGTACAGTCTTTGCTTCAAAAACAATGATAAAAGGGGAGGATTCGTAGGCGGGAGGAAGGGGGCAGCACTCACAGCAGGAAGAGAAGGGGCTAGAGCCACCCTAGCAGTGAGGCAGGGCAGGAGGCAGGGACCCACAGGACTGGGAGAGCTCGGGGCTTTCGGGTCTGCCCTTCCTCCTAGCACCCCCGTTTGCATTACCTGGGTTGATAATATTCTGTGTTTAGGGGTTTTAATTTTTTGTGGTTTTGAGGCAGGGCCTTACTATGTAATCCAGGCTGGCTTTGAATTTACTGCAATCCTCCTGCCCCAGCTTTATAAGAGCTGGGGTCACAGGCATGTAGGCTAGTACATCTAGCTCAAAGTCTATACTTTTAGAGATAGTGGCTCTTATTTTTGTTTTATGATCACACACACACACACACACACACACACACACACACACACACACACACACACACGTTTGGCTTTGAGGAAACAGAAACTTACTCTGTTGCCCAGGCTAGTCTGGAACTTACTATATACTCCAGGCTGGACTTGAACTCTGGGTAACCTGCCTACTTGGACTTCACAATTGCTAGGATTCAGGTTTTAGCTACCATGCCTGACACACTTGTATTTTCAAGTAAGAAAAAAAATCAAACAAGAACACAGACTTGGCTCCTCTTCTACTGTTCTGGAAACAGTAGAGGGCTGCTAAATTAACATCCAAGGCACAGAAATTGTCTTTAGTAACGGATCCTGCGGTGTACTGTATACACCTGCCTAATGAAACCGAACCTCACTGCTCCCAAATCCCAGATTCTCTGGTGTAATGGATACACAGAATGGTATTCTTTTAGCCCTGACATCCTTCTTTTAATTTGCATTGAGTACTCTGCAAAGTTCTGTGACCCACCCCCACAGGGTATATTATATCCATGAACTAAGATGTTTAAAGAATAATTTTGCCCTTGTCTTGCTCACCAAGGACACTGACAGGCATAAACTTGACCACTATGTGGTCTGATATCTGTTCTCCAAAGAAAAAGGCAAGAAAGTTCAGAGATCCAACCTAACCTTTAAACACGCAGAGGGAAATCGCCCTCTAAATGCCAGCCAGTAGCACAAGAGACTGAGATCGCATCCCAGCACTATACGTCCCGTGCTGGGGCCAGATGGGCTCCGGACATTGCTGTCAGGCTGGCTCCACAGGGCAGTAATCTCCTCTCAAGTGAGTCATTCACATCTGGGCATCCTCACCTTTCCATCTGTAACGTTATCATCAAGGAATTTCAGTTCTACTTTCCAGCCCAAGCAATTCAGTCGGAAAAGGATGCACAGGCCTAGTGAGAGGATGGGCAGCGGGAGCGCTGGTGGAGACTTAAGTAAATCAGTAAAGAAACAGGCCGGGACACACTGCAGGCAGTTTCCACTCAGCCACAGGCCCGCGACTCTCGGGCGTCAGTTACAATTCCTGCAACCTGGGTTTTAAAGATTTCTCTTAGTTTTCCCACCGATGTAATATGTGTGTCTGTTTGCCTTTCTTTTCAATGGAAAAGGCCTCACATGATCAGTTTCTGTTAATTATTGTTTCCATCAGGATAGACAGTCCATAAAGGCCTCAGCCCTGACCAACCAGCCTTAACAGGCTGGGAGTGTCTCAGACTGTTCACTGGGTGTGACTCTGACAGTAGCTGGGTCTAAAGAGAAGAGGAAGGGGAACTGGGGATTGACAGACAGAGTTGGCATTCAGGACTATTTACCAGTGAACTAAGCTTTTCATATTTTGAGAGTCAGCTGGCACACTCTGACACATGGATGCCAGTCTGTTGAGCATCATCCCACGCTCAGATGCCCTTTGCATTTCATTCCTATATTTGCTTTATAATTTTATCTTTTGGGAACCTCACAGGAGAAACTACCATGTAATTAAAATTCTCAGCTTTATTTCCACACACTAATATTGGCCCCAGGAGTGACTTGGGGATTTGATTTCCGTGACTAGACAGTCCAGCTTCATGAGAATGGACTTGAGTCTCAGGGTTTCTGTTTGACTCCAGCTCGATATCATCCTGCAATACTCAGACACGGTTGTTTCACTTCTTTCTCCTCAACATGCAAATACATTTGACTTTATCAGTTCCTCCGGCTTGATCCTAAATGTATAGAAACAGAAAGAAGGGGTGGGGTGTCGGTCTCCTGAACAGCCCCCACCCCTACCCCAAAGAGAAAGGGGAAAAAAATTAAAACAGCAAAAAGTGCATCCCTGAAATCAGCTTTAGCATGTTCTTCACAAACAAAATAAAAATGACACTACCTTGCCTATTATCTGAGTTACTGTAACACGGGCATGTTCTGAACCTCCCAAAGACATAAGAGAGTTGCTCCTTGATGCATGAACCTGGGTCTTGTGTACTGTCCAGGGGAAACCAGGATTTATCCAGCTGGGTTCAGAACCAATGTGATATAAAGTGAGCTCTGAGTGCAGAGAGAGCGCGGGAAGAAGGTGATGCTGGTCAGGGGGTGGATGGCATTGGAGAAGGGTAATCATGCTTGACATTAATTATACATCATCCCACCCGATCCTGGTCAAGGCATTTGCCAAGTTCTTACATTCCTGTGGTCAAGGAACAGGGCCACACTAGAGTTTCATGGAAAACAACAGTGTGTCCTGAAGCGTGCTGGTCATCCAGCTCCCCGCAGTGACTACACAGTCAACAAAGTGACCTGAGGGGATGGAAGCTTTCGTTAAACTCATCAAATGTGGGGTGCTTATTAATTTTAAGGAAGACATTTCCAAAGTTAGTTTTTTCTCTAACCTATAACGACAGCTGACTTAATACTAACCCGGCACGGTTATTAGATTGCTAAGGCAGAGGTGGCAATAACGTGGATGGAAGTAACTGCGTGAACACTCAGGGCTTTTACTTGGCAAGTGGAAATTCTCATTTGAGATGAACGTTTTAACTCACAACAAACACAGAGAAGGCGGGCTGCTTCTGATAGGCCTAATTATCATATTTGTACCAAGGCCTGCCTTCTGGTCTATAGACATCCCTTCAGGGAAGATGTTATCCATATAGAAATCCAAAACTCTAACCCTGACCTTGAAAGCCACCCTGAATGTCCAAGCTTTTTCAAAGGGAACTTCAAGCCACTGAGAAGAACTTCCGCCCCTGTCCCCCACCCCTCACCAGAAAGCAAGGCTTCCTCTAGCAAGCCAGCTCCAGATAGGATGATACCCTGGCCAGGATCTCAAACAGCAGCCCTACCATGTGCAGGTCTCCCACTGAGATCCAAACTGAACCTCAAACTCGTGCAGCTCTGCCCCCACATACTGCCACGTCCCACACAGGCTGCTGTCGTCACACTCCCACATCACTGTCACAACACCCAGTGGGTTGTTACTAAGGGCCCTGGAATGCTGCTGAATCTATGCATTCAGCTGGAATTTCCAAAACATGATTGGGGAATCCTCTCCCTCAGCTCAGCAGCCATGCTGCTCAGTGTGGGCTGTGTCTGAAAGGAGCAACTTCCAGCAAGCAGATCCTTTGTGAGGCTCCCATCCTGGTCCCAGTCTGAGTACATAGAGGAGAGCACAGAAATCCACAAGAGTCCTCGGTCCCCAACGGGACTTTTCTCCTGAGATCACTCACACAGGCACAGCATGGTACACACCATCTTGGTCCTCTTCTCAGAAGCACCGCCCAACCCAGGCTCCACCCAAGCCCAGTTTGCATCCTCAGGGTTCTCAGCAGCTTAGTCAAAGGTATCTGAAGGGTTCTGTGTCTGGAAAATACTCCCCTGTCCTCCTTGGTGTTTGGAATAGTTGTCCCTATATTTAACCAAATGAGAACTAGAAGGAAATGGGAACAGGGGCATTGTGGTTGTGTTAGTTAGGGTTCCTATTGCTGTGACAAAACACCATGACCAAAAACAGGTTGGGGAGGAAAGAGTTTGTTTGGCTTACACATCTGCATTGTGGTCCATCATTGAAGGATGTCAGGACAGGAACTCAAGCAGGGCGGGAACCTAGAGGCAGGAGCTGATGCAGAGGCCGTGGAGGGGCGCTGCTCACTGACTTGCTCCTAATGGCTTGCTCAGCCCACTTTCTTACGGAACCCAGGAGCACCAACCCAGGGATGGCTCCATCCACAGTGGGCTGGGCCCTCTGCCATCAATTACAATAAGAAAATGTCCCACAGGCTTGCCTACGACTCGATCTTATGGAGGCATTTTCTTAATTGAGGTTCCCTCCTCGCAGATGACTTTAGCTTGTGTCAAGCTGACATAAAACTGTCCAGCACAGTTGTTCTTGTGATGAAGGTGGTTTGGGGAAGATCATTATTCTCCTGTTAAAAGAGAGACATGATTTGATGACCGCTAGCTTGAGAACTCCCCTACTCCAGCAGATGACATCCATAACCATTTCAGGTAAGGCTGGCCAAATAGCAAATATACAAACAGGATTTTTGAGGAGAATGTTCCATCTTCCTCCTGCTCCTCCTTCTCTCCTTCTTCCTCCTCCTTCTCTCCTTCTTCTTCAAGACAGAGTCTCTCTACACAGCCCTGGCTGCCCTGGAACTCACTCTGTAGACCAGGCTGGTGTCAAAATCACAGAGATCCACTTGCCTCTGCCTCCCGAGTCCTGGAATTAAAGGCCATGTGGATTCCTCAGGTGTTCTGGGGGACAATTTTGGTGACAACAGTGTCTTCTTGGTCTGTATATAGCTCCACTGTCATGTTCTCCAAAGCAAAGTTACAAGGAGTGATGTTGTCCTAACATGATCCAGGGGTCATGTGCTGCTTCCGCCGTGCTCTTGAGCAAAGCTCATCTCAGCCGAACCACCGTAGTTTGAGAGACTGAAACAGTGCTTAGGTTCAGTTTTGGGTGTGCCTGCTGCCCCTACTACCCACCAACCCTTCCCCCCTTTCCAGTTGAGATGGGCAAACACTTCAGGAGCGTCTGTGCGCCAGGTTCTTCAGTACATATTGGGGAGTGAGTGATTTCTTTGGGTTCCGGTGTCAGAATTGGGCTGGGGTGCTTTGAGGAAGTCGCCCAACTTCTTGGAGTCCCGGTGTGCTCCCAACCTGAGATATCACACACAGGTGCACAGGGCACACGGCAGAGCACAAATCCCCCATGGCCAGTGGGAAGGGAGACATGACACAGACAGTTTCGTAATTTCCTAGTAAGGGCTGGTTTTGAAATACCTATGCGGTAGTAGGCAGTTACGTGGAAGCTGGGCCTCAGAGGAGGAGGAGGAGGACAGGAATGGGTACCTAATTATACCTCGTCCAGAAGTAAGGAGTGGAAGGCAGCCTGTCTCTTTGGTTTGGAAGACACCGTGGTCGATGTGGGGAGACGCTGCACACCACGCTCTGTACCGACTTACCAATGCATTGTGTGCTAAGGAAAGGAGTCTGCTTACGTCATGCTGGTGGTGCCAAAGAAGTCAGCAGACAGCGCTGCCAAAGTGTGTGGGAGGCAGCAGGGAGGGCGGGGCAGAAGGCTAGCCAGGGTATGTGCAAGCTTTCACTCACCTGCAGCATGCAGCGTGCAGGGGCCTCAACCACCGCATCCTGGAGGGGAGCTGTGGACCACAATCCAGGACTCCACCCGGCCTGGAGACCACACCAAGGAGGATCCCCCCCCTGCTGCCCCCTTATTCTGTTGCAGCTGCACCCTTGCTAATGTTTGGTTCATTTTCACTTTTCTCCCTCCATCTTTTCTCATTGATCCCCATTTACATTAAACTTCTCACTCACGTGAGCCAATAAATAGCAAAAAATTAAACTTAGAGAACAGGTAAAAGGCTCTCCTAATTTGTGCTACGTTTCTGACCCCCAAGCTTTATCTGAATGGTGACATCTACAATCTAAGTGTTTATAGTTGCCTTTGTCACTGTCCTATTGCTGTGAGGAGACACTGTGACCAATGCATCTCTTACAAAAGAAAACATTTATACGGGGGTTTCAGAAGTTTAGTCCATTGTCATCATGGCAGGAAGTACGGTGGCACTCGTGGCACTGGAGAAGTAACTGAGAGCTACATCCTGATCTGCACGGAGAGAGACACTGGGCCTGGTGTGGACTTCTGAAACCTCAGAGCCCAGCCCCAGTGACATATTTCCTTCAACAAGGCCACACCTTCTCCAACAAGGCCACATCCCCTAATCCCAATCTTTCTCCAATCGTGTCACTCCCGGATGACTAAGCATTCAAATATATGAGCCTCTGGGGACCATTCTCATTCAAACCACCACAACAGTCTGAGACCAGATCTGCTATGAAACTTGATGATACTAATATGAAAACGGACAACTTATTTGAGTGCCTCCGACATCATGGGTTCCAGTGTATATAAAGCCAGTAACTACGAAGGAACTTTCTCTGAAAACTAGATCATGACCTTGAAGGCAGTCGTACTGAGAAGCAATGAGAAGTTGGGTTTTCTTCTTTCCAGATGCTGACCTGCCCATCTCCCCACCCAGCAGCATCTGTTGGGGGCAGAACGGACAAGTTGGTAGTATTATTGGTTGGGTTTCCAGCGGCGTGATCTTGGACAGGGTATGGTGTGTAGCCACATGACATTTAACAGCACAACAAAGTAAATACTACTCAGTTTGATGCTATTTTGTATCTTACCAAAGGATACGCTGGTCTTTGAAAAATATAGTGGCCACAGGCCTTTATGTATAGTAGTATGCACACACTGAACTTGTGCTGGTTCCTTTTCACTCTCTTCTGACTGACCTTCCTCAAACCAGGGAAATAGAAATAAAAAATGGCTTTCATCACAATGTTGTCCAAACAAACAAACAAAAAAATCAGATTTTTTTTTGTGCTTATTTCACTTTACCTGTGCCTGTCCTGAAGGGTAAATATGGTTTATGAATGAATCTGTGAATAGTGGATAGAGGACATTGCTTGATAAAAAGACTGTAGACAAATAAGTCACTGTAACTATTATGTAGGCTGAAGATGCAAAACAAACCCATTTAAGGTTTCTAGGTTTTTCTTAGTTTATACTCTTCCCATGACATTGCTAAGCATATATTCATAGATGTGCAATCCAAAATTTGGGGCTGGCGCTTTTCTGGAAGACATGCTCCGGAAGAGGACTTGAGACGCCTACTCCACCTGTGAGAGAAACTTTCAAGAAGGATGTTTTCTTTGATCCTGATTTATCTCATATCTAGGTGGGGTAAATAAGAGAGTGGTTTGCACACAGTGATCTCTCTTGGGGAGTAGCTACAGGAGCCTTCCTAGCCGTAGGGCCCAGGGTGAGATAAGGGACGCACCTTACATCTCCAGGGACTGATTCCAGGCATTTTTTCATCTTAACCTTCTAAGCAGGTCACTAACCTCGTGTATGAAAAGATCGGGAAGTGGGGGCTGGTGGCTGTGCGAGATTATGAAAGATCTTCAGTCCACCTGCCTTTTCTCCTTTTGACAAAGAGCTGCTATTTTCGAGACACTTAGCAAATTATTTTGAGACACTTAGCAAACACAGCAAAATAATTTCTAGCTTTGGGATGAAAGTTTTGCAGGATGCTGCCTGAAGCACGAGCCCAGGCTTCTATATTTTGTTTGGTTGCATACAAGCTCATGGGAATAGACTGGTGGGCAGATCAGGCGGACCACTGTTTTGAGAGACTACCCAGTCTTCTGTGCTTCCATCCAGCTATAAACCCTGTTCTCAGACGTCTCCATTTCTCCTGGAATCCTCTTTGAATGGAGGACCTTGCGGCTCCTTGCTGTGCTCACAGAGGGTAACACCTACTCTCTATTCTCTTTCTCTTTGCATATCGTTTTTCAAGCTTTCTGGGAAGCGCTGTTACACTTCTATGAAGAGACTCCAACTGCCAATCTCGAAATATTCTTTGAAATCTGTAACACCAGGTGCTCTGTTCAAGAAGCAAGGAGGCAGCTCCATATAACATACAATGCAACATTTGTTCACAGCAGCCAGCAACTGAAGCAATCTCTCTCTCTCTCTCTCTCTCTCTCTCTCTTTCTTACACACACACACACACACACACACACACACACACACACACACACACAGTTGCTTAAATAGTACAATGTTTCTCTTAAAACATTCTGAGCTTCAGGAAATGCAAGGAAACTTTCAAAAATAAAACATCAAAAAATATGGAAAAGGGAGAATCATAGAAAACATTTAGAAAGATTTCTAAGTTGAGCATGGCGTATAATAACATTCTTAACAGAAAGGAAGTCTCAAAGTTAGATGAATCCTATTGTTTGTAGGTAAGAATGACCTCTTTCAGAATGATAAAAGAGTAATGAAGGAGGTGTGGATTTGTTTTGTCTCCATCTGTTATGATATGGTGACACGGCTAACGTGACGTCACTACCTGCTGGAAGACGCTTGTATTTGGATACTTCTATTTTCTTGGCATCATTTATGAATGAGATGAAAATAGAGAGTACATATCAACATGACATCTTCTACTCTTGCTGATAAAATTGTTTCATCCTTTTGACCCCCCCACCCCGGAAGTGTCGCTCACCAAAGGGCAGAGACCTCAACAGAGAAGTCGGGAGAAAGAGATGAGCCCACACAGCCCACACCTACAGACAGCTTGGGGTCTGACCCTTCCGTTTCCGATCCCTCTGGGAAGGGTGGCTGAGCAGCCTGTGACATACACTTTGACATTGTTTTTCTTCACTAGGAATGGAACCCAGGGACTTGGCACATGCAGGCAATGTTCTCCCACTGAGCTACACCCTCAGTCTCAACGTTAAATAGTTTAAACACAAAACAAACATTTTAGTTACTCTATATGTTACTCATCCAGGACATCTGATGACAATAGCTTAATAATTAGTTAGTAGTCTTTTAACTTTTTGTATGCTTTCTCTTTTGAGACAAATGTCTCATTATTATCCAGGGACTATCAAGCCTCCTGCCCTGTCTCCTGAGTGCTGACATCCTCGGTGTGCACCACCGCCTCTGGCTTTGCTACTTTGTTTCTTAGTGGAATAGTTTTTTAACTTGTATTTGTTTGTTTTGTTTTGTAGACAGGGTTTCTCTACCCTGGCTGTCCTGGAACTCACTCTGTAGATCAGGCTGGCCTGGAACTCACAGAGATCCTTCTGCTTCTGCCCGCTGAGTGCTGGGATCAAGGGTGTGCGCCATCACTGCCTGGCAATGGTATAGTTGTTTGTTTGTTTTTTTATGATATCTCAGCAAATAACTCATTCTCCTTACTTAATTTCCACATTGAGTAAAAATATTTTGGGTAGAAAATATGTTGAGCATCTTTAGTCTGTGTTTTAATTTGTTAATTAATTTTTTGAGACCAAGTCTCAACATGTGGTCCCCGCTGGCCTGGAACTTGCAGCCTCTGCCCTGCCCTGCCTCTGCAGGGATTAAAAGCATGTGCCCCACACTCAACTCCTTATTTTTTCCAGTTTTTCTAGACAGGGTTTCTGTGTAGCCCTGGCTGTCCTGGAACTAGCTCTGTAGACCAGGCTGGCCTCGAACTCACAAAGGTCCACCTACCTCTGCCTCCCTAGTGCTGGGATTAAAGGTGTGCGCCACCACCCTCCCGGCCTCCTTACTTGTTTCTTAGCCCAAGTTTGAATGGCTGCACATCACTTCCCTTTCTTCTTGTACAGAACATCGCCTTAACTTTTCCACATCTCCTAACCTTCCTAGGGGTGACCTCTCTGAATATGATGTGACCCACACCACACACCACAACTCTGCCCATGATTCTCTTAGGCACACCCCCACAGGCACACAGAGCTGTCTTCTCTCTGAGGACCTTCGATTGGTTCCCGCCTACCTTTCACACTTTCTTGAAGATGGCCAATGCTATTAGGGTAGAGATGTAATTTTAATCATGCACATGTTATGAGAGAGTAGGTGTATATGAAAGTATCCATGGAGGCCAGAAGAGGGTGTCAGATTCCCGGGAGCTGGAGTCACAGGCAGTTGTGATGGGCTCTGGGAACCAGCGGACCCTCGGCAAGAGCAGTATGTAGTACCCTGACTGTGCTCCCAACCACTGAACTACCTCACGTTTATCTCTTAACCAAACCATGTACTAGAGACGCCCTGAGAATAACATTTAGCATCCTGCCCTTGAGCACACTCCTAGACCTCACAATCTGACTGGCAATCTATGTTTCACATTGCTTTGAACAACAGTATCAAGCTTCAGTCTCCTCGCTCAGTTTCCAAGGTTCAGACTCACGAGCTAGTCACTCGTTTTTTACTAATTTCATGTTCTCTTCATTTTAGCACAGCTACAGAATGTGCACCCGGCCTCCTCCTTGCTGAGTTCCGGTTCCTTAGATAACTGATTCTCCAGCCATTCCATCTCTAGCCTTTGTAATCAAATTCCTCCAGAGGAGAGGTGAAAGGGCCTGAGCAACGCCTTCCTCCCTCTGGCTTATTAGAGAGGATGAAGGCTTCTGCGCAGGATGAAAGAAATAACCCAGGAAAGAAGCCAGCAGAAAAGGGGGCGGAGGGAAACATAAGCCAGTGTCAAGAGGTTGGCGAATGGAAGGAAGACCGTGACACAGACGAGGGAAAAGAGAAGCCGCCCTGGCAACTCAAACCCCTTTCTTGAGGGGCCTCCCAGAGCTGCCGCCTCCACTGAGCCACCCGGCCTTTTCCACCCGCTCCTTTTGAACATCCATCCCAATGCTGTCTCACTCCCAGCGCAGCCACGGATTCTCTGGGTTACGGGTCTCCTGTGGCTTCCGGTCAGGCCACCATCCACTCAGCATGTAATTAAGTGTGCTTGGTACCTCTCTTTGAAGCCTCAGGCCTACCCCAAAGGAAAGGCTACTTTTCAGGATTCAGGCCTTTTCTGAACTGCTAAGTGTGCACTTCTACTGAACGCACAAACTTCTAGGACTTTCTATTAATTGAAACTTTCACATATAAGTGTGTATCTGCCAGTAGATTTGGGGGAAAAAACCTTGCCTTCAAATCTTTGTTTTCCCAAGCTCAAACACCATGCCTCTTCCATGGTATGAACCAAAGTTAGCTGGATCAAAATCTAGTTTTCCTCAGAATGTTCCACCATAGTGCGTCAGGAAAAATAGCACTTTTTTTTTTACAGGTAGGAACGCAAGGGGCAGAGAGGATGACAACTTGCTCCCAGATTTGAATGATGCCCCCCCCCGCCCCCCAGCATTGCCAAGAGAAAGGCTGTCCTCTTCGCCTGTGCTCTCTTAGGGAGAGTGCTTGCAGAGGTGAAGAACTGGGAGGTGAGGGGGAGCAGGGTCAGCAGGGAAGGGGGAAGGGGTTGAAGAAGGTGGGAGTTGATGCGGCTGCATGGATTCTGTTCCCCCCCCCCCCCCATCAGGTTAAGAAGAAAAAGAACAGAGACCAGGGGCTGAGAACAACAGAGGGCAAGACAGAGCAGCAAGTTACGGTTTCTACCACGCAGAACTCACTCTGAGAAATACTCAAAACGAGGCTCTGCCAGGGGTCAGACCACAGCTGGAATGAAAAGCTGTCACCCAGGGAAAATGTGAACGGCTAGGCAGACTTAGGCATGAGTTCCTGACTGATGTGACTTCCAAATGTTAGGAAGTATTTTTAGTTCTACATAAGGTTGACCGATAGCACCGAGCAGCAGTCTCATGGGCATCTGAAGTCAGAGCCATGTTCTCGAGCTCTCAAAATGCATAGGCTCTGTGACTTGGGACAAGTGACTTAGCTTCTCTGAACTTTAATTTCTCCTGTAAAAGCAGATTTTTAAAAACAGAATGTTGCCAGGATCAATTCTCCTTGTCACCAATAAATTCAGATTTGTTTTACAAATGAGTGCATTCAGGGTTAGGTCAAATTGTTGAGCAGTAGATATTACTTTATGTTTCCATGGCAAAAACAAGTCACAGTGACTGCCATGGCTGCAAGGGAGTCTGGGAAGTAGCTACCAATTTGTTGGACTATTGTTTTTGAGACAGGCTCTTGCTATATGCTCACGTTGGTCTTGAATGCACAGTCCTGTCTCAGCTTCCTGAGTGCAAGCCACCATGCCTGTCTGGGTTTTGCTTTTGTCTATAAAGGGAAGAACTCAAGGCAGAAGGGAATTAGCAAAGACTCTGGATTCATTAGTATGCGCCAGCCACCTTGCAGCTGGGAGCAGCCGATGTGTCTATCCAGACGGAAGAAAGCAACACCAAGCAGATACACACACCTGAGCAGCGAGCTGAGGTGTGGGATCTAATCCAGCAGCAAAATGAAAGTAGCCACAGTGGCACCCCCGCCCCATCCTGCAGGTTGAATTGGCTGAGGCAGTACTCCACCAGCTCTGCTAGGAGCAGAAACACACAGGCCAGTCGCCAGCAGAGCTGGAAGCCCAGTTACCTTGAGAGAGTGCTTTTCCATTATACCGTACCACTCTTGGCCTTTACTTCTCCACCATGCATGCCGGAACACTAATGGCTTCCAGCTTCTCCCATTGCTCCCTGCTACTACTTTACTGTAGAGGCGTTTTCTAGGGGTTCCTTTTATTTCTCTTTCCCTTAATAGCTCAACTCTGTGATGTTTCATTTTCTCAGATGCCAACACTTGGTTACTACTTCTGTGATGAAATAAGAAGATGCTGTGGGTGGAGATCAGTGTGGAGCACTTGCGTAGCATGCATAAGGCTCTGGGTTTGAGAAGAAACAGGAGCAAGACACTCAAGCTGAGCTGTAGGTGAGTTAGTGACGCTCTGTTTGCCAGAACACAGAAGCGCTATGACTGCAGGAGAGGAGAATCCTCGAACCAAATCTGTCCACGTCACACATCCGCCCTGCTGCAGGCTGACCCTGTGGTGTTCTAAGGGGTGGAGGTGCAATGGGGGATGTCGGGGACGGGGAGGGGCTGGCTGTTATCAGAGTGTGGTGAGGAGGACAGGGTGGTGGTGTACCCCAGCTGGGTGGGTTTAGACAAATTTGTCAAAGCACGAGAAGAAGACTGAGACTAAGAAGAGATGCCGCCGGGTTACAATAAAGCGTCACAGAAGGCTGTGTGGTGGGCAACACCCAACCAAAGCATTGTCGCTGATGGACTGGCATGGAGATACAAGTGTGAGCTGTGTGTCACAACTGAGGAAGGAGGGGGCAGACAGAGGCGAACAGGACTTGGGAGGGTTAACCAAAGGTCAAAGAAACACTGGCCCTACACTGAAGCATAAACCAGGCAAAATTAAAAAAACTAAGTCTTTGTTGATTTTTCGGTGAGATATATACTTTCTTTGGTCCCATGTGTTTAGCTATGAAAACACTATTATAAAACTATCAATAAAAGCGTGCAAACACACACACACACACACACACACAGTAGGGAATCCTTATTCACAATGTAAAACAACTGCTGGCTTTACTGAGTTTTTGAAGTTTCTTTCAAGGCCACTTAAAATATGATTCAATGTGCTATTTTTTTTAAATGTATAATACAAACTTTTATGAGTTCCTTACCATCTGGTAAGGGCAATCCATTTACTAGAGAGATAAAGTTTTCAATCAACTAGGTTCAGCATTAAATAAAAAAGAGAGAAAGAGAGAGAGAAAGCAGGAAGCATATGCAGCCAACAGACAAAGGAGACAGAAACACACAGCTCATGCCAGCTCTAATCCGGGGTCACTATGCATGCCGGGCCATAGGCTCCTGTTTCACCAGGGAGAATTCATTAAGTACGGAGCGAGTCAATAAAAATGAGCTTTATTAAAAAGAAGTGGTGTAATTAAAGGTATTGGTGAAAACCAGCCCGTTATGAAGGGAAATGACTCAGCAGCAACCTTAAGAAATGAAACCATATGCCATAGACTCTTCTCCCCGTTTTAAGCTATGGGGGGTGGGCGGCGCAGTACACGGCATAATTTGTGATGGCCAAGGTGGACGGCGGCACCCATACAGGAAGAGGTGCATGTGTAAACCTGCCATTCTTCCAATAATGGTGAATTATGGTGCCCGCAGTGCTGGCAGCCCGGCATCTGTCAGAAGGGACAAGGAGAAAGCCCACGACTCGGGCTGACATGCTGCAGATGGCCAGAGGTGATTTTCATGAATAACGCCTCGTGCAACAGTCTAGATGAGAATATTTGATCACACCCCCTGCCAAATTCATAAAGCTACATACTAGAGAAAATACATAGAAGATTCCTAGAGTCCCGGATCAAATGATCTCTATGGGGGGGAAATGCATGTTAGTTACATGACGGGACATACACACTACAAAGGACAGCAGTGTGGCCGTGGAGGATGGCTTCTCACAGGAATCGTCCTATGCAAGGACACGTGGCCTTGGCTGGCTGGTTTGAATATGAGGCCAATAACCAGATGCCTCAAGAGCAGGTAATGAACATACCCTCCATGATAGGGGAACTCCGGTAGGAACCAGTCCACAAGGGGGACTGGCTTGGGGGAGGAGCCTCAGCTCAGTGTGGCCTTGAGATCTGCCTTGGGTTTGCCAGTGATGTCAGAATGGTCTAAGAGCAACTACAACACAACCAAAAGGATTCAGTGCTCACTATCTGAAAAATAAAATTACAAGGTGGACGGATGTAAAGGTGTGACAAGCCGTAGAAAAGCTGGTGACAGGCACATCAGGCAGAAAAGGGGTGCTCACAGAAGAGAAGCATTTACGAAAGGGGTGATAGAAATTTCCAGTAAGTCCTCACAATGAGAGCAGCTGCAAACCGGAAGGGCGACCATACACCTTGGTTCACACAACCTTCTCCGCCTACCTGGGGGAGTCGCTAACCTGAGCAAATGAAATGTTGTCTGCAAGGATAGTTTATTAACTATATATCTTTTCATAACTTACTGTGGCATGTGGCTTAACTAGTTTAAAAAAATAAACAAATAAAACCACCAAAGAAGCTTGAAGAGGAGGCCATGTCTAAGACAGGTAATTCTTTGCCCAGCCCCTGGAGGCTGCAGTCACTTTTCTCTTAAAATGCCCACCCACATCTGCTCATCTGTGCCAGAACTGCATATTTCAGAGCAGTAAAAAGGATGCATTATCTTAAAAAATGTAAGTAGAAGCAGGGTGACCAGTTTTGGGGAAATTCGGTATGTCCGGATCTAACTACTGTCAATTTACCATGATACCTAAGGAAAGGGCACAGGGAGATTTTTTGAAGCATTTGAAACTTACCTTACCTGAAGAATGAAAATACTTCCAACAGCCTCTACCCATAGTCTCTCTACAACAAACAAAAGCCAAAGCAAAGATGGCACTTTCTGACCCTAGTCAGTGGAGCGAGGCACCCCAAAACTTAGCTCTGGTGCGGTTCACACAAAAGAGACGTGCACTGTTTAGTTAGGGGTGTTATTTGTTGTGGGGGAAAAAGAGAGGAATAGGAGGACTCCCACTTAAGTTAATCCATGCCTTTTGAAATTAATAAAGCTAAATTCCACTTGATCTTCCAGGAGGTAAGAAATCTACATGCTGGGAATGCTACATCATGCTGTGAGTCTCCTTAATAGACAATCACCAAAAACATGAATACGAAGGCACAGGGCAACACTACCCTAACAAGTAGAAAAGATAAGCAAATCATGAGGTAATCATATAAGGAATAATATACATCAACAAGGATGGCCTTGATGACACTCACAGTATCTACAGAAATAATATTGAATGAAAAAAATGCACAAAACAGTGTTCTTACATAAAGTACGAAATCAAGCACAGCTAAATGATGTCATATGAAGACAGAACAGTAGGCCCCTTGGGGAGTGCATTCCAGGATGCCAGTGTGCCTCCGGATCCATACTGATTACAAGCGTGTGAAATACAGCGTGTGTGTATATCTGCTTTTTTGCTTCACTTTCTGTGGGGAGTTTTGAAAGCTGCTCCAGCCTCCTCGTGGATAGGATTTGGTTAGATCTGCTTTGCCAGCATCCTGCTACCACCTGTTTTTTCCCCTAGACCAGATGCAATCAATGAAGAGAAACTCCATTTGCCCAAAGGCTGAGGAGCGGAGACACACCTCAGAGGGTGTAACTGTGTTTCTCTTACTGTAACTTACTGGGTCAGTAAACATATCTGGAAATACAATGGACTTACAGGACCATGGAAACTGATAATTCACTGGATGATAGTTTCAAAAGTTGGACTTTGTTCCTTTTTTGAAATTTTTTAAAAACTTTGTGGGAATTTCATGTCTTGTATATGAGAAAGCACTAGAAAAATGAATTAGAACCACCTGTTAAATTTGTTTAGGGCGAGTAAAATGGTTCAATTGGTGAAGATGCTTGCACAGGCCCATTTGCCCCCTGGAACCAATGTAATGCAAGGTAAGAACCTGAAGGTTGCCCTCTGACCTCCACACAAACAAATGATGTCATGGCCTATGTGTACACACGTCATACTACTACTACTACTACTACTTATTCATTTAAATTGACAACGGCTTCTTCCCTGACATGTGATTGGCATTGATTAAATACGAATCTGGAACCATGGGAAATTCTTTTGAAATGACTACAGTCTGATTTTGATTCCATTTTGTAGACCTTTGGGTGCCTCTGGACACCTAAAGAGGTTAATTGATGTGCGTGGGCCACACGGGTACTCAGACACGGACTGAGATTCGGTGACATGTGTGGGCCACACGGGTACTCAGACACGGACTGAGATTCGGTGACATGTGTGGGCCACACGGGTACTCAGACATGGACTGAGATTCGGTGACATGCGTGGGCCACACGGGTACTCAGACATGGACTATGGATTAGCATCCAGGATCCCCAACGACTAGACCCCACTTTCCATTCCAGCCTCCTGGCTTTCCTTTTTTTGGTGATTCATAAACTTTCAAACAACTAAAGGGATGATATGAAATTAAATGAGGTAAAGCTAAACCTTTAAGCCACTGTGATAACTAACAGGGACAACAAATTATGAGATCCTGACTGATTGTTGAGTTTTAGACTCTGGCTAATGGTTTAGGATCTCACACGCTAGCAGCATCACTGAAAAAAACACCGCTTCTCTCAAATTGGAGATTATGTTTATTGTTGCTAATGGAGCTTTGGAGACTTTTTTTTTTTTAATTTGGGAACACACAATAGTACTGGGGTGGTGTGTGCCAACAATCCCAGCACTTGGGAGGCAAAAGCTGAGTCAAGAACCCTGAGTCCCATAATCACTTTAGAAACATTGTGGGACCCTGTCTCAAAAATCAAAATAATAAAAAACACATATTTTCAGAACAGAACAGAAAAATCCCAGGGCAGCCAGAACAATTAGGCCCTTTGGCCTTGGCACACAGACCTGAGTCACATTTGGTTATGTCATAGAAGTCACCTTGAGAACACCTGGTCTTTCATACCACTTAATACTCTTCCAAGGACTATTTACCTGCTGTGGGTCATTTCTATTTGCAAATATAAATAATCACCTGAAATTGAAACCGTATTTACTCACATCCGCTCTGTTTCCCAGAAGCCATCTGGCTTTCACTTTCTTGCTAGGACAAAGCAGTTCAGAGTTTTCAGCTACTCCAGGCTGTACAATGGCTAATGCCTGTGACTTGGTATAGGAGCCTTATTCAGACTAAAAACCACATTTTCTTGACCATGGTGGTAGAGCATTTATGATCTGACTCAATGTATTTCTAATAATAGGAAATGAAAGGTTACACTCAGGCCTTAAAGGCAGCCATCTGTGAAAGGAAGGGACAGACAGTGGTATCACATTCATTCTCATCCTTAGGCTCTGGGGTGAGTGGGTCTGGACTGTACTTTCCTTTCAAATCTGAAAAAAATGGTTGCCTCTCTCATGACACTTGAACGCATGGCTGATCTGCTGGCCAGAAGCCCAGGGGACATAGAAAGCCAGGAGTATACAAGTGCCCACAGAGATGTCCAAATGCTCAGAGTTCGAATGGACTACAGGAAATGATGAGGAGAATCATTGTTAGTAGAACGTAACAAACATGCACACACCTATTACCAACCAGATGATCGAAATCAGTTAAGGTTTCTCTCCCTCCGCTTTCCTATACAGTCTCAGCAGATTTTAAAGTAACTATTTACTTCAGGTCAGGGGATAGGAGATTCAATAAATGATGCCATGATTTATAAAAACCAACCAGGCTGCTTTCTGAGGGCTGGCAAGAAGTTACTGGTCAAATTGACTCTGTGTCTCCAGTCAGTGCACAGAGGCTCTTGCCAATGCGGTGTACCTCACCTATCTCATTATTAAGCCTTCAAGTCCTTCACCTAAAACAAATTCATCACTTTTTTAAGTGTCACTTTAAATCTCTCTTTTTATAAAAGTCTAATCCTACAGGGGGCTAGGCAGATGGATAAGTAGAAGAGGTTGCTACCGGAGCTACAGTGGTCAAGTGAGTCAGTTTGAGGTGAGCATATGCAAGGTGATGGGCGGCTGGCTGAACGGACAGAGAGAAGACACATTAGTTATCATTGATAGAGTTTAGCTGAATCAATTCTTTAAACCTTATTTCCTTCCTCGTGTGTGTGTGTATGTGTGTGTGTGTGTGTGTGTGTGTGTGTGTGTGTGTGTGTGTGTATAAGTGTATTTTATAAATACGAAAAATTTCAAACCCACAGTTGTTGGGAGGATGGGATAATGAAGCCACATGAACTCAGGGCCACTTTTAACAACTGACAACTCCCGGTCAACCTGTTCATCCTCATCCTCACCACAGTTCCTTGGTTAACTTAAAGCAAATCCCAGCAGCTACACTATTTCATTGTATTTCTCTCCAGAGGAGACCATCACAAAACAGAACCTGGGCTGGCAAGATTCCTCGGTAGGTAAGGGTACTGTGTGAGCCTGTGGGCTTGACTTCCATCCCAGCCCTGGCAGCAGTGGGAGAGATCGGACTCTCAAAGTTGTGCTCTGCTGTACACATCACACACGTGCCTGTACACACACACACACACACACACACACACACACACACACACACACACACAGGGGATTTAGGTTGGGGTGGTGGCGCATGCCTTTAATCCCAGCACTCGGGAAGCAGAGCCAGGCGGATCTTTGTGAGTTTAAGGCCAGCCTGGGCTACAGAGCGAGATCCAGGACAGGCTCCAAAACAAACCAAAACAAATTAAATAAATAAATAAATAAATAAATAAATAAATAAATAAATAAATAAATAAATAAATAAAAACATGGCCGCACACCACACTGTCCCTCCCAGGGCCTCTGCGTCCCCCCCCCGGCTGGCTTGCACTTGTCACTTCCCTGGTTACCACTCTCTCCTTGCCTCTGCCTCCTGCCTGCTGAGATTACAAGTGTCAGTGTTAAATTTTTTAAACCAGTTTTTTAAGTTGTCTGTCTGTGTTTTAGACACATTTCCATGTCAGCTTAGAAATTAAACTCAGGGCAGAGCAAGACGTTTACCAAGTAGACCCCAGGTTCTCAGCTTGAGGCTGGCGTTTCTGTACCTGTCCTCTGCTTCTCTGTCTCTTTCATCTTGTGAGAATAAACATTTGATATAAAAACAGAAACTGTAATGCCGTAGAGCTAGATTAATCAGCACTTAATAAGCCAGCCTTAGAAATGATCAAAGGCAAGTACTGGAGCTCTGAGCGAGACGTCTTTCAATAAGGGTGTGCCTAAGTACTTACTTAAGCGCCGCCGCTGTGAAAGCTGGGCGTGGTGGTGCACGCCTTCATTACCAGCACTTGGGAAGCAGAGGCAGGCAGATCTCCGTGAGTGAGTCCGGCCCGGTCTACAAAGCAAGTTCCATGACAGCTAGGGCTGTCAAGAAAACCACAACACAAACACAAATACAAAAAAAGATCCACTGTGTACACATGAAGGGACATTTACTGTGAATGTTTAGAAAGAAATGTTATACTCCAAAAGTTCCGACAAAGAAAAGTGTACAGGTGTTTTGCATGCGTGTGTATCTGTCCACCAGTGTGTGTGCAGTGCCTGAGGAGGCCAGAAGAGGGCACTGGACCCCCAGACTGGACTTACAGATGGTTGGGAACTGCCGTGTGGATGCTGGGAACAGAACCCAAGGTCCTCTGGAAGAGCAGCCAGTGCTCCTAACCTTGGATCCATCTCTCCAGCCCCAGGTTCTGACATTTTATGTCCATTACATGTTTCAATATGAAAATGAATGGCTCCAGAAAACAAAATCCACCTGAACCATAGCTGCTTTTGCCCTGTCACCTTCTCACAGCTTCCATGGCTCTGATCTCTGTCTCCTCCATCACACTCAACACTCAGATGCCTCCTTTGCAGCCCCACATCTGCCCCAGTGTCCTAGGTGCTTTAGCTGTGCTTGAGGAGTCTCACTGTGTGAACACATCTGTGTGTACAGACAAACACGCACACCAAACACCCATACAATTCCTTTACATGTCTGAACTTTCAGAGTATGACATTTCATTCTAAACACTCACAGTGAAGTGTCCCTTTACACAGTGGATCTTTTTTGTTTTGTTTTGTTTTTTTCGAGACAGTCCTAGCTGTCATGGAACTTGCTTTGTAGACTAGGCTAGCCTTGGACTCACAGAGATCTGCCTGCTTCTGCTCCCGGAGAGCTGGTAACAAAGGTGCAGGCCACCACACCCACCGTACACAGTGGATCTTAACCACACCCTTATGCCTCTGTGGTTTTGTTCACATTCCTTCTGCCTGAAGTACAATATTTTTAAATTTATCTAATCTATAGTGCATGGCAACTTGCAACAAAGACATTTATAACATTACGGAAGAAGCATGGTCATTGGCGTGGGGGAGCTCACCACTGAATTATAGATGCAGATAAGTAAATGATTTCAATAGGATCTAGTAAGCAGAGACATAGTATTGTGTATTCAGTTTAGCGATGGCTCAGAGGGATTTTGTTGTGGATATGAGACTATTAGTTAGAATTTGGAAATACAATGGCCACACATGTATGGAGAGGCGGGGAGCCCAAGCTATGTTTTTAAAGCCACAAATCACACAAACAGAATTGATACACAGATGCTGCAGGTGGCCACAGGGCAGAGCCATCAATTGGAAAGCGTCTGCTGTTCATTATAGGTAATGCTTAGGAGGGACTGTCATCACCAACCCAAATATAACTGGTTTGCCCTCAGCAGTCTCTGTTACCAAATCAACACACAATCTGTGGGAACCAATTGGAAGTGTTGGCCAACAAAGGCAGGCCGAGTCCTCTGACTCATAAGGGAAGAAAATGAAGCAACCAGCCACTCAATCAGGTACTGCAACACGTGTGCTCCGAGCAAGAAGCAGCCACTGTGCATTAAGAATAAGACACTCAAGCCGGGCGGTGGTGGCGAACGCCTTTAATCCCAGGACTCGGGAGGCAGAGCCAGGCGGATCTCTGTGAGTTCGAGGCCAGCCTGGGCTACCAAGTGAGTCCCAGGAAAGGCGCAAAGCTGCACAGAGAAACCCTGTCTAGAAAAACCAAAAAAAAAAAAAAAAAAAAAAAAAGAATAAGACACTCACCTACAGCCAAAAACACTCTCAAATTCTCCTTATTAAAAAGGATATTGCACACCAGTGGGTGCACACATAATTGTATTTAAAATGCTACACACACACACACACACACACACACACACACACACACACACACAGGCACGCGCGCGCACACACACACACACGCACACATGCACACACACACAACCGGTAGGTTAAGGCAGGAACGGCACTGCAAACGGTGCTGTCAAAGGATGGAGGGAAGGGCCCGTCCGCCAGGGTCAGGTGTTCTGTGGATTTGTGATAGACCTCCCAGTGCGGGGGCCATCGTTAGGTCTGTGGGATGAACCGGAAGCCCAGACCCTAAAGGGCTGTGGTAAGGGGTGGGTTGTTCTGAATCTTCTGCTTTAGTTTTTATTGTGGTAAAATACCCATCAATTTGGCATTATGACCACCATGAGTGCACAACTCAGAGTCAGGCACATTCATAGCACTGGCGACCTACCACCCACCCCAGCACTTTGCTCATCGCTCAGAACCCAAGTTTTATATCCTGTGAGCACTAACTCACTGTGCTACCTTCTGCCTTTATAGATATGACCCCTCAAGGGACTCTTACTGTTTTCATGACTGACTTTTTCCATCTGGCCAAATGTCCTCAGGGCTCATCCATGCTATAGAGTGTGGCAGAATTTTCTTTCTTAACACTGAATATTTCATTGTCTATATGAAACACACTTTTGTTATTCACATGTTCGTGGACATATGGGGTGAATAAACTCATACCTCTCGGCTACTGTGAATATTGCTACTATGAATATGGTATACAAACACCCACCCAAGTTCCCATTTTCAGTTCTTTTAGGTATAGTACACACATAAGTGGAACAGCTGGATCACAGTTGTGGTTTCAGTTTTTTGGGGGGAGCCTCTTTATTTGTTAATGATCTTTTAGTTTATTCACAGTGTGGCAGGGGACATTCCTTGTATGACTGAATCTCAGAGTTTTGAAGCTTGTGTTATGGCCTAGAACGTGGTCTGTTTGGAATACTGAACCAGTGCTTGAATACAACATGCATCATGCTGTTCGCTGGAACCATCTACAAGCAGCTCTGTGTCGAGCTGGTCAACAGTGTCGTGCACTCGTTTAGATGATGACTTTCTGTCTACATGTTATCTCCAATACAGACTGTTGAAATCTCTGACTCTAACAGTAAATTTGTTCATTTTTCCTTGCTGTCTGATTGAGTTTTGCCTTCTACATTTTGAATCTATTATCAGGTGCATAAAAGGTTTAGGACTGTGCTCTTGAGTAATCAGTCCATTTCTTATTAAATGATTTAGCTCTGATTACATATATACATACACACATATACACACACACATATATATACACATATACACACGCACACATACACACACACACACACACACACACACACACACACACACACACATATTTGCTCTGAAATCTACTGTCTCATTGGTAGCTCACTTTCTTTTGACCTGCCATGAGTATCATTGAGTGCAAATATCATGTGTAGGATAGATAATCATTTCTATGAAGCTCTGACAAGAATCATCTAGGTGAGGTAGTAGAAGGTTCTCAGTACGGCTGGGAATGTAACTCAGTTGATACAGTTCTTGTCTGGTATGCATGATGCTCTGGTTTTGAGCCCTAGCACCACCTAAACCAGGTGTCATGGTGCACACCTCTAATCCAGAACCAGGATGTAGAGGCAGAAGACTCAAAAGTGCAAGGAGATATCAAGTTTAAGGCCATTCCAGGAGACATGCAACCCTGCTCTCTCAAAACCCCAAAGTAACAAGGTTCTAAGTGAGGCTAGGGATTGACTTCAACGGGAGAATATTTGTCCACTGTGTATGAGGCCCTTGGTTCAGCCTCCAGCACTACATAAAACAAAACAACAGAAACCTCTAGGTGCTTGAAAAGATGACTCCAGGGCCTGTAAGGCACAGTGACCTCAGCATTCCCTGAGAGTTGGTTAGAAACCCACATGTCCATGCTCTCCCTGGCAATCCACAAGCACACCTGGGAATCTGGAGGGTGCCAGATGAGAGTCACTGCCTGAAGTCTCACCTTCTGCTTCTAGAATAAGTGTTTGTCTCAAAATAAGCCCAAAGGATATTTCTTTGGAGGATGCACCAACACTTTCTCTAGTTAGGAAGGCACTTCTGCATCCCCGTATTGAAGTGATGTCACCCCAACCAAAGGCCAGTTTCTGTGTCGGTTGTACACTTGTCCTGCTGACTAAACAGCAGAATCCACACTCACACAAAGAACTAAAATTTGTTTGAAGCAGAGCTGTAGTTCAGGGCAGCATCCAATGTTTTGAATTTTCAGCTGTGATTTTTTAAAGGTAGGAAATACTGCTGTGGAAACATCATAATGAATTTTCACGGCATGTGACGAGTGAGTCTTGGGGATAAAACAGAGTTGGGCCTCAGTCAAAAATTCTCTCCTCTTAGAACAACTCTGTGGGGCAGAGCCTTTGTTTTCCTTTGAGTCTAGCACAGTAGGGGTCCACTTGCACAGCAGTCTCCCTACTGTGCTGCTGGTCTGTGTGGAGGCTACCCAGGCAGGTGGGATATTCCCCCCCACACACACTTATTTAAGTGTATTTTTATACCTCAGAATGTTTTTGCTGCCTCTAAGCTCTCTGGCGTGTTTAGCACCTCTCAAGTGGGGCTGTGCTGGCTCCTCACAAGTTCGCATTTCATCCAATCCCCACTGTACTCTGACAGGTGGGTGTTGCAAGCCTCATTACAGGCAGGTAGAGTTACAGGGGCTATGTTCACTCTGCAGGGATTATGCATGAGCAGGCAGATTAACACAGCAAACTCCAATCGTGGAGAATTCCCTGTACCCCTATCCACTGCTTAGAACTTCAAAAAATTATTGAGTATAAAGAAGGGTCTCGTGATGGAGAGAATGCCTCTTTACGTTGAAACCAAATACCCATCTAAAACTAAACAAGTTAATGTATTTGGTACATAGGACATATTTCTAGGTATGACAAGGACCCAAGCGAAGAGAAAGTCTGTTGCAGAATATTTGTTCACTGTGAAGATGTGTCTTTGCCAAGGCGCCTTCTGATTGGTTTAGTAAAGAGGTGAATGGCCAATAGCTAGGCAGGAGGTATAGGCAGGATTTCCAGGGAGAGAAAGGAAGAGGAGGAGGAGAATCTAGGTGCACAGGAGACACAGAGAGGAAACGGGAGATGCAAGATGGAAGAGAGGGAATGCCAAATGATAGAACATAGATGAACATAAACGGGTTAATTTAAGTTATAAGAGCTAAGTTAAGGCCAAGCTTTCATAATTAATACAAAGTCTCCATGTCGTTATTTGGGAGTTGGCTGGCGGGCAGAAAAAGACTCATTACAAAAGTCTGCATTGACACTTTGAAAACTGACATCATGCAAACATTGTCTACCACAAACATATGGCAACAAGGACACCCTTCACAGGTATTGTAACCAAAGGTACGCAGCAGACCACATTTCATCTAATACAGGCTACTTGTGTTAAGATGAGTTTAAGGTTATTGTTACTTGATTTTTGTGGTGCTTGAGATGGAGCCCAGTGCTTCATGTGTATAAGCAAGTGCTTAAACACTAAGGTCTACCTCCAGTCCCTCAAGTTTTATTTATTTACTTATTTATTGAGTTATTTATTGACTGTGCTGGGGATTGAGCCAAGAGCTTTCAACATGCTGGGCACACACTCTACCACCGTGCTATACCTCCAGCCTCTTTAAGTTTCATTTTCTTTTACAGTGATCTTTGAGCCATAAGATAAATATACTACTAAAACAAAAATCATTTTCCCAGGCAGAAAAATTAAGAACGCCTCATCGTGTCACAGAAATTCTATTAAGTACAGACAACTGGGGAATGCAATATTTAATTTTTAGCCCACTAGCTGATCGGAACTATCCAAAAGGAGAAGTTAACAACCTCATGGGCAGGGTCACCTTGGGATTCAGCTCAACCTCTGTGTGCTGGCCCGAGGCAGGTGATTCAGCCGGCACTGAGGCAGGTGACAGGCATGGGTGCTAGTCAACCAAATGGGTGGCTTCCTCCACAAAGAAACACAAGCAGAGCTCCCATAGCTTTTGAAAGTTCCTTGTATCAGAACCAAAAACAATATTTAATGTTTGCTTTATGTCTTCCACAGCATCTTGTTTAAGCTCCATCTACAGAGTAAGCAGAATGTGAAAACCTAAAGCAAGAAACACTCTGGAGGGCAGGGCAGTAGGACTTCCTTGTCGGTCTCTCTTCCTAGCAAGGAGAAGATGGAGTTATAGAGAAAGTGTTTTCAACAATGCTGGTAACAGGTTCAAAAGATTTACTTGGCTTGAAAAAAATTTTAACACTACATTAAGAGGAGGCTGAAAAATAAAACCAAAAAACTAGGGGGGAAAAGTGCCTCACAAATTGCTTTAGACAACCGTGAGCAATCACTGGCTTGATGTGTTACAATTCAAATGAACTCCCAGTAAAATAGAATTTATATGTGACCATTTATATAGCTTTTCTCTGTGCTTTCAAAGGTGAGTGGTTCAAAGCCTAATGAATTTTCTTGATATTGAATTTTTGCACCTTTGAAATCTTATACTTCAGCCATGTACTGTTAGCATTTAAGCAAAGCTGCACGATCTAGGGAAAATTCAATCACTTGTGATGATTAAGTTTCAGTAATTGAACATAAAAACATTTGGAACAAGAAGAGCTGTATAAACGAACTGTCAGCACGCATTAGAACATTATGATGCTGCTTAGGTAAGAGAATGTGCCTTGAAGAAGTTGGCACAAGGAGGAGCTGATTGGAAAGGCAGAGGAAGTAAGCGTTGCCGGCATAATGAGGCATTCCAGCAAGGCTCGGGGCCAGGTATGCCAGGAGGTGTGACTGACATGCGGGGCTTGGAGATGAGCTGCGTGGGACACTGGAGGCCCTCCCCTCGTGGCCCCACAGTATATTTGTCCTCCAGGTTGACTGAAAGGCTGTTCAGAGGCGCCTTGCTCTTCTCTCCTAAACACTAAGGACTGCGCTTCTGCCCCATCTCAGAAGCCAATCCGACGACGACATGCCATAAAAGCAACTTGCATATTTTGATATTTATGAATATGGAAGATATTCTGAAGCTGTTCCAGGAATTGCTGCAGGACACAGGACTCCAGCTTACGTGTACATCCTTGACCTAGTATCGTGGTGATTCTCATTCTCACTATATTTCTATTGTGAGTGATGACATCAGGGGAAGATGGACAGCTGGAGCAGTCTTATTCTTTAAAACATTTTTTTAAAAAATAAAAACAAAACCCTAGAAATCTTGCAGAGTTAATTTTTTTTTTTAGGTCTTAATCTCAACATCCTCCTGCTTCAGTCTCCTGGGTACTGGGATAACAGGCATGTGCCACCCCACCCAGCAACAATGCCTTTTTAATATGTGAATTCCAATATACTGAGGGTTGTAATAAATCCATTACAATAAAAACACGTACAGTATCTTAGTTTATAAAGTGGCTATAGTGTCAATGCCCAGTCCCATTTCCTTGTTTATTGTTCTTGCCATATATCAAGAAATAATCAAACTGTGCTTCCTTGGGCTAGAGTGGGCTCACTGAATGACCCTGAAAAGTCACTCAGTGCTGGATGGCAATCAGAAACTTAGACACTGGGCACACTGGCTATTCATTTAAATGACCTAATAATAAAATAAATATTGACGGGGCTGGGAAGATGGCTCAGCAGTTAAGAGCACGTGCTGTTCTTGCAGGTGACCTGACTAGTTCCCAGCACCACGTGGTGGCTTGCCGTTGTCTGTAGTGGCAGGGGACGTGATAACTTCTTCTGGCCTCCCTGAGTACTAGGCATGCATGTCATCACAGACATACATGCAAGGTAAACACCCCCCACAAACCACAAAACAAAACAATAACAACCAGGAAAACAAGGATTAACACCTGACCACTGACAAATTTTAGAGAAATAGTCTTACAGAATTTGGTTTTTCCATACCATAATTACTTGGTCTTTGTCCAAGACCAAATTTAGATATACACATTCTAATCTTACAGGCAAAACATCAGCACAGCAGTAAACACCAGTGCCAGAACTACCCCACAGCTGGATCCCACCACCAGGGCCAGAACTACCCCACAGCTGGATCCCACCACCAGGGCCAGAACTACCCCACAGCTGGATCCCACCACCACCAGTGCCAGAACTACCCCACAGCTGGATCCCACCACCAGGGCCAGAACTACCCCACAGCTGGATCCCCCCACCACCAGGGCCAGAACTACCCCACAGCTGGATCCCACCACCAGGGCCAGAACTACCCCACAGCTGGATCCCACCACCAGGGCCAGAACTACCCCACAGCTGGATCCCCCCACCACCAGGGCCAGAACTACCCCACAGCTGGTTCCCCCCACCAGTGCCTCAGCCCTAGCAGCTGGAATTACAGGCAATGGTTTATTACTCTCTCTCTCTCTCTCTGTGTGTGTGTGTGTGTGTGTGTGTGTGTGTGTGTGTGTGTGTGTGTATCTTGCCATACAGTGCTTGATGGATGGTCTGGTATTCACTGTGTAGCCTAGGATAGCACGGAACTCTAAATAATCCTTTGCCTCAGCCTCTCCAGTGATGAGATTATAGCCCCTATCCTTTTCAAGAACTATACTCCTACAACCTTAAGGTCAATTTCTTGTTCTAAAATTACTAAATTTAAGATAGCACAGAAGCCTGGGTTCTATTCTAGGACAAGGAAAATTTTGTGTACTTAAAAGATGACCAGCTGGGTTCAGTGTGGTGGTAAGCAAGCAGGAGGCTGAGGCAGGACGCTCTGGAGTTGGAGGCCTCGATGTCCCACACAGACTCTCTCAATAAGACTCTCAAAAAACAGCAGCAACCAAAATGATGACATTCTGCTTTCGAGGAGTATAACCCAATTACCAGGTAGCATCGTGAGTCAAGTGCAAAGGCCTGGAGGGTCAACAAGGCAAAAATCCGAAGCAGCAGGAGGATGGAAAACACACTGTGAACAAGGGTGGCCACTGCCTCGGTATTCCAGGAAGCGGTGTGATTGCCCTGGTGAGGACAGCAGGGCAATGTCCAGATACAAAAAACACAACCAGAAGAAGCAACTGGAAAAGCCAAGGGGAAACCAGGTGGTTTGGCTAAAGACAATGACTGTGTAGGGCAATGGAAAATGCTGATGGAATTTGGGGTGTACTGCTCTAAAGAGCACCTTTTTAAGGAGTCTAGATGGGGGAGTGCTGTGGAATAATCCTTTTGTCTACTATGAATATGTATTACTCTCATGGTTTAATGAAGAACCAACTGGCCAACAGCTAAGCAGGAAGACGTTAGGAGGGAGAGCCAGACTAATAGAACGCTGGGAAGAACAGCAGAGTTGCCAGAGAGACACAGAGAAACAGGAGATGAACATGCTGTGTTGAAAAAAGGTACTGCCACTTGGTAGAGTGTAAATATGAAATATAGGCTCATTTAAGATGTAAGAGCTAATTAGTAACAAGCCCAAGCTATTGGCCGAGCATTTATAATTAATAATAAGTCTCTGTGTGGTTATTTGGGAGCTAGCCTATGGGGGAATCACAGGCCAGACCACTTTCTGTAAGTCAGTAACCCAAACTGTGCCAACAATGCACACAATATAATCCCTTCCTCTTGCAGACTGTATGAACTCAAAGAACACAAGAGTCATATTTTCTTACTAATGTGTCTCCAGGGCCTGACATAATAAGCACATTTTTGTGTGTATGTGTGAAAAAAATGGCTGAGTAGACTCGTCAAAGGTAAATAGGAGCCAGGAAGTGGTGGTGCACATCTTTAATCTCAGCACTCAGGAGACAGAGGCAGGCAGATTTCTGTGAGTTCTGGGCTAGCCTGGGCTACAGAGTGAGTTCCAGGACAGCCAGGGCTACACAGAGAAACCCTGTCTCAAAAAACAAAAATGTAAACAGGAAAATTCAGACTTTGTTATTAGTATATCTACATGAAAAGCAAGTGCCTGTGTGATATATCTGAAATAAATGAACACTCGACTAACCCAATGCAATCCTTCCTTATTACTCAAAATATCACATAATTAGAGAAATAGTAACAAAGTACATGCAAGGGGATGATGTCACAAACTTGAAAAGTAGCAGAGACTGGCTTTGCAGATTATCAACTAGCAACTAGCTTTTTACATACTAGCACAAGCCATTTCACCAAACATTAAAATTTTAGAAAATTATTCAAAAAAAAATCTATCACCTGCATCTGCTTTCAAAAGAGTTGTCTTGGGCTGGGGATGCACACTGGTGGTAGAGCATGCAAGGCTTAACACATACGAAGCCATGGGTTCAAACCTGGGCTCTGTAAACAACCAAAAATGAAATGGTGGGGGTGTATTTGAAGGTAGAAACACAAGAACGGCCACAGAGAGCTGTATGTAAAACTTCACATTGTCCCTTTCTCATTGGACATGGTGGCAAGGGCAATAAGCTTGTGTCCATGAGGCTTCTTCCAGAGCTTTCGATAGGTGCGTGGAAGTAATGCAAAGAGTTTTTCCTGGAACGCACTCTGCGGAAATTATCCTGGTAAAGGCCTTGGGATCTACAGCCCATAACGAACTCTGGTAGGTGGGTGGAGTGGAGTTCAGTAACTGAGTCTTGGTTGGTGTGAAAGGGGCATAATGGTTGTTCCCTCTGCCACAGCAAAATCAACAGTCATTGGAAATAAGGAAAGGAGCGAGGAGCACCCGGTGCATTTTCTATCGAGGAGACTTCAGCAGCCTCGATGGCAAAGAGTGACTTCTTCCTCCTCTTTTTCACAACAACACTCAGAGGTGTCTTATTTGATAAAGACGGTGATAGGGAGTCTCTGGTTTATCTGCTTAATGCCCCAGCCTTGCCTGATCCCGCTGGGCTTTGAGAAGGACTGTGTTCTTGTAAATTACCCACATAAGGCATCTTGGCACATCGTAAGAACTGTAAACATGTCTGTACAAGGCAATATTGGGCATTATTAGTGCTGCTGAACGATGAATCGATAATCCCCCACACACACACACACAAAATCAGCTTGCCATAGGTTAACATTTGATAATACAAATAAATAAATAAAATAAAGTTAAAAAAAAAACAATGGAAATTTGGGATCCAAGGAAGCAGGAATTAAAGTTCCCTTTAAAAGTAAAATATAAAGTTTTATTAGGTACAAAGTATAACACAAGTCCAGCACAAAAATCAATCAGTGTTTTATAGTAAATCATAGTCTATATTAATTGATTATGATAAGATATTTCAGAGAAATCAATGATTCTGAAATATAAACTTTCTTTCATATTTTGTCTAGAACATATCAGTTTACCATAAACAACAAGAAAAAAAATTATGGCAAAATATTTAACTCATGCCAACCAACTCAGCAAACCATTTGTATTCAACAAACAAGTGAATGAATACACATTTTACCATAAACACTTTTTAACCTCTTGGCAAAATGGGACAATCATAGTCTCTTATAGAGCAAATTTTTAAATTACTTTAATTTATAAATATCACTTCAAATTCCAAATAAAATTATAGGACTCAAACCAAAAATTAATGTGAGTATTCCTGTGTCTTTACAGTCCTGGTGACCATATATTCAGCAGCAAACGTTCAAAGGCAAAAACGGATTCAGGGTTCCTGTTTGGTAAGCTACATTCATCATAACGTAGCCTTTGATCATACAGGCCTCAAGGAAATAAAGTTGTAATAAAGGAAATAAAGCGATAATAAATTGCTCCACAGCAAAGGTAGAATGGCCATCCAATTAAGCCACAACTTTAAAAATCACCTTGAGGTTAAACCCAGGAGAAATACGAGAAAAGGGCAATTAAAGATCGGGCTTCTCGACCTGGGGCCCCCTTGCCAGCCATGAAAGACTCGGTTGCTTAAACTCCCTTTCACGATTTCATTTGCGGGCTGCTTTTAATAACATCTCATCCCTCAACAGAGGAAATAGGGCTCCTTTAAAAGAAGAAGGGAAAAAAAAGTATATACCGGGCTATCAAAATCTTTTCTAAGAAAAATAAACTAATCAAGATTGATCTCCTGGGTCTCTCAGAAGTTCACCAATTCCAAATGTTCACATAAGTTTCAAAAGGGAAGAAAGCAACCAAGTTTCCTTAGAATCCAGTTCTTAATAATTTATTCTGGGGTGCCCAGGGGTTAGTGACAGCAATATTTTGTAAAATACATATTTAATTATTAAAAATGGATACTAATTTATTTCTTTCCTTTAAAAAAACAAACCCTAAGTTTGTCTTTCCCAGATACTAAGAATTCTGGGTCAGTTTTATCCATCAATTCTTTAGGGACTTCTAGGACAGCTTTTAAGAAAAGACTGGATATATTGCTCTTAGCAGTACTTTCCGTAGAAGGAACTGATTTTTTTCAAATTCATTATTTAAAGAAAAATCAACAACACAATTAGCATGTCCACAAAACAAGCAAAAGGACACTTTCTTTCTATTTAAGGACACCAACCAGTGACTTCTTAAGGTATTTGATATTATTATTGAGAAAATGAAAAATGACAAGATATACTAGCTGTACAACATCCTCTCCTTTTTAAAGTGCTCTTCCTACTTCTTCTAACTTGCACACCCAAACACAGTTTATATAAAAGCCACACAAGTGGATGGCTAACCGTTAAGTACACGTGAAGGAGGCCTCCATGCCCGGGACCAGACTGTCAGCTGATCTCTCCTGGTTTAACAATCTGAGCTTAACAACTTCATGATAGATGAGACAGGCAGCAAACGACCTGAGTGTTTCAGCCCATAAACCAGGCTGAGGGAACCAAAGCCTGGAAATCTGACCACCGGCCTTAGACTGGCCATCATGGGCAACGTAGTTTGGGTTTGAAAGTGTCATAGCGAGTCACGAAATCTCAGTAACGTACGTTGAAGGTACCATTTACTCTGCAGACTGCGAGCAAGATTATATAACTAAAGTGCACATAGCTCAAACCGAAAGCCAGCAAGCTGCCTGTCAGAGGACCCACTGAGCCCTGGAGTTTTACAGAAAGTTTTTTGGGAGAATTAACATGTGCTCACATTAAGCAAGAAAGACTCCACTTGTTAACAGCGGTGGGTCTATTGTGCAAGGAGAAATAAATTCATGTGATTCATTGTGAAAGTGGGGGATCTTTTTTGGCATTCTGAATATAAAATCTTCTCGAGAAAGACAGAGGTATTTAAAAAATTCCACCTACTTCTACTACTACAACCTTTGTTAATTTTCTACAGTTCTCTGCTCCACTAACTTGAAAGTCATTTCCTTAAGAAAACAGATGACAGACAACTTGAGTGACTGATTATATTGTGCCATCACTTTGTTTTTCTCCGAGGCCTGGCTTTAAGAGAGTGGATGTTAGTGTAAATGACAGAAGGGGAGCTCCGCATAAGATTTCACTTCTGTTCAAAGACAAGCTAATGTAACCTCACTGTGGTGCCATCAACTTGACAAATGGACACCGCGCAACCCTCTGCCTCCCACTGGAACCTGAGAGCCTGATTTATACAATATTCTCACTATATATGGAGAAGACTTCATGCTGCTTGGCTGTATAATGGGTTGATCTGATAATTCTCTGCATGCAATGAAATCTGATAATATGGCTGTGAAATGTATCACAAAGAATGAGGCAAGCTAGTGAACTTATAAAACTACACTTAGGTCTTTTAAACCCTGAGTAAACACAGACAGGGACCGCTGGACCATGTTGAGATGTAGCAGTTCTCACGTCAAAGAGCTCTTTAGAAAGGATCCCAGGTCTAAGGAGCCTCTCCCCTCAAACAAGTCCTATGCTCTCAGACCCCACTGTGCCTTATCGCTGCCATCAGATTTTGCTGGGCTTCAGTTCTACACCAAAGAATTCTGTTACTTTATTAAAAGAGTTCCCAGGAAGCTGAGCACTCTTCCTTTTAAAGTGGGAGATTTAAAGAACTTTAACTACTATGCAGAGTTAACAATCTCATCTGGAGATTTAAACACATCTATGATCTAAAGCATCTCTGAAAAAAACATAAATAAGAGCTTAATCAGGGTTTAAGAAATATGAAATCTCCTGCGTTACAGTCAGAGTATAACTTCTTATTCCAAGTATGATGCGCAAACCAACCATTTAAAAAGGAAATTCGTGGGCCAGTGTGCCCTTGAGTCAAGGCTGACCTCCACACTGCCTGCTGGTTAAGAAGGCTTCCAAACAGACACCGTGAATTAAACCACCATCCGAAGCGGCTTTAACACATGGGAATGTTGAATGAGGCAGAGCTTTAGTGTTATATTTACTTTGCTGTTGTCACAAATAAAAAAAAGCACGTATGAAAACACCGCACGCGGGAGTGAATGGACTTCAACAGCTGCTGATGTGGCGACACCGAGAACCCCGGAGGAGACGTCCTGCTGAATTAACGTTTTGGAAATGTTAAAAAGGAACTTCAAACAGACCTTGTTTAGCAGGCGGTCAAAGATGTCGCTCAGTGGGGATCATGTGAAGGCCAGCAGAGCTGTCACTCAGCCATGAATCAGGCTTGTCAATAGTTGCCTATTCTCTCAACAGGTGACTCAGACCGGCACAGTCCAGCCTAAGGTTTCTGTGTGTGGGCTCCTGCTCTGGCCCTGGGCAGGAGGGAGCAGTGGGCAGACCTGGGAAATGGCAGTTCACGAGGTTGAGCTACATTTAAACGTGCTGTACTTTTGTTTTTCGCTAGAAAAGCAAAAACAAAAAATAGCTGAATTATATTTTCAGTCTACCGATTTTCCAAACACGGCTTGATCTGAAGTTGGAGTCTGGAGCAGAGTCAATGCAGGAATTAGACAAGAGTACAGACTCTTCAAGAGAACAACTGTCAGACCTCCAGCACTACAGAGGAGGAACCTGAGGCCAATAGTGAGGTCGTTTGCCAAAGGTCACACGTTCGTCGACAGACTTGAGATGAGGGCCTAGGTTTTTCTTTTCTTCCATTAGTCTGTCTTTATGAAATCAGTATTAGGTTTCCTGTTGAATGTAAAATCACACCAAGCAATGTAGAAACACCCAAGAGCAGAAATCATTTAACTGAGCAAAGTCTCATTTTTTTTTTTTTTTAAATTAGGCATGTTTTGTTTGGGTCTTTTCTTTCTTTCTCTTTAAACTGGTCACAGAGAAATAGAATTAATGGAAAATTCCTTCCACATACCACCAAAAAATAACGGTGTGTGTTTGAGGGGGAAGGCCCAGGATCAAGCTTTGTTTTCACTTAACCATTTAAGAGTTTAGTACAAACACAGAGTGCAAAAATAATGAAGCATCTCATTGTGAGTGGCTCGGCTAGGCATTGTGAACCAGGCCACACAGCCTACTATTATGTCAGAAAATTACCAGGTAGCCATTAAATTAGCCCAGACTGTTCTCTGTTGTTCAAGGACTTTCCACTTGTTTTGGAAAGCCCACGCACGGAGTTCAGTGGAAGTTCTCGGCAGCACTGCTCACTCCGGCAGCCACATTCACCAACGGCTACGGCTCCAGCAACGAGAGGTCTCACAAGTCAACTTGGGGATGGAAGCTGAGGCTTGGCAAATCACCATCTACCAGCAAGATGCTGTCTACATCAGGACCCTGCTGAAAGTGCTTCTCCATGATTCAGAAGTAAGCAGGAAGAAAAGCAAATTGCAATAACACAGGCAAACCTCCCAAGGCCCAGGATAACTTCGCTTCCCCGCCCCCCAATTCTTGTTTACTAAAATTTGCCTTTTAGAAATGTAAGTCTTTGTGAGGTGCAAGGGGACAGGTACTGGGAAGGTTGACAGGAGTGTGCAAGACAGATTGGACTTCCATATCAAAATGAAAAATGAGCTCATCCTTTGACCCAGCATTCCTACATCGAGAAATTAGCCCTTGGAAGATAACTCACCAAGCGGGGAAAGATATATGCGGCAAAGATACTTCTGGCAGCATTAGTTATGGTAGTAAAAAGCCGGGAATCAAAGAAGCAAGAAAATAAAGGTGTACAGATACACTGGCATGCATGCAGCTGCCAATTTTCTGTAGCCACAGCAATCCCATCATTCAGATCAACAGAGAGAGAGGCCGGAGACAGATTCATACTTATTTAGGCACTCGACGTTTTAACAAGATGCAAGGAAACCCAATCCTGCTCGAATAACTGAACACCGTGGATGGGGGCACAGATCTCAGCCCTTCATCACCCCACGTGGAAACTGAGGGCTGCAGGAGACAGAAATGCACGAGCTAAACATCCCTACAACTTGAGAGGAGCAAAGTGTTTTCAGAAGAGATCAGCAATTGTAAAAAAAAACAAAAAAAAAGAGAGAGAGAGAGAAATTAAATTACATCAAAATTTAAAACTTTTGCTTATGAAAATATACCGGTAAGAAAAGAATTAGCAAGCCACAGATTATATTTGCCATTTAAAATACACGACCAAGACTATTACCTAGGCACTCCTGCAACTTTATAAAAAGACAAGGAACCTCACTTAGACAAAAATTCAGAGTAGACTTTATAAAAAAAAAAAAGGAAAAAGATGACCAATAAACCCCACAGGGAAGTATGCAGCATCAGTGGTTACTCAGAAACAACAAATTAAAACCCCATAATGCAGTACCTCTAGATATTCACCCGAGTACCCAAATTAACAGCGTGCTACCAAATGTTGCCAAGGGTGTGCAGCAACAGGAACTTTTCTTCCTCCTTGGAGGGAGCGTCAAGCAGTACCTTACGTAAATACACAACTCCTGTATGGCCCAGCAATCTCACTCCCAGAGACTGATCGAGGACAAGTGAAAACGTATCGGAAGAGGAGCTGTGCAAGAATGTTCATGCATGTGTGTTCACAACAACTGGGAGGAAGAGACAGCTCAGGTGTCAGTGAAAAGGAGACAGACAAGCAAACTGAACTTATAAAGCACAGGACTAGTCAGTAAGAGAAATAGATAGATTATGGATACACTCAATAGGGACAAACCACAAAACACTGCTAAGTAATCACCCCAGAAACACACGGACCATACAAGTACACGTGTGTAAAAGTACATGCGTGTGAATTTCTGTTACAGCCAAAAATCATACACAGTGGAAGGTATCTGAATAATGGCGGCCCTTGGAGGTGGCATGAGCTGGGATTTACTGCAAAGGGAGATGAGGGGCCTTTCTATCATGATGGTAATGCTTTACATCCTGACAAGGGCTTCAGTTTCACAGGCAGACGGGCAAACCTTGTCAACTGGCACATTTCATATTTCACATTTCTATCTCGAAAGAAGAAAAAGAGCCCATAAGGAAATATTGAACTGGAGTTAAGGACACTAATGCTGAAGTTCTGTGAGGGGCAGAGAGCACACAGATGTTCATCTGCCAGGCACCTGGAGGGGCAGGGTGGCCATTAGTAGAGAGCAGCTGAAATAGAGATGTGTGATGAGCACATAGAGCAAAATACTGCCTGGTGGCAGGTGTGAAGTTATCAGCAAAAATCCTTTCACTTTCTCTGTAAATGATTATTGACATTTGTGTTTGGTGGAATAGAAGATATGCACCATACATTTTAGGAGACGACCGAACAGCATCTGGGTAGAACTGAATATCAAGGCAGATGACAGGGGAGGTAGATCAGTCTATAGACATTTACCAATCAGAAGCATCTCTCCCCCTCACTCCAGTCCTACCTGGCCCCTCATTCATGATTGTAGGCAGTTTACAATAAGCATTTGTAAGTTTTCAAAATAACCTTGTTTTTCCCAAACTGGTATTTTCACTTCTTTTACTGGGTAATTCTTCCTTCCTGCCTTCCTTCCTTCCTTCCTTCCTTCCTTCCTTCCTTCCTTCCTTCCTCCCTCCCTCCTTTCTTTCCTTCATTCCTTCCTTCTTTTCTTTCTTTCTTTCTTTTCTTTTTTTTTTTTTTGAGACAGGGTTTCTCTGTGTAGCCCTGGCTGTCTTGGAACTCACTTTGTAGACCAGGCTGGCCTTGAACTCACAGAGATCCACCTGCCTCTGCCTCCTGAGTGCTGGGATTAAAGGTGTGCACTACCACTGCCCAGTTCTTACTGGGTAATTCTTTATAAGACATGGAACATTAAAATTATTCATCTGTCTATGGAAATGTCAAATGAATATCAAAGTTTTCCATTTGTCGATAAAATAAAAAGTGCAACAGTAGTTGTATTACGCTCTATCAAAAAAATCTAAGGCATGGCTCAGAGCAAGTTTTTCAGAATCACCTAGAATAATAATGAACTGTAACGAGAAACATTAAACTTATTAAAATGTAAGAAATAGTATTTCAATTTTCACTGATCATTACATACATGCAGAGGAATGTATCAGTTTCTAACTGTGTTGAGTCGATGAAGTAGAGAAGCACAGACCACAAGACACTGGGAAGCTTACAGGCCATGTGTAACTAAGAGTTCATTGCAGGTTCAGATTTCAAACCTAACCCACGGCCTGGAGAGGGCTTGGTGTTCAAGGGCAGTTGCTGCTCTTGCAGAGGACCCAGGTTCCAGTCCCACCACCACACGGCAGCTCACAGCCATCTGTAATTTCAGTGCCAGGGGATCCAATGAACCATTCTGATCTCCACGAGCACCAGGCCTTCATACATGCAGGCAAAGCACTCATACACATCAAATCATAAAACAAACATTAGAAATTTAATTTGTGCTTTGATTCACTTAATTTAAGTTACTCAGACTAAGTGATTAAACGGTTTCATGTAACTGAATCACAATAAATATAAATGAATATTCAATTACTGATATAGTTAATTATTGGAACTTATGCTTAGGAAAGGGCATTTTCATTAAGACAGATGATACAAAGGTGATCACTTCTAGTTGAGAAGTATGCTATGTAAGCCACTAGCTATGCATCATCCTTTAATGAGAGCAACAGAGTTCTTACTTACATCCACTAGCTACACACTACCCTAATGACTGTAACAGGATTGTTACTTACATCCACTAGCTACACACTACCCTAATGACTGTAACAGGATTGTTACTTGTATTCACTAGCTACACACTAACTACCCTAATGACTGTAACAGGATTGTTACTTGCATCCACCAGCTACACACTAACTACCCTTAGTGACTGTAACAGGATTGTTACCTGCATCTGCAAGCAGGTTTCTTGAGTTGCTCACTTTGCTCTTAAGACAGTGTCTCAGGCAGGCCAGGCTGGTCTTGAACTCGTTACAGAGCCAAAGATGGTCTAGAATTCCTGATCCTCCTGCCCCTGTCTCCTAAGTACTGGGGTTACAAGCATGTGCAAGGGTAGCCAGAGGCTCCTCATGTTTTCAAGTATCGATGATACAAGCATAAACAGATCTCTCAATCAGCAATAAGTGTATTATACCAAACATTAAAGAAATTACATGTGTTCTCCCTGATACTGCTATAATCCTCTAACCTCCCAAGAATATAACAGAATGGCAAAGCAGAACACTTGAGTATTTATCATTACAATTATATGACTTGTTAAAAAAAACAAGTGAAAAAAAACCCAAGTGAATAAAATATTTTACACACTTTATCAAAATACAAAAGGTATTTCTCCAAATCTCTAAAATCTGGTTCAATATACGTAGTGAACACAGATGATTCCAGCATATACCTATAAATAGCAATGCAACGTATTGATCCATTAAGGATTAGAGAAAGATACACTGTGTTTATAAATCTGCCAATAAGAAAATCATGTCAGTTTAAGTTAACTTTCTAGTGATCTATATTGTTTAAGAGACATTCAGCCAGGCAGTGGTGGTGCATGCCTTTAGTTTCAGCACTTAGGAGGCAGAGGAAGATGGATCTCTATGAGTTTGAGGCCAGCCTAGTCTACAGAGTGAGTTCCAGGACAGCCAGAGCTACATAGTAAGACCCTGTCCCAGGGAGAGAGAGGGAGAGAGAGAGAGAGGTTGACTCAGCAGAACTGTCCAGCCACACACTACCCTGTGTGGCAAAGATTAGTGCTAAGTTGCTGTCACCCACAATTCCTCCAGGCAATTACCTTTGACATGCCAGAGGGCAGTGAAGACAGTAACAAAGGCAAAGTCAGCAAAACCCTTGATGGTGTGGAGCCTGCAGCTAACAAAGTGTCTGGCCTTCAGATGGCAGCCATGGTTGTTAAGTAAGTGGACAAAAAGCACACATGCCGTGCAGTCTACACATGTGTGTACACTGTAAACTGCATCATTTATACAAACAGAGTCCATGACACGAATACATAGACTATGTACATGTTTAATGTTTGTGTGAGGGGAATTTGTTAGTAAGAACTGTCAGGTTCTGAAGTTTAAACCCGAGCCTACCATCCATCAGGTGACATCCATCCATCAGGTGACATCCATCCATCAGGTGACATCAGAACTCAAATTCTTTCCCTGCTTCCATCTGCCATCTATTGTCTTTATTCATCAGGAATCTGTGTTGCTGGTGCTATGGCAACCAGGAAGAGCACAGACTAATATCGACAGGAATTTTGTAAGCAAGTTAACTCATATGTTCTATGGAGAGATTGAGAATTATGCCAACTGACAATGCCCCAGTTCCAGACATGAGAAATTTCCTTTTGAAGGGTTGGTTGGAGTAGTCCACGTGGTTCCCAACAACACAGATTACCAATGTAGCCCTTGGCTGCCTCTCAGAGGTTGAGAATGGGCCCCTATTGCTGAAGCACCACCCACTTAGGACACGGGACTTGGATGACTGGAGCTGAATCTGACCTGAAAGCCTCTTTCCTGAGGTCTAGCATTCATGGTTCCAGAAAATGCTATGCAAGCTGCCAAGGAAGGGAAGCAAATAGCCCCACTGTGGTGGGTTTGAATGAGAATGGCCCCCATGAGCTCATATATTTGAATGCTTGGTCCCTAGTTTGTGGAACAATTGGGAAAGGATTAGGAGGCGTGTCCTTGTTGGAGCAGGTGTGTCCCTGGGGCTGGGCTTTAGGTTTCAAAAGCCCATGCCATTCCCAGTTAGCTCTATCCCTACCTCATGCTTGTGGTTCAGATGTGAGCTCTCAGTTACTGCCCAAGTGCCATGCCTACATGCCTGATGCCATGCTCCCCACCATGATGGCCATGGACACTAACCCTGATCTCCCGAATTAAATGCCTTTTTAAATACGTTGTCGTGATTATGGTGTTTTGTCTCGGCAATGGAAAAGTAACCTACCCAGTTGCAATACCTATGAACCATGACAATTACCAGCATGGCAAGATATGCATAAAGTCACATGTCAGTGGCAACCAACAGCTATCTAATTGTACTTAAAGCCCACTCAACAGGAAGGAAATCATGCCTGATACTGGAAACCTAACCAGCTTCTTGAGACTAGTACAGTCATAGACCTTAGAAAAGAATACACTAATTGCCACTCTGCTAGACCAGTAAATTTCTTACTACATTCTAAATCTTATCCACAGATAAGTATAGGCACCATCCCTCAACAAAAAAAAAAATGAGGCTTCCTCTTTTTTCAGCAAATAGAGACCATCACAGAAAACAACACAGAGATCAGTGGATTATAGGGAGCCCATCCCCCACTGATCTATCTCTATCACAGCTCCTGCGTCTGTAATGGCTGAGGGAACATCTCAGAAGAGTAAATGGAAAGATTGTAAGAGTCAGAATACCAGGAAGTCTACTGTGAAACAGTCTCTCCCAGAAATGACTGCATACCTAAGACAGGACCAATAGCAGTATCAATGGACATGTTGACATGAAAAGGGTCCCACTCGAGACAAAGTGTAAACCCCTCAAGGCACATGAGCGGCCAGGCCCCATACCTGAGGACCTCCAAACACCAGGCTCTGCCTCAGAACACTCTAACTGCTGCTATAATGGCTGGACCCAGCCCCTCCAGACACAGGCAGCCAAGCTCTGGACTTGAAAACCCACCAATCCTGACCCTGGGAAGCTCTGCCCACCAAGAAACACTATATAAACCCTGTCTTCTGCTCAGCCCTCTGCTGCTTCTTGCCTGAGCAGAGGCAGCCACCCTCCTGGGGTTTTCCCTCCCAACAAATCTCTCCTGTGAGGCTTGTTGTGTGGTGTGACTTTGAGGCGTACCTTTCCCTTCAGAGCTATAATACTTGCATTGGGGAAACCTTCCCCCTGAAAGTAGTAACACTTCCACTGGGGAAGGCTTTCCCTTCAGAGCTGCAACACTTACACAAAGAACTACAGACAACTATTAAATATTGTGAGAATTAGCCTCTCCCAGGGTTGAGCTCTTTACTGGTTGTTCAATGCAGAGTAGTCAACCTTACAGAGTAGTCAGCCTTGAAACCGTATACACCCACCACAACGAAAATGGACTCAGCAAGTGGTGGTTGAACGAGAATGGACCTCACAGGCTCATCTATCTGAATGCCTGGTCTGCGGTTGGGAAGGATTAGATGTGGCTTCCTTAGAGAAGGTGTGTCACTAGGGGTGATCTTTGAGGTTTCAAAGCCTACATCATTTCTACTCAGTATCAGTCTCAATCTTTCCGTGTCCTCCTGCCACCTCTGCCTCTCACTTATGGATCAGATGTGAGCTATCACGGCTATTTCTCCAGCACCATTACCTGCCTGCCTGCCTGCTGCCGTGCTCCCAGCCATGATGGTGATGGACTCACCCTCTGAAACTGTAAGCAAGCTCCTAATGAAATGTTTTCTTTTATAAGTTGCCTTGGTCATGGTGTTTCTTCACAGCAAAAGAAAACTATGACAACACGATCTATTTATATATATTTGTGCATACACACATATGTGCGTATGTTAACAAATATAATCAAAGAAAAAGAGGGTATCAACTTGAAAGTAATAGGGGCATGAGAGTAATAGTAATAAGGCTGAGTAAGTGGGAGGGAGAAAAGGGAAGGCAGAAGTAACAAAATTCTATTAATTAAAAACATTTTTAAAAAAATCTATAAAAGTTAAAAAAAAGAAATATGCCCCAAGTAAATCAGCCCATTAAATATAAGAACAAAGTATCAAGTCTCAACCTCCAGGTTTTCCAATGGTCCCATAAAATATCAGCCTGGAGCTGGTGAGGGAGTGTGACAGTTAATTTTTGTGTCAACTTGCTGGGCTGTGGTGGCCAGACACTGCTTGGTCAGACACTGGTCTAGATAGTCTTGTGAAAGTATTTTGTAGATGTGATTAATATTTCCAATCACTGATCAGGTCAGCCTCCATAAAGGTAGGGGCTTCATCCTATCACTCAGGCTTTCAGAGGAAGAGCTGAGGATTTGTGGAGAAGAAAGAATTCTATGACATACGAATCTTACAGCTTTGCCCTAAAGACTTAATACTTAAGACAACAGTATCGACTCTGCCTGTTTCCACACTAACCTGCATTATAGATTTTGGACTCTTCAAAATCATGTGCACCAATTTAAAATCAATCTCTCCTCTTTAAAGCAAACAGATTTATATTGATACAAATAAATCTGTGAAGACATCAAAATATGATCAACAGTGTAGTGCACGAAAGTGGTTAACATACACAGGGAACCAAAACACTCAGGATTAACCGTGGTTATCACACAGCACCTAAGGAGTCAAGAGAAGACAAACAGCCAAAGGAAGACAGTCAGTCACCTTACAAGAGTTCACAAGGACAGACAGAATCCTACAGAACTGACTGGATAGAAGGAGGCTGAAGTAGGCCTTGCATGTGGCTGTTTGTAGAACACAGGAGACTGTGGTCAAGACAGTTACAATGGGGTCAGGGAGGAGACCATTCCGCTCCATCTACCAGTAAGTGAGAAGTGAGAGGTGGGTAGGTTTGGCAGCGGAGGTGAAGGAAACAGTACTATAGTTCTAAGCGGGGGCATGGGTGGGGGCAACAATGTTGGGATAAAAGGGGACGCTTGGAAGTTGAAGCAAAGGGGTCACGGAAGAAGACAAAGTGACTTCTGGAAACCAATTCTCAGCAGTAAAAAGAATTTCCCAGGAGGTGGGCTTTGAGCATTGACTAGCACTGTCAGAACTAAATATCCTCATCTAGACAGCGAAGAGACAGAGCAGAGCGCTTGGTGGCGTCTTAGCCATCCTTCATTTCTCTCTGGGAATTCAGAGGGGTGCCAACAGTCTCATCACAGCGTGTGTGCGTGTGCGTGTGCGTGTGCGTGTGCGTGTGCGTGTGTGTGTGTGTGTGGTACAAAATGAGATTAACGAAAAATATCAGGAGCTGCATTCTTTGTCAGCCCACCTGCTCAGGCAATATGGAGGATATTTAGTTGCTAAGTAGAACATTTTTTACTATTTCCACAGTTAAAATATTCATATTAGGCAATAGTATATAATGGTAAATCTTTAGGAAAATAAGCTTATTTTAGCCAGCAATTGATTAAAAAATATTACCGGCACCTATTTTTTTAAAAATAAACTTGCATAAAATTTTAAACAGCAGCTCGAACATGAGATTTCTAAGACAGAGTCTGGTTGTGCTTTCAACTTTAGCAACAACAGATCAGTAATATAATATATAGCTATTAAAAGGTAACATAGTATAACTGTAGTATGCTCAAATGTTTCTGGACTGAACTTGAGGTCAGTAATTAATCTGTAGGTTTCTTCTTTTGTCATTTTTTCCAACCTGTGACTATTAAAGCAATGATACAAATGATACATGGTTTTTTTCATAACTTTTGAAGGAATTTACCCAGTTTCCCCCATTCTGTAATGAGGAGGTGAGTGGGTGGGAGAGGAATCTTTAAGTTCCAATGAAGCATTAACTAAACGAAAAGGACAACTTTACTCAGTTCACAAATGTTTTATTGTAACAGCAATCTTCAAAAGCAAACACAAAGGATCGTGCTATGCTTGGACTTTAAAACATAAATAACCAATTTACTGCACCACTAATGATGCACAATAGATGTCCTTTGCAGCACTCACTCAGACAGATGTCATCTGCCATACACTTCAAAGGAGCCAATTTGGTAATAAGAAAATGCTTCTTTTGTGCAAACATCCCTACTTAAAAAATGGCCAAAAGTCTCTTAGTGAGGCATTTACTAAGTAAGAATACTGAATCCTCATTAAAGTTTTATTTACTAAGACAAAGAACAGCATATACTAGGTATTCAAATTGCGTCTTAAGTAATCTCATGCTTTTAAATGAAAAGACAAAGAAAACAACTATTAGTGGCAAAGTGTGGTCTATTTCAGAATTGTGTGTTTACATTCAATATCTTACAATTTTAAAAATCAATTGCATTTGTGATCACATCCCATGCACCTAGCCATGTTCCCCAGATGCCTTTTTGACAGCTTCTCTGTACATCTTCCCAGGCATGTGTAAGTCAAATGACTCTTGGACTCCAAACTTTAGAGGTAAAAGCTTAGTGTGGCCTTCACATTCTTTAAGGAAGAACGGTAGAGTTGTCTTTATTTGACTGTCATAGAATTCACAAATTTCGGCTTTCCTCATCCTCAGAGATGGGGATGAGGTATAAAGATTGTTAAGTATTTCTAAAAGTCTGTTTACTGAGATTATTGTCCCTTGACCAAGACCATATGTCATTGTTGTTTGGCCTGCAAATGTCACCAGAAATATAAATGTAGATCAAGACTTTTCAGTTATTTGTTGTTCATCTCTAGGAGTAACCAATATTGGGAAAGTACCTATTATCCCACAAAGAAGCAAGAAAGGTGCTTCTATCCCTGCTGGCCATTGAGGGGTTGTCCAAAGTAAGACTCTGGAGACCAGTGGTGTTCAAAGATAATCTAAATTAACCAATTTGTAGATATTTTTCTTAAACTTGGAAACTTTTTATGGCTAGTGATTCAAAGGCAGAATGCTGTCTCTAAGATCAATCATTGTGATTAGAAGAAAATCCGTAATGCAAATGAACTGTACTGGCCTATGACAAATAGAGGCTGTAGATTCAAATACACACATACTTCGACAGTGCCATATACTTGTGAGGCCTTTGATAAAGGGTTGTTGCATGAATTGACTTTTGTGTTACCTTTTACGCTGGATTACTCTTATTTGAATAGTTACTGGAGTATTAAGAAACTACTACTGCGTAATCTTTTAAAATGAAACAAGAGGAAGTTTAATTAGTGGTGAGGATGCAGACTAGCCGCAGAGGCTGTAACAGTACATATGGCATGCGATGCTAAGCAATGGCCGTGAAGGGGACCCTCCTTTTTAACTACAGGAAGATACAGCACATAGCGGAGTCTGCAGGAGACGCATCACTTGGCATGCACTATCATGGCACATGGAAGTGCTTTATAATGAAGTTTTGCTGAGTATCCTTATTACTCTATTGAAGTGGTCAAATTTTAAAACCTCCAAGTCAATGAGCCTTTAAAATAACAGCCAGGCTCATTTCCTGGATGACACATGAGTCTCCATTGTGAGTTCTATCATCCGTGTAAACAGAGGAGCCTGGAATAAAAAGAACTAAGCAAATAGGGCTTCTTTTCATAAAATTGACCTAAACGATGACTAACAATTTTTAAATTGCTCAATCACCAAATACCCAAACATACTTCCTCTTGTTTGGAAAGCAACAAGTGTTCCTAAATTTTTTGTTTTTCTTGCACACAGGGACACTGAATAAATAGTTATGGAATGATGTATAATGACTAGCTGGTTTTTAAATTAAAATGTTAAGTTGAAACAATTCAAGTGTTGAGCCTGTGCTTCATGGGAGAAACTGAACACTTGTTCTGGCTGGGATTTGAGATGTTTCCCTCAATTTTGAACTGCCATGTTCTGTAGGCCAATGCCTAGGGGGAAGCTGTCACTACCTGCAGTCCTGGGCCCTGGCTTGCAAACTTCAGCAACATAGATAGTTTCCATCAGAACAAAAGCACAGCCTGCTGCCCTTCAGATAGAAACAAAAGAACAAGGCAAAGGACATGTGCAAAAGAAAGAAAACGCTGTTGACGCTAACACGAAAATAAAAGCATTATTTGTTGACTCATAAAGCCCCTGACAGGCAGATTCTGAAAGTTCTGCTTTGGTGCTGGCTTTTTTTTTTTTAAGCATATTCTAAGACCTATGAAACTGATAAAACTTACAGAAACTTTTCATATTTACAAAAGCCCAGGTGGGCTGGTAGGTGACAGAGCTAGGTTAGAAATAAAGTCTGAGAGCCATCTTGCTGCTGCTGCTGCTGCTGCTGCTGCTAAGAGACGCACTGTCACAGTAAAATGGGGCTTGTATTTTAGCTCAGGGATCTTCCACAGCACCTTCTGAGGACCTTGGGACAAAAGTGCCAATGGTGGCGGTAATTTTCTCTTCAGTATTTCCTGGAAATACGCGCGCGCGCGCATGCGCGTGCACACACACACACACACACACACACACACACACACACGTTTTGGAATTGTGTGTTTCCATCCAATATCTTAGAAATCAATTGTATTTGTTAGTGTCTCTCACATCTCTGTGGACCCACAGACGCCTTCCTGGTAAAGGATTTCTCTGCAGAGCTTCCCCACACGTGGGAGTCAAAGGATGCCCGGGCTCTGAAGGTGTCCTTCTGGCACCGGACAGAACCTAGAGATAACAGGGCCCCTCCAACGTGGAGTGTTCGCCTTTTACAAAGTGGTGTCAGGAAGGATGCAGTGACCTCACGGAGAGCAAGCTGGCCCGCTCCGGCCTGCTCCGGCCGCTCCGTAGCTTACTTTTGCCACCTAGTGGGGGAGGCAGTTCAGTTCCAGGGTCAGGTTTTGTGTTCTAGGTGAGATGGACTTCAGGTAAGAAAAGGATTTGACACTTGCTCTTTTTTATAACACCTTAAACGATTTCTTTAAAACTGCCCTCTCTACTGGGGAAAAAAAACCGATAAAAACAAAAACTACTTTTCACCACAATGATTAACCCAGAGAATTCAAGGGAAATTTTTGTTTTGTATTTTTAATTTTTAAAGAAAAATACTTTCCTTGTTTTTATTCTCTAGCCCCCAAGTTGGTATGCCTCACAGGCCTCTGAGGTTCTGGCTTATTTCTAGTTCTAATTCTGGAGGGGGCAGTGAAAATCTACATCATTATCCCTAGTTTCTCATATTAAATCTCATGTCAAATCTTCAGTTACCTACTGAGTATCACCACATTTCAGGTGACAGACACTGATGTCACCACCAAACAAGTGGCTGTCCTTCCAAGCCAGCATGCCAGGCACGTCAGAGATAGAGTGGAACTTGAGGCTAAAAACGGCAAATGACTTCGTTTTGATTAAATATGTAAAAACGAAGGAAACAGGGAAGGAGTGGCGGTCCGGTTGGGCAGTGGAGGAGGCATCACCGCCATCCAGCTGGGTGGAGTGGTAACCACAGGAACTGAGGTCGGGATCACCAGCGGAGGGCCAAGCAAGGCCAAGGGAACTAGAAAGGAAAGGTGAGTGAGGGGCCCAGGGACTCCCGACACACCCATGATGACATCCGCTCTTTCTTTTGGTATTTGTCTGCTGGGCAAGTTCTTAAGGTGTTCTAAGACAAATAAATGACCACTTACCAGGACGTGATCATGAGGGCCTCACAATGGAAGCGTAGTCTCCCTTTTTTTGTTATATGTGATGCTGTTCACTCTTGGGAGCAGTTTTAGTAAAGCTGTGCAACCATCACAGCCCACTCTGAGAGCATCTCACTCACCGGAAAGGCTCCTCTATACCCATTCCCAGCCCAAGGCAATTACTGATCTGGACCATCTTAGGTCTTATACTTAAATCTACTACTTATTTTGGGTTATTTTTGCATGTGGTATTAGGCAATAGTCTAAATTCTTATTTTTCAAATGGGTGTTTGATTTTTCTAGCGCAATTTATTGGAAACACTCCCCCGCTGCCCTGCATTGAATTCCCTCACACCCTGTGAAAACTGAATTAACTTAAAGGTTTGTTTTTAGACTCCCTTCTTTTCCTCTGATCTGCATGCCCGTCAGCATGCATCAACTAGAGTGCTGCAGGGTTAGAGGATTCGAAATTGAATAGTCTAACTCTCCCAACTCTATTCTTCCTCTTCGAAATTGTTTTTTCTACCTTGAGCCCTTTACATTTCTACACAAATTTCAGGATCAGCTTGACAGTCTGTACCCAATAAAGCCATGTGGGGTTTTGTTAGGGTTTGTACTGAAAGTGTCAATTTGAAGAAAACTGTCAGGAATAAGGAATTTTCTAAGCTATGAACATTAAATGCCTACCATTTATTTGGATCTCTTTAATTCCACTCAGCAATGACTTTGCTTTTCACAGACAAGTCCTGTTACTCTTTGTTTAAATTGATTCCTATGTGTTGTATGCTTTTGAGGTAATATGAACAAAAGTCTTCTTAATTTTGTTTTGGATTATATATGATATGTATGTATGTTAACATGTATATTAAATACATACACAGATGACTTTACATATCATTGTGTGAGTTTTTATCACAGCTGTAACTTCAGAGCACTCACAAGTCCTAATATGAGTGTCTTTTTAATACAGGATCTTGGCATCTGCCAAGATCTGTTTCTTCTTTTCTAAACTCCACCCTTTTTATTTCTGTCCGTTCCCATTTCCCCTTTCTTTGCCGTATCACATTGGCTGTGATCTCAAATATAATGCAGAATAGCGAGAGGCGAACTCTTGCTCTGTTGCCACTATTAGGAAGACAGCATTAGCGACAGGGTTTGTTTTGTTGTAGATGCTCATTATCAAGTTAAAGGAATCCTTTCCTATTCTGAGATATTCGTTCTGTAAAAAGTTAAGTGTTTAGTTCTTAATAAGGAATGAATGCTGGGCTTGGTCCGTGTTTATCCTGAGGTTAATCTCCTTTATAAACAGTCACTGACGTTCTGATGTGACCCCACCCTGGACAATGGTGTTTAATCGTTTTCATGTCACTTGATGGGTTTTTGGTATGTATCCCAGGCAGACCTTAAACTTGCGAACTTCCTGCTCGGATTATAGTGTGTGCTGTAGGCAGTCTGCTCTCCATGCTCCCTTCCTCTGTTACCTACTGGTTCTTCTTCTGCCATCTTGAGTCCGTTATTAGCTCACTGCAGTGAATTTTTATTTCAGTTATTACACTTCTTAACTCTAGATTTTTCCATTTTAATATTCTAAACAAGTTCTCTCTACTGAGACTCTCTGTTTCATTCCCTGTTTGATTCCCTGAGTCATTAGTTTGAGCTACATTTTAATTCTTTAAATGTGGCTTCCTTCAATTCCTTGAACATGTTTATTGTAACTGCTTTGAAGTCTTTGTCTGCTAAGATCAACATCTGGACCCACTCACAAACATTTCCACTGACACAACTGTTTTCTTTGTGTGTGTGTGTGTGTGTCTGATTACTCACCGACGTGGAAACAGAGGAGGATGTCAGATGCCCTGCTTTATCACCTTCCACTTTATTTCTTTGAGACTGGATCTCTCTCTGAACCTGGAGTCACAAATGGATCCAGTAATCGCCGGAGAGCCTCTTGTCTCTGGCCCTCATCCCTATACATCATGCTGGGGCTGTGGACAGACAAGGCTATGCCTGGCTTTCTGCGAGGCTGCTGGGGGCTTGAGCAGCAAGTGTTCTTATCCACTGAGCCATCTCCACAGTCCTGCCACTGATTATACTTTTTTCCTCTGAGTATTGGTCACCCATATATACGTGTGCGTGTGTGTGTGTGTGTATGTGTGTGTGTGTGTGTATAGTATATATAACATTATATTTTAGATTTATATACTAACATACATCAAAGATAGATATATATTTACTGAAATTTTAATTTTATTAATTTAGTGTTTACTTTTAATATTGCAAAAAAATCTGTATTTTAATGTTCTCCTCTCAAGGTTGTTGTTTCTTTTCTTTTCTTTTTTTTTTTTATTTATTTATTTTTTTGGTTTTTTTCAAGACAGGGTTTCTCTGTGTAGCTTTGCGCCTTTCCTGGTACTCGCTTTGGAGACCAGGCTGGCCTCGAACTCACAGAGATCCACCTGCCTCTGCCTCCCGAGTGCTGGGATTAAAGGCGTGCGCCACCACCGCCCGGCCTCTTTTCTTTTTTTTTTTTGGTTTTTCGAGACAGGGTTTCTCTGTGTAGCTTTGCGCCTTTCCTGGGACTCACTTGGTAGCCCAGGCTGTCCTCGAACTCACAGAGATCCGCCTAGCTCTGCCTCCCAAGTGCTGGGATTAAAGGCGTGCGCCACCACCGCCCGGCTGTTGTTTCTTATACTAAATCAGCCAGAACCATTTTCTTCACAGTGCTTGGATCTCTACTCAGTCACTAGGATAGTGTCTGTGTTCACTAGGTAAAGAGCTAGCAAAAGATTGCTTCCTGGTCGTGCTTAAAGACTGAAGCCAGAGAAGCTTTTACCCTCTGCCAATGGACCCGTGCTCTGGTTGGGGACCACGTTACAAGATCAAGTTGTCTTCACTCTTCCCTGGCATAGAACTTCTGCTAGGACTTCTTGCATCTTCTCTGCATCTGAATGGCATTTCCCAGTCACCAGGTTTACAACTAGCTTAATCCTTCTGTGCTCTTCTTGCATGAACAGGAAGCCAGTTCATCCATCAGGAACACGTAGAGAGTTGACCAAGACCCTGTCATGATGCAACTTCTCAAATTTCCCTGATAAGGCACCAGCTAGTCTGTCAGTTGACTGCTGGTTCCAACCCAAACTGAAAACTCAGGTCTTCGTTTGCCATTAGAATGTTGATCATTAAGATGCTAGTGGGCATGAGGGGTTTCACATGCACTTCTTCAGGGAAATTGTGGTTTTTACGGCTCTTCTTGGCCTGATCAAACTACTGTGCAAAGTCTGGAGGTAGAGCATCCCCAGTCTGGAACACCGTAGAATCCCACTTTTCTTACCCAAAGTACACTTGTACAAGTGGACTGCTTCTCGATTTGCTAAATGCCTTTTCAACTATTTTCTAAGTCTTGAAATTGCTGTTTTGACAACTCTGTCCAATTTTATTGTTGTTTTTTATATTTTTAAAAATTTATTTTATTCCGTTTTTTCTTTTGTCTTATTGTTGCTTTCTTGAAGGATCTGCCCAAATCTCACTCTCCCTTTTCTCCCTCTACAGCCCACTCAAGTTGCTTCTTCATCCTCTCATACTCAGACACTCCCCAGGGCCTTCCAGCACTTTCTGCTACACTGTTGGAAATCACTGCTTTCCTTCTCTTTTCCAGTCATACCCATCAAGAAGCTCAGCACCTATTCTGAAATTACCTGGAGGAAGCCTTCCTCTCCCCCACATGGCCGCCAGGCTGAGTTATGGCCACAACCATGAACACACCCCTTGTTCCTCGATGAAGAATGTGTCTGCCCCAAAGAACAACATGTCCATAGTGTTCAGTCTCACTCTCAAGAATGTATTCAGCCATCTTGATCTCAAGCATCATTTGACCTGGGGGCTCCCACCAAACAAGGTCTCTGACCCACATGGTTTTGCCAACTTCCATGGACTACCTCTTCACATATTGTTCCCATATATGGCTTATGTCTTCCAATATTTGGTCTATCAACTCCTCAAAGAAGCATTATCAAATGGGTGAATTCTTCTACTCTTTATGATTCTGTAGTCCATAGCCCTTCCATATTTATGTGTTTTAAACAATTTCTGAGGAAAAATTGTACTACTTTGAAACTGGCTTCCAATTATTTTCTATATGTACTTGGCTGTTGCTCCATTTTTTCCCTTTTAAAGACTTTCTAGAGTAATTTTAGGTTCCTAGTAAAACTTAGCAGGAACCATGGGTCTCACATAACCCGTTTAACTTCATAGTTAGTTTGGGAGCTTTCTTTTTGCAGAATTAGAAATATTCCTTAGCTTTTAGAATAGCAGCGGATATAGAGCTGGTGCCTAAAGACACACATGGCTAAATGAAAAAATATAAAATATTATCAGAGTCACTTTGGAACTTTTTCCCATGAGAATTCAACTCTTGCATTTATCTTCGAAATCATGATTGATCTTAAAAATAATTAGCATGGTATAAAAATCAACCAATAAAACTGGATATTAATATACAGTCCTGAAAGTTACTGGACCACAAGTAGCTTAATAGTTCCCAGAAGTTTGAGGTCCAAGAGGCCCAGGACATGAGGACATGATGACAGGGAGTGAAACTGAGGCAGCAGCAATCTGCCAAGGGCTGGGAAAGCATTCACGTATTCAATGACTGGTAGGACAACGATCAGGAGACACAGACTACCAGCCCTCCCAGCAAAGAAACTACTGATATTCCCAGGATTTTATAACAGAGACTAGTACCTGTCAAATAAAATTCTGTCAATCTTGAAGGTTTGGGATTGGGAGTAAGATGGGAATGATCTCTGAAAAGTCAGACGTAGACAAAACAGCAAAGGGTCACAGGCCAATGGGAGGTGGGCAGTACAAGACCAGAGTGTACCAAAGACCTAAAGCGTAAGCCAGCGAGGACGGACCCCAGAGAAGTCAGTGGGAATGAGAGTCAAGGCATCACTCAAACAGATGGTATGTAAGTTACAGACCAGTATCTCAGCAAGCCATCACCTAGGAAACAAATCTACCAACAAATAGACACCTAGCGCCAGGCAAACATCTATCTGTTCCCCATAAGCAATTATCTTCACCTATCTTATCTCATGGGGCAGTGATCCACATAAAGGCGTGAACTCTTTTCAGGGGAAAGGAAGCCAGTTAGCCTCTTAGTCTTTTAGAGTAAGAAACTTGAGGGTGAGTCTTTGTTCAAAGCTAGGGATTGAACCCAGTACCTCACGAATGCTAAGTTCCAGTGAATTCCCCTCCCCCGCCACTGTCTGACCTTAAGTTTGGTAGAGCCATGACACGGTTTACCAAACAGCGGCAATATGGCCTAGGTTTGCTGGCAGCATGTTCCCGTCCCACCGGTGAAGAATAATAGGAGACACCTTTCATTACTCTCTTGCCCTTATAATTAAATTTATCTCTGGTAGATATTTGGGGATTTACAATGTCATACAATTCCTTCCATCAGAGGATGAGACAGAAACTCCCATTAACTGAGGAGTATTTGAAAATGTGTGATCTGAAAAGGCAATCCCTGGCAGTACAGAAAGCCAGCCAGCCAAACAGCCATCAGCAATGGAAGGACAGAGCTCAGATTCTGAAATATAAGCAGTATATATATGTATGTATGTATGTATGTATGTATGTATGTATGTATGTATATGTATATGTATATGTATATGTATATGTGTGTGTGTGTGTGTGTGTGTGTGTGTGTGTGTGTGCGCGCGCGCGCGCGCGAGCGGTTTGTCCACAGAGGAATTTTGGACAGGAGATGAAGAAGCATGACTTAATTGAAGGTGGATTGCTAAGGGAGAGAAGGTTTCTAGCCTTCAGCTTTAAAAGAGTGGAATAAACCATGCACACCACCATAATCCAAGTTTACTAGGAAGGCAAGACTCTTTAGGTTGTAAATGTGACCTCCAGTGAGCAGTAATGCTCTCAAATCTGTGGCCGAGGGAACTATATTCCATTGATCGTCACTTTAAAAAAGACTATATAGGCAACAGCTTTCCACTATAACTTTCACATCCATTTAGCCAATTAGATGGTATTTATTGGTTTAATAGTGTACCACTGTGAACTGTTAACAAAAGTTTTTTTCTTAAATATTTCTCCAGTTATCTTCGAATAACATCTAACATGCAGACAGACATGTGGAATGGTTAAGAACCTTAAGTGCTTACTTAATTTTGACATTAGTAATTAGAATGCTTAATTAGAAATTAAGGAATTACAGATGTGGGGTTTGTATGCAGCTCCAAAATCGACCAAACTTATTAGAAAACTTCCAATGTTAATATAAAAGTCATGAATACAAATTACCTTTATAGACATAAACTATAGGAAAACATGAAGCCACAGGCATTCTGAGGTCCATGTGACATAACCACACTCAATCTTTTTTACAGTATAGTTGAGAAAAATCAGTTTTTATACCTAGAATTTTCTCCTCTTTGCTGATAAAATTTGGCGTTTTTTTTGTTTTTTGTTTTTCTTTTTCATCTTAAGTGGGGGTAAAAGAGTGGGAAAAGAAAGCAATGCTTAAGTTCATGGATTTTGACTACAGTCCAAAATTATTTTACAACTCCAATTAATAAGTCACTTGTGTGCACAATAGCGCTGGATGTATGCAACCTCTTAGAAATGTGGCCGCGCTGTACCATGCGTAAGTGAAATTATGAGTCAGTTATAAAGTACATAATATTCACTCTTCCCACTGCCTTCCCTATAACTCACTGCTAGTTCTGGAAACTGCTTATGCATCTGAAATGAAAGGTCCCTATAGAAACAACCGAATATTCCCTATTACTTAAAAACAACAAAAAGCCCAGCTATGAAGCATTTCTAAATGGGATTTCAGAAAGGAGACAAAAGTAACCTTTGCTACAGGCAAACTTTCTTTCAATGCTCTGATGAATACTGATGAAGACAGACTTGTTTATTATGCCTTTAGAGAATAAAATTGGTTTCCTCTGTGAGTAAATAAATCCAAAGCCCACAGTCAAGTCTATTGTGCTATCACACGGCTACTATTTTCCAGGACACTGGCTCATTCTGAAAGAACAAACTCTGGCCACGTTTAACATAACGTTTGATACAAGACTCAAAGCTGAATGCTTAATGTCTCTGCCTTATAAGGCTAGCACTGAACCTGCTTTTCTACAAAGGGGAGGATAATAAACAGGATGCAAGGTCTCTTGGAATTCCATATCTCTGCCTTGGAGTAGGAAAGTGTTCAAAGACAAGACCAACCTACACAGTGCTGGGTATGTCCCCCTAAATGTATTTATGAGCACTAAACTTGGATTCCACATATTTTTTTACATCATGAACTTTTATTTCCAACCACTTCAAAATGTTAAAGTTATTCGTATTTGGGCAGTAGATTGAACTTGGCCTTGGGTCATGTATACTGACTCCTGATCTAGTTCATCAACAAATCATAATTATTTATGTTGAGTAGTAGTTTCTGGTGATGGATCTTGAAGTGATATAATGTTAAGGCTCCTAAATTCCTTAATTGTTATGTTTGTATAAAATCAAGGTTTCCCATATTAAAGTTAAACATCAACAAAATAAATTTTATTTCTGCAATGAGATACACATCAGATGGAGGGAATATTTTAAAATATGAGGATCAACAAATATTGAAGCATTTTTCCAAATAAGCATTATATCTCATAAGCATTATATCTCATCCACCTTAAAAATGCATCTCCTTTTGTGCCCTAGTTCATTAAAACTAAGAAAGACTTAACTATACTCCCAAGTCTTAAGTTACATTTAGAGTTCTGGTGGTTCCTAAAAACTAACAAGGGCAGTAACAACTCAAGCATGGCCCTTCCCACCCCACAGCATACAGCACTGGCTAGTCAATGCTGACCTGATAAAGGGGCCAAAGGTTAAACCTGCAGTTTTGATATTATGATGCAGAATCCACTGAGGCTCCCCGGACAGTTATTGGGATCTCTTATGCTACAGAGCCACTCAACTATATTTCATATTCATGCAGAACTGTATTTGTCTTCAGTGACTGTTGCTGAAATCTGAGATGTTTGATATCATTAAGAGTCTAGGAACACAACTTGATCCATATTGTTCATTGTCCTATGGGGCAGATGCTAGAATTAAGAAGGAGCCCTAGTACTTGATCTAAGTAATTCAGGACACCAAGAAGGATAGATGCATATGAATGACAGACTAGAAAACTACCATCCATACATACGCCAGTAAAGCCATTAACAGGAGATGTGATGGATTCCTCTAGAGAAATACTTCAACATGTAGAATTATGAAAATCCTTACATAAAAAAATAAAAGTCTGCATAGAGTCAACAAGGGAGAATGCACACATGGTTGAACATTCTCTCATCAATTTTATTTCAGATATTCTGCAAAATCCAAGTCACCCTAGTTTTCTTAGAATCCAACGTACTTCCTTCTTATAAACCTGAAAAGCTCTGAAGTGCCTAAGAACAAGACCCTGCTCTGGAGCTCCAGGAGACCACCATGAGAAAGTAAATGGGAAATCGTTTGACAAGTGAGCCCATGGGGTAACATAAGGTACAGAAGAGAGCTGGAAACATGGCTCAGGGCTACCTGTTACTCTTGCAGAGGACCTGGGTTTGATGTCTAACACGTACGTGATAGTTTACAACCATTTATAACTCAGTTCCAGGTCATCTGATGTCTCTTTTGACCTCTGCAAGCATGGTACACATAAACACATGGGGGCAAAACACTGATACACATAAAATAATAAATGAATAAGTCTAAAAATTTTTTAAGATGACTTAAAAAGGTACAGAAGAGTTTGACCTCTCCTCACGCATTTGAGGACCGCCTATACCTGGAGCCAACAATTGGTTGGCTGTGATGGATATAACAAAATTAAAATTAAAGTTCCTTTATGAGTGAGGAGAGAATGGGCCAGGGAGAAGGAAAAGCACAGTGAAGCCAGAGGCAAGGGCACAGATTCCATTGAGAGTAGGCTGGACAGTGAAGGAAGACCCTGAAGACAGATGGAGACCCAATCTTCGTGTTCTTGGGTTTCAGCTTATGGATTTGTACCATCAGACACACATTTGACTACTGAATCTGTGAGTCACGACCATGCAAAACTTAAGACGGTGCAAAATACACACCGTACTTCAAGTATGAAAGAAGGACACTGTCTCAATACTTATCTCAAATGCTGGTTACACAGTAAATGGCATTCTGATGTACTGGGGTGCTAGTTAACCTTCACAGTCGGTTTGTTGGGACTTTGATTCACACAGGAGACACACCCCTGGGAAATGTCTGTCCCAGTGTTTGTAGGGAAGTTAACTGAGGAGAGCAGAGCCACCCTGAAGGTGGGAGGCACTATCCCACAGCCTGGGGCTCCAGACAGAATAGACGGGGAGGGGGGGTGGGGGGGAGGTGGGGGGAATGGCAGCTGTGTACAGAATCGGCTCCCTCTGCTCCCTGACCACGGATATGGCGTGACCAGCTGTATACACTCCTGTTGCCACAGTGAGAGCCACGCTCACCGACAAGCCTCCCCACCTAGAGGGGCTGTTCCCTCAGGCTGTGAGCCTAAATGCACCCTTCCTTCTTTAAGCTGTTTTTGTTCGAAATTTTGGCACAACAATGAGAACAGTAACTAATACACTGGGTTAAAAAAATGTATTGCTAAAACTTTAATTACTTAAAAAGTATGGCTACCAGAAACTTTTAAATGACACATGTGACGTTTGTCTCCTATGGCTTGTCATGGTGGCTAAGTTCCCATAGTGATGTCACCATTTCTTCATCCAGTCATTAAAGATGGGGGAAGGAATGGCCCAGAACTAAAGGTATGAGGGAAGATGGCTGGCGAAGCTTGGGTACAAATATTTGCTGAAGACATGGTCCACATCTCTCTTTGCATCCATGGCTATATTGCTGGGACCCAGAAACCTAGTCTTCCCATGTTTCAGATGAAGGAGTAGGAAGGAGCAGAGTCCTCGCTAACATCACTGAACTGCTCTATCAGCCAAGCCCAGAGCTCACTCTTCTGGGAACTTCTTGTCTGTGCGAGTGAGGCTGCTTATGCCTTAGGATAGCTTGAGCCACATTTTCTGTTACTCATATTCAAAAGCATCCTGGCTGGTACACTCAGAGGATGGTGACCTGGGAGTTAGGGAGTGAGGCATTGTTCTTCAGACTTCACCACCAGCATGCTGTGAACATCATCAACTGGCACAGCACTGCTGGGAGGTGAGAAGGCTTCTTCTCTTTCTTTTAGTTTTAAATATCATATGACTATAAGATTTCATGGTTTAATTACTCGGGCCAAAGGAAATAATAAGTCTGAGCAGAACTTAATAAAAAGTAGGACAATGGAATCCCAGCATTATAGGGAGGCTGAGTCAGGAGGCTTGCCGATTTGAGGCCAGCCTGGGCTGCATAGCGAGACTGTTAGGGGTAAAGCACCAAATTCCCACTTGATTTGTAAACTGCTACACCTCCTGGTTGTCCTTTCAGCGAGGGTCCTGGCCAAACCTTCCTCAAAACCCAGGGAAGGAGCCACTCAGCATGGCCGCATTCATCTGGACGCATGCCCAGAAAGCCCGACACTCAATGAAGCGCAGCTGCGGCTGCTGCAGCAGGTTGCACACTCCTGAAAGGAGTTCCAAGAAGAAGCAGAACAGAGCATGGAGAGCCCCGCACAAAGCCTAGCTCATGGCAAATGCCACACAGTATTTAACCCTGATTTCCACTTATTTTCTCTCAGAGAACCAGCTTTTCACTCTAAGTCATCTGTTAACTATGTACTGGCACATCCTCAGCAAGCAACCTCAGTCCCGATCACCAGAAGTGAGAGTGTATTCACTACTAAAATACATGTGCTACACTTCACTAGTTAGTTGGTGCCTGGTTAACTGACTGATTCACTAACCCAATCTTTATTGAAGCAAGAAAATTCCAAAGTTAACCTGAACACACAAAGGCAGCCAGCAAAACTACAAACTAGAAACTAAGCTGAATGATAGATACTAAGCTAGGTCTATTCACCCCACCTGGGTGAGACTAGTGCTTGACATGCAATCTGAATGAAGACAGGTTAACAGAAATCATAAAAAAGGAAAGCAGTGTCTAACTATGGGGCCATAACTAGAGATGACTAGAAAAGATAACCATATCCCCTAACAGTGAGGAGGAGAGGTTTAGAAGAGGTACCAGGTTGAATAAGAATGGCCCCCATAGGCTTATCTATTTGAATGCTTAGTCATTAGGGAATGGCACTATTTAGAAGGATTAGGAGGTGTGGCCTTGTTGGAGGAAGTGTGTCACAGAGGGGTGGGCTTTGAGATTTCAGAAACCCAAACTAGGCCCTGCCCAGTGGCTCTCTTTCTTACTGCTGCTTTTGGATATGGGTGTAGAACCCTCAGCTACTTTTCCAACACCATGTCTGCCTGCATGTCATCATTTCCCCACCATGACAATGGACTTAATTTATAAGCAATCTCCAATTAAATACTTTCAATACTTTCCTTTATAAGAGTTGACCATGGCAACTCTTGCTGTCTCTTGACATAGAACAATATGAACATAGCAACAGAACACTGACTAAGACAGAAGTTGGTATGAGGAGTGGGTAGTGCTGTGACAGGCCTGACCATGTTGCTTGTTGACAGAATGTAGACTTTGGGATTCTGGATTAGAAAAGCAGTTGGATGGGTTAGGCAGGGATTAATGAGTCATACTGGTAGAAGCATGGAAGACAGTGGTACTGAGAGCAATATAGATTATGATGGCCTGGTTCAAGAGGTCTCAAAGGAGAAGAATATTAGTAAGTGGCCAAGAGACTGTTCTTGTGATAGGTTGGCAAAGAGTTTGGCTGGTTTTTTGCCCTTGTCCAAAAGATCTGTCCAAGGCTAAATTGAAGAGTTTTGTATTAATGGTGTTGGCAGAGGAGATTTCAAGATGGCACAGTACTCTTATGCAGATCTATAATGAAAAGGAGCAAGTTGAGCAAGGAAAAACCCAAAAGGTACAGTTTGAGGAGAAAAGGAACACCAGGAGGGTAATGAACCTAAGGCCAGTACTCTAAGAGATAAAAAGTTTAAAGAAAAGCCTGAGGCTAAATGGAATAAAAGAAGCAGTGACTTAGCGCAAGACCCTACCCCACTAAGCTTCCAACTTGTGAAGGGAATCAAAGAAAGGCTTAAGCAGTGAAGAAACCATTGAGAACAGAAAGCTGATGAAAATGATGAAAGCTCACTCAAATGAATGAGGAGCCAAGTTCCAATCCCAGCACGCAGTAGAACTCAGCAGCTTTGGACACATAGTTCTGACTTTAGAGTCAAGGATACAAGAAAGGGGTTGTGGAATCTCCCTCCCTTAGTCAGGAAAGCCTCTGAGGCCAGGTATGAATCAGGGCTGTCCCTGCATGGAGGCCCAGAGAGGCCACTGCATGAAGCTGTGAAGGTGAAGCCTTCATTTCTTCGAAGACCCCAAGATGTTGGAGATGCCAGAGCTGTAGGATTACCTGCCAAGGAAAGCTGTAGACTAGGTGTGGAACCAATCCAAGAGAAAGAAGTTTGCTACAGTCAACAAAGCTGAAAGGAATTGGAGATCTAAAGACCGTGTTGACAACAGGCAGGGAGATGAAGAATTTGGAGCTTGTTTATTTGGTCTTGCTTTCATCTAGTATTTCCTCAGTATGCCCCCTTTCCTCCCTAAAGGAAAGGTAGTTGGACTGAATGCATTTTTGCATTATGATATGGCTACAAGTCTATGAGGGGCAGGGAGTGGAATGTGGTGGTCTGAATAGGAATGGCCCCCATAGGCTCATATGTTTTAATGAGTGGCACTACATAATATTAGGAGGCATGGCCTTGTTAGAGGAAGTGTGTCTCAGGGTTTGAGGTGTCAGAGGCCCAAGCCAGGATCAATGGCTTTCTTACTACTGTCTGTGGATCTGGGTGTAGAACTCTCAGCTACTTTTCCAGCACCATATCTGCCTACATGCCACCATGCTCCCCACCATGATGACAATGGACCTAAACCTCTAAAACTCTAAGTAAGCCTCAAGTAAATGGATTCCTTTATGAGTTGCCATGGTTATGGTGTCTCTTCACATCAATAGAACATTGACTAATACACCAGGTCAAAAGCAGAGAGCAATGAGTGGCAGGTGAGCACACCACTCAACAGGATCTCCAAACCATTCCACTATTGAGACACTCTTCAGTAACATGCACCAATCAATAAGACTAATTCCCAAATCTGACACGCTAAAAACCATGAGGGTGCTTCAGAAGCCCAGCTTCTTGTGTTCTTTCCTTGGCCTGTAGAGATGGACTTGTCCTTGAACCCATCCTGTGACCCACAATTTAAATTTCTCCCTTATGGAGGACTAAGCCAAAAAGTGGATCTCTAAGCTCTGTGGAGTGGAGTTCTTCAGCACAGCTCCTCAGGTCTGACAACACAATTAGTATCTGGACTTTTAAACTAGGCTTTTGCTCTGGAAAATGAGACATTCTACACTGGTGTGACTTTCCTGTCACATTTGCTGTGACCATAGGACAAACGCATGTAGAGCATTCTCTCAGAGACCACTAGCCCCTCCAGCCTGCTGGAAGAATGTCCTCCAGTGGGGACAGAGGTGAGCCCAGACCACTTTCTGGAGACTAACTATTCCAGGAACTCTGGAGTAGGCCTTCCTAGTTACTGGTGTTGAGGAACTCAGGCTAAAGCTGGTGCACTCACAGTGTGTCCAGCAAACCCACTGTGGAGGAGGGCAAGAAGATGCCACTCTTCCACACTTCCCAGGGACCAGTACTGTGCAACTGACAAAGTACTTTCTCCTTTTAAGATTGAGTCTATTCAGGTATCACCTAGAGCTTCTAGCATTTTCCCTTTCAGAGTGGAGTCAAGTGTGACAGATGCACGCAGTGACATTTCTACCACAGTCTCAACACAGCGCGTTTCCTCAGGTTGTTCCAGTTAGTACATCTCCAGATGCCCAGCGCCTAGTGCCCACAGGTGTTTCCTATCCCTAGTTCTGCTTTTTTCCAGAATGCCACCTAAGTGGAATCTGTAGCAAGAAGTCTGCTGCTTGGTTACTTTCACCTACTGAGATGATGTTGAACTAAAGACCCATGAGCCTCAGATAGTCAATGAACAGAATAGAGACAGGAGCTGAGGCTGCTGGAGCAGAGAACCAGGCCAGTCAGGGGCTAATGTGTGAATGGAAAGTGTGATAGGAAGTCATACAAAACTCTGAATGCAGAGTCAAATGTGTGATGGGAAGCCATGACACATTCTGAATGCAGAGTCAAATGTATCATGGGAAGCCATGCCATATTCTGAATGCAGAGTCTAATGTGTGATGGGAAGCCAGGCAAGGCTCTGAATGCAGAGTCAAATGTGTGATGGGAAGTCATACAAGGCTCTGAATGCAGAGTCAAATGTGTGATGGGAAGCCATGCAAGGCTCTGAATGCAGAGTCAAATGTGTGATGGGAAGCCATGCAAAGCTCTGAATGCAGAGTCAAATGTGTGATGGAAAGCCATGCAAGGCTCTGAGCAGTTCAGCAATGCGATCTTGTTAAATGAAAAACTCAGTTTCCCTCTTGTGTGAAAGACAACTTGGATGAGATGTCTCAACAGGTAAAGGTCACTACTGATGACCTGACTTCCATCTCCAGGACCCACATGTAGAGAGTGAACGGACTCCTTCACATTACTCACTGACCTCCACACACAAACACACCATGGCATGTGCTCCATCCCCACACATGCAATAAAACTATTACCAGAAAGAAAAGAAAAAAGACAAATAGACCACACTGAATCGGGAGCAGAAAGAAGAAAGTCACTTTCAGGCCAGTTGTGGTAGTTCATGCCTGCAATCCCAACACTCAGGAGACAGAGGCAGGGGGATCCCTGCAGGCTCAAGGCAGCAGCTGGGTCTTTATAACAAGAGTTGCAGAGTGAGACATTGTCGAGAAAACAACAAAACAAACTGGCTTAGACTGGCTACTTTAAGCACCTAGGTGAAAACTTGGGCTGATTTAAAGTAGACTGCACCAGGTGGGAAAAGTGATGAGCTCAGATCAGACCCTGGAGGAGGAGCTGGGAGGCTGGGAGAGGAGGTGGGAAAACGGTAGGACTCGTGCCCCTCCCTGTCCTGTCCTGTCCTGTCCTGTCTGAGATCTCAGCAGCACCTGCTCTGCTGCCCTCTGACGCAGGGAGCACACACCCTTGAGCTCCTAGAGTAAAGAAACAAGAAGATAATTACTAAGACAAAGACTCAAGTACTCTCGCACTTCCCACCTATCTTCTCTACACAAAGAAAAGGATCTGAGTTTCAGAAAGGCTCTTTGCAAGTTTTATATATGCTTTTGTCTTAGAATCCTAATTCCAGGCTGGAGAGTTGGCCCAGTGGTTAAGAGCACTGGCTGCTCTTCCAGGGGACTAGGTTCCATTCCCAGCACTCATATTGTGTTTCACAACCATTTGGAACTCCAGTTCCTGGGGACCTGACACCCTCTTCTGGCCACCTCAGACACCAAGAACACGCATGGTGCACAGTCACACATGTAAGCAAAACACTTATATACCTAAAGTAAATGAAATAATTTTAAATAAAAAAAAAAGGAATCCTAATCCATTTTCTCAATTGTATTTACTCAAATGGTGTGGAGTGAGAATTTTTTAAAGGTAATAGACATTATTCTTGCTTTACTAGCTGATGAGGTGTCCCATATTCACTTCACGAGGTCAAGTACATGCTGAGGTACGGCATAGGCATGAGCTTCTGTTGCCATGTGGATACTTGAGAGCAGGTACCCAGGACATGAAGGAAAGCCCAGAATGGGAAGGAAGGGCTGGCCCTGGGCTGGCTTGCGAAGTGACAAGAGACTAGCACAGTTCACACTGGTCATCTGTGCTGGACCTGAAGAAGAGTGTTTGGTACCAAAGATGAGTACTGTTGAGGATCACTGATGTCATGCTTCTCCTGCAGTTGGTTCTGCCAGGAGTGAGGACAGAGCAGGTAGAGAGGTAGCTGTACTCACCAGAGGGGTGAATTTGCTAGACCCAGTAGCCCATGAGACCAGGAAGCACCATGTAGCCTTACACACAGCTGCACACAAGGAAGTATTTCTTCATGCAAGCCTCAGATACCTACTGTGTAGTCTTCAGCAGGTAGGTCGGACACTGGTATAATAAAGTCCTCAAACAGCAATGGAGGGATTGCTAGCTATTTTCTAGATCAGCGAACTACACCTAGTTTTCTCTGGGTTCATTCAAGGACCAGCAAGATCAGTTACAGAATCATGAAACGATAGCACTGGGATACTGCAAATCATCTCAACTCTTCCATTTAACATTCCAGGTAATGGAGTAACAGAAATGATAGCACCCATTCCGTAATCTGTAACTAACATGTCATGATTATTTTCTAAAACTCAGATTTCATGACCAATCATTTGCTCTTTCCTAAATACTGCAGGGTCTCCCTACCAGACACAAAGGACGACTCCAAACACACCAAATCAGAGACACCGTGGACTGGGGAAAAAAAGAGCTTAACCTTATCCCAGCCACTGAGATGACACACTGCTGTGTTCCTGTGTTCCTTTGTTTTCTCCATCAAGAAGGTCTATCCAAACAAAAGAAGCACAGATTAGACAGAAGACTACAAGGCATCCTCAAGCTATTGAAAAGTGGATGTGGAAGTGGGTTACGACCGTTCTATGGCTAAATCAGAAAGCACAGCGAGTCGAGTCAGATAGGCTGTTGACTATGCAGTCTCTGAATGACAACAGCTCAAGGCTAGAAATTCCGGGACCCAGACCCTTAGTTTAACTAAGGGTTCTGTATATATGTTGTCTCAAGAAGCTAGCTAAGCAACCAGAGGAATTTGTTCATTAAGAAACAATGTAATTTTTCAGATTTTCATCTTTATTCCAGAAGTAAGCCTTTAAAAATAAAACAGTAACACTAGAACTTATTTCAGGAATAACCCAAATTATGGGACTAAGCTGACCATTCTGAAAGGTCATGTGGTTATTTTATAGATAATATGAACTCTGGCAGAGCCAGATGAGTATATCAGAGTGACACTTTAATATTATCCAAACTGCTTTGTAGACTGAGACTCCTGAGGATAAGTATTGACAATAAAAACACAGAAGGGCAATTACGTCTTCCTCCTAAGAAATTCCATATTTAAGTTCATAATGTGCTGCAAACAAGAAGTCTAAAATAATTTAAATTTCCTAAGATAATGTGCTCCCAGACAAGCCATTTTGATGTTTCAAGAGTTTAACAGATGGTGCCAGAGCTAACGGATCAGGGAAAGCAAAGCTGCCATGTGCTTGTAAAGTCTCCTCACCAAGGCCTCATGGTTTTCAGCTGGGCCAAAATACAGCAAACGGACAGCGGGAAGGATACCCGGTCACGGCTGGCTTCAGTGGAGCATCCGATAGCATGGGGTCCTCTGCACAGGGGCTAGGGTCACACAGGTCACACGTTCCTCGCCACTTTGTCTACATAGTGAAGCTACCACAGAACACATACAATCTGCTGAACGCCACTTTAAAGAAGGAGCCAGACAGAACAGATCCCTAGTCAACACGTGTAGATTTCAAGAAAACTGCTAAAGTTTATGCAGAACACACCGCAAGTACTAAAAACCTTTCTAGAATACTCCAATATCTAAGGAAAGTCTGTAATTGCATCTCGCGTCTTCTTAGGTTTTACAGCTGAGGAAATGCTCTTCATTAGACCCAGGGAAGAAGGGAAACTAAGCCTCACACCCCCATTCACAAGCCCTGTCTTTTTCCACGCCAGCCACACAGGACTCAAGCATAAGCACTGGTCAGAGTCCATGTGATGCTAATAAAAATTTGCCAATGTCGTTTTTTCCCCTCATCTTCGACTCAGTGTTTATGTGATTCCTAATTGACAGTGACAGTCTCCAAGTTCTACATTACAGACCCTACACACACTGCTGAATGTATGTCACTATATCATGTTTTGTTTAAAATTCTGACATTATGACTAATTAAATTGAATTGATTTGTAAAGCTCAGACCTAAATAAAGTTATCAGAATATTATGAAGGTAACCATTATTAAAACCAGATGTAAGACATTCCACGTCTGAGTGGGTGCATCAGGGGGTGGGAGACTGAGACTTCATTTCACTAGGAAATTTCCACCACTTATCCGCTCTCAGGAATGTTCTGGCAGTGTCTTTTGCATGTGTTTTAGGGGAGACTGGTTTATGTGTGCATCTACATGGGGACCAGAAGAGGACATCAAGTCCTGCTTTATCACTTTCTTCCTCCCTTCAGACAAAGTCTCTCACTGAATCTGCAGCTTGCCATTTTTTGGCTAGGACTGGCTTGTCAGGAAGCCCACGCTCCTCTTGGCTCTTCCATCCTGAACCCTGCGCTAGGATTATAGGCACACGTATCCACAGCAGGAGTTTATGTGGGTGCTGGGAATCCTAACTCAGGGCCTCAAGTCTGTGCACGAGTGAGCCACCTCTCCAGCCCTGATGTCAGTGACTTCTTAAGGGTTCATCTCGCAAGTAAGAACACTAGTTCTACGATAAATTAGTGAAAATAGGAACACAGAATGGAAATGAGAGTCCTATTAATTATAAGGAAAAATGATCCCATTAGCTCTAACTTGCTTAGTTCGTTAAATGCTTAAAGATATTTTTGAGCCGGGTGGTGATGGTTCACGCCTTTTATACCAGCACTCAGGAAGCAGAGGCAGGAAGTTCAAGGCCAACCTGGTCTACAGAGTGAGTTCCAGGACACAGAGAAACTTGTCTTGAAAAAAACAAACAAACAAACAAACAAACAAAAACAAAAAATAGAGATTTTTGAATTGTGAGAAAGAAAACTAAAATATGTATCACTGCTTCCTCGTCTGAGGTTTTATTCTGATTGTTGCATAGAGATTATGTATTCCTAATAGAGAATATGGGCCACATTTATGTTACAATACATCACGATCTGACTGGAAATCACAGCAACATGAATCCTGCTCTTCCAGCAAGGCTGTGAAATGGGCACCATTCCCCTGGGGATAGAGGAATTTCCTCCTGGGAATCTGTAAAAGTTTGGAGCCCCAAACAAGTTAATGTAAACCCCTTTTCCAATTAACAATGAGGATTTTGCTATGAAAATACTTTTCTGTAGTCCCCATTGAGGAAAAGATCTAAGAACAGTTCTACCTCATTGTCTTGTGCCTCCTGAGCAGATTGTGTCCCAGTCAGTGTCTACAAGCTCAAGATGTCCAAGTGCTGCTCACGGTGAGTCGGCGGGATGACAGAGGAAAATGAAACACATCCCCGACAGTTTACACTAAAGGCAATCAAGGGTGACACCGTGACAGCTTAGTCTGAGGGCACTTATGGAGGAGTGTGATATCATGCTATTGTAAGACACACACATTTTAAAGCTACGACAGCACATCACCCGTTGGCCCGGTGTCCAGTGCACAGTCTGTATGAACGGCATGATAGTCTTCCACAGCACAGAGTGATGATGGACAGTTACATGTTAGCCAGCTTACTGCGGCTTTGTTCTTTCTCCTAGAGAAATGGAAGCTGGAAAGGACAAAACTACAAGACTTTCCCGTTGGAAGCATGGGTTTCAAATGTTGTTTCCACCACACTGGCTTAGCTATCACTGCCCAAAGACGCTTCCCTGAACTATCTACAATTTACCACGAGTCTGTAATAAACTACAGTACATCTTGTGAACATGTGATGTTAGGGTGCATATGCAATGGACGATAAATGCGAAGGCCTCATTCAGCAGCCAGCTCCCAGCATGCCACAGCACTGCTGTGAGCTGCCTGCTAGCATCCTCCCATGGCGACACTTAGCCAGCACTGGGTGCTGGCAGTGAGGAATGTTTCCAAGCTCCTAGTCTTGACTGGTCAGACGACTGAGTCGGACACAAATAGAAGAGGTTCGGGGCAGCTGCCTGGAAACTTTAAAAAGATTTCAGGCGTGTGTCTCACGCTGTTCTTTGCTGGTCAATTTGCTATTCAGAGTGTAGATGTTAACTTTTTTGACAATGAAGAAACTAGACAGAGCAGAGTGGTAACTGAAGAAACTTCACACCCTGAGAACTGTCATACCAGCCCTAGACTACAGCCTATGAACTTCTTTGTGAGGGGGAAGAAATGCTTATGACACTTAAAAAAAAAAAACCAAACCACCACACAAAAAAAAACAAAACCAAACAAACAAACAAAAAAACACTCGCAGAAGGAACTCAATCATCATGAGGCTTTTTCTGTTGCCCCATAATCAACACCAAGACACATGACCTGTTACAAGGAGCTCCAGAGAGAACCCATCAACTAGGGACAGACCTTGTTCACCACCCCACCCACTTCTAAGAATCAGAACAACTGGTCCACCTACTTAGAATACAGAGGACCTAGGATGCGAAGAAGGTCCATGGCCTAGGACTCAAAACACCCAAAGGGGCCTGAGCTGCCCTCAGGGCCTGAGGAGCTCAGAGAATTAACCAATGTCTGAGGAAACCATGGACACTGACTAAGTAGAAATCATCAGTAGATGAAATCAGGCTGACATGGTCACTTCTCTCTATTCTAGTACTATTCCAAGCCTCCAAAAACCAGAAGAAGGGCATAGAACAGGGAGACTGGAGAAAGTATCTCAGAACCAGAACAAGCCACACCTCAGCAGCCACACACACTCAAGGATCCTGGAGTGAGGCCAGCGGCCAGCATGCACTTGCCATCTTCCAGACTCTGGGGCCAAAAGGATTGGCTTTCATGAGAGAGGTGTAAACCTGCAGCCCAACACTAAACTGAACTAGACCGATTGGTACCTTCCAAGCTCTAGGCAAGTGCTATGCCACTCAGCTACACTCCCAGCCACTGGACTAGATTGTTTTAAGAACTAAAGGTAAACAGCAAACTTTGGGACTTGCCAAAGCAATACACATGAACACAAATGAGAGATTTGGTAGCACAATGAAGAAAGCCATGACTGAAAAAATAGAAAATCATTTCCTATTGCCCCCCATGCATTGATACAACTCAATAAGCCAGGTAAAAATCCCTAAAGCAAATACAATGAAACTACTACTTAAGGACCACATCATTTCAAATTGAACAAACATAATAATATGTTGATAAGAGGCCTAAAAGAGAGTCAGGCTTACATATCTGACTAACGAGTCATAAGTATCAGATGGCTCTCTTTGGGCATATATTTTTTTCCTTGGATATAAAAATATGTTCATAAAATTGTCAAATTAAAAAGTGATATCTGTTATGATTCAAATACTGGTGGGAAGCCTGAATTCTCAGACACTGTAGAAATAATTAGGTCATGTCCTATAATACGTGAGTATTTAAAGCTAATCGGCAAAATCTTTCTGAAAAATGAAGAAATGGGTTTCAACCACTGGCCCCCAAACTCCCACATATAATGCCACATGTCACAGGACTTCAATTCTAGTGAAAGAAAAAAACCCAGTAGAGACAGTTGTGGAAGATTACCACAGCCACCCTCCTATCCTCTTGAAGATTGAGTGTTTCCATGTCATGCCATCATGCCGATTTGACGCCCTGAGATTAAAGTACCTGATTTATCCTACAGCCACAGGCTTAGCACAATTCACCACTAAGAACTGACATTTTGTTTCTTTTTCTTAAATTTATAAAGATTATTCCACTAAAACAGGAGTCAGACATTTAGATACCAATTGAACTCAAGGGCTCCCTTGGAAAGTGCAAACCTATGTAGTAACTGTTATCTTCAAATGCTGCCTAGTTGACTTGCAAGCCAATTCGCCCAGGTGAGATTTTACACTTTTATATTCCGACAGTTATTGTAGCAGTCTAAAGATTTCCTTTTCCTAAAGAGAAAAACACTTCAATGATATTCTTATAATAAGAAAAATACTTTGTGTTAGAATCATTTACATAAAATTACGTGAATTTTTTCATGCCCAATATGAGGGCTGTCCAAACAGGAATCACTCTTTATCCCTCTCCACTCCCTCCCCCAACCCAAAGAGTTGAGTCAAACTGTTTCACTTAGGACCGCTATGTGCAGAACCAGCAGGGAGCTGGCTAACGGGCTGCTCCTGTTGGATGAGGGTATGGAAAAGACTCAGGTGAAAGCAAGCTTCTCTTTACATCACTAAGGACAAAGGAAGCCAGGATGCTTAGCCCACCTCGGGTTCAGACCTGGAGCTCACTCCTCAGCAGCAGTGATGGCACTGTGGCTACCACAAGGAAGCCCAGACCTGAAAAGGGCACACAGGAGGAGACACGAGAGAGCACGGAGTGACGTATCTCAGGACACTTAAAACATGCTTGACTCTTACATCCGCTACAACCACACTGGAGCCATGTCTGATTTAGGAGTAACCTATAAAGGTTTAAAGGCTAAACCTTATTAATTCAAATTGCATGTTCTTAGCAAGTATAAAACAGATTTGTTTCATATATCTTGAACTAAGTAAACAGATGCACTTCTATTTCTGTAGAGAGAAGACTTTCATCTAATGATATGTAAATTATCATTTAATGATGTGTCAATTATGAGGACCAACTTGTCACTAGCACACATTACTTTAGCTCTATGCATATATTACACAAATATACATATATACATTAAGTGATATGTAAACTATTACTTAATGATATGGACATGAGGACCAACTTGTCACTAGCACACATTACTTTAGTTCTATGTATGTATTACACAAATATTTATGCAGTTAATTAATTTAAAAGTGAATAAAATGTTTATGAAACTCATTTGGTACTGTGACTTCCTCATAATTTTTAATAATGCAAATATGTATTTTATTACTATTATAGCCTGACTTACATAATAAAATAAAAGATATGACAAGATGTACAATTTTAAGAACAAAGTTAATTAGGAAAGTGTCTGTTACTGACTTACCCTGAAGTTTTGTCCTCAGTCTCTTTTACAACTAAGAACTTAACACCACATCCACTGCTTTGTTCCAAAAATGTAAGCATTTAACATGCTTGGGCACATTCCGGGGCTTTATGTGATGGCAGCCTGTCTCACTCTACATGCAGTATGTTCGTCACACTATCACCTCTAAAGGAGAGGAGGAAGGGACTGAATGGAATCACATCACAAGGGTGGAGACAGAAAGCATATGTTTGGATGAGCTTTCAAAATGACATGTTTGTATTTGGTGTTCAGATCTGTCAGTGACATATAAAGACATAAAAATTATCCGGCAACACAGACGGGTTGTGAGCACTAAGTGACTCTAAGTCAAGTGTCTATCTGGCACAAAGGGAGCTTTCTTCTTTTGTAGGAGGTGCTCATGGTTTGATAAACATGCACACACTAACACACACATGCACACATGTATGCACGCAAACGCACACACGTGTAAGAAGCCATACTAAAATCTACAGGGCTTTGTACAAAATTAATTGTTTCATAAGGAAAATGATTTTCAAAGTCAAGGGAAAACTGTGATTCAAAGGTCCCTAACCTTTGGAGTTTAGCCCATGCAAGCTCTTCACTCAGCAGAGCTAGTTCAGAAGTCTATCGTATTGGGTAGTACTTCAAGAACATGGGTCTCAGAGACAAGACCCTAGAAATCTTTCCATTGCATGTTGATAATATGTCTTTCCATTGTATATTGGTATTATATCTTTCTGTTCTGTTATATAACATCAGAGGAATATGCTACTTTCTACCAGGGAATTGGTATTTTAGAAACACATAGAAATACACTTGTATTTAAAATATAATTACATTTTTAAAACATTCTAAAAAGAACATTTGTGAATTTCTGCTCCCATACCAGGTGAACAGATTTTCTTTCCCTTTCTTGCCTGCTATATACAAGGAGAAAGCTCCAGGTGGTGTATGTGAACCAAGACTTCGGAGAGAGGGAGGCAGAACAAGCAGGGACCTCGGGACTCAAGTGCCAGCACAGGGGTGAGCTTCTGGATTTTCTTTCTGTATTACACACCCTGGACTGGTGAGAGCTACAACCCAACCCGGAAGTGCCAACAGCTATGTCGGGAAGAAGAAAGGAAGGGAGGGAGGGAAGCAAACAAGCCTCGCAAAGCAAACTCTCTCCCCAAAGGGCCAGAAAATAACAACTAACAACACACAGAACTTTAGATAGCATGTGTCCTGCTATCTATCACTGTGGGAAAAATGGGTAACAGGAGAAGTCATTTGGGGAGCTCATGACTTCCAGCCTGTGAGACTCCGAGGAGAGTCAACTCCTCAAATAGGGTGAAAGTAAAAGGCAAGTGGGCATTCAAGACTCTCACCCCATGAGTGACAATGCAGTCCCTGCCTCTCCCGGCACTTCAAGAGAGGCATCCTGGAACATCCCGGAGGGTCAAGTCTTGACCACCACCCAGCTGCACCCAAGCCCCTCCTCCCACCAGGGTGCCAGCCACGTGAACAGTAACAAAGTGGCACCATTTTGGAGGGGGAACCAGAGGAAGGAAGTGGGGTCATTAAGCACATGTCTCTGGGGGTGCTGTTGAGACACCAGCCCCTTTCTCCTCTCTCAACAAGCTTCCCTGTTGTCCTGAGGTGACCAGACCTCTGTCTGCCAGGCTCCAGCCATGACCCACTATGCCACTACAGCTCAGCCCACCCCCAGCGGGGCACTTGAAAACAGGAGTTTCAGGAATACAGTGCTTAAACTCTTGAGCATACAAGAGACCATCACTCACACCAAGGAACAGGATAACCTCAATGTGAGTGAGAAAAGACAAACACCAAATGCCAGCACCAAGACAAGCAGACTTACGTGACAAGTATTTCTAAATGTTTCTGTAATTAATTGCACACACTGAGAACAAGTAGAAGAAAAACAAGTCTGTCCAAACAAATATGAGACAACTCAGTAGATAGGCTTACCATTGAATTGGAAGACTGAACCAATAAAACTTAGAACAAAACCCCACAAACCCTCAATCTGAAAAACAGAAAGAAGACTGGAAAAAAATGATCAGAGTCTTAAGGATCTGTGGGACCACAGGAATAATGGAATAATATGCATACTGTCAGTGTTTCAAACAGGGAAGAGATAACAGGCGGGACTGAAGAAGAATCCTAAAACTCAACTGCTGAAATTTTACCACATTTTGGCAGAAGGCAGGAGCTGACAAGAGAAGAGCAAGTCCCATGGTGTACACCCAAGGGAACCCACAAATGATAAACCCCACTTCCGAGAATTCAAGAGGCAAGCTCTGGGAGCTGTGGGAAGCAACTCTCGACCTACATAAGCAAAGCCCCTCTGGAACAGGGACCATGAAGGCGCAGGCGGCATGGTTTTCAATAGGAAGGATGCCCCTGAGGGGTGAGGAACCCAAAACACTCTCCATGAAAGGGAGCAAGCTTGGCTGGTACAGCTACCCCGAAGCAAAGGTTACAATCAAAAGAAGGGATGACAAAGTAGCCATCCTGGAACTCCACAAAAAGAACAAACACCAAGAGTGACGTGTCGGTGAACACAGCAGGCTCTGCTCCTCCTTGTGAATCTTCTCAACTGCTGGGCCCAGGAAGCAAACGGAGAGCATGTCTGCTGTTTGCCATGTGTCCAGAGGGAATGCTGCAGACAACCCTCAGTGCAGCTGCATTCAGAGCCTTGAGATGGGTGCATCGTTTCTGCGAGAGGCTCACAGAAACACGCACCGCCTCAGCGGGCACGGTGGCACATGTCTATGGTCCCAGCATTTGGGAAGGAGAGGCAAGGAGTCCAGGGTTATCCTTGGCTATACAGCAAAAGGCCAGCCTAGGCTACATGAGAACTTGTCTCAAAAAAGAGAACAAAGCTCCCCACATAGCTTCAAACTAGTTTTCAAAATCATGAAAAATTATCAAAAGAAAACCATTCGAGAACTTTTTTCCTCCCCCCTCAGCCATTACCACCTGAGACAGGTGAGAGCTGGCCATGGGGTCACAAGAATAGGAGAGCCAGCCCTGACCCTCATAGGTGAGCCAGCCCTGAGGGTGTGAGAGCAACAGAGCTGACACTCCCCCCTCACCTGCCATGTGGTGGCATGGGTGACGGAAAGATGTCCTCCCCGCTCCCCCTTGCTACCTGTGGTAGGCGAGAGAGCCCAGGGTCACAAGAGAGAACCAGTCATGCCCCACACCAGCTACAAAACACAGGAGAGCAGGCCCTGCACCCAGCCTGGGCCACACACTAGAGCTGACCTGGTGTGTGTGTTGGGGGGGTGGAGGTGGTAATGGTGCAGGTGAGCCAGGCCCGAGGTCGTGAGAGCAGGAGAGCTGACCCCACTCTACCACTCATATGCCCCCTACAGCAATCAGGAGAGAGGGCCCAGCTCCTTGCCTGAGCAAAACAGTAGAGCTGGCCCTGGTGATGTGAGTGAGAGGGACTTAGACCTGAGGCAGGAGAGCAGGAGAACTGGCCTGCTCCTTGCAGGCTGCATTGTGTGAACTAGTTGAAGTAGTGCTAGAGAGCTCGCCTGGATGAGGAAAAACTGGTGGGCTGACCAACCCAGCTACCACCCAGGCCCAGAACCAGGGCTATGAGTTGGCCCACGCCAGCATCCTCTGAATCTAGGAACTGCTGAGCATCTGAAGGGGGTGAATCTATAGATCTAAAACAGCAGGATCTTCCTGACACAGGACAACAACAGGATATCCAAGAGGAGTCCCAGTGAGAGCCCATTATCATAGTGGGTGTAGCAAAAGCCAGAGGCCTTGGGCCAGACCAATGACTCAAGGCAATGCATGCTCTCAGGTAAAGATGAATGGACTAAAGGGTAAACTGTGTGTCTCAACAGGCCACCCTATGGCTTCCACCACAAGATTCTTCTCATTTTTTGTTTTTGTTTTTTCTTTTAAATTTGGTTTTGTTTTGGGGGAGAGGTTGCAAGGGTAGAGGGCAGATGTGAAGGGATGGGGAGATAAGTGGGATAGGAATGCATGGTGTGAAATCCACAAAGAATCAATAAAAGCAAAAAAAAAACATTTTACAAAATAAGTGATCAATATTCCTCAAAAAGTATCAAGATTATGAAAGACACAAGAATGGTTACTTGATTAGGGGAGCAGGGTTGTAACTAAATACAGTATGAGGTCACACAATGATCCCAGGCCAGAAAGCTGACCTATAGGTTACTCAATATGACTGTGAGAATTATATGACAGTTATATAACGACACCAAACCAGAGATACATATCTACAGTAGGAAAAAGTACTCGTCACCATTTTTACTTTGTTCCCATCATTTACTAATTAAAAAAATGTACACTCATGCTATCCTGCAGCAATATTCACCCAGTGCCAACTCCAGGAGATTTCCCTTTGCAGCATTTCATACAGAAAGTTGATGCAGAACCAAGAGAGACTACTGTCTCAGAAGTCAAAGTCTGAGAAGAAATATAAAGTTTGGAGTGTGAGTCCATCCAGAACTGTGCCTCAGAAAACACACTATTCAGAATAATGTAAGCCAGCCTCTAAAATCCATCACTCCTAACAGCAAGGATGTAATATGGAATTAGAAGATATAGGAAGAGGTAACTCGTACTCAAAAGACTAGAAACTAACCCACACTCCATACTCCTGTCAAGAAAGACAGGGTAGAAAGTCTCTTCAGAGAAGCAGAAACTATGAAAAAGATGCATCTGGAAATTCCAGAAGAGTGTACTGTTCAAAGTGCAAAACCAAACAAACCCCAGAGGATAAATAGTAAACTTCTTTATCACCAGAAATGATTATCTAGTCCAGAATGGAAAAAAAAAACCCATAGTCTCAGGAACCTCAGAGCAATACCTGAGAGGCATGTAAGTAAAGTTGCAGAAGAGAGTAAAGGAAAAAATGGACAGAAAAAGTATTAGAAGAAAACACAGTTAGAATCCCCCAAATGTGCTAAAAGAAATAAATACTCGCATTCACAAGAGATACCCACACAGCTAGATAAACGAGACTCCCAAAGATAAGCAGGTGCGCAGGGCTTGTGCTTCTGAATGAGATCTTAGCTTGAAATGAAGATCTCTGCCAAGTGTTAGTAAGCTAATTATTTCAAGATGAGATCATCTTGGGTTTGGGGTTGACCTTAAAGGAACAAAGACGGCATGGGTACAGAGGCCCAGAGACGGCCGTTCCGAGGCGACTCAGAAATGGTGAGTTTATGCAGCAAGGAGCTTGGGGCCTGCAGCTACAGAACCCAGAAGAAGTCTAGAACAGACTATTCTGAGAACTTCTAGGAAGAGCCATTCCTGCCACCGAGAGCTGAAGTCAGGTCTCCAAATCTTGAAGGAATACATTTCTTTTGTTTAAAACACTGTTAATAGAATAGACTGGATATTGAACATCTTTGTGTATGTATATATATATATATATATATATATATATATATATATATATATTTTTTTTTTTTTCTATACTTTGCTTGATTCCTGTTGGTAAATGCCAAAATTACAAGTTAGTAATTAAAGGGTCAATTCAGTGGAATTTTAAAAAACGTATTGGTAGAATTCTAGCTTTTGTTAATGGAAGGACGGATTATTAAGTCTCTTGCAGGTATCAATGTAAGACTTGGATTTTAAAAATATGTGATGGCTAAATGGATCAAATTCAGGAATAACCAAGTCAGAGTTTCATCTTGAAAGGCCGAAATGCTCATGTAGGAAAAAGTATAATTTTATGTTTATCCTTTGTTTGTGGGCAGTGATGGCCGAGGACAGTCTATTTCCCATAGTCTACAGATGTAAAACTAAAGTCTTGGCAGCTGGAAGAGGCAAGAGAAGGGGTTCAGGGCTGACAGAAGAGCTAGATATTTAAGGAAGAAATCCTAGGAGCAACAGAGCTGTCCAAATGACACAGCCACTATCTGGAATGCAAACTACCCAAACCCTGGCTGACGGCTGGGTTCAGGGTTCAGATGGACCCTAGAGAACACGATGGAAAAGAACACAGAAGATATGAGTGTTGGCCGAGAGTGGTGGGTCTCCAGTCGGCACAGGTCAGATGACAGGAACCTAAGTGAAGGCTTACTATCTTGAAGTATCCGTGGGCTAGCAGATTGACTTGAAATTTAGGGCATAAATCCTGAACACTAGGAGAGGCAAACGAGAATGGGCCCCCAAATCTGGGCATAAATAACCCCCACTACTGGCTTATACCTGTATCACACAGCACAGAGGGAACACAGGGGAAAGCCGCAGGTCCTGAAGGAAAGAACTGGGTGTCGCCCAGGGCATTAGCATGGAGAAGAGAGTTTATGGTTTAGTCCAAGAGACTTAACAGGTTACAAGACCCAAAAAGCAAAGACTCATCTACAAAAGATGATCTGGAGTTCATTTCTCAAATGTAAAGATACTCAGGAACAGGCCAGAGAGGGAGGGGTACTGCTAGCATACTTTCTTAGAGGACATGCTGGTGCTGTATACTGCCTTGTAAGCTAATTGGGGAAAAAAACAGACACATATTTAAGATACAGTTTTAAAAATAAAAATCAAAAAGTCTTTGAGAATTTAGGTGGTGAAGGATTTCTTAGATAAGACCAAATAGGCAAAATCCACTGCTGGTGTAGCAGGGGGCGTGGAGGGGGCAATGAAAGATTTTTTATCTCATCAACACAGAAGACTTTTTCAAAAGATCACATTAATGAAAAGATGGGTCAGAGGCAGGCACATTTATATTAGGCACCTTTGTGTAACATCAATGCAAATGTGACTGTATTCAGTATCCGAGGAACCCTTGTAACTCAGTAATAAGAAAAGCACAATTAAGCAGGTTGGTGGTGGTGCATGCCTTTAATCCTAGCACTTAGGAGGCAGAGGCAGATGGATCTCTGAGTTCGAGGCCAGCCTGGTCTTTGGAGCAAGTTCCAGGGTAACCAAGGCTACATAGAGAAACCCTGCCTCAAAAAACAAAAAAACAAAACACATCACAATTTGAAACAGTGACTGCAGGTACTTTGCAAATGGCCAGTGAACCGACGGGGGTGTGGCCACCGGCCATTCCCCATACTCCAGTGGATGACCCCACACCACACACATCAGCACACTAACTGAACTTGGTGTGTGTGCAGGGAATATCACTTAGGGTTGTACTTGAAAAAAGAAAAAAGAAGACAGGAGGCTGATGGGAGGATGTGCATGGGCCTCAGGGGCAGTTAGAAGGGAGAGATGGGGGTTGGGTATGATCACATTTCATTGTAGACACCATGAAACTCTGGAAGAATATATTTAAAATTAAAAGAATTAGATAGGTGATAGTGAACTACACAAAGGATGTGAATGGCACAGGAGCACACCCTCAACAGAGTAACTGTGGTTAGAAAGACCAAGCAGAGCAGCAGCCGGACCCCGACACTGCTGTGGGGCACAACGCTGAAGAAGAATCAGTGCTCTCAATAAAAGGATGTGTACACTAACTGTATGAGCCACCAATTCCACTCTGTGCTGTTTGCCCAAGGGAAACGGAAACTGTATAAACTCCTGCATATAAATGTTCATAAATCTCATTATTCATAACAGTGCCAAACTTTTAACAACCCAAATGTCCACCAACATGTAAACTCGTAGACCATTTTTGGTATACAGTCATACAATGGACTAGTACTCAGCAACGAAAAGGAGCAAAGTGCCAACTCACAACACAACGATGCATCTGGCATTATGGGTAGGAGACAGGCCAAAGCTCCGAATCTATTTATATAAAACCAGACAACCTCAGAGCCACAAAGGATCCTATAGCTGTCTAGAGCTCGGAAGGCTAGGGGGAGCCTGTGGCACAGAGGCACAAGCGCGTGCTTCACAGTAGCGGGATCTGCAGTGCTGTGGTTGTAGCCATTTTAAAAAGGAACCAGACTCTACAACTAAAACGAGCAGACTTTACTGTACGTACGCTGTTTCTCAATAGCGCTGATGAAAACATTTAGAAAGTGCAGTTATGGTTATTACAGCTGGAGTCGAGTCATTATTTGCATCTGTCCCATTTCCAAACAAGTAAGCTGACTTTAGTAGCCATACCTCTGTGACTTCCTTCCTCTCCACCTGGGCTCCACCCTCCACACACTCCTATTCATTACAGGACAGGAACTCCGACGGCTATGTCCACGCGACATGCTCAGTGTCACATGCTCTGCTGGCTGGTCTGGCGGTAGAGGCTCCGAACGCACTGGTTATGGCAATGACCCAATGGATCTCTTACGTGTTAGAGTTCACCAGCAAGCTGTCAGGACTTGGCCACTCTCCACAGCTAACTGTTTGCCCCCATGGACCCAGTTCCATCTATGTAGTGACGACTCAGATCTGCGCGTTTGATCTGCTATCACCCATCTAGGATCACTACTGGACAACTCCAGTTGAATGTCCCACAGGCAACAAAAACTGCACAGGTATAAAAATGAGACCCCCGTTTCCTCTCTGCTTCTTCATCTTATCACAGTGAAAGGAAAACCTTGCCTACCACACTCACTCATAACACCATCAGATGGTCACTACTGACATGTCAACACATGTAACTCTTGCTTTGAAGTCAGCACAAGAGACTGCTGAGTGTTCTCAGATATATCTGAGCACACTGTACCATAACCTCATCCTGTTATGCCCACTAGTGCTATTATAATTCAAACTTTGCTATTTCTCTTAGATTCGTAAATAAAAAAAAAAACAACAACCCTCAACTGGTCTTTTTCTGACTGTTGGCATTTGCTTACAATGTGTCTAGGATGATCTTTCTGCAAATCAATCATATCTGGTGAACTTCTAACAAAACACACGCATCATTCAGCTTCCCCATTGGCCGTGTCCACCCTTCTAAGCACAAGGCCACTTATGCCTTTAGTACTTTGCCTCTTCTGCCTGCAGCTGCTTTTATTCTTAGCCACCTTAAGTTCCTATGCTCTCTTGAAAACTTAACCCAATGTCTCCAGTGTTATGATTCTTTCCTAATTCCTTCAGTTAACTGATCATTCCCATTCACAATTCTTGACATAGTTCACATCTCAATTTAAACCTTACCAGGTCACGTTGATGATGACACTTATCAATTCGGTGGGGACAGAGATTACATAACTTCATGCAGCAGACTGCAGATTCTTAACAACTTTTATCCAATTGTATAATGTTTGAACTCTGTGACAGTGGTCCCTGGCTTTCTGTATAGGTTTGACTTACCCATCAGTCCCCTCCTTAACCACCATTTCTGTACTCAGTGCTTTATTTGTCCAGAGTGGCTACACAAGCGCTTGCTTCCTGTCCTCTGCTCCACCACTTCCAGTGTTCAGTGAGATCAAATTTTATAGTCAGATTAAGCCTGTGTCTACCTCATTCTTCACATACAAACTAAAGGAATGGACGTTTGTCACATACTATCTACTACCTCTTTATCCATAGTGAGAGTTCAAACTGTGAGCTTAATGTCATTTTCCAGAAGGAGTCTTTGTTTCCCAAAATATTCCAATCAATAAACTTGGTTCAAGATTTTGCTTATACTTATAAAAGGATAGTACTGTACATAGTTACATTTTTCCAATACCCATTTTCTGAGAGTTAAGTATTTTTGTTACATTTATTTATTTAATATGTGTGTGTGTGCAGGTGCGTGTGCCATCATGGCAGGTATGTGGAGGACAGAGGACAAGTTGCAAGAGTTAGCTGTCTCCTTCCACCAGTGGATCCTGAGACTTGAACTCAGGCTGTCAGTCTTGGCAGCAAGTGTCTTTACCCAGTGAGCCATCTCTTCACTCCGAAATCTTTTGTTGATGTAGTCATATTAAGGTGGTAGAACTTTCTAGAGCCTAAAATATGCCAAGATTTAAAATATAATCACAATTAGGAAAGTAATTTATTATATTACTAATATGATATTTACCCTGAACAGCCTTAAATATTTGCATATAATTTGTTTTGTTTGAGACAAGGTTTCTCTGTGTAGCCCTTGCTGTCCCAGAACTAGTTCTGTAGACCAGGCTGGTCTTGAACTCACAGAGGTTTCTCAAGCTCTGGGATCAAAGGCATGAACCACCACTTATTTTAGAACAAAACCCAAATTCCCTTTCTGCTCAAAACAGTCAGAATTTTTAGATGGTTCAGACCAGTTGTGCAAAGTTAAGGCTAGAAATGAAGCTATTCATCATTGACCTCTGGTTAAAACAAACTAGTATCCACAGACCACAGGCCACCATCACACACCACCCGTACTACAGGGACCAGCCTTCAAACACCATGCAAGTATTATGGTTTAAAATAAAAAAAAAAAAAAGCAAACAACAACAAAAGATTTCCAAGCACAAATGTGCCAGCCACTTTGACATAATGTACATAATGCCTATATCAATGAACACTATAAGCCAGTCCATAAATATTAGTTTCCTTCCCTTGTTTTTCCTTGTGTCTCCTAAATAGTCACATACCCCCAAGTATTAAGGTGGGTAGTTTGGGAGTTTTCTGAGTTTCAAGAATCTTTTATATTCATTATTCCACAGAGCATTTTCTTTCTTTTGTGGAGGCTGGCGAGATGGTAAAGACACATGCAGCTAAGCTTGATGACCTGAGTTCAATTCCTGGAATTCACATGATGGAAGGAGAGAAAGGAGATTCTTCTGACTTCCACATGCACACACAATCATACACACATAAAACCACCCTCACCAACCAACCAGTCAACCAACCAGCCCACAAACCAATCAACTAGCCAACCAACCAACCAGTCAATCAATACTGCTGTGGGATGTTCTGTATGGCAAATGTGTTGCTGATTAGTCAATAAATAAAACACTGATTGGCCATTGGCTAGGCAGGAAGTGTAGGCGGGACAAGGAGGAGAATAAAGCTGGGAAGTGGAAGGCTGAGTCAGAGAGACACTGCCAGCCGCCATGATGACAAACAGCATGTGAAGATGCCGGTAAGCCACAAGCCATGTGGCAAGGTATAGATTAATGGAAATGGATTAATTTAAGCTGTAAGAACAGTTAGTAAGAAGCCTGCCACGGCCACACAGTTTGTAACCAATATAAGTCTCTGTGTTTACTTGGTCGGGTCTGACGGCTATGGGACTGGCAGGTGAGAGAAATTTGTCCTGACTGTGGGCCAGGCAGGAAAACTCTAGCAACACAATACAATATAAATAAAGAGTTTCCTGGGGGAGGAGAGAACAACCTATATGGAAATTTAGGCATCTTTAGACAGCACTGAATTTTGGAAAAAAGGGCAACATTGGAATCATTCAACATGACATGGCTGCCAGCCCCAAAATGGGTGCTATAATTAATCTTATGTCACTGGGTAAAAAAAAATCCACATCATTGTCAATCTTTCTACCAAAAAAAAATACAATCCACATTAAAATAAAAAACACATTTTCCTTCAAATATTTCATCTTCAAATAATTCCAGATAGCAAAATCTTCATGTTGAGTTGAAATGTCTTCTGACAAATACCCAGGTCCCAGACTGTTTGGCTTAGGGAGGCTGCCTGGTGACAGCCATTTTGTCCTGCGCCCGTCACTATTTCAGGCGGATGCCGAGGTTCCTGTGAGGCAAAGGACTCTACCTTACTTGCATACTAGTTTTCCTCTGAAATATCTTCTATGCCTCACTATGTACATGTTGGTGCAGAAAGGTTCAAGATGAGTGTCTTTGCCTTTAGAGTTCTGAAACACTAAATGCTTCTCTATGCTTTTTATGTGGGAAAACGTAGCACATCATACTTTACTCTCAAAGTTTATACAAATGATACCATTTAATACATATATTACAGCTATTTAGAATTAGGGTCAGTTTTGAACAATGGAGTACAATACTATGGACTGCTTTACCCAAGACCTTGTTTCTTACCTGTATAACTGGTACTCATCAAAGTATGTTTTCTTATATACACCAGGATTTCTTTCTTCAAACATGGGATTCTTCTTTACAGTCTTTTCCATTTCAGTAAAGTGAGGTGATCTATAAGCCCTTTTTATCGAATAGTTATATGGTGTGTAGTTTGAGAACTTCAGGGGGGTTAGCCAGCACAGGTCTAACAGTATCTGACAGAGTAAGTCAAACTGCATGAACTTAAGTTCCCCAAAGAATACTCCTGAGTTTTAGGGTCACTGCAGGAAGACCAAATACATACCTCATTTTTCGAGTCTTTGGAAAGCAGCTGAGGTTAAACCCAAGAGGTGCTTTCAAAGAGTAAATGGAAACCACAGCAGTGTATGCTAAGCCCAGGTCAGAACCACAGGTGCATCCTTCTTGCCACTCTGGATTGTGACATGCATCATAGCTTAGATGAGAACATGAACTCAGACGCAACACAGTAAAGGCTATGTTGCAAGGAGAATGTAAAATGGGAGATGTAAGATGGGGGATGTAAAATGGGGGCACATTTCTATGTAGAGTGTAGATGAACGGCTTCTTTCTCCATATTCTATTTGCAAAACTGTACTTTTATTGTCCATTTAAAAACACATACCCCATTCTTAAAAAACTAACACTTCCACCACCACCACCAAGAATATCCCACTGTAAACAGTCACTCTGAAGTGGATTCTGAAGTATCTGGTGTGGAGAATGATTCTGAGGGAGCCTAGTCTCTCCCACCTGTCTGTGCCTGCATCACGGTGTGACCTGCACTCACATCAGACTACCACAAGTAAACACCAAAAAGCCTGGACCATCATGGTGAACTCAAAGCTGCTAACTTCTTAAGAAAGGCAGATGAAACGTATTAAGTGTGAGTTTTATCTGAAAGCAAAGCTTCCTGTTTAAGTACATATTCTCCTTTTGCTAGAAATGGCATCACTATCTAAAACTCCCATTTTGGAAAATAAACTAATATAGTTTAACTGAAACACCAATTAAGTGCTTCCTTATATCACTTATGTGAGGAATAAAATGATAAATTTTATTCTAAAGGAATCATAAATGATACCATTCTGTGAATGGTGATCACATTACAGATAAGAGAAAACTGAAATTAAATATATCCAGGAAAAAAATTTATTAAAATTATTCATTTTCATTTTGAAGTTAAATTTTCCTAATGACTCCTTTAAATAAGCAACTGATCATTCTACTATTTATGAGTAATGTGAGAATAGAAAAGCATAGTAAAGGTCAAAACTTTAGAAGAATGCAAAGTATAATATAAGCAAAATCTTCTACTTCAGCTCCAATGCACAGTATCCCAGCCATCGTTGTCATAATTTTCCTTACAACACTGAATAATTTTGAAACAGTGTGGCACTGTAACTAAAGACCAGCAAGGTTTACGAGAAACTCTGCAACACTATGACTGAATTATAACTTTGACTTATTTTTCTCAAATGTGTAGGGGTTATAGATGCAGACTGGTTACGGCAGACAACATCTGGGGTGCACAAATCATTGACATACATATTTTTCTAAAAAGGATATATCTACAAGAATGCTCAGGTTTTAAAAAGATAATTAAAATCTACTTAATAAAACTTCAGAGAAAAAAGTACTCATTTATGAAAGGATTCAAAAGTCAAATTTCTAAAATACTGAAAATCTTTTGGTGGTAGGAGCTAGAAAGACGGCTAGGCAGTTAAGAGCAGATTGTTCTTGTAAAAGTTCCCAGCACTCACCTGTGACCCAGCTCTAGAGGACCTGGGGTCTCTGGCCTCCAAGAGAACATGCATCACACACACACACACACACACACACACACACACACACACACACACACACACACACACGTGTCAAAATAAAACTTAAAAATCTTTAGTGGGAATTCCTGAGAATAAAGGGTGACTAGGAATGTGTGAATGTCAGTCACACTCTGCTCTATGAAATCAGTTGTGTGAAGAACATTCACTGTGTAATAATTGTAGTTATTTTATACATTTAAACAGAAGGGTGTGAACCTAATACCCACATTTGCCTGAGCAAATCAGCTTTTTGCCACTTGTAAATTTCAAGTAAAGACTGGGAAGTGGAAATAAAATGAAGTCAAAGCAACCTTTTCCCAGACTCAAGTGTCTTCACCTGGCAATACGACATAACTCACATGCACAGTAGCTTGCTGAGGTGTAACTCAGACTGTGATGGGCAAGGGGAGGCCCAAGGGGAATCTGCACAGCTCTGTAGGAATGACAACTGTTCAGTGTGGATGAAATGGAAAGGTACTGGCCTAGGAACAAAGACAACAATTTATTGTTTTTCAAGTTCCAGAATAAAAGTAACAGAAGGACATTCCATCTCTAACAAGCTGGTCTTACAATTTCTAGCTACAGTCTAATTCAATCACGTAAGAAACAAAAATTCTGTATGATTTTCTACCTGAGGAAATTATCCCAAAAGAAATATGCTTTAATACTCTTAACCACAAAGAGCCTTCCACATCGGCACGATGATGGGAATTCACGTGACACACTGAAGTCCACTTCCCAAAGAGACCGCTGTGCGGCTGGCAGGCTGAGATCCACAGGCAGCACGACCCACTCAAGTGAAGAAGCCCGGTGACATTTAAAAACCAGCTGCTTATAGTCGCTAATATGTAAAAATCATGGTACACAGATCTGGAAATGTTTAACTTGCCCATAAACAAGAGCATATTACCTCAGCACAAGCTTTTAAGAGCAGCCTAAACAGCCAGCCCAGCCAGGGGGGTAGCAGACCCCATGTTGGTTAAAGTGAAGATCGGATAAAAATTATAGCCATTATCATTGCCAAGAACTAATGAAGAACGAACTTAAAAACTTCATTTCTTCTGGCAGCAAAATCATATCTGTTGTTCTACAACCAAGGAAAACTCAACTCCGAGCTGAATGCAACTTGTGCTGTGTGTACAGAGATGGAGTGCCACTCACAGACATTTCTAAAGGACTACATTTATGAATGAGCAGTGGGTTTCTTTTCATCACAGTTTATTGTAATTTATCCTATGTAGATTACTGGTAGAACTAAGTATCAGTCTAGTACTTTAACTATATGAATCAAAGCCTTTTGTTTAAACAGTGATTTATTGTAATTCTTAAAGTAAACAACAAATTCTAAAATTATAACTCAAAATTAAGCATTTAAATTTCAGATGACAGAGTCAGTAATTGGTAACATCTTCTTCAACTTGATATTAATAGTCTGATTTAAAAACACTAGCAACTACCTGGCAATAGAGTTGAAAGAATCAGAAGGGATCTGTGAAGTAAGAAACCAAACCAAACATGCAAAATACTCCCAACACATGGTCTTCTTTCCCATTAGACAACTGACCCCGTGAAACGTTATAATACATGATCATTCTACACAGTACACATCTTCTAGAACATTTCTACAGGAAATTACAGGGTTTGGTCTTGAGGGGGGAGGCTAAGATGGAGAGGGGTGAGACTGTGAAATGTAGGGAGCCATATCTTCCTACACGAAGGCAAGCTGCAGTTTTATCCAGCTGACTGGCAGTTAACATTTCAGTACACAGCTTTCAAGGCAACTAAGAACCAGCACACATGAACTCCCTTCCCACAGTTGACAATTCTTTGAAAAGGGTTCATATAGATATAAAGGAGTGTTGTTGTTGTGTGTTTTCCTCCAAAAGGGGACAGATAAATAGAGGAGAAGCTTCATCCCCAAATCCGTACATACAATTCAGCTGTGTGCTGGTTTGAGATCACCACAAGACAGCTGTTGTACCACCAGAGGTAGATGCTTCTCCACCTCTCTGGCTCAGCACATGATCCAATACAACAGACCCTCATTATTATACCTCACACAACTAGAAAGCATTCCATTGCTGTCAGTGCCGTGTTTAATGAATCCTAAGGTAACAGACTTCCAGGATGCTGAACCTTACAAATGTACCTACATTATTACGAGCTGCAGCATGACAAATTCAAAACTGCTATTAAATCAAATCATCAGCAGAAAAACTCAACTGTAATTGTAAAAAGCGGGACAGTGATGTAAACACTAACGCCAAGTGTCTCGAGGAGAACTCGGTTTGTGGAAAACACAGTGAGGAGACAGGTGCACCCAATCAAGACCACCTGGGAGACAGGACAGAGGAGGAAGGCAGGGCTGGAGGGATGGATGGAGAGGGAGAGGAGGGGGAGAGAAAGGGAGTGAGAGGGGAGAGCGTGAGTGAGAGTATAAATGTAAAGATGACTATGAAGAGAGCCAGGCAGCAGCAGAACTACTGGACAGAAGAGAGAAAGCAAGGCATGTGCTACGGCTCTCTTTTTCCTGTCTTCTGGGTTCCTAAGTAATTTACAATGTAAGTAGCATGGAGGCCACATTAGCAGGCCAGAATGAGCCTTGTGATGCACAGAAATGAAGGATTTGGGGCTAATGGGTTCTTTTATTTTCTTTTTGTTTTCTTTTCAATCATACCTGAAAGCCTTGAATCCTTGCTAAATATTCCAGTTGTTTTGAAGGCTGTACTGGAGAACAAGGGGGGGTAGGAGAACTTCCTTTTAAACCTATGGCTTCAGCTGTAGGAGATGTTCCATTCATAAGGAGTTCCCTGGCAACTGTGGCTGAACTAGTCGATGAGGGAGACATACTGAAGAAAGAACTTGAAGGTTGGTTCATATCTTTGGGTGACAAGTAGCCTAGAGTCGTGCCAGAGGTCACTCTGTGGCGGCTGGCTTCCATCTCTTGATAAACATCAGGAGAGAGATGAAGAATTCCTTTTGGAGCTATGAATGAAATAAAGGCACGGTGTTAATGCACTTAAAAGAATTCAAACAGAAACACACTGTAGCACTGTTAAGTCAATGGCTTCCTTTGCTGTAGTGACGCAGGAATGAGAAACTGCCCGCCCACCAAGCCTCTTCCTCACGCCTGGGGAGGAGGCTGCAGCACGTATTCAGGGAACACTGGGTATAAAGTTGAAGGGGGAGAAGCCTGGGAATGGGCACCATCTTCATCCTGAAGCTCAGTAGTGTGCACCTCATATGAGAGAGGAAACACCCTCAACGTGCCTCAGTTGAGGCAAAGGAGACAAATGACAGCAGCTTCAGTCCAAACACCAGCTTCAGAGACACAAACCCAACCACCAGTGGCCTGCTGGTCCTCTACTCCTCGATGCCCATCCCACAGACACTGAAGTGATTGTTTTTTTCAAGAGTTTACTTTTCCCCCAACATTTATGTGGGAATTTCACACAACACACCCCATCACACTCAATTTCCATTCCTCCGAAGTCCACCTACCTACCAACCTCTGTCCCCTCCCAAAAAAGAAAAAGAGAAAAGAAAAAAATACACTAGTCCAATTTGTGTTGCCCATATACTCACTGGAGCATGCTCAATTCCCTAGTGGCCAGCCCCTTAAAGAAAACTGAGTCCTTCCCCATCCCGTGCCCCCAGAAGCCATCAACTGTGAAGAGCTACACTTCACATTCCTGTCACAATTTTGAAGGACTCTCTTCAACGGCTTCCTGTCTAGACTGTTTCTTTTGGGGGTGGGGTGGGGGAGGTTGTCACAGAAACCTTCAATGTCTCCAATTCTCAATTATGAGTCTGTGGTCATCAATACCATTGCAAAGAAGCTTCCCTGTCCATAACAGCCAGCAGGAGCACGGATCATGGACTTCTACATGGTTTCCAGTGGCAGCACACACCAAGAACCTCAACATGGTCCCCAGTGACACCATGGAACATGGACCCCAACATGGCCTCCAGCAGCAGGATGGACCATGATACCAACATGGCCTTAGGTGGCAGCACAGCAGATCCCTCAGAGCTGCTGAGAGTTCCCACGGGTGCTGCAGCTGACATCTTGAATGCAAACTCCTTTCACTTTAAGTTATATGTATGTGTGTGGAAGGGGGCAGAAAGGGTGTTGGGTCCCTAGACCTGTAGTTACAGGCACTCGTGAGCCACCTGATGTGGGTGCTGGGAACGTAACTCAGGTCTTCCACAAGAGCACTAAACGCTTTAAACCGCTGAGTCATCTCTCCAGACATGAAAGCTTTTCAACTGTTAGCTCTGGGTTAGGCTAGAAGCAGCTATTATAGCCTTCACCTTTGTCTCTTCTCTGTGGGCCTGGGTGGCTGAGTACACCACATCCATTAGCATTCTCAGACAGGCTAAACAGGGATCAATCATCTGAACAGGCTCCGAACAGGTGAACTCTAAGAACAATGCCATAGGCTAGAAATATAGTACACAGATACTGAATTTTTCCTATCACTCTAGGTACAGCTAGTGCCACACGGCTATTTTCATGCTTGCCTGGGGTTCAGGAACCTCTCTGACTAGTTTCTAGATCTTTCATCAACGGATATACCCATGTACATAAGAAGGGTGCAGGGCTTCACAGACTGCTATCCTTCTCCTCCTTCCGCCATGCACTCACCGGCTCCCCATCACTGACACTACAGTATTTAAACTCGTTCAGATGACACAGGAAGCCCTTCTGACTCCTTACCACTCCGTTCTGGCCTACCAAATTCTTTATGAAGAGCCTACACCCCAGACACACTTTCTGATTGTCCAGGCTGATAACACACACATGTACACACATACTTATACACATTCTCCTCCGCTCCCTCACTGTTCCTAACTTTAATTCTAACTGGTGTGTTCTGGACAGTGTGCCAATAATACTGTCTGACTTGAAGTCACTGACAGCTTGTTAGGGCAAGAAAATGAAAACAGATCATACAAATGTAGTATGTATCTCACTAGGTACAGGAGTGAGGAGAGAGCTAAGGCGGATGGACAGTATGGACACGGGAAGGGCCTAGAGAGTCTGTGCTGCAAGAAACCTCCAACAGTGTCTAACGGGTTCTCACTACCAGGATGTAGAGAGTGTGGGAGCTGCAAGAGCAAAGGCAGGGTTCCTGTATCCTGATTCCAAAGGCACAACAAAGCTCTGTGCTTTCACACAACGACACTAGCTTAAAAGATCTACTCAATTTTATAGTGTTCTTTATACCTTTGTGTTAGTTTTCAAGTTCTATACATTAATAAGTATAGTATTTTTTAATTCTAAAAAAATTTTAATTTCAAAAATTTGAAGAAAAAAAGGAACTGGGAAAAATACAGAAAAATCTCCATAACCAGCAGAAGATAAATCGATTGCTTTAAAGATGTTTTTAGTCCTTTGCATCTACATATTTTTTACTTGTTGTAACTTCAAGAGAAATAAAAATCCAAGACTCTACATGACTTCTGTTGTTTACACAATAACACTTCTGTACTAAGTTTAAAACATGGCGTTTTGGTTATATGAACTGTTGTGTTGAAAGCAGTTCCAGGGTTAGGGTTGGGAAACCAGGTTGGAAAGCTCTTCCCAGTGCACAGAGGTCTGCGCTTAACCCCAGTACTACATTAAAAAAATCTACACGGCTGCCCACTGAACTGGTTTCCAATTTTGACAACTGTAGACATAATGATGAACATTCTTGGAGTTAAATCCCTGTTCATCTATTTCCTTTAAGTGGAAATAGAATTCTAACTCAAAGGATATGCATTTTAGATTCTTTTTTATTTTGCATTACTGGTGTCCTCCCAATAAACTGTACTAACTTCACATTCCCACAGAAATATTTGAACGTGTCATATTTCCTATTTTGGATTGGATATTATACTTGAAGACCACTGCCATTTATTAATGGTGACAGAGGGCAGGTCAGTGGTTGCCTGGGAACGGAGCCGGCAAGAGTGGCAATCTACAAAAGGGCCTGAGGAAACTTTGGGGGAGGTAGAAGTGTTCACTTCACAGGCTTACAAACATGTCAAAAGGGATCAAAGTGCACCTGCCACATGCACTTTATCATACTTCATTAAAAATAGGAAAACAGTTTCCAACTTGATAAGTGAAATGTTACTATTCCTCCATCTTTTCACTATCTATATGCACACTATATATAATTCTTATTTAAATAATTTAAACTCTATAACTCTAAATTATATACTTAGTTCAGTAAGTCAAGAAACAAGGGAATTGGGGAGTAGATCTTGGATCATATTCAAAGAGAAATGAATATGATCAACGCACACTGTATAACTTCTCAAAGAACTAACAAAAATGAATAAATTCAAAATAAAAAAAGAAAGCCATCAAGAAAGTTAACATCATTACTTCAGACTGAAGATTTCTTAATTTTGCTTTTAGACAGGATCCCTCTATGTGTCCCTGGCTGGCCCCAAGGGTCAGCCAACCTGCCGCTGCCCACTGAACACTGGGATTACAGGTGTATCTATCTGCCCCGGCTTCCGGGGTGTTATTACAGGGCTGTTCTCCAAGAGCAGCACAGCAGATAATAAAGATGCTCTCAATCCTCACAGCAGCAACTCAGTGGCAGCATGCCACTGCAGTTAGGGTTTCCCACCACACGGCAAAGTCTAAGCAGAGTCCGTTCTTTCTAGAGTCCACCAAAAAGGCAGCTGCAGACATGTGAATCTATGTAATTGGTAATCACTTTCTGAGTGATTTTCAACTTGAACACTGGGAACTATAGAGATCAATCAAATTTAATTTTTTTCATGCTGTAAAATTAAGCTGCTTTTCAATAATATAATGACTCAAAATATAATCAAATAAGAATTTAAGATATGTACACTTAAGGATCTTTAACTTGTCATTTAGGTTTCCCAGAAAACTGTATTTACATTTCTATTGGGATAAACTAAACACACTTCTGCCAAAACAGAGTCCAGTTGTTCTAAACAGTCACTACCATTGTACAGCATTCAACTGTTCTATTTTGGATATGCTTTTTTTTCAATGTAACCACCCTAGGTCTGGACCTTCTCTGAACTCAGTTTTGCTTGTGGACCTCAACTAAACATCATGTTTACCTGCTGGGGCTTGTCACAGTCCACTGTATTGACCCTTTATTTACAGAGGTCCTGAACCCATTCTCCCACCATCTGTCTTGTGTTCCTGATCTTGCCTTTGATACTCCCACTGTGGGACTTTCTGAATGTGACCACTGTGCACAGCTACCCTGTGGATACAATACTGGCACTGTTCTCGTGGTTCACTAGCATTACTTAACTCCCACAACCACCAGGAGATGAGAAACTGTTGTCGGGCAAACTCAGTCAAGGTTACCTGGATGTGGTGGTCTGAATGAGAATGCCCCCAGGCCCACGCTCACATATTTGAATGCTTTGTCCCCAGCTGGTAGAACTGTTTGGAAAGGTTAGGAGGTGTGGCTTTCTTGGAAGAGATGTGTCATTGGGGGTGGGGTTGAGGTTTCAATAGCTCATGCCATTCCCATTTAGGTCTCGGTCGGTCTCTCGGTCTCTCGGTCTCTCGGTGTCTCTCTCTCTCTCTCTCTCTCTCTCTCTCTCTCTCTCTCTCTCTCTCTCTCTCTCTCCCTGCCCTTTATCTGTGGATCAAATGTAACCTCTTAGCCAATGCTCCAGTCCCATGCCTGTCTGCCTGACTGCCTGCCCGCCACCATGCTCCCTGTCATGTTGGTCCTGGTCGCACCCTCTGAAACTATAAATTGCCTTGGTCATGGTGTCTCCTCAATAGAAAATTAACTATGCAATAGAAAAGTAACTATGACACTGAGTAATATGCAGCAATGTTAGGATTTATAGTAAGAATCTACCTAGATTTAAAAAAAAATTAGTCAAAAGAATAACTGAAAATATCAAAGAGAATGAAAAAGCTAAAATGAGAAGCTAACAGTATGAGAGAGATTTATAGAATAATCTCACAAAAAATTTAAAATAGCCATGATGAAACTCTTCAGTGGGCAAATATAAACATGTAACACAAGTGAAAAACAGGAAGCCTCAGCAAATAGAAAGGCCTGAACAAAGGAGGAAAAGACAGGCAGGCTGGTGGCACAGGCCTATAATCCCAGCACTTGGGAGGCAGAGGCGGAAGGAACATCAAGCTCATGGCCAGCCTGAGAGGGAGAGAGAGGAGGAGGAAGAGGGAAAGGAAGAAGAGGAGGGAGAAAGGCAGGCAGAGAACAGAAGAGAAGTGGGGGCGTGGGGGCGGAGAGACAGACAGACAGACAGAGACAAAGACTAAGAGAATCAAATGGAAATTCTAAAACTTACAATAAAATTAAAACTATAATGGATAAATTCAATAGCTGCGTGGAGGGGGCAAAGACTGCATCTTGGGCAGCTCACAGGGCCGTGGGTCACTACTTCATCCACGTGTATGTGCTACCCACCTCTCGGCTATTCATGAACCACCCTCCTACCAGATCACTGCAGCATCACTCACAGTCAAGAAGCCTTCACTGCCTTACTAACGGGTCCAAAGTGATATGAAGAGGGAAATGAAAAAGGAGGGAAGGGGCTTTAATTGGGGAAGACAATTGGGGGGGCAATACAGGGAGGGGAAGGGGGGAAATAACACTAAGGATGTTTGAAAAGCCACAAGGATAATTAGTTTTTATTTACTTAAAATTACATATAATACATAGAAGTGTATGTATGTACACACACACCATGAAGTTATATGGCCTGGGCAGACAACGCTCTCCACCAAGAGAGCCACAGACTGACAGAAACCTCAGTAGCAGGCATGAGAAAGCCCCTTTCCAGTTGTTGGTGGGGAATCCCAGATTTTCCCATAATATTATAGCTACTGCTGTTGCCCTTGGTTGCCTCCCAGAGGTTGAAGACATCATGTATTTTGGACTCAGGACTTGGAGGATCCAAGTGAAATCTGACCTGAAAGCATCCTTCCTGAGGACTAACATTCACAGTACCAGAAGGTGCCATGCAAGGTTCCAAGGGAGAGAAGAAACCAACAGTCCTACCCAGCTGTCACCCCATGCACCACAACAATGACCAGCATGACACAGTACCCCTAAGGGTGCACCAGTACATATACTTTGGTGGTAACCAACAGCTTGGACTTAAGGTTCACTCAACAGAAGGGAAATCATGCCTGGTGCTGGAAACCTAGACAATTCCCTGGGGCTAGTGAGGTCATGGATCTTAGCAGAGAACTTACTACCACCACTTTACTAGACCCAATTTCCCAACTGCATTCTAAAACTTACCCTATACCCACAGATAAGTACTGCCCTCACCTCTCATCAAAGAACCTCCTCTTTGTAACAGATGGAGACTATTCAGAAAACCATAACTGTTGAAAATGAAGAGAACAACTGAACATAGGATCCTCACACCTAATGAATGTGTCTTCAGCACAACTCTTGCACCTAAGGTCAAGGACATTGCAAAAAAGAAGCTTAAGGATTTTAAGAGCCAGGAGACTAAGAAATCTACTATGAGACTGTGTCTTCTAGAATGTCAGGGAAGCTTTACTCATGATATACCTCAACAGTGTGGCTGTCTAAACAATACCTGAACAGAAACAACCCCAGCAAACATGCTAATGTGGAAGGGGTTTTTCTCACAGGGCCTCATCCCTAGACAGAAAACTAGAGGTGAAGAGGGAAGGCTGAGAGCAGAATTAGTCCTCCCTGGGAATGAGGTCCCTTGGTTGGATTTCCAGCACTAAGTGGTCATCCTTGAAAACATACACATACAAGCAGCACTGGACAGACTCAGCTCATTGTATTTATATATTTATGCATACACATTATATTAAACAACTGAAGAGAAAGAAGCTATGATTGGAGGAGACACAGGAGGGATTGGAGGAAGGAAAGAGAAGGGGGAATGATGTAATTATATTTTAATTTAAACAAAAAGAAGTATTTGGACATAAAACCAAAGAACAGACTAGCTCTGATACTCTGTGGCAAAGCTGCAGGTCATATGAGAAAAAACAATATATTAAAGGTTTAGTGCTACGGCCCTGCAGCATTGGGAGAGCAAGCCGTGCACCTCACCCAGGCAACACAGTAGAGCTGCCCTGGTGGTGTGGGTACTGGTGAGCTGGCCCTGAGGGCACAAGAGCAGAACTGGCCCTGCTCCTTGCTGCCTGCTGCAGTGGGTGAGCTAGCTGGGGCAATGCTGGACAGCTTGCTCTGGTTGTGTCGATGCAGGAGAGCTGGCAGGCTGACCCAGCTACCACCCAGCTACCAGGCCCAGAACCAGGGCTATGAGTTGGCCCACCCCAACATCCACCGAATCTATGAACTGCTGGAGCATGTGAAAGGGATGAACCTACAGATCCAAACAGCAGGATCTCTACGCCACAGGCCAACAACAGGATATCCAAGAGGAGTCCCAGAGAGGGCCCAGTATTGAGGGTGTAGCAGAAGCCAGAGGCCTAGAATAGACCAATGACTCATTGCAATGAACATTTCCAAGTAAAGATGTATGGACTGAAGGGTTTACTGTGTGACTCACTGTGTCACACTACAGCTTCCACACCAAGACTTTTTTTCTTTTTGTATGTCAGGGTTTTTTGTTTTGTTTTGTTTGTTTTTTGTTTTTTGCTTTTGCTTTTCTTTTAAATTTTATTTTATTAGGGGGGAGATTGCAGGGGCAAAGGGCAGATATGGAGAGACAGGAAGATGAATGGGATTGGGATGCACGATGTGAAGTCCACAAAGAATCAATAATAAGTCTTTAAAAAAAGTTTAGTACTACAATGGGTTTTTGTGGAATGTACCTTTTAAGAACAAGGGGAGGCTATTATATAACACAAAACTCAATGCAATCACTGAAAAGGCTACATAAATGACATCAATGAGACACTCTAGATAATCTCAGATTTCTAAATGGAAGCCGGGCAGTGGTGGTGCATACTTTTAATCCCAGCACTGCAGAGGCAGGCGGATCTCTGTGAGTTCAAGGTCAGCGTGGGCTGCAGAGTGAGTTCCAGGACAGGCTCCAAAGCTACACAGAGAAACCCTGTCTCAAAAAAACCAAAAAAAAAATTTTTTTTCTAAGTGGAGTTCTAAATAGTAGTCAAGAAAGTCACAGGACAATAAAAGAAAAAACAGAACAAAATAAAATGGCAGGCTTTAGGTTTGATGTATACTAGTGACATAAAATATAAATTATCTACATATACCAATTAAAAGGAGATTGGCGCTTTAAGTTTGAAAATAGGGTGCACTACCTATACGCTATCCATAAGAAGCTCATGTCAAATACAACAATACAAGCAAGTTAAAAATAAAAGAATAATGAAAATATATAAAATAAATAGGCATTCATTAAAACCAAGTAGGAGAATCTGTTTCCAAATAATGAGATAAGAAGATGCATGCATCCATTCCTATACAACCATAACAAGTACAAACTCAACAGTCTGAAAATTATCCTAAGGAAATCTGGAAACAGAAACAATTTCCTTCTGAAATAAATAGTTTGGATCGCCTTTGCTCTCAGTTCCTGGGAAGCAACTTCTAAAACTCCTCAAACTTCCTAAGTGGAAAGAGCATCTTTATTATTCCTGGTAGGTGTGATGGAGCACACAAGAATTTATGCTAGTTAGACATCTAATGGTGGGCCTCTAGGTAGCAGAGGATGAAAGAGGAAAATAATGGGGAACATCATGTCAGAAAGACCAGGCATGTGATTAGAAAGCTGGGGTTTTGAACTACATATTAGCCTCACCTCCAAAGGCTTAAGGCTAATATCAACTTCACAGCCAACGAGATGCAATCAGTGCCAACATAAGGAAGCTCCAGTAAACTCTACGGGCAGCCCGGGAAGTTCAGGTGGGATTCGTTCCCCGGCTGACATTTCCTGCACGTTCTGTTGCAGACACGTGTCAAGTCCGGGGTGAAAACAGCAGAAGATTCCCACTTGTAGCCCTTCTAAACCCAGCTAGCGGCTCTGTTCCTTTGGCCTTCAAACACAAACTGCTCTCCTTTCTCGGACCTAAGATGGCTAAGGGGATGCAGCTCTCTTGTTCCTCAGCCTCCCAGAAAGGAACAGTGGGCTCTGTATCCTCTGCAAGGAGTAGACCACCAGAATTTCTCTTGTATCCTGGCTCCAAGCTGTAGAAACCAAATTCCTGGCTTATGGAGCCAAGATGCTGGAAGATTCCTTCCACACAGCTGTAACCCATAAAGTAGTAGTCAACACAGGCAGAGCAAGCTGAGAATACTTGAGCACCAGCACTTTCTTCCTCAGAGAAGGGAAGTACCATACAGACACCACGAGTATCAGAAACTACCTTCTGTACCTGGCAACTTGATCACACAGTAGAATTGTCATCCCAAGAATAGTGAGCCACTGCACCAGATTTCCACCCCAGGGCAGTGGTTCTGTAATTGTGCCCAAGGAATGAAGCAGTCCATAAGAGGAGAGAATACCAATGCTCTCGAAAACAAGTGACTTTACTTGCTACAGGATGTGGGAAAATCCAAGTCTATGGGCACTCTTGAAAACACTGACAATTTTGGCTGTAAGCAGTTATGGAAGTATGGTGGTTTCTAAAAACTAACCCATCATTACCTAGCTTATCAGAAAGAACCATAAAAGGACAGAACTGAAAAGGGTCCCTTTGAGACACAGACCCACAACTGGACAATGTGCTGAGAGTGAGACACTTTGAGGCACTCAGTCCTGAATGGGATGTCTTCATCAAAACCTCCCCTCCAAGGATCAGAGAGTTATGCAGAAGAGGAGGTGGAGTATTTCTAAGAGCCAGAGTGATGGATGACTCCAAGGAAACAGAGTCTTCAAACAAACAGGACTGATGCACATAGGAACTCCTGGAGACTGTGGCAGCACACCTAAGACCCTTACAGGGTGAGCCAGAGTCCTAGCATGAGCAGGGGAAGCAGGCCTGAGTTCCCACTCCTAAGCAGGAAGCCATCTGCAATCGATACCTGCTGGCAGTGGGAACGCTAGCTAGCTTTCTCCAGTGGAGTCTCTCTGGGTAGATTAACCACACTTCACAGTGGGCCCCATGCCCAGGAGTGGGGCCACCGTAAAAGGAACTCAGTGGTGTTTTTGTAGATTTTCTTTTTGTCTTGTTCTGCTGTTTGGGCATTTCTTTTTTTTTTCTTTTCTTTTTTTTCTCTTTTCTTTTTTTTTTTTGTCTTACTGGTCTTTCGCTCATATATTTTGATTTCTATTTTTGTAGGGGTTTTGTGTGTGTGTTCTTGGGATTTTTGTTTTTTAGAAGGGGAGAAAGAAAGAACATAAAGTTGGGTGGGTAACGAGGTGGGGAGGAAGAATGGGAAGAGGGAAAAATATGACCAAAATACACTGTTGAAAAATTATTTTCAATAAAAAAGTCCCTTTGGGGTGAGAACAAACCTCAAATACTGTCACAAATGGTCTCAAATTTAACTGGATCCTATCAAGAAGAATTAAGCAGACACACACACACACACACACACACACACACACACACACACACACACACACACACACACACACCCCTAGTCCATCAGCAACTTACAGAGCCAAACAGCTATGTTAGACACCAGCAGAAGCAGAAAGTCTAACAAACAGCAGAAAAAGACGCAGCTAAAGAGCCTAATAAATCCACTGTCCTCCCAGGTGACCACGCACACACTCAGGAATGCATCCTCTGAGGAACTGTGTTACAGGCTTCATGCTGTAGGAGAAACAGGCTTCACAGAAACAGCCCAGCCAAGTCATTAATTAACCAGACAAACAAACAGCAACAAAACGAGCCCGGAGGAGGGAGGACTCCATCCAGACAGCTCACATCACCTAAGACATCCAGTTTCAGCATCCCATTTGGACCAGGTAAAGAAACATAAAACTGCATCAAATGCTGGCCGGAGAGAGCAAGCGGCCAACAAAGCAGACGTTGCTATGCCCTCAAACAGAGCACAGGTCTAACGCAATGCCTAGGTAATTCTCTGCAGGAGTTATTTGTAGATAGAAAAACATAGAGTTTAACATTCATTTGGAAGAGCAAAGGAAGCAGTATACCTAAAATAATTTGTAAAAAGAATCAAGTGGGAAGGTAGCTGATCCAACCTAAAGGCTCCCTGACTGGACTGCTATCAGCAGAGCAACACACACAGGTCAGTGACTGAAAGCCCAGACGAAGGCCACAGAGTGAAAGCCAAAGGCAGCACAGGAAACACACAGATGGACACCACAGGTAAAGGCGGGGCAGAGTCTCAATCTGAGCCTCTCGCTTTCAGCAAAAATGATCTAGAATGGACCTCAAAGTTAAATGTAAAAGTCATAGACTCTTTAGACCTACATCTAAGAAGTACTACTACAAACACATCTGTAAGGAGAAAAATTAATAGAATTTGTTAAGAGTAGTTTTCCTGTGTGTGTGTGGGAAACCTACACAGAAAGAGAATGAAAATACAATAATGTAGACCAGGAGGTAATATTTGCAAAACTAGTATCAGTGGCATAAGGAACCCTGATGACTGGGCAGTAAAAGACAAGGGATCCATTAGAACGAGCAGAGGACACAGTTCACCAGAGGACATACCGCTGGCAAACGGGCACATGGAAAGTCTTCATACCATCAAATGTCAACTAACCATTAGGAAAGTGCAAGCCACAGAGAAATGCCACTGCAGAGCTACCGAGATGATGCCACTGCAGAGCTACCGAGATGCCACTGCAGAGCTACCGAGATGATGCCACTGCAGAGCTACCGAGATGATGTCACAGCAGAGTTACCGAGATGATGCCACTACAGAGCTACCGAGATGATGCCACTGCAGAGCTACCGAGATGATGCCACTGCAGAGCTACCGAGATGATGCCACTGCAGAGCTACCGAGATGATGCCACTGCAGAGCTACCGAGATGATGTCACTGCAGAGCTACCGAGATGCCACTGCAGAGCTACCGAGATGATGCCACTGCAGAGGTACTGAGATGATGTCACAGCAGAGCTACCAAGAGGATGCCACTGCAGAGCTACTGAAATGGCTGCATAATATGGGAACACACTGGCTAAAATGATCCCGAATGCTGGGGAGCATGCAGAAAAATTGGGCCACTCACACATTATCGGTAAGCATGAAAAACGGTACTCTAGAAAACAGACTGACAGTTTCTATGAAATCAAACATGACATTACCTCCCAATCTGTGTACTCCTGGGTACCCAGCACACAAATGGAGAGCTTATGTTACACACAAATCTGCAGATGAATTAGCAAAGCAATTTTATTAGTAATAGCTGAAATTGAAAGCAACCCGATATCCTTCAATGGGCAAATGCCCTGACTATCCTATACTACAGAACTGTACTGACATGCACACAAATACAAATGGAATCTCTGGAGAATTACTGATTGAAAAAAAAAAGTTACATACTAAAATTTTATCCCCTAAAGCCAGTCACAGTGTGGAGCTGAATCTGGACCTTACACATTCTAGGCTAGCATGCTATCAGTAAACTATGTTCTTAACCCTCGTTTTTACAACGTTCTTGGAATGGCAACATTGTGGATGTGGGCAGAAGAGACACTATGGTCTGGTCATCACGGGGTAATAGAAAGGTCTCTGTAGTGATGGACTGTCCTGTGTCTCCTCTGCACCAGTGTCTGGGTTGTGATATCTCACTGTACAGTTTATAAGAAGTTATCCTAAGTACACTGGGAGGCATGTACACAGAATCCCTCTGTATTTAATATAACTGCATGTGAGTTTATAATTACCTCAAGAGAAAAAGTTGAATAAAAAAAGAAGTTGGTGACATAGAAGGATGGCAAAACAAGAAGCCCTACTCTTCACCCCCAAACACCAACTAAAAATGATACACTGGGAGATCCCAGCTGGATTAAGAACAGAGAGGGAGAACAAGGAAGAGAGACCATGATAAATGAAGATCCCATAGGAATAGGAAGAAGCAAAGTGCTAGAGAGGTCCCCAGAAATCCACAAAGATACCTCCATAATAGACTGCTGGCAATGGTCGAGAGACAGCCCGAACTGATCTACTCTGGTGATCAGATGGCCAAACACCGTAACTGTCGTGCTAGAACTTTCATCCAATGACTGATGGAAGCGGATGCAGAGATCCACAGCCAGGCCCCAGGTAGAGCTCCAGGAGTCCAATCAGCGAGAAAGAGGAGGGTTTGTACGAGCGAGAGATGTTGAGATCATGATTGGAAAAAGAACAGGGACAAATAGCCAAACTAATGGAAACACATGAACTATGAACCAATGGCTGAGGGGTCACCAACTGGATCAGGCCCTCTGGATAAGTGAAACAGTTGATTAGCTTGATCTGTTTGAGGGCCCCCAGGCAGTGGGACCGGGTCCTGTCCTCAGTGCATTAGTTGGCTGTTTGGAACCTGGGGCCTATGCTGGGACACTTTGCTCAGCCTGGGTGAAGGGAGGAGGGGATTGGACCTGCCTCGACTGAATGTACCAGGCTGAGCTGAATCCCCAGGGGAGTCCTTGCCCTGGAGGAGATGGGATTGGGGGGAGGGGGGGCAGTGGGAGGAAGGAGGACAGTGGAATCCGTGGCTGATATGTAAAATTAAATTAAATTATAAAATTTAAAAAGAAAGAAGTAGTTCTCTAGAGAACAGACCAATGCACATACACAGAAGGACTGAGAAATCAATGCTAATTATTCATGATATAAAACTTATTTTCAAATAAAAATATTGAACAATTTCATAATAAAATAAAATAAAATAAAATGATACACAGATTATAGCTCCACAAGAGAATTCCAGGATCCGCTGCAGTACACCAACTAAGCACAAAACCAAGAACTGACACAATGAAGCAAGCAGAATTCCCCTTTACCCCCAAGTTGACACAGTAACAGCAGAAAACATTCCAGATCACAAAAAAATTCCCTTGGGCGAACAGTGGAGTACGCTTCCAACATTCTAAATTTTTGAAGAGCTGAGGAAATAACTAGTTTTTGTTTGTGTGTTTATGAATCTCACTCAGAGTGGACCGAGAACTGGTATAATCTGGATCCTAGGTGCAGGAGAGAAGGAGGCAGTTTCCTCTGACACAGTTCAGCTTGATAGTTCTGCAGGTTCTGGTCCTCTGCAGGGCTGCCTCAGGGACTGGAGCAGTACTTAACTGGGGCTGATGAGGAATGAGGATAGCACTTTGGGTGTCTGTTTGTTCAGCTACAGAGGATAGAAAAAGCAGACCGGCTAGCTGCAATAGAGCCAGACCCAAAAAGAAACAGATGCATGCAAAAAAGAGCAGGAGAATTACTGTTCCTAAGAAGCCAGGAGACCGCTTACAAAAATAAATAAATACAAATGTACACACCGGTCAGAGCACTCATAATCTCACCAGTCAAGGTTTCAGAATCCCTCCAATGACACCCAGGTTGACTGTGGATGGTCTTCTGTGCACATCAAAGTTAGTCAGTCCATACCCACTGTGAGGGTGGCTGGGCTTTCAAATACACAGTTAAGACACACATGAAAAAAAGCAAGGGACCATGGCTCAGTGATGGGAATGTCATTCTGTATGCTGTGAATGTGTGTTGCTCTGATTTGGTTGATAAATAAAATGATGATTGGCCAGTAGCCAGGCAGGAAGTATAGTATAGGTGGGATGAGAGAGAGGAGAATTCTGGGAAGAGGAAGGCTGAGTCAGGAGTCGCCAGCCAGACACAGAGGAAGCAACATGTAAAGGGAGAACTGAGAAAAGGTACCAGGCCATATGACTAAACATAAATAAGAATTAATGGGTTAGTTTAAATGTAAGAGCTAGTCAGTGATAGGCCTGAACTAATGGCCGAGCAGTTTTAATTAATGTAAGCTTCTGAGTGATTATTTTATAAACGGCTGCAGGGTCTGTGAGGCTGGGCAGGTCCAGAGAAAACTTCAGCTACAATGGGCACCCAACGTGGGGCATGAACCCATGACCCTGAGATTAAGAGTCTCATGCTCTGAGATTGAAGACTTAACAGTTACATTTACAATCTTCTATCTTAGCTAGAACATATTAAGTATTAGATTCAGGTTCTTCAGGATAGGGCATCTTTTGGAATGATCTCTGTAACATGCCATTTACCCATGTTCCAGACTTCTCTGGATTTTAGTATGTGTCTCTTGTTTGATATTGTTTATGTTGGTTGTAGTTCCATCTTGTCTAGGTCATTATCCTTTATTCCTCCTGGACAATATTTGATAATCATTCCTATTGTATATAGTTTTGTATTAGGTTAGAACTTTCTTATTAAGCAAAAGGGGGAGATGTAGTGGGTAGCTGTTCCAGCTTTGACCTGGAAGTTCTACCCCCATTGAGGCTTCCAGTAACTGTCACACCTATGAGGCGTGGCTGAGACAGGAGTCTTTAAGACTTGAGATTCGAGTCGGTGGTGGCACACGCCTTTAATCCCAGCACTCGGGAGGCAGAGCCAGGCGGATCTTTGTGAGTTCAAGGCCAGTCTGATCTACAGAGCAAGATCCAGGAAAGGCCCAAAGCTACACAGAGAAACCCTGTCTCAAGAAAAAAAAAAAAAAGATGGGCCGGCTCTCTTGGTCCCTGGATCCTGGATGCTGGAGGTAGACTGAGCAGAGTTCTCCAGAGAACACCGCTGGACTGCACTTCACCTCTCCCGGACCCTGTTACCTATCCCTTTACTTGTAAGTTATCCCCACAAAATAAACCTTCCTTTTAACTACGTGGAGTTGCCTTTATACTTCTACCAATAGCTCAGATAAGGGAATCTTCAGAAATTGATCCAAATGGAAGCCATGGTTATTGACATGGTGACGGTAATGGAGAAGGGGAAAGGACATCCTCTCAGCAAATGTTGCAAAAACTGGGCATCTACCATACACATAAGACAATTTAAATGTATTAAAAACTTAATTATAACTCTTGAGACTATAAAACTCACAGAGGAAATACAGTTGGAAGGCTTTTGACAGTGACCTTGGCAGTGGTTTACCGGGGTGAAGCTAAAAGTACAGATAGGAGCAGAATAGACAAGTAACTTCTAAATGTATCATGTTCCATTTATTTACTGTGTGTGTGCCTGTCTGTCTGTCTGCGTCTCTGTGTGTATGTCTGTCTGTGTCTCTGTTTATGTATATACTTATGCGTCTGTGTGTGTATCTGTTTGTGTGTACACCTATGTGTCTATGTCTGTCTGTGTGTCTGTGTGTACACCTGTGTATTGTGTTTTCATGCACATGCCAACGGTGTCATGTGTACAGAGGTGAGAGGACTACTTGTGTAAGTCTTGTAAGTCTATTTTCTTCTACCAAGCAGGTCCTGGGGATTGAACTCAGGTTCCCAATCTTGGCAGCAAGCACCTCCACCCCTAATCCAGGCATCTCACCAGACTCATAAACTGCTTCTATACAGCAAAGGGGAAAATAAACAGAATGGAAATGAAGTTGCAAAACTAAGAGAAAATATGTGCAAAACAAGTATCTGATACATGATCATTCTCCATAATGTATCAAGAACTCCTACAGGGGGCTGGAGAGAAGGCTCAGTGGTTAAGAGCACCAGCTGCTCTTCCAGAGGAACCAGGTTCAGTTCCCAGCACCCACACGGCAGCTCACACCTGTCTGTGATTCCAGTTCCTGGAGATCTGATGCCCTCTTCTGGCCCCCATGGGTACTGCTTTTGTAAGGCACACAGACACACATGCAGGTAAAACACCCATACACATAAAATAAAGAAAATGGATGAAAGAGAGAGAACTCCTAGAAACCACTATCAAAAAACAAAGAAGAAATAAATAACCCTAGTTAAAAACTGAACAACAGACTTGGACAGACATAAGCACAGAAGATAAGCAAAAGATGCATGAAGAGATGATGTTATCTGTAATCAGTAGTGAAGTATGACTCAAACCACGATGAGGCACAAGTGTGGACAGAAGCAAAACAGACCACCACCAACAAATACCCACCAGCAACACTCACACCACCAGAAATAGCGACTGCTGGCAAGCACTGGAGCCACTTCAACAAGTGTACACTGTCCATGACAATCAAACACGTTGTGGCAATTGCTCAAAACATAAAAGGTACACTAATAATTCTACTCTTGGACATTTGCCCCCAGATACTGAGATGAAAACCTAGGAGAGGTAGTCACAGTGCTCTGTTATGCTCACCTGAAGTACTCTAACAGCCAAGAAACAGAGACAACTTAGATGTTCCTCGTGGGATGAAAGGATAAGGAACTGTGGTATGTGCACACAGCATAATACCATCCGACCACTCTTTTAAGGAGACACTGTCCCGTACCATGACATGATGAACCCAGAGAACACCACAGTGAGTAAATAAGTCTGTCACATAGGCATAAATACCACATAGTCCCACTTCAGAAGTTACTGAAATCAAACAAACCCATAGAAACCCAGTAGAGCAGAGCAGTGCTTTCTGGGAGCTGGGGACACGGAGTGGGAAGGAGCTAGTCAGTGGGAAGGAGTCCCATCACAGAGTGAAAAGGTCCTAAGAATCTGCTGGACAGGTGGGCTTTCCTTTAACAATAATGTAGTGCCCATTTATTAACGTATTAAACTGGTAGATCCTCACGTGTCTTATCACAATAAAAACACGTAACTGAAACTTCTAAAGAAATGAAGCGCTAGAACAAACTGGGACAAAGTCAAAGAAAGACAACACTACCACAGAGGTATATGGCTAGGCTGAGCCGGCGCAGTACATACAATTTAATTGTGAGTTTTTTCATCTGTAAAATGAACTAGGCTAGAGAAACTTGAATGTATTTCAGCTCTAATAGCCTATGAATCATCTTAACACAAATCAGAAAGCTTGGAATGAAAAATAGAATAGCATTCGCCTAAAAGCCTGTTGAGTGTTTCTGAAACGCGACTATTACTGAATTTTTTTTAAATCTTAGAAAAATCAAGTAATGTAGATATCTGTCCCACTGATGTAATACTAGTTAAGCAGACACTTCATGTAGTTCTCAGCCAGTTAGTGTTTTTACATGATCCACCCAAATATAAATGAGCTATCTGAAACAATAGTTTGGACATTTTCCATGTTATAAAACATCCTAAGTGGTTTAAAAAGAGATTCTGGTACATGATATATAAAACATTCTTTCACAACATGAATACCTAACTTCAGTGGAATTTCTTAAAAACTTTACTGGTTTTTGCTCCATTATCAGTACGTAGTATATTTAGAAATAAATATGTCATCTGGTAGCAAATGCAGAGACTTTGAGATGAGAAGACATGATTTCAACTTCACTACTATCTCTGGATACATTATAAAGTTACCCGAGCCTCAGTTGTTCCGTTTGTACAATGAAGAGCCAGGCAGTCCCCAAACCTTCCAGTCAGGTCTCCTGGAACTGTCCTTCTCGTATGCACTCCACGTTGCACGACTGTCTTCAGAGAGACAGCATTTAGTAAGAAATGATAGTGGATGCCTATATCTCATTATGTGCGAGGCTAAGCCAGGACTGAGTTTAAGGCCAGCCTGGGCTATACAGTGAGTTTCAGCAAGACCTCAACTTAAAAAAAAAATTACCTTCTAAAGACTGCCATCCTGAGAATCAGAACTCCTGGATACACAGAAATGCATTATTTCTGAGACTGGTGAGACACTAATAACCCATCTGCTGTTACACCAGGTCCGGCAATATCCAGGTGGGACTCACAGGTCTCTATCATGTTTAAATTCATAAGACTTTGTTTCAAACATGTTTGGAGGAGCCCATTTTTATACATTATAAACTATCTAAAGATTATCAGTGCAGTAAGGGAAGTAAAAGCACCTTGTATTTCTTTCATTTGCACCAACAAGGACTGTGAGATATGATTTTTAAGACTAAAGTAAAGGATTACATTTTACTTTCAAATAACACGTTCCATTTTTAAAGAGTTTTCCCACCATGGGAAGTGTGGTAGTCTTATTCTCAACAGAAGAAATCAGGGTAAATGCCATGAAAGATACTATTTCAAGCTGTAAGAGTCTCAAAAAGTCGTAAGTTTTATAAGCACAGGGAGGCTACAGGAAACAAGAGATCTGATACAGCTGGTAGAGGTATCTATTTGTAGTCATCACATCAATCAAAATTAGAAGTATATACATATAATTTTCATTTTAATTGAAACACTAACTGTACACATTACTGGAGCCCAGTGCAGAGCATTTCAATATATATATATATAGTATAAGATGAGATCAGTGTAGCTGATATGCCATCTCATATACATCATTTTTGCTGGAAGCATCCACAGTCTCTACCAGCTACTTTGAAACCTGTCAACTGTGCTAAAGAACATTAGGAACTATTCCACTATAGGCATTAATCACCCATCTCCATCCCTCTAACCTTTCCTGGTTCTGATGGCTACCATTCTATTATTTCTTTCAGATCAACTTTAAAAAAATATTTTCTTGATTTTTAAGTTACACAATTATTTTTTTGGTTTTTCGAGACAGGGTTTCTCTGTGTAGCTTTGCGCCTTTCCTGGAACTTACTTGGTAGTCCAGGCTGGCCTCGAACTCACAGAGATCCGCCTGGCTCTGCCTCCCGAGTGCTGGGATTAAAGGCGTGCGCCACCACCGCCCGGCTAAGTTACACAATTATTTTAAGATAATAATTCTTATAAATTCCAAATTCTGTACTACTGAATATTTTATGCCAGAAAATAACCATTTTAACCCTCCTTCTCCTTTTGAGACATCATGAGTGTTTCTCTGCATCCTGGAATTCACTCTGTAGACGAGGCTAGCCTAAGAGATCTGCCTGCCTCTGCCTCCCGAGTGCTGAGATTAAAGGCATACTTCACCTCTACCGGGCTAAGCTAGAAATTTTAAGTTCAAAATCTTAAGTTAATACTCCCAATTCACTGTTTTGCATATGTTAAGTACAAAGATATTTTTCTTAGTAGTGTAGGTATATTTTTTTCAATAAGATTTGGTAAGGACAAGGGTAAGTGAACCAGGAAACTGTGGTCCTATTACTAATGAAGTCACCTCTTAAACCTTCAAATGTAAGTATGAGTATACTCTACTTGTCTATCTGCGCCTGTCTTACATCACACAATGTAATGTTCCCCAGTTCAACTTGTGTGGCTTCGTGTGACAAAACTTTTAGTGCTCAATAATACTTCATTGTGTGTATAAATGCCTCATGTTAGCAATCTCACTACAGGATATATACCCAGAAGAAGACAGTGTGCTGAAGAGACATTTTACACTTAAAGGTTAATTAGAGCACTGTTCACAATGGCCGAGCTATGGACTCAACCTAGGAGCCCATTGACAGATGAGTAGAAAATAAAATGAGGCTTTCTATACATAAATCATGTCCTCAGCAAACAAGATAACAATGTGGCCTGCTCTAGATGCCTTGTATGTTTACTGTGTTATTGCTCTGGATAAGACTTCCAAAATTTCATTGAATAAGAGTGGTGAAGACAGGAATCCTTGTCTTCCTCCTACTCTTGTGGAAATGATTTTAGCTTTTCCCTATTCAGTATGATATAGGCTGTGGGTGACCAAATTGGGCCTTATTATATTGAGACAGTCCTTCCGTACCTAATTTTTACATTTTTTATCATGATGTTCATTATTACTGTATTTTCTGGTTTTAATAAGATGACTGTACAACTTTCAGCCATAGTTGATTAAGATATTTATTACTTGCATATATTGAACCATTTTTCCAACTTTGGATAAATCCTACTTGATCATGGCTTATCTCCTTTTTCGTGTGTTCATGAGTTCAATCAACTGATATGTTGATAGTTTCTGCATATATGTTCATCAAGGATTCTGAGCTATTGTTTTCATTTGTTGTATTTGTTGGGTTTGAAATTAAGATAATGCTAGCCTCACAGAACCAATATGGAAGGCTATCTCCCCCGATTCAGTATTTTGGGACAATCTGAGAAGAATTTAGTGCTAGTCTTCCTTTAAACATTTGATAACATTAGCAGCAAATTCGTTTGGTTTGGGGGCTTTTCCTGAGAAACTATTGTGTAGCAGGAATCTTAAAAGTCTTATTAATAAAATCAGACCTGGAGCCAGGTATTGGGGTGAACACTGGATGATCAGAGAAACAGAACAAGCCACAGCTTCCTCACCTGGCCAACTTCTTAGCTGATCTTGTTTCCTCAGACTGGAAGCCTCTGTGTCCTCATATCTGAATGGATCTCAGCTGAACTGCTGCTAGAAGCCTCAATGCTTAACCAGCCAAATGCTGCTAGTTCCAGGTCTTCACGCCTTATATACCTTTCTGCTTTCTGCCATCACTCCCTGGGATTACAGGCTCGCTTTCTGGGATTAAAGGTGTGAGTCACCATGCTTGGCTGTATCCTTGAACAGATGGATTTCTGCCTCTGGAATGCTAGGATTAAAGGTGTGAGTACCACCATTTTCTAGCCTTTGTATCTAGTAGCTGTTCTGTCTCTGACCCCAGATAAGTTTATTAGGGTGCACAATATTTTGGGAAACACAATACCACCACACTGTTGTTCTTTTCTTTTTGGTGTTGGTAATGCTGGGTCTTGAAGATAGGACAGTGCTTTGTAAATGCTAGGTAAGCATTCTACCTCTGCACTCAGACTACCCACTCAGACTTCTGGGAAAAGCTGTTATTGCTGATGTACCTTTTTCTTATTATTGGTCTGTTCAGATAGTGCAACTCATAAGGTTCGACTCTGATAGCTTTGTATCTAGAAGTTGCCCATCTCCTAGGCTTTCCACTTTCTTGGTGCACAGCTGCTCATGACAGCCTCTTCTAATGATCTTCGGCCTTTCTGTGGTGTCGGTAGTAGGATTCTTTTATCGTCTCATTCATTTTCTCTTTTCTTGCTGAGTCTAGCTAAAAGTCTATCAATTTTATCTTTAAAGAAATTTAGTTTCAAAGATACCCAAGCACCACGGTGACAAACAAGTATGTGCTGGAGAGGTGGGAAAGATAGAGAAACAGAGCAGTGTATGTGCTGCGGAAAGAGACAGAACTGGGGACATGATGGGCTGATGGATCTGCAGTCACAGCCCAGGAGGGTCAGTGGGATGGTGTACAACAGTCTAGAGCTTATGCAGACACAGACTTGGCCCTAGACCTGCTGCCCAGCCATGAGATCCCCCTGACCCTGGACAATGACCGAAGCTTGAGATGAAGAAAGGTTCACTTTCTGGATTGGATCTCCTCGAAGGACCATCATGGTCCAGGAAGCCACCAGAGGCCAGAGGCCATGTTGGTTTCTGTTGTCCATGCTGCTGCCCTAGGACTCAATGAAGCTTGAGATTCATGTGGAGTATGTAGTCTGTGCCACAGACTGATGATGACTTGGTGATATCCTCAGGCTTTGCTGCCTTGGGGGGCCATCCAGACGTGAGCAGCAGGTGTAACCACCTGAGGCTATGTCATGGTTGGTGGCCAATGCAGTCGCTGAGGGCCATGAGTTCATCAGTGGTCCTGATACCACCAAGGGCCATGTTGATGTCTGCAGCTGGTGTTACCACCAAACCCTATGGGAGAGATGGCCCCGCCCCTTCCTTGGCCACTGCTGGCTCTCCTCAGTTGATGGTTTCTGACATGGAAGTAGGCAGAGAAAGACTCATCCTCCCTGGGTGGAGGGGCCAAGGTGGCGGGGGGAGTAACTAGGATTTGACCATGCTCCAGTGAGTATATGGACAATACAAAATGAACTTGCTTTTTCCTTTTTCTTTTTTTTTTGGAGTGGGGTAGGAAGGGGGTTGGCTATGGGAAGGCTGGGAGGTAAGTGCAATCAGGCCGTATGACCAAATAACCAATTAAAAAATTTAATTTCATTGGCCATTTGCATTTTAAGTATCTGAGTTCTTTCTGCCATGACCTTTGTTTTTTGCTGTTGTTTTTAACGTAAGCGGTTATCACTAACGCGTGCCTCCTCCTTAGCACTGCTTAGGTAGTTATGTTTTCGCTGTCATTTGTCTCAACGGACATTTCAACTTTTCTTCGTGATGCTTCTGTTGACATTGGCTGTTCTAATTTTTAAGCAATCACACAATTACTAACATTTATCTTGTTCATTTCTAGCTTTACTTCACTGGGTTCACAGCAGATACATGTTAGCTGCTGCTGGTGGTTTGTATTTGCTTTATTTTGTTTTTCCATTTATGGAGACTTGTTTCACAGCCTGACATATGGTTGATTCTAGAGAAAGTGCCATGGGCATGAGAAGAACATGCTTGCAGCTGTTGGGTGAAATATTATACAAATGTAGATTATATCCATCCAGTCTATAGTTTATATTTTAATGCTGGTATTTCTTAGTTGACTTTATCTGGATAATCTGTCCATTAATAAAAGTGGGGTCAGGTCACCAACTACTACTGTATTAGAGTACAGCTCCCCTTCTATATGTAATAATGTCTGCTTTAAAACTGGCTAGGCCACCACTGGGAGTAAACACACTCACGACTGTTATTTCCTCTTGTTGACTGCGTCTTTCATCATAGTGCTCTTGTATCTTTTTAAAAGTTTTAATTTGCAATCTACCTTATTTGATATTAGTAGAGTTTCTCCCACTTGGGTTTGATGTCCGCATGCTGGTCTATCTTTGCCATTCTTTTCCTGTCAGACTGTCTCTCTACTGGTGAAGTGAATTCTTTACAGGCAGCATATTTTTAGGTCTAGCTTTTGCTCTGCTTATGTTATCCCTCCAGCTAGTTTATACCTCCTAAGGGGAGGGGGACTTAATTTGTGTATATGGAATCTGTCGATGGTAAGGACAGACACACTCATATTATTTTCTTCATTTCTCTGATTGCTATGTACATCCTCTGTCCCTTGGGCTCATCTTAGAGGCATGGTAGTTCTCTGTACTGGTGGTCCGATTCTTTGACCATGTCTCCTTTCTGCACGTCCTCTACCAAGAAGTTTTCCACCTCCACAGGTGGCTACCATTCTTTGTTTCTAGTGCTGACTCCCATAAGCACTCTTTCTGTACAGGGCTGATCTAGGAGCGATGAGCTCCTCAGACTTTGACTTAGGAAGCCTTTATTCTGTCTTCATTCCTCCACTGCTGAAGAACCTATTTCCTGGGAATGATGCTCGTGGTTGGCATTTTTCTCTTTCAGGACTTTTTATTCTCCTATTTCCTCCTGGCCGGCAAGTTGTCTGCCTGCCACCTGCTGACAGGTGAACGGGGTGTCCCTTACACGTGGCTTGATGCTTTTCTCCTTGTTACCTTTAGAAGTCTCATCTTGTTCTTTCCATCTGTTTTGGCTCACTGGCTGGTTGGTTTGTGACTTTTCTGTCTGAATTTGTGGGGATCCTTTGGGCTTCTGAAACATGGATGCCCGCATCTTTGCAAAAATGTAGACATTTTCAGCAATTGTTTTATGGGATGGGTTCTTAGACGTCCTTTCCTATTTTTCTTCAGGGGCATATGACAATTGTTTGCTAACTTAGTGTGCCTTATATTCCTGAAGATTGTCTAAATCTCCTCTCTCTTTATAGTCTTTGTCTACAATGTTTGACTTCTGTTTTGTGATCTGCTTGCTGAATTTCTCATTATCAATGAGATAATTGAAAATGAACTGTCTTAATACTTTCGCCAATTTGTCACCAGTTTGTCAAGTCACATTAAGTTTCCTTAAAATCATTCATGTTAATTCTTTGCCAGACAACTCACTTTTTTTTTTTGAGATTTACAGCTACTGCTTCTGTATTCTTTTGCAGGCTATCACACTATCTGATTTGTCTCACACATCTCACATCCCCACACTGCTCTAGGTACATGTGGTAGGCACTTACCTCAACTAACTTTATAGAATGCTTTTCACAGTAACAAACTTCCTGCTGGCAATGTACCTAAGGGGCTGGATGGATATGCTTCAGTGGCTTTGGTTTCAACTACAGGTAATGCCCATGCTGTTTCTCTAACTACAGTCAACACTAGTGGCAACTCAGTGGGCATCCTGAAGGCCTAAGCCATGGGGGCTGCAGTGATAAACTACCAGCTGGGGTGTAACTGCCTTAGTTGGGGCAAACTGGATGGTCACTCTGGGTACAGTGTACCAACGGCAGGCTATAAGACCACCATCAGTTTCCCAGGGCTGTGTGAGGGCAGGGCCACCCAGTGGGGCTAGATGGGTGTGATGGTGGCAGCTGGGAGTCACGTCGGTATGTAAGAGATGCAGAGGTAACTATGTGGGTATCTGGGGACCTACATACTCAGGAAGATCTGACCAGATGCTTTCTGGATCTAGGGTGGACAGATGAGGCCAAGCATCTACTTTCTTAGGGCCTTAGTGGGCCCAGTGTTTTAGAATGATCTTTTTAATTGCTTCTGAGGGTCATAGTTGGATGGGCAGGGCCACCCAGTTGCTTCTTGGAGTCTGTGGTATGGAACGCCCAATCAATTGCTATCCAGTGTTGTTGGTCATAGGGGAAAGAACAGACTCTCTGGACCAAGTTACTCAAGGCAGGGTACCTTGCAGTGTCCTAAAGCTGGAAAGGAGAGTGCTCTCCAACTGTTTCTTGGGATAGCAAATAAGTGGGTCGAATCACCTGGCTGCTTCCTAAGAGCCTCAGTGAGCCCAGAAGTTCAGGGATGGTTTCTCAGTTGCTTCCTGGAGCTAAGGGTACATGAGCACACAAAAGTACACTACTCATTAAGATAGTAACTCCAGTTATAGAAATTTACCTCCAAATACACGAGCACACATGTAATTTGTATATGAAGTCATCATGCTAAAAAACTTTGGATTCACCAAGATAGAAGAGATAATGAAGTATTTTCTCTGAATTTGCCAAATGCAAATGAACTAGACATCGTCAATGTAATTCTTACCTGATAATTGTTCTTATTGTATATAATTTTACTATGTTAAAACCCTTCCATTTTAGTTAGACAAAAGGGGGAAATGCTGAGGAACTATCTTTGCACACTATAACTATGTATTATTCTCACTGGTTAATAAAGAACTGACTGGCCTACAGCTGGGCAGGAAGAAATTGGGCGGAAGAGCCAGACTAGGAGGATGCTGGGAAGAAGAAGGGTGGAGTCTGAGGAGTGTTGAGCGAGAGGCAGATGAAGCAGATGAACATGCCGTGCTGAAAGAAGGTACTGCCACGTGGCAGAGGGTAGATAAGAAATATGGGCTAATTTAAGTTGTAAGAGGTAGTTAGTAACAAGCATAATCTATTGTCCGAGCTATTATAATTACTAAGAAGTCTCTGGGTGGTTATTTGGGGAGCAGACGGTGAGACAGAAAAACTCTGCCTACAAATGATGCCCAACATGGGGCACCTACATCCACATAAGACCTGAGAAAGCTTTTTAAAAAGTCCTAAACACACAAAACCAGACACAGACATGCATCTCCCAGCAGCTGCCTGTAGGGCGGTGCCAGTCGCCAGCTGCTGTGCACCAGCTAGTGCCATTCACTAAGCTGAGCAGTGCCAACGGTTGACATAGCAGTTTAAGATCCATCTCATACAATCAGAAAACAATATAGATGCTCAGTAAAGACAGATCCAGACAGAGAAAAACTTCTAAATGGGTTACAGTGTGTTTAAAAATATACATAGGCTTGGGAGAGATAAGAGAAAGTATGTATACAATCATAGAATAAAAAATAGTTTAAAAATAATAAAGTCCTTAAAAAGGGAATAAAGTAATAAAAATAAAATAAGCCATGTAAAAATGGGAAATACAGAGAGTCTGGATTCTGTATGTTATTGGGTTGTCTCTGATTGCTAATAAAGGAACAACAGCTACTAAGACATACTGGATTATGAAAACTGCGGGATTAAACCAACCTATATATTCTTGACTTCAAAATGGAATTCAAAAGATAATGTTACTTTGAGGAAGAGGTTATGCTTTTATTTCCACAGGAAATGAGAAGCTGTGGATTAATTCCAGGTTGGTATGAAACTGGATTGGGGAAGACCACCTGAAAATCCTGGCTACAGACATAAAGAAATATACCTAGAAAACTACAAAACATGTATCATATATTTTACCAGCTCAAAAAACAAAAAATCACCTTTGACTGATTTGTGTGCAATGAACAGCCTATACTTGTATTAATGCAAACATGTATGTTACCTTTAAAAGTTTATGTATTTTCAGAGCAAGGGGACCAGACACCAATAAAAACAGATGGTCCAGGTGATCCAGCATTCAAAACAGCTTCAAGCCTGCTGGCTGAGATGGTCCAGCCTCACAGACTACTCCAGACAAGACTTAACAATTATCCTGATTGTCTCAAGGTTCCTCCAAAGATGGCAGTGCCCCCAGACAACAGGAAGCAGTATAGGGAAAACAATGCCCACATTCCCAAAAAGTGGGTTATGGATGCTTGTTGACATTTAAGGGGGATTGGTTGTAAGTTGTTCTTGGTCAGAAAAAAAAAAACTAAACAAAAGAATTAAATGCAAAGATCTCTTTCTAAAGAAAAAAAAGGGGGATATGATATAGGAAGGACAGGAAAAAAGGGTAGAATATTGAATCTGCTTTAATCCAAAAAACAACTATTTGCCTCAAAATATTTTACATTGGTATGGATTTTGGTATACTGATACAAATTTAAAGTTAATTCTGTTACACTGTATGTATGTTTCTATTTTTGTTTGGGGCACTGTGATTATGCAGCTCATTTAAAAATGTAATGTATAGTTAAGAAATACAGATTCATAGTCATCTATAATAGTCAAACTTATAGTCATGTTAGGTATGTTTTCAAGGTCATATACAATATATTTAGATAAACAGATGGTCTTCAAACACTTCAAAGACCTACACAATATAGCATTTAATGTTTAATCACCTAAGGCTTTCATGACATCGAGACACCTCTGCTGCTGCCAGCACTGATTTGCTTCAAAGGAGATGGGCATCAAAGAAGCTCCACACAGAGTTTGTTTTCATTGTGGCAAAGCTAGCCATTCAGGCAAAAAAACTGCCCTTGCCTCAACTGCTGACAGTTTCTGTCCAAACTGGACCAGCAAGATGAAAAAAACAAAAAAGGCAACTGCCAAACTTTGCCAAGACAAGGTAGAACAGCCCTTCAAAATTCCCTGGTTTTCAAAAATGTCTGTCAGATTACTAGGCCAAAGTTGAATGTCCCAATGTTACAAAAGAACCTAGGGTGACTGTCCAGGCAGCCGGCTGTTTCTGTCATCTCTTAATTTTGGAAGCTGCTTGCTCAACAATTCCTGTTTACTCAGTCTTTGATGGGGTTGAAGACTAGACAGTTATAGTTACAGTTCTCCCTAATCATGGTAGAAAGTAAATTAGGTATGAAACTCTGGACTTTTTAGGAGAGGACAGCTGATAGAATATTTTCTTTATGTTGCCAAACACAAATGGACTGGATATTGTAACTGTAATTTTCACTTGACAATTGTTTTTGCTGTATATAATTTTACTACATTAAAGTTAAAACCTTCCTTTTTAATTAGACAAAAAGGGTGGAATAATGTTTCTGTACACTTTGAAGACTCACTGTTAATAAAAAGCTGATTGCCGAATGGCTAGGGAGGATTTGGGGGCAGAGAGAATGCTGGGGAGAAGGAGTCGTCGTGAGGAGACCCATGGGAAGCACAGCAAGAAGGATGGGAAGTACTCAGATGAGGTAAACGAGCCTTGGGACAGCACACAAATTAACAGAAATGAGTAAATTTATAACTTAAATTAGCTAAAAACAAGCCTAAGTTATCAGCTGAGCATTTATAATTAATATTAAGTCTCTCTGTGGTCATCTCAGAGCAGCTGGCAGGACAGAGCTGATCTGCAGTGCCGACAATAAACTCTGCCTACATGTTATTTATGACAAAAATACTGTAAACAATCTAAATGTCCACCAATTAAATAGCAACAAATCCATATATATGTATAAATGTATGAAAGCATCTGCAGGATATAACACATTATATAAAAAAAGAAAATCCTTTTAAAAAATAAATCTGAGAAACTAGAAGACTGAATATTTACATCTGCTTACATATGTGTAAGAAAATTCTAAAACAATATATAAGAACCCGCAATGAGTTACTTGAAAGTCAGGACAGAAACTGGGCAACTGAGGTCAAAAGCAGGGGCAAGTCCACCCCACCCCCACTGCATGGTTTTTGAATTTAAAATTTTCCTTATTTAAAATCTGTTGCTTATTAGTTTTGTCATCTGACACAAACTCAGACATATTAGGGAAGAGGGAATCTCCAAGGAAGAACTGCCTCCATGAGATTCACCTAGGGGCATGTCTGAGGGGTATTTCTTATTAGTGATTGATGTGGGTGGTCCCATCCTGGACACGTCGTCCTGGGAATTATAAGAGAGGGAGCTGAATGTGAGCCTGAGCTTTTTCCATGGTTCCTGCCCTTGCTGCCACTTGAGTTCCTGCTCTGACATCCTCAGATGATGGACTGTGATCAGGATGTGTAAATTCTTTAAGTCAGGTTTGGTCAGAATGTTTTATCACAGCAACAGAAACCTAACTAGGCCTGAAGTTGGTACCAGAGAGTGGGCTATTGCTCTGATAGACTTGATGGTGTTGTTTGGGGGAAGAATGCGAATGGGTTTGGAACTTTGGGCTGGAAAAGCCATTGAGTGTTCAAAACTTAATGGGCTGTTTAGGTGGGAGCTTAGAAGATAAGAGTGTTGAGAGAAATGCCATGATGGAGGTCTCATTTGTAAAGTTTGAGAGGGAAGCAAAGACTCATCAATCAGGGCCATTCGCGTGATATACCTGATTTAAGAATCTTAAGAATCTGCGGTTTCTGGCTGGCTGGCTGGCTGAAAAATCAGCTGTGACTAACAAGAGACCAGCATTATGGAGGCAAAACCTTCTGTGAATTATTTCCTTAGGGCCAACACACACAAGCTGTGGTCCAGTGAAGGACCAAGACTGCATCTCAAACTGGAAGCAGAACCTGGTTATGTGTAAGAGTCTCCCAGATGGTACTGGTTTTGAGAGCATGAAAGGGCAACGGAGAGCAGCTGAGGCTTGGCGCTGTGTAAGGCCAGGGGAAATCATGGGTGAAAGGGCAGCCTCAGTTGCTATGGAGACCCCAGAATGCTGGAGATGGCAGACTTTGGAATGAACACCAAGAATAGCAGCAGGTACAGAAGAGAGCCACTTTGAGCCCATGAGACAAGCTGAGTGTGCCAGCATTGGACAGGCAGAGCTACCCAAGCCCTCTGGAGCCCAGAAGGTCATGAATGAGCACCAGACTTTGAATTCTAGGCTTTTTACACTGCTACATTTTGTTTTTGCTTTGATCTAATTGTAGCAGTGCCCTGGGCTGGTGGTTCTGGATTGCATAAGGAAACAGAAGACATAGGAGAGCAAGCCAGTAAACTGTGCCCTCCCATGACTTCTATTCTGCTCCAGCCTCAAGCTCCTGTCTTGGCTTCCTTCAATGATGTCATCTGTAATTAAATAAACCCTTTTCCCCTCCAGGTTGGTTTGTGTCAGTGTTTTATCACAGCAAGGAGAATCAAGCTGTGACATGGGGAGAGGGGAGGAATCTGAAGGAAGGGGATGACGGGAGGTTTGATCAAAATACATTAATATATACCATGTATGAAATCCTTGAACAACAACTTAAAAAAAATAGTACTGGAAGCCCTAGTCAGACCAATCAGTAAAGAAAAAGTAATGAAACTAAACAGAAGAGGCAAAGTGGTGTGTTTCCAAATAGTAAAACTTTACACTACAAAAAAAAAGTAGAAAGACCATGAAAAAGAAAGAGAGAAACACAGGGTCCTCAACAGTGCACGCAGTGAGGAGCTGGCTGGCTGTCCACCACGGAGTCAATGGGATGGTGTGGCCGTCTGGCTCCAGGATGTACAGGATTTAATCCAACTTGTAGATGACACAAGCGACTGGTAACCCCGTTAAGACAGCGAAAGGCCGGTCAGAACTGGATCCTGTCCCAAAGGCCCATTCTGGTCACCTCTGACAAACTAAGAAGACCTACACGCCTCTCAGAGATGAAGAAAACTGTTCTAAAGATTAACAGAAAATGTGAAAAAATGACTCAAAATAATCTTTTAGTGGGTGGATATGGCCTATTCCAGAGAACGCCTTTGAGCTTAGTCCAATTTTGAATTAAGCCAGAGTTCACCTTTAAGAAACAATGAACCTGTTTTTAAGTAAAACCCTGTATTAATAAGAAACATGGAATGTGAGCACAAAATGATATTATCAACTGAACTATATCTAAATATTTTACAAAGTTTTCCATGGGCCATCAGTAGATCTTTAAAATGCATGAGCTTTTTAAGGCTTTGTTAGCCATTCATCTGTAAAAACCCAGCTTTTTATGTGTGTGCCAAGCATAAAATTGCCCTATGCTAAATTTAACACAAATTTCACATTACAGAGTAATGTGTTCTGTGCTTCAATGTAATTATGACAGCGATTCAAAGGTTAAAAGCACACTTAGAACAGTCTACCTTCTGATAAAGTTTAGTAAATGGAGAAAGCCTGAGGAACATACAAAAATTAGGTCCACATTTTCAAGCTGCAGGCAATCAAGCCAAGAAAATAAACGGAGGAACCAGGCTATGTAATCACAATCCCTTGTAAAAATCATTTAAACTGTTTCTTAGTTGTAATTGTTAGCAGTTTCTTATGACTGTAATCTTTAAAAAAAATCTCCCACCACAAAAATTAAATGCACATGTACATTAACATTTTTTGTCTACTTATAGTTAGGTGCCAGCGTGCCAGATTAAAATTTCCTTTTTCCAATTCTGCACTCTCTATTAATTCTAGTACATTTGGTTCCCAGTTAATTTTGTATTATTTTTCCAAATAATGGTTGGCTAGAAATTGAAGTAATGAAGAGTTTGAGAAGGAGAATAGCGAGGAGAGCCATTCAGGGTTCTGCAAAGCGACGCTACTTTTTTTAGATGCTTTCAGTGCTGCTAATCACTTGACTGCTACATAATTACGATTCCCAACTTTACACAGTGGCACACATAAATAACACTTAGCAAACACAGTAGTAAGATGTAAGCAGAGTTGCTTAAGACTAGATGGTGTGTCAGCACTGGCCACCCCTGTCTTTTCATGGCCTTCTGGCCTTCATGCTCACACCTTCTCCTGAAGAATGCTAACATGAGTATAGGTCACTTATAGCAAGAACTTAAGTAGACAAGAAGTCAGTCAAAACATTACCATAATAACTGAACTTAAACTAATTTTTAGGAATTGATTTGTTGCCCGGGTGATTAATCCTGAGCAGAGACTTTTTGCTAATATGTTTAAGTAGCTTTCATTGGCTCTAGGCAGATCAGAGGCGCCAATCAGAGGCAAGAAGCAATCCTGTGCAGAGCTGGGCCACATTTAGTCACTACAGTAACCTAGTCTGACTGACCATCAGTGTACAAGTCTTTAGATCGGCCTCCTCACCAGTGTCTCACAGTTGGGAAGGGGTGAAAAAACACTCATTCCAAATCTCAATTTGAACCATAATAACCAAAGAAGGGCCAGGCAGTGGTAGCGCACGCCTTTAATCCCAGCACTTGGGAGGCAGAGACAGGTGGATCTCTGTGAGTTCGAGGCCAGCCTGGGCTACCAAGTGAGTTCCGGGAAAGGCACAAATCTACACAGAGAAACCGTCTCAAAAACCTTCCCCCCCCCCAAAAAAAAAAAAAAAAAAAACCAAAGAAGGTCCTAAAGATTCTTCAGCTTTAGGAAGGCTTCAAATACTTTTATCATTTCTAGTTTTATGCCTAAAACAAAAATGATTTGCATGCCTATACATTTCTGACCACTTAAACTCATTGGTCTCTTTGTGGTAGCTCTACCTATACTTTGCAAAGGAGGTACAATAACCCTCAGCAAATTAAAATAAATAAAGCCAGGGGCTGAAGAGATGGCTCAGCAGTTAAAAGCACATGCTGTTCTTGCAGAGGACTAAAGTTGGGGACCCAGTAACCACATCAGTTAGTTAAGAACCACCTGCAACTCCACGTCCAGGAGATCCGATGTCCTGTTCTCGCTTCAGAGGCACCCACACATGCACGGCATTTATTCACAGAGATGCACACATACACGTAAATTCTAAAAAATGATCTTTACAAAAATAAGTAAAATAAAATTAAAAAATTATGTAATTCTAAGGGCCAAAATATCAACTTAATGAATGCAGATTGCAGGTCACCTACAGTGTGCTCTCATATTTAAGGGGTCAGATTAATAAATGTATGTCTTCCATATGAACAAATACATTATGTTCACATTCTTTAAAAACTAAGCAGTGCCAAATGTAACTTTCAAAAATAAACTATATATTCTTTGGCCAGAATGTGCATGCAAAATATATCTGATAAAAGCATAAGAATGGGGTTTCTGGGGCTGGAGAGATGGCTCAGCCGTTAAAGGCTAGGCTCACAACCAAAAATATAAGAATGGGGTTTCTGGCCAATGTAAACAGCATCATATCCTCTCGGCAAAAGAAAGGGAAAGGTATGAAAACCAACATTCATTACAAGGTTACTAACAGGTGCTGTGTGCTAAGTGCTTTACATTAAACTATAATCAATTTAATGGTCCATACATCCCCTTCCCAAGTAATTGCAAGCAAATAAATCCAAACACCAAAGGAATAAAGCAGAAACACTAAGCATCCTGAACTGATCACACTTCTCCCAGGGCTACATGCTCAGTCCACGTGTATCATTCCTATGTATATATATAGTCCAAGGTTTACCTGTCCGTTAATTTAAATTGCTCCCAGAAAAGTAACCCAGGAATATTATTATCTCACTAAAATATTACTTAAAGGAGGATATTTTTGATAGTCCAAGAATTCAATTCTATGACCATGGTTTCTTAAGAATCATTTCTGGCCGGGCGGTGGTGGTGCACGCCTTTAATCCCAGCACTCGGGAGGCAGAGGCAGGCGGATCTCTGTGAGTTCGAGGCCAGCCTGGGCTACCAAGTGAGTTCCAGGAAAGGCGCAAAGCTACACAGAGAAACCCTGTCTCGAAAAACCAAAAAAAAAAAAAAAAAAAAAGAATCATTTCTGATTTCCTCTCATCAAAAGATGAACTGCCAATATCAAAGACTACAGACCCTTAATTATGACAATGCACAGATTTAAGCTTTATTAGTGTTCAGATGAAAGAGGGTTAAAAAGGACATAAGACTGAGCAGTGCTCCGATTCACTGATTTACAGTGAAAAAACAGATGCCTTTCAAAGGCGTGTTTGGAGGGATGTTGGTAATCTAGTCTAGGCATGGTGCATGCTAGGCAAGCACTCTTCCACTGAGCAGTGTTTTCATCGTGGGATACTGGAAGAAAATGTCTAGGGGCTGGAGAGATGACTCCGTGGTTAAGAGCACTGGCTGCTCTTCCTGGAGATGCTGCTTTGATTCTCAGCCCTCATGTGGCAGCTCACAACTGCTTATAACGCCAGTTCCAGGGGATCTGATATTGTCATCTTGCCTCTGTGAACACCACACATGCACAATACACAGAAATACATGCAGGCAAAAACCCATACACACAAAATTAAAATAAATAAATCTTTAAAAAATGTTTAGGGAAAAATAACTGTCCACACAATAAAAAAGTATCTGAGTCATATCCTTGAAAATAGTTAAGTTGATTTTTAAGTGTCTGACTATCAGGGGGAACAAAGTTGTGAAATTTCATATTTATAATCTAATACTAACTTAATAACCTTAATAAAACATTAAAAATTCTGAGAGTTCAACAAAATATAAAAATGTGTGTTGCAATGCTAAATGCAAACAGCGCAACAATTTTATTTATACTATAAGCAGTATAAATAAGGTATATAATTACATATGTAATGTATACATATTATATACACCATGAATAAAAAGTATAAACAAGGTCTGGGGCCAAAGCTTAGTGATAGAATGCTTGCCTACCATGCACTAAGCTCTGGGTTCAAAAAAAGAAAGAAAAATTCATATTATAAATATATAAAAATTGCTTTATACCTAAGAAATTGGAACTGTTAAAAACTGAGAGATAACTGATTCTTAGATTTATTTTTTTATTATTTGTAAGAATATTATTTAAATAAGAATGACAACTTTTAAAATGTTATCACCATGTAGATTAATGGATCTAAGTGTTCATCTTTAGTTTTCCAGTTATTCACCAGTTTCAGGACAGCAAACATTTGTGACTCTCTTACTCCTCCCACAATGTTTAGCACTGCACCTATGGCCTACACAGAACTCGTCAGAACCAGTAATGATCACCAATTACATAGAACACAGAAATAAGAACTTACTGTTATTTGTTGGTTCCGAAAACCCAGCCTTCGGACCACTCCATCCTTTGTTTTCCCCTGTCTGAAAGATTAAATCAACTGTTGAAATCTATAGAATCAGGCATATTAAAACAATGTTGACTGACCACTTTGGCAAGGCCAAAAATCTCTGCCATGGCTAATGTCACCCAAAGTGACAGCTACAGGAGTAACTAGTGTGGACAGGACACTGTCCCCTTTCTACATAGGAGTCTACTTCTAGTGTGCTTGCTGCTTCTGACTTGCTTCAGTTTTCAAGCATACGTTTTTAAGTCTATATGGCATCAAGAAAACCTGCCATATATAACATGTATTACATAGAAAATAGTAATTTTTACAAAGGAATGTCTCCATCCACTCTAAAATCAAAATAAAAACAGAAATGTTATTGTGTACATTCTGGAAAAACCTTTACTAAGTATCACCAAAATATAATTGTACCAAATAATCAGTCAACATTATTTTACAGAATTTTTCGTCTCTTTCATTATACATCTTAAGGTGGCTGGGAAACATGCTGGCAAAGACAAAAACAAAAACAAAAACAAAAACAAAAAACAAAAAAACCCAGGAAACTAAGAACCATGACAAATGGGTTGACACTGTTACCAAAACTAGCAGTGTAACAAAAACCAGGAAGCAGATCACTCCTCCTTTATTTATCTTCTTAAGACAAAATTTTCTGTTGTCTCCACATTTACCCCCAAGGGATTTGTTGTGGAATATTACATTAACTATGTAGAGATGTGCTACATTTGTTTATGTTACAGAATATTACTTTAACAACGTAAAGATGTGTTGCTGTTTCATCTTGCCTGCCTAAGGCACCTGACTGGTCTAATAAAAAGCTGAACAGCCAACAGCTAGGCACTGGAGGGACAGGTGGGGCTGGCAGGCAGAGAGAATAAATAGGAGAGGAATCTGTGCTCGAGAGGAGAGAAAAGAGATGAGAGAACGAGGGAGGAAAGGAGGGAGCCAGCCAGGCAGTCACCAGACACACAGAGAAAGCAGGAAAGGAGGACATACAGAATGAAAGGTAAAAAGCCCCGAGGCAAAACGAAGATGAAGAGAAACATAACAGTTATGTTATAAGAGTTAGTGGGACAAGCATAAGATAAGGCTGAGCATTCATAATTAATAATAATTCTCCATGTCATGATTTGGGAGCTGGTTGGTAGCTCAAAAGAGAGCCTGCTCCAAGATCACTGCTGTAACCTTTGACTACAAAATTCTAATACAATCTTTGCAAAACAGAAATTACTGTCCAATAAAGTAGTCCAACAGTATTAACCACCACCAATTCTAACATTTAAGACAAGATATATTGGGTAATGAGCTAATTGTTTTGTATGAATATAGATGACCTCATTCTACCTCACAAAATCTGATGTGGTGTTATTACCATTTTGCCTTCTAAAGATACAAACCAAAGTGTGTGAGGTCGCACAACTAATAGGCAGTTTTCCTAAGTCAAGAAAAAGAGAGTAACTATACTTTAAGGTTGTTTTCTCTTTTTTTTTTTTTTGTCTTTTTCTTTACTTTTGTAATTGTTGTTTTTGTTTTATTTTATGTGAAGCACCAAATATTCAACCACTGAATACAGGGCCTTACGTACATGCGAGGCAAGCATTCTAACCACTGGGCTACATTGATAGTCCACTAATAGCTTTTTATGAAGAAAAGAATTAGAATCCAATGAAAAGGGACTATAAATATGATGAATGTGTGTGAACTGTGCAATTAAGAAAGGAAGGAAACGCCAGGATGAACAGCAGAGTTTGGAAGAACGACCTAGGGCTGGAGAAACAGCTCAGTGGCTAAACACCTCTGCTCTCCCAGAAGACACACCGGGTCAAAAGCTGGTACTGCACAATACACTCCACCTCCCATCTGACCACTCTTCAAACTACCGCCTGGTTGCACAGGTCGTTCTCTAGCTCCTTCTGCAGCTGTTCTTTCCTTCTGTGTCCACCATACGTATTCTCTATACTTGAATCTTAACAAATACACATAAAAATACCCCTGGATCTTCCTCTCTGTGTCTCGCGTCAGTTTCTTTGCTCAGATCCTCCACAGCTGAACAGCTCCGCTTGCTCCCTTGTTGCTCTCCCTTTCAGCCTCTCAGCTCCAATCCACTCTCTATACTTCTAAATTACTTTTTATGAACATAACTAGATTAGGCTTCAGTCTTAAATGAACAATTCTTTAAGCCCTTTTCCATCCAAACAGTGACTAACGACCTCTCTTTGTAACATGATCAAAACACCTCATTCCCAACACTTAATGGCTGAGTTGCTTGAGAGTAACAACCAGGTTTTGGTCCACTTGTTATCTTCAGTTATAAGTGTCTGGCATTTAGTAGGTGTGAGTGGGAGGGTTGGTTTCATATGTCAAGTTGTCTGAGCCAGAGTTCAGGTAGTTAGTAAAACATTAGTCGATGTATTTCTGAGAATGTTTGGGATGAGATGTTCATTTAAATTGGGGGCCTTTAGGTAAAGCATATTACCCTTTGAAATATGGAGGGCACATGCAATCAGCTGATGGTATCAACAAAACAAAAGGCTGATTTCCCTCAGAAGGTATTCTCCAGCAGACTGTATGGAATGAAGTGGGACTGCTTCCCGAGTCTCCAGCCTGCTAGGCCTTCCCATAGAGCACAAACACACACATACACACGCACACACGCATGCATACATGCACACACCACACATATGCTTGTGTCCACATGCACACATCCTGCTGGTTCTGTTTCTCTGGAGAACACTTGCTAATATAGGAGGTATGCAAAAAATAAATTAAAAGGCTTCTCAAAGGAAATACTGTTTTGTTTTTCACTTAACTTACAAATAAATGTCTCTACAGTGACTTATTTTGATATATTTTTATAAGTACTCACTGGTTTTAAGTCAATATAAATGTGCTAAATTAAAACAACATATACGTAATCTAAGATCTAGTGAGATGCAAACATGTTATGTTCTATATTACAAATACTTTTTAAAGGCGAGAAGGCATTGACTAGCCAAGCTAAATAAGACAAAACGACAACAGAACTGAAAGCTCTATCACATAAACAAATGAATTTTTTAATCATTGAAATGAATCACAGCGGCTTTAAGAAAAGCACAGCTGACTATGTCTGGGATCACCATTTCATACTTGCTTACTACAGCTAGCACAGGGGAGACCCTGGCAGCAAAAGTAGCTACCACAGTTAGTTAATCTTCCATTCTATTGGGCATGACAAATTTAATTCAGTAGTTACATACATCTCAATTGGCTTTGAAAGTTATAAATTTATAAACTCAAGTTTCAGTTGCTTTTGGGATATCTTAGAAGGACTCCAACGTACAGTATGGCTCGTTAAGGAAGTAGGCCTTTAGCCTACCGGCTATGGGTGGGATAGGACCTCTGCTGGTCTTTTGTGTGTCAAACACACAGATTGCAAGCCCAGTGCCACTTTGAGATCTTTGGCAGCAGTTAACTGCAGCTCACACATGATTGAGCCTATATGATAATGAGTATTCAGAGACAGGTAATGCCTGGGGGACACTCACCAACCTAAGACAGAGCACCTGTGTGGCCTGGGCAGGTATCTCCATGATGGGTAAGGTGACCTGCTGACATCCCACGCAACCCAAGTCAGAAGCTCATTATTTAATAAAAGGGGGACCTGTAGGTCCCTGGCCCCCATTTTGGGTAACTGTTGCCTTGCTTGCAGACCTTGATATCCTCCCTATGCTAATTCCCTGCCAGGTTCCACCCTCCTGAATGCTTAAGGGAAGTTCCTTGTCTGTGTATCCTGAATAATGGGCGTTAACAGCTTAGATACAAGATTGTAAAACATCAGTAGCGAACTTCTGCTCTCCGGGGTGCTCCCATTGTGCTGTAAGCCTGTATTTAAGACCTCCTCCCTCCTTCAATAAATGACATTCGGCATTTAAAATTTATATATATATATATATATATATATATATATATATATATATATATAATTGAATGAATACTGCAAATGTAATCTATGAATACCACAAATGTGATTAATATCATGAGTGTAATTAAAGAATATCATGAGTGTAAATTAAAAAATAAAAATTAAAAAAAGAAAAGAAAAGCACAGCTGAATGTTCATCGGAAGATGTCTTGTTTCTCTCTCTAAGGCAGGCCCTCGCCAAAACAGAGTCCTGTGAGAAAGGCCTGCTCAAAGGGAAATTACTTTTAGAAAGGTAACAGTAAACCTGCTTTGTTGTAAATTTTTGCATAAACAAATGCTTAATAGAAATAAGTCCTATATAAGTGTAGATAACAAAATAGCAATCAAAATGAAAATTGCTTCAATTCTCTCCACCTTCTTCTCTGCTATGCCCTGGATCCAGGCCTCTCTCCAACATAGGCAGGTGCTAATGACGTCATTAGTTGCTGCAGAAGAAACAGAGGACTAGGAACATGTCTTTGGGAGAAAAAGTAAATACTCTCTCAGTTTACCTTTAAATTTAAAATAAACAGAAAATAAACAAATGAAACCAGTTTATAGAGAACCTGTCTAATATAATCACTGCCCTAAGGACTAAACCAAAATTTTTATTTCCAATGTTTCCAGCTGTATTTCCAAAACAAAGACTAACAGCTCCTGCTCTTAAAAGGCACAAACACAGACAAAGTAAGTGACAAGCAAACAGGCAACAAGTTAGACCGAATTATATTGCTATGAACTGTCACACAAAAACGTTAGTCTTTCTAACCCTAGACTACTGGCTGACACTACATCTCCCCGTACGTGGATGGTATTTTCTAGCAGCAAAATCTCACACAGAATCTTGCCTCATAAAAATTAAAAGTCAAGTCAACTTTGAAAGCAGATGAGATCAGAATATGTTAATCCCTTTAATGTTCAGACAGGAGGCACACATACATTAATGTCCATTCTTACCTTGTCGAGCTGATCCTGAAGGCTAGTGGATGCTTTATAGCCAAGCTGTAACAGCATTGCTTCTGCAGCATTTTTTTTGGCTATCTTTTTATTAGGTCCTGTTCCAGTAGCAACTTCATTGCCCACCTTGACCTATAGAGGTTACAGAAATTAATTAGTTGTACTAGCAAACAGGAAGTCCTTACATTATAAGGCAATGTATAAGACTAAAAAAGAAAAAAAAAGTTAGTTCAAAATAAAATAGAAAGATAAAATCTCACTCATGTAATTTTAATATACAAGTGAAACTACACATAGAAATTCTGGTGGTTATCTCAGGATGGCATTCTTCTAGGACTTTTATTTCCTCATACATTTCTGTATTGTTTGATTTTTTTAAACCTTACTCATTTAAGCAAATAAAAAAGAAAGTTTACATCAACACAGTATTTGTTCTAACTACATTTTGTACTCTTTATTCCCAGTAAGAAACTGAGAAAGTGGAAATTCATGTTGGTGTCATTTAAACTAATGTCCAAAGTTTATATGAGTTTACATTAGGGCTGGAGACACTGCTCAGTGGTAGACTATTTGCCCAATATATACAGGGTTCTAGGTTCAATATCCAATATGGAAACATATCATATTAAACAGTTCCTAAAGAAAATTAATATAAGGCTGAGTATAATACTATGGTGCAGAAAAAGACTTCCAAGTGAATCTTGGAGCTAAGAAATTCAACTTTCTGATTTCCCCTGTACAGAAGATGCTGTACATTATTTAACAACTCCCTGACCTTCAAACTCCTCGTCAATACAGCAGGAATACCAACAACTCTGTTTCAGTGTTGCTTTGGAAATTAAGAGAATCTATGTCATTCATAACTGCTTAGTGAACAGCAAACTGCCTGTTACCTTTTGTAAGCAATTTAAACAGAATGTGTGCAAACACACACACACACACACACACATTTAAACATATGTGAGCCATCTTATATGCACATTTTCTGAGTTGAGTAAGACTGTTTTAGAGAGGCATGTACTAAGAGAAGTAAAATCTTAAAAATTAAATTGAAAAGTTTAACTATAAGGAGGAGTTTACAAAATGACATTAAAATATTGCTTCTCTTACAGAGGATTCAGGTTAGGTTCACCAACACCCAACATGGCGGCCTACAACTATAACATCCCAGGGATGTGGTGCCCTCTTCTTGCCTCTGCAGGCAAAACACATTATACATACAAAATACAAATTATAAATAAATCTTTAAAAGAGAAAATACTAATAAATAGAAGCACGTGTCATGCTTATAGGTTACAGGAAACAGTGATACAGTGATTCATGTGTCGATCCATCTATAAGTTCACTGAATTCCTATCAAAATCTCACATGTATTTCACACAAGTTGACAAGCTGATTCTAGAGTCTCTACAGTAGAGCAAAGTGCTAAGAACAGGCATGGTTCTGTGGGAATAGAAAGGCACAGCACCTCTTTGCTCATCTGAATTTTTATATAACTACCATAAGAAAAGGGCAGATAAATTTGAGTTTATTAAATTACTTTTGGTCTAAAAAAGATACTACTAGATATAAAGCAAAGAACAATCAGACTGCAACCCACAGAACCAGGGAGGCTACATAGCAGGGGGGACCCTAGGATGAGTGTGGCTTATAATAAGTTTTGGTTTTACTCAATCACTGGGCAAGCCTCAATGAAACATTTCACTATTAGGATAAGATTTTGTACTGTATCAAACTGATAATAGAAAAAAAAAAAACTTGCAAAGGGGGTTACTCAGGACAGGGCTGGAGTATTATTATATTAATCATAATAATATGATTAAATATAAAACAGTTAATGTAGTTAGATAATTAATATTATTAATAATAAATGGCTTGTTTTCATGATTACCAAAAAAAAAAAAAAAAGAAAGAAAGAAGACCCAGCTTCATTAGAGACTGATGGGGAGGGCCCAGTCCATTGTGAGTGCTGTCACCCCTGGGCTGGCGGTCCTGGGTTCTATAAGAAAGCAGGCTGAGCAGCAAATGAGGAACAAGCCAACAAGCAGCACCCCTCCACGGTCTCTGCATCACCTCCTGCCTCCAGGTTCCTGTCCTGTGTGAGTTCCTGTCCTGACTTCCTTCAATGATGAACAGTGATTTGGAAGCATAAGCCAAATAAACCCTTTCATCCTCCACCTCCTGCTGCTGCAAAAAAAAAAAAAAGAAAAAGAAAAAAGAAAGAAAAATGGAAAGGAGGAAGTCTGCGGCTCAGTGTTAGTTAAGCACTGGCTACGCATGAGGACCTGCATTCGGATCCCACAGAACCCACATAGGGTGTGTACACAGGGTAGGTGACTCTCCTGGGATCCCAGCCTTGAAAGCAGAAGGCCAAGAAGGTATTCCCAGAGCAAACTGGGTAATGAAGAGCCACAGAAGCAAATTCTGGGTTTAACTGGGAGACCCCACCTTATTGAATAAGGTAGAAGAGAGAGAGAGTGAGGATAGGTCCTGACATCAACCTCAGGTCTATATACACACAAATGCCTCTCTCTCTCTCTCTCTCTCTCTCTCTCTCTCTCTGTATATATATACACGTGTGTGTGTGTGTGTGTGTGTGTGTGTGTGTGTGTGTGTGTGTGTGTGTGTATGTGTGTGTGTGTGTAAAACCTCCTGCTCCCTCCACACATATATGAAAAAGTAAAATTATAACACAGGGAAATATGAAATGGTTCCCATGCTGGGGCTTCCTTCAGAATTGATCCCTATGAAGTCACATTCTTAAAAGCTACTAGAAAGTAAACAAGAGACCCCAACACATAATCCATGTCTGATAAGTTGGGTTATGTTATCAGATGTCACTTTGCTTAAAATAAAAATATTTTAAAAAATAAAGCTCCATGGGTGAGGGACTGGAAGGAGAAAAGGGAGGGGAAACTGGCTGAGATGTAAAATAAACAAACAAATAAATAAATTTATTTAAAATAAAATAAAAGAGGGCATGGTAAAAAAATTTAAAAAAAAACTAAAACTCCAACAGCTTCATGCCACTTCCACAACATTTCCCTGACAATCAACTGGGTGTTAGCAATGACCGCACATACACACAGGTAAATAGTTTCCAGGTGGACAGCGTGGTCATTTTCATTCTATTTTGTGGGTCTGGTTCTTGTCTAAAACCCTAGCAGCAGTTGTTCTTCCTATTCTAGAACATACAGATTCCTGTCTGGCTTCCACAGTTGAGTATAATTAGCTATTTATATTTTCAGTTTTATTTAAGCTACAATTTCCATCACTACGTTTAAGCTTTAGTAAATCAATCACTTTTAAGAAACAGTATTAACAACACAAAGGCAACAAACTAGAACCTTACACATAAATATGCAAACGATATAGTACAGGAATGTACTCCTGAGGAATTTTAGTCGACAGCCTGAATGACGGTTGTTGTAGCACATGAAACTACAGATGTTCACTGCAGGGCTGCTGCTGTCCAACTATCACAAATGCAGTGCAAAGGTGGAGAGTGTGTGGAAACAGGCCACTGCTTTTCTCCCAAGTGAGAAGGTCCTGCTGATGCCAGGTGGCAGCTTCTGTGGACTGCACTGGGAAGCAGGGACGCTCACGGCAGTTCCTTGAAGCAGCGTGAACTCACAGTCCCTGCCTATCGGTGTTGGCCTGACCCTGACCTCAACACAGCCCTAAGGAAGATGTGTTCTCACCCTCAGCTAGTCCCTTCTAATACCTGCTGTTTTTCTCGGGCTTGGCCTGTTCCCAGACTCACCAGCCCTTACTCTGTTCTGGAACAACTGTTGGTGAGAAGATAGGCCAGCTGCGTCAAAAGCCTCCTCCGCTTCTCTGGGGGTCAAAAGGCTCACCAGAGTAAACAGAAACTTTCATCTGCGTTCACAGGCTACACACACCTCACTGGACGTCCTTCCAGTTCCTCTGCCCCAGGCCCACATCTCATCTCTGCAGGCCTGATGCCTTTAGACCCAGGCTCCTGCCTCTGGACTTGACTGCAATGCTGGTCCTATCCTGGCACCAACTGTTCATTGTGTCTTCCAGCTTTCCACCTGACCTATCCCGATCTTTTCTAAAGACTTCGTTCCTTCCTAACAGGTGTTTCCCAGACTCACTGTCCCTCCTCACCCAACTGTCTGTAAGCAGTTAATTCAACAGTCTGAGCTGTTATCCCAGAGTAACCCAGTGCTGAAAGACCACACTGCTGAGTAACTCTCATTCCTTGCTACCAAACACAATGGTCACTCAAAGAACCTCATGATTATAAAAATAAAAATGCACATGAGTCATCTTCCTACAGAGCTCACAGATGGTATAAGATTACAAATAAGATTTTACATTAAAATATTAATGTCTGAGCAAAGCAGCTCTCTACTATGCTGCAGATATAAGATGGTCAGATTTTTGTCTTTAATCATTTATATGAGCTGAACCCTCAACGATAACTAAGAAATAAAAAAGTTCAGAAATAGCATTGAAAATTGTGGTGGTATTGTGTTCCCCAAAATATTGTGTACCTTAATAAACTTATCTGGGGTCAGAGAACAGAACAGCCACTAGATACAGAGGCTAGAAAATGGTGGCACTCACACCTTCAATCCTAGCATTCCAGAGACAGAGATCCCTCTGGATCTCTGTGAGTTCAAGGCAGCATTGGAAACAGCCAGGCATGGTGACTCACGCCTTTAATCCCAGGGAGTGGTGGTAGAAAGCAGAAAGGTTTATAAGGCATGAGGACCAGAAACTAGAGCATTTGGCCTGGTTAGGTATTTGGCTGGTTAAGCTTTCAGGCTTTCTAGCAGCAGTTCAGCTGAGAGCCATTCAGATATGAGGACACAGAAGCTTCCAATGTGGGGAAACAAGACCAGCCGAGAAGTTGGTCAGGTGAGATAGCTGTGGCTTGTTCTCTCTCTCTGATCTACCAGCATTGACCCCAATAACTGGCCTCAGGTTTGATTTTATTAATAAGACTCTCTAAGTTTCATGCTACAGAAAATTTCATTATCTTTCACTGAGACTGAAGAAATTTGCTTTATATATTTTTTAATAACTTGGAGATCTTAATCAGAAGTTAATTAAGTATAAAAGTTAGTATGATTCATAATAATACAGTATATTCATATGTAATTTAGTTATTATTTTCTGTTTGAAAATTAAAACCTCTCTCCAAAACAAATGAAAAGAGTTTTTGTTCCTCAGATTCATCAGCCCTTGTATACAAAAAGAAATTTACTCTGAAAAGCTACACATGGTGGCATATGCCTGAAATCCAGAGGACAAGGAGTTCAAAGTCATCCTTGGCTACATGGTGAGTTCAGGGCCAGCTTAGGCTACATGAGTCTCTGTCACAACAATACTCCTACCCTCAAGGAATAAATTTGCTTTGGAACTAACTTTCCCAATAATGTCATTGAAAATTTTCTTTTCTTATTCAGTAATCAACACAAGTAACCTGTATTCATTTTGTAACATAGAAACTCAGTTTAGGGAGCTATAATAGATAAAAATGAGCACACTATTTCCAGCTATCTTTCTTCTACGTTGAATTATACCATGATAATACTGTTTAATGAGTTGATACAAAAGTCCTTCCTTTAATAAGGTTGTTATAATACTGCGATGACTCTATTGGAGTGTCTAGGGTGAGGGCGGCACGATCTGAATCCAGTGGGAAAGCATGTAGAAGCATAGCCAAATGTCCCTGTTTGACTCAATGTGTATGACTACCATAAAATGGGAGCTAGCCAAAGATACTCTGACCTCCTCTCTCAAAGTGGGTGTTCAATACACTCCACGGAAAAGGAACTGTAACACAACCCAAAGAAGATTATATCCAAATACGTGTCTGTAGTTTCAACCTTTGGTATTTACAAAACAGATCCTTGAGTTCTTAAGAGCTAAGAATGTAACAGCCAAAACATTAATACACTCTACTTAGCGAAAATGCTAGGGCAGCCTCTGAGTCCTAATGATACCTAGACACTGCATTTATGAACCACAGGAAAATTCCTAACTTTGAACTTGAGGTTTCCAGCAGTCTGACAGGAAAGCAACAACTACAGAGTAAATGTTTATTATAGCCCCAGTATTTATCAATACTTGGTATCATATACATACAGAAGTGCAAAACTTAGCTATGTGTGGGTAATTAATTAATACAAAGTTCCACATTTGGATGTTGAGATATCTGATATACAGTCAACACTTAGTAAATAGTTGTTGATTTTATCTGTATTGTATGAAAGGTAAGATCCTTGAGTTTGACCATAAGTTTCTCTCACAACAGAAAAATTTTACGTTCAAACACAATAAAGAAAATTTAAGTACACACTGGTTATTAGATTCTTCTAATGAATATTACTGTAAGAAAAAATATAATTTTCAGAGCAATGCACTAGGTTAAGTCTAAAACAACAAGGTTAGAAGTTAGCTATAAAATTTCTATAGAGGCATAAAGAAATCAAGAGGAAAGTGAGAAGTCACAGCTGAATCCAGTGTGGCAAAGATCTTACTTGCTGTATGGGGTCCAGGATACTATTTTCTTCCCACCTTTCAATATCCTTTTAAGGATGTATTTTATTTTTAAGTGTGTGTATGTGTGTGTGCACGTGCATATGTACTTGTCTCTGTGTACGTATATGACTACAAGTGTAGGTGCTCAAAGAGACCAGGGGTGTCTGAGAACCCCACCCGGGTCCTGGAGCTGGAGTTAGAGGCAGTCATGAACTGCCTGTTGCAATGTTACGAACAATCTGATGGAGTGTGAGGAGCTGAACTTGGGTCCCCTGCAAGAGGAGCGCACACTCTTAACCACTCAGCCAGTTCACCAGCCCTGCGTGTGCTTCTTAATACAAAATCAGAACCAAGGTTGCTCCAAGCGTATGGCTTGAACTGACGATCACAGAAGGGTCCGGCCAGGCTTGAAAAGAACAAGGCAATTTGGGTATTTGACCTCACTCCTAGCTCATACCGAGCAACCAGTCTTCAAGTTTCTTGGCTGCAAAATAGTTAGATCTCTCCCTCAGTCCCCACCAGGGTCAGCTGGCCAGGCCAGACGTTCTAATTTTCCAGAGAGCTCCATAACCTTATGCCCTTGGCCCATTTCCATCCCCTACATCTACCCTTCTTATTTTGTTTCTAATGCCCTTTGTCTCCGAACATAATAGTTAGTCACCCTGGCTGTAAAATGCAACATGAAAAGTTAAAAGACAGACATTAAATGATAAACTGTGGTAAATAACCCATGTGAACTCACAGGCCCTTCCAAATCTCATGCTGTCTATCTAACACGTCCTTGACACCAGCAAGTTTCCAAGTTGATAGGTGAGCCTAAAAAGAATGAACACTCTACAGTGTAAACATAGTTGCACGTCCTTCCAAGGCCCAGCCTGACTTCACCACATCACTGTGCCACCCTGGGAACTCCTCAGTTTTTTCACTAATTTCAGAAACATTGACTATGAAGGCTGAAAATACCTGCATCACAAACTCTCGACGTCGAGGCATTCCTCGTTCTGAAAGTAAAACGTAATCAGGCTCCTTCTCCTTTCTGGCCTGCTGGATTTGGGCCAGGCGGCTGATGGGGTTCATTCCTTGACCATACTCAGGTCCAGCCTAAGAAAATAATTTAGGAAAAATTTCAGCATCTTGATTGCAAAACTTGGTAGACCATGGAAAAAGCAGCGGTTCTCTACTGCATCCCTAGCCCCCCAAAACTGACTGGAAGGGATAAATCAGAGTCATTGAGAAGATTTGCAACAGAACTTTGTAAAATGGACCCAACATTTAGTTAGGCTTCCTTGGGATTGGGGTTCAGAGATAATGCTTTAAACCTGGGTGATCTCTTCAGGGTGCGAGGGTCACTCACAAATAGCAATAGAAAAAAGAACAGAACAGGGTAAGACATGAACTGTGAGCAGATACTTGCAACATGTAACTTTAAAAAGATGGATCCAGGCTCCAAAACATACTTTTAGAAACTCCTAAAAAAGTTAAGAAAAAGAAGACAGGTAAAAAGTGATGAACTGATGCATCACAAGAATGAAAATGGAAAGCAAGACCAATCAACCTCATCAGAACTTGGCAAATGCACATTAAAACCATGGTAAAGTATGAATATAACCCACCTGCCTGGGAAACGTGAGAGGTACAACAGCCCCAACGGTAAAAGGTGTGCTGGACAGTTTTATGTCAAGAGATGCAAGCTCAAGTCATCTGAGAGGAGGGAACTCAACAGAGAAAAGGCCTCCACAAGACTGGCCGTAGGCAAGCCTGGAGGGCATTTTCTTAATTAGTGATTGACGTGGGAGGGCCCAGCCTACTGCGGCTGGTGGTCCTGGGTTTATAAGAAAGCAGCTGGAGCAAGCCATGATGAACAAGCAGAAAGCAGCACCTCTCCATGGCCTCTGCATCAGCTCCTGCCTCCAGGTTCCTGGCCTGCTTGAGTCCTGTCCTGACTTCCTTTGATGATGAACTGTGATGTGGAAGTGTAAGCTGAATAAGCCCTTGCCTCCCCAAGTTGCTTTTGATCATGGTGTTTCATCACAGCAATAGCAACCCTCACTAAGACAGGAGAGGAATGAAAGAAGCTTGCAGGAGACCGGGGGAGAGCAGAAGGCGGTAGCTTACTATGTTGCCAGGCTGGCCTTGAACTCCTGAACTGAAAATAGTCCTGAGGAGCCCAAACTATGAAGTACATTGTTACCTGACTGACAAGAAGCACAGCAGGAGGGATGGGAGCACTAGAGAAATGTTTAGGTGAGGGATCAACAGGATCTGATGATTACTGGACACAAGGATTAAAAAAAAAATCAGTGTCAGATGGTTGGTGCTGCCAGCCACTAGATGGAGAAAGATGTACCAGGGAACATGATAAACTTTGGACAGTGAATTTGAGGTGCCTGTGAATTGTTAAGCAACAATGTGGAGCACATGGGGTAGACCACAGAAGCACACTGGGAAATCATTCCTCTAAAGGCTGAACTGAACCACTAGGTGTAACGGAGAAACTAGGAAAAGAGTAAAAGACTGCAAACCTCAGAACCAGCGAGGTGGCTCAGCGGGTAAGGCACCTGCTGCACAAGCTGGATGCCCTGAGTTCAGTCACGAGAACCCACGGTGGGGAAAGAAAGAACAGAATCCTCCAATGTCCTCTGCCCTCCACATACGTGCACACACAAACACAAAATAAGTAAGTCTTTTAAAAAGACGTAAACCTCACAAGTGCACTTGTTAGGCTGGACATGAGAGAGGAATGGAGATGGTTAGCTGTTGATAAAGTCTATCACAGCCAAAACTACAGGTCAAATAAGTTAGAAAGGGTCACTTGCAAAGTGTAAGTGATCAGACTAGAGAAATGGGGAGGGGGTTAAATAAAAAGAAGGAGGGAAAGGTAAAATAACAGTAAGACTGTCTAAACAAGTTGTAAGGAATCATACTATTAACTACAACAAAAACTGTGATAAATGTAAATCTGTGTATAAATGGAATTTAATGTCGGAAGGATCTATAAAGTCTCACTAACATGGCTGCCTAAACATGAACTGAACACAAACAACATGCCAAAGTGATGGGGAAAGACCACGAGGCCTCAACCCTTTCCAAAGAAGTACAGGCAACTCAGGAAAACTGAGGCTGGGACAAACAGTCTTCCCCGGGGAAGAGTGGACCAACTGGTTACCCAATGCCAAGTGGCCAGCCCTGAAGCTATACACATGCAAGTAACATTATACAGACTGAGGAGGTTAGATTTAGGAGAATACACACACATGCATATGTGTATGTATATGCATGTGGCAACAATTAATGAAAAAAGAGGCCATGAATTTAAAAGAGAACAAGAAGGGTATAAGGGAGTGTACGGAGGGAGGAAGAAGGAAGGAAGAAATGGTATAATTATATTATAATCCCAAAAAGAAAAGAAAAGGCTTTGGGAAAGAGAGATGATGAAAATGCCAAGTACAGACCATACCTAAGAAGCCTCAGTGAGCTCCTAAGAAAAAAGTGAAGAAGCAGCTGTGGCACTTAGAGTTGGCACCACACGTGAAGACGCTCACATCAATCTGTGCTTCCAACAGGAGGCTGCCTGTAATGTCCTTAGACCTGCTGCATCTTAGGCTCTTCTAAGGACGTCTCTATGTCTCAAAGAAACAACCACTGATACGGATTTTAGTGACAATGAACCATACGCACTAATATAAAAGGTAAAGGTAGGAATCTGAGAACACTATTAGTGGCTTGATTTCTTTCTTGAGATTACTACGCCCGTGACAGTTAAGTTATTATTAGCTATCAAGTCTAGATTATCCTAAACACCAGTAAGGTGTCCTTATAAAAATTAGGTCCAGAAAATTTATCTCCAGTACTGGGAAGCCTCCTTTGAAATCTTATCTTAAAGAAGACATATTAAAAACAGATAAGAACCCAAAGAGATCATCTGATAAACTGTACATGTTAAGAGGGTGACTCCATAAACCATCTTTAAATCCAAAAGGAGTTCACAATTAACCAGTTTCTAATCGACACTGTAGGTAGAAATAACTCAACCTAAAACCTGACTCTGTGGTGGAAACTTGTGTTCGTCAAACACAAATGGCCTCCCCTGTATGACAGCATGATACATCACAGAAACGTTAGGGATAATGAGACATTGTGATGGTTTTTATTATTTTAAGTAAAATGAAGGTAACTCATCACAGATCTTCTTTATTTCTTCTGAAAAAAAGGAGTCATACATCCCAGATGAGTAAAATATATAAAGACATGAGGAAAATAATAAAAACTCAAGATAGTATTCCAAATAAATCTATTTATTGGCCTACAATATATTTAAAATCATCTAGATTCCAGCTCATTATAAGAACTTCCTTTCTCAAAATAGCAGCCTACATTTCAGAAAATCTCCAGGTTTTATTTTACATAAGACAGATATAGCACAAGTAATTCCAAGTGTGATGTATGCAAGGAAGAATGCAGGGTGGTTATCCAGTCTAGAGTAAGAGGCTCAGAGAACATTCCAGAATAACATGTTTTTAAATATGTTAAAGGCACTGTTTCCCCTATCCCTAGGATCTGGAAGATAACATTCTAACAACTGTTTTTCAGTGGCTATAGCTAACACAGGAATTAGATTTATATATCATTTTAGAAATGTATGTATCTTTATCTAGCTTAACAGCTTAACATTCTTATTACAACTGACCTGAGTTTAATGGATACTGTGATCAATCTTATGTGACCATTTTGATATAAAGCACTGTTCTGTCATAGAAAAGCTAGAGACTATACTAGGGATTTTTTTTTGATAGGTCATGTGACTAGACAGCGTCAGATAATAGGCCATCTTAATATTTGAGTAATTATTGCATCAGTAACTTAAAAATATTTCATGATTATTAATGCATTCTGTGCAGTGCTTCAGCAAAGACAATCTTACAAAGCAAGAACAAATATTATCCACACTTGATTAGAAACACGACACAATTTGCTTAGGCCAGGAAGTCACCCTCAAAACGGACTGCAAAGGCTGCACTCATAACAGCTACACCTTGCTCTCTGCTGGGTGCACCCAGAACCACCGTGGCTCATGATCATTGAATCCATATGCGATTTGTTTTTCCCATTTATCTCTACCTTACGTAACACACAGAATGCACACCTCACATTTTCTTCTCAGTGAAACAAACTCAGTTTTCATTAAAAAAAAGAACAGGTTGTTATTGTTGTGTAATGTATGTATTTTCAAATAAAACAGAGATGCAAAGGTGAAAACCCCATTAGAATATACAAAGTGTACCCCTGCACAATTCAAACAACAGAAACTCATCAATGATTATTAATTATCTGTAGTCCTTGATTCAAACATGCATGTGCCTGTGTGTGACAAGTGAGCTGAGTTAGGAACGGAAATAGTAGCAATCGGAGGCTTTCTCTAGCAGTAGAGAACTTCAGTTCACTCCTGTCATCTACACTGAGCATTTGACACCGTCTGTCTGTACTAAACGCTACGTTATACACTCTCAACTCAACTCTGCCCCTTTTTTTTTTAGCTTTTTAATGTAAATCAAATATGACCCAATAAAAGAGTGGGTTACAACACCTTGAAAAGCTGTCTGTTCTGCATTCTTCCTTGGCAAGGTTGGGGAATGAATGGAAACACAACAAATGCATTGATCTCGGAGGTCTACCCTGAGGAGTAAGTATGGCAAAGCACACACAGCATGGGACAGAGTCAGTTTTCCCATGATGCTTCTGTCATTCCTGCTGCATTATTACACGATTACTGTCCTGTACAGTTCATGACATCTGAAGAAGTGACAGTGCACAGTGCTAGCCAAGCTCCTGCTGCTGCTGCTGCTGCTGCTGCTGAACACGGGATCAGAGCACTTCCAGCTACTCCACAAGATGGCCAAAAAGAAATGAGCAAATTTTCTGAGCATGCTTTGTAAAGCCTTACTTAGAAAATGAGGAACAGTGGCTGGGAGATAGCTCAGAAGAGAAAACACTTGCTGCCCATTGTTTTGGGATATTCCTTTACACGGTGTGAAGATGCGTCACTGTGATTGGTTTAAAAAAGAGCTGAAGGGCCAAGAGCTAAGCAGGAAGAGGTTAAGTGGGACTTCTAGGGACAGAGAGCTCTGTGAAGAAGAAAGGCAGAGTCGCCAGCCAGATGTTGAGGAAGCAGGATGGGCACTACAGAGTAAAGGTAACTGAGCCATGTAAAAGAATGTAGATTAAAAGATAAGGTTAATTTAAGTTATAAGAGCTAATGGGACAAGCCTAAGCTAAGGCCAAGCTTTCATAATTAATAATAAGTCTCCTGTGGTGATATTTTATTTGTGCACCCCAATAAAAGCTTATCTGGGGATCAGAGGAAAAAGCCAGCCACTATAGTAAACATAGAAGTCAGGCAATGGTAGCACATGCCTTTAATCCTAGCATTCAGGAGGCAGAGATCCATCTGGATCTCTGTGGGAACAAAGCCAGGCTTGGTGGAACACGCCTTTAATCCCAGTGCTAGTTAACCATAGAGGTTTGGAGATCTGGACAGACAGACAGGAAGTGATAGAGCTGGGCGGAAAAAGGAAGTGATGAAGCTAGGCAGAAAGAGGAAGTAAGATGGCAGGGCACAGAAAGGTATATAGGCGTGAGTATAGAGGAAGCAGCTCTCTCTGGAGGCTGAGGAATTGGCAAAGTGAGGTTGGCTGTGGCTTGTTCTATCCCTCTAATCTCTTCAGTTTTCACCCCAATATCTGGCTCCAGGTTTTTTTTTTTTATTAATAAGACCATTTAGCAATTCGTGTTATAGTCTCCATGTCATTTTTTGTGAGCTGGCAGCCCAAAAAGAAAAATCTGTTTACAGTCCGTGCATGTGGACCACAGTGGTCCCTGGCACACACAAAAATACCTAGTAGCATGGTATCCTGCCTATAATCCCAGTATATAATGGCAGAAATTGAGTGTTCCCCAAAGCAGGATGGCTAGCTGAATTGGTGAACTCTGGGTTTAACTGAGAGTCTCTGCCTCAAAAAATAAATAGAGAATGATCAAGGAAGATACCCAATGTTGACCTCAGGCCTGAACACACACACACACACACACACACAGATGCACACACACAAAATAAAATAAAAGGAGGGATAATGTCATCTACTTTACATGGTCATGCTGAGAATTATACTAAAGGGGACACAAATGGATGCTAAGAAACAAAAGTACATAAAGGAATAAAATTATCATTAGTTTATGGTCACATGTTCTACATCTTGATTTAGAACAGGATACAGGAAAGAAAAGAAGGTGGGATAGAAGCAGGGAGAGATGGAGGGGGACAGAAAGGAGGGGGGAAAAGACTGAAGTTATTTTTTCCGCACTGGCTCAGGGATCTGTCCTAAGAAACCTGTGTCAACAGCCTACAGCCAGTATACTATGGTCACATGTCACTCAACGATGGAGATGCATTCGGAGAAAATGTCATTACATGATTTTTGTCTTTATGGAAACATCACAGTGTACTTACACAAACCTAGATGATATAGTCTTCTACACACTTAGGCTGTGTGGTGTAACAACTGTTCCTAGGCTATAAACCTTTATGGCATATTACTAGAAACTTAAGGCAACTCTAACTCAGTGGTGTTTGCAATATTTAAACTATATAAATACATGTAAACATAAACAAGTATAATAAAAATGCTATAATTTTCCTGCTCCATTATGACTGTATAGGACAAAAACCATACATGTGATCTATTTTGACCAAAAATACCACATTGTGGCCCATCACTACAGTAATTAAGTGAAAGAAATGGGTATTCACAAGTACATGCTTACCTTTACTATTGTTTTAGGACGTTTTTTAAAAAATAATTTTGGCTTCTCTACCACAGGAAGAGGTGGGAGTTTTTTAAGCTCCTGTAAGACAGTGGTTGCCGCACGCTTCTTGGACAGTTTTTTACTATTTCCCTCTCCTTCTGCAGAAAATTCTCCCACTGACACCCGGGTAACAAAACTCTTCATATGTGGTGGTCCGCTTTCTTTAATAACCTATTAAATGCAAGTAGAACATCAATCAACACACCAGCATTTGTGTTTAACAGCATGAATCTTTCTTAATAGTCTCTCCAACTAATCTGAAGAACCATTCGAAAATTACAGCATCTCTTTAAGATAGCTATTCTAAAGTCTGATATCAGCAATGTTCATGTAAAAGATTTCTGACTCTTAATTTACCAAAAGTGAAAGAAATCTTCACAAGCACGTCATTTACAGTCAGTTATGGTTCCCCATATCTTACAGAACACAAAGCTAAGAGCGTAGAACATGCCATATTAGCTATGATTCCAAACTAGATAAGCCATCTGGAGTGAAAATAACATCATAACGTAAATATGTAATGTTGTCCTCTATAAAGGTAAAACACCAGAGGTCAAAAATGATATATTATCATTTAGAAGATGAAGTCTTATCATACAATGGCCCATTTTGTAGTATTACATAAATGATTATGATTCTATAAGATCATAATGGAGCAGAAAGATTGTACAGCATTTTAGTTTACATATATTTAAATATTTCAAATACCATTGAGTTATGAAGCATCCTCCTGTGGTAGACTTTCAAAAACAGAAAAATGATGAAAATTAACCTCCTGTTAGAGACCTCAAACACTATTTTCATAAGGGGATTTAAACTCTTGGGAATTCTGGTGATGTGGTCTGAGATGGTACACTGATAGACCATAAAAATGTGTAGATTTTCAATGTAAAGAATTACGGAGCTTTGAACTAGGAACCTTCCTGAACTATTCAATATGTTCTTACATTTAAACTATACCACCTTGTAGAGGGGAGATGGATGCCAAGTGCTGAATACTCAAAATCCCAGTTTCCTTTAAAGTTTTGACCTAAGGAACATATAGTGTTTGGTTTACCACTTACTTGGAATTTTATCTTCTAGTCTTGGAATCCAATTAGGAAAAGGAATTACAAACAGCATGGTATCTTAATAACCCAACATTAGTAAAATAAGGAATTAGTTGTGAGTATACTTTCCAAGTAACTTAAGTTTACTAATTTAGACACCAACTGCTCATTTTTACTGTTCTGAGGTACATGCTTATTAATTATAAAAGTAGTTTACTGGGCTGGGGAGATGGCCTAGTCAGGAAGGGTGCCTGCTGTGCAAGCACGAGGACCCGAGTTCAGATCTCTAGCATCCATGTAAAAGCCAGGCACCGCTGCACACATCTGTAAATCCAACACTGAGTGAGTGAACACAGGCAGATCTCTGGCACTCACTGGCCAGCCAGCCAAGCCAACCTCTGGTTTCAGTGAAAGATCTTTGCCCAAAAATTAAGGTAGAGGAAGGTCCCTGGCTCATTTCTGAGTTTTGGCTCCACCCCTTCCTCTGCCCTAAAAGGCAAAGAATGATTTATGCCATGTCAACCTCTAGGTTGAGAACATGGGTGCATGTGCACACACACAGGCATCACACATAGAGAAAAATGACGTACTGACTCAATGGGGATACTGGATGTTTAACGTTTTATTGCTCACATTAGATCATCAGTGTGTGAATATCAATACTCTACGCCATAAGATAGAGATGTGCAAAGGATTTCTATGACATAAAATTGCCTTTCTATTCATTTTAGTCTTTAAAAGACCCCACACTACAATGAGTTTTGGGTATGTGTTGAACACTTTTGGTCGGTTTCACAAGTTTTCCAGTGATTTCATGTTGGAATCAGTCTGTTGTGGAGGCCCAAATTACTCAAGGTCAGAGAATCTGAGCTTGCTTTACCCAGCAGGGCTGCATAAGGGGATGATCTGACCAAGGGCATGGTTACCAGGTGTTTGGAAGGGTCTACACTTGGATGTATCTAGCAAGGGGGAGGTCTTTTGCCTCATCCCTTGACATTATTCTAAAAAGCCCTTTTGAATAAAGTTCTGGGCCTTTGGGTATTGACCCAGGTCCTCCCAAAGCTGTCCTGTGTTTCTGTCTTTCTTCTCGTTGGCTAGGTCTATCATTCTACCTGATATTTTCTTATCCCTCTCTCCTCAAGAGCACCCAGAGTATAGTGGGGCACATCCCCACAGTCTGTCAAGTACTTTTTCTTCCTAATTTCGCTCCTGTCAATCTGCTACAGGCCAAGAAGCCAGGAAATATGACTTGTCAGAGTTGTGTTCCAGAAGAAAGCAGTATGTCAGTTCAGTGCTCCTGTCAATAAGCACAATCCCCAGAAGGTAAATGTTGTAAACCTGAAGGAGAATTCTCTCCACAGTTTGAGCTTATTTCCTCATTCCTGCCTACTTTCCAAACATGAGCTTCAAAGTTAGTCATTTCTTAAATGGAAGGCATTACAAAATTATTTTTAAAGTTTTCTCTTTTTAAAAATTTCACACACTTTTATAAATGTTTTGTTTGTACACATTTCATTGTAGAAATCTATATCATTTCTCTTTAGTGATTTGTCAGTTGATGTTAAGACATATTCTGGAACTAGTTTTGTCCTAGAGTTACGTATTTAGCATGTGGCAAGGTCCTAGGTATGATTTTCCGAGCATCTTCCCCAAAACAGGTCAAACATGTTTTGACCTCCATAAAGTTAAAAGGAATTGGATATTAGCATAGGATCACTCAACACTAACTTGACCCACACCTTGAATTAAATAGGATTAAAATTAATGATAAATAAAACACCAAATCCTATATATTAACAGAAATTATGATCAGAAAACAAATTTTATGGTCAAAACTGAAATGTCATATATAAAAAATAGCCTAGTACAGAAAAGACAAGAAGACCCACAATATTCATAACATTACAATAATTTCTATTTCTCTGGGGCATAAATCATTCCATGGTAATGGATCTCAACACAAGAAGCATGTGCATTCATCAAACAATCTAGGACATCATTTAACTTGTTTAAATAATCACAGAAAGGCACACGTACCTCAAAACTGACAGGCATATTTCTCTTCAGAGCGATTTCAAACACTAAGCTTATCTCAGACTTATTTGCATCTTTGTCATCGTCCATCTCTTTTCCTGATTCACCATTCTAAGTCACAGGAAACAAAACAAAACAAAACAGGGTAACAACGGAGCCAGACATCACACCAGCCTTCAGACTCTTCTGCAATCAGGTGGGTCTAGCTAAAGTTTGAAATAGCAGACATGGGCACACACAGTGGATTCTCCCGGAATTCTCACAAGTCAAGGCTATGCTGAGTTTGAAAGTCTTCTCCCCAGCCACACACTCTTTAGACCCAATTCTTTTACTGTAGAGCTGCACACCTGCCTCACTCCCAACTGTTGCTCTAACATGACCCATGGGCTTCCATAATAGACAGAGTATAGGATACAAACCAAGAAATGGGGAGTAGCTGGCATCATTCACTTATTCACTTATGGAATCCATAGTTCTGGAGGGTCTCATTGTGTAAGATAAGGGAATAAAGGGACAATTCTTGCTATCAGGAAGCTCACAATCTAATCAAAAATGGTTAACAGTTGCCATGAACAGTTGCACCAGCAGAGAAACATGTATGCCCACCATTATAACAAATTTCAAAGAAAGAAGACTACCATGTTTGGAGAAAGGATAATCTAGGAGACTGAACTGTAAGGTTTGAATAACCCAGCAGAAAAGAACAGAACACTGGCTATACTATAGGAAATGTCTGAACTAGAGATATTATTGAAGTCAATGGAGAAAGTAGATGAAACCATAAGAATGGGTAAAATTATCCAAGAACAGTCTTAGCATTCTAATTTACAAACTAAAGTAGAACTCCAAAATCTCAAACAATCTCCTCCTCTTTACATCCGTTGACCTCAGGCTGGGGACATGGCTCACCTAGGAGAGGGCCTGTCACGAAAGCGCTGGCCTACCTTCCTTGATCTCAGGTTAACACAATGCAATCGCTGACCAATACAAGGCACATTAAATGTAAGGCAAATGAATGTTACCTTCCATCCTTATACATACGTGCTTAAATCCCATGATGCCTGGCAAGCGACTTCCCCAGTGAACTGGGGTCTTCCCGAAGGGATGTATGAGTTTAGTATAGTGACAGGCATGTGAGAGAAAACTATCACGGTCCTTTCCTAGCTGAACAGATTATTTCCTTCATTACACAATTAATTTATTTGTCTGCTCAGTAGCCCCCCTGGGAAGGCACAGGGATGAGACTGCCACACTCAGCAGAAGCACACCTGGGGAGACTTTTCTGGAATAGGTTCATTCTGCAGCGCTTGAAGGGCTTTCATGGCAGCATTGTGTCTGGCAGCTTGGCGAGTCTTCCCTTCACCAAAGAATTCATTATTTCCTACAGTCAACTGAACATAAAAAATCTTGGGCATTGGGCAATGATACCTATAAAAAGAAAACACAAGCATTAGTTGCTGTGGAATATTATTTTAAAGTGTTACATTTGTTTATGCTGTGGAACATTTGTTTTAATGATGTGTCGTGTTCTTTTATGCTGCAATTGTTTAACTCTGTGAAGCTGTGTTACTGTGCCTGTCTAAAACATGTGATGGTCTAATAAAGAGCTGAATGGCCAACAGCAAGATAGGAGAAAGGATAGATGGGGCTGGCAGGCAGAGATAATCAATAGAAGGAGAAGAAGAGGGATCAGGAAGCAAGAGAGGATCAAGGAAAAGAAAAGAAGGGGTCAGCCACCCAGCCACCCAGCCAGACACGGAATAAAAAGGAAAGAAAAGATATACAGAAACAGAGTGGCAAAAGGTAGATGGGATAATTTAAGTTAAGAAAATCTGACAAGAAACAAGCCAAGCTAAGGCCAAGCATTCATAAGAAAGAATAAGACTCCATGTGATTTATTTGGGAGCTGGGTGGTAGGCCCCCAAGGAGCCCAAAGAGCCAAAGAGTAAAGAGTAAAAAAATAACCAACTATAATTAGTGGTAGCCCAATATGAGTCTATAACCACAATAACCATAAGATTATTTCACCCAAAATGTTAGCAACTATGGGATGTATTGTATATTCTCTTACTAACCCTAATACAATCTCAACCTCATGAATATATTTCTAAGGTAAAATGTGAGTCAATATAGCTATACAAATAGTGTACATTGGCTTCCATGAAAAATGTAACATTAAACAGAAATGAATGCAATAAAATTATCTAACTGTACCACAGAAGATTTTCTAGTGAAGTTTTAATTAGTTTTGATAGACGAGAATGGAATAGTTTGCCACTGAGAACAGGCAGACATTGCAGAAGTTGGAGACAGGTGAGCACATTTAGGTGGCTGCATGCACACTGCTGGGCTTATAATAATGGCGTACTAGAGCTATGGGGGTAGAGAGACAGCTTAGTGTGATATAAAGTAATAAAGACATCACATTGACATAACAAAAACTAAAGAATTTATGCCAATTTCTTTTAAAATGTTTCTATAACTGGCCACAGCACCTGTACATATTTCAGAAGGCAGCGACACTTCATCATGTATACAATGCACTACGATCAGATTAGGCTAACTGGCATGTGGACTACCTCAGAAATGCACCATTTCTTTGTGCTGGGAATGTTCAAAATGCCCCGTTTGAAATACTCACTTAACTTTTGTTACTCACAGCTATACTACACAGAACATATACATTGTTCCTCCAACCCAATGAACCTCATTAAATATCTTCTTATTCTCTCTTGCCCAACACCCTTTTCAGAATGTGGTAACTACTATTCTACTCTCCACATGTCTCAAGATCAAAGTATCAGCTTCCTGATGTACTCGAGAACAAGCAGTGCTTTTCTTCTGTGCCTGGTTCATTTCACTTAACAATGTCCACCAGCTCCACCCCAGCGCTGCACATGAAGCAATTCCGTTCTTTCTATGACTGAGGACACTGCATTGGTAGTCATGCTTTCTTTAGCTCTTTTTCTCTGGGTGCCACCACCACCAGGTAAACACCATTGTCAATGGCTGATTCTGTCTGCAGTGCACGAGGTCCCTCTGCTGCTACCTGTTGTGCTTTAGATTTTCCTGCTTTTTCATTCTTTAACTGGCAGAGAAAATGAACACAATCAAAACCCCGAGACCGTCATTTCTAGACTGTGTCAGAAGAAGCATCACAAAATATTCTCATGGTTGAAAACCTACCCAGATTTGCATTTAATGAGGCTGAGGGAGCAGAGTGTAACTAGGAAGCTGCTACTATTCGAGGGATAAGAGACTAGGAGAAGAAAGAACACATTGAGGAGAAACTTCACATTCGTTTCTTTGTTTTTGTTTTCTAGACAGGTTTTCTCTGTGCAGCCCTGGTTATCCTGGAACTCGCTCTGAAGACCAGGCTGGCCTGAAACTCCCAGAGATTCACCTGCCTCTGTCCCCCAAGGGGATTAAAGATGTGCACCACCATCACCGGCTTAAAAGAAATTTTAAAAATTAGGATAGATGATAAAATCTATCAACTCAACAATTACTTACAGAATGTCTTTTATGACAGGATACTATAAAAACAAGTATCATAGTAGAGAAGACAAACAGTAAGACATGTATGTAGAATATCTAGAGTGTTAGAAATACCTGTTTAAGAAAGAAAGAAAGAAAGAAAGAAAGAAAGAAAGAAAGAAAGAAAGAAAGAAAGAAAGAAAGAAAGAAAGAAGGGTTCAGAAGTATCAGACAGCTGTCTGTATAAGGTGGCTTGGGAAGGCTTCATTGAGAAAATGACAGCTTTGTAAAGACCTGAAATAAGTGGGGGAACCAAACCATGCCGGAACCTGGGACAGTACACCTGAGGTACACAGAATACCAAGCGCAGAGGCCCAGAGACATGCTCAAGTAACTAAGGCGGCCCATCTGGCTAGAGCTGCAGGGGTAAGGAAGGAAAGCCCAGGGTAAGAGGCAACCAGATTCTGCAGGCCTTCCTTAAACATTATTTTAAGGATTCACTTCAATCCTAAGAGAAATGGGTAGCCACTGTGAGCAGAAAAGACATCATCTACACCCTATTTTGGAAGATCATCTCCTGTGCTGAGGACAGACTGAAGGGGAAGGGCAGGAGAAGCAAGGGAGCTCTAACAAGAGCTATGAGAGAAGCCTCAGAAAGGGACAAACAGTGCCTTAACTTGGGTATCATAGTAGAAGAAAGAAGTAGTCCCCGAATTCTACATGAGTTTGAAAACAAAGATGGGATGGCCTACAGGCTGCCTCCGAAATCTAAGAACTTGTTCATAGTCACCCTGGAGCTTTAGAGGACTACTAAAGACTACACAAGGGATATGGGTGTGCTGGACGGACACCAGCAGCTCTGCTTTGGAAAGTGAAGCTTTTAGGGAGGTCGGACCTCCAGCAGATTTGTCAAGCAGACAATCATAGTTATGAGTCGGGGCTCTAAGAAAAAGGTCTAAGGCAAGGGTAAACTTGGGGAATAATCAATACAGAGATGGCATTCAAGCATGCAAGAAAAATACAAATTCTGGGGGATTCAGAGCTAACAGAAAGACCAATAAGCACAAGTCCCTAACTTGGAAAAGGCGTGTTAAGAAAGAGGGACTGAAGACACCCTGGGTAAAGACAAAGGAAAGTAGGACTGGGCAATATGATCACTGAACTGAGTGACCCAGCACCATGAACAGGATCAATAACGTGGAAAAGGCGTGTTAAAGAAGATGGGACTGATGAGACCCTGAGTAAACACAAAGGAAACCAAGACTGAGCAATATGATCACTGACTAGAGTGACTTAGCACTATGAACTGGATCAATTTTGATAGAATAATGGATTTGTAATTGTAACGCTAAAAATTAAGTTTAAAAAAAATCATTCCAGTGCTGGAAAATGTTTCCAAACCAAAGTCCAACTGAGGTCCTGCTTTTTTTTTTCTTTCTTGTCATGCTAGGGATTGAACCCAAGGTTTTGCATGTGGTAGACAAGTACTCTACCACCAAGTTATACCCTCAACTTGAAGTCACAACATATTTCAAATGATTATTAAATATTCAAGTAGTGGTAATCTTCAGACAGTCTGAGATAAAACTGGAGAGAGTCCACAATGTTAAAGTTTACTGGGCAAATGGGACTACATCAAGAAGATTTACTGAAGATGAAGATTGGTACCAAAGAGCAGATTAGCAAGGCAACAACTGAGACCCTGTGATGGAGAGACAAATGAAAAGGATCCATGTGAAGGAATCTAGAGAGAGCCTGAGGCTGGACTCTGATTAACACCTACGATCAAAGCGCAGGGAAGCAACAGATGGCAGAGGACAGAATAAAGAGGGTCAGAGCCAGAGAAGAGATTACAGCATAATGTCCAGGACAGGGAGAATCAACAGTGTCCAGAGGCTGGAGACATCAGCACACGACAGCAGAACAAGTCACTGTTTCACACGCTAAACATCATTTGTATGGCTCACAGTTTTCCATTATATTCTTAATAAGGTATTTTAAGTGAATATAAGTATCCTTATTTTTAAATTAGGAAACATAAAAAAATTAAAGAAAAAAACAATGACAGTAAAATACTATTTTTAACATCCAGAGTCTTAAAAAGAATTTTAAAACGCAATCTTTTTGTCCTTTGATTACAATAACTAAAGAGGGTATTGAAAGCACAACTCCCTATGACTTACTACTCATCCTTTTAATCCAAAAATTTCAACAGACCAATATGAATAGTGTATTATACTGTCCTCACTCTGACATCCACATGTGTAGTTTCCCACCTCCACACAACTGTACATATTTAATTGGTTCTATAAAACTTCAAGATACACTACTTGAAATCAGAAATCAACTCCTGAACTGATCTTACATGGCAAGCTTTCCCCATAGAGCAAATGCTTACAATTAATTATAAACTTCTGAAAACAGAGGTCCACAACTGGAATGCTAAGACCTTTAACTACAGCAGAGGGAGTGGGCGCCACTATAATCACTAAGGTCTGCTGACAATTACAAAACTCATTTTGGTTTGCCACAGAGACAAACAAAATTTCTGTTCATTATAACTTTACTGGAATATGATGTCATAACACATAACCATACTGAAACAATCTGCTGATTTTTCTGACCAAAATATTAATTGCACACTAAAGAGCCCTTGGGGCCTCTTCCTTTGGGCCATCAAATATGGCTTTATGTATGTGTATAGGCATGCATTTTGATATATATGTATATATAAATCATACCATATAAATATCAGAGGGAAAATTAAGTATATTGCATTTTTTACATAAAAAGTAAAATATCCTAGTAGTAACAACAGGAAATACCAAGACCTGATGCCTGACTTGTTTCATTCCAGTTTCCCTTCATCCTCTGGCTTAACAATGATTCTTAGTACTATACCCCACATGGTTTGAATATCTTACACATCACATCTCCTCAGAGCACCATGACAATTAAGATTAGCCAGAGCACTCTGATTAATAGCATCCAGACCGCACTACAGGAAAGATGACGAAGAATGCTTCATCAAACGGAGCACTGTGTGTAGAGGTCCTTGCCTCGAAATACTTATTTCCTTGGGTAAAGAAACACTTAAAGCTTCTTAACTTTCAAAGGTGGTATGTTCTATTTAATGACGTTCCTTTTCCTGTTCCTATTTTTTTCAAACAGTGAGCTCAATTTTGATAATCAACATTCAACATATGATGTATTTATTTCTACAAATTAGAATATATGTAACTAAGCAGCTAGAAGTCTGTGCCCAAAGCTTAGATTCCCATACTGTTACTACCGTTAAGAGATGAACCATGAAAAACCCTGCCGTGCGATGATTAAATGGGCTCTTCCCACCCACGGCCTCCACAGTGTGGCTCTGCCTTCATCAGGGCCATTTTCTGTTGTAATGAAAATCTACACTCCGATCCCAGTCTTCTGAATCAGTCTCTGCAGTAGAGGGCCCTGGGTTGCCTTGATGACTGACAAACTGTTGCAGAGCCAATGCTCTAGGCTATCCTTGCACAAGACAGCCTCAGCCACCAGGCATCCGCCTCAAAGGAGGGGACAGAAGCACTCCTTACGGAACACTGCTACGTCCTGTGTATCTGTTTAATCCTTACAGCGGCCTGCCTGGTATGACAGCAAGGTCCCGAAGCTCACTTTGAAGGTAACAACTTTCCCCAACAGAGTTGTTGAGAGTCAAATTCAAGTCTGCCTAACTTCAGAGGTTCAAGAAAATCTTGAAGAATTCTCTAAGACCAACAAGATAACCCAGTGGGTAAAGGTGCTTGTCACCAAGCCTGAAGACTTAACTCACTCCCTCGGACCTGAATGCTGAAAGGAGAAAGACCTTTGACTTCACAAACAGATGCTTGCGTGTGTGTGTGTGTGTGTGTGTGTGTGTGTGTGTGTGTGTGTGTGTATGCAACAAACAAACAGATAAACAAACACAGAGTGCCTAAAACTCTGCCTTATAATCTTCTAGCTCTGGCCATTTTTGTTTATTCCACCATCTCCTTAGTGGCCAGGGAAGCTAATGCAAGGGTTCTAAAGGTATGTGCACTAAGAGATGCTGTCACCACACGGCTGCTGAGGCAAACAGCACTTCACAGTGACTACCTGAGCTCCACAGCATGAAGTTCAAACACAAAGTGCTGGCAGTCACAGCCACACTGCTAAACAGCCTAGACTGTACAGAAGCCACTTACACGGGTGCTTCTCCACGCTTCACTGCTCCCTACTTGGTGGGTATGTGGGGGAGGGGGGAGAATAAACACAAAACACTGTAAATTAAAAAGCTTCCTTTCCCCTAGATACACAAGAAGTCTTCAAGACATATGAGACAATACAACAATCAAGAAAGGACACACGAGTCCTTTAAATTAATACTTCCCATCCTAATAGTTTCTAAGCAAAGGAAAACTAGCTTCCCATGTGTTACTGTGGCAATCTTCTACACCACATAACCTTGCTGTCCTCCCTAAAGTGACTTCATTCAAAGCCTTCTTTCTCAACTCCTTTATGTCTTCTCTCTAAACAACAAACCCATCCGTCCTCCCTATCATCCGGCTGTTGCTTTATTTCCAGCATCTCACGTTCCTAGATATCACTTTTACAAGGTGAGAAAGATACATTCCAAACAACATTCAGACCTAAAAAATTGGAAAATAATTACCTCATTTCATTCGGCAGTGTTACTCATAAATTTCAATACAGCTTAGACATTCATATGTCCTCTACAGGTTTATATCCAAAGCACATGAAAATGTTATCTCCTGATCTAACTGGGAGAGGCTGGGTTCTGTTTATATATAATTCAGACTGAAAACAGAGTGCCACTCAACCTTTCTATCTCAGTTTACTACTTATCTGTAAAATATTTGCAGAACCTATGATTTAAAAATTCTAAAGGCCCAAACTTAGCATTCAAATGATACTGGATTCTTTTTACTCTTTGTATACTTTTGGCAGCTCTAACACAAATTCTTTCCCTTGCAACAGAAAAACAAGTTTTATCATAAGGCTGTAAAGTAGTCTTGGCACATTTTCAAATTCTACATATATAAAATGTCTAGATAGTTCTTTCTTCACATCTATAAAATTTGAAAATACATCTTTTATAGGGTCTGAGTTTTAATTTTAAGGAATTCAAATATTAGGACTGGTTTAAAAAGATTCACAGGCAAGCTGAAAGAGTTTTAAGGGAGGTGTGAGGACATTGCTCCTGTTCTGTTTGTGGAACTCCCCTAATTATGTCTTAGGTACCTAGGAGAAACTACACAAAGAACATGAAAGAAATTCTGGGATAGGGGGTTTCAAAGCGGTAAGTTCAATGGCATGGTGGCATCACAGTTTCAAGTCTTTAGCTGCGCTGAAGTTAACTGGAAATGTTCTGCAGAATCAACTCAACAAAAGTAAAACTGTGTTCAATTAATTTGGTAGATTGACAGAAGGGCGAGAATTTAGGATAGGAGAGCAAGAAGACAGCAGTCGGCCTGTGTCACACCTGTCCACATAGAGGACTGTGCCGGGCAGAGGATGCTCTCAAGGCCTGCTGCTGTGAACACACCACTGGCACCCTCATGAACTACTCACACCTACTATTCTTGCTCCTTCCCTCAACTGTATCTACCTAAACCATCACGACCACATCAGTAACAGAGTTATGGCAAAAGAAGACTCTAGCCTTTAGATCATCCACACCCCCACAAACTCAATTCCATTTAGAGATGAGGAGAACAGGGAAAGGATGGTAACTAACCACCCCAAGACCACTTAATGTGAGCTGGCATCTGGGTCTAGCCAGGCCCACTGGTAGCCCAGGTTCAACCTCTCAACTAACCGCACAAGCATGAACTGAAAACTTTGAAGCCATGCTACATGTGAATATAAAGACCACTCAAATCTAGCTACACTTGGAGGAGACCTGGCAGATTCAGAATCTCTCTCTGAGCTAACGTCACAAGAAAGACATCCGTCACCAAAGGAAACACTGGGGACATTCTAAGTTGGAAACTGACTGAAAAGTTGCCCACTCCTTGTTTCTTCCTCGTCTCTCTTAGTCCAGCTCTCTGAAATCTGAGCTTATAAACTGTAACTTCTCCCACTTCCACAGTTCAGTTGGCCGGCCTATCTCCAAAAGAATACTAATAGAGGGAGCGGAGGGCATTCTTGACCTGTTCCTTACTAACGGGAACACAGCTGCGGTATCTCCAGTAAGCACAACACTGGACTGGACTAGATGAAGGGGAAGGAGGGAAGGAAGAGAGAGAAAGCAAGAATTTGAACAAATGTACATCTACAAGGTATATACTCTACAGTACCAAGAAAGCACCCAATTATTTGTTTTTTACTCTTTTGGGGAGCCCACCACCCAGCTCCCAAACAAATCACACATGGAGGCTCATTCTTAATTACGAATGCCCAGCCTTAGTTTGGCTTGTTGCTAGCCAGCTTTCCTTAATTGATCCTGTCTACCTTCTGCCTCTGGGCTCTTCCCATTCTCTTACTTCTGTGAATCTTACTCTTACTCCTTGGCTTGCTGTGTAGCTGGGAGTCTGGCCCCTGGAGTAATCTTCCTTCTCTGGTTACTTTTCCCTCCTCCCAGATTTCTTCTTCTATATATTCTCTCTGCCTGCCAGCCCCCTCCCCCCATCTATCCTTTCTTCTGGCCATTCAGCTCTTTATTAGACCGTTTATTAGCTCCTTATTAGGCGTTTTAGACAGGCACAGTAACATAGCTTCACAGAGATAAACAAATGCAACATAAACAAAAGTAACACACCTTAAAATAATATTCTACAACACCCAATTATTTAGAGTGGTGTACTTTCAAAGAACAGAATTTTTAAAAAAGAACAGAATTTAAAGGAAAAAATTCCCATTGTGCTTTCAGCATCTGTGTAGACAGTACTGACTTTATCTTTTACCTTTCAGTTAAATAAGCATTACTGACCCACTTTCCAATACCAAAACAACTCTCCATCGAAGTATTGTGGGTTCCATTTATCACTATTGTAGTTAGGACTGTCTCCTAATACGCGTAAGTAATAATCATCAAGGCACACCCTCCTGTCTTCTACACTAGCACTGCAGAATCAGCTGCCAGGGTTATTTTCAGTGCCTTAAAACAATCCGTTCCTTGATTTACAAAGACTCAGTAAAACTTCACAGGGAATCATCTAGGCCAACCGCTTTTCTACAAGTTTGTGGGTGACACTGAGTGGCTACCTGTCCAACTAGCTATTCTGAAAATTTGACAGAAATCCAAATCTTTATCTTCTTCCAAGGTAGGTCTGGTAAATTTCTATCTCCCTACAAAACCACCCTTGTCCATCCAGGTTCTAAGGCTATTTTTACCATGAGTTAATGTAGTCCTAAAGTTCTCGAGGACTACTTTTTTATCGCTTAAGTGTCCACATCCCATTCCGCCTTATCTGTGCTTCAAATCCATATTTGCTCACCTTATTAGATTACATATTTATACATTCTATTAGGTCTTAGTAAAAACAAAATGCTGCATTTCAAGTATCTTTCCTATCTTTATGTAGCCATCTTGTATTTCCACACTTACTTTCCTTTCTTTTTTGTTATTCCTTTTCTAAGTTCTTCTGTTGGGTACTCAATTTATTTTCATGGTATCATTTCCAACATAAACATAAGACTAATGACTTTGTCTTCCCACATGCCTTTTATTGTTCCAAGTACAGTGCGCTCAAGAGGAAACACGCTATAGTGTTCTCTAACTGCCTGGCAATGAAGGCCTTGTAGAGGGTCATCAGTGTGTCTTTACGGACACACCCAGAGAAAGCCTTGGGGAAGCACCTGTGTCCTTTCTCAGTCAATGTTTAATCTACTACGGCTCTTAGTGTGAATATAATAAAAATTACTTCACATTTTAAGAAATGTAATTGAAAAATGTTTTTCAAATACCTTTTATAAACTTGGAAATAAATACTGGTAGAGAAAAGATTTTGAGATTTAGAGTAAGATAACTGGATCCATCCACAGATGGCCCAGGGAAAGAAGCTTTATGTCAAGTCTAATCAGGTGTAAGACTGACTTCGATTGCATCAACTTTCCAATTTTATATAAGTGACAATCTATGTAGAAATTACTTAATTTTTTTGTGTGTAATAGCATAGCATAGCTGTACATTTATTTAGGAATAGCTTTTCAAATAAATAAATGGATTATATATATTGTGCACCTTAAAATATTTTGTAAAATGTTTTAAAGAAATACAGTCTTAAGTTTTTACCATATATTTACTATATATGACCTGCTCAAAACGCTAACAGATTCCTAGGAGTAAGAAATATACTAAAGACATGACTCGTGAATTATATGGATTCTTCCACAATTCCATCTTGGTTAATGCTTCTCTGAAAATGTTCTTTGTGCATTACTAGTGTAGAAAATCTCTTAAGTCCTCTGCAGTAACAAAACAATTATGAAACTATTTCTAGAAAATAGTTGAAATGCTTCTGTTTCCCCACAATGTTAAGCCCATAAATATTTGTTTTGAGTTTTAAAATTTTATTAGCAAGGAAGTATAAAAATAGAATCAGACTATATTTTAAAGGGTTTTTGTTTTTATCTTTTCATGGATAAATTGCCTCAGTGATGGCTAGAATTCAAGAGTCAAATGGACAGGAGAAAAGTGGAGTGCCACCTCCAAAGCTTCCATGAGCTCCAGAAACTACTTTGTTACAACGTCCGACCCAGACATCTCCTCCAGTGTTTTTGCTGATCAAAATTAACTATCAACTTTGGACGTTTGCCCATGGCAAATACTCCCAAAAGAAACACAGAGACATTACATCAGCGGTGTTACAGCAAGATCAATGTGCTTTGATGGTGAGCCGAACGGTAATTAGACTTACTGCACACTTGTAGTCTTTTGTCTCTTTCATTGAAATCTAAGTGAATCTGGTCGTACATCTGCATATAGTTTAATGATAACAATAACCTGCAAGTTAATAGCTATTCATTGGGATATAAAAAATTTAGTTGGCATTTTCCCAGCTAATTGTTTTTACAGCTTGAATTCACTTTATGCATTAGCTGCATTCATAAAAAAGTTACATGAAGCAAATATTTTCATACTAAATTCCATTTTCCCACTGTTGCCCAATATTTAATAATCTTGAGCTATATTTCTGTAAGAAAATGTTGGCTCTAACACATTATAAAAATTATAATTAAAATGCATATGCCCAAGAATAGGTATATTTAATCAATTATTTTATAAAACACATTTTATCTTCTCACCTGCAATAAAATTAGCCTAACAGATAATTATTTTGTTTCATATTCTCACAAGCATTAGAAGTAAGTGTAGGTTTTAAATAGCAACTGCAGGCTTTTAACGTGGCTTCACAGGGCCAGGCCTGGTGATGCACGACTTTAATCCCAGCACTGGAGAGGCAGAGGCAAGGGGACATCTGTGAGTTCAGGCCGGCCAGGTCTACATAGGGAACTCTGTCAGAAACCAAACAGAAAAACTAAATACAGAAGTACAATGTACAATTTATTAGCTGGAATTGCATCGTGGAGACTGGCTGTCAGATTTCAGCAATATAAGGACTGTCAGACCAGTGACAATAATCACCCTCAGACTTGCAAATTTCTTCTGCTGTTGGCAATACATCTCAGGGTTTTCACTGCCATCCACACTAGTTTACTAGAATCCTACATCTCCTTTAGAGGCCACACACTTTGATTCAAGGGTTTGTTTTCAAACAAATGCAAAGGAGATACACATAGCTACTTGGATCTTATGCACAAAAATGTAAAAAGAAACTTTTGTTCCAGATGAAGAACTGGAACCTTTCAAAACTGTCCTATGCAGTCCTATTTTTTTTAATTAGTACCCTGAGTTAATGTTCTAAACTTGTAGTTTTCAAGCATCATACATTAAAATACTTTCCACACAAATCCTCTGTGGAATATCACAGGGACTACAGTCATCGATGCTCTCCTTGTCCTTCTTACACAGATAATCAAGGTATGCTTTTCTACCAAATCAACACTGAGCGTACAATCACCAACTCCTCTTTATTTTTGCCATGTGTCCCAAAGCAAAGTACAACACCAAGTAAGTGAGAGACCACTAGAAAAGATGCATGTTAATATCCAGTCTTCCAGGAGAACTTCCCCACAGGAAGGGGCTGGAGGAATACTTAGAGCCTTAAAAGGTTAATGATTTATACTTCTGATTACGATTTCTTCTTACTCACAATAGGGATAAGACTGAGTGTGTCACATTCTTATCTCCCTACAAAGCAGCTTTTTAGGACATTCTGAACAAGTCTCTCAAGATATCTTAATATTCCCAGAAGGATATTTACATGAGTTAGTTCAGTAAGAGGGGGAAGCATGTGAGAGTTTGGAGAGCCTGTTCAGTCCTCTCCCAGCAGGTGACACATGGTACCAGAACACCAAAGGCTCTGGAAGTCCCAGCTGTTCTCACTCCTTTCCTCTGGGCAACTAACCCATTAGCCTTCTTAGATACACCACCATGTTCCCATGATGCTTCAGCCCTTCCTGTGCTTTCTGTCATTAGCCACTAGCTCCAAGAAGAACCCAGGGACCATGGCACTAGCACCATACTATCTGCTGAAAGAAATTCAGGGAAGAATGCAATCCTACAGGCATGGGACGACAAGTCTGATGAGTCTGAGGAGCAGGAAGTAGGCAGTGTGCTTGAGTCACTGAAGTGATAAATGCTGCTAATGAGGTGGAGGTATGACTAGTCAGACTTACATAAGGCCGTGAGCTTGTCCTCTGACTGCCTCCAGCATTGCTCACACTACAACAAGGAAAATAGTTTCAGACCTCTGCAGGAAGCAAGGGTCACTCACCAATGTCAGCACACTTCAAAACAGCAGGCAGTGGGTAGATATGCACCCACAACCTCAAACAATGCCATTTCAAAAAGTAGACCCCACCAAACACATCTCTGGATATTTTTAATGAAGGCAACTGAAAAGTTTTAAATTCTCTTTTCTATGTCATAAAGAACATTTATTTACATGTTTGGAGTGATGGTCTACATAGACTGTTCAGTGACCTGTCAATCACAGTGTAGCAGTCTATAACTCATTTATCTTTGAAGAGATGCATCTTGAACAGAGAACACGAGAATGTCAATAAATCATAAAGAAATAAAGAAGAGGGAAGTAAGTCAAGGTTTTTGGTAACTGAAGCCAAGAAAAAGCCTGGGAAATTAATGGGTAATAAGCTCCCAGGAAACTCAAACTGAGAAAAAGCAGCAAGCCATGATGAGAATAATACCTATGATGATTAAATACACAGGCCCAGAATTACTGCCTAAGAACCTAAATCTCACCTCAAATAAAGAGAAAAGCCCAATGCTGAAGCCGCCTATTTTCACTGCAGCAAAAGAAGAAGAGAAAAACCCTGCAAGACAGAGGACAATGTGAGTTGACAGTGGCTGGTGTGCTGGTGAGGTCAGTTCTAGACTGCTTTAGAAATACAGACTAACAGAAACCAACACGACGGACTGATCTGGACTCAGGCAGGATTAGAAGGAAAAATAATTTACTTTTGTTTTAAAGTAGACTGTGTAAACAACTAACAAGTCCAATACTACCAAAATGTCTGTATTGATTTAGAGAAAGCCTTCCATGTGTTCTTAAAAAAACAGGATGCCAGAAAAACTAGTAAGTCATTCAGATCTAGGGAGTATAAGGTTCCTTAAGTACATGAGAAAGCAATGTAGAGTTCTGGAACCTGAGATGTATGTGGGAGTGCAGAATGAATCTTAAACAAGTTTTACTTAATATTGTTTTTGTTATTCTTCTTTTAAAATAAAATCACTAAAGAGAACAAAAGGAAGGTTTGTAGATAATCTCATTTACAACAGGAGAAACTTCTGTGAGACCTTTGGGAAAGGCTGTAGTCCCAGCCTGAGAGTCAGGACTCTGAGAACGCCCTCCAGGACAGTGATCAACACTGACAGGAGCATGGCCACAGCCATCTCTCAGGAAGCCCAATCACCCCAGTTATGTGAGAGGAATTCCGGCCAGAAACCAAACCCTGGCGAGCTGATGGATTCACGGTGATGTCAAGTGGATGAAGGGCTCCACTGCTAATCTTATTTGTCACTGCTCTCTTGTTTTATCAAAATGTAATGCAATAAAATCAAATCAGCACAGCCTTTCACTTCTCAAACTTAAGCAGGCCAGGACACTCCTGCAAATACTTGAAAACATCGTATAATGACGCCATGTAACTCTTCAAGGAAGGAAAAAGATTAGAGTAGATGACTCTCACGCTAGCTATTCCAAGGGTGATGCTCTGTGCAAGGAGAGTGACTTCTGCTCACACAAGGGAAGTGGGAAGTCTCATTCCGGCAGTCCTAGTGGCTGGCATCTACTATGATGTCTAGCACTTAGAAGAAGTCCAATAAAGATGTTAAATGAGGGACTAACAGCTAACACTTAAGTGGCTTACTAGATGCCAGCACTGGTCATTCAGTAACTCACTTAAATTTCCAACAGCCCTCAGTAGTAAATGCTATGACTACTTCCGTTTTCATTCACAGAAACTCAAACATGCTCTGGGTGTCTTGACATAATTGGAGCTAGCTTTTGATTGAAGACACACCAACTGCACGGCCTTGACTGGTCACACTACCCCACTGTCCTCCTTCTGAGATGAGCAGATGGATGATGGCAAGAATGGAAAGCAGACTCACAGCAGCCATGTTCTCAGCTAGAGCAACACAAATCAGGTCTTGACGAATGGTGGACTCAACGTGAGAGAAACATGTAGGACCTTGTAGAGGAAGACGGGGTCAATGTGCACCTTCTAAACCCTGAGTGTGATCTCTGAAACAGGCTTTCAACCTGCTTGTACCCAGGAGGCATATGAGAAGATTCAAAAACAGCGGCTGACATGGAAGGGGGGAGGGGCCTAGCACTCAATGCTGAACTACGGGCAATTGATGGATTCTGGGAGACTGAATCACTGTTTTAAGTGGAACCTACCAGTCCCCAATGGACAGCTCCAAACTCAAAGTCACACTGACTGCCTTGGTTAAACTCAGCAGGTTATAAACCAAAACAATTAGACATGAATGTATGTGGAAAAGACTTGTAGACGAAAGAGGGGATAGGAAGGAGTAGTAGGGAGACGGGAAAAGGTGAAAGATGAGAGTGATCAATACCCATTATGGACATGTGTGAAACTGTAAACAAACAAATAAAACTACAGTCTGGGGCTGGGGGATCGGTCAGACAGCAAAAGGACCTGACCTGAATCTCCAAAATCCACATTTAAAAAAATAGCTGCCAGGCAGTGGTGGTACCCACCTTTAATCCCAGCACTTGGGAGGCAGTGGCAGATGGATTTCTGAGTTCGAGGCCAGCCTGATAAGTTCCAGGACAGCCAAGGCTACACAAGCCTGTCTCAAAAAACAAACAAATAAACAAACAGAAAAGCCAAGTGCTCCTGCTCTCAGATTTCAGTCAGAGCACGTCAGGGTTTTGCTGAAAACCTGCAGTGAGTCCGAACTGTAACCCAAGAGGACAAGTTAGGATTCTTCAGTGACCAAAGCCTTACATAAATTAACTCCTAGCCACATCTCTGACTCCACTTCTCCAGCCACGCTGCCCCTCCCGTTCCACAGGTTCATCAGCCTGCCCCACTGATCTGTTGCTTCTCTCTAAGCTCCCCTTGGTATTCTTTGTTCAAATCACACCTTCCCAAGAAGACCTCTCCACTTACAATGCCATTCCTTACAATCTCTATTTTCCCACTGCCGACCCCATGGTAGATAGCTCTCCACTTTCAAATCGACTCTGAAGCGTACCTGCATTTTTTAACTGCCTGACCAGCATGAAAGCCTCACCCGTGCTAAATGAATGTACTACACACACACACACACACACACACACACACACACACACACACACACACACACACCACTGTTAGAGCGAACAGGAAACAACCGAGTGTCCAAAACTACAAGCTGGGTTAAACAAATTATGGAGTAACCACACAGTGGGATACTAATCAGTTCTTAAGTAAATGAAGCAGAAATTGTTTCTAGTCTGACCAAGTTAGGCTCTGACTGGACAAAAAAAAAAAAAAAAAAAAAAAAAAAAAAAAAAAAAAAACTCTTACAGGACACTATAAACTGAATAGAATACAAAAAACAAACTTGGTTCAAGTCTCTAAAGAGTGAAAAAAAAATAGTCTTGGGACCGAGTTACCATCTGGAAAACTGATAAAACCTGAAGAGGGGAATCCTAGATGAGACCCAGACAGAGAGCCCCACATTCTAGATACAAAACCCTGCCTGATCTCTAGCTGACCCATGAGCTACACTGGAGGAGCCACTGAAATGTGAGCTGTGTCCGGGGCAGGAGGAAAACAGCCTTGTTTGTAGGCTGTGGGCAGAAGAACCGCTGTTCAAATGATTCTTTAAAGCCTTTCACGACGCCCACATTGTGGAGCACTTCCTGTTTCCAGCTTGCGGGTGGTGGGTGCTCCACCTATACCAGCTGCTGTGTCTCAAGAGTCAACGACCTTGCTGCTCCTGCAGGCTGCAGAGATAGATGCTCAGCAGGGAAAGGACCAAACCCCAGCCCTGAGACCTGAGTTCAATCCCAGGACCCCCTCGGTAGACAGAGAGAACCAGTTCTCCCAGTCTGTCCTCTGACCTCCCTCCACACACACACTGTTGCAGATGCACACTCACAAAAATGCCCACAAAACAAACAAAAACCAAATAAATAAATGTAGTAATTTTTTAAAGGAAAAGAAACAGGGATTTTAAAGCACGTTTTCTAATTAACTGGACCAACTAAACCCATTAAGTATACTTACTACTTGGGTCATGTGCAATGTTCTTCTAAAAAAGACAGCCCACTAGATTAACTTCAATTGAACTGATATTTTAGATAGAATTGTACAATAAAGTTCTAGATCCCATGTTTTCCAAGGCATTCTTAGAGTAGCAACATCTCATCCCAGTTTACTTATTTTACTTATTAAGATTTTAGAAATCTTCTCTAGGGGGCAGAAAGATGGTTCCGAGGGTCAAGGCACTTAACACCAAGCCCAATGGCCCAAGCTCAATCCCCAAGAACTACCCGGTAAAAGGAGAGGGCCAACTCCCGTGAGTTGTCCCCTGACTTCTACATGTGTGCTATGGTGTGTACACCCACACTTTTACAAATAAATAAATATCATTTCAAAAGTAAACTTCTGACACTGCTGACCAAACTGAAGGAGACTATTTCTGAAAAGAAAAGAAAAATGCTTGTGCAATCAATTCTGTAAGAAAACACTACAATGTATTTTAACTATATTTAAATCAGTACCAAATATAATAATTTCTCCATAAACATGGGGAACACACAAAATTATTCAAATTTTCTGTTTCTACTGCTAAGAAGTATTTCTTAAATCCAAGCGTTTCCTAACATAATATGCAACATCCTATTGCTAGTCAACAAGAAAAAGAAAACTAAAATTAAACATTTATCATCTACCAGAAAAATAACAAAATACAGAATCAAGAATAAGTACAAGGTGAAATTATTAAAAGACACTGATTTGAAGTCTTGGTTTTGCATAAAACAGTTTATCTTTCATAAACTCATCAAATAACCTCCTGAGAAGACCCAGAGAGCACACACTTTCAGCTCTGCAAGCCAAACGGCCTGGGGTATACCTCTTCGCCCCTGCTGTAGAGCTGAAGATGCCTACCCCAGAGGGTGTGGCTGTGGACCATGACATCTGATGAATGGGAGCTGCCATCTAAATTCCATATAACTTCGACACATCACAAAATATGACTGTTTATTTTTTATTTTAACGTGCAAACTTAAATCTTGGGGTGATGGAGAAACGGGCGGCTTGGTCTGTCTTGTGAGCAGCAGCTTGCCAAGCCCCAGTTGAGAATGTGGTTACTGGAAACCCTCGCCAAGGACTCTCCTAACAAGAGAGTTTATGAATCTGCTTTCCACTGTGCCACCGTTTCCTACACAGGAGACTCTGGCACACTATCACCTGCTAAAATAACAACCGAGCCAATGTTATGAGAGCTGAAATAGTGGATCCTTTAAATTAAAAAGTGGGAGGCAGTGGAAAGATAGAGAATTGTTATTTTGTTACACATTTCAACATCATAAACTTCACACAGAATTAAACTCACACTATATAACTTTGTTTATTGAAGTTATTGGTTACTTTTATGCCAAACTTGGAACTCCATTAACCTTCAGTGTGATTTAGTATTAAAATGTGGCCACAAGAATCCTGGCATTTTCATAGTTGATCATGTGCCATATGGTAATACCAAAACATCAAGACTGCCAAAGGACAGAATCAAGAAAAATGTGTTCTACTTGTAACTTACCTTTTATTAGTTGTAGCTTATCTTTTCTGATATTTTAACAAAATTATTATGAAAAAAACCTCGCAAATAAAAAAATACTACACACCAAGATAAACCAGACCCAACGTCTATACATCTCAATGAACTTCTATGCAGTCAAAATAGCCGTTCTGAATCTCACCTTTAAGTAGATGTTAAGCAACCTACAGAAGCCATCGTTTCCTCCAGTCTGCTGTACAGCATTATCTATGTCCATTAACATAACTGAGTCTGAGAAATACTATACATTATATACATCCCTAGATTTATCATGCATGCAAATTTAAGTTCTGAGACATCCTGCAGCAAGAAACTTAATGGTTCACTTTACTACTGTCCAAAATTACACAATTACTTTCTTTTGGTGCAAAGCTTACTAACATTCAAAAAAGCTCAAAGTCTTTAAAACACACTTTGAAATCTTTTAATCTCTAATACAAGCTGGATAAGCATCTCTTCAGAAACATAGAGAAATTCTCAGATAAACTCTCAGATAAACACTCCTTGGGGGAGACAGAATCAGGTTTTACTCCTCCTTCAATGCCTGGACCAGTAAACTGTTTTTGTTTCTATTCTCTCACAAAACTTTCCTAATTGATCCAGCCATAACCACAGCTACACTTCTATTGTTTCTCTATGTAAATGTGGCCAAGTCTCTTCCTACATAAACACTCATTTCTCCTACCCACTCCCAACACTCCGAAGAGAATAACTAAATTCTGCAGGATGGTCCACTTCTGCCCCTCTCTAGAAATCTTCTCAAATCCCCGTTCCTCTGTTTATCTACTTTAGCAACAGGAAGTTAGCAGAGGTAATACTACACAGTATGGGGAGATGGGGGGTGGGGGTGGGGGGGAAGCAGTGGAATGCAATTTGAAAGAGTTGTCATGAAAAGCAAGGCTGAAATGGTTACATTAAGTCACACAAGAAAACAAATCTGTCTAAAATGGGGGTGTTGCTGACTTTTTTGGGAAATGCCCTAAAGTGGCTGGAGTGAAACAACCTTGGAAGGGTTGTGTGGAGGTTCTATGTTGAGCACCAGCTGCCACACTCTTGACCAAGAGCTGCAGTGAAGGAGGAAGGGGAGATATACCAGCGCAGCCAGCCAGATCCGGCACTGGCAATCAGTGGGGTGACAGATCACCCAGACATCTACTAAAGCGAAATGGTAGGTCAAAGAGAGAATGATGTCTGGAAGAGTAGAGCCTCGTATGATATTGTACATGTAGTCAATTCCCATCCTACCCTCTACTCTATATCACTCCTGACGTATAGTCTCCTATAACAAACACATACTTGATGATTCCTCCTGGATGTCTTACAAACATGTCTATGCTCAAAGCTTTAACTACATTCCAAATCTGATTACACTGTATTTCCCCACCTAAGCAAATGGCAGTATCTCTACCCATTACCAAAAGCTAGAGACCTGCAAGCTTCTCCCATTAAATTTAGAGCAGACGTGAGATTCCCCTAGGAACACTCTCATACCAGGCAGCTATACCCCGGAGCCCAACCCCACACACTGGGTAGGCTTTGGGTTTTTAAAGCTCATGCCATTCCCAATTAGCCTCTGTGTCTCTGCCTTCTGCTTGTGGATCAGATGTCAGCTCTCGGCTACTGCTCCAGAGACAAGCCCTCTAGTCTGCTGCCATGCTCCCTGCCATGATGGTCATGAACTCTAACCCCTGGAATCGAGAGCCACCGAACTAAATCCTTTCTTTTTCTAGTTGCCTTGGTTGCAGTGTTTTGCCATGAAAATACAAGTAACCAAGGCACAGCTTCCTATTAGGAGACAGCAGCTGCAAAGGTCTGTGCAACCTCTACAGTGTGTACTGAAGTGGAAGGACGAGGAGGCCCCCACGCAGCGTCAGTTCTCAAACAGCTTTGTTTTCATGTTCTAGGAACCTTTGTGTTTGAAATCTTCTACAGGCTTGATGGTTGTGCTGCTGTTATTTCATGATTAATGACTAACAACAAAATCCACAATAAAAATAGCAAATTACAGTACATCACTACAGTAGAACATCACGCAAATTTATTAGAGGAATGCGTATTAGTGACATGGAAATTGTTATAATACATTTTGAATTAAAAGAGAATTATATGAGTTGCATGTATCTACATACTCACTTAAGAATTTCAATAGAGCCAGGCATGCCTTCAATTCCAGCACTTGGCAAGCGGATCTCTGAGTTCAAGGCCAACCTGGTCTACAGAGCAAGTTCCAAGACAGCCAGGGCTGTTACACAGAGAAACCCTGTCTCAAGAAACAAAACAAAAAATAAACAAAGAATCTCAATAGCAGCACCTCTAGTAGGGAAGAGTGTAGATAATTACTTAAGCCCAAAGTTTATATAAGCCTGTCCCCAGAGTAGACAGAACTCGGGGAGTTACGAAGGAGATGTGACAAGCAAGCACTTAGAAGCTGAGGTGAGAGGCCAAAACGATTACACTGGACTACACACGTGAGAGAAAAGGAAACAAAAACCTTTCCTCATCTCTGCTCTCAACAAGGAAACAGGTACTCAATAAACACCCAATGTACAGTTTACCTCTGCCTTTAAGAGGACCATATTTCCTTACTATAAATGGTTACATCCTGACTCTCTGAAAAGGGTTGGACTTGGTGGTTTTTTTGTTGTTTTTTTTCTTGTTTTCACAACATGAGTTTTAAAAACATTTATTTTATGTTTTAATTGTGTCTATGTATATATGTCCATGTGTAAGAATGTGCACATGGGTGCAGGTGCCCAGGAAATCAAGATGTCAGGTCCCCCTAGAATTGGAGTTCCTGACAATTGTGAGCCACCCAAGATGGAACATGACTCAGGTCCTCTACAAGGGCAATACAGTATGTGCTTTTAACTGCTAGGCCATCTCTCCTGAACCATATAGTTTTTTGATGATGCTACCCTAAAACATGCTCTTACAGACATCTGTAGGAGGGAAAAGCATTGTAACAGTCTCTAAATTTGTCTTCCAATTCTTATTCCAGGAAACAATCTACAGTTTTACTAAAAATTTCAAATGAAAGATTTAATTTTCACTAAAAACATCCAATTTACCTAAATGATACAGATACTAAATCCTAACTCAACAGCATGCAAACCCTGTAAAAGCTAATTCCTGAGACAAAGTCATGCTGCCCTCTAATGGTTCAAGATAAACAGTTTGACCTGTACTATACCAGGAAGACCACAAGCACAATTTCATTATTTTGTAAACAGAAATATTACATTAAATGGCAGAGAAAAGGAATGTCAATTTTGTGTGTGCCCAAGCTCAAGAGATTAGCGCTGACTGCTCTCTCCATATTGAGATTCTTTATTATGGCAGACTTCCAACCACATTTGCCTATGAATGCTTAAATCAATACAAAAACACACAACACTCCTGTGCACTCTGCAACAGCTTTTGCAATTCATCTTCTTTTCAATTAAATGTATGACAACAGCATTCAAACTTAAATGTTCATGCACCATTAAAGAATTTAGAAAATGTATAGTATTGTTGTGTATGCACACATGTATACGCAGGCATGCAGATATATGGAGGGAGGTAAAGGCCATCTGGGTTGACAGGGGGTGTCTTTCTTGATCGTTCTCCACCTTATTATTTGCAACAGGGTTTCTCATTGAGTCCAAAGCTGGACTCTACCTGTCTCTCTTCCTGGTCAGCACTAGGGTCACTTTTATGCACTGGCTATAACTTCAGTAATGAGGATCCAAACTCAGGTCTTCATGCACACACAAGCCTTTTACCAACTGATGAGCCAGGGGCCACCAAACTTCCTGAGAAGACCCAGAGTGCAAATACTTTCAGCTCTGCAAGCCAAATGGCCTGGGGTATACCTCTTCACCCCTGCTGTAGAGCTGAAGATGACTACCGCAGAGGGTGTGGCTGTGGACCATGACATCTGATGAATGGGAGCTGCCATCTATATTTCTCTGGTAACTAATCATTTTGAGCATGTTTTCATGTCCTTATCAGTCATTCATGCCTCTTTAGTCAAGAAAATCTTATACAGTATTTTGTCCATTTTTGCTGACTTCCTGTCACAGGGTTCAAGACATTTCTTTATATATTCTGGATACAAGTTATTGTTCAAATACACATATTGCAAATCATCCTTTCTCTGGAGACTATAAGCTTTACTCTTTATGCTCTAAAATATCTTATCTCCAGAGTAGCAAAAATTTCTTCCTGGAAATTTTACTCCTCCAACTTTTTTTTCTATAATCCATCTGAAATTACTTTTTTCCTATGGAGTAAGGTAAAAATGGTGGGTCTTGGTTGTTTCCTTGTCTAGATATCTCCCTGAACACCCAATCATTGGAAAGAAGAGATGCTTAGTCACTGTTCTATTGCTGTGAAGAGACACCATGACCAAGTCAACTCTTATATAGGAATGAATTTCATTGGGGGCTGGCTTACAGTTTCAGAGGGCTAGTCCATTGTCATCACAGTGGGGAGCATGGTGGCAGGCAGGCAGACATGATATTAGAAAGGTAGCTAAGAGCTACATCCTGATCCATAGGCTGCGGTGGGGGGCAGACAGACATTGGGCCTGTCATAGGCTTTTGAAACCTCAAAGCCCCACCCCAGCCCCAACTCCCTGCCCCTGTGACACATTTCCTCTAAAAAGGCCAAACCTACTCCAACAAGGCTGCACCTCCTAATCCTTCTCCAACAGTTCCAGTCCCTGGAGACTAACCATTCAAATATATGAGCCTATGGGGACTATACTCATTTAAACCACCACCGGAGCCTTCCCTGCTAGCACCTTTACTGGAATTAGTTTTGAAAGAAATGACCACATATGGGAGATCTATTTCTTACCTCCTTATTTCAGAAATCAGCAAGCTTTTTTCAAAGGGACAGACTATAAATATCTAGAGCTTTGCAGGAAATATAATCCCTGCCATAACTATTCAACTCTGTCGGAGCAGCACAAAAGCCACAGACAATACCCAAACAAGTGACTATTACTGTGCTCCAACAAAATAAACACACACTAAAATGTCAACATCACCTAGCTTCATGTGCCGTTATCTTTCATCTTTTAATATTTTTCCAGCTATTTAAAAATGGAAAAGCTAGTACCCGCCTGCCAGCTGAATGGCCCAGCCTCACTCACCAGATTCTTTTCTCCAAGGCCCACCCCATAGTCCTTGCCCTGCTCTCCCACTTCACTACCACCCCCCTCCACCCACCTTGCTGGGCCCTGCCCCCACCCTGGTGGACTCCTACTGCTCAGAAGAGCAGTTATTGCAACAAAGGCCAAGCTAACCCCAGAAGGCCAGCTCCCAACTTGGACAGAGACTCCCTACTGGATCAGAGCTCATGACCCCCTGTGAGAAATCCAAGCCACAAAGAGGAAACAGAAATCAAGGAACAAAACATCCAGTCAACAAAGGCAAACTCAGAAATCAGGACCTAAACCTAATCACCCCAAACCCAGAACTCTAAACCCCAGAGTAAGAACATAATCAACAACAGCCAGGGCAATACGGCTCCACCAGAGCCCAGCTGTCCTACCACACAAGACCTGATCTTCCAACACAGAGGGAGTACAAGAAAATGACCTTAAAAACAACTTTGTGAAGATGATAGAGGTCCTTCAAGAGGAAACGAAAATCTCCCTTAAAGAAACTGAGGAAAAGCCAACCAAAAAATTTGAGGAAATCGATAAATCCCTGAAAGAATGTCAAGAAAGCCAAGAAAAAGAAAATAAACAGCTGAAGGAAACTGTTCAAGACATGAAAATCAAAGTATAGGTAATAAAAAAACAACAAACCGAGGGAGTTCTAGAAACAGAAAATCTGGGTAAGTGAACAGGAACTACAGACATCAACATCACCAAAAGAATGTAAGAGATGAAAGAGAGACTCTCAGACATTGAAGATACCATAAAGGAAATAGATTCATCACTCAAAGAAAATGTTAAATCCAAAAAATTCTTAACACAAAACATCCAGGAAATCTGGGACTCAATGTAAAGACCAAACTTAAGAATAATAGGAATAGAAGGAGAAGAATCCCAGCTCAAAAACCCAGAAAATATATTTAACAAAATTATAGAAGAAAAATTTCCAAACCTAAAGAAGGATATGCCTATAAAGGTACAAGAAGCTTACAGAACACCAAATAGATTGGATCAGAAAAGGAAGTCCCTGAGCCACATAATAATTAAAACACTAAAAATACAGAAGAAAAGAAGAATACTAAAAGCTGCAAGGGGAAAAGGTCAAGTAACATATAAAGGCAGACCTATTAGAATTATACCCGACTTTTCAATGGAGACTCTAAACTCCAGAAGGGCCTGGACAGATGTCTTACAGACTCTAAGGGACCACAGATGCCAGCCAACACTACTATACCCAACAAAACTGTCAATCACCATAGATGGAGAACACAGATATTTCATGACAAAGTCAAATTAAAACAATATCTATCCACAAATCCAGCTCTACAGAAGGTACTAGAAGGAAACTCCAATTGAAGGAAGTTAACTACACCCACAAAAGCACAGGCAATAGATAACCTCACATCAGCAAAATCCAAGGAAAGAAACACACACACACACACACACACACACACACACACACATACATGTGCACACACACTTAAAAATGGACTCAATTTGCCAATAAAAAGACACAGGCTAACAGAATGGATATGGAAACAGTATCCATCCTTCTGCTGCATGCAAGAAACACACCTCAACTTCAAAGACAGATATAACCTCAGAGTGAAGGGTTGGAAAATATTTTCCAATCAAATGGACCTAAGAAACAAGCTGGTGTAGCTATTCTAATAGCTAACAAAACAGACTTCAAAACAAAATTAATCAAAAGAGATAGAGTAGGCCATTACATACTCATTAGAGGAAAGATCCACCAAGATGATGTCTCAATTCTGAACATCTCTGCTCCAAATGCAAGGGCATCCATATTTATAAAAGAAACATTACTAAAGCTTAAATCATACATCAAAGCCCACAAATTAATAATGGGAGACATTAATACCCCACTCTTACCAATGGACATGTCATCCAGACAAAAATACAATAGAGAAATAATGGAACTAGCAGATATTATGACTCAAATGGACCTAACAGATATCTACAGAACATTTCACCCAAACACAAAAGAATATACCTTCTTCTCAGCACCTCATGGAACCTTCCACAAAATTGACCACATACTTGGTCACAAAGCAAGTCTTAACAGATACAAGAAAACTGAAATAACCCCCTGTATCCTATCAGACCACCATGGATTAAAGCTGGATTTCAACAACAGAAAAAAACAGAAGGCCTACAAACTCATAAAAACTGAACAACTCTACTGAATTATCACTGGGTCAAGGAAGAAATAGAAATTAAAGGCTTCCTAGAAGTCAATGAAAAAGAATGCACAACACACCCAAACTCATGGGACACAATGAAAGTGGTGCTAAGAGGAAAGTTCACAGTACTAAATGCCTTCATGAAGAATTTAGAGAGATCTCGTATTAGCAAATTAACAGCATACCTGAACACTCTAGAACAAAAAGAAGCAAACTCATCCAAGAGAAGTAGACAGCAGGAAATAATTAAACTCAGGGCTAAAATCAATAAAATAGAAACAAAGAAAACAATACAAAGAATAAATGAAACAAAAAGTTGGTTCTTTGAGAGAATTAACAAGATAGACAAACCCTTTCCAAATTAACTAAAAGGCAGAGAGAAAATATCCAAATTAACAAAATCAGAAACAAAAAGGGGACATAAAATCCAAACAATCATTAAGTCATACTTCAAAAACCTGTATTCTACAAAATTGGAAAATCTAAAAGAAATGGACAATTTTCTCAATAGATACCATTTACCAAAGTTAAATCAGGATCAAATAAACAATTTAAATGAACCTATAACCCAAAAGAAAATACAAGCAGTCATCAAGTCTCCCAACCAAAAAAAGCTCAGTTGCAGATGGTTTTAGTGCATAATTCTACTAGACTTTCAAAGAGCTAATACCAATACTCTTCAAATTATTACACAAAATAGAAACGGAAGGAACATTGCCAAATTCATTTTATTAGGCCACAGTCACCCTTGATACTCAAACCACACAAAGACTCAACAAAGAAAGAGGTATCACCATTACAGATCAATTTCCCTCATGACCCTAAATGCAAAAAATACTCAATACATTACTTGCAAACCAAATCCAAGAACACATCAAAAAGATCATCCATTATGATCAAGTAGGCTTCATCCTAGAGATGCAGGAATGGTTCAACATATGAAAATCTGCCAATTGAATACACCATATAAACAAACTAAAAGAACACACACACACACACACACACACACACACACACACGATCATCTCATTAGATACTGAAAAAGAATTTGGCAAAATCCAACACCCCATCATGATAAAAGTTTTGGACAGATTAAGGATACAAGGGACATACCTAAACATATTAAAGGTAATATACAGCAAGCCAACAGTCAACATCAAATTAAATGGAGAGAAACTTACAAGCAATTCCACTAAAATCAGGGACAAGGCTGTCATTTTCTCCATTTCTATGCATTATAGTAGTTGAAGTTTTAGCTAGAGCAATGAAACAACCAAAGGAGATCAAGGGGATATAAATTGCAAAGGAAGAAGCCAAAATATCAGTATTTGCAGATGATATGATAGTTTCATAGGCGACCCCCCAAAATTCCTACAGTTCATAAACACCTTCAGTGAAATGGTTAGATACAAAATTAACTTAAAAAAAAAATCAGTAGCCCTCCTATAGACAAACAATAAATAGGCCAAGAAAGAAATCAGGGAAACACCACCCTTCACAACAGCCACAAATAATATAAAATATCTTGGTGTGACTCTAACCAAGGAAATGAAAGCCCTGTATAATAAGAACTTCAAGTCTTTGAAGAAAGAAATTGAAGAAGATATCAGAAGATGGAAAAAACTCCCATGTTCATGGACTGGTAGGATTGACATAGTAAAAATGGCCATCTTACCAAAAGCAATCTACAGATTCAGTGCAATCCTCATCAAAACTCCAACACAATTCTTTACAGTCCTTGAAAGAACAATACTCAACTTCATATGGAAAAACCCAGGATAGCTAAAACAATTCTGTACAATAAAAGAACTTCCAAAGGTATCACCATCCCTGATTTCAAGCTGTACGATTGAGCAAGAGTAATAAAAAACACATGGTATTGGCATAAAAATAGACAGGTTGATCAATGGAATCAAATTGAAGGCCCAGAAGTAAATTCATACACCTATGTACACTTAATTTTCAACAAAGAAGCCAAAATTACACAATGGAAAAAAGAAAGCATCTTCAACAAACAGTACTGGTCTAACTGAAAGTCTGCATGTAGAAGACATTCAAATAGATCCATATCTATCACCCTGCACAAAACTCAAGTCCAAATTGATCAAAAAGCTCAACATATATCCAGATATGCTGAACCTGACAGAAGAGAAAGTGGGGAACAGCCTTGAATGCATTGGCCCAGGAGAAGACTTCCTGAACAGAACACTGACAGTGCAGGCAGTAAGATCAACAATTCATAAATGGGACCTCATGAAACGGGAAAGCTTCTTTACAGCAAAGGACACCATCAACAGGACAAAATGGCAGCCTACGAATGGGAAAAGATCTTTGCCAACCCACATCCAACAGAGGGATGATCTCCAAAATATATAAAGAACTCAAGAAACTAGATATCCACAAACCAAATAATCTAATTTTTAAAATGGCATACAAATCTAAACAGAGAATTCTCAACAGAGGAAAATGGCTGAGAAACACTTACAGAAATGTCCAACATCCTTGGCCATCAGGGAAATGCAAATCAAAACAAATCTGAGATCCCATCTTACACATGTTAGAACAGCTAAGATCAAAAACACAGTGACAGCTCATACTGGAGAGGATGTGGAGCAAGGGGAACACTCCTCTATTGCTGGTGAGAGTGAAAGCTTGTACTGTCACTTTGGAAATCAATATGGTAGTTTCTCAGAAAATTGGGAATTGATTTCAAGACCCAGCTATACCACTCCTGGGCATATATCCAAGGGATGCTCAATCATACCACAAGGACACTTAATGTTCACAGCAGCTTTATTTGTAACAGTCAGACATTGGAAACAAGCTAGATGTCCCTCAACCAAAGAATGGATAAAGTAAATGTGGCACATTACTCAGCTGTTAAAAACAATGACATCATGAAATCTGCTGGCAAATGGATGGAATTAGAAAAGGTCATTGTGAGTGAGGTAACCCAGCCCCAAACATGGTATGCACTCACTCATAAGTGTATATTAGCTGTAAAGTAAAGGAGAACCATACTACAATCCATAGACCCAGAGAGGCTAAGTAACAGGGAGGGCCCAAGTGGTGGTGGTGGGATGGGGGGCGGGGGGATTCATGAATCTTATTGTGAAGAGGAAATTGAATTGACATTGCGATTGAACAGAGGGAGGGGCCTGGAAGACAGGAGAGGGGGATGAGAACAGGAGGGATCAAGTGAGGAGAGGAAGGAGGAAGAGAATACTGAGAGAGACAACTGGAACCTGGGGCATCTCTGGGATGAGCTAGAAACCTAGTGCAATGGAAACTTGCAGGAATCTATGAGGGTGACCCTCGCTAAGACCTCTAACAATGGGAGGATATGGAGTCTGAACTGGCCATCTCCTGTAACCAGGCAAGACTTCCAGTGGAGGGATTGGAACATCAACACAGCCACAAAACCTTTGACCTACAATTTGTCCTGCCTAAAAGATAAGCTGGGGTAAAGGTGGTGCAGAAATTGTGGGAGTGGCCAAGCAATGACTGGTCAAGCTTGAGACCCAAACCATGAGAAGGTGTTTGCCCCTGAGGGCCAGGACCTAGAGGCGGGATAGCCTAGAGACCTAAGATAGAACCAAACATGACTGAAGGGGAAAAAATGTAATGAAATGATTCCTAATGATATTCTACCATATTCATAGATTGGTGCTTAGCCCAACCATAGTCAAAGAGGCTTCACTCAGCAACTGATGGAAACAGATGCAAAGACCCACAGCCAAACATTAGGCAGAGCTCAGGGAATCCTGCAGAAGAGATAGAAGAAGGAGCAGAGGAGTCAAGGGTGTCACAAGAAAATCCACAGACTATCCACAGAAACCTAGGATCACAGGCACTCACAGAGACTGAACTGACAACTAGGGAGCCTGCATGGGACTGATCTAGGCCCACTACATATATGTTACAGTTGTGCAGCTTGGTCTACTTGTGGGACGCCTAACAGTGGGAGCAGGGGCTGTCTCTGACTCTGTTGCCTGCTTTGGGGATCCCTTCCTCCTACTGGGTTGCCTCGTCCAGATTTAATAAGAGAGGAGGTGCCTAGTCCCAACTTGATATGCCATAGCTGGCTGATATCCATGGGAGGCCTGCCCTTTTCTGAAGAGAAATGGAGGAGGAGGGATGGGGGGATGGACTGGGAGGAAAGGAGAAAGGGGAAACTGCTCGGGATGTAAAAATAAATAGTCGATCAATCAACATGTAAAAACCACACACACACACACACACACACAAACACACATATATGGAGAAACTATTCCTAATTTGCAGGCCATACAGAAACAAGGAAACCACATCTGGGACCATGGTCCACAGTATGGCAACCTCTGTTCTTTTCTAGTCTACTGATCCACAGCTCTGTCAATATTACACTGCCCACTGATTTAATTATGTAGTGGCTTTTTTATTTGGGGGTTTGTGGAGCTTTTTCCCCCAACAAGGTCTCCTGAAGCTTGGGCTGGCCTCAGGTGCACTATGGAGCTGAGGATGACCTTGAACTTCTGATCCTCCTGCATTCCCTCCACTTCCCAAGCTCATGGATCAGATTTATGTGGTGCTGGAGATTGGATGTAGGGTGTTATTATGGTATGCAATCACTCAGCCAACTAAACTATATCCCCAGACCTTAAAATGGGTTTTTGTAAGCCATAAAGTCAGGTGGTGTAAGGTCTCACACTCTGTTCCTTTAAAACTGCCTTGTTTAACATAGCCTTTTGCACAGCTATACAAACGCCAGTGTTACTAAAACAAACATCGAGGATTGACACTGAAGCCGTACTTCATCTTAATGTTAACTGTGGAGAAGTGATTACCTTAGTAATGAGGCATTTATGTCATAACTTTCAGCACACGGGCTGCACACATACTCTGTTCATTTTAGTTCTGAATACAATGTTATATGCGATTGTAAATGCCCAGTTGCTCGTGACTAACTGGAACTACACTGAGTTTTTCAGTACACTGATCTGTGTCTTGTGACCTTACAAAACTCTCTATTCTAGTAGCTCTTGGTTTTCATGTCTTAGAACTTTCTACACACAGGATCAGTGTTTACAGATAAAAATAGCTTTACTTCTTTGCTAAGATTTCCTCCCATTTATTTCTACTGCATATACCAGAGTCTGAGTAAAACAGGAACTGAAGTGATAACAGCATACATCAGTGTCTCTCTCGGTCCTGACCTCACAAGGAATGTATCTAAAACCAGGGGTTCTCAACCTGTGGGTCACGACCTCTTTGGGGTTCAAAGAATCCTTTCACAGGAGTCACCCAAGACCACTGGAAAACACAGATATTTACATTATGATTCATAATCATAGCAAAATTACAGTTATAAAGTAGCAACAAAAGTAATTGTATAGTTGGGGGTCACCACACCATGAAGAACTGTATTAAAGGGTCCCAGCATTAGGAAGGTTGAGAACCACGGTTCTAGTCTATTAGCATGAAACACAATGTCAGCGGACGACTGCTAAGGGAAGCCCCATCCTCCATTCCCAGTTTGCTACAGCTATAACATGAGCAAGTGCTGCCTCACCAAATCTCTTGCTGCATCTAATGAGATGCTCATATGGTTTTCCTCCATTCAATTAGTACAGGTGATTACTTTTATGACTACACTAAGCTCACCTTGTTTTTCTGGAGCAAGCTTCATTTAATTGTGGTATACTACATTAGCTAAATTTGCCTCACTGACTTTTTCTTAAAGACATTTGTATCTGTGACGTCAGGGGTGTTAGGGTCATTCTTCTTACTCTTGCTTTGGCAATCTGCTCAGATTCTCTTCTCTGGCTCACCAGTGCTTTTAGAAGGTAATGTATGCTCATGTGTCTCAGTTGTGTATTTAGATTTACTCTTCCTCATTATGAAAACCCTCTAACACTGCAGACCACGTAAATGTTTTTAAATGCCTTTTCAGTTACTTCTCACTTCTGTATCTGTTCTAGAGGGTGTTGTCCTTATGACGAAACATCATTTTTATAGCTCTGGCATGCATGTCATAAGTGAGGCATGTGATATAAAAGGAATATATTCTTCAAACCAAAGGATACAGGAGACCAAATGCAAAGTCATGTTTAACTGTTAGAAAAAGTTCCTGCTCTTCAGCATTTTATGCTTAGTCTATTTATCCAAAAGATTTTAAAGCTGTTTACTTGACTTTTTCCTGTAGGGTTAAATCATATGAAACCAGCATATCAACAGGTCAAAAAATGGCTGAATGCTGGTAATTTCATATAGTTCAACTTTTCATTTCTAAGCTAGCCACTGACCTTGGAATAGTGACTAAAGAGAACACAAGTCTCTCTGTTTTAGCAATACACAAGCACCACCTAGTGGCCGAAACCAAAACTGCAGGTTTCTCCTATATAACTGCTGCTTCACACACACACACACACACACACACACACACAATGTTGTACTTGCAAATGTTTTGCTGTACTTGCAAATGAAAGGGGCTTTCACAAATAGTGAGGAGCTCATACTGATAGGGCAAGTAACCTCAAAACAGAAAGTTTTAGTAACATTTGAAACACAAGTTGATCATCTCCAATCCAAAACTCCAAAATCTGAAATATTATCCATAATCCAATAGTTCGATGTGCACAAACTTTACACAGGATGGTTGTTATATAACACCACCGTCAGGGTATACATAGAAGACACATGTGAAAGATAAGCAAGCTTCATGTCACCTCAGGTCTCATCCCCAAGATGCCTCACGATGTATGTGTAAATTGTCCACAACTCAAACATAAACTCCAGCATTTAAAACACTTCCGGTCTCAAACATTTGAATGAGGGATACTCGGCCTATCTAACTGAAATGTGAGTTATTTTAAAGTCAGAATCTTCTTGTTGTCATTTTGAGGCAGGGTTTCTCTGTGTAACGGTCCTGGTATCCTAGAACTCACTCTGTAGACCAGGCTGGCCTTGAACTCAGAGATCTGTCTGCCTCTGGCTCCTGAGTGCTGGGATTAAAGGCATGTGCCACCACTCCCGGCACAATCTTTGTTATTTCTAACTTGGCTGGCAATCAACAGAATGAAATAAAGTCAGTTTGAATGGGAAAAAAACAACTCCACAACTTTTAACAGTGCTGAGTTCCTACCAACAGCCACAGCTTCCTGTCAGACTCTTTCTAGGTGTCCTAAACTTACTCCCAGAGCTACTTGGGGAGATGCTGACTTGGGCACCTAGCTTTGCTCACAGGAGGGGGCAGTTTTAGGGAAAACAGTCCTAAGTCTCTTTTGTTTACCTTGCTGTTAGTCCATAGCTGCTCAATGTAAGTCAAGAACTTCACTAGTCCCACTATAAGTAATCACATCAGGAACCCAGCCCTTCCTGACACAAAATGCACTCACCAGATTGGATGACCAGTATGTGTAGCTCCAAGATGACTGATAATAAATAAACACAGCCAAGTCCTTTGAGGAAGAAGATATGATAAACAAAACCACACAAAGTTATGTGGACTCCTAAATAATTCCATTTGCTGCAGAGCCACCACAGACCCCCCCTATTCTAGGGACCCTGGATCCAGAGCTACCTCTCTTGCCTTGTATCCTTCTAATAAACATAAAAAAATTATTGTGATCTGCAGAAATGTGGGTAGATTAATCCCCTTTGCTCCAAATTGGACACATAATCCAGGGTCCGACACTCAAATCTCTACCTGTCCCAAATCCAGTGTGAAAACAAATACTGGAATGAACAGTCTAAACAAATATTTCTTAGATTTCCCTAAGATTACAATAAAAAACAACACACACACAGACACACACACACACATACAGACACACACACACACACACACACACACCCCACCTCCCCCACTCTCCACTCCAAGTCTCCTGGACAGACCACTATGTCCCTTAGGAAGCACAGCAAGAGTGAGCGTCTTTGAAAATAGTCAGGCAAAGAAAAGCCACAGGATCAAGAAAAGGTTAAATGAAAACAAGGAAGTCAAGCCCTATGTCCGGCCTGCCTGAGGGCCTGCCCAACAGATGCCCCAGTTACATGGGGCAGAAGTTCCACCCTCATATAGCATAGTCTGAGTAGTGGCCCTTTCAAAATCTGTGTCAGAAGAACAGGGGCTTTCAGGCCATCTGCCAAACAATAATCCTTTCTCATGTGCAAACAGACAAAACTGATCAACTGTTGATAGGAGGTCTAATTTAAGTCATTCCATTCTTTTCCATGTGATTTATTTATAAAAAGATGGCATGATGGGGCCAGCTAGACTGATCAGCAAGTAAAGGTGCCTGCTGCCAACCAACCCAAAAACCAGAGTTTGAGTGCCAAAATGATAAAGGAGAGCACACGCTCCTGTATGTCGTCCTCTGACCTATACACATGCACGATGACATCATAACTGTATGCACATGCAAACATACATATACGCACACACATGCACACGCACACACACGCAATTTAAGAAGAAAACATTTTACAGATGACATGCAGAAATGCACTTGCTGTGGCCAAAGCCCATGAGTTAAAGGCATGGTGCCTGGTCTGTTGTGTTACTGGAAAACGTACCTTTAGGAAATGGGGCCGGTCATATGAGGGTGCATCATTAGAAGGGTTACTGAGGAGCTGGAGAGATGGCTCAGTGGTTAAGAGCACTTGCTGCCTTTGCAGAAGAGCTCAGTTCAATTCCCAGCACCCACACAGCAGCTCACGACCATCTATAACTCCAGTCCCAGGGGATCCAAGGTCCTCTTCTGACCTCCTCGGACAACAGGCATGCACATGGTGCACACGTACTTGCAGACAAAGCACTCACATGCAGAAACAGCAAGGTAAATCTGAAACTGTTTTAATAATAAAAGAAGGGACGCTGAAGCCTGGTGGTCCCTCTTCCTCCCTCTGCCCCTGGCGTCTGTAAGACGAGTGGCTTCCTGTCATGGACTGCCCGGAGGATACTCTGCTTCCCCACAGGTCCAAAAGCAACAGGGTCCACTCACCAGAGTTGGACTCATCCAAAATTGGAAGCCTGAAGCCATGTGTGGAAGAACATACCTGTAACCTGAGTACTTAAGAGGTAATGTAAAAGGATTAGGAATTCAAAGCTAACCTCAACTACACTGTGAGTTCCTACAGTAGTCTCAATCTGAAAAAGTGAAGGGGAAAAAAAGGGTATCCTTCCGCCCTTTAAAGACAAGGTCATCTCACTCTGTCTCCTAGGTTAGCCTCAAATTCATGCTATCCTCCTGTCTCAGCAAGCTGAATGGCCAAATGCTAGCGTTACGGCAAAAGCCGCCATGGTCAGCTCTGTCACAGTAACAGAGAGCCAATTAACACGTGCATAAACTGTTCTCCAACCTTCCGTAGGTGTCCAGTCTTTTGACACTACAACATGACACTTTCAGCCACAAACATGTTGGGCCAATTTCCTAACTATCCCAGGACACACGCACCATGGGATGTAGGCTAGGCATACCTACTTACAGTCTGCATTTGGATGTTAAATGCTTCTGCGTATAACATGTCAATTAGGGCCTCAGACAAGGAAGAAACAACACAAGATGCAGCCACTGCCGAGGTCTTGGCTGTTAAGGGACAAGTAGTTCCGAATCCAGCCTGTATTGTGGAGTTTGTACAGGAGTGAATCTCTCTCCACTCATCGTAAAACAGAACAGAGAAAAGAACACTCTGCTTAGACCTCTAGATGAGCTCCAGCAGAGAAAATCCAACAGCAAAGAGACAAGGGAGACAACAGCACGGGTCACAGCTAATTACCAGTTATTATAATCTAAGTAGCAAAGGAGAAGCTTTCAAAAGTGCCTGTAAGTCACAGTTCTTGGACTCAACCTTTCAGTCCGTGTTTTAAGCAGCCAAGCACCAGTTAATCTGGAAGTTGACAGGAAATGAGCCACCTCTGCTCTAGTTCTCCACATTTCCAGCTTAAGCTGTCACTGGCAAACTAAGGTGCCGTGTGAAAGGACAATTTTCAGAGCTTATTGAGCAGTGCTGCCCTTCGGGAGAAGGCAGCTGCCCTGCAGACTAGCTCGGTAGCCTGGGATCTTACCTACTGTACCCTGGGTGTTATCAACGGAAAATCCTAAGGACTGCAGAAACCTGAGGGGAGAGCTCATCCCTGGTAGGAGGCGATCTTAGAGAGCATGTGAGTGCAATCCCTGTACCCCATGGCACACACAAATCAGATCTCAAAATCAGAACGAAGGGAAAACGTTAACATTCTTACCAGAACATCTAGAAAAAAAGAAAGGCAAACCCCATCACATGACCCTTGCCCCTCCTACACCTCCTCTCCCCTTGGCGCCTGTTCCAGACACAGTCTGCTGGTTAAGGCAGCCACATGCCAGGCATCTGCTTCACTGCTTTCATTCACGTGGTTTAGTTTGTCCCTGTCCCCACCCCGACCCCAGCCCATTTCTTTAGATCTCTGTCAAGCGGTACCTCCTCAGTGTCTGGGTCCCTCTCACTGACTGCTTCCTCCTCTAGAACATGAACACGCAAACACCAGGACTACTATGTGATAATTCACAGCTTTAGTATCAGATTGTTTTATTTGAAAATAATAAATTCACTAGTTAAAATTTTAGCAAACAATTATAGATATCAAAATACAAAAAAAAATGTTAAAACAAGACTGTCATTGTATTACAATAAAAAGAAAATTTCTTAGTCTGGTCACTATGGAAATAAGCATAGAAGTTCCTCAGAAGGCAAAGACAGAATTACCAACATCATTCCCAAGTAAACAAAGAAACATAAGTCAACAAGCCAGAGATACCTGCACATCCATTGTACTGCTCCATTATTCCCAACAATCACAATATAGAAGCAGCCTGATAAGAAAATGTGGTGTGTATATACAATGGAGTCTTATTCATCCATAAAAAGAACAAACTTAGATGGTTTGCAGGAAAATGGATGGACTGGGAGATCATCAGGTTACATACACAAAATAAACTAGACTTAGAAAGGCACACACTGTGTTTACTCTCATAGGCATAATCCATATTTAAATTTTTTTAAAGACATAAATGCAGAAAAGGTACTCTTTGAAAAAAGAAATGGGGTCAGTAAGAAGGGAAAGAGAGATAAGAAAGGGTAGTGATTAAATTACATGATATACGCATATGAAAATATCATAATGAAATCTGCTATTTTGTACAATTACCATACACTATTTTTAAAAGGGGGGAGATAGAAGCATGGTAACACATGCCTGTAATCTTAGCACTTGGGAAGTCAGCTTGGATTACATACAGAGCACAAGGTTAGCCAGATAATATTGAAAATCTGTCTCAATCCCTCCCCAAAATTAGATAGATTTAAAAAAAGGCGGAAATTAAAAATGAAATATATTACAAGGATAAAATGGACTGGGTGCTCCTTACTCGAGTCTACTGTATGGAAGCGGACAACTAGCTTTATGTATGTCAGGGAACCACAGACTAAAGGAAGATTAACAGATACACATCATGACAAAAAGGTTGGGTAGAGCAACTCTACCTTGCATGCTGAGCCGAGAGCCAGGGGGCTGCTTGGGATGCTGCAGTGAGAATCAGAGATGCTGAGAACAGAGGAGGACTAGAATGACAGAAAACGAGAGGAAAGGCAGCAACGCTGAGGGTTTGGACCAGGTCAGAAAGGGAGATAGTAAGTGCTCTCTGAAAGAGCCGCCAAGCAGGGCTGAGTTAGAAATCATCCCATCCATCAGTTCCAGGTGGGTAAGGAGACCACACAGAGCAGGCATCAAGGACAACATGGGACCTTCCCTGCAGAAGGTCTGCTCTTCCTAGCTTAAGTGAGACCAGCTGAAAAGAAGAGGAGAGCAGAGAAAGTCCAATAGGGAGCCTGAGCAGTAACTCCTAAAGGAACTAATCAGCATTTGGACAGCACTGTGCGAATTTTCTACTACCAAACCAGGAACTATGAAGGATTAAGTTATATACAGACTAAATCTAAATTAGGCTATAGATAAATATATAAAACCTAACAAAAGCATTGACAAACACCTGATCACATATCAAAATTAATTTCTTATACATAACCATGAAATTGTAGGTCAGGTGGTGGTGGCACATGCCTTTAATCCCAGCAGAGGCAGAGAGCGATGGATCTCTGTGAGTTCGAGGCCAACGTGGTCTACAAAGTGAGTCTAGGACAGGCACCAAAACTACACAGAGAAACCCTGTCTCAAAAAAAAAAAAAAAAAAAACACAAAGAAATTGTTTTTTAAATACCAAAGCTAATAAAACTATAGCAAGACACAAAAGTAAAAACCAAACTACAGGCAGAAAAATTACAGACACTATAGGCAGAATGTTAATAATGTTAACACAGACATTTGAAAACTAGTCAGGAAATGGAAAAATAAACAAAATAGATAAAAAGATAAGCAGAAGACACTTGAGAATGAGCCTGTTGGTAGCAGTCATAACCCAGAAGGTTTTTCAATTTCACTTCTTAACCATCAAGCAAAGCAATGTATTTCAAATTCAGAGCTGTCAGATAGAAAACCCTATAATAATGTACATTCAGGAAATAAACAGGAATATAAAACAAATATTTGTAAAAGACTGTAACAAAAAGATTTTTGTAATGTTATTTACTGCAGGGAGGAGGCTAGAAAACAGCTAAGTGATCAAACTGAGATATGCAACTAGAAAATATACCTTGGCCATATGAGGCACTTTATAGCCAGCAAAAAAATATTTCTCAAAGACTAAAAACATGATAAGTGGTCACTAGATTGTGTGAAAGAATTGCACACATAGATTAAACAAATTAAGACACAGACATACAATTGGGCACTGTCCAGCAATTAAAAGAGACAAAATCCAGATATAAGCAATGTTAATGAATCTCAAAGCCAGAGAAACATCATTCACAGTGGAGGAGGGAGAGAGTAAGTGCTGAATCTATGTCTGTGGCAGAACCAGTCTGTGACAACAGACTGGAGGTTACTTCTGGGAAGATGTGTGGCAGGAGCATGGGAGTCCAAGGAAACCCTCTAGGGATGGGAAACGTCTGCGTTTTGATCTGAGTGGTGATATACAAAGACATGCATAAGTTAAAAGTCTGAAGAGAAGACAGGCGCATATACACATAAAGTCATCAAGACATACACCGTCATATATATGTCAGATCATATATATGATCTGTGCATTTTGTTATACATATAGGCATACATGTATTACAGAACTTGGATCCAAAGAACAACTTCATTTCAGTTCAATATATTTATATACAAAGAATAATTTGTTGTTGTTGTTATTTAAGACAGGGTTTCTCTGTATAAAAGCCCTGGTTGTCCTGGATCTTGCTCTGTAGACCAGGCTGGCCTTGAACTCAGAGACCGGAATGCCTCTGCCTCCCAAGTGCTGGGATTAAAGGCATGCACCACCACCACTCAGCTAAGAATAATTTAAAGTAAATCAAAATATTAAGTAAGAGTAGTTAGTTCTGGGATGGCAAGGCATTTCTTTTTTTTTTTCTTTTTTTTACCTTCTGGAATTTTCCACATTCCCTATAATGAGTTTTGAGTAACTTTTACAACAGCAATCTTATTTTTATTTTCAAATTTCTACCACGCTTTTAAGATTATACTTGCAACTGTCACAAACGTGCCAGATCCAACAAAGACTTAGTAAATCCTTCTCTCCAATAATTTCTATAAATCAGAGACTCCAAGTCACTAAAGTGGTCAATCAGGAAGGACACTAAGTTTAGTGTGCTGAGGGAATGAGACTGTCCCATGGCAGGTCAGCGCTGTGGCCTGTGCAGACTGGAAATGTGCCCTGCCTGCAGCAAACACGAGGCCTGCATGGATCACTAAAGAGGGTTTCTGAAATTAGGGGGGTTTGTTTTTGTTCTGTTTTGAACTTCTAATACTCTTGGTGAGCCTGATTCATCCCCAAAATGTTCAATGGCAATTGTGTTCACAATGAAAATAGTCTTAGGATGTCAGAAATTTCTACAATATGCATAAATTAAGTAAATAAGCAACACCACCAAAGAAGCCATACAAACCTCTGATTGTACATGCCCCGGAAGTTGTAATTAGCTCTATAATTTGGGAATGGCTTTGGATCTAATGGCCTGTAGATGGCAGGCTCTCCCCTTTTCATTGCAAGCCCATTCAGTTCCACAGTTGGAGTTATACTACCTGTTTAAAAACAAAATATTAAAAGCACACAAGTGAAATATTTCCACAATAAACCATACAAGTTCTACCTCTAATGCATTTAATAACCACAGAAGAAGGGGAATGGAAGGTCCTCCTGTATGATTCTCTGATTAAGTATAAACAAAGTAAAAAATAGTATTTATGAAATCCCTTTTAAGTTTTAGCACATTCTATACATTCAAATGAAAAATTCAACTGTGTAATTATATTATTTAAAACAAAATAAATATAAGATTCTTAGGTAACTAGTTTGGATATCACTTTTATAAATACCCCAGAAAATGTACATGTATACAATAATTAAAAATATCACCTATTAATATTTTTATTTATTCTTTGTTAATCAAGCAACTAAACTTAGCAATGAATATAGGTTTATCAGTAATTCTTGGACTTATCTGATGAAAAACACATTTTTTTCCCTCTATAATCAATGAAACAAAGTAAATATAAGTGATAATCTGTGGCGATACTTTCAAAACCAAAAATGTGCTCCATTCTCAGGAAATACTGAAAAACAAACACAAAGTTCAATCATCCCCTACAAAGAGCACCCATGTGGCAGCAGACGCGTAAGCACCGCAGTGCACACCCTGACCAAGAGGACAGCCGAGCAGCTCGCTCCCATTTGTTCCGCTCGCTTGCTTTTTAATGCAACAAGGCCAGTGTGGACTCCACCCTACCTTTCATCTGAGGAAATGGAAATATGAGTATTTATTTGCCTTTTTTTTTAAGATATAGCCAAAACTTTTTTAAATGAAATTTTTACATAATTATACAAAAATTTCCATCAAAATGGGGGAAAGAAACCACTAAAACACAAAGAAAACTCAATGTAATTGTGAACTGAGTTGGTGATATCACCAGTAAGAAATCTGTAATTACCTCCTTAAATTAATTTTTAAATTAGCTATGCTAAAATACCCATGAGATTTTTCCAAAGAAAAAAACAAAACAATCTCAAACTGTTCTCCATAATCACATTGTCAGCAACATGATTTTTTAATAATAATATACTTTTAATTCAAATAAAATTAAATCAAAATACAGACAGAAACAAATATTTTTAAAGAAAACACCACAACTGCACTAAAAGTAATCCAAACTGGTAGCCTTAACTGTGCAAACAGCAATTATTTCAAATGACTTTAAACACAGCAAGTACTCATGTGGTCTAAAGAAAAGGAAATTGTGAACTATTTCTAGCAACCATGCAATTAGTAATATTGGCACTGTTATTACATTATTGTACATCCACAGATAGGTACAAGACAAATTTAAGTACAAGTAATTGTGTTTATGTTAGAACCAGAGAAGGAAATATAAAATCAAATACATTAAGTAATCTAAGCTTAAAACATGAACTGAAAATGTAAGTAAGGTCCATGATGTATTTCTCTTTAAAAAAAAGAAATAGAAGAAAGAAGAAGAGGAGGAGGAGAAAGGGGGTGAGTCTGGGGTGGACTGCATGTTCAAAGCCTTGGGTTTGATCCCAACCCCATTTAAGGTAGGGAATGGTAGTGCGTGCCTGTAATCCCAGCAAATACAGAAGAGCAGAAGATTAAGATTATCTATGCACATCTACATACTGAGGTAAAGGCCATCCTGGGCTCTATCTCAAAAGTAAAAATAAAAATGTTTGGCCGGGCGGTGGTGGCGCACGCCTTTAATCCCAGCACTTGGGAGGCAGAGCCAGGCGGATCTCTGTGAGTTCGAGGCCAGCCTGGTCTCCAAAGCGAGTTCCAGGAAAGGCACAAAGCTACACAGAGAAACCCTGTCTCGAAAAACCAAAAAAAAAAATAAATAAATAAATAAATAAAATAAAATTAAAACGTTTAAAGGAATATAGCATTTCCTAGTTCTGTCAGCTTAAGAGGGTCCATGCAATGTACTGGCAATGAAGTCAGCCAGCACCTAGAATGTGGCACCACTCCCCATTAACATTTAAAAATATGCACTTATTCCAGATCTGCACATGTCGCTGATAAGGGGAAGAGATCAAATGCTTATCTTGCCTTTCCTGAATAAACTGCATCCAGAATAAAACAATGAAAGGAAACATTCTTCATATTAGCTGGGATATCAGCAAAAGGAATGATGTCTTCCAAAAAGTCACTAGCTTGTAACTGGTGATAAAACACCAGACACTCTAGGCAACAAAAGCAGCATGCTGCTACAGCCCCCTGGCCTAATGTTAAGGGGAAGCTTGCTGACAGATTACTGGCCACCATCTCCTGAGTCCATGGGTCAATCTTAAAATCAAGAGACCACAAGAAATTGTCCTCTGATCTAGTGCTACAAGGAGACTACTACCCACTAAGCAGTATTGCCAGCCTCAAGCCTGAAGCTATGTAGCCTTTATGTCTTCAGTCTACAAGATCCAGATAAGGGTCTACAACACACCAGTACAGTCAGCAAAAGCAAGCACATGGGCAATTCTACAGAACTAATGACCTGGTCCAACAAGCAGTCTGCATGAAGAACAGAGCTGGAAAAGGATTCTGTGTCTGCAGACCAAATGCAATGAAGGGATCTCTTCCATCCTTCACTAAAACAAACGAACTATAAAAAATGAGCAGTAAGGAGAATCTGCACCCTGCACAATCTTAATGTTAAGGAATCATTACTTTCTTTGCTTGATACTGGTAAGAGCCCTCATCTTAAAAAGCATTTGTATGACAAAGTAAACTGATCTGTTTTTAAAATATCCCAGGGCCTACAATCCCAGTACTCACGAGGCTGAGGCAGATGGATGTGAATTAAAGGCCAGGTGAGATCTTCCACAGTGAGTCCCCAGTAGACTGGGCAAGACTCCATCTCATCTCCCATATACATATACATTATGTGTGTGCAGATATGTGTTATAAATTATATATTATGTATGTATATATAGCATGTATGTGTTATATGTGTATATAGATGTGTATATGTGTGTGTATATGTGTGTGTATATGCATTATGTAATTTATATGTGCATATAACACATATATATATATATATAGTGTGTGTGTGTGTGTGTGTGTGTGTGTGTGTGTGTGTGTGTGTGTACATATCTCAGGAAGAAGATAAATGAGAAGTAAGATTAACGGGCATGAGCTCACCTAGAGATGGTGTGGGGGGCATTCAGTATCTTGTTCTACTTAGGTGCACATTTTTTTAATGTTGGAATAAAAAGATACAATGCAAAATCTGGTCAAGTTTTATTTTAAGTATTAAAATGGGTTATTTAAACATATACGGATATGCCTGGACTGAATCTACCAGGTTGAGCTAAATCCCCAGGGGAGTCCTTGCCCTGGAATAGATGGGAATAAGGGGTGGACTGGGGGGAAGGAGGGGAGGTGGCGCGGGAGGAGGAAGGACAGGGGAATCTGTGGCTGATATGTAAAATTAATCAAATTATAAAATTAAAAAAAAATATGGATATACATATACAGGAAACCTTTATATTGTGGAAAATTTAACAAAAAATCTGTACCGTTAGTTTGAATTATGCCTTTTAGATCATGTACCTAATACTCCTTTATTACACAGAATAGGAAACAAACTGGATTTAATAGCAATTGGTTACTGGATTGAACAGCAATTCAATTAGTCCAAATCCCTAATTTTCTGAAAATTCAAGGACAAAAGGAGTCTCCTTTTCTCTCTCCCTCTCCCTGTCGTTCTTTCTATATTTTACTGAGGGAGTAAGGCAAACACACAAACCTAAGCCTAAGCTCAGTGACTTAGACATAAAGATTCACAGGCTCACCACCACACTCCAGAACATTCCATCACCCACAAAGTTCCTCTTTCCAATTGACACCTGGCACCCTAAGTGACTCACTCTGACCCCTGTTATTACATACTGGTTAGTGTGTTCTTGATAGATGAAGAAATACTTCTGTTTTGCATCTTTTAATTTGCATTAATAATTTGCATATATCTGTTTTTAATTTTTTATATCATTGAATGAAAATATCAATATTTGTTCATTTGCTATTGATGGAACATTTTTGAGTTGTCTGCAGTTAGGGAATAGTATTGATAAGACCATTTCTGAATAAGTCATGTACTAGATACGTACTCAATGCTTGTGGATACTGACCTAGAGGCAGAAGTGTTGGATCACAGAGCAGACCTGTTTAACTTTACTAGAAACTGCCCAACAATCTTCCAAGGAATTTAGTTAACAATAAAGTCTATGTCTTTAAGTTTACATTTTAAATTTCATAAGGATTTCAGCTTAAAGATTAAAATATTTATCAGAAACCAAGATTTATGAACTAAATCTTGACTTAAATGATTCTTTTGAGGTAGGGTATACAGTCTACGTAGCCTAGACTAACCTCAAACTTAACCTTGTAGCCCTAGCTGGCCTTAACTTCCAACCTGCTGCCTTAGCCTCCAGTGTGAGCCACCATCCTGGCAAAATTTATGACATTTTGAATTCCTTTCTGTAATAACTATTCAGCCACAACTACTGTAAAATTCAGATGAGAGGAGCTTTCAAAACCCCAATCTGTAAGCTAAGGAAATAAGAATTTAATTTATTTGAAAATCCCAATATGAGGCAGTCAACAGTGAAGTAATCTATACATACTCCTGGGTACAATACATCTGCCACCACATCACAAACTGTATTTTAGAGTAAGTCAAGTATTCTGTGCATACTATTTAAACTAAAGAAGCTCAAACAATTTCCTCATTGGAAAGTAAGACCACTGCACTGGAAAATTAGAAAGGAAGCCCAGGACACGTGTGGTAAAAGCCTTCAAAGAACGAGGCTGACCCCAACATGCACACCTTCCTTCTCTCCACAAGAGCACCTCTACAGAGCTAAGAGGAGCCTCCGAGGGACAATCCGCACTCCTGTTCTCAGGGTACATAAGGATGATTACTACTCGGGGTTCCTCAGGTATCAGAGGCTGCATGTTTGCTGGGGATTCTTGGGTTATTTTTGACATTATTTACTTCATGTCTACGTGAGTGGGTGGACAGGAGCCATGGCGCCCATGCAGGGTCAGAGGACAACTCACACAAGTTGGTTCTCTCCTTCCACCATGGGAACCCCAAGAAATTAGCTTAAGTTGTCAGGCTTGGTGACAAATACCTTTGACCCACTGAGACATTCACAGGCCCAGGTTTGTTTAAACATAATGTTAATTGATGTAAAATTATATATATTTATGAGTATCATGTGATATTTTGATATGGTTCTTAGATATATTAAAGGGACATTCTAATTATCAGTGCTAAATATAAAAAGTTCAATAACTAGGTACATAGTTATACATAATAATTTTGAATTTCTATATATGACAACTCAAAGAAAAAAGGCCACTATTAGTTTTTAAGGAATAACATGTTACTAACGCTAGAAACAGCTTTGCAGGAAGTTAGGAAAGTCCTGAACACAGTATTCACCCAACAATTAAGTGCTAGAAGATGGAAGGATTAACTGACCAAGCAAGGTTCCTTGCAGAAATGACTGGCACACAGCCAGGACAAAGAACGTACAAGATGGCCTAGGAACTCCTTTCTACACCAGAAAGCCAGAGGCACCCAAAGAACGGTGAGAAGACAGCAGGAGCCAGAGTCAACTGAAGGGCCACAGCATCACTGGCAAAACCTGAGGTAATTTTAGCATCAAAATAAAGCAGTTATGGTGGCACATGTCTGCAGTCTCAACGACTCCGGGAGCTGAGAAGAAGAGAAGGAAAAGCACCTGAGCCCAGGTGTGTACCAGCCCAGCAACAGAGAAAGACCATTTCTTTAAAACAAACACAGCAACGTAAACCCTCGGGGTCTACATAGTACAGCTTGGCGGCAGAGCACATGCTTAGCATAGATGGACTTGGGCTCAATCCCCAGGACAAAAATCAAATGAAGTGACAGGTTTGAAGTCAGTAAGAGGAAGCACAGGGTCTACAATGACATAAATACAAAAAAAAAAAAAAAAAAAAGAGGGAATAGAGAATTTTGGAGTGCCAAGGCCAACTAATGAATGAAAAGGAATTCTAGAATTCAAAGTAAATCACTTTAGCAAACTTAAGGGTTGTAATAGATTCAGACAAGTATTAATAATGGATGCTAAATTTGGCAGGCTAAAGAAAATTTGATGAGGAACAGGATATTTATAAATGTTTCTACATGGTCTCAAAATATCACTTCAAAATGCTTATTTGCTTGCTACTTATTAATATGGCAGCTATCGATCAACTTTATAGCAGAGAGGTCTTGCAGGCATACTCTTCACCAGCTGGCCAAAGTCATCACATCACTACAAAGGAAATCAGTAGCTATAAGCCCTGAGTCCATTTTACTTTGGAGATATCCATATTAAGAATGTAAAAACCCTGAGGAAACACCAGACACACACTACCAAGAAGCACTGTACAAACTATGGTAGCTGTGCGAGTGTGGTAGCCGGACTCATCCCAAAGGCCGAGGTCCTACAGGAGGTTCCGGAAACTGGATGTGCCAGATTAAAACGGAATGGAGGAAGATGGCATTAAGTACATTAAGCACATGATTGTGATTACACTAGATCTTTAAAAGACAGTCAGCAAAATATGGGCAGAGTCTGTGAAATAAACGATACTCCCACTTTACTTTCTAACAAGAGACTGCCTATGCACTCAGAAAATGCACACAGAGTCAGGTGTGGTGGCTCCCATCTGAAACAGCATAGAGGCTGAGGCAGGAGGACTGTCCCAAATTCCAGGCCAGCCAGGCCTATAGTAGAAGACACTGTCAGGAAAGAGGGGGAGAAGGAAGGGAACACTGCAATACCACAGGGAAGAGGAACACTTGCATCACCTACCCCCAGATGGCTCAAAACTGCCAACCATGGGGTACTGGGTGAAAGGTACACCGGATCTATTTCTACAAATTTTATATAAACCTGAAATTACTTCAAAAGTTAAAAAAGAAAGAAGTAAAGTCATGCTATAAGATATTTCTAGCTACCTGGCAGGCCAACCAGGCTGTGAAGGAATTTTCCACCTCTCTGGGCTACAGCTGAGGTCCATCCACCTAAGGGACTCAATCTCTCCCACTTAACAGGCTCCTCATTTCCAGCTGTACTTGCGTGGGTACCACAAAGCTGCCTCTGCAGTGTGCCAACTGCACAAAATATACTGAGACAACAGGTCTCAAACTCTATCCCACATGACATATAAATAAACTTGACTCCTGACAGACTTGAGGTCTCAATTAACAATACAAAACAATAACACTTCTAAAAATAACATGAAGTATCTTCACAGCCTTGAAAGAGATGAGATTTAGCAAATAACATATTAAAAAGCACTTAAAAGACTGATAAATCTATCATCATTAAAATAGAAGAATTTCTATTCTTCAAAATGCAACCTTAAGAATTTCAAAAGAGGCGCTGGAGAGATGGCTCAGGGGTTAAGAGCATTGACTGCTCTTCTAGAGGATCCAGGTTCAATTCTCAGCACCCACATGGCAGCTCACAATGTCTATAACTCCAGTTCCAGGAGACCAGACAACCTCACAGAGACATACATGTAGGCAAAAACATCAATGCACATAAAATAATAAATAAATAAATTATTTTTTAAAAAGAATTTAAAAAGAAGTCAGACATGGTGGCACACACCTTTAGGCCCAGCCCTAAAGGCAGAGACAGGCAGATCTCTGTCAGTTTGAGGTCAGCCTGGAGCACATAGCAAGTTCCAAGACAGCTAGGACTACACAAAGACAGTCTCAAAAAGCAACAACAAACAAAAAAAGAATTTCAAAAGATATTCTGCAATATTCTGAAAAATATTCTGCAATATATATTGAATATATCTCAATATATAAATATATATCTCACAAACTGTGAATCTAGAATATGTAAGAAACCCACAAGTCTTTAAAACAGAACATAATTTTTAAACAATTGTATATACCAACTGTCCCTTTTCAACAGAGACTATGCTAACGCCAATGGACAAAAGACACCATCAACAAACACATTCCACATTTGTTGCTAGGGAAATGCAAATGAAAACCACACTTTATTTGAGACCCCTAGCACAGAACAGTTAAGACTGCAAGCTGAAAAGTCAATGTTGAACAAGGACACAGAGAGCCTTCCTAACTGCGAGTGGAGTTCTTGGCAGTGCATGCTAATTCTGAGCACATGGAAACCTGTTACCCAGCAGTTCCAATTCCAGCTTCACTCCTAACAGAATGGTGTGTGTACATGAATGTTCACAGCAGAATTATTTCCAACAATTCCAATGTGGAAATAATTCAAGTATGTGTGCACTGGAATGCTATACAGCAATGAAACGGCTGAATCTCACCAACACCAATGTAAAAAGGAGGCATCAGCAAAGCAGCCCATGTGATTCGGACATGCAGTCACAACTCAAGAGACACTCAGGACGGCTTCCTTCTGAAGGAGGGACGCTGCTGCGGCAATGGCAGAGCCTGACGTCGTGTTTCACAGGGCAGCTCTCTCCAGCTCTGCAATCGTGATTTGTGCCCTTGCCTGCACGGATCTAAGTCTATCCAAGTGTTCTTCCTTTTTCTGTCTCCCTCCAACACTCCACAGTGGAAACATGTCTCTACTGGACTTCCAGGCTTTCCTGCTGTCACACTTTGAGTCTCACTGAGGTGTTCCTTGCTATCGTCCCCTGCCTTTTAGCACAGGGTGCAGAACTTAGCTCACAAGCCATCCTGCTGTCATTAAATGCCATGGGGAGCTCCTTCCCTCCGCACCAACGCCCATTCCCACTGCCTCAAAGAGAAGGATACACAATATTCAGTACATGGTAGGGCTTCTTAATGTATTTATTCAAAACTATGGCACTGACTGCCTAGCTGATCACCTTGCGTTCTTGTCTTCTACCTCCCAATCACATGTCAAATGTCATATGCTAAAATGCTCTTTTAAAGCATCATCCACTTGTTGATAGATATTAAGCCTTGTTGATAGATATTAAGTGCCCTAAATGACCAAAAAAAAGAAAAAAGTCCATCTTGTAAAGGAAGTGCTTGGGTCTTTTACAGTGTACCCGCTCTCCACCTACATCTTCACTCTTACTTCCTACGATAACTAAAATCATCACCACACACAAATGGCTTTTTACCAAACCCAATGACCAGATTCTGACTCCTGGGCCCTTCTTTGTCATAGTATTCAGTCTAGAATGTTCTTTCCTTTCCCCCTCTCTTCTTTCAAGGTCTACATCTTACTTCAGTCAATATGATCATTACTTTTAACATTAACGGCTGCTATTATTCACGTGGCACTTAAAGTCAACCATTAAATTATATATTTGTGTACAATACTGTAAGATCCTCACAGAAAAAGAGGTTGTATACCTCTTATATATGTAACAGCAAGTGTTTAATACATACTGGTAAACTATACACAATCATAAAGGGTTTTTTGTTTTGTATTTTTAGTTGGCTGTTTTGTTTTGTTTTTTTGGTTGGTTTGTTGGTTGGTTGTTTTCTGTTATTGTTGTTTTGGTTTTTGTTTGTTTGTTTTTTTTGAGACGGTTTCTCTGTATAACAGCCCTATCTCTTTTGGAACTTGATTTGTAGACCAGGCTGGCCTCAAACTCACATAGATCTGCCTACCTCTGCCTCCTGAGAGCTGGGATTCAAGGCGTGCACCACCACCGCCCGGCTAATCACGAAGTTTTACAAATCACCAAAGTAGGTCATCTTTACTAAGCTCTAACTGAACAAGCTGGGCTTCTTCGCCATTGTAGTAACGTGTGTACTATTTACACAAGCTTCCTCAAAGAATGCTGGAACAAGCTGAACAGGGGCAAAGGGTCTGCTAATTGGGAAAGAGCTTTGAAAGAGCAGACTGTATCTACAAAGCACAGGACAGTCAAGAAGAAGTGCTTCCGTGACCTGAGTATGAGGACAAGCTCAGGGCTAATTTAACAGAGTAGAGTCACCATTAACTAATGAGTGGACCTCACTTTATTAAAAAAGGCTTAACGCAGTACTAGCACTGATTTTAAGGTAAGAATATATTAATAGGTTAACAAATGAATGTGTAAACAGACACATGGCTGAAAGTGAACTAAGAAGAACTTTATTAATTGATGTTATCAATTAATGACTCTGGCTAACACAGGCTTGCCTCTCCCAAAAGACAACTGGACATGTGATGTTGCTGGCAGTGATGCAATCAAAACAGCTTTCAAAAACTGTTCTTAGAAGCTTGCCTAGCAAGCACAAGGCCCTAGGTTCGGTCCTCAGCTCCGGAAAAAATAAAAATTAAAAAGAAAAAAAAAGATTTGAGGGGTTCTTAATAAACTTCATATGAATGTTCTAAATTACCAGTTGTTTTAAAATTTTTACACCAACAAGCAAAATATTTATAACTTTGCATTAAACTAAAAAGGAATTAACTTAATTATTAAAATTTATCACATACACTTTAAAAAGCGAAACAATTCCTTTACTTACTTCCTGTATTTGTACCCACATGTGCTTTTGCCAACACTCAAAGGAACAGCTTTTACGGTGTCCACTAAGGTGAACTTTACAAACAACTGTACCTGTCTTCTCTGCTGTTGTCTTCATTACTGTGTGTGTGTGTGCGCGCTAGGAACTTGGTACCTGTGTGACTCACCTACTATACAATGCAACACACAAAGAAAAGTAACACATCAGCTCACAGCACAAAGAAGGAAACAAATCAATGCCATACCTGGGTTATTATTGACATTACTTTTGGGTGGTTTCTGAACTGGTTTGGGAAGCGTGGATTCCGTCAAAGCTTTATTAGCAACAGCCTGCTGGGCCTTCTTTATACTGCTCCCTTCGGATTCCCATGTCTGCTCACCAAGACTCAGCTGCACTGAGAACATCTTAGAAAAATACAGACAGACAAAGAAAACATAAAAATTTTCAGGTACCAAAACTAGTGGTCTGAGAGAACACACACACACACACACACACACACACACACACACACACACACACACACACACACTATAGAACCAAAATTATAGCAGAAGCATATTAGAGATTGTTTGCAACAACAACAACAACAACAAAACATTTACTACCAAGTGAAACGATGTCAAGAGGTAGTACCAAATTGTCTGATCCCCTCGAAAGACGTAACAGTAGCTCTAAATACAAGTTTTAAACAGACCAGACTAAGACAAAACTCTTTCCAAAATAGAATCACATTGCTAATGTCATTCCAACAGTCCTTGGGAAAGTACTGCGTACAACAAGTAAGAGAAACTGAAGAGATGTCAAAAGGCCATGACATCCTGACACTTTCATTAACCCTGTGTCTGGAGTGTTCACTCAGCACAATGTAACCAATGACTTAGGTGTCCTATTAACACTCATTTCCCACAATGTGCATTTAACCAGCACATAAATTCTATCAGGATACCTTCAAAAACATTTCTCAAATCTTTCTCATCTTTCTGACCAGGACACTTGTACTAGACCCACCCTTTACCTTGTTGTGTTTAGATATAATAATCGAAACTCATTGCTGCCAAATCTGTGTATAGTGGTTTGAATTAAAATAGCCTCCATGGACACACATACTTGAATACTTGGTCCCCAGTTGGTGAAACTGTTTGGGAAGGAGTAGGAGGAGTGGCCTTGCTAGAAGTATGTCACTGGGGACTACCTCCGAGGTTTCAAAAGCGTTAGCTCTCTCTGCCTTCTGTTTGTAGTCTGAGGTGTGAGCTCCCACCTGCGGCTCCAGCCACCTGCTACCTCCACACCACCATCATGGACTACTTATCTCTCTGGAATCATAAGCCCAAAACAAACTCTTCTTGATCATGGAATCCATCATAGCAATAGAAAAGGAACTTCCTGCCAGGAGAGCTGTTACACACCTGTAATCCCAACAGTCAGAAAGCTAAGGCAGGAGGATCAGCAGTTCAAGTCCAGCCTGAGTGACATAGTGAAACGCTACCTCAAAATGAAACAAAAATGAGGTTGGCTGGGGTGATGGCTCAGACTGAAAAGTATTTGTCATGCAAGATTAAGACCTTGAGTCAGATCCTCAGTACCCACATAACAAGCTAAGTGTGGTGGCTCATGTCGACAGACATGGAGCTTGCTGGCCAGATAGTCTTACCCAATCAGTCATCTCCAGATTCAGTGAGAGAGCATGTCTCAAAAAATAAAGTGGAGAACAACAGAGAAAGACAACCAGTGTGAGCATCTCACCCGCATGTGCAAACACACACATATTGTTAAAAATAAATTTAAAAGACCAGTAAAAAATCAAACTATCTAAAATTAAAAGCTAATCACATCACTCTATCCAAACTTCAATTGTCACCACTTTAGCATGGCATAAAAGTTCTGCATGTCTGGGGCTGGAGAGATGGCTCAGGGGTTAAGAGCATTGACTGCTCTTCCAGAGGTCCCAGGTTCAACTCCCAGCACCCACATGGCAGCTCACAGCGGTCTGTAACTCCATGATCTGACACCCTCACACAGACTGACACACAGGTAAAACACCAGTGCACATAAAATAAAATTATAAAAGCTTCTGCATGTCCATCCCCATCTCACACGTACCTTCTCCTTCTGCATCCCACACTCCACCCACATCACATTTCCACCGAGTACAAAACCTTACTTCTTATCTTTAAATTTTCAGATCAAGTTATAGAATAAACACAGGCTACTTACTACTTTCTAGTATCAATCAAAAACTATTTATTAAATTATAAAAATGTATTTCTGTAGCAAGGTGATCTCTTAGAAAATATCTTTTTTTTTCCAAAACGTATTGTATTTGTATGGAGTGTTTTACAGATGCCCACAGAGGTCAGAAGACAGTGTCAGATCCTCTGAAAGTGAAGATACAGATGTTTGTGGGCTACCATGTTGGTGCTAGGAACTGAACCCAGGTCCGCTGCAAGAACAGCAAGTGTTCTTAACCACTGAGTCATTTCTCCAGGACTAGAAAAAAACCTTAATAACTGATTAAAGTTAGTCTGGTCAATATTCATACCATCCAATATCATACGCCTCTAGGTAAAATTCAATGAAAAGCACACATCAACAACTATCTACTATGCTCGGCCAAAAAATTTTAACCTGCATCCATTCAGGAGGAAAGGACCAAATCTAATTATAGAACATGCAATAAGACTGAGACTTCAAAAAGGTCAAAGTCATGGGGAAAAAAAGAATCCAAAGAGACCATTACATATTAAAAGATGATATAAGGACATAAGATGTGATAAGTTATAACATGTGATCCTTAATTAGACCCATGACGGAAATTTTAAAAGAAAAAAATGAGGCTTTTATAGAACAACTGGAGAAACTGGTCCATGAACCGTGCTATGGCTTGAATGTATCCCATAAGTTTACTGCTGAGGATCTGGTCCCCAAAGCAACAGAACCGAAAGCAAGGCCTTGAAGAGAAATGAGGTCGTAAGGAGTCTAGAGGGTCTAGCAAAAGCATTATCACAGCCGCACAGTGCTTCGTACCGAGAGCGGTTTGTTATGAAAATGAGTTCACTCCTCCTGCTCTCTGCAATCTCTTGTCCACCTGGCTCCAACCACACAGTAAAAGGGGAAGGTTCTCACCACTGCCTCTTGATCTGACAGTCCCCACACTCCAGGACCCAAGCCATATCAATTTCTTTATGAATTACCCAGCCTCTGGCTTTCAGTTATAGGCGCTGCAAGCAGACTAATAAGGACTATATTAAATAGGATATCTAGTGATGATTGATTCTTGAATCATGGCAGCATTGTGGCTACACATAAAAGGGTATTTAACCTTAAAAGACAGATACAAGTAAGTGTTCAAGTTAAAATTTATACTTAAAACATTATCTTTATTATTTTCAACCTGATTTAAAAATAAGAATCATTAATTATTTGCTCCTTTTCCCAAATTTTGGTACTTAACAAAAACTGTGACACAAAGATCAGCTTAAAGATTTTACATGATATATATATGTGTGTGTGTATTTCATATGACATATAAGATGTATATATATCTGTATATCATATATATTTATATATGATAGTCACATACACATCTCAAAGGCTTAAAAACAGGTATACAAGTGAATATCAGACCCTGAAATTCTGTCTCCAACATGAACTCTCCTCAACAATACCCATAAGCATCTAATGACCCACTGGGCATCTCCACAAAATCAGGGAGTCAAGCAAAACATTATATTTTCCACTCTACCCCCATCACCAGTTCATACTCCAGAATGTTCTCTCTATTATTCTCCCAATAGGTCCAGTTCAAAAACTCAACAGCCTCTTCACCTTTCCTTATATATCCAGCTACTCAAGAATATGCCAAGTCAGTAGTATCCATGGAAATAAAAGAACAGAGATTTTGGAAAGCACATAGGAGAAATATAGTCCACTTTGGACTGGATATTTGTGCTCCCCCCTCTCATTCTTACATTGAAACCCTAATACTGGACGTGATAGTACCTGGGAGGTAGATAAAGTCATGGAGAACCTGAACTGTGTTAGGATGTGGCAAGAAGGCTGCATCTTCAAGGCAGAAAGAGGCTCTGACCAGGAAATTAATTAGCACTACCCAAATCAAACTACTTCTTAGACTCTGAAACTATGAAAAATAGATTTCTCTTGTTTAACCCATCTTGTCAAGGAGACTGTTAAGAGAGGCTGAACAAAAATAGTTTGGAAAACTCACTAAACAGCAGCCAAAAAAGGAAACAAAAATCATTTGAAGAAATATGGCTAGAACTCTACTTTGATGAAAGATATAAAATATAAGTGATGTTTTGAATGAGAATGTCCCCATGGCTCATTTACTTGAATGCTTGGTCTCCATTTGGTGGCACTGTTTCGGAAGGATTGGGAGGTGTGGCCTTGCTGGAGCAGGTGTGTCACTGGGGTGGGCTTTGAGGTTTCAAAAGCCCATGCTGTTCCCAGTTAGCTCTCTCTGGGCCTCGTCTCGTACTTGTGGACCAAATGGAAGCTCTCAGCTACTGCTCTAGAGCCTGACTGCTGCCATGCTCCCCACTGTGATGGTCTTAGACTTACAGCCCTCTGGAGCCCTCAGCCCCCAAATTAAATTTTTTTTGAAAGAAAGCTTTTCTAAGTTGCCTTGGTCATGGTATTTTGTTGCAGCAATAGAAAAGTCACTAAGAAGCAGCTGGTGCCAGCAGCGGGACACAGCTGTGAAATCCTGGCCATGCTGGGTTGTTTGGAGGAGTGTGTTAGACTCTGAACAAGGAAGGAGGTTGAACACGTGAGCGCAGCTTAATGGGCCAGTCTAAAAGGAGCTTGAAGATAACAGCGCTGAGAGCAATGTGGACTATGGAGCCCAGCTCAAGAGGTTTCAGAGGGGAACAATATTAGGAGCTGGGCTAGAGATCACTCTTGTGATATTTTGCCAAAGAAGGTGTTTGGGTTTTGCCCTTGTCTAAGAATCTGCCTGAGGCTAAACTGGAGTTCTGGACTAATTTCACTGCCAGAGAATATTTCAAGACAGCCTAATATCAACTCTGTTGCATGGTTATTAGTAATCACTCCTACGCAGATCTACAACAAAAAGAGAGCAAGCAGGAAAAAAAATTAGAAAATGTATAGTTTTGGAAGAAAAAGAACACCAGGAAATTTGATGTTGAAGCCTTGGTTTGTGCTAGAAGAAATAAGGAAAAATGGAATAAAGGGAGCGGTGTCCTCAGGACAAGACCCCACCCAGCTAATTTGTGAAAGAAAAAAAAAAAAACAGGCCTACAGAATTATCTGTTCCTAGAGAGCAACAACAAATCAAAACTAATGCAAATATGATTCAAGGAGTGGGCTGGGTTCCAACCCAGGGAGGCAGTAGAACCTGGCAGCATCACCCATGTGGTTCTGGCCTTAGAGTTAAAGGAGTCAGGAGTAAAGAGACCTTGCACTCTTCCTCTGAGGTTAAAAAAGCTGCAGGGGCCAGGGGTGTGGCAGGGGAGTTCCTGCATGGAGACTCAGAGAGGCCACTATGAGAAGCTGTGAAAGCGAAGCCTGGATGTACTGGAGACCCCAAGAGGTTGGAGGTATCAAAGCTGTGGCACACCTGCCAAGGAAAACTGCTAACAGCAATGGAACCAGCCCAAGAGAGAAGGAACTGACAGTCAACAAAACTGGAAAGAGCAGGAGACCTGAGGAACTGTCTAAGCCCTTTGATGACAGACATAGAGATACAGGATTTAGAGTCTGCCCTACTGGGTTTCTGTCTTGTATTGGTCCAATATTTCTTCACTATGCCCCATTTCTCCCTTCTGAAATGGTAATGCATACTCTGTGCCAATGTATGTTGGAAGCATGTAATTTGGTTTTTGCTCTTACAGGGGGTTACAATTAAAAGACTGCCTTTAGTCTCAGAAGAGACTTTGGAATTTGGATTTTTTTTTTTTTTTTTTCGTTTTTCGAGACGGGGTTTCTCTGAGTAGCTTTGCGCCTTTCCTGGGACTCACTTGGTAGCCCAGGCTGGCCTCGAACTCGCAGAGATCCGCCTGGCTCTGCCTCCCGAGTGCGGGGATTAAAGGCGTGCGCCACCACCGCCCGGCGGAATTTGGATTTTTAAACTGTGTTAAGACTTTGAAACACTATGGAGACTTTTGAAGTTGGACTAAATCCATTTTGCATTATGATATGGCTATAAGCCTAGGGGACCAAGGAATGGAATATAGTGGTTTGAATGAAATGGCCCCATAGGCTCATCTATTTGGTCCTCAGGTGGTGGAACTGTTTGGAAAAAATTAGTGTGGCTTTACGAGAGGAGGCGTATCACTGTAGATGGGCTTTGTAGCCCCTTCTCTCTGCATCCTGCTTGTGAACCAGACGTGAGCTCTCAGCCATGGCTCCAGTGCTCTGCCTCCCTGCTGTCATGCTCCCCACCATGACGGTCATGGACCACAGTCCTCTGGGATGCTGAGCCCCAATTAAATGCTTTCTTCTCTAAGTTGCTTTGGTTGTGGTGTTTTGTTAGAGTGACAGAAAAATAACTGAGACACTATATATTTAAGAATCTCAACCAGCCGGGCGGTGGTGGCTCACGCCTTTAATCCCAGCACTCGGGAGGCAGAGGCAGGTGGATCTCTGTGAGTTCGAGGCCAGCCTGGTCTACAGAGCAAGGTCCAGGAAAGGCGCAAAGCTACACAGAGAAACCCTGTCTTGAAAAACCAAAAAAAAAAAAAAAAAGAATCTCAACCATTGCCAAGCAAGACAACTAAAAGAGACCTGTACCAATACACACTACACAACACTACATAAATGAACCATACCTCTCATCAACCAAACAAGCAACCTTGGAGAAGGGAACATCTTGATTTCCAGAGTTATTACCTTACAATATTAAAATTGCCCAATTCTCAACAAAAATTGTAAAGCCCACATGTACACACATGCATGTGTGTGCCATACAGCCCATTCACGTGGAAGATAATTAACAAAAACAAGTCCCTGATAGTGAAGACACTAGACATACCAAAGACTTAAACTGACTGCCTTTTATTGTTTTTATTTATTATTATTATCATTATTTTATTTTTAAGGGGAAAGCATGAACACAATCCCCCATGACCACAAATTATGCAATCAAGTTTCCCACATTTGGGGAAATCGCAGAGATTAGCACATCTGTAGTGCAATGGATAAGCCTTACCCTGGGAAAACCACTTTCATGACCAGGGTATCTCCCCTGTCAGGTAAGTATTAAAAGTTAACTGTCTTAAGTATGCTCCAAAAGTGAAGGAAATTACTTAAAAAAAAAACAAACTCTAAGAGAATCCCAGCACTTGGGAGACAGAGGCAGGCAGAGCTTTGTGAGTTCGAAGCCAGCCTGGTCTGCAGAGTAAGTTCCAGGACAGCCTGGGCTGCACAGAGAAACCTGTCTTGAAAAACAAAACAAAAAAACTAAGAGAAAACAATGGATGAAAATTTAGGGAATATTAATTATAAAAAGGTACCAAATAGAAATTGGGGGGCTGGGAAATAAGGAAATTTTACAATTCTTAGAAAACTTCAACAACAAACTTGACTAGGGAGAGAAAAGAATCAGTGAATTTGAATATGACACAATTAAAATGACCTAGTCTGGGAAGCAAGAACAATAAAGGAAGAATGAAACTATGTATCTATGACCCGAATGGGGAGAGGCAGGCAGGGGAATGACTGTAAACTGGAGAACTTCCTAGTCCGCCCGGCAAGGTTGAGGCCAATCAGGGTTTCATAGCAAGGTTCCATCTTTTTAGAAAAGTAGAGGATGGAGGAGGGGGAAGGGATGGGAAAAGGAACCGTAGACAGAGAAGTAGACAGAATCTAAGGAACCTGTAACAACTGACTCACAAAAATCTCAAGAAGAAAAAGAAAAGGGAACAAAAAACACTTAAAATTTATGGCTAAAAAGTCTAACTTTGATGAAAGACTGTGAACCTACATACCTAAGAATTTCAACAAATCCCAAGTGGAATAAATTAAGAGAGCTACACTAAAACACACTATATTCAAAGCAGTGAGAGACAAATTGAAAATCATGAGAGAAGCAAAGCCAGACATGTTGGCACAAACATGCAATCACAGCATGCTGGAGGGTGAGGCGGGGGATCAGAATTCTAAGGTTAGCCTGGGATGTACAGCAAGATCCTTTCCCCAGGGTAGGGAAGGTACAACCAATCAGATAACAGATCTTCTAGAAGAGATCCTCCATGAGACTGGCAGGTTCTCCTCAGAAACCATGGCAACTAGACAGTAAGGGAGGATGATATATTTACAAGGCTAAAGCGGGGAAAAAATACTCAATCAGGAATTCCACAGTGAACAAACCACACTTCAAAAATGGAGCAGAAATTTAAAAATTAATCAGAAAGTCAAGGAAGTCTGCTGCTAGTAGCTGACAAGGCATGATGGAAAAAAAATGACCTTCATGCTGAAATCAAAGAACAGTAGTTGGTAACTCAAACATATATAAAGAAATATAGGGTTTCTAGTAAGGCAAAACAATACCTAAATATAAACACTGTATTGTTGCTTTGTAACTCCACTTTGTTTCCTATGACATAATGGACAATCACATGAATTTATAAACACACTGGTTTGTAGCGTGAGTTCCAGGAGAGCCAGGGCTACACAGAGAAATCCTGTCTCGAAAAAACAAACAAACAAACAAACAAACAGCTCTTGTATAAAAGCTGACAGGGATGTAAACTATCTTCAAAAGCAGCGTCTTAGCACGTTAAACTTACATCAGCCACACCCTACCGATCCCAAATTACCACCAAGAAGAAAGAGAAAGAAAATACATATTCCTACTAAGACATGTATACAGATGTTCAAAGTATCATTATAATAGCAAAAGGATGAAACCAAACTATCCATCAACCCGTTAATTTTAAAGAGTGCTACATCCACAAAGGAACATTCAATAATGAAAAGAAAGAAATATTGATACACAGATACACATAAACATGAGCTCAAAATGACTGTGCTCAGTGGAAGAAGTAAGAGCACATACAAATAAGGACACTGATTAAAAGTTCTAGAAAAAGAGCTGTCATAGTTGGTTAGAGAAAACACAGTACTAGCTGCCTAGGGTCTCTGGTGCAGGAGAAACTTTGGTGGACACTGGAAATGTTTGGTTTGTTCACACAGACATAAATGCAGCATGAATACTTCTGATGCAACTTAAGTTCCAAAAGCAAACAGGACTGCACTGAAGCATAACAGCAGTGTCTTCATCTTTCTGCTTCTATTCTCCCTGCCATCTCTCTATCCTAGACCTCTCTTCCACCATCCTCGTTCCTTTTGTATTTCCACAGCATCTGTCCATACAAAATAACTTTATTTTATTTATAACCATTTCAATCTTACCTGAGAATATGGATTCCAAAGGCACAGTCTATAGTTCAAAGTCCTCAGGCATCCTAATTGTATTTTCCCAAATGATGAAATAGAAAAACCCTATGTATCAAATCTAAACCCTGGGACAGACGCCAGGTGTGGTGCTGCATGCCTGTAAAACTCTAGCATTTAGGGGGCTGAGGAAAGAGAATCCCAAGTTCAAGGCCAGTCTGTGAGACCCCATCTGAAACAACAAAAAGCAAACACAAAAATCGTACACTACAAAATATGGAACACTACAAGACAAATAATTCTATCTTCAACTAACCGATATCAGAGGACAGTGGGAAAACAGAAAGGAAAGGTAATATTAACAAATAAAAGAGACATAATTTAATGTGATCCTTGCTTAGATGCTATTTAAACAAAGCAAATGTAGAACGATACCTGTGAGTCAACAGAGAAAAGGCAAACAAGGACCACACACTCTGCAACGTTTAGTGTTATTCATCCACTGAGTGCAGTAATAGTATGGTATTTTTTATGCTCATCAGATGAATAGCAAAGCACTGATTGGCAGGCATGCTCTTAAAGAAGCCTAATGGAGCCAGGAGCAGTGGTGCACAGCAGTGGTGCACATCCTGTAACCCTGGCACTGGACAGGCAAGGGCAGAAGGATCATTGAGTCTGGGGCCAGCCTGTGCTATACAGTGAGTGCCTTGTTCAACATTTTTAAAGATAAAGTTAAAATAAAATTAAAACCTCTATACTACCATAAAAAGAGCTAAGTAAAATAATCTGAGCAAAATATTGGTAATATGGGCATGCTACCATGTATCTGTCATCAATGTTTTATAACTTAATTTTTTATTATTTTTTTATTTTTGAGATTATCATATAATTATATCACTTTCCTTTCCTTTTCCTCCCTCTAAACCCTTCCAAATACCCCCTCCTTTCTTTCCTGTAAATTTATGGCCTCTTCTGATTAACTATAACTTAAAGTTTTTGAGAAAAGGTTCATAATACCACGAGACTGAGCTTCTAATGGTATTAGATGTATCTCATTTCATCCTATTTCAAGATTAATTAACAGTGGCTATCACACAGGAAATACTAAATGGACCTTTTCCCAAAACTGTTTAGTCCTAAAAATCACTAGCAAGCCAGGCAGTGGTGGCACATGCCTTTAACCCCAGCATTGAGGGGGGGGGGGGGCAAGGAGCTTCTGCTTGCAAGCAGGCAGATCTCTGAGTTCTAGGCCAGCCTGGTCTAGCTCTAGGACAGCCAAACAACACAAAGAAGTCCAGTCTCAAAAAGAGAGAGAGAGAGAGAGAGAGAGAGAGAGAGAGAGAGAGAGAGAGAGAGAGAGAGAGAGAGAGAGAAAAGGAAGGAAGGAAGGAAGGAAGGAAGGAAGGAAGGAAGGAAGAGAAAAACAAACAAAGAATTGCAAAATAAATCACTAGCAAGTAACTAAATTATCTGGATGCCTCAGCATTACCATGATCCTTAGTTACAATCCAAGGTGTCTTGGGAGAGGGATCAGTGTGCGAAGAACTTGCTGCACAAGCATCAGAACCTGAGTCTTGATCTCTAGAACAGTATGTAGAAGCTGGGTGATAAAGAGCAGAGACAGAGGAGCATGTGGCTGGCTGGCCAGCCAGTCGAGCTGAAACAGCAAGTTCCAGCTTCAGTGAGAGACTCAGTCTCAGAGAACAAGGTGAAGAGTAAGCAAGGAAGATAGGATGTAGTTCTCTAGTCTCCTTAAGTACATGCGCAGTGAGCATGCCTGCACACCACAAGTACACATGCATACACCACACATACTAAATAATTATCTTCTTTAAAGAGTGGTCAGTCCACTCTATCATACTATCAAGGCATTATATCTCTCGGCTCACTGATTTAAAAACATTTTTCATTAATTGCTCGATTCCACATGCTGGCAATACAGGACTAGGATCAGACTAGCAAATGCAATCAGGATTTTGAAAATCAAGATGACAACTTGATTTCAAAGCCACTGGGTGAGGAGGCTGGAGGCATGTCTCAGCTGTTAAGAGCATGAGATGCCTGAAAAGAGGACCTGGGTTCAGCTCCCAGCTCCCATGAGGCAGCTCCCAAACCTAGGTAACTCCAGTTCCGGGGGCTCTGATACCAGGTCTGCACGTGGTGCAGACATACATCCAGACCAAAAGCTCACGAATATAAAATCAACGAATCTAAAGAAGGAGGAGGAGGGAGGCAGAGCCACCGTCTGAGGTGTCTCCCTAGGTGGCACCGATCACAATCCTGTTCAAAGTGCCAGCAACCTGCAGCTCCGTCACCCCGACAGCTCATCAAGATGAGGACACCAGGAGAAAGAAAGCAGCTTCTTCTGACAGCGGGTCTCTACTCCAGACACTGCAGCCACCTCCTCGGATGTGAGAGAACTCCCTATGAGCCTGAGGGCTACAGACAGGCACAAAGACGGTACAGCAAGGCTGTAACAACTCACACCAAAGTAAGGCACAATAAGTCAATTACCATAGAGAATGGAACACCGAAGGGATGAGGTAAACATCAACGTGATTTTTACTCAGCAATCATATATTAAAGGTTGCCTTAAGACGGGGGCTGGAGCACTCTGGAGGCAGAGGCAGGCCTGGTCTACAGAGATAGTTCCAGGACAGCCAGAGCTACAAAGAGAAACCGTGTCTCCAAAAAAAGGGGGGGGGGGGGCTGGGGGCCAGAAAGATGGCTTAACAGTTAGGAGCACTTACTCCTCTTCCAAAGGACCTGGGTTTGGCTGTCAGGGCTTCTGACCTCTATGGTCACCAGGCACGCATGTGGCACACATACATATATGTAGGCAAACACTCTTCCACACATAAAATAAAACGTTTTTAAAGTTGCCCTAAGTTGCTCAGATTCTATAATACTCAATGGAGAATTAAATTAGGTAAAAATTAAGTAGGCCACTTCTTCCCACCAAAATGAATAGGAAGACCACATGTACCTGGAGATCTTAACCTCTGGCAGTATCTCAACTCTGACCACAAAACTGAATCATTTCAGAGCCTCAAAATTCTGAGGTGTGGGTCTAACTGAGACCATTTAAATCAGAATTTCTATTGTGCATACAAATATACACAGGATAATTGAAATACCATTCATTAGTTAATGTCCCAAGAAAACTATGAGTCAGGACTAGGTTTAAATCTTTCTTAATAATCATTTCTTCCATTAAAATATATTTTATATGACTGGTAGACATGTGTGAATGACTGAAGATAAGCAAGCTTTCCATAAAGAGACCGAAACAGCCAATCAATTAATATAAGTTGAATCCATAAATACCATGCTTCATTCAAGAGCACAGCAATTGATCGAGAACCTCCATATAAGACCTGACATCCTGAGGCTAGAGAGATGGCTCAGTAGTTAAGAGCACTGGTTGCTCTTCCAGAGGACCCACAGCACCTACAAGGAAGCTCACAACTGCTGGTAGCTCCAGGCAATCCAATGTCCTCTTCTGGCTTCCATAGGTACTAGGCATACATGTGATATGCAGACATACATGCAGGCAAAACACCCATACACGAACATTTTTTTAATTTTAATAAAAATAAAAAAGCCCTGATACCCTGAATCTGTTAGAGGAGAAAGTAGGAAATACACTTCAACGTGTAGGCACAAGAAAGAACTTCTGAACAAGACCTCCATTGAGCAGGCATTAAGGCCATCACTGACAAATGGTCCTCACTAAACTCAATAGCTTCTGTGCAGCAAAGAACACCATTATCAGAGTGAAGAGTCAGTCTGCTGAATGAGGAAAAAAACATTACCAGCTATATATCTGACAGAGGGTTAGAGTCTAGAATATACAAAGAACTTAAAAAACTAAAACCAAGAAAACAAACAACCCAATTGAAAACTGGTCCATGAACTATCCAGAGCTCTCAAAAGAAGAAATACAAATAGCTGAGAAGCTTTTAAAAATTTCAACACCTTAGCCATCATGGAAATGGAATTAAAACTACTCTGAGATTTTTATCTCCCCCAGTCAAAATGACTAAGATTCAAACATCAACAAGAACAGAGACAACAAAAGCTGGTGTGAATGTGGGAAAGAGAAGAAAACACACACTCACAGCTTATGGGAGTGCAAACTGGTGCAGCCCTATGGAAATCAGTATGGAGGCTTCATAGCGAGCTAGAAGTAGATAAGCCACGAAACCCAACTATTCCACTCCCAGGCATATTCTCAGAGGGCTTTATATCCTACTACAGAGATACTTGCTCACCTATACACACTGCTGCTCTATTCACAATGTCCAGGAAATGGAAACTGCCTCGATGTCCATCAATTGATAGATGAATAATGAAAACATGGTACATATACACAATGGAGTATTTTTTCATCTATAAAGAACAATGAAATTCTCAAATAAATGGATGGACATAAGCACTCTGAATGAGGTAACCAAGATCCAGAAAGACAGATGCCAAACATTCCCTCTCATATGTGGACGGCTGTTTTTAATCTTTCCACATATGTGTTTAAACTGGAGGAACCAATCAGGAAAGTAGTAAGGAGCTATGGGGTCATCTTAAGAGAAAGGAGGTAGAACAAAGGTGGTATGATGGGGAGATGGGAAGAATGGAAGAGTAAGCGCTAAGGGGAACAGGGGTGGGAGGGAGGGCAGGGTGCTAGAGAGAGTATAACGAGGGACAACTAACACTAAAGACCTTCTACAATGCCACACAGAAACTACTACTGTAGAAGCTTCCTAAAATACATGCATCTGTATATAGAAAAGTATTTTTAATGGAGTTATCCTATAATGGAGGATAATGGCTCTTCCAGATAGGCTATATTAAAAATCCCAGTGCCAGGGATGGGTTATCTCTTTTTTAATTCAGTCAGTGGGGTCCACAGATACCCCCTCAAATATTATAGACTATTGCCACTGTTCTTGGTTACCTCCAGAACCTGATGGTAAGACCCTATTGCTGAAGACACCACACATTTGAGTCAAAGAACATGGAAAAATCAAGCTGGTAGCAACCTGGAAACTTCATACCTAGTAGGTAGATTTCATACTGCTAGAAGGTTCTATGCATACTATTGGAGGAGAAAAGTTATCAACAATCTTACCCACCGAGGAACCCTACAAGCTACAGTAAGGACTGCCCTGACAAGAAAACAAACTGGTGTAATAATGGCATGAACGTTATGTGAGTCACCAGCACTTACTGGCTGGATTTAAGGCCTGCTCCACAATTGAACCCCTGCATGGCACACTTAAATAGGACAAAAACCTGTGGCTAGTTAGATCGCAGGCCCCAGAGGAGCATCCAACTACCATTCCACTAAGTGGACACAGCATTAAGTACCCTTAGTTCTTACCTTATATGTATAGCTATGTATTTTGCTCAACTCACATAAAAGCAGCTTCTTTTTGAGTAGATGGTGATTAACACAGAGGCCCACAACTGGTCAACATGAAGAGAACAGAGACTATAGAGTGAGTGCCCAGCTCTGGAAGGGTCATTTATGTCACGCCTCCTGTTTCAAGGTTTAGGAATCACTGAGGAAGAGGGAAGGAAAGATTTCAAAACAGAAGAACCACGAGGGAAATCAGAGTCATGCAATGTTTCTTGGTAGTCAGGCTTCCTTTACTGGACATGGACAGTGGGGTTTAGAGTAATCTGGCTCTTTTCTTCTGACAGAACACCAACAGTACCCTGAACTAAAACCAAACATGCACAAGCCTCCAGTAAGCACAAAACCAACTCTAACACCCACAAGACATCACAAGTCAGTCAGCATGCCCTGATCACAGTGTTTCTACTCCTGCTAAACTCGAGCTGCTTCGAGGAGAGTGATCCCAGGAAATGTAAGTTTGAGACCTAGCGATCTTTCCGTGAAGGGCTGGAAACACATCTGTACTACAGACTAACTAAAAATGTAGGCAGGATCTTTTCTTCTGCTAGAGATCAAATCCAGGGCTTTGTGCATGCTAGATAAGTACTCCACCACTAAGCTAGATCCCACAACCCTAAGCCAAGGTCTTAAAAACAAACTTGAAACTTTGATTATTTCTAAGAAAGAAGTTTTGGTTATTTTTCTTCTTGCTGGTAAAATACCCTGACGAAAGAAACTTAAGAAAGAACAGGTTTGGGGCTCACAGTAAGGAAGTCCTGGCAGCAGGAATTTAAGGCAACTAGTACCCAGCCAGGAAGCAGACTGAAGGCTAGTGCGTAATTGGTCTCGTCCTTTTTTATTTTTCATTTTTGGCGGTTCAGGTCCCAAACCCTATAGGGTGGGTCTCCCCACTTCAGTTAACCTAATCAACAGGATCACCAAAGCTACCTTAAACGAAGTAAACTCTTACAAATGTGCCTAGATGCCAGCCTCCCAGGTGATTTGAGCTGACAGTCAATGCTAACCATCAGTTTTATTCTGTTTTAATGGATATGCTGAATTATTCCAACACTCCTTACCTTATAGATCTCTATTTGTGCATGAACACATAAAAATTATTTTCCACTTCACAGTGTTTTCACTTTTTTTCTTGTTGGTATTTGGAGACACAGTTTCACTTCGTAGCCGTGGCTGTCCTGGAACTCACTCTGTAGACCAGGCTAGCCTCAAACTCAGAGATCCACCTGCCTCTGCCTCCCGAGTGCTGGGATTAAAGGAATGCCCCACCACTGCCTGGCTCAGTGTTTTTACTTTTAGGTTACAGAACCTTTAAATTTAAAAGGATCACATTCAAATACCAAAAATTCTACTACCAAAATAGCAACTGCGAAGTCCTAAAGCACTTCTTTGGTTTAAGAACAGTGATGACTGGTCAGCTGGATGTAGTGGCACACATCTGTAATCAGCAAACACAGAGGTTGAGACAGGAGGCCCACAAGGCCCAGGACAGCCTGGGCTATGTAGGAAAAGAGGAGGAGAGAAAGGAGAGGTGAAGGAAAAGGAAGGAATAATAAGATTTTAACAATTAAAAAAGGGAACAAACACATACTCTTAATATGCATTTAAAACAATATTTTTTAAATGTTAGAAAAAGATCAATAATAAAATTTTCAAATATTTTTCTTCCTTAAATTTGTCTTCCTTAATAAACTTAGAACAATGAAAAAAACTGAGCAACAAGGTTGCTTTCCTTTTTTTCATTTTTTATTTTTTGGTTTTTTCAAGACAGGGTTTCTTTATGTAGCTTTGCGCCTTTCCTGTAACTTGATCTGTAGACCAGGCTGGCCTCGAACTCACGGAGATCCGCCTGCCTCTGCCTCCCAAGTGCTGGGATTAAAGGCGTGCGCCACCACCGCCCAGCACTTAAATATGATTTCCTTATTATTTTTTGTTTTGTTTTTACTTCTTATAGCACTGAGCACTGAACTCCCAATCTTACATGTGCTAGTCAAGCACACTCACTTAGCTAAACCCCTAGTCCATTTGCTCATTATTTTAAAGTCTATTTAGGGAATAAGTTAGATTCTAGTTTTCTAGGCAATAATTTACATTTATCCACTCTTTTCAAATTTACATTTAAAAAAATTATTAGCCCATTTCCACTCTGTCTTTGAGAAAAGCTAGCTCATTTCTATCTAAACAAAGAACTAAATCAACTGTTCATGAACTTGTTTATGCATCCACTCATTTCACAAATACTGAGTACTGATACATGTACCATTCCAGGCACTGGAAAGAGCAATAACCACGTCAAAATAAAGTCCTCTCCTCAGAGATTATTCTAGAAGAGACAAAACAATAAAATATATGAAAGTACTAAATTACTGAAAAAAATAAAGGGAAGCATGTGACCAAGATCAGGAGTCCGTTTTGGATGCCCTTAGTTTGGAAATTCTAGTAGCCATTTAGGTAGAGGTAACTAACAGGTAATCAGACACACAATTCCAAAGTACAGGGAAGATGCTCTGAGCTAGAGACTGAATGAGAATGGGGGTGGGGGGGACAGCTCCTAGGAACAGTGGAGCATAAAGTTTATTATAGATATATGGAAGAGCATAATCAGAGGCAGGGACATCTGGGGGAGTCCAGAGTAGACATGACCCTCAGCCACATGAGGAGGTGGAGAGAGGGGAGGGAAGGGGAAAGAGAGTGTCTTAGTTAGGGTTCCTATTGCTGTGAAGAGACATCATGACCACAGCAACTCTTATAATGGGGTGGCTCATTTACAGTTTCAGAGGTTTAGTCCATTATCATCATGGCAAGATATGGTGGTGTGCACACAGACATGGTGATGGAGGAGAAGCTGAGGATTCTCCATCTTAATCCAAAGGCAACAGGAAGTGAACTGAGATACTAGGCATGGCTTGAGCATATGAGACCTCAAAGCCGGCTCCACAGTGGCACACTTCCTCCAACAAGACCACACCTACTCTGACAAGGCCACACCTCCTAATAGTGCCCCTCACTCTGGGGGCCATTTTCTTTCAAACCGCTGCAGAGGGGAACTCTGTGCAGCAGTCAGGTGGTCCAAAAGAGAGAGTGGAAGAAAAAGTCAGGTAACCAAACTGTCTGGATTATATAGGGAAGGGCAGCCCAGCCCCTGAGCTGGAGAATTTAGGGTAGGGGGCAAGGTATGCCAGCCAGGAGGGCCCTGTATCAGGTAGGGGCTGGGGGTGCTGGAGAACCTGGCAGCCAGGTCCGCTTTGATGTGATAAGTAGGGAACCCAATCATTTGTCCCAATCTGAAAGCTAACAGAGACATAAATGTGAAAGCTGACAGCATCAGCATATTTATGTTATCCAAAGGCACAAGGCAAGGATGTACAGTCAGGAAAGAAGAGACCAGGTCTACAAACTGAAGAGAGACCAGGCTATACAAACCGAAGTGCTCTAGGAGATCTGGGGGGAAAAAAAAAAAAAAAAAAAACGAATCCAATTTTTAAAATGTGGCCAATGAGTCAGGAATGATAGATGGTGCAAGCATGTAAACCTGCCCGCAGGGGATGAGGCAGGAGGACAATGGGCCTGAGACAGCTTGGACTAGAATACAGCAAGACATCTCAAAAACAAAAAAAAAGATAAATAAAATGTAAACAATATATCCATGTGGCAGTGGCACAACAGGAAAAGCCGAGGGTAGCATGTCCTGAGAGCCAACAAGGAGGTAAACACACTTCCCGATCCCCAGTGCTGCTGACAGGTCTAGGACACAGCCTGCCGAGTACCGCAGCCCTCACACAGGAGCTGCCCTCACACAGGAGCTGCCCTCACACAGGAGCTGCCCTCACACAGGAGCTGCCCTCACACAGGAGCTGCCCTCACACAGGAGCTGCCCTCACACAGGAGCTGCCCTCACACAGGAGCTGCCCTCACACAGGAGCTGCCCTCACACAGGAGCTGCCGCTGGGCTTCAGTGACTGCTTCTGACTGGTGGAGGTGGGAGGAACAGACCTGAGCAGGAAGGAACTACAAACAGCCAGTATGGAGTTCTCCTGGAGTCCTGAGATACAGTAAAGAGATCATAGCAACTCCAGGAAGACATACTGTCAGCTTATTTTTAAGACAGAAAATGTGTCTTAAAACATGCCTGTATGCTGATGGGTATGATCCACTGGAAGGAGAAACTGTTGACAGACAAGCAGCGGAAGAAGCAAAAGGCAGAGAAAGTAAAGCTGGAATGGCAAGAGAGAGACAGACACACAGAGAGAGACAGACACAGAAAGAGAGAGACAGAGACAGGAAGAAGAAAAAAATCAAGGAATTAATACTGTAATTCCGGAGATAGCAAAGAGATGTGAAAATCCCATGAACTATTCTGAAGAACGTAAACTATCTAGCAGGATTAAGAACAGAATGGGTAGGAAGGAGCTGGGCTATACAGCTGGGCAGACAGAACAAGACAACTGCCTTCTCTGCTAACACAGATGGGAGGTGGTGGGAACTCCAATACTGCTCACAACACCTCAGAAAAGCTAACAGCAAACAGACCCGACAGAATGCAGTGTCCCATCGCCTAACATTCAAATAACCCGACTGCCACCGGCTTTATAGAGTAACCAACTCATTCTAGAACCAACTCTTTCCATATTATGTGCAAAAGTCTAGGACTATCAAAATACCCAAGATTTCAAATCTGTCAGGGAAAACCATGTACAACTGAAGTGCTTTCCAAAGGAGCAGAGCTCAAATATGGATGTGTATATTTCTGTGTTTTATATGTAAAATATATGCATATTTAGCTACAAATATAAACTGCCCTTGTTTTAAAAGAACATCATTGTAAGTAAATGCACAGATAATAATACTGGTACACACAACTTACAGTTTCTTTTTTAAACTATGAACCTTAAAAGTTAAACATCACACTGGAAAAGACATATCAATATTTAAGCACTGCAATACCCCCTCTGACCACCCTACTTCTACCAGCTTGATTTACCAGGAAGAACACTATACTCCATACGCAAGCGCTGGTGCTGGCATTTATGAACTCCTAAGCAAGGCACTTAACATTTCTTTAGCTGAGATCCTTCAACTACAAAATGTTAAAAATCTTATGGCTTCAAGGTTTCCTTGTGAGGTACTGTATCTGAGAGCTTTACAAAACATAACACAATACAACTTGCTTAAGACTTAATAATTGTCCTCAGGCCATCCACACACACCCCCAAATAGAGCACAGTTCACACCTGACAATGGAGTCTGACAGTGGGTTAGCATGTCCGCCGCCTCTTTATGACCTTACCTTCGAATGAGCAGGCCCGCTTTCACTCAGAAGCTTATACTGGGGTTGGATGCTATGGAAACGGGCTAACTCATTTACCAGACACATTGGAGTTTTCTCTTTGGGGTTTGCCATTTTATCGTGGAGAGAAGCTGTAAATAAAAAGGCTGTAAAGTTTTTGTCAAGAATGACTTTTAAAAATGGAAGAAAAACTAGCGTTGACTTTTTAGACTAAAGTCAGATTGTACAGCTAAATTATTTTCATGAATTTGTATTAAAAACTTTATACCGTGTAATGTCTTCTATCACATGCAATAGAGTAATGTAGCAAATCTTGAACAATAAACAAAGGTTTATTTTTTCTTATCTAAGTTATTCTCTATATACATATAATACCACCACCATACTTAAAGATTATAAAATAGCTTTTAATATATTATTATAACTTTTCCTTTTCTCTTAATAAACGTTCACCATCATTAGGTAAGTTTCTTGATCCTTATTACTATAAAGGTAAATTGAGTTTGAACTTGAACTCATTATGTATATAAGGGTGATCAGTGCTGGGTCATCGGGATGAGCACCACACCCAGCACTAAAACTGTCAACATTTTCTACATTTGCTCTGAGTACTATTTTATAGTTATAAATATTTTCTTTAAAAAAAACTAACAGTACTTAATTTTCCTAAGGTTCCTTTAATCTTCTCCAGAGATTACCAAGATAAATTCAGAATGCACTCTTCTAGGTAAGTGTAAATATATTTGCAGATAGATATGTAGGCATAAGGAAGTAGTCTTGATATATCTGGCTTTTAATTCCCATTGACAGCATTATAATAAATATAGTTTTTCCAAATATTGTCTTCACTCTTGAGTATGTTGGGATTTTAACTGGCATTGATTTCTGTACTATCTTTCACCAAATACAGAGTTTCCACGGTGCTCTTGTAGTAGGTTTTTATCTACCACTACACTGACACATCTCTTAAGAGCCAAACGGCTCTCAGAATGGCTGTGCCAAATAACCTCCCTATGCTTCAAACCTAAAGTGTGAAATACAGTCATATATCTTGATTTCATGTACAATTCCCACAGGTGTCTGGACGTTTTCTGCATTCCTATGTCACTCCTAAGTTACTAGTAAAGCTGACCATTTTATGTTACGGCCACCGTGAAGGGCCTCTGCTGGTTCTTACTGATTATATCTTACAGATATCCATCTTTCTCTACTGTGGTTTGCACTTTTTGTGTCTTAGTAAACTCCCTCCTAACGGTCAAGGTCATAGGCTGAAGCTCATTACCCCTCTGTTCCTTCTGTAAAATGAAGTGTTCATTCTATCCTGCTGCTAGGTGGCACGGGCCTGTAGTGCTAACCATGTGGAAGACTGAGTGGGAGCATCTCTTGAGCCCAGGACTTCAGAACCAGTCTGAGCAACACAGGGAGCCCCTGTCACAATAAAAATAATCAATAACTATAAACAGAAGGATGAAAGAGGGGAAAGGGGTCTACTTAACTCATAAGATACTTTAAAGTTAAGATTTTCCATGCATGCTAAGACTTACTACAGTGCACATATGAGCTATTATTACAGTTTTAAAATGCCTTCTTAGTGCCAGAGTAAGTTATTTTATCCTATGTTCTTCTTTATCTTGTCTATAGACACATGTAACTTTCTTAGTTTTTATTTCATCTCCCATTTATCAAGGCCAAAAGAATTTCAAGATCTAAGCATAAAACATGCAAGCACATGACTTTCTGCTAAAGCAGTAATAATGTATGGAGAATACATAAAGAGACCAACTTAGGAACTTGGTCTGCAAACTTATACTAGGGTTTACTATAGAAAACAAGACTTTGCTTTAAATGTGTAAAGTTCTTAGTGGGCACATAAGATGGCATAATGCCTTATCATGAGTACTATGGTTAAGAAATGGTTTCTTAAGGAAGCTACTACATAAATACTCAGTAAAGCACAGGCAACAAGAAGAATCTGAGCAAGCAAACTGCAGAGCTGATACTGCCAGTGGCTGCTCTGAGTAAATCATTCTAAGGGTCTTGCAAACTAAAACAAAACTAGTCATTACTATTTTGGAAAAGAGTTGAAACAGTTTGGGAAAATCTGCCTTCTATGTAATTCACTATGTGTCATGCACAAAAGCACATTATAGAATACATCTTCAATTCAGCTCACTGCAGAAAATTTGACGATCTGATGCTATAATCAATTTTAGTTCTTCGTTACCAGAGCATGAAACAGTCCAAACATAAGAAACAGACCAGCTTACTGAATCTTTTTAAAAAGCAAAATCAGGCAGATATGGTGGTGCATGTCTAAAATTCCAACACTCAAGAGGTTATGGCAGGAGAATCCTGAGTTCAAGACCAACCTGGACTATGTATGTAGCAAGACCCTGTCTCAAAAAAATAAATAAATAAATAAAACAATGACAATAAAAAAGAAATCAAATGTTGAAAATAAGAAAGCATTAGTGTGGTAAAATGTTGCCTAGTCAAAAATAGTATTTACATTAAACATGCAATTTTCATTCTATAATACTACAAACTTACATTATAATGCAAAAAATATTAAAAGCATATTTGTCATAACATGAATATTTTATACATTAAAATGTTTAACTGTGTAATTTTTTTCTTTTCTTTCTTTCCTTTTTTATTTTGGTTTTCCATGACAAGTTTCTTCATGTAGTCCTGGCTGTCCTGGAACTCACTCTGTAGACCAGGTTGGCCTCCACTCAGAGATCCGCCTGCCTCTGCCTCCCCAAATGCTGGGATTAAGGGGGTGCACTACCACCACCAATGTAATTTCTAAGTATAATTTCTATTTATTCAAACCTTTTTGGTAATAAAACTTGATCAAAATTCTTTCCAGGAAGTACAAAGTAGTAACATGTGGTATAAACCTTTTATTTCATTTATTTTGACTTTTCCTTCATAAAATTATTACGAGTCCAATAAAATATCTCAATGTATGACAAGTTTGGTGCAAGATCCTGTTTGATAGAGCTTCATAACTAAAATCAAAATGCTTAAAGGTGATAGATCAGAAAATAATTATAGTTAATTTATTTTACAACTGTAAATAGCTTATCATTTTTGTTTAGGACAAGTATGTAAGGAGGTTAGAAAATAATTATAGTTAATAATTTCTTTCACAACTGTAAATAGTTTATCTCTTTTGTTTAGGACAGGGTCTCAGTATGTAGAACAGCCAAGCCTGAAACTTGCTACTTACCCCAAACTGATCCTAAATCTCAAACTCTCCACTTCAGCTCCCGAGTGCCGAGAGGACAGACATGTGCCATCACACTGGGGTTGCTCCTCTATTTAATCGGAAATCTTACTAGGATTAACTACCTCACAGATCTCAGAGTTAAAATGATAATTTTGATAAAGTAGCTACAAAACTATAAAACAAAGCACTGTATAAAAAGGTCGAGACATATGGCTAGGCCATGAATTCAATGGCACAGTTTGCCAGCAGGCATGAGTCCCACTGAGTCCAATCCCTAGCAGTGGACTGGGAAAGCAGGGCTGAGGCAGATAAACTTAGATATAATTAATATACAATGATACGTAGCTATAGATTTTCAAAAAACTAAGCATATCCTTCCTAAATAACGGGAAGGAAGGAGACCTATCTGGAGAGGAGGTAAGCAGGGAAACGGAGAGAGGAGGAGGGATCTACAACACTAAGGATGTTTGAAGGGGCCACAGGGAATCATATTACTTTATGTTTGCTTAAAATTATATATAATATGTATAAGATATATGCATAGAGTTTAATTAAAGTTTCACCATTTGGGGTGATAAGGCTCCCACCAAAACCAAAGACTACCTAACAAAAGCCTCAATGGTAAGCATGGAAACCTCCTTTCGAGTTGTTGGTCAAGAGAGTCCAAGAGACCCCCAAAACAATACAGCCTGTTGCTGTAACCCCGCGCTGCCTCCCAGAAGAAGGTCAGACCTACTGCTGAAACAGCACACTTTCCGACAGCACTCAGAGGAACTGATCTGGATCTGACCGGGAAGCCTCCTCACTGAGGACTAGCTCTCTCTCCTAATAGTGAAGGAGGCGCACAACCTGCCAAAGGAGAAGGGCAGTCCACAGTTCTATCCACCGAAATGCCTATGAGCCACAGCAATGACCAGAGGGCGAGATATTCTGAAAGGTGCAAACAAGGGACTTGGAACCTGGGGGTGACCTACAGTCACTTAATTGGACTTAGGCCCTGCTCAACCGGAGGGAATTCAGGCCTGGTACTGTAAACTTAGTCACCTACTTGAGACTGGTGAGCCCCGGGAACCTAGAGAAGAACCACCTACTGCCACGTCCCTAAATCAGTGTAACTTCTAACTGCGTTCTTACCCTTACACCCACAGATAAGTGTGGCTCCCACAGAAATCCACAACCGGTCAGACTGAAGAGGTGAGCTAACTGTGGGGTGCCCGTTCCCACTTACACATTTACAACCCAATCCTTACACTTAGGGCTCACGGAGCACCGCAGAAGAGGGAGGGGAGCAGAGTTACGTTAACACCCGTGCTAATGTCTTCTCAGAGAGGGGAGATGGGGCATGACACAGAGTAAGAGGGGAAGAGAAGGGTGGGTCTGGGAGGAGTTAGAGGAGCAGGAAATGAATATGACAAAATACATTGTATGAAATTCCCAAAGAAGGAATTGTATGAATTCCCAAAGAAGGTTTGGTTTGGTTTGGTTTTGAGACAGTGCTCCACTACATAGCTCTGGCGGGCCTGGAACTCACTACATATACCAGGCTGGACTTGAACTCAAAGAGATGCACCTGCCTCTGCCACCCAAGTGCTAGAATAATTGCTGTGTACCACTATGTACCACTTACTATATATTTTTAAAAGAGGCTATATTTTGAAATGTGCTTCATGGGATTTGAATAGCTAGAGCAGTAATGGTCTCTTTTAAATTAAATAATATAAGACTCTACCATTTGGGGAACCACTGATATATTACAGTTAAAAGCCTATTTCAGACATCAGTTGCTCCTATGTGTGACTTTGAGAAAGTAATAAAATCTTACTTTCCATTCAGTAAATACACTAAAATGCTTTTTCTCATTTGATGGTTGTACATAAGACATAAAACACTATTAACAATGATTAATAATCTATCACTAATAATTATTTGTAATCATTTATTAAAACTATTGATAATAGTTTTATAAATTTTTCATGGCTTTCTAAATGCATATGTTCTAAATCAAAATGTTCTGTCATCTGAACTGATTATACTTGTACAAATATATTCCCTGAGTATCCTTTGATATTCAATTACTATTTTCCCCCTTGGCTCATTAGGATGCCTTAATTTTCCCCCACTGAAAATTAACAAATCATCATATAAATTATACTTACTTAGTTTCTCCTATCTGCATAAGGGAATATTCTACTTAATTGATATGAAATTCATTTACATGTAACACACCGTAATTTGGATAAAATACTTATAAAACATGTATAAAATATTACAAGAATAAATATATATCAAACAAAAATATATATACTGTTTTAGATATACCATATTTTCTCAAATGTCCTTAGCTTTCTGAGTCTTGACTCTTCAAACTAAAAAGATAATGTTTTTCAACATATAGACAAAATGTGTGTCCAAAAGCGATGTCTCGTAGGAAAAACAAGTACCCATCAACAAGCACTACAAATTACAGTGTGGTAGGAACTGTGACAGGCTGTCACAAGGACTCCTGGGGCACAGGGGATGTGCAAAGATGGGTATTAAGAGATTGTAATTACATTAGTTAAAACAAGATTTCATCGAAGTCAGAAGACAAGATGCTGAAGCTTTCCAAAGCGACAAGTGAAAGCATGTAGAAGCCCAATAGAGCTGTCCATCTGTAACTGCAGCACTTGGGAAGACGAGGCTGAAGGACAAGCTCATGTTTAGACTGAGCTACACAGTGAGATCTGGGCTCAAAAATGGAAAGAGCAAGAAAAGGGACAGGGATGCACAGTCCGGCATAGAGCACATGGCCATGTCTGATGCCAGCACATCAGACGAATCAGGGAAAAGAATGAAGGGGACTGAAGAGATGACGTGGTGGTTAAAGGCACTGGCTGCTCTTCCACAGGACCAGGGCTCAATTCCCAGCACTCACAAGATGGCTCACAACTAGCTATAAATCCAGTCCCAAGGGATCCAATGCCCTCTTCTGACCCCCACTAGCATTACACACACTTGCTGCACAGGCAAAACAAAACAGCCAAACACATAAAATAAAAGGTTAAAAAAGCATTTTAAGCCGGGCGGTGGTGGCACACGCCTTTAATCCCAGCACTTGGGAGGCAGAGGCAGGCGGATCTCTGTGAGTTCGAGGCCAGCCTGGTCTCCAAAGCGAGTTCCAGGAAAAGCGCAAAGCTACACAGAGAAACCCTGTCTTGAAAAACCAAAAAAAAAAAAAAAAGCGTTTTAAGGATCGGGAGATTTGAAATAGGAGATGGAACTACAACTCCCTAGAGTATCAAAAGCTTCCTAAATCAGAACTCACAGCAGCAGATGCCTACAAACTACATGCCAATCAGAGCTATTGCTAAGAAGCCATACACCCACTCCTGATGCAGATACTTCCTCCACCCTAGCGTCTACAAAGGCAGTGTCTGTCTCTTCCCAGACTCCCCTCTTCCCATCCTGCTATTGGAGGGAACTCATCATAGTTTGCGAGTAAAGAAAAAAAAACTTTTAAAGGCAAAAAGTAAAAAAAAAAAAACATTTTTAAGGCTGGGCAGTGGTGGCGCACGCCTTTAATCCCAGCACTTGGGAGGCAGAGGCAGGTCGATCTCTATAAGTTCCAAGCCAGCCTGGTCTACAAAGCAAGTTCTAGAACAGCTAGAACTGCTACACAGAGGAACCCTGTCTTGAAAAATCAATCAATCAAACAAACAAACAATTTTTTAAATCCAAGGACAAAGTAATTTGCCTCTCATAGATTTTGGTCTTCTAGATGTGGTTATCTGCCCAGAGTTAATAAAGTGAACTTTAATGTTCAAAATGGGCCTTACATTTAAGGCTGTCCAAGCAAAAACCACTGATGACTACTCAGGTACTGAACTTCTTTATACTTATCCACTAGGAAAAACAATAACTTCATATTAAACATAAATTCCAAAACAATTAAAATGCAAAATATAAAAATACCACAAAAGCACAAGACATTTTGACTAAATATCTGTCGAAATTCTATAACAGAACACATTTCTAGACAAGAAAACCAGGAGCCTCTAAGCAAAAACTGACAGCTAACAACATAAAAATGTACCATTTCAGTAAAAAAATGAATATATATCAACTTTAAAGTCAATAGAAAGGGAGTGAATTACACACTGTGCAATGCTTAACCAGGCAAAGTACATCTATCTATGGATTCAAAATTGATCACTTCTTCATGGTTAAAATACTTCTAAATCCTTACATCTAGATTGCTAAGATGTATTATACATCATTGTTAAGATGTTTTTAAATGATCACGTAAGTACTGGGCAAGGTCATGGAGAAATGGGTGTGTGGTGGTTCGAATAAGAATGGCTATCACAGGATGATATGTTTGAGTGTTAGTGGAACTGTCTGGGGAGGACCAGGAGGGTGGCCTTGTTGGATCAGTGTGTCACTGAGGGTAGTGGGCTTTAGGTTTCAAAAGGCCACATCAGGCCCAGTCTCACTCTCTCTCTGCTGCCATCTTGCCAGTAAACTATAAGCTCTCAACTACTACCCTAGCACCACGCCTGTCTGCCTCCATAGGGCTTCCTGCCATGAGGGCCACAGACAAACCCTCTGAAGCTGTAAACAAGAACCCAGTTAAATGCTGCACTTACAAGTTGCCTTGGTTACAGTGTCTCCTCACAGCAACAGAACAGTGACTAAGACAGGGTGCCAACAGAAATTAACAGTATTTAGGGGTACACTGTTGATTAAAATTTCAATTGTACCTGTGTTTAAAAAGGCAGTAAAACATAGATGAGCAGGATGGGAGACTTCAATAAGATGTACACAGTGATAATCTGAACAGCAAGAACCAAAAAACAGCCAAATATGTTATGGATTAACAAGGGCAATTTCACAGAAATTCAACTCCCAAAAAATTAGTGACCAGTGAAGACTAACTTCCTCAATGTATACAGGTACTCTTTCATCTCTCTCGGCAACAAGCAGTTCTCAATTTTCTTTCACAAATTGTCCTAGATTCAAACATCACAATGAAAGTTTTGGCCTTTTTGTTTTTAGTTTTGGTTTTTCTTGGCTGATACTTGCTATACACACCAGGCTGACCTCAAACTTGTACTGATCCTCCTGTCTCTGCCTCACAGGTTCTGGGATTACACCACCCATGCACTGGAATTGCACCCCAAACCCAGCTATTTCATGTTTAACAATCCTTAAAGCATTCTTTTTATTTCATTTTAGAAGCCCTATTAGTATGCTTTAGAAAAGACTGGGGTTTTTTTAGTGTGCTTATATCCTGCAACCCAAATACACTCACTCATTTGCTTTAGTAGAATTCTGACAGATTTTCTACACAGGCAATTAGATCACTTACAAATAAAGACAACTGTATCCCTTCTTTCCCAGTCTGAGTGCCTCCTCTTGCTTAACTGCACTGGCTAGAACCATTATGCAAATAAAACACTGCACAGAACTAGTGAACATGAATATCTTTGTCTTAGTCCTGATTTCTTTTTAAAAGAGTTCAACTTTTCACCAGTAAACAGAATTTAAGCTAATAACGTTTTTCCTTTTCAATCTTACTTTTGAAATTACAGCATTTCCCCTTCCCTTCCTCCAGTGTACCCCTCCCTGCTCTCCTGCAAATTCATGGCCTCTTTCACTAACTGTTCCTGTATGCATATCTGTATATAAATACATATATTCCTAAATATAAACTGTTCTTCATTATCAGATTAAGGAAGTTCACTTCTATCTCAAGTTTCCTGAAGACTGTTATCAAGAACAGACGAATTTGTTTTTACAGTTTAAATGAGTTTAATAATTAAATTGCAATGCATTATCAAGATGCTTACAACTTCTCATAAAACAAAAGGAAAAATATTTCATAGGGGCAACCAAGCAGCAAAATTCCTAACTCTGAACCCAACTATATATTACTAATTTTTTGTTTCATGTTCATGTACACACACATACACACACACACAATCTTTGTCTTTTGTACAGGCTTGAGTCACTTTTTAACTCTGTATCTCAAAGCCAAAGCAAAAGCTTCTTCTACTAGAAAAGAAGTACTTTGAGTATGGAAAGATCTTTATTTCAGAGTAAAAAGCAAAGATCTCATGCTTCAGGGTTCTTGCTCTTAGAGGTAATCAGCAGCTTTGTTGGCCGAGGTTAGCCCACCATCAATCAGCACCTGACAGCTGAAATGAAAAGTTTCAATGCAGCTTTATCAAGTTTCACACAGACAGGCCTGACAGCACACAACCATGGCTGAGCATTCAGCAAGACAGCTGCAGCAAGTTCAAGGCAATCTGGTCTATACAGTGAGTCCAGTCCAGCCAGCTGCACATAGAAAGACCTTGTCTCAACAAAGACCAATTAAATCACATTTAGTTTCTCTTGCTAAGCCTAGTAATAAAATTAAAATAATCAAATTCCATTTTAATTTTAAATACAAAACTGAATCCCAAACTCATGTTTAAGACACTGAGTTAAGTTGGACATAGTGGAACACACCTTTAATCCCAGCAATGGAAATCAAGGACAAGCAGATAAGCAGGTGGATCTCTGTGAGTCTGAGGCTCACCTGGACTACGGAGTAAGCTCCACAAATGGAGCCAGAGCTACATAGAGAGAACTTGTCTAAAAAAAATTGGTGGTGGCACACGCCTTTAATCCCAGCACTCAGGAGGCAGAGGCAGGAGGATCCTATGAATTCCAGAACAGCCAGGACTGTTACACAGAGAAACCTTCTCAAGAAACAAAAAAAAAAAAAAAAAAAGATACTGAGTTAAACAGTGCACATCGTCATAATCGGTATTGAGATAGCCACAGGATGAAACATTAAATCTTGGCTAATGATTATCAAGAAATCAAGTGAAATAATCTTTTTTAAAAAAAGATTTATTTTATTTATTATGTACACAGGCCAGAAGAAGATGCCAAATCTCATTACAGATGGTTGTAAGCCACCATGTGGTTGCTGGGAATTGAACTCAGGACCTCTGGAAGAGAAGCCAGTGCTCTTAACCGCTGAGTCATCTATCTCTCCAGCCCCAAGTGAAATAATCTTTTTGATCTCAAACAGAACACTTTATTCATGTTTACTGATTATATATAAAGAGACAATTAGTCAGAAAACATAAGCAACACTATATGTTACATTACAAATATAATGAAGCCCATGAAACGATGCTGCCCACCAAAATTAACTTAATCAAGATAATCTGTCACAGGCATGCCCAGCAATTCATTTTAATGATGATCCTAAACGTCATCAAGTAGACAATGTAGGTCAACCATCACAAACGGCCTTCACGTTTTTCCATACAGAAAACAAATAATTCAGCAGAAGCTGTTTGGCTATTTGGTATGGTGATATTTTATTTGTGCTGAAATGTGGTCATATTTTATTTGTGCTTTAACAGATAAAGTTTGGCTGGAGATCAGAGGAAATAGCAAGCCATTTTAAGTAAACAAAGAAGTCAGGCAGTGGTAGCACACACCCTTAATCCTATCACTTAGGCAAGATCTCTGTGTGTTCAAGGCCACACTAAGGAACAGAGCCAAGTGTAGTCACACCTTTAATCCCACTACCAACCATAGAGTTCTGGAGGCCTATACAGACATGAAGTGACAGAGCTGGCCAGGAAGAGGAAGTGATGTAGCTAGACAGAGAGCAAATCAGATGGCAGAACAGCAAGGCATATAAGCCTGGGTAGACAGGCAGTCACCTTCTTTGGAAGCTGCGGAGTTGGTGAGGTAAGGTTGACTGGTGGCTTTCCCTATTTCCCTGATCTCACTAAGGCTTTCACCCCTATATTTGGCTCCATGTTTTTTTATTTAACAAGACCATTTGGAAATTTATGTACAATTTGGGGTTCATTAGTTGGTTTGTTTGGGAAGATGTTGCTCTACTTTCTGCAGGGCTAGGTACTGAACCCATGGTCTGAAACATGCTAGACAACACTCTACAACTTAGCTATGTCCCCAGCCCATTTTATTTTTTATTTTGTTTTTTATTATTTTAATTATGAATGTCTGTATTATTCTTTTAATTATGCATGTCTGTGTATGTGCCCTTGGAGCCCATAGGTGTCAGATCCCCCTTGAGCTTGAGTTATCGGAAGTTATGAGAAGCTGATGTGGGAGCTGGGACTACAACTTGGGTTCTCTGGAAGAGCAGCAAAGCTACCTATCCAAAACAATTTTATTTTAGTGATTGGGTCCTACTGTGTAGTGTTAGCTGACCTAAAATTCAAGTATCCTCATGTCTCAGTCCTCTAGAGTGGTTGAGTACAGAAATAAGCCAGCCTGTCCAGCGTATAACTGGCTTTAATGTCCTCTGTTTTATTCTATCACTTTATGTCAGCTAAGTGTTTTGATTATTTACTTTCTTATGGGTTATATTTTCAAGTCTCTTTGCATACATAATTTTTACTGAGCAACATACACTGAGTTTTACCCTGCTGTGTTGGATAGTTTTCATGCCTATACCTCTTCCTGAGCTTTGTTGAGGCTGTAGCTAAGTGCTCAGAAGTAGTCTGTTCAAGTCTTGCTTTTGTTGGCTGTCTCCAGAACAGCATCATGTCAAGTGAGGGAGAACACAGAATCTCTCCTCTCATTGTATGTCCCTCGCCACATCTAGGAGGTCTCCTGTCCTGGAAGGGCTACTGCAAATGTACTACTAACGCTGTGTATTATTCATTTATTTTTTTATTATTCATTTCATACTGCTATAGCAGAATACCAAGATGAGATAATTTACCAAAACCACAGACTGTTTCCTTGTACTTCTGAAGTCTGGGAATTCCAGGGCTGGGAGGCCAGCCTTCTGGCTGCAATACCAGAACCAATGCTGAGGGCTGAGCAGCAAGAGAACAAAAAAGAACAGAAGTGGGCCAAATTTACTCTTAAAACAAACCCACTCTCACAATGATGAGCCCATTCCTGAAACAACCACCTCTCAATGGTCTCAACTCTCATCACTATTGCACAGGAGAGTGCTGTGGATATCGCTCAGTATGCTGTGAATATGTTGCTCTGATTGGTTGATAAATAAAATGCTGATTGGCCAGTAGCCAGGCAGGAAGTATAGGTGGGATAAGCAGAGAGGAGAATTCTGGGAAGAGGAAGGCTGAGTTGGTAAACACCAGCCTGCAGTCCAGGGAGCAGCATGTAATGGCACACTGGTAAACCACAGAAAACATGGTGACCTATGGAGTAACAGAAATGGGCTGAGTTTAAGTGTAAGAGCTAGTCAGTAGGAAGCCTGAGCTAATGGCCAAGCAGTTTTAATTAATATAAACCTCTCTGTGTTTACTTGGGTCTGAGTGGCTGCGGGACTGTGGGGCCATGGGGAAGGGGGGGCAGGCAGGACCTGGTGGGACATAGGAAAACTTTCAGCTACAGGAGAGTATTGTAATTATTATAATTATTAGTTAATCCAAAACATTAATTGAGAGAAAATTCAAACCATAGCACTTTTCTGTTTCTCATCTCTCAGGAATCAGTGATCTTCACCAGCTGATGTCCAAAGTCCCGCTAACTATTGTTTTCATGAATTGTGTGGATTTCCTTCTTTTAGAGTGAGAAAGCTTGTTTCAAGAGGAGGGCAGTCCTCATCCACTCCTGTATGTTTAATCTATCTCTGGATTTGAAGTTCCTTATAAACATACTATGTATGGGTCTTTGATTTTCAAGCCAACCTACCTTCACTTTTCCGTTAGCATGTTCAGATCATTTCAATTCACTTCAGGTACCACTGCTGTTAGATTTATCTATTCTTTTGCTATGTTTCTCTTTTTTTATTATTTTTATGGGTGGTACTTAACGCATGTTGTGTCTGTACCTCTCTGCAGGTTCACTTGTTCATGCATGTGCATATGGGGACCAATGACAATGTTGAGTATCTTTATCTATCCCTCTCCAACTTGACTTTCTGAGACACGGCCTCTCACTAACTGGGGCTTACCAACTTAACTAGACTCATGTCTAGCAAGCCCCCAGTACTCTTGCCTCTTCCTTCCCAGAGTGGAGATCATTATACACGCACACCATTATACACACACACCATTGTGCCTAGCTTTTTGTGTGGGTCCTGAGGAATGGGAATTCAGGTCCTTCCTCAGGCTTGTACAGCAAGCACTTACTGACCTTCCCAACCCTGGTTTAGTTTGGTTTGGTTTTGTGACAAAGTCTCACTGTGTAGCCCTTGATGGCCTGAAACTTCATGTATAGACCACGTCAGCCTTGAACTTAAAGAACCCTTCCTCTGACTGCCTCTGCCTCCCAGTGCTGAGATCACAAGCATCATCCACATCTGTTTTCATGAAATAAAACAGTATACCCTTTTATGTGTGCTAACAATTCTATAGCTGCCTTTCCCTTTCATCAATATTTATGCCACTGACATCAATCTCTTTCTGTGTATGTTAGAAACCCCCAATACACTAACATTTTAGCCCAAACCCATTATTTCTTCTTTCCCCATGCTAGTAAATCCAGGTCTTGCACATAAGCAAGCACTTTGTCACTCACTGGACCACAGTGCAAGCCCTAGTCCATTGTCTACAAAAGGTTAAAAATTAAATGTCAGGCCGGGCGTTGGTGGCGCACGACTTTAATCCTAGCACTCAGGAGGCAGAGCCAGGCAGATCTCTGTGAGTTCGAGGCCAGCCTGGTCTCCAAAGCGAGTACCAGGAAAGGCGCAAAGCTACACAGAGAAACCCTGTCTCGAAAAACCAAAAAAAAAAAAAAAACAAAACAAAAAACAAAAATTAAATGTCTTGTGTTCGCCAACCATTTAATCATTTCTTTTCAAAGATCCAAATTTCCTTGTGTTAATATTTTCCCTTTAACCTAAGAACTTCCCTTATGACTTTATTTATAGATCTGGACAGCTGAAAATAGACTCCTTCGGATTCCACTTTAAGACGTTTTGAATAATAATACATCTTTGTTAATAATATACATAATAAAGGATTAATAGCCAGGATATGTAATTTTCATCAATCCAATTATAAAAACAAACAAAGGACTGGAGCAGACAGTCCTCCAAAGATGATGTACAGCTGGTCAGCACACATAACAAATGTCACTCTCAGAAACAAAAACCCAAACCACAAGGAGATACCTCACTGTATCAGTTAGGGTGGCTACCAGTCCTTTTTTAAATGGAAAATCAGTATTCATGAAAACGTGGGGAAACTGGAACTCTTGTGCATCGTTGTGTGTATTCTCTATGGGAAATAATGTAGCAATTCCTGAAAGCATTAATGGCAGAATTACCATATGACAATTTCACTTCTGGAAATATACAAAAAGAACTCAAATGATGGACTCAATGCTTCTGTGTCATGTTCATAGCAGTATTATTTACAACTGACAAACAGGAGCAATAACCCAAGTGTTCACCAAAAGATGAATGGAAAAACAAAATATGGTGTATACATAAATATATACACTCAGATTCACACTAGTAAAAAGGTGAAAACAACTCAAATATCTATTAGTGGATGAAGACAAGCAATACACACACACACACACACACACACACACACACACACACACACACACACGAGTATTTCCTATTCAGTTTTCAAAAGCAAGAAAATTCTGTTATATATTATACCATGAACTTTGAAAATACTGTGCTAAATTAACCCACTGACAAAAGGACAAATCTATACAATTATATCTATAAGAAGGCAGTAGTCAAATGCAGAGTCAGAAGCTAAAATGGCAATTGCCAGGGGCTCAAGAGAAGAGCAATGGGAGAAGCTAGCACTTAATTACAGCTCCAGTTTGGGAAAATTACAGATGTCTGCAGATGAATGACAGCAATAGATGGGGAACAATATGCATGTAACTATATGCCACAGAACTGTACAGGTTAAAATAAGTCACCAGAACTGATTTTAGTAGGTAAATTTCAACCCAAGAATTTTTTTTAAAAATCACAACTAAAAGTCACTTATTTTTGAAAAGTATTTTCAGTTAAAATAGAATGCTGAGTTAACAGGCGTTTCTCTTTCATTAAAGATGTTACACCACTCTTCTGGCTGGAAATTTCCATGAGCATCTCATATCCATTCTCATCTTTATTATTTATTCAGGGCTGAAGACGCAGCTTAATGGTAGAGGGTTTGCCCAGTACCACAGCACGCTGGGGAGTAGGGAAGTATTTCAGAGTGCATCGATTTGTCTCAGTCAAGATTTCCTCAGCATCACTATTTTTCAGCAATTATGTGTGGTTCCTTTAATATGTCTTTCACTTTGGGTTCACTGACTTCTTTCTTAGCACTGTTTACATTTTTCAGCAAACATAGTCATTTCTAGTATGTGTTTTCTTTCTCCTGGGCCCAAATTCGTTTGTGTCTCGGGTGACTTGTTCTCTCCCCACAGCTCACTGATGCCTGTCGTGCTGGTGGTGATGAGCATGACGTCAGGAGTGGTGGTGGCTGAAGTCTTTCCAGCCTGTGCTCCATTCTCAACACTCAGAATTCCTAGTTCACTCTTTTCTTCTAGTGTCTTATTTACTGTCAATCCTATTCAGTATTTTAACTTCAGGTGTTATACTCTTTGTTGCTAGAAGTTCCATCAGTGTATATTTTATTTTTTCCTCTTCATGTCATTTTCCTCTTCTTTCTTAAACATTTGGAACATCTTGACAGCAGCACTATTATACCTTTGTCTACAAAATCATCAGTCTTCCTAGTCAATGGATTTTTTTTTAAATCTTGGCTATGAACTGTATCTTCTTTTTTTTGCAAACATTTGAATTTTGAAATGAAGTAATAACATCAAATTAATCTACTAGAAGCAAGCAATACACTGCCATTTGCTAAGTCAAAGCACTTCACAACTGCTACGTGCCTCTAATCGCAAAACACTTTTTCTCTCTGAAAGGAAACGCCATGCCCATTAGGCAGCTAGGGGCTCCCCTGGACTGACTCTAAACCAGTGATTCTCAACCTGTGAGTTGCGACCCCTTTAGAGGTCAAACTACCCTTTTACAGGGATCACATATCCTGCATATCAGATATTTACACTATGATTCATAACAGTAGCAAAATTAGTTATGAAGTAGTAATGAAAATAACTTTATGTTGGAGGTCACCACAACATGAGGAACTGTATTAAAGGGTTGCAGCATTAGGAAATTTGAGAGCCACTGCTCTAGACCCTTGGCAACTACCAATCTTTATTATGCCTCTCTGAATTACCTATTCTGGATATTTCATATAAAAGGAATCACAGCAAATGTGACTGTATGTTTGATTCTTTTAACATATTTTTAAGACTCACCCACAGTATGACATGTATCAGTACATTTTTTTATGTCTAGGTACTATTTACTGAAACACCACAATTTGCTTATCTACTCATCCATCGATGGATATTCTTTTTCTCTCATCTATTGAAAACTACTATGAATGTAAATATTTGAATAACTGTTTTCAATGCCCTGGGATATGTATTTAGATGAAAATCACTGGATCACGACAATTCTATGCTTTAGTTTAAAGAACTCTCCAACGTTTCCACAAAGGTTCATCATTTAAAACTCCCACTAGTATATGAAAGCTCAACCCTTTCCAGTCCCAGCAAACTTGCTGTGTTGGTCTTGTGATTCTGGCCATCTTAGTGTGCGTGTAGTATCTCATGGGCCTTTGGGTCTGTCTGATCATGTATTCAGTCAAATGTTTCTTTCATGGGCATCTTGGTGATTCGTATACTTCTTTATAGTACTATTTAGGGTGTCCCCCACTTCTTAGTGGAGTTGTGTAAAGTTCTGGGGGGTTGGGGAGAGGGCTTTTGACACACATACTTGCTACAGTGCTCAGATTGGCCTTTAACTATCCTCTACTGAAACATCCATATCATCATCCCAAGGAACAAGAACGACAGGCAAACACCATCACAACCCAGTTCTTAAATTTAGAACACACATACATTTTGAGTTTTGTGTAGTGTATGAGTAAGGATTACTTTCAACTGTCCCAGAATAACCTGTTGAAGACTTTATTCTTTCCCCACTGAAGTCTCGGCATTCTTGTCAAAAAAGAGAAAAGAAAAAAAATCAATTGCATTCTGGTTTATTTCTATATTCTCAATTTCATTCTATTGGTCCATAAATCATCTTCACTGCCAATATCATCCTGTTTGGATTACTGTAGTAAAATTTCAAACATGAAATATGAGTTCTCCTAAGCTTTGTTTCTTTTCTTTGTTGTTAGGATATTTGAGCCTGTTCTTACTGTATGTGTCTGAATATCACCTCTGCATTTCATTGTAGTTCTAATAAAGATTATACTGAATCAGTAGGCTGCATGAGATAGAAGTGCCATCTTAATCCCACTAAGCCTTCCTATTCACAGATGCAGTATGTTTTTCTACCCATCTACGTTTAATTTCTATACAACAAGGTTTCATAGTTTTCAGTGTGCAAGACCTTTATAAAGAAGTCTACTCTTTTATAAGAATTACTGCAAATAGGTTTTTTTTTTTTTAATTTAGTGTTGGGGGAAAGCACATGTGCCATGGCAAATAATGTGAAAACTAAAAGGAGTCAGTTGTTTCTTTCCACCATGTGGCTCCTAGGGATTGAACTCAAGTCCCCAGGCTTGGCAACATGTGCCCTTACCAGCTAAGCCATCTCACTGGCTCATAAATGAATTTTTAATTGAGATTTTCATTGCTGGCCTACAGAAACACAACTATTTTTATATGGTTTTATGTACCTAAATGCATGCTTTGGTTTCTGACTTTGTGAGTTCTGTGTGCATAGATTCATAAAGATTTTCTATACAGAGGATCCCTGTCATCTGCATACGGTTTTATTTCTTCCAACTGCACCTGGGTTTCTTTTTCTTGTATAACTGTTCCTGCTACAGTCTCCACTATAGGTAACTGAAAGTGGTAGAAGAGTATGTCTTCTTGCTTCTGATAAGAGGAAGAGTTTCAGTCTTCCACTACGCAGCTCGTGGTGGTGTGAATAAAAATGGCCCCCACAGGCTCATGTATTTGAATGCTCAGTCACCCAGGAGTGGCGCTACCTGAGGACTAGGAGGTGTGGCCTTATGGAGGGAGTGTATCACTGGGTGGGGGGAGGGGAGGAGGCTAGAGGTTTCAAAACCCAAGCCAGACCCAGTGGCTCTCCTCCTGCTGCCTGAAGACGCAGGTGTACAACTCTCAGCTCCTTCTCCAGCACCATGCCTGCCTCTGCTGCCATGCTCCCTGCCATGATGATAATGGACTCAACCTCTGAAACTGTAAGCCAGCCCCGGTTAAATGTTTTCCCCGTATAAGAGTTGCCATGGTCACGGTGTCTCTTCACAGCAATAGAACAATGACCAAGATGGACTTGGATGTCAGCTTTGGGTTTTCATAAATGCTGAATGTTGAAGAAATATTGCAGACTTTCCTTATTAGTCCTAATCCTGTTTCATCAACAGGTGCTAGACTTTGCCAAAAGCTTTCTGGCAAATCAGAACCCTCAAATGATATGTTTCTCTTTGTTCTATTTACTTATGCTTTTTTTTTTTTAAGATTTATTTATTTATTATGTATACAGTATTCTGCCTACATGTGTCCCTGCAGACCAAAAGAGGGCACCATATCTCATTACAAGTGGTTGTGAGCTACCATGTGGTTGCTGGGAATTGAACTCAGGACCTCTGGAAGAACAGTCGGTGCTCTTAACCACTGAGCCATCTCTCCAGCCCCTATTTACTTATGCTGAACTACCCCTGCATTCCTGGGATAATTCTCACTTGGTCATGAAATCCTTTTAAATATGCTACAAGTTTGCTGAGGATATTTGTACCTATAGGGCACACTGGTCTGTAGTTTTCTCTTACTTGGCTTTGGTATCCATGTAGTACTGGCATCAAAGAATGAATTAGTCCAACTTCAAAAGTCCCCATAGTCTATCACAGTCTCAACAATGTTTAAAAGCCCAACGTCAAAGTCTCCTCTGAGACTCATGCAATCTCGTAACTGTAATCCATTATAAAACCAAAATCGAAAAACAGATCACATACTTCCAACACATAACGGCACAGGATATACATCACCATTCCAAAACACAGGGAAGGGAGCATAGTGAGGAAATACTGGACCAAAGCAGACTGAAAACCAGCTGGGCAAACTCCAAATTCTGCACCTCCATGTCTGATGTCAAAATTCTCTTCAATCTCCAGCTCCTCTCATCTTTGTTGACTGCAACACACTTCTCTCTTTTGAGCTGGTTCCACTCCCTGTTAGCAGCTTTCCTCAGCAGGTACCCTACAACTCTGGCATCTCTAACTTCTTTGGGTCTCCAAGGCAATCCAGGCTTCACCTTCACAGCTTCACACAATGGCCTCTGTAGGCCTCCATTCAGGGACACCCCTGACATATGCCTGACCTCAGCAGCTTTCCTTAGTCACGAAGGAAGGTTAGAAAATGCCTTTCTTCTATCTTTGATTCTAAAGCCAGAACCATGTGGCCGAAGCTGCCAAGTTCTGCTGCTTGCTGGGACTTGAATATGGCTCCCTTATTCAATGACATCCTCACCAGCTGTTTTCCATGGTTTCCTTCACTACCTAAGTTTGACTGTCCTGGACCTTGTTTTATAAATCAGGCTGGCCTCAAACTCAGAGATGCACCAGCGTTCTGAGTGCTTGGATTAAAGGTGTACACCACCACACCTGGCCCTAAGCTTTTTAAAATTCCTTTTCACTTTCATTAATTCATTTTCACAAGTTGAAAGCTTAGCTGGGTGGGGTCTTACCCTGAGGTTACCACTCCTTTTATTCCATTTCTTAATCTGTTTATCTCTTTGAACACAGGATTTAGCTCCGGTCCACTTCCTGGTGCTCCATTTCTCCTCAAATTGTACATTTTGTATTTTTCCTTTCTCAGCTGCTCTTTTTCATTATAGATCTGTGTAAGAATGACCACTAATAGCCACACAACAGAGTCAATACTAGGCTGTTTTGAGATTTCTTTTCCCAAGAAAATTAATCCAAGACTTATCACTTTAGCCTCAGGCAGACTCTTTGAACAAGGGCAAAAGCAGCGCCAAAATATTGTAAGAAAAATCTCTAGGCCATATGCTAACATTCTCCTCTGAAACCTCCTGAGTCAAGCTCTCAGAGTTCAAATCACCCTCAGCACCACTGTCTCCCATGTTCCTACTAGGATGGCCCATTAAATCCCACTTGAAGTGTTCAACTGCTTTTCTAATCCAAACTCCCAAAGTCCACATTCCTCCAAACAAAAGCACAGTTAGGCCTATCACAGCAATACCCCAGTCCCTGGTACCAACTTCTATCTTAGTTAGTTTTATCGCTCTGAAAAGACACCATAACCATGGCAACTCTTATAAAGGAAAACATTTAATTGGTGTCAGCTTACATTTTCAGAGGTTTAGTTCATTATCATCATGGTGGGACATGGTGGCATGCAGGCAGACATAGTGCTGGAGAAGAAGTTGAAAGTTCCACATCTTTATCTGCAGGCAGCAGAAGGAGACTGTGCCACTCTGAGCACAGCTTGAGCATATAATAAAAAATATATATTTTTAAAAAAGACCTCAAAGCCCACCTCCACAGTGACACACTTCCTCCAACAAAGCTACACCTCCTAACAGTGCCACCCCTGGGGGCCAAGCATTTAAACACATGAGTCTACTCTGAATACCTGTCCTTTACTGTCCTTTTACCAATTTCCAGAGTCTGGCACCAACAGCAATATTATTAGTAAAATCAATGGTAATAATGGTAGTAACAGGGCCAGTGCCAAGCAGTATGTTCCACTAACTCAGCAGCTCCTCACCACAAACCTGTGAGACAGGCATCATCATACTTTAAACTCCCACAGCCTATCTTTATAGCAGACATGTGATAACTATCGTTATAACATGTGGCCCCTCCCGCCCTAAACAGTTCCACTACTCTTTTGCACTCTACTTTATGCATGCCTTAGAGCTTCCTCTTCACTTCGATAGTCCAACATCTAGTCTCAAGCTTAGATCCTTGTAAACTCTCCCAATGCTACAACTGTCTACTCCAGACTTCCCCAACCCCTTAGGATACCCTGGCCTATCAAGTTTCCCACAAATGTCTACCCACAAAAAATGGCCCTATTTCAGCCACTCACTTAACACTATTCAGCACAGGTACCTTATTAACTTGCACTGCTGCAGCTTAATGTTAAAAAAGTTTCTCTCCTTACAAAGTTATATGAGGAAGAAAAGCCATAAATATACCATGCCCCCTCTGCTACATCCTGGAAGCTAGTGAATTCCCTTTAGTTACTTGTTGAACAATTCATTTTACAAATGATGATTATAATTCAAGGACTGCTGTTTACAAATAAAAAAGGGGCAACAGTAGACACAAAGGCAAAACACAACAAGAAAAAGTAAACGGGAGAAAAACAATGCAAACTAAAACCACTCTGTCAGACAGACGGCAGAAGTGGAAGATGTGTCAGACTGGGAAGGAAATGGGCATCTCCTATCCTATTAGTAAATATAATTGTGTATTTTCATACTTATATACAAAATATCTCTAGTAACCTTTGACTATCATTTAATTTCTAGTAAGTTATAATAACAAGAAAAGGAGACATGTAAAAATTTACATAAAAATCTACCCCAACAATAAAGGCTTGGTTAAGTAAGCGTTAGCATTTCTAAATTAAAGATGATTAAATCACTCCAGAATTTTAAATATGGTATAATGCATTTGTAAAAACAGCATATTCACAAAGAAATATACCTTCATAAAAAAATTTAAGTATACATGCCAAAAATGCTAGCAGTGATTATGTCTGTCACAGAGTTGGAACTTTTGTGACTTTTCTTCTTCTCATCCACCTCACCCATTTTTCTACAGTCTAAGTTGTACATATATATCACACTTTGCATTATTTGGAAATGTCACACAATGCACCCCATCACACTCACTTCCCTTTCCTCCCAGATCCACCCTCCCATCCTTGTGCCCTCCCACTCCAAAAACCCCAGCAAGTCCATTCTGCGTTGCCCATACACTCTACTCACTGGAGCATGGTCAAACTCCCAGTGGCCAGCCCCTTAAAGAAAACTGAATCCTTCCCTGCCCCCCACCCCCCAGAAGCCATCAACTGTGAAGAGCTACATTTCAGCATCTTTATCACAGTTTTTAAGGACTCTCTTCAATAGCTTCCATCTGGACTGTTTGGGGAGGTGTGTGGTTTTGGTGGTTTTTGTTGGTTTTGAAGGGGGGTTGACACAGAAGCCTTGTGTCTCTCATTCTCAGTTATGAGTCTGCAGTCACCGATACCGTTGCAAAACAAGTTTCAAGCTTCATTGCTCATAGCAGCCAGCAGCAGCACAGATCATGGCCTATGATCCTTTCACATGGTTTCTGGAGGCAGCAGGAATCATGGACATCAACCTGGTCCCCATTGGCAGCAGAGATGAGCAGCATGGTCTCCAGAGGCAGCACCAACAATGGACCTCAACTTGGCTTCTGGCAGCAGCACTGACCACGGACACCAACATGGCCTCCAGCAGCAGAACGTACCACAGAAGTCCCTCGAGGAGACTCAATCCAGAAAATGAACCAACCACTCTTCATCTCCGACATCCTGCTGCTGCTCAGTCAGGGTGATCGTGGAGCAGGGCAGTGTGTCTAGGGTGCGAGCTCCAGGCTGCAGCACACCACCCTGCCCTCAGCACCTGCTGCCCTACCAGTACCCCTGGCATGACCATGGTGTTTGTAATGCAAGCAGTGGCGGCAGCAGCAGTGGCGGGCCAGGCCCCTCCACCCAGCCTCCCAGAGGCCTAATGACCTACTCAGCAAAGACAGCACATGGCAGCCAAGCAGGCAGCACTGGCCTGGCGGGTGGCGACCTGCTGAGACAGGCCGCATCTCCCCATTCTGACATCTTCTTTTCCAATTCCATGAACCCACTTTTTAAAAGCATCTTCCCATGAGACCTGCCTTTTTTTAGTACAACTATTTTCTTAAAAGGCAAAAGCAAAAATGAAGATGGCAATTTAAAGGGAGAAGATGTCATTACTATTATAGAACAAAGCATTCCTTTATTTCACAAATAATAGTGTTAGCTTTAATATCAAACTATTAGATGACATAGCATAATGCAATTATTTGTATATACTCAATTTTAATCAGTTTTAGGAGTGGATACAGGAGAATTTGTTAAGATAAGAAAAAGTGCAGTTATTTGTGCATAACTGGGAGGGGGGGTCCTCCCAAATAAATACTTAAACTAACCCTAGAAAGAGCATTAAAATCAACAGTCAAATCTTCATCGCTTCATAGGGATCAGCTTAAATCCTTTTTCTTCCCTTTTCATTCTATCTTGCAAACCCTCCTTCTTGTGAGAAAGCAACTGCCGTGAAATAGTAAAAAATGAAAGTCCCTTGTAAGTTTACTATTTCAAATTTAAGCTTACCTAATAAGAAAGTCTTTACAGCTTCTACTATCCTCAACTATGGAACTATTCGAAGAATGAAACTTAGTCAATAATAGTAATACGGAATCCCTAATTGATCCCAGGAACCCATGTCTTTCACAGCTAAATTCATCTATCTCTGACCACGACTTAAAATGTCTAGGCAAATCCCAAGGAAAAGTATACAATGCCTAATTCAATGATGTGCAAAGTAGCAAGTAAGTAAATCCTCATTAGTATTAATCCTTTTGATGAATATGACTATCATAAAAATAATCATTTTTACCTGTCTATACAAAAGTCTGAAACAAATTGTTCTCCTTGTACCCAATGTGGTAACAAAGAGCTGCTGGAAATCACTGGATGACACCTGTGCACCCACAAGAGTCTAGGACAAGCCTCCCAGGTCACCCTGGTACTTCCAATGAGACTAAGCACATACATGCCAAGAGTTCTTTAAACCTCCATTCTATGTGTCTCTGATAAAAGCCATTTTTGTTTCACAAGAAAACTTCAGCGCGCGTGCGTGCGTGCGTGCGTGCGTGCGTGCGTGCGTGCGTGCGTGTGGTGGAGAAGGGGAGGAGGGAGATCAAAGAAGAACATAAGATAGCTTTTATATAAATGGCACTTGTATAATGCAAGATTATAAAATACCTGAATGAATAACACAATTATGGAGATACTGTGAAAACGAACAGAGATCTGTTTAGTAACATTACTATTCATTCATTAATGAATGATTATATTTTTAAGAAAAGAAATTATCTGAACCAAAACTAGAGGAATAAACAAACAAAACCACCATCTTCATGCAGTCTACCTTAGCAAGGGAGACAACAAACGCAGTCATCCCTCAGTTTCCCTTAGAGACAAAAACCTGCAGACGCTCAAGCCCCTTAAATGCTGCGCATACACATAGTTCATACAAACTACCCTGTATACTTTCTATCATCGTCAAGTTACTTATATATAATACCTAGTGTGATGCTGATGCTATGGACAACTAACTGTTTAGGGAATGATGTCAAGGGAAAAAGTCTAACAGAAGGAACTTGCTTTTTAATATTTTCAACCTGTGGCTGACTGAAACAACAAATGTGTTACCAAAGATTTATGCAGATGCAGAAGGAAGACTGTATTTTCATATTTGATAACTACAAATGCCATAATGCAAATAAGTAAAAAGGCAGGGTACTGTGATATATACTAGACTTGGGGTCAAGTAAACCCAAATGAGTGAGGGGTAGACAATACAGTCCATGATAGCCTCTGCAGAACAGGTCCTCAAGCTGGAATGGCCTTGCCCAACCCAGATACAAGGTATTCAGATATAAAGTTTGTGATGTATGAAGACAACTAAGTTAGAGGCAAAACTGATAAACTATAGCATGACTCTAGCTCAGAAAGGCCTAATCAGATAAGCTTAGAAGTCCCTGGGTATTTCATTCAGGGTACAGGAACCAGAGAGTTCTTAAGTAAGGTAGGTGAAAATGGGTATGGAGGGGATCGATGGGATTAGTTATTAAATCACAGAAAACAGTAATCGCTTCTACTTTGATTCACAAACAAAAGAAGCTATGAAATAATTTGTAATATTGGAGCTACAATATTATTTGTTCAAGAAAGGTAAATTTTAGTGTATGCAGTTCTTAGAGGAATGCCAAGACCTAAGGAAAACTGCTTCATTCAGTGCGTCTACAGTATTACACACCACAGTTTGTTTAGAAATACACTTTGTAGCCCATGGAAAAAAAAGAATCACTTTTTCAAGTGGTGCTACATCGTGACCATGGTTGTTGGGAACACACCAGCACATCCTGGAGGATGTGACATCAGGAAGGGACAGATCAGCCTTTGTCCTGCACACTTGGGCGATCTCAGCTTTCAGGACTACTGCCGTTCCCTCAAGCAGCCTGCTCTGCACAGTAGTGTCCACACAGGATGTATTCTCCAGAAAGCATTCAGGTTACAGTTAGAGAGCTGAGTGACAGCATCCCACAGTCTAGGCCAAAGCACCACGTAAATGTGACATGCCTTATACAAACTCACCTGGTTTATTTGAAGCATGTTAAGACAATACAGATCAAACTGCTGTATCCCTCACGGCTCCAATAAACTGGAAAATGAAAATTAAGAAATAAGGTTCAACTTAGTAATTTCAATGACTACTGAGTATTTTAAACACATGCTCTTTACCAAAATCAATATAAAATGGAGTCATTCAGATTATTACAGAACTTGCATGATGATTAAAAGGTCCTGTATTTGTGCAATCCAACCCAGTAGCCATGTATGCGAGTACATAAAATGTGGGTAGCGCAACCAAGAAAGCCAACGTTTGATTTTCCTGCACGTTAATTTTAACTTCAGTAAACACCCATGACCAGTGGCCACCATAACAAGTAGTGCCAATTGAGACTACTGAACCTTAAGTTCCTTTTTTTTTTTTTTTTTTTTTTTTTTTTGGTTTTTCGAGACAGGGTTTCTCTGTGTAGCTTTGCGCCTTTTCCTGGAACTCACTTGGTAGCCCAGGCTGGCCTCGAACTCACAGAGATCCGCCTGGCTCTGCCTCCCGAGTGCTGGGATTAAAGGCGTGCGCCACCACCGCCCGGCTTAAGTTCCTTCTTGTTCTGGAATTCTTAAAGGCAATCCAAGCAAAAGGGACGCTGTCTGCAATGCTGAACGCTTCAGATCAACATTTAACACGTAACCCCTTCCTCCAGTCAGGTTTTGAACAACTCTGAACCCATCCCCTCAAGGAAGATGCGACACACACAAGTATTCTCTCTAATGTTATAAAACTAATATGTACAATTATATAGAGGGGTGTTTGCTTTTATTATTATCAATACAAAACGAGTACACACACGAAGTTTGCTTTAAACAAAATCACTGGAGTGAGAGAGGTGGGCTAGGCAGTTAAGAGCACACACTGCTCTTGAGAACACTGGAGTTCAGTCACCAGCGCCCACACAGGGCAGCTCACAAACACTTGTAACACCAGCACCAGGGGGTCCAACCCCTCTGGCCTCCAATGGCACCTACACTTGTGTGCACATATCCACACACATAGCCAGAAATACTACTTTAAATCTATATTGTAATATTCCCACCATTGCTAAATGTAGATTTACTTTCCTTAGGGGCTGACACCTTGGTTCTGACTCATTTCATGTGGTAAATCTCTTCTATATTTAATTTTTAAATAGATGCCAAAGGAAGGAAGAAAAACACGAATTTATAAATAAATAAAGCATGGGCTCATAAGAGGAAAATTCACCTAAAATATAAATAATGTACCTGTACCTGCCATTACAAAAATTTCCAAACAACACAGCAAAAAGGTTAAATCCTATCACTTAGGCTGAAATTTTTGTAGAAAAATTGTTAAGGTTGACCTTGCTCACCCTCAGAAGCAAAGGTGCATATACTCAGACATGCACACATACTGGTCTATCACTTTCTCAAGATGCACACTGGAGTCAATCCAAAATTATTGTTAAGTTGGAGATATGGCTCAGTGGGTAATAGTGCTTACTGCGAAAGCATGACGGTCTGAGCTCAGACGCCCAGCACCAAGTAAGAAGTTGAGCGCAGCCATATGAACCCGTCATCCTAGTGCTTGAGGGAAGGAAGCAGAGACAGGGTACCGGCACTCTCACAGCCAGCCTAGCCAAAAACAGCAGGTTCAGTGAGAGACCCTACAGAGAGGAATACAGCAAGCTGCCCAACATTATCTTCTGGCTGCTACACACGAGCATGGGCACTTACACCTACATGCACTCATAAGCATTATATGTGTGCATGCACACATAATTACTTTGCAATTTTAAAACACTGCTTACAAGTGTTCTCAGCATCTGTATTTTTTACTTTTTTTTGTTTTTCAAATTTTCTAAGGGGATGATATTCACAGAAGACAAGGCTACTGGTGATTTTTAGTTCCAGTCAGATAACTTTCTGAGCCCTGGTCAAATTATTGTAAGCAACCCCCACCCAATCTCTTCTTTAACCTTTAAAGAGTAAAAGTAGTAGGCAGCACCTAACAAATGTAAGACAGCAGAAATAATCAGGTATCACTTCTGTGATGGGGTTGTACAAGTCTCAGTGCACCAATCTCTTGCTCATCTGCACTGAAGGAGCCCAAACACCTATTGTGAGCTACTGTTTGGAAAGGCACACACAGCCGAGAAGTGATAGAAGGGAGGGTCAGCAGCCAGCAAAGACCAAGGCTTTCAATCCATAAACGCCAAAATGGAATTCGGCCAAGAGCCACATGAGAAAGCACATCCAGTCGTGTTCCAGATGTGACGGAAGCCCCAGTGGAAAGCCTGCAGGCAAACTCATACACAAGACCAGAGGGAGCGGGGCAGAGTGGTATACATCTTTAGTACCAGCCCTGGGAGGCAAAGGAGTCTGTGAATTGGAGGCTAACCTGGTCTACAAAGCAAGTTCCAGGACAGCCAAGGGTATACAGAGAAATCCTGCCTCAAACAAAAAAAAAAAAAAAAAGAAAGAAAAGAAAACAAAGAGAGAGGCCAAAGGAAGCTTAGCCATAAAAAGTGCAACATAATGTTTATTGCTCTAAGCCCTTATAGTCTGGGACGATTTATTATGCAATAATAAATAAAACATCCCAGCAATTCGACTCTAAAATTCAACACTGCTTTGTGGCTTTGGATACCAGCCTAAAATAAAATCCCTGTTCAGTATAAGCAAAGGAAAAATATTAGGATTAAAGTGATAAATTCTGAAATTTAAACATTTCTATTCTTAGTTCTAAAGTTAATTAAAAAGTTACCATTACAGAGACTCGTAACTGGTCAAAGTGCTGAGACTAAGAGACTGTGAGAAAGCAGTGCTGAGTGAGACATCTTGGCTCAGGGGGCACAGGGAAGAAGGGACCGGGATGAAGAGTCAGAGGACAGAGGAGTGCTCTGACATACTGCCTCTGGACATGTCACAGCCATCAATGGCATCATGAACTCACAGCGGTGAGGGTCACCTGTCCAAGACCAAGCCAGTCAATAACTGCAGCATGGAAGGGGAAGGCACTCATGAGATCCACCTCTCCCTGAGGAGCCATCAGCAACTGATAGCCAGCTACCGGGGTGGAAGAGTCATTTTCCTTAGGGAGTGCGGCTGCCCATGCACATGCAGGAAACACTAACTGGACTCTGTGTGTTACTAAAAGGAAAAGAGGAGAAGAGGAGGAGGGGGAAACGTGAAAGTGGGAAGGGCAAACATTAAGAGGGTCCAGGCAAATGAGAAATTTGGAGGTACTATGATCAAATTACTCTGTGTGTGTGTTTTCTATGAAGTTATAAGGGAACACAGTTAAAATATTTTTTAAGCCGGGTGGTGGTGGTGCATGCCTTTAATCCCAGCACACGGGAGGCAGAGGCAGATGGCTCTCTGTGAGATCGAGGCCAGCCTGGGCTACAGAGTGAGTTCCAGGACAGCCAGGGCTACACAGAGAAACTCTGTCTCCAAAAACAAAAACAAAAAATTTAAGTGCAGCATCCCTCAAATGGTGTTAAAATAGACAAGTTATAATTAAATCCAATCAATTATATACAAACCCAATCAATTTCCTTTTTAATGGAAATAATTCACTTGGGGGGTGAGGGGCTAGAGAGACAGCTCTGAGGTTAAGAGTATTTCCAGCACCCACATGGCAACTCATGACCACCTATAACTCTAGTCTCGGAGCATCTGACACTGTTCTTGCCTCTGAGGCTACTGCACACTTGTGAGGTACATAGGTAGGTAAAACACTCATGCAAAATATTTTTGAATTTAATCTACTTTTTTTTTTTTTTTTTTTTTTCGTTTTTCGAGACAGGGTTTCTCTGTGTAGCTTTGCGCCTTTCCTGGGACTCGCTTGGTAGCCCAGGCTGGCCTCGAACTCACAGAGATCCACCTGGCTCTGCCTCCCGAGTGCTGGGATTAAAGGCGTGTGCCACCACCGCCCGGCTTAATCTACTTTTTAAACAAGGCAATTCTTTTGGAAGATGAAGGTATAAATAAAGCACTAAAAGCATCTGAGTGATTCGGTGCCTGTTACCTTCTAAAATTCAGCATTTACTAAATACTCATCAACTCTGTGACCCATTATTTTTTATTTAGCATATATGTCTAAACAGTAAAAATATTTATATACAGACTTCCTTCAATACTAGAATGTGACAATGTGGGTGACTTCAAGAAGTAAGATACCGAGGTACGTTCTTAAGTTCCAATCTTGATACACAAGATATTTTTTGACATTACAAAAATAAAAATGCCAGGGATGGAGAGATGGCTCAGTGGTTAAGAGCACTGGCTGCTCTTCTAGAGTACCTGAGTTCAATTCCCAGCACCCACATGGTGGCTCACAACCATCTATAACTGTAATCCCTTGGGATTCAATGCCCTCTTCTGGTGTGCAAATGTGATGCATATAAAACACCCATATACATAAAATACATAAGTGAATAGATCTTTTTTTAAAAATGAAAACATCCATTCATTTAAAAGAATGTATTCTATAAGCCTTTCTTTCACAATTATAATGAGCTATATAAACTGAAACATAACTATTGTATCTATAATACCAGTAATTGGAGACTATTCTAAAATTATTCATTTTTTCATGAAAAAGCTATCTATATTAGATTTACAACAATATAAAAATTATTTATAACTATACCATGGACAGTTCAGAATTCCGAATTCCAAAGCGGCATACATCTTTAAGACTTTGTTTCTTCTTTAAAGATAAGCCCAGTTTCCTGCCCTACATTTTAAACAATATGATTTTAAAAAATCAAGATATATCAAAAAGACCCAAAGTAGCTCTATGTTGTCTGTGGTCTCATAAAATCTGCCTCTCCATCCTATGTCAAAAAAGCTTCCAGCTACAGTTCAATTCCATTATGACTACGCACTGCTACAGAAACCAAGTCATACGTCCCAAAATGCCCGACAGTGATAGCCAGGCAGGCACATGAGGACATGAAGTTCCAGATTCTAGGCTACCAAAGAAAAACAGGTGAGGCAGCTATGGGGCTACGGATGAGGGGGGACCTGCAGGTCCAAACTGTATATGTGATTTAACAGTCCACTTTTATCATGATTTGCCCATGGTAAATTAAAAACTATAAAGTTAAATGTTTATAACCCTCAATAAATGCAGTTTTAAGAAATGGCATATTTATAAACACTTTACATCAGGACCCATCCTACAATGGTAGAAAGTCTAGTCACATGTCACATTTGCTGTCCTCTCAGTGAGAGGTTACAAACTGCACAAAACTAAGCATCAATCCAAAGCTTCTCACTCTAATGAATCTGTAAAATTCATACTTTAAAAATGTGATTCCCTAGGGGCTGGAGAGATGGCTCAGCAGTTGGGAGTACAGGCTGCTCTTCCAGAGGACCTGGGTTCAATTCGCAGCACCCACATGGCAGCTCACAACTGTCTGTAACTCCTGTTCCAGGGAATCTGACACCTTCACACCAATGCACATCAAATAAAGTTAAATAAATTATTTTTAAAAAAATGCTGGTTCCCTGGTTAAGAACACTTGATGCTCTTGCAGAAAACCTCAGTCCCAGCAACCACAAGATGTCTCACCTGCCGGTAACTCTAGTTCTGGGGGAGGTGGGGGAGAGGGGAAGGGGGCAATGCCTTCTTCTGGCCTCCTCAAGCACCAGTCTCAAACACGGTGCGCATACATGCAGACAAAGCACATTAAATAAATAAGTCTTTTAAACTTTAAAAAACACTTTTGATTTTAATTTTTTAAGTAGGTACCTCCCCCAAAAAAAACTATTAAAGAAAATCCAGGGCTGGAGAGATGGCTCAGAGGTTAAGAGCACTGGCTGCTCTTTCAGAGGTTCCAAGTTCAATTCCCAGCAACCACATGGTGGCTCACAACCATCTGTAATGAGATCTGGTGCCCTCTTCTGGCCTGCAGTCACATATGCTGTATACATAATAAATAAATAAATTTTTTAAAAAAAAAATCCAATTATGTTAGTATTTCCTAAGAGCCAGTGAAAGTTTCTGAGCACAGTTTACTCAACTATGCCAGTTAAAGCCAAAAAAAAAGGAAAAAAACTACTACCAGACACAAGCCCATGACATGTGCCCACACTTTGCCATGTTTATAGTCATTTACCCCCCATTAGTTTGAGATGGCGGTCCTACATCCATTTCTCTATAAGTTGGGTTATCTACAAATAGCCACATGCACACTGCTAAGATTGACACCCAGTTCAGACACATTCAAAGTCCTCTTCTTACTACACACTAAATTATGAAAGATCTACCTTCTTACAATATTTTTCTGGGCCAAAGTCAAGAGTTATAGTGGCACAAGCCTGTAATCCTAGGACTTGGGAAGTAGAGGCAGGGGTTATCCTTGGCTCCATAGCAAACTCAACAACAGCAACAAATGTCAAGCATTTAATATCTAGGGCAGCTCTACAGAACTCGGGGAAATATTCAAAGTCGACCAATGACATAAGTATAAACTATAACTATTATGGGAAGCACTCCTCTAATATTTTTTGGAACACCCATGAGACACACTATTTCAATGTGATTGATCAGGGAGCCCATTTATCCATGCAGTCTGGTATTAACAGATAGCTCAACTTCACACTATCAATAGACGGTTTTCTTTCCAGGAATATACATGATCAGACACAAAGCATTCAGCATAAAAGAAATGAAGCAAAAGCTAGGTACAGTAGTACAGGGAAAGCAGAGGCGGGAGGCCCTGGGAGCTCAGAGACAACCTAAGCTACCCAGCGGAGTTTATGACACACGATGATGATGACGATGATGACGATGATGACGATGATGATGATGAGATGGAGTCGGGCTGTGGTACAGCCCAGTGCTAGCGACTTCCTAGTCTATGGGAAGATCTGGGTTCAAACTCCAGCACCACAAGGAGCTGTAAGAATACTAATGATGATGGAGGCTGGAGAGACGGCTCAGGGGTTAAGAGCGCTGACTCTTCTTCCAGAGGACCCGAGTTCAGTCCCCAGCACCCACATGGCAGCTCACACCTGTCTGTAACTACAGTTTCAGGGGACCTGACACCCATGGCAAAAACACAAATGCACATTAAAATAAAATAAAAATATATTTTTTTAAAAAAGAATACTGCCGGGCGGTGGTGGCGTACGCCTTTAATCCCAGCACTCGGGAGGCAGAGCCAGGCAGATCTCTGTGAGTTCGAGGCCAGCCTGGGCTACCAAGTGAGTTCCAGGAAAGGCGCAAAGCTACACAGAGAAACCCTGTTTCGAAAAACCCAAAATAAATAAATAAATAAATAAAAATAAAAAAGAATACTAATGATGGGGCTGGAGAGATGGCTCAGTGGTGAAGCACTGGCTGCTCTTCCTAAGGCCCTGGGTTCGACTCCTAGAACTCACACAGCAGCTCACAACTGTCTGTAACTGCAGTTCCAGGGGATCCAATGTTCTCTTCTGGCTTCCATGAGCAAACGTAGAAGTGCACATGGTGCATACACGTACGTGCAGGAAAATATATACACACACATAAAATAATTTTTAATTTTAAAAATACTAAAGAAGTTAGGTACAAAAACAATTCCAATATTTTCACCGACTACTCCCTCTCGGACACTTTCTGTACTGTTTTTGTATTGAAAACTTCCATTACTATCCTTTTTATCTTTAATGTCTATTTTTGTGTGTGCATGTGTACATATGAGTGGGGACATTAAAATGCCACAATGGGAATGTGGAGGTCAGAGGACAACTCCAAGAGTTTCATCCCAGAGCCCCACCTGGTGCAGAGAGAAATGAGTCTCACTGCACAGCCTCAATTGTCCTGAGGCTCCCAATCACATGCCACCAAGCCTGGTGACCTGAATTTGACCCCAGGCCCCACGTGGTAGAAGACAACAGGCAGCTCACACAAATTGCCCTCTGACCTCCACAAGTGTGTCCAGGCTCGCCTTATCCACTGAGCCACCGAGACAGTCCTATCTTAGTTTGCAATTTTGTAGAGAAGCAGGTCTCATTCTTCCCTAGAACTTCATTCCAGGCAAGCCAAGTAAGGTAAAATATAAAATTCCAGTTATCTGGAAGCAAGGGGTTATAATATACCTATCTTACCCATAAACAGTGTGGGGGGGGGGGATTGCGTATGTGGCAAAGAGTAAATAATAGGTAGCTAACAGGTAAATCTGGATAAAAGTTACAAGGATGTTCTTTGCAATGTTCTTATTCTTGCAACTTTCCTGAAAGCTGAAATTGTTTCCAAATAGGAAATTAAAAATTGTATGCTACTTGAAACTTACCTACTTGGGTTAAATCGCAACACTTTCACAAATGCAAAAACACTGTTTCTTAAGGAAAAACCGTCATTTGTGTGGAATAATACACTATACCTGATCAACTAAACACCACTTAGAAGTAAATTTCGCATACCACTGCCATGTCATGACATGAGACAGAGGTGCCCAGGACTGGCACCGTGGCCATACACACCATGCATGTAGTTGGGCATTATCTGATTTGCACAATTAATACAGGCCTGCAGTAAATTCATAATCAAGTGATATTTCGAGTTTCCAGTAAAATAAGATAAAGATTTGCTATGTTAAAAAAAACAATCTAGCAGAGTCTTAGTTTTTCTTTTTCTTTTTTTTTTAACTGAATTATACTTTTCCACTATAGTTCTATCTAGGTCAGTATATTCGAATCATCTTAAGAAAGGATGGGGAAGAAACATCCTAATGAATTCAACAGTGTTACCATCTTTTTGCCTGCCCGACACCTTTATGATTTCAAGTGTTGCCCCTCAGAAAACATAAGAATACATCAGAATCCAAGCAAGCATCAACAAAGTCCCCAACACCATGAGATCAAGCACTCAATAATGGAGGTTTTCGGTTACTAGGGCACATTTAAAGGACACTCTCTATCACTTCTGCAAGATCCATCCTCTTTCAGATTGTTGAGTGCATCCTTGCCTAGTCTACCCTAATTGGATGGTCCATCTCCACTCCAGAAGTTCTAAGCTTTGGAGGGGTGGCACAGAGGGATCCATAATGGAAACTGCTCACAATGCGAAATGTTGTACCTAATAATTGCAGGGACGTCCAGACCTCGCCCCCCACCCCGATCCCCACCCCCTCAGCGCGCTCACCCAACCGGGCTCTCATTCCTACCCCCGACCCAGGTCTCCTAGCCCAATTGCCTCAACTGCCTCTGCGGAACTGGCTGGCCCCTCGCCCTGCCCCACGCCCCCACGCCCTCGAGACCCCCGCGGAGACCCGAGTCCCTGCCCTCCCGGCGGACTCTGCAGCCCAGCTCTGTGGCTCACCCAACTCCCCACGCCCCGGCAAGGTCACTACCGCCAACTACCCCTTTAAGCCGAGCGAGCCGTCACGGTCGTGGCTCGCCGGAGGCTCGGCGGAACTTGCTCGTCATAGGCTATATTTTGTCCCCTCGGCCCCACCTCCCTTCCCCGTTCCGGCGAGTTACGTCTTCGCCACTTGCCCATTCTACAGAAATAGCCACCCGCAGCCGCCCCGGCCTCGCCGCCCCGCCGCCCCCTGCCAGGCCCCGGCGGCTGCCCGCCGCCCCGCCGCCCCGCCGCCCCGGCGGCGCCCTCCCTCCCTCCCCCCCATCACGCCGGGCGCCCCCGCCCCGCCCCTCAGGACACCTGTGCGGCCCGCGCCGCACACGCCCCCCCCCACTACCCTCCCCTCCCCGCTTCCCCTCCCCCAGGGCGGCGCGGGAGCGAGGCCGCGAGGGGCGGCCCTGCCGGCTCCCGGCGCTCTGCCTCGGACCCCGCCGGCGGAAGTCGGGCCTGGCGGCGCCGCTCGCACCGGGATTTACCTGCGGGCTGCGGACGCCCGGCAGACGGCTCCACATGGGCGAGCGCTCCCGAGAACTGACCCCGCTCGGCCGCCGCCGCCGCCGCCGGCTCCCACCTCGGCTCCCGCCCCCCGCCTCCGCCTGCCGCCCTGCGCTCCCGCCGCGCCCTCCCGGGCCCGCGCCGCGCGCCCCCGCCTGCGTCGCGCGCGCCCGCGCCACGCCGCGCGCCCCCGCCCGCGCCCCCGCCCCTCTCTCCACCCGGCCCCGCCTCCCGCCGCGGTCGAGCGGCCATTGTTCGACGCGGAGCTCCCGCCCCCTGGTGGCCGCCCGGCCCCCCGCAGCCCCGGGGGCGCTGCAGGGGGCCGGGGCCTGGGAGCACCGGCCGCCCCGGAGGGCCCCCCCCTCCCTCCGGGAGCAGCCTGCGGGGAGCGCGCGGAGAGCACCGTGCACCGCACGGCGCCCGGCCCGCCGCTGCAGAGGTGCTCCAGCCCCGGCCTGGCGGCCTCTCCCGCACCCGCCCGCCGGCGCCTCTCCGCCCTGCACGGCCGACCTGGCCCCCGACCCTCTCCTCCTACCTTCCCCCACCCCGGCTCGCTGACTACCCGCCTCTGCTGAGCCGGGGACGCGCGACCATCCCGCGTCCGTTCCGCGGCGGGGCGACGCACGCATCGGCGGATCCTGCACCTTTCTAGGCTGGAGGAGGGGGAGGAGGTTAGTTAGCTCGCTGTCTCAACCTGAAAACACTAGTAAGCCTTCACCACCTGCTCCTCGGCGATGGCGGGGTGCCCAAGCATCGCTCTCCGCCAGCAAAACATGAAAATTGTGTGGCCACATGAAGAAATCCTTGGAGCCAAAATTGAGGATCATCTTAAAACAGTGTCCTAGTTCCTTGTTGTGTTTTTTTTTTGTTTTGTTTTGTTTTGTTTTGTTTTGTTTTGTTTTTTGGAAGAGTGCTAGAAAACTCAAATTACTTGTTCATTCGTCCTGGTTTTGATGAAGGTTAGGTATGGCCAGATAACGTCAACCTAGTTAGGATCTATGAACTCAGTACTTTAAATAAATGGCACCAAAAATAATATGATAATAGAAGTCTAGAAATAGAACTATTATTGTGTTCTGACAAAGTTACTCACTGGCATTCTTACCAGTGTTTCCTCTTAGTATCGTTTGTCTGCCTGGGAAGTGTCTGTGGGCCTATGATTTCACTCATATTTTAAAACCAACTCTACCAATGAGACAGTATTGTGGGCCTATTACAATGTTTAAAGAGACAAAATGTGATAATATATGCATAGGCGCAATACCTGTGACGCTCTCGAAATAGAGCCTGGCATGTGGTAGGTCTCCCGTGATGCGATGTGGGCTATCTCTTCATTTGCCTCCCAGAAATGTCTCCCACGCTCCTTCCTCATCTTTCACTCCCACCAGCTTTCTCAAAATGAATTTGGGGATTTCTCCCTAAATGGGCACCACTCCTTGACTAATGACGTCCAGCTGCTTAGGCCCCATTCAGATTTTCAATGGTTCAAATGACTACATGCCCTTCACACCAGGGGAGCAAGCCCCCACCTCCGTTCCTTTCCACAAGCCGTTCCTCTCCCTGCAGTCTACCCTCCCTTCACCCACTGAACGTATTATGAATAAAGCCATTCAGAAAATGCCTCCCGGCTACGCTGTCTGATTCCTTTAGGCAGGCCACGCTCTCCTCTTGATGCCCTCTTCTCTGACATTGCAAGTGTATTACACCGTTTGTTTTCTCTCCTGTCTGCTGCCAAACAGTCATTGTTGTGGGGCGGCTCTGTCTCATCCATCTCTGTAGTCCCAGCATTCAACAGCAAGTGGGTGGACAGTAAGTGGTTTTGAAATAAATGGATGTGTTTATACATTTAGAAGTGACTCTGGAGTGGCCAGAACGTTCGTTCTCTTTGATTCAGATTGTTAAAGTTAACTGAAAACCTTGTTTCTGCTGTAACTTTTTCTTCTAACGGACTTTAAAGCCCCAATTGGAGCACATATTTTTCAAGTCATTAGAAAGGAGATTTTTTTTTTTTTAGATTGAATCTGTACTTTCAACTGTTCAACATAAATAAGTCAGCACATGAGTGCTGGAAGTGGGGGAAGGTCTGAGGGAATGCGTGCTGTTGACACGGGCATAGCCATGTCAAGGACCCGAGGTTCAGACCCGTGGGGAAATGGCAACCCATTCCCCCAGGGGTGAGGCTCAAAGAAATGACAAAGCCTTCCCTGATCTATGAGTGGATATTGATAGTGTGGGGGGACAATGTCCACTATAGTCCCCCCAACCCCCACTCCTGTATTTCCATCCTGAATACTGGTCCCCCTTCAGAGAGTGCTTCTACCAAGATTAGGGAAGCTTGTCTCCCTGACCCAGCAGCATACTACACCCCGATTCTGTACTTATCTGTACATCACAACCCCACCTCTCTGTTGAACTCTGAATGGCTTTATTCATAATACGTTCAGTTTTTTTTTTTATGTGTATTGATGTTTTGTCCGCATGTATGTCTGATTGAGGGTATTTGATTCCCTGGAACAGGACTTACAGACAGTTGTGAGCTGTCATCTGGGTGCGGGGAACTGAACCCAGGTCCTCTGGATGAGCATCATCCAGTGCTCTTAACCACTGAGCCATCTCTCCAGCCTGTAGTATTTATCCTTAAACTGAGAATATTTTATGAGAATGGAAAATAATGGAGGAAGAGTAATGAGCCGATTGGCAATTGATTAAAACAAAGCACCTCGGAGCAGGGGAGGTGGTTCTGTTGGTAGGCTCACTCGGTGCTCAAGATTCCGCTCAGATCCCAGCACATACATCGTTAAAAAGTGTTCCCACATATCCCCGAAACTCCAGTGCTTAGAGAATAGACAGAGACAGACTGGGGCTTGCTTGTTGACAGGCTAGCCCAGAACAGTGAGCTCCGGGTTCAGCGAAAGGCCCTGTCTCAAAGGAATAGGGGAAGTTGCCGGGTGCCCTTCTCCATCCTGCATGTGCATACACACAGGCAGTATGCATGTGTTCATTGTGAGAAAAAGAACAGCGCTTTCAAATTCACCATAATCGGGTTTGAGCAGTGGGAGGAGGGCTGGTTTCCTAATCACAAGTAGTGTCCCTCCCACATGTCTTTCCATATACTGTCCTCTTCTTTTTGAGGGGGGCAGGATTTGAGACAGGGTCTCACTATGTAGCTCTCGCTGTCCTGGAACTCACTATACAGACCAGGCTAGCCTCCAACTCACAGATATCTGGATATCTGCCTGCCTCTGCCTCCAAGTGCTGGGGATAAAAGCATGTGCCGCTACGGCCAGTTTGTCCTCTTCTGGATGTCTATTCTCCTGTAAAATTCTTTTGGCCCCTACCGCTCATTGTGTGTTACCCTCCTCTATAGGCCTATGTGAATTTTTATCACTGTTCTATGTGTTTACTACACTATATTTTAAAACTTTTTAACCTTATTTGTTTGTTCAGGACCTAGGACAGGGTTCAACCAACACTTATTGAATGGGTATTAGTGAATTTCACAAACATTTACCAAATGCTTACTGTGTACCTAATCCTGCACCCAGCCCTGAGTTATATAGCAATGAGAAAGGTCTACCTAGTCTTTGTCTTCATAGATACCACAAAGGTATGAAAGGATAGATAAATAATGAAATTAACAATCCCTATACTTTTAACTCTGTTAGAGAATTTTTCCAGAAATTCTCAATCTATTTGTGTGTTTACTGATAATTCAGTTGCTTGAACTTCTATGTTCTTCTATAGTTAATGGTTATAGTATCAGCCACCTAAAAGTAGAAGTACATTATGCTACAAATGCAACCATTAATAATAAGAAAACAAGCCTCGTGTGGTGGTAAACACCTTTAATCCCAGGACTCTGGAGACTGAAGCAGATGGCTCTCTGTGAGTTCAAGGCCATCTTGGTCTACATAGTGAGTTAGCAAAGGCTATAAAACAAGACCCTGTCTCAAAAAACAGCAAAAAAGAATATGAACAATCTTTTCATGGTGGGACATGTTTTTAAACCCAGCACGCAGGAGACAGAAGCAGATACATCTCTGTGTAAGTTCCAGGCCAGTCAGAGCTATATAGTGAGAGGCAGCCCACCCCACCTCACCCCCCTCACACACACAAGAAAGAAAAGAAAAATGTATTTAATGAAGTATGCATGGGCTCTTTTAAGTCTTATGAAACAATATTGCCTAAGTATTTTTAATCAAATAATGGACCTAATTATTCCTATACTGGCTTTTCTTCCTCTGTGTCCATCACTGAACTTCTCATGGTTTTCCTTAGAGATCTGTGCCAGAAATTTGATTTTTTAGGGATATCCTCTTTATTTTATTCATTTCCTTGTTTGTTTATTTACTTATTTACAGTGCTCAGGATCAAGCCTGGAGCCTTGAACATGCTAAGCAAGCATCCCTCTCTATGTTTTTGACTATTTGTTAATTTTAAATGACATTATTAAGCCTCTGTTTCATTCTTACGTAACTAAAACACAAAATGAGTTAGATTAGCAACTGGCTCTTTTGTCTCAATCTGTGTTTCATTGTGTGTGAGCTGAGCTCTGTTCTTGCATATACACTTGTATTATATTTGGCTATAGTGTCAAGTAGTTGTGAAAAGTGCTCTTCTTTTGAGTTCAGGGTTACATTTGTATCACTTTTTCTGTAATGATTGCCGTAATTTGAACATGATTTGCTTCTGTGGTACTCATAATCTGGGAAACGACCCAGATCTAACTTTAGCTTAGCTTTGCCTGGTAGAGAACCTGGGGGAAGTGAAATTTCATTTCACCAGTTTTAAGAGGTGAAAGTCTAAAACCCGATTTTATTCTTGTCATCTTCCCGTGTGCAAAGCTTCTCTTTGGACTGTATATGCTAACGTAATCTAAAAGTGTGTTTTATTTATCATGTAATTTTCCTTGGGGTGGAAATAAATCTGTGATGTCTCTGCACACTGGATAAGCAGAAGAGAAAATTAGGGATCAAGAAGAAGAGGGATTTTTTTAAATGTGGCTGAAGATTGAGCCCCAGCCTCAGGGGAGCTAAGGCAAGTAGGTGACCGGCCTACCACCATATCTATCCTTTTTCTCATTCCTGTAATTAAACATCCATAGAAAGCAATTTAAGGGAGGAGAAGTTTATTCTGGCTGAAAGTCCAGGGGATACAGTCCGTCATGAAAGGCATGGTGGCAGGAACAGTTCTCAGCTGGCAGGAAGGAGAGGCCATGCAGGTGATGACTAGGAGAGAAGAAATGCCAGAACCCAGCTCCGCTGGCTTTCCTCATGCCCCCTTTTTATTTTTTCAGGACACCAGTGTTCCCCACTGTGGTGGTTTGAGTAAGAACAGCCCCCATAGGCTCATAGATTTGAATGCTTGGAGTGGCACTATTTGAAAGGTTTAGGAGGTGTGGCCTTGTTGAAGGAAGTATGTCACTGGAGATGGGCTCTATTTGAAAGGTTTAGGAGGTGTGGCCTTGTTGAAGGAAGTATGTCACTGGAGATGGGCTCTATTTGAAAGGTTTAGGAGGTGTGGCCTTGTTGAAGGAAGTATGTCACTGGGGATGGGCTCTGAGTTTTCGGAAGTCCAAGCCAGGCCCAGAGTCTGTCTCTTCCTGCTGCCTGCAGATCTGGATATAGAACTCTCGGCTCCTTCTCCAGCACCACACCTGCCTGAATGTTGACATGCTCCCTGCCGTGATGAAAAGGGACTAAACCTCTGAAACTGAAAGCCATCCCCAGTTAAATGCTTTCTGTTATGAGTTGCTGTGGTCATGGTATCTTTTACAGCAATAGAACACTGACTCAGAAGACATCCACATTCAGGACAGGTATTCCCTCCCAGATAATTCTCTCTGGAAACAACCTCACAGTCATAACCAAAGTGAGGTGATTGTAAAGCCAGCCAAGTCAACCATCATCCCAACCACTGAACTATCTCCCTAGTAGAATAGCCCCAGGCATTGCTTCTTACACGAGTTCAATCACTCCTCCAAATGCTTTCTAATCGTGATAGTGTTCCCAGGCTTCATCTTTGGAGTCCCTTCTCCCTCTCTTACCTTACTGACCTCATACTCCCAAAGCCTCATTAACGACTCCATAAAATATTATTTCTCACTCCCCATTTATAAAGAATGAGAAGTCCAGGTACTTTTTTCTCATTCTACTCTTTGGTGGTGGCCTTCTGAATTAGGGAGATACAGCAGTGTGATGCAACACCTCAAAATTCAGTATCTTAGAATTTCTTAGTTTAGGTAGCTCCAGCAGTGCTCAGCATCTTGTCTATGAGCTGTGACAGCGGGAGGACATTAAGGACTAAGAGCCCATGCCATGTAAATGCCCCGTCACTCACATCTGCAGCTGATGCTGGTCCTCTGCCCCTACCATCAGCCAGGACACCTACTTGTGGCCTTCCAAGGAAGCTGTTTGGTTCCCTCAGAGCTGCAGTAGGGATCAGGGTAAAGACCACCAGGTTCTTCAGGCCTAGACCCAGAAACCGGCACAAATATGCAACAGTTTGATCATATTCTATTAGTCAAAGAGTCTCGGGGCCTGTTTCAAGTAGAGGAGACTAATTATAACTCTCTATAGAAGGCACAACATTGAGTTTTAGGATCACATTTTCTGGAACAAATCATCCAGGTTTTTGTTTTGTTTACCACACTGCTCTGGCATTCATGGAATGATGACATTGAAAATTTCCTTGCCTGAGTTCGTACCTGAGGCTGATTTGATAATCCCACACCCTCCTTGCCCATTAAAGACAGACACATATTTGAACTATGGAGATTGTAAAAACCAATTCAAGAAGAACATGGATGAAGGCTCCTTTCTCATCTATTCTCCTTCCCAATTCAAGAAGGCCTGGACCCAGGCCAAGGCAAATTATAAAAGATAGCATTTCATTGGGAGCTTGCTTACAGTTCCAGAGGGTTAGAGTCCATGACCACCATGGCAGGGAGCATGACAACAGGTGGACAGGTAAGGTGCTGGAGCAGTAGCTGAGAGCTCACACCTGATGCACAAGCTGGAGGCAAAAAGAGAGAAAACCTCAAAGCTGACTCCCAGAGATACACTTCCTCCAGCAGAGCAACACCACCTCCACCCAGGCCACACCTCCTAATCCTTTCCAAACAGTTCCACCAACTAGGTACCAAGCATCCAAATATGTAAACCGATGGGAGCACATTCTCATTCAAACCACCACAAAAAGTTAAGGCAGCCAACAATTCCAGCCCCGGAGAGATGAAGGGGTAAGTTGGAAGCTGGAAGAAGCTCCCAGGCAGGCCAAGTGTGAAGGTGCATGCCGGTAATTCTAGCACTTGGGAAACAGAAGCAGGAGAACTGCTCCAAGTATGAGGTCAACCTGATACACATAGCAGGTTCAAGGCCATCCAGGAAGACATGACAAGATTTTGTTTCTGAAAACTAAGAAGGGAGGCAAAGAAGAAGGAAGTAACCAAGATAGCAATGTGCAACCTGCAACACTGACTCCTGCTGATTCTGGGACATACTGTGTGTAGTTGGGAGTGGGCCACAGTGCTGATAAAGAGAGAAGTGGCCTAGAGAGGGACCAACAAAAGACAGCCAGGCAAAGTCAAGCTAAGCTGGTCGTGCCAGAGTGCTCAGCACCCAGAGTAGAAATTGTTCCTCCCTGTCCCTGCCCATACTAACATCAACTTGCAGCAGGCTCAAAGTAGTCATCACGTGTTTATTCAACATACGTGGATGCTAGTGACAGTGAGGCCTGCTAGCATGTTAAGAAACTGTCTCTCTCTATCACTACAGTTGGCAAATCAGCATGGCTCTTTTCTCTCTGTTTTTGCTTTTGGTTTTTTGAGAGAGTGTGTTTCTGTGTAGTCCTGGCTGTCCTGGAACTTACTCTATAGACCAGACTGGCCTCAATCTCAGAGATTCACGTGCCTCTGCCTCCCAAGTGATGGGATTAAAGGTGTGCGCCACCACTGCCAACCAGCTCTTCTCTTAAAAGTTGTCCAAGATATCCTTGGATGATAAAACCACAGCTACCTTAAAGTTTGGGTGTTGAGGGGCTGGGGAGAAGGCGAAGGCTCAGTGGTTAAGAGCACTGGCTGCTCTTCCAGAGGACCAGGGTTTAATTCCCAGCACCCACATGGCAGCTCTCAACTGTCTGTGATTCCTGACACCCTCACACACACATCCATGCCGGCAAAACACCAATGTACATAAAATACAAATAAATAAAAAAGTTTGAGTGTTGACTGTCCCTTCTCTTCACTCCCTATCCCAACCCTGACCACCAATCTTTCTTTACATTGAATTGAGTTTACCTCCTCGGGGGGTGTAAACTCCACTTATAGATCCCTAATCTGTTTGAGAGCTCACTAAGAAGGTGCACTTGACCTGTTCAAGAGTTCACCAGGCTTTATAAGAACTTTCAGGAAATACAGACCGAGTAGCGACTTCACAGATTTTTGGAAACAAAGCAAGAGTTCCCCCAAGTAAAGGAGAGGGCACTCCAGCTGTGAGGAGCTGTGAGGTAGTTTGAATGAGAATGGTTCATGTTTGAATGTTTGGTCCTCAGTTAGTAGAACTGTTTGGGAAGAATTAGGAAGTGTAGTTTTGTTGGAGGATGTACGTCACTGGGGGTGGGCTTTGAGATTTCAAAAGCCCAAGCCAGGCCCAAGCTCATTCTCTGTCCACCTCCTGCCTGTGGATCAGGATATAAGCTCCCAGCTACTGCTCCAGCACCACGTCTACTTTCTGCTGCTCTGTTCCCCATCATGAAGGTCATGGACTAATCCTCTGAAACTGTTTTCTAAAATAATCTCCCAATTAAATGCTTTCTTTTGCATTGCCTTGGTCATGGGGTCTCTTCACAGCAACAGAACAGTAACTAAGACAGGCTGAATGTCCCAAACTCTGGGTTTTGGGGTTTTATGGGTTAGAGGGAAGATTTATGCTAATCCTATGCACACAGTTGTGGCATTTTCCATGATTTAAAGGGAGCATTTCCAGGAACTGGAGAAGGAGAAGTTTGCCCAACGATGGGCTCTCGGAACCAAGAAGCCCCTGACTAAAGCACAACTATAACAAGATGTTAATGGGTCCTCTGGCTGAATTTCTGGGTCTCAGCATCCCCCGTAATGCACAGGTCACTCCCCTGCAGAGCACAGCTGGGCGCAATAGTAGGATTGCATGGCATTACCCCATAAGGCCATAACTATCAGGTCAAATTTGTATTTCATGTTCCTGTCTCCTTCCCTACCATGTCACTATCACAGAGGATGTTAGGATTCAACAAAATATGTTTTGGAAAGACATACATTCACACATTGGAGGCCAGCAGGGAGGTAGCCTGGCTTTCAACTTGGCCCCCTTGTCTTTGTAAGAAGGAAGGAAGGAAGACAGTGTTAGGTCTCAACTTCAAGGCAAATGGCTAACTGAGGTGCCTGTTAACATAATAAAACAGTCACTGGCTGCCAGTCACTCCCAGCATCAATGATACCTGTTACAGAGTCATCCTGGCTGGCACACTCTGCCCCTTGCTTTCAACCTCTCCAACCCCTGAGCTTCATTCCCCTTCTCCCGACCTCTCTTCCCTATCCAACCCAGCCGTTTTGGCTATGAGGTCTCCTGCTCTCTTGCCCTCTTGGTGTCCTGACTCACTCCTGGCCTGCCTCCTGGTTCCTCTCTCACCCTCCCAACCCCCACCGCCTCTCTTCTCATGGCCATGTTCAGTCCAGACCCTTCCAGACGCCTCTGGCTGTGCTCCCTCATATCTTCAGTAAACCTCCTCAACCAGACCTTGAAGTGGTCATGTCCTTGGTTTTTTAATTCATTCATTCAGAGAGAGAGAGAGAGAGAGAGAGAGAGAGAGAGAGAGAGAGAGAGAAGAAAAGCCCTTACATAGTCACTCTATCTTTATCTCTCTCCTGCCTCCCACCTCCCTCACCCTCACCCCAGAGATGAAGCCCAGGACTTTGACCATGATATGCAAGTGCTGTACTGAATAGGCACTTAAAAACTGGTTTGGCTAAAAAGCCTTGACTCCTCGTTGGGCCTACAAGGTAAGTAGACAGACACAGTATAAAAAGCTGCCATCTCTGCCTTCATTTTGTTCCTGCTCCCTCTGTTTTACTTCTTAGTTACACACATGGCATATTAATCACTCATGGAGGGGCTATCTAGCCTAGTTCAGCCCCTCCAAGGCTGAAGGTACAAAGACAAGTCACAAGTCATTGTCCTAAACGTACAGTTACCTCAATTCTAGGTGATGCTCACAGAACAGAATTTTACTGCCCCCACTCCACAAAGACAATAATTTATGATGGTAAGGGTGCAAGCTGGAGCAGTAGTTATCTCCTGAGAACTGGACTGATGTCCTCAAGTGACAACAAAGTGTTATATGAGCTTTCCGTGGGAGACGTGGATAAACACCTTTCCCCAGACAGGGTCTCAATGGTACCAATTTCCTTCAAGTCCCACTAGAAAACCGGGGGTTTATTCGTCTTACATACACAGCATAGGGTAAACAAGGCACAAAAGACTCAGACGCAGCTGCGTCACCCCCAAATCCACAGTGGCACAGGTGGCAACTCCCAAGAACTCATCCTGCCAGATAAACAGTCGCTTTTCCCCCAACAACTGGTATTGCTTTGTAATCTTGGGGAGAGGTCTCGGGAATCTTGTCTGCTTCAGGAGCTCCCTGAGACTTATGAGTCAGTCTGCTTGTCTGTTTCATTTATTGCATCTTAATGAGATATTCAAATAGAAGACATCACTGTACAACACAGTTGTAAGGACTTCTTCAGACCACCAAGCAGAACCAGAACCAAGTCAATGATTAACCAGACCACATCTTGACTAGGACCACTTAGTTATGCATGCCTCGTACTACCTACCACAATCTTCCTCTATTTAAGCTTAAAGCATGCGTCACTATGGCAAAGACAGAGTTTGGAGTCAATGAATCCTTTTATTGTTCTTCTTCCCAATGGGGCCACATTAAATAAATACCTTTTGTCTATTTCATCGTTTCTTGTCTATTTAATTGCCATTTTGGGGACAGACGGATGGCTGAACCAGTTTGCTGAGGATTTCAGAACATAAGTAAGCGTTTCTCCTAAAAAGCCACTCACTGTTAGTAATAATGACAGTGATAGTACCATTGAGCTATACTCCTAGCCCTACAGTACAAATCTCATCACTAGTTTTCCCCTCCATCTTCAATCATCAGCTGATCAAAATTTCACAAGTCTTATCTCCATTGGCTAGCAGTTCTACTTCCTTTGTTCTCAACTCTGGGGTGTTAACATGAAAATATCATTAATGGCTCATTCATGCTCTGGAGGTAGATAATCCGCAGCCTTTCATTAGAAATCACATAGAGCTGGATAGATGGCTCAGTGTGTAAAAGCCTTCCTGCTCTTCCAGAGAACCCAAGTTTGCTTGGAAGCTCCCAGCCAACAGCTCCAGGACATCCTATCCTTCTTCTGGTGTCCATGGGAATGCAAAAACACACAGTACACACACACACACACACACACACACACACACACACACACACACACACAAATAAAAATAAAAAATAAATCTTTTTTTAAAGAAAAGAAAAGAAGAAAACATAGTATTTATTTAAAACATAATTTTGTATTGATTCTTTGGAAATTCCATATCATGCACCCCCATCCCACTAGTTTCCCAGTCCCTCTGTATCTGCCCTTCACCCTTGGAGCATCTCCCACAAGGAAAACTATGGTGATATTTTATTTGTGCTGAAATTTGATTTTATTTGTATGTTAATAAATAAAGTTGCCTGGAGATCAGAGGTCATAGCCATTAAGCAGAAGTCCGGCAGTGGTAGCACATGCCCTTAATCCGATCACATGGCAGGCAGAGTCTCTCTGTGTTTAAGGACACAGCCAGCATGGTGACAGGCCTTTAATCCCAGTACCAACCATAGAGACCTGGAGGTCTGTATAGACAGTCAGTGACGAGGACGTCATGTGGTTGGGTTTAGAACCAATGAGAAGGCGAAACAGAAAGGCAATAAAAAGACAGGACACAGGAAGAAGGTCTCTCTCAGGGGAAGGATGGCAGTGAGTGGCAAGATAAGGTGGTCTTAGCTCTTGGCTACTGCTCTGATCTCTGGGCTTTTTTTTTTTTTTTTTTTTTTTTTTTGGTTTTTCGAGGCAGGGTTTCTCTGTGTAGCTTTGAGCCTCTCTTGGAACTCACTTGGTAGCCCAGGCTGGCCTCGAACTCACAGAGATTCGCCTGCCTCTGCCTCCCGAGTGCTGGGATTAAAGGCGTGCGCCACCACCGCCCGGCTGATCTCTGGGCTTTTAACTCTGTATTTGGCTCTGTTTTTCATTTAATAAGACTGTTTAGAATTTTGTCTACAGAAAACTTTAAAAGAAATAATAAAAATAAAATAAAAATAGAAAATAAAAGATACAAATAAGAACATTAATTTGAAAACAAACAAAAACAGGCTGGAGAGATGGCTCAGTGGTTAATAGTACTGACTGTTCTTCCAGAGGACCCGGGTTCGATTCCCAGCACCCACATGGCAGCTCACAGCTGTCTGTAACTCCAAGATTTGACAATACCCTCACACAGACATACATGCAGGCAAAACACCAATGTACACAAAATAAGAATAAATAAATTATTAAAAAAACAAAAATAACAAAAAGCAAAACAAACAAACAAATCAAACAATTTGCTCCTCCATCTTTCCTACCTCTCCATTGCCTCTTCATTTGTCTTAGTGGCATTGGGAGCTGTGGTGTATTATGCAGTATACACTTTTCTCCAGACAGCTTTACTTGCAAAAGTTCATTGTGTAATGAGTTATTGGTCAGGTTCAAGGTCTCTGGTTTCTGGTACACCATCAATACTGGACTCTCACCAAAACTCCTCTCAGATTTCCTGCTGTTGTCCTGGGGGTATGGTTCTGCAGGACCGGTCCCTTCACATACTCCAGCAGGTCATACATGGGATAGATGTTAGGGTTGGTGGACTCAAAGAACTGGATGTCTGCCTGGGTGGTGGCTGAGTTGCTCAGTCTGGGCTGCTTCGACCACCCCCCTCAGGTGAGGGTGGAGCCAGCTTTCCCAAGTGTGGGGGCCAGATCTTTATGAGGGACAAGGCCAGCAGGGGACAGAGTCAGCTCTCTGGTGAGGGGGCAGCTCTCCCCTGGCCAGTGAGTGGTAAGGTCAGCTCAGCATGGCCCTTGTACTTCAACACATGATTCAACACATGATTCAGCACATGATTTGCATGGGCCCCTATGGTAACATGGGCAATAGACCTCACCACAGACCCCAGCTGCAGCAGGACCATAGATCCAGACAAGGCCATTAGCAGCAACTTTGGTCCAATTGTCACTATAGCCCTGGGTGGCAGTACAGATCTCTCAGATAGGAATGGACCCAGCAGTAGTGTGGTCCCAGGGCTCCAACATGGCCTCAGGTGGCAGCCCAACACTGGGCAGTCACATGACCTTTGATGGTAACAGGAGCCATGGATATCAACACAGACCCTTGCTGCTGTAGGGCCACAGACCCAGACATGGCCCATGGCCACAGCTTGGGTACTGATGTCACTATAGCCCTAGGTGACAGTGAACGGCAGCCCGATCTGTATGGCCCTGGCCACAGAACAACCAGGTAGTGCTAGAGGTAATAAGATTTCTCAAGAAATCAGCCTCTTGGTGAGGGCCAATATTCTGATTTGCAAAGACAGTCTATATTTAATGATAACACCTTGATGTATTTTGGAGCTTTGAATGCTTGGGACAGGGTTGAAGAATCAGGAAAAAGGACTGAGCCATTTACTAAAATTATATAAGGCTCAAAAGAAGCCTTCACTGATTTTTTTTTTTTACAAAGATTGATTTCAGCTGTAAATACAATGATATCAGACAGAAGTTAGACAAATATTAAATGAATCTTTGGCTTTTGAAAATGCTAATTCAAAGTACAAAAGGGTGATTAGGCCTTTAAAGGCAAGATCAGCACCCATAGATGAGTGGATCTGAAATACAGCTGATATTGGATCTTATATTTATAATACTTGGATAGGAGAGGTAATTTCTAAAAATTTTAAGGAACATCAAAAGGTCAGACATTTTAATTGTGGTAAACAAGGTCATCTGAAAAGGGACTGTAGGCAAGATGTTCCTAGAAACAATGTTTTTCTAGAGATAATCCAAAGAGAAGACAGAAAGTGTGGCAAAGGCAGCATTGGACTAATGAATGTAGATCAACAAGGGACAGGCTAGGCAACCCTTTGCCATTGGGAAATGCTTCAGGCGGCCTCTTGCAGGCCCCAGTATCAAATTTGGTTCAATCATTCCATATCAGCATTGGGGAAACCCATCCACAGAGCAATTAAAAGATTTAATATCTGTTGTTAAAAACCATACTGCTCTGGATGACAGAACAACATCAATAGACAAAAGAAAATTTTCAGGAGAGGCCATAAAACAAGTATTTTGGCAAACTTCTATAAATGATCATAGACCAAAGCTAAAAATACAAATTAATGGCATTGAAATTGAGTGTTTGGTAGACACAGGAACAGATATACCAATAATTTCACCACAATTTTCGCATTCAGATTCAGAGGTTTCTTCATGAGGTAAATGTTCAGCTTCTAGGGGTTAGAACTTTATCTCAGGTAAAACAAAGTACAAGATGGTTCAAGTGTATAGGGCCAGAAGGACAGATAGGGAAATTAAAGCCACATAGCAATGAATGTATGGGGACAGGATGTGTGGCAGCAATGGAAAACACAGATTATCATTCCTCCAATCTCAGAAACAAACTGTAAACTAACATATGCTTCTGAGAAAAAATGTAAAAGGTGTTGTCAAGAACACTCACCTACTGTTCAGGTTATACATAAGCAGGGCATAACAGCTGCAGATTTTTCAAAGGTACCAACAGCTCTGCCTTTAAAATGGTTAACTGACAAACCTATCTGGGTGGAACAATGGCCTTTGATATCAGAAGAATTACAGGCATTAGAATAACTGGTACAGGAGCAACTAAATGTTCAACATGTTGCAGAATCAACCAGTCCTTAGAATTCTCCTATATTTGTTATTAAAACTAAATCTGGAAAATTGAGAAGGTTAACAGATTTAAGAGCCATAAATAAGGTGATTTAGCCAATGGGCACTTTACAACTTGGAATTCCCTTGCCTTCTTTATTACCTAAAGGATAGTCTATTATAGTGATTGATTTAAAAGACTGCTTTTTTACTATACTTTTACAAGAACAGCCTAGAGAAAAATTTGCCTTCACAGTGCCTACTTATAATAATTTCCAGCATATTAAAAGATACCACTGGAAGATTCTTTCACAAGAAATGTTAAACAGCCCCACTTAAGTCAATATTTTGTACAGCAGCCATTAGAACTAATTCATAAGCAGTTCCAAACTAATTCATAAACAATTTCTTCAATCTATAATTTTCCATTGTATGGATGATATTTTATTGCCTGATTTAGACACAGATACTTTAGAAAAAAAATGTTTGATGAGGTAAAGAGAATTTTGCCTTGTTGGGGATTACAAATTGCTCCTGAAAAAACACAAAGAAGAGATTCTATTAATTATTCAGGATATAAGACAGGTTTACAGAAAATTTAACCACAGAAAGTACAAATCAGGAGAGATCAATTACGAATTCTTAATGATTTTCAAAATTTGCTAGGAGATATTAACTGGCTACAGCCCATAATTTGATAAATAACTCTAGAACTAAGTAATTTATTTTAAATTACTTTAAACCTTGTGAGTTGATAATGACTTACATAGTCCAAGAAAACTATCAGCTCAGACTGAGAGAGAATTGGCTCTGGTAGAAAAGAAATTACAGGATGCACATGTGGATTGTTTGGATTCAGAGCTTTATTGTATTCTGGTTATTTTACCTTCTACACATTCTCTTATAAAGATTCTTATGCAGAGAGAAGATAATATCTTAAAAATTGATGTTTTCACCACACAAACAGCAGAAAAAATTAAAGACCTATATAGAAGAGGTTTCTGAATTGATTATGAAAGGAAAAGTGAGACTTCATTAATGAATAGGAATAGAGCCAGCAGAAACTGTGGTACCTTTTAGTAATGCTGAAATTGACTCATTATGGGCAGAAAATGAACATTGGCAAAGAGCTTGCGGTAATTTCTTGGGAGAGATTAGCAACAAATATCCCAAAAGCAAGAAACTTCAGTTTATAAAAAGAACTAATTGGATACTCCTTCATAAAATAAAGGGAACACAAATTTCTGGAGCCCTTATAGTCTATACTGATGTAAATCAATCAGGAAAGGCAGGTTATATGTTAGCAAAATTAAGTAAAGTGGCTCAAAGCCCTCATGATTCAGTTCAGAAATCAGAATTATATGCTATTTTCATGGTATTATTATATTTTCCAGAACCTCTTAATATAGTTACTGACTCTCAATATACAGAAAGGGTTGTTTTACATATTAAAACTGCTGAATTTATTCCAGATGATTCAGAATTAACTTTGTTATTTATTCAATTACAACAAGTAATCAGAAAAATAAAAATCATCCTTTGTATATGACACATACCAGATCCCATACAGGTCTACTAGACCCTCTAGCACAAGGTCATGATGGAATTGATCGACTATTGGTAGGAAATGTGCTAGAAGCCTTGGAATTTCATAAGAAACACCATGTTAACAGCAAAGGTTTGAAGAAAGATTTTTCTGTCACTTGGCAATAAGCCAAAGAAATTATAAGGAAATGTCCTATTGGTTCTTTGTATAATTAAACTCTGTTACCTACAGAAAGTAACCCAAAAGGTACTCAAAGAAATGAAATTTGGCAAATGGATATGTTTCATTTTGCAGAGTTTGGAAAATTATAATATGTGTACCATACCATAGATACATATACAGGATTTCAATGGGCAACTGCTTTGAGTTATGAAAAGGCTGATTCTATAATCACATATTTATTAGAAGTCATGGCTGTTATGGGGATACCTGTAAAAATTAAGACTGACAATGCTCCAGCATATGTCTCTAGTAAAAAGAGTTTTTTGCATATTATAACGTAAAGCATATTATAGGTATACCACACAATCCTACAGGGCAAGCAGTTATAGAAAGATCTCATCCCACTTTAATAGATATGCTAAATAAACAGAAAGGGGTGATAAAGACTCCCAGAAATAGATTATATAATGCTTTATTGACTTTAAATTTTTTTAAAGTTAATGAACAAGGAATAGTGGCTGTGGAAAGACATTGGATAATAGAAAAAAAACTGCTGAATTTAATCAGCCTATATATTTTAAAGATATGTTAACCTCAGAATGGAAACCAGGATATGTGTTATGTTGGGGAAGAGGTTTTTCTTTTTTTTCCACAGGAGAAGAAATGCTGTGGATACCTTCAAAGTTGATAAAGATTAGATTCAAACAGGACAGATCTCTTGATTAGGAGGGGTGATAGTTCATCAAACAGCATAACCATTCAATCCAAACTAACTTATAAGACTAACAAATTCCTTTCATTTGATCAAGTATGGAAAAATAATAATAATAGCAACAGCAATATTAATTTTTATTATTAAAAGAGAATACTTTTTCTGTTGCAAAAAACATTTTGTCTTAATAAAGATATACCTGACACAAAAAGAACTCCCCAAAGTTAGGGTAGGGGAAGAGTTTATTTTCATCTTTCCAGGAGAAAAAAGCATCCAACTAAGGAATCTAAAGACCACCAGACACATGAGCCATCGAAAGAAGTATGAATCATCCAGAGAAAAATGTCCCAAGAAAGAGTAAAATTGACTTAAGGATATAGAACATTTCTAACAGGATAAAATTTCATAAATCTTCCCAAATATTTGTTTCTGCTGCTCTCTACAAACATAAAAGGCAAATGGTCTTCTTGTGTTCCCAATTCAATAAAAAAAAAAATTAAAGCTGGCTTTGGAGCTGGAGTGTGGCTCTCTCCTTCTCTAAATTCAGGCATGTTGTTAAAGGAAAATCCAAAATCTGTTTCATGTCAGGAGAGCCACCTGATATGGGACAGAAGAAAACCAAAATTAAGGGATTAGTCTATTATCACTAAGGTATAAATATTATCTCTAAATTTATAAGATTACTATATATATATTTAAATTTTCTGTCATGATATTAATGGTCATATAGAGCAATAACTAATTCTAAAAATAGGCTTCATCTAGCTTCCTTACATGATTTTGGGCTTGAATCTGAAGCAGGTAACTAGAAATTAAGTTTGTGTACCCCAGATATACTTAATAGATTGTGGTCCTTTAATCTCTCTGAGATCTGCTGGATATGACATTTAAAATGTATAAATTTTCTGCAGTGAACTGTGACCATCCTAGCAGCAACCTTTGAAGTCTCCAAAAGGATGATGGGACTCTACAATGACAATTCCACCTAGGCTGTGGTAATGCCACAAAGCTGACAAACACCAAAGATCAGCTTTGAACAGCAAACTGCTCAGGAAAATCTCAAGGCAGTTAGCTGAGATGGTCCAGCCTCACAGACTATCCAGCCAAGATGTTAGATAAGTCCCACACTTTCCCATCACACAGAGACTAAACAAAAATAATAATAATATAGCCAGCTCCCCCAGAACTTGACCATTATCCCAATATTCTCAGGATCCCCTGAAGATTCCATCACACCCAGACAATAGGAAGTAATTTTAAGAATATGACACTGGGGCTGGAGAAATGGCTCAGCGGTTAAGAGCACTGGCTACTCTTCCAGAGGTCCTGAGTTCAATTCCCAGCAACCACATGGTGGCTCACAACCATCTGTAATGAGATCTGGTGCCTTCTTCTGGCCTGCAGGCAGAACACTGTATACATAATAAATAAATAATTTAAAAAAAAAAAAAAAAAGAATATGACACTCACGCTCCCAAGAGGTGGGGTAGATGATTTTTGGTCATTCAGTGGGTTATGAATGTTTGTCATCATTTAGGGGGGTTGGTTGCAAACTGTCATTGGTCATGGTAAGGGAGGAGACTATGCAAGGGAGATTCAAGGATCTCTTTCTGAAAAGAAAAGGGAGGGATACGGAAAGGATAAAAAAAAGGGTAGATTATTGAATCTACTTCAAACTAAAAAACAACTATTAATCTCAAATATTTTACATTGGTATGGATTTTTGTATGTTGATGCAAATTTAAGGTTATTTTTGTTAGAACATACTCTATATATGTTTCTACTCTTAAGCTATTTTTGTATATTGATACAAATTTAAGGTTATTTTTGTTATACTGTATATGTTTCTACTCTTGTTTAAGGTATTGTACCTAAAGCAGCTCATTTAAAATGTAATGTATAATTAAGAAATATAGGTTAGTAGTTAGTCATCTATAATAATCAAACTTGTAGTTACATTAGGTATGTTTTCAGGGTTAAACAGAGACATATTTTAGATAGATACATGGTCTTCAAACATTTCAGAGACCTGTAGAATTTAACCTAAGGATTTTCATGACAGTGAGACACATCTGCTCCTGGTAGCACCGATTTACTTCAAAAAAGGATGATGGGCATCAAAGAACCGCCACACTGAGTATGCTTTTATTATAGAAAATTTAGCCACTGAGCAAGAAACTGCCCTTGACTCAACTGCTGACAGTATGCTGTCCAAATTGAATGAGCAGGACACAAAAGAAGGCAACTGCTGAACTTTTCAAGACAAGGTAGGATGATCCTTCAAAATTCCTGCTTCACAGAAAGGTCTGTCAGATATTTTAGACCTGTAGGCTAAAGATGGATGCCCCGACATTGCAGAAGAAGCTTGGGTGACTGTCCAGGTAGCCAGCTGCTTCTGTCATTTCAATAGTTTTGGAAGTTGTTTGCTCTGCAGTTCCCAATTACCCAGGTAATATTATATCCTTCTCAGGTCTCTGATGGAGTTAAGATTAGACAGTTATAGTTACAGTTTTCCTTGTTACCAAATTCAGAAAAGAAACTCACAAAAGAAGTATAAAGTGTATAAGGTTGAGAGACATAAAAGCTTAAATTGTTTATCTAGGAAAATGTTTTGAGGTCTAATAACATAGTTTTGGGTTGGTAATACATTAGGATAGAAAGTGAATTATGTACCAAACTTTGGACTCACCAAGATAGGATAGATAATAATTTCTCTGAATTTGCCAAATACCAATGGACTGAATATTGTGAATGTAATCCTCACTTGATAATTATTCTTATTACATATAGTTGTACTGTGTTAGAGTTAAAGACCTTTCCTTTTTATTTAGACAAAGGGGGGGGGAATGTGAGGGAATATTTGATCACACTGTGAACCCTGAGTTTATATTTGCATTAATTAAATAAAATTAACCTTGGGTCAGGAGGCCGAGGTAGCAATTAGTTGACAGAAAGTAACCATAGAGCGTCAGAGGGCACCTGGAAGAGGTAGAGAGACGCACTGGAAGTAGGGAGGGGTTTGAACGGCACAGCCTTTTCCGGTCTGGTGGAGCAGAAGCCCGAGTCTTTCGGAGATAGCAAGGAGAGAAGGTTAGCTGGTGTGACAGCCCTCTCTGAGCTAGCAGGTTTTCACCCCAGCTTTTGAATCTTCAGTCTTATTTATAAATAGAATGACAGAGATTTAGTTAAAGCTACCTTTAGAGGCAGCAACAGTTGCCTGTGGGAACAGATTTTCTGGCAGGCTGCAGCCTGAGTGGCCAGGCCACTACTAGAGAAGCAGGCTGGTAATTGTGGCGTTGCAATTGTTGGCGGAAACAGCAGTAGATTAAGGTGTAGCCACTGTGGCGAAATTCAAACAACATGGTTCCAATTCCCTCACTGACCTCCACAGGCACTGCACACACATAGTGCACATACATGCACGCAGGCAAAACACTAATGCACATAAAATAAAAATCAATAAATCATTTATATAGAAAAGAATTGACTTAAAATCTGTACAAAGCCCCATTAACTACCCCCAGAGCAGGTAGTTTAGTAACTCTTTTCCTGTGTTCTTCTTCTCCTTGGGAAATTGACCCAGAGAGGCCCGAGGCTCTGAAATACAAACTGTAGTGTTGACGGGTAACTTGCCTGATGCATGCCCCAACCCCTTCCTGCTGTTCCCACTACTTGTCTACCCCAATGCACCTGCCTTCTCCCATCAGGACTGAGTCGTCACAGGTGGAATTGCATCCAGACAAATCAGGAGTAAGTGCGACATTCTGCTGAGATTCTGACCAGAGAAATGAAAGCAGACACATTCACGCAACTAAATTGCTCTTTTCCTATCCCCTTCCCCTTCCCCTTTTCTTGATTTTTGTTTTTGTTTTTGTTTTTTTTTCAAGACAGGGTTTCTCTGTGTAGCCCTGGCTGTCTTAGAACTCACTTTGTAGCCCAGACTTGCCTCAGATTCACAGATCTGCCTGCCTCTGCTTCTGGAGTGCTGGTACTAAAGGAGTGCACCACCAAGCCTGCCCCCCCCCTGCCCGCCCACCTTTCTGAGATAGCGCATGGGCTAGCCTGATTTTACCATGTGGCAGAGAATGCCACAGTGTGCATTTTTGTGAATGTTTTTAAATGGGGTCTACTACGTAGACCAGGCTGGCCTCAAGCTCAGAGATTTTCCTGCCTATGCCTCCCCAGTGATGGGATTAAGGGCATGCATGACCATGAGTGGCTGGTGTGGTGTTTTGTTTGGGGTATTGTTCAGTTGGCTGTTTTTCCGAGACATAGTTTCTCTCTATATAGCACAGTCTGAAACTCCTCCTTAGCACAAGCTGGGCTCAGAGTCATGAAAATCCCCTTCTCTCAAGCTTCCCCACACTGGAAGTACTGGTGTGTGCCATCATACCCAGCTGAACTATGCTTCTTCACCCTTGACATGGTTCAAAATCACAGAAGACCTATGAAAATACTAAGCCCTACCCAGGCGTTCCCATTCAGTAAATAAGAGACAGGACTGAATAATTGCATTATAACAATATTCTAGGTCAGTGGTTCTCAACCTTCCTAATGCTGCAATCCTTTAATACAGTTCTTCATGTACAGTTCCTTGTGGTGACCCCCAGCTGTAAAATTCTTCCTTTGCCACTTCATAACTGTAATTTTGCCACTGTGATGAATCATAATGTAAATGTATAATATGCAGGATATCTGATATGTGACCCCTCAATGGGGTCACAGCCCACAGGTTGAGAACTGCTGTTCTAGGTGATGCTGAGTATGCTGGTGTGGAAACCATTGCCCTTGGAGCCACTGTTCCTCAGTATACCTAGGCTGAAGGAAAGCATTGCCCTGAATGACTGCTCAGAAACAATCAATCCATTTATCCATCCTGACAGTTATGCAAGAGAATGTCTTTGTTTTTCAAGCCATCTCCATTGTGAATCTCTTCAGCAGTATAGCTTTGTATCCTAATTAATAGTCATGCCCAGCTTCTTGAAATGTGGCAGACACTCGAACATCAGGCAGACACTGGAGGTTCCTTTAGAGAATCCAGCTGACTACAGAGAAACAATTTATAGATACTGACGCTAGGAGTTACCCAGTGACAAAAGCCATGACAATTAGGCCATTGTCTCCTGCCGCTACAGTAACTTGTCCCTGTTAATCAGGGCCCACGTCAGGATGCCTTTGTGTCAGCCTTAGCACGGTCCATACACAGGGAAAATAAAAACAAAAACAAAAAATCCATGACTGACATGAATGATAAATAAGTAAAAGGGAAAGAAAAGGGGGGAGAGGCTAGTCTATTCAACCTGAAATAATGAAAATACCATGAGCTGGGTGATTTTTCTTTCTTTTTTCAAAGATTTATTTATTCACACAGTTTGTGAATATGGATGTTTTGTCTGTATGGACATTTGCACATCAGAAGAGGGCATCAGAACCCATGCGACTACAGCTATAGTTGGTTGTGACCCACCATGTAGGTGCTGGGAGTTGAACTCAGGGCCTCTGGAGGAGCAGCCATTGCTCTTAACCACTGAGCTATCCCCCCAGCCCCAAGCTGGATGATTTCTAAGCAACATACACATGCTGCTCTCAGTTCTGGAGGATACCAAGTCCAAGAACAACACAGTGGCATATTCAGGGTCTAAAAAGGGTTTGTGTCATGATAGTGCTTTATTGCTCCTTGCTCATATGTCAGGAGGGCTGAGCCAAGAACCCTTTTACTTTGTCTGAAGGTTTCTATTGCTGTGAAGAGACACTATGACCACAGCAACTCTTATAAAGGAAAAACATTTAATTGGGCCTGGCTTACATTGTCAGAGGTTTAGTCCATTATCATCGTGGTGTGACATGGTGGCATGCAGGCAGACATGGTGCTTGAGGAGCTGAGATTCCTACATCTTCACCCACAAGCAACAAGAAGTGGTCAGTGTCACTGGGCATGGCTTGAGCATATGAGACCTCAAAGCCCACCTCCACAGTGACACACTTCCTCCAACAAGACCACACCTACTCCAACAAAACCACACCTCCTAATAGTGCCACTCCCTTTGGGCGCCATTTTCTTTCAAACCACCACAGGCTTCTTTGATGAAAACATTAATCCCACTAATGAAGCAGAGCCCTCATAATCTAATCACTTCATAAGACGCTTCCTCTTAATATTATTGCTTTGGGAATACGTTTTCAACATACAGATTTGGAAACAACACTAACATGCAAACCTGACAAAGGCCAAGAATCAAAAGATACAATGCAAATAATAAACGTTTATTAAATCATTAATGAGGACTGACATGGGAGGATCATGAGTTTGGGACAATCTGGGATGCATTGAGATGATGATGATGATGATGATGATGATGATGTGTCAAAATTCACCTCTCATGCCTGCTTTCTCATTGTGCTAGGAGAATGAAGACAATTGAAAGAGTAAACAGAGAGACTTGCTGGGCGGTGGCGGCGCACGCCTTTAATCCCAGCACTTGGGAGGCAGAGCCAGGCAGATCTCTGTGAGTTCGAGGCCAGCCTGGTCTCTAAAGCGAGTACCAGGAAAGGCGCAAAGCTACACAGAGAAACCCTGTCTCGAAAAAACCAAAAAAAAAAAAAAAAAAAAACCAGAGAGACTCAACAACAAACAGATCCCAGCTCTGCGATTCACAGGGGGCTTTGCCTGAATGAAGGCAAAGGAAGGCCCGAGCACCAGAGAGCCAATGTCCACAGAAAGTGAGGGAGAGATGAGGTTGGGGGGTTCCAGGAGAAATGGATGTGACAAGCTAGTTGTGGTGGACTGAATTATTTGTCTGCCATCCTTGAAGTTCCCCCTTTTAGCACACCTCCCTGCCCTGGTGATGTCAAGCTTAATGCTAATTTGGTTTATAATGCTTTGATAAAACACCATGACCGAAAGCAACTAAGGGAAGAGGGCATTTATACGGCTTACACATCCAGATCACCGTGCAGGGTTGAGGGAAGCCAGGGCAACTTGGAGGCAGGAGCTGAAGCAGAGGACATGGAGGGGTGCTGCTTACTGACTAGCTTCCCACGGTTTGCCCAGCCTGCTTTCTTATAGAACCCAGCACCATCTGCCCAGGGAGACAAAGACCACAATCAAAGAGGCATAATATTTTTTTTCTTTTTTGGTTTTTTGAGCAGGGTTTCTTTGTGTAGCCCTGGCTGTCCTCTCTTTGTAGACCAGACTTGCCTTGAACTCAGACAACTGTTTACCTCTGCCTCCCAGGTGTACCACCCTGCCCGACTTAGGTATAAATCTTTGTCAACCACTTCATAAGTTTGACCTCCAAAATTGAAGAAACAAAAGAAGGAAAAACAGGTAAATTTGACTTGATTTAAAAATTTTTCTTAGCCGGGCGGTGGTGGCGCACGCCTTTAATCCCAGCACTTGGGAGGCAGAGCCAGGCGGATCTCTGTGAGTTCGAGGCCAGCCTGGTCTCCAAAGCGAGTTCCAGGAAAGGCGCAAAGCTACACAGAGAAACCCTGTCTCGAAAAACCAAAAAAAAAAAAATAAAAAAATAAAAAAAAATAATAAAAATAAAAATTTTTCTTTTTTAATTTGTGCATTGAAGGATACTGTCAAAAAAGTGAAGTGCAGAGGTTAAGAGCGATTGTTGCTCTTACAAAAGACTGGGGTTTGGTTCCCAGCATCCACATGATGACTTACACCATCTGTATGTAACTCCAATTCCAGGGGATCGGATATCCTTTTCTAGCCTCTGCAGGCACGGCACATGTTGTACACATACAGGCGAGCAAGTAAACATTCATACACATGAACAATTTTTTAAGTGAAGACAACCCACAAAAACGGAGAAAATATGTGCAAATCTTGTAGATAATGGAGTTCTAGTAACTGGGATGCGTAAAGAGCTCAGGACTCAGCAGCAAAGCAACCACCAAGTGATTCCATTGTGGAGTGATACAGAGGCTGCCCGTGGGTGTGAGGGAATTATGGAAGAGAAGAAAATGCCCCGGGATAGGTAGGGATGGCTGTACAACACACAAAATACACTTTAAAGGGTGGAACATATGGTCCACAAACTATGTCAGTATCTCATTTTTAAAATTACATTTATTTTGTGTGTTTGTATGCACACACGAGTGCCCCAGCATGCACGCGGAGGTCCAAGAACAGCTTTCGGGAACTGGTTGTCTTTCTTCACCATGTGGGTCCTGGAGTAGAACTCAGGTCACCAGGGTTGGCAGATGCACCCATTGACCCACCTTGACAACTCAACACCCCCAACTTCAAAAAATGATTGATTGATCGATCACATGTGCAATTGGTCTGTCTGCATGTATGTCTATGCACCACATGTGTGCAGTACCAGTGGATGCCAAAAGAGAGCATCAGATCCTCTGAAACTGGAATTACAGGCAGTTGTTAACCACCATGTGGGTGGTGGGAACTGAACCTGTGCCCTCTGCAAGAGCAACAGGTGCTCATCACCACTGAGTCATCTGTCCAGCCCAGCAATTAAAAAAAAAAAAAAAACTTGGAAAAAGACAGGCAGTGGTGGTGAATACCTTTAATCCCAGCACTCAGGAGGCAGAGACAGGTGGATCTCTAAGTTTGAGGCCAGCCTGGTCTACAGAGTGTGTTCTAGGGCAGCCAGGGCTACACAGAGAAACCCTGTCTCAAAACAAAACATATACAAAACAAAACAAAACAAAAAACAAACAAGCCAGCAAAAACAAAAACACCAAACTTGGAAATAGCAATCAGTAGATATAGCTAAAAGGTGTGAGGGATGCCCTCTGCAAAGCTGAGGTGGATTGTGTTAAGGAATGTTAGCATTCAGACCCAGTCCTTGGGGACCCACCCAGCGTCCTGACCCCATCATCTTACATAAAGTGCCCTTTAAGGAAAAAAAAAAAAAAAAAAAAAAAAAAAAAAAAACTCTCTCTTCCTTCCTCCTCCTCCTCCTCCTCCTCCTCCTCTCTGTCTCTCTGTCTCTTCCCCCACCAAGACGTAATGCACATCTCCTCTCTTCCTTTCTTCCCTTTTCTCTTCTCTTCTCTTCTTCCCTTGCTTCCCTTCTCCCTTCCCCCCAATAAAACTTTGCACATGGGTGCTGTGTGTGCATGGTGTGAGTGACCTCCCACTGTGGCCGCTTGGCCACTGCCCGCTGTATCTGCACTGCACGTCTCCCTCACCTCCGAGCTGCACCTTAGCTCCACGCGCGCCGAGGCCGCCGCCTCGCCATTTTTAAAATACAGCAGATTGAGGAAGGAAGAGTTAAGCTCGGCCTTTTCTCTGGTCGCCATGTTCTGTGATATACACACATTGCTTTGATAAAATAACACTTGCCTTTAAAGATTACTGTGAGTCATCTATCCAAGCCTTGGTGGCGTTTAGGACTGGCAGTAAGGGTGTTAGTGAGTGCTGCAACGCCTTTACAAATGACTCTTTACATTTGAATAGGAATGGAATCTGTTTTCTTGCCCACACCGTGTGTTAACGTTTTCCTTAGACCTAGGAGGGCCTTGGGAAGAAGAAGCACAAAATCCGAGGTGTCACTGCCTAAGTCAAAGCCAAAAAAAATCCAAACCTGGGAAAAAAATTATGAGAGTCAAGAGCTTCCTTATTTAAACAGTGGTTTAAGCGCTATCCTGAAAATGAAGTTGAGAAAAGGAAGCTATCAAATTGTAAAATGTTTCCACTTCTCAAATGAAGACAGGGATGTTCCGAGTAAATGTGCAACCAGAAATAAGCCAGGTACTTACTGAGCACCCCGGTGTTACTTTAACCTTGGCACAGTGGCTGCACAGTTACCGACAAGCTTCTCTAGAAGTGACCCGGCCACTCAGACTACACCTGGCAGGAAATCTGTTCCCATAGACACTGGTCCTGTCCCTGCCAGTAAAGGTAGCTTTAACTAAATCTCTGTTATTCTATTTATGAGTAAGACTCGAGGTTCAAAGGCTGGGATGAAAACCTGCGAGTTGACAGAGGCTGAGTAGCAACCAGCAAACACTCTCTCCTTGCGGGCATCCATGGAAAACCCATGCTTCTGCCACTCCAAACCCACCCTACGACTTCCTGCATCTCTCTATCTCTCCTGGGAGGCTCTGTGATTACTTTCTGTCAACTAGTTACTAACAATATCTCCTGACCCAAAGTTAATTTTATTTCATTAACGCAAATGCAAATTTGGAGTTCACAGTGTGATGGAATATCCCCCAACACAGCAGTCTGCCTCAAACTGTGCTGAAGGTTTTTATGTTAAATATCATGGATGGATCCTTATATAAAGCACAATGAAGATGACTTAGCAGAAGAATGACTTTACAAACAATATACTCTATAAGCCGGAAGTGTCATCATCAGAGGAAATAGATACAATATTGTGCTCTCAAGTTCTGTGAAGGTTCCTAAATATGTATTTTCAGTTTCTATACTCTTCTCTTCATTGACTAGATAGTCAATAAAAATAGCTCATATGGACCAGACTGGACAAGCACAGCTCTAGAAATTGTGTGGAAACTAGTCCCTGAAGAGTTTATTAAATGCTAAAATTATTTCAAAAGCAGGAAGCTAATTTGCAGTTTCAAAATAGCAATCATCCCTCAAAGTAAGATTATCTGTTAGGGCTGTTTAATTTGTTGTTTTGTTTTTATTCTTTTATTAAGTTTTTAAAATGTATTTTATGTATGATGTTTTGCCTGCATAAATTTCTATGCACCATGTGACTACAGCACACAGATCCCCTGGAATTAGAGTTACAGATGGTCGTGAGCTTCCATGTGGAGGCTGGGACGTGAACCTGGGTCCTCTGCAAGAGCAGCCAATGTTCTTCACCAACCTCCATGTATATAATTTTTTTTTTAAAGATTTATTTATTTATTATGTATACAGTGTTCTGTCTGCACATATCCCTGCAGGCCAGAAGAGGGCACCAGATCTCATTACAGATGGTTGTGAGCCACCATGTGGTTGCTGGGAATTGAACTCAGGACCTTTGGAAGAACAAGCAGTGCTCTTAACCTCTGAGCCATCTCTCCAGCCCCCCATGTATATAATTTTAAATCTAGGTTTTGCACATAAGAGAAAGCATATGGTATTTATTTTTTTTTATGAATCTGGCTTATTTTACTAAATATAATGACCAGTTTCATCCATTTTCCTGCAAGTAATTATCATTTCATCTTTCTTTACAGCTACATTAAATTCCATTGAACATCACATTTTATTCATCTATTCATCTCTCTTTTTTTGTTTTGGTTTTTTGAGACAGGGTTTCTTTGTGTAACAGCCCTGGCTGTCCTAGAACTCACTTTGTAGACCAGGCTGTCATCAAACTCAAAGAGATCCACCTGCCTCTGTCTCCCAAGTGCTGGGATTAAAGGTGTGCGCCACCACACCCTGTACCAGGCTTTTTCTTTGGGGGCCACCAATCAGCTCCCAAATCATGACATGGAGACTTCTTATTAGTTATGAATGCTCAACCTAGCTTAGGCTCATTTCTTGCTAGCTCTTAGAACTTAAGCTGTTTCTCTTTACCTACATTTCACCTCAGGGCTTTTTAGCTTTTCTGTATCTCCTATTCCATCTAGCTGGCTGGTTGGACAGTCACCTAAGGTTCCTTTGCAACACTGGAGTATCTAGTCTTTGGCCAACAGGCATAGAATATCTGGCAGACTTTTCTGTGAAGCAGGAATTTTGAAGGACTGTCCTGCCTTGGCAGAGTTCGACAGTCTTTTTCCTTTGTGTCCTGCTTGTCCAGTTTGCTCAGCATACTCTCAGCAGTCAAGGCAAGGGCAGTTTCTTGCCCAGATGGCTAGCTTTGTTACAATGAAAGCAAACTCCATACGGAGGTTCTTCGATGTGCATCATCCTTTTATGAAGTAGAGTGGTGCTTCCAGGAACAGACGTGTCTCACTGTCATGAAAAGCCTTAGGTTATTAAACATCTTAAATGCCATATTCTGTAGGTCTTTGAAGTGTTTGAAGAGCATCTATCTACATAAAATATATCTGCTTAGCCTTGAAAACATACCCAATATGACTACAAATTTGATTATTATAGATGACTAACTACTAACTTGCATTTCTTAATTATACATTACATTTGTAAATGAACCACATAAGCACAATACCCCAAACAAGAGTAGAAACATACATAGAGTATAACAAAAATAACTTTAAATTTGTACCAATATACCAAACTCCATAAAAATGTAAAATATTTGAGGTTAATAGTTATCTTTTTATCCTATATTGCTATAGCCCCCTTAAATGATGGCAAACAGCCATAACCCACTGAATGACCCAAAACACCTGCCCCACCTCTTAGAAATGTGGACATTGTGTTCTCTAGACTGCTTCCTGTTGTCTGAGGATGACAGTATCTTTAGGGAACCTGAGAAAACTGAGATAATGGTTAAGTCCTGGGAAAACTAGCTATAACAATTTGTTGTCCAGTCTCTGTACAATGAGAAAGCACAAGGCTTATCTGAAGTCCTGGCTAGGATAGTCTGGGAGGCTGGACCATCTCAGTCAGCAGCCTTGAAGCAGTTCTGGATGCAGAACTCTGAGGAAACTCCAACAATGACACTCTGAGAGGCTGGATCACCTGGGTCTTTGGTGTCTGATCTCTGGTCTCCTTGCTCTGAAAACATACAAACTTTCAAATGTAGCATACATATCTGCATTAACACAAGTATGAACTGTGTGTTCATAAGACAGTCAAAGATGATTTTTTGTTTTATGTTTGAGCAGGTAAAATATACATCACCTGTCCTGTAGTTTTCTAGGTCTATTTCTTTATATCTGTAACCAGGATTTTCAGGAGTCTTCCCCAATCAAACCTGATCTCTGTTGATCTTGAAGGAATTGACAGCTTTTCTTTTCCTACGGAAATAAAAGCTTAACCTCTCCGCAAAGCAATACATTTTCTGAGTTCCATTTTAAAGCTAAGGCATCCCTAAAGTATGTAGGCTGGTTAATTCAGCAGTTCCTCTTACAATCCCACGTCTCTCAGCAGCTGTCATTTGCTCATCAGCATTCAAAAGCTTCAAAATAAACATAACACCATACAGGATTCAGACTCCCTATATATTTTTCATTTTTACGTGGCTTATTCTTTTTTTATATTACTTTACTCTTTCTTTAAAGACTTTATTACTTATAAACTACTTTTTTCTATGACTGTCTATACCCATTTTCTTTTCTTTCCTAAGCCCACACACATTTTTAAACACACTGGCAGCTGGCTCCATTCCCTCCTCAGGTCTATAAGAGCCGAGCCTCAAGCTCATGGGCCCGGGACTGAGGCGTGGTTGACCAGAACCTGTATTCAGCCACCCCAGGTTTAAGAAGTTGGTGCCTGCCCTGCTGCCCTTTTACTTACTTGGTCTCTTCTCCTTCTTCCCTCCTCCTGTTTACTCTCTCTGCCTGCCAGCCCTGCCTATCCCTCTCCTGCTTAACTATTGACCATTCAGCTTTTTAGTAAACCAATCAGGTGCCTTAGACAGGCAAGGTAAAACAAATGCAACATATCTTTACATCATTAAATAAATGGAGGGTAAACAAAAGTAACACACTTTTACACAGTTAAAGTAATATTCTGCTGCATAAACAAATGTAACACATCTTTGCCTAGTTAAAATAATAGTCCGCATCAACACCCAGCTCCAATCATCCCTTGATAGACATCCCAGATGGTTCTATTTACTGCCTACTGTGAACAGTGCAGCTACAAGCAAGGATGTACAGTGTCTGCAGTATGTCCACTTACAGTTTGGGGAATGTATATCCAGGAGTAATACATTCTGGACATATGTATATGGTCATATGGGAGTTCTAGTTTAAGTTTTTCTGAGGAATCTCCATAGTGATTCCACAGTCACTGCACAAGTTTACATCTTCACCAGTAGTTCAAAGGGGCTCCTCTTTCCCACATCCTCACCAGCATCTGTATCATTTGTGTGTCATTCTGATCAGGGTTTGATAGATTCTCAAATCAGTTTGTTTGCATTTCCCTCATAGCTAAAGCATGTTCAATACTTTAAAAAATATTTATTGGCCATTTGTATTTTTCTTTTAAGAAATGTCCATTTGGTTTCTTAGACCATTTATTGACTGAATAATTTCGTGGTTTTGATGTTTAATCCTCACAGTCCTTTCTACATCCTAGATACTTACCCTGTCTGTCACATAGTTGGCAAGGATTCCCCTCATTCTGTAAGCTATCATTTCATCCCATTGATTGCTTTTTTTTTCCATTGAAAAAGACTCCTTTTCAGGCCTGCATCCTGAAATATTTAATCTGCTTTCCTCTGGTAATTTCAAATTTTTAGGTCTTACATCAGGATCCTTGATCCATTTTGAATTGACTTATGTGCATAAGAGATGGATCTAGTTTCATTTTTCTACAAGTTGAAATCCAGTTTTCCCAACACTGTTTGTTTAAAAAGACCGTTGTGTTAATTTTTTTCTCTAGTTGTAGCTGCGTGAGTTTATTTCTGGGTCTGCTCTTGCAGGAGAATTGTTGTACAGCCATTCCACTGTGCCAATAAAGCAACCTTGAATATAGGATGGAGTCAGCGATTGGCTGACTGGGATTAGCTATGAAGGTCTTGGAGGACTTTGCCGGGTGGCTAGAGAGGACTTCAGGGGATTTTCCGGTGCTGGAAGTTCCAGAAAAACATGGAGAGAGGATCAGCCAATCACTCAACCCTGCTGAGATTTTTCAGATCTTTATCTCAATTCCTATTGTACTAGAACAAATTAGGTAATCATTTCATCTGGCAACTACAGACTGTATTCCATCCCATGTCTGGTGCTAGTGCCATGCTGCTTTGGTTTCTATGGTTCTGTAATATTATTTGAGACCAGGTACTACAATACCTGTAGCGTCATTCTTTCTGAGGCCATTTGTGGTAATTTGTGCCTCCATATTAAAATCTGGATTGTTTTCTCTAGTTCTGTGAAAAACGTCATTGGGAACTAAACTGAATCTGTACATCTATTTTGGTAATATAGCCATGTTCATAATATAATTCTGCCTATCCTTGAGCATGAGTGACTAGTCCATTGATTGAAAAGATCAATTTCTTTGGCCTTGTAAAGTTTTCTATTGAAGAGGTCTTTTTGCCTCCTTGGTTAGATTTGCTTCTAGATACTTTGTCTGTATTTGTTTATTTTGAAGCTATTGTAAATGTGATGCCCCCCCCCCAAACAATTCTGGACAAGGTCATTACTGGTATGTGTAGAAAAATTACATTTGTAAGTTAATTTTGTATCCTGCTATTTTGTTGAAAGTGTTTATCAGGTCTAAGAATTTTCTGATATAATTGAATCATTTATGAATAGGGATGGTTTAATTGAATCAATAACATTGTCTCTCTTTTTTTGTCTCTAGATGTATTGAGTTAGGTATTTTGTTCCTTTTGACTAGGAATCTTAAACTTTATCTTGTTTAGTTTTTCAAAGACTGGTCCTATGTATATTTTAAGTCTTGGTTTTATTAATTAGTTCCCTGATCCTTAACATTTCTTACCATCTACGGTATTTATGTTTGGATTAAACCTCCCCAGGATTTTGAGGTACATCATTAGGTTATTTGTCAACTTTCTGATATTTTTACAATGCCCACAATCATAGCTGAAAAATTCCCTCTTAGAACTCTCTTGACTATATTCCAAATGTTCTGGCAAGTTATTTTATTTTCATTTGACTTAAGGAATTTTTAAATTTCTCTTGATTTCTTCAGTGACCCACTGGTGATCCAAGAGTAGTTTTCAGTCTTTACATGTTGTATAGTTTTTCTTGTTACTGACGTCTAGGGATTTTTCCCTGTGGAATCTCATGAGATACAACAAATTATTCATTTGTCATTTTATATTTGGTAGGAATTGACTTACTACCTAGAATTGGGGTTTGGGCTGCTAAGAGGAATGAATATTCTAGCTAGGTGTGATGGTGCACACCTTCAATCCCAGGACTTAGAAGGCAGAAGCAGGTTCTCCATGAGTTCCAGGCTATCCAAGGCTACATATTGAGACCCTGTCTCAAAATAAAAACAAAATAAAGAATAGTATACAAGTGCTGAATGGAATATCCTGTACTTAGGTGTTAAGTTCACTTGATCTATAATGTATTTTCACCCTGGGGGTTTTTGTTGTTGTTGATTTTTATTTCTGATGATATGGCTAGAGACAAGAGCTAGAGTATTGAAATCATTATCTATCATTCATTGCAACAGGACTTTTCTGGTCTTTTATATCCATGTGTTCATTTTGTGAAATTGAGAGTTCCAAATCTTGGTGAATATAAATTCTCAATTGCTGTATCTTCTTTTAAAATATTTGTCTGTGTGTGTGTGTGTGTGTGTGTGTGTGTGTGTGTGTGTGTGTGTGTATGTGTGTGGTTTGAACAAAAGTGGCCCCATAGGCTCATAGGAAGTGGCACTATTAGGAGGTGTGGCCTTGTTGGAGTAGGTGTGGGGTTGTTGAAAGAAGTATGTTACTACGAGTGGGATTTGAGGTCTCAGAAGCTCAAGCCAGGCCTAGTATGTTTCAGTCTGTTCCTGCCTAATGATCCAGATGTAGAACTCTCAGCTCCTTCTCAGGTACCATGTCTGCCTGTGTCTCCAGCACCATGCTTCCTGCCATGATGATAATGGACTAAACCTCTGAAACTGTAAGCCAGCCCCAATTAAATGTTTTTCTTTACAAGAGTTGCTGTGGTCATGGTGTCACTTCACAGCAAGAGAAACCCTAACTAAAACAAGTTGGTACCAGGAACTGGGGTATTGCTGTGATAAACCTGGCCATGCTTTTGTTTCGAGGAATGTGGATCTTGAGACTTTGGGTTAGAAAAGCAGTTGAACACTTTAAATGGAGCTTAATGGGCCATACTAGTAGGAACATGGAATACAGTGGTGATGAGTGTGATTTGAACTGTGGCGCAAGAGGTTTCAGAGGAGAAGAATATTAGTTTGTGGCCTAGAGACCATTCTTATATTTTGACAAAGAATGTGGCTGCTTTCTGCCCTTGTCCAAAAAGTCTGCCTGAGGCTAAATTGAAGGGTTTGGAGTAACTGTATTGATAGAGGAGATTTCAAAACAACCTAGTATTGACTCTGTCATGTGGTTATTGTTAGCATTCAGACCCACCCCTTGGGGGAGCCAGCCAATAAGTGGGCCTGCCCAGCATCCTGACAGTGTCATCCTATGTAAAGTCCCCTTTAAGAGAAAACTACTCCCCCCCCCCCCCCCCCCCCCCCCCCCCCCCCGCCTCCATAAGCTCCATAAGGTCACGTCTGCACCTCTGCTCTCCTCTCTCGTTCCCTCTCCTTCCTCTCTCTTCCCACGAGGTCGTTTTGCACCCCCTCTCTTCCTCTCTTCCTCTCTTCCCCTTTCTCTTTTCTCTTCTTCTCTCCTCAACCCCCACTCACTTTCTCTCTTCCCCCCTTCCTTCCCCTTCCCTTAATAAAACTCTCCATGTGAGTGCAGCCTGCCTAGTGTGTCTTTCTCAGTGTCTCCCACCCGCTGTGTCTACCACCCACTGGGTCTGCATGGCTTGTCTCTTTCTCACCTGCCATGGGGCCCCTCAGCCCCAACCCACCAAAGTCTCTCTCCTGCCATTTTACATATGTTATTAGTGTAGTTACTCACTCTTGTGAAGATCTATAATGAAAAGGGGTAAGCTAAGTAAGGAAAAATACAAAACGTACAGTTCAAGGAGAAAGGGGCACTGAGAAAATGGAATGGAGCTAAATCCTCTGTTCAAGGAGATAAACAGATTGAAGAAAAGCCTGACATTAAGTGGAATGAAGGGAGTGGTGACCCCAGGGCAAGACCCCACCTATCTAAGCTTCCAATTTGTGAAAATAAATTTTTAAAAAGCTTAGCGTAGGGTGTGGTGTTGCTTGCCTTTGATTCCAGAACTCTTGGAGCAGAGGCAGGTGCATCTCTAAATTTGAGGCCAGCCTAGTCTGCTGATCAAGTTCCAGGACAGTCAAGCTTGGGCAGTGAAGGAAATCATCAAAAAAAGAAACCTGGTGAAGATGTAACTGAATGAGGCAGCCATGTTCCAGCCCAGCAAGCAGCAGAACTTGGCAGCTTTGGCCATGTGGTTCTGGCTTTAGAGTCAAGGGTAGAAGAAAGAGGTTATGGAATCTCCCTCCATGACTAAGGAAAATCACCAAGGCCAGGAATGTGTCAGGGTATCCCTGCATGGAAGCCTAGAGAAGCCACTGTGTGAAGCTGTGAAGGTGAAGCCTGGATTGCCTTGGAGACTCCAAATTGTTGGAGATGCCAAAGCTGTGGGGCATACCTGCCAAGGAGAGCAACTAACAGGGAGTAGAAACAGCCTAAGGGAAAGAAGTGTGTTGCAGTCAACAAAGCTGAAAGGAGTTGGAGATCTGAAGAGCGCTTTGACATCAGACATGGAGATGCAGAGTTTGGAGTTTGCCCAGATGATTTTCAGTCTTGCTTTGGTCCAATATTTCCTCACTATGCTCCCCTTCCTCCACTTTGGAATGGTGATGTATATCCTGTGCCATTATATATTGGAAGTATGTGGTCTGCTTTTCTATTTTGATTTTATAGGGGATTACAGTTAAGAGATTATCATAGTCTTTGAAGAGATTTTGAACTTTCAACAATGTTGAGACTGTTATAGACTATGGGAACTTCTGAAGTTGGACTAAATGCATTTTGCATTATTATATAGCTATAATAATGGGACAATAAATCTATATATTCTGGACTTGGTAAAAACAGGATATAGGGAGTAATAGACTCAACTCACCAGAAATTGAACTTATGGGAAAATAGGACTGGAACAATTAAATCTGAATGTACATAACCTGGGCTCAGCAAAAGCAGGATATACAGAGTAAAAAAATGTATGTGTCTGTAGATACCCTGAATCCTGTTAGTCATCAGTAACCTCATGCTTAGTTCAGCCAGTAACTTCAAAGAACTACCCCACCCCTAGCCCCTCGTCCAATCCTAAGCTGCCTGTAAACTTTTCCTATTAAACCCCTTAAAGTGAGTGCTCAGGCCATCCTCCTCCACCCGCTGTGTTGGATGTTGGACATGTGGACCAAGCTTGCTTGTTTTGCTATCAAAAGACCTCTGTGTGCTTGCACCAGATATCGACTCTGTGGTAGTCCTTGGAGGTCTTGCAACCTGGGCACAACACTGCCATGATGATAATGGACTGAACTCTCTGAACTGTAAGCAAGCTACCACAGTGAAATGTTTTCCTTTACAGGAACTGCTGCGGTCATATGTCTCTTTACAGCAATAAAACCCTAACTAAGCCACACACTATCTTAGTTAGGGTTTCTATTACTACAATGAAACCCTACAACCAAAAAGCAAGTTGAGTTGAAAGGGTTTATTTGGCTTACACTTCCTTGTTGCTGTTTATCACTGAAGGAAGTCAGGACAGGAACTCAAACAGGGCAGGAACCTGGAGGCAGGAGCTGATGTAGAGGCCATGGAGGGGTGCTGCTTATTGATTGATCTGCTCCTCATAACTTGCTCAGCTTGTTTTCTTATAGAACCCAGGACCAGCAGCCCAGGGATGGTACCACCCACGTTAGGCTGGGCCCTCCCCCATCAGTCACCAATTAAGAAAATGCCTTACATCTTATGGCAGCATTTTCTCAATTTAGGTTCCCTCCTTTGAGATAACTCTAGTTTGTGTGTCAAGTTGATGTGACTATCCAGTACAATGTGTGTGTGTGTGTGTGTGTGTGTGTGTGTGTGTGTGTGTGTGTGTGTGATCATGGGTTCATGCTGCTGCCCACAGAGACCAGTGGTGTCATATCTCTGAAGAGCTGGACATGCAATTGTGAGCCACCTGACTTGGAGGCTGGGAATTAAATTCTGGTCCTCTGCAAACGCAGCAGTATGTCTCTTAACTACCTCTCCACCACCACCACCACCACCATTATAACTTTCTGATAAATCCTTCCCTGCATATTAAAATATGTAGTGGCCTTGTTTATCTCTTTTAGTTTTTATTTGAGCCTACTCTATTCGGTACCAGAATAATTACACAAGGTTGTTTCTAGCTTCCATTTACATGATAGGTTGCTTTTCATCACGTTGGCTCTCAGTAGGTGAACATCTTTCCCACTGAAGTGTGTTTCTTGGAGATAATACCTAGTTGGATCTAGTTTCTTGGATCTATTCAGCTAGTGTGCATCTCTCCATTTATGAATCAAGGCCATTTATGTTGTCATTACTGGGAGACGTTACTAATTCTTGTGATTTTAGTTGTTTTTTTTCTCATTGGTTAGATTATTGTTATTATTATTATTCTTTTTCTCATATTGATATTAGCAGTTTTCTAGTTTAATATATTAGACATGATGGATTCTATCCTAACTCTTCCATCTATTCCTCTTATGAAATTATTTTTTTTTCCTGTGATCTCATGATTTCAATTGTCCTCTTCCTTTGTGTGGTGTTCTGTAGTGCTGACTTGGAGGTCATGAACTGCCTTAGTTTGTGCATCTTCAAGTTTATTTCTATGCCTAGTTTAAGAGATAGCTTGCTCAACCTTGACACGGGGGTGGAGGGCTCTTGAGGAAGGGTGTGATATACATGTCCTCTTTGTGGCTGAGCACTCCTCAGTCTCTGATTCTGTACCATTTGACCAGCTGTGAGTTTCTACATTAACTAGAATTAACTAGTTAATGAAGTCTCAGGGCTCCACTAATCTATGGGTACAGAGATAGGAATTTAGAGAGAATTTTGGTACTGTGTTCATTTAGCAAAATAACAGAAATAGTTCATTTCTGGGGCCTGTGAATTCCCCAAACATGAATTCTTGGTGAGACTTGCATGCCACTCTTGTAAAGGGTGGGACAATCAAACCAGTAAGTGCCTGGTTACTCCAGAATACTTGTGCCAATACTGCACCCTTGGGCATTATTTTACTACAAAAGCCATTATGGCAGTTCATAGAACCTGGTTTTGTTGTTTATTTAATGTTGTTTTTCCTTCAGAGAAATCACTCAGTATCACTCAGCATCAATGGCACTTGTTTTTCCAGAGTACTTGGGTTCAATTCCCAGCACCCACATGGTGGCCCACAACTGTCAGTAACTCCAGCTCCAGGGGATCCAACAGCCTCCTCTGGCCTCTGCAGGCACCTACATGCAGGCAAAACACCTACACACATAAAATAAAAATGATTTTGTTTGTTTTTGTTTTTTGTTTTTGAGACAAGGTTTCTCTGTGTAACAGCCCTAGCTGTCCTGGAACTCACTCTGTAGCCCAGGCTGGCCTCAAACTCACAGAGATCCACCTGCCTCTGCCTTTCAAGTGCTGATATTAAAGGCATACGCCGCCGCCACCACCGCCACCACCACCTGGTTTTAAAAATAAATAGATTTTGTATGCCAGTGCCACATGAGTATATAGGCCCTGAAAGGGCCAGAAGAGGGTAACTTGGGAATGAAGTTATGGACAGTGGTGAGGCACCATGTAGTGAACCAGGGTATGGTGATATTTTATTTGTGATCTAATAAGGCTGGCCTGAGGCTCAGAGGGCAAAGCCAGCCACTAGTTGACCATAGAGGCCGGGCAGTGGTGCCACCCACCTTTAATCCCAGCACTTAGATCTCATGCCTTTGCTCCAAGTACTTGGGGGGCACACATGCACTAGGGAGGCTGAGACAGGAAGTGATATGGCTGGGCGGAAAAAGGAATATAAGGCGGGAGGAGACAGGAGCTCAGGTTCTTTCAGGCCGAGGATTTCGTAGAGGTAAGAACTAGTGGCTGGCTGCTCTGCTTCTCTGATCTTTCGGCATTTACCCCATATCTGGCTCCTGGTTTTCATTAAGATCAATTAGGATTCGTGCTACACCAGGGTCCTTTGAAAGAGCAGCAAGCGCTCCTCATAGCTGAGCCGTCTCTCTCTTGAGCCCCAGAGTCTGTTTTTCCTTATTCTGACTTTTTTCACTGGCTCACAGGGAGGAAGTGTCTAGTCTACTATCCCTGCTGGAAGTAATTTTCCCCCTCTCTTAGCTTCTGTATACACTCAAGAGCTTTAGAGTTAATGGAATCTTTTTTTTATTGTCTTAATAAGTTCTAATTTTAAGGGTAATTTTAGGTTTACAAAAATTGACAGGAAGTAGAGTTCTTATACACTTTATCCTTTCCCCTACCAGACTAAATTCCTGTATCAATATGGTATATAGATTTCAATTAGTTATCTTCTATTAGTATCTTAGCATTATTTAAAACCCAGAGTTGCTTGGGGTGGTAGTGTCGCATGCCTTTAATCCCAGCATTAGGAGGCAGAGGCAGGTGAATCTGAGTTTGAAGCCAGTCTGGTCTACAGAACAAGTTCCAGGACATCCAGGGCTATACAGAGAAACTGTATCTTGAAAAACAAAAAATAAATAAATAAAATAAAACCCATAGTTTATGCTATGATTCATTGTTTTAAATTTAACTGATACATAAGAACATAAAAGTTGTATGCAGTAACTAGGCACAGTGGCTTGTAGTCCCACCTAGTCTGGAAGCAGAAGGGAGGAATTTCTTCATCTCAGGAGTTTGAATACGGCCTGGGTGAAGGAGCAAGGGCAGGGGAAGGGGAGGCTGCACACGTTCAACTAGACCATGTAGTGTTTTATACATGTTATGTATTGTGTGATACTTAGCTAAATATATCTGCCTTCTCAAACATTTATTATTCCTACCTAGTCTTTTGTAGTTGGTTCATACGAAAGGTATAGTTCCATTTTCATTGTGAACTATGCTTTTTGTTGCAGTTGTTTTTCAAACAGGGTTTCTCTGTGTAACAGCGCTGGCTGTTTTGGAAGTAGCTCTGTAGTCCAGGCTGGCCTGGAACTCACAGAGATCCACCTGCTCTGCCTCCCAAGTGCTGGTATTAAAGGCATGCGCCACCACCACCTGGCCTACTGCTTTGGTCTTTTGATCTTATTTGCCCAACCTTTTACCACTTATAGCAGAAATGTTCAAGGTTATTTCTTCTAGCTTTTCTTTCTTTTAAAAAATATTTATTTTTATGGTGCCCCTGGAGACAAGAAGAGGGTGATGGATTCTCTTGAGCTAGAGTTAAAGGTGGCTGTAAGCCACTCAGTGTGCTGGGAACTGAACTCTGGTCCTCTGGAAGAGCAGCAAACACTCTTAACCATCCCTCTTCTAGCTTATCAACACACAAGAGTATTTTTTTTTCCCGAAGCTGAGGACCGAACCCAGGGCCTTGCGCTGAGCTAAATCCCCAACCCCACACAAGAATATTTCATCATTACCCAGAGTTCATTCTTGGTGGAACACATCGTATAGGTTGGGACAAGTGTATAGTGGTCCTCAGCTCTGAAAAGAAAAACAAACAAACAAACAACAACAAAAAAGAATAAACCCTGAATCAAACATTTCCTTCTTTAATTTCTGTGAGGTATTTTGTCACAGAGACGGGGAGGAAAGTAACTAAACAGCTTAATAGCTTGTTTCTTTTAGTGCTAAATAATATTCATTTGTATTGATATGATATACCACAGCTTATTTTTATTTTAAAAATTCATTTGCATGTGTGTGTGTGTGTGTGTGTGCACGCGCATGTGCCATGGAGTAAGTGTGGGAGTCAGAGGTCATGCTTGCCAGTTCCCTTCTCCCACCATGTGCATCCTGGGATCAAACTCAGGCCATCAGGTTTGGTGGCAGATGCCTTTAGCTGCAGGGCCATCCATCACACCAGCCCATCACTGCTTTATCTAACTATTCGGTTACTAACATCAGCTGCCTCCACAGTTTGGCAATTACGGCCGAAGCCATTTATTTGGGTGCAGGTTACTGCAGGGACATACATAGAAGTTAACTCATTTGAACAAATTAACCAGCAAAGGGAACGGTTAAGTCACATTGCAGGAATTTGCTTTAGTTTCATAAGAAATGGCCCGACTGACTTCCATAGTGGCTCCTAAGTTTTGTTCCGCTCGTAATTAATGAGGAGTTTCTGCTGAACTCAGACCCTTCATCAGCACTCGGGTGTCACCAGTGCTCGAGATTTTAGTTAATTTTAGGAAATGTGGACGTGGGATCCCATTGCTGCTGCAATCTGTAATCTCTACCGGCATACTGAAGCATGCATACCACTTTATCTTTAGCTTCAATCCAATACTGAGATCATTTGTTTAATCAAACATAAATGTCTCAGTAAGGTTACACCTCGTGGGGCATACATGGGCTGCAAAGAGGGTGCCAGAGAAATTTAGACAAATAGAGCTTAAGCTTTAAGCTGTTTGTGCAGAGAGTGGATACAGATGGTACCTGAGGAAGTTAGTTTACGCTGTTTGTGCAGAGAATACATATAAAGGATGGCTAAGAGGAAGTTAGCTTGGGTTGTTTGGATGAAGATTAAAGACAAATAGTGAGAAAGGAAGTTAGCTCAAGTTATTTATGCTAAGATGAGATACTAAAAACAAGAGATGATGTCAGGGCATAAACAACTTGTAAATAGGGTGACCTTTAAAATGATCAGTTGGTTCCTTCACCCCTCCTAGGGTTCTGAGGTTTTCTGGTATAAAAGAGGCTTACTGCTTCTTGCTTGACTTGACTCCCCGCTGCGTCTGATTGTCTCCAGGTAAGAGGGGGGCTGGGGAACGGGCGAGCAGCAGGCACTTACCTTTCCTTGGTTCCAGGCCACCTCTTCACAGGTGACCTAAGTTCCCGGTGGGGCAGGTCCCCACAACACCTGACAAGTAGAATTCTATAATGAGCCTTCGGTGGTGGTGAGGTGATACAAGCCTTTAAACCCAGCACTCAAGAGGCAGAGCCAGGTCGAGCTCTATGAGTTCAAGGCCAGCCTGGTCTACAACATGAGTTCTAGGATAGCCAGGGCTACACAGAGAAATCCTGTCTCAAAAGACCAAAAAAAAAAAAAAAAAAAAAAAAAAAAAAAAAAAAAGGAGGAGGAAAAAAAAAGAATTCTGTAATGGCTTTTACTGTTTTTATGCATTTTATGTTCCTGTAAACATATGTTCCTGTAAACATGCAGCAGTTTACAAGGTGATTTATTATTTTTCTATACTCGGTAACTGGTTTATCCTTTCTTATACAATTAATACTCTATCTAGTCACTGTGTGTGACACATGGTTAAAATCCCAGTTCCAGGGAGTCTGAGGCAAGAGAATAGTCAGTTTGAGTTTGCCTGAACTACATGTGAGACGAAAGAAAGAGAGGGTGGCCATCACAGTAACACTAGCCTAGTTGACTTGTTAGATCATTTATCTTCTTAATTAATTACACATAACTTGATTTAAAATATTGATGCCAAGATAAAAGGTTTATAATGTCCAGTCATCTTTTTTTTTTTTTTTTTTTTTAAATAAAAAGCCAAGCATGTCTCAAGGTTGAATATTTGAGTCTTCTGGTTCTTGCCACAAGTTCATGCCAATGAACTAACAATTTTGCACCTTTCAAAACATGGACTGAAACACTTTACTGTAACAGTATAAACAAACATGTGAGAATAGGAGTAAGGATTCCTAATGTAAGCAATCTCAATTGTGGTGGTTTGAATAGGAATGGCCCCATAGACTCATGTGTTTAAATGCTTGGCCCATAGGGAGTGGCACTATTAGGAGGTGTGGCCTTGTTGAAAGAAGTGTGGAGGCAGGCTTTGAGGTCTCATATGCTCAAGCCAGGCCTAGTACAGCAGTCTCCTGCTGCTGCCTGATGGTCAAGATGTAGAACTCTCAGCTCCTTCTCCAACACCATGTCTGCCTGCATGCTGCCATGCTTCTTGCCATGACGATATGAACTAAACCTCTAAAACTGTAAGCCAGCCCCAATTAAACATTTTCCTTTATAAGAGTTGCCATGGTCCCTGTATCTCTTCACAGCAATAAAATCCTAAAACACCAATCACCACAGAAAATACTTCAATTTTTTTGTTAAAGATTTATTTTTGTTTTATGTGTATTAGTGCTTTGCCTGCATGTATGTCTGTGCATCACAAGTGTGCAGTACCCATGGAGGCCAGAAGAGGGCGATGGATCACCTGGAACTGGAATTACAGAGTGTTACTAGCTGTCCTGAAGGTGAAGGTGCTGGACATTAAACCTGGGTCATCTGGAAGAACATGCATTGCTCTTAACTGCTGAGCCTACAAGAAGTATTTAGAAAGTTGGGTCTAGTTACAAATTTTAGCACAAATCCTATCAGTTACTCAGTTTCTTATAAAACATTGGCTGATACAAATAATAAGCTTGTCATCCAGTTAATGCAAAAATCTACTACACAAATGGGCTGGAGACATGGTTCAGCATAAGGAGTGCTTGTGCTCTATTACGAGGATTGGAGTCTGGATTGGATCTTAGAATGTGTATTGGGCAGATCACAAACACATGGAACTCTGCTCCAAGGGATTCAATACCTTCTTTTGGCCTCTGTGGACACCTCACTCATGTACATAGACTCTCACAGACACATGCACCCATAAATACAAATGAAAATATTTTTAAAAGTCTACTATACAAAGTATAACTGCAGTTTCTGAAAGTTCTAGTACTGTGTGCATTAATCATTTATTTGATTCAGTTGGCATCCCGTGTTTCATGTTTTCCCAAGATTTATCATAGACTAGGAAAGACTTGATAATGTGCTCAGTTATATTTGATCGCATCTTTGCAGGTTTTATTGAAGGGTTGAAATATCACCTCACATGCAGCCTCTGTCTTCAAGTTGTTAGACCCTGGGGATTGAGAATTTAGTTCAGCAGAGTGTGTGCCTATTATGAGCAAGGCCCTGGATTAGGGAAAAAAACAAAAAACAGAAACACAGTTCGAATATAAAATGTCTGACTACTGAGAGACTTCCCACTGGCCTGGGAAAGCAGTGCAACCGGACTGCATACTGGTGCACCTACCTGGTAATTTCAGCACTAAGAAGGCTAAGGCAGCAGGGGCTGACAGGGAGAAGACAGCCAGAGCTTGCAGGAAACACTGTCTCAGAACAAAACAAATCACACAACGGTCAACAAAAATTTTCATATTTATTATAAATAGGATATTTTCTCTTGTCCATTTAAAACTTTTATCTTTTCTGCAAAACATAAAAACTCACTCTATCAAAGGAAGCAATAACGTATTCTTAAGGAGACAGGCATAAAGCCTCTTCATCTTTGGCCTCAAGGGGCACATGTGAGCTCATGAAAGCGCCTTTTCAACTAACACTTTTGTTCACGTAAAAATTTAACTACAGGTGCAATGTCAGAAACATCAGAAGGAGAGTAAGTGGGAAACTCTATGGTTGAACTTAAGGGTTAGACCTCTTGCTTGTTTAATCATTCACTTAACAAACATGTTGAACTCATTTGTAGCAGTCAATTGTGCAAGCAAATGGGATTTTTAAAAAGACATTATTTATGATCAATTCAAGTAAGTAAACTGCCAGGACTGGGATTTTAAAAAAAACATTATTTATGACCAATTCAAGTAAGTAAACTGCCAGGACTGAAGTCGAATTCCCGAAGGTATTCACTTGTTCCTGTTCAGTTGTGCATATTCACACTCAATTCTTATTACTAGAAGGTACCATTCTGGTCTCATCCCTACCTGGTAGTGCAGGCTTGGAATCCCAGCTACTCAGCAGCAGGAGGATGACAAGGGCCTGCATCGGCTACACAGTAAGTTCAAGGCCATGATGGACAACTTGGTGAGACTATCATAATAAAAACATTTTTTGTTTGTGTTAATGTAAGGGTTGGGATGGGGGCTGGTTGCAGCTTGGGAGGAGGAGTATACCTGGCCTGCATGAGTACTTAGGTTCAGTGACGTTACTGAAAAAGAAAATTATTTTCTGATCTAGAAACTGCATTCACAATTGGGAAAAGAAAATTATTTTCTGATCTACAAACTGCATTTACAATTGGGAACTATCATTTAAGAACCCTTGTTACTTTTTGAGGCACACATATGCTCATGCAAAATTACAGGCATTCCTCCAGAAATCACTTCAGCGTTCTCACTGACATTCCCAAGCTGGAAAATGGCCACGTATCCCCATGATGTGGCCTTCTTGCAAAAGTGTCTTTGAATAAAAGCTGTCTATAAAGTGCAAAGATAATATTTCTAAAGACCTTGTGGGACCCTTATAACGCCCATACAAGCTGTTAGATTGGGGGCTATTGTTCCAAGATCCATGCATTCTTCCAGGTATAGACAACGCCTCTGAGAGAGGTCAAGCACGTATTTCAAGCACATACACAGCATTCCGGAAGATGCATTCATCTTCCAGAAGACAGCTACCAGTGAACTTAATGATTCTAGTGACCATCTCACTAACATCTTATTGATGGCCTTCCTGCTGTGGTAGTTTAAGAAATGCCCCCATCACCTCAGGTATGTGAATACTTGATCCCCAGTAGATGGCACTGCTTGAGGAGGTTTAGGTGGTAGGTGTGGCCTTGATGCAGGAAGTACACCACTGGGGGCAGGCTTTGAGATGAAAAGACCAGGGCCACTTTTAGTTCACTCTGCTTCTTTGCTTGCAATTCAAGATGTGCAGCTTTCTGCTTCTGCTGCTATGCCTGGTGCATGCTGCCATGCTGTCCTAGCCATTGTGGACTCTGACCCTTTAGGACTGTAAGCCCAAGCAATCTTTTACAAGATGCAGTAGTCATGGTACATTTATCAGAACAACAGAAAAGAAACTGATTCAATGTGCCATCTTACAGAACAAAATCCTTTGATTCTGACTTCTTATACTTCCATTCCAGCAGGCTCTTAAAGCCTTTTAATTTTTCTAATACCTTCTATGACAACTCAGGTATTGAACTTGGCTTACTGTGGCAGATTTTTCTTCTGACTTCTGGGATCTGCTTCAGGGAGTTTGTGCCATGCCCCGAGCACTTGCATGTGGTAACCTCTCCTGTACCAGTCTTATGTCCCAGACACTGTTCAAGCATCTACAAACCCCAGCCCCACAGATAAGCCCTGAGGTCCTAGGAACATCAGCTCAGTGTGTCCCAGATGCATTATGATGTGACTTAAACCTATGTATAGACCTGGCCAGTAGAAAACGAGGGGCACTAATAGATCTTAGAGGGAAAGACAGGGATGTACTTTCAGTAGGGAGGCATGAGGCACCTCCACAAGCTGTAGAACTTCAGAGGAGTCAAGAAAACCAAAATCTTTGGAGCCATGCATCCAAACAACTCAGTCCTATATGGCAGGGTCCCAAGTTTGTAAACAGAAGGTTCTCTCTTGCCCACTAGTTTCCAAATAACCACCCAGAGACTCAACATTACTTAGAAATGCTTGGCCAGTAGCTCAGGCTTATGACTAACAAGGTCTTATACTTAAATTAACCCATAATTCTTATCTGTGTTTAGTCACATGGCTTGGTACCTTTTCTCAGTATGATATCCTCATCTTGCTTCCTCTGTGTCTGGCTGGCGACTCCAGCCTTCCTCTTCTCAGTTTGGTCACCCCGCCTATACTTCCTGCCTGGCTACTGGCCAATCAATGTTTTATTAAACCAATTTGAGCAACAAATCTTTAAAGTGTTTAAGAGGATTATTCCACAGCACAAGTTTTCCCAACCCAGGCCTTGATCTTTACATAACAGATTTGCTTCATCTGGCATCCAAGCATTGATGAAGCTGTATCTTGAATCCTGAGACTTCAGCCTTTTGTTTTGCTGGTGGGGACTGAACCCGGGGCCTTCTACATGCTGAGCACACTCTGTTGAGCTATCTGCCAGCTCCAGGACTTTAGTTTTTCTTACACTTCTGTGAAAGGTGACTTTGGCAGCTACCCAGACCTTATGTTGTTCACACTTGATAGTTTAACTGCTTTCAACTTTTCATTATCCCTCTATAGGGGATGCTATAGATTAAATTCCATCTCTCTCACTATTATTATGTTGAAGTCCAAATTTCCAATGTGGTCATTATCTTCTATCAATAGAGAGGTAATATGGGCATACAGCAAGATAGTGGTCACCTAGAGTCCTTGTATTCATTGTCAGTCATGCTTTTCAAATTTTATACTGTTGAAATTAGTCCCTCCCTCTTAACCCTCCCTCCTCCCCCCCACTGTAAGTTTTCTTCCAAGTTACCACTGATGAGTTACTTATTCTTGTGACAGCATCTCACTATGTAGCTAGCCCAGATGGGCCTCGAACTTGTGATCATCCTGTCTCTGCCTCCTGAGTATACAGATTATAGGTATTAACCACCAACCTGGCTGTCATTTGTGAAAGTTGTGTTAACAAGTGACAAGATACCAATAGCAGGGACTTTTCAAACTCCATATGCAATATGTGATGGAGTCCTCGTTAAGCAGATAATGAGTGAGTGTGTCTCCAAGCCCCAGCTTAACTTTTCCTTGTACGCACCCAGTGCCAACTGTAGTGGTCTGGCACCTCCAGGAAGCAAACACTGCAGTTAGGAGGGCGAGGACTGTTAGCAGGTTAGTTTGTGAACGATCCAGAAGTCTGAGCTGGAGAAACCAAGCCACAATGTGGATTTGAGCATGAAGGGAAGTACAGGAAAGCCAATGCGGGTAGTGTATTAGCTACATTTTTGTTGCTGGGATAAAACACTATGACTCAGAGAAATCTTTGAAGCATTTCTTCTGGCTTATGGTTTTAGAAGGCTAGAGTCCATAAGGTTTCCTCCTGGGAAGCTTGCTCACTGCCCACGGGCAACTTATTCTAGAACAAAGGTGAATCCTGAAGGATATGAGCTCTTGTCCTGCCCAGGGGCCAGGGCCAGCCAAGAAACATGTGTCCCAATAATGCAGCCACTGTTCCCACCTCACATCCCTCTGTGACATCTAACTCTTCTACTGGAGTGTCTTTCAACATACAAAAATGAAATGTGGAATTCAACCACTCAAACAGAACTAATCATTGAGACCTATAAACTGTTGCACTGCAAAAACTAACATCTCTTTAAAAAAATTTTAAAAACTTATTTGTGTATGAGTGTTTCGTCTGCAAATATTTATGTGTACCACATGCATGCCTGGTGCCCAAAGAGGTCATAAAGATATCAGATCCACTGGAACTCAAGTTATAGATGGTTGTGAGCCATCATGTGAGGGCTAGGAATTGAACCCAGTTCTTCTGAAAAAGCAAACAAGTGCTCTTAACCCCTGGGCAATCACTCCAGCCCCCCAATTTCTTTTTTTAAATAAAGCAGCTAGTATTGGGAGATGGCTTGAGTAATATTACCTTGATTTTTTGACAGATATTAGTATGATAGTTTATATATATATATATATCATGCTAAGCTGCAAATTTTAAAGGCATGCTGTAAACACGGGCTCAGCTAAGATGCTGTAAAACAAAGATTTGGGCATGTTCTTGCTAGGATGAAGAGCTAATACACAGTGGCCTAAGAAACAAAGAATCCACACGATGGTTGGAAGCATGCTTTAACAACACACACACAAAACCAACTACACAGATCAAATTATGACATGCAACAAAAATCATGTGCGCTCAAGTTTCCAAGCTTGTTTAAAATGGCAAAACCTTTCTAAAACTGACATATGCAGAATATCAACATGAAATGTTGTTAAATGTGCCTTTGAGGTACCTGCAAGGAAGTGCTGGAGCCAAGCAACAACCTGAAAAACTCTCACCCCCACAGAGAAGTTCCGTCTCCCTCACACATTATTTCACTAGTACCATCAGTTCTTGTTACTGCAGGAAACATCTCTGAAAATCTTCAAACTATAAAACAATGATCCAAGTATCTGAATATGTATGTGACTGTAAGAATCTGGGGAGGCAGCCTCGCCAGTTGGGTCCCAGGGACTCAAGGCTAGTCTTGTGACTGGGTGACACCCTGCCTCAAAACAGTGACACTAAACAAGCACCCAATCAAGGCAGGCTATAGGGATGCTCTCCTGTCTGCCATAAAACATGTTTTCGAAACATCTGAGTATGAGTGGAGACCAGAGGACAACCTTGGTATCATCTTTAGATGACACCACCTCTTTTGAGACAGGGTCTTTCAACTGGCCCCAAACTCACTAAGCTAGGCTCCCTGGCTAGGTATGAGCCCCAAAGGTTCTCCTGTCTCTGCTTTCCCAATGCTGAGATTATAAGCGTGTCACAACACCCAGAATTTTTACATGGGTTTCAGGGTTGAACACAGGTCCTCACGCTTGCACCTAGTTTTGAACCAGTATATGAGTGCTTGTCCGATCAGGCCTTGAACTTGCGGAGCTGGCTGGAGGCTGGGTGAGTAGAGCCCTCTTTCCGTGAGAGTGTGTTTTTCACTCCATTACCATTTCCAAAGACATAAGTCTGAGTGTATTGTTTCTTCAATAGCTGGCAAGGCAGGCAAGTGGCCTCTGTGGGCACCAGGCAGGCTCACATGGTTCACAAGACAGACAGACACACAGACACACAGAGCCAGAAGCCAGTAGTAAGTGGCTGGGGACAAGGCATAGTTGGGGGGAGGGATTTGAGGGAGTACCTAGCTCAAAGGATAGTAAAAGTCAATAACCTACTAGGAACATTTAAAGAGCACCCGCCACTCCAACATGACTTCAGGTAAGTTGCATCTTCAACCACCTCTCCCCTTGAGTAGAGCCAGAACTTAACTTCCGAGCTGTTGGAGGACACAAGTCAGTCTGTGGCAGATGCTAGTCAGGTTTCAGTTTAGAAGGAACGACTTTGTGGTGATCAGATTGACTGTTGCTTCCAGAACACACTGCAATCAGTGCCCATGTTCTAGTCTAATTTCAGACATGAGTTTCCTTGAATCCCACCGGTACAAGGAGTTTGACTCGGTGCTGGCAGACTCAGTGATGGAGCCCTACTGTAGTGGGTCTTAACCTGTGGGCCACGACCCCTAGGGGTCAAACCACCACAGGGGTCACCTAACACCATTGGAAAAGTTATTTACATCACAATTCACAACAGTACCAAAACTGGTTATGAAGTGGCAATGCAAATAATTTTATGGTTGGGGTCACCACAACATGAGAAACTATATTAAAGGGTCAAAGCACTAGGAAGGTTGAGAACCACTGCTCTACAGAATCAACGCTTTTCAAATGGTTTTTTGTTGTTATTGTGTGTTTTGTTTTGTTTTTTTGTTTTCTCGAGACAGGGTTTCTCTGTGTAGCTTTGCGCCTTTCCTGGAACTCACTCTGTAGCCCAGACTGGCCTTGAACTTGCAGAGATCTGCCTGCCTCTGCCTCCCGAGTGCTGGGATTAAAGGTGTGTGCCACCACCGCCTGGCTTGTTGAGTGGGATGTCGTGCCAGTGGCCTGAAGTCACTTGGGACATATTCTGGGCTTTACTTTCTGTCACTGCTTTACAGTGGCTCTACTTCAGAGAGATCTCCTCCCAAACTGAAAAATGTCCTGAGCACACAAGCAGCTTGAGTTGGCCTCAATTCAGCCAGTGGAAATAAAGACTACATCTCCACTACAGACCTGAAATGATCACCTGAACCTGCTTCCATCCCCTATTTCTCCACTCCCCTGCAGCCAACCTGCCACACCACTGTACTTACCTTCTTCACCTTGCTGCTGTCCACCAGCCTCTGTACTTCTGACCTTGGCTACTGCCTGGAACTCACCTACAGCACTTACAGTTTGCAAACAATTCATTTTCAGATGCTGGTGTTTACCTACAGTTTGTGTATGTGTGTGTGTGTGGGGGGGATCAGACTTTTCCACAATATAGTTTACTTACTTCCCTTATGACGTAAGCCTTTTCAAGATCTGTGTCCTCTCCTACATACTACCCTACCTGGCCAATGAGATCATCAGCTGAGCAAGTATCGGTTTAATGTGGATCAGTTTTATGATTTACTGTTCCCTGAATGTGTTGAGTTTAAAACACCTATCTTATCTATGAATAACTCAAGGCGAGCAATTTGCTTCTGGGATAAGGTAATGATATGATAAACACTTATCCAAACAGGCAAAAATCAATATATTAATGATTTAACAGCAAATTTCTCAAGCTCTCTGGAATGAGAAGGCTGCCTCGACTCTACATGGTGGTCTGGGTATTTAGTTAAAACAGGTAGCACCTGAATATTTCTCTCAAAAAGACGAGACTAAAGCTACAAGTATAGGGCAAGAGAGATGGCTCAGTGCTGAAGAGCATTGGCTGTTCCTCCAGAGGTCTTGAGTTCAATTCCCAGCATGCTGTCTACATATGTAGTACAACTGTCTACAACTGTAGTCCCATGGGTTCAGACATCCTCTTCTGGTGTACAAGCATGCAGACAAAAATACTCATATACATAAACAAATCAATCTTTTTTTAAAAAAGATACATATATAATCAATTCAATACATATTAAAAACCAATATGCTAAGTACTGTCTCTTATGGGCTGGGATCACCAATCCAATTACAGTGGTCTACCTATGACCAGAGGACACAGGATACATGACGGGTAGGAGGGAGGGAAGACAGGACAGGATGTTGAAAGTACCACAACCTCCAGGGAGAAAAGCAGATGCTGGGGGCTGAAGATGGCTCGGGTGTTAACAGTCCTTGCTGCTCTTCCAAAGGACTTAGATTCAGTTCCTAGTACCCATATAGCATCTCACAATGATTCAGAAATTCAGAACGCTCATCTGCAGGTGCTGCCCAAACATGATGCACACATATATAAACATGTATGAGGACACGCACGCATGCGCGCACGCACACACACACACACACACACACACACACGCACACGCGCACACACACACACACACACACAAAACTCTCATACATAGTAAAAATAAACTTTTTTTTTTAAAGAAAAGCAGATGCTGGTCCTTTGAGCCAAGAACATTAGCACTATATAGTAAGTCTTACATTACTATGACTTTGGAACAAAGAGTGGTAGCAACCAAGAGCAGTTTGGGAACTCTAGGCAGGTGCTGAACACCCATAAAGGCCAGGGAACTAGAGAGAGGGAGATGTTTTAAGGCTAGATCCACTAAGATTTGATAAGAAACGTGAGAAAGGATTGGGTGAAATGTCAGATTCTTTCAGTAATCAGAACAGAAAACACTGCCATTAAATTACAACAGGAAAGATAGAAACTTGCTTTTATTGGAGTAAGAGTAGAGATTCAAAGTTTTTTCATGTTGAGTTAAATATACGCAGGACAGAGGTATCCATACTCAGGTTCTTGCCCAATGATACATGGTCACCTACAGTGTCCTCAAATGTGAGGTAGACATGAAAAGGTGCTTTCTATCCTGGATTTTTACTCTCCTTTTCCTAAGGAGAATTACTGGTGTCCCTTCCTGAATAAGACACACAGATTGTCCCATGTATGCGCCTTGCACTAATCCAACCATACTTTTTAAAATAACATAACCAATCAAAAAACTCTCTGGGGATTTCCACCAGGGCAGAAATACAACACTGCAGGCAGAAGTAGAAAACTGTGGTTCTGGCCTTCACTAGTGAAGTGCACACCACTATCACCTGACCTTTCTTTTTTTTTTTTTTTTTTTGGTTTTTCGAGACAGGGTTTCTCTGTGTAGCTTTGCGCCTTCCCTGGAACTCACTTGGTAGCCCAGACTGGCCTCGAACTCACAGAGATCCGCCTGGCTCTGCCTCCCGAGTGCTGGGATTAAAGGCGTGCGCCACCACCGCCCGGCCACCTGACCTTTCAATTCAGTTGTGTTTTCATTGGACTGCACGCTACCTCTGTCTGAATGCACTGCGTTGGGGGAGGGACTCCAATAGTTAGACGCACACAGATTCACAGCAGTCTAAACTAGTGGAGGAAGTCAGACCTCCTATGAGAAGCAGAATCTACTCTAAGGATTGTGGAGAATGGCAAAGGAAGAGCAAGCTGCTGCATTTCTCCAACCATCTGCTTATCTAGTTAAGGGCTGGAACAGCAGCATGCTGATAGAAGATGACTAAGGTGCTCTGCAGACAAGCAGGTCCCTTGAGGAAAAGAACAGTTCAAGCACACTCGCTGCCTGGAGTCAGATGCAGAAACAAACCTTCTGCTCATTCCTTCTCTCTTCCTGTAGCTTCAAGAATCATCTTAGCTGACCAGTTGTACACTCAGAAAAGCATCCAGAATTCTTTCTATTGTGCCCTTAACCATAACACTTCTAAGTTAAGCAATGTCAGAGTCATGGTAACTCAAAGTGTCCAGGTCTCAATTTCTAATCCCCCACCCCCGGCTGTCCTGGAACTACGTAGACCAGGCTAACCTCAAACTCACAGAGATCCACCTGCCTTATAAGTGCTGGGGTTAAAGGCATGCGACACCACACCTAGTTTGCCCTGCCACTCTTTAGTAAGATTTATGTTTTGTTCAGTTTCAGGATTAGGGACTGAGGCTAGGCAGGAGACAGTGCTGAGCTACATCTCCAGTCCTTTTCAATTTTGGGGAGGTCTTATTAAATTACCAGGCTGTCCTGAATTATAGATGATAATCTTCAAGTGTTTGCAGAGTAGCTGGGGTCACAGGCACGGGCATAATACCTGGCCAGGATTTGCTTAACTGAAACATAAAGTACCCCCCCCCCCCCACACACACACACACTGAATATTGACCATCTATGGACAAGCAACTTTAGTGATACCCTTCATGCCGTGCACTCATTTTGGAAATAGATGCTATTTGTTTCCATCATCTTTTAAATAGTAGGCTTTTATATACAAGAATCACTATACAAATTAAACTGTACATTATTATAAACTATAGAACTCTTAGTACTTATCCAATTTAGTATTCAAGTATACGGGGATGGGGAGAGCAAATGACAGCTGCTTTATTATTAAAAGTTACTCAGTTCCATAAAGCACACAAAGTAACCTATGTTCAACTAACAAAAAGTTTGTACATGTATTGAAAAATAGATAACAAATTTGTCTGTCTTAACATTTACATTCTATTTAAAAAGTAGTTACTTTACATACTTTTGCAATTTGTATTTATAAAATATATATACCCACCCTATTCAAATCCTCAAGCATGATCTTCCATTCCTAATCAAATGCACAATATATATTGTGAATCAAATGAATTACGGCAGCAATAAAATTAAAAAATCCAATTTGACCTGAACATGTACTTAATTCTTGACTACTACGTAATTAATTCCACTCAAATAAATCTTTACTATGTGCCTGACAATTTGCATTTATTTGAATGTGCTGTTGTTATGAAGACATTTGCACCTTCGCGGCATCTGATAAAAATCTCAGTCCTCTTTCAGGCTTTAAGACAGTGGCGTTTTCAGTCTTTCCACAGACCAGAGACTATGACAAGTCATGTGTCACAGACAGTCCAGAAAGAGTTTTCAGTATGGTTTGTCTTTGAGAAAACAACTTACATGATTGCATCAACTAGTCTTGAAAGCCCAGGCTGTGTGCCTGCCCAAAGAGAGCCAGAGTTGACTCGCCTTCCCCGCCAGCTCTTCACACGTGCAGTGGAGATCCAAGGGCTGGAGAGACTCTCGCCACTCGGGCCTCCGTTCACACAATCAAAGCAGCCAAACACAACTTTACTGACAGAAGTTTTTAAGACAATCTTATCATCCCTCAGAGACGAACAGCCAATGTAAGTATCAATAAGAAGTCTGAGAACTGAAATTACAACTATTACCTCACTTAGCAGATCACAGTACCAGCAGAGAGCCAAGTCTGACAGAGTCAGACTGATGGCTACGCCTCTAAAGAGAAGGATGCCTAAAACCCTGTCTTTGAGTTAATCAACAATTTATGCTGAGAAAGGAGTCACCCACAAATGATTTCAGTAAAATAACACCACATTTAAATGTAAAAACAACTTAACTAACGTGAGAAATAGACTCTGGAAGCGTCTCTATCTACAAGGAAACAAGTAGAAACCCTCCATGCCATTACTGAGAAATTCAACCACAGCTCACAGCTTTTCTGTCAATTACTCAACACATTTAGCAACCTGCTGATGAAATCAAGTTAGGTACAAAAAAATGGCATGTGTTTTATTTATAGAAAGTATTTAATTTCTTAAAATTTTTCAGATGTAATTTTAACTATCTTCCTTCTCTAGATTCCCTAACTTTAAAAAAAAAAAACAAAAACCTAACTTCTGAGTCAGAAAAGGAAACTGGAAGACATGGAGTATCTGTGAGAAGAAGGGTAAGGAGATGACAGACAGGGAGGCTAAGACCGAAGGTCAACAACAAGGTTGGGAGAGCTGCTGCAAGACACCTTCGAAGATGCCAACTATGCCAAGGCATTAGAGGTTCTGGCGCAATACCCAACTGGGAGGTGGCTGGCTGACTGGTGGGCTCTGTGACTGACTGACTGGTGAGCTCTGTGGCTGGCTGACTGGTGGGCTCTGTGGCTGGTTGACTGGTGGGCTCTGCGGCTGACTGGTGGGCTCTGTGGCTGACTGGTGGGCTCTGTGGCTGGCTGACTGGTGGGCTCTGTGGCTGACTGGTGGGTTCTGTGGCTGGCTGACTGGTGGGCTCTGTGGCTGGCTGACTGGTGGGCTCTGTGGCTGGCTGACTGGTGGGCTCTGTGGCTGACTGACTGGTGGGCTCTGTGACTGACTGACTGGTGAGTTCTGTGGCTGGCTGACTGGTGGGCTCTGTGGCTGACTGGTGGGCTCTGTGGCTGGCTGACTGGTGGGCTCTGTGGCTGACTGGTGGGCTCTGTGGTGGTACAAATGGGGCTCAGGGCCTCTCCAGGGCAGCTGCCACTGAGTGACACCCTCAGACCTGCAGATTGATAATGAATCTTCAGAAAGGTACTTTTTGAAAATCAATTTACAGGCATATACAATTAAACATAATTATAAACTTTTAGGTTTTCAACAAAGATATATTAAAAAAAAACTAATAAAAATGAGAAATATAAGCAGCAGTAACCATGAAAGCTGAGACCTAGTGACACTGAATTTTTTTATTAAAAAAAAAAAAACAACAAAAAACTTTTGAAAACACAGTACCTCCTCTTCTTCTCTACTTCTAAGAAGTTTTAACAAGTTTTAAATATCGCAGTTCTCAAAAACAATAGGCTTTTTAAAAAAGGACTTCATTACTAGAAATAACATATTTACACACCATTTTCATATTACTAATCATTTTCATTACTGTCAATTTATCTTTGCTTGAACAAACCAGTCACTAGATATGTTTTAGAAACTCAAGAAGTTATTAACCATTGAAGGTAATTAATGATATATATATATGTGTGTATTTGCGTATATTTAAAATCAGAAGGAGAAAATAGTAAACCACCCTAGTTACTTCCTAACAAATACCTACATATATCAACTCAAAGCAACATAATTACCATCCTTCTCCAGTTGGACTGTGGACTACATATAAGCTATCATCCCTTTCTCCTAGGGCTTAAAAATGCTTTATTTCCCTGCTGGCTAAAGAGATAATTACACATTATACGTTCGACAGATAGAAGTAAATATTAACTCCTGAAGAGAACAGCCACAAAATCTGTCTTTACAAAATTTTCCCACAAACCTGAAAATAACCTTTCTCCATAACCTATAGCATTTGTCTATACTCATAAGGGTGCCAAGTTCTTAACTGCAAAAAGAAGGGACTGCAAGTATCACATCTTTAAAACAAACTGGCAAAACAGGAGAATGGCCTGAAATAAATGTGAGAGAGAGAGAGACAGATAGACATAGCTTCTAAGTGTAAAATATAATGTTGCAAGCTAGTACTCAGTGATGGGGATGCAGGAGGAAGGAATGAACTCAGCAAATTTCACATAAATTTCTTGTAATTCTGATTCTCTTTCAATAATATGTTACAGCAAAATATTTGTTTTATTGAAAGCCACAACTTGCCTTCAACTGAACAATGAACCACATACACATCTTACGTCTTTTAATAATGTAAAATAATTATATGCAAGTGTTAAAGAATTTTCAGTGACTCCTAAATTCAAGGGAGTAATGTTAATCTGATTATGAATTATTAATAGTTCTTATTTTCTTCACTTGGAATCAAAAATGAACTAAAATTGTTTGGTTCCCCCCATTTCATTTTAATCTAGTTTATAGTATCTGTATATACAGAGGTATATTAAAACAGTTATAAAAACGCAACTGAAGCTATTACTCTACACTATAGCACTGAATGCTTGACCTGGTGTATTAATTCCTTTGGTGAATAAACGTCACAGGTCACTTATGAAAGGATTTTAGTTACGACTATGAACACAGGGTATTATTCCCCTGTACTGCCCCACCCCACCCTGAAAAAGATGACATTAATTAGCATTTTAGAGCAGTAACAGAAAACATGGGAACACCTCATTTACAGCTGTAATTTTCACATTAAAAGCAGTGAAAACTAAGAAGTTATAGATTTTTTTGTATTAAATAGGCCAACTAATAAAACTAATAATGATCACTGTGAGAACTTATGTATACCCAGTCAAGAGAGAAGAAAATGTTTATAATCTTTAAAAAATGATCATTGCTACCTAGCAGTATAAACAGTGTCCACAATTTGGTGGCTGGCCATGGTTTTAATTTTTTTTCAAGTTATTTCTACAGCAGACATATTTTTGAAGTCTACCCACCCCTGAGTTCAGCAGTTATACTTTTAGAGTGTAAAATTATATGCCCTTAATTAACAACATGTACAAAGCTACAAAATGTCATCTACACAGAGATTAAAAACAATTTTTAAAATATTCTTTACCAATTATCAATTGGATGATTTTATGGGGGTACATATGTCAGACCTTTCAGCCAATTGGCTTTCATTTTTAAGCCCAAATTAATTAATATAGTCACGGAAGGATATTCAAAAAGAGTGCAACAGTAAGGCATTAGTAAAAATGACATTGTCATAGAAACAGATCTTGCATATGTGAAAAGGTAATTTATAAAATACATTAATTGCTTCTTAAAAAGACCTAGTTGTAGCATCATTAACTTACATGGTACATGGTACTTAGAATGGAACCTTTCCAACAACTGTATTATAGATTAGATAAAGATAGATAGATAGACAGACAGACAGGGACAGACAGACAGACAGACAGAAAAACTTCATCTAGCTGTAAGCAAAATCTTTTCAACAAACAAATTCTTCCAAGAAAACCTGTAGGGTTGTGTGAAACAAATAAGCAAACCTATCATTTTATAGTGTTCTTTTGCCAAAATCTTAAAATAAAAATGTCCACACTCTTTTGTTAAAACATTAAGCCTCTGTCAAAAATGTATTTCTCATTTTAGGGTACAGGATTGAAGGACAAGATGATACAAGTAAAGAAAATTTACAAGAAAAAAACTTGACAAAAGTCTTTCAATTAAAGTACTGTAACATTCAAACAACTTAAAATGTAACAAAAGAAACAAGATTACAAACAAAAATGTTCATGGATTCCAAACATAAATAAAGAAATAGTGTTTAGGCATAGGGCTCATGCTGATGGCTAGCAGGAAGTAACAGAGTGTAACATACTGGGGAAAACTAACAGGCCCAAATAATGGATGGCGGTAACTTAAGCATCACTGCCGGTTTTTTTTTTTTTACTTCCAAAATAAAGTCTTGGTTAAACCATTCACACCCTATATTATTCACACCTTTACTTCAGAGATTGAGGACTATGTACAACAAATGAATTTATTTTCACCATAGGGATAACATATTGTACCTCTCTGCCAATGTTCCTTGAAAACTTTCCATGTCAAAACAATTTGACAGCAGATATAAACAATTAAATAAATACGCAATGATCTTTCTTACGGTCCTTTAAAGATGCATGTTATTTCATGCTGTTAGCCTTAGGATCACAGTGCATAGAATCCAAATATAAACGTTGGGGTGACTTTCAATGTAATGTTGGATCCCTCACTTTCCTTATAATCCCACAATAACCGATAAATTCATTTCATAGGCCCTATCATGCATTAATCACCAAGTGGCAGGAGTTAAGAAAACTCTTCCTGTATCAACGTCCATTGCCGGCAATGAACGTCCCCAAACCACCGAGGAAGTCACTGTTATTGCACAATACATGAGGACCTGGAACTTTTCCAAAAGCTTAAAAAAATAAAAATAAAAAATGGAATTATATTTGACATTTCCTGACACCTGCATTAATACTGTATGACTAATATAAAAGCATGTCAGTTGCCTGGACTGAGCCAGCGATCAACATGCGCCCAGAATGCACACGAGTAAAAATGCAGTAAAAGGAAGTAGTCTTCATTGCCTATAGGTCACTTCCAGTCAAAGGTTAAAGTTCAAAGACTGAATGATCAAAGTGCTCATTTTCTCAGTAGGACTATCTTCTGCTACGAGGATGATAACAGTGGCATCAACAAGTATCATCTTTAAGAAAAGGAGAAAAAAGAGAATTAAAAAGTTAAGCATGTGTAAGTCATCTACAAGTTAATCTCATGTAGAAATAACATCAAGTAGCAAGAACATGGCTGATCTGACTTGCCTCTCTCAATCATTACAGATAAAAATTTGTGTTCGATTATATAGTGACAATCAAACCAACCTTTATTCTTTCAAGGAAATAAGTTTGTAAAAACTTTAAAATATATGATTAGTATATTAGTTCAATTTAAAACAAGAAATTGATATGATAAGGTAGCACATATTTAGGATACATCTTAAGAGAGTTTGTCTAAAAGCAATACTTAAACAGTCATGCCACTTTACACAAAATAATATATCACATGATTTTAGTCTATGCGACAACTCTCCAACAATGAGATACAACTTTCAAGTCAATCAACAGACACTTAATGCTGCTAATGTTCCTTCAGAAAACTAGTTTTCAGAAAGTATACATACATATGCAAGGTCATTTAAAACCCAAAGAATTATTCTGTAATCCCTTCTGGTCCCTCAGCATATTATATTTAGATAGTACCTAACTATAGGGTCCATGACTTACTTTACAAAACTGATTTCACAAAAATGTATCCGAGGAATTTGAGGACTAGTTACTTTCAAAAAGAATCTTCAGACTAGTGACAACTCCTAAGAGCTGTGAAAGCTTGTAAAGAAAAAACTCAGAAAACACTGGCCAAATGTTCCACAAATAATTCACGTTAAGGCTGATGTAGTGCTAATAAAATTTCCACCGATAAAGACCAAATGAAGTCTATTATGTGAGGAGAATTCATGGATTATATACATGCTGAAATAAACTAGATTTTAAAAATAAATCATGGGTTGGTGATATAGGTCAATGGCACAGTATTTTCCTAACCCTGGGCATGGTTTATTAATTTAAAGGAAGGGGGGGAAGCACGTATACAGGCCTAGGCTCAATTCCCAGCAACAATAGGCAAAGAGCATGGCAGATTTTGAGTATGCAGTCAGCCTGGGCTACATGGCAAGACCCTCTATCAAAACAAGACAAAACAGGGGCTGGAAAAATGGCTCAGAGATGAAGTATTCTTGTAGAGGATCATAGTTCTAGCCACAGCACCCATGTTGGGTGGTTCACAACTTATGTAATTCCAGCTCCAGGGGACCAGGTGCCCTTTTCTGACCTCTGAGAGCATAAACAACACACACACACACACACACACACACCCCAAAATATGACAATTTTTGGAGACAGGGTTCATGCAGCCCAAACTGGTCTCAACCTTGCTGAGTAGCCAGAGCTGATTTTGAAATCATCTTCCTGCCTCCAGATCCTAAGTGCTAAAATTAAAGACATATGCTAACTGGCATGACTATACCCTTCAATGAAAAAGAACATATCAAAGACAAAAGCAAATGAAAAATTGGTATCTTTTATGTTTCATACCAAAGTACCTATTTCTGTGGATTTAGAAGAAGATATATTTGCTGTGAATGTAAACAAAATAGAAATATGAAAAAGTTTCTCAAATAATGTTTTAGTTTTATGTGTGTATTTCAATTTTGGGTTGTTCTGTTTTTTCTTAGTGTATGTAGGGGGATGGGAGTTTGGTTTTTTTGTGTATGTGTGCATGTTTGGGATTTGTGTGTGTGTGTGTGTGCACTTTTATGTGTATACACATGCGGGGTATTTTTGTTTTGTTCGTGTGTGTGTGTGTGTGTGTGTGTGTGTGTGTGTGTGTTTCAGACGGGCTCTTACTAAACTGTCTAGACTAGCCTTAAGCTTACAATCTGCCCATACTGGCCTCTGAAGTAGAAGGGATTATAGGAATGTCAGCTCAATAAAGTATTTTATTGAGATAAACACCACAACTCAGACTTAAATCTGTAAGCTACAGTGTGGCACTGACTTCTACCTAAGATGCCACAGTACAGAGACAAACTTTAGAATGATACAGACAACAATACACACAGTAAGAAAGAGACTTAATCAGTCAAGCATGCTATTGAGTAAAGTAGAAACAAGCTGTATCTCTAAAGACATACCGTATGTTTTAGATGGCAGCACAAATTTACCTTTATTAATGGTTGTTTGTTCTGGAAGGTTCTCAGCATAGTAGGCTTCTGTAGAATGTGCTACTAAAATGATTATAAAATCTCTAAAGCTATTCTCTATGTCCCAATCTCCATCTTGGATCAAATGTTAAAATAATTTAGGTCTGATATGGTTCTACCTGCCTCGAACATCTTAGCTTTGTGGAAATAAATTAAGTTCTTAAGCTGGAATTGAATGATCTCTACTAGCAGGACTCCCAGGGAATTAAAAGGTTATAATTCCTCAATAAATACACGCAACCAAGTTTGCAAATAAACTGGTATGAACATGGATATGAGTCAAATCTGTAACCCTGCTTTCCCATAACTAAAAGGCAAACCCAACAACAAAACAAAAAACCTTTGAGGGATCTAGTCTTTTAATTATGTGCAAAGACTATGTACTAGGTATCAGGACGGACACACATACAGCAACAATGGAGTAAAGCTTATTTTAGGTCAAGACAAATACATGGCTATAGAAGGTTATGAAAGACCAGTAACAGTCTTTAACCTCTCTGCTAAAATACCTGTGGCAATAGAGTAACTTGGAAAAAAAAAAATCTCATAATGATGATTTCAGTCTTCTCTGGAACTACCAAAGCCCCTACTAAAATCACATTCTCAAGTGTAACATACAAACTGCTGGTTCCAGAGCTCACCCCCATTATAGCTAACTTCACCTGGCTTGTGGAAAAGTGAGAACTAAAGAAGGGTCATTACATCCCCCCAAGTATAAGAGTCACATTACACTGGAAACCATCTCCCCGAATATCACTAAGGACACAAGACTAGAAGAAAAACAGAGCATCACAGGCCAATGATACTAAGTGGGAGATTAACAGCAAAACAAACTATTTACACTTAAGTTTTATCTCTTAAGAGTTTAGGGAATTAGTTTTCCTTTGACAAATGGATTCAAGAAAGATTGTAGAGCAGGTAACATAAGTGTCACCCATGAGGAGGAAAGGGGGACTGCTAAACCATTCAAGTTCTAGATTTAGGGATTTAGTTATTTTGTAGCCTTAAAAGGTAAACAAGAGATGGAGAGATGGCTCAGCATTAAGAGCAGCTGCTCTTCCAGAGGTCCTGAGTTCAATTCCCAGCAACCACATGGTGGTGCACAACCATCTACAGTAGGATCTGATGCCCTCTTCTCGAATAAAGGTGTACATGCAGATACTCATACACATAAATCAATCAATCAATCTTTTTTTTTAAGGTAAAACAAGTTTTAAAAAAGTTCACCATTAGTGTAAATTTGTGATCTACGGTCAAAGGCTGTAAAGCAGGAAGAAAAGAGGTGCTTTTATTTTTGAGGCATGGTCTCAAGGAGCCCAAGCTGGCTTTGAACTGAGAAGGCAGAAGACGAGGAACTGATCGGCCCCACCTCCTGAAGGCTGAATGACACGTGTGCGCCGCCACTCTCGGTTATGTGATGCTGCAGGACCTCAGGGCCTCTCACACGCTAGGCGACCATTCTACTAACCGACCTACATCCTCGGCCCCAAAGTGTTCAACACTACTAATCTAAGACAGTTTATGTTCCCAGCCTCCTAAAATCTTCACAATTCTACAGGAATGTTCCAGCTAGAGAGAACTAGAATGCAGCCCACGGTCTTAAAGATTCCTCAATTTCTTCCATAGTAGATTCATCCATTTGTTAAGTGTGCTATCTGAATGCTATGCTGATTCATTCACTGCCTGTAAACCTGATGCACACACTCAAGTGTGAGCTGAACCTAACGTCTAACTGAACACATTACCATAGGAGTACTTCAATAATCAAAGGTCTACACCCCCCTCTAGAAAACTACTGCCTATGAAAGACGAATATTTTTAATACTGATTCCAGTAAACAAGTCCTATTATTAATGGAATCTGGCTGCCTACTTCATTTTAATTCTTTTATAGTACAAATTGATACTTTGTACCTTTGCCATGGATAATTTTGGGGGTCTGGTTGACAATAAAGACTCTGGAGTCCAATGGAGCAGTCATGAACATAAAGCAGCTGTGGCTGTCTGCACAGAATCAAGTCAGTTACCATTCTGCTCAAAGCTCCCAACCCTGACTGAGGAACTACTGACAACTGATAGCTTCTATGGGATATAATCTGTTTAATTAATAGTGTGGCCCTAGTAGGTCTACCATGCTCCAGCAGCTGGCCTCACCTATGAGGATATGGGCATCCCAAATTGGACTCAGTAGGGTCTGTTAAAAAGGGGGGGGATGAGATTGAGAGGAGGTAGACAGAGAGGTGGAGGTGAATCTGGGAGGAGTTAGGGGGAGGAGTGGGATGTGAGTATGATCAAAATACATTGTATGAAATTCTCAAAGACAATTTTTATTATAAAAAAAGAAAAAGAAACAAAAAACTTTGGGTTCTAAATGATTTATTCATCTGTGCAAAGATATGAATCTATATAAGGAAGACTCCAGGTCTGAATCACGGCAAATTCCCAAACCCATTTGTATGTCTATTTCACAAACCTATTTTGATTACGCTTTCAGCTTCTGACCCTAATTGTCTCAGCTCAATTTATTTTCCAGAGCAGATGAACTCCTGTGTTAACTAGCAACATGGTATGCTTATATCCAATGCAGATATGACCTAATTAGAAACTAAAGAGTTCTGGAAAATGGTCCTAATTTCAAGTAACAATAAGGAATGTATATTCATATACCAATACAACTTCTTATATTCCAAAACTCTACCTAATACAACTACCTTTTATATTTTAATAAACCACTGTGTACTAAAGAACTATAAAAGCAATCAATAGGAGGTATGAGGTATACAAATGGAATAGCAGTAAGCTATGAGGGACTGGCCTAATTTTTAAGATATTCTAAATAATAATGTAGACAAGCAAAGACCTAACTCTGTTATCTGGTAGCTCAACTTTGTCCTGCCTGCTGAGCCCCCCTTTTATAAAACCTGGAGACTGAATGATTTCAGACTTGTAATTTTCCACTATTAGTGTCTCCATGTTGCCTATAAGAAGCCCCTTTTAGAGCACACATCATTATCTCAACTAAACCTCTCTGGGCTCTCTGCTTACATCACATCTATACTATACACTCTGACACACGCATGCTGCTGGTGCCACACAGCATGACTGTGGATCTGGACATCTGAAACGTAATTCCACTCAGTCTCTCAAAATTGAAATGCTAAGTGCTATGTACAGTGTGTGTGTGTGTGTGTGTGTGTGTGTGTGTGTGTGTGTGTGTGTGTGTGTGTGTGTGTGTGTGTGTGTGTAGAGGGTATCTATAGATTAGACAGATAAAAAAAAAAATACAGGCCAGGCGGTGGTGGTGCACGCCTTTAATCCCAACACTCGGGAGGCAGAACCAGGCAGATCTCTATGAATTCGAGGCCAGCCTGGGCTACCAAGTGAGTTCCAGGAAAGGCACCAAAACTACACAGAGAAACCCTGTCTCCAAAACAAAACAAACAAACAAACAAAAAAAAAAAACAATGGGGGGAGAAAGAGCTTATCCAATTCCTGATTGTGAGCGTGCACACATGTGCACAAGCATGCACGTATGTGTTGAACCCAGGCCTCACACATATTAAGCAAATAGCTGATCACTGAAGTACGTCCCACTCTTGGTCCTCAATCTTTTGGACAGGTCACATATAAAAACGGTCTGTCCTTGCAATCCTTTGAGAATTAGAAACACTAATGTCCTGACTATTTTGTCAGCTTGACACAGCGTTATCTGAGAAGAGGGAACCTCAACTGGGAAAGCGCATCCGTAAGATTGGCTTGTGGAGATTTCCTTGGTTAGTGATTGATGAGGGAGGGCTCAGTCCAGTGTGGGCTGTGTCACCATGGAGCAGGTGGTCCTGGATGTGTAAAAAAAAAAAAGCAGGCTAAGTAAGCCATGAGGAGCAAGCCAGTAAGCAGCATTCCTCTGTGGCTTCTGCTTCACTTTTACCTTGAGGTCCTAGCCTGACTTGCCTTGGTGATGGACCATGACCTGTGTGTAAAACTGTAATAAGCCCTTTCCTCCCCAAGCTGTCTTTAGTCATGGTATTTTATCACAGCAATAGAAACCTATGCAGCTAAGAAATAACACGAGTCTGTAGGGCATGATAGTACACCCCTACAGTTGCAGCTAAGGCGAGGAGGGGAGATTTCTTGAGCGCAGGAGTGCAAGATTAGCCTGGGAAACACAGGAAGTCTTCATCTCAAAGATTAAGGAGAAAAATAAAAGCCATCAGCAAGAATATGTATTTCTTGAACCCGATGTGGTTGCACAAACCTGTAATCCTAGCATCAGGGGACAAGAGGACTACCACAAGTTCACGGACACCCTGGCCTTCACAATGAATTCCAGGCCAGCCAGGACCACATAGTGAGAAGAAAGGGAGAGCGGGAGGGAGGGAGGAAAGAGCAGAACACTGATGGCACACTTCCTGAGAGGATGCTCAGTGACAAGCTTCTGGAACTGAACCTACTAAGTAGGCAAAAGATAAACTGAAAAGTTCTAACTTAGCTAATGGGGTATGCTCTTTGAGAATGAATGATTATCTCTCTGCTAAGACAATGCAAATTCAATTATAATGCTAATATGAGCTGTCTGTTTATACTGCCTGTCACTGCACAAAGGAAAAGACAATATTGTGGTCCAAATGTAGAAAGGTTTTAGCTTCTTATAAATGATGAAAAATTCAAACAAGATGCTCGTAGCTTCCTAGCTGGACGACAACACCTGGTCTACCACCTTAATTGACAGCAAACACTTGAGTACATGTAAAACGTATATGAACTAAATTCATCTCAAAAGGGAATGGTACACGAACATTACCCAGGCATTCAGGATTCATTTAGGGGAAGAAAACGCATTAAAAAAATAAAAAGAGCCACTGTAAATCGACAAATCACGGCCACTCTAAACAGAATTACATGTAAGTGAAAACAACAGATCGGTGGGAGAGTGCTTGTTGTACAAACCTGACCTCCACATACAAGCCACGACATGCACACACAACAGTAATAAAGTGCTGCTGTGTTGCACACATGAACTCATAGTATATGTGACTGTATAAGACCTGTACAAGTTCAAGACAGCCAAAATCCCACCATGGTGACAATGGGGTCTGAAAAAAGTCTCACCCCTACCTGATGAGGAAGCATCAGTTTTTTTTAAGAGATGTGGTCCCTGAAAGCTACCTATGCTCTATTACAGCGATTCTCAACCTGTGGTTAGCAACCCCTTTGCCGGTCAAGAGACCCTTTCACAGGGGTCACACAAGACCATCAGGAAACACAGATACTTACACTATGATTCCTAACAGGAACACAATTACAGTTATGAAGGAGCAACAAAATAATCGTATGGTTGGGGTCATCCCAACAGGAGGAGCTGTGTTCAAGGGTCGCAGCGTCAGCAAGGTGGAGAAGCACTGCTCTAGCAGGCGGCCCTACCCTCTGCACATCCTGCAGCACTACGTGGACACACTGGATTTAAAAGAACAAAGAGGCAGAGAGCGAGCACGTGAGGTTGGGAGGAGAAAAGTGGGGAGCAGGGGAAGAGACGGAGGGAGGGGTGGGAGTGGATATGAACAAAACACATTATGTGCATGGATGACAGAGACAGAAAACTGTAATAACGTGCGTGTGTCATCAGCAGTATGGACAGCTGTCCTCTCTTTACTGTCTTATCATCTGGCACTGCATTCCTGTTGTAACTTGCTAGTTCGGAATTAAGAGTTCCAAAAATCGCCGGGCGGTGGTGGCGCACGCCTTTAATCCCAGCACGCGGGAGGCAGAGCCAGGCGGATCTCTGTGAGTTCGAGGCCAGCCTGGGCTACCAAATGAGTTCCAGGAAAAGGCGCAAAGCTACACAGAGAAACCCTGTCTCGAAAAAAAAAAAAAGAGTTCCAAAAATCTTCAATTTGCAATTCTGTGCTGTGCATCTTTACCTGTGCTATATTTGTCATTTAGTCTTCTGAGGTAGAGTTGGGGCTCAGAATCAAACTCAGGATACACATACGCCAGCTAGGCACTCTACCACTGAACTACACTCTCAGTCTGTAATTTATTCTGAAATAATTTCATAAATTGCCTTTGCTTTTTTTTTTTTTTTTTTTTTGGTTTTTCGAGACAGGGTTTCTCTGTGTAGCTTTGCGCCTTTCCTGGAACTCACTTGGTAGTCCAGGCTGGCCTCGAACTCACAGAGATCCGCCTGGCTCTGCCTCCCGAGTGCTGGGATTAAAGGCGTGCGCCACCACCGCCCGGCCTGCCTTTGCTTTTAATGTTTTGAATATTCACATAGATAAGTGTTTCATTTCTTCCTAATTTTTCCTTCTTTTCCATTTTGAGACAGAATCTCATTCTACAGCCCAGGCTTGCCTCAAACTCAGCACATCCTCCTGACTTAGCCTTGTGAATGTGGGAACTACAGGCATGGGCCACACCAGGCTCTAGTATGCCTTCTAAATTAAGAAACTCCTCGTTCCTTACTTAATAGTCAGTGGTTCTGAAAAGTATTTTTAAAATACTTAATCCACAGGAAATATTTTATCAAATAAAAATGTAAATTTCTTTTCTAAAATATTTACCAATTTTCTAACATGACCAGTTACTAATAATCTTTCACCTCCTGATGTATGATGATGTATTTCTAAAATCTTATATATGAGGGCCTAAATAATTACAATCATACTTTAATGATCTATTCTTACATTAACATCAGATTAATTTTCCTCTACTACCCTTTATAGTTCTAAATTCATTTTTGTTCTTCTTAACTCTAAGTGTGTATGTTTTTGAGACAGGATCTGAGCACTCAGCATAAGCTAGCCTGGAATTCCCTACCTTCTGCCTCAGCCTCCTGAACGTGGGAACTGCAGTCATGCACCACACCTGCCTCACCAACAATTTAAACAAAGATTATGTATCTACCCCATTACTCTACTAGACTTTTACTGAATTACATAAACCCGTAATTTACTGTCTGTCTTTTACAGGGGATTTTTTTGCACAGGGTCTCACATAGCTCAAGCTGCTTCACATGTTATGTAGCCAAGGATGATTTTGACCTCCTGAACCACAACACATTAAAATCCTCTTTCTCCCGAAGGCTTTTCCACACTCCTCCCCCTCTGTTAGGGTCCCTCTACTGTGAACTGTTCCCTCCCTCCTACACTGAGCGCTCACTTCTACGGCCCTCAGGGAGGAAAGATGTGCCACTACATCTACTCTGGTCATCTTAGCTGAGCTCTTGGAAATTTTAAGAAATTTTAAATTTACAGTTTAGGTGAAAACACAGAAGACTTCACATTGAATAAAAAGATAAGGAGAAAGGCCATATTCTCATTAAGTTTTGCCAAATTTGATTTCTTTAGATTAATAAAATAAAAAAATATTAAGAAGCCAAACCAGGAAAATACTTTTATGGAGATAACTATTCCAGGGAGTGACCGATATTCACCTGCTTCAAGACATACAGAAGGGGCTACAGCCCAGTGGTAGAACTATCTAGGAGGAATGCAACTAGTGGGTCCATTCCCAACCAAAGGAAAAAGTCCACAAGGGGATATAAGCATTGGCTTTTAATTTAAACTATATCCTTGAGATAGCAGTAAGACTGGTTTAGAAATGATGCCAGCAAGCCAGGCAGTGGTGGTACACACCTTTAATCTCAGCACTTGGAAGGCAGAGGCAGGTGGATCAGGTGAGTTTGAGGCCAGCCTGGGCTACAGAGCAAGTTCCAGGGCAGCCAAGACAGTTACACAGAGAAACTATGTCTCAAAAAAAAAAAAAGTAAAAAGAAAGAAAGAAATGATGAGAGAGAGAGAGAGAGAAACAAACAAACAAAACCCCTACACATTACCCCCTGAACAAGAAAAACAGAAATTTAACATTATCAAGAATATTTTCTTCATAACCCTAAAATGGACAGAATTTCAAATATTTAAAGAATAGCTGGGTGGCGGTTTGAATGAGAATGGCCCACATAGGCTCACAGATTTGGTCACGAGGGAGTGGTGCTATTTGAAAGTATTAGGAGGTGTGGCCTTGTTGGGGGAAGTGTGTCACTGGGGCTGGTCTTTGGCTTCGAGGGTTCAAAAGCCCGTGCCAAGCCAGAGTCTTTCTCTCTCTGATTAGCATGCAGCCCCTAAGCTACTGATGCAGCTCCTGCTTCCCTTCCACCATGATGATGATGATGGACTAAACCTCTGAAGCTGTAAGCAAGCTTTCTTTACAGAATTGCCATGGTCACTGTGTCTCTTCACAGCAACAGAATCCTAAGACAGGCTGTTGGGACCAGAGAAGTTGTTTCTAATGGAGCACTAAACTTACTGTGATTGCCTCCAAAAGTAGCAGAACTGAGTGTCCAAGGCCTCAGAACTTCTACTTCATAGAAAGGGTTCCCCACAGCTAGCTCTATTTTAAGATAAAGATTATTCTGGACTCTAGTCCTTCACAGCTGCATACACCTTGATCCCAGCACTTGGGAGGCAGTGGCAAGGAGGACAGCTGCAAGTTCAAGGCCAGCCTGGTCTACATAGCTAGTTTCAGGACAGGTAGACTTAGAGAAGCAAAATCATTTCAACCCTCAAAAGTGCAACAAAACAAAAACCACAAGACACTACAGTTTTGTTCCAAAATGGTATTGCTGGAATTATTAAAGTAATGTTAATTTTATTTCTTGTATGATGGATATGATTTTGTTTTAAAATTTTAGTCTAATATCCACATTTTCCCAGATGTTCTAAAATGTAATGTTACAAAATGTTACCTCAATTACATCCTCCACTATTTATCCCAAGGCTTATAAACATCTTCCAAATAAAAATACCAAAAATTTGTCATTACAAATAAAAACTACTCACCATGATACCACCATTTTGTTTTCTTTGGATTCTTGTTACATGTTCGCACATAAAAGGAATTATCTGGCGGTCGTCTCTGAAACAAATAGAGTTTAAATATTAAATAGGTAATTTCTGAAAGAAAATGACAGAAGTGAGTTTAGCAAAATTATTATAGAACACATAAAAAAAAACAATAGAAATACTAAAAGCCTGACTCAAGAAGGGATGCCTCAATTGTTTAGGAAGGGGGTGTGGAAAAGGTTAGCTCCACTAAATGATGTCCAAACTCTTCATACTTTTCTCTCCCATCAAGTGATTAATGACTACTTACATGAACTAACTAAACAAAAAGCTACCTACCTAAGGTTATCTGAAGAACGACAGCAACTTTCAAGTACCTGCACAGGCTTGTTGTTTTATTGTAATGCATTAAGGACAGAGAGACGGCATCTAAGACGAAAGATGTCTTAGTCTTGTGTGGACCAGAGGCCTTTCTCATCTGCCCTGACTGGAACAGTATGGAGAACCTTGCAGCTCTGCAGGACACCTTGGCCAAGAGTGATGCTAACCACACAGAAGGAAGACTGGAGAGACCCTGAATGAAAACTACTGCGTATCAGGTGTGACTTCTCGTCAAGAGTTCAAATGTCAAGTTTATACTAATGCTATATTGAGAGGCGGCTATATTCTAATATAGCATTAGTATAAACTTGACATTAGGATTATAATTAAGTTCCTTATTTCCTTTTCTCGTATCTAGTAAATGTTAAATTTTATCAAACTCACAGAAATTCTGACTCTTAAATTATCATCATTGTTAGACCTATCAAACAATTCTACTAAGAACAGTTTATCAAAAATTTAAATGAAATGATTAGTTTTATACTAAAGGACGCAAAAAAAATCCTAGCAGCAAACCATCAGGTGAGTAGAACGATGGTGGTTAGGAAAAGGGTGAGAGACATACCGGGCAAGAGTCAGTCTCTGGCCCGGGGTGTAAAACATTCTATGGAGATGCACACAGAAGCTAGCGACCGTCAGGCCATGCAGAGCAATGGGCAGAGAATCACCAGTGACCAAGTCAATGGCGGGGCACAGCCAACCCTACGGTTATCACCGCACTGTGAAGCATTAGAGGAACATGGGAGAACAACCTGCTCTGTCCCACGGATGAAAAGCTTGGCGTGTGTGCACTCGTGCGTGTGTGCATGCACACATGCCAGGGCTGAGTAAGGAAAAGTACTGAAGCAATACATGAGACTCATTTCTAACAACTCCTATTGGTTAAATAAAGCTTCATTACAACCTAAAAATGCAGAAGAAACTAGAGTTAAAGTGATACTAAGGAGGCTGGAGAGATGGCTCAGCAGTCAAGAGCACTGGCTGCTCTTCCAGAGGACCCTTGTTCAATTCCCAGCACCCACAGGGTGCCTCACAATCATTTGTAAGTCCAGGTAAAACACATATAAAAAATAATAATTTCTAGCCGGGCGGTGGTGGCGCACGCCTTTAATCCCAGCACTGGGGAGGCAGAGCCAGGCGGATCTCTGTGAGTTCGAGGCCAGCCTGGTCTCCAAAGCGAGTTCCAGGAAAGGCGCAAAGCTACACAGAGAAACCCTGTCTCGAAAAACCAAAAAAAAAAAAAAATAATAATAATAATTTCTAAAAATGTTCTTAAAACACATGTATCATTATTTCATCTAAAATAGCTGTTTTGTACATTTTAGTATTTCAGAATGGGGCTGTATCTTTTAATTAATAACATCATAATTTAATGACAGGATTTTTTTCTTATATTGTACATAAAAACTGGATAAAGAGCTCTTTCATCTTACAAATGAAAGAAAAAAAAGAACACAATTTAGCCTATTACTCCCTGTACTTATTTAAACAACAACAAAAATAAACCCAAAGCCAAAACAAAACCCAAAAAATCTCATTTTTGAAAAAGAGCACCAGGAAAATTCTTTTTAAAACAGCTTACTAATGTGTTTGTAGGCACACGTGTGTGCCACACTACAAGTGGTGATCACAGCAGAGCTTCTTCTCTGTTCCCGAGTCCCAATGTAGGCTCCAGGGGTCAACTGTCAGGCTTACACAGTCGCACGCTGAGCCGCTGAACCATATCAATGCACACACCCCCAAAACAAAACTCTTCTGAATTAACATTTCAAGAAACTTACTTGGTGGAACAGTGACTCTAGGTACTTCCGATTCTAAAGCACCCACTGTTTAAAACTGAGATATTATCCTAAGGAGTCTCTAAATTCTTATTAATTAAAATAGCAGTGGATTTGATCTGGAGAACAGAGAAGCAATCTGCTAAAGATACCCATACACCCTCAGAGCTCCCTATTTTAAAGGTATCTGAAATTTTAACTCCTATCATTTTTTGTCTGGTCTTTTCCCCGACTTCCATTAGAGACAGAATCTGTGTGTAAATAAAGGAGAATAATAAAGAAGGCTCCAAAAATTCTCCTGGGGAATGGCATCCTTCTCCAATCAGTGAGACAGGAAAGCTCCAGATTCTGGGAAACTCTGAGAAAGGCTGCCTTGGATGGGGAGTAGCAAAAAAGGGGGCTAAGGAGCTGGGGGATGTTCATTTCTAACTTCCCCACTGTGGAATCTAAAAACAGGAATGTACACTTTTACTCTGTGACTGCTCATGGAAATAAAATTCAGATTAATAAACATGTGTACAAATGTTCTGTTTGAAAATGGTCAAATGACAGCTATGGTCCAGTTATTGCCCACACTGCTAGCATGTTGCATATTCAATAAACCATACTTTAGAAATATGTATAAAACATGAGTTTGACTTCTAGTCTATTTAGAATGAAAGAACAAAATAACTTTCCAACTTATTACTAAAAATGTCATTCATAGTAATTGAAAACCAAAAACCTTGAGTCCTCTTCCTTCAAATACAAAAATTATATACTGACACTGTTAACCTACCTATGCTGAAAGAGAGACATTACTGGAGTTAAGTGCAAGTCCTACCTTTTCTTTGCAGCTGGAAAGCATGCTAATAATGCTAAGACACACTGACTGGACTGAGAGCGCTGGGGACCAGTCTTCTGTTAGAATGGATAAACAGATATGACCATTGCTATACACATGAGGATGGACAGGAATATTTTCACCAGTAAACATGACCTGAGAAGAAATAAAATGTCATTATCGCTCAATATTCTCTACTATTAAAAACTAAAGTATTGTCCACATTTAACAAGTATTAATTTTTAAGACATGAAATAAAAACAAATAGATTTCAGTAACAAATGATCACTATCACCAACAATAACCTCACTATATAAATAACCATGCAGTAGTAGGAAACCCTAGACTGTTTTCCTAAATTCAGTGTAATTTTCTAAATTTGTATTCTTTGTTCAAACCAGTGAATGGTAAAGTACATCCATTAGAATGTTTTTGTTTTTTCAAATTCTACGCATTCCTCACTGAATACTCATTATTCACACCTTTAATCCCAGCACTTGGGAGGCAGAGGCAGGTGGATCTCAGTGAATGTGAGGCCAGTTTGAACTTCGACACAGTAAGTTCCAGGTTAGCCAGGGCTACATACCGAAAACACATTTCAAAAAACAAAATACAATAAAACAAAAAACCCAATGCACTAAAATTCCAAAAGTAAGTAATTTTGAAACTATAACAAAAATCAAACAAAAACAAAAGCCTGTTTATGTGAAAAAGAAAAAAAAATGGATCTGAGTCTTACCTGGCTGTTCTCCCCGCTTTGCCTTTTACTCACTGAAGGTGTTCCTTTATCTTAGCTCAGCACAACTGGAAATGGTCCTCCCCTGCCCTAACTCTAAGTAAACCATGGAAGCATCCAAACAGAGAAGAGACTAAAGCCACGTGTCTTGAAATACCATTATGAATATTCCAACCCAATTCAAAGGCAGCAGATAGACTTAAGATCAGTTATGCATGTGTTTCTCTGGTTTGCAATGCTGGGTAAAGAACTCGGGTCCTTGTATGTACTACACAAGTGCTCTACTCTGAACTACAGCTCTAAGGGAAATTATTCGGTTTTATATAAAATTCAAATTAAATTAACTCACCAACCTTCAAGTAAATTTTACAACGTACCATATTAATTCTGTAGTCTAGCAGCCATTCCTAATTAGTGGTCTCGCCACAAAGAGAAAAACACTAGTATCACTTGAATAAAGATCTCGTTTAAAATTCACAATCAAGGGGCTGGAGAGATAGCTCAGCGGTAAAGAACACTGACTGCCCTTCCAGAAGACCTGAGTTCAATTCCCAGCACCCACATGACACCGCGCAACTCCCTGTAACTCCAGGATCCAACCCCCTCACACAGACATATGTGCAGGGAAAACACCAATGCACACAAAATAAAAATAAATTGAAAAAAAATCACAATCAGGCTGGGTGTGGCGGTGCACACTGCAGGAGCAACGTCTGGAAAGTTGACATTAAGGATTTGACTTGAGCCTAAAGGTCCCAAGGCAGCCTTGGGAAAACAGCAACAACAACCACAGTATAATCTCAAAGATGCCAATCCAGACCCATGAGTCCCCACATACATCCAACAGTTCTCGGCCCAGGCTTACAGAATCTCTCAACCCTTTCAAAAATACCAGCTACAGCAAAATACCAAGAAGGAGACATCAAACTTTAAATTATGACAAAAGCTGATGAAACACTTGTTGCTCTGTATGTATGGCAGGGGTCGGAGGGTTCTCCTTAAATGAAGAAGACGGTCAATGAAATCAGTTTGGCTAGAGTGTGGTATGCCCATATTTAATATAGAATAGATAATGTGAAATTAAAAATCAGCTAAGGTTTTATAGATATTTTAAATACCTAGCAACAAATCTGACTTTATTAAGATTCTTACAAATATTCACATTAATAAACCAATCGTCCTAAAGAAGCAGGACTCCGTCTATTAGTTGAAGTTAACAAAATAGTATTTTCCAACTTTCAAAGTGCGCTTTCCTTAGCCTTTAGGATCTGGTTGCCCACCTCTAGTCTCCCCACAGAAGAAGACTGGAAGCATAAAAGCCAAGTCTGATACTGCGAGAAGTCAATACTTGTCCTACCTACTGCAGAAGGCTCATCCTTTACGCCGAGAGGCTGCAGGAAGAAATGATACTTATTCAGCCCATGTCACTGCTCTTGCCCTAAAAACATCCTGCTTTGAGCAGTCTTAACTTTCACACTTTCTGAGTCTATTCACAACTGCTTTCTAGTGGAATTTGAGAACATGTTTATTTGTAGACTGTGTAACACATATCTAGAACAGGAATTTACAAATGTCACAGAATACAGATCTGTTCTGCTTATCCATTTATCCTAAAAAGTCATTTGACCAGCAGAGTGTTTTCACCGAGAACACAGGCAGTAACTTGAGAATTTACTCCCTGGTCACAATTATTTTTAAAGTATCCCCCCTTGCCCTATAAGGTCTCTTAATCAAGAAGTCTATGAGAATAGTGACAGTGGACCCCCACCCCCTCAAAAAAAGCCAAGTTTTTAACATGACTATTAGAAAACACATAGGCAGCCAGAAACAAAGGTCATCATGGCACGCTGACCAGTCATTCACAGAGCAAAGAAGAAAGCAGTGTTCTCCTTGGAGAGACATTGTTACCAATGTCTGTGAGCCAGGAACTGTGCATGTACCAAAAGGAAATCCAGACACAAGGCAAAGTGGGGAGTGGCAAGGGATGGCCCCTAAGGCAGAAGCAGCAGACTGTCTACAAGCAGAGCAGAGGGCAAAACAGCTCTAACATCCGAGGCCCAAACAAAAATCCAATCAAGTCCCCTACCGGGTGCAGTGGATGAGTCTGTAACTCCGGTACTCAGGAGGCTGAGGCAGAAGAGGATCACTGCTAAGTGAGCTGCAGGCTACCCTGTGCTGTGTCGTCAGACTGCCTTAAGAAACCAACCCAGAACAAATCAGTTCATCTCTGCTGTGGATGACTGATTGATAAGTAAAGTGCGGATTGGCCAGTAGCCAGGCAGGAAGTATAGGATAGGCAGGACAAACAGAGAGGAGAATTCTGGGAAGTAGAAGGCTGAGTCAGGAGAGGCCAGCCCACTATCCAGGGAGCAGCATGTAACAGGCACACAGGTAAAGCCACGGAATATGTGGCAACATCTAGATTAACAGAAATGGGCGGAGTTTAAGTGTAAGAGCTAGTCAGTGGTAGGCCTGAGCTAATGGCCAAGCAGTTTTAAATAATATTAGCCTGTGTGTGTTTATTTGGGTCTCAGCGGCTATGGAAACGCAAGGACACAGGAAAACTTCAACTACAAATCTCAATTAGGCTTTTAACACATTCCATGCAAGACAGATGCAGCCAGTGTGAGCGTGAAGCGACCAGCCAGGGTAACCACTTGCACGTATTAAGCAGCCCTTAGGGCCTGGGTACTTCAGAAGCTTGTCTAAGCAGGGAAAAGATGCTTCACACCAGAGATGAACTCTTGAAATAAAGTAAAATATTTTTACAACAGTATGTTGCTGTTAAGGCATTACCGGTCTTTTCCATTTTCACAGAGTTTCAGTATAATCTCTGTCCCTCTGGTTCTCTGCCCATTATGAAGGGAAGAGTAACCAAGGCTAACTTTAAGCACATACTGTTTTGTATCTTGTTTAAACCCTGTATAAGTCAAAGGAGAAAAATGGGCATTTCTGCTGTTTTAATGCAGGTGATCAAGTACTGAAAACTCAAAATGATGTTATTTCTGGATTTAAAAAAAAAAATGGGGCAGTTCCACATAGCTTATAAAACTATCTTGGACTGATATAATCAGACCACTGAGTACAAGTGATTTGAAACTACAACTCAATTTACTTGGCCTCGGGTGAAAATTAGTTATACAATCACACTGTTAAAAGTTAACTGAAAACTATCCACGTTCCTTGCTGCAGAAACCCAACCAAAGAAAATGGGATTTCAGAGGAAAGTATTTACTTTACTCTAGGATTTAGAATTAGAACTTAGAATCCCAAGTCTGCCTAAGAAGCCATCTTCAAATATCCCTACATTTTTAAACACCTCCTTTTATTACTGTAGCTCATTTTCAAAAGCAGGTAAGAGGGGCAGGAGAGATGGCTCAGCAGTTAAGAGCACTGACTGCTCTTCCAGAGGACCCGGGTTCAATTCCCAGCACCCCCATGGCAGCTCACACCTGTCTGCAATTCCGGTTCCAGGGGACCCTTACACAGACACACATGCAGACAAAACACCAATGCACATAAAATAAAAATAAATAAGTAAGCAAACCAACAAACTAAATAAATAAAAAAAGAGTAACTAAGAGCTGTGCATCTTGAATAAGCCATGATGTAGAGTTGTGACTTTCCCTTTAGAGATCTCATTAAAGAATTAAAAAAAAAAGCCGGGCGGTGGTGGCGCACGCCTTTAATCCCAGCACTCGGGAGGCAGAGCCAGGCGGATCTCTGTGAGTTCGAGGCCAGCCTGGTCTCCAAAGCGAGTTCCAGGAAAGTCGCAAAGCTACACAGAGAAACCCTGTCTCGAAAAACCAAAAAAAAAAAAAAAAAAAAAAAAACCAAGAAAGAATTAAAAAAAAAAAAAGTAGGTAAGAGTTAAAATATAACTATATGCAGAATAATTTTGGAAGACCACATCCAGTATAAAAATTTAATCAGACCAATCTTAGAATAACTTGAATACCATGAATGTAGTATCTATTAAAATCCAACCCAAAAAGCATCAAGAGTGATGAACACCTACCTAGACTATGAATGACCACAACTCAAGTTAGGGGGAGAGAGAAGAGCCATGGAGTCTCCCTGTTGCCTAGGCTGGTCCACCCCCCTCCCAGCGCCCCTGCCCCAGGCTTAAGCATTTCTCCTATAGCAGCTTTAAAAGTACCTGGGACAACAGGCATGAGCAGTGAGTCAGGCTTGACTCACCACTCAAATTCGACATATTCTAACAATAGTTCAGTCTGATAGCTGCCGATGTCTACAATCATCGAATACAAAGCAGTTAAGTACTCTACACATTTAACTTCATACTTCAGGGTGTCTACACAGTTTACTAATGCTTGCCATTATTCCTAACAAGAAAATAAGGAATGGAGTTCAGGTAACTTTCATATACAAAATGTAAGAATTTCTCAACATCAAGTCCAATAATGAAAGACCTTATAATACCTATTCACAAAGAAGATACAGTACATGTTTCAGGAGCAGTCTGGAGACAGTTACCTAGTATGTGTCAAGCTAGGTCCAAACAGTATACACACAGTGAACTAAACAAAACAGGATCTATACAGGTAGGGAGTGCACAGTGGTAGTTCACCTGTGATGCATGAATCCCAGGTTATCAATCAATTTCTAGCATTGGGAGGGGGAAGCCAGAAAGACAACCAAACACCAGGCTGTAATTATAAAACCAAGTCCATCTGTCATATCATACAGATACCAAGGCTTCCTGTCAGGGACAGCAGGAGGCAAGGTTTTCTCTTGTTACTGGTCAGGCTGGTGGCCCACACCTGTAATCTAGCACTTGGGATGTGAAAACAGGAAGACCAGATGTTCCAGATCATCCTTGGCTACAGAGCAAGTTTAAGACCAGCCCAGGATACATGACAGCATGTCTCAAGCAACAAAGTAAGTAAATAAAATTTAGAAGTGTAATAAAAGCTATAGATAAGTTAGGATTAATAATAACGGACAAAAATGGCTAGGGAGATCATATACAGACAGGTAAAATTGTACAGGCAGATTAGGTTGTATTCAGGAATGAGAGAAAGAGAAAGTGTGTGTGTGTATGTGTGTGTGTGTGTGACAGAGAGAGAGAGAGAGAGAGAGAGAGAGAGAGAGAGAGAGAGAAGAAAAAGAGGCCCAGAATTTCAGAGAAAGAACGGAGGGGGGGGGCTGGAGAGATGGCTTCAGAGTTAAGAGCACTACCTGCTCTTCCAGAGGTCCTGAGTTCAATTCCCAGCACCCACATGGTAGCTCACAACCACCTATAATGATGCCCTCTTCTGGCCTGCAGGGACACATGCAGGCAGAACACTGTATACATATAAATAAATAAGAAAAATTAAAAAAAAAAAAAAAGGAAGGGGTGCATGGGAAGGGGTGAAGAGAGGAAATGGAAGGGGACATGTGATGTAATTATAATTTCAAAAAACTATTATAAAAATGACCAGAGATTGAATTTTTATGAATTTTCAAAGCAGATTTCTCCTTTTAGTACAAACACACATCATTAGCATCTATTGTAATAGTTTTCTTTTCCATGATTATCATCACCATGTTGCTTTAAGAGTACTTCAAAGACAAAGTTTTTTTAAATTTAGTCTTTATTTTGTATGGCTTCAGAATTGAAGGGACAGTGGCCCTTCCATGAAAATAATCATTGCCCCCTACTATTTCTAAAAGAAATCTTATGTTAAAACAACTTTTCAGCAAAAATTAAATTGGAAAAACTTAAAGCCCGTATACGGAGACATCTACAAAGTCCTGTAAGCATCTCAGATGTTTCTTTGCAATAGAATTTTTTGACGAAGGGATGTACAGGGAGTGGGTATTAGAAGAACAGAGAGATCTGCCATCAAAGAGGAGGCAGGAGTAAAAGCACCAAGAGCTAAGGCACCAAGCTTTGGGAACTTCAGTTTCTACGGTCTGACCACATCTCCAAGAGCCTGTGAAGAAAATAGTCAATTCCTCCATACTGGGGATCCTTCTTTGATCAGACCCCAAACACTCCCACACACACATCTACAGCCCTTCAATGTATCTGAACAGACATATGAGCACACACGCTGCCAGATCTAAGAGGCCGAGACTTTTCATGCCCTGTCCTGTACTTTTCATAGAAACCCTTCACGTCCTCTGAAGACCAGGCCTACCAGTTCAAGTAGGCTTTTCTCCGCCTCCCTGGTCGACTCTAAATTAGCTACTGCTTTCCATTTTGTTTCAAAGCAACTCACTGTCCTTCATGGAGTTTTGACTCCTTTATTCAAACATCTATCAATCTACCAGTCCCTCCTGTGTTGATCTAACCTCTAAAGCAGGTGTGAACCGTGTTCACCTCCAATTACCTCCACCAGAACCTGGGGCTGCAAGTCACCCCCTCCCCGGCCTGATGCACTGAACAGCCCCTGGTCTCCCCACTTGCTACCTGCTACACTGTTCCTTTTAATTTTAGATGGGATTCTGTAACTCTACTCCAAACCTTCCATTTCATCAGAGCAGAAGTCTGAAGCCTTCCACTGGGCTACAAACACACCTATACAGGGTCTCTCCTGTCCACATCCTCAAAGCACTTGTTATCTGCTGTCTTGATGAATGACAACTGACTGGGCTGAGACAGAATATCAATGTAGTTTTGATTTGTATTGTTTGAGTCCTTTCTATATCGCTATTATATTCTGCCAAGGGTGCAGTGTACAGGCATTTTCTCCCAGCCTGGTAAGCTGTTTCTTCATGAACTCTTTGCTTTTTTTTTTTTTGTTTTTGTTTTTCGAGACAGGGTTTTTCTGTGTAGCTTTGCACCTTTCCTGGAACTCACTTGGTAGCTCAGTAGCTCAGGCTGGCCTCGAACTCACAGAGATCCGCCTGGCTCTGCCTCCCGAGTGCTGGGATTAAAGGCGTGCGACACCACCGCCCGGCTGAACTCTTTGCTTTGCGGTAAAGAAACTTTTTAGTTTCCCAAGGTCCCCTCTGACAATTGTTAGTTAGCCTTACTTCTTAAGCAACCGGAGTTCTAGTGAGCATGCCCTCACCCCACTCTTCTCCTATTTTATTTATTGTTTATGTGTCTTTTCTCAAAAGAATGCAAATTCTACCTGAAATTCTTGTGTTATTTTCCTTTTTCTTTTTCTAAATTAAAAAAATTGTGTATGTATTCATATGTTTATGTATATGTGTAGACATGTGGAGAACATCAGGTGTTTTCATCATTCTCCACTTGTATTTATTGATTCATTTATTTTGAGAAATCTCACTGAACTTGGCACTCCCTGATTCAGCTAAACTGTGTGGTCAGCAGTCCCAGGGACCGTCCTGCCTCTGCCTCCCCAGTGCTAGGATCATAGGTGGGCACTGCCACTCCTGCTTTCCCCTGGTGCTGGGGACTAAAACCCGGACCTCATGTCTGCACAGCAACACTCTACTTCTAAAACCACTCTCCCAGCTTTTCGTTTCGTTTTTTCGTTTTTGTTTTTTCTTGACACAGGGTCTTGTTTTGTTGCCCAGGTGAGTCTAGATCTCTTTGCTCGAGTAATATTCAACCTCCTGAGAGCTGGTGCTACAGGTTTACATCACCCCATGGAAACTGCGACCTGTGCCGAACAGGTCTGACTTCATGTTACATTTTCAGTCCCTAACAGGTAAGTAAATGCTGACCTACTCAAATAATGAACACATTGAAGGCCTTTAAAGGCTACCTATTGTCTTTTTAGTCTCTATATTCTCTTCTATTATATTTATATTTATATCTCAATGTAAAGGTAAGTGTTGGAATAGTATAAATACTCAAGACAGATTGAATTAAGCAGCCATTTACCTGGAACTTAGCAGAGACAAATACAGTGTTTACACAGAAAGGCATTTCCTGTATGGCTGACATTAACCGCACATTAGTAGAACATGATGATGAAATGGTGCCTCATCTCTGTTCCTATATTAACTGAAAAATACTGTTTCTTTAAAACAAATGCTGAAGTCAAATGTCACTATTTAGGCAAGTAGCCTTTTCCCAGTTAAATGGCAATGTAATTGAGAAACTAATCATGAATAAGAGGAGGAGCACACAGCAATCTGCACAGGTATGGAATGAGCTGTATGTATCACAGATTCAATCATGCTCATTTCAAAATGAGATTGGTCTACTCCAGGGACACTCATGAAATTCCATTTTTCTTAGAAGTCAGACATTCAGTATTGCTTATTCTGTAGGAAGATTAAAAGTTGTTTCTAACAACTGTCAATGTTGCTGTTTCCTCAAATTACCTGGTAATTGAGGAGCTGAATTCAAAGAAATGTTTCTACCACTTTCCCAGAGCAATAGGATATCTAGAAAGGTTCAGTTATTGGAAAAATCCTGTAATTTATATGTACACAATTATTGGACCCATTACATTTACTTCAGAACCATTAAGATAATATGATTAATAAAATTATTTTAATAATTAAGGAAATCCCAGCTCTTGGAGTAGTTGTCATTTTCTTAACCAATATAAATTAGAATATACAACTTCTACAACATGGATGCATTATAAAACAAGTTGTTAAAAAGGTACACTAGCATTCCAGTGGGAATAACTGTCCTAGGGCTTTTCAGAGTCTACATATAATCTTCACTTTCCTAGAGGTTATTGTAAGGAGAGGCAGACACTTTTCCCATAGTAATGTCTCTACTTGGCAGCATGGCAGACCGGAGAGAAATGACTTGGTTTTCACTCCTGATTGTTCTAACGAGTAATCAAACCATTAATAAGATCTTTCTACAAGCTTCAATTTCTTCACTTTAAAAAAATGAAACTGAATCTATATCTCATATGAACAAAATCAGAATGAAAATTAAATTATGAAATATGATACACAAACATTACCGTCAGTAGAACGCAGGGAGGTAACCTGCAAAAAATGGTTAAGTTTTAACAAGTCCATATTGACGGCCAAGGTAAGCTTGATTCATAGGAAATAATCATTCAGATTTTACTAAGGAAGGTAAAAATAGGGTAGGGGTACAGGAGGGGGTGGTACTTGTGTGTGTGTGTGTGTGTGTGTGTGTGTGTGTGTGTGTGTGTGTGTGTATACTTATGTCTGTGTGTGTATACAGACATAAGTATGTGTGTGTGTGTGTGTGTGTGTGTGTGTGTGTGTGTGTGTGTGTGTATGGAGTGGGGGATAGAAATGTGGCAAGTGCAAGATTTGATCCCTAGCACTGCAGAAGAGAATTTTTAAACATGCAGTGAGATCATGACTATGCTACAGAAAACTAAGAGTGTTGGGGAAAGGTATACAGGACAAAAAGTAGAAACAATAACCCACTGAAAGAACCCAGCTGGAAGACGACACCCTGTGCTACAGCCCAGAGAGTAAGATAAGAAAGGGATGAGCTGACTCCAAAGACTGCAAAAGGATGTGAAAAGTATACAGGAATTAGTGAAAGGCACAATGTAAAACAAGAAGAAGGTGAATAGAAACCCACCATAAAGAAAAGAATATTTTTCTGTTTCATTACTGGAAAGGGTTAAGTTTAGACATATTAAATCTGAAATGTCAGCCAGGTGTGCTGGCACAAGCCTTTAATCCTAGTACTCAGAAGGCTATCTCTGTGAGTTTGAGGCCAGCCTGTTCTACATAACGAGTTCCAGAACATTCAGGGCTACATAGAGAAACCCTGTCTCAAAGAAGAAAATGGTGTCCAAAGACTTATGAAATCTTAGAAGGGTGTGTACCCACAGTAGTTATCTGAGTTGGCTGTTTAATGTGTCTTAACATCAAAGACTAAGACAGCGCTGAGTAATGAATCAGAAGTTATTAAAATCAAAGGAACAGGAAGAAGAGGAATAAGGGAATAAAAGAAATCTGAAGATGACAATTTATTATAAATATTGAGCCATGCGTGCCTTTAATTCAGCACTTGGGAGGCAGAGGCAGGCGGATCTATGTGAGTTCAAGGCCAGCCTGATCTAATAAGTGAGTTCAAAGACAGCCAGGGCTACACAGAGAAACACTGTCTCAAGACAAACAAACGAATGAATGAAAGGATGGAAATATTTAAATACTGTTTTCCTATTATTGAAATGCATTTTAATCATATATTTTATATATATAATGTATATGTTATTCATATATAGAGACAGAGACAGAGACACAGAGAGCCTTTGAGAGTCTCCCCAAAGTTGAATGCATCTGAGTGACAGGTTATACATTTGCTGAAGTAAGGCACAAACAGCTAAAGGCACCAAGGCAAAGAATACCAAAAGTTAAAAATAGAAAGTGAAGACAAATCCTTGTTGAGAAGGGAGATGTTTGTGCTGTGGATTAGTCAACGATGCTTGTTATAATGCCTAGAGGTCACAACAGCAGAATCCCTTCACATTAAAGTTCTATGAAAATGGTAAAAGGAGCCTGAAGTCTTAACAACTTCCTGCTCACATGCTAGCTTTATAATTCAAGGAGTCAATATCTGGGTAACCCTACTTCTTTAAACAACTTTCTTTATAGCACAGTGTGATAACTAATTCTCTATTGTCTCTTATGGCCAGGAAAAAAATGTAAGCTATATTCAGAATATTATGCTGAAAGTGACAATGAAATATGACTTTTCTTAAAATAACGAATTTTTAATCACATACTAGTTGAATTTTAGGTACTGGGTTCCTTTTCCAGAAGACCTCATTAGCACTAACACAGAGGGCTGTAGTGCTACATTTTAGCAACATATCTCATAAACTTCAAGCTTAAACAGTGAAATACTTTGTTTTAATTTTGTGAAGAATAAGTAATTCTAGTAACTCATCATTTTACAAGTCAGAACCCTGGAAATCATCCCAGAATTTCTTCGCTCTAACCTCCAATTAATTATTTACTAGTTAAATACCTCTTAAAAACAGTCCATGGGGTTGGAGAGAGCTGAGCTGTTAGTACTTGCTCTTGCAGAGGACCCAAGTTTAATTCCTAGCACCCACATGGCTGCCCACAACCACCTGTAACTCCAGTTCTAAGGGATCCAACACCCTCTTCTGACCTTCGAGGGCATCAGACACACATGCAGTGCACAGACATACATACAGACAAAACACTAATACACATAACTCCCTCCCCCAAAGTTGTTTTTGTTTTTGATTTTTTTAGATACCATTACCACCATTATTCCTTGTCTAAGTATTTTTCTCTGTGTAATCCTGGCTGTCCTGGAACTCTCGCTGTAGACCAGGCTGGCTTCAAACTCACAGAGATCTGCCTGCCTCTGCCTCCCAATGCTAGGATTAAAGAAGTGCACAACAGCCCAGCCCTTGTCTAAATATTAAGCTATTAACTAAACTGTGTTTGCCTCCAATTATAAGATCAGATTTCAGATTGACTTCATACATTTCACATCTGTAAATGCACTTGTTTCTGAAGCCTGCAAAGAGAACACATTAATGGAAAACCAAAGACACAGTCCTTCTAAAATAGCCTTTGCATCTTTACCAATGTGATCACCCGATCGAGCAAGAGTACTTGCAGTTATTAAAAATGCTAACCTGTCCCCACTGCTCTTGAAACCCAGGGATGACAAATGACCTAACATTCCCAAAAGCGTGACAGCAGCAAAGCCTGCCCCAATAAACATCATTTGTGACTTTGGTCTTGACTTCAAAGAAAGCAATGTAAAAACAAATCTGTCTACATATTTACAATGGATTTCTCATATAGGTTTTAAGGAGGCAAAAATAAACAATTTAGCATTTTGCTATAATATAAAAATACAGTAAAATGTTACATGTAAGGCAGTTAGTTACCTGAGGAGAGTCAAAAGGATATCGACTACTAAACTTAAACAGAAGTTGAAATTTTTCCCCTTCGTATAAGGTACCTGGTGCACCTTCCATGTCTACGATCCACCTGGGACAGGAAAAAGAAAAACAGAAAGGGAACAAATTTAAAACGTAAGATAAAAAGGATTGGGGTAAAGGAAAAAAAGAGGTCACTGAGCTGCCAGGCACTGGGCCAGATAACCCATGTGTACTGGTGCGCTTCACCCAGCAACTCTCACACTGAGTTCTTAACTGATTAGTGCCATGTATACTACTGATTATTTGAGTAAACTGATTATTACTATGGGGACACGCACAGCCACAGCACACATAGCACACACGCAGAAGGCAGAGGACAACTCCGTGCAACTGGCCCTTTCCTCCCGTCTCTCCGCGGCCTCCAGGGATGGAACTGGGCAGTAACTAATTACTACCTGTGCTTTACCTTCTAGGCTATCTTTCTGGGTCGCAGAGCAGGGTTGTCTGTCTGTCTGCTGTGTGCTAGTGCCCATGGAGGTCAGGGCAACAGATGCCCTTGTGAGTCACCAGTGACATGGATGCTAGGGCCTAAACTAGGGTACTCTGGAAGAGCAACAAGGCCTAACTGCTGAGCTCTGTTCCAACCCCGAACAGAGGCTTTTAACACTCTTCCCTATCCTTCTGTGAGTGACACCTGGGATTAAAGAAATCAGGTCAAGGTCAGAGTCAGGCTTGTAACCCAGGTCTGAAACACACTACAAACAAACAAAACTCCCACTTCCATATGCTAATACCGGAGTCTACATGGTGCTCATCCTTTTAGATCACACCATCTTACTTTTTTTCAAAAGACTATTTTCTATAATAACTAAAATCATTTTAGACAACATCAAGCCCATCAACTGCCTTCCTGATCAGTATCAGAAGCAATAGGAGAAACTGCTGTCAGCAAACACTGCAGAGAATTGTAGCTGACAACCGACTTCTGATCAGTAGTCACCAGAAGCCTAAGCGGAAGCTAAGGGATCCCTACCATCGACTGGGAGGGTTACGAGCAGTGCTCTCTGCTGCCTTTCCTTGCTAGCTCACTTTCAAGGCTTTAAACAGCGCACACAGATTTCTATGACATCTATTATACACTTGTTTTCATGTGTAACAATCAAGAACATAAATGTTTGCACTGATATTCTGTAACTATCTCTAGTCTTTAGAAGAGAAAAGATAAAAACAGCAAAGACGCTAGGCAGCGTTTAGACTTGAATCAAAGTCAGAAAGAATGAGTCTTTAATTATAGCTGTCGCATGTAATTGTTATAATTGGCCAAATCCTTTAACCTCATGCTTCTCAGGTACAAAAATGTTATTTTAAATACTGGAAAACTGGGGTTGAGGATGTATCTCAGCAGCAGCAGAGCACTTGTGTACCATGATCAAGGCCCTGGGTTTGGTGCCCAGTACTGCCAACCAATATCATCCATCCACCCACCCACCCACCCTCCCATCCATCTGTCCGTCCATCCAGGAAATAAGGAAATACTATCAGAGGAAAATAGGGAATACTATGGTAACGTTCTACTTATGTCTCACGTAATATGGAACTAGGAATATATAAAGTAATAACACAGACTAGGCTTAGTCTGTGGAAGAAATCAACTTAACAGAAACCCTTAAAATATGACAATTCATATTGAGAATGCATGCTGAGTATCCTAAATGTAAGAGGATACTGTCGGGAGAGTGAAATGATACTATATATGTAAAAACCTAGTGCATCTCTACCATCAGAGCTGGTGTACAGTAAACCCAATAAAACACAAAGCTGTACAGAAAGCAAAAAAACCGTGGGGGTACACAGTTCAATGGCTGAAGAGGCCTGGGTTCAATACCCAACTACACACACACACACACACACACATATTCTCTCTCTCTCTCTCTCTCTCTCTCTCTCTCTCTCTCTCTCTCTCTCTCTCTCTCTCTCTCTCTCTCATTAAAGACAAAAACAAAACAAAAAAACTAGGTCTTTCTCAGCTTCAAAATTCATTTTTCTCCTACCCACCCACCTCTATACTCCCCAGAGTGATAATCCAAGGAAACCATTTCCTGGTGCTCCTTCATTTTGTTTATGTAACAAATTTTAGGACCAATAAACACAACCAATTTACGCATGACATATAAGCAGAGTTTTAAATAACAGCAAAGCAAACATCATTAATCATGTAGTATCTGCATGAAATAGGTCAATGACATGATTTCAAATACTGTGTGATAAAATTTTAATCTTTGCTAATTAAAAAAGTAATATATGCTTATTGAATTTTAAAAATATTAAATAAAAATTCAGGAAAAAAACTACTGTTAATTTTTTTGCGGTGTATTTATTATCATTTTGCAGTTTACTACATCACTGATGATAAGAAATAGAAATACAGTGTTTTTATGATATGCACACTTAAATTACACAATTTTCCAGCTTTATTAATAATTACTGTGCATGTGCACCGTGTGTGGGTGTGGGTATGCATGCCGTGGTGTGGGGTGGCGGTGGTCAGGGGACAACTTTGTGGACTTGGGTCTGCCACCCTCACACGAGTTCTGAAGATCAAACTCAGGTCCCCAGGCTTGTTCAGCAAACACCTGTAGTGGCTGAGCCATCTCACCAGCCCCAGCCTACATACCGAGCTGTCAGGGCTTAATTCTGATCGTTAGCGTACGCCTTGGAGTGAGGATGTAACGGGAGAAGTGAGCCCTTTCTCCAGTGAGTCTCAACTCTTGAACCTCTGGAACTATCACTCTTTTGAAAACTAATGGTTTGAACTTATTTTACACACACTCTGGCTTCTGATAAAAGAAATAGCTCGTCCAAAGAGCTGGCTTTTGTGGGACTAAGACAAGCAGCATACAAATGTTGTTTTTATTTGGGGCATGACTTGTTCTTTAGGCAGAGATCTCACCAGGCTATCCAGAGTGGTCCTGAACTGGCAGGCTGATCTTCCTACCTCAGTCTCCTGAGTAGCTAGGAACATAGGTATATACCACTGCACCAGCCAAAAAGGCCTTTCTACAGAATTTTCCAAGATAATTATGAATTGACTATACAAAATTTCTATCTTACAAACGGAACTACAAATAATAAAGTGATAGCATTTTAATGTGTCACCCTTCTCTATTGTTGACATTTGCAGTTTCAACTCATTCTTCCAACTAGAGATGCTTAGAAAAAAAAAAAAAAGAGTACAATTTGTTCCAGGTAACTCTCTTCATATCTTTGGTCTTTTTTTGTTTTTTTTTGGTTTTTCGAGACAGGGTTTCTCTGTGTAGCTTTGCGCCTTTCCTGGAACTTGCTTTGGAGACCAGGCTGGCCTCGAACTCACAGAGATCCACCTGCCTCTGCCTCCCGAGTGCTGGGATTAAAGGTGTGTGCCACCACCGCCCGGCTGTTTTTTTGGTTTTCGAGACAGGGTTTCTCTGTGTAGCTTTCCTGGATCTCGGTCTGCAGACCAGGCTGACCTCAAACTCATAAAGATCCGCCTGGCTCTGACTCCCGAGTGCTGGATTAAAGGCGTGTGCCACCACCCACCTGGCTTCTTTGTTCTTCCTTTAGTACTACAGTATGGGGTGTTTTATTTACTATGTCTAAAGTATGGCATTCACAGTTCTTAATTCTTAGTTTCCTGTGCTGCAGTCTGAATGTAGAGCACACACTCAGCACAGAAAAGACGGCACACACCTACCTGCAATACCAATATTCCAGAGACTAAGGCTAGCCTGAGTTACATCAAAAACAATAAATAAATAAATAAATAGGAACATGAAAAACACAAGGATTGTTTTAAGAAAAAAGAAAGCTTTACAAATTACACAACAGTAAGTCAGTGATGACACACTAAGGTTAAAAAATGATTATTTAAGCAAATGCACGGAATAAGATCTTTTTACTATATTTACCTAATGCTATAACAGAATACAATAAAATATGAAAATAATTTTTTAAATGAGTACATCCTCCTATACTATAAGAAAGAAGACCTTTAAAAATCCAGTACTTACTGTGTGATTGAATTCTGAACGCTCTTCTCATTTAAAGTCATTCCAGGGGGTGGGTCATTTTGCAAAGCCAACAGTTCTTTTTGTAGTCGTTTCTAGAAAATATCAATAGTCATTTGTACTTTTGTCATCTTTTCTCTATACAATCTCAAATCAGTGATTAAATGTCCTCCCAATGCTTGCACCTCTTCCTTCACAGGGCCCTTGAATCACTACAGAACAGCTGTACTTAACCCTTTAACTACGGTCTGCCCTACAAGTCACAAGCAGGTCGGAGTGTTCAATCTCCCAAGGCTGCTGTAAGCAGCTCTGCAGGGCGGCCAGGTTTCGACAATACAGCCTTCTTCACAGTCCCGTCACTGGGGATGAGAGGATGCAGAGTCAGCGGTGGCTGAAGACCCACTACTCAGAGAGCTTCCTTTGCTACACTGTAACAACCACAGTGCTCTGGACCTATGCAGACGGAGAGAGGCTCTCCATGGGAATCATGAGAGTAACTTAGTACACAAAAGCCTTCTGAAAAACATTTTAAATTCAGCTCATAAACTAATTCTGCACTTCTCTTCTGAAACAGGATTACATGACCATGATTCACTCTCTTAATGGCTGTTTTCACTGTACACTAGAATAAGGTTTTTCTCCCACACTGGATTTCTGACTGACTCTCTCTTGCACTTCTGGCTTGTACACCTCCACCTCTTCCCCTTGTGGTCACCAGTAGACATCCTTTTCAGTCACAGCAGAACTGTCAGGGTATGGAGAGAGTACTCGACTGGCATGGTCAAGGCTCTGTGCTTAATCCTCAACGCTACAAAAAACCTAACTAATGTCATTCAAGTTGTAGGCAAGATTCTAAAGATCCCTTTAAACCACATTTTATTATTTTATTTGAGCTGGAATCCTAACTCTGGTCTTCTGGAAGATCAGCAAGTGTTCTTAAACTACTGACCCATCTCTCCAGCCCCACATTACTTATTTAAATGTATGTGTGAGTGCACATATGTGGCAGTCAGAGGACAACTTGGGGAGTCATTTCTCCGTCTACCATGTGGGGTCATGGAGACGGAACTCAGGTCGTCAAGGCTTGGTGACTGAGCACCTTTATTCACTGAGCCATCTCATCGGCTTTTAATTTCTAATTCTTTGATTTTTTGTTTTTATTGTTTTATGTGTATGAATTCTTGCCTACATATATGTATGCAAACCATAGCATCATGCATGTCCAGTAACCTCAGAAGTCAGAAGAAGGAATCCAAAACCCTGAAACTGTAATTAGAGATGATTGTGAGCCACCATGTTGGTGCTGGGAACTGAATCAGTTAAGAGCAACCAGTACTCTTAACTGCTGAGCCACCCCTCCAGCCCCTAAGTGCTAATTCTTTGAGGAAAAAAAAATGAGTACTTATTTATAACTCAAATGGGTTTTCTGCTTTAAAAATGGTCTTTCAGTCAAGTGTGGTGATACACTCCATTCCAGAACGCAGGAACCTGAGGTAGGATTTACAAATTTGCAGTTAGCCTAGGCTATATAGTGAAATACTACCTTGGATGGCAGGTGGGGGGCACCAGAGAGGGATGGAGGGAGGGTTGGAGGAAGGAACAGAGAGAGTGGGGGAGGGAGAGGGAGCTCCAAATGATTACCCTCCCTGGAGTATCTCAGAGAAGCCTTATTTCAGTGACCATGTTTTGAGGAACGGTACCGTGGAAGTCCTCCACATCTGGAGGACTTTACTAAAACAGAAACGATGCTATAACCTAATTAGTCCTGTTCTGTGTCCATTCAAACATAAACTCAGTGATGAGACAAATTTGAATGCACCAAATGCAGCCCTAGTGTAATCAAGAAAGGGGACTAGCTGATAAATATAAAGACTAAGATTTTCAAGTCGTGGTTGTCAAAACTAAATGCAGAGCTCTTCCCGAAGCCTAGCACTGTGCCCCTCAGCATGCTTACGGGGTGTAAGTGGATCCATCCACAAGGACTCCTGTGGTATTGGTGAGGTTCGTAAACTCATCTGCCTCACTCTTGACTACTTGACATTCTTGTTTTTGTTTTTTAAGTTGCCATATGTTTACTGTTAGTAATCTGTGAAGTCTAGAGAAGTCACAAACACTCCATTTTCATCAAAGGGGAAGGAAGCACAGGCAGGTCTATGTCTGACCACATTTTGTGCAACTTAGTTAGCAGACTACATTTTTATTACAGTAATGCAGTCTTTGCCTCTTTAATTTCTGATCACTTCTTCCAATGTATGTGCTTGGATACTTACTAGCTTTAGATTTTTACTGTTCCATGCACAGGATGACAGGTTCTTCAATTACCTATAGCTATTAACATGAACATTACTCTTGAGAAGACTGAAAACTACATCAAGAAAAATACTCTCAGTTTTAAACTATCAGTTTATATCACGATCTAAAAAGCTCTCACATTTCTAAAGTGGCTCCACTTTTATATTAATTCATGTTTCTAAAGATTCATTTGCTATTTGTGTTTCAATCTGTCTGCTGTGTGTGCACCACTGTGCATGCCAGTGACCACAGAGGCCAGAAGATGTTGGATTTCCTGGAGCTGGAGTTACAAGCACTTGTGAGTTACCAGAAGTGGGTGCTAGGATCCAAACTCTAGTCCTCTGAAAGATCAGCTAGTGCTCTTAACTACTGAACCATGTCTCCAGCCCCACATTGATTCATTTTTTTATGTCCTAATGTGTTAAATCTAAGGCATAAAATCAGAACAGAGTAAGTCCTTAACTGACACTGGTTACAATATATCAGTTGTCAAAATTGACAAAACCCTTTGCTTATTTTCAAAAAGGGAAACTGACAATAAATATGAACAACAAAACAAAAATAAATAACAAACTTCTATATGGGATATAAAAATGGAATGAATTAAAGGAATAGGGAGGCTTTACATCTTACAAAGTTTTATCTCAAACTGAAACCTTGAAAAGGTGTTTTTTTGTTGTTACCGTTGTTTTTGTTGGTAAACTATTTTAAAGAGTAGAAATTCTCACTGAGAGTAAAGAGAAATACAAACAAGAGAAAGGAAGACATTCAAAAATGAAGGATTAGCTGTATATGGTGGCCTGTGCCTTTAGTCTCAGCAATTGTAAAGCAGATCTCTGTGAGTCTGAAATCAGCCTGGTCTATACTGCTAGTTCCAATCCAGCCAAGGGTACATAGCAAGGCCCTATTTTTTTAAAAAAAAGAAAGAAAAAAAAAAAGAGTATGTGAGGCTGGAGAGATGACTCAATGGTTAAGAGCACTGGCTCTTCTTCCAGAGGTCCTGAGTTCAATTCCCAGCAACCACGTGGTGGTTCACAACTATCTATAGTGGGATCTGATGCCCTCCTCTGGCATAAAGTTGTACAGGCAGTCAGAACACTCATATACATAAAATAAATAAATCTTTAAAACAAAAAAGAGTATGTAACACTGGTTGCTAGTGTAACTGTAGATTAAAAGACTAGCAGTGACTGTGGCTTAGTGAGGCCCTGAGTTCAATCCCAGTACTGTAAAAATATTACCAAGATGACCAACACTGCTTTCTCCAATTTCATCCAGCTGACAAGTGATGGTAGAAAGCAAACCCCAGGAGAGCATGGTATGAGAAGAAAAGAACCCTCGACACAATGACAGCATCACACTAACAGCCAGATTCATGGTAGAGGAGAAGAAAAGAACCCTCGACACAATGACAGCATCACACTAACAGCCAGATTCATGGTAGAGGAGAAGAAAAGAACCCTCGACACAATGACAGCATCACACTAACAGCCAGAATCATGGTAGAGGGGAAAAGAACCCTGACACAATGACAGCATCACACTAACAGCCAGAATCATGGTAGAGAAGAAAAGAACCCTGACACAATGACAGCATCACACTAACAGCCAGAATCATGGTAGAGGAGAAGAACCCTGACACAATGACAGCATCACACTAACAGCCAGAATCATGGTAGAGGGGAAAAGAACCCTGACACAATGACAGCATCACACTAACAGCCAGAATCATGGTAGAGGAGAAAAGAACCCTGACACAATGACAGCATCACACTAACAGCCAGAATCATGGTAGAGGAGAAGAACCCTGACACAATGACAGCATCACACTAACAGCCAGAATCATGGTAGAGGAGAAGAACCCTGACACAATGACAGCATCACACTAACAGCCAGAATCATGGTAGAGGAGAAGAACCCTGACACAATGACAGCATCACACTAACAGCCAGAATCATGGTAGAGGGGAAGAACCCTGACACAATGACAGCATCACACTAACAGCCAGATAGCCCCAGTCATCTCGGTTTTCTTTTTTGAGACAGGGATTCATGTAGCCCAGGCTGACCTGGAGCTTGTTACGGAGCCAAGGATGACCTTGAACAGTGGACTGCCTTCATGTGCTAGCCTTTACACAAGGAGGAGGATGCTACCATGTCCAGTTGTTACCCTAAACATGGTATTAAGAAATGATTTTAAATACTAAGAAATGATTTTTAACAATAGCCTAGAAATGAAATAATTTTACCTTATTTTAGCATAAAGCAAAACTTAACACAAATGAAACGGTTTCTTTCCACTGAATTCTGAGTACAACTTCCACAGACCTTAATTTCTAACAGTTATTATGTTTTCCTCTCTAAGAAAAGGGAAAGCCTGCATCAAAGGTCTTCATTCTTTAAACTAACACTTTCTACATTCTGAAAAGGATCCAGAAAGTGAGAAGTCTGACAATTGTGGTTCTCCAACAGCCCACAGCATAGTGGGGACCTGTAAGTCCAACACACACTGTGATTGAGGCAAGACGACTGACTGTACGTTCGAGGCCAGCCTGTGCTACCGACTCTACTGAAACAGAGGGGTGAGGTTAAGTAATTCTCCATGACCAAAAAGAACAGCAGAAAACTGCTATACACCGAAAGCCAAAGGCAGCAATGAGTCAAAGGATAAGCTGGCTTCCACTTCCAGCACTCCAGTAGGGTGGATACACTGGGTAACTCTAGATAACAAGACAAAGTGAACACAGTAACTCTGAAATCCAAGAATCCAGACTACACTTACAGGGCTGCCTTCAACAAAGCTGAACATGTCGTTTTGACAACAACACCTCCAACAACAGGAGGAAAGGGAGAGAATACAGCACTAAGTAAAGTATATCTATTTATCTATTGATATTTACTTCACTCCAAGTTGAAACTGAAATGGTAAAAAAATAGTAATAATAATAATAAAAAAATTCACTTAAACATAAAAACATAAAGGATACAATGGTGCACACCTTTGTTCCCAGCACTCAAAAAGGCACAGGCAGGTGGGTCTTTGTGGGTTTGAGGTAGCCTGGTCTATGTAGAGAGTTCCAGTACAGGCAGGGCTACATAGTATGACCCTCAATCACAAATAAAAATCAACAGAGGCTGGAGAAGTGGCTCAACAGTTATAAGCACTTTTTCTTGCAGAGGACCTAGGTTCAGCTCCCAGCACTCACGTGACAGCTCACAACCATCTGTAACTCCAGCTCCCTCATGGGCACCAGGCAGGCACATGGTACACAAATACACACAGAAGCAAAATCTCATACACACAAAAATGAATTAGCTCTAATAAATAAATAAATAAATCTATCAGGAAACATGAAAATGTTTCCAAAATAATGAGCAGAGTGGAGTTATTTTCCATTTTAAAAAGTGTTTTTAATGTCTAGCTCAAAAGACACCTAGATCCACAAAGGTGTTCTGCCAGGGAGATATCCAAACTGCCTCACAAAGTTGTAATGAATAAATAACACAGGATCAAGGGATTATTTTGCTCATATTCAGTGTTAAAGATTAACAATGTAAAAAAATAAACCAAGAAACTCCAAAGGAGGCTGCAGAGGAGTGCAGGTGTCTAAGAGAACTACCACCCAAGAAAGAACGTACAGCGTTCCCTTCCCCAAACCCCAGCAACACTGAGACCTGCAGAGACCAATGACTCCCTTCCCACTCCCCAACGGAAGCACCACAGGGACCTGTTAGACACAGGGACCTAAGAACTTCACCTTCCAACTCAGCGTAGCTACGCCAGCAATTCGCTCAGTAACTGTGACACTCTCAACCCTGGCCAGAGAAACTTCTTTTTGCAGTGGGCAACAGTCAATACAGAGACCCATAACTGGGCAAAGTGTTGAGAACAAGGGATTCTAAGTGCTCAGACCTAAATGGGACCTGTCCATCACTTCCTTTCCCTCAAGGCTCACGGACCATCACAGCAGAGGGGATAGAGAGAAGGCAGGAGCCGAAGCCTGAGGAGCAATGTTATGAGAGGCTGTCTTCCAGACATGACATGGCCATTGCATTCATGAACCCACAGCAGCTGGGGCTGCCCAAGAGCTGCCCCAGAGAGAGCCAGTCAGCATTCCAGAATGGACCCCACTCCCTAGCAGAGGACTCACCGGCAGCTGATGGCTACTGGAGAGGGAAAACCACTTCACTCTGGTGACGTGGCTACTGGCAGACTGCCCATAATCAAGTGCATGGCCTCACAGACCTATGTGCATCCAAGTGGGTGGGGCTATAGCATAAATAAAGAACACATTTAAAAATGGTGTATTTTAAAAAATAACTTATGGCCAGGCATGGTAGTACATGCTTATGGTCCCAACACTTGGGAGTTAAGAGAAAAAGGATCAGGGGGGTTCAACCATATAGTGAGTTCTAGGCCAACCTGAACCCAAAACTTGGAGCTGGAGACACAGCTCAGCAGTCAGTATTTGCTGCTTTTCCAGAGAACAGAGTGTGGTCCCTAGTGTTCCTGTTGGGCAGCTCACAACTACCTGGAACTCCAGTTCCATGAGATCTGAAGTTTCTTCTGGCCTCCCTAGGCAGACACAAACATATATACACATGAACAAAAAAAGTAATACTCAAATTAAAATAAATACCTTCTATAGGTGATGGAACAGATCTTTAATCCAGCACTCAGGAGGCAGAGGCAGGCAGATCTCTGAGTCTGAGGCCAGCCTGGTCTACAGAGCGAGTTCCAGGACAGCCAGGGTTACACAGAGAGACCCTGTCTCAAACAAACAAACAGACAGGGGCTGGGGAGATGGCGCAGAGGTTAACAGCACTGGCTGCTCCTCCAGAGGACCTGGGTTCCACCCCCAGCACCCACATGGCAGCTCACAACTGTCTCTAACTCCTGTTCCAGGGGATTCGACCCCCTCACACAGACACATGCAGGCAGAACATCAACGCACATGAAATAAATAATAAATCTATGTAAAGAGAAGAAAAAGAACTACCTAAGGAGTCAAGAGCAGCTCCACAATGAATGCCGGGGCAACCGAGTCACAATCTGGGGACTTGTCAATTTCCCAGCTGACTTCAAAGTGAGAGTAATACTGAAAACAGCTGGTTTGAATTGTGTGGGCCAACTTGAAAAACAAAACCAAACCCAGCACACACCAAACAGAGAGAGTCACTGAACTGCAGGAGAAAACAGAAACAAGGAACTTGGATGTAGTAGCACAAATTTCACCAGTTAGAATCTGGCTTACACTGCCAACTCAAAGACGGACTGAAACCTAAAACACAGTCAGTTTACAGTGTTCACGCGGTTTGTAGCTTAGCAAACACTGAAGCAGTCAATACAGAACTCAGGGCTCCAGAGGAAACAGAGTGGTCTATACGATCCTCATCACCTCTGCATCAGTCAACCACCAGTAAACCTTCATTTTTTGTGTTTCTCTTTAAAGATCCCTTATTGGACTGAACACACAGTTCATCAGTATGGCATTGCCTAGCATGCAGGAAGCCCTATACACAATCCCCAGCACCACACACAATAAACAAACATCTACATAAATGTTGCTTCTTTACTACACACTGTTAACTCAGTAGCGTCGACCTCACAGCCACAGCACTAAAGTCATGCTTGAGTGAACCTTCTCTGACTCTACCTCTCTAAGGCACATGACAGCATTCATGAACTCGGGACCCCTAAAGAGCACCTTAGTACTGTGCTTGTGGCTAATTAAACAGAGAAATCATCAACAAAAAGCACAAAAATGCCAAACACAGGGCACCAAATGGACCCCAGAAAGGATACTCACTTGCAGTCAGCAGAACCTTGCCTTGTCTGACCTTCAGTGTGTGCTCAGGGGAACACACCCTCACTGTTTTGCAAATGTGACCCAGAAACATTTCAGAATTGACTTAGGGTTTCAGATATATATTTTATATATAAATGTAAACAAGCAGGTGAATTCAAATACAGAGTCTGTAATAGTGAAGATCCAGCACCATCCCCCTTCCAAAGTCCAGTACCTAATTTCCTAATAGCCCTTCCTTAAGGTCAATTTATAGCTGGGACAGTCAACCTGTAAGATGCTTGTCTCACGGCATTTTAAGTCTAATTCCAGTATACCTCTTAATTATAATGAAGACTGACATAGAAACACATGAAGTCTCAGTCATAGTTTGTTAGGACTAAATGTTTTAGTAGGGCTACGATATAAATTCTCATCTGCAGACAGCTCCCCACTTACCAGCTTGATAATATCAAACCGATGGACTTTCAAGTCTGCACATACTCAACTTCAAACGGAAAAGAAGCTGCCATGTAAACACTAAATGCATCATACACCATAGTCAAAAGGAACTTGAAATTAATCAAAGACCTAAATGTGTGAGCTACAATTCTAGTACTTAGAAAATATAGATGTAGCCACAGGTGGTGGCACTCGCCTCTAATCCCAGTACTTGTGAGGCAGAGGTAGGTTGATCTGTGAGTTTAAGGCCAGCCTGGTGTATACATGTTGACCATACACAAACTCTTACAGGGCTGGAGAGATAGCTCAGAGGCAAGAATGCCTGTTGAAGATTCTAGTTTGGGTCTTAAGTACCATATCAAGTGACTCATATGGCCTGTAACTCCAGCTCCAATGGATCTAACATGTCCTGTTCAGGCTTCCAGTCAACTGCACTCACATGCACACACTCACACACAGATACCCACACGCAGACACCTACACACATATACAACTGAAAATAAAGTCCAAGGTGGTGGCCCATGCCTTTTATCCTAGCAGGGTTTGTTGCTGTTTTGAGATAGGGTTTCTCTGTGTATCCTTGACTATCCTGAACTCACTCTGTAGACCAGACTAGCTTCAAACTGCCTGGCTTTAATGCCAGCATTTAACATCAGAAAGGCAGATCTCTGTGAGTTCTAGGCAAGCCTGATCTACACAGCAAGTTCCAGGCCAGCCAGGGAAGGCTACAGAATAAGAACCTGTCTCAAACAAATAAATAAATAAATAAATATTTAATAAAACCTCTTACGACTTGACAATAGAGACAATTTCTTAAATGGAAAATGGATTTGAACAGATACTTCTTCAAAGAAATCATACAAATGGCCAATAAATATAAGATGTTCAACATTATTAATCATTGATAAATATAAATTTAAAAATCACAATGAAAGCCAGGTGGTGGTAGCACATGCCTTTAAATTCCAGCACTCAGGAGGCAGAGGCATACAGTATATGAAAATGTTATGCAATTTGCATAAGAATTTGATCAAGAATTTTAGTACCCTGAATTGAGGACCTAACCCCACATGGACACCGAGGGACAGCTGTATTAGGTCATCTTACAATTGTGTGGCACACAGTTGCAAAACCCTTGGAATCTCTGAAGTATCTTCTTCTATGTTAGTGACATGCTGGGGGCTCCAAGCTATCCCGAGAAGGAAGACTATTTAACAAAGAATCCAATCAAGGAAATGATAGGGTTAGAATTTTGAAGGCCATCCTCCCAATCTATAGCAAGAGGCTAAAATAGAGGTGCCCACCAGTGACCAATGACTCCATCAATCATGCCCCTTAACAAAACTTCAAAACTCCACAAGATAGTTATGTCGCCTAGTTGCTAAACTGCTTGCCCAGCATGCATGAACACCTGCATTCAAACCCCAGCAGCGTATAAACTGACCCTAAAGGAGCATTCCTGTAAACGCAGCTATACTCAGGAGACAGGCAGAGAAGTGCAGGTTCATTCTCAACACCACAGTAGGTTGACACTCTGCTGGTACATGAGACCCTGTGTCAAGGGGGGAAAGTCTATAAGAGCTGAGTTTGGAGAGCTTCTAGATTGAGGAAGAACTCACCTGCATTTCAACTCCAAATAACAGACTCCAAAACCCAGGACACTTAGGAATTTCACTATGTATCAAGTCATCTGGCTCTTCATTGAATCCTTTTAAAATACCTTCATTGCTGACTGTGATGGCCAACAAACACTGGAGACAGAGGCTGTGAGTTCTGTGAGTTCAAGGCCAGCCTGGTCTATGTACCAGGACAGCCAGGGCTACATACACAGACTGTGTCTCAAAAAGAAAAAAGAAAAAAAAAAAAAAAGGAGGGAAAAGAAAAGACAAAAAACCCTCATAGGTATAATGGCTCATGTCTGTAATATTAGTACTTAAGAGGCTAAGAGAACTGTCAACAATAAAGTCAAAAATGCCTTCATAATAATTGTGTACACTATCTTGGGAGTACTGTGAGCCAATGTAGGAGTATTACTGAAAGGGGAGGGGAGCAAGTTAGCTGAGAATCTCCAATTTGGAGGCTAGTCAGACAGAATTTGGGAGTAACCTGGGACACTGCTTGCAACTCGTATCTAAGCAGGGAGCAGTCTTGAAGGACCTGTACTAACTCTGGTCAGAATATGAACTGGATTGAACTGTAGAGCATCCAGCTGGTATCAGATAAATGTTTTATGGAGGAAATAAAATCAGAAATACAGTATCAAGTGTTATGAGTACAGAGCATTAAGAAGTTTTCTTGCGCCGGGCGGTGGTGGCGCACGCCTTTAATCCCAGCACTCGGGAGGCAGAGCCAGGCGGATCTCTGTGAGTTCGAGGCCAGCCTGGACTACCAAGTGAGTTCCAGGAAAGGTGCAAAGCTACACAGAGAAACCCTGTCTCGAAAAAACCAAAAAACCAAAAAAACAAAAAAAAAAAAAAAAACAAAAAAAAAAAAAAAAAAAGAAGTTTTCTTGCCAGGTGGTGGTGGTGCATGCCTTTAATCCCAGCACTCAAGAGGCAGAGGTAGGCAGATCTCTGTGAGTTCGAGGCCAGCCTGAGCTACAGAATGAGTTCCAGGAAAGGCGCCAAAGCTACACAGGGAAACCCTGTCTCGAAAAAAAACAAACAACAAACAAACAAACAAACAAAAAGTTTACTCTATAGACTAGAAAGTTAAAATATAACTCCACTCCTCAATGCACATCTGAAACAAATTAAAATATGCATGTATACAAAAACTGTGTACAGAATGATCATAGCAGCATTGTTTATCACAATACGGGAATAATCAGAATTATCAATTGATGAATGGAAACAGGAAACAAAATCAACTTGACAAATGGATAAATAAACCCCTTACAACCAAGAACACTGGTAAGATCTTCACCACAGAGAAACTCAAAGCATGCAAAGCTTCCAAACCCAACCAGAATAGTCAAATCCCTAAAAACTGAAAAGAGAACAGGGATTTCTTGAGGCCAGGGGGAGAGAAACATGGAGTAACTGCAAATAGCAGTTACTTCTTTTGGAGTCGATGAAAATATGAGAAACAGTATTTGTGGTGGTGGATATATCAGAAGTCTTGCAATATACACTATAACAAATGAATTCTTTGATTAATTAATTTTGGAGAGGGCAGTGCTACATATAGAACAAGCTTCTTGTGCTAGGCAGAACTTTACCACTGAGCTCATATACTTCAATCTAAAGGAAAAAGGAGGCCTTTATGACTGGCATAGAAGGCTGGTAATCTTACTTGGCCAAACCTCAAATTATGAAGACAACTGGCTAAGAATGCACACTAACTGGAATCCATACTTCCGCCCTTCTTCCTGTGATGTGGAAATAAAGAGTCCTCATATGACACAATCATGAAAGAAATCTGGTTTTTTCCTACTGATAGTCAACACAAAGACCAGAAATCAAAAGGACAAACAAAACAAAATCCTTGCAGGAAGAGTTTAAATCCGGAGGCCTACAACATCATAGTTAGAACTCACAAGTAACTCAAAAACTTCATGACATGAGATAATATCCTATTTTATCAAATATGACTGTTTATCATCCCTAATTTATGCTTAATGGAAAAATATTATACAGCTATTAAAATGCAAAACTAAAATCAAATCCAGTTGACTGGATTCTAGATGCTGTGCTCATTCGTTCATTCAACATTTACAGAGGGCCTGTAATACCTCTACACCAGCCATCCAACTGCATGAGGAGGAAATGATAAGCTAATTGATTTCCAATAAAATCATAATCCTGAGGGACTTAGCAATGTGAGAATTACTAGTGTGGGGCTGGAATGCTATTTGTACTGGGTAGTCAGAGAAAGTCTCACTGAAGAAATGCGTCTAAAGGTCTGAGGGGGGAAGGGAGCAAAGGGCTGAGGTGAGAACAGCAAGGAACCACCACATGATAGGAACCTGAGTATCTGGGAGAGGTCAAGGCATGGTTCTCAACCTTCCTAATGCTGCAACCTGTTAATACAGTCGTGGTGACCACAACTACAAGATTATTTTGTTGCTACTACATAACTGTAATTTCACAACTGTTATCAATCATAATGTAAACATCTGATATGCAAACCCCCCTCAAAAGGGTCACATCTCACAGGTTGAGAACCACTGCCTCATCAGTCCTATCAGTCTGAACAAAATAAAGAAGACTGAAGTGGCCATCTGCCTTTTGCTGAGTCTAATGGGTTGGCAAGAAGACTGTAAGGGTCCAAGAACAAGGCAGGAAACCATCAGTGAAACTGTTAATATGAAATCCAGAAAGGGATGATGATGATGTAATGTAGAAGAGGAGACAGTTCCAGTTCTGGATCTCTTCTGCAGGTAGAAACGACATAATTCGTGGAGGGTCTAATGATGGGGTGGGATCAATCTAAAGTCCCTCGTTCACAAATAAAGAAGTTGGCAAGTATCAACAAGGAAGAAACATGTTTGGGGAAGAGAATTCAAAAACGCAATTTTATAGCTGGGTGTGATGGTACATGCCTGTAATCCAGCACTTGGAGGATTACAAATTTGCAGCCACTCTGGGCTACATGATTAGGAGATCCCATCTCCGAGTAAAACAAAAGCACTTTTTTAATACATGTTTACCTCTTCTACTCCGTGTCTTAACCACTACACTGCCTGCTGCTGTTTGTGTAGCAGGGTTCTCAGGTGGTAAGATAACACTCCACTCTAGAGCCTCGGACTCCAGAGCCCACGGTCTGTACTCCTAGTTCTCAGAGGCATGCAGTGTTTTTTGTGATCAAAAACCTATACTCAAAACTATCAAGTGAGGAAACTTTTAAAACACCCAAAAAACACAAACAAGTCTTTTGCTGCTATTAGCCATTAGCAGATACCAATTACAGAGTGATGTAACCAACGCCATCAAGCAAGTGTTCAGTTTAGGTAAATACTAAACAAAAGTGCATCATCTGAAAGATGCCAGATCACACTTTTAATTCTCCTTGATAAAGAAGTGTCTTTAAACAGTAAAACCATCATAATTTTCTCAGTACACAGATAATGTACATGTAATTTGATCGATAAATTAATTTTATTTATTAAGAATTTTTAAGGAATATTTCCTCCCACCACCCCTCTTTGAGACAGGGTCTCACCATGTAGTCCTAGCTGTCCTGGAACTAGCTATGTAGACCAGAACCCACAGAGATCTGCCTGTCTCTGTCTCCTGGGTGCTGGGGATTAAAAATGTATACTACCACACCAGCTACCTCTCAATTTCTTAGCGACAGAGGTTATAAATCAATGCACTGATAAGTACTTGTTTCTTCTTCTCTTGAACACTGAGGATAGAACAGGGACCATCAAGGACACTAGGCAAATGTGCTACCACTGAGTAGTGAATTCCTAGCTCATCTGCTTAATTCTTGACTGAAAAGCTAACGAATCATCCCAATAACTTCCCAACAATGCCAAATTTCAAAAAAATCTTCATTACCTACTAATGTACAGCATTGTGGTGATATACTGTGTACCCCCAATAAACTTGCCTGAGGATCTGAGGACAGAGCCAGCCACTAAATTAGACACAGAGGTCAGGCAGTGGTGGCACACACCTTTAATCCCAGCACTTGAGATCTCATGCCTTTGCTTGGGAAGCACACACACCTTTAATCAGTGCTAAAGTAATACAGCAGGGCAGAGAAAGGTATATAAGGTGTGAGGAAATAGGAACTCACTCTCTTTAGGCTGAGGATTTTGCAGAGATAAGAACTAGTGGCTGGCTGTTCTGCTTCTCTGATCTTTCAGCTTTCATCCTGATATCTGGCTCTGGGTTTTTTTATTAAAAGATCATCTAAGATTCGAACAACACAGCATCACTACATTTCAGAACGTGGTTTCCAATCTGTTTCACTACTTAGTTACTATATAATTTCCCAAATTTCCCACTTCCCCAAATAAGTAGCTTACAGAAACTGCCAAGTCATAATAAAGTTACCTGACTTTTACAAAACTACAGTTAAGAATCCAGATGAAAAAAATATAAAGGTACTTAGAAAAAGTTTTTACAGACACATACACAACAATGAACAACCTTCTGGACTATATAATGTGAATCTAAATTTTAAAGTGTTCCTGTGTGCTAGTCAACCAACTTGCCACTAATAAACTGATTAACAGATTTCCTTGAAGTAGAATTAACCAAAGCAGAATTTGCTATTCATGAATGCTTCCTGAAGTGGCAAGTGACAGACCAATCTTTTTTTTTTTTTTTTTTGGTTTTTCGAGACAGGGTTTCTCTGTGTAGCTTTGCACCTGTCCTGGAACTCACTTTGGAGACCAGGCTGGCCTCGAACTCACAGAGATCCGCCTGGCTCTGCCTCCCGAGTGCTGGGATTAAAGGCGTGCGCCACCACCGCCCGGCGCCAGACCAATCTTTCTTGTACTCACAAGCTTTGTCCATATTTAAAAGAGAAAAATACTTTTTCCTGCTTTCATGGAATTATTGGGGAAGGGAGCTTGAAGGGTTAAAAATCCATATACTTCCAAGACAAAGAAGAGATTCCATAAAACCTATGTGATAGAATGCAAAAATAAAAAGCACATACCATCACTTTATGCTTTTGACCACTTATGTTTGTCATTTACACAGAACACCCTCAGTTCTACACTATGCAGATTCCCTAGTCCCTTGGCACTTACTCTGATACCTCTGGCTACCCTATTACTAAAGAATCCAGCAGACTTCAGACTCAGAATTCAAGTTCCCCGATAGTCAATAAGCTTCAGAATCCAAGATGACAATTTTCCAATTTCTGATTATGCTAAAACCTTAATTATGACATCGACAAATAAGAAGGTAGCATCTAATTGTCAAGGCAACCAGACAGGTAGGACAAGAGCCCATATGCTACCTCTCTGAATCACTATAGCCAATAACTTGAACAAAGTGCTGGAAACAATCCAAGATAAGACCCAACTCAGTGAGAGAGGATGAAAAGGCAGGGCTGCAGGTGCTGGTGCACACCCTTCATTCCAGCACGTGGTAAGTAGAGGCAGAAAGATCTGTGAGCTCTGCTCTACATAACCAGTTCCAAGACAGCCATGGCTGCATGGTAAGACCCTGTCACAAAAAGGAAAAAAAAGTGGGGGGGGGCCCACAGGGAGAAAAAAGAAGGGTGTCCACAAAGAATAACCATTCCTTACAATTACATTATTTAGAGTAGACAAACATCACCTATTATGTGCTAAATTCCTAAGACTAGACACATAAAAGGGGTCAAATCAGGAAAACATACAGATTTTAGTAGTTCATTGCCCTACCCAGTCACTTTGTCCTAATCAGGTTAAAAAAAAACAAAACAAAAAAGTTGTTGTTGTTGAGACACCGTCTCACACTATGTAGCCCTGCCGGCTGTCCTGGAACTCACTCTGTAGACTAGACTGGCCTAGTACTCACAGAGATCTGCCTGCCCTACCTCCCAAGTGCTGGGATTAAAGGTTTGCTCCACCATGGCCAGCATCAATGAAGTAAAATTTAAAACTTCTATTTTAAAAGGAATCTGAACAAAATGGCTAAATACTAAATTTGGAAAATATGTATGAAAGCCTAAGTATTTCACCTGACAGGGCTGGAGCACGCCTTTAATCCCAGCACTCAGGAGGCAGAGGCAGGCAGATCTCTGTGAGTTCAAGGTCAGCCTGGTCTACAGAGCTAGTTCCAGGGAAGCAAGGGCTCCTATACAGAAAAACTCTGTCTCTAAAACCCTTAAAAAAAAAAAAAAAAAAACAGGAGCTCTTAGGTCTGGAGAGAAGGCTCAGATTCCGCAGTTAAGAGTACTTGTTACTCTTCCAGAGGACCCAGGATCCAGTCCCAGTTCTCACATGGTGGCTCACAATTATAACTCCAGTTTCAGGGGATCTAATGCCCTCTTCTGGCCTCTTTAGGCATCGGGCATGCATGTGGTATACAGATATGCATGCCAGGCAAAACACCCATACACATAAAAATATATCTAAAAAAAATTTTTTAAAGAAAAAGTTATCTTAAAATATTATCTTATAATCTTACTTGGTGATTTCTGACTTTATTTTCAAAAGAACTAGTAGGAAGAGGAGAAGAAGCAAAATAGGAAAGAATGCATCAAAGTGTGAAATGCACCACAGGGAGCTGTATATTGATGAACCCTAGCAACAGCAGCTTCCCCACAACATGGGCACCTCCCTGATGGTTGGCACAACTCCCTGGCTAGGTGCTGCCAGATTCCAACAACATCATCTACCTTAGTATACTATCAAAAACTACTTTTGTGTATGAAAGAAAGTTGAGAAGCACTGACAGAGTACATGTCAGCCAAGTCAGGCATAGTGGGACACACTTGTAATCCTAGCACTCAGGAGACCCAGGCAGGAAGATCTCAAATTAGATGTCAGCCTGGGCTACACAGCTGAAATGAAGATAAAACACAAAAGCAAGCTGGGCAACGGTGGCATACACCTTTAATTCCTGTACTTGGGAGGCAGAGGCAGGCAGATCCCTGAATCCAGCCTTGTCTACAGAATGAGTTTCAGGACAGCCGAAACAAAAAACAAATAAACAAAAATAAAAAATAGCCGGGCAGTGGTGGCGCACGCCTTTAATCCCACCACTCGGGAGGCAAAGCCAGGCAGATCTCGGTGAGTTCGAGGCCAGCCTGGGTTACCAAGTGAGTTCCAGGAAAGGCGCAAAGCTACACAGGGAAACCCTGTCTCGAAAAACCAAAATAAATAAATAAATAATATAAAAAATAAAAGCAATTACAACCTCAGCTTTAAATTTATATGCTCTAGTAAGAAACTAAAGGGCTGACCTAACTTGATTTTATTGTATATAAAAATTATTTCACTGCTATCAGGTGATCAAATCCCACATTACACGTGCACAGTGTGGCATGTTTTTAAAATACAGCTTTGATTGCAGCTTAAGTAATCTCTTCTTCAGCAATAATAATACCCCTGTAGTAAGATATGGAAATCTAATCTTATCTAAAAATACTTGCTCAGTTAATGAATACATTTGATCATTTAGTTATAGTGTTATGTTTAAGTTACTTTGAAAAGAGGTAACTTTTGCTGTCAAGTGGTCAGGAAATAAACTTTTCGAAAAGATACAGAAATAAAAACCACACCAAAGTGTCCTTCAAAGAGTCTGCTATGGAGCTGGATAGACGGCTCAGTGGTTAAGAGCAAGAACTACCCTTGCAGAGGACCTTGGTTTGGTTCCCAGCACCCAAGTCAGGAAGCTCACAAGCACCTATTATAACTCCAGCCCTAGTAGATCAGAAATGGCCTACAAAGGCACCTGCATTCACATGCACACACCCACACAGAGACACACAACACACACACAATAAAAGTAAATCTTCATCAAAATGCTAGTTCCCTAAAAAATTATCAGATACTTTGAAATACATACAAAGGTCAAGCTTTAACTTTAATTAAAACAGAAAGGGTCAGTTCCCCATGTTAATCAGAAGACAAAGGAATGAAAGCCTGGTGCACTAGAGTCTAAGGTTGTGGTTGAAGCACAGAACAGGCATTAAAAAGCATTTTCCCCACTGTTGAAGGCGCGGAGTAAACACCAAAAATATCAATCTCTCTTGGAAACAAACCTGCTTTTTCCAAATACTTGAAGTGTAAAAGCTAAACAGCTCTCCTGCCAAAGCCAAATACAACCACAAGTGTGGTGGATTTTAATCTTTTAGTCTTAAATAATGCTTCTATCTTGAGATAGATCATCTTCGAGAGGTCCTAACAATGTCTTAGTACAGATAAAAATGTTAAAGCAATCATATAGCCCATCTGCTGTCCAACTGGTGCTCCACAGTTCCTTTTTTGGCCTCAAATGACGAAACTTCTCTAACGTCTCTGGGGAGAGTGCAAAGTATAACGTTTCCTGAAATTGTTCTTGTTTCTGCTGCACCATTTCGTGACATCTCTTCAACTAGAAACGCTCCTTGCAGTTTTATTGTTCTGCAGGAGAGGCCAAAGGGACACGCAAATGCAAACAGTGTTGCAGGGAAAGCAGGTTGAAAGACACAATCAAAGATGGAAAAAATGCGCAAGAATGAAAAACATTTCCAGCACAGAGAAGCGCCAACAATGAGATCTTGCTTATTCTTCTAGAAACAAAAGCCAAACATTCTTCTAAGGAAAATGTGGTTTCTCTCTTAACTCAAGAGGATGTTCAAACTCCAAAAGGCATTCCGCTGACACTCTACAAGAGTTCTGCCCTCTCTTCTATGTGCTTTAACACCGCTAGCCCTATCTGTAAATTAAACGCCAGCTATAGATAATGCAATCTCTAGAAACTACAATTGTGGTTGCCATCTTTGCCTGAAAAAAAATTTTTTTTCCCTTGGATTTGGAAGAGGGAAAAAAGGAGTCCATTAAGTTGGAAGGCAAGAAAACCACCGTCAAGTCAGATAGATAAAACACGGGTTAACAGGCGCCTTCTACCAAACTAAGGTTTTAAAGGTCTGGGGAAGAAGGGCAAAGGAGCCACGGCCTTACCGAGTCCGCAAGGGTGGGGCATCCTAAGGAAAAAAAAATATATTAAGGGAGCGAGTTTCTCCCGAGGCCGAGGAGCGGGCCCACGAGCTCGCACCCTGGGTGGCACAGGACGCTGGGGACACAGGCGAAGGGCGGCTTCGAAGGAGACGTGGGCTGCCGGGGAATGCCCCGGAGTGCGGGCTGACAGGAGGAGGCACCCACGGGGCACGGGATGAAGATCGAAGAAGAGCAAGCCGGGGCCGGGCGATCCGAGGCTGCGCGTGGGAGGCCGGGCAGAGACCGCGGAGCGCCGTGGGCAAGCGGCCGTCCCCGGCGAGGCGCTCCCCGGCTTGCCCCACGCTCTGCCCCTATCCGGCCGCCGGGACCGCGGGCGACGGCGGCGGGCACAGCTGTTCCCACCCTGCCGGGGACCGCAGGGGGAGGGGGAGGAGGCGAGCATCTCCCCGGTGGCCGGGGAGCCAAGCGGCGGCCGTCCTCGCGCGGGGGGCGCGGAGCGCAGCCCCCACCGCAGAGCGCACGCCGAACTTCGCCCTTTCTTCCCCTCGGCCGCCTTTATGCCACAACTTCGCGGCCGCGACGGTCCGCGGCCGCCGGCCGACACCCCCGCTCCGCTCGCCGACCAGGGTTCCCCGACGCCCCGAGGTCAGGGAAGGCCGCCCGGAGCCGGGCCCCGCGGCCCCGGACGCCGCCCCCGCGCCGACGCTCGCCCCGTCTCGGCGGCCCCCACGCCCGCCCCGCTGCAGCAGCTCCGCTCACCTGCATTGACGCCATGATGAAACCATCCCCCCAAGGCCAGCGAGGCCAGAGACGCAGGGGGCGGAGCCGCCGTGCTCGCGTCACGCCGCGGGGGCCCAACATCCCGGGCACGGGGGTGGAGTCGCCGATGGGAAGGGGCCCGCGCCTCCCATTGGCTGGCGCGCGGGCGCCGGGGGCGGGGCGGGGCGGGGCGGGGCGGGGCGCCCTGGGCACCTCGCAGCCCAGCCAGTTTACACGCTGGCCCACCCTCGGTGCTGGCCGAGGCGCTGCTTGGGTTCGACCCGCCGCACTACGCCCAGGTCACGAAGCTGTCTGGATCCGCGGATTTTGGGTTCTTTTTTGGGTTTTTTTTTTTTTTTTTTTTGGTCTCAAATCCCAGCTACAGGTGTAAGGTTTATAGTTTGTTTTTTGTTTTGTTTCGTATTTTTTTTTTTTAATCCCCCCTTCTCATGTCTTTTCTACACCTACCGCGTTTTCACGCCTTCCTAGCCAGATAAAACTTCGCCTGGGGATGCTTTCTCGTGTTCGCAGACCCGGGAGGCATTTCCTAATTTGGGGTGGAGTGGGGGGTGGAGGGCAGAGAGTCACACGTTTCCTTATAGGACGGAATGAAAACTGAGAGCAGGGCAGCATTGTCATCTTAAAGGCAAGAGCAACTGGATTTTTAGTGTTGAAACGTGCTGGGAAGGGAAGGGGAAAGAATAATGTTTTCTTTTGTGTGCGATTTTCTAGCTCCCTTACCCAAGCCTCTCAATCGTAAACTCCATGTGTATCATAGTAGTTGTTAACTTTGATTAGCGATTGACTCTAGTCACGAATTCTCAGGGTAGTAGCTCATGTCCTAATACTCTTGAACCTTGTGCCATGCCTGCCTCCCTCTTCAGCCTATTCTGTGGTGGGCAGTTTCATGATCAGCCGACCTATGAATGAGTTGGGGCAGGAAACGCTGAGCATACAGAATTTATTCTAGGAATGCACCAGTTCTGCCAACGTTTATCAGAAGTCACATTTTTAAAGCTCTTCCGGAACCGAAGATGTCATTTGGTTTATAAGAGGAAAATGGAAGGCAAAAGCTTGCACCTCGTGTTCTATCTCTAAAAGAATCAAGGAGGCTGACATGTTGAGTAGAAGGTTTTTGCTTTACCCGAATAAAAGTTTAAATCTTTATTTTCATTGACTTGCCTTCTTTTTTAGACATTTCTCTACGATATAAATATAATGGCAATGTAGAATATCACTCTTCACACTTAAGATAGATCACGATGTTCTCTGGGAACATCCGTAAGGAAATGCGTTCAAAAAAGGAAAAGATCTTTAAAATATGCCAGTTATTCTATGGCATAATATTCAACACAGTTTATCTTCACCACAGAGGAAACCTTTTTTGGTATTCTTCCCTCTCTAAGACTTCACTCTATTGCCAGAAATGGGTTTTTTCCCTTCCTATGTAAAATGTGATCTTGGAGTTTGTGTGACTTGGAAATCAAGAATCGGCCAAGCACCTTGGGCGTCAGTTCAGTTGTGTTGCTGCCATTACAACATGGAATAAAGCCCACAGAGCCCAGTGAAAGAGGTAAGTTGGAAGGTTGTCCACTATTCCTTCCAGAGATCTTTGTCCCTATGATTGCAGGTCGTAATTTACCAGCTAACGTTCAATTGGTTTAAAAGCTGATTCTTCCTAAAGGTGTAGATAAGAGATGACTCCACACCCAGGTGGTGGTGGCACGTGCCTATAATCCCAGCACTCGGAAGGCAGAGGCAGGCAGATCTATGAGTTCAAAGCCAGCCTGGTCTACGGAGCCAGTGCCAGGGCTACATAGAGAAACCCTGTATTTGGGGGAGGGGGCGCACTCCACAAACAAAGCATTGTGACCTCATCAGAGCAAATAGCCTGCCAGGCAAGATACTCAGAAGGGGGAAAAGTGGTTATAGGAATTTTGGTGTTGCCTACAGTAGAACTAGCATCTGCTCTCAGCCTCACATGTGTTCAAAGGATCTTCACAGGAGGGAAAAAAAATCAGTATTAGTGACATCCCAGGAAATTCTAAGCAGCTCATAATTACCTATGGTCTGTATTCTTTCATTAATACATACTAGAGTGCTGGGATGTATAGTTCATTGGAAAAGCCTGTGGCTAACATGAAGGAGACCCAAATTTGATCTACTAGCACTAAAAGCAAAACAAGAGCCAAAAGTATGTAATAGGATGTTCCTGACATACTTGGGAGCCAAAAATGTGACTTTTAGGCAGCGTAGAGGCATATTATTATTTTCAGTGAGTATAAAGTGTTTTCTAAAACTTTTGACTGCCCATTATTTGATGGAGATGCTCATATTTCTTCTCAGAATGTAGCTTGTTAGTAGATAGGCAACAAAATGTCTGGTAATATCAAAAGGGAAAGAGGAAGTGAATCTCTAACTACAGGATTGGAATTGACGCAACCACATTGGAAAATGGCTCAGAAATAATGAAGTCAGTTACAGAATCTTTTGAAAAGCAATATTTGCAATAAAACATTAAGTAGTACTAAATGCAGTATGTTAATTCCACTTGGATAGTGATTCAAACACATTGTAAAAGACGTCTTTGAGACAATTGAAGCAAAGTAAAAATAGAGTGGATATTAAGGAATTGTTATTTAGCCCAGCAGGAGGTGGTATGAGCCTTTAATCCCAGCACTCAGGAGGCAGAGGCAGGCGGATCTTGATGAGCTTGAGGCCAGCCTGGTCTACAGAGCAAGTTCCAGGACAGCCAGGGCTACACAGAGAAACCCTGTCTCGGAAAACCAAAATCAAAACAACAAAAAGGGGAATTGTTATTTATATAAGATTTAATAATGGTATTCAGCTTTTTTAATTTCCACATCAAATAGAAATGACTATCAGCTGGCAAGTAGGGGCAGTTTGGCAATTCTTCCGCAACTCCTGAACTCCCCCACTCTCAACTCTTGTCAGAAAACAGGAGATTGTAACAGGTGGCCGGGTGTCTGAAGTCTCCCCTTCCAAGGGCACGGGAAACCTGAGATAATGGGGCTGAGCTAGCCGGTGCACAACCTCAATTGTCGGGAGGAAATATGAAACCCTCTGGTAATATTGAGGAGCCACAGAAGACCACTGGGTCGTTGCTGCAATTTTTATAATGCAATGGAGTTTATGGATGTTCTTGGTCTAGTGATTCACTGGACTGGAATGTCAGAAGCAGTCTGCTGAAGCGTTGCTTACTGGAGTATGAGGAGGCAGAGCGGAGGCCAGGGTCTTCTAACTGGAGTCTGTCTCCACGGAGCTGTTCATGGCTGATCTCACACCAGAGAAGTGGAGGCATTCAGCAGCAAACAGCTCACTTATTAGAGCATACAAAAGGCATTAAATGAGAATTTGCTTTTTTTTTTTTTTTTTTTTTTTTTTTTGGTTTTTCGAGACAGGGTTTCTCTGTGTAACAGCTCTAGCTGTCCTGGAACTCACTTTGTAGACCAGGTTGGCCTTGAACTCACTGAGGTCCGCCTACCTCTGCCTCCCAAGTGCTGGGATTAAAAGCATGTGCCACCACTACCTGGCTTTTACCAATTGAAATTTTAAATGATTTTAAATACCATTCTAAGGGGCAAGGAGCGTAGTTCAGTGATGGGGTAGTCTTGCCTGGCATCCTCAAGACCTGGGGTTCTAACCTCAGCACTGCAAAAAACAAACACAATAACCAAACACTCTAAGACAAAATTGGAACATCATCATTTTGAGCTTTAAATCACATTTGTAAATACATTAAGGAATTAAATTGGCTTCCTTGTTATTTATGTAGAAATTACATACCTGGAGTTTTAATGGTTCCCTGCAGCTCCCAGCACCATCATAGGTAAGTATATTTACAGCCAGCACTAGTTCAGGAAATGGCCAAAATTCAAACTTCAGTTTCCACTGCATATGCATTACTTTCACAGTATCATAAAATGCAAAACTTAGTAGTTGGTACAAAAGAGGGACTATCTGGACTTCATTCTTTTCCCTCAGCCCTCATGCCTAATCCTTGCTTATTTCTCTCCTAGATTTCTTCAGATATGCTCTCAGAGATTATTTGAAAAGGATGTGGTTCCTATTTTTTTCTATTAATCTCTTTAAAAATCAAATGTGGGGCTGGAGAGATGGCTTAGTGGTTAAGAGCACTGACTGCTTTTCCAGAGGACCCTGGTTCAATTCCCAGCACCCACATGGCGGCTCACAACTGTCTGTAACTCCAGTTTCTGAGACCCAACACCCATGGCAAAACACCAATGTACGTGAAATAAAAATTTAAAAAAATCAATTGTGGAGCTCCCATTAGAATGCCGCCATCATGGACACAAGTCCCGTGCACCCCATCAAGCTAGCTAGGGGAGCCAAAGCGCCAGTTCACAGGGGCAGTGCCTGCAGGTATACGTGGACTTTATGAATGGCACCAGTCCCCTATAATCAGCAACATGAAAGGCCACGTGGGAGAGGGTGATGTGCTTGGTAGCTGTGTGACCCTTACTTCTAGGTCCTGGATATCCACCACTTGGCCCACGGGATGACCTGCAGCTGTTAAATAAAGCATTTATATTGTGTGTTTAAAGGAATCAAATGATATAGATATTTATCCTCATACCCACAGATAAGTGAACTCCTTGCCCATCATCAAGGAAACTAATAATCTTTGCAACAGACAAAGACTATTACAGAAAAGCACAACCAATCAAAATGCAGAGTTGTACAGCCTAGCCCGAACTGAAACATCTACAACAGCATTCCTTCACCTAAGAGCCAGGGATCTTTGCTGGAGAGAGGGTGGAAAGACTGCAAGAGCAGAGGGTCAGGAAATTTGCAGTGAGACTGTGTCTCCATGTCAGAGAAGCTGCAACCACGAAGTCTCATCGATACGGCTTCCTAAACATAACCTGCATAAGTACGATACCAACAGACATGCTCATGAGTGGGAAAGGGGACAGGCCTCAACCCTAGACAAAGAACTACAGCAATTAAGGAATGATGAGAGCTGGAGAAATAGTCTTCTTTATCCAATACCAAATGGTCAGCCCTGAAAACATATATACAAGTAACATCATACGGACTGAGCAGGTTGTTTTTATATATTTAGAAATACACACACAGACACCAACAACAACAAAGAAAAACAAGCCATGAGTTTGAATGATGGCAAAAAGGGTACATAGGAGGGGTTGTAGGGAGGAAATAGAAGAGGGGAAATAATGTATTTGCAGTCTAAATAATAATATTAAATACTAGAGAAATTTTTTAAAGTCTCATGAGGGCAAGTAAAATGGCTGGTGAGGGGCACTTGCTGCCAACCCTCATGACCTATGTTAGATCCTCAGGACACACATGGTGGAAGGGAAAAACTGGCTCCTGTGAGTTGTCCTCTGACTTCTACACTGGTGCCCACACACATACACACATTACACACACACACACACACCATACACGCACATCATGCACATGCATCACACATGCACCAAATATTTGACACTTTTAGAAATAATAATTAGTCAGGTGGTGGTGGCCCATACCTTTAATTTCAGCATTCAGGAGGAAGGGGCAAGTGGATCTCTGAGTTCAAGACCAGCCTTGTCTACACAATGAGTTCCAGGAACTCACTGAAACCCTGTCTCAAAAAAACAAACCAAGTAAACAAATAAACAAAAAAACTATAAATAGATAGATAGATAGATAGATAGATAGATAGATAGATAGATAGTACAATGGAAACCATGGACCCACTACACAGAAAAAATGCACATACCTGTAAAATGTCTCATTACCTGATGTTATTGATGTGTTCGTGAGCAAAAGTGTGTAAAGCTCAAGATCACAACACTTTGACTTGAGCTGGCCATGTTGACCTACATCTATCATGTCAATGCTTTTAAACCTGATAGATGCTTTAAAGCAAGATAGATGATATAATAGATGATATATAGATAGATATTGATAGCTGATAGACAGACAGACAGACAGATAGATAGATGGATTCCATCACAAAAATAAATGAGTAAATTTAAAAAGAACACATACCAAAGATGGATTCTGTTCCAACCTCTTACCCATCAATGATTTATCTTATGTAGACAATTCCATGCTTGTTTGGTTTTTCTAGTTTGTATGTTTTCTTGTGGTACTATCTTTGTGTCACTGGGGCAGAATATCTCAGGAACTAAAAAGGTGGGAAGGCTGGGTTGGAGAAATGGCTCAGTGGTGAAGAGCACTAAGCTGCTCTTCCAGAAAACTTGGATTCAATTCCCAGCACCCATATGGCAGATCACAGCTGTCTGTAACTCCAGTTCTAGAGGATCTGACACCTTCACACAGACATACATGCAGGCAAAACACTAATGCCTGTGAAATAAAATTTTAAAATGTTTAAATGTTGGGGGGGGGAAGACAAATGAAAGGTAGGAAGGCTTGCTTTGGCTCACCTTTTCAGGTTTCATTTCATGAGCACTGGGACCTGTCGCTTTGAAATTATGGAAGCAAGTTGGTCACAGTGGAAGCTCACAAAAGAGGGGGCCTGTTCATTTCATGGCAGCTGGGGGACCACGAAGATAGAAAGGAGTCACAGCCCCGAACAAACTTAAATAAATAATAATAATGATAATTAATAAAATGGAAAGCAAAGACCTACTACCCTTCAAAGGCACCCCGCAGGGGACCTAATGTCTTTCCAGTAGATTGGCCTATAGGTTCTACCAACTGGGCTTCCAATGCATAGACTGTTGAGGGCCACACAGCATGTGTGAAAAGCTGTGGGTTGGTACCCAAGAAATGAGTGCTTGCCTGGATCCTTCCCAAGAGTCACCCTAAACTGATGGTGCTAACCATTCATGGCAGATACTGCTCACTGCTGGGACGGAGTACTGGTATGCTCTGGGTGGACCAGATGCTTTAGTTGGATTGCAGGGGAGTCTAGGAGTGTTCAGAGAGGGGGGAGCAAGGGTCTTTGGCGATTGTAGGACAATGGCTACTTACTAATCATTTTAGAAATATTTTGATTTTTTTCTTTTGTGTGTGTGTGTGTGTGTGTGTGTGTGAGAGAGAGAGAGAGAGAGAGAGAGAGAGAGAGAGAGAGAGAGATATGCATGTGTATATATGCATATTTGCTTGACTGTAGGCACATGTTGGGGTGTGCATGTGTATGTGTACATGTGCATGTGAACACCTGAGGTCGCTGTCAGGAATCACCCTTGATCACTACTGTGTTCACTGAGACAGAGTCTCTCCTCAATCAAACCCAGAGCTAGCTAGTTTAGCTAGGCTGCCTGCTCTGGGATCTCTCTTTGCCTTCCGAGGCTGGAATTATAGCACACATTTATGTGAGTTCTGGGGATCCGAACACCAGTCCCCAGGCTTGTGTGGTAAGTGTTCTAACCACTGAGCAATCTCAGTTAATTTTGGTGTGTGATGTTTATTCTATTTGTGATTTTTAAAAATTTTGTTATTTTATTGTATTGTATTGTGTTTGCACAAATATATATCTGCAGCCCATGCATGCAGTACCTGCCAAGGCCAGAAGAGAACATTAGATGCTCTGGAACTGGAATTCCAGCCATTGTGAGTTGTCAACTGGGTGCTAGGAATTGAACTCAGATCCTCTGAAAAAGCAGCAAATACTTTTAACTTCTGTGCCCTCTAGTCCTATAAGTTTTTCTTAATAATGAAGTTTAAAAATATATAAATAAGAGGATAAATGGAATAGAATTAAATGCTGAGCCATCTCCCTAACCCTGGATGTTTTCTTGTCGAGGCAATGGAAATATTCTTTTGTTTGTTTTTTGAGACAGTGTTTCTCTGTGTAGCCCTGGCTATCCCAGAACTTGCTCTGTAGACCAGGCTGGACTCAAACTCAGAGATCTGCCTGCCTCTGCCTCCCAAGTGCTGGATGGGATTAAAGGCATGCACCACCACCACCATGGTTGAGGCAATGGAAATACTATAAAATGAGATTGTGCTCATGGTTGTTGACCCAAGTGGAGAAGCTTACTAAAAAGTACTGAACTATACACACATGGTGAGTGTTTATGATATATAAATTATTGCTCAGTAAATTGGTTATAAAAAGAGAGAAGGTGGAGTGGTAGTGTATTCCTATGATCTCAGTCAGCATTCAAATTCACCAACCACTTCAGAGGTTGAGGTCAGCTCGCACTACACAGCAAGACCTGGGAGAGAGAAGAGAAAGGGAAGGAAGGAGAGGAGAGTGACGGGGGAGGGCAGGGAGGGAAGAGGAGCCACAGAGGAGTGCAGCTGTAGTATGAGCCACTCGGGAGGCTGAAGCAGGAGATTGACCTGGGCCAGGAATTCAGGGACCGCCGCCTCCTTCAAAACTATTTTAAAGGGGCTATTAGCTGTTTTTCATTTTGTATTTGTTGTTATTTATGTGTTGGTGTTGTTTTGGTTTGTTTACTTGTTTGTTTTCTGAGATATGGTCTCAGCCCAGGTTGACCTGCTTCCCTGCAGAGAGGAAACTGGCCTTGAGTTCCTGAACTCCCTACCTCTGCCTCCTAAGTGCCAGAATTACAGGTGAGTGTTTCCACACCCAGCTAAGGGAGAGCTTAGTTATTTTATTGAGCCTGGCTGCTGAGTCTCAGCCTGCATCCCCCAGTAACGGTAGCGGATGTACAACTTGTCAGACTGTTCTCCGGGTTCAGATTTCTTCACTGTAAAATGGAGTGTTGCATGTTTCTTCATAGCTATCCAGATGAATGCCTTTCCTTATCTAAGTATTCCATCTGCCACATTTGGTGGCTTGCATCTATAATCCCAGGTGTGAGGCAGGAGGCTGAGGCAAGACAATTGCCTCCAATTCAAGGTCAGGCTGCTCTACAAAGCAAATTCAAGGTGAGTCAGAGCTACATAATGAGACCCTGTCTCAACCAAAACAAAAACTTCAAAATTGTTCTCTCGTCACTTCCTTCTCTTTTTTCTGCTATACCCACCATTGTACCACAACTCATTCCTATAATGATTGAGTCTAAATGTGTAGAGATGTGTCACAACCGTTTACACAGCATTTACATGACATTACATAATGTGGAGCTGTTCTATAGTATATGGGAAGATATGTATAGGTCCTATGTAAATAATAAGTCATTGTATGTGGGGGTCTAGAGCATCTGCAGGTTCTATTATTTGCAAGACAGTCCTGGAAGCATGCTGCACCTTCTGCAGATACTGAGGGCCAACTGTGATGAGTGAATCATGCTGATACACATGGACATATTGATCAGTGTTACATCAGTTAAAGCAAGACAGCCGGATATTATGTGCCTTCTGAAGACAGTACAAGAGAAGGTTAAACAGGATGTGCTACAGCTAAAAGAATCTAATCAAGATTTTATGTCTCATGATCAGTGTTTATGGGAAATACAGGATGAGAAAGGTGCATAACAGAGGAACTTATTAAACCATAGCATGAGGCTGTGAATGGCCAAAGTCAGATTATAGGAAATTCATCAAGACAAATGACCCAGTTTCTTCCATAAATGTCATAAAGGAGGAGGATGGAAAAAAACCACATAGATTAAAGGATACTTAAGAGGCATAGTAAACAGATTCAAAATGTTAACCTTACTTGGATCCTAATTCAAGCAAAAGAAAGGCAAAGGTATTTTTGGAGCAATAGAGATTTCAACACAGACTGGATAGTGTTCTAAAAAAACACAGATTAAAAAGCCATTAGAAAGGAAATGTTGGAGACTGGGGTCGTAAGTGTGCCATTAAACACATAAGCATAGCTGGTGGTTTTTGAAGAAAAACAGTGAACAAAGAAATCTCAACAACGTGGCCAAATAAGAAATCTAGCTGCTGTATGGCTTGTGATAGGATCATGTCTCAATAATCCCAGCGTAAGATGAATATAGCTTATTCTTGTTGTTGTGATCTAATACCTGAGAAAAAAACAACTTAAGACAGGAAAAGTTCATAGTCGAGCTAGAGTCCATCATTAAAGGGAGTTATAGTGACTCTGTAGTGTGGAAGCATGTGACCTATGACCTTCTAGGCCATGCCCCCAACACTCACTTTCTCCAGCTAAGTCCCACCTCCTCAATGATCCAGTCTCTCAAAACAATGCCACCAACTGTGATCAAGGGCTTAAACACATGAGCCTGGGTACATTTCACAAGCAAACCATGCTGTTTACGTCATAATTTCCATAATCTTGACTTGGGGAGAATCCCCATGGAGTGGCCTTATGGAGGTAGAGAGAATGATTAGAATCTCTGGTTAGTGGTCACAGATGTAACCAGGCACATCTTTTTTTTTTTTTTCAAGATATATTTGAACCAGAACTAATTAGGTTGTTGACAGTTCTATAGAAACATTTTTAGCCTTATTGTGTATTTGGGCCCAGTTCAGACAGATATTCCATGCATACACCATTATTGGTAAAGGAAATGAATTAGAATCAGGACTGTGTGGCGAATGCTAAGTCAGAGGTGGAACACCTGGGAGGTAGACTGTAAGAAGATCAAAAGTTCAAGATCATCCTTGGCTACAGAGTGACTTCAGGGTTTGCCTGGAATATGTGAGACACTGTCTCAAAAACAACAACAGGAAAAAGAAAGACAGACCAATCAGAAGAATCAGAAGCCGGGCGGTGGTGGCGCACGCCTTTAATCCCAGCACTCGGGATGCAGAGCCAGGTGGATCTCCATGAGTTCGAGGCCAGCCTGGTCTACAGATCGAGATCCAGGACAGGCATCAAAACTACACAGAGAAACCTATCTCGAAACCACCATCCCTCCCCCCTCAAAAAAAGGAATCGGAGACTTGGGATTTAGTTGAGTAATACATAACTTGCCCAAAATGTGCCAGACCTTCAATCTGATCCCCAGAATGCATAAATACATGAATGAATGAATAAACAGCATGGAATCAGGAATGGAAGCTGTAATTTTATATACATCCTAGACCCTCAGGTTGAGAGTAACATTCAACAGATGATAATGGGTCTGAGATTCTTAAAATTCATGATTCAACTAGACCTGGACCAGGACTGAACTTAGGGGCTAGAGTATGCTGCCACTGCTGCGCCACGGTATTAGAAATAGTGGGTGGGACCTGGAGACTCAGTGGGAGCGCACTCGCACAGAACGAACAGAGCTCTAGATTCCATGGTTCTAAAAGAAATGGACTGAGGAGGTGCTCCACCAAACAAGAACTCTACAGGTACTCCACACGCACACGCACGCGCACGCACACGCAAAACCCACCAACACATATGTCTGATTTTATCAGTAACCCATGCTGTTGCTTAGAAATTATCTGAAGGTCAGCCAAGGTCCACCAGAATAGGAGACTTGTTCTATAGTATGGTTTTATTAGGAAGTGACCAAATCTTTGGGAGGTGGGGCTTTGTGGAAGGTCTTTTGGTCATCAGGAGCATGTCCTCCAAGGGTACTGTGTGACTGCAGTCTTCTCCATTCAGTTTATCTGCTCTGGCTCACATGACTGTTTAAAGTTTTATTTTTAAATTTTATTTAATGTTTTTTGTCTCCCCCAACTGAGTCTCAATTATGTAGTTCATCGGTCCTAGCACCTGCTATACAATTCAGTATAGTGTAATGAGGCCAGCCAAAGAAAGCCACCCTGGCCCTGAAACCAGAGCCAGTGAAAGAAACCCACCCTGGCCCCAAGGCCAGAGCCAGTGAAAGAAACACACCCTGGCCCCAAGACCCGAAGCAGCGAAAGAAAACACCCTGGTGCTGAAACCAGAGCCATTGAAAGAAACACTTTAGTCCTAAACCCAGAACCAAAGAAATACACCCTGACCCTGAAACCAGTACCAAAGAAACACACTTTGGCCCTAGAATCAGAGCCAGTGGTAGAAATACGCCCTGGTCCTGAAATTAGAGCCAAAAGACTAAAAGAGCCAGTGAAAGAAACACACTTTGGCCCTGAAACCAGAACCAAATCTGCCTTTGACCAACTAAGCAGAAAACCAACCAATCCCTGCACGAGATCTAGCCAATCTGAGCTCAAGGCCTGAAATCTGAACAATTCCCACCCTGAAAATCTTCTCCCTGGAAAAAACTCCGCCCCTAAGAACCCCTATATAAACCCTGCGCTGCTATCCTTTTTCCACCGTGGCAGAGCTGGACTCTACCTTCCCAGTAAATATCTTGAATAAGGTTTAGATGAGACTTTCTTTTGCCTTGCAGGAGCAGAGACAGAGCCTGGGCGGAGCTGAGTGGAGCGGAACTGTAACACTTTCACTGGCGAAAGCTTCCCCTAGCAGAGAGGAGTTGTTACACTGGGAGAGAACTGAGCAGAACTTGGCTGGGGAAACCCTCCCCTGCCAGAGCAGAGCTGTTACATTGGGGAAACCTTTCGGTGGAGCAAGGCTGGAAGCTGCTACGCTTACTGTGACCTGTGGTGTTCCTTGCCTCCCGATTGCCAGAATCCCTTTCCATCCAAGCCGCTGTGCTTACACTCAGGATACCTCAAACTTCTGGAAATCCTCCCCTAGCCTCCCAAATACTGAGATTGCAAATGTATGCAACTATTCCCAGTTTAAAAAGTAACTATTTAGGTGGTTGGGGATTTAGCTCAGTGGTAGAGTGCTTGCCTAGCAAGCACAAGGCCCTGGGTTCAGCCCTTAGCTCGGGGGGTGGGGTGGGGTGGGGTGGGGGGGGGGGGACGCGGGGACGGGACAACACGACTATTTGAATAGCAAGTTCCAGGCTATCCTGGACTCTGTCTCAAAAACAAATAAAAACAGTAGGTCGTTCACCATGAAAATTCCCAAGTAAAATTTGGAGATACAAACCAAAGGATGGGCCAGGGAAATGGTTCAGAGGGTAAAGGCTGAAGGACTCTAGGAGATCTGAGCTTGGCAAACACGGTGCTGTCAGGCCCTTCTGTCAGTTCCTTTAGGGTTCAGCTTTGCAACCACACTCCCCATGAATCCAAAGACCTTGTCTCCACGGAAGCTGCCTGGTGGGTCATGGGAATAACACAGCAGCCTCATTGCTAGTCCTTATTGTTTATGGTAGGAGCTAATCGTCTTCGAACTTGTGAGCACAGGACACACCACGATGAAGTTTGCAGTACAAGGGGATTTATTTGCCCCAGAAGCAAAGACGGGATGGCGGGGGGGGGGGGGGGGCAAGAAAGAGGGGGAGGTATATTTACCCCAGAGGGACAAAGCACTGCTTCTGGATAGAGAGGAGACAGACTTGGCCCTTAGGGAAGTGGCGGTTTATAAAGGAAAAAAGGAAAAGCGGGTGTTAGGATGAGTCGATTTGTTTTGACTAGGTATGTTTACAGGGTAGCCAAAAGGGGCTTTTGATAGCTGAGGTAGTCGGCAGCCTTAGGAGGAGGGAGTGGCCAAATAAGGGAATGGACCTTGGCGGCTAGTTTTAGGGATGTAATCTATGTTAGCAAGGCAGAGGGAAGGGAAGGGCGAGGTGTGCTGGTGCCGTGTTTGCCATGCTTGGGCCTGCGTGAGACCTTCAAAGGCGCCTCCCAAGCCTGATAAGACCCTGAAGAAGGAGACTGGAAAGACACTTCAGTTGTCAAAAGCAGAGGATCTGGCTTTGATTCCCAACACCCACATGGAAGCTCACAAGATCTCAAACTCCTGCTCTAGGGGATCTGATGCCCTCTGCTGGCTTTTGTGAGCAGTGCAGACACACAGTGAACAGACACCCACGCAGGCAAGACACTGGTTCACATCAAAAACAAATAAGTGCGCACGCCTTTAATCCCAGCACTCGGGAGGCAGAGCCAGGCGGATCTTTGTGAGTTCGAGGCCAGCCTGGTCTACAGAGCGAGATCCAGGAAAGGCGCAAAGCTACACAGAGAAACCCTGTCTCGAAAAACCAAAAAAAAAAAAAAAAAAAAAAAAAAAAAAAAAAAAAAAAAGTCCTTTTTTTTAAAAAAGTCCCAAAGAACTCAGACTAGGAGGAACATATATCAACATAAGAAAAGCTATATAGGGCTGGAGAGACGGCTCAGTGGTTGAGAGCACTGTCTGCTCTTCCAAAGGTACTGGGTTCAATTCCCAGCAACCACATGTCAGCTCACAACTGTATGTCACTCCAATATCTGACACCCTCATACAGATATACATGCAGGCAAAATACCAATGCAAATAAAATAAAAATAAATCATTTTTAAAATAAATGTTTCAAAAGAAAGAAAGAAAGAAAGGCTACATATGGGCTGGGGTGCACACATTTAATCCAAGTACTTAAGAGGCAGAGGCAGGAAGATCTTTGTGAGTTCAAGGCCAGCCTGATCCACATAGTGAGTTCCAGGACAGCCAAGACTACATAGAGAGACCTTGTCTCAAAGAAAACAAAACAAAAACAAAAGAAAGAAAGAATAAGTAAACAGAAGAGGAAGAAAGACTATATACAACAAATGAATAGCCATCATTATATTAAATAAGAAAAAACTCAAAATCAGAAATAGACACAACTGTCCACTTTCCCCGTTCTCATCCAATACAGTACTAGAAGTCTTGGCTAGAGCAATGGACAAGAGAAGCAAATAAAATGGATACAAGTAGTAAAGGAAGAAGCTAAAGGATTGTATGTAGATGGTATGAGTCTATACGTAAGAGATTGTAAATATGCACCAGAAGACTCTCGGAACTGACAACCACGTCCAGCAAAGCAGCAGTTAATTGCAGCAAACTCATCACACAAAATCATATATAGTCTTCCCATATACCAATGACAAGCTGAGAAGGAATTCAGGGAAACAATCTCATTCACAGAAGCCTCAAGAACAAACAGTAAACTTTGGACTATTCCTAAAAAAGGATGCGAAAAGTCTCTCGAAGGAAAAGTTTAAGACACAAAAGAAATTAAGAAAGACCTCCTATGGTCATGGGTTAGAAAAATAAATATTGCAAGATGACTGTCTTACTGAAAGCAATCTACAATTCAGTGCAATTCAAAACAAAAATTCTAGTGATGTTCTTCACAAAAACAGGAAAAAAATTAATTCATATTGAAGCATAACCCCAGATGACCAAAGCAATCCTGAACAAAAAGACTACCACTGGAGGTATCACCGTACTAGATTTAAAGTTATTCTACAGATATTACTCTGTAATAAAAACAGCACGGCGCTGGCACAAAACACACGCAGATAAATGGAATAGAAAAGAGGACCCATGCTGGGCAGTGGTGGCACAAGCCTTTAATCCCAGCACTCGAGAGGCAGAATCAGGCAGAGCTCTGTGAGTTCAAGACCAGCCTGCTCTACAGAGTGAGTTCCAGGACAGCTAGGGCTGTTACGCAGAGAAACCCTGTCTCAAAGAAACAAAAAAGGGAAAAAGGACCCAAATATGGGGCCATTCAACTACAGCCACCTGAATTTTGACAAAGGTACCAAAAATACACATCGAAGAAAAGACATCTTCAGTGAATGGTGCTGGTAAGCCTGGCTACCTGTATGAGGAAGAACGAAATGAAATCCGAATCTCTCACCCTGCACGAACATCAGTTTGTACAGTTTCTAACACCCACATGGCAGCTCATGGCTGTCTAGAACTCTGGTTCCAGGGGATCCAGTGCTTTCTTCTGTGGCCAGAGGGCAGCATGCATGCCTGTGGTGCACAAACACATATGCAGGCAAAACTCAGACACATAAAACCAAATAAATCTAATTTTAAAGAATGGACCATGGAACTATCCAGAGAGCTCTCAAGAAAACACAAATGATGAATAAGTATTTTAAAGGTACTCAATAGGCTAAGCCTTCAGGGAAGTACAAAGTCAAACTGCTTTGAGATTCCATTCCATCCGTCAGAAGAGCTATCATCAAGTGAATCCATGACAGCGAATGCTGGGGAGGGTGTGTGGGGATGGGAAAGCTTAGCCAAGGTTGGCGGGGGTGTAGATTGGTGCAGTCACTATGGAAATCAGTGTGGAGATTCTTCAAATACTAAAAATAGATCTACCATATGATCCAGCTATACCACTCCTGGGCATATGCCCAAAGGACGCTATACACACCTACAGAGACACTTGCTCATCCATGGTCATTGCTGCTTTATTCATGAGAGCTGGGAAACAGGATCAGCCTAATGTCCACCAACTGATAAGTGGATAAGGAAAACGTGATATATATATATGTACAATGGGATTTTTATCCAGCTGTAAAGAAAAAGAAAACGATCTGCAGGAAAATAGGTGAAAATGGGAAATGCTAAGTGAGATAACTTGGGCCCAGCAAGACTAAGTCTCATGTTCTCACCCATATGCGGATCCTCACTTCGAATCTCAGAGTTTGTATGTTTAATCTGGAGTGTCTACAGAGGTCAGGACGCTACAAAGAGGTCATGAGAGGGGGAGGAGATGCGGCACTACTGGGTGAGGAGAGATTAGAACCTACAGTATGAAAGCAGATGGGGAAGATCCTGAGAATCAAAGCTTTAAACCGATAAAGAGATGAAGTTGGACAGAACAGAGGAGGCAGGACTGGGCTAGCCAAAATCAAGGATGTAGGAAAAACCCTTCTGGAAACTCATTTGTAAACTAATTTAAAACTGTGATTTGTTTTTTTTTTAAAAAAAAAAAGGAGTTTGAACACAGGTATTCAGCATGGATGGACACTGTTTCCCATAGAAAGCACGGATTACTAAGTGAAAATCTCAGTGCCGGGCTTAGGTCAAAGAGGCCCCAAAGGCCGCCAAACAATACTGGCACTGTATGTTTACCATCATAACCAGATGGTGAAACTGTATTGCTGAAGACAACACATTTTGGTTATGGAACATAGAGAAATCAAGTTAGAACTGACCTGAAAACTCCCTCCCGGGTGGCTAGCTTTCATGGTGCTTGGAAGGTGCTATGCAGGCTGCTGGAGGAGATGGCTCAGTAGTTACCAGTGTGTAACACTCTTGCCAAGGATGTTGGTCCAGTTTCCAGCACCCACTTCCTGCAGCTCACAAACACTTGTAACTCTGGTTCCAAGGATTCTGACTGACATCTTTATCTGGCCTCTGGAGGCCCCTGAATTTATATGTACATACTCTTTCTTCAAATATACTTTAAAAACTAAAAACAGGCCAGGTGGGATGGTGCATGGCTTTAATCTCAGTACTCAGGAGGCAGAGGCAGGAGGATTTCTGTGAGTTTGAGGCCAGCCTGGTAAACAGAGCTAGCTCAGAACAATCAGGGCTACACAAAGAAACCCTGTCTCAAACAACAACAACAACAGCAAAAACAACAAACAAAAAACCTTAAAACAAATTAAAAAGAGGAAGAGCTCACTGTAGCCCCAGTTGGCCTGGAATGCAAGGCCACTCTCCCCCAAGTGTTGGGATCATAGGCATTAGCTACCACACCAGCCACCAACAATTTTAAGGATTTCAGGTTTTACCTATCCTGAACATGATTATCGTAGTCATCCCAGTAGCTATAAAGTGGGAACTCATTGTATTTTTTATTAGCATTTCCATATGACTAATGATATGAGCATGGTTTCACGTATCATTGGAGTAATTTGTGTATCTTCTTTGAGGAAATGTCTACTTAACTGTGACGGAGTAACATCAAGAGTCTAGATGGGTAACCAACAATCTAGAACATAGCTTTTGTTCCCTCCAGTATTTTCTGCAAAGTGTGTGTGTGTGTGTGTGTGTGTGTGTGTGTGTGTGTGTGTGTGTGTGGTGGCGGGGGTGTGGGGGGGCGGCTAGTCCATGTACAGACAATCCCAGTGAAACCAAGAGATACATATTTACAGAGGTGGATACTTAAATACATCAAAATCAAGGAGAATAAACAAGGCCTAAAATAACAACAACAAAAAAACAAAACAAAAAAACCCTCAAGGACCCATTAGATGATAATTAAGATACTGCCTTGCACATCAATAAATTCGATCCAATGAACACATTGAATGCTTACTACTATGCTAAATACTGGGGAAGAAGAAATAACTACTACCTCAAAAACCAAACATACCTATTTCCAATTCTTAAGATATACATAGGACCAAAATCACCATTATGATAACTGTGCTCAAAAACAAAAACTTGAATTGTAGTGTTTCATTAGTTTTAAGCCTTTTGACTCTAGTACAGCCATTCCTTAAGCATGTAACTAAACAAGTTTAGAAATGGATCCTCATGAGGGGGTGTCTTCACTGTTAAAAGCAGTAATTTTAGCCGGGCGGTGGTGGCGCACGCCTTTAATCCCAGCACTCAGGAGGCAGAGCCAGGCGGATCTCTGTGAGTTCGAGGCCAGCCTGGACTACCAAGTGAGTTCCAGGAAAGGCGCAAAGCTACACAGAGAAACCCTGTCTCGAAAAACCAAAAAAAAAAAAAAAAAAAAAAAGCAGTAATTTTAGCCGGGCGGTGGTGGCGCACGCCTTTAATCCCAGCACTCGGGAGGCAGAGCCAGGCGGATCTCTGTGAGTTCGAGGCCAGCCTGGGCTACCAAGTGAGTTCCAGGACAGGTGCAAAGCTACACAGAGAAACCCTGTCTCGAAAAACCAAAAAAAAAAAAAAAAAGCAGTAATTTTATGCCCAGAATAGGAAGTCTTTTGATGTGATATTAAAAACAAGCAAACAGTTCAACATACTTTAAGCACAGAATTTAATTAAAACCTATCATACTGTGGGCAAAATAACAGAACTTAAATTCTGCATTGTAAGGCAAGTTTCACAAAGCATTTGAGCTGGGTGTTGTGGCTTACACCTGTAATCCCTTTACTTGGGAGGCTATAAAACAAGATGATCAAACCACATTCAAAGTTAGTCTGGGATGCAGAATGAGACCCTGAATTCCCTTCTTCCCAAGGCAAACAATTTAAGGCCTACCAGTCAATGTTTTCACAAAACCAGACAGGTATATTGAAGTCATATTAAACCTGATTATTTTTATTTCCAAGGTTGGGCCTGCATTTCTAAATTTGGTTCTGTGTTACAACATGTTCTTGCACTAGGTTTGTGGCTACATTAATGTTATGTAGAAATATCCACTGAGATTAAAACCATCCATTTTGGAAGGATGCTCACAGGTTATCTATCGGAAGATGAAACAAAGTATTCCTTTTTTGTTTTTTGTTTGTTTGTTTTTCAAAGCAGTGTTTCTTTGTGAAACAGTCCTGGCTGTCCAGAACTTGCTGAAACAAGATATTCTAAGATGAGGTGAAACATCTCTTCTACAGGAAGCTTCAGAAGTAAACAACTCAAAAGCTTCAGGAAGTCCCTAAAACTGACCAGATTCACCAGTGCCTTCCATTCCCAAGCACAAGGGGTAAGGACTGCTGAGACGTGCTGGGCAAGCCTCTCAGATGCAGCCGAAATCGGCTGAGCTGAACTGTGCATGACACTTATCAGTCTGTTGAGCTTCCTGCAGGTTGTGCAGTGTGCTCCGTATTTCCAGCTTTCATGAACTGTCACTCATGCTGGGCGGGCTTCTGGTGATGGAGGCATCTTTGAGTAATTTCTGCTCCTGTAACCCCTCACTCATGTTCCTATAATGTCAGTAAAACTCAGTAGCTCACCATATTGGATACTGGTGGTAACTGCACCCTGTCATTGCTTCCTTATCTGGAGTGAGTAGATGTTTGCTCACATCTCCCCAGAAATGTCACACAACTAGAAAGCTGTGTCAGTTCCACTAACTACGTACTGTACTGATGCAGGCTTATCAGGTGTGCTTACTGCTCTTCCAGATGACGATCCCAGTTCATTCCCAGTACCCATACAGGCAGTTTACAAGCCCCAGGGAATCTGACACCCTCCTTTGTTCTTTGATGGCACTGCACATACATGGCACACACATACACACAAATAAGAAAATAAATCTAGCCAGGCAGTGGTGGTGCACGCCTTTAATCCCAGCACTCGGGAGGCAGAGCCAGGCGGATCTCTGCGAGTTCGAGGCCAGCCTGGTCTACAAAGCGAGTTCCAGGAAAGGCGCAAAGCCACACAGAGAAACCCTGTCTCGAAAAACCAAAAAATAAAATAAAATAAGGTGGAGGGCTGGAGGGATGGCTCAGAGGTTAAGAGCACTGGCTGCTCTTCCAGAGGTCCTGAGTTCAATTACCAGCAACCACGTGGTGGCTCACAAACCATCCATAATGAGATCTGGTGCCCTCTTCTGGCCTGCAGGGATACATGCAGACAGAACACTGTATACATAATAAATGAAATCTTTAAAAAAAAAGTGGAATGTAATCACCATACATTATGTGTGTGTGAAATTGAAGACAGCGATGTTCTAAAATAAAAAAACTGGCTGTGTGTTGAGGGGGGTTGTATCAAGGAATGTAGCTGGGGCATAAACTGCTTGCTAGAATGTGTGAAGCCCTAAGCTTAATTCCCAGCATCTTGGGGGAAAAACCCAAAAGATTTGGCTAGACAGACATACATGAAGAAGTCATGTATGTTAACTCAGGAAAATTAGTACATGTATTAAAAGTAAATTCCAGATTGACCTCATATTAAACATACTGGTATAAAATCGCAACATAAATTTTCTTTTGCATTAACAGTTATTGAGAACCAGAGCTAGAACTGGACAATATCTCTGTGTAGCGGGCAATAAAAAAGCTACCACAAAGACTTTGCTACAAGTCCTGAGCTCAATCTCCAGCACTACAAAACAAAAAAACTACAGTACTGTACAGTATCAATATGTAATTTAATACCTAACCAAGGAAAAGTAACAACAAAGCTCCCACCAAAATCAACAGTAATATTTCCTGTCTAGTTCACAATTCTTGTTACCTATTATGTTACAACCTTGGGGTAGTAACTGTACAGTCTCCCTCACTAGAGACAGCGTGGCAGGGCTGGGCACAGTGGTGCCCACCTACAGTCTCAGCTACTCAGAAGGCTTGAGGCAGAGCTAATGAGTTAGTGTCAAGACCGCCTGGAGAACCTAGAGCCTGTTTCTTGTAAGAAAAAGTGAGGCTGGTGGTATAGATATCTTAGTCACACAACACACATTTGGGCTGGAAAGACAGCTCAGTGATAAGGAGCATGGGATGATCTTGAAGAGGATCCCGCTTCCATGGCCAGCACCCACACTGTGGCTTCCAACCATCCATTAACTCTAGTTTCAGGGGCTCTGACATCCTCTTCAGAACTTGGGCGCCAGGCACACACATAGTGCACATATATACAAGCAAGCAAAACACTCATACACATAACATTATTATATTTTAAAAGGAACACACACTGGGCTGGAGAGATGGCTCAGAGGTTCCTCCCGAAGTCCTGAGTTCAATTACCAGCAACCACATGGTGACCCACAACCATCTAAAATTAGACCTTGTGCCTTCTTTTGGCATGCAGATGTACATGCAGGCAGAACTCTGTATACATAATTAAAAGACAAAAAAGCACACACACACATACTCAAGCCTGTGTTTGACATGCCTCTCCAGCCCCCCTCCCCCAAAGTTGTAAATATAATAGTGGAGAACCATGGATTTGTCCAAGGTTGCAGGTGCTACATCAAAATAGTTTTAAACTAATAGGAAGACACAATCTTAACACAAATATGATCAAATAAAACCAACAAGACAACTTAAATGTTTTTTTGTGTGCCTCCTTGTACCATGTGTGTGCAGGCGACACAGAGGAAAGCTGAGGATGTCAGAATCCTGATGCTGGAGGCAGTTATGACCTGCATGGTGTAGGTCCTCTACAAGAGCAAGTGCTCCTAACTGCTGAGCCCTCTCCAGCCCCATAACGTTCACGTTAGCACTGCTAAATGTGGATATATTCAAACCTTGTTCATTTATATTAAATTTCCTGTTTCAACAGGAATTACATCAAGTCTTTGATAGCAATTTAATCTCACTCAACATGTCCACTCATTTTAAGTAACTAACACTAATCCACACATGAGCTCTTCATGAAACTGAGTGAGCTGAATGCATATTAATTCCATATAATGTCAATAAGAACCTATAAAGGAAATTATTGATAACTACAAAGAAAATGGAACTTAAAAACTATAACCCAACTGATGCAAAAAAATTTTTTCAGTGCTGGGGATAAATTGAAGGGCCTTGAATGTCAGGCAAGTGTTGGCTCACTAACCTACACCTCCAAGCTCCAGGATAAATGTGTAAATCAAAATATAACTTTATAGTATTATTTTCTACACAGAAAAAATATGGGAAAGTTTACATCTTGATGCTATATAAAACTACCTTAAATTGAACCAAGCAATTCAATCACACAGCAGTAAACAAGTGTTCATCATACCTTTTCAGTCAACACAGCCTTTATTAACACAAAGTACCATTTGCTGCACCATATACAAATTGGCCTAGTGTGTTGCAATTCTGATGCCCTGAAGTTAAGGTTACTTCTGGACCTAACACACAGAGTAACCCACAAATACTGGCCCAGGCTAAATTGTATTTCTAGCTATTGCCCCCTGAAATCCATCTTTTGGCCTTTGATTGCACCTATTTGATACAAAGAGCAAATCCATGTTAGCTAGAGATTGATTGGAGAGCCTTGTCATGGTAGCACTACCACTGAGTTCTAAATACCCCCAGCCCAGAACACAACCCTGTGCTTTCCTTACATCTGTAACTATGTGCCAGTATGCCTTGAAACATTACTAAAAATAACCAATTTACATGTAACCTATTGTCAATATGCTAGACAGCACAATGTGCAGGTTTTTAAGAGCAAAGGTTGCTTTTATGATTTCCGAAGCTTCCAGGAAAACTGACCGGTAATAAAGCAGTCCTAGGAAGAAAGTGAAGGCTTGCAATGACAAACCTCAGTGACGGCTTGTCCATCACACTCACTTCAGTGACTCCTTGGCGTTTCCGGGTGTTTCGTCGGCTCAGAAAAAGGCTGAATGACTGCATCACGAGGTGACTTCAGAAGACCTACAGCTTTACTATAATCAATGGAACATACGCTAGTGGAGGGGGGCTAGCTAATGCACTACAGGGTTCCCACCACCTCCCTCATTTCTATTGTACAGCATTCCAATAATGCAGGAAGACTGGAAGAGCTCAGAATACCTAGATTCTAAGTTTAGATCAGTTCATGAAGTGTTGCAGGACACATTTCAACACATACAAGTGTAATCCCAAGAGACCACGAAGAATGAGAATGCAAGGGAGCCAGCGGAAATCATGCTTTAGACTGTTCAAAACGCACAATGCACAGGGACTCGTAAATTATCATTTACTTGACTAGATGGCTACAGTTCAAACAGTTTCTATTCCAAAAGTTGTACCTGATAATCTTCCAAAATTGCTTTTAAATAATGTTCTTAAATTGTAGCAATAAACAAAACACAAGATGCAATTAAACAATATTGCAGTTTATCAAAAAACACATAAGAAATTTCAACTCTTATTCTGAGTTACAAAAATCAAGGTTTGGCTAAGTTATAAACATGTTTTTTCATGTAATTATTTGCATAACTCTAGTAATGCTCAGTGGCTGTAAGATCAGAACTGGTTCTTAAAAAAACACTAAAAACATAAAAATACTTAGCCCCTGTATTTACCTGTAGAATATGCTCATTTATGCTTACATTCCAGGATAATTTGCTATATTACTTATAATTTTAAAGGTCACATCCAAAGGAGAAAGCAAACCACCTACAAACTGGCATTATTTGTTTATTTCTTGGTTTGTGAACGTCCTTAATTTGTTGATGTAGCAAACAAATTTCAACTCTGCTATGCAAATGACAGTAGGAATCTGCTCAGCAATTAACTTTAGAGTTCAATTTCATACAGGCAACATGCTATATGTGGAAAAATGACTAACTGAACTACAGGTATTAAATACTGAAAAAATGAACAGTTTATTATAATTTATTCTATTTAACAATCTAGGAAGTTTGCAGCCATCAGCAGCTCCAGTGCAATTTCAGGTGCAATCGGGAATTCAGGAATCTCGGTGGAGCTGTTAGTGTAGCGGACCTTGTAGGTAAAATACATGCATACTTTCGATAGCACGTGCGAAGGGATCTCTCTGAAATTGACCTCATTGGTTTCATTCTCAGCAAACTGCCCTGCAAAACAAAAAAGTTAAGTATGTTAGGGGCTGCACAGTGCCTCTTCTTGTTCTCAAGGGAATCTTAACTCCAACTACACCTCAGGATGTGACTGTACTTAAAGGTAGGGTCTTTCAGCTAAATTCTGTTAACAAGGTCTCTAGGACAGGAACACAGTGCCACTGGCGTTCTCATCAGAAGAGACTAGACACATACAGATAGAAAGAGACCTCTTAAGACAGAGAGAAGCAGACGTGGAGACAGAGCCCATTACTCAAAGGCAAGTACTCAACACTGTCAACTCTTTAAAGTTGAACACTTCAGAACCGTAGGAAAATAAAGTTCTGTACCTAAGCCACGTGGTATGCAGCACTTGGTTAGGCAGTAAATTAATAAATGTTTAAAGATCGACTGTGATTGGCACCAGATTATCTACCTGATTTCTCAGTAGATACAACACTTTAAAAATCTTTAACACGGCCGGGTGGTGGTGGCGCACGCCTTTAATCCCAGCACTCGGGAGGCAGAGCCAGGCGGATCTCTGTGAGTTCGAGGCCAGCCTGGACTACCAAGTGAGTTCCAGGAAAAGGTGCAAAGCTACACAGAGAAACCCTGTCTCGAAAAACCAAAAAAAAAAAAAAAAAAAAAAAATCTTTAACACAAGCCAGGTGGTGTTTAACCCCTGCCCTCGGGAGGGAGAGGCAGGTGGACTGAGTTCCAGCCTCTACAGAGTTCTAGGGACAGGTGCCAAAGCTACAGAGAAACCCTTTCTCTTTCTTTTTTTTTGAGAAACCCTTTCTCAAAAACAAAACAACAAAAATCATGAACACAGTAGCGTCTGAAGGCTTTATGTAATGGCACACGTGTACACCTTCAGCACTTAAGAGGCTTGAGGCAGGAGGGTTGAACTGAGGCTGGCTGTTTGAACTGGTGTTCAAAATCAGCAGTTGCTAAGTAAATACAAATAAAATCTATACTGAAGTATCACTTCGAAGTCAGACCAGCTAATAATGGGCCAGAGATGGCTCAGGAGTCACGAGCTCACTGCTCTTGCAGAAATCTGGGCTTGGTTCCCAGCACCTACTTGGCACAACCACCTGTGACTCTGGTTCTAAGGCATTCGATGCTCTCCTCTGGCTCCACGAGCTCATGCATGAGATGCACATAAACTCATACAGATACATACCCACATATATACATAGATACAGTAAGGAAAGAGATAAACCCAGTCAGGGTGTTTTATAAATTGGAAGACCAATGTGTTGTCAATAAAAATAAGTTTTTGTTTTTTTTTTTTGCCCGAGCTGGGTGGTGGTGGTGCATGTTTTTAATTCCAGGACACGGGAGGCAGAGGTGGATCTCTGTGAGTTCAAGGCCAGCCTGGTCTACAGAGTGAGTTCCAGGATAGGCTTCAAAGCTACAGAAAAACCCTGTCTCAAAGAACAAACAAACAAAAATACAAAACAAAAAAAATTTAAATGATCCTACCCCAACAAAGACACTTTGGTGGCTCCTCGAAAACATAACAATCATATGACCAAACAGTCCCACAAAGCAAAAGCTGGTGTTTTAAACAGACACTTATATATACTTGTATCTACAACAAGAGCACCGTTTATGGTAGCTAAAAGGTAGACACAAAATGTTGAAACCCAATCTAGCATATTCCTGACAGAATAGTACTTGATGGCTCCCCTACCATGGGATTGTACTTTGTTTGAATTATGCCATGTAGAAAGACACAGAAGGTCAAATACTGCATGGATTCCAGAATAGGGAGATCAGAAAGCAGACTGGGCACAGATAAAGCTCAAAGAGCATAGGGTTTCCTTTTGGGGAGATTTTCTGGAACTATATATTTGTGATGGTTGTTCATACTGTAGAAGTAATAATTGGGGCTGGAGAGATGGCTCAGGGGTTAAGAGCACTGGCTGCTCTTCGGAGTTCAATTCCCAGTAACCACACGATGTCTCACAACCATCTACAATGAGATCTAGTGCCCTCTTTGGTAGTGTGCACTTTCTGTAGTGTGCAGACGGACACTGTGTGTACATAATAAATAAATAAATCTTAAACAAAGAAGTAACAATTGTATTATTTGAACTTTTTGGAAGCTGGAAAATATTTACTCAAAGGACAAAGAATGCTAAAGGTCAGAGCCAGAGTGGTGGTCAGGTCTACAGTCCCAGCACATGGGAAGGTGAGGGAAGGGCAGCTGTTGAGTCTGAAGCCAGCTTGGCAGCATGGCTACAGAATTAAGATCTTGACTCCAAACAAAACTGGAATGCGAGAGGGAGGTGCATGGGGGGCGGGTAACTTCTAGGAATAAACTTTTTATTACAACAGTATATGACAACCACAAACTAACGTAGAAAAAATGCACAGGTTTCCTATTGCAAAAGAATAATTAGGATCTTACTCAAACTTGCACAGAAATAACTGAAAACTGATTTTTCTCAATATAATGTAATCATGCAATGGTGGGAGCTTCCTCCTTCTTCTCCCCCCACCCCTCCACCCGTGTGTGTGTGTGTGTGTGTGTGTGTGTGTGTGTGTGTGTGTGTGTGTGTGTGTGTGTGTGTACCTGGCTTTTTATGTGAATTACATGGAGATCCTAACTCACGTCTATATGCTTGCGGCTACTTTACATCCCCAGTCCTTCTTTGTTTGGTTTTAAGACAGTGTCTCAACTATGTTGCCCAGGCTGGCCTAAAACTCCTAGACTAGAAGCTATCCTCCCAAACCTCAACCTCTCAAGGAGCTGGGACTAGAGGCATCTACCACTGCAACTGCTTTCTCCTCCTTCAAATGCTGTGTGTATCTAACTGGAAAAACATTTATTAAACATTAAAAGGACATATGAAGGAAAAAACACTATTACCTACCTGGTCCACTCAACATGGCCTTTATTGTTCCTGATGTTAACGCATGTTCTCTTTTTACAATAAATTCATGCCCATCAGAAGATATTAATTTGACATACATGGCGTCAGGGCCTTCACAGCCACCATAGGATTTCTCCTCTCCATCTGAAATAAAGCAGCACAATAAATTTTAATTATATAATGCACTAAAAATAAATAGGTTGAGCTGGGCGGTGATGGCACATGCCTTTAATCGCAGCACTTGGGAGGCAGAGGCAGGGAGATCTCTGCGTGTTAGAGGCCAGCCTGGTCTACAGAGCAAGTTCCAGGACAGCCAGGGCACTACAGAGAAACCTGTTTCCAAAAACAAACAAAAACAACAAACAAATAAAACAAAACCCAGGTTGTCCGGGAACTAGGGACTATGCTTAGTAGTAGAGTACGTTCTTAGCATATGTGATGCCCTGGGTTTGACTACTAAGCGTGGAAAAAGGAAAAAATCAAATCAGAGGTGAGTGTGTACAGACACCACTGACTGTTGTCACTGTTGCCTTCACTAGTTTTCTGCTCAGGATAAAATAAACAAGTAACAATTAATAATAATTGGGACATACATACTTTTAAATACCAAGGTCTTTTCTCACATATCTTTTAATTACTTTTATTGTTACCAATATATGAAAGCATCTATGGTTTTAATAAAATGGCCCTCATAGGCCCACAGGAAGTGGTACTATTAGGAGGTGTGGCCTTGTTGGAGGAAGTGTGTCACTGGAGGGTGGGGAAGATAGCTTTGAAGTCTCAGAAGCTCAAGCCAGGCTTAGTGGCTCAGTCTCTTCCTGCTGCCTGCAGATCAGGATGTAGAACTCTCAACACCTTCTCCAGCACCATGTCTGCCTGCATGCTGCCATGCTTCCTGACATGATGACAATGGACTAAACCTCTGAATCCTAAGCCAGCCCCAATTAGATGCTTTCCTTTTTAAGAGTTGCCTCGGTCATTGTGTCTCTTCACAGCAACAGAACCCAAAAACAGCACCTTAAATCTTATTCTAAGAATTTAGGAAGCCCTATGGAGTAGAAGGATGAAGATGATTGTTCTGTTCAGCTACACACATCCAGTTAACTAAAAGAAATCCCTAAGCTGGGCAGTGGTGGCACACGCCTGTAATCCCAGCACTCAGGAGGCAGAGGCAGATGGATCTCTCTGAGTTCGAGGCCAGCCTAATCTACAGAGCTAGTCCAGGACAGGCTCCAAAGCTACAGAGAAACCCTGTCTCGAAAAACCAAAAAAAAAAAAAAAAAAAAAAGAAAGAAATCCCTAAAATGAAGATTAATATTAAAACCACCACTGCAGGGCTGCAAAGATGGCCCAGTGATTAAGAGCATTGGCTGCTCTTCCAGAGGACCTGGGTTCAATTCCCAGTACCCACATGGCAGCTCACAACTGCCTGATAACTCCATTTTCAATGGATCCAACACCCTCACACACACATGTAGGCAAAACATCAATGCTTGTAAAATAAAAATTAAAAAAAAAAAAAAACCACTGCTGTCAAAGATGTTTCATGTGAAACTAAACCCATAGAAACAATACAAATTTTAGTCTTTAAAACAAGTAGCTAGCTCTCAAAATAAGCATAATGAAAGAGTTTCTCTCCTGAAAAAATAGGTAACTATTAAAAGACACTAAAGACACAAGTTAATGTAATAAATGACATTTGCTTAAACTTGGATTAAAAAAAAAATAAATCTGCTCTGAAGAACAATATCAAAGTTTCTGGGAAATGTGAATAGAGTAAATAATCAGGGGATACAAGCTGTACCTACAATACTGTGAAGTCTATAAACACAGTAAAATGTTGACAATGGCCCACAAATGTAAAAACAATATGTGTATATTGTTTAAGTATATGGATATGCGCATGCCACAGGACATATGTGCAGGTCTGAGGACAACCTTAGCTGTTAGCCCTCGCCTTTCACTTTGAGACAGGGTATTTCTGTTGTTCATCACTGCATTCTTCATGGTAGCTGGTCTGCAAGCTTCCTGAGATTCTGTGTCTGCCTTCCTTCTTGCTGCAGGAGCACTGTGTGCCACTGTGTCTGGAATTCAAATTCAGGTCCTGATGCTGGCAAACCAAGCCCTTTACCCACTTATCTCCAGCCCCCGATGAAGCTATGACACTGTATAACTCTTGTAATTTTTTACAGTAACTCAAAGATGTAAGTTCAATTTCTAAACTAGACTATGAGGCCAGCCTGGTCTACAGAACTAGTTCCAGGACAGCCAGGGCTACACAGAGAAACTGTCTCAGGAAAAAGAAAAAACAAAAAAACCCTCAAAAGTTAGCATTATTTCAAACTGAAGCTAGGCAGGATGGCTCATGCTTCCAATCCAAACACTCAAAAGACAGCGGCTCAGGCTAGAAAGACACTCAGTAGTTAAGAGCACCAGCCGCTCTTGCAGGAGACTTGGATTTGATTCCCAGCACCCACAATGGTAACTCCTGTTCCAGGGAATTCCAGATTAAAAAACAAAGCTGACACAGGACTGATGAGGACTTTGAGGCTAGCCTGGGCTACCCAGTGAACACACTAAGAAGTTCATTTACATTTCTAATATTTGCACGCTGTGATGCCTGATTCTGATCATCAACTTGACTGGACCGAGTATTGCGTACCTGGTAAGACCTCCCTTTTAGTGTCTGCAGAGTCCTAACCTGGCTGGCTCCAAGGGGCTCTGCTCTAAGGAAGAGCTTAACCACTGAACCCAGTGGACTACTGGAGGTGCAGTACTGTGGAAGGCAGGCTCTAACAGGAGAAGGCACTTGGGAGCTCCACTCTGTCCTTCCACTTCCTGTGGACCAGCTGAGCACCTCTGCTCTATCACACACTCCTTGTTAGGAATCCAACACCGGAAATGGAAAATGGGAGCAATACCACCTTTCTCTCCCAAGTTTTTTACAGGTATTATCTGGTCACAGGGTCAGGATAAACACACAACTTAACATTCTGCATATCTGTTGTTAAAAGTCTCATTTTTTTCCCCCTTTTTTCTAGACACTTCTCTTTGTAGCCCTGGCTGTCTCAGAATTCACTCTGTAGACCAGGCTGGGCTGGAACTTGGAGATCTGCCTGCCTCTGCCTCCCAGGAGTGCTGGGATTAAAGGCGTGTGCCATCACTGCCCAGTGTAAAAGTCTTATTATTAAGTACTTACAAAATACTACAAATTTTAGTTGACACAGTATTGTTTCTGTGTATTGTTACCTTTCAGACATACAGAGTAACAAACTGTTCATGTAAACATTAATTTCACTTTAGCCATTTTCTTATTTTCATTCAATGACTTTAAAGGCCACCCCGCTTGGTGTATATAGTGTATGGGTACATAAAAGTGTGCTCATCTGTGCAACAGGCCACGTGTAGGACCGGTGCCTTTAGTTGAGAGGAAAAATCAGCTCCCACTAATGGATACACAAAATTACCTCTGTTAACTTACCCATTATGTTCTTATAAAATTCTACTTGATCCCACAGGAACTTTAGTAGTTTCCTGAAAGTGTAACAAAAACACAAAGATTAATGTTGCATATGTATTTTCCACACATTACTATTTACTGTGTTCTTGGTGCTAATAATTTCAGGATTCTCCCTCCTTATAGAATAAGTTGATTCCAACAAACAACCTGTCAACAGGAGGCACCAAGACGCTTTGTGAACTTGGGCAGCTGGAGTCTCTGAATTTCAGAAAGATTACTTTAAAATAAGCACTATAAACTGGCTGTCAAGGCAAGCACTACGGCTAGTGGTAGTGTAAGTGTGCAAAGCTCTACTAGGTGCCAAATCTACCCACGGGAGTAGCAGGAGAGCCCATGGAATCAGATTCCCATGGAATCAGGCATGGTAGCAGGATTGCTAGTCTATAGACAGGCTGGTCTAGAGAGGGAAACTTTCAAATCAAAAAACCCACAACAACCCCAACATCTGTAGGGATTTCGGTGTGGCAGAGCACCTGTACCTGTCTTGTGTGTGCAAGGAAGGTCCTGCCTTCCTTCCCAGCACAACACAATGTGACTGACGGTGCTGCTGCTGAGGGCCATGTCAAGAATAAAGACAAGGAAAAAGTGCTGCTTATTCAAAATGCACACATAAACCATAAACACAAACAACCCAAACCAAAGGATCAAAAACTGTACTAAAATATTCTAAATCACTTCTTTCCCTGCCAAGAATCTGAAGAAAACTGTGGATCCTGTTGTCATCAGAAAACCAACTGGTGTTTTCCAGTGGTTTCTAGAAGGTGGCCTCCAAATTCTTTCATTCATGCTACACCTACAGTCACATTAAGCAGCTGACAGTCAGCCTCTGGCTACTTTAAGCTTACTGGGTGGGCTTTTTCTAGGCCTTGACAACAGAATGAACTTGACACAGAATCAGGCACAAGACTGACTTCAGCCTTAACATTTCAATCATGCTTAATAATGGACACTGAAGCCATGTCAACTTCTGACACTAGTATTCCATGTGCCTTCCTTTAAGTCAATGAAGGGGGAGTGCAGAAAGCTATCCTGTGTAGATACCAAGCAAATGTGGTTTAGACGAAAGACTATATAACATAGCCAATGACATGAAGTACCTTCCATGACAGGAAGGTAAGGCTTGTTTGCTAATTACACAACAACTGTGCACATGTGTATTTTACTCTTCCATCCCTTCTACACACACGGTACTAAAGTTCTGAATTAACAATGAAAGGTTAAATATTAAAAACTTGGGCCAGGCAGTGGTGGCACACACCTTTGATCCCAGCACTTGGGAGGCAGAGGCAGGCAGATCTTTGAGTTCGAGGCTAGCCTGGTCTACAGAGCCAGTTCCAGGACAGCCAAGGCTACACAGAGAAACAAAAAACCAAACTGAACAAAAAAGCCTTGGAGGTGGGGTGCTGGAGACACGGTTCAACAGTGAGGAGCACTTGCTGCTCTTCCAAGAGTCAGGGTGATTCTCAGCACCCACATTGTGCCTCACAACTGTAACTCTAGTTACAGGGGATCCAACACCCTATTTTGACCTCCACAAACAAACACCTGCACACATAGAGGATATTATTATTTATTTTTACTTTCTGTGTACAGGCGTGTTGGTGCACCACGTGTGTTCTGGTGTGCTTGGAGACCAGAGAGGGTATCAGATCCCCTGGAACTGAACTTAGATACCTGTGAGCTGCCATAGGGGTACTGGGAATCTAACTCAAGTCCTCAGGAACAAAATCTCTAGCCATCTTTCTAGTTCCTAACTTCAGAAATCTTAAATTTAACAAAATAAAATGATTCCCACAAAGGCATTTTTTCTCAATAATTTGTACCATGTCTAATATGAGATAAAGCAGAGTAAAATAATAGATAAATAGATAAAGCAGAGTAAAAGAATAAACAATAACTTATGGGCTTACTTACTGGTGATCACTGTAGTAACTACCTTTCAGGTACGTTATTTTCTTTAAAAATAAATCTCCCACAAGAGTATTATTCCTCTAGAAGCTTCTACAATTTAGGATTCAAAGCTTGGTAGATTTGACTTTACAATTCTCTTTTATTTTTTGGTTTTTCAAGACAGGGTTTCTCTGTGTAGCTTTGCGCCTTTCCTGGAACTCGCTTTGTAGATCAGGCTGGCCTCGAATTCGCAGAGATCCACCTGCCTCTGCCTCCCAAGTGCTGGGATTAAAGGCGTGTGCCACCACCCAGGACTTTACAATTCTTATTCCCTCCCTCCATCATTCAACTTGGCCACAGCCCTCTACCACCTACAAGGTTTCTCTGTGTAGCTGGACCAGGAAGGCCTAGAACTCAGATCTGCTTGCCTCTGCTTCCAAGTACTGGATTAAAGGCATGGGCCACCATGTCCAGCTTTAACTTGCTCATAATTAAAACAAACAGACGAACAAACAAATCTCCAGGTGAATTAATTTTCTACTTCTAGAAGTTGATGCTATAATTCTCTAACAGTTCTCTAAAATTTAAAAAACCATACTTCATATCAATTTGTGATAAAAGGCAGTTTAAAAATTCACCAAACCATTATATTTCCTGTTTATATTCTTTTGTAAACATTCTTTTTAAAAATGAAAGAAAAAAACATGTTAGAAAGTCTTGAAATACAGGAACTTCAAGTGTCAACTCTTCTATCTAGATAATCTCCATAGTAGAACACCTAGGTTGTTTATTTAACCAGCAGTAGCTAAGCAACCATGCAAAGTCTCATCTGGGAAAGCCTCTGGGAAGCAACGATTTGTCTACAGACTTAAAGTAGTGGAGAAGCCCTACCACCATCAACATTATTTTAAAAGCTCCTCTTTAAAAAGTAACTTTAGATTTTATGTATATGAGTGTTTTGCCTGCATGTATGTATAAATACCACATGCATGCCTGGCACCTGAGTTCTAGATCCCCTGGAACAGGCATTACAGATGGTTGTGAGCCACCATGTAAGTGCTGAGAGTGGAACTCAGGTCCTTTCCAAGAGCAGCCAGACATGTGAGTGCTGGGAATTGAACCTAGGTCCTCTGGAAGAGCAACCAGTGCACTTATAACCTCTGAGCCATCTTTCCAGCCCAGCTGTGTAGAATTTTATGCACACAACACACTTATGCTTTTAAAAGCTGCAGAGATTGTATGGAGAGTATTTATGTCTGTTTCCCAGGTTTTTTATAGTGTATCATTTTACAGTTATCATTGGGGGTACCTGGGTGAAGGGTACATAGATCTGCTCTGTACAATTAACATCTATAGTCATTTTAAAATAAAAAATTACAGTGGGGGGGCGGGGGGAGCAGCCAGTATTCTTAACCACTAAACTATCTCTCTAGCTCAAAGTTCCCACCTAATTCGTAAGTAGATGTTTATAAAATATGACATGATTAAGTGAGAAACTCACATCCAGGAACTCAAATTTGGAGAAAAATCTGTTTCAATATAGCTACAGTCACTATGTAACTGGACTTCTACCTTTTAGAACACTGACTAACAATTCTGTAATAATAAATGCTCTTACATTTAACTCAGTCTTAACTTTTAGTCAAAGCTGGGTGTGGTGGTATACACTTGTAATCCCAGAACTCAGCATGTTGAAGCAGGAGAGTTTGAGGCCAACCCAGTCTCAGTAGACCAAAAAGCACACCAAACTATCACCATCAACAAGAATACCAGATACACTGTCAAAACTAATTCAAGTTCTTTTGATAAGCAGATGTTACCCAAAGAGTAACTATCCCAAAGAAATTAAGTGTGTAGCTACAAATCTTGAACAGATGTTACATGAACAGACACAGTGATCTGGGTGATTGATAAGAGGTATTTTACCAAATTGAAAGGTCAGAGGGATCCAAGGAAAGTGCGAGGTACACAGATACACAAGAGTGACTGAGTGTTGTTGAAAACCAGTTTAGAAATTCACTCACCTCACAAACACTATATTAAGGAGTACTATGCCAAGTGTTGTCCTGGGTACTGGAGACAGAGAGAACAATGATTCTAACCTCCCCAGAAAAAACAGCAGGGTCATGGGGCAAGAATGAAATCCTAGCTTTTGAGGTGGAAGCAGAATTACCAAGAGTTCAAGGTCTGTCAAGATTACTCTGAGTTATTAGGCCAACTAGAACTACAGGGCAAGACTGTCTCAACCACAACTACACCCATTCCCACCAAAAAGGGATGTGGAGGTGCGGGCGTACCAGAAAACCAAACCAGAACAGTGTGTAAGATGGAGTTCTCTGGGGAAATGAAGAGTAAGGCAGGAGGGAATGAGGACAGGGAAAGAAGGCTGTTTCAAGAGCTTAGGGAATATTGGTCTTATCAAACATAATAATGCTGATTGACAAAGAACTGAGACACAGGTCAAGACAGGCGTTGGGGCTGGAGAGAGAGTTGATCTCTAGCACCTACATAGCAGCTTGCAAGTGTCTAATTATAATTAAACACATTAAAAAGGGTAGAGAATCGGCTGAGCAGTTAGCAGCACATACTGCTCTTGCAGAGGACCTGAGTCTGATTCTCAGAACCTGGATCGGTTGGCTCACAAGCATCTGGAACTCTATCTCCAGGGGGTGGGGAATGCCCTCTGACCTCTACACACAGAGACTTATAAATTTAAAAAGAAACCTGAAAGAATCCCAAAGAGTTTACATACAACACTTGGTAAGTTGTGAACCAATAACCAGCACTTCCCTGTCCCATCCTCGTCCTTACACTATCCTAAACTGCAGGGGCAGCCACCTCTCTACTGGAAGGGCCGGTCAGACAGTAACCATCATGTGTAAAGTCTGCTACAGCTACTCTGCAACCACAGCCCTAAACAAGCCAGCCACAGACGAGAAGATGTAAACTAATCAATGTGCCTGTGTTCCTGGAAAACTTCACAGAAGCGGAATTTAGAAATGCTACACTACAGACTAGTCTTTCTTTGGATTTTTAAGATACATGTGGACAGGGGTAGTGGCACATGTCTTTATTTATTTGTTTGTTTGTTTAATTTAATTTAACTTTTTTTTTTTTTTTTGGTTTTTCGAGACAGGGTTTCTCTGTGTAATTTTGGAGCCTGTCCTGGATCTCTGTAGACCAGGCTGGCTTGGAACTCACAGAGATCCGCCTGCCTCTGCCTCCCAGTGCTGGGATTAAAGGCGTGAGCTACTACCTTTAACCAAAAAAGAAAAGAATTGAGTGATATTCCATCTCCCATCTAAGGACGCTGCTTGTCATCATACTCATTCTCGTGCCCCTCTTTCTGGTATCCAACCTAGCACTTCACAAATGCTAGGCACATACCTTTTTTTTAATCACTGAGCAACACACTACCATTTACTCTTTTTTTGTTTGTTTGTTTTTTTTTGTTTGTTTTTTGTTTTGAAGCAGCTTCTTCCAGGACTACCAAACTGGCCTAGAATTCAAGATCTTTCTGCTCTTAGCAGACAGGCCGACACCTCTTCATCAGGTTAAGTTCCACTCACATATTTTAACTTCTTACTTTTTTTTGAGACAGGGTCTCACTCTAAGCCCTGGCTGGCCTCAAATTTTGCTATGTAGACCAGGCAGGACTAGAACTCACATGCCAGTCTCCTGAAGGGTGAGGTGTGCCACCAGCTCAGCTTTCATACACTTGTTATATGTAATTGTTTTGTCTGCATATGATTGCACTCCATGTGTGTTCCTAGTGCCTGTAGAGGCCAGAAGAGGGCATAGATCCCCTGGAACTGGGGCTAGTCAGTTGTGAGCTACCACCCGGGCTCTAGAAATCAAACCCTCCCTGGTCCTCGGGAAAAGCTGCCAGCACTCTACCACTCCAGCCCTTCACCCACATCTTAACTTTCCTATCACCAGTCTTCAAGAAGCCCCCCACCCCGCCCTTTTGGTTGAGACAGGCCATGGCTTTCCTGGTACTACTCAAGAGGTCCTGTCTCCACTGGGATGAAAGGTGTGAGAGGCTTTGAAGAGGCTCATAATCAGACAAGGTAGAGTAGCACAGGCCTAAAATCCCAGCACATGGCAAAAGAACCAATATCTAATTTTACCTGCTTTTCTTGATCAGTCTGACACCATCTATCTGGTGTCCTCCAACCCAAGCATTTAAATATCATCCATAAACACCATTCCCATATTACCTCCCTAGCTCTACACCTATTCCTAGCCCCAGCCAGAAACATCCAATTTCCTCTACACAGGCTGGCCTCAAACTGTCTTAATGAGTTATCAACTAACTCCCACAAAGAATTCCTTATACACTCATCAGAAACCAATACTCCCTTTCAGAATTTCAGTAAATGGCACTACTGTTCACAAGATTGGTACGGGGGAAAAAGTTGTTTTTTTTTTTTTTTTTTTTTGCATTAGGAATAAAAGACAAGAGCTATTTGGCTTCCAATTATATTTCAAATCAGATGACTTTCCACCTATTTCAACTCTACATCCCCAGTTCAAGCTAGTTGTATTTTAAATGAGCTATCTAAAAAAGCTACCATACCCAGGTGTGGTGGTTCACACCTTTAATCCCAGCAATCTGGAAGCAGAGGTAGGTGGATCTGAGTTTGAAGCCAGCCTACTCTACAAAATAAGTAGCAGACAGCCAGGATTACAAAGAGAACCCTTGTCCTTGGGGGGAGGGGCTTCAACAATTTCCTTTAGCTGGTCTATTCTCCACCTTGTCATCTCAGGAATACATTAGATTCATCTTTCTGCACAAATATAGAAGAGCTTAAAATCTGTATTATACACTCCCTGGCTAGCCACCCTTATCTCATTTTCTTACTCTTCCTTCAATATGTTCCAAACATTTTTTTTTTGTTGTTTTTGGTTTTTTGAGACAAGGTTTCTCTGTATAACAGTCATGGCTGTCCTGCAACTTGCTTTGTAGATTGGCTGGCCTTGAACTCACTGAGATCAGCCAGCCTCTGCCTCCCAAGTGCTGGGATTAAAGGCGTGTGCCACCACTGCCTGCTCCCTGGTATTTGACTAGGTCAAGTTCTCTCACACTTCAAGGTCTTTGGATTTGCAGTGACTGCTGCCTGAAGTTCTTTTCCTTTAACTCTCCCTAATTACTTAGGCTTGTAGGTCAAACATCAAATCCTGATGGTGCTTCCCTGATCCCTGATCTTGCTCTATTTCCTTTTATTTATTTATTTATTTATTTATTTATTTATTTATTTATTTTTTTTTTTGGTTTTTCGAGACAGGGTCTCTCTGTGTAGCTTTGCGCCTTTCCTGGAACTCACTTGGTAGTCCAGGCTGGCCTCGAACTCAGAGATCCACCTGGCTCTGCCTCCCGAGTGCTGGGATTAAAGGCGTGCGCCACCACCGCCCGGCTCCTTTTTTTTTTTTTTTAAATAGAGAGAAGATCAACAGGGCTTCACTACATAGTCCAGGCTGGTGTGGAACTCCTGTCAATCCTCTGCCTCAGTCTCCTGAATGCTTTGATTAAAGGTTTACAAGTTTCTGACATCACACCTATCCCTATTGTTTTTCAAACTTATTACCTAAAACTGCATATGTATATATTTGTGTATGTGTAGATTTTCCAGTATTGGATGTCTTTGTGTAGTTTTACTTAATAGAGGAGCAGTAAAGCATCTGAAGGGTATTAACACATCCAAGCATACATTTAAAGACTTTGCTGCTTACCTTCCAATCTGACACATTCCTCCCCCGCCAAAAAAACCCCAACTTTTCCTCAAGCATTTCTTAAGATCTGCACAATTTTAAGAACTTAATATATAGGAATATCTGACTATTCACATCGCAGTATTACCATCTAATAACAGATTCTCTCCATTTGAAATAAATGGATAAAAGCTGGGTGTGGTGGTGTACACCTTTAATCCCGGTAATTGGGATGCAGAGGCAGGTAGCTATGCAGGTCTACATAGTGAGTGCCAGGCAGGCAAGCAAGGGCTACATAGTTAGAGGGCCGGGTGGCACCTGCCTTTAATCCCAGCACTTGGGAGGCAGAGCCAGGCATATCTGTGAGTTCAAGGAAAGCCTGGTCTACAGAGCAGGATCTAGGACAAGCACCAAAGCTACACAGAGAAACCATGTCTCCAAACCCCTGCCCCCCTGCCAAAAAAAAAAAAAAAAAAAAATGGATATTTGTGTATTTTTTAAAATGGCATTATGAGGGAATAAACCAACAATTTTTGTGTGTGTGGTGCTGGAGAACCAACCCAGGACCTTTTGTATATTAGGCAAACATGCTATATCAAGATACAGTCCTAGCCTGGCAGTTATTAGAGAAATGACATACTTAAGATGAGAAGCCATTATAAATTAAATAGGGGGATGAGGACACAGAGTAGTTGCACTCCAGAGTGCTGACTCAGGGCAGCTGAGGTCCAAGGTTAATTCCATCCCAGCATGTTAAAAAAGGGGAGCAAGCTTGGTGGCCCACACCTCTAATACCAACACTTTGGAAGCAAAAGTGGATCTCTGAGACCCCTCAGGTTTACAGACAGGCTTCCGTGCCAGTCTATAGTACCCTGTGAGACTCTGTCCCCCCAACCCGAACAAGTGGTAAATAGCAATCTCAAATCAATAAATAACAAGTATCGATGGGAAAAAAATAGAGTCATTTTCCTCATCACTGTATTACTAGGATACTTGTGAACTTCAACCACTCAATAACATGAATTATATCATAACGTAAATGAGACCAGGTATTTATCATCTTAGGTCATTTAACAGAAAATAAAATGCAATTTGGGGACTAAAAAACAAATCTGACACTTTGAACAAAGTTGTAAAACCATTTCGATGGCTTTCTACACTGGAAAGTGCAGAGTAGCGATGCTTCCACTACAGACACAATTTCCATGCTCACAAAACTAGAAATTTCAGATCCTTAAGAAAAATTAAATAGGCACTGTACTTGGCACTAAATACTTCCTTTCAGATAAAACTGAGAGGCAGATAGGTGCACAAATACCCCAACCCACCCAGTCAGGCAGGGATTACCCAAGTTGCCCAGAACGTAAACTTTTTTTCCGGGTCCTACAGCTGAAAGGGGCGAGGGCTCTCTCCTGCGACTAGCGACTGATTTCAACAGTAAAACAAATCTAAGCGCACCGGAGGAAGGCAAAAAGGAAAAGCGACCCGGCTGCCATGCTCTTAACTCCACCCTCCCCGCGCTGCGCCTGGAAAAGGCCCAGCTCGCCCCCACCTCCTGTCCGGCCTCCTCCTTCCAAACCCACCGAGCTGATGTAGTTAAGGTCCCGCCGGAGTCCTCTCCCCTCCCCCCAAACCAGGAGCTCGGGAGGCCGGAGAGGCTCAGAGCTTCCGTTCCTTCCCCGCCCAGACGGGAAGGGGTGAGCGGAGGGATGGCCACTGCGCCCAGCCCCAGCCGCCCGAGCTCTCCAAGCGAAATCGGAGCCCCGCTCCCACCCCAGCCCGACACTCACTAGCCAGTCCCGCAGCCACCGCGCCGTGTCCCCACGTACCGCCACAGACCCTATTCAGGGCCGCCCCCCCAACCCCCAGCTGCCTACCCCCGTGGGTTCCGGGGCACAGGAAGGAACTACTTCCGTCGCGTCACAGCCGCCTTCTGCAACGCGCGGGAGATCGGTACCTGGCAAGGCGAAGACACGCTCTGCAAATAACTTGTGTCGGTAGGAAGTGCGTTGTTGTTCTAACCCTTATCTTCAGGAATACAGTCCAATTTAAGAGATAGCGTTAGCAAATCTCAACCAATGAGAAGCTAGGGCTTCTGGATTCCCAGAATGCAACGCCCTCCTGAGCCAATTTCTGCAAGGAACTGAACCGGTGCGGGCAGAGGTGCATTCTGGGATATGTAGTTTCTTACGAAGTTATGGTTAGGGTTAGGTCCCACGTGACATTGCATCTTGGGACTTGTAGTTTTCCGTGTAGAGGGTTGAAATTTTGATGGCTTTAAAGCTTGGCCCCTGCTCTCGTTTCTGTTTAGCCAGGAGGTGGGGGATGTCAAAGGAAGCCTAAGATGTGGAAATGCAGTATGTGTACAAAAGATCGTATTCTTGAGGAAGCGGCATCTGGCCTTTTGTGATAAGTAATACACATCTACAAGCATCTTAACAAGCTCGCGCAATGTGTTTGCCTCATTTCCTCTCTTCCCGGTATAGGTCCGTGTTTACCGAAACAGGCCACGCCCACCCGCCCTGCTCTCCTTTCGCCTACAGAACAGCTGCCTGCCACCATTACTCTAATCTGCGGAGCGTACCATTCTGCTCCTCACCCCCAGAAGCTCACCGCATTCCCGCACCCCCACACCCAAGGCATTTCATTGGCTTTCCCGTGGTTGCCCGGGGACCTTTCCTAGAAAGCTGGAAAAACAGCTTAGTCAGGTTTCTTTTCTGGTGTTTCATGAAATGGGCTTGAAAATGTAGATTCAAAATACTTACTCAACTAGTCGCAGTTGTGTAAAGAATGTCCACCAAAGGAAATATGTACGTGCGATTTGGAGTTCCTGGAACTAATGACGTTTTCCAAAGGGGCTTTGTTCTCGACTTTTTGAGCCAGGGTCTCTCAGTGTAACTATGTAGCCCAGACTAGCCTCGTATTTGGGTCAATCCTATCTCCTGCCACCATGCACAGAATTTCCCGATGTAATCCTAGGCTGCCCTCCAACTCCAATTTATAATTCTGCTGAAATTACTAGTGTTGGCTACTGTGAATGGCTCTGAAAGTTATTTTTTGGTTTGGTTTTGTTTTGAGACAGGGTTTCTCTGTGTAGCTTTGTGAGCCTTTCCTGGAACTCACGCTGTAGCCCAGTCTGGCCTGGAACTAAGAGATCCGCCTGCTTCTGCCTCCGGAGTGCAGGGATTCAAGGCGTGCGCCACCACCGCCCAGCTGGTTTGTTTTTTAAGTTGATTTGCAGACAATTAAAGGCTAAAATGGAGCACATGGCCCTGAATTAATTTTCAAAGGCTTTGGAAAAAAATAAAAGTGTTATGGTTGTAGCCATAGCTCAAAATGGTTTCATGGGAAGAGAGGCATTGGGTTGCAGAAGATAAAACTAAGGGGAAAATCTGAATAAACCTAGTGAGACCTGAGTTAATCTCCCTTTAGGCAGTAAGGGTGGGGCCCAAGGTCAATTATGTTTGACTCTGGATCCATCCATCCCTTAGGTTGGGGGCTAAAGAGGCAAGCATAAAGTGGGTGGATTTGGCAGGTAAATTCTGCAATATGCTGAAAAATAACAGGATTCCCTCTTAAAAGACACATAAAAGGCCACTGGACTGGACAAAGAGGCACTATTCCTTTGTTGGAGCTCCCACACTTAGGAGAAATGTACTTTTGGCTAGGTGTGGTGGCACATGCCTTTATTCCCAGTTCATGGGAGAGGCAGGTAGATCTCTGAGATGGAGGCCAGCCTGGTCTACATGGTGGCTCTCTCAAAAAAGGAAAGAAAGAAAATCGACACCTTTCCTGCTCACTACCTTGAGTTTCCATGCACCTCCACCGCCTGGCTTTCTTGGGCCCCGTTTAAGAAGTAAAGTCACATTTTGCCTGAGGCCAACCAGGGCCCAGCTGCCGATCCTGAAAAACCCAACAACTTGGAAGTGTTGGTGAGCAAAACGAGGACCTGAGAACACAAAGGAAGGAGCCGCCCAGCCACCGAACCAGATCACCAGAATCATAAGTCCACCCTACACCGACTGGGAACAGGTAAGCCCCCATTTCCAGACCGGCAGACCAGGTCTCTAGACCCTAGGCCCCAGCCATCAGAGTCCCAGAAACCAGAGAACTGCCTTTCCCTGCTCCCCCACCATAAAAACCCAACTCTTGCGAACCCAACAACCACTGGAGCCATAAGCCCACCCTGCACCAATTGGGAACAACTGCTCCACCAGACAGAACCCACTAACACTCATTGGACTAAGGTGCTCCCAGAGAAACAGAGCCCAACAGCACCAATTCGACCAAAAACTCCTAGTGGACCAAGACTATCAGTTAGAACAAAAGAGGCATCTTCAGACACAGACACCGCCTGCACCAAGCGGAGGAAGAGCTGAGTAGATGCTAGTGCAAAAATACAGGCAACAACATAAAGACCTATATGACATCATCAGAACCTAGCGATTCTACACCTGCAAGACCTGAATATACCAAGGTAGAAGAAGCAGAAGAAATCAATCATAAAAATGACTTTTTTTCCTCCCTTAAAGAGGAAATAAAAAATTCCCTTAAAGAAATGGAAGAAAAAAACAAACAAAAAATTGGAAGAAATCAAAGAAAGCCAAGAAAAAGTAATTAAACAGATGAAGGAAACAATTCAAGATTTGAAAATTGAAATTGAGACAATAAAGAAAACACAAACTGAGGGAATGCTGGAAATAGAAATTCTGACTAAACGAACAGGAACTACAGATGCAAGCATAACCAACCGAATGCAAGATATGGAACAGAGAATCTCTGACACTGAAGACACAATAGAGAAAATAGATTTGTCAGTCAAAGGAAACACTAAAGCCAAAAAAGTTGTAACACAAAACGTCCAAGAAATTTGGGACACCATGAAAAGACCAAACCTAAGAATAATGGGGATAGAAGAAGGAGATTACCAACTCAAAGGCACAGAAAATATATTCAACAAAATCATAGAAGAAAACTTTCCTAACCTAAAGAAAGAAATACCTATGAAGATACAAGAAGCTTACAGAACACTGAATAGGCTGGACCCCCCCAAAAAAAGTCCCCTTGCACATAATAATCAAAACACTAAACATACAGAACAAAGAAAAAATATTAAGAGCCACAAAGGAAAAAGACCAAGTAACATATAAAGGCAGACCCATCAGAATAACACCAGACTTCTCAATAGAGACTATGAAAGCTAGAAGGTCCTGGACAAATGTTATGCAGACGCTGAGAGACCACGGATGCCAACCCAGACTAATATACCCAGCAAAACTCTCAATCACCATAGACGGAATAAATAAAATATTCCATGATAAAACCAGATTTAAACAATACCCATCCACAAAGCCAGCCCTACAGAAAGCAATAGAAGGAAAAATCCAACCTAAAGAAACTAAACACACCCATGAAAACTCAGGCAATAGATAATCCCACACCAACAAATACCAAAGAAGGGAAACACAACACTACCACAAAAAAATAACAAGAATTAACAATCATGGTCATTAATATCCATCAATATCAATGGTCTCAACTCACCTGTAAAAAGACACAGGCTAACAGAATGGATACGAAAACAGGATCCATCCTTCTGCTGCATACAAGAAACACACCTCAACTTCAAAGATGGACACTATCTCAGAGTAAAGGGCTGGGAAAAGGCTTTCCAATCAAATGGACTTAAGAAGCAAGCTGGTGTAGCTATCCTAAAATCTAATAAAATAGACTTTAAACTAAAATCAAGTGAAAGAGATCGGAATGGACATTACATATTTATCACAGGAAAAATCCACCAAGATTAAGTCTCTATTCTGAACATTAATGCCCTAAATACAAAGGCACCCACATTTATAAAAGAAACATTATTAAAGCTTAAATTGCACATCAAACCCCACACACTAGTAGTGGGAGATTTCAACACACCACTCTCACCAAAAGACAGATCTACCAGACTGAAACTTAATAAAGCAATAAAGGACCTAACAGATGTTACGACTCAAATGGACTTAATAGATAACTACATGGGCTGGAGAGGTGGCTCAGAGGTTAAGAGCACCGACTGCTCTTCCAGAGGTCCTGAGTTCAATTCCCAGCACCCACATGGTGGCTCACAACATCTGTAATGAGATCTGGCGCCCTCTTCTGGCCTGCAGGGACACATGCAGGCAGAACACTGTATACATAATAAATAAATAAATAAATTTAAAAAAAAAAAAAAAATAGATAACTACAGAACATTCCACCCTAACACAAAAGAATGTACCTTCTCAGCACCTCATGGAACCTTCTCAAAAATTGACCACATGCTTGGTCACAAAGCAAATCTTAACAGATACAAAAACATTGTGATAACCTCCTCCTGTATCTTATCAGACCACATGCCTTAAAGTTAGATTTCAACAACAAAAACTATAGAAAGCCTACAATCTCATGGAAACTGAAGCACCAATGGGTCAAGGAAGAAATAAAGAAAGAAACAGACTTGCAAACAGCAACTCAGCTCTTACAATAAATGGAAACTTATTTCTAACAATAAAGCATAATGGCTCCTGCCTTCAAAATGGAGTTAGGCAGGTTCCTCAGGATCTTTAGGGACACACTTACATTTTTTTTTAGGAAAAAACAACAAACAATTGTTTCATACCCAGAAGCATTTCTGTACCCTTTTGTACCTTCCATCTCTATGATCTATACTGTGTCCCTGTTTTTCTTAAAAGAAAAAATTAGATATGTGTGTGTAAATGTTTTGTCTGTATGTATACCACATGCGTGCCTAGTTATCATGGCGTCAGAAGAAGGCGTCAGATCTCCTGCAATTAGAGTTATGAGTTACAGGAGATTGTGAGCCACCACCATGTGGGTGCTGGGAATTGAATCCAGGTCCTCTGCAAGAACAAGTACTCTAAACTGCTGAGCCACGGCTCCTATCTGGCTTCCCAAATAAGCTGAATAGTCAGCTTATATAGGCAGAAAGAGTATGGCAAGGATGTCTACATTAATCATGGCAATCTTTTATGAAAAAAGAAGGACTGTCCACCATTCAAGGCAGCTTTTTCTTTTTTCCCCTTGATTTTTTGAGACAGGGTTTCTCCATGTAGTTTTGGTGCCTTTCCTGGATCTCACTTGGTAGCCCAGGCTGGCCTCGAACTCACAGAGATCCGCCTGGCTCTGCCTCCCTGAGTGCTGGGATTAAAGGCGTGTGCCACCACCACCCTGCCTTCAAGGCAGCTTTCACGCAAATGCAGGTCAATGCTTGCACCAAACTGGTAGTCTGGCTCTAATCTCAGGCTTTCTGCTGGGCCGCTGGGAGAAGTACACCTCTGCTCCAGCTGAAAATGGCTTAGAGGTCATCTAGAGTTCACTAAGAGGGAAAAAGCCCAGTGTAAACTAAACAGTTGTGACTGGGGTAGTACCTTCAGGAGCCAGAATTGAGCTTTGGCAACAGGCAGCTGTTGTCATGCCGTTTTTTCAAGGCATTTGTGGAGTGTTCTCGGCAGCCTGAGGACATTGGGGCAATTTGGCTGGCTCTTTAGCTTGATAAAGCCTGTGTTCGAAACATCCAGGGCACTAGGGAATCGACCAAGAGTTGTCAACTTATTCAAAGGAACAGTAAGCACAGAGAGGATTATTTAATAAACATCGGCTTTCATCATTTAATAGCGTTCCAACAATACTTGATTCCTGCTTAAGTGCACCGGGGAGAGGTGGGTTCCTCTAATTCGTCATCTCTTTCCAGCTAGAGCAGTGGTTTTCAACCTTCCTAATGCTGCAGCCCTTTAATACAGTTCATGTTGTGGTGACATCCCCCTCCCCGCTATAAAATTATTTGCTACTTCATAACTGTAATTTTGCTACTGTTATGAATGGTAATGTAAATATCTGATGTGCAGGATGTCTGATATGCAACCCCCAAAGGGGTGGAGACCCACAGGTTGAGAATGCTGAGCTAGATGATCATTTTTCCAGGTGCAGCTGACTGTGAGGTTGATCTGAAAACATTGGGAGGACAGATTTACCAAGTTCTCTTTTGGAAACGTATGTAGCATTTTGTAAAGCAGTGTATTTCTATTATAATACAACAGCAGTATTTCTAGCTTATTTTTGGGTGTTTGTCCCATTACATATTAGCATCATGGTTTTCCAAATTTATCCAGTAACTGTGCTGCCTCTATTACTAAGTCCTGGCAATAGGCACTAATTATCCTCTGCTTTGCGGGGGTGGGGGGTGGGGGGGAAGGTATACAGTGTTGATACAAAAACAACTCTTACTTCAAAGGAGATAAAAGATGGTGGAGGGGCCCCAAAACAGCTTAACTACCCAGCTGCCATGACAGGCTTAGGGACCTAGACACAGCTTCTGTGACAGGCTTATTGGCAGATCCAGGAAAAGCCTTAAGCTGATACCACCCAGGGATGAGGAAATACCTAACATCCCAAACATTGCAACCATTAGATAAGGTGGCCAGACATCCCTGAGTCTAGCACACACCTATTTTTGTTTTACAGATACCCCTAGACAATTGTCAGCCAATCAGGGTCCTGAACCCTGGAAATTCCCTCACCCCAACCTCTGCTATGATAAAAACTCTGCCCCACCTGAGCTTGGGGCTCTCTGTTCTCACCGCTTTGTCCAACAGACAGAGAGACCAAGCTCAGAGCTTGAAGATAATACTCTTTGCTTTTACATTTGGGATTTGGTCTCCATGGTGGTCTTTTGGGGGTCTCTGAAATCTGGGCATAACAAGATAATTTCCCCGGGAGCCAAATGAGTGACCATGGCCCGGGAACACAGATTTAGGTCACCCATATTCCATGTTCCAATGTGGAAGTATTTTCATGAAGCTTTTATAGCAACAGAATAAAATGAAAGTCATCAGTCAAGACACATTTCCACATTGGTGGAACCATTAGGTGTTGGGCTGACCAACAACAGGTAGGGAGGAGGCAGGACCGGTCCAGCTGGTCTCTCCACAGGGCTGAGCTTATGGTGAGTGTCAAAGGCCCAGACCTCCCCATTCCACGAGAGAGAAGCACACTGGGCCAGGAGTCTTGTCAAAGCAGGAATTCCTTTTATTGCATCAGGAGTGGACTTATATAGGTTGGGGTGCTGGGAGCGGGATGGGGTGAGGATAGTGGGCCAATGAGATGATGCTATCTCAGCAGTTACTAGGCAGAGGCGATTCTAGGTCGGGTAGAGCTGAGTCACTCATATGCGATGCGGAAGTCATGTCCGACAGGTCACCATACTCGAGCTAGGCTCAGGAAGTTACACTGGGCCTCACACCTGGGCCTTATGGGGCCCAACAATTAGGTAGGTTAAAACAAGGTGGGGAAATCTGTTTTAGGTTTTCGGTTGGTTGGAAACCTAGTTCTCTGTACATTCCAAATAAAAACTCTATGCTCTGTTCATGTGTTCCAGATGAATTCATGAAGATATCATCTACAGAGTGTCTGGGCCCAAGAAATCCCTTTTCCCAAAGTCTGGAATTTAGACAAAAAGCCAGGACCCCATCAGGAACTTGGGAAAATAGCTTCTACCTGCTGAAAGGAAGCAGTCTCCTTCTCTCTATCTCCAGCAAAAGGAAACTCTGGCTCTCCCATTAACACATATCTGTGGTGCCTCTTGGCATATCAAGGTCTATTATACACTCCAAAGCCCTTCACCCCAGCTTGCAGACTCCCCTCCTCCCAAGCACCTGTTTCCCTTAAAGCCTTGGACGCCTCCTCTCCCCACAATCACTTCTCTCCGCTTCCCTGAGCACCGTGGCAGTTTGGAATAGCTGTTTCCTTTTTACCCAGAGAGCTGCTATTTTAGTTCCTTTACTGCACCCATTTCATTCAGTGGTGCTGAAAACCTAGGAGAGACATAACTGAGTGTGGTGGTTTGAAAGAAAATGGCCCCAAAGGGAGTGGCACTATGGGGAGGTGTGGTCTTGTGTTGTTGGTTGTTTTGCTCTTGTGTGTGTGTGTGGGGGGGTGTCGCCAGCCAACTCCCAAAGAAATCACACACAGAGGCCAGCCTTAGCTTGGCCTGTTTCTTGTCAACTTTTTTTATTTTATTATTTTTTTTAACTTAAATTATCTCTTTTGCCTCTGGGCTTTTTCCTTTTCTTACTTCTGTATATCTTATTTTCACTCTTACTCTGTGCTGCATGACCACACATGGGCAATTCAGGAGCTAGGCAAGGGGGTCTTGCATCTTACATCATCAGTGTGCGCTGATGATTACATAAGCGAGGTATGGTCATGCAATCTGCACATCCATGGCATAGCTTGGTAAGCCCACCTGCGCCTTAAAGAGCCGGACAGACCCCTACCTCCTCTCTCTGTTCTGTTCTCTCTTCCCCTCACCATCTTTCTCTCTCTTCTCTCTGCACACGTGTCTCCCCCAGGCCTGGTTCTTCTGCCCACCCCTCCCTGCTTCCTCCTAATAAAGCTCTGATACTGCGTTTTGTCGTGGCCGTGACCTTTCCACGCAGTAACCAGCACCGCTTATCATTCTTACAGTGTCACTGTGAGGGCAGGCTTTGGGGTCTCTTTTGCTCAAGTTTCCCTAGGTGTGATTATTAGTTGACTTCCTGTTGCCTTTAAGATGTAGCACTCTCAGCTCCAGCACTGTGTCTGCCTGCACAAGGCCATGCTCCCCATCATGATCATAATGGACTGAACCTCTGAAACTGTAAGTGTGCCACCCCAATTAAATGTTTTCTTTATAAGAGTTGTCATGGTTACAGTGTCTCTTCACAGCAATAAAAACCCAAACTAAAACAATGATCCTCCCTCCAACAAGCTCAGCCTCTCTTAATTGAACCAAATTACCAATTTTGCCTTCTTGGGTGTGGATCACTTGCTCAGGCTGAATTCTGCCACCGGGCATATTTTGGCTCCAAATTCTAGAGTTCAGCTCTTCAGCTGCTCTCCCCGCAACCGGCTCTAACCACTCTCCTAGACTATTGAGTAAGTGTCCTTTGGGCTCCTGAAGCCCTCCAAGCCTGTCTGGGCATCTCTCCATACTAAGACACTTTCCTCTCCCTCTACTGAAACCCTGCCTTTTCCCCAAAGCCTCTTCCAATCCAGTTGTCTTCTCCTCTACCTGCTCTAAGCACTCCTTTCTCCTTGTCTGCTGGGTGTCACCCCAGAGCTCTCTGCTTTGTTTACTATAAAGCCATACCAGGGTGCCAGGAAGCTCCTGTCACCACCACTGGCCTCCAACCACAAGGACAAGGGACGCCTTTCCTCTGTGATTTGGAACATTTCTCTTTAACAAATCTCAGTCTTTTGGGGGATGCCCTGGATTGAGATTCTTGTGACCACACTTACCCTTCCTCTATTTCCCTTGCCTAAGTCTCCATTCCCCTCCCCTCTGCACTCCAAACCCTCTCAGATATCCCTGCCTCTGGCTATGCTCTCCCTCATATCTACACAATAAAACTTCTCTACCATACAAGGAGCAGTCATGTTTCCTTTCTATTTTTTTTCTTTTCCATTTACAGAAGAGGGCAATAAATGACTATTAAGAGGTCTGCTGATGGCCCAAGATAAATTGGATCTGGATTTGCAACATTATAGACACTCCACAATCACTGAATGATAGGCAAGCTGCATTCTGCTCCCCTACATGATACCTCTTTAATGGGCAAAGAATAAATGTGTGTATGGATGAAAATGTCTGCCAACAAAATTGAAAACTAGATTATGTGAAAAAGTTCCATTTCCTCCTATCTCAGTGATTGAATTATATTATCACTCATTTTATTCACAGCATATAAAGTATTGCATTCTTTTTTTTTAAAAAAGATATATTTCTTTATTATGTACACAGTGTTCTGCCTGCACGCCAGAAGAGGGCACCAGATCCCATTATAGATGGCTGTGACCACCATGTGGTTGCTGGGAATCGAACTCAGGACTTCTGGAAGAGCAGCTAGGACTCTTAACCTCTGAGCCATCTTTCCAGCCCAAGTATTGCATTCTTTTTTTTTTTTTTTAAAGATTTATTTATTTATTATGTAATCAGAAGAGGGCGCCAGATCTCATTACAGATGGTTGTCAGCCACCATGTGGGTGCTGGGAATTGAACTCAGGACCTCTGGAAGAGCAGTCGGTGCTCTTAACCGCTGAGCCATCTCTCCAGCCCGTATTGCATTCTTTTGGGGCTGATATGCTAGAATTATTTCTGATAGGCTAGAATTATTTTCTCAAACCACTTTTTTTTTTTTTCCAAGACAGGGTTTCTTTGTACAACAGCCCTTGCTGTCCTATCTCTGCCTTCTGAGTGCTGGGATTAAAGGCGTGCGCCACCAAGCCCGGCTTTCCAAAACGACTTTTTTTGGTTTTTCGAGACAAGGTTTCTCTGTGTTGCTTTGGAGCCTGTCCTGGAACTCACTGTGTAGACCAACTGGCCTCGAACTCATAGAGATCCTCCTGCCTCTGCCTTCTGAGTGCTGGGATTAAAGGCGTGTGCCACCGCCGCTAGGCTATGAAGTATTTATTTAACGAGGCTTCTGGGCTTTGTCTTTTCACATGCCTCCCCACTCTGTTCTCGTACATGGTCATAGAGCAGACCAAGAACCCGGAACCCACTCTAGGCAGGGAGTTGGAATTCGCGGATCCTCTGCTGCCGGGAACCAACTAGGTAGGGCAGGTTGCAGGCCGGCGGCATACTCTGCGCACGCGCGGGCACCAATCCGGCTGCGTGGTCAACCCTAGGGGGCGGGGCCTCGCCGCACTTCCGGGCTTCTGCGGCGAAGACCTGCTTTTTGGCGTCCTTGGCCGCAGCGGGGAGGGTGTCAGCGGCTGCACCAAACTCGCGCTATGCTGCTGTTGGCTTTGGGCGGCCGCTGGGCCGCGGGACCCGGAGGGAGGAGGGCTACATGGTGTGCGGTCGCCGCGCTCCGAGGTTCCGGGGTCGCCTTGTGGCGTGCGGCCTCCCGCGCCGAGCCCTCGCGACTGCTGAGCGGCGGGCTCCTGCAGCGAGCCGAGCCGGGCCTGCGACCCGGGGGAGCGCAGGTCGGCCGTCCGTGCATGGGCTGGGGTTGGGGGAGCGGGCGTAGCGTGCGGTCTGGGGGAGCTCCGGGCCTCCTGTCCTGAGCTCCAGTGCGGAGGGAGCCCTCCGTGTGCGGGCCCGGGAAGGGCAGGCCTCGGCCTCGGGTCCGCCTGCGGCTGGCGGTCCAGGCATGAGCAGCCTGCAAAGGGAGAAAGTGATTCTTCTTTCCTGGGCTGTTCAGGCATTTCACAGGTTGTTCCAGTTTGTGTGGTTTGTGATAACGCTGAGTTTAGTTTCTGCGCGCGCGAGAGTGCATGTGTGTTTAAAGACAAGGGGTCTCCGCTGGCCTGAATTCGCTAAGTAGACCAAGTTGGCCACGAACTCACAAAGACCTGCCTGCCTCTGATTCTCTAGTGGTAGGATTTAAACGCGTGCACCACCACACTGGAACTCTTTCTTATCCCAAAGCTGAAGGTCAGAAAGGTTGATTTGCTAAGAAATTGGTGCAGTGCCTGAAGACAGATTCGAAAGAACTCACTGAGTTCTGTGTTTATCTCTGTTTTTAGGAATTTGATTGCTGAGAGAAATATAAGAATTAATAAACTTTGCGGGGTGGGGTGGGGCGGGTTGGTGATGCTTGCCTTTAATCCCGGGAGGCAGAGGCGAGAGGATCTCTGAATCTGAGGCCAATCTAGTCTACAAAGCTAGTTCCACGACAATCAGGGCTGTTACACAGAGAAACTCTTGTCTCAAGACAAACACACAAAAAAACAACACCAAAACATATTAATAATAAACTTTGAAGAAATGCCTAAAGTGGAAATTGGATTATTTGGTTTTGTTTGGTACTTTTGGAGCAGGGTTTTGATATGTAGTCTTGGCAGTTCAGGAACACACAGACCAGCCTGGCCCTGGTTTCAAACTCAGAGATCCTCCTGCCTCTGTCTCCTGAGTTGCTGTGATTAAAGACATCTGCCACCATCCCGAACAGATATTAGATTCTTAGCTGAATTTGAACACAAAGAAATTAGGCTTACTTTTTACATTTTTAACTATGAGCAGTATGAAATTCATTTTTAGATATTCATTTTCATATATTTGGAAAACTTCTGATACTGTGAAATTTCATGTAGCATTCAAGTAATATTTTTAAGAGAGAAAAGGGCTGGGTATGGTGTCATATATTTATAATCCCAGTGGTAGCTCATGAGGCTGAGGCAAGAGATCAGCATGGGCTCTATTATGAGTTGGAGGCCAACCTGGACTATATTGTGGAGACCTTTATCCTCAAAACAAAAATGAGGTACAAGGTACTTACAAGGCTTTTAGTCTTTTTTAAAAATACTAGTTGTAAGCCTGGCAGTGGTGGTCTACGCCTTTATCCCAGCACTTGGGAGGCAGAGGCAGGCATGCAGACATTAAAGCTACAGGCGTGGCAGGGTGATCTAGCCTGTTGTGGGCACTTGCCTTTATGACTATGGCTTGATCTCTGGACATTGATGTACTCACACTTGTGCACACCTACCACGACACAACCTCAATTCACAGTGCTTTGCTAAGATTATTGCATTAAAATTAATTTTAAAAACTATTTGTGCATATGTAGTGTATGTTTACGCATACCTGAAGGTCAATATTAGGTATCTTTTTTTGTTTTTCTGAGACAGGGTTTCTCAGTATAGTCCCAGCTGTCCTGGAACTTGGTCTGTAGCCCAGGCTGACCTGGAACTCTGAGATCTGTCTGCCTCTGCCTCCTGAGTACTGGGATTAAGGAGGTGCACCAGTACTATCTGGCTGGGTGTCTTTTCTATCATTTTCAACTTAATTTATTTTAAGATTTTTATTGTATATGTATGGGTGTTTTGTCTTCATGTATCTCTGTGCACCACATGCTTGCAGTACCCATGGAGGCCAGGAGAGGGTATTAGATCACATGGACGTGGGCTACAGAAGGTTGTAAGCAGCCATTTTGGGGACAGGGACCCAGTTCTGATCCTCTAGAAGAGCAGTAAGCCCTCTTAAGCACTGAGCCTCTCCATCCATCCCCAACCTGATTTTTTGTTTTGTTTTGTTTTTGTTTTTCGAGACAGGGTTTCTCTGTATAGTTTTGGAGCCTGTCCTGGATCTCGCTCTTTAGACCAGGCTGACCTGGAACTTACAGAGATCTACCTGGCTTTGCCTCCGGAGTGCTGGGCTGGGATTAAAGGCTCCTCAACCTGATTTTTAAGAGATAAGGTCAGCCGGGCGGTGGTTGGTACATACCTTTAATCCCAGCACTCAGGAGGCAGAGCCAGCAGGATCTCTGTGAGTTCAAGGCCAGCCTGGTTTACAGAGTGAGATCCAGGACAGGCTCCAAAGGGAAAAAAAAAGTGTATTGGGGATCTTCATAGACTCTTCTTAACTAAAAGAAAAAAAATAGATAAGGTCTTTCTTAATATGAATGTCTTTATGTCACATTGTAACAAGTTGTCTTCATTATAAATAAATAAAAATAAAGCTTTGATTAAAAACTAAAAATTTATTCAAAAAGCCAGTTAGTCAATGGTTTCTTGTTTCAATAGATACCTGTTTGTTGGAAGCAATGTGTGCGCTGCTTACATACACAGTTTGATAAACCAGAAGATGGAAGACTGATTTATACTGGGAACCTGGCCCGTGCAGTATTTGGTGGGTAATCTGAAGTGATGTCATTCCTTTTTTTTTTTCTCTTTTTTTTATTTTTGAGATTATAATTTAATTGTATTTCTCTCTTCCCTCTTCCTGCCTTCAAACCTCCCATATATTCCTCCTTACTCTCCTTCAAATTCATGGCCTCTTTTCTTCACTAATTGTTATTGCATGTGTGTGTGTGTGTGTGTGTGTGTGTGTGTGTGTTTGTCTACTACTATAACCTGCTACTTGTTTGTGTTTTCAGGGCTGACAGTTTTGCACTGGAAAACCAGTGGGTGTACTCTTCTCTGGGGAGGACCACTTCTCCCAAGCCCAGCTTTACTCAATTGCCTATAGTTCTTTGTGTGGGGTTGAGGCCTCCTGGGCTTGTCCCTACCCAGTAAACTTTTATAGCATGTCACCTATGTTCTTAGCATCACTCAATTATTATAACACATGAGGAAAATTGTTTTTTTCCTTGAAGCCGTTGATAGAACGGAGAGGTGGAGACTTTCCCTTTTAGGAGTTTTAAAGATGTTTGAAGATGCGGGCGGCAGTGGTGGTGCACGCCTTTAATCCTAGCACTTGGGAGGCAGAGGCAGGAGGATCTCTGTGAGTTTGAGGCCAGCCTGGTCTACAAAGCAAGTTTCAGGACAGCCAGGACTGTTACAGAGAGGAACCCTGTTTAGAAAACAAACAAACAAAGGTGGTTGAAGGCTGAATTGTGGTTTTGTGATCTTACAACTAGGCATTGAGGCATTGAAGCTTCCCTTCTTAGGTCACTTGTCTTAGAGTATTCAACAGAAAAATGGAAATGTTTGACTAGTCTTTAAGAAGCGGGAGAATGTTGTTATGGTTTGATTTAAACTTCCCCAGCTGGTGGCACTGTTTTTGAGAGTTGTGGAAACTTAAGGCCTTCCTCTAGAAGTAGGTCACTGGGGGGTGAGTTCTTGGGTGAAGGAGTATCTTGGTCCTGGCTCCTTGTCCCTCTCTCTGCTTCCAGGTTGTCATGAAGGTCTTCCACTATGTAATACACTTGTTGGCATGATGTTGCCCAAGTACATAGAACTAAGCAACTGTGGGCTGAAATCTCAGAAATAATGTGTCAAAGTTACCATTTATTTATCTATCTATTTATTTAATTAATTGATTTATTTATTTGTGTGCATTGGAATTTGCCTGCATGTATGTCTGTGTGAGGGTGTCAGCCCTGGAGCAGAAGTTACACAAGGTTGCGAGCTGCCATGTGGGTGCTGGGAATTGAACCCTGGTCCTGGTCCTCTGGAAGAGCAGTTAGTGCTCTTAATTACTGAGCCATCTCTCCAGCCCCCACCTTTTTCTTTCTTTTTTTTTTTTTTTTTGGTTTTTCGAGACAGGGTTTCTCTGTGTAGTTTTGGTGCCTGTCCTGGATCTCACTCTGTAGACCAGGCTGTCCTCGAACTCACAGAGATCTGCCTGGCTCTGCCTCCCAAGTGCTGGGATTAAAGGCGTGTGCCATCACCGCCCAGCAGGTAATGCAGACTCTCCAAGTCGGTGGGAAAGAAAAGATGAATGTGCCCTATAACCAGCCATATGTGCAGTGTTATGATTAGATAGGAGTTCAAGCTGAGGAGAGAACAACAAAGTGATTGCATCCAGATGGCTTCCATTAGGTCTCGTCTGACTGAAGAGATGAGAAAGGAGCACAGAGGCAGGAAGGTTGTCATGGTTCCTACTGTTTGTCAGCTTGAAGGGATCTAGAGAGCCTCTGGGTGTGTCTGAGGGAGAGTGCATAGATTAGTGTAGTGGAGGTGGGAAGATCCACCCTAAATGTGGGTTTTGCCATTCCATATGTAGGGTCCTGAGCTGAATAAAGAGGAGAAAGCTATCTCCTGACTGTGGTGCAGTGTGTCTGGTCACATCCAGTTCCTGCTGCTCCGCTTTCCTAGCTAATAGTTTCTTTTTAGAAACTGCAAAGAAACGTATTTTCTTACAGTTCTGCAGGCTGAAAGTGTCAAGTGAGGTATGCGCTGGGCCATGCTCTCGAAGGCTCTAGGAAGTATTCTTACCCCCTCCAGCTTCTGGTGGCTCCTGGCAGTCCTTGGTGTTCGTGGCTTGTAGCTTGCCTGACTTTGACTGCTGCTGGTTTTTCCTATGGCGGCCTTCCCTGTGTCTCTTACTTTTTCTGCCCTTATAAGGGCACTCTCATTAGATTTAGAGCCCACCTTAATCCAGCATGATCTCATCTTGTTCTTTAGATCTGCAAAGATCTTATTTCCAAATAAGGACACTGAAGTTCTAGTGAGGCATCAGTTTTAGGGGACACTACTTAACTCACTTCAATGTAACGGAAGGAATAGGAAAAGAAGATATTTTGGAAGGGGTGAGTTATAGGAGGCACCATGGTCCTCATTTATTTCGTGCATGCTGATGTCATAACAACCAACTGTGGGAAGAGGAAGGGAACTATTTTTAAATTACTGACAATGTAATTAAACTTTCAGCCAATAGCAGTATTTAAGAGTGGCTGCTTAGTTCCAGCTTCATAAACAGTTGTCAGACTTGTTTTTGTCAATTTGGGGGGAAGCAGTAACGTCAATTTTAATTACATGTATCTTATGAATGAGATTTTTGTATCCATTTATTTAAACTTCTTTAAAAGGCCAGTTATATATTTGCCCTTAAAATGTCAAGCCTTTTGGTTTTCTTATTCCACGAGCATTTTGTATGTTGGGGATACTGATCCTTCTGATATAAATTCAAAATATTTCTGTCAGGGACAGGATAGAGCCTCAAACTTGCTATGTAAAGTAGGCTGGCCTTGAACTGATCTTCTGTTCCCGTCTCACATGCTGACATTACTGGTGTTGCCCGTGCCCAGCTGTGTTTTGGTGTTGCCACATGCCCGGCTGTGTTTTGGTGTTGCCCATGCCCGGCTGTGTTTTGGTGTTGCCCATGCCCGGCTGTGTTTTTCTTTTCTTCTTTCTTTTTTAAAACGTAGTCAGACTGCCAGTCTTTTGACCCTGGCTGTTTCTGGAACTTAAAAAAAAAGATTTAATTTCTTTTTAAATGTGCATGTGACTGTGTCTTTATGGGAGTATGTCACACGAGTACGGATGTCCTCAGAGGCTGGAGATGTCGGATCCCTCGGGCTGGAGTTTCAGGCAGTTGGAGCCACTAGAAGCGGGTGCTGGGAACTGAACTCTGAAAGAGCAGTACTGGCTCTGAACTGCTAAGGCACCTCTCCTCCACCCCGTGTGTGTGTGTGTGTGTGTGTGTGTGTGTGTGTGTGTGTGTGTGTGTGTGTGTGTGTGATCTCATGTTGTCCAGGCTCTCCTCCCTCAGACCTGCTGTGTAACTGAGGCTGGGTTTCACTTCTGCGTCCACCTTCCACGTTCTAGGAGTTCATGTTTGTGCCAGCATGTCCAGCTCTGTTTCTGTATTGATAGTCATACTCAGGACTTTCCATTCCAGATTATAAAGGACTTCATGGATACATCTATGATGCTTTTTGTCACATTTAAATCTCTGAACTCTTCGGACTTTTGATGGCTTATGGTACAATGTATGGGTTGAATTTTATCATTTTCTTTTTAAATTTTTAAAATATTATTATTATTAGTGGCGGGGGAGGGAGGGACATGGCACATGTGTAGAGGTCAAAGAACATTATAGCTGGACATGAATTTAATCCACCATTTAGGAGGCAGAGGCAGGGGGATCTCTCCAAGTTTTATTTTTTGAGACAGAGTCTTGATGTATAGCCATGGCTGAACTTGAACTCACAATTTTCCTGCCTCAGCCTCATTCATGAAGGTCAAATTACTTGGGTTTGAATCCCAACCCAACTACTTAGTAACTAGTTATATGGCATTGTGCATTGCTTCCTCCCCTCCTTAGTGTGGGGCTGTGGGTGTGGGTGGTTATAGGGGTGAGGGAGGGGGTGAGGGAGGGCGTGTGTATGTATGTATGTATGTGCGTGTGTGTGACAGAGGTCCATGTCAGGTATCCGCCTCTGTTGCACCTGTCCTACCCTCATTCTGTTCCTGTTGCACGATACTCTGACCGAAAGCAGCTGAGGGAGGTTAGATGTGCTTCAGCTGCCAGACTGCACTCCATCATTGAGGGGAGTTAGGCAGGGGCTCCGGCAAAAACTTGAAGTGGAAACCGTGGAGGAATGCTGCTTGCTGGCTCACTCACAGACTATGCTAGGTTTCTTTTGCAGCCCAGGACCACCTGCCCTGAGAATGGTGCCACCAAAGTGGGCTGGGCCCTCCTCTACCAATTACTAATCAAGACAGTCCTCTCTAGACATGCCCCCAGGCCAGTCTGATCTGGACAGTCTCTCAGCTGAGACTCCCTTCTTAGGTGACTAGGCTATGCCACGGTGATGGTTAAAGCTAACTACAACAAATCTCATTGAAGTTGGAGATTTTTGGTTTTGGTTTTTTGAGACAGGGTTTCCACTGTGTAGCTCTGTGTGTTCTGGAACTCAATCTGTACTGAACTTGACCTTCAGATCCTCCTTCCTCTGCCTCCTGAGTGCTGGGATTAAAGATAGCATGTGTTACCATGCCCAGCTTGGAGATCATCATTTTGATTAGACTGGCTGGCTAGCAAGCCAGTGGGAATCTGCCTGTCTTAGCCTCCCCCGCCATGGAGTTAGAGAGGTGTGCTGCCATGCTCAGCTTTTCTGTGGGTGCTAGAGATCAGAACTCAGGTTCTCATGCTGTACAGCAAGCACTTTACCTGCTGAATGATCCCCAGCCTGGAGCTTTGACTGGCCTGTACCTCACTCTGTATCCCAGGCTTGCTGTAAACTTAATGATCTGATCTTCCAGGCCTTGCCTCTAGTACTGGGATCATAGATATGAGCCACTCAGCTTCTGTTTTCCTCAGTGTTTAAGATTTTCTCAGTGCTGGGGGTCAACCTAGGGCAGCAAGCATGCTAAGCAAATACACCCCATAGGCTAATTCGGATACCTATTCTCTTGTCCTCTCTTTTTTGACTTTTTCGGAAGCGGTCTTACCATGTAGTCCATTGTGACCTCAAAATTGTGATCTTCCTGCCTCACCAATTCTCATTTGTTAAATAGAGCAATGATAATAATTAGACACCTCTCCTAGGACTTCGTTATATATTTTATGATTAGAATAAGTAAATTGCTTAAGACAGAAGGCAGAGCCTGGCATATAATAAGCACTCTATTGTGTTTTTCTGTTGTTGATGATGGGTTTATGATTATTGTATTAGCTTTGTCATCACAGTAGCCAAATATTCAAGAAAACTACTTCATGGAAGAAAGATCTATTTTGGCTCACAATTTTAGAAGGTTTGGTCATGGTTGTTTGGCGTCATACCCTTGAACAGAGCATCAGGGAGTGAGTATATGGCAGAGGAGCTTCCTCACTTCATAGCATAGGAAAAAGAGCAAGGGGCCAGGACAAGATGCACCCACCGACCGACCTGAGTGCTATAGCCAAGCTCTACCTCCTAAAGTTCTGAAATTTCTCAAAATTGTGCTATCCTCTAGGGACCAAGTGTTTAGCACATGAAACTAGGGGAATCTTTTTGCATTCAAATTGTAACAGTGGTATAGGAAGAAAAGGTTGGAGGAATTAATAGGATAGATTGTTTTATAAAACTTAGTTATTAATTCTTTTTTTCTCTCTCTTTAGGTGTGAAATGTTTCTCTTATTCTACAAGTGTGCTCAGCCTTGCATTTTTACCGTATCTTTCACAAAGTAATTTGACATTTGGAAGTCTGCCTTTGCAAATCTTATTTTATGGGATCATGGGAATCTTCGCAGTGATCACTCCCACATTGCTCCACTTCCTTACAAAAGGCTACGTCATTCGGTTGTACCATGAAGCCACAACCGACACTTACAAAGCCATTACTTACAATGCCGTGCTTTCAGAAACAAGCACGGTGTTCCAACAAAATGATGTGAAGATTCCAGAGAGCTCACATATATTTACTACCTTTTATGCTAAAACAAAATCCCTGTTAGTTAATCCAATGCTCTTTCCCAACCCTGAAGACTATAACCATCTAATGGGATATGACAAACCATTCACTTTTGATGATATAGAAGAAGTCAGTGAAAAGAAACTGCATGGGGATGAGAAATGAACATGTTGTTTGCTTTTGTCATCTCTGTTTCAGTGTATAATAAGATTGCCTATATTTTGTTAATGTGAAGACACAGTGCAGTTGGTGTAGTGTTTGCCTTACACGAGGCCCTGGGTTTGACCCTCATCATATAAGTAGGAGTGCTTGTGAACAGCTGTAATCCCAGCACTTGGAAAATGGAGGTAGGAAGATCAGCAATTTGGGGTTTCCTTGGTGATGAAGTAGGTTTGAGGTCAGCCTGGACTGTGTAAGACCCTGTCTTAAAAACAGAAAGTTGATCTGGGTGGGGGTGGTGGTACATGCCTTTCATCCCAGCACTCAGGAGGCAGAGGCAGGAGGATCTTCATGAGTTGGAGGCCAGCCTGATCTACAAAGCGAGTTCCAGGACAGCCAGGGCTGTTTCACAGAGAAACCCTGTCTCAACAAACAAACAAAAAAATTGAAAATATTAAGTAGAATTTCTGACTAATTTTCAGATAATGATGTTCTTGTGTAATAAAATATGTTGTTTCTGTTAAAAATGTGGATAGTCATGTGTATTCTGCTATATGTATAGCTACATTTATTTTTATCTCTTTTTGTTTTTAGACATAGTCTAACTATGTAAGATTGGATGCCTGGAGCTTGCTATGTAGACCAGTCTGGCCTTGAATTCATAGAGGTCTATCTGCCTCTGTCTCTCCTGAGTGCTAAGTGTATGAATATACTTCTACTTAAAAACACTTGCATAAAGTTCATAAATTATAAGAAGCAGTTACTGTGTCTTTTGGTTTAGAATATTGGTTTCTGCCTAAGTCCTCTGGTGTAGTAGCCCATAGTAAGAATGGATATATAGCCAAGTTTGGTTAGTTGTTCTGTACTCCATTTTTCCCTCAACACTCCTCATGATAGTAGGCAAATCATTGGTACTAAATACATTCACACTACCTCCCATAAAATAGCCATCTATGTTAGCTTGATGGAGAGTTTGCATTTTCAGATTTTTATACACCTGCAACCTTAGCATTTAAGAGGTAAATGTTGGAGGCTTGGGAATTTAAGGCTGCCCTTCGCTACATAAGTCCAGCCTGGGTTACATCCAACCTTAAATCTTGTCCAAAACCAAGATTTTTATCTCTTAAGTGTACAATGGAAGTATGATTTTTTTTCTTCTTAAGTCTTGAGACAGGATGTGTGCTGCTGTGTACCCCCAAGGCTTCTCTTAAACTCAGGATCTTCCAGCTTCAACCTCTTGGGAGACATTACTGGTGTATACCACCATGCCCAGGAAAAGATGACTCTTAGAAAAATTTCAGCCAAGAGCAAGTCTTCAAACCATTGGATTTAGATTGGTAGATTTAGATTTAGATGCTTATTAAGCACCTGGGTTCTAGTACTTTGCTGGATACCAGAGTGAAAATTAAAGAGCAAAACACAGGTTGTCTTACAGAGATACCTAGAATCTGTGGCAAGACATCATAGTAAATTTAAGTGACTGTGTAAGTGGGCTTGAGCATTATAGACGCCATTCAGGAGAAAGATCATTCAAATCTAGGGTTGCTAGAAGCTTATGTTAGGGTATAGCTTGAGGCAGGAAACCATTTTCGTAGGACCTAGAACGTGTGTTCTGAACAGCCAGTTCAGCAGATGGAACTTGGACATTCAGCTGTGCGGTCTTGATCTCAGTTCGGACCTCTGGCTCTGCTGCTTACTTGCACAGATACATGCTGATTGTTACCCTAGTGGTGAATGAGATGCTTCCCTAGAAAAAGTTTTCCTGTCATCAACCTGTACTCTGCCGAGATGTTCAGTCCTGGCAGGAGTGAGGGACCCTAGAGAGACAGACACTCGAATCGTTCCCTGCTGCTAGCTGCTAGATTACTGACACAATGGACTCCAAAGAAGTGGACTCTGTCCAGGAGTCTCATGCTGGGGCCCTGGTGCGAGCCAGAGGGGAGCTTTTCTCCCAGGAACAGATTTCGCACAGCTTGCACTCCTGGAGCCAGGAGCCACAGAATGCTCAGTGATGGTCAGGACTGCTTAGTTACACATGCTGTTTGCATTGAAACCATTTCAACCTAACCTGCATGTCATGACCCCAGAAATAGACGTGGGCGTCGCTGGACCTCTTTAATTGCTCCTCTGCAATGTGATGGCAGTGGAGGCAGAGCCATAGCTTTATGCTGCCATCAATAGCAGCCTGAGAATTCTTTTCAGAGACCCACTCAGGTAAAGGCAGATTGTTGATTTCACTACAGAAAAGAATCTCAGATTGAGCCAGTTTGAGGTAGGCTGAGGGTTTGTTAAAAGACATCATGAGGGGTTGGGGATTTAGCTCAGTGGTAGAGCGCTTGCCTAGCAAGCACAAGGCCCTGGGTTTGGTCCTCAGCTCGGGGAGGGGGGCGGGGAGAGACACATCATGAACACATTAAGCACAATGGTTAGAATAGATGCTTAGGGAAAATGAGGCATGGCAGAGTGTGGATGGGCTTTTCAGAGGGGAGTCACACACTTCAGAGTTACAGTAGTCACATACATAATGATTTTGGTAAACCTTAGGTTTGCACGGCAGGATTACAATTAGTAAGTTTATGTAAGAACAACTTCATCACAGGGATGCCAGAAGATAGGTTGTTTTTACTCTAAACAAAGGTTAATAATCTTGAGATCCCCAGAATACCCCGGAGAAGGATGCCTTAAGCTTGTTATGTTGTTATTTTAACATTTAAAAATACTTCTCTCTAGAAGAAATACTGTCTCTGTTGGCAACCATCACAGGAAATGTCAGTGTGATGGAATTCTCAGCTGGCATCAACTGAACTCCAGAAAGAGCAGCTCTTGTGTCTTCCCCAAACCTCACCCTGTCTCCCTCTCACCAGTTCACTAGTGTCTCCTGAATTGGTGGTGTTGAGGACAAGTGGCCAATCGTAGCTTTTTAAGGTTGTGAAGGCTGAGGCTTTGACCCTAAAAACTCCAGGAACATTAGTTCCACCTAGGGAAGAACATTAGTTAACTTTAAGTTCTTTTCTTAATTTAAATTTCATTTTATGTGTATGAGCATTTTGCCTGCAGGAGCCAGAAAGAGGAGTCAGATGACCTTGACCTGGAGTTACAGAACACTGTGAGCTTTGATCTGGGTGCTCAGAACCAAACCCTGGTCCCATGCAAGAGCAGTGAGTGCTCTTAACCACTGAACCACTTCCTCGGTCCCTCCATTTTAAAGTAGTCAGGATAGGGATCTTTATAACTTGTTTTAGTCCTAACGACCTCTCCTGCTGCTTCTGATGTAGTAAGAGACATATGTACAAAGTTTTTTGTTGTTTTGAGACAGGCAGGGCTGCTCACTATAGCTCAGGCTGGCCTTGAACTCAGTATATAACCCAGGCTGGCCTCAAACTTGAGCTGATCCTCCAGTCTCCTCACTGCAAGGATCACAAGCAAGCTCCAGCATGTCCACTTAATGTTTCTTTTACTAAGGAAAAGTGGAGAAAGAACTCCCAAGAGCAGAAGGGTTTCAGGGGAGGAATACCCAGTTTTTACAATTTATATGAATAGTTAACCTTTAACAAAATACAAAAACTTTCAGAAGATACAAACCTAGGAAGCAAGTTCATTAGAGATGCCAGAGTGTGTCACTGCCCTGCTTTAAATGTCCTGCATACACGTGATCATTTTGTCACTTGTGAGAAAGTTTTTATTAGTTTGTAACTGACATTCAGATGACATTTTGTTTGGGGATAGGGAAGCCCAGAGGATAAGACCTCTGAAGGCATAGTACAGAGTGAGACCAGGACATAGAAGGGATCAGCATTTATTTTAGCAGAATTTGACCACATCACTTTGTTGGTTGCAATTTGACAAGTAGTCTCAATGTCCCTGGGTAGCTGGCTGGCCATGGGTAGGCACAGTTTTTTTTAAATCAATTTTAATGACTAATATTAACTCTCAGATCACATATTTACATATGTAGTAATTACACCTGCCCATTTATATATATGTAGGTTATAGGATGTCTACAAAGGAGTTAAGGAGGCTGGCAGAATTCCAAGAACTGTTACGGCTGTAAGACAGAAGATATTAAATTCCACTGGAGAGCTGCTGGAGGTAGCAGAACTCCAGCATAATAAAGTCCAGCCAAGATGCAGAGCTGCAGGGAAGGCTCACACAGGTATAAGGCAGATGGACAGACAGATGGAAATTTGGGCTATGTCAAGTAGAACTGAGTAAAGCATGGGGGGCAGTTGAGTGTTCTCTTAGTGTAGGTCCCCATCTCCCCTCCCCTAGCACACACCAGGTGGTCAGATGTGTGTGTGTGGGGAGCTTGGGGGCAGTGGTGGTGCCATTGATGTGTTAGGACCTCATTATGGTGTCCAAGTGAGGGCACTGCAGCTTTTCTCAGTCTTCTATGTTTTCTGGCTTTGTTTTTCTGATTTATTTATTAACTTATTTATTTGAATTCTGGTCTCGTAGCCCGGGTTAGCCTTGAATTCACTATGCAATTGAGACTAACCTTGAACTCCTGATCCTCCAGCCTCTGCCAGCCTCTGCTTCCCAAGTAGAAAGTTCAGTAGTGCATTGCCATGCCTGGCCTGTATTTGTTTTCTTTTGGTTTTTCGAGGCAGGGTTTCTCTGTGTAGCCTTGGCTGTCCTGGAACTCACTCTGTAGACCAGGCTGGCCTCGAACTCACAGAGATCTGCCTGGCTCTGCTTCCCGAGTGCTGCACATGGGACTTTTTATGTGGGAAAATAAGATGTGGCAAAAGGGAAAACCAAACTAAAACAAAACAAAAAACCCCACCAAAGAGCATATTCAAATATCAAACAAACCTAAGAAAGTTAAGCCGTTCTTGGACTTCTTGAACATGACTATATCTACTTCCCAGACTCACAGTTTGTGGGTCACAGTCTTCATGATCAGCAAATTAAGAAAAATACAATGCATTATTCATATGGATAATCATACCACTGCTGATTTTAACCAATGGCCTGTCAGTTAAAAAAAAAAACAATCATTAATCTGGCTGGGGCTGTGGTGGCGCACACCTTTGATCCCAGCACTGGGAGGTAGAAGCAGGTGGATCTCCATGAGTTCAAGGCCAGCCGGGTCTACAGAGCGAGTTCCAGGACTACCAAGGCTACACAGAGAAACCCTGTCTCGGAAAAAAACAAAACTACTAATAATTGGTACATTGATAATTGGTGCTTTCCAACCCATTTAATATCCTAACAAAATGTATTTTCCTTTGATTCAAACCAAAGTAAATGATCTGTTAAATGTGCTATTAAAATTATTTAGCACAATCCTTTTCCTCTTTCATATGCTATAAGTTCTGGCCAAGAATATTAGAGAAGTGATGCTGCATCCTCTTGGTATTACAATCAGAAGGCAGATCATATCACCTTGAATCGATCCTCACGATGCTCACTTTGATTACATAGTTGAAGTAGTTTCCACCAGGCTTCTCCACTGTCAAGATACTATTTTTCCCCACTAACATCAGCCCTGCTTGATTCTGTGTTTAGTTCTTAACACCTTGGACATAGAGCTTTGGAAAAATTCAATGAAAGTCAAATAATCAAGAAAAGTCAAGAAATATGATAGTAGCTTTGTGCTACATGGAAGAGAGGCCTTCCACAGAGAAGCATCAGACTATTAAAAACATAGTTGAGCTGGGTGGTGGTGGTGCACACCTTTGATCCCAGTACTTGGAAGGCAGAAGCAGAAAGATCTCTGTGTCTGAGTCCATCCAGCCTGGTTTACAGAGTGAGTTCCAGGATAGCTAGGACTGTTACACAGAGAAACTGTGTCGGGGGGAAAAACAACAACCAGAACAAAAAACGTAGTTGAGCTTGGCATGGTGGTGCACACCTTTAGTCTCAGCACTGAGGAGGCAGAGGCAGGCAGATCTTTGAGAGTTTGAGTTCAGCTGGTCTACATAGTTGAGTTCCAGGCCAGGCATGGATATATAGAGAGTTCTTGCCTCAAAAAAAAAGTCCATACTTTTGACTGTAAATATTCAGTTCTAACAATTCTTTGATTTGTTAGCAAATAAAGAAGTCTATTGCTGACTTGTGAGAGACTATGTGGCAGGTATCCCATGGAGGAAATGTGTGTGTGTGTGTGTGTGTGTGTGTGTGTGTGTGTGTGTGTGAGAGAGAGAGAGAGAGAGAGAGAGAGAGAGAGAGAGAGAGAGACAGACAGACAGACAGAGACAGAGAGAGACAGAGAGACAGACAGAGAGAGACAGAGACAGAGAGAGATCAACTCAGGTATCTCTGAAAATGGGTGGGAAGTGGTAATAAATCACAGCTGGGAACCAACATAAATCAGTTATTACTTTAAATATCAAGTTGTGAGAGTCATTTCAGAATGCATTATAAAAAATTAAGTAGGGGCTGGGTTCAATTCCCAACACAGCACAAGGTGGCTCAAACTGTCTGTAACTCCAGTTCTGGGGAGATCTGATGCACTCTTCTGACCTCTTCAGGCACCAGACATGTATATATAATAGTGCATACATACATGCAGGCAAAACACTCATTCATATAAAATAATAAAATACATCTAAAACAATTAAGTTCTCCTGTTAAAAAAAAGACTTAAATGAAATATATTTCAATCATCATCAACCTACCAACTTTAAATTTTTAGGTTTTTAGGAAAGCTGTGTAATTAGCATCACTATTGTAGTATACTACATTTTTCACCTCAAAGACTATTCGAATCATCTCCATTTCCTCCCCATACCCAACCCTAAGGCCTTTCATATAGTCTTTTCTGGGTGAGCCCTCCTCCAATTACCATGTTTTTCAAGATTCATGTGTTGCACCATGTTACTCTTTTGATATGCTGAGTAATATTTTGGACAATACTGTATGGACATATCACTTTTTATTTTATTAAGTCTGTTATCAAGTAAGACATTTGGACTAGTTAATACATTTTGGCTATTACAAAAAGTTTGCTATGAACATTCAAATCCAAGTTTTTACATTTATTTCCATTTTAGTTGAGTATGGGCCATACTATGGTAAATTCTGTTTAATATTCTGAGGAACTGCCAATCTATTTAGTAAAGTGGCTGCACTAATTTAAAAGCCCACAAAGAATGAAACTCCAATTTCTGAACAGTCTCAGCAATACCAAATGTATACCACCTTATTAGCCTAGTATGTGTGATGTACTCTTATCTTACCATGGTTCTGATTCACATTACTTTAACTAATGATACTGAGTATCTTTTAAAGTTCTTATTAGCTATCTATAGCTTATCTGAAAAATTTTCAACCTGTTCCATATCCAGCTCTGAGTAGGTAATGCAGCATCATGCATTCACACAGCACTTGAGCCCTCAGTGAGACTGGAATCACAGAAGGGCTCATTTTGCCTTCTGTTTGCTGTACCGTTTCCCTTGGTGACAGAAGTTAAAGGGAGCTACACCATCCTTTTTAGTTATTCTTGACCCATCTCCACTTTTTGTAGACAATTCACTTGGCATGGAATGTTCTGGCTTCTTCAGGTATAACCAACTGTAGAACTCTGTCCATATGGCTTCTTCTCTTTTCCTTATGGGCAGAATGCCTGACACTCGATAGGACTCAGAGGCAGGAAAGCAGCTGCTTCTCCAAGAATGATATCCCTGCCTTAGCAATAGGTGTTGGGGTGAAAATAGGGTTGCTAATTTCCCCTGGTATGGAGCATTGGAGTCAGCTGTGGTGGGGGTAACTAGGGCCCTAATTTGGGCCTATAATGCTTAGAGTTACGTTTCACCTTATATAGGTACTAAGTGGGCAGGGTAATGAAGACAGAGTCCTTTTAGCCACATCTACCTATAAGAGGCTTCTGTAACAAAAGACTAAGGATAAAAAGGTCAGCCGCTTGCTGTGTGAGAAGCCAAGTGCAGCCCTAGACTAGGAGCCATGGGAAGCGGGGAACTACTCCTTAGTCAAACCAGTCCAGAACTGTTTCCACATGGTGAAGCTGACTGGAGACAAAGGAGCAAGCTGTGGCTCAAATGCCATTTCGGAGATTTGGATCTTATTTGTTACAACTCCTTAACAACAATTTCTAGGCACTTTAACTTTTTATTATTATTATTATTTTTGGTTTCTGTGTAGTTTTGGTGCCTGTCCTGGATCTTGCTCTGTAGACCAGGCTGGCCTCGAACTCACAGAGATCTGCCTGGCTCTGCCTCCCGAGTGCTGCCATCACCATTAAAGGTGTGCGCCATCACCACCGCCCGGCTTAATTTTTGTATTTTTATCCAGGTTGTTTTGTTAAAGTCCACTAAGTTTTATTTTTATAACTCCAGAAGTTAAATCTTTCAATTCCTTACTTTCTTTCCACCCAATATTTGGTATTTTCCTTTATGAGTGATATCCATATTTTATTTATTCAGTGGGTACAGTTATTTTCATTATTTTGATTCTGTTTTGGCCAATAAAAGCCAAATCCTTCATCCTTTTCACATAAACACAATTCTTTGGTCACTTTCATACTTTTCCCAGTAAGATGTCCTTGCTCCAGGCCTGAAAACAGCTCCATTTCTCCAGGTAGGTAGAAAACATTGACAAAATAGTTAATTCTACCTCTAATTTTTTAATTTCCTTTAAAGCCAGGAAGAAACCACATAGACTTAGTACCTCATGGCTAATAAGCAAGGAAAAACGATGGTAAATTATGTAAATCACATTTCCATTAAGTGTTTAGGTCAGCACATTAACTATCCTACCATTCAGGAAACCAATTAAGACTTCCAATTAAATTACCAATTAAAGCTTCAGTGATAACTGAAAGGTGGTTTACACTTTGCTGTATGCACAGAAAAACTTCAAGAAGACTGGTAAGCATTATGAAAATAATTTGTTATAACACAAACAAATCCCTCTCACCGTCTCTTTAGGTTTCTGCTCCTTACATCACAAACAAGGCTATACTTTGCCTTGCTTGTGACTCTTGTATGTCTCTTTTTTCTGCAGTTCGAGTGACCCTAAATCTAGCCCACAAAAAACGTTGTTAATGTGGACAAATGACAAATACAACATTGAAATGATTCTAGAAGAAATTTGCAAATTTCTGAGACCTATCATTTGGGTGTCCTCGGATACCCAGCTTTCCACTCAGGGAAACATTACTGGGAAGTGGATGTGTCTAGAAATGATGCCTGGCTCCTGGGGTTAAATGATGGAGAATGTGCTCAACCCCAGCTTCGTGCAGTGAATGAGAAGGGCATCAGAGTCACATATAATCCTGATGCTAAACAACATTTATATTGTCAGCCTACATTTCTCCATAGCCCTTTTAGTTATAAACTACACGATTATCAGCCTACATATGCAGTTAAAGATAATTCTGATGTGAAACAGCATGTAAATTATCAGCCTAAATATGGCTACTGGGTTATAGGGATGAAGAGTGGGTCTGTATATAATGCCTTTGAAGAGTGTTCTGTCACCCACAATGCCAGTGTCTTGGTCCTCTCTCTGACTGGTCGTCCCAGTTGGGTTGGGGTTTTCCTGGACAGAGAAGCTTGTACTCTCTCATTTTTTGATGTTTCCAACCATGGAGTTCTCATCTATAGATTCTGTGAATCTTCCATCCCTGATGCAGTTTATCCATACTTTAATCCTATGTCATGTTCAGAGCCAATGACAGTATGTGGGCCACCCTCCTAAACCCTCACCCATAACTGCACAGTGCCCCATGTCTGATGTATTTCATATGCCTGAGCTCCCTGGCATCATCATAACTGTTTCTGCCTTTGCTCTTTTCCTTTTAATAAACTTCAGTTTTCAATACAAAAAAAAAAAAAAAAAAAGAATGCTAACATAGAAGGTGGAGCTGGGCAAAGTGGTACACACCTTTAGTACCAGCACTCGGGAGGCAGACAGAGGAAAGTGGATTTCAGGACAGCTAGAGCTACACAGTAAGACCCTGTTGGGTGGGAGTAGAGGGGATTGATAGACACCCAAAAGCAGAAGGTAGAGTCTGCTGACCATTTGACTAAGGATATGTGTAGATGTAACCAACCTTCTTATTAAATAAGAAACACAGAACCAATGCAAAGAAGAAAGCCAAGAGGTCAGAGCTAAGAGCTAAAACCTTACCCTTCCTCCTGCAGTGGTCCTACCTCTCCGAACCAGAGCTACCCCTGTGTTAAAGTCTTTATATAGAGTTCCTGTTATGCCTTCTCATTGGTTGTAAACCCAACCATATGACCGCCTCGTCACGGCCTGTCTGTATAGGCCTCCAGGTTTTCCATGATTGGTATTGATTAAAGGCATGTGTATCCAATAATGGCTGTATCCCTGAACACACAGAGACTTACCCAGCTCTGCCTACCAAGTGCTGGGATTACAAGCATACACCACCACTGCCCTGCTTTCCTATGGCTTGCTAATAGCTCTGACCCCCGGGCAACTTTATTTATTAACATACAAATAACATTTTAATACAAATAAAATATCACCATAGATATGCCCAACTACCCTCCAAGCTGAAAATGCTTGTGGTGATGAAACATGAACAGAACATATACTTGCTGTGGAACAATCTTTTTGTACACTTTAAATATTCGTTGCTCTCACTGGTCTAATAAAGGGCTGAATCGCCAACAGTTAAGCAGGCAGATAGAGGTTAGGCAGGGCCTGAGGACAAAAAGGGTGCTGGGAAGAAGGAAGGCGGGGTTGCCAGGAGAGCCATGCTGAAAAAAGGTACTGCCACATGGTAGAGCATAGATAAGAAATATGGGTTAATTTAAGTTGTGAGAGCCAGTTAACCACAAGCCTAAGCTATTGGCCAAGCATTTATAATTAATAATAAGTCTCTGTGTGGTTATTTGGGAATGGGTTGACAGGACAGAAAACCCTGCCTACATATACTCAATGCTGATGCAATGGTTACCTGTAATTCAGAGTATCAGTAAACTGTGGAAGTCTGACATTAGCCTGCTGAACATCTTATCTATAATGAGATTCACACAAAACCCTGACTATGCACAAGCAAGTTCTATAATTTACTACACAATTGCAAATTCAGAAATATTGGCAGATAGTATCACAGAAGTAACTTAATGTGAGTTCAGTAGGATTTTAGTAGCTTTAAAAATTACTTCTTGCCCATATTGAAATATCTACAGGCTAGTGTTCACTAGAATAGTGCTGTGAGTTAGAAGAAGAAATGGTACGAGGACTGATTAGGACAAAGAGAAGGTGTGTGATGTCAATGAATTTAGAAGGGAGAAAAAAAATCCAGAGCTTACTATGTGCCTCAGATATTGTTTTAGCATAAATAACTCATTCAAGGTCATAACAGATACTATGTTTGGGTCATTATTTCAGAATCAGATAATATGTATGCAGACTGACACATATTTACATACAGAAATAGGCAATATTAGAAAAAAACACTTGAAGAATGCAAGCATTCTTGTGACCATGAAACTAAGATGAGGCAATAATTCATGTAGAATTTGACTCAAATGGAGTAGAAACTAAACTACACACGTACCACCTCCTAAGTACCCCAAAGCAGAGTCCCTAACCTATGACAATTAAATGCAAGTACATAAAAATCAGCAGTAAAGCACACATAACCTGCATGACTCTTACTTGGGGCAAAGACTGCACTGATAATTACAATGACTCTGTATCACCAAGAGATCATAGAAAAATATAGTGCTATGACCTTCTTATTTCCCTCACTGATTATGGTTTTCGTTGGTATAGAACATTTATACCATATGATTGTATACCTATATGGTCTTCAGTGTGGTGATGAGAAGGAACTTAAGACTAAAATGATCAAAGAACACCATTTGGTTCTCAGCTGCCTGATACTTTAACTATTTTTCTGGCACCTCATCAAGGAGGAATTTCCTGGCCTAAAAGGGAGACATTTAAGAGCAGAGTCAACAAAATCAGTAGGGCTATCTTAAGAGTTGATCTTTCATCATGTTTATATGAATTTTTAGTGTTAAACAAGTTTGGTGATTTATAAACACCATGAATTTGATTCAATGCTAAGTCCATTCAACTGACATAGTGTTATAAATAGTCTCATTTTTAATATACACCATCGCAGATCCCAAGAAATATCAAATGAATGGTATATATAGGAACCATGTCTAACTCAGCCTGTAATGCTGATAGTATGTAACGTTCTTTATGGCTGTGGGAACATATCAGAACCTATGAGATGGTTTTTCTTTTGGGAGTGCTGAACTATAAATTTGGCATAAGACAAAGGAGAATGTGTACTAAAAAGCACACCAGTGAAGAGGTTCTGACATGGCTGTTTAGAAGGCAAAATGTTGACATAAGGCTCCACACATGGATGGCACTTAAAAAGGCTTACAGAAAACATGTTTTCTTAAAAGGTTAAGGTGATGTAGTAATAAAACAAATCAGGCACATATCTCAAAAGGTCCAAAGAAGAAATTCTTTTTTGTTTGTTTTTTTTTGGTTTTTCGAGACAGGGTTTCTCTGTGTAGCTTTGCGCCTTTCCTGGAACTCACTTGGTAGCCCAGGCTGGCCTCGAACTCACAGAGATCCGCCTGGCTCTGCCTCCCGAGTGCTGGGATTAAAGGCGTGTGCCACCACCGCCCGGCCCAAAGAAGAAATTCTTAGTAGTGACTGGCAGAACTACAAATAGGGAAGAAAAAGAAATTATATTTAATTGGGGAAGGCAAATACTGAGCAAAAAGTTTTGAATGCTAGACTGCTGTTTAAGTTATGTAAGATCTGGGAGTACACGTGGATCTTAAGTAATGAAATAACAATTCATAAAACCAATTGTCTTGAGGTTTTTTTAATAAACAAAATTGTCCGTCCTAAGGTAATCAATAGAAACCAGCAATCACTGTCACTTCCCATTATTCAGTTATCTTACAACACATACCTCTGGCATACAGTCTCATGCTTTCCATGTAAGTTGCAAGGTTTTCTGCTACCAAAGTAACTAGGGCATGATTGTGCTGAAGTTGACTGATTAAGTCATGATGATAAAATACATGGGGACTTCACTGAGTTTGACTGAAACGAGAAGAGCTTAACAATATAATTAGGCAATCAAACTCTGTTGCAATCACGAGTTTATTACAACTAAATTCTTAGCTACTAATTAAAAAAAACCTCAAAAGCCAGTTTTGCTCATTTACTTCCTTTAATGACAATATTAAGCAATTTAAAAAAATTAATGTGTCAAAAATAAATACTATATTACTTGAAAATCAGGTATCAGTTTCTATTTACTTCATAAGGGGTCTACTCTAATGACTATGTCTACTCTCATAATATGGCAGTAGATAGGCATTTGTGTTAGGACACAGGGTTATTTGAAAAATACAAAAATCTAAACTTTGTATAACTAGCATTGTAACTGCTAGTTAATGTTTTTATAAATTTTTGTTAGAGGCAAGAGAGATGGCTTAGCAGGAAAAGGCACTAGACACCAGCTTGAAAACCTGAGTCTGATTCTCATTATTCTCACCGTGGAAGCTGAGAACTAACCCCTACAGGTTGTCCTCCAACTGCCACACAAACAATGTAGCATGAGTCCCTACCCCCAGCCCCCAAAATAAAAATGTAAAAATATTTTTTAAAAATTATTCGCTATTTAAGTTATACACTGGGCACATCTGGTTTGTAGCTAAGATGTTCTTGTCACCGGAAAGATAGTTCCTTTCCAATTTGTTTTGGCATTCTCTGAAACTAGTCAACTTTCATAGCTACCACTATATTCTATTATACAGAAGGTCACTAACTTCTAGGAAAGTAGCTGAATACTATGTCTACCTGGAAAGCAATAGATTTGAGAAAGGTCAAGTGGCATATGTATACTGGGCCAAACACACTCAAAATAGACTACTTTGACAAACATTACTCCCCTACCAATCTATTACACATGAGAGAACGTGATTATTTAGAATGTGCTCCCAAGATTAAATGACTGTATTGTTCGCATTTGAGTTATGAATATCAGTTCTACTACACTCAGCTCTTTATTTTATGCCAACCACACTAACTCTATTCCCAGAAAATAAGAGGACAATTCATTTCAGTAAGTAGATTTTGGAACCTAAGATAGTGCATTTATTTCACTAATTTACTTTTAAAAATACTTATTTTCATTACACGTGTATGAGTGTTTGCTATATTTGTGTCTGTGCAGTGCCTACTGAGGCAGGAAGTAGGCACGGAATCCCCTAAAACTGGAGTTACAGATGGTCGTGAGCTGAAGCTGAGTTCTTGAAAGAGTATCCAGTACTCTTAACCACTGAACCATCTCTCCAGTCCCTAGTTTTGTTTGTTTATATATTTGAAATAAGGTTTCACTGTTTCATCCTGGCTGGCCTGGAACTCACTGTGGAAACCAGCCTGGCCTTGACCCACAGAAAACCATCTACCTCTGTTTCCTCAGTGGTTGGGCACCACCATGCCTGGCCTAAGATAGTATACTTAAGGGGTGATAGTAAAAAGTTCAGTGCTCTATCATGCCATCTACTATCTTTTAAATTCCCATGTAATTCAATCTTTTAAATTAACTTTAAAAATTTAATACTAAAAAAATTACTTTTGAAAACTATCATGTGACAGCCTGAAACAGCAGTATCATCTTGATTCTGATACTGATCATTTCCTCATCAATGAAACAAAGGAAGTAGGAATGATATTCTTTTGTTCCAAACGGTATGAACCAAATTGAACCGTTCTAAACCGGTCTAAACCGGACTGAACCTGTCTGAACAGGCCTGAACCAGATTGAACTGGTCTAAACCAGTCTAAACCGGATTGAACTGGTCTAAACCACCTGCTCCTGCCTCTGTCTCCCGAGTGCTGGAATTAAAGGCTTTAATTTAATATACCCACATGCTATCTGTTCCTAATTTATTTTGATACGTCTATGGGTGATACCTTTTTACTCTGTGATAAGTTGTTCCTCAGTCTGTGCCTCCTGATTAATGTTGGACAGGTGGTACAAACATACATTCTGTCGCCATTAATGCACTAAAGATGGAGGCAAATTGTTTTAGTTAGGTTTCTATTTTTGGGAAAAGACACCATGACCACAGAAACTCTCTTAAGGAAAACATTTAATTGAGGGGGGTTGCTTACAGTTTCAGAGGTTCAGTCCGTTATCATCATGACAGGGAGCATGGTGGCGTGAAGGCAGACATGGCACTTTAATAGCTGAGAGTCCTACATCTTGCAGGCAACAGAAAGTCAAATGAGACACTGGGCATATCCTGAGCATAGGAAACCTCAAAGCCCACCCCCACAGTGGCACACTTCCTCCAACAAAGCCATGCCCACTCTAACAAAACCACACCTCCTAATAGTGGCACCCCCTATGAGATTATGGGGGCAGTTACATTCAAACTACCACACAAATGCTGCTTTGTAAAATGGAGTCACGAAGGGCAAGGGATATCCTGAAAGCTACTGTTTTGTATAATATGGAGTAACTAGTGCAGGGTATAGCCTGATCTCCATAGAAGCCCCATTGAAATGAGGCAGGAGAAATGACTCACAAAATCAGGTGTATGTGTCATCCCAGAACTTGGGTGGCAAGAGGATGGCCTTGGAGTTCAAGGCCTACTTGGGCTACATAGCAAAGTTCAATTTCAAAAAACAAAACAAATGACTAGGGCCAAGGTGAAGAGCAATACTCCACCTCCTTCACTCCTCTCTGTCATCCCAGGGCAGGTTATCTCCGAAGGAAAGGAGGCAAACCTGTAAACAGATTCATAATAAACACATCCTTAGCCGGGCGGTGGTGGCGCATGCCTTTAATTCCAGCACTCGGGAGGCAGAGCCAGGCAGATCTTTGTGAGTTCGAGGCCAGCCTGGTCTACAGGGTGAGATCTAGGACAGGCACCAAAACTACACAGAGAAACCCTGTCTTGAAAAACCAAAACCAAACCAAAACAAAAAACACATCCTTAAAAGTATCTGTGTATGTGGGTCAACACTGGGTGTCTTGTTAAATAGCTCCAACTTATTTATTTACTTATTGAAAGGCAAGAAAGCAAAGTTTATTGGGAAACAGAGCAGCAGCTTTCTGCATCAGGGAAGGGTCTAGAAAGTGTGTTAGACTAGTGGTTCTCAACCTTTCTTCTGCTGTGACCCTTTAAGTTCCTCATGTTGTGGTGACCCCCAACCATAAAATTATATTTATTGCTATGTCATAACTGTAACACTACTGTTATGAACTGTAATGTAAACACCTGATATGCAGGATATTTGATTTGTGACCCCTATGAATGGGTCCTTTGGCCCCCAGGTTGAGAACCACTGTGTTAGAGATAAGATCTCACTAGGAAGTCTTAGCTGTCCTGGAAATCACAGATGCATCTGCCTCTGCCTCTCTAGTCCTGGGACTAAAGGCATGCACACCAGCCACTCTCCATCCTGCTTTAAAGCAGGAGTCTCTCACGGAACCTGGAGCTAGAATGCTGCCCCAGGGATCCTTCATCTTTGCCTTCCCTGTGGCTGTAATTCCAATTGCATGCTACATCCAGCTTTTTCACTTTCGTACTGGGAATTGAACTCTGTTCCTCACGCTAGAGGGGCAAGCACTTGACTGACTGGGTAACCCCTTCATTTGATGAAGGGTTCATTGTATCGAAAGGACTCAATTTTCAGAAGCAAAAGTGACAAGATGGGGGCCGATGAGATGGCTTAAGAGTTAAAAGCATTCGCTGCTCTTCCAGAGAACCCAAGTTCGGTTCCCAGCACCCACAGAGCAGCCGTAATTGTTTCTAACTCTAGTTCCAGGGGATCTAGCACCCTCTTCTGGCCTCCATGGACACCAGACACTAACATGTGCAAGGAACACCGTACACAGCAAAACACTCAATTGTATAAAATAATAAATAAAAGGTAACAAAATGGCACTTAAGTATACTGACAGTCTTATCTTGAATAAATTGGCTAAAATGTATTCATAATCATTTGTTTGTTTGTTTTCTTTTTTTGAGACAGGGTTTTTCCGTGTAGTTTCGGTGCCTGTCCTGGGTCTCACTCTGTAGACCAGGTTGGCCTAGAACTCAGAGATCTGCCTGGCTCTGCCTCCCGAGTGCTGGGATTAAAGGTGTGTGCCATTGCCGCCTGGTTTGTTTCATTTTTTTGAGACCCTGGCTGGCTTGAACTCACTCTGTAGACCAGGCTAGCCCGGAACTCACAGAGATCCACCTGCCTCTGCTTTCGGAGCGCTAGGATTTGAGGTGTGAGCCATCACTCCTGGCTTTAGTCACATTCTTTCAGAAAGCCTTATGCTTTTGTTGTTACTGCTTGCCTGCCTGCCTGCCTGCTATCCTTCCTTCCCTCCTTCCTTCCTTCCTTCCTTCCTTCTTTCCTCCCTCCCTCCCTCCCTCTCTCCCTTCCTTCCTTCCTTTTTTTCAAGACAGTTTCTCTGTATAGCTTTGGAGCCTGTCCTGAATCCCGCTTTGTAGACCAGATCCACCTGCCTCTGCCTCCCGAATGCCGGGATTAAAAGTGTGCGCCTCCACTACCCAGCACTGCTTTTCTTTGTATTGAGGGTTCACACCCATAAAAGTAGAAGGGTACAATGAACCTGCAGGCTCTGCCATCCAGATTTGTAATAATATCCTGGCTGTTCTGGAACTCACTATGTAGACCAGGGGCTGGAATTTGCCTCTGCCCCATACCTGGCTCAAGTGATAATATTTTTAGACAGAATCTCACCATGTAGCTCTGACTAGCCTGGAACTCACATTGATCTGTCTGCCTCTGCCTCATTAGTGCTTGGATTATGGCATGTGACACTCTTAGCTCTCTAGTGACAAATTTGTAGCTGATATTGTTTCTTCTAGACCCAGGCCACTTACTCTACTATGTTATTTTATTTTTTTACTATGTTATTTTAAAGCAAATCCCAGTCAGAGTATTTCCTTCTTAAAATTTTAATTTTTTTTAATTACAATTTTTTTTTGTGGGGCTGGAGAGATGGCTCAGGGGTTAAGAGCACTGGCTGCTCTTCCAGAGGTCCTGAGTTCAATTCCCAGCAACTACATCATGGCTCACAACCATCTATAATGAGATCTGGTGCCCTCTTCTGTCATGCAGGCATACATGCAGACAGAACACTGTATACATAATAAATAAATAAATCTTTAAAAAAATTTTTTTTGTGTGCCGGGCGGTGGTGGCACACGCCTTTAATCCCAGCACTCGGGAGGCAGAGCCAGGCAGATCTCTGTGAGTTTGAGGCCAGCCTGGTCTACAGAGCGAGCTCCAGGAAAGGCGCAAAGCTACACAGAGAAACCCTGTCTTGAAAAAAAATTTTTTTAAATTCATTTTACATACCAACCACAGATCCCCTCTCATCCCTCCTCCCACTCCCCCCAGCCCCCTCCCCCCCAATCTCCTCTTCCAAAAGGGTAAAGCCTCCCATGGGGAGTCAGCAAAGCTTGGTACATTCAGTCTTGAGACAGGGCCCAGCCTTTCCCCCCTGCATCAATGGTGAGCAACAGTTGGTAATGGGCTACGGAAAGCCAGCTCATGCACCAGGGGTAGATCCTGGTCCCACTGTGAGGGGCCCCTCAAGCAGACCAAGCTACACAACTGTCTCCCGTATGCAGATGGCCTCATTAGATGGCCATGCATATTCCACAGGTGTTGGTCTAAAGTTCATGAGTTCCTACCAGCTTGGTTCAGTTGTCTCTGTAGATTTCCCCATCATGATCTTGACCCCCCTTGTGCCTGTATGGACAGTTGTGAGCTGCCATGTGGATGCTGGGAATTGAACCCGGGTCCGCTGGAGGAGCAGTCAGCGCTCTTAACCGCTGAGCCATCTCTCTTTTCTATTGCTCTGCTTTCAATAAAGTTTCCTTGCTACTTTTACAGATCTGTGTGGGCTGTTCAGTGTTACCACCAGAACAAGATTGTAGGCCACAATTCCAAGCCATTTTGGTTGCTAATCCTAAACTGGTATTCTCTGAAGTAGCAACACAGCTGAAGGAAGAGGCATTTTTTCTAAAACTGAATTTTGACATGATATGCATCCCAGAACAAAGCAATCCCATTTTATTATTGGGATTCAAACTTTTACCTCAAAGTGTTACTCAGTGGGGGAGCACTTATTGGCAGGCAAGCACCAATCCGAATCCAACCCACCCCAGCTTAACACCACTGCCTCAAACTCAACTTCCTTTTGAGTGTATTCTCAAGACTGATGAGGTCCCAGCTGGGAACTGCAGCTGACATCCCTGTGGGGGGGTATCATCTAGCCTGTCTATTTTGTGGTTGAACCTGCTTGTTTTTGGGTAGAAATCTTTTTCAAGAGACCAATCAGCTCAGATAGCTAGATGCAGCTTTCTAGGTCTGGAGAAACCACTGTATGAGCCTGCAGGAGAGAATAGCGTGTACACAGAAAAGTAGTGAGAACCACGGACCTTCTTTCTTGAGATTGGGTCTCACCATGTAGTTCTGGCTGCCCTGGAACTCACTCTGTAGACCAGGTTGGCCTGGAACTCACAGAGATCCACCTGCCTCTGCCTCCCAAGTGCTGGGTTTAAAGTCATGCACCAATACACCCAGCAGACTTTCTTTTTAAGACAGGGTTTCCTGTAAGGCTTTGGTCTCACTGAAAACTTGCTGTGTTTTAAGTGCTAATTACTCTAATTTACACTAAGTGTTCAGAAACAGTGTATTCTAGGTCATTTTTTTCTCTCTTGCCTTGCAGCAGGAAGTGCTCAGATATTGAAAACACACACACCGTCACACGTGCGAATAAAATGAGGAAACAGTTTGATGGGAACTTGGAAATCACATGACTGGTGACTAAGTTCAATCTTTCCTCCTTACTGTCTAGTCCGAAGATCTTCCTCGAGTGAAGTGTTGGCAATATTAAATCATGCTGCCATTTATCCTCTTTTCTACGCTGCTTTCTCCCATAGTTACTGAATCTGAGCAACAGTGGATCTGCAACTCCTCCGACGCAACTCTTTCCTACAGTTACTGTGGTAAGTGACGATGCAACACCACCTTAGCTGCCCACTACTGAACCCGAAGCTGGAGGGCGGGGGAGAATGCCTCTGCGGCTCGGCTGTGGGGGCTGCTGAGGTCTGGGGTGGGGGTGGGGGTGGGGCGGTGGGGGTGGAGCCATGCCGATCACTTCCGGATGTGGAGCTAACCCCCCTCCGCCCTTACAGATCTCTGAACTGTTTGTTTTTACCTCCTTGTGTTCCTGTTGCTGCTGTGCTCAGCCCCCTCGACTCCAAGCCCCGTTTCAAGCTCTCAGTTCCAGCAGAACTGTTTGCTTCTGAGTCCCGGCCCCGGCACAAACTGGTTCCTTCTGAGCAGGTGGCTGCTTCCTGATCGGGTTTTCTGCTCCAGCCGGTGGTCCTAGAGGGCTCCTGGGAGCATCTCTGTTCTTGGGGTGTTAGCCTGCTCTCTCTCATCCATTGTATGACCTTGAGCAAAGTACTTAGACATTCTCGGCCTCATTTTTTTTTTTTTTTTTTTTAGTTGCAAAATGAAAGTGAATTTAGAGTTCACTTCATGAGGCTTGCTAGAGTGAAGAATTTTACCGCAGAGACACTTAGAAAAAGTAATGTTGATTTTGGATTTAGGTAGCAATTATTACTCTATTATTTGTTTTGAGACAGGATCTCACTATGTAGCCATGGTTGGCTTGGAACCAGGCTGGCTTAGAAATCACGGAGATCTGCCTGCCTGTACTTACTGGGATTAAATGCATTCATCACCACACCCTGCATATTTTATTATTTTTTAGACAGGGTATCAGTATATAGCCCTGGGGTGGCCTGGAACTTGCTATATAGACCAGACTGGCCTGGAACTTGAAGAGATTTCCCCCTTCCTCTGCCTCTTGAGTTATTTGCTTATTTTTGCCTGGAACTCACTATATACACTGTGCTGGCCTCAAACTCAAGCTCCCTGTAGCCTCAGGCTCTTCAGAGCTGGACCTGCAAATACTTTTCGGTTGAGCTAAACTCCGCTGCTAATGGTTCATAACCAATGCTATTGTCACTGCTCAGCTGCACATGAGCAGATGCCTGGATCTGAAGACCTAGCACAGAGGACTTGAGAGCTGTTCCAGTTCGTTTTCTCTTTCCTTGATCACTGGGTTGGTTGTCCATTTTTTGCCCTGTCCTGAAATATCTGGATGGTTGCAGTGATGCCTTCCAAAGTGCCAGTTCCTTGAAAAGCAGGATCTGCCGCCTAGTTGTCCGGAAGTGGAGCAGGGACCCTACAGATGCACTCTGAGAACCCCTGCAGTACTGAGGGCTTCCGTGGTAAAGAAGCCTGCCTAGTAACAGCATTTCCAGCTTGATTATTTTGGGGGACTGACTTGTGAAGCCCTCTGACAAAGGCTAGTGTCTAATCTCTTCTGGGGTATTAGGAAGGTCCCCAGTCTGCCAATCTCTGTTTTCCTTTCCTTTTTGGCCCCCTACTTTGTCAATTTACGTGTGTGTGTGTGTGTGTGTGTGTGTGTGTGTGTGTGTGTGTGTGTACCCAGAAGTCGGAAGAAGACATCAGACTCCCTGCAACTGGAGTTACAGGCTACTTTGAGCTGACTGATGTGGGTGTTGGGAATTGAACCTGGGTCCTCTGCCAGTGCTCTTAACCACTGAGGCACCTGTGCAGTCCCTAATCTCCCTCTTTTGGTACTACACAGTGACTCTTCATATGCCTATTAGTAATGTATAATAAATATTATTCAACTTTACTCTTTTAGTTACAATTTAGCTCCCCTTTTCTTTGGTTGCTTGGTTGTTTTTTTTTGACATAGAGTCTCTCTATGTAGCACAAGCTGTTCTGGAACTTGGTATGTAGACTAGGCTGGTCTCAAACTCAGAGACCTGCCTGATTCTGCCTCCTAGGACTAAAGGCGTGGGCTACCGCACCTGGCTTCTTTTGCTTTTGACGAGACTTTCTGAGGTGCAACCTTAACCCCTTTCTTCTGTAACACCAACAAATCCGGTGGGCTTTCCCTGGAGCACCCTGATCCAAGGCTGGGAGAGAGCAACAAGGGTCTCTACCCTGTGACCCCGCAGGTTACCACTCCTCTGTCTGGGAGAGTCCACTAAGACAAAACAACTCCCTTTGAGAAGCATTAATTCCTCTAGAATCGGTAGGCAAGTATTAGTAACAGGGCCATCTGATTCAGTCTTGACTGTGAGGACAATTTCCAAGAAAGAGGAGATACATTTTAATCTGGGCAGGCTTACTTATTTTGGCTTGCCTGAACAAATCACGATAGAGCCAGGTGTGGTGGTACATGCCTTTAATCACAGCACACTGAGGCAGAGGCAGGCAGATCTCTTCGAGTTCGAGTCCAGCCTGGTCTACAGAATGAGCTCCAGGACAGCCAGGGCTACACAGAGAAACCCTGTCTGGAAAAACCAAAAACCAAAACCAAAAAAACAAAACAAAAAAACAACCAGCTAATAAAACAAACAGACACCCAAATCACTATAGTTTGGGAGGCTTAAACAAGAAACATTTATTTTTGAACTGATCTGGAATTCAATATCAAGATTTTGGCACATTTGGATTCTCCTTGGCTTGCTGATGGGGTGCTGTGGTTTTTGAAAGTGTAAGCTCTGCCAAACACATGTCAAATCTATTTGTCCTTGTAATAGCAGTAAGAAGTGGAGCCTAGCCGGGTGGCAGTGGCGCACGCCTTTAATCCCAGCACTCGGCGGGAGGCAGAGCCAGGCGAATCTGTGTGAATTTGAGGCCAGCCTGGTCTACAGAGCGAGATACAGGACAGGCACCAAAACTACACAGAGAAACCCTGTCTCGAACTGCCCCCCCCACAAAAAAAAGAAGTGGGTCGTGCGGTGGTGGCGCACGCCTTTAATCCCAGCACTCGGGAGGCAGAGCCAGGCGGATCTCTGTGAGTTCGAGGCCAGCCTGGGCTACCAAGTGAATTCCAGGAAAGGCGTAAAGCTACACAGGGAAACCCTGTCTCGGGGGAAAAAAAGAAGGAGGAGGAGGAGGAGGAGGAGGAGGAGGAGGAGGAGGAGAAGAAAGAAGAAGAAGAAGAAGAAGAAGAAGAAGAAGAAGAAGAAGAAGAAGAAGAAGAAGAAGAAGAAGAAGAAGTGGAACCTTACGTTTTTTGTTTTTTGAAGCAGGGTTTCACTGTAACCCAAGATGACCTAGAACTCACTCGGTAGTGCTGGCTAGCCCAGACTAGCCTTAAAATTCATGGATATTCTCCTAGCTCAGGCTCTGGAGTGCTAAGATTAAAGTGTATGCCATCACATCTGGCTTACACAGTAACCTTTTAAGGTCTACGAAAAATCCTACTTGGATTGGGCATGGTGTCTCATGCTTCTAATTCTAGCATTCATGAGGTCAAGGCAGGAAGATTGTTGCAGTTTTGAGGCCAGCCTGGTGTGGTGATATATTGTGTACCCTAATAAATTTGCTTGGGGATTGGAGGACAGGGCCAGCCGCTAGATTAGACATAGAGGTCAGGCAGTGGTGGCACACACCCTTAATCCTATCACTTGGGAGGCAGAGATTGTCTGGATCTCTGTGAGTTCAAAACCACTCTGGGAACAGAGCCAGGCATGGTGGCACACACCTTTAATCCCAGCACTTGAGATCTCATGTCTTTGCTTGGGAAGGACACATGCCTTAATCCCAGGAAGTAATATGGCAGGAGACAGAATGGTATATAAGGTGAGGAAACAGGAACTCACACTCTTGAGACTGAAGATTTTGTAGAGGTAAGAACATGGCTGGCTTGCTCTCTGATCTTTTAGCTTTCACCCCAATACCTGGCTCCAAGTTTTTTTTTTTTTTTAAATTAATAAGACCTTTTAAGATTCATGTTACAATCTGGTCTACATAGTGAGTCCTAGGCTAGCCTGGGCTAGAGAGTAAGATCCTGTCTCACAGAACAAAAATGAATATATAAAATAGTTTGTCCTAAAGAGTCTGCCTGAGTAACTTGAATTTACTGACTTATTTTTCATAGATTTATTTGTTTAGTGGTGCTGGGCCTGAACTACATGGCTAGGCGTGCATTTTTATTTTGAACTTACATTCTTCACCCAACCTGAATTTATTTGGGACAACATCCACCCATTCTAGCAACATCTGTTCTACCCCAGGTAGATAGATTGTGCTTTTACACCCAGTCCATTGTGCACCACGAGGAAGAGGAGAGACAGCACTTATGGGTTCCAAAGATTTTAATAAATCACTACGTAAGCAGGTCACTGATGGATCAGGGCTGCAGGACAAGGACTCGGGAGTTTTGTTTCTCCTGGCAGCCCTGAGCAGGGGCAGAAGTGGGGTTCATAAGCATAAAATCCACAAACATTTGTTGCCAAGTTACAGTTACATTTTTCACCAATCAGAAGTCAAAGATTAGGGACTTTCCTTGTGTGTTCCATCATTGTGAACCGACACAAAAATGGGAGCTTTTCAGTCCAACCAATCAGATTCATTTGTTCTTTCTGTGTTGGGAACAGCCATAATGTTTTAGAGAACTAAGGGGCATAGCAGACTATTTCTATTGTTTAAGGAAGAGGTTGGTCACCCAATGGAAAGTTCTCAGCTCCCCTAGGGCTTGGGAACTTGAACTGTGTATCACCCTACAGGTAAAATGGAGTCTGAAGTCAAAATGACAGTACTCAGGCCAAGTGCTTGTGCCTGTTCCCTTCAGTGTCACCCACATTCGTCAGAGTTCCAGGACTAGTGAGATGGATCCCTGGAGAACTGGAGGTGCTAGGAGACTATCAGTTCTTTCCCTTACCATGGAAACACTAAGAGCTGGGAGTTTCGGTCTTCGCACATGCTGAGCAGAGGGGAGAACCAGGAAGTAGTGTCTGCCAGCTCAGATGCTGTGTTGCTAGACTGCACCAGATTATTAGAACTCCAAGATGCAAGGCCTGGAAGTCAGTCCTTTGGGGAGCTGAACTGGAAGAGCTAGGGTACTGAGCATGCAGGTGAAACCAGGGGGTCTGGAAGCCGCTTCCTAATTGTATGGTGGTACTGTGGTCAGGGTCTCTGAAGAGAGGATGTCCTGAATCTTTGTAGGGAAACTGGGGAATACAGTTTGTGTGTTTGCAGGTACTGGAGACTTCTTTCGTTTCTGGCTTTTTACACGTGGAGTTTGTACTTGAGGGGAAACCCAGGTCCTCTTATTCAACTGTGCTACAAGTGCCGGTCTTCTAGAGAGAGAGATTTTCTAATGATCTTCAGTTGTTCTCATTATATAATTTTAACACAAAAAGCATCTTTTGGGGGCTGATATTCAGAATGCTATATTTATTGGAAGTTATTTACAGTAATGTGCTAACATTTTCCTTATTCCTTTTAGATAACATGAAATTCCCTGTTACGATTACTGTTGAACCGTGTATAACATTGAAGGGAACCAGTGGATTTATATATATCAAGTTTATTCCAAGTAAGTACAAATAGAAACTTTCACTTTTATAATCAGCTGAAGGGCTTTAGAAATTCAACCAGAATAATTCTGTTCCAAATATATTTGTGTTTGTTATCTACTGCTATACTATAAGTTACCACATTCTAAGTCTATTGGCTTAACACAGCACATATCTGTAGGTGGAATTTTCCTGTCCCGGCAGCCATTTCCAAATCACCACACAGAGGCTTATATTAATTGTAAATGCTCAGCCGATAGTTCAGGCTTGTTATTAGCTAACTCTTACACTTAAATTAACCCATTTTTAAAAAAATATATTTTATTTTATTTTAATGTGCATTTGTGTTTCTGCCATGGGTGTCAGGGTCCCCTGAAACTGGAGTTACAGATAGGCGTGAGCTGCCATGTGGGTCCTGGGAATTGAACTCGGGTCCTCTGGAAGAAGAGTCAGCACTCTTAACCCCTGAGCTATCTCTCCAGACCTAACCCATATTTTTTATTTACACTCTGCTATGTGGCTCATGGCTTGTTACCTCATTTTCTACACATCCTGTTTCCTTGGTGGATAGCTGGCATCTCCTCTGACTCCAAGCAAGCTTTATTTGTCAGAACATGATCAAAGTATCAAACAACACATATCTATTGTCTCTATGGGATGGTAGTCTGGGCATGACTTACACCATGTTGTTCAGAGCCCCCCATGAACCTATAATCAAGATATTGACAAGGTTTGGGGTCAGCTATGGACGGAACTACTGCTAAGCTCATGTTGGCAGTATTCAGTTTCTGAATTCTGGCTATTGGCTTGCATGAACCTTATTACCATAGCTGCTTGCTTCATCAAAGCTGGCAAAAGATAACAAGATGAAAGAGTATTATATGGCTTGATCAAAGAAGTGATACTCTGTCATTTTTGCTGTATTCTAGACCAATTCACAGTCATATGGAGGGTTTTACAAGGACATAGGGTAGAAATGGAAATAAGTTCAGCCTTTCAATAATGGTGGCCTTTGTCAATCATTAGCTATTCAGAGTTTCAATTAGAAAATCTGTGTGTGAACAAACCAGGATTTTTTTTTTCTGAGACAGGGTTTATCTGTATAACAACTTTGGCTATCCTGGAACTCAATCTGTAGACCAGCCTGGCCTTGAACTCACAGAGATCTGCCCACCTCTGCCTCTCAAGTGCTGGGATTAAAGTATTCACCACCACATCTGGCTCCCAGGAAATGAATTCTAATCTTTAGCACTATGGTCTCTGTTCTCAGCACAGACTTGGAGCACATTTTATACTTTACAGAATGCTATCATGTGAATAACAAGCTTTTATAAAAGACATATTTTTTTATTTTATTTATTGGATGTGTGTATATATCTGTATGTTTGCCATATGTGTGAGTTCCTGTGGAGTCTAGAGCAGAACATTAGATTCTATGGAACTGGAGTTACAGATGGTTGGGTGTGAGTTGCCCAATATGGATGCTGGGAACTGAATTTGGGTCTTTTTGAAGAGCATTCTTAACTACCGAGCCGTCTCTCTAGTGGATTAGGCGTCTCCCTAATAACAATACTTTGTTGTTGCTGCTGTTTTCTCTTTCCTTCTGCTTTATGAGTCAAGGTGTCACTCTGTAGTCCAGCACAAACTGGCCTAGGAATTGTGGCAACCTTCCCATCTCTGCCTCCCCAGCGCTGGGTTTACATGTCTGTCCCACTATGTCCAATATCATGTAGATAAGCTTAAAGAAACATTCCTCTTCCTCACATTGTAGCTTAGAAGATAAACGGCAGCTGAGAAAGAAGCTCGGTGTGGTGTTGTAGGCCTTTAATCCCAGAACTTGGGCAGAAGCAGTTCAAGACCAACCTCATGTATATAGTGTGTTCCAGGACAGCCGACGTTACGTAGTGAGACCCTGTTTCAGTCAGAGACGGAGGCAGGCCGGTGGGCAGGGGTGGGGTGGGGAGAACTTGAGAATGATAAATGAAATTGGCTGTTAGTTTTCCTGAATCTAATTGTTGAATTTTGACTTTAATGCATTGACTCTGCATTCATTTACTCATTAGGAGGAATCATACAGGATGTAGGGCAACTGGAAAAGGGTGGTAGCAGCAGCCCTGAAGCTGGGCAGAAAGAAGAGTCTAGAGGTTTGATTAAGTAGAACGAAATTCAACTCATGGGGCTAGTGTTGTTGCACAAACGTTAATAGGTCTTTTAATAAAAAACCTGGTGCCAGATATTGGGGTAAATGCTGAAAGATCAGAGAGACAAAGGAACAAGCTACTTCTTACCTCTAGGGCTCCTCAGCCTGAAAAGCCTGAGCCAATAGGCCTCTAGCCAAATGAGCTTCCTCAGCTGAAAAGGCTTTAGTTCCTGTCTCCTCATGCCTTATATACCTTTCTCCACCCAGCCATCACTTCCTGGGATTAAAGGCGTGTGTGCTTAAGCAAAGGCATGAGATCTCAAGTGCTGGGATTAAAGGTGTGTGCCACCACTGCCTGTTTCTCTCCTAGACTGAGTCAATCTCATGTAGCCCAGGGTGGCTTTGAACTCACAGAGATCCAGATGGATCTCTGCCTCCCAAGTGCTAGCACTAAAGGCATGTGCCACCACTGCCTGGCTTCTGTGTTTAATCTAGTGGCTTGTTCTGTGAACTCCCCTGCAAGAAGCTGTCGGTACAGCAGAGGAGGCATATCTCACCAAAACTTGTTGGACAGGTAAAATGACAGACAGAAGCCTTCATGGCAGCAAAGCAATGCTTCAACCCTACTTGACCAAGGGTAAAAGAAATAGTAGAAATTTTGACCTAGTTAAGGCTCTGCGATTTCTTTTTTATTGTCCCCAGGCTCTGGTGTGCCTTATCCTTAGGCGTTAGCATGTGATGATTTGTACAGTGAGGGATCTCACTTTCAGGTGAATTCTTTACTGGTTGTTGTTTATATTTTACTCTTTTTTGGGGGGGCCAGTTACCCACCTCCCAAATAAATCACACACAGAGGTTTATTCTTAGTTATAAATGTCCAGCCTTAGCTTGGCTTGTTGCTAGCCAGTTTTACTTAACTTATCCCAGTCTACCTTTTGCCTCTGGGCTTTTTCCTTTTCTTACTTCTGTAATCTTACTTTCACTCTTACTCCATGTCGTGTGGCTGCGTGGCTGCGTGGCTGTGTGGCTGTGTGGCTGTGTGGCTGTGTGGCTGTGTGGCTGCGTGGCTGTGTGGCTGGTCCCTGATGTCCTCCTCTCCTTGTTCTCTTGTTCTTTCTTCCCTTTTCTCCCAGATTTCTCCTTCCATATATTCTCTCTGCCTGCCAGCCCCGCTTATCCTTTCTTCTGACTTGCTATTGGCCGTTCAGTTTTTTACTACACCATCAGGTGTTTTAGACAGGCACAGGAACACAGTTTCACAGAGTTAAACAAATGTATTATAAGCAAAAGTAACACCTTAAAATAATATTCCCCCAAATTTCTCCTTAAAAAATATGTTGTATTTCCAGTCCCAAATAATAAAAAATACATGTCGTCAGCACTTAGGAGTTCTCTGAGAGGCAAAGCCAAAGAAGGAGTTAAACAAACTAGATGATTTGGGGATGGCATTGAGGGACATAGGCTTGTGAGAGGATAGTAGAAAAGACATGCAGGGACTGAGCCTGGGGTGCAGACCTGATCCCTTTGAAAAGCAAAAGAGGCCAGCATGGTGCTAAGTCCTTGTAGTCATATGGGACAGAAGCAGGAAGATTGCTTGAGTTCATGATTGCTGAGGCCATGTTTCAAACTCAAAGAGAGTCATAAAAACATGCCCATCCACTCAACCTATTAACCAACCAACCAAAAAGAAAAAGGAAAAGGAAGAGAGTTAGAATGATCATCATCAATCTGAAATTCACCATTGAGGGCAAGTCATTGAGGACCCCCAGTATAAAGATCGCCTGTCATAAGAGTTCCAAGGCATGCCGGGCAGTCGTGGCGCACACCTTTAATCCCACTCGGGAGGCAGAGGCAGGTGGATCTTTGTGAGTTCAAGGTCAGCCTGGGCTACAGAGTGATTTCCAGGAAAGGCACCAAAACTACACAGAGAAACCCTGTCTCAAAAAACAAAACAAAACAAAACAAAAGAGTTCCAAGGCAGTCACACCTGGGGATATGGTATAGCAATTATGAGGACTTGCTGCTCTTCTAGAGACCAAAGTTCAGTTCCCAACATGCATATGGAACAGCTCACAACTTCTTGTAACTCCAGCTCCAGGGGATCTGATGTGATCTGACTTCTGTAAGCAACTATATACACATACAAATAGTCTCACACAGACCCACATATACAGAACAAAAAATAAATCAATAGGAACTGGAGAGATGACTCAATGGTTAAGAACATTAGCTGCTCTTGCAGAGGACCTAGGTTCGAGTCCCAGAACCCATATGGTGGATCACAGCTGTCTGTAACTCCAGTTCCAGGAGATCCGATGACCTTTTCTGGCCTCTGCAGCACCAGGCAGGCAAATGATTCACAAACATGGGCAAGACATCCAAAACACATAGAAAAATAAAATAAAATGAAATAATTTTTTAATTAAAAAAATCAGGAGCTGGGTGTGGTGCATTGTGGTAATACATTGTATCCTCCAATATATTATGTACCCTAATAAAACTTATCTGGGGTCAGAGGACAGAAGAGCCACTAGATTAGACATAGAGGCCAGACAGTGGTGGCACACATGCCTTTAATCCTAGCATTTGGGAGGCAGAGATCCATCTGGATCTCTGAGTTCAAGGCCACACTGGAAATAGAGCCAGGCATGGTGGCATACACCTTTAATCCCAGCACTTGAGATCTCATGTCTTGCTTGGGAAAGACACACCCAGGAAGTGATGGTAGGGAGCAGAAAAGTATATAAGGCATGAAGACCAGGAACCAGAGGCTTTTAAGCTTTTAAGCTTTTTAGCAGCAGTTCAGCTGAGATCCATTTGGATGAGGACTCAGAGGCTTCCAGTCTGAGGAAACAGTATTAGCTGAGAAGGTGGTGAGGTGAGGTTAGCTGTGGCTTGTTGTATTTCTCTGCTCTCTCAGTTTTCACCCCAATATCTGGCTCTGGGTTTTATTTTTTATTAATAAGACTGTTTAGCAATTCGTGTTACATTTGGTGTCCAACTTGTGGGGCAGGAACTCACAAAAAAACCACTTGCCTTTGGCTTTGCAGTCCCTAGCTTAGGCCTGAGCTACATGTTGCCGGTTGTGGTGGTGCACACTGGTCAGATTTGCTGAAGGAGGCAGAGGCAGGAGGATCCAGAGTTCGAGGCCAGCTTGGGAGGCTTACTGAGGAGAAGCTGCGACTGAGGCCTGGATGGACCACAAACGGTGGCAGTGGGACCATGGAGTTGCCGGCTGTTTTTCACTGTGTTGGTGGCGGTGGTGACACCGATACTGGGGACGAAGGGTTTACTGCTGCTTGTTCAGAGAACAATTGCCAGGACCACTGTGTTACAAGAAAATAACAGCAAAGGTTCGTTTGGAGAAGTTTGGCAAGGCAAGTGGTGGGGAGAAGAAGTTGCTTGAAGATATTCTCCTCTAGGGAAGAACATTCGTGGTTCTGAGAGGCAGAGATTTATCAGACTGTGATGTTACACCATGAAAACACCATGAAAGGATTTATAGCAGCAGACAACAAAGACAAAGGCACATGGACTCAGCTGTGGCTGGTGTCCATTACCATGAGTGTGGATCCCTTTCTGATTACTTGGATAGATACACTGTTACAGTGGAAGGGTTGATCAAACTTGCCCTGTCCATCTTCACATGGAGATTGTTGGTACCCAAGGAAAGCCAGCTATTGCGCACAGAGATTTGAAATCAAAGAGTATCTTGGTGAAGAAGAATGGAACCTGTTGTATTGCAGACTTGGGACTGGCTGTGAGACATGATTCTGCCACAGATGTAATTGATATTGCTCCAAACCACAGAGTAGGCACACAAAAAAAAAATTCTGCAAGGAACCATGACCACACCTAACAACGACTTTGAAATCTCCAAAAAGAGGATGGGACCCCACAACAATGATTAATTAGGACAGTGATAATGCCATTAAGCTGACAAACAGCACCCAAAGATTGGCTTTGGACTATAAACTTCTCAGGACAATTTTGAGATGGTTAGCTGAGATGATCCAGATTCACAGACTACTAGAGCAAGGACAAGCCCTTCAGACAAGCCCTGCATTTTCCCATTATGCAGAGACTGGACAACTGATATAGTTAACTCTCGCAGGACTTGACAATTAACCCCAAAATTTTCTTTTCAGGATCCCCTAAAGATGCCTTCACCCCCAGAAAGCAGGAAGTAATTTAAGAAAGTGATGCCCACATTCCCAAAAGGTGGGGTGGGTGGTTTTTGGTCATTTAATGGGTTATGGATAATTGTCATTGTTTAGGATGGTTAGTTACAAGTTGTTAATTGATAATGGTCAGGACAAAAAGCTAAACAAGGAGATTAGATTCAGGGTTTTTGTTTAAAAAAAAAGAAAAAATATTTAGATAAGAGGCAGATTATTGAATCTACTCTAAAAAAAGATATAGAAATAATAGGATAAAAGGGTAGATTATTGAATCTACTCTGAAAAGAAAAAAGGGAAGATATAGAAATGATAAAAAGGTAGATTATTGAGTCTACTATGAAAAGAAAAAAGAGAGAATATGGATATGATAAGATAAAAAGGTAGATTAGTGAACCTACTTTTATAAAGGAACTACTTGTTTTAAATATTTTACATTGGATTGGACTGTATACAAATTAGACTCACCAAAATAGGATAAATAGTGAATTTTTTTGTCTGAATTTGTCAAATGTTAATGGACTGGACATTGTTAATGTATATAATGGAGTTTTTTTGCCTAAATTTGTTAAATGTTAATGGATTAGACATTCTTAATGTAATTATTGACTGTATATATTGTATATACTTATTGTACTTATTTGGTATAGCTTTTTTATATTAGTTATAACCTTTTATTATTTTGGACAAAAAGGGGAAATGTGGTGATACATTGTGTCCTCCAATATTTTGTGTATCCTAATAAAACTTATCTGGGGTCAGAGAATAGAAGAGCCACTAGATTTGACATAGAGGCCAGACAGTGGTGGCACACACCTTTAATTCTAGCATTCGGGAGGCAGAGATCCATCTGGATCTCTGTGACTTCAAGGCCACACTGGAAATAGAGCCAGGCATGGTGGCACACACCTTTAATCCCAGCACTTGAGATCTCACGTCTTGCTTGGGAAAGAAACACATCTTTCATCCCAACAGGTGAGGTAGGAAGCAGAAAAGTATATAAGGCGTGAGGACCAGGAACCAGAGGCTTTTAAGCTTTTAGGCTTTTTAGCAGCAGTTCAGCTGAGATCCATTTGGATGAGGATTCAGAGGCTTTCAGTCTGAGGAAACAGAATCAGCTAAGAAGTTGGCAAGGTGAGGTTGGCTGTGGCTTGTTGTGTTTCTCTGATCTTTCAGCGTTCACCCCAATACCTGGTTCTGGGCTTTTTTAATTAATAAGACCTTTTAAGATTCATGTTACAGTGTACACACCTTTAATTCCAGCACTTGGGAAGCAGAGGGAGGAGGATGTCTGTGAGTCTGAGGCCAGCCTGGTCTACACAGAGTTCTAGGACAGCCAGAGCTACATAGTGAGACCCTGTCTCAAAATCAAACAATCAACCAGCCATGTCAGGACTTTTAAGAACAGCTTGCATCAAGGGTGCTTGAGGAGTTTGACCATTTCAGGGTAAGCTGGTCCAAGTGTAAGGCCTGTAACTGAGTGCTAAATAGATCTAAGGTCCTGCAGCAATAGCCTGTCAGCTAACTACCCTCCTACAACAGTTTCTTTAGCAGGAAATATGAGTGGTATATCTTCATTGCCACCACAAATATGTTATTATTCACTTGATATCACATAATAAACTATACTGATCCAGTAGCAAAATAATTATTTAGTCATCTTTTATAGTACTTCACAATTATGATCCCTAGAATTTATTATTATCTCTATAAAGCCTGGAGCCCATTCATAAAACCAGGCTTATTTTTATGGTTCTATTTCTACCTAAATTTAATAAGAGCTATAATTATAAGCTTGAGTCAAAAATTGAGTGGGAATGGGAATGGTATCTTTTGGTTCTTTCCAGGCTTACTAGCCAGTCTTTGTATAAAAGAAACAAGTCGACAAACCAACTCTTGGGGACTATTGGCGTCCAGCCCCTTGAGAGTCCCCTCCCAGGGTCCAGGAAGAATCTACAACCAGCTGATAATTAATCTTTGATGAAAAGAAATGAATCTATGTACACGAAACTCCTTAGTCAATACATTTTATTATTCTGTCAGTTTTCTCTCTACAAGCTTATACTCTGCTTTCTTTCTTTCTTTTTTTCTTTTTTTTTTTTTTGGTTTTTCGAGACAGGGCTTCTCTGTGTAGCTTTGTGCCTTTCCTGGATCTCGTTCTGTAGACCAGGCTGGCCTCCAACTCACAAAGATCCTCCTGGCTCTGCCTCCCAAGTGCTGGGACTAAAGGTGTGCACCACCACCACCCGGCTCTCTGCTTTCATTTTTAGCTCCTTTCTTGACCAATATCTCTTTACGTTTATCTGTTGTCCCCTCCAGGTTCTATCTTAATGCCTTCATCTAGTTCTGCCCCTTCTAGGTTCTCATCCCTCTAGTTCTTTCCCCTCTCAGCTCCTCTCCCATCTCCTTCTCTCTCATCTGGTTCTTCCTCATCTTGTTCTTCCCCATCTGGCTCTTCCTCATCGTCCATCTCGTTCCTCTAGTCCTCTCTTCTTGCCCTTCAACCTAGTTCTTCCCTGTCTCAGTTTGTTTCTCTCAAGTTCTTACCCATCTAGTTCTTCCATTCTCTTTTTTCTTCTCCCTTCTCCGTTCTGTGCCCTGGAAGTCCTGGTATAAGCAGGGAGGGTCCGAGCTAAATTGTGTAAAGCTATTACTTAACGTTCACCTGACCTAGGCGGTGTCTCCTTGAGGAATTTACCTTAAGTCAGGAGACTTGCATGTGGGCTGTTATCACTGTTAGTCCTTGAAAGTTGCGCGTCAACCTAGGTGGTGTCTCCTGTTAGTCCTTGAAAATGGCTAAGGGAGATATCTGATTCCAGAGAAAGCCTTTCCTGAGGCTGTTCTCCAAACAACTGGAATGTGTATGTCCAGAGAGTGATCAGTCCACACTGTTAGCCCTTCTTAGGGAAAAGTCAATTGGGAAAACTATGAAGGCACACATGATTTTCATAACAGAATACAGCTGACATATGACAAGCCAAATAACACCAAAAACCCCTTGGGATTTGGCTTCCTCTGGAGAAATTCCCTGATCCCTCCAGGTAGTGACTTTGCCATAACCAGCTGAGTTCTTATGATATATTCCTGTGGCCTACAGCAACAAACCATGTAATAAGTCCCTTCAGTGTTATTTCTGGCAGTTCCTGGAGTTGTCCTAGGCAAACTCAAAAATATTTCCCTTTGTTCCGTCATGATGGCCACTGTGCTTCTTATCTCCCACTCCAAGACTCAACTCACATTGCTGCCCTTGACCAGCTAAGCCTCAGAAGTGATATGTCGCTATAAACCATTGTTTGTAAGTATGACCGGAGTCATGTCCAAGACCAAAGGCTTCTCAAGACGTAAGGGACTAAGATGTCACAGCAGGACTTTCTTTCCTGGAGTCGCTGGAGACTGGAATCGTGCTGGGCCTCTGGGGGGTCTAGAAAGAGGCCCTTTGCTTTGCGTTGTCATACTGTCTGCCATGTGTACTGCACAGAGCACTAGCTCTGTGTCTCACAAATTCCTTGTGGAATCATCTCTTCCACTCATACACATACACACTCCTGCTTTTAGAGAGTCCATGGGACCAGCTTTTTTTTTTTTTTTTTAAGATTTTTAACTGGTCCCATAATAATCTTTTCCACACCTGACCCAGGAAGTATCGATGTGGAGAAAATGTAGGCCGTTTGGTGGTCTTCAGGCTTGGAGTATTACGTACCTCTGCTGACACTGTGGTAGAAGGGATAGAAAGGGCACTAGTAAGATTTAGTTGGACAGTAGGGTTCTACTGTCAGTGAAGTAGAATAAAGTAGAAAAGATCAATTATTAGATGCTGATTTGTGGTGGTATTGTGTTCCCCAAAATATTGTGCACGCTAATAAACTTATCTGGGGTCAGAGAAGAGAACAGCCACAATAGTAAACATAGAGGATAGGCAGTGGTAGCACACACCTTTAATCCTAGCATTCCAGAGGCAGAAATCCATGTGGATCTCTGTGAGTTCAAGGCCACATTGGAAACAGCCAGGCATGGTGACACACGCCTTTAATCGCAAGAAGTGAGCCTTTAATCCCAGGGAGTGATGGCAGATAGCAGAAAGGTATATAAGGTGTGAAGACCAGGAACTAGAAGCATTTGGCTGGTTAAGCTTTTGGCTGGTTAAACATTCAGGCTTTCGAGCAGCAGTTTAGCTGAGAGCCATTGGGATGAGGACACAGAAGCTTCCAGTCTAAGGAAACAGGATCAGCTGAGGAACTGTCGAGGTGAGGAAGCTGTGGCTTGTTCTGCTTCTCTGATCTTCCAGCATTCACCCCAATACCTGGATTCAGGTTTGTTTTTTATTAATAAGACCTTTAAGATTCCAGCAACACCGATTTGTTGATTTATTTAGTGATTTGCATAAACCACTGCTTGTACTGCCTGTTTGCCGAGCATGACTCCACCGCTACCTGAAACAGGAAGACCTGGGGAATCGCTGGAGCAATTGGTTGCTGCCCTCAACCTTCTGACTGCCACACATTCTTCTTGCTTGCCCACCTTGGTTTGTACTTTTAAGGTATGAAACGAGGATGCAAACTGGAACCAGGATCAAAGCCTTTCTGGAGCTGTCCTGGCTTCAGTCCACTGGTGACATCCCTCTTCTACTCTCAGTGGTATCAGAGTACTTTTTCCAGAAACATTCCTGATAACACCAGTTTGATGTTCATAATGGGGACATCGCTTTTGAGTTTGTTGTATGAGGGAAATGAGAAACATTTGACTAAAGATGTAGAATAAGTATATGGTCATGTGGTATTGAAAGCCGGGGAGAAAGTTCAGGGTGAACTGAACTGAACTGAAGATGAACCTTGTAACACAAATTGTTAAATGGTCTTATTAATAAAAAACCCGGAGCCAGGTATTGGGGTAAAAACCTGACAGATCAGAGGAATAGGAAAAGCCACAGCCAACCTTATCTTACAGAAGTGTCAGTCTCTAAAGAATGCTACTTCCTGTATACCCACACCTATATACCTTTCTTTTTGTCTTTTTTTTTTTTTGAGCTGAGGACCGAATCCAGGGCCTTGTGCTTGCTAGGCAAGTGTTCTACCATTGAGCTAAATCCCAACCCCTCCTATATACCTTTCTGTTCTGCAATCTCACTTCCTCTCTCCGCCCAGTTACATCACTTCCTGTCTGTCTGTACAGACCTCCAGACCTTTATGGTTAGTGCTGGGATTAAAGGCATGAGTCACCATGCCTGGCTCTGTTCCCAATGTGGTCTTGAACTTACAGAGATCCAGGTGACTCTGCCTCCCGAATGCTAGGATAAAATGCGTATGCTACCACTGCCTGACTTCTATGTTTAGTATAGTGGCTGGCTTTCCCCCCTGATCTTCAGATAAGCTTTATTGGGGTGCACAAATAAGATATCACCACAGAACCGTATGAAAAAAGGCCCAATGACATAGAGTGAAGAGGAGTCAGAGATTCGGGGGACAATGGAAGAAGGTGGTAGAACCAGCCTCAGAGAGGGGCCAGGAGAAGGGTCTGACAGTTCTGTCAAGCATAGCCGAGTTCAATTTGAAAATGGAAAAGCTGCTTGTTATTGACCTACAGTGATTTATGATGAATTTGTCACGCCTTTAACCCCAGCTTTCAGAGGCAGAGGCAGCTGGACCTCTGCGAATTCAAGGCTAACCTGATCTACCTAGTGGTTTCTGGGCTAGCCAAGGGTACACAATGAGACCCTGTCTTACAAAAAAGTTTTCATTATATATAACATTATACATGTTTTCCTTTTGGGACAAATGAATAATTCTGGAGAGTCAGAAAAATGTGTGTTTTAAAATCACGTCTTCCTACTTGCTATGGCAAGTGCTGTACCTCTCATCTATGTAGTAACGCCTGTCCTTTTGACTTTTTATTTTGTGACAAGGTCTGAGTTGTCAAGGGTTTGCCTTGAACTTACTCTGTGGCCCAGACAGGTTTTGAGCTTGTGAGCCTCCTGCTTCAATTGTCTTCTTTTTATTATTTTATTTTATTCAAGCCAGGGTCTCTATATGTAGATCAGGCTGGCCTCGAACTCAGAGAGATGGATCTGCCTCTGCCTCATGAGTGCTGGAATTAAAGGTGTGCACCACCACACTTGGTCTTCAATTATATTCTTAGGCAACATTCATTCAAACTCCCAAAGCTTCCTTTCCTTTGAATTTTCTGGTGAGCTTACCAAAACTAAAAATCTTACATCTTTGGTAGTTGTCATGACCTGAGTATTTCAGGTGTGTGTATGTGTGTGTGTGTGTGTGTGTGTGTGTGTGTGTGTGTGTGTGTGTGTGTGTGTTTGGCATATTTTACATAGCTGTCACTGTGGAACATTCAATTTTTCTACAAAATCGCCTTGTTAGAACTTCAGTTTTATTATTGGAATAAGGATACTAGTACCTCACAGACAGCCGTGATGAAGCAATGTAGGGAAAAAAGCACAGGGCCCACACTAAGGACGCAGCAAACACTCTGTACAAAGAATGTCTTCCTGGAGGGACTAATGGGATTTTTTTTTCTTTCTAAGGGAGAGACTTAAAAAAATTATATTTCAACCTCTCCATCAATGTCAACTCTGTAGAGGTGCCAACGCGCAAAGAAGTCATTTGCCATGGATATGATGATGATTATTCTTTTTGCAGAGCTCTGAAAGGAGGTAAGCATTCGACTTGTGCTACTTACAGAGTAGACCATAATTCTTTGCGAGGCTGTTAGGACAAGGAAACACTGGAGACATGAAGCTCCTTTACTGATAATAATGCTCGGGTTCCCTCTAAAGCTTCACTCTTTGAAGCATACATATTTTACAGTAGTGTTCCCATGTCATTACTAAAATGGTGCAGCATGAATGTGTTGGAAGGTATATTAAATTGTCACCTTTCAGATGAAGATCTCACATTTACTTTTGGCTACTGATGTCTTTTTCTAAAAATTGCATGTCTGGCTTTCTGTAGGCACTTGTCTGGTTTTGCTCTACACTTGTATTGGTTTCTTTAATGATCTCCTCTTTATTTAAATCCTGGAATTGTTGTTATTATTATTACCGCCATCATTGACTTTTGAAGGCAGAGTGTCATTTGAGCCCTATATGGTATCAGACTCTTTATGTAGTCAAGGCTGACTTTGAACTTCCTAATCTTCATGCCTCCATCTCCCCCTCCCACCCCCCCACCCCCTTTTTTTGTTGCTGATGTTTTTCAGACAGGGTCTTTCTATGTGACCCCGACTGTCCTGGAACTCACTCTGTAGACCAGGCTGGCCTCTAACTTGGAGATCTACCTTCCTCTGCCTCCTGAGTGTTGGGATTAAAGATGTGTGTCACCACAGCCCTGATTGTTGTGGTTTTCTGTAATTGTCTCCATGTGTTGCAAGGAGACTTTTCTTTAATTAGGGATGAGTTCTTGTTTTTGAATGAATGAATGCTGTTTATGTAGTTGCAAGTATATTGTGCTGCAAGTTTTTATTTTCTTTTCAAGAAATTAAATTTACTCCTTGAATAGATACTTTACTTGTTCAAAAAATCAAGACATAGCCGGGCGGTGGCGGGGCATGCCTTTAATCCCAGCCCTTGGGAGGCAGAGCCAGGCGGATCTCTGTAAGTTTGAGGCCAGCCTGGTGTACAGAGTGAGATCCAGGACAGGCACCAAAATTACAGAAAAACCCAGTCTCAAACCAAAACAACAACAACAACAACAACAACAAAAAACCAGGACATAAATATTAGAGAGAGATGTCTCACTTAGTGGGTGTTTTAGTTTGTTTTTGTTAACTTACCACACATTAGAGTCACCATGGAAGAGTGGACCTCAACTGAACAACAGCCTACATTAAATTGGCCTGTGGGCTTGTCTGTGGGACATTGTCTTGATTAATGATTAATGTGGCTGGTGTCACCTCTGGGAAGGTAGTTTTGGGTTGTTAAGAAAAGTTGAGATGAATTCAGTAAGTACCATTCATCAGTGGTCTCTGCTTTAGTTCCTGCCTCCAGGTCCCTACCTTGAGTTCCTGTCCTGGCTTCTGTAATTTGTAAGCCAAATAAACCCTTTCTTCTCTAAGATGGTTTTGGTCATACGGCAGGGTCCAGCCTCTTCTTGAGTTCAGGTCCTGAGATGGGGAAGGGATGTTGGTGCAAGGAAACATTCTGACCACCAGGTGGGTTGCACTCAAGCGGCACCTAATAGCTAACGCTGTCTTTATTTATATATTATATTTTAACAGAGTTTTTTTTCCTACCAGGCTTACATGAAACAGCTTTATTATTGTCTTCTTTTTTTTGTCTTTTAAGAAATACATCACAATCATTATAAAAGCCCCCATTGTTCCCTTTTATGCTTCCCCAAATACACCTTCCCATCCCCTACATAACCTTATTCTAGACACAGTTCAGCATTTTTGCAGGCTTAACTAAATATCGAGCCAGACACATCCTGCTCTCACAGCACTGTGTCAGCTGGCAGCTACTTGTGGTTACAAAGTTAAAAAGTAACAGACATGGGTACAGTGCTTTAAGGACAACAATATCCAAAGCCAAACTCTTTGTTGATGTCTGCAAGATATGCTTTTATACAGTTCCCTTTTCTACAAGAGGTCCCGCTTCTCAATCTCTCTGTAAAAGGCAGACTTTGATAAGGCACTCTTTTCCTTTCCTACTATACCATACTTCTTCCACCAATATAAGCTCCTATGTGTGGCAAAGATGATCTATCCATCCCACATTTTACATTGCATTTTCCCTCTTGGAGCATATCAGATCCTATATGCTCGGTGTCCAGGGAACTTACTCTTAACAGTTGGCACTGTGTGTATTCCTGAGGCTTTTTCCCTATTCTGAGTGTGTATGTCTTACTCTCCTTTCCAGAACCGTGAGACATGGTTAATGTTTCAAATGTTGTTTTCTTATGTCTACCTAACTGTCTCTATTGAGTGAGAAAAGGTCCCAGGATTAGGAATTGTAGTTAAGAGTTCCAGATAAGAGATTTGAGAAGCATTAGTCTTCTGCTGAATCTTAGGGGAAAATATTTGAGAAAGAACAGGATTTCCAGAGAACATTACAGCTTTTGCTTGTGTGACTAACAAAATAAAACTAAAAACTGGGGGCTGGGGAGATGGCTCAGAGGTTAAGAGCACTACTTGCTCTTCCAAAGGTCCTGAGTTCAATTCCCAGCAACCACATGGTGGCTTACAACCATCTGTAATGAGATCTGGTGCCCTCTTCTGGCCTGTAGGGATATGTGCAGACAGAACACTGTATACATAATAAATAAATAAATCTTTGAAAAAAAAAAACAAAAAACAAACTAAAAACTGCCGGAAGAATCAATAATAATAATGAAAGAGAAAAGAGCCTGCAAGATGCATGAATTCAGCAAAGTCCTGTGCTGCTCTACAGTCCACTAGTTCTTGTCAAGTGAGAGACCATCTTCCGCGGGCATTGCCTTGTTGAAACCCATTGGACAGGCATTCATATGCTGATCCAAGACTAGGCTGCATGGCTCCCCACAGTCATGATGTTTATCACAGTAACAGAAGCCAAACTGAAACGTTGGATATGCTCTCTTTTTACTTAATATTTGGATAATATATTCATTTCCTTCTACAGCTTCCCATATTATGAAGAATTGAATTAGCTACTTTTCTCATGTTGAGACCAAATCCTGACAAAAAGCAATGTAAGAGAAGAAATATTGGGGCTGGAGAGACTCAGTGGTTAAGAGCACCTTCTGCTCCTCTAGGAGACCCAGGTTTGGTTCTCAGAAGTCACGACTCACAACTGTCTGCAATTCCGATTCCAGGGGATTCCACACCCTCTTCTGACCTGCTTGGACACCATTCAAGCATGTGGTACACGATAGACATGCAGGCAAAACATTCATGCACATAAAGTAAATTATTACAAAAAAAGAAAGAAAGAGAGAAAGCAGGCAGTGGTGGCGCACACCTTTGACCCCCGCACTCAGGAGGCAGAGGCAGGTGAATCTCTGTGAGTTTGAGGCCAGCCTGGTCTACAGAGCCAGTTCCAGGATAGCCAGGGCAGTTACACAGAGAAGCCCTATTTCAAAAACCCAAAGAGAGGGTGGGGAGGGGTTTATTTTGTCTCACGATCTGAGGGCACGTTCTTCATGCTGAGGAGGAATGAGCAGGAGGGCCCTCAAGTGCTTGTTCATATGTAGGCAGATTAGCAAGCAGAGATCAGACAGGAAGTGGGGTATGGATGTAAAACTTGAGGCCTGTACCCAAGAGATCCTCCAGCTAGGTACCACCTCCCCAAACACCATCAGCAACTGGGAACCAAGACTTCAAACACACAAGCCTGTGTAGGGACATTTGACATTCAAACCCTAATAATAATGTAATGAATATATTTCCATGTATAGTTTTTCTTACATTTTAGATTTGAATATTCTTAAACTTGGGAGAAGGAGTGACGGATAACTGCCAGAGATTTCTGGGTTAAATCATTTGAACATATTTACAGTTTTTGTTTGTATAACCCAAGCTGCTTTTCTTTCTTTCTTCCTTCCTTCCTTCCTTCCTTTCTTTCTTTCTTTCTTTCTTTCTTTCTTTCTTTCTTTCTTTCTTTCTTTCTTTCTTTCTTTCTTTCTTTTTTCTCTCTTTCTTTCCTTTTTCTTTCTAAACTTAAAAAAAACCGATTTATTTATTTTTATTTTTATTTTATGTGCATTGGTATCTTACCTGCATATATATGTCTATGTGGGGATGTTGGATACCCTGGAGGTAGAGTTACAGGCAGTTATAAGCTGCCATGTGAGTGCTGGAATTGAACCCAGGTCTTCTGGAAGAACAGCTGAGCCATCTCTCTAGTCCCTGAATATCCACTTCTACAATTTCTACAATGCTTTTTTTTTTGGTTTCTCAAGACAGGCAAGCTGCTTTTCAAACCAATTTGTGTCTCGTGCTGTCTTAAATCAGTATTACACCAGTCAGTTTAATCTGTCTGTGTTAGCATCCCTCTTTATAACTTTAACAATGAAGTTGAAGACTTTTTGTTTTGTTTTGAGACAGGGTCTCTCTATGTATCCTTGTCTGTCCTGGAACTCTCTATGTTGAGGAAGCTGGCTGTGAACTCTTAAGAGATCTGCTTGTCTTGCCTCTAGAGTGCTGGGATTAAAGGAGTGTACCACTGTGTGTGGGGAACCAGCCCCCACTTTTATGACCAGGGTACTCTTGAGCAGGGATAAGTGGGAAATATTTAGAAAGAGATACCTAGACGACAAGAGGAAAGACAGAAACACAGGATAACCTAGAGAGGGCCTGGGTCAAAACCCACCAGCCCAGAATTTTATTCAAAAGGGCTTTTTAGCTGGGCAGTGGTGGCATACACCTTTAATCCCAGCACTCGGGAGGCAGAGACAGGCAGATCTCTGTGAGTTCGAGGCCAGCCTGGTCTACAGAGGAGATCCAGGAAAAAAAAAAACCCCAAAAAAACCAAAAACAACAAACAGGGCTTTTTATAACAATACCAAGGGGCAAGGCAAAATGACCTCCCCTTGCTAGATACAACCAAGTGTAGACCCTTCCAAACATCTGGTACTCAGGCCCATGGCCCAATCATCCTTTATGCAGTCCTGCTGAGTAAAGCCACCAGGAAACCTTGGTGGGCTCCAACAACCATGCCCAGCATGAAGACTTTTTAAAATTAGCACAACAGCTCACAACTGTCTGTAACTCCTGCCCCGGGGGCCCCGACACCCTCACACAGACATACATGCAGGCAAAGCACTGTATATAAAATATATGTATATTGTATATAAAATACAAATAAATAAATTATTAAAATTTTTTATTGACTTTAAAAACTTACTCTTGAAATTTGTTTTTCTCATAATTATTTACCACTATTCTGAGACCTGTCTTTTTTTAAAAGAGGATGCAAGGTAGTTTACAAGCATGCAATTAAGTTAGCAGCATGACATGAATTAGGAATAGATGGGACGAAAGTGGAGGACAAGGATATAGAATTCATGAAATTAGAGAAGTATAAAAGTTCCTGACAAAAAGGCGTAAACTTTGCTCTATGACAATGATTCTCATCCTTCCTAAGGCTTCATCACAGTTCCTCATGCTGTGGTGACCTCCAACCATAAAATCATTTTCATTGCTACTTCATAACTGTAATTTCGCTACTGTTATGAATCGTAATGTAAATATTTGACAGTCAGGATGTCTGCTATAGCAACCAAAGGGGTCACGGTCCACAGGTTGGGAACCACTGCTCTAATGAGGATAACAACTGAAAAAAAAAACCAACAACAAACCCGGTTTCTAAGAAGACCAGGGGGCTTGCTACGTAAGTGAAGCTCGCAGCTTGCCAGCCTGTCTCTTCACCCCATTTCTAAGTTGCCTGCTACATATCGAGTTAGAGCAGGGCCTTACGTGTGTGGCTCGGGGCACAGGGGCCTGGGTGTGTGCCTCAGCTTTTGTGCCTGTCAGCAGCACGGTCTCGGACAGGTGACTGCTGTCTCAGCCTCATTTCCTTCAGTGGTAAAATGGGGACAGTGGGACTCACGTGTCCACAGAAGCCCACCATCATGCTGAGACCAGAAGTCCTCTCGTGGTCCTGATTTTACAGTCCCGCCATTTTGCAGTTAAGGGACATGACGTCTGTGGTTCAGTGATGAGTCAGCAGCAGCTTGGGGAAGTAGCAGCAGGGTGGCCCCCTGCCTCTCAGTGTGGAATCCTCCACTCTGCCTAATTTTCCCTTAAAGAAAACATCTTCCTTTCCATTCCCGTTTCTTTTTTTTAAGTTGTCCACCTTTTTTTAAAGTCATCTCTTCAGCCCCTTGTGCATTTCTCTAGACAACTATTTTACAATGATTTTACAGAATCTCTGTGGGACTGTGCTGACAGTCTATCAGAATCTTCACTTTCATTGTCTTGATATCTGAGATGTACCAGAATCAACAGGGCCTGCCTGATTACTCTCTCTCCATCCTTTCCAAAAAATACATGCTGAACATCATCTGATTTTGGTCCTGGAGGCGTGAAGTTGGATGGTCTGGGATCCTTCTTTAAAAAGCCACTGTGTCCTAGAAAAGACAAAATGTGCAGGGGAAGGCCACAAATATGAATAGAATTATACACTATTAGTTCTGTCTATGCAGTCATCTAATGCTTGTGACAGGAAAACACATGTGAATCTTCAGAGGATTTACTAGTGTGTTCAGTCTGAGAACATGAGAGGCTGAGGTGAGGAGGAAGCACATTCTGGGAGAGGGAATAATGTCTGCAAGCCCCTCCAGCCACATTTGGAGAGTGGTTTCTGTTCCTTTTTTTCTCTTTGCTCTTTTGGAGCGAAATATGCTCATGAGGGATTGCTCCAGATGAGCTGAGCAAAGTGGGTGGGGGTGAGGATGTAAGTGATGTCCAGAATGTTGGCCTGCACCCCACGGTAAGTAGGAAGTGATGGCCCACGGAGATCGCCATTTTTGTAAATAAGTAATGTCCTTATGGAAGGAGGTGGCTTTCGCAGGCAACTTGCAGCTTGCCCTGAAGGAAGAACAGCCAGACCATTAGGGATGAAAAGATGGCATCAGTGGGCTCTGAGAAGAGGCTGTGGAAGGTCGTACTAAGGCCTTTGCTGCAGCAGTCAAAGATTAGGTAAAACCTTGACCCACTTGAAGGCTGGTGGTTGGACATCTCAAAGTGTGTTATCTGTGTATCAAGGACGGGACAAGCTGGGCGTGGTGGTGCTCACCTTTGGTCGCAGCGCCCAGGAGGCAGAGGCAGGAGAATCTCTTGAGTGTGAGGCAGACTGGTCTGCAGAGTGAGTTCCAGGACAGCCAGGGATACACAGAGAAACTGTGTAGTCTCAAAAAAGCAAACAAATGCCAGGCGGCGGCGGTGGTGGCGGCGGCGGCGGCGGCGGCGTTGCACGACTTTAATTCCAGCACTCAGGAGCAGAGGCAGGCAGATGTCTGTGAGTTCGAGGCCAGCTTGGGCTACAGAGTGAGTTCCAGGAAAGGCTTCAAAGCTACACAGAGAAACCAAAAAAAAAAAAAAAAAAAAAGAGAAGCAAACAAACAAAAAATCAAAGTAGGGGCCGATTTGAAAAGAGAAAGATAAGGAGCTCTGGTTCAGGCATGCTGAGCACAAGGTAATTTTGGAACACTCAGATAAACACGTCCATCTGGCATCTGAGCATGTGGGCTCAGAGCTTAGGACATTTTGGTTTAGGAAGCACTGATGTATCAGGAGACCCCAGAAGTCAGAGAATCTTATTATTTTTTGTTATTGTTGCATGACATCTTTAGGCCATGATATTTAGAGAATATGGCAAGTAAAAATAAAATAAAAATTACTCACAATCATCGCTTTTTATATCTCCCCCCTCTTTTTTTTTTCCAAAACACATTAACACATAAATAAATGTTTCTTTCAGGGCATCTTAAACTCAATAAATCTTTCAGCCTTGCTACTGTACTCTTGTAGAAGGATGGTATAGCTAAGTGCCATTAATTGGTAGCTTAGAATGATAGAGATTTAGAGGACAGAAGTCCAGAAGTCTGCTGTCAGGTGCCAGCAGGTCAAGCTCCCTCTGAAGGTTCCAGGGAAAGGATCCTTTCTGGCTCACACCTCACATTTCTAGTGTTCTTTGGCACTTCCTGTTTCACGGGTTCCATTTTCTTCTTGTCTCTTCAAATGGTCTCCATTTGTCTGCTTCGGCATCCACACCCCTGCTCCCACCCCTCTTAAAATAAGGACACGAGCCTAGGAGCCTTTGGGCCCACCTTCACTTGATTCGCAGACACCCTGCTCTGAATAAGGTTAAGCTCATGGTCTCTTGGAACTAAATTTACCACACATCTTTTGGGGAGATGTTATTCACTTTACAACACGGTCGTGGGTCCTACAACCTGCAGTGTTGCCAAGAAATCTGGTCTGGGACCCCCGGTCATCTGTGTGGACACCTTTCGGAAGAGTAGAGAAGGGCCAGAGAGGGCGTCTGTCTTTCTTTTCTCTGGTCCAGCTTGACACTTTCTGGCTTCTTCAGTGTACTCAGAGGCTTCCAGCTAATGCCCCATCAAACCAGAGAGGGACAGCTGACCACGACAGGTGCTTCCCAAGACAGACAGACAGACCCTTGACAGAGAGGCCTGCCCAGCAGGAGAGGCTGGGGTTCTTGTCTGACCTGCTGAGTGCTTGTGCAGCTTCCAGGACAGAAACCTGGCTGCTCCTTCCGATTTCCTTCCCAAGTCCCGAAGTCTTAGCCTTTTCCTTCTCCTTTCCTCTACACGTGGGCGGCGCTTGGCTTCCCAGTGAGACCCTGTGCTCAGAAGTGCTTTATGGTTGGGGCTTAGTGGCTCGTGATTGTAGTCTTGAAATTTCTAATAATTTTACCAGGGTATGCTTTGTAAGTGAAACTTGATGAGACGATGGTGTGTTTGCCTCTTTCCCTGCTCCACAGGTTTTTCGTTTCCCACAGTCCACTCCTCTTCTGGCACCTGGAGACCTGCAGGACACTTCTCATTCCCACGTGCTGCCACCTGTCACCTCTGTCTCTGGTGGTTTCTGGGTGCAGGGAGAGTCAGAATCAGGGATGGATGCTCTGGAGTGTCAGGAGTGGGGTACTGCTCAGTGAGCAACCATGTGGGGTGAACCCCCCCTGAAAAAAGATAGTGCATGGAGGGTACAACCCGGCACCCTGTGACAAGAATAGGTTGGGAGGGAGAGATGCTAAGGGCCGTCACCCTGACCACAACCTTGCACTGTATCTTTCTCACTGCTTTTTTTTTTCTTTTTTGGAGACAGTCTTACTATGTAGCCCTGGCTAGCCTAAGGCTCAATTAGTAGACTGAGCTGGCCTCAAACTTATAGAGATCCACCTGCCTCTGCTCCCGGGTACTGAGTGCAAAGGTGTGAACCACCACACCCAGCTTCCATTGCACATTGTATGTTTCTTGACATATTTATGTTCTGAATAAATTAACTTGTTTTCAGGAAGAGACAATTACGTGCTAACCACCATTGTCTCATTATTCCCTGGTACAAAGTGGGCTTTTAGTTAATATTCTTTGAATTGTTGTTAAAATTTTAGATTAAGGGACTAGAGAGATGGCCAAGAGCACTGAGGACCCAGGTTCTGTTCCCAGCACCCACCCATCTGACCCAGGGAATCAGGTGTTGTATTGTGGACTCCCTTGGTACCAGGGACAAGTACACACTTACGTAGTTAAATACTTGATTTGATGAGATGGTTCATTAGGTAAAGATGCTTGCCACCATGCAGAGTCTGATGGCTTGAGCTCCACTTCTGGAACCCAAATGGTAGAGGGGGAGAGGTGACTACTACAAGTTGTCTTATGACCCCCATTTTTGTGCCATGTTGTACACATGCAGTGTACACACACACACACACACACACACACACACACACACACACACACACACACGCTTTTGCTTTTTAAAGACCACTATTTCTTTTGTTTGACATTCAAAACATTTCTACCTTTCTGACCTTACCTCTACCTCAAGTTCACTATTTTGTTGTCTGGCTTTTCCTGCTTGTCTGCCTCTATGCTCTGTGGCTTGTGCAGGGCTAGTCTCAGGGCTGCTTATTTAAACAGAGGCTGAATCCTTAGGCTTCTTGGTGGTGTGATTGGAAAGATTGTAAGTATTCTGGCTGTGTTTGGACCACCTCATGGGGAATATAGCTCAGATGACATTGTGCCCCAGATGCATGAGGCCACAGGGTCAATCCTCAATGTTGCAAAAAGAAACATTTCTTCTGCCTTTAGGGAGATTCTTATCTGTTATATCCAGCTAAAGGTGCAGTAATATAGCTAAAAGTTAAGTATGCACATATATAATCTAGTTTAATGCATATATTCACCAATTCACTGATACTGATAGGTCTTAAAAATTCAGATGCCCTAGGAGATGAGATATGGGCTGGTACAGGGAGGCTCTGGTGCACCAGGGTGGAGCACTGAGAACGCTGTAGGAGGTTAGTAGATAGGATATAGGAGTCATTTCTCTACATTTTTTCCTTAGAAATGCTTCTGATGTTAGTAAGAGCACTCCATAAACTACACTCCGTTTTTTTGAAAAGTCACCTAAGATGACTAATAATGTTTGTGCTTGTTTTTCAGAGACTGTGAATACAGCAGTATCATTTTCCTTCAGGGGAATATTATTTTCTAAGGTACTGTATAAGAAATGATTTGTGCTTTCTTAATCTTCTGTAGTAATATATTGTAAGAAAGGCAACATTCAGGCAGGCTGGTGCTGGAGGAGGAGCCAAGGGTTCTACATCTGGATTGGCAGGAAGTAGGAAGAGAGAGAGACAATGGACCTGGCTTGAGCATCTGAAACATCAAAGCCCACTCCCCGTGATGTACTTTCTCCAACAAGGCCACACCTCCTAATAGTGCCACTCCCTGGTGACTAAGCATTCAATCTATGAGTCTGTGAGGGCCATTCTTTTTTATTTTATTTTTTTATAATTTATTTTTATTTTATATGCATTGGTGTTTTGCTGTATTATACATAGACTGTGTGAGGGTGTCAGATCTTGGAGTTACAGACAGTTGTGAGCTGCCATGTGGGTGCTGGGACTTGAACCCAGGTCCTCTGGAAGAACAGTCAGTGCTCTTAACCACTGAGCCATCTCTCCAGTCCCATGTGAGGGCCATTCTTATTCAAACCACAGGTGGTAAGAATTGAAGCAAGCAATTCACCACTTTTAAGAACAGTCATTCAATGGAGACTGGGCATGTTCCGGGTAGTATGGCCACAGCCCTGAGTAGTTATCTAAATTAAGATGGTCAAGAGTTTTGGTTTTAGCTATTTTGTTATTTTTTATGCCGATTCTGGGGATTTGAACTCAGGAGCTCACACTCGTACAGCAAGTGCCCTTCCTTTCTGAGCCATCTCCTCTGGACTCTTGTAGGCTATTTTAAAGAAATTATAAAAATCCTCATTTTCTAATTGAGAAAGAAATGGACTCTCTGCTCACTGAATTAAAAGGCATGCAGTAAGAAGAGACCAGTAAGATGGCTGTGGATAAAGGTGCTTAACTTCCAAGATGAAGGGAATTCTCCTGCTGAGATTCACATGGCAGGAGGAGAGACTTGACTCTCATTAATTGTCCCCTGACCACCACCTGAATGATGTGGCATGTTCAGCCACCCCCCACCACCACACATGCACACACTCACACACAGGCATGCACATGCATGCACACATACACACATACATAATTTTAAAAGGCATGCAGATTTTTGTCTTACTGGAAAACTAAGAAAATGAAATTGGGCTTGGGAATTTAGCTCTGTGCTAGAATATTGACAGGCAGGCGTCAAGCTCTGGGTTTGATTCTTCTCACCACAAAATATTAACCAATTCAATTTCAATGTTACATACTGATAAGAAAAAGTTCTTGCCGGGCTCATGCCTTCAATCTCTCTTTTTTAAAAAAAGATTTATTTATTATATATACAGTGTTCTGTCTGCAGGTATGCTTGCAGGCCAGAAGAGGGCACCAGATCTCATTACAGATGGTTGTGAGCCACCATGTAGTTGCTGGGAATTGAACTCAGGACCCCTGGAAGAGCAGCCAGTGCTTTTAACCACTGAGCCATCTCTCCAGCCCCTTATGCCTTCAATCTCAACACTCAGGAGACAGAGGCTGATTGATCTCTGTGAGTTTGAGGACAGTCTGGGCTACATAGTGAGAGCCTGTCTCCAAAACAAAACAAAACAAAACAAGGAAAGAAAAGAAAAAAATGTTCTTACAGAGGCCTTTGAAATAGCTACACCTAACATTTTATATTGCTTGTCTTTATTATTCCTCATTTTAGGGCCAGTACAGATGTGTTGCAGAAGCCATTGCAGGGGATAATGAAGAGAAGCTATTTTGTTTGAATTTTACTGTCATTCACCACCCTAATGTCAATTAGAATAAATTGTGAATATATATGTATTTATTTTTGAAAAATGGTGTTCTGTCTTTCTTTAAAAAAACTTTCACATTTACTATTTATTTTAGCGTGTGTGTGTGTGTGTGTGTGTGTGTGTGTGTGTGTGTGTGTGTGTCCCTGGTTGGCCTGGAACTCTGTGTAGACCAGGCTGGTCTGGAACTCAGATCTGACTGCTTCTGTTTCCCAAGTGATGGAATTAAAGGTGTATACCCTGACGCCTCGCTGCTGCTGCTTGTCCTGCTCCTCCTGCTGTTTCTCCTTTTTCTGTTCCTCCTGCTCCCTCTACTCCTCCTCCTGTTCTTCCTCCTCCTGTTCCTCCTCCTCCTGCTCCTCCTCCTCCTGTTCCTCCTGCTCCTCCTCCTCCTGTTCTTCCTCCTCCTGTTCCTTCTGCTCCTGCTCTTCCTGCTCCTCCTCCTCTTCCTGCTCCCGCTCCTCCTCCTCTTCCTCCTTTTTCTTCTTTGAGTCAGGTTCTCACTGTGTAGCCTGTGGTGGCCTTGACTTGCTTACCTTTCTGCCCCAGCCTCTTTGGTGCTGAGATTACAAATCAGAAGTATTGCTTGTATTTTAAAGATCTTAGTGTCTATTTTAAGCAGATATTGGGAAATATAAGGACACAGATATAACATCAGGGAAGATTTTCATACTTATGGACCCCTAGAAACAGGTGGCATAATGTACCCCTCGGAACCACACCCTGGAGACTGGAGGAGAAGAGAAAAATGTGGACAAGAACATTTATTTTGTCTTCTGAGAAAGGGAAGGGAAGGCTTGGTAAGCAGGCTTTCCACGTACTAGTTCGGATAATTTCAGGAGGCTCCGAGGCTTTCCCTAGTTGTCTAGTCCTTAGTCTGGAGTGATTAGGGGTAAGCAGTGGTGTAGAGTATGAGATCCTTGTAGAGGACGCAGTGGCTCTCGATTGGCTGGTTTGCATAAAGAAGCTGAGTTCACAAATGAGCCATTCACTGTCCCTAAGGACTGAGAATCTTGGAAGGGGTGTTTCTTTCAGGGTCAGCGGGGACCCCCTCCCCCATGTAGTCCCCGACAACTGGCTTTGGATGGAAATTTCTGGAGGGATTGCTCTCTGGTCCCCATAGCTCAGGAATTTACTGGCTTGGTTTTTTAAGTTCGGAGGCTTTGAGAACTAGAGGTTGTTGGCATATACAGACAAAACATCCATATAGATAAAATTATCTAAACAGAAAACAACTAGAGGCTTTCAGGGTCAGATGCCTGCAGCCTGAGATAGAGGAGTCAGATGCTTATTTCATCGGGCCTGGGTACTGGGGTCCAGCTGCCCACAGCCATGTCACAGCTCCAGGGCTGTTTAAGGCTAGTGCCCCCTCGTCTTGCTCTCTGCTGCATCTCCTCAGTGTCTGTGCAAGTGAATCCCTTAGTGCCTCCCCCTTTCTGCTCCTGGATGCTTTATAGAGATCTTGACTACCTTCGTGCTGAAGCTGACAAGTATGTGTAGACGAATTTCTAAACAGTCTTATTAATAGAAAACACGGAGCCAGATATAGGGGTGAAAACCTGAGAGAGATCAGAGGAATAGGAACAGCCACACGCTAACCTCACCTCACCAATTCTGCAGCTTCCAAAAGTGATATACTTCTTGTCTCTCCATGCCTATATGCCTTGCTGTTCTGCCATCTGATGTGCTCTCTCTGTCCAGCTACATCACTTCCTCTTCCTGCCCAGCTCTGTCACTTCCTGTCTGTCTGTACAGACCTCCAGACCTCCATGGTTAACTAATGTTGGAATTTAAGGTATGTGCCACCATGCCTGGCTCTGTTCCCAGTGTGGCCTTGAACTCACATAGATCCAGACAGATCGCTGCCTCCCAACTGATAGGATTAAAGTTGTGTGCTTAACATTGCATTACTTTTGTGTTTACTTATAATGGCTGGCTTTTTCCTCTGATCTCCAGGCAAGTTTTATTTATTAGAGCACAAACAAAATATCACCACAGGTATGCGGCTAAAAGTCTTAGGAGCTTTTGTGCTCTTGGCACAAACCAGCTTAGCCCACTGTCTTAGGGTTTTTACTGCTGTGAAGAGACACCATGACCATGGCAATTCTTATAAAGGAAAACATTTAATTGGGGTGACTCACTTACAGTTTCAGAGGTTTAGGCCATTATCATGGCGGGGAGCATGGTGGCATGCAGGCAGACATGGTGCTGTAGTAGCTGAGAGTCCTCCATCTTGTAGGCAACAGGAAGTTGACTGAGACACTGGGCTGAGCATAGGAAACCTTAAAGCCCACAGGGAGCATGGCAGCATGCAGGCAGATGTGGTGCCAGAGAATTATGAGAGTCCAACATCTTGCAGGCAACAGGAAGTCGACTGACAGTCATACTGAGCAAAGCTTGAGCAAAAGAGACCTCAAAGCCCACACACAGTGACACACTTTCTCCAACAAGGCAATACCCACTAAACCAAAGCCACAGCTCCTAAAAATGCCACTCCCTATGAGACTATGGGGGCCAATTGCATTCAAACTACCACACCATAAGTTCATTATGTTCTATTCCTCTGGAGAATCCTGACTGATACACCTAGTGGGCCTGACAATTCAAGTTTGATCCCTGGAATGCACATAAAAAGTGGGATGTGAAGGTCCCAATATGAAGTAGAGAGATCCTGCCCCAAAAGATGGAAGGTGAGAACTGACTCCTAAAAGTTGTCTTCTGACCTCTGTCCCTCCCTCCAAATAAGTAATAAAAGAAAGAGGGGGAAAAGAGCATTTAGGAGAAGCATTTTATTGCATGGATAAATACCCAGGGGGTGGTACACAGAAGGGAAGTCTCTCAGAAGGATTGTATATAGACCACTTACTTATACAGTGAAGAGAGTATGGCATGATTGTGCACAGCATCACAACCTTGCATATGCATGGCTTCTAGGTCTAACAGTTGCAAGGCTTGCATGTGCACAGAATCATGAGCCTCCCATGTACACAGGTGTGGGTAGCCTTCTTCCTGTCAACTGGATTTTCATTGTCTCTAGAGGAAGTGCTTCTCTCTTACTAGGTGGGGCAGTTGCTACGTGGTCATCTGTGATTATCTGTCTGGAGGTCATCAGTACTTGTCTTGGGTGAAGCGAAGTTTTGTATAGCAGGTCCAAGCTGTGTACAGTGGGTGTGACTGGAGCCAAGCCTCTAGAAGCAGAAGTGCCTTCAGAAGAAGCAGCTGTGGTTGCAATGGTGTTCACAGCTGGACTGGAATTTCCCTGGGACATCTGTAAATTTTTCAGAGCAGCTAGACTCCCATGATGACAATGTAGATGGTTTCCACGGAAGGGGCTGGTTGATGGATTGCTTCCCATGCAAGGCAGTCAGGCACAGGTGTCTGTCAAATGCCGCACAGCCATGAGAGCTAAGCTCGGACAGCGTCCATCATTTAAAAAGGAAAACTTGAAAAGGAGATTATAACAAAAGGCTGTCCCGGAATTAACACTGCCTACAGTTCTTAGCAATGCTCAGCCCCTAATTACTCTTAATGACCCATGGGGCCCAGTTGAATGTCTCACTGTCAAAGCATCAGAAATACATAGTTTTAAAAAAGGACGTGATTTCTGGCTGGTAGTGGCACACACCTTTAATCCCAGCACTCAGGAGGCAGAGGTAGGTGAATCTCTGTGAGTTCAAAGCCAGTCTGGTCTACAGAGTGAGTTCCAGGAGAGCCAGGGCTACACAGAGAAACCCTGTTTTGAAACAAGCAAGCAAACAAATGAACAAACAAAGAAACAAAACCGAAGCAGGACATGATACTCTTTCTCATGGTTTTTGCACAAGTAGAGAAACTTTTTGAATTCATTGACATTTTTTTTTTTTTTTTTTTTTTTTTTTTTTTTTTTTTTTTTTTGGTTTTTCGAGACAGGGTTTCTCTGTGTAGCTTTGCACCTTTCCTGGAACTCACTTGGTAGTCCAGGCTGGCCTCGAACTCACAGAGATCCGCCTGGCTCTGCCTCCCGAGTGCTGGGATTAAAGGCGTGCGCCACCACCGCCCGGCTCATTGACATCTTTTATTTTCAGCCACTACTTTGGGACAGATCTATGTTGCTGCCCTTCTGTACTTCTCCGGATGCCTCCAGGGCTGAACTTCCTGCAACTTCACAGATACTTCTCAAGCTTTTCTCTGCAAAGCTCTGCTGCTGCTACAATGCAACCCCCAAAAAGGGAAAGGAAAAAGGAAAAGGCCCTCATTGTGGCTTCCCGTTCTTTTTGTCAGTCTTTGCCTGTCAGTCCTGCCTGCCTTTTTCCCTTCTCCAACTCTCACTCTCTGCTCTAGATGTGTCTCTCCAGGACCTTTGCATATTGTGCTGGCTAGTTATCTGTCAACAAGACACAAGCTAAAGTCATCTCAGAGGAAGTAACCTCAATTAAGAAAATGCCTCCGTAAGATCCTGGCTGTCGTCAAGCCTGTAGGACATTTTCTTAATTAGTAATTGATGAAATGGAAGTCCCAGTCCATTGTGAGTGGGGTCACCCCTGGGCTGGTGGCCCTGGGTTCTATAAGAAATCAAGTTGAGCAAGCCATGAAGAGCAAGCTAGTAAGCAGCACTCCTCCATGGCTCTGTATCAGCTCCTGCTTCCAGGTTCTTGCTCTGACCGAGTTCCTGCCCTGAATTCCTTTGATAATGAACTGTGATCTGGAAGCATAAGCTGAATAAGCCCTTTCCTCCCCAACTTGCTTTTGGTCATGGTGTTTCATCACAGTAATAGTAACCCTAGCTAAGACAATTTGGTACCAGGAGTGGGGTATCACTGTGACAGACCTGATCATGTTTGGGGGAGGATTGTGGAAGGGCTTTGGAACTTTGGGCTAGAAGAGCCATTGAGTGTTGAGAGCTCAGTGGACTATTCTGTCAGAGCTTTGAAGATAAGAATGTTGAGTGCAGGTGATGGAGGCCTGAATCATGAAGTTTCAGAGGGAAGCAAAGACTCTACTGGGCCATTTGTGTGAAGAATCTGTGGTGTCTGGTTAGGTGGGGGCTGAAGAGTCAGCTGTGATTAACAAGAGACTGGCTCCATTGAAATGAAACCTTTGAATACTGGGACAATTGATGCTGGTCAACTGGGGTTGAGAAATTAGTAGTGATTAAGAGGAGACCAGTATCATTGAGATGAAATCTTCTGAGAACTGTTTCCTGAGGGCACACAGAAGCTGTGTCTCAGAGGTGTCCAAGGTTGTACCTCATGCTGGCAGCAGAACTTGTTAGTGTAAGAGTCACCCATGTGTATTGGTTTTGAAGACATGAAGGGGTCATGGAAAGCAGCTGAGACTTGGCACTGTGAGAGGTCAGGAGAAGCCATTGGTGAAGGTACAGCCTCAGTGGTAGTTGAAGGCCCAGGATTGAAGGGGTCATGCAGAGAATTTGAGGCTTGACACATTGATGAGAGCCTATAAGAGGATATTGGTAAAAGTATAGACCAGTTACAGCAGAAGATCCCAGTGTTTTGGATATGCCAGCACCATGGGACAACCACCAAGAACGGTAGCAGCAGTGGAGTGGAGTCAGCTGGAGCCTAGAAGATGAGCTGTGTGTGTTGAAGAGGGTGGAGCCAGAGAAGTTACCCAAGCCTCTTGGAGGAGCCCAGAAGATCATGAGTGATTCCCAGATAACTGAACATGGAGTTGTTTACAGTGTGGGAGTCTGGTTTTGATTTTGGATATTGTAGAGACTGAATTTTTAATGTGTTTGAATTTGTAAAGACTGTGGGACTTTTATAGTTATTTATGTTTTTAATGTGAGATCATCTTGGGGATGAACAAGAAAGGAGAGGTTGTGACCAATGGTGATGTGTTAGTGTGTCAAGTTGAAAAGGGGTCAATTGTGCTGGATAGTTTTATGTCAACTTGACACCAGCTGAAGTCTCACCATAACTAAGACACATCCATAACCCCCTCTAGCTCAGCCCCACTTTACTCCACCTTACCTCTCCGTAACGGATGTTGATCTTTCTCAGCCCCATGCTACTGACAGCAGATTAGCTAGAAACACACTTTGATACTGGGTGGAAGCAATCCCAGGTGAAACTGTGACCCTCCTACCACTCTGCTGTGGCTTCTCCACCTCCAGACCACCTGCTGTTTCACTCAGGTAAAGCCCAGCTTCTGTGTTCCTATGTGACCACCCTCTATCACTCAAATGCTTGTCATCATTTGATCATCCATTATGGGACTAAATTCCCTGAGCCTGGCAGGATGGTCAGTCTGTTTGCTCACCTCTATTGACAAACCGTCAGGAGAAGCTCAGGACTTCATTTGCTCTGAATCTACCTTTATTGGACAAATTACCTTGTTTTATTGTAAAAATTCAAGTAATGCGAGCGTCATTTTTGGATTAATGCTTAGTGGTTACCTGCCGTATGTCCATCTCTGTTTTAAGCATCTCAGTTACAGCATTTAACAACAGAAAACCATAAAAAACAAATAAAACCTCTGCCTTCATAGAACCATGTGTTTGTGGAGAAAGCCTGAGTGACAGTATTTCACAAGCAAACATGCCGTGTAAGTGCCACACTTACAGGGATGGGAGGCAGGGCAGCAGGGAAGGAGGTGACATTTGTGGTTTTATATAGGGTACCCCAGAAGGAGGAGTGTGCACGGTGTTCTTGAGGAAGGAGAAGGGGGTGCTTAAGTGACGTGTGTAAGGCGAGGTAAGGTCGGAGGTGTGGAGGGAGTTGGTCAGCACATGCCAGAGTTTGACAAGCCACCCTCAGGACTTGAGCTGCTGCTCCAAAAGAGATGGGAAACCGCTAGAGGGTTTTTGTAGGGAATGACGTCACTTACACTTGAAAAAGTCATGGTCTGGCATCCATCTGCTGACATGGAAAGAAGCTACATGAGTTTTGGCAGCATTTCAGGTCAGGAAGGAAGGAGGCAGTTGAGAGACTTGAAGTGCTCCAGGTATAAGATGGAGGAGATGTAAGAGTGATCTATGCCGGATTTATTCTGAAGATGGAACTAACTGCAGAATTATTTTTGCTGTTGCCTGCATGCAAGATATCCTGGGATGACTTCATTGCTTTTGTTTGAGCAAATGAAAAGATGGAGCTGTTATTGCTTGAGGTGGGGAAGTCTGGGAGGAACAGGGTTTAGGAGGAAAGGATTTAGGAATTTGGAAATATATATGAGCCATCTAAGTGGAGACTGAAAAGGCAAAAACTGTTTGAGTCTGAAGTTCAGGAATGAGTTCTGGACTGGAGAAAAACATTTGGAAGTTGTCAACTAACAGAGGTAATGAATATACACAGCGGAAGTAAGAGGCCCTGGGACTGAGGTCTAGAGTACTCTTCCGGCAAAGGGTGTGGGGCTTAGGAGGAACTTCGAAAAGACTGCGCTGGAAGTGGGACCAGGTGACTCCAGGCTGAGTGAGGTAGGAGGATCACAAGTTCAAGGCCTGCCTGGGCAACTTATTAGGACCATTTCAAAATAATAGGCAAAGGCTTGAGAAAGGTTCAATAGTTAAGAAAAGAATGTCCTGCTCTTCCAGAGGATGAGAGTTTGGTTCCTAGCACCCATGTCAGGTGGCTTTCAAACACCTGGAACTCGAGCTCCAGCTCCACAGGATCCAACTCCACACTCATACACACATTATTAAAAACGAAAGAAAATCTTCAAAACAACAATGAAAAGAGAGGGCTAGGGATATAATACCATAGTAAAGCACTTGTGTAGGAGGGAGACTTGAATTCAATACCCAGTACCAGGCAGAGGGAGGAGAGAGAGAGACAGAGAAAGAGAGAGACAGAGGGAGAGGGGGAGGAGGGGGAGAGGGAGGGGAGGAGGGAGGAGGCCAGTAAGCAGGTCTATTGGAAGTCAGATGCTTTTGAGTTGCTTTGGTATGCTGTTGTGTTAACTAAGATGGAAACCGAATGTTGACCTTCATACTTAGCATGTGAAGGTCATTTTGGGATTTGATGATGTCAAAGGGAGCTACTATATTTTTTTAGGCACCAATTCTGGTTCTGTGCCTCTCAAGTGTGGGCTCACATAGTAAGCTTTGTGAACAGTCTGTGGTAATCCACTAAGGTTTGAAGTAGGGCATATCCTTACTCATCCCCATATTATTACTAAAGACTGGGGAGTGGAGAGGGATCTCATAACACAGCTTTCCCTCAGAATATTCTCTACAAATCTTCTCATTCAAGAGTCTCCCTTGTATTAAAAGTTCCTGGAGGGCTGGATGTGGTGGCTCATGCCTTTATTCCAGCACTTGGGAGGCAGAGGCAGGCAGATCTCTGAGTTTGAGATCAGCCTGGTCTATATAGAGATTTCCAGAATAACCAGAGCTACCTATTAAGACCCTGTCTCAAAAAAAAAAAAAAAAAAAAAAAAAACAACTCAAAAAAAAAAAAAAAAAAAGAATCGAGGAGAGTGTCCCTGACCTATACTTAATGTGGTGAGGAGTTCTCAGGACTATGGAATGGGCTGCCAGATTTCTGTTCCCTGATTTTGCTGTGGTTGTATGGCTTCTCTGCTCTGGGGTTGACCTGGATTCACCAGGACAGCCCGTATGAGGCATTCCCCAGGTTGGGCATGCAGCAGGCACTGGCTTGTCAGAGGGAAGGGTAGAAATTCCTTGTCTGTGTAACCAGAGGTGAACCAGGAGGCTTAATGCCCCTTTTCTGCTCACACATATCAGATGACCGCAACGGAACTGACCTCTGGATGACTCTGATGCTCCTTATAAGAGGATAGTCAATCCAAAAGAACATGAACACTGCTAAAACCCGTGAATGAGCCCAGCCCGCATCCGGCAGGCTCTGGACTTAACACTTCCTGGCTTAGTCCGTGGAGGAGCTCTAGTGTTTGTACGGACAGCATTCTAGGTGTTTCGAAGCTACATTGCCACACCCTCCCCCAAGTCAGGCTAATTTCAGCATCTAGTCCTCTCTGCTCTGTTCCCGCCTAGTGCTTTTAACTCTTCTCTCTCATTCTCTGTCTTTCTCTGCCTCTCTTATCTGCTGGGTATCAAACTCAGGGCCCGTAGCATGCTAAAGAAGTTCTTTATCACTGAATTATGCCCTCATCCCCACTTTAAATGTTTCTATTGCTGATGTTGGCAGGGCTAATGTACACACCAGGCACCTTAGGTATAGGGGCCTATGCTTTATTTTACTTTATTAGTTATTTGTTTATTTTGGAAATAAAGTCTTGCTCTGGCTCTGACTGGCTTGGCCCTCATTTTATATAGTCCAGACTGCCCTTAATCTCATAGCAATTCTCCTGCTTCAGCCTCCTGAGGGCTGAGATTACAGGTATATGTAGTGGGTAACCATTCCAACTTTGATCTGGAAGTTCCAACCCCCATTGAGACTTCGGCAACTGTCACGCCTACAAGGCGGGGCCAAGGGAGGCGCCTGGGGACCCGAGATCTGGATGGCGGGCACTCTCTCCGTTCTGGGACCCTGGATAGTGGAGGTGGACCAAACAGAGCTCCAGAGAACACCGCTGGACTGTGATACACCTTCCCCAGACCCCGCGACCTACCTATCCCTTAATTTGTAAGTTACGCCATTAAATAAATCTCCTTTTAACTACGTGGAGTGACCTTAATAATTTCACCAATATCTGGCGCTCACGTGGGGCAAATTCCAAAGGCCTGGGTGACTCCCACCCTCAGCCTCCTCCCTGGCTAGCGGGTACCTAAACCCATCTGCAAAGTTCCATATAACCAGAATTCTGTTGATGTGAGACACAATTGCTCCTGGCTGCACCAATTTTTTTTTTTTTTTTTTTTTTTTTTTTTTTTGGTTTTTCGAGACAGGGTTTCTCTGTGTAGCTTTGCGCCTTTCCTGGAACTCACTTGGTAGCCCAGGCTGGCCTCGAACTCACAGAGATCCGCCTGGCTCTGCCTCCCGAGTGCTGGGATTAAAGGCGTGCGCCACCACCGCCCGGCCTGGCTGCACCAATTTGATCCCGAGAGAATGTTGGGCTTCTAAGACATTTCCATTTGGAAGTTTGTCTTCTTGATACAAAATGGCCTACTGGGCAAAGAACTGCCCTTGCCTCGACGGCTGACAGTACAAATGCAATGCTATCCTTTCTGGACAAGCAGGACACCAGGAAAGCGACCACTGTACTCTGCCAAGACAGGGTAAGATGGTCTTTCAGAATTCCTGCTTCTAAAAATCGTCTGTCAGATACTTTAGGTCTGTAGCCAATTTGAATGCACCAACAATGCTAAAAAACATTAGGTGACTGTCCAGGCTGCCAGCTGTCTCGGTCTACTCTTGCAAGATTCCCAAAAGTTGCTTGCATCCATCTACCATTTCTCAGGTACCATTATACTCCTTCTCAGGTCTTTGATGGGATTGAAGACTAACAGTTATAGTTACAACTTAATAGATAAAACATATTAAGTATTAGATTCAGGTTCTTTAGGATAGGACACCTTTTGGAATGATCTTTGTAACATGCCATTTACCTATGTTCTATACTTCTCTGGATTTTAGTATGTGTTTCTTGCTTGATATTGTTTGCATTGGTTGTAGTTCCATCTTATCTAGGTCATTATTCCTCATTATTCCTGGACAATATTTGATAACCATTCCTTTATATATAGTCTTGTATTAGGTTAAAACTTTCTTATTTAGACAAAAAGGGGGAGATGTAGTGGGTAGCCATTCCAGCTTTGATCTGGAAGTTCCAACCCCCATTGAGACTTCGGCAACTGTCACGCCTACAAGGCGGGGCCAAGGGAGGCGCCTGGGGACCCGAGATCTGGATCGGCGGGTGCTCTCTCTGTTCCTGGACCCTGGATAGTGGAGGTGGACCAAACAGAGCTCCAGAGAACACCGCTGGACTGTGATACACCTTCCCCAGACCCCGCGACCTACCTATCCCTTAATTTGTAAGTTGCGCCATTAAATAAATCTCCTTTTAACTACGTGGAATGGCCTTAATAATTTCACCAATAGGTATATGTTGTCATATCCAGTTTTACAGATGTTTAATTTTAATTTCTTTTAAACTGAGAATTAAAAATTATATGATAACATAGCCTCCTCGGAAGGCTGACGTGAGAGCATCTCTTTAGCTCAGGAGTTACTTGGGCAACAGTGAGAGCCTATCTAAAAAGAGTAAAATAAGGGGGCTGGAGAGATGGCTCAGTGGTTAAGAGCACTGGCTGATTTTCCAAACGACCTGGGTTTGATTCCCAGCACCCACATAAAGCTCACAACTGTCTGTAATTCCAGTTCCAGGGGATTTGACACCCTCACACAGACATACATGCAGGTAGAACACCAAAGTACATAAAATAAAATAAATAAATCATTTAAAAACAAAGAGTAAAAAAAATAAAATAAAGCGGGATATTCACACACAAAGTAAAAGCAATAAAAATATAAAAAAACAAATTCATTTATCACTGTACCAAGGTAGTTATAAAATACATTTTTCTTATAAAATATGTTTGTCTTTGTTTTTGGTGAAAGAAGGGAGTTCACAAAGGTCAAGGAGGTTCGAGCCCTATGAAGTCACAATGTGGCCATAGGATTAGTGATCACTATGGTGATATTTTATTTGTACTGAAATGTGATTTTATTTGTATGTTAATAAATAAAGTTGCCTGGGGGTCAGAGCTAATAGCAAGCCATAGCAGAGCTGGGCGTTCGTGGCGCACGCCTTTAACCCCAGCACTTGGTAGGCAGAGCCAGGTAGATCTCTGTGTGTTCAAGGATACAGCCAGCATTGGAGACACAGGCTCCAATGTGTGTCTGGAGGTCTGTACAGACAGGCAGTGACGAGGCAGTCACATGGTTGGGTTTACAACCAATGAGAAGGCAGAACAGAAAGTGTATATAAAGACAAACAGACAGAAAGTAGGTCTCTTTTGGAGAGGTCTCTTGGCTGAAGAGGCTAGCTGCAGCAGGCGGGTAAGGCTCTTAGCTCTGATCTCTTGGCTTTCATCTTTGCATTGGTTCTGTGTTTCTTATTTAATAAGACGATTGGTTACATCTACAGATCACGTTGTCCACTGTGAGGAATTTTCCAGTATCAAAGGCTGCTAGGTAAACAGACTTCAACATATACACAGTGCACAGTATTTTTTTAGGAACTGCATTAAGACTTGAGGCTACAGGGCGACAAGACTTGAACAGTCTCTCTCCCATCACAGGACTCGAATCTAGCCGGCAAAGCCAGCCGCGAAACAATGTGGTGGAAGCCATCGCTGGAGAGGAAGACAGTAGAGGAGACACTCGTGGGGACATGGGACACATGTGCCCTTCGTCCACAGAAGACATCAGACACCCAGTTTCTCTCCTTCCTTCTAAACAATGTGTGGACTGGATCATACTTGTCCCTGTATCCCGCTGTCACAAGAGAAGAACTTACCAGGAACTCACCTGCAGGATGTCGCTCAGGACAAACTGTCCATTGCACAACTTCTTACCTGGGAAAACCCCCTTCAATCACAAGGAAGAGATTTTTAAAAAAGGAGCCAATTTTCATGAGTAACACCTTCAGACCCTTCCGCAAACCCTGTACAATGTCTGCTCTTGTGCCATCAGTGGACAGCTCCAGCTTCCCTGAAACCAGTACTATTCTTTTCTTCAATCCCCTTTCTTTCCCTGTTATCCTTTTTCTGGTAATTTATGTTCGGTCTGAATTTGTATTTCTGTGATTTCTGGGACCCGTGCCCTTGTGTCTGGCATCAGTGCGAGGGGAGACGAGAGAGATGGGATCTAGAACAGGCACTGAGGAGGGCATGCTGGGCAGGGATAAAGTGAAGGGCCATCCTGGGTAATTTTCTTGTTCTGGCAGAAGCAGTTTACAGCCTGAGAGGAGACAACCCATTACAGAAAGGAAGCCATGGCCCTCTTGCTGTCAGGAACATGTAGCTGGGACTCCTTAATCCCCTCCATTTGGAAGAAGGCTGAACAGAGTGGACAGAAAGTGCCGTTGGGCTATAAAATCTCAAGATCTGTCCCCAGTGATGTATTTCCCCCAGCAATGCTCCCCCTTCTCAAATAGCTCAGTGTCAAGTGAAGTGTCCCTATGGGGAACATTTCACATTCAAACCACAGCAGTGGGAAAGTACTTGCCTAGCATCCCTGGCATCAAGAGTGAGAGGGAGAAAGAGAAAAATGAGTCAGCAGGAGGCAGTGACATCGGAGCTGAGGACTGAAGGGTGAATCTCAGATTAGTTCAGTGGGGTATAGTCCAGGCCTAGGAAGAGCTGATGTCAAGGTCTAGAGCTGGGAACCAGAGTGTTAAAGATACCGACAGCCGATGACTGTGTTAGGAGCCGTTACTGAGCCCGTCAGATGGTAGGCTCTTTTCTAGGGATTTGCATTTGATCCTCACAACAACAATGAAGAGATAGATATTAACTTTCCAATACTATAGATGAGATGATCAAGCATAGATAATTAAAGCAGCAAGTTACACTTTTTAGTAGTATCCCTGAATGAGGTTAGCACCCTGCAGTTTGGCTCCTGGTTGATGTCTCATCTTGCTTTCTAAGAACAGCCAGGCAAGGTCAGAGACACCACGATCAAATTGTTGTTGGAAATATTCTAATAGATATACCCAGCTTTACCAACCTGAGCAGCTCTCAATCCATGTCAATCATGAACCGTCAGGTCCCCTATGCCCAGTGTTGTCTTTTTGCAGCGCACTTACCCTGCCAGGAGGAGTCACAGGCACGGCAAACCCACTAACAAGAGTTTTACTAAAAAAAGAGAGAGGGAAACAAAAGAAGATGGGCTCAGGCTTGTGGAAAACACGTAAAAAAGAGAGAGGGCAAGGTATGCGGGACCACCTTTTAAGGACCAGCCTGCGCATGCGCACTCGGGGTCCACGCGGCTACTCCACGCATGCACATAGATTACATGGTCACGCTATGCGATTATACGACCACGTAGTGCATAGGTTTACGTACCCGAAAAGCATATGCGATCACTGAGGTGTGACATCACCCAAGTCTACCGGTCCAATTCCGTTACCGATTTCTCTTGCCACCTTTAATTCGGTTCTAGTACCTTCAGTATATTCTTACAGTTCAGACATTTGCAGTCATCTTTCCCTGGGCATGGGACACTTTTTCCATCTATTCACACCACATACTCCCCTTTCCCCAAGATGGTATGTATGTTAATGCATCCATCTCTGACTAGTGTTATGAGATCATACACAAGGAAGGTGCCAGGGAGAAGTTTATTTTTTTCTCTCATCCAGGAGGGTTGTGATGCTTGGCAACTCAGGAAACTTCTCTCTGGATCTGGCCTACACAGTCTGAAGTGGTTCCTTATCAAATCTGTGACCCAGATGGCACCTTCCATTTATAATACCACTCCAAAGACAATTATGAAGTAGCCAACATTATTTTACACTTTACTTACTATTGTAGTCTTGTTACCAATAGCTGATGACTTGTAAAAATAGATGTTGGCTATGGTCTTTCTCTTGTCGTTTTGTGCTTTTTCAGAACAAATGTTCTGAATTTCCTCACTGTTCTTCACAGTGTTCTGACTGGTTTAGTTGATTTCACGTTTCAATTCACTCTATAAGTCCAACTAAAGAAAGAAGTTTCTGGAACTCAGCTTTGTTATGTATCTAAACAATTTCATGATCTCACATTTCTCTTGCCCGTCTTACTTCCTCTTCACTTCAAACAAATGGTTTCACCTTTCAGTGAGATCAGTGAGATCAGTTCGTAGGAATTTCTGGGGATTCTCATGTTGTCCAAGGAAGAAGGATTTTCTTCTGTGAGGCTTTCTTTCTTTCTTCTTCTTTTTAATAGTTATTTTTTCCCTTTATTTATTTTAAGATTTACTTATTATGTATACAGTATTCTGGTATGTATACTTACACACCAGAACAGGACCCCAAGGGCTCCAAATCTCATTATAGATGGTTGAAAGCCACCATGTGGTTGCTGGGAATTGAACTCAGGACCTCTGGAAGAGCAGCCAGTGCTCTTAACCTCTGAGCCATCTCTCCAGTCCCGTGCCTGGTTCTCTTGTGCTGGCTTTCCGAACTATTTAAAGTCACTTATGTTACCTTTTCAGTCCTCACCTCTCATGCATAAATAGATTTTTTTTAGGAACTTCTTTGTTTGCAGACATAATTCATCTAAATCCCAAAAGTATTTTTTTAATTTAATTTATGGCATCATCTCAAGCACGTTATGAAAAATCCCATGGTTGGTGGCAATTGCCTTCCCCACAATGGTTGATTTCCTGAAGGAATTAGAAAAAGACCAGACCATGATCATAAAGCTTTCCTTGTGTGCCGCTGGTAGCCCAGGCTGACAACTCGACATGAATTGTTACTCTGCATAGAGAAAGCTCATGTGGTTAATCTTCCCTTTCTTCTTCTCTTGTATAATATTAGCGGGACCAGCCTTAATATTACACATCCCAGGGGCTCAGGACAGAGAACTACGAATGGAGAGGAATATCTTCGGGAAATAGAATCTCAGCACACAGAGCTCTTAGTCCAGTCATTTATTCTTCCAAATCTTCTTCTTCCTCCTGTGCCCTGGGAGTCCTGGTATACATACACTTACAAACAGTAATTCCTTGACAGTGCAAAACCAGGCTTCCAGGGTCAAACAGAGGGGTGATAAGGATCATATAGAGGGGCAGTAATTGTTAATTATCATTTGAACCCCAAAGGGAAGTGACCAATGGGGAAATGAATTAACTAAAGGCTAAATTGGAGTAATATCTAAGAAGAGGGATCTTATGTGTTCCACTATAGTCTTAAACATGATTGGTAGAAAATGTTAAGAATCTGTAAGTTGCTAGGTCAGTGGGAGAAAATAAAACTGCCTTCTTTTTTCCTGTGGCTCCTATCTGTCCAAGCTATCTGCCGTTTTTTCTGCAGGATGGGGGAAAGTGTGCTCAGTTGCTAGGCAACCTGTGTACAGCTAGGTGCCTCTGGTGATAGTTAAAGAGAGATCTGGAACTAGAGGAAAGATTTGGGAAAGGAGGTAGTTAAGCTTAATTGACACATCCATTAGGCCTTCTCAAACAGGTAGTCTGGACACTCAAGTCTGTTCTTAGAGAGTACAGAGGTATCTCTGATAAGGTACTTTCCTCCATCTGGGGATGGACCTGGCCTGATGCTGCCAATGATGATAATTACAGGGAGGCTTGAACTGGGGTTCTGGCTGTGCATAGCTGTCAGTGCAGAAGGTTATCTAAATATTCCTTTAGTAGAGGGGAAATGGTGCCCAAATAATGATGGAAAAGCTACACTAGCACACAAGAAACTCATAGCAGGAAATGGCTGATAATCAAAAGCCAAATATCACCAAGGCTCCTTGAGCCTCAGCATGACCTATGGAAGGCCCTTGGCTTCTTCCAGGTATTAGCTCTGTCATAATCACCTGAGATCCTGCTTTGTATATTTCTGCGGCTTGTCACATTCTTCTTTTTGTTGTTTGTTTGTGTGTGTGTGTGTGTGTGTGTGTGTGTGTGTGTGTGTGTGTATGTGTGTGTGTGTGTGTGTGTGTGTGTTCATTCGGGTGTGCATGCACATGCGCCTGAATGTGTGCACGGATATGCATCTGACTGTGTGCATGCATATGTGTGGAGGTCCGAGGTCAATGCCCGTGTTGGGTTTCTTCTTCTGCCACTCTCTGTGCTGAATAGCTTGTGTCGACTTGGCACAAGCTCAAGTCATCTGAGAGGAGGGCACCTCCATTAAGAAAATGCTTCTCTCGGCCTGTAATGGGGATGCATGGGTCTCCCTGGGAAGGGGAACTAGAATAGAATTTGTGGGTGAACTGGGGGTGGGTGGGTAAGGGAACAGGAGGGATCAGGTGGAGGGATGGGATGGAGGGAGAGAGTATGGGGACAGAAGACTGGAATTGGAGGGCTTTTGGCGGTGGGTGGGGCAATGAAGAAACCAAGTGCAGTAGAAACTCCCAGGGTTCTATGAGGGTGACCCTCACAAGGACTCCTAGTAATGGAGGATATGGAGCCTAAATTGGCCATCTCCTGTAACCAGGCAACTTCCAGCAGTAGGACTGGCACACCAACCCAGCCACAAAACCTTTAACCTATATTCTATCAGCGGGCAAGATGTGCTGGGACAATGGAGGTGCAAAACTTGTGGGAGTGGCCAACCAATGATGGTCTAATTTGAGGCTCATACCACTAGAGGGAGCCCGTGCCTGACATTGCCTGGATGACTAGGCACCAGAGGCTGGATAGCCCAAAGACCTGGGATAGAAAAAAAATCAATTAAAATGATTCTTTTTTTTTAAAAGATTTATTTATTTATTATGTATACAGAAGAGGGTGCCAGATCTCATTACAGATGGTTGTGAGCCATCATGTGGTTGCTGGGAATTGAACTCAGGACCTCTGGAAGGCCAGTCAGTGCTCTTAAACTCTGAGCCATCTCTCCAGCCCTTAAAATGATTCTTAATGATATTCTACTATACTCACAGATTGGTTCCTAGCCCAATCATCATCAGAGAGGCTTCATCCAGCAGCTGATGGGAGCAGATGCAGAGACCCACAGCCAAACATTAGGTAAAGAGAGAACCCAAATCTGACACCTCCATCCAGTCACTCCCCTCTGAGTTCCAGGAACCCCTCAGAAGAGGGAAAGGAAGGATTGTAGGAGCGAGAAGGGTCGAGGACACCAGGAGAACACAATCCACAGAGTCAACTAAGCAGAGTTCATAGGGCTTAAAGAGACTGAAGTGGCAAGCACGGAGCCTGCATGGGTCTGTGCTAGGTCCTGTATACTTTATGGTTGTGTAGCTTGGTGTTTTTGTGAGACTCCTAACTGCGGGAGTGGGAGTATCTCTGACTCTTTGCCTGCTCTTGGGACACTTTTCCTCCTGCTGGGTTGCCTCATCCAGCCTTGATATGAGGATTTGTGCCTAGTCTTAATCGTATCTTGTTATGATGTATTTGGTTGATATCCCTGGGATGCCTGCCCTCTGAAAGGAAATGGAGGAGGAGAAGATCTGGGAGAGAGTGGAAGGAAGGTTGGGAGGAGTAGAGGGAGGGAAAACTGCGGGCAGGATGTATTGTATGATAAAAGCATAAAAAAGAAAGGAAGGAAGGAAGGAAGGAAGAAAGAAAGAAAGAAAGAAAGAAAGAAAGAAAGAAAGAAAGAAAGAAAGAAAGAAAGAAAGAAAGAAAATGCTTCCATAAGATCAGGTTGTAGGCAGGCCTGTAATTGAAATTAGTGATTGATGGGGAGAGCCCAATCCACTGTGGGCAGTGCTACCCCTGGGCAGGTGGTCCTGGGCTCTATAAGAAAGCAGGGTGAGCAGACCATGGGGAGCAAGCCAGTAAGCTGTGACCTCTGTGACCTCTGCATCAGCTCCTGCCTCCAGGTTCCTGCCCTGCTTGAGTTCCTGTCCTGACTTCCTTTGATGATGAACAGTGATGTGGAAGTGTAAGCTGAATAAACCATCCCCCCCCCCCCCCCCACTTGCTCTTTGGCCATGGTGTTTCATTGTAGCAATAGCAACTCTAACTAACACACCCTCCATCCTACTTTGGAATGAGCTCTAGGAGTCCACCTGTTGCCAATCCCCTCACATACACAAAGGATCCCGTGGAGCTATAGTAATTGTAGTCACTTTTCATTGCTGTCACCAAGTGCCAGACAAAAAGCAATTGAAGATAGACATGTTTATGTTGGCTCAGATCGAGGGTAGGAATTTTGGTGTGAGGAGCTTTTGGCTGTGGCTGCAGGAATGTGAGGTCATCCACTCACACCTGCACAGTTCAGGAAGTGGAGAGCTGAGGAAAATGAGGTTAGACTATAAGCCCTCAGGACTCACCCCTGTATTAGTTACTTGTCTTGTGCAAAATGTCTGTCAAAAGCATTCATTTTGTCTCGAAGTGTGAGGGTGCTGACTTCCAGGGCGGGAACATTACGGCGTCCCAAGCATGAGGTAGCTGGGCACTTTGTGTTCAAAGTCAGAAAGCAAGAGAGGCGAACGCTACAGCTCAGAGTAGGACCCCAATCCACGAATGGTGCTGCCCACATTTAGGGTAACATTAGGTAACCTAATCTACTAACCTAGAAAGACCCTCCCAGATACACGGAGAGATTTGTCTCTATGGTGATTCTAAATTCTGCCGACAGTCAAGATTAACCACACACACACACACACACACACACACACACACACACACACACACACACGCTTCTTAAAGGCTCCAGAATTTCCCCAAGTGGGGCCACCAACGAGGGTCAAGTGTTGAAACAAATGGTATGAAATATGTGAATCCACGGGGGACCTTTCATGTTCAAACTCTAGCGATGATCAAGGAAGCGTGGTGCTGGCATGAAGACAGACAAACCAAGTAAACGACACGGATGGCCCGGGCAGCAATGCCTCTTTAACGAGACAGTGTTCTTACATGCCACAGAAGCCAGCCCCTCTGTATCGTCACTGGCCGATTTTCACTATGAAGTCTGCTTATTATTCTGGCTTCTAACTCAAAATGTGCAGCTTTTCTCCCCTGCCTTTGGTATCATCTTTGAAGACAAGTCAACTTTCATCATCTGAGAGGCTGAGGCAGAAGGATTGGAATTCTTGGCCAGTCTTGACTACTCAGTTTCAGGCCAGTGCGAGCTGTACACTTCATACCCACCACTTCCTAAACTGTTGTTTGCTTGTTCTTTAAAGTAAAATTTAATAGGGAAGATAAAGTAGCTCAATTCCAAGCCAGAGGAAGATATTAAAACTGCCTTTGAGCAGTCTGAAGTTTAAAAGACCCACTGTGGGAATAGACACGAGAAAATGACACGCCCCTCTGTGAGCAAGGCGTGTGTCTGGGAGAGTGCAGGGCAAACCACAGCTTAGCTAAGGGCAGTGAGAGGCTGAGGTAGCTGGTTCTCATTGTTTTGTAATTTTCTCGTTCCTCACTTTTGCTTTTTTATTTATTTTGAGACCGGATCCCACTATGTAGCTTAGTCTGGCCTTAAGATTTATATATTTTTATTTTATGTGTCTGAGTGTTTTGCCTGCATGTATATACATATACCATATGTGTGCCTGATGCCTGCAGAGGTCGAAAGAGGTGACCGGATCCCCTGGAGTTACAGGCAGTTGTAAGACATCCTGTGGGTGATGAGAACTGAATGTGGATCCTTCTCAAGAGCAGCAAGTGCTCTTAACTGCTGAGCCATTTCTCCAGCCCCATCATCTCAAATTTTGATCCTCCGGCTTCTGTCTCCCGACTGCTGGCTTTATAGGTGTCCCCCCTCTATGCCCCAATTCTTCTTAAAAACTTCTAAGATTAGCATCTTTCTTCTTCTGAGCCTATTATCTTATTTAAAAATTCATGAATTAACTACATTAACTTATTTCCAGTGCCAAGAAAAATGGCTCAGTCTCCTACATCTCGACTGCCTTGTCAGTTGGTTGGCAAGTCGAAGGATTCCTGTTACGTTCCTCCTAAATCCTTGTTCTCTATGAATACAGATTTCCTTCAAAGCGGAAAGTGGAGACTGGGCTCATTTCTCATTTTTGACTAACATTATCCAACCTCTGTCACTAAGCTGTGGGGCGTCTCATCTCCCTGGAAGTCACTGTCACTAAGCTGTGGGGCGTCTCACCTCCCTGGAAGTCACTGTCACTAAGCTGTGGGGCGTCTCACCTCCCTGGAAGTCACTGTCACTAAGCTGTGGGGCGTCTCACCTCCCTGGAAGTCACTGTCACTAAGCTGTGGGGCGTCTCACCTCCCTGGAAGTCACTGTCACTAAGCTGTGGGGCATCTCACCTCCCTGGCTGTCACTGTTAGGCTTCCGAGAATTGAAGGAAAATCCAGTCCTTGACTGAACTAACCCATTTTTGTTCTCTCCAATTCATTCTCTTCTGTTACTCTTTTCCTTTATTTATCTTAGATTCCAGGATCACAGGTCTGAGAGAGCCATATTCTGTGACAGAAACCAAACCTGCACTTTGGCAGCGGAGACTTTTTGGTTCCCATAAGACTTTGTGTGGCCAGTCCTAGGATTATAAGCCAGACTATCGCCTGGATCTGCTTGATTCTTGCCATTATTCTTTGCCTATATTACCCCAAAACTATTGTTGATACCCCAAAGTTTGCACTCTGGTGTTATCCTAGTCCAGTTGCACGACAAAGAAATTCCTTTCATGCTTCATTGCTGAGCATCCTGTTTGACCAGCTGGGACAAGAGCTGAGACTGTTCCACTAGGTCTCCCAGAACTAAGCCTTAGGTCTAAGACTCCAGTAACAAAACAGCTGGCCTATGCCCAGATGAGCAGACCACTGTGTGGTGATCTTTGCTCTCTAGCTGATGGCATTTATAATGACCATTCTCTAGGCATTCAACGTGTGTGTTCTGAGTTCTAGTCCATGCCAAGCACTATGCTTGATGAAGAGGATACAGAGAGCTTACACGCACAATCCTACTTGAAATATACTAATGTAGGGCCAGGGGTAAAATGGTGCACACCTTTAATTCCAGCACGCAGGTGGCAGAGGCAGGTGAATCTCTATAAGTTCATAGCCCATCTGCCTGCTCTACATAGAGAATTCCAGGATAGCTAGGGCTACATAGAGAGATCCTGTCTCAAAAAAGGAGGTGGGGGACTGGGGACTGGAGAGATGTCTCAGAATTTAAGAGCACTAGCTGTTCTTTCAGAGGATCCAAGTTTGAATCCTGCTTGGCACCCACATTGTGGTTAACAAGTATTTGTAACTCCAGTTGCAATAGATCTGATGCCCTCTTCTGGTCTCCATGGGTGCTAGGCACACATACAAGAGTTTAAATCGCTGGTTCCAACTGATCTGAACTGACCCAAATAATAAACAGTATTGTAAATGTCATTGTTTATCAGCCAATATCCATGAATATATGGATGGACCTTTATATATATGTCGGACCTTTATGGTGGATTCTAGAAGATTCTTTTCAACCCCTGTATCTGCAGCCTTCAGAAAATGGTATATATGCAGTCTTCTGGATCAGGGACATGTAAGAGTGAATAATTTAAGATTACAGTCATGCATTAATTTAGGTTGTAAAAGTTGATGAGAAATCCAAGGCAAGTAAGGATGATTGTTATATTGTTCTGTTAAAAGTAGGGCAAACAAATGGACCGAGTACACAGTAGAATAGCAGTCTCAAGTCCTAAGTGACCTCAAGACATATTATTAACTATTGCTGTGAGGTCCAGCAAAAGTTCTAGTCTCTTAGAATGTAAGAGATGTTTTTATAATATTGCATCACCACAGTCTTGATGCTCACAAAGACTGTAACACCAGACAAAAGCACCATCATTTCTTTTGACTTCTGCAACACAATCTGGCCCAACCCTACTTAGTCCCAGCTAGGAAAATTTATCTGAAACATAAATCTGATGAACTCATTACTCTGCTTAAAATACTTTAATGGCTTCCCAGTGGCTCATCCAATGTCCAACTCCTTAGGAAAGGATATATATATATATCCTTTACATGTCCTTTTTGCAAACCTCTCTTCTATCTGATTTGAGACACTGTCTCATCCCAGAATGGCCTTAATCTCACTGTGTACCTGAGGATGAATGACCTTGACTTCTGATCTTTCTGTCTCAGTCTCTTAAGTGCTGGGATTATAGGCATGTGCCACCATGTGGTACTGGGGATCAAAACCAGGGCTTTGTGTGTGCTGGACAAGCATCTACAGCATTCCTAGTCTCCAGAACTCCGTTCTTTGTAGTTAAGAGGTAGATCTGTGGATGAAACAGAAACAGAAACTAGTGTGACTTTAATAAGAGAGATGTTTCTTTATGGCTTTCAACCGCACAGAGCTAAGCAGCTCAGGGCTTGTCTGAAGGCTGTGTCTTTAGGAACGGTTTACTTTTGGGTACAATCATCCGTATGGACCTCACCAGTACACTCAGGGAAGACTCCATATTGCACACACCTACTCCTTATGAGAGCATGACCTGAGAAAGCTTGCACTAAATACTTTTATTCACTTCTTACTTATCAAAAGTTGGTTATGTGGCTATAGGAGGTTGTAAAGGAGGTTAGGAAATGTCCTTACTTGGGCCCAGATATGAACTTGGAGGTCTGAATAGATAATGGGGACACCTAGTGGTCTCTTTCAGAATGACTAATTTAGATTAACTAGTGTGATTAATTATTATCTAAATACCTTATTAGCCTGCAGTCTCTACAAGAGCATGGGCTTTATCTGTTTCTGATCATCACAGGGTCCTTTCCATCTATCCCAGTGCCCAGTACATAATAGGACCTTAACAAATACTTGATGAAAATATGAATGCATGGGTCTGGTTTCTTACTATATCTTGCATTTCTCCATCTTAGACTTGAAATCCAGCTAGACCAAACCTCTGTGGTTACCTTGAAATTTATTCATTACCAATCAATGTAAAATACTTTTCTAATCTGGTAAGCAAAAACAGTTGCCTTGGACTGAGTGCGTAGCTCAGTGATAGAATGAATGCTTTGTATAGAGTGAGGTGATGCATTCAGTCTCCAGGATATGCTTGTGTGTATGTACACACACACACACACACACACACACACACACACACACACACACACACACCATTTTGCTGTTACTTAAATTTCTTTGGTGAATTTTCAAATTGCATAACTTTTTTTTTTTGTCTTTCTTGAGACAGGGTCTCATGTATCTCAGGATGGCCTAAAATTCTCTACGGTAGTCAATGCTGGATTTGAACCCATAGTCTTCCTGCCTCAACCTCCTCAGTGCTGTGATCGCAGGCATGTACCACCACACCCGGCTCACTAATCCTCTTTTAAAAGTATCTACAACCCATAAGATGTTATTGGTGATAGAGAAAAGGAGAGGGGAACTGTTCTAAATATAGACACAAATGTGGCTAATGTGCGGAAACACGTTTTCCTGTATAAGATTCAATTATGATTCTGAAAGCCAAGAAAGGAAGCAATAATTTAAGGCAAAGGAAGTGAGAGGCTTCTGTTTCTTCCATGCTCACGAGCCTGCGAGGGGTCTGAGGAGATGGATTGCTAAGGAGAGCAGTGTGCTTTCAGTCAAGAGGGGAACACCTGGCTTCTGCGTGTAGAGAAACGCAGAGAAACAGGGGTCAGTAATTAGGAAGCCAGGGCTGGAACCTGGCGGCAGGGACCTAAGCAGAGCCGCCGGAGGCACGCTGCTCACTGGCTTGTACTTGATGGTTGGCTCAGCCTGCTCTGTTTGCAACCCAGGACCACCAGCCCAGGGTGGCACTGCCCACAGCGGGCTGGATACTCTCACATCAACCTTTAACCAAGAAAATGCCCCACGGACTTGCCTACAGGCCATTCTGAGGGAGACTTTTTTCAGTTAAGGTTCCTGCATGAGCCTAGCTTGTGTCGAGCTGACAGAAAACTAACCATCACAGCGTCCATGCCCTACTCTTGATCTGTCCGAAATGCGTTTGGCCACAGGCTCCCCAGGGCACGTACGGTTCTCATTCATCATCCTACTCAGCAAGCTTCTCTCGCATAAGGCTAAAATCCTTAGAAGATTCACCCCCCCCTAATGTTTCTGTAGCCCCCACCCCGAAGCATCTGTGCAAGCCGGAATCTCCAGGGGGGCGGAATTAGGAAGTGGGGCCTTTAGGGCGTGATCAGTCAAGAGATACCAGAAAGTTTCCACCGTTTTTTTTTTTTTTTTTTTTTTTTTTTTTGCTATGTGAAGACAAACAGCTGTTTAAAAATTTAAGAAATGTCTTTTAAAAACCTTTTGAGATTGGATCTTGCTCTGTCGCCCGGGACACAAACTCCGGCCTGCAGTGACTCTTGGAGCACAAGCATGCCACCATGTCTGGCCTGCTTGCTTTTACGGGAGCCCCAGTGGACGAAGGCAGTGAGGTTCAATTTTACTCACATCAATATTTCAGTTCCAAGTGAGTTTTCAAATTTAGCTACTTTACGCATCAAGCTCCTTCCTTTAGATTTTTGGTGTTGCTGAATGTGAAAAAAAAAAAAAAAGCAGGGAAAAGAAAAGTAAAAGAAATGAGTGGGGAGGGAAGAGGCTACTTTGCGGGGGTGGTTTGGGTAGCTGGGAAACTGGCCTGTGAGAGGGCGACTGCTTGAAGAGCATGTGCTATGTGTGCAGGGGTGTGTGTGGAGGAGGCTGGCAGGGGTTGGTGGAGCTGGAAGATAACGGGCTAAGAAAAGAATGCAGCCGGGTGGTGGTGGCGCACGCCTTTAATCCAGCACTTGGGAGGCAGAGCCAGGCGGATCTCTGTGAGTTCGAGGCCAGCCTGGGCTACAGAGGGAGGTCCAGGAAAGGCGCAAAGCTACACAGAGAAACCCTGTCTCAAAAAAAAAAAAAAAAAAAAAAAAAAAAAAAAAAAAAAAAAAAAAAAAAAAGAAAAGAAAAGAATGCAGAAGTGAGACCTAACGTCCTCCACTCTGGTTTGCTGGTGTGCCCTGACAGTCTTCTGTAAGCGTGTGCATCTCCCTGGAAGGCTGCAACCTTCAGCTTCTCCCAGGGTAACCCAGTTGGCAGTATCCAGGCTGACATTTCTTTTCCTCATTTGACCCAGGGCTACTGTTCTTGTATAAGAAGGAAGAGAGTCGAAAAAGACACAAAAGGAGGAAAATGTGGTATGGGAGCTGAGAGGTTATGGGCTGAGAGATGCAAGTCTGATAATCCCTTTGGAGCAGGGTTGTAGCAACCAACGTCGTGGCAGGAGAAAGGAACTGTGATGAGGCTGGTGGCGGGGGCTTCAGATGCCACTGGAAATGGACCTAGAATGTGTTAGACCTGGCAGTGATGGAAACTTGGTTCAGGAGTGATACACCAAGGGCATCAGTTGCATGGCTCTGTGTGTGTGTGTGTGTGTGTGTGTGTGTGTGTGTGTGTTACGGATTCAGATAGAAGGAAATCATATTAGAGCATATTAACTGGGTGTGGGTTAATAGAGAGGGCACAGTTAAGATGAATAAAGGGCACATGCATGATTTGAGTTGACCATTTAGGGTTGGAGCCATAGCTCAGCCTGTAAGGTACTTATCATACAAGCAAGAGGACCTGAGTTCAACCCTCTGGAGCTCATGTGATAGAGCTGGGTACGGGAGCTGGGAAGACAGCTCAGCGTATAAGAACACTTACTGCTCAAGCGCGAGGACCTAAGTGTGGACTCTTAGTATCCATGCAAAAATCTGGGCATGACCACATGGGCCCGTAATCATAGAGGTGGTGGGGGATGGGAACAGGATTGCTGGGTTCATTGGCCGGCCAGTCATGCTGGAAACCAGGGAATTCCAGGTTCAGTAGGCGACCCCTTCTCAAGGGCATAGAAAAGAGTAATAGAGCAAGACACCCAATATCCTCCTTAGGTCTCCAGGTGTGAGCACCCACATACACATATGTACACACATGCACATCTCTCTCTCTCACATACACATGTGTACCTGCACACATGTGTACCCTCCTATGCACACATACACACACACACACACACACACACACACACACACACACACACACGCATACCTGCACACGTGTCTACCCTCCTACACATACACACACATGCATACTTGCACACCTGTATACCCTCCTCCCCCACCACATGCATACCTATACATATGTATACCCTCCTCCTACACACATACACACACACACACACACACACACACACACACACACATGCATACCTGAACACATGTATAACCTCTTACACACACACACAAATACACTTACCATATGGAATAGTGGTCAAATACGATCAGATATTATGATTTTTCAAGAAAAGAAGACTTTTCTTGAAATTAGACTTTTATGTAAAATATAAGTCCCCCAACTCTGGCAATTGATTTGAAAAGTTGGAGAACACTCTCTGTATCAATTCCCTCTGACAACCGTTCACCTCACACCTCAACATCAGTGGGGCCCAGTCAAGGGGGTGAGCAGTTGTTCCTGCCAGGTGGGGTCGTGACATAGCGACATAGCATGCTATGACTTTTAACTCTAGAGTTCCAGAGCTCAATTCCCCGACTACAGCCCAACTCATCCCCACCCCCCCAAATCTGCCTTGCCAAATGGCAATAGAAATTCCATTAATTAGCTCTAATTTAAATATCTCACTAGATCAGCTCACTGCCCATTCCCTTTCTGAGGAGCACCGACAGATGCACAGTTCATTGCGTGCACCAGCACAGTACACCAGCCACTCCCTAGTACATCGGCCCCTTTTGCTCCCTCGAGCAGAACTAGTTGGATGCTCACTCCAACCCTTGTGTTTGTTCCCAAACCTGCACATGCCTTGTGATCTGAATGGGGACTGTGCTAGGCAGAAAAATCCCACCCCAGATATCCACATCCAAATCTCCAAAGTGTGTGGATATGTCATCTTACATGGTAACAGGGACCTAGAAAGTATAACCAAGGTAAAGGGCCTTGAGATGGAGACCACAGCCTGCGTTAACCAGCACAATTTAACTCTGTAAATATGGATGTAGTTGGAAATACGGGTAGGAAAGGTGAGAAGGTTGCTGACTTGGAAGGTGGAGGAAGGGAACTGTGAGTCAAGAGTACAGAGTCTCTAGATGGACTCGGAAAGGAAAGGAAAGAGACTCTTCAGACAGTGGTCAGCACGGTGAGACCCGAGCCAGGCTCCTGACCTACACGCTGCATCATCACAAGCTTGTGTTATTTTAAATTCACTAAAAAACAGTTTAAAAGCACCATGTGGGACATGGCTGTACCTGCCAAACAACCCTTGCACATCCCACAGCCCCTGATACTCAACATGTCAGAAATGGAACTCCATCTGTATCCCCATGTCAACAAATGGTGCCACCAACTGCCAAGAACCCAAGCTAGAAAGGTGGGCAGAGCCCGGACTCCTCCCTCTCCTTTACTTCCACACCCGACAGGTAACACAGCCGCGTGGATTTGACCTCTAGGAATCTCTGTCTCTTGGATTTATTTCCTTTACATCCCTACTCTCAAAGCCTTTCAGGGCTACACAATCTCTCTCCTAGGTTATGTGGTTTCTCAGTCTTCATCTTCATCCATTCAAATCCATCACTGATGTGTGCAGTAGAACTGGAAGCAAATTATTGTCATGTCTCCACATTCCATCTCGCTCCGGTACCCATAGGATACAGTCTGTGAGTCTTGCTCGATACACATTTGGTACGCTGTTATGGCTCTCGAGTCCATCTTCAGCCCCATTCCCTGAGTGCTTTTTGCTTGTTCTGAGTTCCAGGCGCCAAGGTGGGGGATAGGCTGCTTCCTTCTTCTACATCTTTGCTCTTCAGCTCCTTCTCCCTAGAGTGAACCGGTCCTTTCTGTGTTGGGATGTGCTCTGCTGTGAATAACAAAACCCTCAACTCCAAGTGGCAGAACCAGTAAAGGAGATTATTGGTTTATATAAACAGTGGGACAGGTTCAAGGGTTGGTTGTCAACAGCCCCTGGGCTATCTGCCTCTTTTCTTGATGGTGTGTGTGTGTGTGTGTGTGTGTGTGTGTGTGTGTGTGTGTGTGTCTTCCAGAAAGACTCTCAGGAGATCAAGAAATCTTTTCTCAAATCTGCCAGTAAGTGTGGTCCTCAGCCTCTCTGAAATTGGTTTATTTAGAGTAGGTAACCGGAGCCACCTGGCCCAGAATGGAGGTGGAACTGGGCCCACTGGCCTACCTTGTGGGTTTCACTGGGTGTGTCTGAAATCTAGGAGTTTTCCAATAGGAAGGACTAAGTGTTGTGTGGGCAATTGCAATGTTCCTAGTACTTCATTTTAGCAAGTATTTACTGATAACCTTCTATGCGCCAGACATCCTTTCAAGGCATTCAATGGTATCGAAGGACAAAAATCACAAATGTGGAATTTTAGTGATTGTGTGTGTGTGTGTGTGTGTGTGTGTGTGTGTGTGTGTGTGTGTGTATTGAACACAAAGCCTTGTGCATTCTAAGTAAGCCCCCTACCACTGAGTTACCACCTCAGTCCAAGTTTAACAATCATAATTGGCTTTATTTTCCTTCTAGAATTGGATTAAAGTTTCATTTCATAAAATAGATGGGCTGAGCAAGGCAGGTTGATTTTTCATTATCATTAACACATATTACTTATATAACTGAGATTCAGTGTGGTATTCCTTAGCGGCATATACAATTGTGCCTGCCTACCTTTCTCCTTCTGTACTCTCGAGTTTTCCCTCCTCCTGCAGCTGGGCACACAGGCTATTTCATATCTTGGTTATTGGGAATGGTGCCACAACAGACATGGCTCTGTAAACATCTCTCCTGTTACACCAACTCCACTTCCTTTGGATCTATGGCCAAGAGCAGTGTATGTCTGGATCATACGGTAGTTATGTCTTTACCTTTTTCAAGGCTTTTAACTTAGAAAGCAGGCTCGGGGGAGGAAATTGGTTATTTCAAAGTCACTTATTTAGGCGAGGGATGGTGGCACATGCCTGTAGCAGTCACTCCTGGAGAGGCTGAGGCAGAAGGACCATTGGAGCCTATGAATCTGAAACTAGCCTGTGTAACAGCACACCGGGGGTCCACTTTGAAGAGCAAACAGATGGGGGTGCAGCTCAGTGACAGGACGCTTACCTGGCGTTCACAGAGGCCCTTGGTTCCACCCTTATCACCACACAAAAAATCAGCAAGTCATTTTCCTTGTAAGGCAGGGAGACAAGCCATTGGAAAAGCAGTTGTTTGCCAGACATAGCATTACACACCTGTAAATATAGGCCATGGGAGGCAGAGGCAGGAAGATTGCTGCAAGTTCCTGACTAGCCTTGTCTACATGAGTTCTAAGATAGCCAGGGCTACACAATAAGACTATGTCTCAAAACACACACACACACACACACACACACACACACACACACACACACACACACCCCACAAAACAAACCAACAGCAGCAACCAATCAGCAAAGGGCCAGGAAGATGGCTCTGTGGATAAAGGTGCTCCTCTCGGTGCCCAGTTTTCCTGTCCTTACAGTTTTAGTAAGCTCCTATGCTTTTGACCTGATCTTCGTCCTCTGTTCCTTCATCGCCCATCTGTCCTTCCTGGCTCCTTACTACAGGCTCTCAGAAAACTCTACAAGAGATCTGCTTTACCTCTACTGAATCTCTGTCTTCCTGTCTTCTCTCTCTACACGGTTCTGTGTCTCCCTCTGGAATTCTGCTCCAGTCCTTACTGCACCTGGTTATGCAATAGCCCTGCTGTCCTCAGTCAGTCTCTCTGCCATGCCCCTAGGCCTGAAGGAAGGGGATGGTCTGAGCTTCATTTGCACAAGAAGCAAAGCTGTGCATCTACAGCCTGCTTGTCTCCTAGGCTCAGCAGGGGAGTTAGTTACCTAGAGTTTCAGCAGGTCTGAGAAGCTGAACTGTTTGCCAAATGGTCTGGGAGTTATTTGATAGCATTTCAAGAATTTCATAGGAGAAGACAGCTGAAATATTAAAAATCGGATAACACCAAATATTCCATGATAAATAGCTTCCACTAGAAAAATTCCTTGAAATTTCTAGGTATAGCTTTAATATCCAGTTGAATCTCTATAATATATTCTTGCGGCCTGCAAAAAGATTTCTGACATTGATGGCTAAGTTAACTGTGGCCTTGTCAGCTAGACAACAGGGGTCAATCAGCTCCTCCCCTCAAGGCTACAACCACCTTGTTTGTTCATTAGTCAGTTCATTCGTTAGTTAAAGCTACTAGGCCTGTTGTTAAGAAAAGGCAAACAGGTTTGCCTTGCTAGGTTTCAGATGTAACTTTTCCCTAGAGGAATATACGTTGCAATGATTGCTCTCAATAATAAGTACTCCTACCTCTGGTAAAATACACTTTCTAGACAAACATGGTATGTACTCACTCATAGCAAGATACTAGACATGAAACAAGGATGACTTGTCTGCTACTCACATCACCAGGGAGGCTACCTGGAAAACAGGACCCCAAGAAAGACACGGGGATCGCCCAATGACAGAGAAATGGAAGGAGATCTACATGAACAGCCTGGACATGAGTGGGGGTAATGAAAGGCGAGGGTCGAGGGAAAGAGAGCTTGGGGGAGCGGGAGATCCCAGCTGGATCAACAACAGAGAGGAAGAACAAGGAATAGGAGACCATGGTAAATGAAGACCACATGAGAATAGGAAGAAGCAAAGTGCTAGAGAGGCCCACAGAAATCCACAAAGATACCCACACAACAGACTGCTGGCAATGGTCGAGAGACAGCCCGATCTGACCTACTCTGGTGATGGGATGGCCAAACACCCTAATTGTTGTGCTAGAAACCTCATCCAACTACTGAGGGATCTGGATGCAGAGATCCATGACTAGGCCCTGGGTGGATCTCTGGGAGTCCAATTAGCGAGAAAGAGGAGGGTTTATATGAGCGAGAATTGTTGAGACCAAGGTTGGATAAAGCACAGGGACAAATAGCCAAATGAATGGAAACACATGAACTATGAACCAATGGCTGAGGGGTCCCCACTGGATCAGGCCCTCCGAATGGGTGAGACAGTTGATTGGCTTGATCTGTTTGGGAGGCATCCAGGCAGTGGGACCAGATCCTGTGCTCATTGCATGAGTCGGCTGTTTGAAACCTGGGGCCTATGCAGGATTGTTTGGCTCGGCCTGGGAGGAGGGGACTAGACCTACCTGGACTGAGTCTACCAGGTTGACCTCAGTCTGTGGGGAAGGCTTTGCTCTGGAGGAGATGGGAATGGGGGGGGGTTGGGGGGAAGGTGAGGGGGACGGGAGGGGGGAGAACAAGGGAATCTGTGGCTGATATGTAGAACTGAATTGTATTGCAAAATAAATTAAAATAAATTAAAAAAATACACTTTCTAATGATGCTGAGAGAGAAGATAATAATAATCAAGTTGGTTCATGCACAAAATGTCAAATGCTAATAAGTATAATGCAGAGAAAATAGAAAATAGAAATATGAAGGGAACCATGGAATTGGCTTGGTCTATCTACCTTGAGAGGCATGCATCATAGGTTTTTCTGGTTATGTTTCTCTGTATGTTCCTTAGTAGTCAAAGAAATGTGAAAGCTTGGCAGGACAATTGGTTTTAGACTCTAACTTTATATGCCCACTATGACTTGCGAACTTCACTAAAAGTATATTGTTATTGATAGATTCCCAACACACCCCCATGGTTGGGCATGGTTGCTGGTTGCACAAGCCTGGTGGACCTAGACATTTCCACCTAGCCAGTTCCAGGTCAAAATAGCCATTTCCGGGTCAAAACATCTCACATGACCAGGACCCCGTGGCTTTGCATGGTTGCGTAAAGTGCACAGTGCAACCATGTGATCTACACGCATGCGTGGAGTAGCCACATGAACCTGTGTACACATGCGTGACCCAGCCTTTATAAGCCGGCGCCATATTCCCAGCTTCCTTTTTTTAATACACGTGTCTTTCAACAGCCCTGAGCACACCTATCTCTCTCTCTTATCTTAATAAAACTCTTGTTAGTGGATTCTGTCATGTTTCGTGACATTTCTTTGCAGGGTAAGAGCGCCGCCAAATAACTAACAGTTACAATGAAATTTCAGTGGTTCAGAGTTTTAACATTAATAAATGGAATTTCAATAAACTGATAGAACATTGAATTTATGACTCACTATTCAGTCATAAATTCAAGATTTTATATTTCCTTTGGTTGTCTTCTAAGGTGAAAGGACCAAGCAGATGCCATAACAGGCTGCTCAGTCTTCTCTCAGAGATCAGGCCTCAATTTCAGTTTCCTGAGACTTGAGCAAGCAGTTTCTGGGAGGGCCATGAACAAAAGACATAGTCCTTGCAGTAGCTCCCTTTCTGCATGCACTCTGACTGTTCAAAGTTCAGCCAGATGTTTACTCTCTGGGGCCCCTCACCAACTTAGAGTTATGTGCAGTACGTGCTTGGCCAGCCAGCCCCCATGGTGGCTCAAGGACAAAGCCTGGGACTTGTGCTGGACTGCCCCCAAAGTAATAAATTGTAACCACCAACCAGTAAATTCAAAGGTTACATACCCTCACCCAATTAAAAGAGAACAGAGATAAAAATAAACCAATCTGAGTTGCACCTGTGCAAAACTCCCCCAACCCCCCTGAAGGGCTTGTGGATTTTGCCTTTAAAAAGCTAGCCACACAAAGAAAAAGCAAGTTCCTCCTGGCCTCACGATTACTACGAGTGAGTGCTTTGGATCGAGCTTCCCTGACCGCGGCTTGTAAACAAACAGAAATAAACCATGCTATTGCATTCTGTACCTAAGGTCTGTGGTGATGTCTTTGGGGTCCCAATCTGGGCATAACAAGGATAGACTTAAAGATTTTTTTTTATCAGGCTTACTCAAAGCCATAACTTTTGCTATGTCTCCAAGGTGTAAATTTGCTCCAGCTGTTTTACAGACACCTGTTGACTGCTTTTTCTACAAATATGGATTTCAGTCCAATGAAAATGCTAATATATCTAGAACTTTTATCTCCTTTGGTAAACTAAAAATTCATATGAGCTCCAAGGAGTCAAAGAAGGCTTGAATCCACCTGTCACAGGTCAAACTGACTCTAGATAAGTAAAAATTCCAAATACAAGGTTTTCTTTTAAGTGCCTACCTTTTTTTTTTTTTAAGTGCCTAGCTTTTAACTTCTGTCCTTAGTCTATATTTGTCTCAGCAGAGTTAACAGATGTCATCCAGGGAGCACCTGTGTACCGCAAACTGCTGAGCTCTGGACTTGCTGAAAGCTGATGTGAACCAGTCCAGCTGATGTAATTGCTCCCTGTCCCTGCACCTGAAATAGCTAATCTCAGATGCTTCTGATAAATGCCCCATTGCCCAGCCTTTGACTGGCCTTTCAGCCTTCCTGGGCCCTGACAACCGACACCCCAATTTCAGCTGGAAGCAGTTACAGAAGAGAATACATTGTCCCTGTCCCCTTAACAGGATGAAAATGCTAAGTGAAAGGCAAATTACCTTTGGGGGAAAATCTGTTGGTTATATAGCAATCATTCTGGGATAGTCCTACAAAAGTAAAACAAGACCTGTTGGATAGGGTGAAAAAGGTGACCTTATCTAAATTAACCCTAAAGACTGGCAAGGACTGGATGGCTCTCCTTCCCTTTGTCCTCCTCTGGATCAGAAATACCCCTTAAATGGAAAATTTAACCCCTATGAGATAATGTTCTGGAGGCCCCCTGTAGTCTGCCCAAACTCAGGTCTGACTTAGTTCCTGAAATATCTAATTTTACCTTACTTTGGTCAGTACAGGAGTTACAAATGATTCAGGATGGACTGTCCCATTGCTCCACCGCCTGTACAATCTACCACCTGTTAAAACTCATGACTACCGACCAGAGACCTGGTCTGGGTGAAACCCAGAGACAAAAGGAGACTCTGGGCCCCCACTGGAAAGGCCCCCACATTGTGATCCTGACTACTCCCACTACTATTGAAGTCAATGGCATCTGTTCCTGGATACATCACACCCACCTGAGACCTGTACCTGCCCTGACACAGATGCTGGAAGAAGATGGACAATGCATCAGGACCCATGCAACCCAAGCTAAAATAAACTCAGTTAAATGAATAATTTTCAGAACCCACTATAATCTATTGCATGCTTTGTTCAAGATTGCATTGGTGCTGCCTAACTCATGATTCTAAGGGCCAGTACAACCCCTTATTTGAGCCCCTAGATGAAGATTCATCTTATCAGCTACAAAGACAAAGGGGGAATGTTGGGAACAGGCAAAGAGCACCTTGTCCTAAGTACTGCCATTTTGATGCCAGACTCCGTTTTACCTGTAGGCTGAAACAAAGTTCAGACTCCCTATCCCTAGGGGAGCTGGGAACCTCCCAATCGCTGACCCACCTCCTCCTTAAACCATAGAAATCATTGTAATGAATCTTTAGTCCTCTAGAAACATTATGGCTGTTCCTAATAACAGAAAGAACAAATGAATCTGATTGGTTGTACTGAAAGGCTTGCATTGTATGTTATTGACAATGATGGAACATTCAAGGAAGCCCCTAATCTCTAAATCATGAATGATGAAAATTGTAACTGCAACTAGGCAACAAATGTTTGTGATTTTTGTGCTTAAATTCTTGCTTCAACTGACATTCGGGGTCCCAGTCAGCTCCTGAGTCTATTCTGTGGCCCTGATTGATCAGCCCCCTCCTCTTCCCCCCTTCTTTTGTGCTGCCCTGAATTAGTCTTGCCTTGCTGTAACCTCTTGTGTCTGCTTCGGTTGATTTGGAGCCTCGGACTACAACATCTCTCTCTATAGACAGAAAGGGCATTTATTAGAATGACTTACAAGCTGTGGTCCATCTAACCCAGCGAAGGCTGCATACAAAAGGAAGGACAAATTCTCCAGTAGTTGTTCAGTGCATGAGGCTGTACCTCAGCTGGTCTTTAGTATATGTCAGAATCCAGAAGAAGTAGGTTCTACTGCCAGGGAAGTAAAGGCTTGCTGGTGAGAGTGAGAGTAAGCAGGTAAAGAGAGAACAAACTTCCTTCTCTCATGCCTTAAATGTAGGCTGCCAGCAGAAGGTGTGTTCCAGATTAGAGGTGGATCTTCTCACCTCAAAAGATCTTGATTAAAGGACTATCTTCCCGCCTTTAAGATCTGGATTTTAAGTGGGTCTTCCCACTTTAAATGATTTAATTAAGAAAAAAAAACCCCTCACAGGTGTGTCCAGTCATTTGGGTTTTAGTCAATTCAAGATGTAGTCAAGTTGACAAGCATGAATAACAATCACATTGGGAGATATCCATGAGCAGTGTTTGTTAATTCCTGTTATTTTGTTGTTGTTGTTGTTGTTGTTGTGTGTGTGTGTGTGTGTGTGTGTGTGTGTGTGTGTGTGTGTGTGTGTGTGTATGTGTGCACTTCCTCTCTTTTGGGATTATTTAGTCCCTGTATTTTCTTGGGCAACTCCTTTTGGTTGATGTTTTCCTTCCAGTGCTTTCTGTAGGGCTGGATTTATAGATAGATATTGCTTAAATTTGGTTTTATCATGGAATGTCTTATTTTCTCCTATTCTGATTGAAATTTTTGCTGAGTATAGTAGTCTGGGCTGGCATCTGTGGTCTCTTAGAGTCTGCAGAATACCAGTTCAGCCCCTTCTGGCTTTCAGAGTCTCCATTGAGAAGTCGGGTGTAACCTTAAAATGTCTGTCTTTATATGTGACTTGGCCTTTTTCCCTCAAAACTTTTAATTTTTTTTTTTACTTTGTTCTGTACATTTAGTGTTTTGACTGTTATATGCTAAGGGGATTTTCCTTTCTTTTCTGGTACTGCCTATTTGGTGTTCTGAATGATTCTTGTACTTTGATAGGCATCTCCTTCTTTAGGTTAGAGAAATTTTCTTCTATGATTTTATTGAAAATATTTTCTTTGATTTGGAGGTTCTTCTCTTTCTTGTATTCCTAGTATACTGAGATTTATTTTTTCATAGTGTCCCAAATTTCCTGGATGTTTTGGGCCAGGAGCTTTTTGGATTTAACATTTTCTTTCTTTCTTTCTTTTTTTTGTTCATTCTTTCTCTTTCTCTCTCTCTTTCTTTCTTTTTTGGGAAGGTAAGCTTGTAATTATATTTATGTACAGAAAACTTAGTAATGTACATTTAACCCAATTTAGTGGTGAGTTCTTTGGCCTTTGCCTTTTCCAGCTTGGCAAGTTGAGCCATAGATTTAGGACCCAGGACGTTGCCTCCCCAGTGGTGGTGGATCTGAAATGACTCATCATATCTGTCATTGTAACTGGTCCTAACAGCTTCCACCACCTTAACCAGAGCATCCTTGTCCTCTAAGTTAACCTGTGTGAAGGCAACAGTGGTGCATGTCTTCTTCCTGTGGACCAGCCAACCCAGTCTGGCCTTTCCCTTGATGATGCAGTAGGGGACCCCCATCTTTTTGACACAGGGCAGGCAGGAAGACCACCAGACCAATGGGGTCTACATTGTGGGCAATCACCACCAGCTGAGCCTTCTTGTTCTCCACCAAGGTGCTGATTGTATTGACCCCCGCTCGGAGGACAGGTGGTCTCTTAGTTGAGACATCCCCTTTGCCAGCAACTGTCTTCTCAGCCAACAGCCTTTGCTTCGTCTCCTGCTTTGTCTCTGGCCTGTACTCATGGGCAGGCTTAAGCAGCTGGGTAGCTGTTGGCTGGTCCAGGGCCTGTGTGAACTGGTTAACGGCAGGAAGTACTTTGAGCTGATTATCGAAGATGGCCCTTTGCCCCAGCAGCCTAATGTAGTGGGGCCATTTGACAAAGCGTGTGAGATCTCTTTTGGGCTAGATGTCAAGGATTCACCACTTTTTTGGTCTCCTGCAGGGGCCAGGGCCACCTTCTTCCCCTCGGGCGTCTTGCTCGGCTGGAGGAGAGAGCCGGATTTAACATTTTCTTTGACTGAAGTTTCCATTTCTTCTGTCATGTCTTCCATGCCTGAGATTCTCTCTTCCATCTCTTGTATTCTGTTTGCCTTAGAGGTTCCTCTTGAGTTCTTAAATTTTCCATTTCCAGGTTTCCCTCACTTGGCATTTTCTTTATTGATTTCATTTCCACTTTCCGGTCTTGAATTGTTTTATTCATTTCCTTCCATTGTTTGTGTTTTCATTAGGGGGTTTATGTTTTTTTGTGTGTGGCGCTCTTACCCCTCGAGGAGAAGTCCCGAAACACGACAGAATCCACTAACAAGAGTTTTATTAAGATAAGAGAGAGGGACAGATGTGCACAGGCCTGCGGTAAGACACGTGAGTGAAGGGGGACTGGGAATCATGGCGCCGGCTTATTTATGTATTTATTTTTAATTTTCTTTTCCTTTCTGGAGCTGAGGACCGAACCCAGGGCCTTGTGCTTGCTAGGCAAGTGCTCTACCACTGAGCTAAATCCCCAACCCCTCTTTTTTTTTTTTTTTCAAGATTTATTATATTATTATGTACATTGTATTCTGCCTGAATGCAAGACAGAAGAGGGCACCAGATCCCATTATAGATGACTGTGAGTTACCATGTGGTTGCTGGGAATTGAACTCAGGACCTCTGGAAGAGCAACCAGTGCTCTTAACCTCTGAGCCATCTCCAGCCCATGGCGTCGGCTTATAAAGGCTGGGCTGCGCCTGCGCACACAGGCCCATGTGGCTATTCTATGCATGTGCATAGATCACATGGTTGTGTTGCCTGGGTCGGGAGACGTTTGACCTGGAAATGACTAGGCATAAGTGACTAGGTCCCGCTGGGCATGCGCCAACCATGCCCAACCGTGGGGGCGTGTTGTGAATTCATATCAGTTTATTTATTTCCTTTTTAAGGACTTCTGTCATGTTCATAAAAGCTGTTTTAAGGTCCTTTTCTTGTTCTTCAGCTCTTTTGTAGTACTCAGGGCCTACTTTGGTGGGGTTGCTGGGATCTAGTGGAGATATACTGTCTTGGCTGTATTGATTGTGCTTTTTTATGTTGGCATCAAGGCATCTGGGTTTAGGAAGATTGGGATTCTAGGTGTTGATATCTGGTCTTGCCTTTGTTGGGTGAGTGTTTTGTTCCTTGTTTCTGTTGCCCTCTCTGGTTCTTAGGAGAGTGTGGTGGCTGTGTGTTGCCTGATAGGAAATTCTTCTTGGGTCCTGATAGATGTGGCCACTAGAGGTTCCAGGTAAAATGTGTTTCTGGGTCTTAGGAACTGACACTTAGGAATGGGGATGGGATTGGAGAGGGGCAACTGAGAAGGTCCACAGGAGGAACGAAAGCAGTGTGTTCTTCCAGGATTTGCTTAGTGCCTGGGAATTGGGGCAGAGAGTTAGGGGAAGCCACAGCATAAGGTCTGCTACAGAGCTGGGGATGAGACTGGGGGATTGGACTTGGGGGAGCCGAGGGAGAGGTGAAGATCTGTAGTTAGCCTACTTGCTTTTCTGGCCGAATGGCCTCAGTGTTCCCAGGCAATGCCTTCTAGTGTTGAGAGCTGGGATAAAGTAATGCACGGTGGTGGGGGGTGAGGGGGTGGGAGTGGGGTGGGAGGTGGGGTGGGGGGAGGGCAGTTAGGTGGGAGGGAGATATGTGTGATTTGCTGGGCAAATGGGGAAGGTGGCTGCATCTGGAGGTCTGCTACGGGATGGGGGATGAGACTGGGGCACTGGACTTGGAGGAGCTGAGGGAGAGCTGAAGATCTGCAGTTAGCCAACATGCTTCTCTGGTCAGAGTGTAGGTTCTTACGTTTTAAAAAGGTTTATTTTGTTTGTGTCTGGGTGAGTATAAGCCACATGTGTGCGGGTCTGCAGAAGCCAGAAGAGGGCACCGGATCCCCTAGCACTGAAGTTACAGGCGATCTGCCTGCACTGTCTTCCTGTTTCTCTGGGCCTTTTATCTGCCCTGCCATCTTTTGTGTTGGTTCGTTTCAAATTTCTTACTAGGTTTCTTCCCTCGGAATATTGTGTTCTTCGTTACCCTGACTCCTCTCACTCACAGAATTGTGTCGTACAATCTACCATCTTACCCCAGGAAGTCCAATATATATATCTTAATAGGTTAAGATATCACACTCAGCAAAATTAACAATAATTAAAAATAAATATTTAATGCTTAGTTTTTAAATACCCAGGCCATATTAATTTTCCAAGTATTTCTGAAAAAAAAAAAGTATGTGGAAGTAATTTTACAAAAAGTTTCTCTTTTTGCAGGTACTGACTTTTAAGTGTCTTTTATTCTATCACTGTCACATCTTCTGTTAATATTTTTTCTCTCTCTCCTTTTCTTTTTTCCAGATAGGATCTTACTGTGTAGTCCAGGGGCCCTGAACTGATGATCCTCGTTCCTTGGCTTCCAGAGTGCTGGTGTCACAGGCCAGTGCCACCATGCCCAACAGTGCTGCTTCTTCACTGCTGAAGAAACTGGTCGTTTTCACATGACATTGTCATACACCTGATTGGATCTCGCTGGTGTGATTTAACATGTTCTTTGCCACTGCATGCTTTACTTATTTATTTACTCATTTATTTTATAGTTCTGAAGTTTTGTTTGTTGGTTGGTTTTTGTTTTGTTTTGTCTTGCTCTGTTTGTTTTACTTTTCAGTCCTCTATTTATGAATCTTAATACCCCCGATATGCAGTACTTCCCAAATATAGTGTATTAGACAGTTCTGCTGTAACTACCAACTCAAGGAAGCTTATTCTTACTAGTATCACTGTGACCCAGTACCTAAGAAGGTTAAAAATAAAAAAAATTTACTTTGGCTCCTGGGTCAGAGAGTCCAGTCTATGGTTGTTTGGTCCTATGCCCTTGGATAGAACCTCTATGGTAGCAGGCAGTGTGTGGTGGATGAAAGCCTTTTTCTCATAGTAGATGGTGGAACACACACACACACACACACACACACACACACACACACACATGCACACTCACAAGGACACACATGGTGGAGTGGCAGGCCTGAGATATGATATAGCTCCCAAAGACTCATGCCCTGTGACCTACTTTTTTTCAATAGGCTCCTACCTGTCATCTCCTCTCTGTAATGCCAGTATAATATTAATCAATAAAGGCATTAATCCATTGACTAGGCCAGAACCTTTATGATTACTGACACACCAAAGATGTGTTACATAATCTCTTAGGCATCTATCTATCTATCTATCTATCTATCTATCTATCTATCTATCTATCTACTTATTATTTGAGACAGGCTTTTTCTGTGTAGCCCTGGCTGTCCTGGAACTTGATTTGTAGACCAGGTTGGCCTTGAACTCACAGAGATCTGCCTACCTCTGCCTCCTAAGTGGAGGTACCACCACCACTGGATTCCATGATTTCTTAATCCAATCAGGTTGACAGCCAGAACTATCTAACTAACTAAGATAGTTATCTATCTATCTATCTATCTATCTATCTATCTATCTATCTATCTATCTATCTATCATCTATCTATCTATCTATCTATCTATCTATCTATCTATCTAACTATCTAACTATCTAAGATAGTTAGTTATCTATCTAACGTAGGCATTATTATTTAACACAAATCTTATTTTATAATAAAGTAGTGAATCTCATGTTATTAATTGGATACCTGTATACAAAAAGCACTTTAACGAAGTATGCAGTAGACTGTCAGTCATTTCTCCTCATGATCATCTGACCGACAGTAGCTGTAGTTTGCTGACATGGCTTAGCATCAGAAGGGAGTATCATACTTCATATTATCAGTCTGGGAAAAGACACCAACTCAAAATTTGAAGTATGCCTTCTACTGAATGAGTATCATCCTCACTATTGTAAAATAAAAAAAGGTGAGTCAAACCTTTAGGCAGCTAGTTCAATGTTGTCAGATTTGGAGGGCATTGGGGCTGAACCCTCCCTCACAGTCAATAACCTGTAAAACAAAGGGCTAAGCCACCAGGGCTTTAATTACTAGTAGGAAGAATAGGATGTGAGTCATATCATTGGCCCTGGCAGGAGGCATGACAGCCTGAGCTTCCTGGGAAGCCGTTAATAAGTAACTATCCAAACCTGACTCCAGGAGGCTTAAACCTCGTGATTATTATCTGGAGAATTTCGGGCCAGGAACACAGAAATGACAGTGCTTCCTCCTGGAAGAGTTGATTCAAACAGCTCTGTCAGTCACCTGGGCTGGACAAAGTCCCCCAGAAAAAGTTGCTTGTTCTAGAGAGTCCTCCAATCCTATAAATGCCTAAAGTGTCAACCAAGACAATGGTCTCTGGTCATCACCAGCTCTCACCCCTTGAGAATTTTCTATGTTCTGTAATAAACTCTAAGGTCTACTTCTGCAATGAGGTCTCATCCAAATTCTTTCAATAATCCCAGTGTCTGGGGAGATGCAGGAGTCCACACCAAGATCCTGATGTGACAGGCCCCCAGACCTTAGCACAACTGACTCAATGACAGAAGCATCACTCAGGCCTTGGGACCCAGCATGTAGATAGCACTGCCAGCCAAAACATAAACAAAGACCTAATTCATTAAAGTCCGTACTTCTGAGAAAGTCTCTAAATGTACTAACCTTGCTCTTTGGCTTCTGGCTAACTGTTCTTGTTAACTGAAGTATGTCAAGCTAGGATATAGTTTTTGTGCTTAAAAGCTCACCCTAAGAAAGGCTCAGGGCTACACTGGGATCCTGAATGTTCAGCATTCAGGCCTGTAATAAAGACTTTCTATTGGCTTACATCTGTGTCTGGGTAGTTTTCTCTGGTAGTTGCTCCATAACACTGGTATCAAAGCCACCTGTATTAGTCAGGGCTCTCTAGAGGAATAGAACTAATAGAACCAATCAGTCTATCTATCTATCTATCTATCTATCTATCTATCTATCTATCTATCTATCTATCTATCTATCTATCTATCTACCTATTATATCTATCTAACATCTGTCTACATACCATATCTATCTATCTATCTATCTATCTATCTATCTATCTATCTATCTATCTACCTACCTATCTATCTATTGAAAGGGGATTTATTAGAATGGCTTACAGGCTGTGGTCCAGCTAGTCTAACAATGGCTACCTACCAACAGAAAGTCCAAGAATCCAGTAGTTGTTGACTCCATGAGACCGCATGTCTCAGCTGGTCTTTAGTATACATCAGAATCCTGAAGAAGTAGGTTCTCATGCCAGTGAAGGAATGGTCTTGCCAGAGGGAGCAAGAAAGAGCTGTCAAAAAGAGCAAGCTTACTTCTTCCATGTCCTTTATACAGGCTCCTAGCAGAAGGTGTAGTCCAGATTAAAGGTGGATTTTCCCACCTCAAAGATTCAGATTAGAAATGAGTCTCCCCACTTCAAATGATTTAATTGAGGAAAAAAAACAAGTCCCTCACAGATGTGCCCCGCTGCTTGGGTTTTAGCTAATTCCAGATGCGATAAAGTTGATAACCAAAAAACAGCCACCACATCACCTTAATTTCAGGAGCTGTCTGTGTAAATGACACATGTGGTCTTCTGCTTTTCTTCCTTTCTCAGGTTTATGTTCCTACTATTTATCTCCATTATGAGTAGTAGCTGTTTTCTCTGCGATGTCATGGAGCATTCTGTGGCTGTATCACAACTGATCCATACGCCTATCGGCAGGAATCTGGTTGCTCCTAGCTTTTTTTTCTCTTGCACAGAATGCTTATGGTCTTAATCCTAACTTCAGTACACAAATGCTAAGTGGGGCCATTTTGGGGATATATAGTTAGTAATAATATTACTGGGCTAGAGGGTTTGTGAATGTTCAGCTTTGCAAGACAATGGCCATTTTCTTAAGGACTGGTACCAATTTACACCCTACCATCTAGTCATCCATATCATCATTAATAGGTGAACTTGCCAAAATTCTAAATTTTACCAAACTAAAGGGTATGAAATTGTATCTTATAATACTGGTTTGTGTTTCTGTAAGTCTTAGTGAAGGCAACATTTTTGTATGTTCTTGTGGACCATATCTCTTTCCTCTTCTGTAAAGGATTTGCTTCTTTCAATTTATTTGTCCTTTCTACAATGATGTATACTAATCTGCCACATGGCCCAAGTGCCGTCCAATCCTTCCTCTGGCACTTAGTCCCCCACCTCCCATCTTTTCTGTTATATGTAAAGCTGACTTAGGAATATATGTGCACACCACGATGGTTCTTTCCTTAGAAGTGGAGTAGGCTGAACTGGTTGACATGCTTGTTTTGGAAAAGGTTTCAGAACACACTAACCAGTCATCCTTCTGAATTGGTGCTAACCTGTAAGGACTGGTTTCTTTCAAACCTGTGAAAAATAGAAACTCCCTTATGGCCTCTGACAACATTCATACAAAGGAGCAAAGTACTGAAATTGTGGGACAGTCCAGGTAGGTTCTGCAAAGGGATGAATAAAGTAAGGTCAAGTTACCCTGACCCCACACCTCCTTCCCTCTGGAGGCGCATCCTGCCTGTCAGAGATCAGTTTCTCCCTGCTCTGAAAAAGGATGCTTTCAAGGCGTCTTGCAGATCAAAGGGTCCTTCCTTTCCTGCTGGGAGAGGATCAGATGTACAAACCTCCTCAGCCTGTGCCTGGTGTGATGAGAATGCAGCCTTTAGACTTTAAAAACCCTTTACTGCGCCTTGCTTCTCCAGCAGGAGCTACAGGCGGGCCAGCCTGCTCTGGGCCAGCTGGCTAAGTAAAGGACCCACTAGACTCTTAATTGGCTTAAGAAGCATTGTGATCTGTAACTTTCTCATGTGGGTTGCTTCATGAGGCTACACTCGCCGGGGCTCATCTGAGACAGGTGGAGAGAACAGGGGAATTGGGAGGTGAGATGCAGCTGTTTCGGTGGAATGACACTTCTACCAGACAGATACCTAGAAAGGAACTTAGCCTTAGGCATCTGTGGGGGTGTAAAACATCTCTGTAGGGTTGTCCGCACCTTTTGTCTCTGATGAGACTAGAACTTGCCATTCATAAGGCTGGAAATTAGGAAGGGAAGACAGACAGAAATTGGGAGAGGCAAGGTAGCCAAGACCCCACAAGAAGGACCTAAGCCTGCAGAATGGTTCCTGTTTGATAAGTAAAAATCCCCTGGTAGTGGGTAACTCTGCCGATGCAATAAATCAGATCAGGCCAAGTCCAAGTCCAGGTTTTAATCTGAGCAAAGCGTTCCTGGGTGGTCCCAGAGGAAGATGAGAAACCATGAGGGAGTAGTCACGAGGGTGCTCCCGAGGAGGGGGGGCTTATTCTGGGGAGGAGTCGCTGCTTGGTGGGCTTTCTTTGGGTGGGGTCTGGAGAGGGCAGCTCCAGAGGAGAAGCTGCTGCTTGGCAAGCTGAGGGGAGGGTTTGGAAGGGGCTCGGAGCTGGAGATCCCCAACAGTATTGCTGCCCACTTTAACAGCAGGTCCATCTTCTGGAAACTTGGGCCTTCACCAGGCACCCAAGCACTTATCTTCCCCCCTGTCAGGCACACTGATGGAGGGGAGGGAAGACTGAACTCAGCCAAGGGGAGGCAGCAGACCAGGACAGATGTGTGAGGGAAGGAAAGAGTTTACAGCTGTGGCCTTTCAGAGGGAGAAGTCTTACAACTGTCCCATTCAGTCCCCACAACAGCCCTGTGACATTGGACGTATAATCTGTCCCACTTTTCAGTTGCTCTGAAGAGACACCATAGCTGAGGCAATTTACAGAAAAAAGAGTTTGTTGGGGACTTACAATTCAGAGAGTGAGTCCATGACCATCATGACCATCATGGTGGGAAGCAGCAGGCAGGCAGGCAGGCATGGTGCTGGAGCAGCAGCTCATCTGTCCACAAACAGGGTGCGGGTGGGTGGATGACTATGGGGGGTAGGGACGGGATGGGATAGGAATGGTGTGGGCTTTTTTTTGAGTTTATTTTATTTATTTATTTTTTTTGCAATACAATTCAGTTCTACATATCAGCCACGGATTCCCTTGTTCTCCCCTATTCCCACCTCCTCCAGGACAAAGCTTTCCCCGCAGACTGAGATCAACCTGGTAGACTCAGTCCAGGCAGGTCCAGTCCCCTCCTTCCAGGCCGAGCCAAGCGATCCTGCATAGGCCCCAGGTTTCAAACAGCCAACTCATGCAATGAGCACAGGACCCGGTCCCACTGCCTGGATGCCTCCCAAACAGATCAAGCTAATTAACTGTCTCACTTATCCAGAGGGCCTGATCCAGTTGGGGACCCCTCAGCCATTGGTTCATAGTTCATGTGTTTCCATTAGTTTGGCTATTTGTGTCTGTGCTTTATCCAACCTTGGTCTCAATAATTCTCGCTCATATAAACCCTCCTCTTTCTCGCTAATTGGATTCCCAGAGCTCCACCCGGGGCCTAGCCATGGATCTCTGCATCCAGATCCCTCAGTAGTTGGATGGGGTTTCTAGCACGACAATTAGGGTGTTTGGCCATCCCATCACCAGAGTAGGTCAGTTCGGGCTGTATCTCGACCACTGCCAGCAGTCTGTTGTGGGGGTATCTTTGTGGATTTCTGTGGGCCTCTCTAGCACTTTGCTTCTTCCTATTCTCATGTGGTCGTCATTTACCATGGTCTGATGTGGGCTTTTGACAGCTCAAAGTCCACCCCCAGTGACAAACCTTCTCCAAAAAGGCCATATCTCCTAATATTTCCCAAACAGTTCTACCAAGTGGGGACCAAGCATTCAAATATATGAGCCTATGGGGGCCATTCACATTCAAACCACCACATAATAGCTTCTAATTTTCAGATGATCAAAATGGGGTTTCAGAGGGGCAGGGGCTTGCTCAGTGCAGGTGGGGGAGTGGCTGGAGCTGCCAGGCTTCTTATTTATATTGGCGGTTCTCAACCTTCCTAGTGCTGCGATCCTGTATATAGTTCCTCAAGTTGTGGTGACCCCCAATGGCAAAATTATTTTCATTGCTGCTTCGTAACTGAAAATTTGCTATTGTTATGAGTTGTAAGATAAACATCTGTGTTTTCCAATGGACAAGCCCTGTGAAAGGGTCATTCGATGCTCAAAGGGGTTGCAACCCACATGTTTGAGAAACCATTATATGATCAAGTCCTCTAGGACAGGTTTTGAATTTTTGTCTGTGCAGTTTTTCCGCAACCTGTGGCTTCTCAAGAGGTGTGTATGTCTCTCTTTCTCTCTGTGTTTTGCTGAACATCAAACCCAGAACCTTCAGCATCCAAGTCAGCGTTCTACCACGGAGCTATGTACCTAGCCCCCAAACTGCTTCTTGATTCAGTAGACATAAAGCAAGAGATTATATATTTTACTTTAAATGTAACAATTTTTAAAAAAGAATCTAGACTTTTACTGTGCTTTATCTGGGTGACTTCAGTGTGGGTGAGTGGAAGAGTCATGCTCAGAAGTGCTGGCCCTCAAGACTCATCGTAGGTTATTTAGGTAGCACTAGTTTCTTGACCTCGGCATTTGTGGAGGATGGGCTTGTTTAAGCTTGCTCTGTTTGTTACCTGTAGCCCAGCTGGGGAAAGTTTTCCAGTCTTTACTGTTGTTGACTGATTCCATTCATATGTTATTCTTGCTCTCCCAGTCCCTAGTCTGGGAGAGCAAGGTATAGAAGGAACAGGAAGAGGCTGGAGGTGGTATTGCTCAGGGGTAAAGCATCAACATGCACAAGGCTCTGGGTTCTGGCTCCAGCAAGTAGTGCAGGGTGGGGTGGGGAGTGTAGGTGCAGAATTACAGTTTAGGGGCAAGATGTTCAGCATCTGTTGGAAAGTACTGGAAACAGTCTAAAACTCCATGTCATGCAGGCTCAGCAAAGCCTTGGAGAACCCTGAGGAGTCCTGTGAAGTATATTGTACGTTATTTTATTTTTAATTCCGTGTCTGTGTGTGGTGTCTGTGTCTGTGTCTGTGTATGTAGACATGAGTCAAGGTGCCTGTGGAGGCCAGAGGAGGGCTTCTGATCCCCTGGAGCTGGAGTTACTCACACTTGTGAGTTGTGTGACTTGGGTGCTGGGTACTGAACTGAGGTCCCCTGGAAAAGCAGTACATGCTCTTGACCACAGAGCCTATGACCACATACCTTCGAGACAGTTGTGTAAATAAAGATAGACTGGGTACTGAATGACAATAAAAAGTTATTATTAATTTTGTTAGCTATTGAGAATACATGATGTGCTCACACAGTCAGGCCATCCTTCTGAGGGTGGAGGTGCCTTGAGCTGTAATTAGATGGCTGTGTGATTGGACTACAGGAAAAATTGCAGGATAGTTTGGGGCAAATTTTAGTAGGTTTTTGTCTTAGTTACGTTTCTGTGATAAAAACACCATGACCAAAAGCAGTTTGGGAAGGAAAGGTTTATTTCATCTTATACTTCCAGGTTACAATCCATCATTGAGGGAAGTCGGGACAGGGACTCAAAGTAGAAACTTGGAGGCAGGGACTGAAACAGAGACCGTGGAGGAATGCTGCTCACTGGCTTGCTTAGCCTACTTCATTATACGCTCTGGGATCACTTGCCCAGGGATGACACTACTCACAGAGGCCTGGGCCCTCCCACATTAATCATTAATCAAGAAAATGCCCCACAGATAGAGGCATCTTCTCAACTGAGGTTTCTTTTCCTAGATAACTCTAGCTTCTGTCAAGTTGACAAAGAAGCCACTCAGGACAGTTTTCATGACATACATATGAAGATCTGTCTGCATAATAGCCCACCTTCTCCAGGATCAGCTTGACCACTTTCTGTTTATTCCTGTCACATTGCTATTTACTCCTTGCTTCTAACCCTTCTTAAGAGGTCCATATGTCCTTTTTCTGGTCTGATAAAACTTGTAAACAGTGATATAGAGGCTGGACACTCCCAGTAAGCATTGTGGTGGCCCTGCCTTGTGGCTGTGGCTTCAACTTCTCTAGGGATCACCAGCTTTTGATGATGTCTGAGAATGCAGACTTGATGTGGTAGTTAACTTTCACTATCGACCTGACTGGATTTGAAATCACTTAGGAGACATCCCACCATGATGGCACTTCTACCACCATGACATCCTTGTCATATGATGGACTGTATCCCTTAAACTGTAAGTCCAATACATCTTTCCTTTCTTAAGTTTTTTCTTATGACAATGAGAGATGCAACTTGCCTTCCTTCAGTATTCTTCTGGTACTAGAGTTGCCTGGAGATAGCAAATCTATGCTGAAGGAGTGCTAAATTAAAGTTGCAAAACATTTCCCCAAGCTACTGTGCATTTCTTAGTCTCTTTCTTATAGTGATTCCTTCCTATTAAAAATTATTTTAAACTTTAAAATTTTATTAACACTTTTCCTTGTACATAGGAGATTCAGTGTAATATTTCTATCTATCCATACACACACACACACACACACACACACACACACACACACACACACACACACACACACACATTGTGAACTGATCATATCCTGCTATAGTCTCTCTAGAGGCAAAGGTGGTAGCATATACCTATGATCTTGGCATTTGGGAGATTGAGATGAGTTAAGAAAAGGAGGGTTAGGAGTTCAAGACCAGCCTGAGCTATACACAGAAACATTGTTTGATGCTGCCCTCCCGAGACTGCTCTGGCTATTTGAAGTCTTTGAATTTCCATTGAGGTTTTTGTGTTTTTTTTTTTTCTAGTTCTGTGAAGAATGTCATTGCTATATTGATGGCATCAAATCTAGGTCAATTTGAGATGATGGCCATTTCTTGTAACATTCTTTCAATTCTATTTCTTTTGATAGAATTTTGTGATTGTCATTGTGAGGTCTTTTACTTCCTTGGTTCATTAAATTTATTTCTAGGTACTTTATTACTCTTTTGGTAATTCTTGTGAATTGACTGCATTCATGAGTTCTTTCTCATAGAATTTGTTACTGGAATATAAAAAAGCTACTGATTTTTGTATTCTGGTACTCCACTGAACAAATTTATCAACCCCAATAGTCTCTTTAGTTTTTTTTTTTCATGGTATCCTACAATTGATTGCTTTGGCTAAAACTTCTAGTACTATATTGGAGAACAGCCACGAGAGTAGAATGTCTTGTTTTGTTATAAGAAATGCTTCTAATCTCTTATCACCTTGGAAACTGTGGGTTTATCTGTGTTTGCTGTTGTCCTGAGTGCAATTACAATCTATTTTCTTCTGGTTTAACACTTTTCTTTCTAACTTTAATTGCATTGAAGAGATTATCAATGAATATTAGTCATTTTTATTGTTGTCATGTTCATATTAAGCTGTTAAATATCTCTCCATCATGGAGCCCTTGATTACCAATGAGCTGTGTGTAGGCTGTACAGTGAGATGTGTGTAGGAAGTACAGCTTTAAGGAAAATTATGTTGTTATTTAAAGATATTTCTGATTTTATTTTTAATCATTATTTTATTGCATTTTAAATATTTTATTTTGTTATTTTGGAAATTCCTGCGAGGGAGGAAAGATTTCTTTTTCTGACTGATCTGAACTAGATTTATAGCCAAATCTCCTATATCAAAAGAAGACTAACAAGAGAAAAGTACACAAATTTATTTAATAGAACGCTTTTTTTATGTGGGTTGTACATGGTACTGAGAATCAAACTTCATGCCTTGTGTATTCTAATCATGAATTATACCGATGAGCTACATTTCCAGACCTACCTAATATGCTTTGTGTAACTTTGGATCTTTTATAATGGAATACAGACCCAAAGAACAAGTAAACTTGTGTGTCTTTATAGTTAGGCTTGATGGAGAGGGGACAGTTATGGAGATATATGATTTGATGGAGAAGGGATCGTTATGGAAACATATGATTGGACAAAGAGTAATATTAACAAACTGGAGGAAATTTAGCAGGAACTGTGGTTCAGATTTCCCTCCATGACCCTGTTTCTTCAGAGGTAAGAACCTTCCCTTCCTTGGGGATTGCAGAGATTGCTCAGTGGTTAAGATCACCGGTTGTCTTCCAAAGGACCCGGGGCTTGATTCCCAGCACCCATGTGGCAGCTCACAACTGTCTGTAACTCTGGTTCCAGGGGATCTGATGCCATCTTCTGACTTCAGGGGCACCAGGCATTCACATGATGCATGTACATACATGCAGGCAACACCCCCCCCCCCGACAAAATAAAAAGGAAATAAAAAAGAATTGCTCCTCCTGTGCATAGAGGGTATCTCTCCAGTTAGAGTATTATGCTCTGCCTCAGGGGACCATGTCTAGGAAAGGTGAGAGAGACTTTAAGAACTCACTTTTACTGTTTTAATACTGAGGTATCACACCTTGGGAAGCATACATTGAACCTCGTCTCCTCACAGTATCAGTTTGAGCCTAGTCCTAGTTATTTAGGTGTAATTTTTTATGTAGCTATATATTTATCAATATAAAAATCTATAAATATAGATACATGCAATATGCAAACATTCTAGTATATATCTCTAAAAGAACTTTTTGAAAGGTAACTATGATATGATTAAGAAATAATTCAATTATTTCTTAATATCGAATATTCAAGCAAATTTTATTATCATCTTATTTTTGTAATTGGTCTATCTGCATTGTTGGGGTCCAGCTCTGACCTGTCAAAGGGTTCTTGGAGGGATAAATGAGGAATTGAGAAATAGTAGGAAGAAATATAGACATAGACAGAGAGAAAGATAGAGATACCAGATAGCTTTGGGAGGGCCTTGGGTCAATACCCAGTCATCCTGCGTTTATTCATGATGGGCTTTTTATACGTCAGCAAGGAGAGGGGCAAAAGACCTCCCCCTTTCAAGGTCGAGGTACAAAGTACCAACAAGTGTAGACCCTTCAAAACACCTGGTAGCCCCGACTTTGGTCAAATCATCCTATTATGCAGCTCTGCTGGGTAAAGCAAGTTCAGACTTTCTGACCTCGAGTAAGGCCTTACTAGGGAGCCTCTGTGGGCCCCCACACTGCATCAGGACTTTTTGAAAGAAGTTTTTATTAACATATATTAATTTGCATAATAATGTTTCATTATAATATTTTTATACATGTATATAATATATTTTGATCATACTCATCTCCATTCCCTCCTTTTTAGGATTCTTTATTTATTTTTAAAATAAATTTATTTATTTATTTATTTTACATTCCGGCCACAATTTCTCCCCCCTCATCTCCTCCCAGGCCCTCCTTCCCCACTTCCTCTCTGTTCCCATCCCCCTATCCTCTTCTCCTCCATTTAGGAAAGGACAGGTCTTCCATGGATATCAATAAAACATGGCAGATCAAGTTGCAGGAAGACTAAGAACCTCCCCATGTATTAAGGCTGGGCAAGGCGACCCAGTATGAGGGGCAGGGTCCTAAAAGTCAGTAAAAGAGTCAGGGACAGCACCTGTTCCCACTGTCTCACAAGAGTCCCACAAGAGGACCACGCCACACAACCGTAACACATATTCAGACTGCCTAGGTCAGTCCCATGCAGGCTCCCTGGTTGTAGGTTGTGAGCACAGGTTAGTTATTCTGTGAGTTTTCTTGTGGTATCTTTGACCCCTCTGGTTCCTATAGTCCTTTCTCCACCACTTCTGCAGGATTCCCTGAACTCTGCTTAATGTTTGGCTGTGGGTCTGGATCTGTTTCCATCAGTGGCTGGATGAAGCCTCTCTGATGACAGTTGGGCTAGGCACCAATCTGGTCACAGGAGATGGCCAGTTCGGGCTACATATCTGCTATTGCTAGGAGTCTTAGCTGGGGTCATTCTTGTAGATTCCTGGGAGATTCCCTTGTGCCAGGTTTTTACCTGACCCCAAAATGCACTCCTTTCCAGTAGTCTCTTTCATCTCTCTCTCTCTCTGCCTCCCCCTCCCCATCGCTCATGTTCTCATCTCAACCTGCCATCAGTCCACTCACAAGATCTCTTCTATTTGCCCTTCCCAGGGAAATCCAGGTATCCCCCCCATGAATCCTCCTTGTTACCACTCTCGCCGGGTCTGTGGATTGTAGCATAGTTATCCTTTATTTTATAACTAATGTCCACTTATGAGTGAGTACATATCATTTTTGTCTTTCTCAGTCTAGATTACCTCACTTAGCATGTTTTTTCCCTAGTTCCACCCATTTGCCTTCAAATTTTCTGGTGTCAAGGAAAGAGATACCATGATAAATGAAGACCCCATGGGAATAGGAAGAAGCAGAATGCTAGAGAGGTCCCCAGAAATCCACAAAGATACCTCCACTATAGACTACTGGCAATGGTCGAGAGAGTGCCTGAGCTGACTACACTGGTGATCGGATGGCCGAACACCCTGTCATGATAAAACTCTCATCCAGTGACTGATGGAAGCAGATGCAGAGATCCACGGCCAAGCCCCAGGTGGAGCTCCAGGAGTCCAGTCAGCGAGAGAGAGGAGGGATTGTATGAGCGAGAATTATTGAGACCATGATTGGAAAAAGCATAGGGACAAATAGCCAAACTAGTGAAAACACATGAACTGTGGACCAATAGCTGAGGAGCCCCCAGGGAACTGGACCAGACCCTCTGGATAAGTGAGACAGTTGATTAGCTTGAACTGTTTAGGAGACCCCCAGACAGTGGAACCAGAACCTTCCCTTAGTGCATGAGCTGGATTTTTGGAACCCAGGTCCTATGCTGAGACACTTTGCTCAGCCTTGGTGTAGGGAGGAGGGGACTGGACCTATCTCAACTGAATCAACCAGGCTGGGCTGACTCCCCAGGGGAGACCTTACACAGGGGAGGTGGGAATGGGAGGTGGATTGCAGGGGAAGGCTAGGGGGTAGGAGGAGTGAGGACATGGGAATCTGTGGCTGATTATAAAATAAAAACATTAAAAAATTTTCCTGGTGTCCTTGTTTTTAACAGCTGAGTAATACTCTATTGTGTAAAAGTACCATATTTCTTTATTCATTTCTCAGTTGAGGGGCACCTAGGTTGTTTCCAGGTTCTGGCTATTATGAATAAAGCTGCTATGAACATAGTTGAGTGAATGTCCTTGTGGTAGGATGGAGCATCCCTGGGTATGTGCCTAGGAGGGATATAACTGGGTCCTGAGGTAGATAATCCCAATTTTCTGAGAAGCCTCCATGTTGATTCCAAAGTGGCTGTACAAATTTGCATTCCCACCAGCAATGGGGGAGTATTCCCCTTGCTCCACATCCTTGCCAGCATGAGTTGTTGCTTGTGTTTTTGGTCTTTGTCATTCTGACAGGTGTAAGATGGAATCTCAGAGTCCATTGATTTTGATTTGCATTTCCCTGTTGGCTAAGGGAACATCTCCTTAAGTGTTTTTCAGCTATTTGAGATTCTTCTGTTGAGAATTCACTGTTTAGATCTGCACCCCATTCTTAGTTGGATTACTTGGCTTGTTGATATCTAGTTTCTTGAACTCTTTATATATTTTTGAAACCAGTCCTCTGTTGGATGTGGGGTTGTTGAAGATCTTTTCCCATTCTGTGGCTGCATTTTTGTCCTATTGACAGTGTCTTTTGCCTTACAGAAACTTTTCAGTTTCATGAGGTCCTATTTATTAAATGTCAATCTTTGTACCTGTGCTATTGGTGTTCTATTCAGGAAATTGTCTCCTGTGTCAGTGCATTTGAGATTATTTCCCACTTTCTCTTCTATCAGGTTCAGTGTATCTGGTTTTATGTTGAGGTCTTTGATCCACTTGGACTTGAGTTTTGTGCAGGGTAGTAGATATGGATCAGTGTGCATTTTTCTACATGCGGACATCCAGTCAGACCAGCACCATTTGTTGAAGATGCTTTCTTTTTTCCATTGTATAGTTTTGGCTTCTTTGTCAAAAATCAGGTGTCCATAGGTGTGTGGATTTACATCTGGGTCTTTGATTTGATTCCATTGATCAACCTGTCTGTTTTTATGCCAATACCATGCTGTTTTTATTACTGTAGCTTTGTAGTAGAGCTTAAAATCAGGGTTGGTGATACCTCTGGAAGTTCTTTTATTGTACAGGATTGTTTAGCTATCCTGGGTTTTTTGTTTTTCCATGTGAAGCTGAGTATTGTTCTTTCAAGGCTTGTAAAGATTTGTGTTGGGATTTTAATGGGATTGCATTGAATCCATAGATTGCTTTTGATAAGATGGCCATTTTTACTATGTTAATCCTACTGATCATGAGCATTGGAGATCTTTCCATCTTCTGATATTTTCTTCAAAGATTTGAAGTTCTTGTCATATAGGTCTTTCACTGGTTTGACTAGAGTTACTGCATCAGGATTTTCAGAAAGAAGTTTTTATTAGCATATATTAATTTACATAATAATGTTTCATTATATTTTCATACATGCATATAATATATTTTGATCATACTCACTCCCACTACTCTTTCTTATCCCCTTCTCATTCCCACTCACCTAACCTCTTTCCAACTAGTCCCCATCTACTTTCATATTTTTTTTTATAAACTAGTGAGTTTAGTAGGGTTACTCACAGGAACATGCATGAGGGGTTATTTACAGAAGCATGGACAATTTACCAGTGGCTGTACAAATGAAGACAATGTCTCTCCCTCCCTCAGCAAGCATTAACTTACTATAGATCTTTAGGGAGGAGAATCAGGGCCTTGTGAGTAAGTTCCACTCTATGGTGGAACATTGATGGGACTGATCTTGTGCAAGTCTTGTGAGGTAGTCTCAGCTGCTGAGAGTTCAAAAGGGCAAACTATGTCATGCCTGAAAAACAGGGCCCCACATCACTCTACCTGTTTTTCTTCTGCTTACATCATTTGTACCACCTCTTCTACAATGTTCTCTGAGCCTTGGGAGAAGTGATACCGAAGTCCCATTGGAGATTCAATGGTCACTTATTCTCAGTCTTTGCACCTGCTGTAAAAACAAGCTTCTCTAACCAAAGCGCACAGCAGCGCTAATCTATGAACATAAACATAAATACTTAGAAGGTAATTTGACAGGTATACCATGCCCATTTAGGAAGCAACACTAGAAGCTTCTCCACCAGGGCCCATGACCTATCCAGCTTCAGGATTTTGATAAGGTTGATAGTACTAGGCAGGAATTTCCTCCTCTGAAGTGGGCTCAAATAAAAACAGAAAGTGGTTGGTTACCCCTAACAGTTGTGCCAACTAGTTCACCAATAGGCACACCTTGCCTAGAAGATTAGTAGTGTTGCAATGCATGGGTCACAACTGAATAAGATTATTGATGACAGTTATCTTCCAGTAGCCTGCATAGCTCCTTGTGTCAGGAAAGCTAACTAGCAATAAGAAGCTTCCAGCTAGTTTCAGCGTGATTTGTTTATGTCCTACAACAAGCATAAGGTGCTTTTAGCAATGACTCTCACCATCAAGTTCTGGTTGAGTAAGCAATGACAGTGAATCAGGATCTTCGACAGGTCCCTATGTTTCTATTGTTGGCTTACTTCCTTAACACTTTTAATCTACAGGCTTTTTCTAATGCTTTTTGTTTTGCCTTGGTACTTATATTAGTCAGAGTTCTCCAGAGGAACAGGACTGATTAAATAACAGATTGGTGTATAGGCTGTGGTCCAGCTAATCCAACAATGGCTGCCTACCAATCAAAATGCCAAGAATTCAGTAGTTGTTTAGTTCATGAGGCTGGATGTCTCAGCTGGTCTTTAGTAAACATCAAAATCCTGAAGAAGTAAGCTCTCATACCAGTGATGGAATAAACTTGCCAGGGGGAGTAAGGCCAAGTGAGCAGAGAGCAAGCTTCCTTCTTCCATGTCCTTCATACAAGCAGCCATCAAAGGATGTGGCCCAGGCCATGCAGTGGTGGGGCAGAGGCAGGTGGATCTCTGAGTTTGAGGCCAGCCTGGTCTACAGAGTGAGTTCCAGGAAGTGAAGGCTACACAGAGAAACCCTGTCTTGAAAAAAAAAAAAAGAAAAGAAAAAGATGTGGTTCAGATTTAAGGTGGATCTTCCCACCTCAAAAGATCCAGATTTAGGGTGGTAGATCTTCCCATCTGAAATAATTCAATGAGGAAAAATCCCTCACAGGTTTTTGTCCAGGCTGGCCTTAAACTCAGGCTGTAGCCCAGTCGGGCCTTGGACTTTTGGTCAACTTGACACACTTCTCCAAGAGGCTGGAATAACAGGCCTGTGCCACTATCCTACCTCCTTATATACATATATTTTTATGGCGAAACTTTCATACAAGATAAAAAAGATTTTATTTTTTTGTTGTGTGTGTGTGTGTGTGTGTGTGTGTGTGTGTGTGTGTGTGTGTGTGTGTATCTCTGTGTGTACGCACACGTTCATATAGCCATTGAGGCCAGAAGAGAGCATCAAATTCCCTGAAGCTGGAATTACAGATGGTTGTAAGTCACCTGACAGGGGTTCTGGGAGCCAAATTCTAGTCCTCTAGAAGTACTTTTAGCTGGTGAGCCATCTCCAGTCTCTACAGCTATGGCGCATTTGTCATCAGCCAGCCAGATCCAGTTCAGATTTTCCCCGTTTCGTTGGCAACATCCAAAGCATCCTAATCAGGAGCCAGTGGAGCACAGATCTTGTCTCCCTCGGGCCTGACCAGGGCATTGACCGTGGCTGCATCAGTGTCACAGCTGGCTGGAGTCAGTGCTTAGACTTGACATCCACAGTGATCACAGATGTGCTGTCTTATGTTCCAAGTGGCAGGCTCAGTGGTTGCAGGAGCTTGGTGGTGGGGTAGTGGCTAAGGTGTTTATTTATTTGCATGTGTGGGTATGGTGTGTGTGTGTGTGTGTGTGTGTGTGTGTGTGTGTGTGTAAAACACACACTGGTACATATGTTCAGGTGCATGTAGAGACGAGAAGAGGGCATCAGCTCCCATGGCGCAGACAGTTTCAGGCAGTTGTGAGCTGCACAGTGTGGGTGCTGAGAACCACATTCAGGTAGTCTGGAAGAGTAGCAAGCATTCTTCACCAATGAACCATCTCTCCAGCCCTGAACCCTGGACTTTATAGGGAAGGTGCAGGAAGTATAGTCAGAGAGCCTTGACCAAACTGTGGTCTGGTTGATCACAATCTCAATTCTGGTCACATGGTTTTATTGGTGCCAAAGAAATTTCTACTAGAGGGGATATTCCCCAACTTAAGCCAAAGGAAGTGCCCATAGTTCAGGGGCCACATTCACGTAACAGAATGTTTGTTCACCTAGTGCCCCATGATCCTACCTGGTGATTACTCCTGCTTAGGAGGGCAGTATCATTTTGGAGAGACCTGTTTGGAAAGCTGCTCAGTTCCTGGGAGGTTTTGAGCAATGACTGAGGACTTCTAGGTGCCACCTGCAGGAGTGTGGAGCAGAACATTGTAAAAGTGGCAGCTGACAATACCTTAGTTACTCTAAAAATCTTGGTGTCTTCAGCCATGAAGGTAGAGTATTGGCTGCTTTACGTGATCACTCTCTCAGTGGTTGACAGGAAGGACTGTGGGCTTGTCTTTGGGGTTTGTGCCCCACAAGCAAGCAAGCAAGCAGACCCCAAACAAAATAACCCTCTATACTCATCCATCTTTCCCGCCTCTCCAACACCTTTTCATTGTCCTGTTGGCACACGTACACGATTTTGTCCAGTCAGCTTTACTTGCAAATGTTCATTGCAATGAGTCACTGGTCTGGTTCAAGACCTCTGGTTTCTGGTACACCATCATCACTGGATCCTCACCAGAACTCCTCTGGGCTATCCTGCAGCTGCTCTAAATAATGGAGATCCTGCATGGATCTTCCACAGGACCAGTTTCTTCAAGAGCTCCTGCAGGTCCTAGATGGGGTAAAGGTTAGGGTGGGCCAGCCCCAGGCCTGGCTGTGGCCCTGGGTGGTTCTGACCTGGTCAGTCTGGGTGACTGGAACCACCCCTCTTAGGCAAGGGGCAGAGCCAGCTCCCCTATGCCCATGCCATCAGGGCCAGCTCTCCCGAGAGTGTTGGGGGGACCAGCTGTCTTGCTGGAGTGTCCAGTGAGGGGCGGGGCCAGCTTTCACAGGGCCAGCGAAGGGTGGGGCTGGCTCAGCATGGCCCTCTGATTTCATTATCCATGGTTCCTATGGCCTCATGAGGTGACATGGGCCACAGATATCAACACAGACCCCAGCTGCAACAGGACCACAGACCCAGACATGGCCCTTGGCAGCAGCAGGGTCTGGATGTCACCATATCTCCAGGTGGCCACGCAGGCCACTCAGATCATCACAGACACAGTGGTAGAATGGCCCTCAGACATTAACATGGCCCAGACCCTGGGTATCCTCATGGCCTTCGATGGTAGCAGGAACCTCAGACATCATGCAGACTCCAGCTGCAGCAGGACCACAGACTCAGACCTGGCCCTCGGCAGCAGCCCAGGCCGGGATGTCACCACTGCCCCGGGTGCCAACACAGCCCACTCAGATCTGTATGGCCCCGGCTGCAGTATGGCCCTTGGGTACCAACATGGTCCCAGGTTACTAATCAGACCCTGGGCAACCACATGGCTTTCGGTTGCAACAGGAGCCACAGACGTCGACTCAGACCCTGGCTGCTGTACGGTCACGGACCCAATCATGGCCTTCAGCAGCAACCCCAGGCCTGGACGACACCATGGCCTCGGGTGGCAGCACAGGCCCCCCAGACCAGTGTGGCTCCAGCTGCAGCATGGCCCTCAGCCACTAACAAGGCCCAGACCTAGGCTTTCGTGCGGCCTTTGGTGGCAACCTGGGCCATGGATGTTAATACAGACCCTGGCTGCTGTCGGGCTATGGAAGACCCTTTCTGGAAACAAACATACAAACTCCTCATTCAACACAACAACAAACAAAAAGAAAAAAAATCAAACTAGCCTAGTCTTCAGTAGCCCTCACCTACCTCAGCCTTTTCCCTGGATTACTGAAGACATTGCCGCATACTGGTTGGAACCACACTGTGTTAAGAGGAGTAGTGCTGAAGTGTCACTCATCAGCATCTTCCTATCTTCCCATCCTTCATCGTCCTGACCCGCCCACCCCATCGTGCCTGCACGGCACACACAGGGCCCTTTTCTTCAAACGCCAGCAGAGGGCAGCAGAGCACCCATGGCTCTCCCTACCGTTACCAATCTCTTAGACTGGAGAGCACAGGGAGATCCGGGGGCCAGAGTTGAGACGAAGCATATGCTTCAATTAAAAAAAAAAAAAGTTTCCTTATGCTTCTGCTCTGACTCTTGCTTTCTGTCAGCACTCCTGGGCACCCACTTTTCCTGGGCTCATCCCCGCCCCTTCTTTCTCCATGAACATTTAAGTCCAAATCTCAGAACCTCTCCCTGCCACTGGTGCGGGATGCTCCTGGCTATTTTAAGTGGAAGCTCATCTAGAGGCGTTACTTTTGCAACTAAAGGTTATTGAGTCTGAAGGTTTCCTGCCCTGAAGAGAGTCACAGAGTTCATAGCTCCTTTCCTGAAGTGACTGGGATGGAATAATCAGCCTCTGAGGCTTGCCCGAAGAGTCATGCACCTCGTAGACAGAGTATCCTCCGTCATCCCAAGGGAATCTTTACCCACACATCGCTTACCTCACATCATCAAAACAGTTCCAGCTACATAATTTCCAGGGCCAAGAACAAGATCAACACCCTTTACCCTCAAATTACTACGAATTTCAAGCCAGTAACTGACAGCCTTAAACTAGCACAGGGCCTTTCTGAGTACAGGCATGCCTGTAAAGCCAGCCCTGTCCTGAATTTCACAGTACAAGCTTTTCTTTTTCCTAAACTATGGAATACAAGGGTTTCCCACACATGGCTCCTTCCATAGCAGGAACCAGGATCCCAAAGAGTGAGAGATACATGTTAGAAGTGAAATTTTATCTGACAGAGAGATGGTACATGATGTTTTAGGCTCTGGCAATTACAAAGGAAACTGGGACGTGTACACTGTAAGTATGGTAGGACAACAAGCATGTAGGCGAATTCCTGCTTACAGCGTGCCTGCCAGATGGTGGCAAGTGAGCTTGAGAAAAGGGAACGAAGCAGGGGGGATATGATCCCGACGTGGGGCAGAGGGGCTTCTGATTTCACCAGAGGTTGTCAGGAAAGGCCACCTGGGCAAGACTGGAGGAAAGGGGGCGAGTTACCCAGGTGTCTGAGGGATGATCATCCAGGCAGCGTGGAGAAACAAGTGCAAAGGGTCTGTGACTTCCCAAGTGTGAGGCTAGTGTGGTTGGCAGGGGTGATCTGGGGCCAAGAGGAGGGATGGGAGCCAGATCCCATTAATGAGGACTTTGGCTTTGCCTCCAGATGAGGGTTCAAAGCAGAGGAAGGCTCTGATACCCGAAAGAGCGGCTTCCGGTGAGAAGGGATGTGGAGACACGTATGTGAAAGCAGATTTCCTGAAGGGGCTCAAGCAATCACGCATGTGGCTTTGACCGAAGTGTTCCTGGTGGAGGCAAGGAGACAGACAGACTCCAGAACAGCTGGAAGCCCCAAGAGCGCAGCTGCTAGGTCAGTCTTGTCTCTCTGTAATTGTATTGCCAAACGCATACTCCAGCATATATGGAGGTACTAATTAATATACACTTAATTAATCATCAGTCACAAGTGAATGCATATACATACTTTCTTATAATAATAGCTCTCTTAGGATATAACACTAAACGAACAGGGGAGGAATTCTTTAACAGCACTTTATTGTATTTATTCTCAACTCTCTGTTAAATCTGTTAAAATGTTAAAGATCCTTTTACATGGAGCAAATTCTTCATCTCAATGATACATGAGCCTGAACGTGAGAAAATGGACCACCAAAACTGTATTTAAAAACATTTTAAATTACACTAATTTATTTAATTCATTAGGTGGGCTAAAAACCAAATACTACTGTTCTTTAAAAAAAGTAGCAATAAAACAACTTCTAGCGACACTCTGCTGTCCTTACAGATCTGTGTCTTGCTCAGTCATCATCGGAGAAGCTTCCTCCTGCAGCAGATGGGAACAAATACAGAGACCCTCAGCTGGACAATACGCAGAGATGAGAGAGAGACCTTGGACCACTCAGCTCTAAATGGGATGTCTCCATCAAGTCCCTCCCCTTAGAGCTCAGGGAACCCGCTGAAGAGATAATGTAGAGTCTAAGAGCCAGAGGGTCTGGAGGACACCAGGAGAACAAGGTCCTCTGAATCAACTGAGCAAAGCTCATATGAACTCACAGAGGCTGAGGCAGCATGCACAGGGCCTGCACAGGGTCTGCATCATGTCCTCTGTGTACATATTACGGCATTCAGTTTAGTGTTTTTATGGGATTCCTGAGTGTGTGAACCAGTGAGCCTCTGATTCTTATGCCTTCTCTTGGGTTTTTTTCTTTCTGTTTGTTTGTCCTGTCCAACTTCAATGTGATAGTTTTTTTGTTTTATCTTATTATATTTTATTTTGCTATATTTTAATATTATCTCTTAGAAGCCTGTTCTTTTCTAATGAGAAACAGAAAGGGGCTTGATCCAGATGGGAACCGGGAGGAGTAGAGGGAGGGGAAACCATAATCATGTACATAAACATAATTGTGAGAAAAGAATTTATTTTCTGTGGAAGGGAAAAAAATTAAAAAATTACATTGATTTAATTTAGTGTGTGTGTGTGTGTGTGTGTGTGTGTGTGTGTGTGTGTGTGTGTGTAAGCTTGCATGTGGGTGCTCCTGTGCCATGCTGTGTTGCTGGAGTTGGTTATCTCTTTCCTCTATGTGGGACACAAGGACTCACATTCTCAGGCTTGGTGGCCAGCACTTCTACCTGTGCCCATTGGGAGCCTGTCTTTCTTCTAATATGTGACACTTTTCCTGCTCTCTGTCTAAAAGTCCCCTTGAGGTAGGGATGGAAATTGGGACCTTCTTTGTACCTTGCTGCTATCATCCATAGAGCGGCTTTTTGTCACCTTCCAGTGACAAGCTGGCTCAAAGAAGTCCTAAGCATCACTTCCTCATTCCAGGTTGGCAGGAGGATGTATCAACTACGTCTCTTCCTTTCACCAGAGAAGCGTGAGTTTCCTGGGGCCTCCCAGCAGTTTTTCGAAGGCCCCACTGCTCCTTCAGCTGAAAGCAATCCTGGGACATGAGTGTCTGGCTCCACGGAAAAGAGGTTTGGGAATGCTGTGGAGTTAGTCATGCAAACACACCCGCCCCAAGGCATGCCCATTCTGTGGGATTATGGTCCACTGAAGCAAATTGCCAGAGCTGCAGACACCCAGCTCTTCCTGACACATCATTGACTCCAGGGCTGCTGTCTCTCCTGACCGTCCGGCAGTCGTCTGACTGACTTTGACACTGGTGGCCTTAGCACTCGATCTCCACCGCCCACCCCCTCTCTTCCACTGTTGGAGGTGGTTCACCCAGAAGCAAATTCTCAGTTTGTCTCTGCATCTGGACTTGTGGACTTGCGTCTCTTCTGGGCTGCCCTCAATGGATCATCTTTTCTGTCATTGTCATTGGGTCCCCGCTGTGTTCTTCCTCTTCTTCCTGGGTCCCACAGGTCTCCTCTGTAGACGAATTTCTCAACAGTCTTAGTAAATAAGAAACACAAGCCAAATACAGAGGAAATAGCTGAAGAGATCAGAGCAACAGCCACGACTAACTTCAGCTGACCACCATAAGTAGCTTCCCCAGAGAGAGAGCTTCTTCCTGTCTGACTTGTCTTTTTATTGCCTTTCTGTTCTGCCATCTCATTGGCTCTAAACCCAACCACATGACTTCCTCATCACTGCCTGTCTATACAGACCTCCAGGTCTCTATGGTTGGTACTGGGATTAAAGGCTTGTGTCACCACACTTGGCTGTGTCCTTGACCACACAGAGACTCTGCCTGCCATGTGATCGGGATTAAGGGCGTGTGCTACCACCGCCTGACTCTGCTTATGGCTCGCTTTGACCTCTGATCTCCAGGCATCTTTATTTATTAACATACAAATAAAATCACATTTCAGCACAAATAAAATATCGCCATACTCCTCTCTGGACTAGGCCTTGCCTCTTCCTCTCTGTGCTACTATAGGTCCACTTCAAGTTTCGCTTTCCTCTGCCTACTCCAATCCATCCTTAATGCCTGCCACAGTAATTTGATCTGACTGCTCTTCCTTGGGTAAAAGTCATTCACAGTTTCTTATTGCTTTAGTATCAAATAAAAGCATGGCATTTGAAGTCCTTCCTGCCTACCCTGTCGTTCAGCCTGATGACATCTGTGCTTTGCCCTTGTTATTTCATTTTCTCAGTTTTCCAACAAAGTCTCTGGGCTTTGGCGGGTCTGCAGCTGGCACTTTCTATTCTTTACTTAACAGGCTCCTCCAGTGAGCCCAGCTCAATGCAAGGTCTTCGGTGTGACTTTCCTCAAGGTTCTAGGCGGAACAAGCACGCCACTGTCTTTTCTCCCATTGCATTGTTTGTATCATATTTTTTGACACTGATTTTTTCATATGTGTCATGGAACAAAATGTGGGTGGCACACACTGATGATCCCAGCTCTTTGGAAGCTGATGTGGGAGGATGGGCTAATTTGAGGGCAGCCTGGGCTACTTACAGAATTTGAGCCTAAGCTATACAGGCTATACAGATACAGAGACAGATAGATGACTGATAGGTAGACAGATGATAATACATAGATAGATGATAGATGGATGATTAATAGGTAGATAGATGATATAAATAGGTGATTGATAGATGAATAGTTGATTGATAGATGATAATGATTGATAGGTAGGTAGATTGATGATAAATAGATGATTGATAGGTAGATAGATGATGATACATAGGTAGATAATAGATGATAGATATATAGATGATAGATAGATGTTTGATGGAGAAGGAGAAGAAGAAAGAGAAAGAACATGGGTTGTCATACAGGTCTTATTCTTAATAGATACTTGTTTAGCATGTATGAGGCCCTGGGTTTACACACACACACACACACATACACACACACCACCACCACCACCACCACCACCACCACCGTCACCATCACCAAAAAGAAAAGCAGAAAAGATCTGCAATTTAGCTTTATGTCTTTAATAGCTGTTGCAGTGCCTGGCAGGTTCTCAATAAAGGTTTAATGAACAAGTATTTTTCAACCATTGTGGACAGTAATGGAGGAAATTCTCTGGGTGTTGTGCATTCAGTACACTCTTAACAGGTGGTACATATGAGTCTGAAGTTAAATGAAGAAAACTTCAGCGAACAAATGTTTGCCACAGTGTAGAGTTCTTCAGTTTCCAGGATTGGAGGTGGTGTGTGTGTGTGGCTGATGTTTTTAGAACAAGGCAATGGCTCAGCCCCGTGGGAGCAGATTGCATGAGACAAGCACCCAGAATGGGGGAGATGATGCCAGCCAATCTGTCAGGTTTCATCATCTGCTGGTCCTGGGCTCGGAAGATGCTTTATATATGCCTCTCAAGATTCCAGCTTGTGAGGAGCTGCCTTCAAATCCCATCTTCTGCAGGTTGATTATATAACCCAACATCTAAAAATAATATTTTAAGAAAGCATATTATTTATTTTGAGTTTTGTAAATGAATCTTGGTGTATTTTTTTTTAAAAGCACAAATTCTGATAATTTCTGCTCTGTGATAATTTTACAGACATGGTGAAGAGACAAATTTCATAGGTTTACTTGATCCAATAAGACCCACTTTTTATTTTCATTTTATACTGCTGAAATTATAATTATATAATTATGAAAAAGCAGTTTGGGGTGGAGTCCACTGACTCATGAACAGAGGGAGCTGTTACTGTGGATGGAAAGAAAGGACCAGTAATTTTCATTTTCTTAAATCAGGGAAACCTATTTGCTGGTGAGGTGTGGGTGTTGGCAGATAAAATGTGTGGGTTGCATGGTTGTTTATATATACTTGCATGACTGTAGGGGTGTGTGTGTGTGTGTGTGTGTGTGTGTGTGTGTGTGTGTGTGTGTGTAGCTCAGCATTTACAACAAAAGCTCATAAGTTTAGAAAATCAGTGGGAATGATATAGCAAACTCCTGTGTAGCTAAGGAGTGCTCATGCTGACACACTTACATTGCTTTCTGGGGATGGTCTTGCAGGTGGGTCTCCTTTAACAAGTAGATAATATTCAAAACATTTTATGCTTTGAGTGGTTGAAATATCCTCCCTGAGCATTATTATTATTATTATTTTATAATTTTTGCAAAGCACCCTTTCCATCATGCTACAGAGGTAACCTTCAGTTAAGGTTTCCTTTCTTTGGTTTTAAAGTACTGGGATCCTGGAGGGAGAAGTGTTACAGAAACTTTTCTTTCTCTAGTTATGAGAGCTAATGGTAGTCATTTCCATTTAGTGGAAACAAAGCAGATCAACCATTTAAATAAAATGACCTAGGCATGTCCCTAGGGATATATTTCATCTTCTGGTTTAGCTAGGGAAACAGGAAACTGGAAAAGCTAATGTTGAGGGAAAATTTCAAGGCAGACTTTCCATTTTTGAGTTAAAAAAGAAGTTGTTCTGATGGGTTTAAGTATATCTTCCCTTCTGTATTCACGTATGACTTTGTGTGAAAGACAGTTCTAAATGGGTAACTTGGCAGGGATGCCGGTGGGAGGGGATGATGTTACAGGAGACAGTGTGTGATGACAGAAAGAACACCCTTGGCCTTGACCTCGGATGTCTGGTCTCCTTGGGCTGAATACTGAGAAAGGGACAGTGTGCATTTCTCAACATTGTTCCTAAGCTGAGGCAACCCTATTAAAAACACAAATCCATTGCTGGAGCAACGCATCATAGGCTGAAGAAGAATGTGGCAAGCAGCCCTTCCATGTCACAGACTGAGTCCAGGTTTCATGTGAGTGATGGCTTAATTGCTGGTAGGTGACCTTTACTTATTTCCCTCAACTTAAAAGATTAAGCTTGATTCAGGGCAGAGCTGGAGAACAAAGAGTAAGTTAGCAACATAATCTGTTGAGTCATGAGAAAATAAAGACTTAGGAGTGCACAGAAACATCTCAGTCAGGCGTACATGAGTCTGTTCCTTAAATGCCAAAAGCACCGTCACCTCTTCCCTCCCCAAAGCTTGAATGCCGGGCACAGCACTCTTTTTCTATCTCTATTGTTGATGTTTTCTGTCCTTCCTGCCTCTGCCTGGCTTTATCCAAAGCTTGCTTTGGGAGCTTCACCTTTATGACCTCCCACCAGTAGCTGGCGCTGATGTTCATTTTTCTCCAGCAAACATTTTTTTTTCCCTTTTGGTTGCTAAGATATCAGCTTTCCTGGTTCACCTTCTCTCTCTCATCTTCCCAGAAGCTTTCTGCATCTTTCTTTTTCCGACACACACACAGAGCTCAGCCCTTGGAGTGAGTCTGTGTCTCTCTCTGATTCCTCCTTTGGAAATCTCTGCCCTCCTGGCTGCTGTGATGACCCCTCCTGGTATTCAAGTCCAACCAACCATTGAGTCTGTCTCATCACATGTCCAAAGATGAACTTGGGTCTTTTCTCCAAGTTGACTTTCCTTGTATTCTTTTGCATGTTGGTTAAAAATGGCTTCATTTTTCTAAGGGCTCTGGCCAAACGTCCCCTATTCCTCTCTTTCACAAATCCCACATTTAATCCTCCAAAAAAAAGAAATCTCTGTTGTTTTTAGTTTTATGACTTCTTGCTGTTTCCATTGTTATTACCTTTCATGTGGTTCACCATCTTCCTGACATGGGTTGTTATAATTGCCTTTAGGTGGTTTCTAAGTTCCTATCCTGTTCTCCACACTTGGGGCCAGATAAGGAGAAGTGGTTCTTACTCTTCCTCCTCACCGTTCCCATCCTCCCCTTTGTGGGGCTTGGGATTGAGCCCAGGGCCCCAGGCATACTAGATCAGCATTCTACCACCAAGCTACATTTTCAGCTCAAGATACTTGGCTCTTTGATACATCAGCCAATCAGTCTACTTCTCAATTCCAAACTCTCCAATGACTCTGTTTTTATTTTAAATTTAAATTTATTCTTCTCTTATATATTATATCTCAACTGAAGTTTCCCCTTCCTCCTCCATCCCTCCCATACAGGCTCCCTAGTTGTTGATTCAGTCTCTGTGAGCTCCTATGAGCCCAGGTTAGTTTTTCCTATGGATTTTCTTGTGGTGTATTAACCCCTCTAGCCCATACAATCCTTCCTTCCCCTCTCCAGCAGGATTTCCTGAGCTCTGCCTAATGTGTGACTGTTGATGACTCTCAGTTCTAAACCATAATGTAAATGTAAAGCCTGTAGGTTGAAAAGCCTACATGAGCTGTCCTCTTCCCTCACCTGTGATCTCTTTGCCCTCCTCTCCCATCACATAACCACTACAGATAAAATGACCTCTTTGCTGTTCCTTAAGATTCCAGACACATTTCCATTTTATGGCCTTCGCACCTGGTCTTTTGTCTGCCTGGAATGTTCTTCCCCAGACATGGGTATTAATTAATCTCCTCACATAAACCCTTTACTCAATGTCACCTTTGTGCCATGGCCACATTGATGACCCTAACCCCCCATACCTGACTCCCCTACCTTGTTCTATTGTCTTAAGTGACATTTTATCACCACCTAGTAAGACACTACACAATGTGCTTATTTTAATTTTGTAATGGTTAGCCTCTCTGCACTAGGTTATAATCTTCAAAAGGGCAGGGCTTTGTGTCTGTTTTGTGTGGTATGTGGCACTCAGTGAATGTTTGCTGAATGAATCAAAGTTGATGGCCAGCTGTCTTGTGCCTACGGACTACCATTTGTTTTCTCTCAAGCCTTTGTTTAGTTAAGTGTAGTGGGTAGCCATTCCAGCTTTGATCTGGAAGTTCCAACCCCCATTGAGGCTTTAGTAACTGTCACGCCTACAAGGCGGGGCCAAGAGAGGACCCTGAAGACCTGAGATCCAGATGCTCAGGCTCTCTTGGTTGCTGGACCCTGGACACTGGAGATAGACCAAGCAGAGTTCTCCTGAGAACACTTCTGGACTGTGCTATACCTTTCCCAGACCCTGTTACCTATCCCTTCACTTGTGAGTTACCCCACAAAATAAACCTCCCTTTTAACTATGTGGAGTTGCCTTAATAATTTCACCAATATCTGGCGCCCAATGTGGGGCACGAACCCATGACTCTGAGATCAAGAGTCTCATGCTCTACCAATATTGGTAGTACTCCTCCTCTTCCTCCTTCTCCTCCTCCTTCCTTTTTTTCTTCTCCTCCATCCTGCCCACCTCCATGTGTAGTATATACATGGGTTATGCATGTGTGTGCACTCGTGTGCATAGGTATGGAGGCCAGAGGAGGGTGTCAGTGTCTCTATTACTGTCCACTTTACTTCCTTGAGACAAAGTCTTTTTATTAAACCTGGAGCTAGACAGACTGTCCAGAACACACAAGTGATCCTCCTGCCTCCACTCACTGTTCCACCCCACAGTGATGGTTCACAGGTGTGTGTGACCATACCCAGCTTTTACATGGTGCCGAGGATCCAAACTCATGTCCTCATGCTTCCACAGCAAGTACTATTTCCCTCTGAGCCATCTCCCCAGCCCAGTACTTCACTTGAAAAGGTCTTTGTTGTTGAGGCAGGAGAGTGGGGAGGTTTCTGGAAAAGAGGAAGAACAGGAAGATTCCCTGCTCTTCTAGAGAGAGTACTTGAGACATACAATTAGGTAATAAAAGGGTCTGGCCTGACTCATTTTGAATTGTATGTGAGTGTGTGGCACTGGGATGGATCTCAGGCTTCATGGATGCTGGGCAGCTCTCTGCTGGGCTATATACCTCCAGACCTGTGTTCTGTTTTTGTTTTAAACTTGATACTATATCATGACAAAACTTCTAATTTAAAAAATAGTTTCACAGTCACTATTTTAATGATGGCGTACTTGAAACACAGTCTTAATGACTTAGCACAAAAGTGGGTATGTGTAAGCATGGAGATTGTCATTGATTACTTTCGAGATCCTCATTACAGGGCTTGAGGGCTTGGAGAGATGGTGCAATGGGTAAGCGCACTTGCTCTTCCAGAGGACCTGGGGTTGATTCTCAGCATCTAAGGCAGCCCACAACCATTTTAGGGGATCGTATGCCCTCTTCTGGCCTCTGCAGGTGCTGCATGAATATGGTATACAGACAAACATACAGACATACATGCAGGTACAAAACAGCCACACACCAGAACAAAACAAAACCCCCAAACCAACTCATTATAAGGCAATGGTTAAGAACGCAGGCCATAGTTGAGTTATCTGGATACAAATCTTGCTGTTGGCTCTTCCTAGCTGAATGACCTCAGGACTCACCTAACTTCCTGTGCCTTGGTTTCCTCCTGGGTAAATCTGGGGCAGTCATAGTATATACACATCTGTAACAGTGTCAGGGGCATTTAGGAAAGCAAATCAGGAGTGGTTATACAGCACCTGGATACCTGTTACTGCCAACTGTGGTCTTCCGACCAGTATCTGTAAACAGACGAATCTCTCTTGCCCCGTCAGAGGCTTAATATTGTTTACAAACTGTTTGGTCTATGGCTCAGGCTTATTGCTAGCTAGCTCTGACATCTTAAATTAACCCATTTCTATTAATCTATATTTCGCCATGTGTTTGTGGCATTAACAGTCTGCTGGCATCTTGCTCCTTGGGCAGCTGCCCTGACTCCGCCCTTCTTTTCCCTGCATCTCTGTTTGGATTTCCTACCTGGCGCTTATCCTACCTTACCATAGGCCAAAGCAGCTTTATTTATTAACCAGTGGGAGCAACACATATTCACAGCATGCAGAAAGACCATCCCACAGCAAGTATCATCAGCAATCCCTGGTGGCTTGTGAGAAATATGAAGGTTCAGACCTGGAACCAGATATGTGTGTGTGTTACAATGTGCATTTTGACAAGATTCCTAGATGTGTCTCATGTACACTGATGTCTGAGAAGCTGATTTCAAACAGTGCCTCAGAATTGCCAGATACTGAAGACTGGGGTTAAATCCCAGAGTGGTTCCTACTCAGCTGGTCCAGACTGCTGAAGCTTATTTCTTGTCTTTGTCAGACAATCTCTTCCAGCAAGTAGCCCTGGGAGCTCAGGCCAACCACTGCACGCCTCTGACCTTCAGCTTGCTTGTCTGTGTAATCTCAGAAGTGTCCTACCACTGTTGGCTCTCTGCCAACACCGTTCATCAATTCATGTGTTATTAGCAGGGTATTAAGCATGACCAGAATTTCTTTTAGAAACTAGGTAAGAATAAGGTCTTGGGAGGATGTCCATGAACATCCCTTGAGATGAAAGCCAACCAGGCCAGAACGGTACGCTATAAATAAGACATTTCACGAGCACCCTTTCTTCTGCTGTGTTGTTCATATGGTGACACTGTGTAGGGTTAGCAGGCCCCTAGCGCTCTCCAGGAAGCTGCTCTATCTAATTCAGCCCTTTCAGGAGAAAAGAAAATCATGCTGTCAGCTAGCTAACTGTTGGTAGAAGATGACAGATGGGTAATGGTGGATCTACTCAGTGGGACTGAGTAGAGGGGCACCTAGAGAATTGGAAAAGCACATTTTTGGGCGCCTGTGAGGATTTTGCAGGGAAGACTGGCACTGGGGCCAGGGAACTGAGTGCAGATGCCTGTCCTCAATGTGGGAGGCATCATCATCTGATAGGCTGGCACAGGGATGGGAAAAGCAGAAGGAAGAGCCTGTGCTCCCGCTCACAGAAGCGCTCCCTTCCCCGAACAGATTGCTGCTTAAGGACATCAGACTCTGGGTTTTTAAGCCTTTGAACACACCATCTCCCCAGTGGGGCCTTTGATCTTGAACTGGAGCCCAGTTGTTGACCTGACTCTCATTCTGAGGCTTGGAGAAGCTTCCAGTTTCCTGGTCTTCCATTCTATAGCTGACTGTTTAAGACTTCTCAGCGTGTGGCCATGTTCTCCTCCTGATCAACCCCTTCTAGTAAATACATGCGCGCACACACACACACACACACACACACACACACACACACACACACACACATACACACACACACACTTTCTCTCTCATACACACTCACTTTTGCTCACACACATTCTCACACAAATATACACACACTCTCATATACACACATATTCTCATACACACACACAAAAACCCCTCTTTCATACATGCACACACTCACCCTCCCATATGCAGGTATGCATATATATACACAAATTTACATGTTCTATTAGCTCAGTTTTTCTACAGAATGTTGACTGATGCAGAAGGTTTCCATAGTAGGCTGAATAGTGTTCCTTCCCAAGTTCATGGCTACTGGAATTTCAGATTGTGACTTTGTTTGGAAACAGAGGCTCAGGTCAATGACCTCATGAAGAGGAGAGAATGAAGCACCCTAGGGAAGGTGGCCACTTCAAGATAGAAACATATATTGAAGCAATGGAGGTCACGACAACGAACAGCAGGAGCTATCAGGAGCTGGAAGAAACCAAAAAGGATTCTTCCTGAGAGCCCCAGGAAGGATCTTGGCTCTGCTGATGCTGATTTTAGGCTCTGGGTCTCCAGAATTTTGTAAGAATAAATTCCTGTGGTTCCAAACCAACTTATGTTGTGATAACTTGTCAAGGGAGCACCATGAAGCCAGTAGGTAGACTCCATGGGGTGAGTTCTCAGGTGACCATGTGCTTCTTCTCTGGGCTTCCTGCCCCCTAACATCCTTCAGTGCAGCTTTTATCAAGGCTGTAACTCCTCTGAAGGGGGAGAATCATTGAGCCAACAAAGTACTTTTCACAGAGTCTTGGACAATGTGATGTTCATGGACCTCAGAAGTATCTTAAATGGTGAACAGTTAGTTCTGGACCACCTAATTTCTCAAGGAAAATAATATTCACTTTTTCTTGGAATGAAAATGCTGAAGCTACGGCTGAGGGAGATTTGGTCTCCTAACACTGTGAACCTAGAGTTTGCATTTGCATTAATTAAATAAAATTAACCTTGGGTCAGGAGGCTGAGTTAGCAACTAGTTGACAGAAAGTAATCTTAGCGCATCAGAGGGCATCCAGAAGAGTTAGAGAGACACCAGGAGATATGGAAGAAGCAAGATAGTGGCATGTGACAGAACATAGATAAACAGAAATGAGTTAATTTAAGTTATAAGAGCTAGTTAGAAACAAGCCTAAGCTAAGGCCAAGCTTTCATAATTAATAATAAGTCTCTGTGTTGTTATTTGGAAGCTGGCTGGTGGGACAGGGAATGACCAGTTACAAGCGATGTTGTACATGTGATTTTTCTAGTTTAATATATGTGGAATCATGCAGTAGCATGTGAGAATTTTCCATGCCATCCATTTAGTGATTGTTTATTGAGTTTTATGAGAAATGATACTATATAAGGACAGTAGTCTTGGTTGGGGTTTGAGTCAAAGTTCTGCTTGGTACTGTCTGTGCTTGGCTGGACAAGGCTCTTTCTGAAACACAGTATTGTTGTTAGAAAAATGAAAATAAACCTCCAAGAATTAGTGAGGTGGCTATGAAAGATGGTTCTGGAAGCTGCATCAGCAGTGAGACTATGACACAGGTCAGCCGTTATCAGAGGAGTCACAGACACACCCATAGGCCTTGTGGTAGTCAGCTTTCTGCTACTATAACAAATACATGAAATAATCAACTCATGGATAAAGAAGGTTTATTATGGCTCACAGTTTCAGAGGTTTCAGTCCATTGCTTCTGGGCCAAGGGTGAGATAATATACAATGACAACAGTTTGTGGAAAAATTGCTCACCTCATTACTGGGATGTGTTTTTGTATTTTTCCTATATTTTATGGTACTGGGGATCAAATCTAGGACAAGCATAAATTCCGTTACTAGCTCCTGTAGGTGCGATGTGAAATAAGATGAAAAGGAGGGTCTAGGGTTCCACTATCCCCTTCAGAGGCATGCCCCAGTGGCTGTTAGACCTCTCACTGGGACCTTATTCTAATCTTCCTCATTAGTTTCTGGTAGACCTTTATTACATGGGTCACTGATAGTCATTCCAGAGCCAAGCCCTAGGGTTTCAGTGTTTAGAGGAATTTGGATGCTGTATGATAGCTTAACAGGAGACAATTAGGGCCGTAGGACAGGGTAACTCACCTGCATAGTTTAAACCAAGTAAGTCCATCTTTGGAGCTCATTCCCTTCCTCATTGAACTGAGACATTGTGGTGGTTTGAGAGAAAATGACCCCCAAAGGGAGTGACACTATTAGGAGGTGTGACCTTGTTGGAGAAGGTGTGGTCTTGTTGGAGGAAGTGTGTCATGGTGGAGGCAGGCTTTGAGGTCTCATATATGCTTAAGCCATGCCCAGTGTCTCAGTTCACTTCCTGTTGCCTGCAAGCTGTAGAACTCTCAGCTCCTTCTCCAGCACCATGTCCTCCTGCCTGCCACCATGTCCTGCCATGTTGATAATGGACTAAACCTCTGAAAAGGTAAGCCACCTAATTAAATGTTTTCCTTTATAAGAGTTGTTGTGGTCATAGTGTCTCTTCACAACAATAGAAACCATAAGACAGATACTCACACTGAGCTCACTGACAGAAGGTAGAACGAGACCAGAGCAGTTCAGACAAACACAAGGGCAATGTAGTTGATCACATCAAACCCACAGTATGATTCTTTGTGCTCCACTCTGAAGACTGTGTTACAAATTCAGCAATCATGGCCTTTAGTAAGAACCTTATGACCTTTCTTTGGGCTTGAGTTAGGGGCCTGTATATTATGCCCTAGATCAGAGATGTTGACTTTTAAGGCAAGTGGATTAGGTAGAGACCCAGGGGGAAATACTGATGGTTCTTCAGCTCATCTGGAAGAGCAAGAATGCATCCATGATATGATGGCAAGACTGACACCTTGGACCTGAGGCTATTAACATGCCTGTTCTGGTTAGCTCAGCTACTTCCTAAGGAACAAGGTGCTGTAGATGCAAGGGACCAGTTAGCTTTAAGATGTATTTCACTGTGAGTAAGATCACATTGGCTGGCTGTGTGGAAGAATGCTCTGTTTGTAAAGGAAATAAACACTGATAGGAACTCAGATGAAATTATTTTCAGATGGGAGCTTGTTTCATTTTATAGCAGACAGTACTCTGTGAAGAGGTTCTGGGATGGTGGCAAAGAATATGCTCTTAAGATTATGCTTAACTAGACACAAGAAGAGCTACGTCTTTAAATGACTTAATGGGACATTTTCAAGCAACTCAGCGCTTGGCAGATTTCACTTTGATGAGCAGGAACAGGTGGGTGGCTCAGGCTTCTCAACCTTGACTGGATGACCCCAGATGACTTTGTGTTTTCCTGATAGCTGCAAGATAAAATAAAGGTTAATGAAGGGGCTTAGGGGAGGTATGTGTGATGTTCAGGCGGGGGATAAATAGATAAATAGGAAGAGGCAAGTGTCATGAAAGCCTGGCATCACGAAGCCTCGGGAAGCAGGCAGGCGAGGGGCCTCTGGGGTTTGCTGGGAACTCCGAGTGCCTTTTCTGTTCAGGGAAGAGGAGCCAAAATGCCAGTGGTCGGTGGTGCTCACACAGTCATGCACGCTTTTGTGACTCTGAGTAAGACCTCTCTCTGTTTTCTGGTGGGAAAACTTCTAGGCCCACTGTGGGTGTCCATGCTGGCTTATTCCTTTTCTGAGATGTGAGAGGTTTTTCAGGTGCTTTGAAGACGGTGTAACTTTTCTGGAATTGTTTCCAACTTTCACTCTTTCTCCTGAATCCGTTTTCTTCCTCGTCCCTTTCTCCTGCCTTCTCTAACGCATCTCTGACAGTCTGGGTAAAGTTTCTGGCACCTGACACGTTTGCCAGGAAAATGTCAACTGCTGGTGAAGCAGAGAGCCTCTCCTGTTCGCTCCACAGTCCTAGGCTCCTCTGCTCCGAGCCCTTGGGTCTGTGTGGTCCCCACGTTCACCGGCAGGGAAGGGGCTGGCTCATGCCTGTCATTTTGGAACATGATTAGGCTCAGTTTTTATTTTTTATTTATTTTTATTTTGTAACTATTTGACTGTGTCCTGCCTGTATTTCTGTCTCCTAAATTCCTCTTGGTCACTTAATCACGTACTTAACATTTTGTACCTGAGAGAACCTGGTGGTGAGGACCGAGCATACTCTGATGTTTCTTAGGGGGAAAATGCTACAGGCAATAATGAGAGATGCAATGTAACCTAGGTAGATGCTTCCATCAGGGCATGTGAAGAGCCTGAGGTACCTTTGGAGTGGCATTAAAATGAAGGATTTGCTTTTGGTTTTGTTTATTACTTGGAATAAAAATCCTATCAGAGTCTCTGATGTTCAGGCCTCTCACTGGGGTTATAAAAGGAAAGATTTGCAAACCTAGAGTAAGGTTTCTAGATTACTCTATGTTCAGAGGCCAGTTTGGTTTAAACAATCTTGACTTTAGGGTTGGAAATGGAGCCTGGTAATAGAGGGCCACAAGTATGAGGTCCTCTATACTTAAAAAAAAAATTGAACCTGTGTTCTTTTCTCTTTGATAATATCATCTTCTCCCATTGTTCTTATCTTTTTGGACCTTTCCGTGGGTCCAACTACATCTATGAAATGAGAATTTAAGAATACAGTGTTTTCTCCTTATCCATGGGTATAAACCAAAGAGCTGAACATGCCTGAAGCCTCAGGTAGTACCAAACTCTAGGAGCCTTGTACATACATACATACATACATACATACATACATACCTGTAGCAGACTTTCAGTCTTTATTCACAGGAAACAGTCTCTCTTGGGCATATCTAAATCATCAGCATTGCCGTTCCTGCTCCTCTGGGGCAATAGAAAGGCTAAGGATCACCTAACCCCAAGCATGGTAGTACTGCAGTGTTTGACATGATGGCCAAGATGGCCCCCAGTGCCTAACAGGTGGGTAGTTTATGCGGTGTGGATATGCTAGGTGAGGGATAATTCATATCCCAGGCAAGTTGGAAAAGGATGGCTGAGATTTCATCCTGTTACTCAGAACAACGTGCAATTTAAAATTCATGATTTGGGCGGGCGGTGGTGGCGCACGCCTTTAATCCCAGCACTCGGGAGGCAGAGCCAGGCGGATCTCTGTGAGTTCGAGGCCAGCCTGGTCTACCAAGTGAGTTCCAGGAAAGGCGCAAAGCTACACAGAGAAACCCTGTCTCAAAAAACCAAAAAAAAAAAAAAAAATTCATGATTTGATTATTTCTAAAACCTTTCTACTTAGTGCTCTTGGACCACTGTTAACTCCAAGGAAATGAAATGGTGGAAGGTGAAATTAAAGACGAAGGGTCCTGTATTATTTTAGATCATGGGCCTTCAAAATCTTATAACTGACATGGCCTGGTGATGGTTTGAAAGTTATTATATCAGGTTTTTCAAATTTCTCTTTTTAGTTTCTTTGAGACACTGTCTTGCTATGACAGCCCTGGTTGGCTGAGAACTCACTTTGTAGACCTGGTCTTGAACACATAATTCTTCTGTCTCTCTTTTTCCAATGCTGGGATTACAATCTTAAGCTACCACATCAAGCTTCAGTTTTTTGTTTTTGGCTTTTTTTTGGTTGTGAGCCTAACTTTTAACAGCTGAGCCATCTCTCCAGTTCAAACTTTAACTTTTAATCCCATTTTTATTTTGCTTCTGTCTCTCTCAATATATATGCATGCATAAAATAATACTTTTCATATTATACAATTATATAAAGCCATAAAATATTATTGATTTGATTAAGAGTTTTCTACTGTGAAGTACTTTTCCATTTGCAATTAGAAACCACTTTGTGTATGAATACCTCACGAAAATGAAAATATTCTGCTTGTCATCAAATTTTCACATACTTCTTAGCGTGCACTGATAATTCTTAACTCCATCACACCAAGTAGTAAAAGTAAAAGAAATGCTGGAGTTAGAAAATCAAAACTCTATTTTTTTTTTTTTTTTTGGTTTTTTGAGACAGGGTTTCTCTGTGTACCTTATTTTTGTAGATGATAATATATAGCACTCCCTTTACTATTCTGGAAATTATTTTGTGGATGGTAAAAATCTACCTGCATATATCTTCAACTATAATCTGAAGGGTAAACGAAATGACAGTGATTTATAGTTAAATGTACTGTGTATTTCAGTATATAAACTTCTTGGTACTTCTATACAAGAGCAGCCAGTGAGGGCTTGGGGATGTAGCTCCGTTGGCAGAGTGCTTGCCTGGCGTGCACAGAACCCTGACTTTGGTCCTCAGTCATGTGTAGACCATCATCCTAGCCTTTGAGAGGTAGAAGATGGAGGAGCAGAAGGCCATAGTCATACCCAGTTACATAGCAAGTCTGAGGTCCGTCTGGGCTCATGAGACCTGGTCTGAAAAATAGACACCCACATTGGGATTCCAAGTGAGGAATCACAGTGGTAGACAGCTATGGTGGAGGGTCATTAAATGACACTTCAGAGGTGGTTGCTTGCACTTGCTGAGTGGCCTCAGAGCCACCTCAGAATGAAGGTCCTATTGGACTCCCCCTGTCTCCCCCTTCTGCAAAGTTTATCTTCAATATATATAACCGAAATTTCATTAATCAGAGGAATTCACATTACAGGAAGAAAGAGCTATCTGTCAGCACACTGGGGAGGTCTCGCGTTACAAACCATTGTCTTCCATTTTGTTTCCAGCTAGTGTTTACAGAAAGTCACAGTCGTCTGTCTGAAGGCCAAACAGACCTTGTCCCACGTGATTGTATGTCCTCTAAGTCTATTGAGTTCCCCTAGAAATAACTAGCTATCCCCTTAGAAAAAGACTGCACTTCTCCCTCCTCCCAGTGAACAAGGTGTGTAAGCTCAAGCATCTGGGGAAGCCTTTGAATCTCATGCTTTGTGTATGTCTCCTGTCCTGTGGATGCCCCCTCCTCCGTGGGAATGAAATTAAATGCTGTGCCTTTTCTCTGACTGAATCTGTTTGTTCCAGTGAAAGCCTTCTTTTGCCCCCACTCTGTGCATGCAGAGGGGACCTGCTGCTGCTTTGGTGGTTGGTGACATCACTTTTGAAAACAATGAACAGCTTTTGGTAAAATTTCTAACAAAGTAGCACAAAATATTTTCTCAATTTTTTTTTCAACTCTGGAACCCAGGTAAGTACTCTATCCCTGAGCTACGCCTAAGCTCTGTAGCATGAATCTCAAAAGGTCTTATTAATAAAAACAAACCCAGAGCCAGGTATTGGGGTGAACACTGAATGATCAGAGAAACAGAACCAGCCACATCCAACCTCGCTTCGCCAATTCCTCAGCTGATCTTGTTTCCTCAAACTGGAAGCCTCTGTGTCCTCATCTGAATGGATCTCAGTGGAACTACTGCTAAAAGCTTAACCAGACTCTAGTTCCTGGTTCTCACGCTTTACATACCTTTCTGCTTCCCGCCATCACTTCCTGGGATTAAAGGCGTGTGTCACCATGCCTGGTTGTTTCCAATGTGGCTTTGAACTCACAGAGTGAGTGTGTGTGCCACCATTTTCTAGCCTCTGTATCTAGCAGTTGTTCTGTTCTCTGACCCCAGATAAGTTTATTAAGGTGCACAATATATTGGGGGACACAATATATCACCACAAAGCTCAATGTTCTTTAAGTATGCTCTAGATTGACAATTCTGAAATGTTGGTATATGTTAAAATAGTGCAAGAATTATTTATTCCGAGTGTAGTGGTGGTTGCCTTTAATCCTACCATCTGGGAGACTGAGGCAAGAGAACCATGAATGTGCTGCACAAGGTGGTGCACACTTAAATCCCAGCACTTGTGAGGCGGAGACAAGGAGATCTGTGAGTTTGAGGCCAGCCTGGTCTACATATCATGTTCTAGGACAGTCAGGGCTACACAGTGAGACCCTGAAACAAACACATGGACAAATAAACAAATCCATGAGTTTGAGCCACACAGGAGACCCTGTCTCAAAAACCAAACCAGAATTTTTTTTAGCTTAAATCAAAGATATACAAATTTTGGATGAATATAAATGGGGGCTTAATCCATGTGAATGTTGGGTAGTATATTTGACATACTCTTACAATGTGGATAACACTTTGTCGTGCAGCATATCTTTGTTAAGTTTCTGTTGCTGTGATAAAACACCATGACCAAAAGCAACTTGGGGGAGGAAAGGCTTTATCCCAGCTTTTAACTGTCAGGACACATTCCAGCACTGAGAGAAGTCAGGGCAGGAACTCAAGGTAGGAACCTGGAAGCAGGCACTGAAGCAGAGACCATGGAGGACTGACCTCTGCTTACTGGCTGATGCATCTTGGCTTGCTCAATTTACTCTTTTATATACTCCAGGACCACTTGGCCAAGGGTGGCACTGCCCACAGTGAGCTGGGTTCTCCAGTATCAATCACTAATCAAGAAAATGCCACACATGCTTGCCTACTACTGGTCAGTCTGATGTGGATATATATATTTTTTAAATTTTATAATTAATTTAATTTTACATATCAGCCACGGATTCCCCTGTCCTCCCTTGTGGATATATTTTCAATTGACATTCTCTCTTCCCAGATGACCTTAGCTTGTGTCAAGTTGACAAAAACCTAACCTGCACACAGTACCAGCCTGCTCATTTCAGGCTGACATCTGATGTCTCTGATCTGACCCACAAAATGGACTTGACATCCTCCGGTTATTTAGATAATAAAATAACTCCTGCAAATGTCTTACAGCCCCTGGATGTGGTAACACTGGTTAGAAAACCCTGTTCTGAGCTCTCTCACAAGCACAGATGCCTAGTCATTCCTGCTGCCCCAACTCGTCCCAGTAACAGTAACAGTGATGGCGGCGGCGGCAGCAGCAGCATAGACACTGAGTTTTCTCTTGGTGTTCCTAAGTAACTGCTTAGTTCCTTGCCTTATGCTGCTTTAGTTCATCTAAGGGGGTCTTGTATGTAAGGCTTCAGTAATGTGTTGAGTTGAGGATTAGGGTTCAGGAGAGTGAAATACCCCAACTCCAGATATATTTCTCTGTCTGCCTGTCCAGCTATAGCCTAACCTTCCTGAGTACTAGATTCCGGCCATGTGCCACCATACCCTGATCTCTAAAGACACAAGAATGACTCTGAAAGCTATTTTGTTAAAGAAATTTATGTCTGTAAAGGATGGCTATACTAGTGAGATAAATACCCGGTAAGACATAAGCAGGCATTTCTATTTTATACGGACCTTTCTGACTTGCAAAGGTCTTTCCACAGGAAGAAAAGATTGGGGTCTCATGCTTGACCCAGAGATGCCCACAGGTGGCTGTTACCTAGGAAACGTCATCTGTGTAAGAAGACAACCTTCTGTAGCCTTCTCAAGCTCCTGCCTCTTTGCTTAACTCTATATAAACATCAATTTCCAGATATCTTTTGATTCCTCCTTTGTGTGTAGCTCCTGTGTTGCTACACATTAATTAATTCGTTATGAATTTTCTCTACGAATTTATTGGTTGTTATTTCATTTCATGGCCTAAAATCATTGAAGCTTCAGTGGGCAACAAGAATTTATTTATTTTTTTTAAAGCTTTGATTTCTTTATGATTGTGTTTATGTGTGTGTGTGTGTGTGTGTGTGTGTGTGTGTGTGTGTGTGTTGGTGCATGGTGATCAGGGAACATGTGTGCCATGGGTTTGTGTGGGGCTCTGAGGAAACTTGTGGGAGTTGTTATTGCCTTCCACTATGTACATCTCTGAGACTTAACTCAAATCATTAGGTTTGGTGGCAAATGTCTTTACTTGCTGAGTCCTGGCCCAGTTTTAAATGTATTGACAATTAAATAAATGTACATAATGTATTTTGGTATATTTCCATTACAATCTCTTGTCCCCCTCACTCACTCTGGACCCCCTATTCTTCCCCCCAAAGCTCCCATTAAACCCCTTCCCAACTCTTAAATGAGCCACTTAGTTTAATTAAGGTTGCTGGTGTGAGTGTGGGTGGGGCACTACTTACTGGAGTATGGGTAACTCACCAGTGGCTCCGTCATTGAAGAAAACGACTCTCTCTCCCTGTGTAGCCGTTAACTCGGCACCAAAAGATAGTAAATGGCGCTGGTTGGTGGTGCTGATTACTGGCGGAAAAGTCATGGGCCACGGCAGAACCCAATGTTAGTTTTTAGAGCTTTATTAGGAGGGAAAGGAGGGGGGAAGAAAGAGGGGAGAGCCAGGCCTGGTCGGGGAGGGAGGCGGCGGGGGGAAGGGAGCAGAGAGGAAACAGAGAGAGCAGAGAGAAAAGAGAGAGAGAGAGAGAGAGAGAGAGAGAGAGAGAGAGAGAGAGTGGAGGTCCACATCGGGCTTTTTAAAGACGGGTATGTAGTTGCCCATGCCCGCTGATGACGTAAGACGCCAGACCTGGAGCAGTGAGGGCAGGATCCTAACAAACTACCAATAGCTCCTCACTTGGGGTTGAGGCCTTGTTAGCTTCTCCCCCATCCAGTTTGGAATGTTGACTAGCTAGATCTTGTATGGGTCTTGTGCATATAACCATAGTTGAGTAAATGAATGAGACAGCCATGTCATGTCCAGAAGAGAGCTCTTATATAACCATAGTTGAGTAAATGAATGAGACAGCCATGTCATGTCCAGAAGAGAGCTCTTATATAACCACAGTTGAGTAAATGAATGGGACAGCCATGTCATGTCCAGAAGAGAGCTCTTCGCAGCTCTCCTCCCTGTCATCTGGTTCTTACATACTTTCTGCCTCCTCTTCTGTGATGTTCCTTGAGCCTTGGAGCAGAAGGCGATACAGATGTCCTGTTTAGATCTGAGGACTTAGTAGTCATCAATTCTCAGTGCTTTTAGCAGTTATGAGTTTCTGCATTAACCACTTTCTACGATGAAATTATGCTTCTCTGACTAAGGCTGAGAACATCTCTAATATATGTATATAAACATAAATATTTAGAAGGCAGTTTGATACCATGTCCTTTCAGCAAGACAACTTTAGTAGATATTGCACCCCCACATCAACCAGCGCCTATGACTTCATCAGGCTTACAGTACTAGGTATGAACTCCCTCCTGTGGTGCAGGTATCAAATCCAATTGTCTTAGTTAGGACTTCTCTACGATCTAAAACAACTTGGGGACTGTGGTGGTTTGAAAGAAAATGGCCCCCAGAGGGAGTGGCACTATTAGGAGGTGTGGCCTTGTTGGAGAAGGTGTGGTCTTCTTGGAGGAAGTGTGTCACTGTGGGGTTGGGCTTTGAGGCCTCTTTTTCTCAAGCTTCCTTCAGTGTGATAGTCAGTTGACTTCCTGTTGCCTACAAGATGTAGCACTCTCAGCTCCAGCACCATGTCTGCCTGTACACTGCCATGCTCCCCATCATGATGATGATGGACTGAACCTCTGAAACTGTAAGTGAGCCACCATCAATTAAATGTTTTCTTTATGAGAGTTGCTGTGGTCATTGTGTCTCTTCATAGCAATAGTAAAACGTAACTAAGACAGGGAGGAAAGGGTTAATTTCATTTTACAGATTGTAATCCATCACTGAAGGAAATCAAGGCAGGAATCTCAAGGCAGGAACTGATGCACAGGCCATGGAGAAATGGTACTTACTGGATTCTTCCTCATGGCATGCTCAGCTTGCTTTCTTATAGAACTTAGGACTACCAACCTAGGGAGGGTAGTGCCCACAGTGAGCTGGACCCTCCCACATCAATCAAGAAAATGCACCATAAGCATCCTCTCTTAGTTAGGGTTTCTATTGCTGTGAAGAGACACCATGACCATGGCAACTCTTATAAAGGAAAACATTTAATTGGGTGGCTTATAGGTCAGAGGTTCAGTCCATTATCATCATGGTGGGACACGCTGGTGTGCAGGCAGACACGGTGCTGGAGAAGGAGCTGAGAATTCTACATTCTGATCCAAAGGCAACAGGAAGTGAATTGAAATACAAGGAGTGGCTTGAGCATATATGAGACCTCAAAGCCCGTTCCCACAAGGCCATACCAACTCCAACAAAGCTATACCTCCTAACAGTGCCACTCCCTGTGAGCTTATGGGGGCCATTTACATTACTATCACACGTGCCCGCAGTCCAGTCTGGTGGGAGAATTTTCTCAGTTGAGGTCCCTTCTTCCCAAATGACTCTATCTTGTATCACGTTGACATAAAACTAGCCAGCACATTAATTAGAAAGGGGCTGGTTACCCGTGTTTGGAAAGGGGCTGGTTACCCATGAAACAGTCATATCACTGTTGTACTAGTAGGCACATCTGGCCTGGCAAGACAGTATTGTAGCAATAGGGTTCACAACTGGGCAAGACTTCTGATGATGTTTCTCCCTCAGCTGACTGCATAAGCACTTTTCTGGCACTATAAAAGCTAGCTACCATGGAGAAACTTTTTAGTTCAACTCCAGATTGATTTCTTGATGTTCTGCAGCCAGCATGTGTGGTGTCTTTAGCAACAGACTCTTTCCCTCTAGTTCTGGTGGGCCACTGTACCAGTTACTTTTCTTGTTGCCATGGCAAACCACTTGATGAAAGTGACTTGGGGAAGGAAGGGCTCGTTTTGGTTCTCACAGTTCTAGGGAACAGTCCATCAAGGCAGGGAAGTCACAGTGGCAGGGGCTTGAGACAGCTGGTCACATGGTGTCTGTAGTCAAAGAGCAGAGAGCGATGAGTGCCCAGGCTCAGTTAGCTTGCTCCTTTTTGTGGAGCACAGGACCCAAACCTAGGGAATGGTGCCCCCTAATTTTAGGGTGGGTCTTGTCACCGCAGTAAACTAATAAAGATCATCCCTCCAATGCATTCTCAGAAGCTTGTCTCCTGGGTGATTCTTCACCGTGCCACATTGATAATCAATATCCAACATCACAGTAACCGAGAGCAATGGTAGTGGCCTGTATTGTCTTAAGGGGCAAAGAGTAAATGTCAGCCTCCCTACAGGAGAACATTGTCAAACGGTATGATCCACCATAGTCCCCGTTTTGTGGGAGAAAAGTTAAAGATTAATGACCTCTGGATCAGGAGAGATCACTTAATGGTAAAGAGTACTGACTCTTTTCTCAGAGGATCTGCGCTCAGTTCCTAGCATCCACATGACAAATCACAACTCTCTATGACTCCAGTTTCAGGGGATCTGATGCCCTCTTCTGAGGCATGCGTGTGGTACACATACATCCATGCAGACTGCAGAGAAAGCACTCACACATACAATGAAAATTAAAAAAATCTTTAAAAATAAAAAGATTAGTGCTCCCCTAGGTAAGACTAAGATGTTGGGCAACTGAGTCTCCAGACCCACAACAGGCCTCCTCTGCCTCCTGGTTGGAGTTAGCCCAAATTTTACCATGAAAGGTTTTGCTTCATAGGATTCCTAAGTTTAAGTCAGAATCCGCAACAGAAATGTGGCCAGATAATAGGAAGGTCTGTTGGGAAAGTGCATCTCACCACAAAGAAATGAGAAGTATTAGCAATAAGCACTTTGATGACCAGTAGTCCAGCTGTGGAGCATAAACATGAATGTTCCTGCTATGTACAATGGAGTGCACCTGTAGTCCAAGCTGTTCTAGAAGCTGAGGAGGAGGACTGCTTGACTTTGGGAGTTTGAGGCCAGTCTAGGCAACCTAGCGAGAGTCTGCCTCAAATCAAGTTTTGTTTATTTTTGATATTGTATTTTAATTACAACATTTCTCCCTCCCCCTCCTCCCTCCAAACTCTCCCATATACCGCTCCCTATTCTTTTCAAATTGATATTAGATGCATATATGTATTTGTATCTCTCTCTCTCTCTCTCTCTCTCTCTCTCTCTCTCTCTCTCTGTATGTGTGTATTCCTAAATATAAACTATTGAGTCTATATAATGTTACTTGTCTGTATGTTTTCTCAAATCAAGTCTTAGATACATGAGCTGAAATTATTTGTTGTAACTTATCAAATCATAGTGGAATAGAAATAGACACTAGTGGGAAGAGAAACCATAGAGATCACACAATGCTTGGAGACTGAAGGATACAGTGTAGAGCAAATAGTAGGCCGCTGCAAAGATTAGACTGAAGGATACAGAGCAGGCTGCTGCAAAGATTAGACTGAAGGATACAGAGCAGGTTGCTGCAAAGATTAGGAAGGGGATGAAGGAGATAGCTTTAACCATTAAGCCATATCCTCAACATAGCAGCTCTGAGAGGAAAATTTATAGCTATGAGTGCTTACGTTGAAGCATCAGAGAGGTCTTCAGCTAGTGATACAGTTCAAAGTCTTAGGAAAACAAACCTAAGAGCAGTGGAGAGTCAGAAATAACCAAGATTAGGGCAGAAATGAGGGAAATGAAGACTAAAAGAGAAAAGAATCGAACAAAAATTAGTTCTTTGAAAATATTAAGACTGATGAAATCCCAGACAAACTAACCAACAGGAAGAGAGGTAAGACTCAAATTAAGAAAATAGGAGATGGAGGGGAAAATTAAAGCAGATTCTCGTGAAATCCAGAGAAATATTACTCAATATTTCAAAAACTTCTTAAAAATAAACCAACCAGAATATCTAGACAAAAATGAATAAATTCACCAAACTGTGTAACCTACCAAAATCCAATTTAAAACATATAAAGAACTTAAATAGACTCAGAGTATGCAATGAGAAGTCTGACATCTAAGTGGCCAAGCATCTCTTGTTATTCCACTCACGCTCTAAGACTCACCTGTAAGATTTTTATAGAACAGCATATTGAGAAATTCTTGTGTCTACTGGGCAAAGATGGAGCCTGGCTTCTTCCTCTGCTCTTTTCCATTGCTTCACGAGACCCTCCCCCTTGGAGTATCTTTCTCTAGTGTGTTCTGGGAGCCTTGACCTATGACCTGCTATCAGGACAGGAGGGAGATTTGAGTATTTTGGCTCAGTGTCCTGGGCAGTTCATTCAGAATACAAGAGAAGCAAATTGAATAAAGAAATAGGAATATGTAGCTCCTTGTTGTCTCTTTCCAGTTCATTCAGCAATTGTTTATAGATTTCCTTTTATGCATTGTAGGAGGAGACTGGGAGGCAGAGTGACTGGGTTCCCGTGGCTACCACAATGGCCAGGGTCTGCTACAAAGGACTTGGGATGTACACTTAGATGCCTGGGTTCCCCATCAGGTGTCACCTCCTCACGCTGACATCTCTGGCCCTCAGACTCCTCATGAATGAAATACCAGTTTATCTGCTTTACAGTGTGATTTTGATGGCTAAGTGGAACAGGGCCAACTGAAACAAACAAAAATCCTCTTCTAATTATAAAGTTAAGGCACGTTTACACAGACATAAAGCTTCCTTGGAGACCGCATTGAAGAGAATCATGTGTCAGGAGTTTGGGACTCAGGCTTGAAAGAAAATCATACAGTACATCTGCGCTGTGCATCCCAGGGTAGCCAAAGACTGGGTGTGACCGACGAGCTCCTGAATGAGGGCAGAGTGGCCAAGAGTCCATTGCTTGAGAGGTGGCCAGTTGTCCCATTGTCTCTTCAACAACAAAATGTCGGCATCGAACTCATCACGTCTTGACCTTGGCTTTTGGCCACCATTTCCTCTTCATGGTCTTCTCTGGCTCGAGTACCCAGCTCTCTGAGGTTGATCCACACAGGGGCGCCCCTATTCTCCCAGAGACGGGATCATGGTTGCTGCACTGTCAGGGACAGACACCGGGTCAGAGTGGGCATAGTGCTGGCTTTACAATTCTCTGTGATAGGTGCTCATTATTTTATTTATCAGATCTGCCAAGCATAGAGGGGACTACCTGGAGTAATTCAGAGTGTTTACTGGTGAACAAAATTCCATGTCAAATGATAGAACTGAGAACAAGAACTGGGTTTGGGGTCAGTTGATCTAGATGCATTTAATTTGGGCTCTTGTCTTTTTTTTTTTTTTTAGACTTATAGAAAAATGGCTCTACTCATTTTGACTTCAATTGGTTCATCTGAAAAGCAGGGCAATAATAGCTGCTACAGTCGTGTTACAGAGCTACCATGAGAGAAGAAGTGTGTTTGCTTTGCTATCTATCGATTGGTATGTTCCCTGTGGTGCATTGAACACAAAGCAAGTTTGGGTTGCCTTGTTAAACAAAGGCAGTTTGAAGGAGAATGGAATTTATTATGAACCTGACTTCATGGTACATACATGCTGATGTTCAATATTCACAGCAAAAACCCACCTCTGAGGTAGGAATTACTGTGTCTCCACTCTTCTCAGAGAGGTTAATATGACATACTGCCAGGCATGTCATTCCAGCCTTGCTGGAGTTCAAGTCTAGGTCATTTGGAGCTCTGGCTCTTTGCTTGACACTTGCTCTCTTGGTATCAGAGCATGTGCAGACTTTGACTCTAGGTAGTTCATTAGTGGCTTCCCTGCTTGGATATACAGATATAAAACAAAAGAGCAAACCCACAAACCCAGTCTCTGCACCTCCCCTCTTAATCCAAACAGGACGTCTGTATTTGAGAAATGCTTAATGCAGGCATCAGAAAGTCAAAGCTGACTGTGCCTCAGACACCACACCTAAGTGGGTGTTTAATCCAGGAACATTAGAGGAATGCCAACTGGCCAGACTGCCGTGGGATTCCATAGGGACAGTAAACGTCCATCCCGGTAGCCCCAAGCCAAAGCACATGCCATTGGCAGACAGGCAGGCAGCTGAGCCTTTGGGTCCAGCTGCACTGGCTCCTGAGAAGCACTTCACATGTTTGCTAGCCAGAACCAAGGCCGTCTGGATCTAAAGGGGACTGGCAAGGGGAAATGCAGAGAGCCCAGCAAGCAGCATGCTAACTGGGAACGTGGTGCGAGTTTCGAAGCATTTTCCTTTCAGGGATTTGGAACAAGGCTTAAGGACATGGGGATTTCAGATCTGCTTCCCACCTGAACTGCAGGGAGATAGAAGAGCAGGAGAGGAGACGTGGGGTAGGACTTGCTATTAAACTTAGCTTTTTAAAAATAGATCCAAACCAAGTTAGCTCTGGGCAGCTGCTGGAGCTCAGTATGTTTGTTGATAGACTTCCTTGCTATCAGAAAAACAAGTCAACAACAAGACACAAAGCCAGCTCATCCATCAAACCCTCCACCAGTGTGGCTTGTTGTAAAACTCAACACTCTTAACCCTTCCTCCAACCACACTTGAAGTATTCCAATAAAGAAAAATGATGTTTGATATCTTGAAAGAATGAGCCAAATTATTGGCTCATAGATAGGCTGTCTGGAAAAGGAGCAGGAGGAAAGTAGGCTATTAGGTAATATATATAAACTATTTTGTGAAAGTATTTCTAATTCCCGTGCCAATAGTAATGTTATCATATGGCTGGACTCCAGGGTTTAAGGTTTTATTAGATAGGTTCTTTGAGCCCTCTCTGCTGTTGTCCTGTTTGTACAAGATGTACATGGCTAGATGTCTCAAGTGGTTTAGACACTGTCTCCACTGATGTGACAATCGTTTATGTGACAGGAGAAACACGAATGATTAAATGAACAGCATTTAACAAGCAACACCAACAGCAAAAATCACACTATAAAGATTTTGGTGTCTGACAATATTAAAAGCTGTCAGTTGCTTTGTAGAGGACACTAAGCCTGGACCAACACTGAAAAAATAAGAAACGTCCATTTCTCAGTCCTTCATGAGCATTTTGGGTTTATTACAGACAGACCTTACCTATGCTCTATTTTACTGTTTTTATTTTTGTTTTGTTTGATTTTGGTGATGTTGTAAGTGAAACCAGGGCCTCACACACATTAAACAAGCAATCTATTTTCTGTTCTACACCTCCAGGGCCCCAGAAACCACATTTAATGTACCCCCATAACCCTCTGTAGCCTGAACTGGCCTTTAACTCACCGGAATCCCAGCCTCCTGAGTGCTGGGATTACAGGCAAGGCCTCAGTGTCTGACTTTATCTGCATTCTGATCTGCACTGGATCTCTGACTCCAACTGAGCTAGACTCCTGCCCTCTCAATCATCAATAGGTTTTTCATAGTAAAATGGCTTCAAGAGTATATATCACCAAAAGCTGCAATTGACTCACCAGTGATTCACCCTGCCTTCCTGAATAATTTTGAATAATTTAACTTCTTAACCACTGAACATTCTCTGCCGTTAGTAGAGTCTTGGATGTCTGGATGGGTGTGATTGTCATGACAAGGACAATGATGACTGTTTTGGCTGCCACTTGTTCAGTGTCTGGTACCCAAATAGATACTTAATCTGCACTTTTGATATAGCTGATAATGGCTCCGTAGAGTGGCTATTAATTGTCCAATTTTATAAATAGGGATAAAGGATCTCAGAGTCTGTGTGTCTGAAAAAATGATGAAATTTGAATTCAAGTCACCATGACTCAAAATGATATTCTTTCCAATACGTGGATGTCTGTGTGTGTGGGAGAAATACAGGTTGATTATCCAAGATCAGGTAAAAGGAGATGTTTTCTGCAGTGAGTGACCTGGGGCATGGCAGACTTGCTTTGCCCTTTTTGGAGGGATCTGAAACCTGAGAAATAAATGTAATGTAGAAAAACTCTCATTAACTCTAAGTGAAGAGGTGCAGGTCATAACTTGCAGAAATCCTGAAACCCTGTTCCAAACAGGTGTGGTTTCAATGAACCCAACAGGGCACGGTGACAAAAGTGGTCTTATTTGTTTGCCAAAAGCACTGGTCAGATTTAACTATTTTTAGTGTGTGAGTTCTCTGTTGAGAAAATTTCTTTTGCCATGGAGACTTTAAAATAAACTTCTTTGAAAAAAGATCTATGTTATTTTTATGTGTATGAGTTCTTTGACCACATGTATGTGCATCCTGTTTGTGATTGGTGTCCATATAGGTCAGAATGGAGTGTCAGATTCCTTGGAACTGGAGTTACAGATGGTTGTGAGCCACCATGTGGGTACTAGGAATTGAACCTGGGTCCTCTGCAAGAGCAACAAGTTGCTTTTAACTGCTAGCTCATCTCTCCAGCCCCCACCAAAACTCTTTGTGATATTGGAAGTCTTGGTAAATCTATTTTTACTAAGTACACAAGAGTCTCACAAATGCTGTAAAAATTATCACAAAAAGTATTTTTCAGTATTTCCTGTCAGTAATTGCAATGAAACTAGACTTACCAAATAAAGAAAAGTATTTTGGTGGAGTTAATCCATCTGTGATCTAGTTTATTGACAGCAGTTTCTGTGGAGTTTTGGCATAATTTATCTGCAGTATTATTTAAGGATATCAGATGAGATTGAAGCATGTGTTTGGTTGTTTATCTCGTAGAATAATGTGTCATTGGATGGGAAAATATTGAGAGAAAGGTCTTGCTGTGATCTTGTCACTGTGTGAATATCTGAAGTCTATAACTTCAAAATAAAGTAGCAAGCCAGGAATGGCGGTACATTAATCCTAGCATGTGGCAGGCAAAGGCAGGTGGGATCTCTGTGATTTTTGAGGTCAGCCTGGTCTACAATGATGAGTTCAGGTTCATTCAGGCCAGGAGGGCTACATAGTAGGACCTTAAAAAAAAGATGGCTGTAACTAGAGCTTTCCTGCCTGGCCCACAGTCAGGACAAATCTCTCTCACCTGCCAGTCCCACAGCCACTCAGACCCAACCAAGTAAACACAGAGACTTACATTGGTTACAAACTGTATGGCTGTGGCAGGCTTCTTGCTAACTGTTCTTACAGCTTAAATTAATCCATTTCTATAAATCTATACCTTGCCACATGGCTCGTGACTTACCGGCATCTTCACATGCTGTTTGTCATCATGGTGGCTTACAGTGTCTCTCTGACTCAGCCTTCCACTTCCCAGCTTTATTCTCCTCCTTGTCCCGCCTATACTTCCTGCCTAGCCACTGGCCAATCAGTGTTTTATTTATTGACCAATCAGCAACACATTTGCCATACAGAACATCCCACAGCACTCCCCCCCCTTTTTTTTTTTCCAAAAAGGAAGGTTTTAACCTTAACAAAGTAAAATTACATATAATTTGGGAATTTGGACGTAGCTTCTCTTACTACTTCCTGCTGGAGGGGGGCGCTGTATCTTATGGGGACACAAAGAAAATTTTAGGATCATGGAGTAGTCCGTGAGGCTGTATCGTCTGAGCCAGTTGCCTTGAAACCATTCTGGATGTTGAATTGTCTGGGCCTCGGTGTCATCAGAGACCTTTCAGGGGGTCTTGGCTGGTCAAACCTGATGTATCTTAATCTGGAACAAATCCATAGCCTTTGGCTTTCTGTGGAAACAAAAGCAGAGTCTCCTTTCCAAAGCAACACATCCTGACATCCAAATTTTGAGGTCAAGGTATCTTTAAAATATACATATTGGTTTAACTCAACATCTTTTACAATCAAATGTTTTTCTGTAGTTAAAAATCCCAAAGACAACACAATCCAGATTCTCTGTGTAATATTCATCTTCACGTGGCTTATTTTTTATATTAATTTTACCGTCTCTTTAAAGACTTTATTTTTTTTTTATTTTTTTTATTTTTGGTTTTTCGAGACAGGGTTTCTCTGTGTAGCTTTGCGCCTTTCCTGGAACTCACTTGGTAATCCAGGCTGGCCTCGAACTCACAGAGATCCGCCTGGCTCTGCCTCCCGAGTGCTGGGATTAAAGGCGTGTGCCACCACCGCCCGGCAAAGACTTTATTTTTTAAAACTATGTATTTGTTTATATAACTGTATATATCACCTTTTTTGTCTCTTTCAAGCCTACGTATATTTTACACACATTGTAAACTATTACATCTGAATCTATCTTATTGTGAATCTATTGCTTTAAACTGCAGCAGCTGTGGCTGCTGGCTCCGCCCACCTCAGTTTCCCAACATGGCAGTGGTTTATCACCAGCTCTGGGAGCTATCGTGGGTCTATGCTTTTAGCCAAGCAGTGTGTAGCCCAGAAACCTCTTTTTTGGTTTTGTACTAGCAAAGGCTAAATCCACCACGCAGCTCAAAGTGCCACTTGCAGAGGCCTCATTCCTGCCATACGGCAGGTCGAGCGCGCATGCTAAGAACCCACCAGTAGCTCAAACCGGCAGCTGCCCCTCATTTGAGAGAGATAATTAGGAACTGTTTTTAGCTCTGTTTTAGAATCTTTTTTCTCAGTTTTTAGGTGGAAACTCGTGCCCCACGTTGGACGCCATTTGTAGCTAGAATTTTCCTGCCTGGCCCACAGTCAGGACAAATCTCTATCATCCACAAGTCCCACAGCCGCTCAGACCTGACCAAGTAAACACAGAGACTTATATTGGTTACAAACTGTATGGTCGTGGCAGGCTTCTTGCTAACTGTTCTTACAGCTTAAATTAATCCATTTCCATTAATCTATACCTTGCCATGTGGCTTGTGGCTTACCAGCATCTTCACATGCTTCTTGTCATCATGGCGGCTGGCACTGTCTCTGACTCAGCCTTCCACTTTCCAGCTTTATTCTCCTCCTTGTCCCGCCTATACTTCCTGCCTAGCCACTGGCCAATCAGTGTTTTATTTATTGACCAATCAGCAACATATTTGCCATACAGAACATCCCATAGCAGATGGCAACTTCATCACTAGGTGATGTGATTCTATAAGACCTTTCTTGTGTACAAGGTCTGGGACAGTTGAAATCTTGATTGTCAGCTGGGCAGGATTTGGAATCACCCAGGAGACACCTCTGGGTCTGTCTATGGGGATGTTTTCAGAGACTTTCAATTGAGGAAGAAAGACCCATAGCCGGGTGGTGGTGGTGCACGCCTTTAATACCAGCACTCGGGAGGCAGAGCCAGGTGGATCTCTGTGTGTTCGAGGCCAGCCTGGGCTACAGAGTGAGTTCCAGGAAAGGCACAAAGCTACACAGAGAAACCCTGCCTCCAAAAACCAAAAAAAAAAAAAAAAAAAAAAAAGAAAGATCCATCCTGATTGCAGATAGCACCATCTCATGAGGTGGGGTTCTGACTGATGACAAGGATGAAGCCAGCTGAGCACCAGCGTTCATTCTCTCTGTGTCCTGATCATGGATACAATACGACCAGTCACCTCATCATCATGCCACCATGCCTACCTTACGACGACAGATGACTGACTGACCAGCCTTCCTGAATAACCTGGAAGTAATAACCCCCCTCCTTCAAGTCACCTTCCTTAGACATTCTGTCACACTGGTGAGAAAGTAACTGATACATTGTTTGTTGTTGAGCAAAATGTTACACTTCACCGTACTAGTATATTGCTTTTGTAACCTGAAAAAGGTTTGTTGCTCTTGATTTTCTTCTTTTTTTAATAGAGAGGGTTCAAGTTCAAGAGTGGAAGTCTTTGTATACTTGTGGCTAAATCAGAACTTTTGAAAATTTGGTTAGGTTGATTTGCCACCCAATATATGTATCATGTGGTAAGCATTTGGAGACTTAGGTGTGTATAGATTAAGCCCTCGATTGGTTAGCCTGAGGTTGAAAATAGTTGTTTTGGTTTGTCTGAGGTCGTGTAGGCTAAAATGCTGTTGCATTTTATCACCTATTAAAAATTATAAAAGTGATGTAGTGAATAATTGTGTAGTGTTGAATTTATCACAAGACTTCTAACAGTTGCAATCTTTCTTTATTCTTCTGACGTCAATAAAACCCATTCTGTTGCAAATCTTAGTAGCCAAAGTTGTGAGGACACATTACTACAGAATACTGTAGGAATCAGAGGGATTCCTGAGTGAGTCAGGCCCCGAGTGAATGTGTGTGGCTAACATGGCCGTGCCCATGTTAAGGACTCCATAGCTTCAGGCTATGGCAGAGGGATGGCAAGGCCTTCCTAGGGCAGCAGGGAGCAGTGGCGAGGTGAGAACCAAGTGTGAATGTCCACCATAGCTGCCCCCATATATTTATAGCCTGAAGACTGCTCCCCTGAAGAGATGAGCCAAACCTGTCTCCTTCATCTAGCTGTGCACCATTAAGCTCCTCCTCATTGTTTATCTGTGTGCACCAATTCTACATCCTTGTTCAACTATATGCAGTAACTCTGTCTCTTGGTTCAGCTCTATATAATAAACATGCCATGTTTCTGGGGGTGTTGGGGCTTCTCCAGCAGAAAGCCCGTTCCATCCAATTCCCAGCTTTCTGTCCATGTGTCCATCTGTCTGTCTTCCTTCATTCCTGCACTGCCCAGGTCAGGTCCAAGTCCCTTGCAGCTGAGTTGGACACAGCACAACATAATACCATCTCTTAGAACATACTGTTATGGGCTGGAGGGATGGTTCAGCAAGTAAAGGCGCTTGCTGCCAAATCTGACAATCTGAGTTTGAACCCTGGGACCCAAATGATGGAAGGAGAGAAGTGACTTCTGTATGTCATCCTCTGATCTTTACAGGAGCACTGTGTCATGTGTGTGACACACATAAATACATAAACAAACAAACAAAAATAAAAACATAATAAAAAGAACATCCATTGCATTGTGCATATTACTAAAGGGCATATGTTGGCTGGATTAATTGCAAAAGGGGACCCATTGGTTTGGGCTTTGGTGTGTTTTACTTTATCACTGTGACAAATAACGTATTGTAACAATTATAAAGCTGGAGAGATTTGTTTTGGTTCACGATTTGACAGGTTACAACCCATAGTTGGCTGGCTTTATTGTTTCTGGGTTGTGTTGAGGCAGAACATCAATAGCAGAAGGACAGGTAGAATAGGACAATAGTACCTGACATCTATGGGGAAGAAAGGGGGAGGGGGAAAGAGCGCATGCTTCCTTCTTCCACTTAGGGCCTCTCCCCTTAGGGCTCTCAGACTACTGCATGGTTCCATTCACATTCAGGGTGTGTCTTTCCCCATTGGTGGCTGTTCAACATGCCAATTGTCTCTGGAAATGTCCTCATAGACTCACTCAGAAGTTTACTTTATTAATTTCCCAGATATCTCTTAATTCACTTGAGTTGACAACTGGGACCTCTGCACACAGTCTTTTGAGCAGCTCTATGCCAGCTCTGTGTAGACTGGGTCTCAGCCAGCAGTCTTTCTCTGCTGAGTTTGGTCCTGCCTTTATACTACTTAGGATCTGTCCTGTATTGCAGATATTTACATTCACCCATTCCTTCACTCACTCACCAGATGTTTAACAGACACATACTAAATATGAGGCACTCAATATGCTTTCATTGATGAAACACTAAGTGAGGGGCAGACCTTGCCTTCGGGGAACCGTGATTTGGTGCGGGGAGTGGTGATGGATGCGTTAGCAGTAGGCTGGTGGCACAGCCATAGGAAATATGGAAGAGAATGTGATTATACAATTATACACAGGGCAGGGTGTAACTTACAAGGAAAAAAGGTGAATCTAGGAGCTAGAAAGGCCTGGTTTTAGAAGGATGGACGAGGGGAGAATATCTTTAGAATAGATGGTAAGAGAGCTGGGCAGAGCAGAGCTAACATCTTATATTGAGGGGTACAAGCTGGGATGTGGTGAGTCTGAGATGGGGAGGTGGGAAGAAGCACCCACTCTGTTCTACTGTCCTCTGATCTCATTGTTCAGAGATGTTTTTCATTGTCTGAACACCACCAGAGGCCAGGAGACAAGGAAGGTCACTGATCTAGCCTTTGGAGGACAGCCTTTTGGGAGCAGGAGATGGAGGGGAGGAGGGAGCCATGCATCTGAGGAGACAAACAGGTTAAGTAGGATCCATTCCCCTTGCCTCTATATCTGCTTTCATCCTCCATGCAGCCAAATTTGTGCCCTAATACCAGGAACATACAGCTCTCCATCAGTCACCATATTGTTGATATTGATGCTACCAATTTCATCACATTCTCAGCTAAATGCTGGGCTGTTAGTAATCACCATGCTATTACCCTTCTTTTAAGGTGGTGAGGGCATGAAGGAGGAAGGAGAGAGAGAAAGTTTATTACCATAAAATGTAGCTGCTGTACTTTACTCTTGACTGATCTTCACAAGACTTACCATATAATCATAATTGTTTTTATTCAGTAGCCATTTGCTCCCTGTTGATTTGGACCAAATGATTGTGTCTCCCCTCCAAGACTGTGTGTTCAATCCTGGCCACCATGTGATGATATTAGGAAATGGGGCCTCTGAGAAGTGATTAGGATTAGGTGAGGTTCTGGGAGAGGGAAATCTTCATGAATGGTATTATTGCCATTTTAAGAATGATGAACGAGTGTATTTCAGCTCCACAATTTCTGCTGCACAATGATACAACTAGAAGTCAGCTGTCTTTCTGCAACAGGGCTCTCTATAAAACATGAGTATGCTGACACCTGGTATCAGACTTCCAGTTTCTAGAACTCTGAGAAATGCAGTTCCACTTCTAAGCTAACTGGGCTCTGGTGTTCCATTAGAGCATCCAGAACTAAGCTATACACATGGACAGAGTGCTTTACCTGGGAAAGAGACCCAAATATTCTTTTTTTGGTGGGATCTGAGTCCTTGGGTTGTTTGTTCTAATTGGGTTGTAGTATTCTTTTGACTTGGGCTATTGGGCAGGAGGGTTTTAGAGTGTCCTAGTGGACCCCTGTCTTTCAGGCATAGTCAGTTCTGTTCCTCTTGTGCAGCACAATCTAATTTCCTCCTGATAATTGAACTCAATCACCCTGGCTAGCACAATAACCTTCTTGCTCTTCTATTAATTTACAGGCACGAGCATTTCAGAAGGGCCAAAGGACAGACTCAGAATTCATCAGAATGATGACTGTGTTTCCTGGTAGAAGGCTTCCCTTGGCACTAAGGTTCCAGACCTACTACTGAGGTCAGAGTCATGTTGACAGACTACAGAATTCCTCTGGATTGTATACACAGATTGAAAAAAAACAATCACCAGGTAGAATGATGAGAGGAAATGTTGTTGCTCTTCCCTCTGCTCCCGGACCACACATTCTGGCTGTGGAGGAGATAGGCCCCATCATGGTTTGAGATACATGCCAGCATCCAGTAGGTTAGCCCCCAGCCTCACTTTGTGTGGCTCCCCAGATGTCTGCAGTAGCCGATCTTTTAGTAGTCATTCTATATTTCTATCAAGTTGGTTGGGTTGGGAAGCTAAGACTGGTAAACAACATGAATGTACTATCTTCTTTGCCTTAACAGATTCTATCCACAGGAAATCACTGGCAATAACAAAAGCATCTTGTAAATTCATGAATGGAAAACCCTCTAGGCAGGAAAGGCAACTGGTACCCCGAATATGGACATAACTAAATGGACACATGTAAACATTTTATATCATGAAAGGGATCCGTTGTAACTTCCCTGCCTCTGGTGACCTTCTGGACCCCTGGAGAACTGTGTCATATCAGGGAGTTGGTGTTGGCTTTTACTACTGGCTAGTTGGTCATTCATTAGTTGGGCAGCTTGGTAAGCTCTGGGGATGGGTGTGTGACCTTCATGGCAGTACTTACCTGGGCCCATTAAGCAAACACTGGGTGAAGGGTCATGTATCCTTTTGACTGCCAAGAGTCTCCTCAGAACTGATCCTTCTTGGGGGTGTTTTCATGCTTTATATCCACTCTGGTAGTATTACCCCTCTCCACGCATCCTTTCCACCAAGTTTTTGATTTTGTTCTTGGCTTTTCCCTCACAAGCCCTCATGATGTTAGCTCCTGACCATGATCAGCATTGATCTAGAACTCAATCGTAGTCCCTTTCTTGTCATGTGAATGATCAGATGTACTTCTCAAAGTTCTGTCTTCAAGGGAGATTTACATTAACAAATACTTTCCTGGGATGCCTGAGAAAACACAGGCAGACCCATGCGTTGCCAGGCCCAGACATTTTCCCTTCTGTCTTACCTAGTCACAGGGATTCTGTAAGACATCATAGATGGATAGAGGAAGAGACAGCAAGACATGAGTGGGTACTGTGGGGTTTCAAGCCTCCCATCTGTGCCTTCCGAATGCACTTGGCTCACCTCCGTTAGACCATTTTCCCCTTTGTGTGCAAATTGCTTTTATATTGAGTGCAAATCAATTTTATGATTTTTGCTGTACCCTGTAGAACATCAAGTGAGTATTACTCATTAAAATATCATCGGATGACCACTACTTATTTTCAAGACCTAATTGATGACAGGCATTTAAGGTTGAAGTCTTATGATGGCCCATGTTTAGTTTACCAGGGCTAAAGGACAAGCCAGGAGCTGTATTTCAACTGGTATTTACTTGCTGGAGGCTCATTTGTAGTACAGACTGGATGATTTCATGGAAAATTCTTTTCTGGAATAGGTGAGAACTGAGGCAGGCTTTGGAAGAGGGGTAGTCAGATGGGCAAGCCATGGACCAGCAAGATCAAAGAGATGCAGAATGGAAGCATGAAACTAAGTAGTCTGGTGTGAGTGGGTTGAGAAGGGGCTGCTGTAGGGCCTTGAACTCAGAGGAAGTTACTGATCTGATTTCTTCTGGGGAGAGGAGTTGTCCTACATCTCTAAGGAAATATACTTGCGTATCTTCTGGTTTCGTGCAGAGTCCTTCACCATACAATTTCGGATGCATTTTTGAATTAGAATTTTAACTGAAAATATAATTAGTTACAGATTGTATCATTTCTCATAGTAGGGTCATACTTTTTTTTCTATCACTCCTCCAATTTGCCATCTCTGAGAAAAACGTCTCTTTTCAGACCAGGTCTTCTCTCTGTACATCTAGATTATTCTTTTTCTGTTCTTCCTCAAGTGCTCAGAGGCCCTGAAGTGAGAATTGGCTTTTGTTTGGCAATTTGATTTTCATCATCCTTTTTTTTTTTTAAGAACTTCTTTATTTGTTTTATGTGCATTGATGTGAAGATGTCAGATCCCCTGGAACTAGAGTTACAGACAGTTGTGAGCTGCCATGTAGGTGCTCGGAATTGAATCCAGGTCCTCTGGATTAAGCTAGTGCTCTTAACTGCTGAACCATCTCTCTAGCCCCAATTTCCATCATTAGAATTTTGAACCTATTTGGATTCTTTGTCAAGTAACTTCCTAAAAAAAGTTGTTGCACCTCTTCAGCTCTTTGAGATATTAATGCAGACATCTCCCATCTGTTTAAAACTTTTCTATTTTCCTTTATATATATGAAGGTATCTTGCCTAAGTTACGTGATATATTCCATAGATAATGAGCCTTGTGTTTTTCTAAGTGCATGGTGTTTTTAAAACATGAGTGATACAGTTGCTAAAATATTTACAGTTTAGTCAACATACACACACTTGAAGAATGGTCAGATGGTATCAACAGACCCAAACCTGAAACTGTGTGAAAATGAGATTATCTTATACAGCGAAGCACCATCCGCTGTGAGCCCTTGCTTCCATGTTTAGAAATGAAAAGTTTTGTTCTCTGACAGGAGTAGGGCATGCTACCAAACAAAAGTGCCATCTGGGCCAGGATCCCAGAGAGAGGGGAGGCAGAACAAATGGCAGATCAAAAGTTTGGATCGGGATGATGTTCCTTTGATTTCAAAGACTGTTCCGTGCCTGGATCTGTTTGTAGATGGTGGAACATGATGACAGTGGGCCTTAGGGATGCACGGAGGAACACAGGGTCACCAGAGGAGAAGGCAAAGGTGATTGAATCTGAGAAGGAAACCTACCACTACACCAGAACTGGAATCCCTGCATAAGCACTCTGAGAAAATGCAGGTGATGTTCAGCCATGGTGTGGGAATGGTTGGAGCCCCTCGGTGCTGAGGGCTTCTTATGTTGTCCTCACAAGGGAGGAGAAGGACGAGCTATTTTGCTGTTCACCTCCATCTTACCCCCTTACGCTCTAGAGAACTGCATGACTGCAAACTGCAGAGCTGGCCAGCTCTCCTAAGGCTGTCCAGACTTCAGTTCAATCCTACAATATTACTGGAACGAGCACACTTCACATTAGAAACAAGATGTTAGTCTAAGAGCAAGAAAGAGTTCTCAGCAACATGAGTCAGGGGTTCTGTTTTCAAAACTAAATGGAGCGATGGTTAAGCATGCATCCTGTTCTTCAGGCAGCATCTAGAAATATTGAGTAAGCTTGAGTTACCAATTTTAAAATAGACGCTTGGCAAGGGAGTATCTGCAGAGTTAGTCCAGTTCTTTTAGCATCTGATGAAACATCCAGTCTTGCGACCAACAGTTCACTTAGAGGCTAGGAAATGGAAGAAGAGAAAACCAATCTTCTGTCCTAATATCCTTGTCAAGGAAAACCCAGGATTTGCCATTGTCATCTACTGACTGTGGTGTTATTATTTTTGTTTTATTCAACAGAAAGGCATTTTTTTGGGTCACTGTATCAATATTCTATTTATCTAAGTATGTTTGGAACTCTGTAGATCTCCAGGCAGCTACACCAATCAAACAGTTTTATTTTAGGTGTTTATAAGTCTCCTCATAAGGTTTAGGATGTAAAGAAAAATTAAATAACAGAATGTATCCATGACCCTACTGCAGCCAGGGTCTGTGTTGTTGTCCTTGGTTCCTGTTACCACCAAAGGCCATGGGGATGCCCTGGGTCTGGCCCACCTCCTGAGGCCATGTTTGTGTTCAAGGACCCTGTTGCCACTGGGCTGTGCATATCTGGGTGGCCTGAGCCACCACCCAGGACCATGATGATTTTTAGGCATGGGCTGCTGCCAAGAGCCATGTCTGGTCCATGGCCCTGCTGCAGCCAGGGTCTGTGTTGATGATCATGGCTCCTGTTACCATTGAAGGACATTCACATATCTGGGGTCTGGGCTGCAACCTGTGGTCTTGTTGGCATCTAAGGGACTTGCTGCTGCTGGAGATATGCTGATGTGATTAGCCTACGCTGCCACCCGGGGTCATGGTGTTGTCTAGGCCTGAGCTGCTGCCGAGGGTCCATATCCCTACAGAGCCCGGTCTGAATTGATGTCCTCAGCTCCTGTTAGTATCAAGGGCTGGGGTCTGGTCAGCTACCTGAGACCATGTTAGTGTCTGAGAGCCATACTGCCACTGGGGACATACTTATCTGGGTGACCTGAGCTGCCACGGGGGCCATGGTGATGTCTGGGTTTGAGCTGTTGCTGAGGGCCATGTCTGGGTCCATCGACCTGCTACAGCTGGCATCTGGGTTGATATCTGTGGCCCGTGCTACCACAGGGCCATAAGGACTGTGCATGCTGAAATCCGAGGGTCAGGCTGAGTTGGACCTGCCCCTCACTGGCCCTGGGAAAGCTGGCCCTGTCCCTTGATGGATCCTGCAACAAGAGAGGTGGCCTGGGAGAGCTGGCCCCGATGGCATGGATATAGGGTAGCTGGTTCTGCCCTGTGTCTGGTGGTGGCGGTGGGTGGCCCCAGCTGTGGAATGATACCTGCAGGATCTCCATGACTTGGGTCCAGTGATGATGGTGTACCAGAAACCAGAAGCCTTGACTGAGACCAGTGCCTCATTGCAATGAACATTTGCAAGTAAAGTGGACAAGACAAAAGGATGTACCATGTGACACACTGAGGCTCCCAATGCCGCTGAAATGAATGCAGAGGTGTTGGAGAGGCAGCAAAGATGGAGCAGCAAAGTGAGTTTTTAAAAGTATTTTTTGGGGGTGGGTGCTGCATTGGTGAAGGGCAGATATGGAGGGATTGGGAAATGAGTAGAATTGGTGTATGATGTGAAATTCCCAAAGAATCAATAAAGAAATAATGTTAAAAAATAACAGAATATAAATTGTCAGAACTTCAAGAATGAACAAAGGGAAACTTGCTGTTATCTATAGCTTCCATATGCCGAATACATTTGATATTCTCTTGCTTTCTTTGTGTGTGTGTTTGTGGTGACTCAGAAGAGTAGAATGGGTCTTGCTGTAAAGTGCAGGCTAGCCTTGAACACCTGGACCTTGTACCTCTGCTTCCAGATTATTGGGATCACAGAGTGCACTACTATGGCCATCTCAGAGTCTTAAAAAAAATCTTTTTGGACAACTTCAGGTATTTTTGAGCATTTTAGAAGTAAGAAGAAAGAAATTCTTCTTTTTAAAAATTATTATGATTATTTTGTTTTAGGTGTATGAGTGTATGAATTTGTGTGTGTGTATGTGTGCATGTATGTTTGAATGTATGGTTACAACTCCATGCCTGTCCCTCCTAGAACTCCCCATCACCATCTACTCACTGGTAAGGGACTCTCTGAGATTCCAGCTCCCAGGCTGTCTTGGTAGAGGTCCATAGGAAAGATCTTTGGAGTGAAGACAAACTCCCTCTGTGTCACAGCTGGTGCTGTGGCTACCCAGCTGGTCCGTTTTCATTCTTACCTTTTCCCATGTCACTTAGCAGCCAGAGTGAAAACACATAAATTCGATCACATTAGCTCTTTCTCTAAAATCTTCCCCAAACTTCCTGTCCTACTGGGAATAAAGTCCGAACTCGACTTTTGCTTACAAAATGGTACAACCTGGATTGCACTTCCCCGAACTCCCAAAGCTCTCCTCTTCCCCACTGTATTGGGTTTTTATTTTTCACTTTTATTTGTGTTTATAGTACCTGAAACATGTCAGTTTCACATCTGCCCTGGAACTTTGCTTTTGCGCTCCTGTTTAGAACAGTCTTTACTCTGATTTCAATGACTAGCTTCCTTTCTTACGTTTTTGGTCACGTGTCTGTTGTACATGATCATGGATTTTATAAAGACATTTTCATACAAGTGTGTCATGTGCTATGACTATACTCACCTCCTTTGTCCCTCCCCCCCTTAACTTCCCTGCTAGCTTCCTCCTCCCTTCCTCCCACTTCTACTTTCAGCCATATGGATGATTTTATAAATTTATATAAAATCTGGGACCAATGAGTGAGAGAAATCTACTGATCTGTCTGAGTTTGGCTATTTTGCTTAACAAGGCGATCTCTATTTGCACCCATTTTTCTACAAATGACATAATTTTATTCTTCTTTCTAACTGAATAAGCTTCAGGGTGTGTGTGTGTGTGTATATATATATATATATATATATATATATATATATATATATATATATATTCAGATACACAGTCTCTTTATCTGCCCACCTGTTGATGGCCACATACCTTGATCTTATAATGCTTACACATAGTGATGAATAGTGGTAGGGATTTCAGAAAAGGAAGCTCTTATTCATTCCTGATGGGAGTGTAAACAGGTCCAACCACTATCCAACCACTATGGATATCAGTATGGAGGTTCCTCAAGAAACTACACGTAGAACCTCCATGTGAGCCGACTATGCCACTCATGGGTGTATACCCTGGAAAGTTTTAATAAGCATGCCACAAACATCTTTAGGTTTCTTGCCGCTTTCTTTTGTAAGGTTCATATGTTGGCTGAAGTGAGAATCCTTCCATACTGTCAGAGAAGCCACTCTGCCATCTGTTCTTCTGTCACCCTCTTACCAATCTGTGCACAGCATCTAACTGTCTTTGAGATTTTCCATGTTATTCTTTTACATTGATTTTATTATTTTTGAGGAAATCATACTGTATTTACATCATTTCCATCTCACCCTCTCCCCACTTCAACTCTTCCAGTGTCCCCTCACATTCTTTCTCAATAGTAAACCATTAAAGAAAAAGAGAAAGAAATTATTTATTCATGTTCTGATTGTATTGTCAGCAGTACAACCTGAAGATAGTCGAAACCTGGCCGAGAAGTACCCTCACTCAAGGATTCCACTTTGGTCCTGGACTCACCCCTGCCCCGACATCAAGGCATCCATGATGTAGAAGGATGAGTTTCCCTTCTCCAGAGCCTGCTCTACTTCCTCCCCAAGTATTGATTAACCTAGGAGCAACTGATATCTTAGAATTCCCAGTGTTAATTGCACTGAGGTAGCCTTAGGTAGCGGCATGGCCCACATTCCTAGGAACATTTTTTTTTCCATGAGTGAACTGACCTGTCTGTGTATACATTCTAAGGGCTGAGGGGTAGCTGTCTGGGGTGTTTGCAGGAGATGTGGATGGACTTGGATCCAGTAGGGAGAGCATATGTACTCAGGACCACTAGTGATGTGGTCAGAGTTGGGAATATAAGTGAAAGAGGGTTATGAGTTAAGACCTGGATTCTGGCAGTCAGAGGGACTTGAGGATTCTGAATTAAAGCTATCTTTCTAGGCTATTATGAAGGAATATTTGCTAAGGAAAGAGAAGAAAAGTTTCATGTTGCTTTGACGGTGCTGGGGACTGAACTCGTGTTCTTTTGCATGGTAGATAAGTACTCTATCAGTGTGCTACATCTTTCACCCAAGAAAGTTTTTAGGTAAGAGTTTGCCAGTTGCTATCATTTGAATTACTACTTAACTGCTTAGAGCATAGGCTTACATTTGTACTCTTTCTGAGTTCTCAAAATGTAAAGGCTAGACCTGAGCATCTTTATCTTGCTCGCATCCATGAGTGTTGCCTGTTGTTTGCCTTGAGCTAGTACTCAAACCTAGAAAATTACCCCCACATAATGGGTGAACAACAAGTATTTATGGAATGAAAATAATGGGTGAACAACAGTATTTATGGAATGAAAACTAGAATCCTCTCCTTACCTCCTCTCTTGAAGAGAGTTTTCCTCTGGGACTTACTTTTCTTGAAGATTAATGTTGTTCCTCTTGCTTTATTATTATTATTATTATTATTATTTTTTTTTTCTTTCGAGACAGGGTTTCTCTGTGTAGCTTTGCGCCTCTCCTGGAACTCACTTGGTAGCCCAGGCTGGCCTCGAACTCACAGAGATCCGCCTGGCTCTGCCTCCCGAGTGCTGGGATTAAAGGCGTGCGCCACCACCGCCCAGCTTATTATTATTATTTTTTTTTTTTTTTTTACGAGCATTTGCTTGGTGTGTCCTTGATTTTCAGTCCTGAGATTTTTTTTTACATCTTTTTATTATCAACAACATGTGGTTAGATTAAAAAAATAGTCTCTGCATTTTAATAAACTACTTAAAACGTTCACATTTTAAAATTATAAACATAGTTTTTCTTTTGTAACATTGGAAGCTGAATCCAGGGTCTTGTATATGTTCTACCAAAGAGCTACTGAGCCCTATATTCACATTTATTATGAATACTTATGTGTTATATTTATTATGGCAATCATAATTTTTACTTCTCTTTTGCCTTCCCCAGTCTCTACTTTGAGCCCCATTCCTGACTTCTGGCTGAAGACTGAATTTCCTAGGCTTTTCCCACAGCCATTGATGTTTGTGTCCATAGAGTTAAACCAACATGTGAAATCAGCTTACCTCGATGTACTTCGTTATTGGAATTAAGTCAGTTTTGATTCTTGGCCTCTTTCCCCAGGTTTCCAGCAGTCCTCAACTCATCGGGTCTCTAGCTGCTGTCATCTATGTCAAAACACTGTGGAACTGACATCGTTTTTTGTTGTTGGCTTTGAATCAGCACTTAGAGTTAATGGTAAGAATTTCCACTTCTCTGCCAGCGTTTTGGTTAAAATATTTTTTTTCTTTTTCTTTAATTAGTTTTTTTTGTTTGTTTTCATTCAGTTTGGTCAGGGCTGGTTTCATTCTAAAGCCAGAGTAGAAAAGGTCTTAAGCTCTCGTGTGTCTGAAATGTCTCTGTGTCTTAAGCACACTGTGAATGAGCGCCTATGGGATTTTAAAACCATGGTCATGACGGCCTCATTGTATTTTAGAATCTATAATCACCCATGAGGGTATGAGTGAGGTTTGATTTTCACTCCCAGCCACTGAACTTCGTCGTGCTGTTTTGAGGAACCTCTCTGTTTCCATCATACTGGACATGTGTTGAGTGCATCGCCATGGGTAGTTTTGTTTTTTTCCTCTGGATATTTCTCCTCCACCTCCTCTTCTTTTTCCTCTTCCTCCTTTCTGTGAATATGTCCCTCTTTTTGCAATCCTTACTAGGCAGATGTAGGATCTTCAAAATATTTTTGTATTTGCCACTTTTGGGCTGTGTCCCAGGAGAATTGTCCAGGCATGACATCCAGATAAGGAATTACCCCTCAGTCATTTTTATTTGTTAACCAACACACTTACTGCATTTTTTTTTCATGGCTGATGTTCTGCTTCCAAGATCTCCAGTTGTTGTTCTTAATAACTTGTTTTAATCATAGGAGCCATTATCCTTTCTTATTCTTCTGAGGGTAACTGTATGCATCAAGCAGGCTTTGAAATCTGATTTGTTAGCCGGGCGGTGGTGGCGCACGCCTTTAATCCCAGCACTTGGGAGGCAGAGCCAGGCGGATCTCTGTGAGTTCGAGGCCAGCCTGGGCTACCAAGTGAGTTCCAGGACAGGCGCAAAGCTACACAGAGAAACCCTGTCTCGAAAAACAAAACAAAACAAATCTGATTTGTTCCATTACATTTGATTCTTCAAATGATCATGTTACGGTGTGAATGGGAAACGTTCTCCAGAGGCTCACGTGTCTGAACACTAGGTTCACAAAGAGTGGTACTGCTCGGGAAGTGTGTGGAGCCTTTAGGGGATGGAGTCTTGCGGGATGAAGTGGGTACTGGGGAATGGGCCTTGTGGTTTTATAACTTGGCCACACTTTCAGTTTTCTCTGATTTCTGACTGCAGATGCAATGTGACCAGCTTCCTTCTGCTTTTGCCCCCACGCATACCATCCTTACCATGATGGATTGCATCCCTTCCATCTCTATCTTGCCAAGTATTTACTCTCAGCAGCGGGGAACAGAACTAGTGCAGCTGGTTTGTATTGGTGAAATTATTCAGGCCACTCCATGTAGTTAAAAGGGAGGTTTATTTTGTGGGGTAACTTACAAGTAAAGGGATAGTTTACAGGGTCTGGGAGAGGTGAAGTGCAGTCCGGCGTGTTCTCTGGAGAACTCTGCTCGGTCTACTTCCAGCGTCCTGGGTCCAGGAAGCAAGAGGGCCAGCCCATCCGGATCTTGGGTCTTCAGGGCCCTCCCTTGGCCCCGCCTTGTAGGCGTGACAGTTACCGAAGCCTCAATGGGGGTTGGAACTTGCAGATCAAAGCTGGAATGGCTACCCACTACAGGTTTGTGCATATTGTAAGGACAGACCTTCTTCAGTGCCTCATTTCAACTTACATGTTTGCTAGGTTTGGCTATGTGCTCACCTGGAACCTGAGCTCTTGTCCTGGTCTCTACCTCATCTGCTTACGCGCTGTTTCCAGGCTTCCAGGCTGTGCTGTGGACTGTCATCTTTCTGGAGACAGAGGCTTCCCTTTCACCCAGACACCAGCGAATATGGTCTTAAGTTTGAATTCAGGACACACAATGGTTGTGCATTGTTCTGTCTCGGGGCACAAGCCCCTGTTGGATCTGTTGTCGTACCAGAAGGGGAGGGACAAAGGGCTCAGAATTCTCCCATGCCACCACCTTGACCTGACCAGCCTAGGGCCTCTCTTGTTCTTTCCTTTTCTATCTCTCAGCATGGAACCCAAAGAATTTTACCCTCTCTATCAGTCCTCTCTTACATCTGAGTTGACTATTCTTCTTCTTTTTTTAAAATAACATCACTTGCCTTTAATTTTTTTTTTTTTACACATTTCTGTAATAGCTGGTTATTGAGGGCATCAAGCCTTAATTTTTAATGCTATTTCAAATTTTTTTGTCTTATTTGTGGAGATTTGAGATGGGCAATTTTAGTTTGCAGACTTGATCTCATCTCCTAATGAACTGTTACAAAGCATATTCAAGTAGTTTAAAGGAAGGCTCTCAGTTCATCTGGCAAGTTGTATTTGTTCCAATCATAGATGCAAGTGGAAACTCGTGCTATAGCAACACCCAGGCTACTGCTGCTGGCTTGTGCGTTAGTGTGTGTGACCCTTCACGGCCTGTGATATACAACTTATAAGATGGGAAAATGGAAACTCGGAGAGGTGATTTACTTTAGTCCCACAGATAGCAGGAGACAGCAAGGATCTATGTCTCTGCCCTACCATGACAGCAGCAGCCTTTCATCAAACGACATAAGGTAATAATGAGCAATGTCTTCACTGTGGGATATCAGCAAAATATATCCAGCACTCCCAGCAAATAATGAAACCAGTAACTACTGATTAAGATGGATACATTGGCAACAAATCATTGAGCTGACTGGGTTTTTCAATTTCATTTTGTTGCCTTGTCAATAGGATTTATTGTAAGAGCAATTTGTGAAGCGTTAGTGTATGTTTTCAGTGGGCTGTATGCATAAATGGCACGCACATACTGGTAAACATTCCACAGTGTTGGCAAGCTGCAGGTTCTATTTTGAATTGACTTTTCTTGTAGCTTTCGCTGAGGTTTATATAAGCAGTAATTACTAAAATCAAATAATCGCCTCTGAAGGTGAACCTTGCTGCCCGTTAAGGAGAATCACGTTCAGTATGGGGCATGCTGCGATTGTTTGTTAGAGTTACTTACAAAAACATTTCCCAGAAATTATGATATGTGGAATTCAAGGCCAATAAATGCACAGAGTAGAGACGATTTAAGCTGTTGTAAAAATCTCTGTTATTTCGTGTAAGAAGTGTTTTTGGAAAATCTACCATAATAAACAGTTGGAAAACTGAAAGAGGTACAGAGAAATAAAAAATATTTTGAATCTTAGCTGGGAAGTTTTAAACACATAAGTTCCAGCGGACTTAAAAATAAAAAAGTGTTGTCAGAATGCCATGAGATGTTTTGGAAAAGGCAGGCAGCATGGCGGTTGTTCAACGTGCAACGGAAGCAGCATTTCCTAGTGTAAATGCCCTGTGATACGTACTGTCCTAACAACCTGATAAACCCATAACTTTAAAAGTCCCAAGTCAAAAATACATTGGCTGTGCCAAACCTGCAAACACCATAGCTTCACTTGGCCTCCTCTAAATAAGCTTCGAACGCTTACAGTAGCCCACAGTTGAGCAAAAGCACGTCCCACAAAGCCTGCTTCATACTAAAGTAGTGAAGATCTTGTGTAATTTACTGAATGGTGTATTAAGATGAAGAGCAGAACACAGTCCTTATCCTTCTGAGCCAAAGTCATCATAAGCTATAAAGCAGAACAGGTAGTTTGTATCATCACAAAAATAGCAAAACTCTGAAGTCAAACCATCGTAAGTAGAGACCATATGCACTGGCCTTCACAGGCTGAACACCATGCTTCTCCATTACCTTGGCATAGAGTGGGGTGCTGTACGGCCTACCTCACAAGGTCACAAGGGAACAACAAATTGTTTGGTGTTCACGTCTGGTAAATCATTGTTTAAGTTTCTTACAGGCAGGAAACCCAAACCCCTTCCTAGTCACCCCCACCCCAGGTCAGTGCAGGTAGTCAATGCCAGGCAGCAGACCACGGGAAAACAGTCTGAAGAGCCAACTCAGAGGGACTGCTCTGGTCCAGTGATATGGGAATCACTCATGCAGATGACGTTTTTGTTGTTTATTCTTTATAGTACTTGGAGCTGAGCTCATGGCTTCATGTGTGCTAGGAAGGCCCTCCACTGTACTGTGGGGCTACCTCCCTACCTCATCCAGATGACTTTGTGAGTAAAATTCCAAGTTCTAAGTGGTAGATATGACTTCCAGGTACCTTTTGTATATTGTGAGAAACGGTTCCTATGATAGATTTTTCCTCCCTGGTGAAGAGGCGGGCTCAAACTCCAGACCCTTGTGTAACTAGGACACAAGGATGCCACCCAGATGCTGCCACTTAGATACTCCTATGCAAATCTGCCGTTTATCCTTGAAGATGGAGAAAACGTGCTGGGAACAGAGCTGCCACTTTTGATGGCTATATTGGCTATACCAGCATTTTCTTGCATGTGTGGTAAGGTGAGGCTTTCCTCATCTGGCCAGCTGTGTGGTTGCAAATTGGGCCTTGTTTTTCAAAAGTAAGCTTTGTATCTGGTTTCCAGTTTTCCAAGAAATTTATAGCACCCTAGTATCTTTTTATTAAGCAACATTTCCAATAGCTTAGTGAATTAGCTAATTAATATTTAACTACTTTACTTTTGCTGTCCACAACTAAGAGAAATGAGAGCTTCCTTCTCATGCCTTTGTTTTAGTGCTCAGTATTGAGCCCCTGAACTTATACTACATAGCTACACCCCACGTTTCCACTGTCCACTCTTGGTAGATTCATAATCTGCTGTGGTTGAGCTCTTTGGTATGGCTCATTTTCGAAGAATACTTTCTATTTCTTCATATAAATTAATGGAGAATTCAAGGCTGAGTTAACCCACCTACCCAGTCACCAAATATTATCAGGTATCTTCAAAGTGTAAAAACTGCATTAGGATCCAAGGGATAAAGAAGATGATTCCTGCCGGGCGGTGGTGGCGCACGCCTTTAATCCCAGCACTCGGGAGGCAGAGCCAGGCGGATCTCTGTGAGTTCGAGGCCAGCCTGGGCTACCAAGTGAGTTCCAGGAAAAGGCGCAAAGCTACACAGAGAAACCCTGTCTCGAAAAAACCAAAAAAAAAAAAAAAAAAAAAAAAAGAAGATGATTCCTGTCTCCAGGGACTTGAAATCTTGTAGCCAAGCACTAGCATATAAATTAAATGTGCTGTGACAGAGAGATGAACCAGATTTGACCTCTGAGTGTGATTATAATTGACAAAATGCTGGCAGGCATTCCTGGCCAGCTGGCAGGACTTGAGAATAAAACAGCTATGGATAATTTATATTAGAGTGACTTGACATAGGAAAGGAATTTTCTTTTTCTTCCTTTCCTTTCTATTTTGAGAGGATCTCACTATATAACCCAGATTGAGACTCAAACTCATCATTCCTCTACCTTGGCCATGGGGGTGTTGAGATTATTAGTATGCACCACCATGCTCCGCTGATGAGAATTTTCTTCAAAATAGGTAGGGAAATAAGGAAAGTCCACGTTACTGACTGACTCTTTGGCCTGAAGCTCACTGCATAGAACAGTTGGGCCTCACAGAGATCTGCCTACCTCTGCTTCCCAAGTGCTGGGGTTAAAGTTGGGCAACACCACCCCAGTACAACTGCTTTCTTGTTTTGCTTGCCATGTTTTGGCAACTGTTATGGACACTAGAATGTTTTATTTATATATCATTTGATACTGGAGGTGTGCCCAGGCTTAGAGAGGACTGATACTCATTTAATATTATTAATAATGACTTGACTGAAGATAAAAGAGTTACAGAAAACAAATTCAGGCTCCATAGTATTTGTTGGCTGCCTGCAGCCCATCAGAAAGCAGGCCACAGGTTTTCTGACTATTGCTTCAACCCAACCTCTCTTCCTCCCTACCTGTGCACAGGCTTTTTGAACTGCAAATCGAAGAGGGTGGAATTCAATTAGTGTGAGCCCAAGGACTGTCGAGGTTCATATTTTTAAATAAGATTCTGTTTAAAAGTATTTTACACTTATTTATTATGTGTGTGTGCGTGTGTCATGGTGCACGTGTGGAGGTCAGAGGATAACTTAGAGGAGTCAGTTCTCTCCTTCTACCAAGTGGGTGGCGGAGCTCCAACTCAGGTCATCAGATCTGGTGGCAGTTGCCTTTATCAGCTAATTCATCTTGTTGCCCAAGGAATAGCTTTTTTGGGGGATGGGGGATAAGGTCTCACACATCCCAGTCTATCTTTGAACTCTCTATGTAGCTGAGGTTGACTTTGAACTTATGATCTTCTGTTTCTATCTCTTGAATGCTAAGATTACAGGCGTGTATCACCAAGCCATGAACTTAGACAAGATTCTCTTTTTAATTAAGAATTTTTTTAGCCGGGCGGTGGTGGCGCATGCCTTTAATCCCAGCACTTGGGAGGCAGAGCCAGGCGGATCTCTGTGAGTTCGAGGCCAGCCTGGGCTACCAAGTGAGTTCCAGGAAAAGGCGCAAAGCTACACAGAGAAACCCTGTCTCAAAAAAAAAAAAAAAACAAAAAAACAAACAAAAAAAAAAAAAAGAATTTTTTTTATTCATTTTACATACCAACCACAGATCCCCCTATCTTCCCTCCTTCTGCCCCCCACCCCCCAGCCTTCCCTCCCAACCCACCCTTCATTTCCTCCTCTGAAAAGGTAAGGCCTCCCATGGGGAGTCAGCAAAGCCTGGTAGATTCTTGAGAATTTGTGGTTTTATGCTGACACTGTTTGCCTTGTTGGTTTTAGTTTTTGGTGCTGTTCACTACAGAAGCAGTTGAAATAATAAGATAAAACAAAACCATGACATTGAAATTGGACAAGGTAAACCAACCAACAGAAAAGAGCTCTAAGAGAAGTTACAAGAATCAGAGACCTACTTGTTCATATTTTCAGGAATCCTGTAGAAACACTAAACTGAAAGCCATAATATATACTCCAAGGACCTGGTGCAGAATTGTGTAGGCCCTGTGCAAGCTGCTTCAGTCTCTGTGAGTTCATATGAGTTTTGCTTAGTTGATTTACAAGGCATTGGTCTCCTTGTGTTCTCCATCACCTCTGGCTGTTATATTTTCTTCCTTCTCTCCCATGGGGGTTCCTTGAGCTCTAAGGGGAGGGATTTGATGGAGACATCCCATTTAGGGATGTGTGTTTCAAGGGTTAGCATTTAGACATTACCTGGCCTGCCCCTTGGGGACCTGGCAGGATGCGCTTGCTAACATTCAGGCAAATACCTGGACAGCCCAGGTCCTATGGCTGTAGGCTGTGCACATATGCTGCGTGGATGTGTAGTCTCTATACCCATGTGCTAAATCCCCTTATTAAAGGCACCCCTCCCCCTTCTTCTCTTCCTCTCCTTTCACACATGTCTGTACCTCCTCTCTTCCCCCTTTCCCGTCTCTTCTCTCTTCCTCTCTTCTTCTCTTATCTCCAGAGGCACACTCTGCATCCCTTCTTCCCTTCCCTTAGTAAAATCCTCTACATAAGCACTGTCTGCATGGTGTGATTGACTTTCTACTGTGACCCTTGGCTCCCACCCATCAAGACCACACCATGCTGTTTTTAAAAACAACACCAAGGCCTCACCCTCTGCATAATGTGTGGCTATGGGTCTCTGTGTTTGTTCTTATCTGCTGCTGGGGAAACCTCCTTTGATGATGACTGAATAAGGCACTCATCTATGAGTATAATAGAATACCACTAGGAGTCATTTCATTGTTACCTTATTTATTATTTATTTATTTATTTATTTTAGTTTTTTGAGACAGGGTTTCTCTGTGTAGCTTTGCGCCTTTCCTGGATCTCGCTCTGTAGACCAGGCTGGCCTCAAACTCACAAAGACCGCCTGCCTCTGCCTACTGAGTGCTGGGATTAAAGGTGTGCGCCACCACCGCCCAGCCACCTTTTTATTTTTTTAAAGAACACTATTATTTGATTTTTACCCTAGGTCTCTGGGCTATCTACTCCCTGGTTCTTAGTCACCCAACCAGTTTTGGGTATGGGTTCTATTTCATGGAGTGGGCCTTAAGTCCAATCAGACATTGGTTGGTTATTCCCACAAGCTTTGTGCCACCATTGCCGTAGCATATTTTTGAGGCAGGAAGATTGTAGATGAAAGACTTTGTGGACGGGTTGGTGTTTGTGTTTCTCTTTTGATAGTCTGCAGAGCACCTTCCCATACCAGACACTGGAATGTAGAGGTGAAGGCTCTATGTAGGCACCAGCTTGCCTTCTCTGGGTTTAATGAGCTGTGTGGGTGTTGTCTTCAGCAATGGGGCCTTGTTGCCAGTTTGTGGAGAGCAACTTATTGTCTTGACAGCAATTTTCATCCTTTGGGGATTTCCATGGACCCCTTTGGCCAATAACTCAATTTGATGCAACCTAATCTCAGTACTGGAAACTTTGTTTGGTGACAGGAGATGGCCAGATGGGACTCTGTCTCCCTCATTATTTGAAGACTTCATTAGGATCATGTCTTAGTTAGGGTTTTCATTGCTGTAAAGAGACAGCATGACCACGGCAACTCTGATAAGGAAAACATTTAATTGAGGGAGCTGGCTTACAGTTTCAGAGGTTCAGTCCATTATCATCATGGCAGGGAGCATGGTGGCATGCAGGCAGATGTGGTGCTGGAGGAACAGCTGAGAGTCCTACATCTTGGATGCAGCAGGATGTCAACTAACTGACACTTTGTGAAGCTTAAGTAAAAGACCTCAAAGCCCACCCCCACAGTGACATACTTCCTCCAACAAGGCCCTTCCCACTCCAACAAAGCCACACCTTCTTTTTTTTTTTTTTTTGTGGTTTTTCGAGACAGGGTTTCTCTGTGTAGCTTTGCGCCTTTCCTGGAACTCACTTGGTAGTCCAGGCTGGCCTCGAACTCACAGAGATTCAACTGGCTCTGCCTCCCGATTGCTGGAATTAAAGGTGTGAGCCACCACCGCCTGGCAAGCCACACCTTCTAATAGTGCCACTCCCCATGAGATTATGGGGGCTAATTACATTCCAGCTACCACAGATCACCTTCACATTTTAGGAAGTTTCCACTGCATGATATTTCCATGCCATTCCTCAAATTCCCCTCAATTCTAGCTGTCTCCCTTGTATTCCCTTCCTTGATCTCTTCTCCCCTCTCTCTCCCCAACTGATTCTCCTGCTCCTGTCTCTCCTACCCACGACCACCCATAAAATCTATTCTATTTCCCCCTACCAGTGAGATCCATGTGTCTCCTCTAGTTACTTCCTCTGTACTGTTGGGGATCTCCCCTGGAGCTGCCCTCTCCAAACCACCTCTGAGAAAGCCTACCCAGCAGCGGCTCCAGCCTCGGAGGGTATTTAAGGTCTGGCCCAGGACTTCCCTCATGATTTTCCCTCATGGTTTTTCCTCTTCCCCTGATTAAACCTGGACTTATTAATTTTGCCTGATCTGATTTACTGCGTCGGCAGAGAAACTTAATATTAGGATACAGAAACTTTCATATACCTAACCTCTCTGGGCCTACAGATTGCAACTTGGTTATAATTTATTTAATGGCTAATATCTACATGTAAGTGAATACATACCATATTTATCTTCCTGAGTGTAGCTAGAGTTTTCCTGCCTGGTCCACAGTCAGGATAAATCTCTGCCACCCGCCAGTCCCACAGCTACTCAGACCCAACCAAATAAACACAGAGACTTATATTGTTTACAAACTGTATGGCCGTGGCAGGCTTCTTGTTAACTGTTCTTACAGCTTAAATTAATCCATTTCTATTAATCTATACCTTGCCACATGGCTCGTGGCTTACCGGCATCTTCACATGCGGCTTGTCATCGTGGCGGCTGGCAGTGTCTCTCCCCCCCCAGCTTCCTGTTCTCTCAATTTTCCTCTCTGTTAGTCCCGCCTATACTTCCTGCCTGGCCACTGCCAATCAGTGATTTATTCATTGACCAATCAGCAACACATTTGACATACAGACCATCCCACAGCACCTCCCCTTTTCTTTTCTTAAAAAGGAAGGTTTTAACCTTTACACATCTCCAAAGTCAGCTTGGTATATTTGGGAATTTGGGCGTAGCTTCTCTTACTACTTCCTGCTGGAGGGGGACGCTGTATCTTCTGGGGAAACAAAGAAAATTTTAGGATCATGGAGTAGTCCGTGAGGCTGTATTGTCTGAGCCAGTTGCCTTGAAACCATTTTGGATGTTGGATCATCTGGGCCTTGGTGTCACCTTTCAGGGGGTCTTGGCTGGTCAAACCTGATGTATCTTAATCTGAAACAAATCCATAGCCTCTGGCTTTCTGTGGGAACAAAAGCAGAATCTCCTTTCCAAAGCAACATATCCTTATATCTAAATTTTGAAGTCAAGGTACCTTTAAAATATACATTTTGGCATAACTCAACAGCTTTTACAATGAAATGTTTTTCTGGAGTTAAAAATCCCAAAGACAACACAATCCAGATTCTCTGTGTAATATTCATCTTTACGTGGCTTATTTTTTATATTTATTTTACTGTCTCTTTAAAGACTTTATTTTTTAAAACCATGTATTTGTTTCTATACTGTATATATCACCTTTTTTTGTCTCTTTTAAGCCTACGTATATTTTACACACATTTTAAACTATTACATCTGAATCTGTCTTATTGTGAGTCTATTGCTTTAAGCTGCAGCAGCTGTGGCTGCTGGCTCCGCCCACCTCAGTTTCCCAACATGGCGGCGGTATTACCACCAGCTCTGGGAGCTATCGTGGGTCTCTATGCTTTTATCCAAGCAGCGTGTAGCCCAAAATACTCTTTTTTTTTGTTTTGTTTTGTGCTAGCAAAGTCTAAATCCACCATGTAGCTTAATGTGCCACTTGCAGAGGCCTCATTCCCGCCATACTGCAGGTCGAGTGCGCACGCCAGCAACCCGCCAGTAGCTCAAACCGGCAGCTGCCGCTCATTTGAGAGAGACAATTAGGAAGCTGTTTGTAGCTCCGTTTTAGAATCTTTTTTCTCAGGTTTTAGGTGGAAACTCTTGCCACCACGTTGGATGCCATTTGTAGCTAGAGTTTTTCTGCCTGGCCCACAGTCAGGACAAATCTCTGCCACCTGCCAGTCCCAAGCCGCTTAAACCCGATCAAATAAACACAGAGACTTATATTGGTTACAAACTGTATGGCCGTGGCAGGCTTCTTGTTAACTGTTCTTACAGCTTAAATTAAACCATTTCTATTAATCTATACCTTGCCACATGGCTCGTGGCTTACCGGCATCTTCACATGCGGCTTGTCATCGTGGCGGCTGGCAGTGTCTCCCCCCCCCAGCTTCCTGTTCTCTCAATTTTTCCTCTCTGTTAGTCCCGCCTATACTTCCTGCCTGGCCACTGCCAATCAGTGATTTATTCATTGACCAATCAGCAACACATTTGACATACAGACCATCCCACAGCACCTGAGTCTGGATTACTCACTCAGGATGATTTTTTTTTCTAGTTTCATCCATTTGCCTGCATGTCATTTCATGCATTTCATTTTGTCATTTCATGATGTCATTTTTTAAAAGAACTAAGTAATACTCCATTGTGTAAATGTATCACATTTTTTAAAATCCATGCTTCTGTTGAGGGACATCTAGGTTGTGTCCAGTTTCTGGCTACTATGAACAAGAATGAGCATGGTTGAGCAAGTGTTCTTTGGTAGAATGAAGTGTCCTTCAGGTATATGCTCAAGAGTGGTATAGCTGGATCTTGAGGTAACTTGATTCCCAACTTTTTGAGGAACTGCAATACTGACTTCCATAATGGCCGTACAAGTTTTCACTCTGTCTTAGTCAATGTTCTATTGTTGTGAAGAAATATCATGACCACAACCACAGCAACTCTTGTAAATATAAGCATTTAATTAAGGACTGTTAACAGTTTTGGAGGTTTAGTCCACTATCAGGATGGCAGGAAGCATGGTGGCATGTGGGCAGATAGTGCTGGAGTAGTAGCTGTGAGTTCTACATCTGGATCTGTAGGTACTAGAAAGGAGAGAGAGCCACTGGGCCTGACTTGGGTTTCTGAAAGCCTCCAAGTCTACCCCTAGTGACATACTTCCTTCAGCAAGACCACATCTACTCTGACCAGGCCAACTATTCTAATTCCTCTTGGGTAGCACCACTCCCTAATGATCAATCATTCAAATATATGAGCCTATGGGGGCCATTATTATTCAAACTACCACGTACTACCATCAACAATGAATGAGTGTTCTCCTTACTCCACATCCTTGCCAGCATGAGCTGTTACTTGTTTTATTGATCTTAGCCATTCTGACAGGTATAAGATGGAATCTCAAAGTAGTTTTGATTTGTGTTTCCCTGATGGCTAAGATATTGAGCATTTCTTTAAGTATTTCTCAGTCATTTGAGTTTCTTTTATTGAGAATTCTCTGTTTAGATCTGTACCCCGTTTTTAAATCGTATTATTTGGTTTTTGGTATTTAGTTTCTTGAGTTCTTTATGTATTTTGGATATTAGTCCTCTATCAGATGTAGGGTTAGTTAAAATCTTTTCCCATTCTTTGTTCTGTACATTTAATGTTTTTATTATTATGTGCTGAGGGATCTTTCTTTTCTGGTCCAGTTTATTTAGTGTTCTGTATGTTTCTTGTACCTTGACAGCTAGTTCCTTCCTTAGGTTAGGAAATTTTTCTTCTATGACTTTTTTGAAAATATTTTCTGTGCCTTTGACCTGGGTTTCTTCTCCTTCTTCTATTCCTATTATTCTTAGATTTGGTCTTTTCATAGTGTCCTATATTTCCTGGATGTTTTGTGTCAGGAATTGTCTTAGATAGAACATTTTTTTTGACTGATGTATCTATTTCTTCTATTGTATATTCAACACCTGAGATTCTCTCTTCAATCTTTCATATTCTGTTGGTGAAGCTTGCCTCTGTAGTTTATTTGGATTCTAAATTTTTCACTTCTGGAATTCCCTCAGTTTGGGTTTTCTTTATTGATTCTATTTCCTCTTTCAGGTCTTGAACAGCTTTATTTGTTTACACCCACTATTTGTTTGTATTTGCCTGGATTTCTTTAAGGGATTCATTAATTTCCTCTTTAAAGACCTCTATCATCTTCATACAGGTCATTTTAGTGTCTTTTTCTTGTGCTTCAGCTATACTGGAATAGTCAGGATCTCCTGTGGTAGGGTTGTTTGGCTCATTTGGAGACATATTGCTCTGGCTGTTGATTGCGTTTTTATGCTGCTTTCTAGGCATCTGGCTTTGCGGCGATTATAGGTCTAGGTGTTTATTTCAGGTTTTGTCTTTGTTGAGTGGGCATTTTGTTCCTTGGTTTCTGTTTCTTCTGTTTCCCTGGTTTGCTTAGCTAGTGTGTTCTCAGGGAACCCTGCTGGTATTAGAGGACAGGATAATGGGATGAATTTGTGGAAGGAAGGTTGTAGGAGAATGTCTTTGTGATCCATTAGGGGATGGGGTAAGAGAGGAAAGGGAGCCCACAGCAGGTGTTCTGCTACAGAGCTGGGGATGAGACTGGGGGATTGGGACTGGAAGAGTAAAAGGAGATGTGAAGGTCTGCAGTCAGCACACAACAGAAAACTCATAAAAACAAAATTGAAAACCATACTATATAAGGAAAAGATTTGAAAGGTAAAACAAACAAACAAACAAATAAAAAAAAGTAAAACAAAAAGCCTGCTCAGACAAAGCATTATGAGACAAAGTCCTCCAAGAATACTATTGAGTTAGTTTTGTGATGTCCATCTACTACCGGGCATGGAGCCTGCCCTTAAGAGTGATTTGTATATCCAGTAAGAGTCTATTGAAGAAAATTAGTTTTCCTTTGTGGGAAGTTATCAATTAGTGATAGCTTCTGGGTGTCACCTTCCCTCTCAGCACTGGGGTCCCATCTGACTTAGACATTGAAGAGCCTGTGCATGCTGCTCCAGTTTCTCTGATTTCACATGTATGTCACTTCTGTTAGATATGGAAAATACAGTTTCCTTGGAGTAATCTATCACCTCTGGCTCTCAGAGTCTTTCTGCCTCCATCTCCACAGAGTTCCCTGATGGAGACATAACATTTAGAGTCTCACTCTCTGCACATTGTACAGTTGTGGGTTTTTCTATTTGTTACTATCTACTGAAAAGAAGCTTCTCTGATGATGGCTAAACAAGACACTGATCTATGGTGTAGCAGAACGTCATTAGGACTCACTTTATTGCTGTGCTCCTTTAGCAGAACACTTGTGTATAGTTTCCCCCTAGATCCATGGCCGATCAAGTCTCATGTTATTGACCACCTGGGCAGTGTTGGGCATGGGTTCCATTTCATGGAACGGGCCTTACTTCCAATCAGAGAGTGGTTGGTTACTCCCACAATGTCTGTGCCACTATTGTATCAGCCTACCTTTCAGACAGGTCACCATTGTAGATTGCAGGGTTTGTAGCTAAGTTCATGTTTACCTTTCTTTTATGGTGCCAGGCAGAATACCTTCCACTACCATGAACACTAGTCAGCAGGGGTGAAGGTACCAAGTAGAGAGCAGCTCGACTTCTGCATGTTCACTGAGTTGTGCAGGTGCTGTCTTTGGCATCAGGACCTTACCATCAGTTTGTGGAGAACAACCAATAGCTTTGGCAGCAGTCTGAGTTGTTTGGAGGCTTCCATAGGGCCCTTCTAGCCAGCAACTCAATTAGACATAACCCATTCCCAGCACTGGAGGTTTCATTTGGTACTCAGAAATGCCTAGTCGGGGCCTTTGTTGCCCCTGTTATTTTGCAGTTCAATTTATATTTTTTCATATATGTATATATTTGAAGAAGCTTCTACTGTATTATGTTTGCATACAACCCCTCAAATGGCCTTTGGTTTTCGCTGTCCCTCCCCATATTCCCTCTCTTCCCTCTCCTCCCCTTCCACCCCCTTTTATCCTCTGGTTCCAGTCCCCCCACCCTGTCCATCCATAACTATCTATTCTATTTCCCCTTCCTAGGGAGATCCATCCCTCCCCACCAGTCCCTTACCCTAGCCTCTGTGGTTATACAGATTGTAGCTTGCTTATTGAAGTCTTAATAGCTAACACCCATATAAATGAATACATACTAGATTTGTCTTTTTGTGTCTGGGTTATCTCATTCAGGATGTTTTTTTTTTTTCCCCTATCTCCATCCGTTTACCTGTGAATTTCATGATTTTTTAATAGCTAAATAATATTCCATTGTATAAATGTACCACATTTTCTTTATCCATTTTCTGTTGACAAACATCTAGGTTTGTTTCCAATTTCTGGCTATTATGAATATAATAGGAATAAATATGGTTGATCAAGTGCCTCTATAGTAGGATATGGAGTCCTTTGGTTCTATGCCCAAGAGTGGTATAGCTGGACCTTGAGGTAGACCTATTCCCGCCTTTCTAAGGAAACACCACACTGATTTCCATAGTGGCTGTAGAAGTTTGCACTCCAACCAGCAATGAATTAGTGCTCCCCTTATCCTACATCCTTGTTGGCATGATTTGTCATTTGTTTTATTGATCTTGGCCATTCTTACTGGTGAATGATGAAATCTCAAAGTAGTTTTGATTTGTATTTCCATGATAAATAAGGTTGTTGAACATTTCTTTTAGTGTTCCTCAGCCATTTGTGTTTCATCTTTTGAAAACTCTTTGTTTAGAACAATGAATAATAAATAGAACCTCATGAAACATAAATGCTGCTATATGGCAAACAACATCATCATTCAGACAGGTTATAAATGGGAAAAGATTTTTAGCAGTTATTCATAAAGTTAGTAAAGCATGGAGGAGGAGGGAGGGGGACAGGGAAATATGGGGAGAGGCATATTCCTACAACCCACCAAGTGCTGGAATTACACACATTCATGTACCCTCACAGCTACTTTATCACTCAAGTAAGGAACTCTATACCCAGATATTTCTTGGGGTCCTCTTCTCTATCTCTGGCAACATGAGCTCAGTTCACACCTTTGTCATTGTCTACCCAGACTCTTGGGATGGTTTTAGAAAGATCTCCCTTGCTCTAGGCTCATCAGCTTGATTGTTGCCCAGAGAACATAGGTTATGTCTCTCCTCTGCTTAAAATCATCACCCATTTCCACTTTTCTGCCAGAAGAAAATAATCAGACTTCTTAGGTATTAATGTCATGACAGATTGATTTCAAGTGCTCCTAGCTTTCCAGTCTTATGTTCTGTATCCAGACAACCGGTTTTCTAAATTAAAATTTTTTTCAAAGACCTAACACCAATAATCCTCAATTTATTTCAAAAATAGAAACCAAAGAAACATTTCAAAGCTCTTTTTTTGTGAAGCTACTATTATGCTGATACTCAAAACACAAAGACTGAACAAAAAAGAAAATCATAGGCCAGTTTCTATTAAGAACATAAGTGAAAAAATTTCTCAGTTTGCTAACCAAATTGAAGAACACATCAAAAAGATTTTCCACCATGATCAAATTGGCTTCATCCCAGAGATACAGAGATGATTCAGTGTATGTAAGTCAATAAAAGTAATCCATCACATAATCAGACTGAAGGACAGAAACCACAGGATCATCTCATTAGATGCAGTAAATGCCTTTGACAAAATCCCCTTCATGATGAAAGTCCTGGAGAGACTAGGATATGATGGATTTCTCTCAACAAAATAAAAGCAATTTATAGCAGCAAGCCCACAGTGAATATCATCTTAAGTAGAGAGAAACTCAAACCATTTCTATTAAAATCAGGAACAAAACAAGGATTTTCTCTATCTTAATATCTGTTCAATAGAGTACTTAAAGTCTTATTTAGAACAATAAGACAATTGAAAGAGATTGGGGGATACAAACTAGAAAGGAAGACGTCAAAGTATCTTTATTTCCTGGAGACTTCTATAATTGATAAAGTTTCAGAAAAATAGCAGGATACAAAATTAACAAACAAAAATCAGTAACCTCCCTATATACAAATGACAAACAGACTGAGAAAGATATTAGGGAAACAACACCTTTCAGAATAGTCTCAAAAAGTATCATTGAATAACTCTAATGAAACAAATGAAAGACATGTGTAATAAATACCTTAAGATACTGAAGAAATTGGAGAAGACATCAGAAGATGAAATGATATCCCTTGCTCATGGGTCAGTAGGCATAATATAGTGAAAATGGCCATCCTACTTGTGTGTTTTGAATAGAATGGCCCCCATAGACTCATATGTTTGAATGTTTGGCCCATAGAGAGTGGCATTATTGGGAAGTATGGTCTTGTTGGAGGAGGTATGGCCTTGTTGGGAGAAGTGTGTTGCTGTAGGGGCAGGCTTTGAGGTCTCATATGCTCAAGCTACTCCCAGTGTGGTTTCACAGTTTACTTCCTGTTGCCTGTGGATTAAGATGTAGAACTCTCAGCTACTTCTCCAGCACCATGTCTACCTGCATGCTGCCATGTTTCTGACTATGATGATAATGGACTAAACCTCTGAACTGTAAGCCAGTCCCAATTAAATGTTCTTAATTAAATATTATTCTCATCCCTTCTTCAAATTCCTCATGACCTTCACATGCTAATATATTTAAATGCTTGGTTATCAGCAAGTGGCACTACTTGAGAGGGATTAGGAGGTCTGGCCTTGTCAGAGTAGGTGTGACCTTGTTAGAAGAAATGTGTCACTGAGGGTGGGCTTTGAGGTTTCAAAAGTCCATGCAAATCACTTGTCACTGACCTCCTGTTGCCTGTGGGTTTAGATGTAGAATTCTCAGCTACCTCTCCAGCACCATGTTTGCCTGCATGCTGCCATGATTCCTACCATGGTTATAATGGACTAAAGCTCTGAAACTATAAGCAAGCCTCAACTAAATAGTTTATTTTACAAGAGTTGCCATGGTTATGGTGTCTCTTTACAGCAAGAGAACATTGACTAAGACAGAAGTTGGTACCAGGGAGTGGGGTCTTGCTGTAACAGGCCTGGCCATGCTGCTTGCTGGAAGAATGTGGACTTTGGGACTTTGGAGTAGGAAAGCAGTTGAATGCTTTAAACAGGGCTTAATGGGCCATACTAGAAAGAGCAGGAAAGACAGTGGTGCTGAGAGCTATGTAGATTATGGTGGCCAGCTCAAAAGGTTTCAGAGGGGAAGAAAATTAGTAAGTGGCCTAGAGACCATTATTCTGATATTTTGGCAAAGAATATGGCTGTTTTTTGCCCTTGTCTAAAAAAAAAAATCTACCCAAGGCTTAATTGAAGAGTTTGGGATTGGCAAAGGAGATTTCAAGACAGCCTAGTATTGACTGTGTTGTGTGGTTATTAGTATTGACTATGTCATGTGGCCACTCTTATGTATATCTATAATGAAAAGGAGCAGGATGAGCAAGGAAAAACACAAAATGTACGGTTTAAGGAGAAAAGGAACACCAGGAAGTATAATGGAGCTAAATCCTGGGCTCAAGGGGATAGAAAACTTAAAGAAAAGCCTGATGTTAAATGGAATAAAGGGAGTGGTGACCTTGTGGCAAGATTCCATTCAGCTAAACTTCCAACTTGTGAAAAGGAATTTTAAAAATGCTCAACAGTGAAGGAAGTCATCAAAACCAGAAAGCTGATGAAAATGTAACTGAACAAGGGGGCTAAGTTCCAGTCCCAGCAAGCAGAAAAACTTGGAAGCTTTGGCCATGTGGTTCTGCCTTTACAGTCAAGGATTCAAGAAAGGGGTTATGGAATCTTCCTCTGTGGCTAAGGGGAGCCACTGAGGCCAGGTATGTGTCTGCGGTATCCCTATATAGAGGTCCAGAGAGGCCTTTGTGTGAAGCTGTGAAGGTGAAGCCTGGATTGCCTTGAAGACCCTAAGATGTTGGAGATGCCAAAGCCATGGGATATGCAGTATCCCATGATGGAAAATGGTGCCCAAAGGGAGTGGTACTATTAGGAGGTGTGACCTTGTTGGAATAGGTGTGGCCTTGTTGGAGGAAGTGTGTCACTGTGGAGGTGGGCTTTAAGGTCTCATATATGCTCAAGATATCTCCTAATGTCTCAGATCACTTCCCATTGCCTTCAAGATTTAGGACTCCCAGCTACTTCTCTAGCACCATGTCTCCCTGAATGCCTCCATGTCCCACCATTATAGTAATGGACTAACCTCTGAACTCTAGGAAGTTAAAGTTAACCCCAATTAAATGTTTTCTTTTATAAGAGTTGCCATTGTCATGGTGTCTCTTCATAGCAATAGAAACCCTAACTAAGACAGAAGTTGATACCAGGGACTGAGGTATTTCTGTGATAGATCTGACCATGTTTTTGTTGGAAGGAATATGGACCTTGGGACTGTGGATTAGTAAAGCAGTTGAATACTTGTGCTGCTTAATGGCCCATACTAGTAGAAGCATGGGAGACAGTGGAGCTGAATGTGATTTGATGAACTGTGGGGGACAGGTACAAGAAGTTTCAGAGGAGAATATTAATATGTGACCTGGAGATTGTTCTCATGATATTTTGGTGAGGAATGTGGCTGCCTTTTTCCCCTGTCCAAAAAGTGTACCTGAGGCTAAAGTGAAGAGATTTAGATTAATTCCATTGGCAGAGGAAATCTCAAAACAGGCTCATATAGACTCTGTTGGTTCTTAGTGGTAACTCTATTGAAGATTTATAATGAAAAGGAGTAAGCTGAGCAGGGTGAAAGATCTAATGTAACATTTGAGGGAAAAAAAGAGCACCAGAAAGTGGAATGGAGCCAGGTCCTATATTCAAGGAGATAAACAGATTAAGAAATAGAATAAAGGGAGTGGTAACCTCAGGGCAAGATCCCACCCACATAAATTTCCAACTTTTGAAAAGGAATTGAAAAAAAAAAAGTTTAGAGCCGAATGTGGTGGTGCATATCTTTAACCCCAGCACTGGAAGACAGAGGCTGGTAGATCTCTGAGTTTGAAGCCAGCCTGGCCTACAGATCCAGTTTCAGGACAGCCAAGCTTAGGCAGGTTAGGACACAAAACTGGTGAAGAAGTAATTGAATGAGGGACCATGTTTCAGCCCCAACAAGCAGCAGAACTTGGGCACTTTAGCCATGTGTTTCTGGAGTTAAGGATAGAAGAAAGGGGCTATAGAATTTGCCTCCATGTCTAAGGAAAGCCACTGAGGCCAGGCGTGTGTCAGGGGTCTTCCTAAAAGGAGGCCTAGAGAGGCCATTGCCTGAAGCTGTGAAGTTGAAGTCTGGATTGCCTTGGAGGCCCCCAAATGTTGGAGATGCCAGAGCTGTGGCATACATGCCAAGGAAAGCTGCTCACAGAGAGTGGAACCAGCCCAAGAGAGAGAAGTGTGTTGCAGTCAACAAAGCTGAAAGGAGCTGGAGATCTGAAGAGCGCTTTGACATCAGACATGGAGATGCAGAGTTTGGAGCTTGCCCAGCTGGTTTTTGGTCTTGCTTTGCTCAAGTGTTTCTTCACTGTGTTCCCTTTAGAATGAATGTATATTCTGTGCCATTGTATGTTGGAAGTATATGATCTGCTTTTTCATTTCAACTTTTACAGGGTTTATAGTTAAGAGGTTGCTTTGAGTCTCAGAAGAGACTTTGAACTTCAGACTTTCAAACAGTGTTGATACTGTCATAGACTATGGGGACTTTTGAAGTTGGACTAAATGCATTTGCATTCTGATATGGCTAAAGTCTATGGGGGACCAGGGGTTAGAATATGGTGGTTTGAAGAAGAATGATTCCCATAGGCTCATATATTTGAATGCTTGGTCATCGAGGAGTAGCACTACTTGAGAGGGATTAGGAGGTATGGTCTTGTTGGAGTAGGTGTGACCTTGTTGGAAGAAATGTGTCACTGGGGGTGGGTTTTGAGGTTTCAAAAGCCCAAGCCAGGCCCAGTGTTGCTCTCTTCCTGCTGCCTGTGGGTCTGGATACAGAATTCTCTGCTACCTCTCTAGCACCATGTACGACTGCATGCTGCCATGCTTCCTGCCATGATGAAATGGAGTAAACCTCTGAAACTGTAAGTCTGCCCCAATTAAATGATTTCTTTTATGAGAGTTGCTGTGGTCATGGTGTCTCTTCACAGCAATAGAACATTGACCAAGACAGGTTCTCAATGAGCTATTGAGATTCTATTGCTCTTAAACTGTCCTGCTGTTCTAATTGGTGTGTGTGTGTGTGTGTGTGTGTGTGTGTGTGTGTGTGTGTGTGTGTCCCCATCTGTCTGTCTATCTGTCTGCAGAGGCTAGAAGAGGGTAATATATCACTGGATTGTGAAATCCTAACATGGGTGCCAGGAACATAACTTGGGATCTCTGGAAGAACAGCAACTGCTCTTAACTGCAGAACCTTCTCTCCAACCTGACAGATAGGGTAGAGGACACATACAAAATCAGAGAAGAATTAATCCAAGACTGTGTTGCCAAGAGGTGGCTGCTGCTAAGACGAGGGGATCAAGCAGGGAGTGGGAGCAGAGGATGCTGGGAAGGCAATTGCGGTACTTCTCCATTGAATCCCTGTGGGCATTTGTCTGAGTGGAGCTAGTGGGGATTTAGGAATTTGGAGTCCATTTCAGTGCTGATCTCTAATCTGTCAAGAGCAACCCAAGAATGAACCCAGCTTCATTTGAGGGTGGGACTTACTTTTATACCAGTTACCTGTGGCCTTTGTGCAACTGTGTGATGGCCCAGAAGTCTCAGCAGGCTTCCTTCTTTTTCTGTTGACCTTATTCTCACCTAAAAATCTATCTGACGCTTGACTGACTTCTAACTCCTGTGTTCCAGAGTTTCACATTCCCACACAACACCATCCACACTGAAGTTTCTGGGAATGGTGCCTGTCCTGTGTGGTTCAGCAGCCCTGGGATCGTTGGAGTGCTGGTCGGGGTACAGGCACTGCAGGAAAGATATGTCTCTGAATCAGAACACTGCCATTTGTAAATTTGTGCCTTAGTATTCACCTCTAGAAAATGGGGATAATAGTGGTACCTCTCCCTCCGAACTGTCAGGAGGTTGCAGTAACTGAATGTAGGAAAACCTCTGAAGTAGTTCTTGGCAAGTAGTGTTGTACTTTGGATAAATTTTCTTGGAAGTGCCATGTGTTAAAAGTTTGATTCCCAGTCCAAGGCGCTGTTGGGAGGTGGTAAGGCCTTTAAGAAGCAAGTTTAGGGGTGTCAAATCCTTTGACATTGTGACACGATGTTGTCATTTACAAATGTGTTGGTCTGTCTTAAGCCCAGAGGCTGCAGGCGGGACACCCAGTAGTAGATGGTCTTCTGGTCATGGAGTACCATGAACAGAATAATCAGACCCTAGCCTCCTCTTTCTCTCTTTGTTTCTCAGCTGTGGTGGGAAACCTGCTTCTCCCCACAGTCCCCACCATGATGTTCTGTTTTGCTGCAGGCCTAAAATGGCAGAGCCAATGAACGATGGATGGGCTAAAACCTCTGAAACTGTGAGCCCCTTTCTCCTAATAGGCTGTCAGTATTCTTTTGGGTATTTGTTATAGTGAGGGGAGGTGACAGATACATGTCCTAAATGCTTGAAAAGCATAGCTGCTATTTGGGTGGCCCATTCCAACATTCCATACCATATACGTTGTTGCTTCCCATGTATTGCTTGCTACTTGAGAGCCAGTTATTACTATTCAGTTGGCTACAGGGACACACACACACACACACACACACACACACACACACACACACACGCACACTCACTCACACACACAGGTATATAGCAGAGGTATGCGAGTAATTTATTAGCAAAGTTTGTTTGTGGTTAATTATATCCTCAAATTTCAAAATTACCTGTGATTATGATGACTGTCTACTTTACTATCAGTTTGTAGAATGTGATGGAGTTCACAGGCAGATGGACGTTATTCTAATGGGATAGCTGGTGTTGTTTGGACCAACTCTACTTCTAGATCGTAAAGTGACCAATCTAGAATTCTGCTGGAAAGACGAGCACCCCACCTTCCTCTTTCTGAGCCGTGGACTCTGCCTCTGATCATGGGACAGGTTTCCTTCTCAAGTGAGTTGACCTCAAGGTTTCCCTTGTTATGCCCGCCACACACCAGCATTGCTACGAAGCAGGAGTGAGCTCAGTGTTGAGCTCTTCTGTGTCATGTTAAAAACTTTCAGAGCCAACCTGAAGTAATCTCAGTGAGATCTCCACTACACTGTATTGGCAGTTTGTTGCAAAGGCGGCTGGCTCAGATTTGTAAGTTAATGTTAATTATGGAACGATGTCAGAGGCAGCACAGTGAATGTCTTTAACCCATTTTTAAAAAGCAGGTCAGATTCAGCATCTGGAGGATAACTTGTAATTTAGTTGAAAATAATTGAGCAAGTTTGACATGGAATAAAATAAAGGGGTCAGGGCTAGTCTATGTTTAAAAATTTTAGGTAAATTAATTTAGCCAAAGACTTTTACCAGCTGTCCTTTCCCACTAAGTCCAAGAAAGTGCCCGGTTTTTGTTTTTCTAGACCTCATATTTGTCCTGCTGAAAGAAGACTGTGCTAGCCTGGCATGGTGGCACAGGTCTTTAATCCAAGCACCCAGGAGTCAGAGACAAGAGGATCTCTGAGTTCCAGGCCAGCCTGGTCTACATATTGAGTTCCAGGCCAACCAGAACTACATAGAAAGACCCTGTCTCAAAAACAAACAAACAAACAAACAATAAAACCAAACCAACCAAACAAAAAGAAGACTGCCAAACCATTTATTTGGAAATACATTCAAAAGTGGTAGTTTCTACCATAACAAGTAAGACTGGGAAACTATTTCATAGGGAACTTAGACCGTAGCAAGTGTTTGAACTAACCTTTTGCTGGAGAAGAAAGGAACAGGGTGAGTTACTTAAGAGGCATTCCCCAGATGGGGACCCTGAGGGAAGATTAATGTGCAAGTGATATAATCACCATGGTAACCAGAGGGCCTAGTGAGCAGGAGTGGGTGAGAAGCAGATGGGAGAGTCCAGGGCCAGCCTCCCTCTGACCCTTTTGAGAGCTCTGCAGCACGCGTTTGTTGGGGGTTATCCACCAGAGAAGACTGCTTGGCCTCAGGTTTAAGCCAATACAAAGTCTATATTAGCCGGCTGGTGACTACATTGGGTGTTCCGAATCCCAGTGTAGCCCCGAGCCTTTCTCAGGGTGAGCTTTAAGTACAAAATCCATATTCTGGGTTGACATACTTCAGTTAACAAGAACAGATATCCAGAAGCATAATCGCAGAAGGCAAAAATGCTTTTAGAAGCTGGGCGGTGGTGGCACACGCCTTTAATCCCAGCACTTTGGAGGCAGAGCCAGGCGGAAACTCTGTGAGTTCCAGGCCAGCCTGGGCTACCAAGTGAGTTCCAGGAAAGGCACAAAGCTACACAGAGAAACCCTGTCTCAAAAAACAAAAAAACAAAAAACAAAAACAAAAAAAAAATGCTTTTGGAGACTTCCCCAGAACTATGGACTTTGATGTATTAGGTTTTTGTTTTCATTTTGCCAGGTGGTGCTGTCTACATGCTGAGTTTTATGGCCCGTGAATGGTACTTCCATAATGGAGTCAGTTGTGCTAAAGTCTGAGGGCCTTTTACAGGCTGTGGCCCAGAGTTGTCCTAACCTTCCATTTTCCAGTCCCCGTAGTCATTGGTTAAGGACTGTGAAGGAAAGGGAAGACTTTGGGGCCACAAAGCCCCTGAAACTTCCAATTTCCACTGATGCAAACAAAGGAGACTCTGGTAGCAGATCAAGAAATCCTTACATGTTCCACATTGAAGACAAAACCCTGGGAAGGTCAGGACTCCCTCAAAACGGTAAAAAGGGGACTGAGAAGGCCTGGCCAAAGCACAGAGAAGAACAGAAAGATGGCGCCTGGGCTCCTGCGCATTCTCCCTGCCTTCTCACCGTTCCAGCCAAGAGTGGACGAGGTGGGGCTCAAATAGCATCTGAACACGAGGAAAACACAGGCGGGGTGGGTGCAAGCCACGCTTTCTCCAGAAGTTCAGCACAGTCGGGAGTGGGGACAGCATTTCTGAGTCAGGTTTGTCTTCTGTGTAGAAGGAAAGAAGTGTATCACTGGTGGACTACACTAGGTTGAGGGTCACTAGGTCACTAGGCCTGTGGATCTCAGGTGTGTTTCATTGTGTCTGTTGTGAGACCCAAGGATGAGAAGACAAGCTGTTGGCCAGGGAAGGCTGTGAGGTCCTAAGGTCATGTGGGATTTTTGTGGAAGGTGTTACTAGACCATCGCCAAGGCCTGGTTCTCTTCTCATGTTTGTTTATCGCCTTCCGTTTGGAAGGCTCTCTTAAAAGGAAATATTTCTTAACTAATTAAATTTGGTCAGTTTTATTTGGGCTAAGCCAAACAAAAAATGATTTGAAAATTGGGCAGCACTCAACAGAACCCAAGCAGGTTCTGAGAACTCCAGCCAGAAACACTATCAGACAGTATCTATAGAAAAGGAGGGATGAGAAATAGAGACCCTCGCAACTGACTTCAACTTCCCTAGTTAACTGTTTGTAGCTTTGGCAGTTACCCGACTCTGGGTCCTCTGCAGCCAACCAGTGATCAGTAGCTATGATTAAATTTTATACCGGTTTGGTCTGTTGGGCTCAGCAAAGGTGTCAAGTTCAAATCCAAGGCCTCCCAAATCTTTTTTTTTTTTTTTTCTTCTGGCTTTTCAAGACAAGGTTTCTCTATGAAACAGTCGTTGTTATCCTGGAACTCACTCTGTAGACCAGGCTGGCCTTGAACTCACAGAGATCCACCTGCCTCTGCCTCCCGAGGGCTGGGATTAAAGGTATACACCACCACTGCCTGGCTTTCAAATCTTAAGAGTGTTCTGTTCTCAAGAACGTGAAGGATGTGGGCAAACTCTAGAGGACAAAAGCCAAAGAAATGAATGCTCTGGCCTTAAATTCAAGGGCAGGAGATAAAGTACACCTTAAAAATCAGAGGAGGAGAGACCGAGCTGACCATGGTTCTAGGTATAGAGTCAGTGCATCTTCCTGTAGGCTCCCTTTCCTTCTGCTTCGGGGCCTAGTAAAAGAGATGTGAGCATGGCCGGGCAGTGGTGGCACACGCCTTTAATCCCAGCACACAGGAGGCAGAGGCAGGTAGATCTCTGTGAGTTCGAGGCCAGCCTGATTTCCAAAGCGAGTACCAGGAAAGGCGCAAAGCTACACAGAGAAACCCTGTCTTGAAACCCCCCCCCCCCAAAAAAAAAAAGAGATGTGAGCAGGAGGGTGGTTCTGGTCAGTTTTTATTGTCTTGTGACACAGCCTAGAGTCACCTGGGAAGAGGGACCCTTAAATGAGTAATTGCCCATATCAGATTAGCCTGTGGCCATGTCTGTGGGGAATTCTCTGGATTCCTGACTGACATAGGAAGACCCCCCCCTACTGTGGGCAGACCATTGCTCAGGCAGACAGGTCTGAGATGTATTGAAAAGCTGTCCAGGAGTGAGCCAGTAAGCAGTGTTTCTCTAGTCCCCTGTGGTTTCTGCTTCAGTTCCTGCCCTGACTTTCCTCTGCGACGGAATAACTCCCTTCTCCAAGTTGCTTTTTGTGATGGTGATGGTGTTTATCCCAGCAACAGAACCCAAACCAGAAGAATGGTTGGCGAAGGATGAGGCTGGCAGAGCTGTGCACGAGGTGAGTGGCAACGTCTCTGTGTCCATTTGTGCGAAGCCTTCCCTTTCTAGTTGACTTTGGGTTACACTCATGAGATTGTGACCCAAGCTTTGACTGTTTTCGTCTCATGGAGAACTGTTCTACCATGTCCCCACTTATCCAATGTTTCATTTCCTCAGGGCTCTGATAGCAGCTGGCTGTCTCTCTAAATGATTAATGGAAGATATTAGTCCCTTCTCTCAAGCTCTTAGCTTAATGTGCTTCTGTTCCCAAGGTTGTTTCCAAAAATAATTAACGTCTTTAATTTTATTTTAGACAGTATCTTGCTCTGCAGACCAGATTGATCTCAAAGTCACAATCTTCCTGCCTTAGCTTCCCTGAATGTTGGGAATTACAGGCTTGTGGGTAGGAATTACAGGCTTGCTCGGGATCCTTGTTTGCTTACTGTAAAAGCACCTCAGCCCTTTTGGAAAATATGCATGTAGAAAAAGAAAGAAAAGACCAGTCATTCTACGGTGCAGGGAAATTGTTGTTTGAATTTTGGTTGGAGTCCTTCTCCTCTTTTTATTAAGACATAGAGATTGAAAATAGATAGATACACTAAATTTATTTGAACGTTAACAGGATTTTGGAGACAGGAAAAGTTCTAACCCAAAGAACTGAATGCATCCCATCAGGGTTTGTGTTTTCCCTTCTGCTTGCCATGGAGAGAAAAGGGCTTGCTCAATGGTCAGAGGATATTTTCTTTGTTTTTAGTAAATTGAAATTACTGGCCTCTGTTATGTAGACTGGGACTAGGCTCAGATGTTGTTTGTATGATTTACAATTCATATAGCACAGCAGACATTTAAAAAAAAAAAAACTAGGAAAAGTGAAGTTTGGCATAATCCTGGAGTGGATTCCTAGTGGGTTTTGTTGCCTGGACAGGAGCATGAGTCACTGTGTGTTCCCTGAGAGCTGAGGCCCATCAAATTTCTTTTGTTTGCCCATTAATGTCCTGTAAATCTCCAGATTTTGGAACTCATAGACCAATGCTTTGTCTTTTTGTAGACGTTTAAAATAAGTACTCAAGGCACAGGCTGGCATGTATCCCAGCCTGGGTTCCTGTGCTGGCTAGTGTTAGCCATCTTGACATAAGCCAGACTCATTTTGGAAGACAACCTCGCCTGAGAAAATGCCTCCACCAGACTGGCCCATGGGCAAGCCTGCTGTGTGTGTTCTTAATTAGTGATTGACGTGGGTAGGCTTAGACCATTGTCCCAGACATGTTCTACTCCTGGGCATGTGGTCCTGAGATGTATAAGAAGCCAGGATGCACAAATCACAAGGAGTATTCCAGTAAGCAGCACTCCTCCATGGCCTCTGCATCGGTTCCTGCCCTGCTTGAGTTCCTGCCCTGATTTCCTTCTGTGATCGACTGTGATATGGAAGTGAAAGAAACCCTTTCCTCCCCAAGTTGCTTATGGTCATGGTGATTTATCACAGCACTAGAACCCATAACAGAGATAGTTCTTCAGGAAGCAGCTCTATGATGGAGTACACTAAGAAGGCTTATTGCGAAGCCCCCAGGAGAATCACCAGTGGAGGTGGGACAGGGCAGAAATTGAGTTGCAAGGCATGCCTCAAGGCATTGACCGACCTCTGTGGGACTCTGAAGTAGGAGTGGCTTGCCAGTGTTGACTATTGAACTCAGATGGTCTAGCTTTTGTGTTCCTTTTCCTTTAGCTCCTCCTTCCTCTGTGAATAGAGATGCACTGTCTCTGGTGGGTGTGACCTTGGGGCAGGCAAGTCTTCAACAGGGAGAAACCCTAAAGGAGGTCACAGATGTTTGGAGTAAGAGGTTCCATGGTCAGAGAGCTGGGCTCTTCATCTGCTCGGGAGACTGGGGAACTTGAAGATGGGTACGGGCAATGGCCAAAGTTGTTCCAATTTCATTCATAGATGTACTGTGCAGGTCTAGCAGAACACATTTCTGGTGGACTCTGGATGTAGTGTCCTATTTAGATGCACTCTGGTATAGAGAGAAGGCAATATCTTAGTTGCAGCCTGGCTTACTAGGTGCTGTGGCTAAGGACTTATGACAAATAATGCACTCTTGTGTCTCAGTGACTCAGGTACGAAGTGGGGATAAACACAATAGGCAAGCTTCCTGCAGAAGGTCTGCCTGCTGGCTTTCTCAGGACTCTAGTTATGCCTGCTGGCCTGGTCTGATAAAATTATTAGTAACTCTCACTTGCCTCTCCATGTGTCCTCATCTACGTGTTCATCAATGGTCTCATCATTAGAATTCTCATAGATTTTTTTCCCTTCCTTCTTAATTCTCTGATTTTTTCAAGGGCAAAGCTTCTAACAATAGCATCAGAAAATGGAAGACCGGTGCCTGCCTCTCCAGAAGGCCCGTGTGCTTGCTTATGCCGAGCTGATGCTGAGCTGATGCCGACCAGAATCCCAGTTCCTACCAAACGGCTTTCCCTGGATGCTGTCACAACAGCTTGCTTTGCTTGTCCCCACTCAGCACTCATTCCCAGAACACTCAGGGCAGTGGAGAGGCATGTTAGCAAGGGTGTTGGCATCATGGTGTTTCTCTCTTTGGGTACAAAGAGCCAGCGGGACACTGAAGTGGATTTGGATGATTAAAGGCTTAAAAATAAATCAGGAAAAGATTCATGCACTCTGAACGTGGGACTAGTAGTTCTGTCTGTTTGTAGAGTTATGAATTGAATGCAGTGTGTGTGGAGTGCAGAGCACAGTGCCAGGCATGTCTTAGTATCAATAGGTTTTACTTACAGTAACTAGTTTCAGATTATCAGAAGCTCCTGGTGTTGGTAATTGTGACCCTCAAATTTTAGTCTGGGTCGTCTCCTGGCCTTATAACCAGTTCCCACAGCCTATTGAACTTTTTTTTTTTTTAATCAGGTTCCAACTAATTCCATAGTCTACATCGATCTCATTGCCTCATCCTAGGTTCTTTAGACTTACCACCTCCCCAATCAGACTTGTATTTAGTTCTGTCTCCCACCTGGTATCTTTGGAGTTATCTTTCCTGCTCTTTCTAACTTCTCAGATTCTGGGGTTCTCACCATACCTGCCTTGTTGATTCTGTCTCCTGAAGAATTTCTTTTTCTTTTCTTTTCTTTTTATACAAGAAGAAACATTTATTAGGGATCCAGTGGAGTTCTGCAATGCTGAATTTTCTTAAAGCTGTAATATTAGGCAGGGACCTGTTTTCATACCCTTCTTTTTTTATTTAAAAGTTTTTTTTCATTTTACATACCAACCACAGTTCCCCCTCCATCCCCTCCTTCCACTCTGCCTCACTCCACCGCCCCCCCCATCCACTCCTCAGAGAGGGTAAGGCCTCCCATGGGGAGTCAAGAAAGTCTGGCCTATCAAGTTGAGGCAGGACCAAGCCCCTCCCCGCTGCATCAAGGCTGAGCAAGGTATCCCTCCATAGGGAATGGGCTCCAAAAAGCCAGTTCATGCACCAGGGACAGATCCTGGTCCCACTGCCAGGGGCCCCACAAACCCTTTTCTCTCCTTTCTTTATTTTGGCTGCCTCTGGCTCTTGTGTCAGTTGATTCTTTTATGTGTGTAGTGCTAAGATTCAAACACTGAGCCTTGCAAATGCCAGGGAAACATTCTACTGCCTGCTATGTGCTCACATGCCCCAGTCCCCATGCTCACCTTTGAGCTCAACTTCCATTTCCAGATGTTTGCTAGGGAGATTTTCCCAAACTATGACCATACTGTTACTCAAGTGAAATCTCATCTAGCTCATTGTTTCCAGCAGAACTAAGCTCCTCAGGCTGTGTGTATTGTGTGTTGTGTGGTGTGTGGGGGTGCTGTGTGGTGTGGTGTTTGTCATGTGTCATGTATTGTATGTGTGTGTATTGTGAGTGTTTCAAAAAGAGACAGGTGGGGTGGGGGGGGGCGGGATTTGAGTTTTCTCTCATTTCCAGCCTCCTCGTTTACCAAATCCCCGATAAGCCGTGATCTATCCAAAGTTCCACACACATTTGCTTTTGTCTCATGTGTTGCTCCTACTTTTCTCTTTTCCCTGGAAATCTCCGTTGTTTCAAAGGCAGTTAAAGGCTCTCTGAGGTGCTGCTTTTTACACACAGCATCTAAAATATTAGGAACGTGTCCTTAGAAAATAGACTGTGTCAATGCTGGATGGCACCATGAACTCTGAGTTCACATACCACTCCTTGAGACTATTGGAAATCCAGTGCAGGCGTAGGCATTCTCTCCACTTCCTTTTCCTTCTCCTTCTCCTTCTCCTTTCTTCTTCTTCTTCTTCTTCTTCTTCTTCTTCTTCTTCTTCTTCTTCTTCTTCTTCTTCTTCTCTATTATTCATAAAATTAAAACTTATTTTTCAACAAATACTCAATTTCTATGTCTGATTGATACCAATGGTTTTGAGTTATTTATTACCTGCCTAATTGATAAACTTCCAAACCACTGGGATGGTGAGTTTATTTTTCGGTTTTAACTTTATTTTTAATTGATATATAGCTGTAAATGTTTATGGAATACATTGTGATATTTTGGCACACATTTGTAATAATCTAATTAGGGTGATTAGCATATCCATCACTCTCCTTTTTTTTTGTCAACTTGACACAAACCTAGACACATCTGGGAAAAAGAAGTCTTGGTGGAAAAAAATACCTTCATCACATTGGCCTGTAGGTTAGGTCTGTAGGACTTTTCTTGGTTAATGATTGATGCAGAAGGACCCCACCCACTGTGGGTGGTAGCATCCTTGGGCAGGTGGGCCTTGAGGAAGGTAGTAAGCAGTGTTCCCTCTTAACCTCTATCTACTTCAGTTCCTGCCTCTAGGTTCCTGCCCTGACTTTCCTCAGTGATGGACTACAAGCTGTAAGATAAAATAAATCCTTTATTCCCAAATTGATTTGGTCACAATATGTGGTGGTTTGAATGAGAATGGCCACCATTGGCTCATAGATTTGCATGCTTCCTCACCAGTGAATGGCACTATTTGAAAGGATTAGGAGGTGTGGCCTTGATAAAGTAGGTGTGGTCTTGTTAGAGGAAGTATGTCACTGGGGGTGGGCTTTGAGGTTTCAAGGGTCTAAGTCAGGCCCAGAGGGTCTCTTTTTCTGCTGCCTATGAATGCTGATGTAGAACTCTCAGCTCCTTCTCTAGCACCATGTCTGCCCCCATGCTCCCTGCCATGATGATAATGGACTAAACCTCTAAAACTGTAAGCAAGCCCCAATTAAATGTTTTCCTTTGTAAGAGTTGCCATGCTCATGGTATCTCTTCACAGAAATAGAACACTGACTAAGGCCTGGTGTTATATTATAGTAATAGAAAAAATAATTAAGATAACTATTATAATCATTTATCATTTCTTTGTAATATAAACATTAAAAATGGTCTCTTTCAGCTATTTTGAAATATATAAATTTGATCCTGATTTTAGTAAAAATACTCTGAGTTTCTCCCCACTTAAGTTGACAGGCTTGATGTAAACTGCCTTTATTATGTTGAGGTATGTCCCTGTATGCCTAATCTCTCCAGGACATTTATCATGAAAGAGTGTTGGATCTTGTCAAAAGCCTTTTCTGTATCAAATGACATGATCACGTGTTTTTTTGACTGTTTGTTTATATAGTTAATTGCATTTATTGATTTATGTATGTTGAACCATCCCTGCATCTTTGAGATGAAGCGTACTTGATCATAGTGGATGATCTTTTTGATGTGTTCTTGGATTCAGTTTGCAAGTATTTTATTGAATATTTTTGTATCTGTGTTCAAAAGGGAAATTAATAATTGTCTTTCTTTGTTGGGTATTTATGTGGTTTGGGTATCAGGGTAACTGTAGCTTCATAAAATGCATTGGGCAATATTCCTTCTCTTATCACCAAATGAAGCATTCAGTACCAGGACTGGGTTACATCTAATTGAGTTTTGGCTAAAGGGGCCCCACAGGGATCCCCAAACAACCAAGGCTGTTGCTTTCCACAAATAGACAGCAAGGCCCTATTTCTAAAGGCAACACCTACACAACTCATTGAACATGGAGAAGTCAAGTTGGTGCCTACATAGAGTCTTCACCCTTACATATCAGCATCTTTGGTACAGGAAGACACTCTTTGCACCACAAAAAGAAACATAAACACCAAGACAGCCACAAACCCTTAATCTACAATAGTGTACTATTTGCATGATATACTAGGGCAATGGTGGCACAAAGTTTTTGGGAGTAACCAACCAATAACTGATTTGGCTTACGACCCACTCCATTAGATGGAACCCATACCCAGTACTGTGTGGGTGACCAAAAACTAGAGACTAGATAGCCTAGAGAACTAGGGTAAAACCAAATACTTCTGGTCTTAAAAAATATAGCAATAATATGACTCCTAATGACATTCTGCTATACCTATGAATCAATGCGTTGTTTACCAAGCTTCAGAGAATCTTCCTCCTGCAGCAGATGGGAATAAATACAGAGGCCTACAGCCAGACATTCCACAGAGAGTGAAAGGTCCTGGAACACTCAGTCCTAAATGGGATGTCTCCATCAAATCCCTCCCCTCAGAGTTCAGGGAACACTGAACAAGAGGAAGCAGAAAGAGTGTAAGAGCTAGAAGGGATGGAGGACACAGAGAAAACAAGGCCTTCTAAATCAACCGACCAAAGCTCATACGAACTCACAGAGACTGAAACAGCACAGACAGGGCCTGCACGGGTCTGCACCAGGTCCTCTGAGTATACATTGTGGCTTCCAGTTTAGTGTTTGTATGGGATTCCTGAGTGTGTGAACAAGTGGGTCTCTGATTCTTGTGCCTGCTCTTGGGCTCCTTTTCCTTCTGTTGGTTTGTCTTCTCCAACTTTGATGTGATAGTTTTTGTTTTATCTTATTATATTTTATTTTGTTATATTTAAAAAACATGAATAAAAACCTAGCCACTAGGGTAAAGGTTAGCAACTAAACTGTCCTTTATACCTGCGATGGAAAATCAGTTTTCTTCAGCAGAGTGACACTGGGTATATCAACCACTCCAGCACAGACCTCATGTTCAGGAGCAGTTGACCAACATATAATGGACTCCACTTTTTTTTTTTTTTTTTTTTTTTTTGGTTTTTCGAGACAGGGTTTCTCTGTGTAGCTTTGCGCCTTTCCTGGGACTCACTTGGTAGCCCAGGCTGGCCTCGAACTCACAGAGATCCGCCTGGCTCTGCCTCCCGAGTGCTGGGATTAAAGGCGTGCGCCACCACCGCCCGGCGACTCCACTTTTTTATGTGCTTTTATTTGGTTACAGTTTGGCGGGTTTTCTTTGTCGTTTGTTTTTCTTTTTGGGTATTGTTTTATTTTATTTTCTTGGATTTTTTTGGGGGGTGGGATTGTTACTGTATTGGGTTTTTGTTTGTTTTTTTGAGAAAGAACTTCAAGTTGGGTGGGTAGAGGACCTGGGAGAACTTGGGGGAGGAGAAGAACATAACCAAAACGTATTTAAATTTAAAAGTTGTTTTAAATAATAAAAATATAACAGAGAAAAATATTATGAGTTAAAAAATAAATACATAAATTTTTACTGGCTGAATTCAGCCTACTGCACCATAGAATCTGTTCCTCTTATCTTTGAACCTGTTGACCAGTGTGTCTCTTTCCCCCTCCCATCTCTGCCTGCCACCACCCTTGGGAAAACACCACACTGTTCCACTTTTTACTTTTATATGATCAACTTGTCCAGTATCTGCTGCTAAGTGAGCTTTTGTAGCATTTGTCTCTGGGTGCCTGGCTGATTTCATTTTCTGAGGTACCTCTTGAGTGGTCCCATGGGTCATGTGGTGAGCTGCTTGGTGAGTGACTCAGGAGTTGCCTTTTGCTGCTGGTAAGCAAGCACCTTATGTGCTATGTGAATACTGTGTCGCTCCATGAGGGAATCACAGGGTCTGATCTCGTAAGGTTCTTGTATGAACCTCACAGCATCTCTGACGTCAAGATAACAATAGCCATGCCTGGAGGACAGCATTCTACAACACCTTCAATAGCTCATCTTTCCTTTATTTGAGTAGCTGTGAATTATACATCTGTCTCTCAACATTCAGCAAACTATAAGTGTAATAGTATCAGTAACTGGATTCATGATCTAACATTAAAATCAGGTAAAATCTCCCTGTAATAGGGAATTTCTATGATAAATTCAGATATTTTAGTTATACATACTTTCTAATATTAGTCATAAAAATTAAGATTTCAATTGAAAGACACAGAGAAACTTTCAAAATAAACAGCACTGTGACCCCTTGTACTGGTATTGTTCATGCCCTAATGGAATTCAAGTCGTGGGGAAAAATAGCAAACCATGCCTTGAGGTTGCATTGACAATACTTTGGGCTAGATGACAGCTTGGTAGATAATGAGTTTGAATCTCTAGAACCCAAGGACATGCAGTAGCACATGCCCGTGATCCCAGCACTCCTACAGAGACGGGAGGTCAAGACAGGAGAGGGCCCAGAAGCTCATAAGGCAGTTAGCCTGGTGTACACAGACGTGAACAAGAGAGACCCTGTCTCAAACAAAGCGGAGGCTGAAGATCGACACCTGAAGTTGTCCTATGACAAACCTGCTGTGGCCAATTGTTCTCTGTCTCTCTCTCTCTTTTTGTCTCTCTGTCTCTGTGTCTCTCTGTTCCTCTCATTGTATATCTGTGTCTGTCTGCCTGTCTGTCTCTCTCTTTCTCTGTCTCCTCTCTCTTTCTGTCTCTCTCTCTCTGTCTCTGCCTTTCTGTCTGTCTGTCTGTCTGTCTGTCTCTCTCTCTCTCACACACACACACATACACACACACACACACACACACACACACACACACACACACACTGGGCCAACCTTTGTCAGAAGAGAGGGGTGGATCCCACCAGTGAGAGACACTGTCTAATTCTTCTAGGAGTCCCAGGCTGAGGTGCAGGCAGTGGTCATTTCCCTTGTGGGCTCTTGTCATCCTGGAATGGACATGTGGCAAGGGGCCAGCATGCTGGGTAGAGGGTGGTATGTAAGTGTCTAGAAAAAAGTACCAATGGCTTCTCTGGTTTCTAGTCTCACCCCCCGCCCCCTAACAAGACTATCAATAACTATGGAAAGATAGAGAGCCTAGAAATTGCTATTAATGTGTCATGGCTAATGAGTGATTAAAGGAACTTTGAAAGGACAAAGAGTTCTGTAACAAGATGACGTTTACGTTAAAAATGACCCTGAGCTGGAGAAATTTACTAGACATGCATTTATAGAAGGGAAGAACATCTCTGCACCCGTGATACAGTCTCCACTGCTTTTTTGAAAGTAGCTTGTGTCTCTTTGATAGTACACAAATTTGATAGTGAATAAATCATCTGTCTGTCTGTCTGTAGTTATTCAAAACTAAGCCTCTCTCTCTCTGGGCTGAGAATGAATAGATTTGTTACGTGGTGACCTGGTTGTCTTTTTCATAGCCATTCCTCAAAAATTATTTTCTTTGTCTCTGAGTTTAAAACTGTCCCCTGCTTGGAAATGTCAGAGGCGATACTAAAGTTTTATAAATTAAATAGCTAAAAAAGTCTTTCAGGTTAATATACATTTCTTCTAGGAAACCCTTATATAATAATTATAAAATAATATTTTATTCAAGGAGAGGCAAACTGAGACAGTCTTTGTATTGTATTTTATGATATATTCTTTTTGATAAAAATATATGCCTTTTATTTTCGATTTTTATACATTTAAAACTGATTATATGTGCATATACTATAAAATTCCTAAGACAATGAAAAACAACCATTTAGTCTTCTCTACGGTTATATGGAATTATCTCATCATTAATCCATTGTTCCAGAGCTGTTCAGTGTACATCAAGAATATAAGGTATATGTAATATAAACATTTTAATGATCTATTTATTGTGTGCAGGAGTGTGTATGCGCAGGTGCCTGGAGATGCCAGAAGAGGACATTGGATCCCTTGGAGTTGCAGTTACAGATGGTTATGAACTGCTCCATGTGAGTGCTGGAAACCAAATCCAGGTCCTCTGAAAGAGCAACAAGTGTCCTCAACTGCTGAGCCAGCCATCTCCCCAGCCCTGTAATATAGTTTGATTATGAAGACTGACTATGCTCTTTCCTTTGACTTCATAGAATCCTTGGTGATGGTGTTAATCATCATAATTCCCACTAACACCTTTGCATTTCCCTTTGGCTAGGGCAGGAGGACTTCTGCCCCTTGGCACTTCTGTGATCATATAAGTTCCTTCAACTAATGAAATATGGTAAGAAAAAGCCTGTGTTATTTCTGGGTTAAAGAATTAAAGCATCCTAAAGTCTCCTTTCACTTTTCTAGCTGTGCTGGGGTTCTGAACTCTGGATGAGCCTAGGCCCCTGAATGAGGACAGTATGATGTGGGGTGTATCCTGTTCCATGAATACTTGTATACTAGCAAAACAAAGTTTTACTGACTTGAGCTATTAGGGCATTGGGATTTTTTGTTATTGGAGAATAATTTGGACTATTCTGATTGATTATAAAGATGGCTCCATGTTAATATATATAGAACTACCTTGTTCTTTTTGTCAGATGCACGGAGATCTGTTATTTAGATGTCCTAGGATTTATTTATGCCCATTTTCAACTACTCAGGCATACATAGTATGTGATTTGAATGAGATGCCCCCATAGTCTTGGCCCCTAGTTGGTGGCACTGTTTGGGAGACTTAGGAGGTGTGACCTTATGGAGTCAGTATGTTACTGGGGAAAGATCTGAAGTTTGAAAAACCATGAGCCATTCCCGGTGTGCCCCCTCTGTTTCCTGCTTATAGTGGTTCAAGATGTAAGCTCTGAGCTGCTGACATACAGTTCTGCCATGATGGCGGTGGACTCCTTTAAAACACCAAACTGCCGGGTGGTGGTGGCGCACACCTTTAATCCCAGCACTCGGGAGGCAGAGCCAGGCGGATCTCTGTGAGTTCGAGGCCAGCCTGGGCTACCAAGTGAGTTCCAGGAAAGGTGCAAAGCTACACAGAGAAACCCTGTCTCGAAAAACCAAAAAAAAAAAAAAAAAAAAACCAAAAAAACCCCCACCAAACCAAACCAAAACTAGAACTGTAGACCCAATTATTAAGATGCAAATACTCATTTTTTAAGAGGTACTTTCAAAATCCCACTCATGATTATCCACTGCACATAAGCAAACTAGGAAATGGTGTAAACTATGATCAGTGGAGGAACAGCCAAAGATCCATGTGAGTCAAGACAATCCCCAGTATATTCCATGCCTCAACCACAACCTTTTCAGTAGCAGATCCAGATGGAGTGATCATATAGACCACACCAGTCCTCTTAGCTCTGGCTACATTATCCTGAAAAGGAAAAAGGCATTGGAGCCAATAGAAACACCACTCATCTTGTTGACTCCTTCTTCTCTGCCTCAGTGAGTAACTCAGGGACTTCCTTGAACAGAGCTTTCCATTTCACCAGGGCTTTATGCTCACCAACAGTGCTGGTCACATGATCAATGGCATTGGAGAGTTCCACTCTCTTCACCCTGGTTTTAAACTTCATGGTAAGCACTCGTGGGTGGTGCCAAAGTCACCAAGAGTTTGTCTTGTACAGTGTACAGTGTACCCAAGACTGCTGTCCTGCTCTGATGCCAATAACCTGCCCACCCTTGGCGTAGCACATGGAGTTAGACTAATGATTTGGCAGTGATAGTGGCTACAATGAGGTCTCTGAGGGCAGACTCTGACAGATCTTTATTCTTGGTGACAATATTGCTAAATAAGGACTTCTCAATGACACCATTATTTCTCTTCTGGCTCAAACCAAGGTCAAAGAGTGTTCGAACTTCATTTTCATCTTGTTTATAGGACTGATCCATCCAATTTTCTTTTTAGAAAGTGTTTTCAAGGCTGCCTCTTCATATCCTGGGGCAACAATACCATCCAACATTTCTCTAGTGATAAGTTTTGCAGTCAGGACATAACAAACATCAGATAATGTAACAAAATCCCCAAATGAAGACATCCTATTGGATTCCTTTGCTCTTGTGTGTGCAGTAGGTATAGGCATGAGGGTCGAGTAGAAGTCATAGACCTTGCAGACTCTGGTCTCGTCTTCACTGAGTGGACTCACAATAGCAGCACCTGCTGAGATGATATGCTTAAAAGAAGCCACAGCTAGAAGGCTAATTCTTCTCTGAGTTCCTTCACCAGCTGCCAGGCGTTCAAAGCAACACACAGGTTTATGAATCCAGGGGTTCTGTTGAGAACTACGATGGGAAGCTTGGACTTCAGCTTATATAGCTGGGCAGGAGTCTGATGGTGGTTCACCTCATACCTCAGTGGCATCTGGGAAATTTCTTTACTGCTTCCTGAAGTAATCTGAAGTTGCTCCATCATATTGTGCACTATGAGTAAACGCCTTCAAAGCCAGCTGGTGCCTAGTCTCCAGGGAATTGTCTTTATTGTCAGAGCTCTACACCTCTGCAGCCACCCTCACATAGTCCTCAGGTTTTATATGACTGTCACTCAAGCATGGTTTTTTGGCTGCAGCTCTCAGTAAGGTCACTCCACCAATATCCATTTGTTCAACAGCTGCCTCAACAGTTACATCTGGAGAAGCCACAGTCTTCACAATTGGGGGCAGGTTATAGGCAACAACTCATAAGGTTGAAATCAAGTTTGGCCATGTCAGCATTATCTTCTGCATTGCGTGCCAAGACTGCAGCATGGATGTGAGGATGCAAGGTTTTCACATGTGCCCCCTCCCCCCAATATTTCAAGAAACCCCGTTAGCTCAGGCACGTCTCTGACTGCCAGGCTAACATCACTGAGCACTTTTGCCATGCCTCTAGAAGCCACAAGACTCAGACCAACAGACAAGGTTTCTGGCAAATTCCATGAGACAGGTTTTGTAAGACACTGGACAGGGTAAGCTGGCTGAGAGACAAGGCTGCTGTGCCAGGTCACAGAGTAAGGAGATGGACAAGCCACATGTGTGTGCAGGCATGTTGGACCGGTGGTGGACTCTTATTCTAAAACCATAAGTCAAAATGAACCCTCCCTTCTGTAAGTTGCCTTGGACGTGGTGTTTTATGACAACAATAGTAATTAATCTACTTAACTGTATTTCAAGCATTCTTCCATTATGAACAATGTGGATTATCTTTTATGGAATGATCCTTTTAATTATTAATCTTTCTCAAAGAGATGGGATTTTCTCACACTAGCTCTTTGTAGGAGTTTTCTCTGTGTGTAGGCTACTGCATACTCTTAGTTACTTTATAAAAATAATTTTATAAACTTTCTTATAAAAATCTTGCAATATAAGAAAATCACTTTTGGTCAACCTGAATGGGCTTTTTGAGAAGTGACACATTGTAGCAGGGTCCTGTACTGTTGTTCCCTTTGAGGGAGGGGGCCAAGTAGGCACAGAGTCAACGACACAGACTCTGGGAGAATGTTGAAACAACAAGCTCAGTTTATTCAGGAAGAGGCAAGCCTTATATACCCTCCATCCCACCCTGGGGGGAAGGTCTGATGAATATGCATCTGCTGGTGTGACATGGCTGCCTCTCATTGGTCCAGCTCATCTCCAGATCATGTCTCAACTTCTGTTGCTAAGGCCCTTAGGCAGACCCAGGTTGGCTCTCAGAAAGTATCTTTTTTACTTTCTTGTGCCGGCTGACCCTCAAGCCTGTTAGGGATGAGTCATCCCACAACACATGCCATAGATTTCAGATCAAGCATGTGGAGTCTCTTTTTCCCTTTGCTTGCTGTGCTCTGGTTATGATGTTCTGGGTAATGAGCCTTGCCTCACAGACTGGTTGCTCCTGCATGTGCAATAAGACAACTGTCTTATTGTTCATTTCACCTAGTCCGTCCTCCTTCAATTTTGTCTTAGTTTCTTGTCCAATTCCTGTGATAAAACACCCAAAAAAGCAACTTGGAAGAGAAAGAGTTTATTTTAGCTTGTAGTTCCAGGTTCCAGTCCTTCACAGCAGTGAAGTAATAGCAGCAAGAGCTGGAGGGAGTTGTGTATATCACATCCGACATCAGGAGCAGAGAGTAATGGCTGTGTGCATGCCAGAGCTCAGCTTGCTGTCTTCTTTTTACCCAGTTCAAAACCCAGCCCATGAAACTGTGCAACCCACATTCAGGGCACTCCGTTAACTCAACTGAGAGAAAACCTTCACAGGAATGGTCCAAAGACCAACCTAACCAAGAAAATTCCCTCTTGAGACTCCCTTTCTAGGCAATTCAGTATTATGCCAAGTCGATAATCAACCATCCCAGTCCTGTTGCTCTTAATCAGGAGTTACTGGTGTTTCTCTTCTGTAGGTGTTGTCTACATTGCAGGGCTTCTGACATCTGTAGTTATAAACACCTCTTTTCAGCAACCCCCAATGCCTGTTTGTCAGTTCATTCTCATAGTTTGCATTTGGGGACGGACACATGAGTTCTCATTCCATCGATGATGTAGTTTTATTTCCATTACCTATTGCCTTTTCTTTGGGGTGGTTTAAAAAAAAAGAAAAGAAAGGGATAATGCCAGTTTTATGATGCTGTAAAACTACAAGTTTCTTGTAAGTCTTTAAAGATTGTTTCTTGCAGTTGTGACTAATTATTTTTAATGTGTGTACTGAATCTAAGGAAGTTCACAAAATCCCACTTGAGTTTTACTTTAGACAACATGGAATTTGCAACTTTGTAGTAAAAGATATTATATAGCTCAACCCACTGTACTAAGAGCCTACTCACTGTTGAAAGAATTGGTGTCCTGTTGTATATACGGAAGGAATGGTGGCCACAGTCCTCTGTGCTTTACCTAGGTCACACCTTTGCCCTGCATTTTAATAGTCTCTTATTTGATGGCTCAGGCCTGCCTCTATTTAGTGTGTCTGATGTGAAATGGGCAAATGCTTCGTATTGCAGTCACTTGAAGAGGTCTGTGGTGCTGTTTCTGTATCCACAGGGGCATTCTTGACCCATACATAAGCTACCAGAAGTAGTAGGAAGCTCATATACCTAGGAGCAGCTCTGTTGTAGTAACAGAGGGGGAGCTGGTAGCTAATTTCACAGCTTCTTTAGCCCTTGAATAGAAATATCCTGGGGTGAGTCTGTGAACTCTCCCAGACTTTCTTGTATTTTTGGTTGTGAGCCTAGTTTTTAACAGCTGAGTCATCTCTCCAGCTCCTCACAGGCTTTCTTCTTCTTGTTTCTTATATTAGTCTTGATTATTTTATTATTTAAAACAATTTGAAATTTAAATATATTTTGATCATATTCCTCCCCTCCCCCAAGTCCTTCCAGATCCTCCCTCCCAGGGTTTCAAAATGGAAGTACCCATGGAAGAAATCAGCTCCTAGACAAAACAGAAGTAACCATGGAAGAAATCAGCTCATAGACAAAATGGAAGTAACCATGGAAGAAATCAGCTCCTAGACACACTGACTTAGGCTTCTCTTCACTGCTTCCTTCCATCACTTCCTGTGATTGCTTCCCGTAAACACCTTGTATTCATTCAGTCTGTCTCAGGTGCATCTCCCTGGAGATTCCAGCCTAACACTTGGTGTCAGGAATGGTTGAGGGCAACAAGTCCTTTGGCTAAGATCCTGAAGTCTGGCAGAGGGCAATACTGTCCTATTGCTGTGGTTAATGGGTGTTGATAACACATTTGCTAGAAACTGTCACCAGGGGTGCCAGAGGAAGGGGAGACACTGGCCTATGTGGCAGTCATAGTGTCAAAAGATGTGGGAAATGGTAATTAACAGGCTGTAGAAGTGGTTGATTGCAGTTAACGGCCACAGAAATCTTAAATGAAGATGACTTATTCTGACCAGCCAACTATCAGCCCCAGGCACAGTGTGAGAACAAAAGGCCTTTGATGAGGCCTGGGGCCTCACTTTCTTCAGCAGTCAGGCAGCCTGTTTTGAGCTGAGTCAGGGGGAGCTCTGGTTGAGTGACAGTGACAAAGGAGGTGAACCCAACAAGTTCTAGAAAAGGGGGAAGGGAGGGCCCCTGAGATCTGGAGTGTGCATGTTTGGATGTGAAACCTGAGATGCCCCCGACAGAGAGACAGGGATGAACATGTCCTACGGACTAGTGTGTCCACTTCTGGGGCTGCATTGACATGTTTCTACAAACTGTGTGGCTTAAAACAGCCAAGGAGGCAGAAGTCTGGGACTCAGGTGTCAGCAGATGTGTTTTGTTCCAGAGGCCTCAGAGAAGGAGTTCTTCCTGTCCCTCCCCAAGCCTCCGGTGGGTGCTGGTGCTCCTTGGCTTGGTATAGGAGTCACTCTATTCTTTGCTTCTCTTATCACATGGTGGCATTCCGTCCTCTGTCCTGTGTATCTTCTTTTCTTATAAAAACACATGTCATATTAGGTTAGGGCCCATTCCACTCCAGAATGACCTCATATCTGCCAAGAGGCTCTTTCCAAATGAAGTCATATACAACATTTTCCTTATCTTTAACTGATATTTCTTTAATGGTATAAATTCATGGGCATAAGGGACAACATTGAATACATATGCATGGGATATAATGATCAAATATAATGAAATATAATGATCAAATCAGAATAATTAGCATGCCTATCTTCTTAAATATCGAAAATATTTTCTATTAACATGTAAGAATTATACATATTTATGGGACACAGGGTACTATTTCAATAAATGTAAATAATGTGTGCTGATCAAATCAAAGTAATTGGCATTTTTACCTTACCATGACATTGTGTTTGGAGCCTTCGAGAGCCTCTAATTCACAAAATGTAGTTTATTGCGAACTGTTGTCACCCTCATGTGATACCTGTGATAGTACTGATGTATTTTGAGGAGACACAGTTCCATGTACCGTATCTGGAGACCATCAATGGGTACGTCACAGAACGACACCTTTCTCAAAGTCTTCTGCCGCTCACTGCATCTAGACCCACAGCTGGAACTGTGTTTCAGCATGGCTGAAGTGGGGACGTACCCTCCCTGCTACAAGGAGAAAAGCATAATTCATCAAAAAATGATATATAGTGACAAGGACAGGAGACTGTGTCTAGGAGTTGGTCTTGAGAGTCTGAGGAGAGGGCAGCATGTGAGACTGACATGAGACAGTGTGTGAAGTGGGGGAGGGTCCTCTACACTGGCAACAGCATTTAGAGCCTGGCTTCACTTACTTGGTGGACAGTTCCTGAAGCACTGAGATAGCACTGCCATGCAGTGTCTAAGGGAGAAGTGACAGAATCAGAAAGGAGACTGAGGACACAGCTCCGTTGGTAGAGTGCTTGCTTAGAATTCCCAAAGCTCTGGGTTCAATCCCCAGCATTGCATAAAAAGTGTGTGCTGGTGTATGACTGAAATCTCCACTTAGGAGTGGAGGCAGGAGGATCATAAGTTCAAGGTCGTGTATAGCCTGGGCAACTTGAGATCCTGTCTTAGAGCTTAGAAAGCTGAACCTATTAGAATTAGGACTGTGATGTGTTCATAGAATCTAATGGATGAAGAACAAAACAGCCTGTGCCTGGACTGATGGCTCAGTGGTTAGGTGTGTTTGTGCACAGGCCTTAAAACACAAGCTTCATCCCTGGGTCTGTAGTGCCTATGTATGCACAAATGTACGTATGCATACACACATGTACACCTGCACACACACACACACACACACACACACACACACACACACACACACACACTAAATTAAGTGATTAAAAATTTAAAAATAAGACTTAAGATATAGGAAACCACTCAGAGATGTATTTCTCTATATTTCATTCAAGTTTTCCTGACACCATTACCATGAAAGATTGGAGTTAATACCTAGGCCAAGTTACACTTAGAGCTCTATATTACTTAAAGATATTTTCATGGAAGCGGCATTCTGCGCCCCGCACTCCTGCTAGGCTTCAGATAGGGATCTATGTCCTGGGCCTGAGATCTTCAGGCCTTGTAGGTTTCAAGTCCAGGAAGAGTATAGCCAAGTTCTCTATCTGCCTGTCACCTTGCAGTCAGGAGGGTCGTGTCTGCTTGTGCACCATGGATTCCCAGTAAAGACTCTCTGCTGTGGATGATTGACTGATAAATAAAACACTGATTGGCCAGTAGCCAGGCAGGAAGTATAGGTGGGACTAGCAGAGAGGAAAATTGAGAGAACAGGAAGGCGGAGGGAGGAGACGCCAGCCTGCCGTCCAGGGAGCATCATGTAAAGGCAATAGGTGGCGACATATAGATTAACAGAAATGGGCTGAGTATAAGAGTAAGAGCTAGACAATGGTAGGCCTGAGCTAATGGCCTAGCAGTTTAAATAATATAAGCGTCTGTATATTTATTTTATAAGTGGGCTACGGGACTGCCGGGGATTGGCGGGAGCCAGAGGAAAAAACTTTAGCTACAACTCTCGTCAAGAGACACCTAGTCAATCAAGCATTCAGTTGGTTGGAGTGCAGGCACAAAACCCACTTTCCATGCACATGGTTCTCTGCATTGTCCAATGCCTTTCAGCTTCTTCCAACCCTGACTTGAAAGCAGCTGCTTAGCTTTTCATCACATATGCAGATGCATTTATCAAAAACTTAATTATATCCTGATCTCTATGAAGTGGTGGATTTGTAATTCACTGCAGAGAATCCTAGTCTGCAGAAGTAAATGAACCCAACATCGTCGTTTTCTTCCTTTCGACTGTGACATGGAATCTTCAGTCACAGCATGGGAGGCAATTGTCCTGGCAGCAAAAACAAGCCCTTACTGTGAGAGCAAGAGGGATGCTGTGGTGACACAGCTGAGCCACCCAGATGGGAAATGCGGGGACAGCTTAACTGAACAATTGCTTCAGCAACTGGAGTTTTACATTTTCTTAACAAGACCATCAATTACCATAAAAACAGAACATACTGTGTTTCTTGCACTTGAAGCAATACATAGCAATTAGGGGATGGGATCTATTGTGTTTGGAGCTGGGGAAATACACACACACACACACACACACACACACACAATCCTGACTGCAAGTTCAGTCTATTTTCTTCCAAGGATCTTCCTTGTGAAACCAACCAATGGGTGCTCCCACCTTGCCGATTTTCTGTGATACTTAGAGAATTTGGGGTGATGCTTCTAGCTCTGACACCTCCTTGCTTAGCTCTTCTCTGTTCTAGGTGTCACACTTATTTTGACTGTTCTTTGGGGCTGTACTCCCAGAGGCTTCTAACAAAAGCTGCAGGGAGGTGCTACCTGAAGACCTCTTAGGGGCCATGCCTGAGAGGGTGTGGAGCAGGTGATGCTCCAAAAAACCATAGCAACTGATTCCTGCAGTGTTTCTCAGTCATGGGTACATAAGAATACATTCACGGGCACACATATGGTTGGTAGCTCGATTAGCATTTAGCACAAATTCTGTCAACCAGCTTTGGTTTATGTTAGCTGTACATGATTGGAGTTTATGTTAGTTGTATATGATTGGAGTTTCTGTTAGCTGTACAGGATTGGAGTTTCTGTTAGCTGTACAGGATTAGAGTTTATGTTAGCTGTACATGATTGGATTAGGAAGATACGGGTAAGCAAGTTGTCTCAAAAAGTGTCCTGTTGAACTTGAGGATGTGACATTAGGCTGTGAGTAAGAAAATGCCACCTTGTTATCATTGTTGATGACAATAATGGGCTCTGACCTACTTCTTGTGTTTGAGGGCATCATCACATTCAGACAGGAACAGAAACAGTCAACAGTTGTTGAATGTTTATCGTACACTTGGTACTACACTTAATTTGATTCAGTTATACATTGCCTAATGATGGGTATATGTTCTAAGAAACACGTCATTAAGTCATTTTGCCATTGTTCCCATATCACAGAACATACTTATGTTACTGGGGAAAATGAAGGGTTCCCTATTTAGGCTTACTAAGAACCTTATTCTCATTAATAAAAGAATTTAGAAATATGCTCAAAAGAAAACTTGAGAACAATTTTATTGGAATTTAAGAGAAAAATAACAGGGCAGGCAAGCTGTCAGTCTGGTAGTAGCTGGGAGGAAAAAGATGGAGCAGAAGACAGCAAGTCATGCCTGTAGAATTAGGGTCCAAGAAAGCAGGGAGGCTCAGTAGTGGGAGTAAGCAAGCAGCTGCTTGTTGGAAATGGCAGGGAGGAGGCTTTGCAGAATTAGTGAGAAAGTCCAGAGTGTTAGGAAAAACATGCTGAGGATTTTGGCCTTTATTCAAAAGGAAAAGAAAAGGGAAAAGTTAAGCTATATTAGAAGTTATGGCAATAGATGAGGATGTACAGTAGTTGAAAATGATTGGTTTATCAGAAGAAAGTGTTTATAGTAATCTTCCTAATCTTGCTTTATTTTCCAAGATTAAGAAGATGCATGTGTCAGGTGCGATGAGATGTTTTGAAATTCATATGATCTTTATTATAACATGTTACCAAAGTAATAATTATTGTCAGATGGACTCTGTGTTGCCTGTGCTGACCTCCAGCTTGAGGGCTCCAATGATCTTCCTCAGCCTCTTGAGTAGCTGGACTATGTGTGTGTACTCTCACCCATGGCTTAAAATTGTTCTATTTCATTATTGTTATTTTTTAACTATGTAATATACTATGCTTAATTTGTAAATTAAACTTCATCATGGGTATGTTTGTATTGGAAAAGAATAACACAGCTATGCTCCACTTAATGACATTTTAGCCAATTACAGACCATGTATACAATGGCAGTCCTATAAAATATTCTGGTGTTATCAGAGCAATTTCTTAAACTTATTATTGTTATTATGTGTGTGTGTGTGTGTGTGTGTGTGTGTGTGTGCGTGCACATGTTCTCACATGCACACTATAGTGCACATAGCACACGGTGGAGGTCAGAAGACAATTTTGCAGAGTTAGTTTCTATATCCACCTTTACGTAGGTTCTGAGAACCAAACTCAGGTCACCAGGTTTGCAGAAGGCATCTCACTGGCCCCATCGTAGCCGTCTTAATTTGCTGCACAAGTATCTATAATGTTCACATGACAGTGAAGACTACCTAATGATGAATTTCTCAGAACATGTCCCTATCATTAAATGACACAGGGTTTGGTGCTATACTATGTATGGTTTCTGCCATCGACTGGGGTCTTGGAACTTGTTACCTATGTTATATTATCACATTTCATTCTCATTTCCAATTGTTAGGAACTGTATAGGTACAAGTAGATTTTAAAATAAGATAGTGAAACAGAGTGGAGGACAAGCCACTATGGGTCCTAGATGAACTTGGGTTGATAGTTCCTCTTAGAGCCTGAGTAAGATCCTTGCTAAGGTTTGGTTATGAAGTATCCTCCAAAGGTTTAGTCCCCATTCCCTGGTACTATTGGAAGGTGGTAGACAGAAATTAGGCTGCTGGAGTAATGGTCTTAAAGGGGATCTGGCTCTGGCTTCATTTTTTGCTTCCTGGTCCCATGAGTTATCTTTCACCATGCACTTCTGTCAAGATGTCCTATGCTACCATGAGGCCCAAAGCAACAGAACCAAGTGACCACCAATATAAATCTCTGAAGCCCAGATAATTCTCTGAGCCAAAATAATTTCTCTCTTATGGTTGTTTTTCTTATTAGTCCTTTGAGAATTTTATACAATGTGTTTTGATCATATTCACAGCTCTCAAGCTCCTTTCAGATCTACCTACTCTCCATACCTAGCCAACTTTGTCCTCTTTTGTTTTTTTTAAATCCATCAGGTGCAACTTATGCTGCTCAAATGTTCTTTAGCATATGGCCTGCCACTGATGCACTCAGTGGGAGTAGGAATGAGGAGATACACTCCTAAAGAAAAGTGACTTTCATTCTTCCAGCAGCTATCAAATGTCAATAGCTCTTGGGCTAGGGAGAAGAAGTATTTCATGCTCACCTCCCTTCTTCATACTGAGATTTGGTCTGTTCCAGTGGCCATGTCAGAGAAGCAGCAGGTGGCAATTGAAGTTTAAGGTCTCATCCCACCAGGAGGCAATTGTCTGATGGGTGAATCTCATTTAGGCAAGGCCCGGAGACCGTAGACCCTGAAATATCTTTTGCTTCTTCTGTGTTTTTACATGTTAGCTACAGTCATCTTTCTCCAGTACCTGGCATGGTGTGAACAGGTGTGGAGAGATCCTCACTGCCTGTAATTTAGAGTGTTTGTCTCATGGAAACATCCTGTTCTACTGGGCATTTTTACCTGTGGATTATTATGAAGATGATTCCTTCCTAAGTTGTACTGTCTGATTGATAATAATGTTAGTGTATACAGAGATTTGATGAATAAAAATAAATACAAGGAAATGTTTCATAGTGAAGACTTATGAGTTCCACCTAAGGATCTGCTTTAAATCATAGCTCAGGTTAATGATTAAGGAAAACAATTGAATCACCAGGAGCCATGATGGCTCTAATTCTCTTAATGCTGAAAAGATGCAGTCACAGGTTTCAGTGTGCACCATTAGCTGAAACAAAGCTTTAAATTACTTCCGGTTAGACCAGATGCTTTGTTAATAGTTTTAAGATAAATAGCCCCCCAAAACAACCTAAAGCTCACAAGGACACATAGCTGAGCTGTCTGTTCATTAGGCTAATATTGAAAATGCAAAGCAGCCCATTTGTTTCTAGCTGACGTACTTTCCTTGCTAGATCTGGTTAATGATCAAAGGTGATGATTAATCCCTTATACCCATTCCTGATCTCAATTTACAGATATAAGAAACTATTGATGAATGGGTATGTACTCTGAAGATTCAAAGTTCAGCTGACTGACTGTTTTTTGTGTATAAAATTTTAAGTTTGCGACTCCCTTAAAATTCCTTATAAGATTACTGTTCAAGGCAAATAATTAAGTGATTGATTCTTTGTAAAGGCAATTTGCAGCCTGTCAACAAAAAAGTTGGCTGAAAAAAAATGTCCCTTGCCCACTCATGTTCAATTAATCTATGACAAATTGCTCTGATGTATTGTATATGGGTCATGGAGATGGCTATGTTTTTAATCATGTAAGGGAGATGAAAAACATTTTTTACCCATATTCATCATAATCATTTACTTGAAAAATGGAATGTAACCTCATTGTGACCCCTGTGTTACCTGAAAGATTTTATTGGGGTATATAAGCTATAGATGGAGAAAGGAGGACAGAAGATCACAGGAGAACAAAGAAGGAAACCATCGAGAGAGAGAGAGAGAGAGAGAGAGAGAGAGAGAGAGAGAGAGAGAGAGAGAGAGAGAGAGTGTGTGTGTGTGTGTGTGTGTGTCTTTTTCCCTAACCCCCTGAGATTGAAAAGTCTCAGTATGTGCTGATGCTGTGGATTTCCCTTCAAGCCCTGTGCTCCTGGAGGCTGGTCCCCCAGGCTACAATAGGTCTGGTTTGAGCTTTTGCAGGCTTTGTGCAAGTTGTCATAACCTGTAATAACCACTGTGAGTCCATAGGTGCAGCTGACCTGCTTTGTCTAGAAGATACTGCTATTTCTTTGTAATTATCCACCACTTCTGGCTCTTACATCTTACAATCTTTCTATCTCCTTTTCTGAAATGATCCTTGAGCCTTGGCAGGTGTGTGTGTGTGTGTGTGTGTGTGTGTGTGTGTGTGTGTGTGCACCTGGGGAAATTGTAGGTCTCTGTATTAATCACTAATACTACAAATAGAAGTGTCTTTGATGAGGGTTGAGAAATACCTTAATCTATGGGTATAATAAGTCATTAGGAGTTGATTTAATAGTATACCTATTTATAAAATGATTTTAGTAGATTGTTCCTTAGGGCTGCTAAGCTACATGTTCTTGGCCTGATAATATTGCTTGGTATGGATTTCATCTTATGGAGCAGTATTTAAATCCAATCATAAAACGATTGGTTACTCCATGACATTTGTATCACTATTACATCTTGCCAGTCATTATTATAGGTTCACAGGGTTCATAGCTGGGTAAGACTGATGATTGCTTTTCTTCTCTGGTAGCATGCATAGTACCTTCCAGCACTATGAAAACTAGCCAGTAGGGATAAAACTTAGGTGTCAGTACCAGTACTTGATTTTTTAATGTTCTATGACTCAAGTTTGTGATGTGTTCAGCAACAGGGCTTTACCATCAGATCTCATTGGTCAACAACTCCAAAAGAGGTAATCCATTCCTGGTACTTTTTTTTGTTGTTAGCCTGTATTATCTAGTAGGGGCATTGATGCCCTGTTATAGGGTAACTACATTTTAATTCCTTTTATGGGTGTGTAAGTATATATTTTTTGGAAGCTTCTATGGTAATGTTTCTTTTTTTCTCCCCACCCCTTCATATCTACCCTCTGCCCTGGCATCCTCTCCACCAAAATAAAACAAAATAAAATTTAAGAGAAAAGGAAAAAAGAGAGAAGAAAAAAAATGAGTCTCATTATGGAAACTGTAGTGTGACATGGTGAGTCATGCAGTAAACCCTTTTATCTATACATCTTTATTTGCAGGTGTTCATCGAGGAGAGCCATTGGTCTGGTTCGAGGCCTCTAGTTTCTGCTACACCATGGATGCTGGGCCTTCACTGGGACTCCTTTTGGTTATCCTGCTGTTACCCTGTGTTGTGGAAATTCTGCAGCTTTGGATCTGTAGGATCGGTCCCTTCATGTGCTCTAGCAGATCACAGATGGGATGGATGTTGGAGTGGGCCATCACATAACCCTGGTTCAGGGCCTGGGTAGTTGCAGGGTTGGTCAGCCTGTTAGCTTTCCCTTGTCCTCACCACCAGGGTGAGCTCTCCTACATTGTCCTGGCTAGTTCACCCCCTGCAGTAATGAGCAAGAGGTGAGGCCAGTTCTCCTGCTTTCATGTCCTCAGGGTTAGTTCTCCCACACCTACACGTTCAGGGTCAGCTCTACTGTGTTGCCCAGGTGTAGCATAGGGGCCACTCTCTTGAGTACTGCAGCTGATGAGGGGTAGGGTGAGCTTTCCTACCTGCCTCAGGCATTGATGTGGAGGCATATCTCTTCCCTGCCCAGGCTGACACATGACAGTTGAATAATGGGGACAGCTCTTACATGCTCACAATTTTGGGGATGGCTCACCTACACTTCTGCCAATGGAGTTGGCTCTATTGTGCTGTCCATGCAAGATGCAGGGCCTGCTCTCCTGAGGGTCGCAGCTGGTAGCAGCAGGAGCAGTTCACCTGCCCTCAAGGCTAGTTCTCTCACCTGCCTCAGGCATTGATGGGTAGTGGTGGGGGCATCTCTCCCCCACTCATGCTGCCACACAGAAATGTTTCTATATGTCTTTTTCAAAAGAACTTTAGTATTATTTACCACTCCCAGTGTTCCCTCCTCTACCTAGTCCATCTACCCTAAGCCCAATTTAAGCATTCCTGTTGGTGTTATTCCCATTTTCCTTTATACCACTGCATTCTATTCTCCCTTGAAAGCCCCTCCCCTCCATGGCCCCTTACTTGAAGGGGTCTATGTGACCCACTATGGTTAGTAGAGTAATGATCTGCATAAGGCAAGAAGGTAGTTGGGTTCAACACTACTCAGTTGCCAGTGTTGGTTAAAACTTTGGGAGTCTGACACCAAGTAGTTTATTTTAAGCATATTTAAGCACAGCACAATTTGGTGAAAACTTTCCTGGTAATAATTAACTCAATCCCATGTGCACAATAAAGCTTAAGATATCACTACACAGAAACTTTTTGAAAGAACCAGTGACATCTTCCATAAAGATAGGTTCTATAGATTGATTTCATGTGACACCTTCCATAAAGAGAGTTTATATAGATTGATAAGCTCATGATAAGGGTCTGGGGGAGGATCCAATGTGATATTGGCCACACAAGCCACTAGACTATTAACCACATCCCTTGCAGCCTTTTGGATGGATAACAGGTTATGCATCCATCCCTTTGAAGGGGCAATCCTGTGTGTTTAACATTCCTGGTTCCCCTAGTGCTTATCTGTGAGCACAAGGACCTCTGTGCCTCCCACACTTACTACTTTCCTGACCTTTATGGGTATTCAAGACAAAACACATGTGTCTGAACTTTCAATTCACAAATGATAGAAAATATGCACCATTTGAAGTTTTGGGTATGGTTACCTCATTCAGAATGATAGTTTCTAGCTCCATTCACTTACCTGCAAATTTTATAATTTTGTTTTTCATAATAGCTGAATAACATTCCATTGTGTTAATGTACCATGTTTTCATTATCCACTCATCAGTTCTTAAACATATATGCTGTTTCTATATCCTGACCATTGTAAATAGAGAAATAATGCCAATGGATGAGTAGGTATCTCTATAGCAGGATGTGGAGCCTTCTGGGTACATACCAAGGAATGATATATTTGGATCTCATGGTAGATCTATGTGCTGGCTAGTTTTATGCCAACTTGACACAAGCTAGAGTCACTAGAGAGGAAGGAGCTTCAAATGAGAAAATGCCTCTATAAAATCAGGCTGTAGACAAGCCGGTAGGGCATTTTCTTAATTAATGATTGATGTGGGAGGGCCCAGTCCATTGCGGGTAGGATCATCTCTGGGCTGGTGGTCCTGGGTTCTGTAAGAAAGAAGGCTGATGATCTATGTGGCCTGCACTGCCACCAGGGGTTATGGTGTCATCTGGGCCAGGGCTCACGCCAAGGGCCATGTCTGGGTTTGTGGCCCTGCTTCATCTAGGGTCTGTGTCCATATCCATGGCTCCTGTTAGCCACCAAAGTCTATGCAGATGCCAGGGGTCTTGGATTACACCTGAGGTCATGTTGGTGTCTGAGGGTCATGCTGTCACCAGGGCCATACACATGTGGGTGGCTTATGCTGCCACCCAGGACTTTGGTGATGTCTGGGCCCAAGCTGCAGGTAGGGGAACCATGCCTGCCTCTGTGGCCCTGCTACAGCAAGGGTCTGTGTTGATGTCTGTTGGTTCCTGTTACTATGGAAGGCTATGTGGATGATCAGGGTCTGGGCTGCCATCTGGGGCCATGTTGGAGTTTGGGACCACATGACATTGGGCCGATAAAGATCTGTGTGGCCTGTGCTGCTACATGGGGCCATGGTGCCATCTGGGCCCAAGCTTCTGCTAAGGACTATATCTGGGGTCTGTGTAGATGTCAGTTGCCTGTGTTAACACAGGGAACCACGCTAACTATGTGTGTTGAAGTCCGAGGGCTATGCTGAGCTGGTCCTGCCCCTCACTGGCCCTGGAAGAATAGGCTCTGCCCCTCACAGAGGCCTTTAGGTGTATCATTAAATTATTCACTTACCATCTCCCCAATTTTTGATATATGTACATGGTGCTTGTCCTATTGTTTTTTTCAATTTGACCAAAGCTAGAGTCATCTGAGCAGAAGGAACCACACTTGAGGAAATGCCTCCATAAAACTGTAGGCAAGCCTATGGATTTTTTTCTTGATTAGTTATTGATGTAGAGGGTTCATTTCTTAGTGGGCAGTGCCACCTCTGGGCAGCTAGTCCTGGGGTTTAGAGGAAATTTGATGAGCCAGCCAGGGAAAAGCAATCCAGGAAGCAGCTCTCCTCCATGTCTTCTGCTTCAGTTCCTAACCCCAGTTCGCTTTCCCCCTGCCTGAGTTTCTGTCCTGACTTCTCGATGATGGACTGGTATGTGGAACTGTGATATGAACTGTAAGTTGAAATAAATCCTTTCGTTTCCAACTTGCTTTTGGTCATGGTGTTTTATCACAGTGCTAGCGACCCTAACTAGCACAGAACTATTAATTTTCCTCTTAGGCCTGCCTCCATCATGCCCCATAGATTTTGTTATGTTGTATTTTCACTTTCATTCAATTCTAAAAATTAAGAAAAATTTCTTTCTAGATTTCTTCCTTCACCCAGTTGCCATGCAGTAATATATTGTTTAGTTTCCAAGAGTTTGTGTGCTTTCTGTGGTTTCTATTGTTGATACCCAGCTTTCATCTGTTTTGGTCTGATAGAATGCAAAAAGTGAGTTCAATTTCCTATATGTATTGATACTTGTATCTTAATATGTGGTGAATTTTGAAAAAAATCCTGTGAGATATTGAGAAGAACGTGTACTCTTTAGTGTTTCGGTGGAATGCTCTGTAGATACCTGCTGGTCCATTGATTGGTGGTGTCATTTAGTGTTTTTCCAGATGATTTGTTCAGTGGTGAGAGTAGGGTATGGAAATCACCCACTCTCCCTGTGTTGGGGTCAATTTGTGGCTCTAAATCTAGTAGTTTTTCTTTTATTATATTGGGTGCTCCTTTGTTCAGGGCATAGTCTCCCTTGAAAAATCAACTGTTATGCTGATGGGCCTGTCTTTATATGTGACTAGATCTTTCTGTCTTTCAGTTCCCAATTCATTGTTGTGTTTAGTGTCTTGACTATTATACACTGTGGAGAATTTCATTCCTTGTCCTGTATATTTGGTGTTTTGTATTCCCAGATTGATGGCCATCTCATGCCTCAGATTAGGAAAGTTTTCTTCTAGTGTTCCAGAGTTCCTGCATATTCTGTACGTTTGGATTTGATAATTTCTTTGACTGATCCATTTCCTCTACCTTTTCTTCAAGACCTGATATTCTCTCTTTCACTTGATCTAGTCTATAGGTGAGTTTTTCCTCTAGTTTCTTGTTTGCAGTCCTGAATTTCTCGTTTCATGTTTTATTTCATTTTGGCTTCTCTTTGGAGACCCACCTCTTCATTAAATCCTGTTTTCCTATCTTGAATTATGCTCCTTATCTCACCCAACCATTTGTGTTCTTACTGTCTTCGTTGTGGTCCCAGCCTAATCCCATTTCTTTATACTACCAAAGGTGTCTCTTTAGAAAGTGATTATCTATAATTCTTTTGCTTGGATTTATGGGCATCAAGGTGTCTGTTATACCCTTCTCCCCCTTCTCTTCATCATTTTCCTCCTAGGAGAGGTGGCAGAATATCCCATGTTGTGAGAGGAGATCTCTCCCATGTTGTAGGACCCTGTTCAAAGCTACCAGAATAGAATGAAGAATAGCAAGCAAAGGCCAGTGTAGCCCATGGCATTCTAGGAGGCCCCTCTAGCCCTCTGGCCCTCTAGCCTGGTCCCCAGATTGGTGTGTGTAACTCTAGCTTGGTCCTGGACACATTAGGCAGAAGCTAGACTTTGGGTTTGTGTAGTACGTTCTCAGTCTCCTTTTTCCTAATAATATTGAAAAAATGATATTTGTTGGATTTATAAAACAGGTTTCCTTATGTTATTTCATTGGATCTTTTCTTTGACCCTCAGATGTCTCTATTACTTTTTTTTACTGTGTAAGGGAAGAAGAAATTAGACAACAAAAGCCATGAAAGTCAATGGGGGGGGTAAATTTGGACTGTTATTGAAGTTTCTTGTTGACAAATTCTTTCATCTATCAAAAATGTATTTTCCTTACATTTTGATATTGAACTGAAATTTTAGGCCATGTTCAATTCTGGAAATAAGGCTGAGCACATATGATGTTCCAGCTTTGAGCTTTGTAGTTTCCCTGTTTTATATCAGTTGAGCCCCCACACAAATGCTTTGAGTTATAAGCCATTATTGCTGTGGGATGTTCTGTATGCTAAATGTGTTACTCTGATTGATTAATAAATAAAACACTGATTGGCCAGTAGACAGACAGAAAGTATAGGTGGGACAAGGAGAATTCTGGGAAGTGGAAGGCTGAGGCAGAGAGACACTGCCAGCCGCCTCCATGGAAAGGGAGATGTAAGGTACCGGTAAGCCACAAGCCACATGGCAACTTATAGACTAGTAGAAGTGGGTTAATTTAAGATAAAAGAACTAGATAACAAGAAGCCTGTCATAGCCATACAGTTTGTAAGCAATATAAGTCTCAGTGTGTTTACTCGGTTGGGTCTGAGCAGCTGAGGGACTGGTGGGTGAGAGAGATATGTCCTGACTGTGGGCCAGGTAGGACCAAAAAAACTCTAGCTATACATTATTATTATTATTATTATTATTATTATTATTATTATTATTATCATCATCATCATTAATTCTGAGACAGGGTCTTATTACATAGCCTGGGCTGGTCTTGAACTCACAATTCTTCCCTTATCCTTCTCAGTGCTGGGGTTAAGACATGTGCCAACAGATCTTACTTAAATTTTGCATCAGCATTATCCCAATCTTACAGATGAGGTGAACAACTTGCCTAGTCATGTGAAAGAGAAACTCTGCAGCTAGCTAAGGCTTTCTGCTGCCTTCCTCAGCGCGAGTTTAATCTTGATGACACAGAAAGTGAGACGTGCAGCCAGGACGTGAGGAACGGGAGGGAGCTGTCCCCTGCGTGGTCGGGAGACACAGGAGCAGACCTGTAAGGGATTCTCATGCTCACCTGTAACTTGATCTGCTGATGCAAGAGTGTGGGCTGCTCTGTGCTGGGGTGAAGCCCAGGGCTTCAGAACCTCTCCTGGCCTTCACTCTTGTTTCTTCTAAAGGCAATTAGGGGAGAGCAAAAGCTCGTAGGAAACTCTACAGTCATGAGCTGATTTTAAAACAGCTGACAGGTCTGAGAGCAGGAGGGCACCTTCTCGCAGCCTGGTCTTCATTTGCTGGAGTGCTAGGACAAAGGACAGTGTTGTTTCTTTTTCTAATTTTTATTTAAAAACTTAACATGTTGTTTAGAGTTATACCTGAAGCATGTGGAGTTATTTCCCTAAGAGATGATTTTTGAACCTCTGGCAGAAGCTTTCCACCCTATCAGAGGCCAGGCCAGCTTCCTAAAAACCAGGTAAGCTACCCCCGCACCCAGCATCCACCTGCCCCTGCCAGCATAACCCCAAGTGCCCCTCCTCTCCTTCCTACCTGATCCTAGGGCCTACACCTCTGCATAGTCCCTTGCCTAGCATGACTCCAACTGCCCTTCCTCTCCTTAGCACCACATCTGTTTCCACACCTCCCTCCGGTGGAAGCCTTCCACCCCATCAGAGGTCAGGCTAGAATCCTGATGCCCAGAAGCCAGACCAGCATCCTGAACTCCAGAGACCAGGCCAACTCTCTGAGAACCAGGCAGAAGCCTTCTACACTACCAAAAACCAGGCCAGCATCTGAACCCCAATGGACCCCCAGCCACATCAGAGGCCACGCACATACATAGCCAGAACTTCAGCCCCAAACTTGGGCAGCAGCTGCTACTTAGACCATAACCCATCCAGGCCAACAGAAGTCCAGCCACCAACATGGGTGGAGACTCTACTCAACTACAGGCCACGGGATCCAGAAGACCAGAGAGGGAACAGAAACTAAGGATAGAAACTACCTAGCCAACAAAGACAAATCCAGAAATTGGCACATAGACCTATAATCACTCCAAATCCAGATGGCTAAATGTAAGAACATAATTAATAACAGCCAGGGCATTATGTCACCTCCAGAGGCCAGCCACCCTACTACAGCAAACCCTGAATATTCCAACACAGTGGAAGCACAAGAAAAAGGCCTTAAAATCAACTTTATGATGATGATAGAGGTCCTTAAAGAGGACATGAAACTCCCACCCTTAAAGAAACTGAAGAAAAGACAACCAAAAAATTGGAGGAAATCAATAAATCCCTTAAAGAATGCCAAGAAAGCCAAGAAAAAACTAACAAGTGAAGGAGACTATTCAAGACATAAAAATTGAAATAGAAGCAATAAAGAAAACACAAATGGAGAGAATTCTGGAAATGGAAAATCTGGATAAATGAACAGGAACTATGGATGCAAATATTACCAACAGAATTCAAAGAATATATTAGAGGCAAAAAAACTCCTAACAAAACATCCAGGAAATCTGGGGCACCATGAAAAGACCAAACCTGAGAATAATAGGAACAGAAGAAGGAGAAGAATCACAGCTCAAGAACTCAGAAAATATATTTAATAAAATCATAGAAGAAAATTTCCCTAATCTAAAGAAGGGCATGCCTTTAAAGGTACAAGAAGCTTACAGAACACCAAACAGGTTGGATCAGAAAAGAAAGCAGCCATGACACATAACAGTCAAAACACAGAAAAAAGAAATAATGTTAGTAGCTGCAAGAGAAAAAGGCCAAGTAATATAAAAAGGCAGACCTATCAGAATTACACCCAACTTCTCAATGGATACTATAAAAGCCAGAAGAGCCTGAACAGATGCCTGACAGACTCTGAGATGATGAATGTTAGCCTAGACTAATATACTCAGCAAAACATTCAATCACCAAGATATTTTATGACAAAGTCAAAATTAAACAATATCTATCCACAAATCCAGCCCTATAGGAGGTACTAGAAGGAAAACTCCAACACAAGGAAGTTAACTACACCCACAAAAACACAGGCAATAGATAATCTTATACCAACAAGACCAAAGGAAGGGAAACACACACACACACACACACTACTACCACCACCAACAAAAATATAATAACAGAAACAAGCAATCGCTGGTCATTAATATCTCTCAATATCAATGGACTCAATTTGCCAATAAAAAGACACAGACTAACAGAATGGATATGAAAACAGGACCCACCCTTCTGCTGCATACAAGAAACACACCTCAACATCAAAGATAAACATTAACTCAGAGTAAAGGGTTGGAAAAAGATTTTCCAATCAAATAGATCTAACAAGCAGGGAGTGTAGCTATCTGAATATCTAACAAAATAAAATCCAAACCAAAATTAATCAAAAGATAGGGAGAAGGACATTTCACATTCACCAAAGAAAAAATTCACCAAGATGGTGTCTCAATTCCGAGCATCTATGCCTCAAATGGGAGAGTACCCACATTGGTAAAAGAAACATTACTAAAGCTTAAATCACACATCAAACCCCACACATTAATAGCGAGAGACTTCAACACCCCCTCTCAGCAATGGACAGGTAATCCTGACAGAAACTAAACAGAAATGACAGAACTAACATATATTATAACTCAAATGAACCTAACATATCTACAGAACATTTCACCCAAACACAAAAGAATACACCTTCTTCTCAGCACCTCATGGGACCTTCTCCAAAACTGACCACATGCTTGGTCATAAAGCAAATCTCAACAAGAAAATTAAAATAACTCCCTGTGTCCTATCAGACCACCATGGATTAAAGTTGGATTTCAACAACAGAAACAGCAGAAAGCCTCCAAACTCATGGAAACTGAACAACTCTCTTCTGAATTACCATGGGGTTAAGGAAGAAAGAAAGAAAGAAATTAAAGACTTCCTAGAATCCAATAAAAATGAATGTACAACATACCCAAACTTATGGGACACAATGATAGAGGTGCTTAGTTCATAGCACTAAGTGCCTATATAAAGAAATTAGAGAATTCTCATGCCAGTCACTTAACAGCACACCTGAAAGATCTAGAACAAAAAGAAGCAAACACTCTCAAGAGGAACAGATGTCAGGAAATAATCAAACTGAGGGCTGAAATCAATAAAATAGCAACAAAGAGAACAATACAAAGAATCAATGAAACCAAGAGCTGGTTCTTTGAGAAAATCAACAAGATAGGCAAACCTTTACTCAAACTAAGTAAAAGGCAGAGAGAGAATATCCAAATTAACAAAATCAGAAATGAAAAGGGGGACATAACAAGAGACACGGAGGAAATTCAGAGAATCATCAGGTCATACTTCAAAAACCTGTACTCCCCCAAATTGGAAAATCTAAAAGAAATGGACAATTTTCTCAATAGATAGCACTTACCAACGTTAGATCTAGATCAGATAATCAGTGCAAATGAACCTATAACCCAAAAGATATAGAAGTAGTCATTAAAAGTCTTCCAACCAAAAAAAGCCCAGGGCCAGACAGTTTTAATGCAGAATTCTATCAGACCTTCAAAGAAGAGATAATACCAATACTCCTCAAGTTATTCCACAAAATAGAAACAGAAGAAACAGAGCATTGCCAAATGAGGCCACAGTCACCCTGATACCTAAACCACATAAAGTCTCAGCAAAGAAAGAGAATTACAAATCAATCTCCCTCATGAACATTGGTGCAAAAAAAAAAAAAAAAAAAAAAAAAAAAAGAACAGCAAAATACTGGCTAACCGAATCCAAGAACACATCTAAAAGATCATCTACCACAACTGACTGGGCTTCATCACAGAGATACAGGGATGGTTCAACATATGAAAATCTGTCAATGTAATCTATCATATAAACGAACTGGAAAAAAAACCCCACATGATTACCTCATTAGATGCCGAGAAAGCCTTTGACAAAATCCAGTACCCTTTCACGATAAAAGTCTTAGAGAGATCGGGGATACAAGGGACACACCTAAACATAATAAAGGCACTGTATTTGAAGCCCATAGCTCACAACAAATTAAATGGAGAGAAACTCAAAAGCAATTCCACCAAAATCAGGAACAAGACAAGGCTGTCCATCCTTTCTATATCTATTCAATATAGTACTTGAAGTTCTAGCTAGAACAATAAGAAAACTAAAGGAGATCCAGATGATACAAATTGGAAAGGAAGAAGTCAAAGTTTTATTATTTGCAGATGATATAATAGTATATATAAGCATTCCCAACAATTCTGCCAGGGGACTCCTACAGTCCATAAATACCTTTAATGAAGTGACTGGATACGAGATGAACTCAAAAAAATCAGTAGCCCTCCTGTATAGAAATAATAAATGAGCCGGGCGGTGGTGGCGCACGCCTTTAATCCCAGCACTTGGGAGGCAGAGGCAGGCGGATCTCTGTGAGTTCGAGGCCAGCCTGGTCTACAAAGCGAGTTCCAGGAAAGGCGCAAAGCTACACAGAGAAACCCTGTCTCGAAAAACCAAAAAAAAAAAAAAAAAAAAAAAAAAGAAATAATAATAATAAATGGGCTGAGAATGAAATTAGGGAAACAACACCCTTCACATAAGCCACAAGTAATATAAAATATCTTGGTGTAATTCTAGCCAAGCAAGTCAAAGACCTGTACAACAAAAACTTCAAATATTTGTAGAAAAAAATGGAGAAGATGGAAAGATCTATGCCCATGGATTGGTAAGATTAGCATAGTAAAAATGACCATCTTACCAAAAGCAACCTACAGATTCAATGCAATCACCATTAAAATCCCAACACAATTATTCATTGATCTTGAAAGAATACTACTCAACATTATATGGAAAAACAAAAAATCCAGGATAGCTAAAACAATCCTGTACAATAAAGGAACTTCTGGAGATATCACCATCCCAGATTTCCAGCTCTACTACCAGGCTATAGTCATCAAAACCACAAGGTATTGGCATAAAAACAGGCAGGTGGATCAATGAAATCGAATTGAAGACCCAGACATAGATCCACACACCTATGAACACCTAATTTTTGACAAAGAAACCAAAATTATACATTGGATAAAAGACAGCATCTTCAACAAATGATGGTGATATAACTGGATGTCAGCATGTAGAAGAATGCAAATAAATCCATATCTATCACCTTTCACAAAACTCAAGTCCTAGTGGGTCAAAGACCTTAACATAAATCCAGATACACTGAACCTGATAGAAGAGAAAGTGGGAAATAGCCTTTAATGAATTGGCACATGAGGCAACCTCCTGAACAGGACACCAATAGCTCAGACACTAAGATTGACAATTATTAAATGGGACCTCATGAAACTGAAAAGCTTCTGTAAGGCAAAGGACACTGTCAATAGGACAAAATGGCAGCCTACAGAATAGGAAAAGGTCTTCACCATTCCCACATCTGACAGAGAGCTGATTTCCAGAATATATAAATAACTCAAGAAACCAGACATAAAAAAATAGTCCAATTAAAAACTGGAGTACAGATTTGAACAGAGAATTCTCAATAGAAGAATCTCAAATGGCTGAGAAACAGATAATTGGGTATCAATCTACATCAAGACCCAGCTATACCACTCTTGGGCATATACCCCAAAAATGCTCAATCATACTACAAGGATACTTGCTCAGTTATGTTCATAGCAACTTTATTAATAATAGCCAGAACATGGAAACACCCTAGATGTCCCTCAACTAAAGAATGGATAAAGAAAATGTGGTACATGTACACAATGGATTATTACTCACCTGTTAAAAACAATAACATCACGAAATCCAAAGTCAAATGGATGGTACTAGGAATAATCATCCTGAGTGAGGTAACTAAGATCCAGAAAGACAAAGTATGCACTCACTTATAAGTGAATATTAGCTGTAAAGTAAAGGACAGCCATGCTACAATCCACAGACCCAGAGAGGCTAGGTAAAAAGTAGGGCCCAAGGGGTACACTCAGATCTCCCTGGGAAGAGGAAATAGAAAAGGTTTTGTGGGTGGAAGGGGGGTGGATGGGGATGGAAACATGAGCGATCAGGTGGGAGAGAGTACTGAAAGAGATTACTGGAAATGGGGGACATTTCAGGGTCAGGTAGAAACCTGGTGCAGGAGAAATTTCCAGGAATCCACAAGGATAACCCCAGCTAAGACTTCTAGCAATGGGGCATATGTAGCCTGAAGTGTTATCACCTGTGACCAGTCAGGACTTCCAGTGGAGGGACTGGGACACCAACCCAGCCACATAACCTTCAACCTACAGTCTTTCCTGCCTATGAGATATGCTGGGGTAAGGGTGGCACAGAGATTGTGGGAGTGGCCAGCCAATGACTGATCCAGCCTGAGACCCATGCCATGAGAATGAACCCCACTCCTGACACTGCCTGGAATGCCAGGACCCAGAGACTGGATGCCCCAGAGACCTAGCAGAGAACCAAAAATGACTGGAGAAAAGGAAATGTCAATGTAAAGATGCCTAACAATATTCTGCTATACTCATAGACTGGTGCCTAGCCAGTAGTCATCAAAGAGGCTTCATCTAGCAATTGATGGAAACAGATGCAGACCCACTGCCCAACGTTAGGCAGAGCTTGGGGAAACCTGCTAAAGAGAGGGAGGAAGGATTGTAGGAGCCAGAGGAGTTAAGGACACCACAAGAAAACCCACCCCACAGAAACAACTAACCTGGGCTCACAGGGGCTCAAAGAGACTGAACCGACAACCAGGGAGCCTGCATGGGATGACCTAGGCCCTCTGCTTGTATGTGACAGCTGTGTAGCTTGGTCTACTTGTGGAACTCCTAACAATGGGAGCAGGGGCTGTCCCTAATGCTTTGGATGGTTTTGGGAACTTATTCCCCATACTGAGTCGCCTTGCCCAGCCTGATTACAAGGCAATGTGCTTAGTCTTACTACAACTTGATATACCATGTTTTATCGATATGAATGGGGAGGCCTGCCCTTTTCTGAATAGAGGCAGAGGAGTGGATGTTGGGAGGGAGAGGCATAGGGGAGATTCGGGGAAGGGACTGGGAAGAGAGGAGGGAGAGGAAACTGGGGTTAGGATATAAAATAAAAAAATTGATATTTCAAAAAAAAATTGAGTTTGGAGCTTCAAAACTAGTGTCATTGTGATAGCCTCAGAGAAGCTGAGTGGCCACTAGTTTCTTGCTGTCTTCCAGTGATGGCATTGTCTCGGGAAAACTTCTAGAGAAACTCAGTGACAGTATACCGAGGAAAACCATGACTATCTATCTGTTTGGTTCCCGACTTGAGATGTTGAGAAAGTGTAAATTCCATGTGACTTGCTTAAGTCTTGCCTCAGCCCTCATGGATGCTCTTGTTTGAGCACAGTTGGTGCCTTGGTTGTTTTGGAGAGCAGAAGGGGGTAATAGAAAGACTGTTGCCTTAGAAAATCACAAATAGAAATGAGGCTTGCAGGAGCTGGCTTAAAATCCCTGCACTTGGGAAGCAGAGTCAGGAAGATCGGGAGTTCAAGGTCATCCTCAACTCTATAGTGAGTTTGAGGTCAACCTAGGCTGCATGAGGCCCTGTCTCAAAACAAATTACGAATGCTAATTTCTATATGAAGGGTGGCTGTGTGATTACTATGCAGACCGGAGTACTTCTGAGAGTAAACGAGAACACTACCACTAGTTACACCAGGCAGTTGTCTGGTTTGTGACACTCCAGGGGAAATGGGACATGGGGTCACCTAGCTTCCCCGAGACATATTTAGTAAGGAAGAAGTTTCTATAAACCAGTGCCAAGTGCATTATTAAGTGATCCTCCTCCACACTTCTATAAGTGATCTCATAGAAACCCCACTTGAGGTATCGTTGCTCTACATTGTCACCAAGGTGTCCTGGCCTGGACAGATTGCCTCTTGAACATGTGCTGCAGAGGAACAGTAGTCTCTCTGACCATGGTGCCTAAGTGTAGGGCCCAGCAGGCCCCCCACCCCATCCCCTGCTGGCTTTGCTGATCACCAATCATAGACCAAACCCTGTTTTCTGTCCCTTTCTGCTGTGCAAACTGGGGGAGCCTGCTTGGTTCTCCATTTTGTGAAATGTGAACCATGGGGACAAGTTTTCAACCCAGATTTTGGGTTTCTTGTCAGAAACAATGAGGAGAGGCATAAGCAGTTGGCTGTGAGTTAAGTATGGCTTCCTAGTTAACCAGCAGGGGTAGTGGATACTCTTGGGCATCCTATTTCCTCATCCATGGAAAGGATGTGTTACATCTGCTTCTTCAAGGAGTTGGAGTTGATTAAACACAGAGAATGCTTAGTATGCACAAACATGACTTGGTCCTCCTTGAAACACTGTTCCTATAATGTTGGCACACTGAATTCCAATGGATTGTTTCCTTCCTTACTATTGAACTCCGTTGTTTTTGTTTGAGACAGGGTTTCTCTAGTAGGCCCAGTAGGCCTAGAACTCGCTATATAGTCAAACCTGGCCTCAAACTCATAGAAACCCACCTGCCTCTGCCTCCCTAGTGCTGGGATTAAAGGTGCGGGCCACCATGTCCGGCTGAACTCTGCTGTCTTCAGTGTCTCAAGCTGGGCAAAAGGAAGCTGATAAGCTCCGTGGACCATAGGCAAGAGTGAGGATGCTGCCTGGTGGAGGAGCTGGAAGGATTCAAGGGACAGGCTCAGGAGTGACAGACTGCGAGCCTGCCAAGAAGCAGCACAGGGAGCTCCTTCCCTCACACTGCTAAAAATACCGCCGGGAGAGTCATTTCTCTGCTTCTATTTTAGAAACCAGAGACAGCCACCATATTCATGTTTGGATCTTGGTCAGCCTTCTGGTCTGGGTTTTAAATTTCAAGAGAGATTTTTGTGGAGGGGGCAGTTAAAATAGCCTGTTGAGTTTGAGAATTGAAATTTGAAAATAGATACGTGTTGGGTATCATTTAGGTAATTGCTAGTATTTTTTAAAAGGCTTTATTAGAAATAGTCAGGGTGTCACAATGAGAAAATGTTTTCTGCTTGCCCATAAGTCTATGGTTGTGTGTGTGCACATGTGTCCACAGCCTTTCACTGGGGAGTTTTGCTCACTCACTTCCCCAAGCATTTGTTGAGTCATTATTACTGAAAACACTGTATCCAGGCCTTGGACAGAAGTAGGAAAATGTAAAGACAAGTAGCAACTGATTCCTACTCTCAAGTGTTCCTACAATGTTCTGGGAGACATGAGGCTTCAAAACCAACACAAGGAAACAGGTTGGGACTGGAGTCTAGAGGGGAAAGTCGTGTGTAGGAACAGGCTAATTACAGGCTGGAGAGGTGGCTCAGTAAGAGCCCTGGGTGCTCTTCAGAGGACACAGTCTCAGTCTCCAGCACCCACATGGTGGCCTATAACCACCCATAACTCCAGTTCTGGGGGACCCACTGTCCTTGTGTCTTTGCTATGAGCACCAGGCACACAGTCAGTGCATTTACATACATGCAGAAAACCACTCATACACAGAAAATAAATACAAATACACCTTGACAACAACAAAGAAACAGGCCAGTTAACCAAACATCAGCCTGTCAAATCGTTTCACCAAATGACCAATATACTCAAAGACCAGATCGGTAACAATCAACTTGCCATTGACCCAGGGCCACTGAGTGTTGCTATAGAAAGAATTTGCCTCTCGGGTCTATAGAGGAAACCTTTGGGTTAGCATTTGTGTCAGTTTTACTTAGTATTGTATTTGTATCTGTAAAGTGGACAATTTTAACTTCCAGCTGTGGGATATTTCCATGGTTAAGAGTCCTCTTGAGTTGGGCCGTGGGAAAGCATTGTGTGTACCAAATTTCAGCAACCAGAAGTGAAGTTTACTTAAATAAATGAGACTACTTTAAGGAACTTGATGCCTCAGTTACGTTTCCAGTAGGAAACAGGCCACTAAAGAGTCCTCCCTCCCCCCCCCCCCCCCCCCCCCCCGCTCCCCCGCCCGGCCCCGGCCCCTGGGAATGCAAAGCTAGTTTTGTAAAGGGGAACTTTCAGAAGTATGGGAAGCATTCAGGAAACCAACAAAGGTGGTACATGTCCCATGAATAGCAAGGGTGAGGAACTGTGGTGCCTACATGGAAAGCATGGGATAATGGCAGTCACCTACCTCATCTCATCTCTAGCGGGTACTTCTCACTGCTCACAGCCAGTGATTGGCAGAGGTAAAGAATTCCTAATCAGGAGAGAGGGGAGAGTAGATTTACAGGACACTGGTCCCCAAAGAATAGAGGCATAAGACATAAGTTTAGGGTGTCTCCTGTAAGGTGGTTTTAGAGACTCTAACAGAATCTTGTGTTTGGCTTACTAAAGCCCCTACGCAGAGCTCTTGAAATATCTGCATTGGCTGCCCGGGACTCCCCTAAAGCCCAAAAGAATTTTAGGAGAGGGCCAGGGTATGATATATGGCTGAGGCTAGAAGCCCATTAGCTTGATTCTGGCTCTGGAACTGTGCCTTAGCATATCAGCCTGAAGGAAGAAAGAGTGGGCACCACTCTTGATGTGCTGTAACTTATGTGATCATTAGACCCAGCCAGGACCAATGTTTAATAGCAATCCTTCATGACAGGGCTGAGGTGCAGTACTTGTTACAATTGCGTTTCTCGCTTTGAACCTGGACTTCCTTTGGATTCAGTGAATCTCTGAGGTTCTTGGATACTGAGAAAAGGGTATCCCAACATGGAGGTAGATTTCCACTAATAAAGACAGATGGAACTTTGCAGGATTTAGTAGCATAATAAATGAGATGCTTGTCTTATGGTGGTAAAGTAGTTCATACTTGGTACAAGGTACTCTTTTAATGGACAAAGGCCAGAGGTTCATTAAATATCATGAACCATGTTTTGAAAGCAGAGGCAGGGGCAGCAATTGCAGTGAGAAAGACAAGAACAAGAATAATTTGTATTACAGCTACATGACCTGTGATTTCTCCATATTCACAGCTTTCATGCTAACATTTTCCCAGCTTCCACTGGTTCTAACTGTCAAATTGACAAATCTAGATTTACCTGGGAAGAGACTCTTAGTGAGGAGTCACCTAGACCACGTTGGCTTATAGGCATGTCTGTGTGGCATTCTCTGGAAGACTCAGCCCACTGCGGGCAGCACCATTCCCTAGGTAGGGAGTACTGAAAAGTATGAGTAAGGAGAAGCCAAGCAGACCATAGACAAGCAAGGAAGCCTCCGGGCCTTTGCTTCTCTCTGCTCCTGCCTGTGGATGTGATGTGACTGGCTGCTTTTACTTCTTCCCAGTGATGGACTTTAACCTGGAGCTGTAAGCAGAATAAACCCGTTCTCTCCCTCTTGCTTTTTGGCTGGTTGTTTTTAATCACAGCAACAGAAAGGAAACTAGAACATAGGCCTAGAGAGAGGATGAGGGCAAATGCAAAAATACCACACTGTGTTTTCCTAGGGCATAAAAGGTGATTAAGTCAAATTAGAACTTGTAAAGAAAAAGTAAAATGGAATTCCATGAAATTCTACTGATATTTTCTGCACGTCTGTCTTGTACATCAACTTTAAGTCCTGGAAAGGAGATGTAAAGGAGAGGCTAGAGTTGGGTGTCTTTAAGAGATGGAATGTGGGCAGTATGGACTTGTTGGGGTACAGTGGGTCTTTTTGCTGGTCATTGTTTTTTTTCTTTGTAGTAGAACAATTTAAAAACATCTTGGATATAGTGAAGATTTGGTAACTTCTCAGTTATTTCCGGCCACTCACACTCAGGGCAGACTAACCTTTTCACTTCTTTTCTGGATTCTGTACCTTGGAGTTGAGTGGGGGAGCCAGTGTTGGGCTTCCAGAGCCTTCCTGTCTTTTCCAGACTGTGGCCGCTCCTACAAGCTGGGGTACAGAGATGCATGATTTGCCCTCTGCCCCAGGAAAATTGTCTGAGGGGAAAGGCTGCCCCTGTCCTAGCACAGTGCCCATGCCCTGCTGTAGCTTTATTTTCAGAGAGGTCTCTGATAAGTTTACAGTTACCTAGCCTTCCCTGATGGACAGAGCCCAGCTCTGTGAAGTGAGCATGAGCCCAGGTTACCCTAACAAGCTAGACTGAGCCACCCATCCTCAACAGACCAACTGAAGAGACAAAGTGTTCGTGAAAAGCAGAGAAAGGAGATGTGTTTAATGTGGCCACTTTGGGAAGAGGAACAAATGGAGATCCAGTGGCCCCTCCAAGCTCATCTTCGGGGTTCTGATATGAGGTGTCAATTTAAATAGAGGGCAAGAAGCATGCAGAACAAAACAACTTCTGGGGGGCCACTGTTTCAAGAGTCCAGCAGCCAAAGAGGGGAAAGGAAGGGTCTCTTTAGGATATCTTCACTCCATACTCCAGTGAGTATGCAGGCAACACAAATTGGATGTGGTGTATTTTGGGGGAGGGAAGGAGGGTGCAAGTGGGAGAGGGTGGACCTGGGAGGAGTACGAGTCAAGTGTGATCCGGGTGCACTGTATAAAATGACCAAATAATTAATAAAAATATTATATTGGACAAAAAGAAAACGAGAATATCTTCATTCTTTCTGTGATGGTTAGAACAGTGGTCTACATTTTAAGTATCTTCCTGGGTGGGCTGTTGCCTTCATCCGTGTTGATCTGGACTGCTGATGTTCTTTTAAGGACTACAACGGTCTGGGACTGAATGGAGATTAATTCATCCCCCCATTTTCTCCAGACTTGAGAAATTTGCCATCATTTCATTCTATCCCAGTGTTGCAGAAAGTCTTCCAAACAAACAGCTCCAGATAACAAGCTGATTTGGTGCTCCAAGCCTGATTATGCTTCTAAATACAAGGGCCACGTGTGAAGCTCCCTCCCAGTTCATGATGCTCTGTTTTTCTCCGATGGCAGCATTAGCTTCTCTCGACTTTTCAGCTCAGCTGAGGCTCACCTAGAGGATGAACAGTTACCAGTACAGCTTTACAGGACATTTCCCTGGACCTCTTCTTGCTCAGGGATGCAGAAGGGTGGAGGCAGAGAGGATAACCTTGGCTCTGGATTGAGAAGTCCCAGAGAAAGTCTGATGATGTGTGTTTGAGGAATTAAAGAACCATGCTAAAGAAAACTTGTCTAAAGTAGGAGAGGTTCAAGTAGGCCCCAGGCCCCTGGGCTGACACTAGTGTCTCAGGTACTGGAGGGAAAGAGAGATTTTGAGCTTATCAGTGACATCCCTTCACCCAAAGGACTGTGTCCCAGTTCCTGTGTGGGGGTGGGGAGACCGTCGAACAAAAGAAAGAGCTGTTTCCCCACAATCTGTCTTTGAAATAACAGGAGTACAAGGCAGCATTGTTCCGAGAGTCATGCCACAGAGCAAAACGAAAGGGGGAGAGTGGGACCCTGTGGCCCTGGGAGCATGCACAGTGACCTGTGTGGAGTGACTCTGTGGCTCTCTGGTGGCTCCTGCATGTCAGTAATACCTTCGGTTCGGCTGGCTGCACAGCTGACAACTTCTGAAGTGGACAAGGTGGAGAGGAGCCGAGGAGAGGACAGTAGATGAGAAGGCCTCATCAGTAGCTAGAGGCAGGTGGAAGGCTCTAGACGTGATAAAAATGGTGTCCTTGGCATGGGTACCCACCTGTTTCCCCTTAAGGGAGCAGCTCCAGAGTTCATGTTGTGCTGATCTGCTATAAAGGCTTAAGTTACATCCCAGCAGCATTGACCATAGGTCAGCAGGTACCTCCAACAGGAGCACAGTCCCCACAGAGGGGCTTTCTCACGTCCGGCTCACAACTCACACCACCAGGCAGATGGCACGGTGCTGCCTGAGCAGGGAAGTAGAGAGAGGGCTCCGGTCATTCCTGAGAGCTCAAGACAGGGAAATAATGGGGAAGGGAACTTTGCTGGGAATCTAAACACTTGGGTTCAAGGGTCACATTTAGAGTAATAGTGGCTTGGAGCAGAAGTCACGCTTGCAGGTGAGGGTGATGGATGCATGCGTCACATCTGTATGTCTTTGCTTATAATTTATCAGAAGAGGAGGAGACAGTGAGATAGAGGAGAAAACCTTCCACAAGGACAAGTTTTAAAGGATCCTTCATGAGCTTTAATCCACAAAGCAGGAAGGGGCAGCCGGGCAGCCTGTGTTCTGAACTGCTGAGGGCAGGGACCAGCAGAGTGGCACCCATGGGACACCCCTCAGCATCCCAGCCACTCTCTGAAATGATTGAGGAACTGTGAAGAGGCAGGACACAGGAAAGTTTTCAACTGTTACCTTAATTTGGACACATTTCAAAGAGACCACGAGTGTTCAATTACCTGAAGGGATTCATAGACAGACTTACTTCCTTTAGTGCCTGGGGTCACCGCAGTAGATGGCCTGGCCTTGCATTTCACCATGCTGAAAAGCCTAGTCTGTTTCCTCAGTGTGACCTTCCTGAGTGTCTGCCTGTCTCCTGGACATAGCTCCCTTGACATCTGTCCCTCTAGTTCATGTTCAAACTTTAAGACTCAACACACACATGAACTTTGTCTCCCACTTCCCCTTTTCTGACCCTTGGTGAGAAAAGGGAATCCTCTAATTTCTTGCCTTTGTCTGCTCCAGGCCACAGTTACTTCTGTCCCTGCTCTGTGGTCCTTCCTGAAGTCTTCAGTGAGCAACTCAGCTTCACCCATCTCTTGGGTATCCTCACCCTGAAAGCTGCACTACCCTGGACCCCTTTGTCTAAGTTCAGAAAATTCAGTGTTTCAGAGAGCATTTTTCAATGAGGATATGAAGGTTATTAATTTTTAAAGGATTAGCTTTGTTGATTTAGATCTTTTCAAGAGAATTCAATCACTTATTGATTACATATAATAATGGATGATATACAAGCTTCATTCCCACCTATTATTATTTTTATCTATATCATTGTTTACTTATGATATTGCGTAGGGTATGCCATCAATTATTTATAACCAAATCGTGACTTTGCCTGGATGACCCTTTTAATGGTAATACTCATTAGTCACAACAGTAACTGGCAGTTTAACTACATCAAGGTTTCTGAAGACAATGACTTCTCTACCCAAGCAATCATAAATAAATTCCACATGGAACCTGGCACCACCCTGAAGGAATTCTAACTTTACACTGTTGGGAAAGTTGACCAAGATAGCTTCAGAGTAGACTAACTTTACACAGCACATTAAAAAAGGACACTTTCATTCAGCACCAGGATCATACTATTATATTTATTAATCAACAGCATGGGTGAAAAAAAGTCTATAATAAACCCTTTGTCGGAATGCCTTCCACTTTCCACAGAACAGAAACTAAAATAATCTGTTACACAGTTAGTCACAAATATGGTGTTTTGCGTATGCACACAAGTATTGTCTAAAACAATAGAATAAATTAAAACAAATTGTCTTCTTTGTAGTGGCCAGGCCCTGCCACCACTGTGCTTGGCTGAGTTCACAAATCTGTTACAACCTGCAGCTTCCCTGTCCCTCCTCTGGCTCTCCTATCCTGCTAGCTTCGTTTCCTGGCAATAATTAGAACCTCTTACCACCACCATAGCTGCAGCTGCTGTGGGAACCACCAGAACCACCTTGGTGTTGTGGTTTAACAAAATACTGGCCTCCCTTAGGGCCAGAGCTTCTGCCTCCAAAGATTCTTCCCTTCATTGGTCCAAACTTTGAAAACGTTTGTCATTATTGTCAAAATCATTGTAGCTTCCAACCACCTACAAAAATTGCTTCCATCATTACCAAATCCATAATAGTCATCACCACTGCCAACATATCTGCCACTACTATGGCTGTCACCAAATCCACCGTGACCAATGAAGTTTCTTCCTCGACTAAAGTTGTCGTTGCCACCAAAACCACCTCTACAACTGCCACCAAAGTTTCCAGAACCACTTTATCCCTTTTGGCTGGACAAAACACTAGCCATCTCTTGCTTCCAAAGGCTTTTTTTTTTAACTTCATAGTGGTAGCCATCCACAGTGTGGTATTTATAAATGACAATTTTATCTAGAGTCAAGGTTATTAAAGGTTAAAAAAAATGCAAAGCCCCTCTGTCAGTCATGATTTCAATCACTTCAATTTTCCCATAGTGTTCGAAATAACCTCACAGGTGATGCTTTTCAGTGTCTTTTTAATATAACCAACAAAGATCTGTTTCACATACAGGAGTTAGTAAGCAAGAGACAACAAACAGATCCCTGTTGTGGGATACTCATATAATGTGTGAAGAAGTGTCGTTGTGACTGGTTTAATAAAAAAGCTGAATGGCCACAGCTAGGCAGGAGAAGTTAGGCAGGACTTCCAGGCAGAGGAGAGAGACCTTTCCTTTGCTGTCTGAGCCTCTGCTGGAGTTCATGGGCAGTAAACAGATTAAATAGGAGAAAATATATACTCAGAAGTGTGGTCACTTGCATATTGCATGAATGAAGTCTGGACATAGACCCTTTTCATGGGGTGAGGATGATGGGAAGAGGATGTGACAATTTAGGAGCACTAATTGACTATGATGAATGAATGCACCCAGTGCTTAGACAATAGTTAATATGATTCTCTTTGGGAAGCATAAGGGCCAAGGACATGGACCACCATTTATGATTTATCGTCATTTACCGTCTGTCCAGGTATGGTAAATTTTTAACCATCCTTCCTGCAGATAGGAGCTCAGTTGGTCATAAGTCAAAGAAGGGACCAATGGGAAGTGTTTCTTTGGAGGGTCTGGTCTGTGTGTAAAGAATGGAGAGCTAGACTAAGCTGTTTCTCCTACCTGCCACTCTCCAAGGATCTTTAAAAAAATAATCAGAAAGACAGCACGTCATATTTTGGGGTGAGTTTCCCCACATTTCTTCAAAGGAAATGCAGTGTGAAAGCATAAGAAATTCAAGGTTAGTGGGTGAGATTAAAAACAACAACAACAGAAAACCTAAAAAGTGAAGATGATAGATGCAAATTTCTACATTCTCAGCTCAGGCAGCAATCACAGCCTCTTGATTCAATGGCCTTACTAAAACCAACCAACCACCATCACATGCTGAATGATGGAGGTAGCCCAAAACAAATTCAAAGTTTATGACAGCTGCTGAATTACAATAGTAGTGAAAGCTTTGTAGCATCTCTTATGAGATGGCTTTCAAGTGTTTTTTTCTGTGACCATGCAAGAATAACATTTTGTGACCTGGTCCAGCCTGTACATCCCTTGACGCAACTGAAACATGGGTCATGGGAAAACATTCGCCCTTACTATAAAACATTTTATCTCCTTATTCCCTGTTATGTAAAACTTCTGCTTGCACATAATGAATTCATCAGGAAATCCCAGGTTTCAAGAATATTTAAAATGAAATATAGGAAGGAGCTGGTGGACTGGGAAAGGCAGCCCCATTTCCTACTTATGGGAATGAACTTATTCTTGTTGAAGGCTGTGCAGCCCTATTGCTGTGTGTAGCCAGTTTCTCTTGGTCTCAGTTCTGCCATATGAAGTCCTTCATTGCCACCTGTTTTGGTTTTGAAACCTGTGACCAGTGTGGAGCCAGGAAGAAGAATCTGCCGTGGCCAAGGATTGTAGACATCTGTTCTCTTAGACCATTACCTTCTGGAAAGTAGATGAGGATATAAACGCTCATGGGTTGATTCCAGGAGTGAGGAATCTAATTTTTATTCAGACAATTTGTTGACAAAGATGGGCTTAACAGTTCTTCTGGAATCAGTCTACTTTCAGCAGTTGAGAATCAGACTAATTTTTGGTTTGATTAAAGGAAAAAAAAAACTGGCTTTAACAGTAGCTTGCATCAAGTAAAACCGATGTGCTAAAATATTTTGAAGGAGGAAGAATTTAAAGAGCTAGGAAGGCTTATCATGTTTAAAGCGAATTGTGTACTCTTCTCTGCTCCAGGAAGGTACAGAAGACCCTCCCTTTGAGAACTACATTGAGGAAGGGATCATTGAAAAGCTTTCACAGCCAGGAGGGCTAATGGACATTCTGCTAGTGAAATGGGATCTTTGATTTCAATGTCAGGTCAAGATGAGGGGTTTGAAGAGGCTCCAGAGAGACCTTTAAGCTCTGCAAGCAAAGCGTACATGTTTGAGCACGCACTATAAGGCAGCTGTTGTCCTGTGTGGCCCTATTGCAGAGAAAAAGAAACACAGCTGACATTTAATATCTTTCTAGTGTGCCTGTGTCTCCAGCAGTGCCATTAAGCAGGTGCTCTTAGGAGGTTTATTTTATGGATGAGCAAAATAAAGCTAGAGAGATTAAGAAATTTGTCCAACAAAGTGGACGAATGGGTAGAACCAGAGGACAGTGGGTTAAGTAAAAAAACCACATCCACTCATATGTGGATGCTAAAAAAGGCTGACTTATATGGAAGGCCTGCATTTTTCTGAAGGAAAGGCAGAGGGAGTGGATAGGGGAATGGGGGGAACTGGGGAGAGGGACTGGGAGGAGAGGAGGGGGGAGTGGAACTGTGATTGGGCTGAAAAAATAATTCATTGATTAATTAATAGAAATTAAAATAAAAAGAAAAGAAAAAAGGTTGATCACAAAGCAGAGAGGAGAATAGAATTGGAGGGTGGGAAACAGAGTGGAAGGATGGAGGTAGGCTATATACTAGGTATCAAAATACAGTCTAATAGAATAACAAAGCTCTATATTCTACAGTATCACAGGGTAACTGTAGTTTATAACAGTCTATTATTTACTTAAAAAACAGAAGAGTCATCTGAAGGCTTTAAACATAAATAATAATATATCAGAATATAGAAGTGTTAATTACCCCCTTTGGTTGCTACCCATACACATATGTACATGTAGAATTATATGGCATCTCATAAATATATATATAATTCTGTTCCAAATAAATATAATAAGTACATAAATGTAAAGAAGCCCCCATTTCATTACAGAATTCAGTTTATTGCTTCAGGCATGGTGGCGCCTGTGGGTAATCCCACCACTAGGGAGGTGGGAGGAGGAGGATCAGGAATTCAAGACTAGCCTGGGCTTCAGAGGAAGCTGGAGGTTAGCCTGGGCTACATAAGACCTTGCCTCAAGGAATAAAAAACAATGCTTCTCCCAAGAATTTGTTTCCTATTAACAGTTGTCCAAGATGTCACAGCTGTTAAGTTGTAGGCCGAAGAGTGTAACCTTGGGCAGTTGGCACTTGGGTCCAGGCTTTCCTGTACAATGCTTGATGTTAGGGGTGAACGCTGTCTAGAAGTGGATTTGCCATGAAGTTTAAGTCCCTTTCCAAGGCCCTCTACTCATACAGTCATATATTTTCATAAAATTCATAAAAAGATATTTAGACCGCAACTCTGTGTACTTTGATTTCCTGATAGAATTTTCCACGTTGCTTTGGAAAGAACTGTGGACATCTGGGTATCTGGCAAGGTGGAGAAGAAGTTGGGAATGCATTTAGCTTTAGTGGCACCAGCTTTCATGGCGCGTAGTAGCTGCCGACTCACCCGTGTTGTGATACTCACGTCAGAGTCACGGCTGTACATCAGGCCCACAGGTTCTGCTCACGTGGACTGTTGTCATGCCCGACAAAGCAGCATATGGCTTGTGGAGGGAAATGAGACTTGAAGTGGAGCCAGAAGCTCCTCTATAAAAATGTCTTCCCACATCCGATGTGTGTAATTACATGTAAAAGGTTCTGTTTTCATAGATACGTAGTTAAAAATCAAAGTTCTCTCTGTCAAAAACATTCTCGATAATACAACTATGTAGTTACTGTTGATTTTTGTTTTGTTTTGGTTTGTTTACAAGTGCATGTTTTTGAGAAGAGCAAACTATTGTTTACCAGAATCCCTGTGTTTCAAGGGCACAATGTGAGGTAATCATATATGATAAAACGTATGCTCAAGCAGAATTTTCTCCCGGAGATGAGTGAGTGGAGAGGATTTATTGACCATTTAGTCTGTGACTTTATTATTGCCACAGTTTGGTATAAAGCAGATGCTTGAACAAATTCCCTCAGTAGCTACCCAGCTGAGCCTGAAGCAAGCCACACCCAGTGATTGTGCTCTTGGGGTACTCCAAGCAAGAGCAGAAAGAACAAGTGTTCTTAGGACAAATGGATACATAGTGAGGTATGAGAAGATTCCTGCGTAATGGTCAACGAGTTGACGTTGATTTAGGGATCACTGAACTAGTCTTGCACAATGGTCAATGAGTGGCGTTGATTTAGGGATCACTGAACTAGTCTTGCACAATGGTCAATGAGTGGCGTTGATTTAGGGATCACTGAACTAGTCTTGCACAATGGTCAATGAGTGGCGTTGATTTAGGGATCACTGAACTAGTCTCTACGCCTCCATCCACGCTGACATCTCATTGTTCAAATAGGAAAGAAAAAGGTTATTTTTGAGTCAAGTTCTCACACTATGTCCCATTGGGCTTTCACTTAGGGATTTTATATATGCACCAACCACACCTTATGAGGAAGTAAAATTTGACGGAAGTTTTACCGAATGTTGCTGCAGTAACAAACTCAAACAAACAAACAAACAAACAGAACAAAACCTTCCTCTGAATTGTGTTTCAGTGCTCATATTGATTGTTTACTGAAATAAAATACCTGTGATGGACTAATGGTGGGGGGGCGGGAAAGGATTATTTAGTTCAAAAATTTGGAGGCTGAATATTCAAGAACAGACAGTTCTATTTAGTATCTGGCAAATTCCTTGTGGCAGATGGTAACCCAATGGTGAGTCTGCAAGACAGATTTGGTGGAGTCGTGGTATGAATGAAAACGGCCCCCATAGGCTCATATGTTTGAATACTTGGTCCCCAGTTGGTGGAACTGTTTGGAAAGGATTAGGTGTGGCCTTGTTGGAGGAGGTGTGTCACTGGGGTGGGCTTTGAGGTTTCAAAAGCCCATGCTGGATCCAGTTAGCTCTCTTTGCTTCTTGCTTGCAGATCAAGATGTAAACTCTCAGCCTCTGCTCCAGTTCCATGTCTACCTGCCCGCTGCCATGTTTCCACCATGATGGTCATGGACTCTAGCCCTCTGGAACTGTGAGCCCCAAATTAAGTGCCTTCTTTTATTGCCTTAGTCATGGTATATTGTCACAGCAATTGAAAAGTAACTAAGATAGGGGCAAGGCTGACTTTCTATGGCCTTACTAAACCACACAAACTAAAACAAATCCTCTTATTTCCTGAACCTGAATGATTGAGGTAGCTCAACCTCAAATGCAAAGTGTTAGTGTTTTAGCCACCTGCTCTCACAGTAACTACCAGAGTCCTGAAAGAACTGCATCAATGCCTTCTGAGGATAGTGTTCCCAATGATGGGTCACCTTCCAGTACTCTCTACATTGCCTCTCACCTCCATCATACAGGGAACAATCCTCTAGCCTGCACCAACCTTTGAGGGATACATGGAAACCACATCCAAGATACATAATAGATCACAGCAACTATCAGTAATTTGCAAAGATCTTTGACCAACTATGTTTAAAAAGAAGTATCTTTCTATTTTTTGGTATGGAAAACTGTCATGGACAAGTGTGTAGCCTGTGATGAGTCCCATTAACTTGTATAATTAGTATGTAACTAATTATAATTTTAAAAAGGTGGTATGTAGCAAAGCATGGTGAAAATATTACAGAGATGGGCCAGGCATTACTAAAATAATTGTTTTGATTTTTCTGATGTATATAGTATTACCAACTTTCTGAAAAGCAATTATAATTTGTTTTAACTTTTATAATATTCTTATTAAATTAGTGTGTTCTCTTCTTCTTTCTCCTTCCCCTCCTTCTCTCTTTTCAAAATTTCTAAGCTCAGGCTCCACAAAATTCGGGCCTGTCCTTGGGTGTATCTCCTTTGGGAGGGCTGACCTACTGCACACTTTGGCCATGAGGATGATTTCTGGCTGACGAAAGCAGAGGTGTAAAAATCTGGACTGGTAAGCAGTGCTCACAGCTCTGCACACTCAGGGCTATGTCACCGAGAAAATTACACTATTGATTAGGTGAATTCTTTTCTTTTTGCCTCAGCACCTGAGATTCTGCCAACATAGTAAAGGCTGACTTTGGGTAGACCAGATGAAAATCTGCCCGATATTTTAATGTTACCTCCCTGCTTCTCCCCCTCCATCCCCCAAGTACATGTACTTTGAATTTTCCTCAAATCATAAACAGAGCTTTGCAACACAGGTTATTTGTCCTGGAATGTGTGTAGATTCATGAACACCTCCACCACATGCATATGCGCGCACACACACACACACACACACACACACACACACACACACACACACACACACACACGAGTATTTCCATGTGTAAGCTTGTTCGGTTTGGCTTTTTACTTTGCATGTACATTTCTACTTAGTATAAGGTACATCACAAACCCTTAGGAAGTAACTTTGTCTTTGATAACTTGATGGGTCAAAACATATGTACTCATTTTCCAGTTACCTAACATTTATAATGTAACATCTTTAATTTGTGTCATCGATTATGAATTTCTACTTTGATTCACTTAATTCTATGCTTGTTTGGAGATTACTTCGTAAAAATTTATCCCACAGAGAAAAAAATAGAGCATGTTCAAATTGTTATGTTTCTCTTAAAATCTATTGTTCTGAGTGATATATACATACATACAAAATATATATTTTATAAAAATGCGGGCAAGCAGCTGACCATGCTTTCCTATTAAACGGCTTCTCTCTGGCCTTTCAGAAGTTGAAGTGTCATCTTTTGAAATTAGTTTGGTGTACTATTTTTAGAGGTTTACTTTTACAGACCCAAAGAAGCAAACTATCTTTTAATTACAACACAAATAGAATTAAACATACATGACTTAATAATCACACATGTTGAAGGAGCAGTGTTTGGCTTTTCAAAGCATATCTTTGATAGATGTGGGCAAGTTGTGAAGACATTTTTTTCTTAGTAGTTTTCAGAAATGAAAAGGGCCATGTCACTAGTGTATTTCTTTGCCAAAGTGTGATACCAGAATCTTATTTTAAAAGATCATTTGTGTAGACGTAATCTTGGTTTGACTAGGTAGTTTACTAGATAGAATAGGAGTTGCAAGGATTTTTCCATGAAAGCCCAGATGGTAAATATTTCAGGCTTTGATGGCCACCTATGGTGTGTTCCTCCCCTCCACCCTCCTTCTCCCCTATGGTGTGTTCCTCCCCTCCCTCCTTCTCCCCTATGGTGTGTTCCTCCCCTCCCTCCTTCTCCCCTATGGTGTGTTCCTCCCCTCCACCCTCCTTCTCCCCTATGGTGTGTTCCTCCCCTCCCTCCTTCTCCCCTATGGAGTGTCCCTCCCCTCCCTCCTTCTCCCCTATGGTGTGTCCCTCCCCTCCCTCCCTCCTTATCCCCTATGGTGTGTCCCTCCCCTCCTTCCTTCTCCCCTATGGTGTGTTCCTCCCCTCCACCCTCCTTCTCCCCTATGGTGTGTTCCTCCCCTCCCCCTCCCTCCTTCTCCCCTATGGTGTGTTCCTCCCCTCCCTCCCTCCTTCTCCCCTATGGTGTGTTCCTCCCCTCCCTCCCTCCTTCTCCGCTATGGTGTGTTCCTCCCCTCCCTCCCTCCTTCTCCCCTATGGTGTGTTCCTCCCCTCCACTCCATCCTTCTCCCCTATGGTGTGTCCCTCCCCTCCCTCCCTCCTTCTCCCCTATGGTGTGTTCCTCCCCTCCCTCCATCCGTCTCCCCTATGGTGTGTTCCTCCCCTCCTTCCTCCTCCCCTATGGTGTGTTCCTCCCCTCCCCCTCCCTCCTTCTCCCCTATGGTGTGTTCCTCCCCTCCCCCTCCCTCCTTCTCCCCTATGGTGTGTTCCTCCCCTCCCCCTCCTTCCTTCTCCCCTATGGTGTGTTCCTCCCCTCCCCTCCCTCCTTCTCCCCTATGGTGTGTTCCTCCCCTCCCCCTCCCTCCTTCTCTCCTATGGTGTGTTCCTCCCCTCCCTCCCTCCTTCTCCCCTATGGTGTGTCCCTCCCCTCCCTCCTTCCTTCTCCCCTATGGTGTGTTCCTCCCCTCCCTCCCTCCTTCTCCCCTATGGTGTGTTCCTCCCCTCCCTCCCTCCTTCTCCCCTATGGTGTGTTCCTCCCCTCCCTCCCTCCTTCTCCCCTATGGTGTGTTCCTCCCCTCCCTCCTTCCTTCTCCCCTATGGTGTGTTCCTCCCCTCCCTCCCTCCTTCCCCCCCCATGGTGTGTTCCTCCCCTCCCTCCCTCCTTCCTTCTCCCCTATGGTGTGTTCCTCCCCTCCCTCCCTCCTTCTCCCCTATGGTGTGTCCCTCCCCTCCCCCCTCCCTCCTTCTCCCCTATGGTGTGTTCCTCCCCTCCCTCCCTCCTTCTCCCCTATGGTGTGTCCCTCCCCTCCCTCCTTCCTTCTCCCCTATGGTGTGTTCCTCCCCTCCCTCCCTCCTTCTCCCCTATGGTGTGTTCCTCCCCTCCCTCATTCTCCCCTATGGTGTGTTCCTCCCCTCCCTCCCTCCTTTTCCCCTATGGTGTGTTCCTCCCCTCCCCCTCCTTCCTTCTCCCGTATGGTGTGTTCCTCCCCTCCCTCCTTCCTTCTCCCCTATGGTGTGTTCCTCCCCTCCCTCCCTCCTTCTCCCCTATGGTGTGTTCCTCCCCTCCCTCCCTCCTTCTCCCCCTATGGTGTGTTCCTCCCCTCCCCTCCACCCTCCTTCTCCCCTATGGTGTGTTCCTCCCCTCCCCGTCCTTCCTTCTCCCCTATGGTGTGTCCCTCCCCTCCCTCCCTCCTTCTCCCCCTATGGTGTGTTCCTCCCCTCCCTCCCTCCTTCTCCCCTATGGTGTGTTCCTCCCCTACCTCCCTCCTTCTCCCCCTATGGTGTGTTCCTCCCCTCCCCTCCTCCCTCCTTCTCCCCTATGGTGTGTTCCTCCCCTCCCTCCCTCCTTCTCCCCTATGGTGTGTTCCTCCCCTCCCTCCCTCCTTCTCCCCTATGGTGTGTTCCCCTCCCCTCCCCGTCCTTCCTTCTCCCCTATGGTGTGTCCTCCCCTCCCCCCTCCCTCCTTCTCCCCCTATGGTGTGTTCCTCCCCTCCCTCCCTCCTTCTCCCCTATGGTGTGTTCCTCCCCTCTCCCCTCCTCCCCTCCTCCTCCCCTATGGTGTGTCCCTCCCCTCCCCCTCCTTCCTTCTCCCCTATGGTGTGTCCCTCCCCTCCCTCCATCCTTCTCCCCTATGGTGTGTTCCTCCCCTCCCTCCCTCCTTCTCCCCCTATGGTGTGTTCCTCCCCTCCCCCTCCCTCCTTCTCCCCTATGGTGTGTTCCTCCCCTCCCTCCCTCCTTCTCCCCTATGGTGTGTTCCTCCCCTCCCTCCCTCCTTCTCCCCTATGGTGTGTCCCTCCCCTCCCTCCTTCTCCCCTATGGTGTGTTCCTCCCCTCCCTTTCCCTCCTTCTCCCCTATGGTGTGTTCCTCCCCTCCCTCCCTCCTTCTCCCCTATGGTGTGTTCCTCCCCTCCCTCCTTCTCCCCTATGGTGTTCCCCTCCTCCCTCCCTCCTTCTCCCCTATGGTGTGTTCCTCCCCTCCCTCCTTCCTTCTCCCCTATGGTGTGTCCCTCCCCTCCCCCTCCTTCCTTCTCCCCTATGGTGTGTTCCTCCCCTCCTTCCTTCTCCCCTATGGTGTGTCCCTCCCCTCCCTCCTTCCTTCTCCCCTATGGTGTGTCCCTCCCCTCCCTCCATCCTTCTCCCCTATGGTGTGTTCCTCCCCTCCCTCCTCCCTCCTTCTCCCCCTATGGTGTGTTCCTCCCCTCCCTCCCTCCTTCTCCCCTATGGTGTGTTCCTCCCCTCCCTCCCTCCTTCTCCCCTATGGTGTGTTCCTCCCCTCCCTCCCTCCTTCTCCCCTATGGTGTGTTCCTCCCCTCCCCCTCCCTCCCTCCTTCTCCCCTATGGTGTGTTCCTCCCCTCCCTCCCTCCTTCTCCCCTATGGTGTGTTCCTCCCCTCCCCCTTCCTTCTCCCCCTATGGTGTGTTCCTCCCCTCCCTCCCTCCTTCTCCCCTATGGTGTGTCCCTCCCCTCCCCCTCCCTCCTTCTCCCCTATGGTGTGTCCCCTCCCCTCCCTCCTTCTCCCCTATGGTGTGTTCCTCCCCTCCCTCCCTCCTTCTCCCCTATGGTGTGTCCCCTCCCCTCCCTCTCCCTCCCCTCCCTCCCTCCTTCTCCCCTATGGTGTGTTCCTCCCCTCCCTCCCTCCTTCTCCCCTATGGTGTGTCCCTCCCCTCCCCCTCCTTCCTTCTGCCCTATGGTGTGTTCCCTCCCCTCCCTCCCTCCTTCTCCCCTATGGTGTGTTCCTCCCCTCCCCCTCCTTCCTTCTCCCCTATGGTGTGTTCCTCCCCTCCCCACCCTCCTTCTCCCCTATGGTGTGTTCCTCCCCTCCCCTCCCCTCCTTCCTTCTCCCCTATGGTGTGTTCCTCCCCTCCCTCCCTCCTTCTCCCCTATGGTGTGTTCCTCCCCTCCCTCCCTCCTTCTCCCCTATGGTGTTCCTCCCTCCCCTCCCCCTCCTTCTCCCCTATGGTGTGTTCCTCCCCTCCCTCCTTCCTTCTCCCCTATGGTGTGTTCCTCCCCCTCCCCACCCTCCTTCTCCCCTATGGTGTGTTCCTCCCCTCCCCCTCCTTCCTCTCCCCTATGGTGTGTTCCTCCCCTCCTCCCCCTCCTTCTCCCCTATGGTGTGTTCCTCCCCTCCCTCCTTCCTTCTCCCCTATGGTGTGTTCCTCCCCTCCCCCTCCCTCCTTCTCCCCTATGGTGTGTTCCTCCCCTCCCCCTCCCTCCTTCTCCCCTATGGTGTGTTCCTCCCCTCCTTCCTTCTCCTCTATGGTGTGTTCCTCCCCTCCCTCCATCCTTCTCCCCTATGGTGTGTTCCTCCCCTCCCTCTCCTTCCTTCTCCCCCTATGGTGTGTTCCTCCCCTCCCTCCCTCCTTCTCCCCTATGGTGTGTTCCTCCCCTCCCTCCCTCCTTCTCCCCTATGGTGTGTTCCTCCCTCCCTCCCTCCCTCCTTCTCCCCCTATGGTGTGTTCCTCCCCTCCTTCCTTCTCCTCTATGGTGTGTTCCTCCCCTCCCTCCATCCTTCTCCCCTATGGTGTGTTCCTCCCCTCCCTCCCTCCTTCTCCCCCTATGGTGTGTTCCTCCCCTCCCCTCCCTCCTTCTCCCCTATGGTGTGTTCCTCCCCTCCCTCCTTCCTTCTCCCCTATGGTGTGTTCCTCCCCTCCCTCCTTCTCCCCTATGGTGTGTTCCTCCCCTCCCTCCATCCTTCTCCCCTATGGTATGTTCCTCCCCTCCCCCTCCTTCCTTCTCCTCTATGGTGTGTTCCTCCCCTCCCTCCATCCTTCTCCCCTATGGTGTGTTCCTCCCCTCCCTCCATCCTTCTCCCCTATGGTGTGTTCCTCCCCTCCCCTCCTTCCTTCTCCCCTATGGTTTGTCCCTCCCCTCCGCCTCCTTCCTTCTCCCCTATGGTGTGTTCCTCCCCCTCCCTCCTTCTCCCCTATGGTGTGTTCCTCCTCTCCCTCCCTCCTTTTCCCCTATGGTGTGTTCCTCCCCTCCCTCCCTCCTTCTCCCCCTATGGTGTGTTCCTCCCCTCCCCCTCCCTCCTTCTCCCCTATGGTGTGTTCCTCCCCTCCCTCCTTCTCCCCTATGGTGTGTTCCTCCCCTCCCTCCCTCCTTCTCCCCTATGGTGTGTCCCTCCCCTCCCCCTCCCTCCTTCTCCCCTATGGTGTGTTCCTCCCCTCCCCCCTCCCTCCTTCTCCCCTATGGTGTGTTCCTCCCCTCCCTCCCTCCTTCTCCCCTATGATGTGTCCCTCCCCTCCCCCTCCTTCCTTCTCCCCTATGGTGTGTTCCTCCCCTCCCCTCCCTCCTTCCTTCTCCCCTATGGTGTGTTCCTCCCCTCCCCTTCCTTCCTTCTCCCCTATGGTGTGTCCCTCCCCTCCCCCTCCTTCCTTCTCCCCTATGGTGTGTCCCTCCCCTCCCTCCCTCCTTCTCCCCTATGGTGTGTTCCTCCCCCCTCCCTCCTTCTCCCCTATGGTGTGTTCCTCCCCCCTCCTTCCTTCTCCCCCTATGGTGTGTTCCTCCCCTCCCTCCCAATTCCTCCTCCCAACCCCTTCCCTATCTTCCCCTTTTCCCTTTCCCCCTCCTTGCTCCTCCCACTTCTTACCCCTTCTCCCTTCACTTCCTCCCTCCTCTTCTTCATTAAAGGGCATAAACCAATTTTTCATGCAAAAAGAGTCTGTAGGATGAATTTGATCTATGAGATGTAGTTTGCTAACCTCTTGTATAGATGAGTCTGTCAGTCAGGGTAATGTGGTGTGTGCTGCAATTACAGGTCTGCTATTTGACGATAACCTTGCTCCCACACACTGATTATTTAATTTACTCTCGCCAGGTCAGGTGGCTCCCATTCATTTCAAGCTATTGGTTCATGGGAGCTATTTTTGGTGGTTCCCATCGGACAAGGCAAAACACTGGTGCAGGCCCAGTGCTAAGGCAGGCCCTCACTGTCAGGTTCCTGCAAGTCTGCCTTTGGAGTGAAGGGGAGAGCTGTGGGGTCACGTGGACTTTTTTTAAGGTTTTATTTTTCAGAACCATCTTAATAACAGAAGAATTGAGATGAGTGTAGAGTTCCCACAGACCCTGCACCCAGTGCCCTTTGTCATTACATCTTGTATCAGTGTGCACTTTTCTTGCTGCTGTGACCAAGTACAGGACAAGAAGCACTTTCAGGGAGGAGGGTTTGTTTTGGTTCACAGTGTGGGGGGCATTCCCAGGTAGCAGGCAGAGGAAACTCTGAGTGAGTGAAGTCCTTAGTTAATGTGTGTTTTGATGGCAAAGCCATTACCCACATGGCCTGGGTCCAAGAGAAATGACCAAGCTTTTCAGAGTCAGATCAGTACAAAGACTAGTAACTACAGCTTCCTCCTCCCAGATGTTTACAGCCTGAGACTGCTGCCTTCAGAGACCTCCTACAGAGACCAGAGAACAACACCCTGGCTCCACTGTACCTAATAAACACGCTGAGGTTTGGGAGTGTTGTTACCATCAAAGGCTGTGCATGGGCCACCACCAAGGGTCATGTTGGAGTCTGAGACCGTGCTACTGCTGGACTCCCAATATGAAAGGCCTGCACTGCCACCCAGGGCCATGGTGATAACCTGGCCCAAGATGCTGCTGATGGCCATGTCTGGGTTCATGGTCCAGATGCAGCTGGGGTCTGTATTGATGTTCGTTGTGTGTGTTACCACAGTGGCCAATGTGAACCATGTGAAGTACAGGGCTGTGCTGAGCTGGCTCTACCCGTCACTGGCCAGGGGAAAGCTGGCTCCACCCCTCACCACAGCTGTGGGAGAGCTGGCTCTGCACTCACCTGAGGTGAATGGTCCCAGCAGCCCAAATTCAACCCAGCCACCACCCAGGCACTCATCCAGGGCTTTGAGTTGGCACTCCCCATCATCTACCCCATCAATGACCTGCTGGTGTGCATAAAGGGACTGGTCCTGCAGAACCATAGCCACAGGATCTCCATGACTCGAGGCAACAGCGGGATGTCTGAGAGATTTGGTGAGGGTCCAGTATTGATGGTGTGCCAGAAGCCAGAGGTCTTAAGCCTGACCGACAACACACTACACAATAAACATTTGCGAATTAAGCTGTTTGGTCAAAAGAGTATGTATGCTTCATGATACACCGCGGGTCCCAATGCCACTAAGGAGAATGAAGAGTCAGTGGAGAGGTGGGAGAGACGAAGGATTGAAGGTTTTTTTTGTTCTTATTTGTTTGTTTTCTTTTTGCTTTTGTTTTGTTTTGTTTTTTAAAATTAGCGTTCTTACATGTATTTTTTATTTTTAAAATTTTTATTTTATTTTTATTATTTCTTTTTAAGTTTTCCTGGGGCGGGGGGAATGCTACAAGGGTGATGGGAAGATACAGAGGGAATGGGAGATGGGTGGGTTGGGATGCTTGATGTGAAATCCCAAAGAATCAATAAAAAATTATGTAATTTAAAAAAAAAGGAAAATGATCTGAATACTTTAGAGAAGTCTCATGAGGTGGTTTGTAGAATGTTCTTCCATTAGAATTTGGTGTTTTTTATTAGCTACTATTTTTATATTTGGGAAGATGAAGACTATGGAGGCAAGGTGCCATTTTTATCACATTGTATCAAGTCTGTACTCTATGAACACTATTTGTCATGCTGAGCTTGACCATTCACTTGAAAGAGCATTTGTTAAACACCCTCCCCCATACTAGACTATTTGGAAAGAGTCACTGTGAAAGTTAATGTTAAATGTTACCTTGAAAAAAGAAATATCTAGAAACCTGATAAAGCATTGTTTGGGGGTATGTTGGTGGGAGTGTGTGTCTGAGGGGACCAGGTGCGGAAGGGCCCTCTTCACAGTATGTAGGTATCATCTAATTGACTAGGACCTGTAGAGAGCAGAAGTAGGAAAGACCTCCATTTCTGTAGTATGAAGTTCCCTCCACCTCTCCTCTCTTTGGACATCAGAACCCCATACTCTTCAGACTTTGAACTTCAGACCTTACACTGCTGGTCACCTGGGTTCTTAGGCCTCTCCGGGTTTGAGGCCTTCACACCTGGGCTGAGCCACACTACCACGCTTCTAGGCACCCAAGCTTGCAGACAGCCTCTTCTCTGCTATTGTGATCATGTGAGCCAACTCTCCTAACAAATCTCTCATCTATCTTCGTATCTTTGTTTAGGTTCTGGTTGCTGTGGTAGCATGCCCTGACTAAAGAGATGTAAAGGAGACGGCTTTATTTGGCTCATAATCCCAGATTACAGGCCATCATTGTCATGATGTCAAGACAGCAGGAAAACGAAGTGGCTGGTCACATGTCATCCACAGTCGAGAGCAATGAATTAGTGCATACATGTTAGGGCCCAGCTTCTGTTGCCCGTCTTATCTAACCTAGGATACCTTGCCCAGGGAATGATGTTACCTGCAGTGGCTGGATCTTCCCACTTCAAGAATTAAGATAATCCTCCATAAACACATCCACAGGTCAACCTAATCTAGATAGATAGTCTTTCACTGAGAATGCCTTTCCAAGTGGTTCAAGACTGAATCAAATTGACACTTAAAAGTAGCCATTACAACTCCATTATCTGTCAACTTGACACCCCCAAACATGACTTTAAGCCGTAACCTTCTATTCACTGTTTTCAAAATTTGATATTTATCTCAAAATGTGAGTACCTATAAAATAAAAAAAGTACATTCTTCCAAAATACAACAGCACGGACTACATTTTTATTCCAAAAGGACAAGATTAGGACATAAAGCAATCAATCACACTAAAGCAAAAACAAAATCCGAAAGGGTGAACACCAAATTCTACCCTATCTGGGCCTCACTTTGCTCCAAAAGGGTAGGCTATCCCTATTCCTCCAGCCTTGCCACTTGCCTCACATAGCCTCTCTTAGGCTTGGACGAGACCCACTCCACATCTGTGGTTTTCATTGACAGCTATCCCATGCTCCTAACATCTCCAATATCTTGGGGTCTACATTGCAACTGAGGCTTTATCTTCTCACAATGGCCTATCAGGTCCTCTCTTTAGGAACTCTTATCTTGCCACAAATTGCCTGGCTGTAACTGTTTTCCATGACTTCAAAGTTTTGCATCTTCCATGACTTCAAAACCAGTACCATATGATTGATGCTCTAGATGTAGCCCAACTCGTTTGTAATATTGCTGTATCAGTTGCTTTTAATTGAATTTAAATCTTCAGAAGATGGAGTCTTCTTTGAGGGGTAGAACTTTGTCCCTAGGATACTTTCCCATCGACCCAGTGCTGAACAGGAGGTTTCTCTACAATGGTGCTGATCTTTTTATCAATTAAGCTGCTGCTTAAGTGGCTTTTTTTTTATTTTATCAATTCAAGCCCAAATACTTTCCTGCCTTGGAATTTCCTCTGTCAAAAATGTCAGTCCATTATCTTTAGATTCTATACATAGGTTCTCAGGAAACTAGATTCTTAGCAAAGCATCGTACAAATGATCCCTAAACTAGTTCCTGATAGTCCCTGCTCTCACCTGAAACCTTGTGAGCCCAGCCTCCACTGTTCATATTTCTCTGAGCGTTCTTCTTTTCAAAGTTCTCAGCAGAATGGTCCATTAAGCTCTATCCATAGTGCTCAATGGCTTTTCCAGCTCAAAGTTCCAAACTCTCCCACAAAATAGTTTCTAACTGTCTAAGAGCAACATGTTGCACAGCAATGATCCTATTCCTGGTTACCAACTTCTGTCTTAGCTAAATGTCCTTTGCTGTGATAAAACATTCTGACAATGGCAATATAAGAGAAAAAGAATTTATTTGTTTTACAAATTCCAGGTTACAGTCCATTATTGTGGGAAGTCAAAGTCCTAGGAAATTGCAACAGCTCGTCACATTATATTCAGGCAAGAGCAGATAATCATGAATCAATATATGCGTACTGGTGCTGTTTCTTTTCTCCACTTTTACATAACCTAGGGATTGGTGCCATGCACAGTGGGTGAGGTCTACCTACCTCAATTAAGGTAATCAAGATAATCCCCCTCCTCACATGCCCACAACAAAACTAGACAGTTTTACAATCTTATATTGAGAATCCCATCCCAGCAGGGCATGGCAACATACATCTTTAATCCTATCACTCTGGAGTCAGAGGCAGGAAGATCTCTGAGTTTGAGGCTAGCCTCAAACTGGGACACCCAGGGCTATACAGAAAAACACGAATCTCTCTCTGTGTCTGTCTCTCTCTCTCTCTCTGTGTTATATTTATATATAATCTTTGGATTTATCTGTCTTCCACGCTCTAATTAGTTGTGCTTCTCTGGGGAACCCTGACTAATAGTCACTAAATGCAGCTTGGTTGTCCTTTGTGGAGGGTACATACTTAAATATTTGACATTCATTTTGAATGACATGCTTATCTTTTCTAATTATTGATTTACTTATATTAGCATGGGCTTAGATATCTTATATTTGGAGTTATAGATCAGTACTTCTTTATTCTGTGGCTTGAAGTATTCAGATTTGGTCACCAGGATTCTTCCAGTTGGTTGCTGTATTTCTTTGGCATAAGTAAGCACCTCTTGACTTTTTGTATGATATGATTCTCCAGACTCATGTTTTATGTTCCAATACTAGAATAAAACATTTCTTTAAGAAGTTCTGACTCCTCTGTTGGAGAATAGTGTTAGACAGTGTCATTGCTGAGTTTTCTCATTGTTCTTGGGGCATTATTGTTTCTATATGGGGCATCTTTAAAGGGCTACATGTAAGCTTCAAAGTGTGGTCCACAGATTAGAAGTACTGTCCTTCATCATGGGAATAGGAAGAAGCAGGGTGCTGGGGAGGCTCTCAGGAATCCACAAGGATGATGAACCCACCTTGAAGTGCTGGCAATGGTCTAGAGGGTGCCTGGACTGGTCTACTCTGGTCATCATAGAGCCTTTGTCCAGTGACTGATGGAGGCAGATGCAGAGATCCATGACCAGGTGCCAGGTTGAGCTCCGGGAATCCAATTGATGAGAAAGAGGAGGGATTCTGCAGGCGGGGGACATCGAGATCATGATGGGAAGACGTGCAAAGATGACCGGCCACACTAGTGGAAGCCCATGAACTGTAGACTAGTGGCCATGGAGCCCCTATGGGACTGGACTAGGCCCTCTGGATATGGAAGACGGTTGTTTGGCTCGAACTGTTTGGGGGGCACCCACGCAGGGGGATCGGGATCCGTCCCTGGTACATGGGCAGGCTTTTGTGCAGCCTTGGTGCAGTGGAGAGGGGCTTGGACCTGCCTAGGCTCAGTGTGCTGGGCTCTGCTGACTCCCCATGGGAGACCTTGATTTGGAGGAATGTGGGGATGTGGGTTGGCTTGGGAGGGAGGGCTGGAGGGTGGGAGGATGGAGGAGGGGGTATCTGTGGGTGGTATGTGGAGTGAGTAGAAAATTTCTTAATAAAGAAAAAAGAAAAGACAAGAAAAAAAGTACTGTCCTTTGACAAATGGCTAGAAATAGGTTTTCATTGTTCTGAGACTTGTGGAATCTAGATCTATATTTTAGCAAGATTTCCAGGCTAATTGTATTCAAGTTTAGGAAACATTGGCCAGAACTTGGTTCCTTAGCCTCAGCTGCAGGGGAAGCTGGTCACAGTGCTCATTCATGCAAGAGAAATAACAAGGGTAGAGTACACTGTTCTTGTCATAGACATGGATCCATGTATTTGCTCAGAGTTGCTATTTTTTCTGGATAATTTATGCTTATAGTACCTATTTTGCTTTTATTCTTGCTCTTCCATTATAGTATTTTACTTAAAACATTTGTTTGTTCAAATAGTTATTTATCAAGTAAATTCTGTGTTTCTGTGACCATTCTGAGTACTAAGGTCACACTGGTGAACAGAAATAAACATTCCCACACAGAGCTCACAATTCATGTATGGGGGGAGTGGTCACAACATGTTCCATGTTGTCTTAGTCCATTTTCTTTTGTGATAACTGAATACCTGAGATTACCTGCATGGTTACAAAGAAAGAATTTTATTTCTTACAATTCTTGAATCTGAGAAGTTCATGGTTAGAAGGCAGGGTCTGATGAGGCAAGCCTTCATATGGGTCAGAAGTCTACAGAGTCCCAAGGTGGTGTAGAACCTCCCATGTTGAGTGGCTCATGAGAGACAGTCAAACTGATATTGTAGATCAGTTTTTAAAACCACTTTTTAAAATTTCCGATGTTAATCCTTGGATGGATTACCCCACCAATGTGGGAAGAGCTCCTGTGACTCAATCATCACTTATTAAAGTCTCATCTCCAAATGCTGTGTACATGTGACATGGAATTCTGGGGGATAAACATTCAAACCACAGCAAATGTGGTAGCCGTTGAAAAGAAGGAAGCAGAGGGTATAGTTAGGCATAGGTGGGACTGGGAGGTACTGAGGTAAAAAGGTGCCAGGGAAGGCACCTTTGATCAGACTATGTGTTAGAGTTTGGATCTGGACTGCCTCCCGCAGGCCTACTTGTAAAGGTTTGCTTCTCAGCTTTGCACTATCAGGAGAGGGTGGAGACCGTGCAGAGGGCTCCTGTTTGAGGGGTCGGGTCACTGGGGATAGACCTTCCCAAAGGATTGTGGGATGCTGGTCTCTTGCTCACTTACTCTTCTTGCCTCCTTGCGACCCTAAAATGGCAACTTGTGCCACTACTTGCTCCTCTTAGATGCTGTCTCCCCAAAGCAAGGGGGGTGCAAATAAACTGAGGACTGGAACCTCAAAAGAAAAACAAAGGCCAAATGAATCTATTCCCCCTTTATTTTGCACCAATGTAAGTATGTGATGACCTTATAGGTTTTGTTACAGTGATGGAAATCCCACGGACACATCTGCCAGGTAGGAATGTGAGGTTAGCAAATGAATCTTGTGCTAGTTTGAGGGGCTTACAAACTGACCAGCAGTTTGTTTATAGACCACAGATTTGCAAATAATCATCGAAGTGCTTTCATACTTAAATCAAAAGTTTCCCATCTCAGTTCCAAAGCCAAATGTCATATTCAGGCATTGAAAATGTCTGCATCCTATGTTTTTTCCATCTGGGGTTTTGACAACATATAGACCTTGTCTTGCTGCTGCAGCCATACTTCCCATTGTTTTCAGTACAGTGGGGTGCATTTTATAGACAGCAAGAGACTCTGCACTGCCACGCAGCATCTGAAAACAAAAAACTACCTCACATATTATGATAAAAAGAGTAGAAATGGCAAATAACAGTTCAGCATTATTACAAAAGTAGTTTTTGACTTCCTAGGCTCCCTCAGGGATCCCAGGCATCCCCAAGGGTCTGAAGTATACACCGAGAACACGTCTCTTCCTACACTCCAGCTTTATCATCCTGGAAGAGTGCTCTTGTCCTGCACCTGGATTCCTTCATCTTCAAAAGGAGAGGAACAATAGTTCCTTCCTAGGGTTGCTGTAAAGATCACATCTCTGCTCACAGGAGCCTGAAGAGCCAAGCCTGGCACAGAGAAAACTCCGGTTATTCTATGATTTGTAAATAAACACCAATGTTAATTAACAGCCTTTTCTTACCTGTGATGGAGTGTAACTCATGCATTATTTAAATTTTGTGGTTTCATTTCCCTGCTCAGGAATGTATCTTCCACTTTCAATCTGGATCCAGAAAAATGAAAGACAGTAGCAAGAAGTAATAGAAATATCATTTGCTCTTTTCTCTTGAATAAGAGTTCTTTCACTATATTGTAAGCTTAGTTGAAAATGTCATAGTAACAATTTCTTTGTGCTTAGAACGGGGGAAAGCATGTTCCCCAGTCGCTGAGACAACAGTTCTCTAAACATAGATGTCATTTTCTATTTAATATCACATCAATCTGAGCTTTAGAGAAGTCCACAAATGACAGTTCATGACGTCCATCACTGTAGAATTTCCTTAGAATCATTGTCTGTCCAAGTTTCTTTCATCTGCAGCCATTTTTGAATATTTGATTTAGGTGTCATAAATATATTATGCATTAAAATCATCAATCAAGAACATGAAAATGGAATGCCTATTTTTGTTCCATGTTCAAATTGGGAAGACAGGGATTTTCTTTTAACTCAGGAATATGTTGTTCACATTCCTTTGTTTAGTTTTACCACGTGAGTTAACATGGAAGCACTTCACATCACTTAAGTACCAGATGGACCATCTATGCAAAGTTCTGCAGTCTTGAGATAACTATCTTAAATGTAAAAGAACTTCAAATGATAATAACTCTAGGCTAATCCAGGAAGCATTAGCAGTCTCCTCTCCATCCACTCTGCAAAGGGAAGCATTTATGTAACTAATTAGTTTACCATAGTAAATAATCCACTGACATTTATAAGAAACATTCCAATTGGAGCCTGGAGTAAATATTATGTTACACATTAAACTATAAATAGTGGTTCCAAGCTCGATTTTAAAATGCTATGGAAAATAAGTGAGCTGTCTGGGTAAAACGGGTGTTACATGTCCTCTGCATAGAAGCCCTCAGCTGCCCGGCTCAGGTTTCCCTGTAGCTGCTGCGGAAACTTGATGATTCATCTCAGTTTCCAGCAAGACTCTTCTCGAAAAAACTCAGGCACCCTTTCTCTTGGGGGCAAAAGAAAACAAAATTTGCAACTGACTGAGATGTGGGGGTTCCTTTAAGTTTTAAGTGAATGGAGAATACTGTGTTTTCTGGAGGATGGAATTTAACGTTTCTGCTTAGATGATTTGAAGATTTGAGATAATGAAAGCTTTTGTGGTTCTACAAGGGTAATCTCCACCTCCAAAGTCTACAAGTTTAGTAACTTTCTTCAAGACTGCAAAACCAAGTGACTTGTTAATAATTTTTTTTATAAATAGCTGGGATGACAGGATTTTGAATATTTATTTATGGTAAAATAATTATGCATGGTTGAGGTAATCAATATGCTGACTCCTCAGGTTTGATCACTGCACATTCTCTCTCTCTCTCTCTCTCTCTCTCTCTCTCTCTCTCTCTCTCTCTCTGTCTCTGTGTTTCTCTCTGTATAGACACATCACATTCTAATGTATAAATGTTCAAAATAATGACATATCAGTTAAAAACTGATCATCAAGTAAAGAAGTAGCCCCCGGGGAGGATTAAACAATGAAAGGGAAACTCTACATGGAGAAAATTTCTTCAGCCCAAAGATTTGGGTCAAGCATGACCCAATTAAAGTCTAATTGGAGCAGGGAGAGGCATGGAAAGGAGAAGGAGCATGTTTTGTGTTCATCCAGACAGTCAAGGAAGCAGCTGCTTTCCAGGGGTGTAACAGGGGCCCACAGAACCTTATTTGCCCCATTCCTCAAATTCCTACCAAGAGCCACATTTAATTAGGTTCCTTCCATTGCACGATGCTATTTCAGTGTGTGACTGGCTTCTTGTCTACCATTTGTTCATCGATTAAATATTGAGATGACCTATGGCTTGAGATGACCGTGTAAAAATTTGATATTCCCTGTATCGACAAGTTGACCATCCATCAATGGACAGAAGAAAATAAGCAGAGACTTTTAGTGTGGTAGGAACTCTGATGGAGGCAATTACCAGTAAGTGTAAGGGTCTAAGGGATGGGGGCTAATCCAGGAAGGAGTATGGTTGGAGTAGATTCAGGAAATCTGAGGTGTCAGGATGGGAAGGTAGGGCTGAGTCTCGAACATGGATGAGTGGCGTTGCGCAGACACCTGTCTTCTAAGTTCTGTATAAAGCAGTCTTTACTCCAGTTCCCATCAGTGATGCTACTGAGGATACTGTCATTCAATGTGGGTGTCCAGCTAGTCCATGCGCATCCACAAGGCATGTGCTGTAGAGCACCTGCTGTGTGAAGATGCTGAAGTCATGACCATGAATGAGGCAAAGCCTGCATCTTGTCCTCATGGAGCTGACATTTGTTTAGAGAATGAAGGACAATGAGCCACTAGGATGAGTTTAATTTCTTCTTAAGTCTGTTTTACTAAAGTTGTACATCAAATGAAAATTGGACACAATTAAAAGATAACCATGGTTCTCTCTAGAAAGCTTGAGACATTTATATTACATTTATGTATTTCTATATGCTTTAACCTTGCACATGTTATTACCTTTATATTTATAAAAATAAACCCATGAAGAATAAGTATGCATAATTTGTGTAACAAATGATATCACAATGATTTCTGCAAAGATAGAAAGTATCACTTATGTTTTCTGGGGAAGTGTGAGTTTTTCATCCGTTCACTGACTTCTGATGTTTGGGTCAAAATTCTTTCCCAAATAATTTTAAAGCACAGAATGTCTTGGGACTTTCTTTTCCTTTGATTTGTTCTTAGAATAGTTAGTAGACACGACTGAACTACCTATATCCTATTGAAAAAACCTTTTTCCACACAGGACTTTCTAGCTAAGAGGATGGGTGAAACCATGTTTGCTCATGTCATGGCTTCTTCAATGTAAGTGCTAATTTGTCCCTCCATCTATCCATCCATTCACTCACTGATTTGTGCTGTCTGCTTTATGGTGTCTGAACAGAGATAAGATCAAGCCAGTGCAGGACCAGGTCATCAGTGCTATGCTAGAGAAATATAGAGTGCCATGGGAGCATGCTCTACAAGCGATTGTCTAAATGGAAGACATTCAAACCTAACAAAATAGAAATAATGGAATTTAAAAATATTGATCATATATAGTAGGTTAAAATTTAAAATTTCTATTTAAAATTGAAATCATTTTCTAATTTGCTGGGTCAGATTCTGTTGTCTATGTGGACCCATGCTTTGAGGATAGTCTTTAGAATTACATGCTGGATAAGACAGAAGCAGAAAGCTGTAGAATATTTTGCAAAGAATTAGAGTGAAATGGTTACTTTTGACTTGAATGAAGCCCTTGGATCTGAGTAGGAAATAAAATCAGAAACCCAATCCAAGACATAATTCAAGGAGCAAAAACATTCCAATGCTGTTGACTGACCACATCACATTAGTCCTAAGGTTCCCAGTCTTCTGGGGGTGGTTGGTCCTTAGTGTGTGCAAAGATAGTCCCTGAGAAAATCTCCAGGGAGAATCTTCCTTTCCAACTGAATTTTCCTTATTCCTGAAGCCGTGGAAGGGAAACCATAGAAGCTACTGATGACCCCAGTTGACATTTCCATACTGCCAATAGTCAGAAGAAAGATGATAGAGGGTGACAGCAAAATCTCAATAAATGACCCTTTGTTGGAGGATTGGCTTCCCAACTTTTTGGAGATCTTACATATCTGCTTGGCCGAGGCTACCTTGTAGCCTGCTGTTTCCATCACCTGGAATCTTCCTGGGATGAGGAGGAGGATAGTTGTGGGCAGCTGCAGAGCTCCATGCACAATGCCCTTGGGAATCCCTTTATGGTGGAGTCAGTGTCTATTATTAACTACCTACATTAGAAAGGCCTCAGGATGGGCAGGGTTAGTGCTCACACACGCTGAACCTTTGCCTCTGACCACAGGCTCAGCCTTTAAGTCTCTGAGGCCACATTGGGACATAGCTCTCCTCTGAGGCTATTCAAGGTTGTGGGTACTGCAGAGTTCCATTCCTTTTTTGGTTCCTGTTGTCTAACTCCATCTGTCTGGATAGAGAGGTTGGGCCAAGATTCAGACTTCCAAGCAGGAATGCTGAGGGTTATTCTACACGTGGTGGTTCTTATGAATGCCACACCCTCCCAAGGCCAGGGATGTGATGACTGAAACAGTGGCAGGTGAGGCCACTGAGAATCCTCTGTGGGTTTGACTTGGCCCACCAGTGTTTGGCTGATCTGTTCTGCTGCCTTGTTAGGCTCTCTCCAGGCTATGAAGGGGCACTATTTTCTGGGGACTAAACCTAGTCACCTCACTATTTAAGATGACTGAAGGAGAGCACTTTTTGCCTCTCAAGGGTTCCCATCACTTCGAATGAAAACCAGATTTCTTGTCATGGTCCTGATGGCTATAGCCTCTGACCCTTCTCCTATCATGCTGGCCTCGTAACTGTCCCCGAGTATGCTAGTGGAATCCTGCACTTGGGGCTTCTCATTCCCTCCCTCTGGGGCTGTGTTCACATCTTTCCCACTCAAGGGCTTCAAGTGTCTCCTCAAATGTTGTCTTCTCAGAGAGCACTCTACCTAAATTCCGTCCTCTCCATACCTCTCCCTCTCTGCCTTCATCTGGATGTTATGGTTTAAATAGTAAGTGCTTCCCAAATCCCTGTGTTGAAGGCTTGCTCTCCACACTTACCGGTGTGTAGGAAAATGGAGCCTTTAAGAGGTGAGACTTGCTGGGTAGTGGTGGCGCACACCTTTAATCTCAGCACTCAGGAGGCAGAGCTGCTGCACAGCTCTGGATGTCTGTGAGTTCGAGGCCAGACTGTTCTACAGAGTGAGATCCAGGACAGGGACCAAAACTACACAGAGAAACTCTGTCTTGAAATTTTTTTTTTTTTTTTTGCTCACTGAGGTATGCGCTTACTTGTTATGTGCAGGTCCTGGCCATTTCCTCCCATGCACCATAAGGTGAGCAGCTTTGTTCCATCCTCTGCTTCTCACTATGATGCTCTGTTTTGCCAAAGCCCCAAATGAGTCCAAGTACAAGGGGACCCCCTGGGACCATGAGCATGAATATTTCCTTCTTTTAAATTGAGTTTTTCAGATGCTCTTACAGATAACAATGGAAACCTGACTTGCTGTGCAGCAGGAAGATGACCTTGAACTCCTGATTCTCCCTCTCCTGCACCCTGAAAGAGCTGGGATTTCAGATGTGTGCCACCGTCTTTGCTCAGTGCTCCCTGTATGCTAGGTAAGTGCTTTACCAACAGGGCTACAGTTTTCTTTCCTCAGCATTTCCTATGAACTGACAAAACATTGTGTGTCTCTCATCATCCTTATTTGATCTTCTATGAGCAGCAACTTGATATTTTAAGCAGTATGTTGTACCTCATGGATATGGCCCCAAGCACCAAGAGATGTTTGTTGATGGTAAAGATAATTTTCTCAAAAAAAAAGCACCCTATTTTCACTCTGCTTGCTCATCTGATATTCATTTTGTGACTGCTTTTGACTGGGCTATGGCTTCTCAAGTTTATTCAGCTCTTTTCAGTTTCTATTTTGACTTGACGCTTCTAATGTAGTTTATGTATGGGAAGGTATTATGGTTCATGGAGCCTGAGAGGTCTGCCTTTGAATCTTATTTCACCACTTAGGAGCTGTGGGATCCTGCATGAGCTATTTCACCTTTACTGGCCACGGTTAAGTCTGAAATCTACTACTTCACTCATGGGAATTCTCCAGGAGTATTCACTGAGGAGACATTTAAAATTCTCACTATAGGGCTAAGCTGAGGATAGCATCAAAATTCAACAAATGTCTACTTTCTGTATTCTCCTTTCTTCTTCTTCTTCTTCTTCTTCTTCTTCTTCTTCTTCTTCTTCTTCTTCTTCTTCTTCTTCTTCACTTTTTCTACTATATCTAGTCACTTCTTGTTTAATCTTTGTGCATGTATGTGTATATATGTATTTGTGCATGCACATGATATGTGTATATGTATGTATGTATGCACATGCATGCATGCATACGGAGATCAGAGGACCACCTTGAGTGTCAGTCATCACCTTTTACATTGATTTGAGACAGGCTCCCTTGTTTGCTTCTGTATACACCAGGCTAGCTGGCCTGAGAGCTTCCAGATTCTCCTATCTCTTCCTCGCCATGTTTCCACAGGAATGCTGGGATTACAGACTTGTGCTATTGCTTCGGGCTCTACACAGGTTCTGGGGATTCTGACTTTGGTTCTCTTGACCCTGAGGCAAGTGTTTTACACATGGAACTGTCTTGCAGCCATTCCCTTTTTATCTGTCCTGCCAACCCCTTGTCCTGCTGTTATTTGTTCAGTCTGTCCTCAGCTTTTGCTCTGGTTTTCTGTTTGTGTGTGCTTCCTGGGTTAACTCGTTCAGACTTGGTGAAAGCTACCAACTTCCAACCATCTGACAATCCAGGCTCATATCAGCTCTTTCTCCTTGGACCCCAACTCATTCCCCACCACCTACTGGCATCTCCATCCTCATGGCCCGTTGACTGTCCAACTGTGTCCCAACTCAACTCAGTACTTCCTATGCAATCCCTTCTTCATGTGAAATCTGTAAGTTTTTATTGTTTTCTCTCTTAAACCCCACATAACTCAGTCTAAAAACTGCCAATTTCTGGAGATACTTCCAACATTTCACTCAATTTCATTAATTCAGTCTATAATTCTTTCTCACTCACTTGACTACCATTCCTTTAAACTATTCTCATTCTTCTAAATCATCTTCTGGAGTGAACTTTCTAACATGGAAATATGACCTCAGAACTCCCATTTAAAAATAAAATTACTTAATAATTACCTGTCATCTTCAGGATCAGATTCAAACTCTTCTGCATGACAGGCATGACTTTCTGTGAATTGGTCCCCTTCCCAGCTACAAATGAAGTTCCCCTGTTACGTTGTGCAATTGCAAGCCCCCTGCCTTTGAGCAAGCTGTTCTCAGTGCTTGGATCTCTTCTCTCTCCATCTCATCTGCTTGGCAATCTCTACATAAGCCTTGAAGCACTCAGCTTCAATATCACCTTCCCTTTGAAGCTCTGTTGACCTTTTCAAGCTGGGGCAAGCACCTTCCTTGGGAGTTCCCTGACTCACTAATGTACTATTAAGACTTACCGCACACTGTGGTAAACGACTCAGTTTCCTGTGTCTTGTGCAGTCCCACGGGCTGGCAAGTCACTGATGCTTTTACCTGTGGTTCCCTAGGATTTTGTGTCACCTGGCCCTCAGTGAACAGCAGTTGGCAGAATGAATAGCAGGATTAGTGTTTGTTTAAGACGAGAACATTGGCAGTGGCCTAGCTCATCTTTGAAAGCATGGAAGCTGCTGAAAAGTTTCTCTCCGAGACTCCACCTTCCATGACATATTGCTGGTGAGTTGGTTGGAGCCTTGATGTAACTTCATTCATTTATTTGTTACTGTTGTTTCTTTTTAGATGTAGCTCACAGCCCTGCCACTGAGCAGCCTTGGCTTCTTGAACAAGTCACTTAGCCTCTTTGATCTTTAGTTTTTGTTTTTGTAAAATGGAGGAAACATTCTTCTAAATATTCTTGGATAATTAGAAGCACATGAAAGCAATAGACACAAAGCAGTATCTTTGGGGTGTTATAGCACACACCTCTACATCTCATATCATCTTTTTTTTTTTAAATTTAAAATAGATTTTTTTCATAAAATATATTCTGATTCCGATTTCCCTCTCCCAAGTACTCCCAGATTCTCTCTACCTCCCCATCTACCCAAATCCACATCCTTTCTTGCTCTCTCTTGTTAAAAAAATCAAGACATCTAAAATAGAAAGATAAAGAATAAAATGAAATAGATACAACAAAAACAAAAAAAAAACCTGAATAAGACAAAACAAACAAAGGAACAAGGGGGAAAAAAGGACAAGAAACACAGATGCAGACACACACACACACACATTCACATATACAGAAAGTCCATAGAAACATGAAATTAGAAATCTTAGTACATAAACAAAAACCCATAAAGGAAAAAACTAAAACAAACCAACAAACCACCCCCAAATCTCCAAAAATAAGAGTTTCTTTAGTGTTGGCTATCTGCTTCTCGGCATGAGGCCTACACTTAAGCATGGTTTATGTACCCAGTGAAACTCCATTGGAGAAAATGAATTTTTCCTTTATCGGCAGTTATTGAGTGGAGACAGTTTCTGGGCTGGGGATGGGGCTTGTGTCCACTTCTATTCTCAGCAGTGGGATCCCATCTGGCTTAGACATGGGCAGGCCCCATGCACACTGCCACAGTCTCTGGGAGTCCTGCCGCATCTACGGAAGGCCTTGTTTTCTTGGTGCCCTCCATCCTGTGGGGGAAGTTGTGAAGAGCAGGAGAGCACCTGCCTGGTTGGACCTGTGAGTTTGTGCTGGATGAGTTTGCAATGCCCTGGAGCTCTGCCTGCTGATGTCCTCTTCTGAGACCACTGACAGTCACGGATGACACTGTCACTGCCGGGACTTACAACTCCAGGAATCCCCTGAAGAATGTTCCAAACACAGAGCCCCAGGAACTGCCCTGCTCAAAGACTCTGAAAGGAAAGTGGCCAAGAGAACAGGGCCGGGCGTGCCTGTCTGTAGACTGACGGGTTTATGTGAGAAGACATAGTGAGCTGCTGGTGTGTGTCAGGTTCGCTGTCAATTTATAGAAACATAAAAATGAATGCTAAGAAAGGGTTTGCTATAGTTGTGGAGATCGGCAGGCTTTTCTGCTACCACAGGAAATGCAGCCTTTCTTTCAGAAACTGAACACCATTGTCTCAGACAGTGCCCTTTTGCTGTGAAGAGGTGCCATGACCACAGCAACTATTATAATGGAAGCATTTAGATGCGGCTTGCCTATAGTTTCAGAATACTATGATAGCTATTCTTGGTTGTCAACTTGACTACACCTGGAATTAACTAAAATCCAAAAATGGAGGGCACACCCATGAGGGAATTTTGCTTAAATTTAGGAAGATCCACATCTAATCTGGATCTTTGAGGTGTGAAGACACACCTTTAATAGTTGCAAAAATTACCTGTAAACATAATTTAAGAAAATATCTCACAGAATGATCCAATCATTTTCATCCCGGGAGTACAAGGATGGTTCAACAGACACGAATCAATATATGTCATACAGCACATAAATAGATCCAGGAAAAGAAATTACATGGTCATTTCAGTGGGTACAGGAAGGCCTTTGACAAGGTTCAACATCCCTCCATGATGAAGTCCCGAAGAGACTATGAAGAAAAGGGCCATACCTCAGCACAATAAAAGCTATGTATAGCAAATCGAGAGACATCAATAAAAAAATCAGGGTGTCCACTCTCTTAATTTTTATTCAATATAGTGATTAGCATCTTAGCTGGAACAACAAAGCAAGAAGAACTAAAAGAGAAAAATAGGAAAGGAAGAAGCAAAATTATCCCCATTTGCCTATGATTTGACTCTCTACTTAAAAGATTCTAAAGATTTGACCAGAAAACTCATAGATCTGATAAATTTCTAGCAAAGCAGTAGAATGTACAATAAACATAAAAATTAATAACTGCTTAAGATACTTCTAACACTTGGTGATAAAGAAGCTAGGAAAACATTCTATTTATAATAGCTTCAAAAAATGCCCATGAATGAACTAATCCAGGAGGTAAAGGACTTCTACTACTTTAAGATTCTGAGAAATAGACATTGCAGAAGACATGAGAAGATGTGAGGCCTCCCCATGCTCATGGATTGATTGGCTGAATTAGTCTTGTGAACTGGATATATGACTGAAAGTTATCTAACTTTCAAAGCAGTCTCTATCACTATTCCAACGACATCCTCAGAACTAGAAACACAAACCTATAGTTCATGAGAGTGCAAAAGATCCCAGGTAGCCAAAGCAACCTTAATCTGAAAGAATAATGATATTAGGATCAGAATAGAACACCTGATTACAAATCACACAGCAAAGCCATAGTAACACTGTGGTGCAGGCATACAGACAAACACACAGAGCAATGGAATGGACCCAGAAGTAAACTCATACAATAAAAACCATCTAAAAATTTTAAAACAGAAATATAGCCTCTTCAACAAATGGTCCTGGGTAAACTTGTTATCCACACATAGAAGAGTGAAACTAGATCTGTATCTCTTACTCTCTACAAAAATTAATTCAAAGTAGAGCAAAGACCTTAATTTAAGACCTCAGACTAAAACTGCCAAGGGGAAAATGCGTTAAGACATAGGCATAGTAAAGGGCTTTTTGGAAAGGGCTCTGATAGCTCAGGGGAAAATCGACACGTGAGATTGCATGAAACTGAAAACAAACTTCTGCAGAGGAAGGGAAAGTCAGAGAGAAGAGGCAGTGTGCAGAAGGAAAGTGGGTCTTATGCATCTAACAGTGGGTTAATATACAGAGTGCATAAAGATCTAAAAACATCCCAAACCTGCAAATCATCTGAGCAATAAATAAATTGAACAGACTATTATACATGACCAGTAAATCTATGAAAAAGTTCAATTTTCTTAGAGATCAGTGAATGAAAAGCAGAGCTAGTTTGCTAGTGAGAATGACTAACATCAAGAATACAAAAGTCAGAGAATGCTGGCAAGGCTCTGGGAGTGTGGTGGTGAAGGCAACTTTTGGCTCTATGTTTCTGATGGCAATATTAATTAGCAAAACCATTATGGAAATAGGAAAGCCATGTGACCCAGCTGTACTACCCCTACACACACCTGAAGGGATCTAAGCCAGCACATCACAGAGACACTTGCATAGTCACAATAGTCAAGATTTGGAATAGCCAAGATGCCCAGCAGCAGATGGGGATAAAATGTGGCACATATAGGGATGTATAGCCATGATGGAAAAATAAAACTACGCTATATGCAAGAACTGTAGACCATATTAAACAACAACAATGACCAAAGGTCAGGCAGATATCACGTGCTTTCTCTTGGGTAGTATCTAGATTAAAACTATGTCTGCACACGGGGACTACATGGGGGAAGAGAAGAAGTCTAAATGGAGGTGAGAGGGAGGAAGAAAGGATGATAGGAGAGAAAAAGACAAATTCTATATGCTGTCTCCCATATGAGAACCTGGGTTTAAATGTTAGTATAATGCATATATAAAAATATAGGACATGGAAGGAGGGTGTGTTTGCAGAAAGATTGAGGACAGGAGTGGGTGGAGGGATGACGGACTGAAAGGAAAATGGACAAAGGGCAATAATATGAACTTAAGAAATTCTCATGAAGAAACACACGATTGGGGTAGGAAGATGGCTCAGGGGATAACGTGTTTGCTGTGCAAGTGTGAGTTCTGATTCGTAGCCCCCCACAAATGCCAGCAGGCACGTGGGCACCTGGAATCCTGCACTCTGCACAAAGACATGGAGATCCCTGAGGCAAGCAGACTAGGTCAACGAGTCAGATCTGGCAATCTCTGGATTCACTGAGAGACCCTGTCTCAGTAAAGAGGAAAGCCATTGAAGAAGACGCCAAACATCAGCCTTGCTCCACTGGCCACCTGCCGTTTCATCATCTATAAAGCCTTGATGACAGTGACAATTATTTCATCAGGTTTTAGTAAAGGTTGGACCCCATGTCTGGAAACACAGTGGCCATGCAAAGTGCTGAGCAACGTTTTGTTCTATGCCCTGGGTTGTGCTTGTTGCTGGGATTAAAAAGCGAAAAGGACACAGTCCTGAAGGTTAAATGCTGTTTCTTGGCCCTTGTAGGCAGAGTTGCCTTTGACTTAAGTACATTTCCTAATTCCTAAGCTTTGTTCCTCATGATTGATGTTATACATAGAGCAAACAGTTTATGAATGGAATAACATTTCCAGTCATGTAAAACTCCAGCCGTCTGTAGATTCACTCATTAGACTGCATTTCTGATACCTGCATTCCTTGTCAGTGACAAAGCACAGCCCGAACCTGCACCAGAGGAGCCTGACTAACTTTGGGTTTCCCTAGGGATGAGTGTAGCAGACTGTCTGCTTGTAACAACTTCCTTTCTTTAGACAGAGTCACTGTTTTCAGCTGGGCACACAACGACAAGTTCTATTATGCCTGTGGGGGTTGTGAGACTAATGTGTGATGTGAAATGTACAATTTCTGGACTATCCCTTTGGGGCCAGAATGTTGGTATAATGGGAGGAGCTATGGTAGCCATATTGGACGACAAAACAGAAGCTGTGTGCTGATGATGGCAGAGCTTCATTGAAAGAGCCTGTGTTCCTAGCCCCATGCAAACATCTTACAGGAGAAAACGCTTCTAATGTCCCATAGTACAGTCAGCAACAACAATTATATATTTCCATACAGTCAGGAAGGAAGATTTTCATGCAGCCAATGGAGAGGAGTGGTAAATGCTTGAGGTGATACACATGCTAAGTGTACCACTTGATCATTACATATTATATATACACATATCAAGACATCACACATAAATATGTGGCAGTTAAAATCTAGACCGGTTATACATAGATTGTTATGTAAGGGAGAAGTAGACCTTACTTTGTTTTAGCTTCTATTCTCTTTCATAATGCTTGCATCCCGATAACTTGCCAGTAAGGATGGATACCTACCTCCATGCATCATGAGGATCAACCATTGAATGGGGTTGTAAGTTGGTAGGATAAGCTCAGTTGCTGATATGGGAAGACTAGTTTGGTATTGCCACATCATAATTGCCAGGCAAGGTGTCGACACCTCTGTCTCCGCTCTCCTACTTGTAAAATACTAAGAATATCAGACACAATGGAGTCAAAGTCTGACATTTCATGAGCATCTAGCTTGGATTGGCACCACATAGTGCTGAGAGTAGATGAAATAAGAAATCCTGGGTTACTCATAACACCATGTAAATTAATATTAAATATCACTATGCATTGGTAAGTACTGTTATTTGATCTTCTCATACTGATTATTTATTTATTTATTTACACAAATGCTTTAGGGCATTGACCGTCCCTGAGATTTTTGCATCCATGCACAGGTCTTGAGAAACCTAGTACAAAATGTAAGTCAAGGAAGATACTGAATAAATACGTTAAAGGCATTGTCTATTTCTTTTCTTTCATATGGTATGCATGAATGTTTGCATGTGTGTGTAGGCATGTGTGTTCCCATGCAAGTGAAGGCCCAAGGATACGGGGAATTTCCTTCCATTCCTCTTCTAACTTATTCTTTGAGGCAATATCTCTTTTCTTAAAAAAATGTTTTATTAATTCTTTGAGTATTTCATGCAATATATTTGATCATATACTTTTCCCTCATCCAGCTCCTCCCTGATAGTCCCACAAAATGAACATTTTTAATCCTCTTAAACTATTTTATCTATTAATAACTGGACAGTATGTCTAAATGTATGCTACCCTTGTGTCTAATTTGTTACAAGCCTGAATTTATAGACCAATGTTCCATCTAAGACTTGCGTGTTTGTGGCAGGTTGTAAGTGTCTGTACCATGAATTGCTAAAAGGACTTACAATAAAAAAAACCTGGAGCCAGATATTGGGGTGAAAACTGAAAGGTCAGAGAAACAGAGCAAGCCACAGCCAACCTCACCTCACCAACTCCTCAGTCGATCCTGTTTCCTCAGACTGGAAGCCTCTGAGTCATCACCCAACAGTGTCTCTGCTGAACTGCTGCTAAAAAGCCTCTAGTTCCTGGTCCTCATGCCTTATATACTTTTCTGCTTCCTGCCATCACTTCCTGGGATTAAATGCATGTGTGCTTCCCAAGCAAAGACATGAGATCTCAAGTGCCACCACACTTGGCTCTGTTTCCAGTGTGGCTTTGAACTCACAAAGATCCAGATGGATCTCTGCCTCCTGAGTGATAGGATTAAGGGTATGTGCCACCACTGTCTGGCCTCTATGTCTAATCTAGCGGCTGGCTCTGTCCTCTGATCCCCAGATAAGTTTTATTTGTTAGAGCACAAATAAAATATCACCACAAGTGTCAGTGTTGCCTCTGTACTGTGATAGGTGAGCCAGCCATGATTCCTGCTCTGAGAGCTTACATTCTGAAAGGGAGATTACACAGTGAAAATAGCATTATATAAGTAAACACTACTGTGAAATAACAGCTATGCCACACAGATACAGTATTAGCTGAGTAGTTATTTAATCAACATTATTTGCAGTTAATTTCCCTATTAAGAGTGAAGAAGTACTTTTTTCAAGGTTTACATATACTTATTAGGAATTTCCATTTTCTCACCATTTTTTCATTTTAAATTTTTTTCTTTTATTGAAAATAGATTATTTTTCATATACTATATCCTGATTATAGTTTCCCTGCCCTATGCCTCCCAGTTTCTCTCTACTTCCCCTCCTCTCTGGATCCACTCCCTTTCTGTCTTTTATTAGAAAAGATCAGGTTTCTAAGAGATAACAATCAAACATGACAAAATAAAATATAAAAAGGTAAAGTTGAAAACTATCATATTCAAACTGGACATGGAAACCCAACAGGAGGAGAAGAGTCCCAAGAGCAGGCACAAGAGTCAGAGACCGACTTGCTCTCACAGTCAGGAGTCCCAGGAAAACACTGAGCTAATAGCTATAATATATGCAGAGGAGCTGGTATAGACTCATGTAGACCCTGTGCTTGCTGCTTCAGTCTCTGGGAGCTCATATGCAGCTTGCTTAGTTGATTCAGAGGGCCTTGTTCTCCTGGTGTCCTCCATCTCCTCTGGCTCCTACAATCTTTCCACCTCCTCTTCCAAGGGAATCCCTGAGCTCTGAAGGGAGGGATTTGATGGCGATCCCCCATTTAGACTCTCTTTCTATTTAATGTCTGGTTGTAGGTTTCTGCATCTGTTCCCATCTGCTGCTGGAGGAAGCCTCTCTGATGATGACTGAATAAAGCACTGATCTATGAGTATAGCAGGAATCATTTTATTGATCTTTTTTAGACCAGTAGTGTTTGGTTTTACCCTAGGACTCTGGACTATCTAGTCTCTAGTTCTTGGTTACCCAAGCAGTGTCAGGCTTGGGTTCCTTCTCGTGGAGTGGGCTTTAAGTCAAATCAGATATTAGTGTCCATGTTTCTCTTTTGGTAGCCTACAAAGTACCTTCACTGCACCGAAGAGACTAGAGCATAGGGATGAAGGCTCCATGTAGGCACCATCCTGACTTCTTCATGTTCAGTGAGTTGTGTGGGTATTGTCCTCTACAGTGGGGCTTGCTGTCAGCTTGTGGAGAGCAACTGTAGCTAGAGTTTTTCTTTCTGGGTCCCACCAATCCCCGGCAGTCCCGTAGCCCACTTATAAAATAAACATACAGATGTTTATATGATTTAAACTGCTCAACCATTAGCTCAGGCCTAGCATTGTCTAGCTCTTACTTTTATACTCAGCCCATTTCTGTTAATCTATATGTTGCCACGTGTTCTGTGGCTTTACCTGCTGCCTTTACGTGATGCTCCCTGGATGGCAGGCTGGCGTCTCCTCCTCTCCTTCCTGTTCTCTCAATTCTCCTCTCTGCTAGTCCCACCTATACTTCCTACTTGGCTACTGGCCAATCAGTGTTTTATTTATCAGTCAATCATCCACAACAAGCAACCATTTATCTTAGCAACAGCCTAGGTTGTTTGGGAATTTCCATGGGACACTCTTGGTCAACAACTCAACTGAATGCAACCCAGCCTGCCACTGGAAGCCTTGCCTGGTAACAAGAGATGACTAGTTGAGACTCTTCATTACTAGGAGTCCTCATTAGGATCACCTTCAAACATTCTAGGAAGTTTCTACTGCATTAAGTTTCCACACCAACCCCAAGTGCCCCCCAATTCCAGCTATCTCTTCCTGCATTGTCTCCCTCCTCCCCATCTCCCCTCTAACCTGATTCCTTCACTCCTGTCCCCACTCATCCCCAGTGTGCCCATAAAATCTATTCTGTTTAACCCTCCCAGGGAGATCCATGCATCCCCCCCAGACTTCTCCTCTTTATCTAACCTCTCTGGTTCTACAGATTGTAGCTTGGTTATCAATTACTTAATGGCTAATATCCATTTATAAGTGAATACACACCATATTTATTTTTCTGGGTCTGGGTTACTTCACTCAGGATGATTTTTTTCCTCTTTCCATCCATTGGGGCAAAGTTTCTTAAGCAAACCTAGGCTTACCAATACAGCTAGGCTAGCTAGCCCGCTTGCTCCAGGAATACCATCTCTCCCCCTTCAGAGACTGGAATTACAAGTGAGCTGTCACACTCATACAGTATATATATAGGTTCTGGGGATCCTCTGGTCCTCTTGTTTGCATGGTAAGTCTTAACCACTGAGCAATCTCCCTGGCCCCAGCACAGACCATTTTAAAGCAGATTATTTCTATTCAAAGAATGCTTTCTGTATCTAGACTTAAAGATTTTTTTAAATACATAACAAAATTTACTGTCAATATTTTTAAGTATAATTCAGTGGCACTATGTGCAGTCACCCTGTTATGTAGCCCTCACTATTATCTATTTCCAAAATTTGCTCATCATCCCAAACAGAAACTTTAGATTCATTATGATAACCTCTCTCCCATCCTCCACAACCCACTTGGTATACTCTATTCTAGTCTCTGCATCCATGAATCTCTCTACTCTCAGGACCCCATAGAGGTAAACTCATTTAATATTGGTCCTTTTCTGTTTGGCTTATTTCACTTAGCTGAATGTCTTAGAAGGTTTACCTGGTTTGTAGCACATGCCAGAATTTATATCCTCTTCAAATCTAAACAATGTTTTATTCATGTACCACATTTAGTTTACTCACTCACGGATGGGCATCTGGGTGCTTCCATCTTCTGGCCGCTTTACATAGTAATACTGCTATGAACATGGGGTACAAGTTCTTGACTTGTCAGGGTGGCAGTTTGACCTCCTGTCTCCGACAGGCACCTGTCAGCACACTGGGACTGGTCTGCAGTGTTTCTGTTGGAGCCATGCTTGGAATTTTGGATGGCTCATGAGTGCCTAGACTCAACAGCTGGTCCCTGGCACAGCGGTGAGAATGTGTACAGGGTGTTTCCATGTCCTTTCTTTGCAAGGAAGGACTCTAAGGGGCACAGGGAACAAGGCAACAATGAAATTTCAGTATGCGTGTAGCATGCATTTTAGCAATGAATTTCTCTCTATCTCTGGATACAGTCCTTCCTGATATTCCTGGCTTGGATCAAAAGGTGCTTCATTTTTCTAAATAGAGAATCAGAGATGGGAACCTTGGCGCTGGAGGTCATGGCCTTCCATGCCCCAGCCCTGTAAGGGCTGTGCATGTGTTTGGTCGATAATCCTTTCTCTCTCAGTGTTGGCTCCCCGCTGAAGCCCCAGAAGTGAATAACTTTGAAGCTGTGTTAAGCAGAAGAGTGTGGCTGTTCCTTTAACTTCTGAGAAATGCCATCATGAGGATTCTTACTTGGGTCATCTAGCCCAGACCCGACTCTCTCTATGCCTGAGCTTTTTATCATGGCTGCCAATGAATTTTAGAATTGGTGTCAAGATAGGAATCACTGCATGGCCTTGGAGTCCCTTAGGTTGAGCCGACAGTCTGACAGATCAGATTCCAGGATGACAGGATTCTGACTGTCTCTAAATTCCAGACCAAGTCAGATGAGGACAGCATAGGCTGCCTACGTCTTTCATTTGGGTCTCAGTCATTAAGAATTCAAATTCTTTTGTATATTGTGCCTTAATCTTTGTGCTTTTGCTTCTTGCTAGACTCATAAGGAAAATAAAGGTGTTGGATTCTGTTAGAGGGAAAATGGAATTATACTTAAAGTTTTGGTTAACTGCAGAAAAGAAAAATTATAGAATAGGATACTGGCTTGGGTCCAATTACTGCTCTTAGTTCTGTTCCCCGGGCTTCTAAAACATTAGCTCCTCCTCTTTTTAACTGAAAAAAAAAATACCTTCAAACACATTGCCTTAGCCTAGGAAATAAGATCTGGAGAAAAGCTTAAACATACTGTGCAATTAGGAGACTCAGTGTGTGTGTGTGTGTGTGTGTGTGTGTGTGTGTGTGTGTGTGTGTGTGTGTGTGTACCTGCAGGTAGGGAAGGGTCAGATGCAAACACAAGGTGGGTGGCACTCCACACATGCCAATAAGCTGGCTGATGCCTCAAAGGTTGGTCTAGACAGTTTCCCAGCCAGTGGTTCTCTGCAGTATATTTCAGGAGGCGGTTCCCTGCAGCAGTCCATCAGGGAGGTGAGGAAACAGAAACTCTTGGATCTTTCCCATCTCCCAACTCTTGGCTCTTTCCCATCTCACTGCCAAACTTCACCCTATCCCATGGGGTGTAATAGCAATCCATATCCCCCATACCTGTCAACTCACTTGACTCTTTAGCAGCTACTGAGAAGGTCACTCTTGCAGAATGATTCTTTATCCAGGGCTGTGTTTACCTTACCTACCAGGTCTGGAAGATGGCTGGAGGTAGACTCAGTCAGTTTCTGTCTCTGTCTTGCTTTCTTCCACAGATTAGGCAAGTTCCTATCACTTCCGTTCGTCTTCATCTACTTTAGTTACTGTGATAAAATACACACATCATGACACTGGCCATTTAAAGCAGTTGTGGGAGTTCAGTTCAGTGTCATAAAATAGATGTGATGTTTTCAACCAATCAGAATGTTTTATCTACCCAAACTGGAACAGCACTGATTAAAGACCAACTCTCTCCCCCCATTTCTTCCAGCTCCTGCTTTGTGAATCTATGAATTTGATTATTCTTGATCTTCATGTAAATGCTATCAATCATACAATGCTTGTTCTGTTTGGCTTTTTCTATCCATTATATACATCTGGTATATCAATATTTTATTCAACTTTATAGCTTAGTTGTAGTCCATGGTATGTATTTACTACTCACTTATTATTCTGTTGATGGACTTGGGTGTTTCAACCTTTGGGGTAATGTGGCAAATGTTTCCATAAACACTGGTGGAGAGCTGTCTGTTTACATCTTTGCTTTCAGTCTCTCTCTCTCTCTCTCTCTCTCTCTCTCTCTCTCTCTCTCTCTCTCTCTCTCTCTGTGTGTGTGTGTGTGTGTGTGTGTGTGTGTGTGTGTGTGTGTGTGTGTGTGTGTGTTCAGGAACAGAATTAAGTCATAGGGATTTTGTTTCTGCCTTTTTAGGAACCACCATACTGTTCCCTACAGTAGCTGCTGGGTATTATATTCCCACCAACAAAGCTTCAGGGTTCTGTTTTTGCTACATCCTCATCAGCATCTGTTATTTTCTGATTTTATGAGACTAGCCATACTAATGTGTGTGAAGAAGCATCTTAGTTTGAGTTCAACTTTTGCTTCCCCAATGACTAATCATACTGAAGATCTTTAAGTGTTTAGTGACCATTGAAATATCAATCTTTTTTTGAGAAAACATCTATTCAAGTCCTCTGCACATTTCTTAAATTGAATTATTTGCTTTTGTTATTGAATCAAAACAAACATTAAAGAATATGAAATTCCTCACATTGTTGAATGTCTTCTGCTGTTTACATAGTTACTAGGTTTCTCTTTCTATTATCTCTTGTGTCTAGTCTTTCAAGATGCTATCATAAGATGCCAGAGATAGAGTAATTTATGAGTAACAGAAATTTAATTTTCATAGTTCTAGGGTTTGAGAAAACCAAGATGAAGTCAGGGCAGATCTGGTGTCTGGTGAAGGCTTGTTCTCTGCTTAAAATGGCCCTTTATTGTAGTGTAATCATAGGAGAACCACTGTTGTCCTTTCATCTGGGGTCAATAATACTGTCCAGGTGGGCATCACTCATAACTTAATCACCCCTTAATGCCATCAGATTGGCGACTGAGCATGTGAATCTCAGGGGACACACTCAACTTGCATGGATACTCTCCCTCTGTTCACTTCCCCCATTCTTGAAGGAGGATGCCTTGCTTGAACTCACAGTGACCTCCATGGCTGTTTCTACCCTCTGATAACTCCAGGTGACACTTCTCCTTCAGTTACTTCAATTCTTCCAAAACTAGGGTTTATTTCCTATGTAAGGATAATTTTGATTCAATATTGGCCTTTGAAGTTAAATTTTAGCCAACTTCACACATCTAGAAAAGTCTTTTTCTTTGGATGTATGTGTGTGTGCATGTGTGGACGTGGGTGCACTCACACAGGTATGTGTGCCTCTGTGCAAAGACTTCCTGAGGATGTCCAATGTCCTGCTCTATCCGTCTACACCTTATTCCTTGAGACAAAGTAACTCCCTGAACCTAGAGCTCACTGTTGTGGTCCCCCTGCACACAACTAGCCAGTTGGCCAGCCAACGTACGCAATCTTTCCATTTCCATTCCTGACAGTGTTGTGGTCACATGTGTGTGTGTGGCCCAGCTTTTTATGTCATGTGTGTGATGTGAACTTAGATCCTAATGCTCCTGCAGCAAATGCTATGACCCAGTGAGCCACTTCCTTGGCACAGCTTTATGCATCTAGAATTCACTTATGTGATCATCCTTTTTATATTCTATTCCTCAACACCTAAGCCATTTTATGTGCTATCTAAAAGGATATAAGACCCATTACCATTGAAGAAAACAGTGATTTTTGTTTGCTTCTGATATAGTTACTCTACAAATGTGCATTCTCTCTCTCTCTCTCTCTCTCTCTCTCTCTCTCTCTCTCTCTCTCTCTCTCTCTCTCTCTCTCTCTCTCTTATTTTTATTTGTTTGAGACAGTCTTACTACCTAGCCCAGGCTGGCCTTGAATGCTCATGATCCTCCTGCCTCAGCCTCCTGTACTAGAATCACCAGCATTCACTATCATGGCTGGCCCATGAAATGGTATTTCAATATGATTTCATTTGTACTTCCCCAATAATAAATTAGGTTGAACATATTTTCATGCACTCATTCATATATTTTCCTTCAAATCTGTTGCCCCCTTTTTGTTCTTGATTTGTTTTTGAGACAGGGCCTCATGTAGCTGAGGTTGGCATGGAACTTGATATGTGGCTGGGGATGATCTTGAACTCCTGATTCTCCTGCCTCTACTTTCCAAGTGCTATAAGATTATAGGCATGTCCCATCGTACATGGCTTTGCCCACTACATGCTGTTGCCAAGTTTTAATTGGTGAGTTGTAAATGTTCCTTATATATTCTAGCTGTGTGTTCCTTATAAGACAAGCTTTGTAGGCACTTTTGTCCATCCTGTGCTTATCTTTTAACTTTCTAACTGGTGTTCTTAGAAGTACAATGATTTTTAATTTTGATAAAGTTAAAATGATTTGTTTTTGCTTTTGGTATCATATCTAAGAAATTATTGCCCAATCTAAGATGATGAAGATTTATCCCTATGTCTTCTTTGAAGTTTATAATCTCAGCCTTTACATTTAGGTATTACTCATTTTGATTTTATTTTAAATTGGGGTAAATACTTTTAAAAACATTTATAAAAAATCAGAAGTTCTTTTTAATCACATATAAGCAGTATGCTTCTCCTCTTTAGTTTATTTTCTTTCCGTAGTTCATTTCACTCAATAAATAGTCATTGAACAATTAGTTTGTGACAGGCTCATGCAGATACTACAAAAGAGAATAAGGAGTTTTTTCTATTTGAATGAGTTAAGAGTGAGGTAGGGACTAAGACACTCCTTAGCTACTGCAGGATCTTCAGGTGGTGGAGCTTTTGGGAAAGTTATGGGGTCTTTAGGAGGTGGAGCCTTATTGGGAGAAATAGTTGCTGGGAGTTTCAAAGGCTTATAGTGCTACCTACTTTCTGTTTCTCTCTCTCTCTCTTTCCCTCTCTCTCCCGCCGCCCCCTGCTGCTGCTGCTGCTGCTGCTGCTGTGTGTGTGTGTGTGTGCGCGCGCGCGCACGCGTGTGTGTCTACTTTCTGTATATGTATGAAAATGAGATCATCGCTGCCATGCCTGCCTCACCATGATGGACTCTTATCCTTTTGAAACCACAAGCCAAAATATACCCTTTCTTTCCTGTTGCTTTTGGTCATGCTATTTTATCACAACAATAGAGAAGTAACTAATTTGGGTACTTAGTTCAGATTGAGAGGGCCAAGGGAACATTTGGACAACGTGAAGTTTATTGGGTGGGCAAGAGTGGTGACGGAGAGAGAGGGGAGTAACAGTCCAGGTGTGTAGTGGGTAGCCATTCCAGCTTTGATCTGGAAGTTCCAACCCCCATTGAGACTTTGGCAACTGTCATGCCTACAAGTCAGGGCCAAGGGAGGCGCCTGGAGACCCGAGATCTGGATCGGGGAGTGCTCTAACTCAGTCGGTAGAGCATGAGACTTTTTTTTTTTTTTTTTTACTTTTTTTTATTTTGCAATACAATTCAGTTCTACATATCAGCCACGGATTCCCTTGTTCTCCCCGCTCCCGCTCCCCTCACCTTCCCCCCAGCCCGCTCCCCATTCCCATCTCCTCCAGGGCAAAGCCTTCGCCACAGACTGAGGTCAACCTGGTAGACTCAGTCCAGGTAGGTCCAGTCCCCTCCTCCCAGGCCAAGCCAAGCGATCCTGCATAGGCCCCAGGTTTCAAATAGCCGACTCATGCAATGAACACGGGACCCGGTCCCACTGCCTGGATGCCTCCCAAACAGATCAGGGCAATCAACTGTCTCACCCACTCAGAGGGCCTGATCCAGTTGGTGACCCCTCAGCCATTGGTTCATAGTTCATGTGTTTCCATTCATTTGGCTATTGAGAATTGTTGAGACCAAGGTTGGATAAAGCACAGGGACAAATAGCCAAACGAATGGAAACACATGAACTATGAACCAATGGCTGAGACTCTTAATCTCAGGGTCATGGGTTCGTGCCCCATGTTGGGTGCCAGATATTGGTGAAATTATTAAGGTCACTCCATGTAGTTAAAAGGAGATTTATTTAATGGCGTAACTTACAAATTAAGGGATAGGTAGGTCGTGGGGTCTGTGGAAGGTGTATCGCAGTCCAGCGGTGTTCTCTGGAGCTCTGCTTGGCCCACCTCCACCGTCCAGGGTCCCAGAACCGAGAGAGCACTCACCGATCCAGATCTCAGGTCTCCAAGCACCTGCCTTGGCCCCGCCTTGTAGGCGTGACAGTTGCCGAAGTCTCAATGGGGGTTGGAACTTCCAGATCAAAGCTGGAATGGCTACCCACTACACAGGTGGGTGACAGACCATGTGCAGGGAGTCATGGAGCCCACAGGAAGCATGACATCCTTGTGGATGTGCAGTTGCTAACCTTAGAAATACTAGTCTGGAAAATTGTCATAGTTACATGGCACCAATCAGGGAAGCTGAGTAGCCCTTGTTCAGAGAGGCTTTGCTGTCACACAGATGAGTGGCAGCGTCTGTTCAGCCACAGCAAACTTAATGAGGAAGTTGATTCAGAGAACGGTTGGGACATATAGCCCTGGGTGCACTCTAACAAGGGCAAACAAAGAATATTTGGGAAAGTAGAATTTATGGGAAAGGAGATTTACTACATCTGAACAGTGAAAAGGAGATGTCCCAGATACTAGACTTGGGGAGCTGGAGGTGCGGGGCTGTGGCTTGTGTGGTACATAAAGGTGATGCATTCAGTTAGGGGCTTAAATATGGTTTGCAAACCTCTACCATGTTTTCAGTTACCTTTGACCAGGCTCCAAGTTCTGAAAGGCATTGTGGTGGTTTGAACAGGGATGGCCCCCATAAGCTCATCTATCTGAATGCTTGGTCATCAGGGAGTGGCACTACTTGAGAGGGATTAGGAGGTGTGGCTTTGTTGGAGGAAGTATGCCACTGGGGATGGGCTTTGGGGTTTCAAAGGTCCAAGCCAGTCCCAGTGTCTCTCTTCCTGCTGCCTTCTGATCTGATGTAGAACTCTCAGCTACTTTTCCATCACCATGTCTGCCTGCATGCCTGCCGCCATGCTCTCCACCATGCTGATAATAGACTAAACCTCTGAAACTACAAGCAAGCCCCAATTAAATGCTTTCCTTTATAAGAGCTGCTGTGGTCATGGTGTCTCTTTACAGAAATAGAAACCCTAACTAAGACGGGCTTCAAAGAGGGTTTCTCTTTTAAAGTCCAATTCAAGTTCTCCCACTGTTTGTTTTTTGTTTTTAAACTCTAGAGCTTGAAGCCAGCACCTTATGCATGTGAGGCCAGCACCCTGAAGCTGTGCCCCAGTCTCCATTTACATTGTTTCTTGTAGTATTGATAGCGTATCCATGATTCCGATGCCCACCTTTCCCTCCCTCCATCTGGCTTGCCTCCTTCTGTCCATCTTTGCTTTCTAACATGCTTATACATTTGTATCAAACCAGCCTATTGCTGGTCAGAGAGAGCACAGGAATCTTGACTTCCTGTCCAGCTTGTTCCTATTGCCTGCTCGAGTGTGGGTTCCTAAACTGGGCTGTAACACTCTCTGGCTCCCAGTCGATGTAAAAGAATTTGCTTTCCTAATGGTTCCCCTAGTGAAAATATTACAAGGGGGCCAGCAGATGTCTCAGAAGGAGGAAACACTGCTTGTTAAACTAGGAAATGCAGATAATTTACATGCTTCCTTTTCTCTGCCGACACTGGCCTGAAACAAAGACACCACCAAGTGCAGCTTTGCTTCAAGGCAGCTGTGGCTGGTGGCACTAAGAATCTGTTCTCTGGGATCGAGTGACCTGAGCTCTAAATGCTGTGGCTATAGACAGCACAATGCACATGTCACTAGCACCTTGTTTGGCTGCTGGGATTGTTCAGATGACGGGCCAGCAAGCACTCATTTTTGCTTTTTATTGTAACATTTGCTGTGCACGCGGGCCTCATCCTGTGGCCTGAGCCAGATTCAGGAGTATTTGTATCCTTCAGTAGGATCTCAGCTTTCCGAGGAGAGGGGAGTTGCTTTTGTGTTTCCCATGGCATCTAGCATAGTGTTCTTCCAGGAGATGAGCTAACTCAAATCCATTCTCCTAACTAAGCAGCCTTGTTCTGAAAAGTCAGGACGTTGACTACCTCCTTGGTGCTAATTCTCTGGGGAGCTGTTGGGGCTCCAGGAGGACATCTCAGCCATGACTTTCAGGATCTCTAAGGAGAGCAGGCATCAGATCTCCATGGCTTCTGGCAGGAAGGGGCTGTTGAGGGACCAGAAGGAAAAGGAAAGATCTTGTCTTTCCTCGAGGCCCAGGGCAGACATAGCTTTCCTGGTTCCCCGAGGAGGCTGAAGCTGGAGAACTGTGGCCTGCATCAGTTTCATCTGGCAATCCCCAGGACCACACTAGGTGAGCTGCACTGTGAGCCTCAGTCCAGTGACTGGCTAGCCACTCTGACAGGTGGCTACAATGGACACAAAATGATGAAGAATCAAACCCAAACAGGATGTCTGACCCAGGTGGCTCTTTCAAACAGAGCTCCTTCCATCAACAAGTTAAGAAGGAACTTTAGCAAAACAATTCCGAGGATTCATAAAGAGATAAAATTAGAGCTTTGAAAGGGCTTTCTGAGGAAACCAGAGAACTATCTTCTCCTTCTCCTTCTTTTAAAGAAATTCCATTCAACAGATGCATTTACATACTTACTTTTATATAAAAATATCCATAATGCTGAGTACTATGAGGGGGATGATGAGCCAGACCACCCATTTTCTCAGAAAAGTTTACAATATTGAGGAAGAGAGACATGAATAAGTAGACATGGTACAAAGGAGGGTGAGCTAGGGTCTTATAGGAAGTATAAGTACAAAGCCTTTGTGTATAGGAGGAGGCATCGAGTCTAAAGGGCAGACGGGGCCATGGTCAAGGAGCTCCTGTTTCAGCTGAGAGACGGGGATGCTCTCAGTGGGAGAGGGAGAGGGGGTTCTGACATGTTATGGAGGTGCTGATGAAAAGTGGTTTCGTTCCATGGGTGGAGAAGCATCAAGTCCCAGACTTGGGCATCAGGTGTAGTCAGGTCTTGGGGCCTGCTGCCTGGCTCTCAGCCATGTGACCATCTATAATGGCAGTGCAGACTTAATGGGACACTGTGGACTAGGGATAATATAGTCAAGAGCCAATGGACATTGTGCCATCTTGGTGCAGGTACGCTGGCTGTCCGAATAAGCAAACCGGAGAGGCATGGGTAGAGTGTCTTCATTTTTCGGTTGAAGGTATTTGGAGCTGGAAGAGTTTAAGCAGCATGTCCAAGCCGCCCCCGGAAAGTAAGGCTTCCCGTGGGATTTAAGTCCAGAGCTCCTCCTCTTCCTTTCCCACCACACTGCTGCTTGGAGTCAAGGTAGGGGTGGGAGACACTGTTATTAACAGTGCTTGTTCTGATTCCAGAGAGTGTGCCTTTGGCTTTGGTTGGCGTCAGAAACTGGACCTCAGAGCAGAAGGGCCATGGAGTTCAGATGGAAGAGAGGCTCCAGGGAGGTGCAGCTGTGTGAGTGGAAGTGGTGTGGGGCCTCCCAGACGGAATAGACTTAGCTGAGGAGAATAATCGGAGCGGGAACTGTAGATGCCTGGTGAAGGACTTACTGCTTCCTGGCGGCTGAGTGTGCTACCAGCTCTCTGGAGATGACCTCGGCTGAGAGACTAGCTTCATCCAGGGGGCGCCTCCTTCTACCCCCTAGTGACTGACAGGGTCCATCCCTAGGCTGACAGTGCCCAGGACTATCCACAAACCTGGGCTCTCTCCCAGCTTGAGCTCACCCTGAAGGCTCTCTAGGAGCTCAGGTTCCCCATGGGGTCTGCTGACCTTCCTACTGGTACTGCATCATGGGCTACCCTGCCCTACTTCTGCCTCTGTCCCATCTTTTCCTTCGGTGCTGGCCCAAGATCTACCCATAGTAGATGTCTCAGGTGCGTCTGCCTCAGTAAGCAGTATACAGAACCCAGCTGGAGATAGCTGGATATTCGTTTCCATCACTGGACTGAAGTTGAATCTGTGTGGCCCAGCCCACCCCGGGTGCTGCATGATAAGAGGGTTGAAATGAATAGAGGGGGCTGAGGGAAACCCAAGAGCCCACTAGTGTTCTCACAGAATCTGAGGCTTGTGTTCTTTACCTTCTGTCTATCTTCTAACATTCTTGTTTGGAAGGGGCATGCTTCTTTATGGCAGGTGGGCAGGAGCTGAGAATTTGGTGTGTGTGTGTGTGTGTGTGTGTGTGTGTGTGTGTGTGTGTGTGTGTGTGTAGAATGCGAGATTGCAATGGAGTAGAGGTTGCCCTGTGCTCTATGTTCTGAATGCCTTTGTGTCAGCCCACTGGATGAGAAGAAGAGTGAGGAAGAGGAAGTATGGGAAAGGAGAGTCAGGAGGACTGAGGAGGAGCCACATTGACAGGAAGGAGAATCAGAGTCCAAGAAAGACACTTGAGTGGCCTCAGTCTTAAATCTATGCCCACTTTCTTCCTTCTTCTTCCTCACGGCTTGCAATAGAATCCAGGGCCTTGCACCTCTGCCCACTTTTGACATATATGAAAATATCATTTATAAACGTGAAATTTTATTCATGTATGTGATTATTTTCTATATAGTCTTTTAAAAATTTGTATTTATGGTACATCCATGATGATGTTATGAAATCTTTTTGTATGGGAAAATGGTTACTATGGTGAAACATTTGTATGTGCGTTAAATCAAAACGCAGTGAACAGGTTTAAGTAGGGTTTCCCAAGGGGGAAAAAACCTCTTAGCTAAAAGGATGGAGGAGGTGCAGAACCAGAAGGCCAGCTTCCGAGAGTGATCATTCCTTTGGGATTTATTTTCTGTAGTTTGAATTATGTGAGAACAGTTAATCTTCAGTCTGATTTCTGAGTATGAAATGACGCTGCAAAGCTGAGTCTCTCCATTGGAAGCTCTCTCTCAGTATGAAGCACAGCAACCTGAGCCTGTGTCTACAGAAAGCCACAACAGTGGGCCGCTCAATCTACAGGGGTCTCTCATGAGTTGAGCAGCCCCTTGAACTCAGGGACGCCACGGAGGACTCTTGTGCATGAGGAGCACAATGCAGGCTGACCGTTCCTGAGGGCTGCCTGGCTGGCCTGTGGTTGAGCAGACTGCTCTCAAGTTTCCTGGGAGCTTTCGGACTGATCAAGGTCTTCTCTGAGTTGCTCTGGCAGAGTCCCTAGGACCAAATGCTGGCCAACTGGAAAAAAAAAAAAAAAAAAAAAAAAAAGCAAGACTCAGCAGGGGGGCTGACACCCGTGGCAGGGTGACCATTCTTTAGGTACCAAGCACCTTGTATCAAAAAGTCAGATGTGGGGGTCAGTTTCCAGTTTCTTCTCACTTCATGGGCAGCAAAGAAGCCAGTGTACATCTTTGAATAAGTGCTGGCTCAGGGTTCAACTTTTGAAAGAATTAACTTTGGGCTCTGGCAAGTTCTGGTATGATTGCACGGTTGGAACCGGTAACAAGTGGACAAAGACGCCAGCTCCAGTGTGTCAGACATCTCCCAACGAACAAGCTAAGCTAGGGAAGCAGTGGTGGAAATGGAAAAGAGGGGCCCGTGGGAGACGCCAGAGGCAGAATGTGTGCGGGGAGCAGTGGTTTCTGCCTGGAGGTTTAGTGGCTGGTAATGCGGTTAAACTGGGAAGCCCGTTCTCACAAACCCTATGAGATAGGCTTCAAAAATAGAATCTGGTTTCAGATTCCAGCAGTGTTGCTTACTACAGCCTGGGAGGTACTGCTGGGAACGTAGGCCACCCAACGCTGTCTTGTTTTCTAACTAGTAAAAACTGGAATGGTGATGGCTATTTCCTAAGTTATTTACTGCAGTGAATGGATTAAATGGTCACTCATCACATATCATTTACATACGATAGGCCGGCCTAAAACCAGTACTTGGGGAATGGTATTAGCTTTACCTGGTGTGGTTACTACCATTGCTGGGATTGTAGGAGTAGCTGGGCCTGCATTTCTCATTAGGCTGTACCGGGAGGGCTCAGGGAGGAATCCACACTGGTGTGCTGTCTGTTCAGGGTCGTCTGTGGTTTAGAACAGCTCTTTGAAGCAGACAGGAGTTAGGCTCTAAACAGTTCCAAACTCTTTTTCAGTTAGGTGCAAATGACAAGCATGAATATGACTGATAATCCCTGCTTTTCCTTTCTGTTTTAATAACAGCTAAGATTTACAAAGGGGGAATTAGACCATAGTGACACATTATTTGCTTAGCATGAAAAGTTCCACACTGGCATTAAAAGATCCAGGCCTTTTCCAGCTTTCCGCTTCCCCAGTCTTCTCGGGTTTTGGTTTTATACTTGTTGCCTCTGTTGCATTTTGGTTGCAAGAAAACTTCCATAGCATAAGGCATCACATCTACATTCAAGACGGGAGAGGGAGGGGGCAAAGGCAAAGGGGGAGAGGGAGACAGAGAGAATGAGCAGGAGAATGGTTTAGCATCATTGGGTTCTCTTATAGCTGTCTGTCTTCCATCAGAGAAACTAACTGTTTTCCAGAAGACCCAACTGAGTTGGCCAGAATTAGACCCTTAGAATTAGACGTGGTCATGACCCTTGGATTAAAAGGCTGTGAAATCAAGTTCCTTGCTAAAGAGGACCAGGGTTTCCCAGTGACGGTTCTACCATAGGGAGGTATTGGTGAAATTATTAAGGCCACTCCACGTAGTTAAAAGGAGATTTATTTAATGGCGTAACTTACAAATTAAGGGATAGGTAGGTCCCGGGGTCTGGGGAAGGTGTATTGCAGTCCAGCGGTGTTCTCTGGAGCTCTGCTTGGCCCACCTCCACCGTCCAGGGTCCCGGAACCGAGTGAGAGCGCAGGCCCATCCAGATCTCAGGTCTCCAGGCGCCTCCCTTGGCCCCGCCTTGTAGGCGTGACAGTTGCCGAAGTCTCAATGGGGGTTGGAACTTCCAGATCAAAGCTGGAATGGCTACCCACTACAGGGAGGTATTTCTAGCAGGTGAGAGTCTAGCAGCTTTCCAGCGGTACCCTCTGTAGATCATGGACTTCGAGCACATGAAGAGCGTGGCTGTTTCCGAGGTGGTAAGAATTGGAAGGCCAGTTGAAAAGAGGAAGTTCTGATCGTTTTGGTTTCCCATGGCCCGAAGGAGATTGGATTCTCTTTTTCCACCTCCACCCTCCATCTTTTCTTTTTTTATTTGGATACGTTAAGTTAGAGGATCTAAGTAGATGACATTTGAAAAGTACCGGTGGAGTTCAAGATTAAACTGCTGCCGCCTCAGCAGCAGGCTCAGCTGCATGGGAAGCTGAGAGTAGAGGAAGCAGATCACCCAGTCCACCTGGAGCAGGAAGGGGCCTGGGCATGGAGATGAGCAGGTGCTCCTTGGAGGCCCGTGTTCCTCCTTATCAAGGAAGCTTCTTAACTCTTCACAACTCAGAGGAAGCTGAACATTCACAGCTATCCACAACAGTTTCATATTCAAATTTATCATAAAATGAATTAGAAAAATCATACATTTGTGACTAGTGACATCAGCATCAGTGATTAAAATAGGGTATTATAGTAATTTCAAACATTTCTATAGTAATAAAAGCCGATAAGTACTATAGATCTTTTTTTTTTTTTCTTAAAGAAAAGCCATAAGGCTGGGCAAGGTGGCACATGCCTTTACCACAGCACTTCAGAGACAGAGGCATGCAATGCAGATCTCTGAGTTTTTGAGTCCAGCTTGGTCTACACAGTGAGTTCTAGGGCAGACAGAGCTACAAAATGAGGCTCTGTCTCAAACAAACAACAAAACAAAACACAAAGGGCAATGAATACAAGCTCAAACAATCCACTGGAGATGGATGGTGGTGAGAGGTAGGAACAATACGAAAATCCTCAGTGGTACACAGCTACAACTTGACAAGGGTTAAAATTGATGTTATGTCTGTGCCACCATAATAATGTAGGCAAAGCCTCACCAGGGGAGTGTGGAAAACAATTTGCAACAAAAAGAACAAATAATAGCACTTAAATACATGTTTCCACGCTACATTCAGTACATCTCTGGATCACAGAGTGTCCCCTTGAACAGTGGACTTGTATAGCCAATGGCATTCCATCTAGTTGGCAGGTCTCACAGCCATCTCAGGTCCATGTCTAAAGCTGACTTCAATGTCTACGATTCACTGGAGGACACCTGCTCCTCCCCTCCTGCTCCCCGTAGTTAAGGGCACCAGCAAGTTCAGCTGCTCAAGCCAGAAACCCAGATGCCACTCTCGTGAATCTTTCTTTTCCCTTACTCTTCACACCAGATCACTCATCACTCCGATTGAATTCTCCCCCATGTCATTTTAGTCTTCCTATTTCTCTCTGCCCCACCGTGGCCACTGTGAAGTAAATAAGGAGGCAGTATCTCTCGCCTCAGAAATAAACTCCCAGCATTCATTGTGACTTCTAACCAATTTAATGTGATGGCTTTTCACGGTGCTGAGGAATCATTGTTGCAGCCACAGCAGATGGCCTGCTAGCCTTCTTAGGTATAGGAATAAGTTGTACAAAAGCACCCAGCCACAAGCTTTGAAAAGCAGAAATGGCTGATGTCTCAACAGGACTTTTGTAAATGCTCAAGATGTCTTTCTTTTCTGTAAGTCAACATTCCCCTCTCCATGCGGCATAAGTAGCACTGACAATAAAAGACAGTAGGACTAGAGAGTGAGGTCCTCAAGGCATGTTAGGGAAAATGGCTACTTTGCAGTAGCCAGAATATCCAAGGGCAGGGTTGTTTTATTAATGCATCCATCAGTTAATTATTGCTGTGTGTGTGTAGCATTGTTGGAGACAATGTGGCATAAGGGACAGTCTCTGCCTATTAAAAATGCAGCCCTGGGTAGAGATAGAAAACCAGAGCATTGCTTCACAGAGTAGAGGGCCAACAGGGTAAAGTGGCCAGGGGTCTCTAAGGAAGGGATTCACCACAGCTCGCAGTGACCAAGGAAAGCTTCCGGGCACTGTGCAGTAGAGATGTGAGTTCCAGATCCAGCTCTTTTCTTTTTCAGCTCTGACTATAATCAACATGGCAAACCACTAGCTTTTAATAATATCATTTGCATTTCTGTGGCCATTAGTCAGAATGGGCACCTCTTCATGTTTATGGACCCCATGCATCTTCTTTTCTGTATGTGGCCCATATCATTTGACTGTGGAAAAAAAAATCTCAGGACTGAGAGAGAACGCTATAATGCAGATCAGGAACTTGTCTTTGCTCTTTGAAGGACTGACTTCCTAAGTCCTACACACATCTGTGGACAAAAATAAGGATCAGGATGTTTTCTCAAAAGCAGACTTGCTTCCTGTCAGTGTCTGCCTTTCTCTGACAATGTAGCTTCCTTTTCTAGGCTGGTGGTCACTGAGGGAGGTCAGCAGGATGTGATGGAATTTGTACATGCCAGCACCACAGTCGTCATTAATGAGGTTTTGTTTATTTAAAAAAAAACCAGTCAAAAGCAAGGGAGAAAATCTTCACAGATGGACAGAGGGAGTTGTATGGAGGCTGGGGAATGTGAGAACTGTCTGATAAAAGCAAAAGATCTGAGTGTACAAATCTTAAAAGGATGAGGTCCAACATCCTATCTGGTTTGAGAGAAATGTCTAGAGAAAAACTACTACATGTATTTGAGAATGACTTCTTCATGTACGAACAGAAGGTACACCACTGTCAACATCAGATATCAATGTCATGCTGCATCAACATCAAGGACTTTCCTGCTTAGCCTGTTTGATGGCAGTCAATAGGGCTCCACTGTGCCTCACATTTTAACCATTTGGTGACCACAGAACAGAATCCACGCTGCCTGAGGCATAGAGTAAGGTACACCCAGGATGAGAAACTTGGGTACCTTGCTAGGAGTCTTGGGTCTGTAACTTATCAGTTGTGTTTTATAAAGCAGTCCTGTCTGTCTTCTGGGCCCTGGTGTCCTTATTTGTAAGCAGGAGAAAGTTATTAGCTCATTAAGTTACTGTAAGCATTAAGTGATATGTTACTATATATGTCTACTTTTCAGTCTTTCCTCTTATTGTATCATTTATGTAGCTAAGCAGAGGTCCATGAATGCTGCATATCAGTGGTAATCCTGAGGCCCTGTGCACCAGCTCATTCCCATAACCAAGCATCATCAGTAGGAAGACCTTTGTCAAGCTCTTTCCTCACATACCTTAACTGTATCTTTTTATTATTCAGTTTGTGCAACAGACATTAATGAGTAGGTGTATTCAGTCTGATGAGTCTTTGGCATTATTGAACATTCCTAAGCCTCTCACGTGAGATGCATCAATAGGCACAAATGTACTTTCTGATGACCACCGTTTTGCATTTTGTCTGCCACTTGCTTTTGAGAAGAAACCCATTTATTTGTATGAACTACTGAGGATTCCATATGCAGAGGGCATTCCCTCAGGCAGGATCTGATGCTTAATGACCACAGGCTGGTAGAACTGCATAAATTAAGTATGTAATAAATACTTGATGGCAACATAAAAATTACTAAAAACAAAAAGGTATTTGTTGAAATGAGACTATATGTTGAGTTTTCTCTGTGCAAGGGAATTAACTAAAATTATGATTGTAACCCCCCCCCAAAAAAAAAAACCCATTCAGGCTCCCATTTCATAGACATCAAAATAATTCCCACAAATCTTCCAAAATGGACACAAGTGTTGGAGGGATGGAGAACCTGATGTTATAAGACTCGAAGGAAACTGAATGCTTGGCATCTGAGAAAAAGGATGCCAGCATGTCTGAACTCATGACCTGCCTTTCTTCCTCCTCCTTCCCTCCCTTCCATCTGTGTGTGTGTGTGTGTGTGTGTGTGTGTGTGGTGTGTGTGTGTGTGTGTGTGCAGGTGCACATGCCCATGTGTGAGCACATGGTGGTCAGAGATCATCATTAAGTGTCTTTTATCCTCTTCACCTTAGTTTTTGAGACAAGTTCTCTTACTGAACCCAGAACTATGCATTTTGGCTAGACTGGCTGGCCAGTGAGCCTCTGGGACCAGCCTGGTTGTCCCCATTCCCCGCTGGGTTACAAACATGTCTCCAGTTCTTGCTTCTGTGCGGGTCCTGAGGGTCTGAACGCAGGTCCTTATGCTCTTATGGCAAACATTTTACCCACTGAGTAATCTCCCCTAGCTGACTTCTTTATTCAAAGTAATATCCTCTTTATCTGACCTGTTTGTCAAACCACACCGGTGAGTTGTATGTGGAAGCATGCAGCTGGCTTGGGGAGACACATAAGACACTATGGTTAGGTATAATGCAGAGCTCAGGTTCTGCAGGTTTGTACTGAACACACGGCAGGGTTAAAATTCCTGAAACGTTGGGAGGGTTACCAAGAAGGTTGCTGTGCTTCCTTGGTAACAAGTATTCTTTAGAATGTCAGTACAAGAAGAGGTGGATTGTTAATAGTTTGCACAAACCAATAGAAACTCCAAGGCATGCTTTGCTAGGATATTTGAGATTAGGAGCACTGATTTCTATAGAAAACAATAGGATTATCAGAAAACAGGGGAAGATATTTCATTGCACAGAAATTTTAATAGAAGAAAATCATAGCACAAAGTTAAGGAAATAGTGAGGAAAGCACCGTGCACACCAAGGAATGAAACATTATGCTAAATCATTTACATCACATGAATCATGACAAATCAGATTGTCTAAGTACTTTTTGATTACTATGATAAGACACCATGACCAAGGCAACTTAGAGAAGAAAGTTTATTTTGTGCTTACAGTTTCAGAGGGTTAGAGTCCATGACCATCATGTTGAGTAATTGCTGTGGATATCGCTCTATATAAATAAAGCACTGATTGACCAGTGACCAGGTAGGAAGTATAGGCGGGACAAGGAGAGAGGAGAATTGAGGGAGGAGGAAGGAAAGGGAGACCGGCTGGAGCCACCGCCAAGACAAGGAAGATGTAAAGTACAGGTAAGCCACGAGCCACGTGGCAAAGTAAAGATTAATAGAAATGGGCTGAATATAAGAGTGAGAGCTAGACAATGACAGGCCTGAGCTAATGGCCAAGCAGTTTAAATAATGTAAGAGTCTGTGTGTTTATTTTATAAGTGGGCTCTGGGACTGGCAGGACTTGGCGGTGGGAGCTGGAGAAAAATTCTCCAGCTACAAGCAATAGGCAGACATGCATGTCACTGAGGCAGAAGCTAAGAGTGTGCATCTTGATCCACACACGTGATGTAGAGAAAGAGATTGAGAGTGTGTGGGCTTCTGAAACCTCAAACTCCATCCCTACTGACACATTTTCTCCTCTAACAAGGCCACACCTCTTAATCCTTCCCAAACAGTTCCACCAACTGGCAACCAAGTATTTAAATATATTAGTCTATGGGGGTCATTCTCATTCAGACCACCACATTCTTCTCCTTGGCCCCTATAGGCTTGTGGCCATATCATAATGTAAAATGTGTTTAGTGCAACTTAAGTGATTTGTGTGCACTTTTATATGATTGATAGACTTTAATGTTTTTAACCACTAGTAACTTTTTATGTGATACAATCATTTGATGTCAAGCTGCATTTACTTATTTAAAAGAAAAATATTTTGATAGATGATCTTACTATGTAGCTCAGGCTGGCTCTGGAGTTTCTATCATTCTACTTCAGTCCCCTGGGTGCTGGGATTATAGGAGCTAAAGCTGCTTCTAAAATGCCACTGGTAGTTCTTTGGTCTTGCCTTTTACCAACTTTAGAAGCTGTGTGCCCAGTAGGCACTCGCTGTACTAGTTAGATACAGTTACCTAAACAGCCATAGAAAATGAGAACATTAGATGACTTTTGGCCTCTCCTCCTATTGAGTTTGCCTTTACTGCACAGGATGGTGAAACCTGTATTTATTTTCTTCCTACTGTATGCCATAAATGACATATACAGCCCTGAAATAGGACTTCATTGCTTTTCCTGGAGAAAACAATATCATGAATTTTACTGAATGCTCAATATTCTTGACATTTTTACTGAGTTTGCCCGAGACAGCCACTATGGAAATCAGTGTGGCAGTTCCTCAGGAAGATGGGAATTGATCTGCCTCGTGATCTATGCCACTCTTGGGGATGTGCCCAAGGGGTGCTTTATCCTATCACATGGACACTTTCTCTACCATGTTCATTGCTGCTCTATTCATGATGGCCAAAGATTAGATATGGCCTTGATGTTCCTCAATGGAAGAAATGGATAAAGAAAAAGTGGTACATTTACAGAATGGAGTATTACTCTGTTATTAAAAAAAATGACACCATGAAATTTGCAGGCAAATGGATGGAACTAGAGAAAAATCATCCCGAGTGAGGTATCCCAGACCCAGAAAGACAAATATGGTATGTATTCACTTATATGTGTTAAGTCAATGACTTAGCTGTTAAGTCAATAATAACTAAAGTAACAATTTATAGAACCACAGAGTGTAGTTATAAAGGACTAAAGAATATAGGCAGATCTTGTTAGGAAAGGGAAATAGAAAAGAAAATATGTAATTATAATTATGGATGGATGGGGGTGGAGCAGAAGGATCAAGTAGGGAAGGGGGAGGGGTTGTGGGAAGAATACAGGTAGAAACAGCTAAAATTTAGGGGCATTTGAAGGGTAATCGAAACAATTCAGTAGAAACTTCCTAAAATATATACATATGAGAAGGCAATCTAAATGAAACTGCCAAATAATGGGGGAGAGCGAGCCACAAATGGCCATCCCTTATCACTAAATAAAGTTTCCAGTACTGGGAATGGATTGAGTTGTTGGCCAAAGGGGTCCCATGGGAACTCCCAAACAACCCAGGCTGTTGTTGCCAAGACGATAAGTTTCTCTCCACAAACTGACAGCAAGGCCTCACTGCTGAAGACAACACCCACACAACTCATTGAACATGGAGAAGTCAAGCTGGTGCCTACACAGAGCCTTCAACCCTATGTTCTAGTGTCCCTGGTACTGGAGGGTACTCCGCATGCTACCAAAAACGAAACATAAACACCAAGCCAGCCACAAATCCTTTCATCTACAATAGTGTCCTGTCTGCAAGGCGTGCCAGTGCAAAGGTGGTGTAAAGACTGTGGAAGCAGCCAGCCAACACCTGACTTGACTCAAGGCCCACTCCATGAGATGGAGCTAACTCATCCCTGACACTGCTCGGGCCACCAAGAACCAGAGACTTGAGAGCCCAGGGACCTAGGGTAAATCCAAATACTAATGGTCTAAAAGACACCCCACCCCGCAAATCCCTATAGTGATACAACGACTACTGATATTCCGCTACATTCATAGATCAATTTCTTGTTCAGCCATCATCAAAGATGCTTCCTCCTGCAGCAGATGGGAATAACTAGAGACCCACGGCCAGACATTATGTAGAGAGTAAGAGACTTTGGAACACTCAGCTCTAAATGGGACGTCTCCATCAAATCCTTCCCCCTCAGAGCTCAGAGAAACCCTGCAGAAGGGGAGGCAGAAAGAGTTTAAGAGCCAGAGGGGATGGAAAATGCCAAGAAAACAGGGCCTTCTCAATCAACATGAGCAAAGCCCATATGAGCTCACAGAGACTGAAGCGGCATGCACAGGTCTGCACTCGTCTGCACCAGCTCCTCTGTGAACATACCATGGCTTCCAGTTTAGTGTTTTTATGGGATTCCTGAGTGTGAGAACAAGTGGGTCTCTGATTTTTGTTCCTTTTCTGTTGGTTTTTCCTATCCAACGTCGATGGATAGCTTTTGTTTTATATTAATATTATCTCTTAGAAGCCTGTTCTTTTCTAATGAGAGACAGAAAGGGAGTGAATCTGGAGGGGAGGGGAGAGAAGAGGAGGAACTGGGAGGAGTAGAGGGAGGAGTAGAGGGAGGGGAAATCATAATCAGGATATATATGTGAGAAAAGAATCTATTTTCAATAAAAGGAAAAAAAGAAAAGAAAAGGTCCCTGTATAAAAGACAAGCAGAGTGGAGAAGTGTGCCTGCCTCTCTTCGGCCCCACGGCTGTGCTGGGCATTTTATCCCCCGCTTATTGTTAATTTTTCAGCACACACCTTCTGGTATTTTTCATTAAATTTCTTTATCTGTGTGCATATGTGTGTGAACACACACATGCCATGGTATATGTGTGGAGGTCAGAGGACAATTTTCAGGATTCTGTTTTCTTCTTCTGCCATGTGGGCCCTGGGGATTGAACCGGCATCATTAGGCTTGGCAGCAAATGCCTTAACCTGCTAAGCCACCCCTCCAGCTGAAGTCTCTCTTTTAACACCATCATCACTATCAACCCACATACTTTAGACAATAATTTACTCACAAAGGAAAGACACCACCAACTTTATTAATAACCAACATTTTTATTAGAGCAGTTACAGTTGTGGAAACTGTACATTATACATTTTGGTTTCAAGGATTATAAATTAAGGAACTCACTGGTAGGGCGTTCTTTTTCACAGCAAGAAACTTGAAATAAACAAAGTCATGTTTTATTAAGTACATTGGCAGACTTCATGTGCTGTCCAAAATGTAGAGTACAGTATAACAACCTATTAGAAAGATCCTTCATGGAAAATACAGCTGTGCACATTTTAGAAAAATACCCACAATTTGAGCTTTGTTTTAAAAAAGCTTATAAATCATATATATATTTATAAATGGAGCCAACATGCTCACTTTATAAACATCCTTTAGTCCTCTGTTGCCCATTCTTTTCAAAGCATTCATTACACATTTAAATAAACACTTAAAAGATTAAATATTCTATTTTCTTTAAAAAAAATCCGCCTTCCCAGCATACGGAGCTACAGGGGTAAGAAGGGGTGGGGACAATGTGGAGACTGACATAGGGACTCAGTTTGTTCTTGAGTAAAAATGGACTTTCTAAATTTAAAAGTCAAAGCAAAATGTAAAAAATAAATATACAAGTTGTAATTTTATTTTCACCTGCTCTCTTTCTGCCTTATTTAACCCGTCTTGGCCACACCCAGGAATTACTTACTCTATTGCACTTGTGTGAAAAAACCGCCACTGGGTCACCACCCTGCAAGTGACGAAGCATGCAGCCCACACCTGTGCTGACCTGGATTTACACACACCGGCTCTTCCACACTAAAGAGGCAGCTGGGGGCGGAGAGACTCGGCTGACACCATGACATCATGGCTAACATCCAGGAAGAGATCCCCCTCCACAAGGTAACATCCTCAAGAGACTCAGACATACCTTTCCTCCCCTGATTTCTTTTTAAATAATTATTTTTTTTTTATAAAGATCATATAGTTTCTCTAGGTAAGCATGCTTCTGAGTAAATTATATAATAGAAAAAAAAAATCAATGTCAGAACAAAACAGGACAGCAAAAGACAAATATTTAAAACAAAACCGTCTATGTCTTTTAAAGTTTAAAAGAAGATTACAAAACAACTTTGAAAAATGTGGAGGGCAGAGAATCGAGGAGCAGCGAGCTTAAGGAAGCGTCTATCTACCTGAATGCATTCAACCAAAATTTGGGGGTGGGGAGGGGCGGGTGGAGAAAGAGAAGGGTAGCTATTAATAGACTCTTGCTTGACTTTCATCGGAATTCACATAGCCACTGACAACATTTTATTTGGTTGTAACATACGTCAGCAATGAAACCGAACCCTTAACCACCGATGACTGCAATCCATGCAACATTTTGACTTAGTATTCTGTTGTCTTTCAGCTTTTAAAATTAAGCACCTCCTGAGTGCATCAACAACTCACCTCAGTGATGTTAAAAATATTTAAAATTAAATTATTTCTTTGGAAGGTATAGTACCTTCAGATCACTACATTTTTAAGATAAATAGCCTTTGATGGGTTTAGAAAGAATAAACAACATGAAAATGATATATTGCTATTAAAATAAACACTATGTTTCTCCTTTTTAACTAGTCTTTTGTTGCTGCTTTTCCTTGAGATGCAACCTGTGTGTTTTCATCGATCCAGGGCTGCAGGTGGACGATGATTATGCATCATATTTAAATAAACAGCGAAAATGAGCAGGGTCGTGCACAAGCAAAGGAAATGTTCCCTCCCAGAACATTCCAGGAGATGTCAAAGCAGCAGGTCACCGCAGAAGACTGCTGAGTGATGCGGCTACCTACTTCTTCTAATGAGATAGGAGTGAAGGTTGGAACCGTGCCCACCGCAACACAATCCTCAGACGGCATTCCTTGGGCGGTCTTCTCTGCCCAGCTCCCTACTAAAAACGTCAGATGGTAAAATGGTAAGGCAGCTGTTGACTTCCATCAAAAAAAAAAAAAAACAAAAAACTGCAGGTCCATACATTTCCAGTTCAGTCACACTCTGCTAGGACAGATGGAGGAGCCAATGCCAAGAACTTCGCCCGATGGGGCTGCTTCAGCAGATTTTAAAAAAGAATCGTTATTAAGCTTTGCTCTCCAACATGGCTGTGTGCTTCAGCTCCCAGAGGACCCCAAAAGACACAAAGCACTCCTGGGGGACCTGAACAGTTCCTCTGGCTGAATTTTCCAAGTTTCATCTCTCTCGTGATCCCATCCCAATTCCAAGCCTCCTTGCCTGAGTCTGACTGGGGTGTGCCGTTTAAAAGGCTGAGGACACCATGGCAGAAGTGTGGGCTAACTCCACTAGTTGTCATGATTTCACTGAGGGGTCAAAACAGGTATAGCATTAAATAATCATACTGAGTCAGGCACAGCCAACGTTAAAGTGAAAGCAATGCCATTGATTAAAAAAAAATGTAAATTGGAATCGGAGGAAACAATGTTACTGTAATTTTGTGTAGACATTAAGGCTACGCTTACCTTTCCTCATGCCAATCAAGTCAGAAAGTGAACAAAAAGAATGGCCAACCCGATATTCAACAGCATGACCAGGACAATCATGACCGAATTAGGGCCCTGAAGGAGAAAAACAGAACAAAACAAGCACAATGTTTCCATGTCAGTAGGGGCTGCTTTACACAAACCCATTCCCAGAACCAATGACCAGAAATACAAGCTTACACACATGGCCGAAGAAACTAAGCCATGAGACACAACAGCCCTTCCAAAAGGTGTGAGCTAAAAGCCAATGCTACGCTTAGATGGAGTCACTGTTCAACTTCCCCTTAAAATTAACCCAGATTTGAATTAAGTTAAAAAGTATTTTCAAGCTGGGTGTGGTGGCACACACCTTTAATCTTAGCGCTCTGGAGGCAGAGGCAGGAAGAGGTCTATGAGTTCAAAGTCAGTCTGGTCTACACAGTGAGTTCTAGACTAGCAAGGCTACATAATGAGACCCCATCTCAGAAATGTCTTTCTCTGCAATAGCTTACTGTATTTACCTCACACAACTGGTGGCCTCGTTTGGGAAAGGTCACTGGAAAGGAGTTGGGAGCTCATGGGACTCAGATGCATAGCTGTCCTTAGGGTGTGACAGATTCAGAAGGGCAGTCCCTCATAAAGGCAATTGGAAAATAAGAATAAAATTTGAAGAATTTATTCCTCCAAGGAAAAATTCAGGAAAACACTCAGTGAGGTGTTTTCACTTTTATACGTCTTGTGTATCCTGGACTGACCTTGAATTGAGGATCCTCCTACTGTGCTGGGATATAGGTTTATATCACCATACCTGGTTTATGAGGTGCTGGGGATTGAACCCAGAACTCTGTACATGCTAGGGAAATACTTTACCAAATGAGTTACAGGCTCAGCCCTCGGTGAGGCTTTCTTAACTCTTGTTTTTTTTTTCAGGGCCTCCTTCTGGGTCCTTCTCCTCCCTCCTTTAAAAACCACAAATGGGAAGTTGAATACCTCAACCTCCAGAAGTTATTTTTCCAGGTCTGACTTTTTGTTTCTAGACTCAGAATCAAACCACTGTAGAATCAAATATATTTAACCTAATGGTAAAATCCTATCTCTGTAAATATCACTAGAATCAGTACCAGCCAACCCAAGGCCACCAAGCATCTATTTGTTTAAGTGAAGTTTGTATGACCTAGTTATTCAGGTCTGGTGATACCTGAAGAATCTGCTTTTATCAGAAGTATAAGATCTTGGTATTTTTATTACTATTATTATTAAAATAGCATTAATTCTTAAATAGTAGTGTTTTAGACTGCTTTTATGTTGTAGGTAAATTAACCAGCTTTTGAAAAATTTATTTTTATCTGTATGACTATTTTGCCTGAATGTTATGTATGTGCTTTTGGGGGTCTCTGCAAACACCATGACCTACAGGTGTTGATTTGAGAGAGGCAAGAAGGCAGTCTGGCTCAATATGATTCAGTAGCTGTTGTTGGTTCAAACTTTGATAGTCTGACCTTGAGTAGTTTATTTTAGGAATATTTAAACACAGCACAATTTGGAAAAAAGTTTCCTGGTGCTAATTAACTCAATCTCGTATGCACAACAAAGCTTAAAACTTAACCACATTGAAACTCTTTGTACAACTGATGTTTTCCATAAAAGATGAGTTCAACAAATTAACTGAGGAAAAAAAGACTCAAGATAAGAGTCTGGGGGAGGAGCCAGTGTGGTCTCAGCCACACAAGACAGTACAAAGCTAACCGGGCTGTCAGCCACATCCACTCTTAGCCTCCTGGGCAGAAAACAGGTTATACATCTCTCCATTTAAGGAGACCACCTTGTGTGTTTAACATTCCCGAGTCCCCCAGTGCTTATCTGTGACTACAAGAACCACTGTGCCACCTACATGTGCCCATGTGTGTGCTTGGTCTGTAGATACCAGAAGGGGGCACTGGATCTACTGGTGTTACAAGTGGTTCTGTGCTTCTATGTGGGCGCTAATACCTGAACCTGAGTCCTCTGTAAGAACAGCATGTGCTCTTAACTGCTGAGCCATCTCTCTAGTCAAAATTAATTGTTCTAATTAAGTTTACACAAAAGGAAGTAGTTTCACTGAGTACCACACAAGTCTGTGCTGAAACAAGGTGACAGGGGGCATCCAATGTGCCTTCTCTGGTGACAGGACTGAAGAAGAGTAAGGAGGTCTGGTCAAGTGTTCATCTTCCAGGCCGGAGCTTAGCTTAGGTCACCTACCACTGACTGAAGGACGTCCCTGCCCTGTGTTCACGGGCCACGGCTCTCTGGTGGAGGTCAGGGTGCTCTGTGCGTTCTCTGTCGTAACACTTGTCACATTTTATTGCCATCTGTTCTTACACTGTCACCTTCCCACCTAGACTAAGCTCCACAGTCTCAAGGGCTTTGGCTTTGTCCTCTCTGTGTCCCCAGTGCCTGACTCTTGGGGTGTCCAGTTCCTCCACGCAGCCAGTGCTGAAGGAGAACCCTCCAGTGTCCAGCACTTCCCTAGGTGCTGGTGGTCTGGATGCTGAACAAAACAGATGATGTCACTGCATTGAAGAACACATTGTCGGGAAAGCGAGGTGTGGGGACTGAAGACAGGGCCTTTTGGGGGAGGGACCACAAGAAGAAGCCACCCTCCACTCCTTAAGCCCCAAGCGGATGGAAGAAAAAACAGGTTTTAAATGCCAGGCAGAAAGCTAAGCATCTCTAAGTAGATTATCACTTAGTTTTTATTTATTCTTCACACGAGATCATTAGTTTCATTCTAGAGGGCTTCAGGAGGATAAGTGCATTAGAATATTTACAGACTATTTACAAATCAAGGTTCTTTCGAGCCAGAATTAAATGCCAGCCTGTTCACTTGGGTGCTTTGGGCTCTGTTCTCTAATGCGCCTAAAGCTCAGACCTTAGTTTAAAAACCGTTTCTAATGAAGTTCTCCAAGGCAACATTTTCATCTATCACCTGTAATTCCCAGAGAAACAAAATCTTACTAACTTCCAGCTACTCAATTAATAGGTGACCCGGGCACGATGGTTGGTGCTTGCAATCCTCGCGGTCTGAAGGCCGGCACAGGAGAAATGCCATCAGTTCAAGGCTAGGCTGGGCTACAGAGTGAGGCTCGCTGCAATAAATGGTGAGTTCTACTCTATGCAACTGCTCAACCAGGGCAAGCTTAAGACATAGAAACTCTTAGAGCCCAAAATACTAGAGAACAATTTTCACTATCCCATCTGAGCATAAAGAGTGTGGAAATGTTAGGGCGACTGTATGCTTTGATTAGACTGTATTCTCAAGTGTGCAGACGATTTGGAGTTGCTTCAATTTCGGGCTCATAGATTTAATTCCTCTCACAGATAATGGGTACATGAAGCATGGAACAAACCTGTATGGGGTTCAGGCTCTGAGGAGGACCCAGGACAAAGAGAATCACTGAGTCCCTTTGAAACCGACATCAAAAGCTGATGCGAGGGCTGCGTGTGTAATGTGGTGGCAGAACACCTACTGAGCACGTAGGAAGGCCTTGGGCTCGGTCCCAGGAAAAGGAAAAACAAAACAAATATAAACTCTGTTTCAATCTCTAACTCTCAATCCATAAACCCTGGTAAGGTGCTGTGGAGTTTACGTGAACTCTTTTGACCTGATTCGTATTCTGGATTTGTAGATTGTCTTGGGTTGAATTTAGCAACTTATTTACTCTCTTTCTTCGAAGGTTTGGCCCACATCTCATTGTACTTGTAATCTGGTCAATGAATAATGAATGAATGCTTTTTCCAGAATGAAAAATACATACATATGTATTTCCTACTGAACACACACATCTATTTATCCTGTATACACACTAATACACAGGCATTTTTAGCCTACCAGTGTAGCTCCTTTTAGGAAGCCATTAAAGGATGACCCAGGGAAGATGAGTGTAGACCAGCATCGGGAGGCTCCAGCAGCAGCCAGGTGAAAAGGAAAACCTGGGATTCTATGTTTAAGTGGCAGGTACCAAGCTGTGACTTTGGTTCTCTTCAGACACCTTAGGCAGGGCCACCGGGTGAAAAAGCTTTACGGCGAAGTCCCACAAATACGACTGTGGTGGCCAGTGGCGGCTTAAAATAGCAAAATGAAGAAAAGCTTAGTCCTGTTTGTCCAGACTGACTGGGACAGGTGTGACAGGGAGCAGAAGCAGGGCAGACGCTCAGCACGGATCAGAAGAAACCTCCGGCCGTTAGGAAAACAAAACAGAGGGTTTCACACTACGAGAAGATAACCAGCTCAAGTTGACCCTGGAGGGGCCCCCAGGTTCTCCAGGAGGGCTGTAATCCCTGCGGGAGCCTACCTTCTACCGCTTGTGTTTGTTAAGTAATTAATTTCCTCTAAGTGTTCGTCTGTGTCCCACAAGATTTTCTACATTTTCTAGATCCACATCCAGGGTGAACATGAAGAAATGGAATGTATTGAACCATTTATGAACTATTTATACTTCAACCAGTCTGTCATTCATAATGATAATAATAAGGCCCTTTGAGCATTTATTCCACTCAGTACTGCATTAAGAACATAACAATTTCTCCAGCTGCTCACAAGGAGTACCGGCTGATTTATTATGGGCATCCTCTGCATGCCTGCATTTGTGTGGATATTTCTATGAATTTTAAACTATTCATTATAAGCTCTGAACTTGCACAGTGCTCTTGATTTCTCAGAAGAGTAGGCAGCACTCCACTGTTTCACCGGCCATTCACCGACTACTCTAATGGTGATGTGTCACACTTCCTAACTCCAGGGAAGAGGGCTGGCATTAGCAATGAAAGGCAGCTTCCTGCTGCTATCAGGAAGGCAGCATTTTCACATGGAGGGCCAAGTCAGTCCTGCCTTCCAGGTCTGGATGATCATTCACAGGGCAGTCTGAAGTTCAAGAGAGATGCAGGGCTGCTGAGGTCATCTCATACATATGTAGCTTGTGTTTTGATCAGTGGACCTGAGCTGGAAGTTGCTTGGCTTCCTTCAGGAAACAGCAGGTTCTATGCATTGGTAAAACCTATGCTTTTTCTAAATAAATTACAGTGGTATTGAGTTTACAAACACACTGTACTACTAAAGGGAACAGCAGTATTTCTTTCCCTTATCACTGGCTGATGAGGGGGATGCTGGACACATGCTTCCTCTGTGGCATTTGGGCAATTAAATGCCCTACTGGATAGGCAAAATGTGATGTTGATGGAATGGCACTGTTCAGATTTGCCCCTTGTTAACCAGGCAAATGGAATATCCAGGAAACCTTCTTCATAAATATTCACGGTGAATGTCTGAGAAGTAGTTGTTTCACGCAATGAGTCAATAGTGGTAGAATTAGAATAACAGATAATGAGCTATATCATTGTTCAAACATTTTAAAAAACAAATGCTTACTCAATACTCAAGTGTCTCATGTTGGTCTGTCTTAAAAGCCATTTACTTCCACAGAAGTTGGCTCTCAGGAAGTTATTAGTCTAGTTGGATCTGATTAATTTATATTTAGCTAATGAAAAAGTGAAGAATGAAAAAATAACCAGTATTATATATACATATATTAGCAAAAATTAACATAAATTAATTCAAAAGATGAATGTTAATTGTTTAACCCTATGAATAAATGGAACAAAACTAAGAAACTGATGGCTAGTATATAATCTATCTACTTGCCCAGGATTCCACTTCAAACCTTTACATACATGTTTCTGAAACTGCTAGTACCCATCAAGTGGGTGTGTCTTACTCCCAGTGTATTTCACAGTGAACCTGACCGCCTTGAGGCATATAGGACCAAGCTAATATATCAATTTATTTTAAATCAGTCACTTGAAAAAAAGAATTCTAAAAAAGTTCAGATCCCATAAACTTTACAGAACTTGATAAAATCCCAGTTCCATATAGTCCTCACTGAATCAATCTCATGTCAAGGAACATGTAGTAGACATTTATCAATAACACAAATTTTACTGGTTAAAAAAAAAATCTTACCTGTCCAGGACACATCAACAATGGCTAGAATCTATCAGACAGCCGAGTCTGGGAACATCCACACTCAGAGATGAGTTATAAAGTAATGACATGGTTGTAAAAAGTTCCTTATTTGGGAAGAAAAATATTCTTATTGCAGAGCCTGGTGCATTAAGTAAAATATAGACTGCATGTTTATGAGAATTTACAATGGCTGCGAATGATGTTCCTTTGTGTAAAAAGCCAAAGGAAGGATCAGAGTTCCTAGTTGCTAAGCAGAGAGGCGTCGGCTGTGGGTAGTGGCCATGTTTCCCTTCTAGGGGCCACTGAGTAGGTAATTAAGACCTTCACTAAGACATGCTGATAATGTTTGCTAACCTGTGAGACCATCCTGGGCTGGCCAGGCCTTAGCCCCATCTGGATTGTCTGCAGTTGGTGGCTGAGTAGGCTCAGGATTCCTGCCCAGAGAACTCTTCCCTATCATGAGCTATAAACATACATGTTCTGTTCGACTCGAACAACCCTGTGGACCTTTGTCAGCCCAGCTGTGGCCAAGATGGAAAACCGCCCACCCCATACTATTCCCCGAACAAACCCAAGCGCAGGGCTCTGGTGAGACTTACTGAATTGGCTTCTTTTTCCGAAGGGCAGGAATCACTGCTTGCTGGATTCTTTGGTATAGCAAGTTCAGACTTCTTGGCTTTAGGCTCAGCTTTGCTTTCTTTGGCAACTGGTTTTGTCCCAGACGGAGAGGGACTCCACTTGTTAGGTGACGGCCTGTGTAGCAATGCTGAGGAAGACTGGCTGGCTCCACTCTCATCCTCCCCTTCTTCTGGAGGATGCTGGGGTGTGTTCAGTTTCACATAGTAGCCGTGATACTGAGAGTGCAGCTCCCCGTTGCTGGGGTTGGGGACATGGTGGCGGCCAGAGTACTTGGGCACGGTTGCTCCGAGTTCCTTTGAAGGAGCCTTTGACGTCAAGGGCTTATTGACAATGGCTGTCACCTGCTCCTCGGTCATGCTCCTTCTATCTTGACTGAGTCTGGCCCCTGAGCTGGGGTTCTGTTTCCTCGTAGGCTTTGGGGAGGAAGGCTGGGGAGAGTGACTCTGTTTGGGACTTGCTTCAGGGGACCTGGGGGGTGTCGTGCCTTTGCGATAAAAATGTGGGGATTCCTTTGGTGATGGTGGCTTTTCTGGTACCTTTTCTTCTGGATTTTCTTTAACGTCTACCCCCTCCTGAAATCTTTGTTTGATATAATCAGGGCCTGGAAATGAGGAACAGAAAGGAAAGGAAGGCGATAAAAAAAAGCAAGTTGTAAGGGTTTGCAATCTAGGTGACTATCATTTTGCTAAAGGAGACCAATGTTCCTCCTCTTAAAGATATTTATACAGTGTGAGCACGTTTCAATATCCAATGAAAAGATTGCTGAAAGATGCTTTCAAGATAAAACTTGTCACTATTTATATTATACTGACATCCATAAAAGACAAAAAAGTTTAGACTTCTCCAATATTTCTATCATTTCTTATTGGAAGAACATGGTTGTTTGGTGTAGAGCAGAACTCATGCTGATAGAAATTCTAACCAATAAAATTTATTTACCCCAATTAGGATAATTAAAGCCCAGGAAGCATGAACTTGAATAAAGAAATAATCTTATTTTTGTGTGATCAGAAGTTTATAGAGATCTACACTGTATAGGAAAAGCCTGCTGAGAATGTATTTTTAACCATTGCTGGAACTTTTTGGTCAGGAACAACTTCTGCCTTTAAGCTGAGCTCTTTAGAATAATGCCCGTGCAGTCCATTCACAACAGGGCCATGTTACCAGCGGTGTCCGTGACATGATGGTCATCTCTGGCTCTGTAGTCTCAGGTTCTGTGTTTCATTTTTTAAAAAATATACTTCAGGAACATTTATAACAATTAAAAAATCAATTTAAAATGATTTATTTTTGAAAGCAGAGACTACAGAAACAACTCAGTAGATAAAGTGCTTGCTAGAAAAGCATGAGGACCTGGGTTAATTCAGGGGTGCTTGTGTGAACCTGCAATCCCAGCACCAGCAGGGCATGATAGACAGGACGCTCCTGAGACTTGGCTTAGCCTAACTGGTGAGCTCCACGTCCTAGCGAGACCTTTTCCCACAAGAAGGATGGCGTCTGACGAATGAGATGATGCTGTCCATTAGCCTCTACATGCGCACACACATCCACACACATCCACACATACCTACACACAGCCACACACTTCAAAAAACCACCCGCTCCACTGTTCCTTTATCTTGACCAGCTCATAAACTAAGAGGGTGCCTGGCATGAAGGCACAGGCTGTGAGGGCTTCCCCACGCCAATGGTCTAGAGGTGGGGGCAGCTAGGGAGTCAAGGCAGCTCTCAACTGTGGTGCCTTCTCTCTGGGTGTGTTAGCTCGTGGCCCTTCCCCACAACCATGTAATGTGCTACCACTCTAAACATCACGAGGCGAAGTCAAAGCCACACTCAGCAGAGTGGCCATTTCTTGTAAATGGGCAGAAGGCGACACACTTTCAGACGTCATTATGAGAGAAACCAGAGCCACTGGCTTGTGCAGAGAGCCAACCAGCTCTTGTCAACACCAACCACTTCATTTCCCCTTTCCTTCCTATGTCCAACCCCATCTCTCATTCCCAACTAAAGACATACAAAGGGGCTGAAGAACAATTATCCTTAACTGTGAAAACACACTTGCACATTGACACTTTTAATTGTTCTTCCATGGTAGTCTGAGTTAGCAAATTATAGTGATATGGTTGCCCTTTATTTTATAAAGCTTTTTTTTCTCCCTTGAAATGTACAGCCTCACCCAAGTCATAGGAAGTAGATATTATCCCCAGTCTACTGATGTGGAAACAGCTCGAACAGCTGAAAAGCCAAGTCACACAGTTCCTGGGATCCTTTACGATTAAGCACAATGCCGCACATAAGGCAACAGTTTCTTTTTTCTTTTTAATTTTTTGAGATTATAATTACAACATTTCTCTCCCCCTTTCCTTCCCTTCAAACCCTCCCATACACCCTTCTCCACTCTCCTTCAAATTCATGCCTTTTTTTTTCCACAAATGGTTATTGCATATATGTATATACTCCTAACTATAACCTGTTAAGTCTGTAGAGTGTTACTTGTCTGCGTGTTTTCAGGGCTCACGGTTTGGCACTGGACAATCAATTACTGTGCTTTCCTGGGAAGGACCACCTCTTCTGCTCCCAGCTCTCCTCAGTTGCCTGCAGCTCTTTGTGGAGGGCTGAGGCCTCCTGGGCTTTTCCCGGTCCAGTTTGGCATGTCTGTTGGTGTGCTCCTTGTTCAGTTCACCTCTGGGTTCACGTTGGTGAGACTTTCTGACAATGCCCCCTTGCAGATGGATTTGGCCAGAACACAACAGTTACCACCTCAACTTCTATTCTCCAGAAGATAAACCCATCTCACAGCCTTCAAGCATCCCCAAACTTGTCAACAATTGAGATTTCCTTTCTGAACCAACAATTTGGTTAAGTACCTTCTTTTCTTTTTGAGACATGTAAACTTATGTTTACAAAAAAACACTTGCCAATATCTTTATATCAAAATTAAGACCCACTGAAGATTAAATTGAACTTACATATACACACAGGAAAGAGTGGAAGATATAATGGATGCTGCAAAGCATCAGTGACACATTCTAAAAGATGGAAGGAAAACATCAAGAGCCACGAAACTTTGAGAAGTAAAGGTGTCGAAAAGTGCATGTTTCCTTTAGAGATGTGAGGCTGTGACGCCCCCCTTAAGAACTGGGTTTCTCCCGGGGACCACTGATCCACTTTCACTTATCATGGGGAGCTGATCAGAAGTAGACAAGGGAGTTTCCTTGACAGATCCCAGCAACATGACTCCCCGTGGAGGATGGGGCTGGTGCCAACATCCACAGCTGCAAGAGGCTGTTTATTGGGGAGAAACTTGGCCTGTTTAGTAATGCTGGCCCAAGACCACACTTAAAGTCATATACTTTAGTATGTGTGTGTATACACCTACATATACACACATATGTAAAATAACACTTGAATATGAACATATTTTCAAATGCTTTTTATAAACACTCAAACAAAAACAACCCCCAAAACCTCTGCATATGAATTTATACTTATGAATCGTATCAGGAGGCTACGGTGAGAAAGTTGCAATAACTGTGAAACTCAAATTTGGACTACACTGAATGTGAGGACTCAACTCCCAGAGACCAGATGAGTCACTTCGGTCCCTTTTAGAAGCCTGCCATATTGCTTCTTTGGACAGTTGTCTTGTCTTAGGAGTGCTAGGAAAGGTGTGTCTAGCATGGTGTCTTACGACGACGACTCTAAGACTTTTTGCAGATGTTGAGCTACATCTATCACTTGGGTTGCTGATGTTGCTGAAAACCTGCTGCATTTAGATATTACTAGAATGGTGGAAGTATATTTGGGCACCAACGTTCAGATTTAAGACTGCCTCGCTTTATGCATAGGAAAATGAGTGTTTAAGGAAAATAGACCTGCAGTCTCAAGCAGTGGTTCCTAGACTTGTGGTCTATCAGACGCACCCCAGAGGTTTCAACTTAATGGGAAGCAGAAACCCAAGCGTAGACATTAGAATTTGCATGCTCCAGGTGATTCTACATACTAGATGTAAGTGACTGAAAGCATGCAAAAATTATTGGTGTCGAACAGGCCTCTACCTCATGCCTGCTTTACATGGCTACATCCAAATGGGAAATGGTTCCAACATGGCATAGTCATGTGAGAACTGGCCAAATGTGAGGATACACAGATAGATTTTTCGGGAGCAAGATTCAATTCATTTTAAACAAGACAGTTAATGTAATGCAGTGAACAGAGGTTTTTCCTGGACTCTTTTCTCTTGGAAGGTACATGCTGCGCCTACTACTCAGTCTGTGCAGTTATGTGTGGTCCAGTGTAAGGCCAGTGACATAAAGCTGTCGAGTGGTGGCAGCTCATGATCAGGACCAGCCATTATTGCCAGAGAGGGAAACTATAATAAATGTTGAGGGTTTGGCAGTTGGAATTGGCAGACAGTCATGTTTTTACAGGCAGGATCTATGAATCTGAAGAGATTTTTACCCCCCTGGGGATTCACATTGAGAAAAAGTCACCTGGTCTCCAACATTCCACACGTGAACAGCCAGTCTGCCATTACCGTCACAGGAAGTTAAGTCCTCACAGTTGGCACAAAGGCTCTGGGCAGACACTGGCAGAGGTGGCAGCAGGGACTCCAGTTTGAACTTCAGAAGTGAGCCTTGCTGGGCTGGTCTTGCTGGGCTGGTAGTGGGAGGAAGGAGCAGCACTAGGACTGCCCCAAACAAATGTCTACAAGGGCACTGCCCTGTCAAAAGTTAGCTGCAGCCATAGGAATCATTCAACAGAAATCAATCATTTTCTCAAGGCTGCCAATGAGGAAAAAAATGACCACGGTGAAAGATTCTAAAGAGAGGACATAACCGGGTCAATAACACTGTTTTCCCTAGGGACCGTCTAGTCGCATCTGTAACAGTGCTACAGTGTCTGTGACCACAGAGTTCTCAGCTGTGAGCTGTGGATGCCCACCCTGGTACCCTGCAAGTGACCCTCACTCAAGGTACGTTTGTGCAACCGAATACACAGGAGCGCGTGGTCAGGATAACCAGAAGGCTCAGGAACCACCACTCACATCTACCCGTCAGCTATTCAGTCTCCCTTCTTCATGGAAAGACAAAAAAGCACTCAGAATTTAAAGTCTGGAAGGTGAGCTCAGAAGTCATCTATTCCTGGATGCTTCCCTTTTCTTAACCAAAAGAGTATACATTAGTGACTGGCGCAGGCCTTTGGTAATGAAGAATACTTAGACTTCTAATTCATGAGAAATGCAAGCATAGTTAACACTTAGTAATGCAGATCACAGGCTTTACTTTTATTGTAAATAACCAGTGGTGCTGTGTGTGAGCATACACACTTCAACACAGGAAGACAAAGCTTGTTGAGGATGTTGCCCAGGGAAGCAGGCTGGCACTCTCCCAAGAGGGTTCAAAGTAATAAAATTTACCACAGTCCAAGGTGGTGTTTCAATTTATTTAACTCATTCCCAGACTCACTGATAAATGCAAAAAAAAAAAATCTATGCCTTACTTAATATGATTTGGAATTAAAAATTTGATAAGGGGATTTATGGAAGCAGCTGGGGAGCTGACTCAATGCAGTGCTTGCCACATAAGTACAGGAACCCGAATTTGGATCTCTAGCACCCATGTTAAAAGCTGGGTGTGGTGGCTTATGCCTGTGATCCCAGCACTGGGAAGGAAGAGACAGGTGGATCCTTGGAGCTTGCTAGTCAGTTAGTCTTGCCAAATTTGTGAGTTCCAGGTTCAGTGAGAGACCCCCGACTCAAAAAATCAAGGTGGAGAGTGATCGAGAGAGATTAATCTCTAGCCAACATTCACAAACACATGCACACACATTACACTCTCCCACAAAAATGACGACTGAGAGTAACTCAAATAGTGGGAAGAAGAGCCATGCACATATGGTTTCTCAATTGCCCCCATTCTCTAATCTCTTCTACTTCTTCCTGATCATCCTCTTGGCTTAGGAACTTGAATTCCTAGCACACCAAGTGCTTGGAGCAGACTCTCCTTTGTGAAACCCTTAAGACTGATATGCCATACTGTAAGGCCAGCTCATTCATTTACCATGGGCAATGTGAAGGTCACACATGGTACACGACTTTTATTGCTATCACCAGTACATGTCACTCCTGAGGGCAGAGCTGCATGACTTCCTGGTCATTGTGAAATCAGGATGAGGAATATGAGATGATGGAATCTCACCAATATGAAATATGAGAATTAACTATGTAACGGCATCAGGTGAGCTAGCCTGATGCATCCATCTCCTCTGTCAGGACAGTGATGCCAGCAGAGCATACACCTGCCTCTTGGCTATGGTTCCTTACCTTCTGCCCCATGACCAGAAATATCCTTATCAATGTGGCTGCAATAGTTCAAGCTCTGGCCCAGGCTTCTCTAGACAGGGTCAGGATGGACTATGTCAGTGTTTGCCTCTGTGACTCAATTTCCTTCTATACTTCCTATGCTGACCGATTCTTTAGATATTCTCATATACCCAGCCATGCTATAAGGAGCTCCTTAAAACTGTACTATCACTGAGGTCTCTTGACTGATCTCTGTAATACTATGGCTCATTTTCAAGTTAAGCCTTTAGAGGGCAAAGGTCTTCCTAAATTCTCCGCGGGTAAATCACTCTTCTTTCACACTGATTTCAGTTTAGGTTTCTTCATGTGTATGCAACACACAACCAATAGGGTGATGTGGTGGTTAGAATTTAGCCCCTTGAGAACTTAATATCCCTACACAGGTCTGTTTTTATCTTGCAGTTTAATTGATGCATATAATACTAAATTTCTGAACTGAAGCCATGAGATTTAACTATGATGTAAGTACTGCCGGCTCCTAAAAGTAGGTAATTTGCCATGAAAACGTTCAAAATGTAAGTTACCAGACACCATTCACCCAAGGGCTGCAGCATATGCCTTTCAAACAATGGCGGTATGTGTATCTGAGATGTGTAAATTAAGTGGGCAGGCTGAGAAGTGGTATTAAAAGTCTCTCTGCAGATGCCTATCTGATTTGATCACCCTGTAAATACAGATCGGGAAGCATGAGCTTGTTCCCTTGAGAAGATCCATAGTACCCAGCACAGAACAGGCCTTCTGTGCAGCTGCTGAAGGAAGTGTTGGCTGTGGGTCAAAGGGGACTGCGGTTTCCCGCTTAAGCTCTGGTCTCCAAGAGGCTCACTGTCCTCTCACGCTCCTAGGATGCTTTCATTACTGACGAACAACTTGCCTATAGGAGTCTGTTTGAACTAAGGAAGGGTGGAATTACATTTTCCCACAATATTTCTTTTCCCTCAACTGCTTTTCCACCATACAAAGGCTTTATAAAAGCATTCAGTCTAGGAAACCGAGATGGCCTTCAGTATCATTTACCTCTTGGTAACACCTAAGAGAAGTCTAGAGGGACCCCGCTCTGCAGCAGAATTCACAGCAGGGCCAAGAATTAGCATCTGCAGACAACAATGGTAAGTCTGTGTGCTTGCAAAGCAGTGCAAGCCCATGGTCTCCGGAGTGTCTGGCTTCTCCAGATGGTGGCATGGCTGGGAGCGCAGGACAAACCTCCCTCTGCTAGCTGAGCCCTTCCTGTGGGTTTCACACCCCGGAATCGCTAGTCCACCAAGGTTCTTAGATACAAGGAAAGAGGAAGTTTATTCATCAGAGGTCACTTCAAAATATGCAAAAGGTCCCTTTTGTAGTAAAATATACATGTATATTACTGTTTTAAATCAGACTCACATAAAAGAAGACACCCATTATCACTCTTGAAGAAGTCACTCTGCCAAGACGCTTACGTCTCAGCAACCCAGTGGGACACCTCTCCAGAACAGTCTCCTAAACCTGGCATTTTACTGTCTTCCTTCTTCTCTCCCACCCTCCTCACTGTCCCCTTCCTCCCTGTGGGGACCAGGGGGTGTGTACATGCACATTTGTGCTCATGTGAGTTGAACCTAGAGACTGATACTTTGGTATCTTCTTCAATTGATCTTCACAGCTTAGTTTTTGAGACAGGGTCTCTCATTGAACCTGGAGCATACTAATTCAGCTGGACTGGCTGGCCAGCAAGCCGCAGGGAGCCTCCTGTCTTCTCCACTTATCCTGTAGAATTGCTGAGATTGAAAAAACAAAAACAAACAAACACACATAGATCTTTGAAGGAAAAGATCCAGCCCCGACTGCTCCCAGGGGCCCTGTACTTGCTATGCATGGCACAGGTCTAGGTAGCTAGCAGACCTCTCCTCTTCCCTTCCTCTTCCATCCCAGTTGTTCTGGTATGGCAGCATCTTCCTTCTTTTAAGACTCACTGATCCCAGTCCTGACTGCTCCAGGGAACCCCTGGCCACACATACTGTGCTGGTGCTGTGCCGATTTCTGGAGGTAGGCTACCTGTGCTTCTCTTCCCTCTTCCTCTCCAGTTGTCTGAACTAGACCCAACCTCCAGGCCTTACTCAGGTGCCACACCCTGTGCCCAGGTCCAGTCTGGTGAGTTCTCTGAACCCTAGTCTGCCCACACCCTCTCTAATACCCAGACTGTGTGCTGGCCCATTCTGATCACTCCCACCTGAGCCATCTCAACCCCCAGGCTTGGCCCAGTCACACATCCTGTGTGCTGATCCAGGCTGCTGAGTCCCCCAGATGCTAGTCTGTCTGCACCATATCCAGCCTCCAAGCCTGGGTCACACATCTGTTCATGGATCAAGCATATTAAGTCTCTGAAACCTGACCAGCCTGCACCATCCCCAACCCACAGGCCTTGCTGAGCTGCATAGCCTGTACAGCCTAGCATGATGCACCACTTCAGGCCCACAAGCAACAAAAGAAGCCCACATACCCAGGTCACACTGTAAAAATGCAAATAATGTCAAAGACCTGCAGTGGATATCTGCCCCCAAATCTACCAGTCTGTTGGACATGTTCTCCAATGGGAATTACGGAGCTGATGCCCAAGACAGAATTTTAAAAGAACAATCTTAAACTTCATCGAATCAGTCAAGGAGTTTAAAGACACACAAACAGCTCAATGAACTTAATGGGAGTAACAATAATTGCCAAATGAAGCCCAAGAAAACATAACATACGGCCAAATGAAATGACCAAGACAATCAAGGATTTAAAATTAATTCAATAAAGAAACAGAAATAGTGAGGAGGACATAGCTGAAAGGAAGATGGAATTGAAAAACTCAACAGCTCAATTAGAACACTCAGAGGCAAAGACTCCCAAGAGGAACAGCTCAAGTATTGGGACGGGAGCATAGAGAAGAAGATTTAGAACAAACAGGCAAGCAATATGAAAAATAAAAATAAATCACATGAAAGAAACGTGCAGAGACTGTGGGACACCATGAAAAGGCCGAAGTTTCTAATTATAGGCATGGATGAAAGAGAAGAATCCCAGGTCAGTGGCATAGACCAGCTTTACAACAAAATCACAGACGAGAGTGTCCCCAAATCAAGGAAAGACAAACCCAGTTAGATATATGTGGAGAGACTTTGGCCAGATTGAGCATGGCGAGCATGGCTCTGGCAGGCCATGCCCTTCTCCCCCATTCCCTCTGCCTTGTTAAAAACCATTAGATTACATTCCTGAGGTCTATTCCCTTATTTGGCCACTTCCTCCTCCTGAGACTGACTACCAAGGTCCAGCTATCAAAGTGTTGAAGTCTAGAAATCAGAAGTCCCCTTTGGCTCACCCAATTACCATGTCTAATTAAAATTAAACACCTCATCCTAACATGGGGTTCCCATTTTACCTTTACAAACTGCCATTTCTCTATGGGCCACGTCTGCCTCCTCTCTATCCAGAGGCAGTCCTTTGTCCCTCCGGGACAAATACACCTGCCCCCTCTCCCTCGTTCCCTTCCCCTTCTCCTTGTCTGCTATCTCTTGTCTTTGTCTCCTATTCCCTGCCCTTTGTTCCTCAGGGGCAAATAAATCTTTGTTCTGAGAACCTGGTCTGGGGGTCCTGAGCTGATGCCATTCCTTTCAAAAAGCCCACAGAACACCAACCTGGCAGGACCAGAAAAGAAACTCCCCACAGCATATCATGGTAGAAACACTAGACAAACAGAAGGGAGGATGAGCACGGAAGACTGCAAGAGAAGAAGAAGAAGAAGAAGAAGAAGAAGAAGAAGAAGAAGAAGAAGAAGAAGAAGAAGAAGAAGAAGAAGAAGAAGAAGAAGAAGAAGAAGTCACATGGAAGGGAAACCCTGCAGAGTAATGGCTGGCTTCTCAATGGAGACGTTGAGCACAGAGCAATGACTCCAAGTTCTACAAGAACACAGATGCCAACCTAGACTACTATTACCAAGCGGAGCTATCAGGTAGAGCTGAGAGAGAGAAAAAAAATCATGATATAAACAGACTAAAGGAATCCATGTCCACCAAACCAGCCATACAGAGAATACTGGAAGCAATATTTTCGATTGAAGAGAGGCAGAAGCGTAGCTAAGAGATGAAAGAAAGAAAACACGTGAACTAGTAACTACTGAAGCACAAAATAAACACAAGCCAGGGCTAAGAACACAAACCAAACCAGCAAATGAGCAAAAGAACTGCAAGCAACACACTAAATAGTAATGCCCTCAGCCACCCAATCGAAAGACAGGTCAGCTGGGATTACAAGACAAAATCCATCTTTCTACTGTCTACAAGAAACTCAGTTTTGAAGACAGGAACCATCTTAAAGTGAAAGCATGGGAAAAGGCATCCCAAGCAAACGGAACCGGGAAGCAAGCAGGTGTCACTCTCCTTATGTCTGACAAATGCCTTCAAATAAAAACTAATTAGAAGGTAGTGTCCTTCCTTATCTCTTCTAATCAAGGGAACAATTAACCAAGAAGACATTACAACCCTGAACATATATGCATCCAATTTCATACAAAACATACCACTGGAGCTAAAGACACAGACTAACTCTAAGTCAGTTAATAACAGGTGATTTCAAAATCCCACTTTTATCAACAGACAGGTTAGCTAAATAAACAGAAAACATCAGAATTGAATGTCATTATACATTAAACATATCTACAGAATATTCTGTCCAAGCAGCAAAGAATGTACACTCTACTTAACAGCCCATGTAAAAGTTTCTAAAATGTATCACTCATAGCCGGGCGGTGGTGGTGCATGCCTTTAATCCCAGCACTCGGGAGGCAGAGGTAGGCGGTTCTCTGTGAGTTCGAGGCCAGCCTGGGCTACAGAGTGAGTTCAGGAAAGGCGCAAAGCTACACATAGAAACCCTGTCTCGAAAAGCCAAAATGAAAAAAAAAAAAAATAAAAAAAAATGTATCACCCAGCTTGGGACACAAATCTTAAAAAGTTTAGGAAAATTCCACATATCCTTTTGAACTGTAATGTAATAAAACTTAGACAGCAAAAGAATCTGTACACAGACTCATGGAGATTAAATGAAAATGAAACCACAGTCCAACAAAACCTCCAGGACACATTAAACACAGTTCTGCAAAGGAAAATTTATACCTCTAAGTGCCCACATTAAAACATCAGAACATGCCCAAGCTGGGAGGAGTGGCACATGCCTTTAGTCCAAGCACTCTGGAGACAGGTAGATTTCACCTGGTCTACATAGAAAGTTTTAGGTCAGCCAGGGCTATGTAGGGAGATCCTGTCTCACCCTCATTCCCTCCACCAACCCAAGAAAAGAAAAGAACAAGTAAATAACTTAATAATGTAACTCAAGAGTCTGGAAGAATAAGAAAAAAACCCCAAATCCAGTAGACAGGAAAAAATAACAAAAATCAGAGCAGAAATGAAATAGAATCAATGAAAAACAAAACAAAACAAAACAAAAAATCAAATCCAGGAGCTGGTCCTTTGAAAAGATGAAACAAGATTGACAGATCTTTGGTCCAATTAGCCAAAACAAACAAACAAACAAACAAAAATCCACTAAATCCCCCATTTAATTAACAGAATCAGAGATGAACAGGGAAATATTACAGCAGACACCAAAGAAACTGAGACTATTTTATGGACCTATATTCTATTAAGTTTGCAAACCTAAAAGAAACAGATTTCTAGATTCACCTGAACTACCAAAGTTAAACCAAAAGGAGATCATCAATTTAAACAACCCATTACAAAGATGGAGCTCAAAAGAGATTAAAAAGCCTTCAGTCTAAACAAAGCCCAGGCCCAGATGATTCACAGCAGACTCTACCAGACTTTCAAAGAACAGAATCAACTTGGAAACAGAAAGAGCATTCCCAAACTCCTTCTACAAAAACAGTATCACTCTGATACCCAAACCAAGTAAAGATACAACAACAACAAGACAATTACAGGCCAATATCCCTAATAAACAGACTCAAAATTACTAATAGGATACCTGGAAACAGTATATGGACATACATCAAAGTAATTATATACCATGACTAAGTTGGCTTTATGCCAGAGATGCTTCAGCATATAAGTCAATAAAGACAAAAATGAAACAAAATGAAAAACAAAACAAACAAAAAAAACTCACTTCATATGATTATCTCAATAGATGCAAAAAAACCAAAAAAGCCTGACTAAACCGAACATGCCTTCATGATATAAGTGCCAGAGACAGTAGAACTCAAGAGAACACACCTCAACTTAATAAAGGCTATTTATGACAAACCACACCCAGTGTCCTCCGAAATGGAGAAAAATCTGCAGCAATCCCACTAAAATGAGGAATAAGACAGTTGTCCATCCTTTCCACTCCTTTTCAATGCAGCGCCTGAAATACTAGCAGAAGCAATAAGGTAAGAGAAGCCAATTAAAGGGATACAAATAGGAAAAGAAGTCAAATTAACTCTACTTATAGATTATAACTTATACATAGACATTCCAAAAATTTTAGAAATGATCAACAATTTCAGTAAAGTGGCAGAATACAAAATCAACTTAAAAAACTATATACTAACAACAAACATAATGAGGAGATGATCTTGGAGACACTCTCATTCACAATAAAAAAAAAAAAAAAGAATAAACCTAATCAAGATGGTAAAGACCTCTACAACAAAAAGCTTTAAAGCTCTCAAAAAAGAGACACTAGAAAATGGACAGACTTGTCATGCTCATAGACTGGTACAATTAATATTGTGAAAAGGCTCTTTCTACCAAAAGCGTTTTTATAGATCCAATGGGTTTCTAATCAAAATCTCTACAACATTCTTCACAGAAATAGAGAAATATCATCCTAAAATTTATACAGAACAAAAGACCCAGATAGCTAAGCAATCCAGAACAAAAGGGACAATGCTAGGATTATTATTCCATATTTCAAGGTATTTTCCAGAACTATGGTGATAAAAGCAGCATGGTAATGCCACAAAGACAACATGGCGACCAACAGGACAAAAGGGAAGACCCAAGTGAGTACACAACAGTCATCTGATACTTGACAATGGTGAAAAATAAAAACAAACAACCAACCAACCAACCAACCAAAACCAAATCCCCAGCATCTTCAAAAAATGGTGCAGGGGAACTGGTGTCCACATGTAGAAGAATGCCTTTAGGCCCATCTATTACTAATCTGCAGAAAAATCAGCTCCGAATAGATCAAAGACCTCAGTGTGAAACCTGAAACACTGTTACCGCTAGATGAAAACAGGCAGCGCCCAAAGATACATGTGGAGGAAGGCTTTCTGAATAGGACTCATTTGCTCAGGCATTAAGGCTAACAATTGACAAATGGGACCTCAGGAAACTAGAAAGGCTTAGCACAACAAAGCAAACAGCCAAGGAAAGAAGCCCACAGAGCAGGAGAGAATTTTTGTCAACTACACATCTGAGAGAAGATTCATATCCAGAATATATAAAGAACTCAATGGCTCCAGAAAATAAACAACCCAGTCATAAGATGGGCTATGGATCTGAACAGAGTTCTCCAGAGAAGAAATTAAAATGGCTAAAAGAATCTCAAAACACGATCAACATCCTTAGCAATTAGAGGAATACAAGTTCAAATTAACTTGAGATTTCGTCTTACCCAGTCAGATTGGCTAAGATGGAGAAAACAACTGAATTCTTTGTGCGCAAGCCACCTTTGCCAGATAAGTGCAGCTACTCCACCTCATCAAAGAAGCGTTTCTTTACAGGCAGTGGAGACCACCACCGATATAATTAAAAAAAAAAAAAAGAAGAGGCTATCAACTTGAGAGTGTGTGTGTGGGGGGAATGGGAGAGGTAGGAAGGAATGATGTAATTCTCTTTAAATGAAAAACAAAAAATATTTGTGGTGCTGGAGAGATGGCTCAGCAGTCGAGAATGTGCATACAGCTCTAGCAGAGGTCCCTGAGTTTCCCAGCACCCATGTGGGGTGGCTCACAACTGACTGTAATGCCAGTTTAAGGGGGCTCTGACACCTCTGGTCTCCTCAGGCATCTGCAGTTATGTCCACGTATCATGCCCCACCTCCACACACACATAATTTAAAATAATAACAACAAAATCTTTTTAAAAAGAAAAGAGCAATGACTGACAAAAAATGCTGGCGGGGATGTGGGGAAAGGGGACCCCTCATTCACTCCTGATGGGATTGTAAACTGGTGCAGCTGATCTGTCAATCAGTGTGGAGAATTCTGACCTAGTTGTAAAGTCCGTGAACCAGAACAATGATTGAACTGGGAAGAAAGCCACGAAGGTGCAATAGTGGCATTTTCATCTTGGGGGTAACCAAAAGCTCTTTAAGTGAACTTCAAGTCCATCTCACGGGAAGGAATTCATGTCTGATACTGTAGAACTAGATCCACAGGAGGTGAGGCCACAGACCCTATCAGAGAACGCGCTACTAGTACTGCACGAAATTAGTACAGTTTCTAGCTGCATTCTGAATACTTATCAGTCTACCCAAAGATAAATGTAGCTCTCATTCCTCATCAAAGAAGCTTCTGTTTGCAACAGATGGAGACCGTTACAGAGATCCACAACTAGTCAGTGACCGGGTGTGGAAAGGTCATAAGAGCCAGAGGCCCAGGACGTCTGCTGTTAGTGGCTCCTACATCCTAAAAAGGGGAATGCACCCATGAACTCTTGTATGGTTGTCTGAACAAGACCATCCTGATGAAAACACCAGCTGACATGCTAACAGGGACAGGGGACATTCCATGTGGTCCCACACCTAGATGAAGAGTTAGAGGAGGTCACTGGCTGCTGAGAGTGGGGAGAACCAGTTTCCTCCATGGAGCAGCTCCCCTGAGGGTTGTCCAACCCCAAGTGGTAAGCCCTGGACAAACAAGCAAAGCCAAACAGACCCATTAGTTACATACACCCATGTGTGCATCTGTGTAACACACATTTACACATGCACAATAATAGCAATCCAAGAGGTCATGAATTTGGGAGGGAGAAACAGGAGGAGTGGGAGGGACAGGAGTAAAGGTGCTCCTTGCTCATGTAGGATGTTCTCAAAATAAAATAAACAAACAAACAAACAACCAACAAACAAGGCAAAGGAAATGAAAAGCGCATCCCTGACTTTTCCCAGCAAAGGAAGGAAACACGATTTACCGGGTTGGTAGAAATCGGGCGACAGCTCTCTGGCCACAGCTCTCGCGATATCACACTCCTGGCGGGCAGCCAGTGCAGCCTGGTCAGCAGCGTCAGCTTTTGCTCTGGCATGTGCGGTCCTACATGGGCATAAAGAGGCTGGTGAGTACAGAAAGCACGGGGTTAATTACCCATGGACAAGCCAACCTCCATCCAGGGAGAAAAACGTTAGTTGTGATCATGGCCCAACACCTGCAATAGCAACTGTTATTGTCACAATGCTCTGAGACCTCCATGACAGCCACAATATGGATGAAACTATCTGTGAATCACCACAGTCCTTCTTCCAGGGGAAAAGGAAATTGTGAGCAAGGTCTCTAGCGTTGGACACTGTGTCTGGCTGTCAGAACTCATTGGACCAACTCCTCTGCTGATTTTGTATCACACTCCCCCAACTCCAAAAAGCAGCCAACCATGGAGAGTAGGATTTGACCATACGAATCAGCTTAGTGTTCACTGACCAAACTCTATTGGTAAAATCAGGTAAGAATCTAAGGAAAGGCTGCCCAGTGGAAGAAATGAGCAGAATTGCTACCATCAGTGCTTGCTGATCCCATGTGCTGATGGCCTTGCTGTGGCCAATTTCAGGCCATCAGTATGATGCTATTAGATGTGTTACTGGGAAGAGACGCACACCACGGCTTCTTACCAGTATGCTAAGGAGGGCTAGTGAGGTGTCTACTTACCTGATTAATTTAAAATTGCTTTTTCTTTAAAATTTTCAGAAAGTTATCTGTGTGTGTATGTGTGGGCACCACTGAGAGTGTGAAGAGGTCAGAGGACAACTTGTGGGAATTGGTTCTCTCTCCAAAATGTGGGTTCTGAAGACTGAACTCAGATCCTGATGCTCACCAGCAAGTGCTCTTACCTGCTGAGCCACCTCACTGGCCCGCGTTTACTTGATTTTTTTTTTTCACATGGATTTTATATGAAACAGAAAGGACCCAGTGAAGCAGAGCAGGTAAGGATGGGATAGGTGTTGTGGTCTTCTAACCCCTCCCTGGTCTATCCTCAAACACTAAAGACCTCACCTTTAGAGGCGGGAACAAGTATTGGGCTTCCTGGGCTGACAGCTCAGTTGCTAATGTGCTTGCCCTGCTAACATGAAGACCTGCGTTCAATCCCCCCGAGATGCACATTAAAAAAGGAAAGAAAAGCCAGCTACAGTGGCCCACACTTGTGATCCTAGTGCTCGGGATGTGGAAACAAGCAGATCCCTGGGATTCACCTGGCGGCTAGCCGAGCCTCCCTGCCAAGTTCCAGTTCAGTGAGAGACCCTATCTCAAAAATGAGGTGTGCATGTGTGTGTGTGTGTGTGTGTGTGTGTGTGTGTGTGTGTGTGACCTGTGCATTTTCTTTGCCTGTTTTAGAGAGAGAGAGAGAGAGAGAGAGAGAGAGAGAGAGAGAGAGAGAGAGAGAGAGAGAGAGGCAGGGAGTGAGGATCTGGGAGGATTGGGGAGGAAAAACCATGATTAGAATACACTGCCTGAAAAAAATATTTTCAATTTAAAAAATGAGGTGTGCAGTGCCTGAGGAACAACAGAGGACCATCCTCTTGTCTCCATGTGTACAAGTACACTTGAACATACGTTTACCTGTATGCACAGACACGTGCGCGAACACACACAAGAACTGAGCCTGAGATAGTGAGATAGCCTAGCACCTGCTGCCAAGGCTGACAGCTGGAGTTTGATTACCCAAACCCACACGGAACAAGAGAACTACCTCCTGCAATTTGTGCTCTGACCTTCACGCATGGTGTGTTACACACACACACACAAAGAAAAAAAATTATGCTCCTTAAGGCTAGACCAAAGAGAATCTGGGGAATCACAGAGAGACAACTGGGTTGTTGTGTGTGTGTGTGTGTGTGTGTGTGTGTGTGTGTGTGTGTCCATCCATTTCCTGAATTCAAAAGACTTGTTCAGTTAGTGTATAAATGACGTGGATATCTACTCTTATGCCTTTGTAGACATCCTGTCATAGTTCATCAGCACGAGGCAGGACTATGGATAACTAGTATGAAAGTCTGAAAGCAATGCCCACACTAATCTCAGACAGCAGGGGAGGTGATCCAGGAAATGGCACTACAAGAGGCAGCTGGAGATGACCAGGAAACTGTTCCCAAGGCTAGACCACTAGAATTAAAATGGAAAAGCAGAATCTGACCTGAGGCCGGGGTACTAGCTAGCAAGACACCCCATTCTCAACTTTCTCCTGGACTCTTGTAGGCTCATCTCACTCCCATCTAGAACCTAGGTGGGTCTAGAGACTTGAATGTTTTGCAAAGACTAGGATCTTTTCCCTTCTATTCTTTGCTGTACCTGGCCCACAGTATTTACAGAGAGCCTACCTTATATATAAATGATGACTCTTTAGGAATAGCTGCGCTGCCACTTAATAACAAGTGAACTAAAGGATATATTGTAAGGAAAAAATATTTCAATAAAAGATTAGTGAACCACAGAACTATAGAAATGGTAAAGGCAACATGGCTGCCAAGGGTTCAGCAGGGAGGGGAAGAGGTAGAATAGAGCACATGTCTAGGGGGGAGAAACAACTCCATGTCACACTGGAGTGGATGGAACACATGCGTCAAAATTCGTAGAGTACACATCACTGGGGTGGGTCTAACATGAGCAATGGATTTTACATAACCAGGGTTGGGTGCTAAGGGGAACAATGATTTTAGCGCAAATGAATCAACATTCCTTCAGCAATTACATCAAATTTACCCAAGATGCCAGGGAAGGAAGCTGTGTGTGGGCCCAAGGTAGGGACAAGGTGTGTACGAGAACACTGCAGTCCGGTCAACTTAAAAACTGCTTCAAAAAAAATCAATTACAGGTATAACATTATACTGACTAAGCAGGTTGTATTTATATATTTAGGGAAACTATATGTATGTATGTATCTATCAGTCTGTTATCTATCCATCCATCCACCATCCACCCACCCATCCATCTACCCACTCACCCATCTCTCTTCCCTCCCTCTCTCTCTTCACACATACATATTTGTAACAACAAAGATAGAGGGAAATGATATAATTATAATTTCAAAAGCCAAAAATGTATTAAAAATGAATGGATAATCTTCCACGTATCCAAATAGTTTTTTCTGCATCATGTGGGATATTTCTGATTGCTTTTGTCTATGGAGCATTATAAATTTGAAGTGAAAATAAAACAAGAGTTTAAGAGAACATATTCCTAAGTACCTGGCTGTAGTGACCTTGTAAGACATCATCATCCTTGGCAATTTGAGGAGGCGGGTTGACTCTAATTCTATGCCCAAGAACCAGTAAGTACCCTCTGTTCACATTCTTTCAGCCTCTCAACTCCTTTCTTTCCTCCCCAGAATGACTTTCCACTTTATCTGCTATTCATAGCTAGAGCCTAATTATGTCTAGGTACCATAATTAATGAAGTTGTAGGAGTACAGCCATGCTGCCTTATAATGTGATTTCCTAGCTCTTCAATAAATCTACAAAACTAAACAATGTATTCTGATACAACTGCAACACATTTCTGTCAAGCCAAACAAATGGAAATACTATCTCTATCCCATACTATAATCCAGCTAACTGGAGAGTAGACAGTACAGCATCCCCTTCCTGTAAACAAATTATGGAAGCCCAGAGTCAGTAAAGCCTCATTCACCACTCTTGTATGTAACTTATTTTCTTACTTGCTCTTTTCTGACATCTAACCCAGCTATCAGGACTACTTAGAGTTGACCAGATGAGCAAGACCACATCCACCCCTGAATGCTTGAGAATTTCTGGTGGATCTGATCACAAGAAATGGAGAAAGGAATTTTCTCTGCATTATGCTACCACCTGCTTCATGGGGTCAAGGTCATTGGCATGGCTAGACTTTGGAGGTTGCCTGGGCTTATGTGTGAACTCATTTAAATCCCATGGCCAGTTCCAAACCTACAAATGGCTGGTCAGACCTGACATTGTTCTTGGGGTTGGGACTAAGAACACATAGTCTGAGGAAATCAGGGGAAGCCACATAGCATAGGTTCCTGATGCAGATGGTTGTATGGAAACTCACTCACTCACTCTCTCTTTCTCTCCAGCACCTCTTTCATTTAAGACATTTTTTTATATACAAGTCTTTGGCTCCTCACAGTTTCAATCTCCACACATCATTATCACATACTTTCTTGAATGATGTAATTATAAGTAACTGAGAAGTCATGCAGCATGAGGCAGCAGCCATTGACCTTCTAGGACTTTACTTTTGCAAGTATACTGTAATTTAACTTTAGGGTGAATGGGTTAAGCTACAAGAACAATTCTCAGATGCAGAGATCTGAAGCTGTCTTGGCTCCTCTCTTGGCCACAGCCACAAGTAGCCAGACCACCTGGATGCTAACCTGACTGTACTTAAACTAGTCACAAATTATTTTTTCTCATCAACAACTTGAGGTTCTTTTTCCCCTTTAATGACTGAAATATTTTATGAGTTCTTAAGTCACTTTATTCAGAAGAAAATCATCATTTCCTCAATTTTCTTGAATGTTTTAAAAATTTTTATTCATGTGAGGTTCCTTAAATTTAACAATGCTTTTACAAAAAATACATTCAACTGTACCCTAGACGGGTTCAGGGTACACCCCTCTAAGGAATGTACATGGCCCTTTGGACGTCTACCCCACCTCAGGCTTTCATGGACAGAGCTGATGAACATTTGGATCCAGAAGGCAGCAGGACTCTGTGAAAGGTAAAATCACATCTGACACTTACTGAGTTTGCTGCTTCTACATCTTACCCATTTCCTTCCCAACAATAAAGTGCTTTGAAAACACTCGGCTTTTGGTATTCTTTCAATTTTTTTTTTTTTTTTTTTTTTTTTGGTTTTTCGAGCAGGGTTTCTCTGTGTAGCTTTGCGCCTGTCCTGGAACTCACTTGGTAGCCCAGGCTGGCCTCGAACTCACAGAGATCCGCCTGGCTCTGCCTCCCGAGTGCTGGGATTAAAGGCGTGCACCACCACCGCCGGGCCCTTTCAATTTTATTATGTATTATGTCATGGTTATTTTATGAGCTGACTCTGAAAACTTGGTGGTAGAGGCCACCGTCTAACAGGTTCAGGGGTCTGTCCTTGGGATTTGCTAGGACATCCAAATAGTTAAAGAAAATTATTATTCAGGTAATTAAAAGACCGGAGCAATTGGCTGGTAGAGACCAAAGCCTTGGTTCAGGACCACAGTGCTCTGCCAGATGCCAAAAGTGCTTGCTCCCTTGGGGTGCTGATTTGGCAAGTCCAGAACCCTCCAGTTCTCCACCACCAACACCCCAGCAAATTCTGTCCTCTTCTGGTTCTCTGGAAAATGCCTGGCAATAACAAGAAATTATTTTTTGGGTTATGGCATTATGGGTAATAAAATGCAAAAAAAAAAAAAATGACCTGTTGGCCTTTCTTTTGGACTGTGACATTATTTATTTATGTGAGACCTAGATTTGAGAAAAGCAATTATCTCATGCAGACAGTTGCAGGCCTTTTAAAGAAGCAGTCAGTCTGTGGAGCAAGGGATGCTCTGGATAGGGACAAAAGGCAAGTGGCACTGCAGACGTGGGTAGAGAGGAGGCTTGATTCTCAGGCACCAGCACCGAGTCAGAAGGCCACGCTTCAGTCTTGATAGACCGGCCCAGCAAGGCTCAGCGTGCCCTTACCCAGAGGAGCTACTTTCAATTTCTTCTCCACTTGCTAACTGACACTGCTGATGAGGATTTCCACCTAGAACAGACAAGACTCCACTACTATTCCACCCTCAGTAACCTGGGTCAGAAGACCACATCCTAGGCATCTTTCACCTATGGGTTCTAGAACGTTCTCCATAAAATGCCTTAAAAACAAATAAAACAAGACCTAGTTCTGGTAACTTCAGGACTCTTATTTTAAACATGTAATATTAACAGTGACTCATTAATCACATCTTCCTTTTGTCTGAAAGTGATAGCAAGCTATTCAGATATAACATGGACATGAAGGGGCATGCTATTGAGCTATTTAGATACAACATGGACATGAAGGGGCATGCTATTGAGCTATTTAGATACAACATGGACATGAAGAGGCAGGATACTGCCAGTGAAGTTGGTGTTTGATACTCCCAGAGCTCAAATCTTTGCACACGTGTTAGAAATCAGGCTTTGAAAGCATTTAGAGTCAATGATTAGGCCAAACCTCCTCTGAGCCTCAAGTGATCCTTGCCAATGAGATCACAAGTTAAACCACATTTCTTATCAAAGAAATGCTTACACACTGCAGTAATTAGTACCATTCCCCTAGCTTCTGGTCAAGAGGAAAAAGGAGCTAAGATTCATCTGAAAAATGTTTACACACCTTTGACAAAATGCTGTCCATGATGTTATCACTGCCAGTTTTATAAAGAGTCAGGGGATACAATACTCTTATTGTGTAGTGGTAGGTACAATTTGGTCTCTGATAATAAACTGGTTTGCTTCCTAGTATCATACAACTCTAACAACATAACCTGTTGTCTCTCTTTTTGTTAAAGCTACCAGGAAACTCAGAGTAAAATGATCCTCAGTCTACACACACAGGTACCTTCTGTAGTTTCAGGGTTTTAACCAGACTCCCCATGCCAGGGATGCTGCAATGTACATGACTCGTCACCACGCCCTGTAGATGCTTGCTGGAAACTGGCAGGATATTTAATCAAGACAGCCAATTCCTCGATCAATAAGCTGCTGTTCTTACTAAGGTTTCTCAACTTTGGCTCCATAGTGTGCTAATGCCCTGGGGACAGATATGATAATTTGGGGATCTTAGAGTTCAGTCTTCATTTATAGGATTTTTTTTTTAATCTCTATCTAGAACACTTCAAAGCTTAGAAAATAAGTCCTCATTATTAAGTACTTTAAAAACTTTCTTCCCCAATTTTCTTAAAAATTCAATGAGTTGAAAGGCTATATTATTACTTTGTCCACTCCTTGCAAAGGCAGAGGACAGTTTACTGTCTCTCTTCTCCTGCCATGCCCACACCAGAGACGAGACTCAGGTCGCAGGGCTTGGCAGTGGGCATCTTTACCTGCCGAGCTATCTCGTCTGCACCATGGAAGACTCTCGGTTTTTGAGAGCCAGGTCAAAAGCACCTTTCTGATTCTTCTCTGGACTATGTGGAATCTTTCTCCTTTGTTTCTGTTGCTAGAGACTGAACCAGGGCCTTGCACATGCTAGGCAAGTGCCTCACCTCTAAGCTATTTATTTATTTATACAGAGTCTTGCTTGTATGACCGAGGCTGGCCTCTACCAATCCTCCTGCCTCAGCTTCACAAGTGCTAAAATTATAGCTTTACTATGCCTGGTTTACTTAAATTTTTTTGGTGACATTTACCTAAGATTTATCACTAGAAATCCAATACAAGAAATTAGGATGTTTTATTCTTAATATTGTTTTTGAAGAAAAATCCTTTTAGTGAGGACCACTCAAGTTCAAAAACGCTGTCATGAAGCAAGATTAAAACACCGCTTTAAAATGTAACTACCCGCAATTCATTACATGAAAGAAACTAGAGCAAGTCAAAAACTGGTGCTGGTATACAGACTATATAAAATATCCCTCAATTCAACAAAAGAAAATTTAAAAACTGATAAAGGACTTAAAGAGACATTTCTCCAACAAAAAAAAATGTACAATGGCTAGCAAACACAATAATTAAATATGGGGAAAATGCCATGCTCTTCAGCATGTGTTTATTTTATATGATACTCCAATTCTACTGTCAGGGATACGCCCCATTAAAGGCAGTGTCTCAACAATTTTTTATTGTTGTTGTTGTTAGATCCATGACCAGAGCATCCTTTTAATAGGAGCCACCCATGTATCAAGAGATGAATAAAAAAAGTAGTAAATAATACAAGCATATTATTGGCCTTTAGGAAAGAAATGTGGATCTGTGCTACTGTATGGATAAAGCCTGAGGATCTTAAACTAAATGGAATAAGTCACAAAGAGACAAGTTTTATATGAGGTACATACAGTAGACAAATCCATAGAGAGAAAATGGAAGATGGTTACTGCTGTGGGATGTTCTGTATGGCAAATGTGTTGTTAATTAGTCAATAAATAAAACACTGATTGGCCATTGGCTAGGCAGGATGTGTAGGAGGGACAAGGAGGAGAATAAAGCTGGGAAGTGGAAGGCTGAGTCAGAGAGACACTGCCAGCCGCCATGATGAGAAACAGCATGTGAAGATGCCGGTAAGCCACGAGCCATGTGGCAAGGTATAGATTAATGGAAATGGATTAATTTAAGCTGTAAGAACAGTTAGCAAGAAGCCTGCCACGGCCATACAGTTTGTAACCAATATAAGTCTCTGTGTTTACTTGGTCGGGTCTGAGTGGCTGTGGGACTGGCGGGTGAGAGAGATTTGTCCTGACTGTGGGCCAGGCAGGAAAACTCTACCTACAGGTTACGGGGGGGGGGGGGGGGGGTTGAAGGGAGGGGGAGATAATGGGGAAAGGAGCATCAGGGCACAGCGTTTTAAATTTTCAAGATGAAAAACCTGTGGGGATTGGCTGTACGACAAGATGACATAAGTACTATTGGACACTATACTTAATAGGGTTTACGCTATAAACACTTCATAATTAAAAGGAAAGTCAGTGGTTGGGTAAGTATCTTAGAAAATCTTTATGTCCAGAAAGCTGAAGAGGAAAGCCCAAGAAGATTTTGCTCTTAGTTGGGATGTCACTGTGCTAATTCCAGCCACAGTTAAAATTCCGAAGAGGGAAACAACTCTGATCAGGAGGAATCTTGAGTGGACAGTGTAGGAAAGGTATGTAAGAGCTTTGAAACATGTCCATTTAGCTAGCTTTGAACAGAAAGCCTGACATAGAGGTTGCCTTCAAAAATATTAATGGAATAAACAAACGGGTGAGGTCAGAAGTATCAACGATAACCCTGAGATTTGCAACTAGGTGTCCAGATGAATGACTTCACTACAGAGAGACACTGTGCAGGCCCTACTAATGGTTGAAGGTGACGACAAGCCATGTTTTAGACAAGCAGATGTTTACATGACATAGGCATTTATAGTTACAAATACAGGGTCATGACGCAAACTCAAGGTCTAAGTTATAAGAGAAGTATGAAGACTATGAGGGGTTCAATGAAAGGTGGATGAACCCAGTAAAAAGTGAATCAAAAAGCTGAGACTGAATCCAAAGTGACCTAGGGACCTAGGGACTTGATGGAGTAAAGAATAGTATCACTGACAGGTGGATGCATATAATTAGATGGTGAATTTCCAAGGAAGCCCCTCAAGGTCCTTGGCAAACCCTATACATCTTTCAGGAATTAACTGGGCCAGAGGCAAATCTGTGTTTTCTCTGGGGCAGCTGTATTTTTCTCAGCCTGAGTGGCTGACTAATGTGCATGCTCTGGAAAAAGTGTGGATAAACTCACAGGGAGGAATGGCCTGTCAATCCTGGCATGTCCTGGGAAGAGGGAGGGCCAAGCAAAGGCAGCTGGGTTTGATAAGACCCTTTCGAGAGGGCAGTCTGAATAAGGAGGCCACTGCTGAGGACAGATGGAAGGGAACTGATGAGGAACTGGGCAAAGGAAGTAGAGGAAGCAGGTGTGGGCCTCATACTAGAGACTTCTGACCCAGAAAGGAAGGAAGAAATTTGGACAGTAACCAGTGGAATTAGCTGGGTCAAGGGGAAAGATGATTTACTCACATTTTACAAAATGAGAGCCATTGGAAGGTGGGCAGAAAGATGTTTAATGAATATGAGAAAATGAAGAAACTCTGAGAAGATGACAGGTAGAGTCATGTCATGGAAGAGGTAAAAAAATGCAGGGAAAAAACGTTTTTTAACGGGCTTTAAGGTTTAAAGAGAGTTTGTATCATGGGCTTTGGAACTAGATGTCATCTCTCAGCCCAGTTTATCTCATGTTAGCTGTGCCTCCATTTCCTTACCTGTTTTTACAGGTTGCCAATATTATCTCACAGTTGCTGTGAAATTAGGATTGAGCTATCTGAACTCTCAGAATGAATCCAGTGTACTTAGAATGTAAGTGCCCATTATTCCATTCTGCAGAAATTAAGGGAGAGCATGGGAAATCGGGGGCACTTAAAAAGGTGAAGATTTGGAATCAGAAGCAGAGAAGGCAAATGTGGTCTTTGAAGCAGAGACTAGGGAACAGGGTGGAACTCATCCTGGAGTCCTACAGGAGAATCCATCCACAGCCAACAGCAGTGCCTCTAAGCCAGAGGCAGTAAGGGCTACAGAAGACAACTTGGTGAATGTCACAGTCATATAAATGCAGAGAGGTCAGGGTGGCTCCAGTTGATTATAGTACAGCTTCTTTCCTTTCCTATGGTAGATTTTGTAGAACAGTCTTATTCTGAATGTGGCTTTCCTTTGAAGGCTTTATGTTGTAAGTTCAAATTGTCAGCCAGCAGGCCTTTAGAAACAGGTGAACTAAATTATTTTTAAAATGAGTGCATATTCTATAAAAATCAAACTATACAGAATCATCAAATTGATTTCTCTTTGGCACTTTATATGAACATCTGCATATCCATGGTAAAAGCCTGGCAACCTTCAGAATACAGGTAACAGTTGGGAATTAAAAATGTCCACACTGTATTTCTATGTCAGTGTTCTGTTTCTCATCCTTTGCTAAAGGTCCACTGTGGGTACAAGTTAAAGAATGGGAGCAATTGAAGACTATCTAGGTCAGGAATATAGGCTGGTATCTGAGATATTCAGTCAACGACAAACTGACCAAGTGAGCAGTTCACAGTTGACCTAGTCCCTACTTATTCCTGTTAATGCTTCTACATGCACATTCTGTAGTGCTGAAATGAGGTCATTTTATAAATATTTATACATTAAAATATTACTGGGCTGGGAAGTGACTCGGTGGGTAAAGTATAAGCATGAGGACCAGAGGTGATATTCCCAGCACTCATGAAAATGTGGGGAGCAGTTGATGGCACACCTGTAACCCTAGCTTCAGGAGGGGGTTGAACTTGGGGGTATAGTCTAGCTAGGCAGACTAGCCAGATCAGTGAGCTCTGGGTTCAAGTGAAAGACCCTGCCTTAATTTATAAAGTGAAGACCAATCAGGAAATATATCTGGGGTCTGGAGAGATGGCTCAACAGTTACGAGCACTTGCTTCTCTTCCAGAAGTCCTGAGTTCAATTCCCAGAACCTACATCAAGTAGCTCCCAACTTCCTGTAACTCCAGCTCTAGAAAGACCCAAGGCCTCTGATGTTCAAGGGTACAAGTGAGCACTTTTGCTTGCATGCATTCTTACATTCTCTCTCCTCCCTCCTCTCTCTCTCTCAAGGCTTCATAGTGAGACTTTGTCTCACTCCCACACCCCAATAATGAAAACAAACTTTTTAACAAGAAAGATATCCAACATCTACCTATGGCTTCCATAGGAACACACACACACACAAATGGTAAGCAACCCCCGTTTACTAATTTAAAAACGATACAAATGATTGAGAGCATCTTGAGCTCACAGTTCAGACATTCTCTTAGCGAATAAAATACAAGGGCCAGTTTCCAAGCTTACTTGGCTCCACTGAGATAGGAACAGTAAAGGGATCTGTTCTACTCAGCACACGGCACTCTGAGCAAGAACATGAGCTATTGGAATTAGTTACATAAAACCTTTCTTAGGCATTTTAACTCTCAGTGTTTTCAAGGCAAGCATTTTGCAGTTGCAGAGTTTAAGGAAGTGTTGCTTTGTGAGAAATCCCAAACATGAGGGGTATGGTTATTCTCTCATGAACGGGTTTTTTCACTTTACATTTCCTGGTAGGCTCTGTAGTTCTGTTACTTCTATTTCACACCTGGTCCCTGAAAAGGGATCATTCAGCAGTTTAACCAAGAAGTCCCTGACAATATTTGCTTTAAAACTCTAGTCTTTTGATACAATAGGCATTATGGAAAATAATAAAACAACATAGAGGTATTATTCAGATATATTAACTCTGATTTTGAAACAATGCTCAAAACTTGTTTTACTACACATACTGAGAAACACACTTGGAAATTGGAAAGGCATCGAGAATCCCAAGGCCCCACCCCAAAGACCAGGTAATTACTTTTCCTTCTGTTGGAATCGGAGACTGAGAGGGGCTAAAACACACATTCATTCACCCAGCTGGGGCCAGTGAGATTGCTCAGTTGGTTACCACAGGACTGCTGACCTGAGCCCAATCCCTGGAACCCACATGGTTGAAGGAAAGATGCACCCTCCTCCAAAATAAATAAACGTAATGAAAAATTCACCCAGATATCCAGTCTAGGGAATGGGTTAAACCCAGGTCTCTTTACCTCTAGAACAAAGACTAGTGAGGACTCTGTGAAACCCATTTCTATAATATCCCAACAAACTTTAGATTTTTACCTTCCAGTAAGTTATGTGTTTTTTCTTTCTGCTTTAAGATTTCATTTCCATAAGATATTACATTCATTCTTTCTTTTTCAATATGTTACTGCCCCCACACCTTATTAATCTTTGATAGATTTATGGCAAATTGTGAGGTTTCTTCTACACATATTTTTAGAGCAATTCTGGCTGATTTTCTAGTGTAATAATACAGCTTAAAAACATCTTACTGAAGATGACAGGAGGGGCCTGATTTTCAGCAAGGTTATTCTTCAGCAGGAACATTTTTAGGTGGCGTTAAAAATACTACCGATTCAGCCAACTTACAGTTGCCGTCACCAAATCACCAAATTAGTAATTAATGTCTCTAACTTTTAAAGGAACCACCGGAAGATCATCTAATTTCTCCTGGATCCTTAAAAAGTTCTCTGATGTTCCTCACGGAAATCAACAACTTTCTGTTGTGTCTACTTGCTTTCATCATGTGTGATATCATTACCCTGAAGACAATCTTTATCCTGACAACCAACAGGTAAGACTAAGTTTGTCCCAAGATAATGAGAAAAGAAGGGTGGAAACGAATACATGAATAATGGTGACTGGTTTGCTCTTCAGTCTTTTAAGTAAAAATGACATTTGGTTGTAATGTGGAGGCAGAGGTAGTTTTGAAGATGAATTCATGGGCATCAAAATAAAAATGCACGCTGCCTCTTAAAGGACGGCGATGAAAATGAAGGCAAGATTCCATCTTTCTTTGTCTTCATGGAGACTGGTTGCTACTGGGTCCTGCTAGCGGGGACAGGTGAACGCCTTGGTGCAGCCACTAAGGAATATGGCACCTGCCTTCTTGGATTCTATGCCATAGTGAGAGGTAGACTGACATACACGGAATTAAAATTCACCAGTATGAGAGCCAGCCACAGTCCCCCCAGTGCTCCTGAAGAATTCCAGGCACAGGACAATGCTATCCTCAAGAACCAAGGGGAACAGACAATGTCATTTCCACTGAGGCAAGGATTCAGAACCTGTTTGTTATCCTGCAATGATGGCAAAAGGCAGACTGAACCCTGAAGAGGCAGGGAGAGTGAGCTACCTGGCATCAAGGTCCAGTGCCAGCCTGCTGCTGCATGGGTCCTCTGGCAGCTTTTCTCAGGCCAGGTCTCTCATTTGCTCTAGACCATCCAGTTTTACTTTAACGTTAGAATTTCTCATCGTACTACATTATTGTCAGCCATGAGTACCGGCAATAGTCTATGCTTCTGAAATAACAGCAGACTTGGATGACAAGAGAATGTGCCCTAGCCTTACCAATTGATTCAGTCTGACCTGAAGCATAAACACAAAGAATACCCTTGTACTAAAAGCGCACCCATGACAGCTTTTTAAAGATTCTGGTAGAAACCTATCCACTTATAATTCTGGACCCCAGACACTGCAATGTTTATGATAGAAGACAGGACTTTATATATGCTCTATTCTAGTATGAACACATTTCATGTGAAATCCTCTGGGGTTGACCAGTTACCCTGCAAAGAAATGGGACAGCAGGGGAAGGGGAGTAACAATCACATGCCAATGAAGTCTGGAAGAGGTCTGACTGGAGGGGAATCCACGCCTGGAGTGGGAGGTGTGAATCCCACAGCTCAGGTGGACAGTGCTTTTTCCACAGAGGTGCAGGAGCTCTGGGAATAGCAGGTGTTCTGTAGAACAAGGAGAGTGAAGTGTCATTGTATGAAATGAGGAGAAGACAGTGCATAGAAACAGGAGGCTGTGAGCTGCCCACTACGTCCCAGTTCTTACTGCCACCTGGGGTGTCCACATTACCGTCCTGCTGCTGATATGCCTCTGGGCCACAGGTGCTTTTGAACTGGTGTTTCCTAAAATAGTCACTCTAGCCAGCCTCACCTCATGCTTTTTACATACTCATGTTATCATCAGCTACTGGTATTTTCAGCCTCAAACAAAATCCTGACACAATGAACAATCTGCAAACACCTACCAGTGCTTTGACAGTATTTTCTACTTGAGGTACACAGGTAATTCAGCCTAATTTCAAATCACACTCACTTTCCTTTCTGCTCTGCTCAGATTTCACTGCATGTCTAGAACCTTAGTAGGACCCAATCCTATGTGTGATGTTTTTCTAATGTACAAATCAGTGGTCAAGTTTACATGTAAATAAGGCACAGTAACAAATTAATAACAATAAAATGGAACAATCATAAGAAAGCACCATAATAAAACTTTAGTGACTCTTGGAATGTTGATTTCTGGAGTTTTCCATGTAATGCTTTTGAACTGAGATTGCCTGTAGGTGACTGAGGTCACAAGACGTGAACTGATGGGTAAGAAGAGTTTCCTGCATTGCACACACTGGCCTTGTGCTCTGCCCCTTCTGAAGTTCTAGGAGTGACAGGAAAGTGTTAGTCTCTCGACTTTTTCTGGCAGATGACCATGTGGGCAACAGTTGACTGCAGACAGGACATTTCTATGCACTGATTTTCTTAGATGCCACAGCTAACAGCTGTCAAAGAGAGTCCCTATACTGCAGGACTAGATGACAAAGGTTGGATCTTGGTCTGAGACGGGTGCCTTGGCCATGGCCTGGGTTCATGGACACTAGAGTCACCATGAATGACAGATTTTAATGCCATAAACTCTTCTTGCAAGCAAGTTACTCACTAAAGGATCTTTTCCAGGGAACTAGTATATTTCTTAAAAAAAAAAAAAACCTTGCTTCCCAAACTCTGAAATTTATTTTTTATTTATTTATGTGTGGGTGTGGGTATGCTAATATAACATGTGAGTAGATGGAAGAGGACAACTGAGGGTGTTTGTTTTCTTCTTTCAAAATGTGGGTCCTGAGGATTGAACTCAGCTTGTCAGGATTGGTACCAAGTGCCCTTTCCTGCTAAGTCATCTCTCTGGCCTTGAAACTTAATTATTTATAAGCTTTTAAAAATTATTAGATTTACTTATTTTGTGTGCAAATATTTTGTTTGTATGTATGGAAGTGCAGCCCATGCATGCTTGGTGCCTGTGGGGTCAGAAGAGGGTATTGGATGGTTGGTGAACCACCACATGGGTTCTGGGTCCTCTACAAGACCAACAAACGTTCTTAATCACTGAGCCATCTCTCCAGCCTCTGAGATTTAAATTTTGATGCAAAAATCTTTTCCACTCTAAATGTAAGGGAAAGACCTGGGATGATTTATTAAAAAAAAAAATCTGTGTTGTAAGAGTCAAGAGACCAAATGTCCCATTCAAAACATGAGCCTGGGACCTGAACAGAGTTTTTTTTAAAAGAAAGAACAACAACAAAAAAAAGGGGCTGAGAAATATGTAAAAAAAAATAATTAAATAAAAATGTTCATTTTCCCTAGCAATTAGGGAATGCAAATCAAAACAACTAGGAGATTTCATCTCACCCCGGTAAGAGTGGCAAAGATCAGCAAAACAACTGGCAACAAATGCTCAGACATGTGGAGAAAAGGGAACTCTCATTCACTGCTGACGGGATTGCTCACTGGTGTCACCACTGTGCAAATCAAAAAGCCAAACCTAAATCTACGATATGACCCAGCTATACCACTCCATCCTCCTCCACAGACACTTGCTCAGCCATGTTCACTGCTGCTCTGCTCGTTGTAATAGCTAGGAAATGGCAACAACCTAAATGTCCTCCAACCAATGGATGGATGGTGAAAATTCAAATAGGCTATGGAATGCGATGGAAGAAAAATGAGATCTTGAACTTTGCAGATAAATGGATGGAACTAGAAAAGATCTTATTGAGCGAGGTAATCCAGACCCACACGTTCTCTCTCATCAGAGACTCCTAGCTCCAAATCTTCCGATGTGAGTACATATCCTGGAGTAACTGCAGAAACCAGGAAGGTAAAGAAGGACCAATGCCAGGGTAGGGGAGTAGGGGAGCAACTGATAAAGGAGTAGCAGGGAACAAATGATCTGATCAGAGAAATGGGAAGAAAGGAGTGGGGGCTCTAATTATGGAGGGGGAGGGGGACAAGTACAGAAGATGGAGGGTAATAGAACAGGATGTCCAAAGTCACAGGGAGTCATACTATTAACTATTTACTTGAAAAGACTACAATATAAGTTAAGGTTGTGTATAAATATACACATATAGTTTAAATGAATGTTCTCATCTGGGCTGACCATACTCCCTCCAAGAGCTAAAGACCACCTAAGAAGTCTCCAATATCAGGCATGAGAATCCCTCTTTTGAGTTGTTGTTCAGGGTTGTCCAAGAGACCCCCAAACATTACAGGCTCTTGCTATTGCACTTTTTAACTCCCAAGAGGTGGAACATGAGTCCCTATCCTGAAGACACCATGCATTTCAAACACAGGGCCCAGAGGCTCCTGAGTTATAACTGACCTGAAAGCCTCCTCCCTAAGGATCAGCTTTTAGGGTGCCAGAAAGTGCATGCAAACTTCAAAAGAAGCAAAGAAACCAACATTTCTATTCAGCTATGATGCCTATGAACCACAAAAATAACCAACACGACATGATAACCCGAAGGGCGTGGTAGTGGCAGGCAATACCTTGGCCGTAACCAACAGTTCTCTAATTGGACCTATGAACTCTTCAACTGGAGGGAAGCCATACCTGGTACTGGAAACAAGCCAACTACCCAGGGCTAGTGAAGTCATGGATTTTGGAGGAAAATCGACAACCTTCCCTTTACTAAATAAGAACAGTCTCTAACTACATTCTAAATATGTGTCCTTAAACTCCAGATAAGTGTAGTCCTCACCCCTAAACAAGGAAACTTCTTCTGCAATGGATGGAGACCATTATAAAACAAAACAAAACAAAACAAAACAAAAAAACCGACAACCAATCCAAACACACAGTTGTGAAGTGCAGTCCAACTGATATACCTATACCACATATACCACAATTCTTGCAGCCGAGTCTCAGGGATCATTGCAGAAGAGGGTGGAAAGATCTTAAGAGCCAGAGAATCAGGAAGTTTTCTGAGACTGTGTCTCCTAATAATGTCAGAAACTAAACCCACAGCCTTGCCAACATGACTGCTTAAACATGAGCCGAACAAAGACAACAACAGACATTCCAAAGCGGACAGAGTAAAGGCTTCAACCCTATACTAAGAACTACAGGCCACCACAGAACACTGAGGGCAGGAGAAACAGTCTTCCCCAGAGAAGAACACACCAACTGGTTATCCTATACAAAATGGTCAGCCCTGAAAACCTATCTACGAGTCATATTCTATACACTGAGACGGTTATATTCATGTATTTAGGAATATATATGCATATATGGATATGCATATAACAATAATTAATGAAAAAAGAGGCCATGAATTTGAAAAAGAAGGATATATAGGAGAGTTTGTAAGGAGGGAAGGGAGAATGATGTAATTATAATCTCAAAAAAAATACCCAAAAGAAATGATTAAAAAAATCTGCTTTGTAATCCTAACTGTCAGGTTTAAGTATATTAAGTAACTATCAATTAAATGATGTAAGGTGATAAATTCTTTGTTATCACTAGACACCAACTGGAAGCCACTGCTATGGGTATTTGAGGGCTGTCTGTCTTCATTCGGGAAATACTGAACTGTACACATTCTCCTCTCATAATTTTTGTTTTTGTTTAGTGCCAACAGAATAGGACGGAACTGAAATTAAGAATAACTAAAAATCTTCCACCTAAACACAAACATTTTAGGGATAAAGGGTTTAGCTAACATTATCTGATTCCGAGATGACTACTCGCACTGTTCTGGTAACTAGTTAAGTCAGGACTGCTCAAACTTTTAAATTACGATTTCATTAGTTGCAATAGCAAGCTCTTTAGTGAAATAAGTCTTCATTACCGGGCTACTAATGTAGTCCAATTCACGGGTTAAAAATGGCTCCTCTGCCTGGAAACCTAACGGCAATGGCTGCTGATGTGCCCCTGACTGCTGATGTGAAATCATTAAACTGGAATCCAGTCATGAGATCTTACTTTTAAAATAATAGAGCCCCGTTTTGCTCAGCTTTGAACACAGCCTTGTGGGTGTTGAAGCATGTAACCAAAGTTCTTACATGCTCTGGGAATCCACGCTGCCCAGAAATGGAAGCCATAAGCAGGATCCCAGCCTGTTGCCTTCGAGCCCTACAATCTAGCTCAAAGCCTGTTTTCCCATCCCTTCGCCATCTCCTGGCAAAGAGCCTCGTTCCCTGCCACTTGCCACTTGTTCTGAGCTATTTTAACTCTGGACAAGTTGTGGTAGTAGGCTATATTTAAATTGGCCTGCGCTGCGAAGAAACAGCTAATGCACGTGGCACCTTTTCCCTTTTTGACATAATCCAATTGTGCTTTGGCTGCAAATCAAACTGTGAGATTCTGTATCTTATACCCCACTATCACACAAACCACCTCCACTCCCACTCCTGGCTCCCCAGGCATTTGCCCCTCAAATGGGGGCCGTGGGAGTCTCCTGGAAAGATGAGCAGGTACCCACAGAGCAGTCACCAGCTGCTTCCAAGAGTAAACAGAGAAACACCGGCAATAATGAACGGGAAAGCAAAGACCCACTGGCTCCAGGCTGAGTGGCTGGAATGTCAGCAGAATTCTTTTCCAAGGACCCCGTTCGGACCCCGTTCCAGACACGGATTTCATGAAATACAATGTGTCCATTGGGAGTACCTTCAAGGACACCGCACACATATGCAAAGCCAGCTTTCTCAAGTACCCGAGCCTTGAGAAGTGGCCATAATAAGGAGCATGGTTTCTAACCTGGTCCTCTGCGCCTGTCCCTTCACATATGGTCAGACTAGAGGTCAGACTTCCGTGCTAGACAGGAGCTGGGAGGTCTCACCTGGAGTTACATTGTTGCTTTGCAGAGAGAAAACACTTTGGGAATGTCCTCAAATAATTAAAAGTTAAAGAAAATGTAAAATAGAACACCTTTGTGTGCAGCAGACCTTCAGTTTCATTCCATGCTAGCCTAAATTCAGACTCAAGACTCCATCCTGGGGAATCAGAAGACAAGTTATTTTTTCAGAAGTATTTCACAGACCGAGTTTTTGTCAGACCTTAAAAAAAGGATGCTGGCACTGATACGTCCATTTGCTTGGCAGTAGGTGGAAATCCAGGTGAGGTATACCATCAGATCCCCTGACAGGTCTAGAGGCACTTACGCTGTGACCAGGGTTTATGCCTATTTACTTTGGCACTATTTACTTGGACTGCTTGGGCTATGAGAATTTTCCTACTGTAAATCAAGTCCCTACCTGGTTAGCTTTGCTGAATAAACCTTACAATCAAGCTGGGATATAGCTTGGTGGCAGAGCTCTTGTCTGGCATGGACAATGCCTGGGTACAATCTTCAGTACGGCCTCCCCATACACATACACACACACACACACACACACACACACACACCCACCACTTTACTACCCAAACAAGTAGTGAACAATAGTCTCCTGGAATAAGCAGGAAAACCACTTTAGAAATGTTGTATGTTAAAACAGTGTTCATCCACATAGTCTCATCAATTAACTTGAAACCACTTTTAACTGTCCTTAACAAAGGAAGAGACATTAGCAGACTATTTGGTTACCCATAGTCAGGGATACAGACTTTCATACTTATCTCTGCAGTGGCAAAGCAGAGACAGAGAGAAAGGATCAAAACAGAGGTATCTGTTTTTACTGGGAGGCACACAAGTGGTCCCAAATATAATTAGGATTTGAATATCAGCAAAACACAACTCAGTACTACCCTCCGTGCTCTGAGCTTTTAGACAGCTGATTCCAAATTTTAATAGATAAGAAGCTGTATCTTCTTCCTGAGCGCATTTCTAGTAAGACCATGAGCACTTGTTCGTTTTGCTCTTCTTTCTCTAAGGTACTACGCAGGCCTTTGCTCCCCTCACGCTGGTGAGAAAACCCAGACTCACAGTGCTTGCCAGGCAGCTGCCTACATACCCACACACCCAGCCCCAGGCTTAGTATTTAAGGCAGTATGACAATGAAAAACATGTGGGACTCTTCCAGGGAACTACAAGTAGCATTTGTTATCTAGATCAAGTCACACATTTAAAGTCTGGACCCAGAACTAGCCATGGAGGTGTTAACGGGAGATAACCGAGGCCACGAGGCCACGTCACAAGAGAGGACAGGAGCCTAACCGCCCTAATGGGACCTCAAATGCTTCAAAGTATCAACAGGCATCAGGCTTTCTTCAGAAAGCAGGATGCAAGAGACTCCCTCAATCTTTTCTAAGAAAAGGTCTCAGGGACTTAAAAAAAAAGAACATAATCAAGTATGAAACAGATGGAGACTAATTCTAGTCTAGAACAAAAAACTTGGAATGATTATCATTAGAACATAGTTATATATGTGTGTAGATATCTCTCAATTGATTCTAATAACTTCTTAGTTCAACCATCTTTATGTCCATCCTTGTATCAACTAACGCACATACACATGTTGGTGATGATGATGTCGGTTAACTTTTTTTTTTTTTTAAATAACACTTGCATTTTACATGCAGTATCTCTTGCTGTCGACTTGTTCCCTCAGTTGGTGGGTGACAGGAGTGGGTGTGAAGAAACCGTTTTCACTTCATACCCACACCCACTATCTTGGGTAGGCTGTCCATCTTTCTTTCCACTCTATCTGTTGATACTCGAGTTTCTGTATCATCTGAGTTGTGAGGTGAACATTCTCTTCTAGGTACGATGTTTAAGTTTTTTTCTTAAACTGGTATAGCCGTGATTATTACTGTATGAGTTGGTTCTTTTACATAATGACCTTCCAGCGATAAGCAATTTTTAGTGAAAATTCCAAGAGATAGACAGCGTCGAGAAATGAGTGACTGTTTTCTCTTCACAGGGCTTGATGTTGGGGTGGGGAGCTCGTTGGCTGAAGCGCCTCCCTTTGGCCTCACAAGGTGTTGTCAGCTTGGATCTCTCTTCTCCCACTGGAGCCAGCAGATGACACTCGCCAAATCGTCTGCAGCAGATACTCCATGCTCTTGGGGTGGTATATGAAGCCTTGTGCCTGCCAGGCCACCCTGAGGCCACACTTGCATTCCATCCTGGTCCCCGCAGTGCTCAGGCCATCTGGAGGCTCCTCCCGTCCCCTCCCACATACTGCCCTGGGCATAGCCTCAGGTGTCTCTGCACTTGTTAAATATGGCACTGAAAACCTAGCTACTTAAAGCCACAGCATATTGTTACAACCACAGCATAAAGATAATCCTTGGGCTAGATTCGCACAGTGGGAATTCCACAGCCTTTCTGGGCTTGCTCTGTAGATGCAGACACATTATTTAGGATGCACAGACTTCAAAAACAGGCTAAAAATACCTCTTTATACTGGAACACATCCAGAGTCGAGCTTCTTACAGTTTGCCTGATCCATTCCTATAGTTCTGTCTGATGGGAGTTTAGTTCTCATCATTTACAAGCCTTTAACCAAGGTTAGTTACTCAGCTTCAGTGGGTCTCAGATTCTTCATCTGGCGATGTAAACAGCAGTAGAATCTGACTTTCAGAGTTTTACAAGGATCACAGATGTTATGTGTAAAGCCCTAGCAGACCACACAGACAAAGCTAGGTAGAGAATAAGTCCCAATATCTCATACAGAGGATGCACCTCTTGATCAACCAATATAAAAATAAAGTAAGTTTCTAGATAAGTAACAAATTACTTATTGCATAGTTCAAGAATGTATTTTAAAAAAAACAGGATGGATATATTCATTAATACTTACCTATCCACAGCTAATCAGTGTTGGAACCAGAGAACAGTGAACAAGCAAGGGCTAAGGTAACATATTGTGACACAAATGACCCGTTAACCTTTATAAAGGATAACAGTTGACAGAGGTCAAAAGGGAAGTGATGAATTTGGGGTACTGAATAGGAAATCTGGATGTGGATCCTGCCTCGCCCTTTGCGAGCTAGGTAACACTGGGCAGGTTATTTACATCTTAGAGGTATGAAATTGGTATTGCCAATCTATTGTCTGTGGGGATATAATATAGTATGTGTGCCTGTGCATATACACAGCATTACCAGTTAGAAGTTACATAACCCACAAGACCATCTTTCTCCTCAAGATACACCAATATTAGATGGGAACCCCAGATTTGTGACTCAGTAGTTGGCTACCTAGAAGATATTCCTTGTCTAGAGTCACAGGGTCTACGTTTCCTTGAGCAACAAAGACTTGGACTACCGTTCTCTCTGTGCCTAGGTCAACCGTGTTCAGTATTTCAATGTAGGTTCAGTTTCTTTGGAAACTTGTGAGGTTTTATCTGACTTTAGCTTAAGATATGAGAATAAATCAAAGGTAAAGAACAGACGGTAAAGCAGATTTTACCAAAGACTTCCGGGCAGCCCTGGTCAGAGTCTAGGGGAAGCTTTGCTCAGGGGCTTTGAGAGGTTTAGATGAAGGTTCTTCCTGTCACTCATACCTTCTGTTTACTATGGGAGACCTTTCACCTGTGATGTGTTATTCTGCAACTGAAAAATGTAGTGTCAAGAATCAGAACAATTCTAATTTCTTTCTTGTGAATTTAGCATAGAAGCTGCCCTCAGGGTAAAAGCAGACACTAGTGTGGCTCACAAATACCTCTCTCTCTCTCCACTTTCACCCTGCTTCCTCCTGGCAACTGTCGATATACCTGGAAGCTCCAGGAAGGCACTTTGAAAACTACTACAGAGCACTTAGAAGAGTGTCACACAAATATTGAGGACGAAGCCACCAAAGTTAGATGAGCAGAGGCAACTTTCTTTCATCACCGTTGGATACCAGGACTTCTGACTAGTTAGGGCTGGGGTGACCCCAACAGAGGGAGTAGCCCCTTTTTAACCACAAGCAGGGGGGGTCAGGGATGATACAAGAAAGAATTTTTACAATTTGAGGTTAAGTCTTGGGTGACGGTACCTCGGGGAATTTACAACTTGTGATAACATTTTACAACTAGTAGTATAATTTGTGATAACAAGGTGTTTGTACAAGCCTAATGGGGGTTTGTAAAAGCTTGTTTACACACGTCTGTGGCTATCTTAACACAGCCCTTGACACAGATGGGGTCTTGTCTGAATTTTTAACCAACTGTTCTCGTAACTGCAGAGAATATGGGATAAGGGTAGGTGGCTTATGTTTTTGAATTATCGTGGACCCCGCAAGAGGAAGCAGGAGGCCAAAAGTTCAAGGTTGGTTTTGGCTATCCAGGGAGGTAAAGCCCAGCCTGGGCTACTTTAGACCCTATTTCCAAAACACATGCATGCACACTTATGCACACCCAAACCAAACCATCAGAACATTGGAAAAGTACTGGAAATCCCTTTATTTTTAGGGAAAATAATTTATTATATAAACACAAACTAGACACCTCTCTTTAAGGGATTATCTTCCTACTAAATGAGATGAGTTATTTTACTTTGGTAAATAATGTCAGAGGCATTTTAGGTAGGGAAAGGCAAATATACATTCTAATTGAAGCGTCCCTATTATCTGAATAAAAAGCCAACAAGGGGCCCCCACACAAATAACCAAATAATGTGGTAAATAAAAATGAAGTTATATAAATTTTATAACTAGAGCAAAAGCTTCACAACAGATGTTTTTGTATATGAACACTATATTAGAAAAATCACAGCCCATTATTTGGATAAGTATGTCTTTGATAGTAGCCCAAGTCTTTATCTTGCAACCTTTTGATTAAACCAGTATTATTAATAAACATAGTCTATAAAATCTGGAGACCAAGGAAGAGCTCAGAAATTTTTAGTTCCAGTTCATTATGTAGTCCAGGAAGCTGAGGCCCAGAACAGCTAAGTTTACAGTCTCCCTGGCGTACATCAGTAGTGTCCTCATGACACACAGATGGTCTGTCCTTCTATACAGGCATTGCAGCTCCAGCATCCATAGACAGCATGGTGGGAGCATTACAACAGAGCCACATGGGATACAAAGTACTAAGATCCCCAGTGGGCTGGGCAAAAGGTCCCACTTCCTCAGCCACAGGTGTGAAAACTTGGGGAGATCTGCTCTCCCTACGCAAACTCACACACCAAGGACGGCCAGGCATAGGACTACCAAGACCTGGGCTACTCTTTAGCAGACAAGTGCTTTCCAAAGATTTGTTTTTATATTTCAACTCTATGTATTCACCTTGCTTGTCACTGACAGAGCATATGCAGATGGGAAGAAGGGAAGGCTCGGTCTAGAGGGGGAAAAAAGGATGATGGGAAACTGAGGGGGAGGGGCAGAGGTACATTTTGTCTGTGAGTGCAACATGGATAAGGGCACCAACCTCGGAAAACATGGTTAAACTTAACAATGAAAAACTGTCTGGGGACCACAGCACATGAAGACTAAAAATTTAATATTTATATAATAATGTAACATGCACAAAGTGATAATATTCTAATAGTATAGGGACATAAGAATACTACACTATATTAGGCATCAATTCTGAAGTCTCTGTTAATACCTTATGAACAAATTATTGTGGTGAACACTCACAATGATACTGCTGTTATTTTTCCATTTCATGTGTGTGGAAACATGCTCCGGTAGGCAGTGGTGTACAGAAGAACCAGGACTGAATTCACATGCTTCATACAAGGCCCACCCTTTTCTTACCACATTAGCTATCAGCTAGAGGGAATTAGAATGTTCTGGGACAAATCCCATTTGCTTACAGAGGCTTTTGTATTTAAGTCTTAAACATCTTGAGCTTTTGTATTTAGGTCTTACAATTCCAATCAAATGAGCTTCCATTATGCTGATTACTCAGATAAAGAGGATTTGAATCAATTCTAAGAGTCTTAGATGAAAATTGACTAGCATTTTAAAACTCTGCTTGCCAGACCCTCCCTGTATGAGAATGTCTCCAGTAGCTACTTGGGCATGTAAGGCTTGCCTTAATATAGTAGGAGCAAAAATCCCACTGATCACCCAGTTGGCCAATTTGGTTAAGAGAGCTGAAAATACTAAGTGGGCAGATGTGTTTGCCTGATTATTCCGGTCAAACAGACCTGCCCTTCGCATCCAACGCACTGAAGTGAAGCCCACAGTCTCTGGAAGTGTCTATTGACAACTTTCTAACTGAAGCTTGCTAAGAATGGTCTGTGTTGTGACTGCTGAGAATCCAGCACCGAGCCCTGGATCAAAGCATCATGTTCAGATTTGCTCGCATCTGCCCTCTGCGGTGGTGGGAGCTATCCCAACCCCGCCCCAGCTCATTCCACACTTCGCCCCTCATATCCACACTTCTGTGCTCTTAGGTCATAGGATAAATCTTGGATTTCCCCCTCCCACACCCTGCCCTTTTCAGATCACCACTGGTACCACCCACTCCCAGCCTCCTCTTTCCAGTCACTAGCACTAACCATCAGGACTATTAGGAGAGGCTGTACCGAGCCAACCAAGCTGACTTCAGAACTAGGCTTGTGAGGCCATCCAACTGAACCAAGGTTAGGGGACTTCTCTAATACTCTACAGCTGCTGCCTTTGAAGGCTCATGATGTGACCGGTGCTACTGAAGATCCATCTCATTTCCTATAATGAGGGCTCTTAGAAGTATCTTAATGTAACTGGTGAAGACACTAAGGCCAAGAGAGGTTTAAATCACTTGCCCAAGGTGGGATCAAGACTTTTATTTCAAAGCATACATTCTTCCTTGTCCTACTATCTTAAATCACAGAGTGCACCTCAGATCTCTCTTTACCCTTCTATCAGCCTAGAATCTTCCACCAAGTTTTCCCAAACTATGATTAGGGAAGAAGTATGAATATTTGATTCTAAAACAGAACACTCAGGAACCATCTGTCCAACCATAGAATTCATTTTATACTCTCTTAGAATGTTTAAATATCTCTTTGTATCCTGGGGACAGAAACCTTAAGAACATCTGTGAGTGCCAGTAGTCCACTGTGGGAAAACATTTTAAATTAAGAAATTTGCAATGTATATATTTGCTGTAAACAGTTTACAAAAGGCATTTTAATGAATAGCATCTTCATTTTTAAAAGATATATGCAGTGGTTACTATGGTACTGCTTGGGCTAGAGGAATATTTGGGAACTGGTGGGTCCACTGAAAGTAAACATGTTAAATGAACATGCTGTATATCAATTTTTAGTATGTGACAGGCAAGATCAATGGATCAGGAGTACACATGGGAAGATGGATAAATCTTAAAACACATTGTAGAGAACACACATGTATGTGTACATGCACAAACATACAAAAAGTTATTGAAATATTTTTTACATTACAATCAAAGTGAGCTGGATAGCATGGTGTTGTGCATTTATATAAATTAAACAATATAGAGACCACCACTATCATTTTCGGCTCACACATACCAAGGAACCCTAACAGACATAGATTACTACTTGGAACACTTATAGAGAGGAATAGGCTCTAAATTGATGGCTGCACACAGAGGTTAGGAACTGAGGGTTGTGAAGCTTTACCCTCCCACAGGGAAGGTTAAGAAAAGCGAAAGTGGGAGGAAGCCAGAGAGGGGCGCAATGTATGTACACGGACAATGGAGGATGAACATAAGCCGCAATGCTGGCCCTGAGCGTGGACCCACACCTTCATTTTCATTGTTAGCTATATCTGTATTTAGGAGTGGTCCAATAGAAACCATACTTCCATAAACTTCTTTACCAGCATCCCCAGGAACATACAAGCTCTTTTTCTCCCTCCCAAGGCCTGGCTGGAAGTTCAGGTTGTAGCTCCCATATTGCCATGAGAATGAGAATGGTTCTGGTTGACAACAGAAACAAAGCCTTGCATTTCACCCTATACAAACTGCTCTACTTTCTTTTCATAAATACAGATGTGCAGCAGAGAGGTGGAGGAAATGAAGAGCAGGGCATGAGTGACCGGCTGGGAGTGGCCATTTGTGTTTCCTTTGTCTTCGTTCCATGTCCTCTTCCCCCCATGCCCAGTGACTCCAGTGGGTGGCAGTGATGGCAAATTTCCTTCCCTTAACCTCAAGGCAGGTGGGGAGCACAGTGGTGGGGGTAGGGAGGACTTCATGAGCCAGGGCTGGTGAATGAACTCCTAAACAAACTCTCCACTGTCACATCACTAAAAATAAGTATGCTTACATGCAGAACACATTTTTGGAACACTAAACTGAACTCTTTCCTTTATCCCCTCTAGGGACTTAGGTGTCGTTCTTATTCAACTTTATATAAAATACAGATGCAACAACTCAAAGTGTTGGAGGCAGTCAGTCTGGATGTGACAAACCTCTGTTAAGACGTGAAGGAAGCGTGGAGACAGCGGACAGGCACGGTGTATCAGCTGCTCACCCGGATTCCGGTCAAATGCTGATAAGGCTCACTGGGGCATTGCCTTATTTAGTCAGACTGCTGTGCCCAACACCGGAGGAGCAGGGTGACAACTGCGCATGCTATGACAAGTCCTGCTCCTTTCAGCCATCTGCTGACACACCAATTAGAAAGAGCGTCTCCATGGTCCAAGCAGCCTACCGCCTCTCTGGCGGCAGCCTTCCCACCAACCTGGGTATGCTGCTTGGCAATGGGATCCTCACGATGAGCAGTAATTCCAATTAAGCTCTAGTTCTTAAGGCTTCCCCCAACAAGTTAACATATTAAATAGTTTCTTTTTTGGTACCGGTTCTGGGGATGGAACCCAGGGCTTGTGCATGCCAGACATGTACTGCATAACCAAGCTACATCCTTAGCCCCTAGTGAGTCAGGTTTAATTGTTTCTAGACTTGTGAAATTGTTTACGTATTAATATTAGATGAACTGCATTATAGATTGTTAAACAACAACAAAACCAGACTGCAGACGGTGTTTACTCTGAACTACCATCCTTCAGTTGTAGTTCTAAACTATAAAAACCAAATTGCCATAGGCATTTAGTGCCAAAATTTCACAGCAACACCTGAATGCAACTGGCATGAAGGTGTTTATGGTTCTTTTTTATTCCACTTAGTGTGACTGTAAATTTCCATGGAGAATAAATGAATGTGTGATTTCTTGGCAATAATTACCACCATCCCCCCGAACAGCAGGAGTTCATGCTATATGCTCCACAATGTTTTTTGAGGAAGTGCAGTATCTTAAAACACAGCATTACTCAGAAGATTTGCTCATTTATGGCCCAGTAATGAAGATTTAATCTAGGACCCTGTGACTGCCAGGTAAGTAAGCACTCTACCACTAAGCTATATTCCCAGCTCTTTTCTTTTAAACTGACCTCCTTTTTCATTTTTATTATTGTTTAAAATGTTCATACAAGTATACATTGTACTGGGTATTTGTTTTGGATACAAGTCCAGGTAGGCTGAGGAATCCCTATATTCCTGCCTCAGCCTAGGATGACTGGTTGGTACCTCCCCAAAAGTTCTGGATCGTAATTGTGGACTTAAAGTATGCTGTTATTTGTATAAAGGGGGATAAAAATATGTACGTTAGGTATGAATACCAGGAAAAAACATACAAGATTACTAACAACATTTGCTGCTTTGGGGAGAGCACTCAGTCAGCTGGAGTCAGCAATCCAGAGAACATTTACCCTTGATCTATGCCATCTGATAATTATAAGATTGTGAATCAAGAACATTACTCATCTTCAAAAAACAAGGAAAATTTAAGTTCAAAGTGCCACCACTTCCACATATATGGCAAGAGCCTAACCTACTTATAATGTACCATGCTAACAAGTTTCTGTAGGCAAGGCTGCGCTTCCACAGCTGGAGACAGCTCTGGCCAGCCATTCCAAATCAACCAAACTCCAGTGCCTCTTGATTTCCTTTAAGCCAGAGTCTGTCAGGAGCCACCCTCCCTCCCCTTAAGGCACCACCCACAGTCCGTTTCTTTAGTGAGGCTTTCGGGTCCCTAACCTCCCTGAGGTCACTTCAACTCTGGCTGTAACTCTATGGTGGACCATCAGATGCATGCCCATTCATTTGTTCCATCTTTTTGGAAGCAGGGATGAATAGCCTGCCTTTAAGATTTTCACTTGTTACAGTTTTTTCTTACATTGCCATTTTATTATGTTACATGTGTATCTGGTTTTCTATAATAAGCCTTCCCAAATAGTGATAGTTGCTAAACTGAATCAAGCTTATGAAAACATAACCACTGCCCACAAAAGCTTCAAAATAGAATAAAATGGAAAAAATAATCAAGCCAGCCTTTTGAAGACTCAACTGCCACCTGTTATTACAAATGCACACATAGAAGATGAGCCCAGGTGGAGAGGGAGCTGCTTTGAGCCCACAAGCCTAAGTGCTAATACCTGTGCTTTCAGTGAAGAAAATCCAATTACATTCTGGAGTGCCTGAGCACGTGAGCAAGCCTAGTTAAGTTACTATGAGTTAAAAACTGCATTTGTTCCCTGGAATAGTGAAGAAAAACAGTAATCCTATAATTGTTATCAAGAGTCCAGAGGAACCTAAACTAAGAGTCAAATCTTTCAAAAATCTTGAGCTAGGCTGTTCAGAAACAACCTAGAACCTTTCCTGTCTTAGAACCCCTGAACACACCCCCAAAATGGTTTTGGAAAGCTCACCACGTTGCATTAGTATGCGTATGCAACTCAGTTAAGAATCTAATTATAACAGTATGCATGTGCAATTTAATATTTGTGCAATGTATGCTTCAGTCTACATATTCAAGTTCACAAATTTCTGAGCAAGCATGTTTGTTTAAGGCAAGAAGCAGAGACATTTGAAGCGGGATGAAATTCTATGTGGCACAGTAAAATTTTCCTGACTATATGTTCCATTCTAATCCACTGTTTTGGTTTTGTCCAACAACAACAACAAAACAAACAAAAAAACCCCTTGTATTCAAAACCATCCCACACAAACAAAAAACAAGCTATATTTTCTCGTAGAGATGAATTTCACCCAAGAGTTGCACATTAAAACCCTGACTTTGTAAAAACAAAAGAAACACAACACTTCAATATCACCTGCAATACAAGGATGGTTTAGCTGCTGTTGGTTTGTTTTTTAGCCAGAAAATTTGTGAATCATTGTTTTTACTTTACAGGTGAGAAAACCAAATCCAGAGAAATCCACTCATTGGCTGTGCTGTTGGGGAGATGTCCAAGTATGAAAAGAACTGGCAGGATTTACTCAGAGAACAACATTCAGTACTAGGAAACCAAAAGTCCATTCCAAGTACTAGAGAAGGAAGATGTGGGTGCTGGAGCAGACAGAGCGCTGCCTAGTTCCACGTCCCATCTCCCTGGCTCTGCAGAATTTCAGGTGCACCACCACTTATGCGCATTTCTTGAACAATTATGTGTAAGTTGGTACTGAACACCTATTACATGAGCCCATTGACGCAATGACTTTATAATAAAAATAGTCACAGTAGAACTGGACATTTGGAGCACAGAGAACAGTGGATGGGAAGCAGGCAAGTATGGAAAATGAAAGCAAGGGAGGTAGATTGGGAGGAGACCAAGAAAGAAAGGATCACATGAACAGCCAAGGCCATTTGTGTAAGGTGAAGCCGAAAGGAAGTTTCTCACTTGGATAATGTCTTAGGACAGGTGAAACTGTGCACCATCATTGGAGAATACCAAGTAAGTATGGGGAAGGACACCAAAGACTAATGTAATTTTATTATCTGTGTGTTTGTGCGCATGCTTGAGCCTGTGTGCGCATTCACGTGCACACCAGTAGTACATGGAGACCAGAGGCCAACTTTGGGTCTCTTCTTCCATCACTCTCCTGTTCTTATGTTATGAGACAAAGTCTCTCACTGAACTTGCTGTTTATTGAACTTGCTGTTCACTCTTTCAGCTAGATTGGCCAGTCAGCAAGCCCCAGGGATGCATCTGCCTCTACCCGCTCCCACCAATGCTGTGGTTACAGTGGGGGTTACAGAAGGGCCCTGCCACATTTTAATTTTTATCTGGGTGCTAGGGATCTGAACTCAGGTCCTCATGGTTGGATGCTAAGCCCCATTTATCCAATGAGACATCATCATAGTTCAATTTACTTTTGTGCGTGGAACAAAAAGCTGTCCATGAGAGTTCACTACTGGGCAAACATGGACTAACCCATACCATACGTAGAGTGGAAACTGACAGATTCCAGCAAATGAGGCCAAAGAAACATGCATCTACAGTAAAACTTAGGACCGTTTGATAATGGACCTGCCCTAACAGGAAAGGAGAACTTCTTCCTGCTGAACCTTTCTGTCAGAGAAAGTGGAACAAATCATTTGATCTGATTTTATTTTTTTTTCAAGATTGAAAAGAAGCAACTTTGGTGGTTTAACCCAAACGTCGCTCCAGCAGCAACCAAGTTCTAAATGAATGCATGGTAATCCCAGCCTCCCGTGGTACCACAGAAGTGGGGATGCTCCAAGACAGTCCCTAGGATCCCTTTGGACTACCTTATACCCCACACCTGCTGTGTGTCCTTTCTATTTGGAACAAGGTCTCCTCCATGTGTCTGCCCAAATCTTCCTCTGGCTCAAGACCTGACACTTGTGTTCTTTTCCCAGGAGACCTCCGTGTTCTCAACATCCCCCACCCCTAACACATCCCTTTGCTCATTTAAACTTTAGCCCTTCAAACATTCTGAAAGCCACAACATTCTGCCCTGCCCTGTACTCCTCCCCTAGCATCACAGAGATGCACAACATCCCACAACCGGCATGATGGAGCTCACTTGAAGCCCTTGAACACTCAGCAGTCTTTACTCATGGAAGCATCAGGAAAACTGAGTAACAGGGCGGGGTCTTGGGCTTCTCTGAACTGTCGTAATACACAACAAAGGGGCTCCCTTACTGACCTCTACCTCCTGATTTTTAAGTGAAAATTTCTGCTGTCATTTTGTGGATTGCAAGCTTATCCAATTATATGTCAAATAGTTTTAGTTACTGGTTACAAAGCCTAAGCTCAGACATTTGGGGAAAAAAAAAGATGTTTTAATAATCTGAAGACAGATAATTTGTGTTTGTTTAAAAAAACAGAAAAGTAGTATAAGGAGAATTTCTTCACACTTTAAAGTTTGTCTATTTCTTGAGCAGGATGAGTAACAATATATGAGGCAGGAACACAGACAGGCAGATGTGTAAGTGGGCAAGGTCTAATTGAGTCTTGCTGAGCCAGGTAAGAGCTAGGATAAAGACACAGGTGTGTTCCGTTCAAAGCTGTTTAAACACCCACAGCAGATGGCTTGCAGCGGCAAATCAGGCTGGCCCAAGTTTTAAAAAAGAAACCTGCACCACAAAAAGATGTCTATACAACCACAGTTTGCACACACCCTGGAGCAGCCTTCAGGAACTTTCAAACAGAGGTGTGGCCATACATACAGCAGGCTAGGGCTTTTGTTTATACTTGCATGCAATGGATTAGGAGAAAATAATTTACCCTGGACAGGATTTGGGTGGGAATATCCTCAGTTTTCCTTCTAGAGACCTATGAGTGCTAAGAAAGTCTTGTTAGCCCCCGGCATTGAATACACGTCTTACCCAAATACCACAGAAGCCTTGTGCAAAGCCTTGTATAACGTCTCAGAGGCATCATCACATTCCAAGACATGTTCAGCATTGGGGCAAACTTGACCCAAAATACCTTGATATGTCCATGACTGGAGTAAGAGATCACACAGAATAACCACACTCGAACTACCCCATACACATCAACCTAGTGAACTGTTCCCTAGCTCCCTGAGGTTCTACCAATTATTACTCTATGATACAGAGGAAGGGAAAAAAGCTTGGCGAAGTCAACTACTTGAGCTCACTCTGCTCACAGGTGCCAGTGCCAGTAACTGAAGTTGTTCTGGCTTCCGAGGCTTCTCTTCCCCACTGCTACATATTACAGAGAGATACTAAAACAACCCACTAAGTCTCTCTGAACAGAATGCAGGTTGCTAGAGTGAAGATACTTCACCTTTTTTGCCTTTCTCAATGTCTTGGTGACGAGGCCCAAGTTTACATCCTTCTGTATTTCAGCATCCATAAATAACCTAGAGTTGACTATCTCTTCCGAGACCAGAGTGACAAAAAGCAGCAAGGACTTTATCAGTTGAGACTGTGGAATGGTGCCAGAGGCATTTCTGAAAGAACCAGGACAATTTGGACCCCACGGCCTGAGGATCTTGGTGACTAGCAGACACCCCCTCTGAAGTCCCTGGAGGAGGTGCTACTATTCCTTGAAACCCAGGGACCAGGAACTGCTGGGGATCCTGAGCCCCATCTCAGACCGGAAGTTGGTAGAGCCACTGAAACCCACAGCAACTAAGCAGAGACAGCATGGTTAAGCTGGCAGGGAAATACCAAGAATGAGCCCCCAAGCCCAGGGCCTAAGGACCTGAAGGTCAAGTTCTCTAGCTTTTGCCGTCGGCTCCTGCATGCTATGCTCCTGTCTTTGGCTGCTAGGCAAATAGACAGACAGCACACTTACCCTGTTCTCCTCCCAGCCTCAGATCCACAGGAGCCATGTGAACATATCCAGGTGGTTGGACAGGAGCCAAGATTAAGTTGGCCACAGGGATAGAGAGATGGCCAAGAGCAGGTCTGGATGGACCTTCCCTGAATCCCACATCATGCAGCCAAAATGAATACCAAGCAAAAATTCTGCCCTCATCTCCCTTCTCCCAGAATCCTTCCATGGAATAAGCTCTCTGGGGATGATCCTACACTAGCCTGACATCCATGTAGCTCCGTTTCATGCTGCATTGCTATGTGTTTACATCTCCGTCGCTGCCACCTGACCTCACATTTTTTCTTTTGGAGTCTTACCGAGGCACTTGCAATGCTCTTCCTTTCCATGAAGAGGCACTTGGGAAATGTTGGCTGAAGTGATTCTAAAATTCACTTCAGTGCAAACATTTAGCATCCACTTTCTGCTTTAAGTCATTAACTCTTTTGACCTATGCAATGCTCCACGAAGCAGCGCTCTCTCTCTCTCTCTCCTCCCAATCTGCAGATGATGCACTGTGAAATATGCAAAGGTTAAGCCATGCCCCAGGCTCAGCCTCACAGCACTGGCAGACTGCAGCCTGTGGTGTGTGTGTGTTCCTAACTGGGCACTCCACAGAGAGGTGAGTGACAACAAACGACACCTTTACTTTTTCAGGAAAAACAATCTCTTTATCTTTCAGACTCTGCCAATATGGGTGCCTTTGCTTGGAAGTCTTTTCTGCTCCTTTCTGCTTTTGGAAAAGCTTATTTCCTCAAGACCGTACCTGAGACTGTCTCCTGAAAGTCTCTCAGGCTCTTCTTGCTGGCCAGGGGACCATGTGCTAGGCTCCTAGATATACCAACTTTGTTCCAACTCAGCTCTCATAATCACAGACCACCTGCTAGCTTTTTTCCTCAAGCTCTTGACTCAGAATATGAAGTCTCCGGGATCAAGGCCTTCTTTTCATGACACTTAGCCTAGACGTACTCAACAACTGTTTGCTTAGTACTTTGGTGAGCAATGATGCCTGCTGCTCACTGTAAGGACATTTATATACACTTAATATCACAGAATTCTCCTGACCTCCCTCAAGCTATGGGTCCGCTTGCTCTATTTCTTACATGGTGTGGTAGTTAGTTTGAATGTAATTGGCCCCCATAAGCTCAGAGAGTGGCACTATTGGGAGGTGTGGCTTTGTTGGAGTAGGTGTGGCCTTGTTGGAGGAAGTGTGTCACTGTGGGGGCAGGCTTTGAGGTCTCTTTTGCTCAAGGTTTCCTTAGTGTGACTATCAATCTGCTTCCTGTTGCTGCAAGATGTAGAACTCTCAGCTACCTCTCCGGCACCATGTCTGCCTGCATGCTGCCATCTTCCAACTACCATGTTCCCCGCCATGATGATAAAGGATTGAACCTCTGAAACGGTGAGTGAGCCCCCCTCAAATGAAATGTTTTCCTTGTAACAGTTGCCAGGATCATGGTGCTTCTTCACAGCAATAGAAACCCTAACTAAGACACATAGCTACAAACTATGACCAGATAGTTCCCATGTTAACTCAGTGAAGTAGAGTCAACCTGGCACCCTTGTCCCCAGACAAGACCAGTACTTCAAGGAAGATCAGGATGCTCTTATGTAGTTTGCCTGCAAGTGAGCCTCTGGGCTCCTGTTCCTGAGACCTGTGAAGGGAGTGGGTACAGTTCTGGGGTCAGAGCTCTCCCACCTGCCCATCTCATGTTACTCAAGGGTCACATGTGCTGAGTGTCCAGGGAAATCAGTGTCACTGACCACTAAAGGACCCAGGGATGAATAGTCTCTTCCACTAAACTGATCACCTTTTCTGCAGCAACCTCAATAAGGAGATTTAAAAAATACCTGTAACACATGTAGTGCTGGACTGATGCCCCGTGAACTGTCAGAAGCTCATTAGATCTCAGCCTCATGCTGAATATTCTAAGCCTCTAAAGACCAGTCACTTGAAGTTAAATCAATCAAAGCCAAGTATTTAAAGGGCCCCAAATGTCCTGCCGTTTGTGTTAGGGTCCACGTAAGATACAACAAAGACTTCTTTGCTGGCTTACAGTATATACTAATAAACACAAAGTAGACCCCTGAAGAAGCAATGGTCTATCATGATTATCACTTTCTTTCCCAGCCAGCACTGTAGAAGTAAATATGTTATTCTGCAGGCAGTCCTCACTGAGAAGGATCCCAGCTCACTTTAGTGTCGCACTAGGAGGGAACTTTCAGAATCTCTATCTGGTTTAATGGTACATTACTGCGGTATTAACCCAGACTTCTAAAAACTACCCATGAACAGAATCTCATATGAAAACAATGGATGGAAGGAAAAGAAAAAGTATGTGAAATGTCCAGAGAAATTCCAGTTCTGTAGAGCCCACTTTAAATTTCCACAGTTCTTCTTATCTGTTTGGAATATAACCTGCAGGTACAGCAAGTCTCAAGCACAAAGTTTCACTTATTCTCAACAAGAACTACCCCCTCACCCTTAGAACTTTATTCAACTATAATTTCCAAATGAAAACTGTGTATACTTATAGGTAAAGCATTTTCTTATCTGTGCAAATTGTGGAATGATTAAGCCAAATTAAATATATTTGAGAAACCCCTTCTTAACCTCCGTGGATTAAAAACAAACTTCTACATTTTTGGATGATTCAACATTCTCATACAAACGGAATGCACAAACCGTGACTTGATGCAATCCATGATGTTGCAAGAGTAACTCATATCTGGGGAGTTTGATTAAAAACAGTAATATTCTGACTTGTTTGTTCATGTTTTGTGAACTTTTCAAAATACTGTTGTTGGACTAGAGACCATCTTACAATTAGTGTCCTCCTGACAAAAAACAGTTAGGATGCCTGAAGGAGACCTCTGCCCTCTCCTAGCACTTGCCTGCTTCCACGAAGCGGTCAGCCTGCTCAAGCAGGGACTTGCTAGCACCCGGGAGCTGTGGGAAGGGGTCTGCCAGGCTGTCTCTCAGAGCCTGCAGGCTTCTCTATCTTCAGCCAGGAAGGGAGGTCAAAGAGAGAGAGAGCTCACGGGGCTAGAGAAGGGATGCCAATATGGACTCTAGGAAGATGCTAGGCTCCCCTTGGTTTGGCTCCCAAGCTGAAACCACGTGTTCTGTGAAGAACTCCTAACTCACTGGCCATCCCACCTACTCTATGCAGTTACCATATGTCAGGACATTCTTCAGAGGCTCAATCCTAGGCTGTAGGGTTAGGGGTCTGCATTAGCCAGTCAATATTTTCTTCTTCATTTAACTGCAAGACAATTCTATATATAAGCATGGAACTACTCTCTGAAGAAAGGCCTATTGCATGGAAACCACAGTTGTTAATTTTATTCCTTTCTATAGATTCTTAGTCAAAAGACCAGGCAGCATGAAGATTCAAGCTTAGAGGGCCACTGTACTTTCTAATGCTTTACAGGAAAAGGAATGCTAATTTGATTAACTTTTAGGTGGAACTATGTAAATAAATTACATTTACCACCACAAATTGTTTGACACTTGCCTTAGTATACATTAATTTCCCGTTTCATTCTATCTGCCTCCGAAATTTCCCTTCTGAGGCAGACTCCTCTACAGACTTTCCAAACAAATGTTTATTATGTCAACATGATTCTTTGATTTTGATGTTTTCATTTCTTTAGGAAACTCTTCAATGTTCAGGCCTCAAAGTTCCATTGTCTCAGATTGCCCAGTCATGTTCCATTGTGAATGCCCAGGCACTCTAAGGTGAGTTTGCATCCTATCCATTGTGAATGCCCAGGCATTTCTAAGATGAGTTTGCATCCTATCCATTGTGAATGCCCAGGCACTATAAGATGAGTTTGCATCCTATCCATTGTGAATGCCCAGGCATTTCTAAGATGAGTTTGCATCCTATCCATTGTGAATGCCCACGCATTTCTAAGATGAGTTTGCATCCTATCCATTGTGAATGCCCAGGCATTCTAAGGTGAGTCTGCATCCTATCCATTGTGAATGCCCAGGCATTTCTAAGGTGAGTCTGCATCCTATCCATTGTGAATGCCCACGCATTTCTAAGATGAGTTTGCATCCTATCCATTGTGAATGCCCAGGCATTCTAAGGTGAGTCTGCATCCTATCCATTGTGAATGCCCAGGCATTTCTAAGATGAGTTTGCATCCTATCCATTGTGAATGCCCAGGCATCCTAAGGTGAGTCTGCATCCTATCCATTGTGAATGCCCAGGCATTTCTAAGATGAGTTTGCATCCTATCCATTGTGAATGCCCAGGCATTTCTAAGATGAGTTTGCATTCTATCCACTGTGAATGCCCAGGCACTATAAGATGAGTTTGCATCCTATCCATTGTGAATGCCCAGGCATTTCTAAGATGAGTTTGCATCCTATCCATTGTGAATGCCCAGGCACTAGAAGATGAGTTTGCATCCTATCCATTGTGAATGCCCAGGCACTAGAAGATGAGTTTGCATCCTACTGTCCCAGCATCACCCAGAGTGCCACGTGCTCCTGGGCACTCTACTTATACCCTTAGTATTGTCTACAACTGGCTCTATCTGACTTTCTCCCTTTGGGTTTCAGGGATCTACTTCTTTTTGCCTGAACTGATTCCTGTCTGATTCAGCCCAGTGTGTGCACAGCAGCTAACTGTATTCTCCTGAGACACTGCTTTGCTAATGTCACTTAGCTTCTTCAGAGCCTGTGCGCTGCATGGTGCCTGATGGGTCCCTTTATGACCTTTACACCTAGCAGGCACCCTGGACACAACCAATGTCCTCCCTCATCACTGAGGGTGTGCTCTACATCACAGCAAAGCAAAACAGAGTACTGGATTGTATGTGCTCAAGAGGATACAGAATCAAGAAGGGTTTGGTGCCTTATTCTGAAGTTTTTGTTTTTTAAACGTTGACCTGTGTGTATGTGGGCACACATGTGGAGGTCAAAGAATAATTTGTGGGAATTGGCTTTCCTTTTATACCACATGGGCTCTGGGGACTGAACTCATGTCATCAGGCTTTGGTAGCAAGCATCTTTAAGTTAGGGGCCACCTTGCCAGCTCCCTGGAAGTGCATTTTTGTATGTACATTGTGACTCAGCCTTTTCAAATGAGGACGAAGTTTAAATATTACGGTAAGGTTGTATCCAGTATTTCTAGCCTAATTCTCTATTTCAAATCAAAACAGTCTTTACTACACACCAACAACACTGATTTTTCAGAAATTTTGGAAGTAGTTCTGCTAGTCTCCAAATACATGGGAGCTTACTGGATCATGTTTCCTGGTGGTAGGTAGGATAAGGGCAGGAGGAAGTTGTGTAGTTAGGAGAAAACCCTTGTTTCCACATGTTATTGGCAGCGAGAGACACTCAGAAGCATTAACACAGCACTAAGAAAGCATGAACTTGTGAAGCTAAGATGCAGAGCTATCCCATAGCTAAGGCACACAGGTGAGCTCATGGCTTTTGAGTGTGCCCCTTCTCCTTAGGCTATGAACCATCAGGTCCAGTACTGCTTCCCTCCCTGGCAGAACCTCCATCAGTTCTGGTAATTAATGCCTCAACTTCCCTCTAAAATGTTGCTCCCTGATCTACTTCATTTTTTCTCTGAGTCTGGGTCTCAATAACAGCCCAGGCTGGCCTTGAACTTAGGATCCTCCTTCTGCCTTCTGAGTACTGGGATTACAAGGCCTGTACCATTGGCTCTGTCCTGACCAAATTCTTTATGACATCATGACCGATCAATTCTACTTGGTCCCAGGTGAGGTTATTGTGCCAAATTTCCCAGTCTTCCCAGTGCTTTACTGATCATTTCTTTGGGGTTAGCGTCCACCCACTGTGGTGTAGGAGGGTGCCTGTCTTCTTCTTCCCTTGGGTGGTTTATCCCGTTCCCTTGAAACATGTTTATGATGTGCACCGAAACCTCAACAAGTGTGATAAATAAAGCAGCTGCAATGTAAACAAAACTCTTCAACATTAAGGCTTACTACCTGAACTTAAAAAACCAAAATCATACACAACATTGAAGATGCTGAAACAACCAACCAACCAACAAAACCACAAACACAAAAAAACCACTTACACCAATTCCCAGGTGTTTACTTGTGGAATTAAATATTAGTGATTGTTCCCTTACTTGACAATCTGATTTTAGTAACTCCAGTAACAGGTTGAAAGTTACTGTACTCTCCTGAAGAGTCAACTGGCTGAGGATGTAGTGCAGTTGTAGAGCACTTGTCTAGCATGCTTGGGCCCTAGATTTCATCCCGAGCACTCCAAGAAAAAAAAAAAAAAGCTTTATTGTCAAGTTCATATTATAATGTGAAAAACTATGTAGCCGAGTAAAAGGAGCCACTGGAACGGCCTTAAAGACAAATCAATCTACTCACTTTTAATTCCTGGGAGAACAATCGATTTGACATTTATGCAAACCGTCTTGGGACTTTTGTAGAATGAGGTAGAATAGTAATCAACATGTGCTGGATGGACTGCTTTCAGTTCAACTGTGCTAACTCTAAGCTTGTGGGGGGGAGTCAAGCTCGCACTCCCCATTTTCCCTTGAGGTCTAATACAATGGGGAATGTGCAAGTATTTAATAATAATTTCTGAGTTGAACAAATAACTAGATTTGGAGTCATGCTTCTGTACTTCAAAAACAGGTTTTAGTTTTGATACCTCTAATTATAGTCCTGATCCCAAGAGTTTACACAAATGTGGGATGCTGTTCCCTGGTTCAGAATGTCTTACCCAGGCTATCCCTCCACAGGCTACCCACCTTTCCCTCCATATACTCCTTCAGGTCAGGAGTCATCTTTCCCTCAGTATCCATTCCCTAATGGCTTTCTACCAGTGGGAGGAGGTGCCAGCAAGAGGTGGCTACCCAGGAGCTGGAGGCTACCCTATACCTGGAGGTTACCCAGTCCCTTGGGTCCATCCTGGAGCCCCACAGCCAGGGAATGCTCCAGCCTATCTTAGAGGCCAAGGCTTTGGGGCCCCACCTGGTACAGCAGGCTTTTCTGACTATCAATAACCACTTGCAGTCTTATAATGGTAGATCAGCCCCTAAATCAATACCAGGTGGCTTTCCTGGAGGAACAGATACCTTCTCAGGACCCTGGAGGACAAGCTCCTTACTCTAGCCAGCCTGCTAGGATGATTCAGGGGACCCAAGGGACAATCCAACCAGCTATTAACTGTGATACAATGAGAGATGCAGAAACTTTCCTCAAAGCAATGAAGGGGCTCAGGACCAACGAGCAAGCAATTGTGGATGTTGTATCCAAGTGTTCCAAAGAGCAGGGTCAGCTTGTAAGACCATGTAGGACAAGGATTTAATGAAAGACCTTGTCATAGCTGAGTGGAAATATGAAAGACTCAATCCTTGCCCTGTTCATGCCGTCTACATGTTATGATGCCTGGAGTTTACAGACAGCAATGCAGGGAACAGGTACTCACAGAGGTTTTGTAAGTCAGAGACACGGTTAGATGCTACCAATTAGAATTTGGATGAGACCTGGGGAAGGACATTAGATCAGGAACCTCAAAACATTGTGAATGTCTCTTCCTGTGCATGTGCCCGGGAAAGTGATGAGAAGCACAGTGCAAGCCAGGCAGACACAGTGGTTCAGGAAGACACCTTTATCAGGCTGGTGAGGGGAGAGTGCTGCTTCAGCATGGTCCTCTGCACAAGAAGCTTCCCTCAACCGAAAGCTACCATGGAGGCCTATTCCAGGATGGCTAATCGTGATTCCTTAAGCAGTGCGAGCCGAGAGTTTGCGGATATGTTGAAAGTGGTTTGACTTCCAATGGGAGACCTCAATTTGGGGGATGTGGGGATGCGGGGTGGCTTGGGAAAGAGGGCTGGGGGGTGGGAGGAGGGAGGAGGGGGATCTGTGCATAGTATGTGGAGCGAGTAGAAAATTTCTTAATAAAGAGAAATAAAAAAAAAAAAAGTGGTTTGAAGACCATCTTGCTGCACGCCCTAAACCACCCTGCCTTCTTTGCTGAGCGACTCTACTGGTCCATGAAAGGCACTGGCACAGATGACTCCACCCTGGTCTCAACTGTAGATACTCGAAGCCAGGGTGACCTGGTTCAGATAAACAGATGTTCACCCAGATGTATCAGAAGACCCTAAACACAATGGATGCCAAGTGACATGAATGGAGATTACAGAAAGCTGCTTCTGGCCATTGTCAGCCAGTGAGAGGGATTTCTTTTTTCTTTAGTGAATGGAGCTATTTAGAGCTTATTCTTCCAAGCAATGAGACCTGTATGAAGCAATGTCAAACATCACACCTAACCAGAGTAGCTTTGTACTAAGGACTGCGTCAGGGGTGATGTGCTTGGTTTGCACATTTTGTTACTGTCTTACATGTAATGTAATTTTTTCCTATATCCAATCAGTGTAAAAGCCATATCGATGATGTAGTCATTTTGCAGTATTTGTCTAGCTTCGTTCTCACTGCTTTTACTTTGGTCACGATTTCAAGTTGAATAAAAATCACAATAATCTCTCAAAAAGAAAAAAGTTTAAATATGACCCTCTCCCTTTCACCCCACCAACTTTGACTGAAGACAAGTCTGGAGTTAGAAAGCAGAATGCCATATTGTTTTATTCTGCTTATTGAGTAATCTCCCTAAGAAATGTCAAGTCTGGTTCAAAATCAGACAAAGGAGGGGGATCCACATTTCAGGAGAGAGTTAAGACGAGTCTTCTCCAGCAATCTTGTTCAGGTTATTGATAGGGAAAAGAATCAGGAAGATGAGCTGTTTCACATGTTTGAAATAAGCCACACATATCCTGGAAATCTTTCTGCTAACCCAACAGAGGCATTAGAATATCGGACACACATCTTAAGAGTTGCTTCTGTTTCTTGCTCAGTACTTCTGGCTTACCAAGTCTTGGCTAATCTTATCCTGCATCTTTACCATCCATCCCCTTGGCCTGAATGTTTATCAAAATCTCCACAAATACATACATATATCATGAAGTAAAGTGTGTGTGTGTGTGTGTGTGCGTGTGTGTGTGTGTGTGTGCGTGTGTGTGTGTGTGCGTATGTGGGTGTGTGTGTGTGTGTGTGTGTGTGTGTGTGTGTGTGCGCGTGCGTGCGTGCGTGCGTGCGTGTGTGTGTGTGTGTGTGTGTGTGCGCGCGCATGATAGGGAAGGAAGAGTTCCAAAGGAATAGAAAGCAAAAAGAGAGGGTTATGAGGATTGGAGACAAAAACCAATCTTAATCTCTCTCTCTCTCTCTCTCTCTCTCTCTCTCTCTCCACACACACACACACACACACACACACACGCGTGCACACACACACACACACACAACATAGGATACTATTATGGGGGAAGCAAGATGGGGGACTAGTGATTAAGATATATTCAAGGTACAATGACATGTGTGTGAAAACAAAAAAATTTGTACTCTAAAACACCAAAAATATAAACATAAACACAAAATACTATTTTTTAAAAGAAAAAATATCCCAAATCTCCTCCACAGATAAAGCTCTACTTGAATCTCTCCATCTTTCCTCTGTGTCAGTAAGACCACCCATCTCATAGGCTCTGCTTAAAGCCCTTCAAAGACTTCCCACAGTCTGCAAACCTTCCAAATTGCATCTCTCAACATAACCCAACCTCTACTTCCCAAACTTCAGTATGCCTTGAAATATCCTAGGCAGTTTAAAAAGTGCAAATTTCTATCCATGCCCCATCTCAAGAAATGCTCATTGTGTACCCAGGGGAAGAGGAAAACCTGTAGCATGAAACTTAACAGGTCTTATTAATAAAAACAAACCTGAAGCCAGGTATTGGGGTGAATGCCAGAAGATCAGAGAAGCAGAACAAGCCACAGCCACCTCACCTCGCAGTTCCTCAGCTGATCCTGTTTCCTCAGACTGGAAGCCTCTGAGTCCTCATCCAAATGGATCTCAGCTGAACTGCTGCTCAAAAGCCTGAAAGCTTAACCAACCTAGTTCCTGGTCCTCACGCCGTATATACCTTTCTGCTTTCTGTCATTACTTCCTGGGATTAAAGGCGTGAGTCACCATACCTGGCTATTTCCAGTGTGGCTTTGAACTCACAGAGATCCATGCCTCTGGAATGCTAGGATTAAACATGTGTGTACCACCATTTTCTGGCCTCTGTATCTAGTAGCTGTTCTGTTCTCTGACCCCAGATTAGTTTATTAGGGTGCACAATATTTTGGGGAACACAATACCACCACAAAAACCTCTCAAGATCTCCCTGTGATAGGCTGCAGGGGAGGAGAAGCAATGTTCTCCCGGAGGCCATACCACTCCCGTGGAAACTGTACTATCCAACCACTTGTGTGAACTTACGCTGCTCACACACTTTCTGTCCACTGTATCTGTTTCCATCTCCCTTCTGTCTCCAGCATCTCTGCCCCCATCTGCTTCTTGCTTCAGCTCCCCTCACTCTTGAGAGCTCAGTCTTATTCACCCTCAGCAGTTCCCTCTCTTTTGCATTTCCAGCACCCCCCACCTTAAATTTACCATGGTATACTAAAATCTGCCTACACTGGCCTGAAAGATTTGTGGCTATTCAAAGAATATTATCTGTTTAAGAAAACAGTAGCAAGATGTAATCTATTGTTTCTTTTTTGGCTCTTTCGGGGGTCCTGTCATCCAGCTCCCAAATAAATCACACAGGGAGGCTTATTCTTAATTATAAATGCCCAGTCTTAGCTTGGCTTGTTTCTTGCCAACTTTCCTTAAATTAACCCGTCTACCTTTTGCCTCTAGGCTTTTCCCTTTTCTTACTTCTGTAAATCTTACTTTTACTCTGTGGCTTGCTATGTAGCTGGATGGCTGGCCCTGGAGTCGTCGGCCTCCTCGGCGGCCTCCTCGGCCTCCTCCTCCTCCTCCTCCTCCTCCTCCTCCTCCTCCTCCTCCTCCTCCTCCTCCTCCTCCTCCTCCTCCTAGCTCTCTCCTCTCCTCCCAGATTTCTCCTTCCATATATTCTCTCTGCCTGGCAGCCCCACCTATCCTTTCTCCTGCCTTGCTATTGGCCATTCAGTTCTTTATTAGACCATCAGGTGTTTTACACAGGCAAAGTATCACAGCTTCACAGAGTTAAGCAAATGCAACATAAACAAAAGTAGCACACCTTAAAATAATATTCTACAACAGCAATCTATGGTAAATACCCAGAACTAAGTTCCAAGGAGAAAGGGGAAAAAAGTCCTACTGATGCTGAAGAGTCTACAATGCAGACTGGGTGATTACTAGAACCTCTTGGTTATAGACTCTAGGAACATTATAGATCCGGAATCAAATTATCTTAGGCTATCATAGTTCCCTTATTAGTCATTCCTTTCTCACCTCTGTGTCTGTCATAACATCTTTACAACTGTTCAGTAAACTCTTTGAAAGGTACTCTTAGCAGGCCACTAGCTTCCACCAACCCAGAAGCCACGAATGCCACCAGACAGCATCTGAAACCTGGGACAGTTTTGCCGCCACCTTCTTATCTGTAGCTTCCACTAATGTATTTGGTAAATACTTTGTGACTCAGCCCCTTTAATTAGTAGTTCATGGAACCACTTCCACAGTGGAACATGCCGTGCAAGACAATTTGAATCTGTGTTCGTGGGCTATGGACACTCATATTTGGCTCAGAATAAACGATCTCTTCTTCTCTTTGAGGTGAGATCTCTGTTTTGTAATGCAATACTATCGCTTCTGGCCAGGCCAGCCTTTATAAACCCAAGGAGTGGACATGGTTTTAAGAGAAAAATATCTCCCCCAATTTTTCAAAATGCAGAAGAAGAGAAATACCTAGCTTCTGGTGTTACATTTTCGGGGCCTCCGCCTAGATCTATCACACACGTGTTTTGCGACCTACTAATTCTCCATGTCCAACAGACATGGCTGCTGTGAGGATTAGATGAGAAGGCAAACATCAAGGTCACGCCACAGTCCAGGTACCAGGTAACCGCTCAAGACCTGTTGGCTCTTCCTATGGCCAAATGGTATCAACCAGGCTATTATCCTCAGACCAGAGACGAAGACACGCAGTAGTGCATCATGAGCTTAGGGGACATGTTTAGAGCTGTTCATAGTGCTTCATCTGGAAACAGTACCCAAAATTAATTTACCAATCAAACAGCTGACTTGGAAATCTCTGAATCCAAATATTGCTAAGAGGATCCCACTATCTCTCAAAATTCTATCTAATGGATTTCAAAAATAATTTAACTCAGTAAACTTTAAAAAAAAATTTTTTTTTTGAGAATTTCATAAGACCCAGGGGAACTCTTGAAGGGGTGTGTGTATGAAAAGTCTGGGAGCCAGAGAACCAGAGTGCCTGCAGCAGCCAATGTACTCTCTTCCAAACATGACGTGAAATTCTATTATCAAGATTATAATGATCAAGTTCACTTATTTTAAGAGACATTTTTAGTGCTGGGCATAGAGGCACACTCTTTTAATGCAGCACTTGGGAAGCAGAGGCAGGAGGATCTCTGTGAGACTGAGGCCAACCTGGTTTACAGAGTGAGTTCCAGGACAGCCAGAGCTACATGGTGAGACCCTGTCTCAACAACAACACCACCACTACACCCCAAAAACACAAGAATGAAGAGAGAGAAGGTGTGTGTGGGTGAGGTTTGTAATTCAGTTTCTTCATTTAGCTCTACCCCCTACGGAATATAACTGCAAACACAGGAGAGATGGAAGATGGTTTGATGTGAAGATACTGTGGCTAGAGAGAGCTGTCTGTGTAGAGTCCACAGCCAAGCGTCTGTGACAAGCTTGCTAAAGCTGTGTCTGTCACCTCCTCGGAGGGCCTTCCTCTACCCTACTGCTCTGTGGCACCTGCCACATACACAGCAGTACTCTACATTGGGCTGGGTATTTGCTTTTATGAACAGACTTATTTCTTATTCATCTTTGTATTTTGAGGGCTTAGTGCCATATTTGGACAGAGCTTGCACTATATAAATATTTGCTCAATGTCATTTCTGTAGCATAATAATTTCCAAGAGTGATATTTTGTTCTAGGATGTTGCCAAGAAAAAAAAAAACAGTCCAACAGCATAGATCTTGCTCATTAGGTAGGTCTGAGCACAAATCTTAGAAAGCATAATTTCACAAATCCAAATACCTGAATTATTTGTCACAAGGCAACAGATTTCTAGTCACCTAATGTGAGATTGTTCTACTTGTCTCTTTTAGAAAGAGCTGTGTCTAGTAACACATGCACAGAATTCCTCTTTTCTGCATGCCCTATAAATATCTTTGTTACTTAAAGTTGGGATCTGAGCTGTGGAATTACTGTGTAAATTTCTGTGAGTTCTTCCCCCTTATTGATTAGAAATCTGAGAAGTCAAATTCCAAATTGAGCTAGGCCTGGTGGTGAATGACTGTAATCCTAGCCAACTTGCGTGATAGAGGCAGGTGGAAAGGCCTTGTTTTTTGTTTTGTTTTTTTTTTGTTTTAAGAATGAAAGAAAAAGATGAAACCCAATACTCTGAGTGCTCTACCTAGCTGGCCCAACCAGGAACTCCAGAGCTCTGCTCACTCTTCCCACACTTGCTCAACCACTTAAGATGATCCTGGTGGGTCTGCAATGGGCTTTTCTTGCCATCCCCCACCGCCGTGCGTAGCTCAATGGTGGGCCCTTGTCTTGGGTAGTAGTTAGCAGGTGACCATGTTATCCGCTCCTGGTTCTACTGCCCCTGGCTTAGCCTACACTACCAGCACCCAGAGTGAGCTTTCTAAATGCGATCGTGTAAGTCTTCTGCTGAACATCTATTAAGAGTACTCCCCTAGCTGTAGAGTAAGTCTCAGCTCATTCCCCACATAGCTCCCGTCACATTCAGCTTTTACCACACCCCCAATTAGTGGATTGTTGTGTCATGTGTCCTACTCCATGACTTCACCATCTGGGAAATACCCACTCATCCTGTGACTCTCAGGCTAGATGTCACCTGTAGAGGCCTGCCTCCAGTCTTATACGAGAACAAAGCTCCTCCCACATGGTACCTAAGCTCACAGCAATACATCAATTATTCCATAGGTAATATTTTTTAAATTTACCCCAACAAAAGTCTCTTAGGAAAAATCTCAGTATTAATTGTACATTTACTTGAAAACTGATAGGTTCTAAGAATGATTAAAATTCATGTTTCACCAAGAATCAAGTCTTAGAAAATGGACTGGCTAATATGTGTCTTGTGCTGGTTAGGTTTTTGTCAACAGCAAAACTAGGGTAACCTGAGAAAAGGGAACCTCAATTGAAGAGCTTCAAACTGGCCCATGTACATGTTTGTGGGCATTTTCTTGATTCATGATTGATGTAGGAGGGCCCAGGCCTCTGGGCAGGTGCTCCTGGGTTGTATAAAAACAAGGCTGAGCAAGACATGGGGATGGAGACAGTAAACACTCCTCCATGGTCTTCTGCTTCAGTTCCTGCCTCTAGGCTCCTGCCCTGACTTCACTCAAGTAAAGGACTAGGGACCTGGGATTTGTAAGATGAAATAAACCCTTTCCTCCCCAAGTTGGCTTTCGTCAGTCTTTGACTAGCTCCCATTTCGTGGCATGCTTTCATTCTCACCCGAGCCCTGAACTGCTGGCTTCAGTGGTATATCTCTTCCATGTATTCTGACTACATAACTCCTCACATATATCTCAAGCCCCTAATACATGAAAACAAAAGTATGAAATCTTGAAATTACAAAATCGAATTAAGAAATATTTCATACCAATGCAGAAAAACATATTAAAAAAAAAGACTTCCAACAAGTGAAACCAAATTTGATCCTTTGATACCATTAAATTTGTAAAAATTTTAACCTTTAGTCAGCAAAAATTAGCAGAAATCAAATAAAAATTGTTTATTATTCTCTGGTATTATTTAAAAAGTGCTAGAAAGTGACTGGATATATAATATGTATGTTTATATACACATAATATATATTTCAGTTGCCTTTAATAGGTATCTCCTGGCCCACACAGAACTCCTAAGGAGATTGTCTTCAAAAGAGTACAACACTTTGAAGCTAATCTTGACTCCTTACTTATTAATTAAATTTCTCAGAAAGCAGCTTAGTTTGAATTTAGTATATTATACAACAAATATGAAACACCAACTAAAACAGAAGGTCAAAATTCTGAAAAGCTGATTTGATTTTATTCTCAGGAGGCCGTTGTACTAAAGCTGAATGACTTACATAAATACCTTTGGCATTTGCTGGATCCTGTTCCTAAACACAATGTTCATATTTCATCTATAATAAGAAAAGCATCTCAAAGATTTGCAAGGCACTAGTCTTGCAAGCGTCCAGTTTGGTGTCTTGAGTAAAGGGAGATTGGCAGAGTCAGCTTAATCCATAATGGAAAGTTGTGAGTGGGGAGCTTGGGCTACTGGCAGCTGCTGTTGGGAGGAGTCCACAGCTGTACTCACTTGCACATGGGATTCTGCCACTTGCCCAAAGACAGAGCATCTCTGCCTCAGAGCTGAGGTCAGAGTATATATAGGACAGGGCTGTGAATGCCATCCCAATTCTGAGGGGCTTCCCAGAGAACATAATAGTCCTATGGCTTTCACTATAAATACAGCTATACTTAAAAGATATTGTGGTGCACACGCCTTTAATCCCAGCACTCGGGAGGCAGAGGCAGGTGGATCTCTGTGAGTTCGAGGCCAGCCTGGTCTACAGCGCGAGATCCAGGAAAGGCGCAAAGCTACACAGAGAAACCCTGTCTCGAAAAAAACCAAAAAAAAAAAAAAAAAAAAAAGATATGTTGCTTCACTTTTTCATATTTAGAGTATCAGGAACATGTTCTATTTCACACTGAAATGGAATTTGCTGAAATTTGTACAAAGTGAACTTCAACTACTACAGTTGAAAGTTCTGACCTCAAGCTAGCGAATGACTGCAGACTTTCAGCTTTTTTTTCCCTCCTGTTTTCAAAGCCAGTTCTCACCACACAAATCTCTGCAGGATTAAATATTGCCTCAAATCCCATCCATACCACAGAAAACATCTTCTCCTTGCCTTCCTTCTTTAGTCAGATTGAGAGCCATGCCTGTATGACTTGGGCTTTCAAAAGAATGTTGGTGATAATCTGAAAGTCTGGCTAACAGTGCAGCATTGACTGCAACCTAACAATAATTTTCACTAAATTTGTATTTGGTTACATCCACTTCATCAAAACACATGCCTACCTCACGGTCTGAATTTCCTAATGAGTCCAGATTTGGGAGGTTGAGAAAGAGGTTTTGAAAGAAGGGTCCTTGGAAGCAAGCCAGCCTAATGAAGGTTTAAGAAGGCTCTCCTAACAATGTGTTCCTGAGTTGTGTGCGATGGCCTGTTAAATAGTAGGTGAGTGATGGAACATCAGGGCTGAGGGACAGAACTGTCACAGTGGTTTCTCTGTGTCCCTGAGTTAGGCCTCCCAGTTCTCTAGCAACCAAGCCTCACTGCTGGCTTGGGGGCAGGACAGAACTGTCCCTGGGAGGTCATCTTTCCTGCTCCAGCTGTTCTCTGCATGCCCACAGAGGATCCTAGGAACAGCTCCAGGGCCCTGATATGGAGAAGTCATGTCTGTCATTAAATACTTCATAGACAACTAAGTGGAAAGAAGTTTGTGCAGGCTCCCTGTTTGCTCCCACAGGAAGGGGCATTCTCTGTAGAGGAGAAATATATCTTTTTAAATTGCTTATTTTCCTTGCCTCTTAAAAATATAATTGCCTATGTGTGCTGACTCCATACAGATGAGAGGCCAGAAATGGGGTCCTATGTGTGTGACGCTGAGGATCAAACCCATAACCTCATGCATGTTATACAAGTACTCTACACTGAGCCACATCCTCAGCCTCATGGAGCAGGGTGGCACTCATAACCGTGCACACAAAAGGGTACAGCTTGGTGGAGAGCGCACAGTATGATGATGTGAAGAACACCAGCAGCCAGGCAAGGATAATAACCCATGCTCTGTTCAGTAGGACATGTCTGTGTGTTATTTGTTGAGTAGGCTCCTCAGTAAATTAGTCTCTAAGGCATTAGAAAGACTTCATTAAAGGTGGCACACGCCTTTAATCCCAGCATTCAGGAGGCAGAGCCAGGCAGATCTCTGTGAGTTCAAGGCCAGCCTGGTCTACAGAGCGAGATCCAGGACAGGCGCCAAAAAAGAGTTCATCTTCATGCAAAAACTACTGTGCTGAACCAGGGCTACGAGTTGGACCATCCCAACATCCACCCCATTTATGAGCTGTTGGAGCATGCGAAGGGGACAAATGTACAGATCCAAAACAGCAGGATCTCCATGACGCAAGACAATGACAGATATCTGGGAGGAGCCCCAGGAGAGCCCATTATGGGTGGTGTGGCAGAGACTAGAGGCCTTGAGCCAGACCAAAGACTCGTGGCAGTGAACACTTGTAAGTAAAGATGTCCGAACTAAAGGGTAAACTATGTCTCAACAGGCCACACTACAGCTTCCACAAGATTCTTTTCTTTCTTTCTTTTTTGTTTCTTTGTTTTGTTTTAGGGGGAGGTTGCAAGGGCAGAGGGCAGATGCGAGGGGACAGGGAGATAAGCAGGATTGGAATGCATGATGTGAAATCCACAAAGAATAAATAAAAGTTAAAACAAAGCAAAACAAAATCCAAAAAAACTACTGTGCTCACACCTAAGAACTGACTAGATCCCCCCAGTGCCCTTAATCCTATCATTTAGCAGGCAGGATCTCTGTGTGTTCAAGGCCACACTAGGGAACAGAGCCAAGTGTGGTGACATATGCCTTTAATCCCAGTACCAACAAAATAACAGCAACAACAAAAACTCATAGAAAAAGTAACATGAAATTGCTCTTAAAATTACTTAAAAATATGACATGAGATTGTGTAGCCTGTCATGCCAAGATTCTGCAGACTGAGGATTACTAGTTTAAGTCCTGTGTGGGCAAGACAGCAGCAGGGCTGTCTCAATAACACTAAGTAAACAAAAGCCACTAAGACAGAAAAAAACAATAAGCAGAATACAAACTTTTCATTTTGAGCCTCAAGAGAAAGAATATTCTTCTTCTAATAGAATTTGAGAATTTCAATGACTTGACTTTCCACAACTTGGCATAGAATGAGGAATCCTCTCATCTCAATCTCCTCCCTCAGCTAAAATCAGTAGTAATCAGTTTATTTTGGATCCATAACATGCATTGACTCACAGGTGACTTTGGATTTTAATTACCCACAAATGAAGTGTGAATTAAATGAAGTATTTTTATAAAGGAGTGACCTATCTATCCTAGCCAACTTCCTATGTTAGACTCAGCTATGATTCAGTTTAAGAAAACGGCCCTGAGAAAGAGGTAGAACAAGAGAAACTTTCAGAAAAAATAAAATAAAATAAAGACAGTTGAATATTCAGGAACCTTTGACTCTTAGGAGACAATAGGCTCTCTTGCTCTGGCTCACTCATACTTCGTTGCTGTCAAATGCACAGAATGAATCAAGGTTATTATAATAATTATGGATTGAATTCCTGGAGGTTCCTAATCTGTAGAGGAATTACTGTTTATTATTGGACCCGCTCAACTCCCACTGAGAATGGAGACACCTTGTCAACTTACAGCTCTGTCCCCTAGCTGTACCCCTAGCCCTGTTGGTTTCATGAAGAAAAGGGGTACCTGTGATACTCACTTCTGCATTTTCTATACTTCCTTGACTATCAAATTATGCCACAACAAATTATTAGCCCTACATTTTCTTCCTTCAAACTATGGTTCATAAATGCACTGCAAAACCATCGAAGCCCTGGCAGTATTCAAACCTCGAGTGATGAGAATTTAATTCACTATCCATTGACTATCACCCAATCGAAGTTCTTGTTGAGAACACAAAAGGGAACAGAGCTACCAGTAGGGTCAGCTCCTCCCAAACCAGTAGGGTCAGCTCCTCCCAATCCAGCTGGGAAGAGAGAGTCAACATGTGCCTGCCATGAAATGGCAACTAGATTAACTTAATCTATACTGAGGAGGGTGGAAGTGGAGTGGACTATTGGTCTTATGTACCTTCCTTGTGGATGTATACTGACATCTGAATGAGGACTGTAGAGCAGGCCATGGGGAGCCAGGGCACAGCCAGGGTAGAAAGGCTTTCCCACCGAAAGAAAGATACATTCTGGAAGGTGTGGTGATAGTATTTTATTATTTGTGCTTTAATAAATAAAGTTTGCCTGGAGATCAGAGGAAATAGCAGGCCATTTTAAGTAAACAAAGAAGTCAGGCAGTGGTAGCACATGCCCTTAATCCTATCACTTAGCAGGCAAGTTCTCTGTGTGTTCAGGGTCACACTAGGGAACAGAGCCAAGCGTGGTGACACACGCCTTTAATCCCAGTACCAAACCATAGAGACCTGGAGGTCTGTACAGACAGACAGAAAGTGACAGAGCTGTGTAGGAAGAGGAAGTGAGGTAGCTGTGCTAAGAGAGCCAATGAGAGGGCAGAACAGCAAGGCAATAAAGGCGTGGGTAGACAGGAAGTAACTCACATTTGGAAGCTACAGAGTTGGTGAGGTAAGGTTGGCTGTGGCTTTCCCTATTTCCCTGATCTAAGGCTTTCACCCTTATATTTGGCTCCCTGTTTTTTTATTAAATAAGACCATTTAGAAAATCGTCTACAGGCAGGGAGGGGGTATGAAACTGTAAAAGTATGGGAAGCAGTCTTTGAAAAGCCTACAGAAAAGTATGAGGTGTTTCCATATTTAATTCTATAACTAGTGAGTGTGGAATTGACCTCAGAGCTCTGAAGACAGACACAGCAGGTAGATCTGTGCATCAGGTTGCCTGAACCCGAGGCCCTCCACACACTCTCTGCTTCTGCACTTTTCATATCCATTCCTAAGACGACAGTCATAATCTGGAGCTAGCAGGGAGATAAGTGTTCTTCCGACATTACCTGTCCAGATACTGCTCTTGTCACTAAAAGTGCTGCTCACAATCTGGGTGAGTTTGATGGTGGCAGCACAAGTCCCTCACAACTACTTGTTCTGTTCCATGGTGACTGACACGTCAAGACTGAAGCCTGTATAGCCATACACCAGTGAGTCCCACTATCTTTAGTGAAAGGTAGCAGGACAGATGTGCAGAATGAATAATTCCTGTGAACCCTCTAGTCTACCACCATCTTGCCTCTTCTTGAGGTGATTATAGGATAACCCTAGCATAAGCACCATTTAGTGCCTCCGTGGTTTTAGGCCAGCTCTGTTGCCCCTCCCACACTCTCACAGTGCATCATCCCACTTCTGTGATGACTGTTTCCTGAGGTCCAGCTTAACAAAAACTCTGCTTTTGACTGCACTCTGCCTTGAATATCTACAAGTTTCTAAAGGAGTATGGCTCTATAAGGATCACTTCTCACTTGCTCTTTCAACCAAATGCTTTCTCTTCCTTACAATATTTTTGCCAAGTAGTAGGAGCCTCCTTGAACATCTTATCTAAGGAATTATTGGAGTCACAATGGAGTAAATGGTGACTGAATGAGAAACAGCATTTAAAGGACAAAGGTGACTGAAGGAACTGCTGGAGAACAAGGTAAGATAATGGTCATTGAGTGTTGGTGGCAGGTCAATCAGATGGTCAATAGGAAATCTTGGACAGAGCCTCATTTCTACCTCTGAATATGAAGGGAGTGTATCATATCATATCTCACAGCCATTCAAGTTCTGGAGCTGTGCCCTTTAGTCTTCTTTACCAAAACTGATTTCTGTTAAGCAAGCACAATGTTATAAGGGATCCATTCTCAGGTACAATGCTCTAAATACTGCAGTGAGTCAAAAGTGAGCCCAGCTGGTCAGGTCCCATCAACGGGTAAACACAGGTCAAGGAAAGGTAGGGGGCCTGGGTTTGGGTGCTGGCATATTCTCCCTGGTTTGAAAGTCTTCCAGAACGTATGCCATCTACATAGCAGGGAGGCTGAGGTCAGCCATTGGCATGGAAGCTTAGGGATGGCTAGGCATACTTCCTTCTTGAAATAATCACAGCTGCTCTCCTAAGATTTCTTAAGCAACAAAACTGAGACCCAAGTTAGTCACTGATGATGAATTTTACCCCAGTCAAGACAAGGAGGGAAGAAAAAAAATGTCACTTTTTATAATCAGAGCAGAAACCCAAGGAAAAGTTCTCTGGGTCAACAAATGATCAGAATCCCTTATCGTTTTATTGCATTTATCTATGTGTGCACATGCAGGCATGTGTCTGATGATCAGAAGAGAGCCTGCAAAAGTCGGTTCTTTCCTTTCCCTGTGTAGGTCTGGGGGATCATACTCAGGTCATCTGGCTTAGTGGTCAGTTCCTTTACCCACTGAGCATTCTCCCAGGCTCTCATTTTGACTTTTTAAAGGACTAATCTGCTAGTAAGCCATCTACACATTGTATATCCACCCTGTGATGTTTAATATCTACTCACAGCATGAACTCTAAACTCAACTGTTTTATGGGAAATGTCAGTCCATCAGCTCCTTTCTGGAAAACTCAAGTCAAAACTATATTAAAATATCCATTGCATCAGGGGCACTGGGAAATAAAAGAAGGTACAAAAGTTTAGTTGAGTGTTTTTTGTTTTATTTTTTTTTGTCTGTTATGTCATCTGAATACTGCCTTCATGTTGTGGAAAAACAAAAACACCTCACACAACTCCAGCCCTCTTGAAAACAAATGAAACGCACAGTCCAATACTGTGAACTACAGGCATGGTGCTGCACGGATCTCTCAGACTTACACATTTCATACTTCCTCGACTGCAAACCCATAGGCAGTGACTACTCTGGCCACCTACTCCCCGAGAGCTGCCATTTTGCTCTCTGCTTTTTAGTTTGGCCATTTTAGATGACCCATTTAAGAAGGACCAAATAGTATCTGTCCTTCTGTCATTAGTTATTTCACTTAGCATAACGCATTGAGTATTTTTTAGTTGCTTAATGAAACCTCAGCTGCTGAAAGCCTAAGGTCTGAAGATGTCTGGACTATTAACTATGATTAACTACAATATATTCACATATGACACAATGTCCCCAAACCACATGCTACTCTGTCCAAAGAATGTAGCTCTGATTTGGGAAAACGTTTGATGGTGCTAGTATAACCAGAGATCGTCTCCGAGCCACAAGTATGCCCTTCAGTTAGGTGGTTTCCTCTCATTTAAACAAGTAGTTAGAATGCATCACTTGCAAGAGTGTCCTGCACGGGTTTATCTCCCCACTAATTCTGAACTTGCCTGTAGTGTGTCACTGACTTGTAAGAAGAGCATGGAATGGAAGATTCCAGGAGTGCATTTAAAGTTAGAGACTGGGGCCGAGCAAGCAAAGGACGCAGCGTCAGCTCTCAAAGGGAGCTGAGGGCCAGGAAAGTCAGCGAGGCTGCATGAGCCAAGTACCCTGAAATGCATGCAGACCTGGCACTTAGCAAAGAAAACTGTTATACCAGGGGGTGCTTGGGAAAGAGGGCAGGGGAAATCCTGCATGGCAGTCTGGGTTGAGGAAAACGGTGAGGGCTAAAACACAAAAGTGACCCTTTCCACTTTCCAATTACTGCTTCGCATACAACAGTACTAAAACAGGAGCACTCAACAAAACAAAATGAACCTGGAATTCTTGAAGTGTCAAAATGGACAGCGATGAAGTTACCACCTTTTGTGTATTAAAAGTTCAAACACTGGGGCTGGAGAAATGGCTCAGTGGTTGAGAGCGAGTGTTACTCTTGTAGAGGACCAGGGTTTGGTTCCCAGCACCCACCCTATCACTCCAGCTCCAGGGAACCAGACATGACCTTGAGGGGACCCAGCATGTGCTAATATGACCTCACGCAGGTACCTACACATAAATAATAAATCTTTAAAAAACAATGTTCAAGTACTGTAAATTTCCTACGGACCAACCTAAAGTGTGGGTTTCTCACTGATTCAGTACGAAGAATAAAAACCCAAAGGCGTGCTAGTATTTTGTGGTTTCAGAGGAAGGTTTACTCAGGCAGATGAGTATTACTGAAGCAGACACAGGATTTAAATATTCTATGCCAAATTTATGTCTGAAGTCACACATAACTATGGCCAGTCCTTAACCCCTAAAACTAAAACCTCCAAGCAAAACCAGCCCTGTCTAACAGATGGTGCCTATCCTTAATAAAACTCTATCCCTAACAAGTGTCTCCATCCCTTGTGCTGAACCACGGAGCTTGGTTTCCAGAGTAAAACCTCAAAACTCCCCCATGCCCATATGCATCCCTTTGTCAATCTCTCACGGACCCATTTTCTCCTGCTTATGCCAGCCTTCCTCTCGACTGCTCCACTTTCTTCCAACCCTGGCACGGTAAGAATCCCATCTGTCCACCTCAAGTTCCCTCCACCCCCTTCCTTTTAATACCCCAGTGATCTAATCTCTCCGGCACAGACTGGGCGATCCTTCCCAGCCTTGGTACCCTGGTCTGTTCCTGTGGAGGATCTCTAGCTTTTTCAACATGCATGCTAGATTTCTTCCTATCACTGTCTGCCTTTGCTTCGCCTAGACCTCTGCGTCTTTCCCAAAGCTGATTTCACCTAGAAAGCCTCAATGGACAGAATTTAAACTTCATAAACTAGAATAATATAACTTACTGGGAAGTTGTAAATATCTTCAACTTAATATTGTAATGGTTTATAATTTATATTGTAGGTTTCTACACAAAGGGATATTTTCTGTTTAACACACAAAGTGGTGACAGTATTTCAGAGGCACTTTTAAAAATATTAACTTTCTGGACTTAGAAGGATGTCTGAATGAACTCCATCAGGTTGTTAAATACTAGGGGCATAATTTAGAAGAAAAACGTTGTCCCATGTGCCTTCTAAAGGTTTTGAAAATGGTTTCTCACTTGCATTTTATTGGAGTCAATCATTTTTAGTCTTTTTTTTTTTCTCTAAGTGTACTGGGAACCTATTTGGCGATACCATCAGCAGACAGAGAGAAAACTGCAGTGTTCTGAAGAACCTCCATCACTACCTTAAGCCAAACCACCCACCCTGTATTTACATACCTTGAGTTTGCTATTTCCACCTTGGTTCTGGCCATGGCGGCGGCCCTTTGTGCGCCTTCAATCGCTCTATCCACCTTCTCCCTAGTTTTTGTATTTCTTATTGGTATAAGCTGCTTCCTTATTCCACGGACTAGGATATTATTTTTGTATTTTCCCTCTTCCTTGGAGCCATCGGGAAACACGGTGCAGCCGTACCCATGCCTCTTGTTATTGGCCCACTCGCCTTCGTACTTCATGCCATTGGAGCGCTCGCTGACGCCGAAGCCATTGCGCTTATCATTCTTCCACTCGCCCATGTAGGTTTCCGTGGTGGTGGCATCCACATGATCTTCCACAGGGCAAAAATCACAGTCGACGTCACCGAAGCTGATGGTGGAGTTGGCATCACTGGAACTGATTCTGCTCATGGCTGCATCGCTGCGGACCGAGCTGCGCTTGCTGGAGATGGAAGACTTGGACTCAGACTTGCGGAGTTTCATGCTGCCAAGGAGGGAGCCCCGTCGAAAGAGGCCGCCCTTCTTCTTGCCCAGCTCCGTGTCCGCGTGGAAGTTGAGCACGAAGCCGCCTCTGGTGCCAGCTGGGTTGTCTGCAGCAGCGGCGGCAGCATCGTGCAGAACGCTACCATTGCTCTGCTCACTGCGCAGGGAGGCCAGCGAGGTGCGTAGCGGGGAGCGGATCACCGTGGCCATGCCGTATGGCACGCTCTGGCGCACGCCGTAGCCATGCCGCATGCCTCCAGCCCACTGGCCCTGGTAGGTACCTTCGAGAGAGCAGATCGGCAGAGTGTATGAGTTTTGGGGGAGGGCATCTGGCCACCGAGAGAACATACCCCGGGCAGGAAGGGCCAGGGTCAAATTCAACACACTTCTTGGGGCAACCCTGGTAACACTTTTCATCCACCTGTGAATGTCTACCTGGTGGCTTTGATGTATAAACTTTTCTGATAGTCAGACTTCTGTTTTTCATTTAAAAATTTTATGAGTGGTAGGCATGCAAAGAAACCACTGTTTGGTGTGCGCATTTCTCTGGAAATTGAACCTAAGACCTTATACATACTAGGCTAATTCTCCATCAGAGAGCTACACACTCAGAGCCATGAACCATATTGCTCCTAATACAAAAAAAGTGATCATTGGGAATCACCTTTCCCTCCTGAAAGCATCAAAGATCTTAGTGAGGCAGTGTCACAGCAGAAAAAAAAAATGTATTCTAGTCATGGTTTCAAATGCAGTTTCACTAATCTAGCTGAAAAATGGCCTGGAGATCTATGCCCACTCTAAAGCACCAAGATTTAACGTTAGTAACCGTGATCGGAATACTTGGGGCATGGGTTGTCTAACAAGCTGTCTTGGTTTTTCTACTACGTGAAACATCCTACGCTCAGGGAAGGGCAAGCTGTTGAGTCCTGAGTATTGATAGGCGTGTGGGTGGGGTGGGGGGTGTATGTGCACAGTAGCATATTACTTGCTAAATCTGTTTTCTCCTGGCCATTCTCTGTATGGATCTCCCTAGTCTCTGCCAAAGCATTGACAGTCTCACCACATACTGCAAATACCTAAGGGCAAGAACTGATTCTCAAAGGAAGGCAAATGTTTCAAACTCATTCATGGCTAATGTGTCTTGTGGTCTCTGGCTGTCTGGAGACTATGTTTACAGAGCTTGAAAGAACTGATGGGATGAAAGAAACTTTTAAAGAATCTTTGAGGAATACTTGACAGTGTCCATTAAAATTTTATTGATCCAGACCACTTTTTCAATGAGTATTATACTTTAAAAAGTGTAATAAGAATATAAATACATATAGCATAATAGGAATATAAATATATAAATATAAAAAGGAATATGCTGTAAAAATATTTTCAGTGAGTTTTTCTATTTAATAACCAAAGATAAGATTATTAAAAAATAACCTGGTAGGGGTTTTTAAATACTCTTTGGAGGAAATGAAGGCTAAATTAAGGAGCTTAGAATTTTCAAAGTCAAGGCCATTTCCTTTAATTAAAGGCAAATTTTGCATCCTTAGTATGACCCCAGAACAGCTATCTGGAAGAAATTTTAAATGTAATTACTTTGGTGTTATTCATAATTCCCAATGTCACAGAAAATAAATCATGATTATAGACTGTGTTGATCTTGTTCTGTTTCTGATTATACTTTGTATTTTACATAACCTTGCAGGTTTCCAGTGATTGGGATACATTTATTTTTTTAATACAACAAGTGATAATTCCATTGGGGTACTGTTATTTCTTAAGATGTGTCTTAGTATGTAGTTCAGGTTGGCCTAGAACTCTCAATTCTCCTGCCTTAGCCTCCTAAATGCAGGGATTACAAGCACAGGGCATGTCACCACGCTTGTCTGAGCTGGTGGTTTTGTATCACTGTGTAAATAGGAACTGTTCCCAAGTCAAAGGTTCGGATCGATTTCAAGACCATCTTTTCTTTCTTCTCATGCTGACATATTTACATTATGTAAACCTTCAACAGCAGGGCAACAATGAGATACTCAGGGGTCTGGTACTAAGACTGCTGTAGTTTAAGTAGACGTGAAGCCTGAACTTCATACCTATGAACTTCTGAAGGGAGTGGGGGCACAGCTCTCAAAACAGGATAAGACTGTTACATACAATCACTTCAGAAGCGGGGTATGGGAATACACGCTGGCAGTGCTAGCACTTGGAAGGCTGAGGCAGGAGGTTCATGTGTTCCAGGCCAGTCTGGGCTACACAGCTGGACCCTGTCTAAAAAAGGTTGGTGGGTTTTTTTCCCCCCATGATAACGAGCTTCCTACTGAATAACAGCTATCTCCAAACACTGCTGCCCCCATAGGAAAAGACAGTGAATTATTAGAAACTTCCAACTTTGACTTTTCCTAGATAAAATCTAAACAGTAGGATGAAAGTTACACAGCTTTATACACACATTAAAACAAACTACCGTATTTAACATTTTGCTCTGTTAAAATGCCAATATTCCTATCATCCTAACTTTTCTACAGAATAAGTCTGCTAAAATAATTTGTAAAGATGCTATTTGGTGTAAGTATTTATGTTTTTAAAACACAATCATCCCATCTTTGTAGATCCTCAACACTGATGGAAAACGAATGGCCACTTCCCTCCAAATGACAGCTCCAACATAAACCAGTATTTAGACTTTCCAAGGGTCTGCTTCAAAATTCAGGCTGTTTAAAGAACAGCAATAATGAGAAAGTGTAAATAGCTTTGGAACTATCAAATAGGGCAGGGGCCGGGAACAAAGGTATCAGTTACCTTCCGTTCTGTGTAGCTGTAATATCACAGTATGGGGGAGAATTCCTCCAGGACATCCATAGCACTGCTAGAAACTAAGTAGCTGATCTGAAGTTTTAAGAGGTTTGATTTAGTCAGTGAACCTAGAAAGCAGAACCTATTTCTTTATAAAGCAGGTGGTCTCTAAGTTCTTTTGTTCAAAAGGAGTTGTGATTTCCTAATCTCCATCCCTAAATTCCAGTGCATATTTAACATGAAAACAAATGATATTTTTCAGGTTTTGTTTTAAGTTGTGTTCATTTGGGAGCTGATTTTGAAAGATCTGTCCATCTTAACTGCACAATATTGTAATAAATGGCATCCAGATCGGAATGAATTTTAGTCAAACTTGGGCTGCTGTGTGCCAAACTTCAGTATATGCTTCGAAAGGCTATATGCAACAATAATTCTGTTAAAAAAAAAAGGAAAATAAAAACACATGGGTGAGGTTGAAGATGTAGTTCTGTTGGTACGGTGTTTGTCGGGCATGATTGAAGCCTGGATTCCATCCCCACCTGGTCCTGGAGAGGTAGAGGAAGAATGCTTATAGTTCAAGGTCATCCCCAGCATGAAGCTAGACCGGGCTACAAGTGACCCCACCTCAAATGCATAGATAGAGTCTTTCTAGATATCTCCCATAGCTCTATAGCAGGTTAGAAAAAGTATAGCATATCAGAATTTTCACAAAAGAATCTGAGAATCTAGACTTGGATTTCATGAATATGACGCATTTAGTTCTTAATATTTAGGGAGTTTTTATTTCAGCAACACAGAAATCTCTAGTGAAATAAAGTGATACTTCTCACATAGAATTATGACTTCCTTCTCTGTCACCAGAAATACATGGGAAGGGAGGCAGAATTAAGTTAACTCTTGAGAATACAGAAGCTGATACTCCCAGATGGGCTAAAACCTCTGTATGAATTAAATTGTAGCAATATAGCTCAGTTTAGGCCATTTATTAAAATTATGGACTTTCTAATAAAATGTAGTGACATGAGAAAAAACAGGGAATTGACTAGGGCAGAGTAGGCATTTAAAAGTGATCTGCATGTTTAAAATTTTTTTTCTGATTATAGCACACCAGTTTTTGTTGTTGTTTGGTTTGGTAGAAAAAGAAACCCAGTGCTATCATGATGCCAAATTTTGTCTTTTTACACTTTCAAAGTTGGTCTAAACAGAAGGCAGATTATTAATAGTCATTGGAGGTGCATTTGGCCTTTTATAAACAACACAGGCACACAGACCGCTTTTACTGTGCTCTGTACGTTCTGATTACTAGGCATAACGAATACCCTGAATCACCAGGTTTCATGTAATGAGTTTTAACTTTTAAAAAGAAGCCTACATTGTAATTAATAATCTTTAAAATGAGGGCTATACAGGTTCACATTAAAAAAACAACAAATTTTCCATTGTTGAGCACAGTATTTTGTTGTATCAGAGCTGGGGCTTACAATAAAATCCAGTTACAGACAAACATTCATAAGCCTGTCAACCGAGGTGTTTTCTGCTGGTTCTGAACCTTTAAGGCTCCCTGTTAACTACCATGGCACTCAGGGCTCGGCCTATAGAAAAGAATTAAGGTCCTCCCCCCTTTAATCCATGAGAACCATAGCCTTTATTTCTACTTTAGGGTGAAACGATGTCTTTTTTTAAAAAACAAATCCTACCATTCTGCTGTTTTGCATTTGAAACACGGCCCAAGTGTTCTGAGCAAGTGAAGTGTACAAATTGTATAAGCTTTTATGTAAGCAATCACATAACGGGATTTCAGTGGGCTGGAGAAACTTTTAATTGGATCCCTTTAATATCCTCTAACTCTGAAGCGGCTTAATTCCAAAAGGTGACATAGCCTCCTACAATCCTTTTCAATTAAATATGATTATGTTTATTATCAGAAAATGTACTTTGCCAAAGCATAAGCCATTCGTCTCCCTCGGCTTTGTTTTCAAAGAAAGTAATCAAGTTTTGACACCTGATTCACTAATGTACGCTCTTCCTGGAGAGAAAAATGAATCCTGTCCTATAATGTATACGGATTATATGGCAAACACTGTTAAGTCGCATCCAGGTACGTTTAGGCCACGCCCTTTAATGTATATCAGGGATATAGCATTCTCTACATTCTTTTTAACTTTTTCCTTTCTTAATGGCAACTCCATCGCTTTTTCCTAAAGTATTTTCCCAGCGATTTGCCCAAAGGTCTCCAGGACAGCAAAGATTACAGTTCTGCTGATTCAAAGTACTTTAAGGAGCCAAGTGAAACTTAAGGAGAAAATTAGGAATTTCACCTGCCGATTCGGGTGGTCTCTCCGGTGCCCATAACTAGGACGCTTCAAAATACACCCTCAATAAGGTCCAACTCCCCAATATCCTACTTAAGGGGTTCTGGCTTCTATCTTTAGGCTAACAAGAGGACCAGAAGCGAAATACGAGACTCCACGTGAAACCAAACCGCGGGGCGGTCAGCACCGACCGGCAGCCGCGCAGCCCAAGGCGTCCGTCTAACTCCACCGGAGTGGCGATTTCAAACCCGGCCCGGAGAGGGAGGGATCAGGAACGTAATGTGACGGGCTCAAGTGACAGCGTCCTCTCTCCCGCCCAACCCTCCCGGTGGCAGCGCGGCGCTGGCCCCCGCCAGGTACAAGCACGCCTAACTCTCCGGGCGCGGACACCCCGCTCGCCCGGGGAACCGGGTCGGAGCAGACCCTCCAGCCCCAGTCGGGGACCCACGCACTCTTCCCGGGGGGTGGGGACGGGAGGGGTGGGAACCTCCCCAGGTGTTTTGGCGGGTTTCCGGACACATGCGCCTCGCGTCCTCCCCACGTCCCCGCAGCCCGGGAGAGTCCACCGCGCCAGCCCGCGGGACCGCCCGCGACGTCGCTCACCTCCGTCCCCGTAGGTCTCCACGCCGTACCCGTCCTGCAGCCCGTTACTCCAGGTACCCTCGTAGCGGGCGGGGGTGCACAGGCTCTGCCGGACCCCGTAGCGCCCCTTGAAACCATGTGACCACTCCCCCCGGTACATCCACTTGCCCTTCGTCTCCACCCCCAGCCCGTGCCGCTTGCCCTGCGCCCAGTAGCCCTGGTAGGTGTTGCCGCTGGGCCAGGTGTAGCCTCCGACCACCTCGAAGCCGTGCGACCAGGAGCCAGAGTACTCGCCCTGGCCCTTGGGCCCCGTGCAGATGCCATGCCCGTGCGCCTTGCCCTCCTCCCAGCCGCCGCAGTAGGTGCCGCCATCGTCGAAGTCGAACCTTCCGCCCGTCATTCGGGGGGCAGCCCCGGCGCGCTCCCCGCGGGGGCACGGACGCGGGCAGAGCTGGGCACGGCAGGGTGTAGCCTAGGGGTGGGGGCCCGGCGGCGGGCGAGCTCACGACTGCGCCCCGGGCAGCTCGCACCGCCGATCGGCTCCAGTCCGACGCCGCCCCCGTCCTCCCCTCCTCTTTCGCCGCCGCCGCCGCCGCCACCGCCGCCTCTCGCCTCCTCCTCCTCCTCCTCCGCCGCCCCGGCCAGCGCCGCGCGCGAGAGGACAGCCCAGGCTCCCGAGCGGACCTTCAGCTGCTCCCGCCCGCCCACGTGAGCCGGGCGCCGCCCCGCGCCCGCCCCTCGTCCCCTCCCTGGGCGCCGAGGCCCGGCCCCACGGCGCGCCCGCCCGCCGGGGCCCTGCCCCCAGCCCCTCCGGAGCCGCGCTTCCCCGCCGGCGGGCGGGCGCGCGAGCTCTGGGCGCACGTGTGTCCGCGCGGTGGGACGTGGGTGGGAGGGCGAGTGTACCCTGGGACCGTGCGACCGTCAAGTCAAGCCTGTGCGGATGAAAGCGCGCGGCTGCCGGTGTTGCGGGGCAAGCTGTCGGCTGGCTGCGGGAACCTCCCGTGTTTGGGGCTTTTCAATTGTGTGAAATCTCTGTAAGTGAGGCCACGTGTATGATGAGGGGAAAACTCGTATGTGTGTGTGTGTCTGCATGGGGTTTGTAGTTGCATTTTTTTTTCTTCTCTCCAGCATTCCAACTTGGGCACTGTTGGATTTGCCATGCGCAGCTGTCATCATGAATTAATATGCTCCAAATATATGTCTGCATGTGATAAATCTGTGGCAGCCTAGATATAATTGTGCAGAATGTTCTTTTACACCTACCCATCCCAGGGCACATGTGTTTGCATTTCTTTAATGAAGATTCCGAGACTGAGCAATGCAGTTTGAAAAAAGCATGGTGTAAGTTGGTTAGCTTTTATTTGTAACGATGATAGATTTTATATCTGGCATTGCAGGAGCATAGGGCGTTTCATTGTCTTTTACATTCCAGCCCGTTCCCTCAGCTGTTCTCAACTTCAGAAAGTCTTCAGCCTGGAGCTGTGTACCCAAACAGGCTCAGTCTGTGTGTATTGTTGGAGTGCCTGAAATGTACCCATGGGACCTCTCCACTGGTGCCCACGGTTTAAGAAAGTAAACAGAAGTTTTCAAAGAGGAATATGGTAAGTCAAACACCCCTCTAAAGGTACAGGAAGCTGTGACCCACTAAACCTGGGGCAGGTGACAACTGGTCCACTCTCCTGCAGTTCCCCTGCCGTGTTGAACTCACTTCAGAAACCTCTAGACCTTTCAACCCCTTTCACCATTTTCTGAATGCAAGTACCGGGATTGCCCTTCCCTGTGTTAGGTAATGACCTGGCATACAGTGATGGCAGTACCCGGTGAAGAATTCAACAATTAGCAACGGGATAATTGAGTCCCTTAGTAAAGAGGCATGGGTCCCCCCTCCCCTTCACAGTGTCAGTGAGGGATGTCTTCTCTGGTCACAAGCTGGGGTGTGTGTGTGTGTGTCTCAGATGGCCTCTCAGAGAAACGGCTCTGCTGAGCATTCTGCTGTTCCTCAGGCTGAGAGGCCGCGCCTGACCAGGTGAACACAGGACTCTCTCACTAGGTAGTTGATGATCAGATCAAAATGCAAGGGAAGGTGGCAAAAGGAAGGCAAGGGAAAAAACGAGCCCTTCCTGAAGAGAATTACCTCTCTCAGCATTGGGGCTGGCCTCTCCTGCCCATCTGTCTGAAAGACCAACAGAAAAAAATCTCTGTTTACACCGGAGCCAAATCACCAAAGAGAATTAGAAACCCTCCTCCATGGTGCTGCTTGCAGATGCCAGGAATAGTGCTTACCCTAGTGGCCTGAAATAATTAGGCATCTTGCTCAGCATCTTGTCCTGGACTGGGGATTGATTTAGGCCACTGGGAAAATGAGGACCCAGGGCTTTGCAGCTGAGCTACAACTCCGCTTCTCTAGTGTGAGAAACACCAGAATAGGGCCTCACATAGAGCGACCGAGTCTCACCTGTCCTGAGGTTCAGTTTCATAGGAAAGGAAGTAGGGTTGCTCCAACTGATACTTCTTTTCTTGGTCTTTCAGTGGGCTTTCTACCCGGAGTAAGCATTTATGTTTAGGGTTTTGTTGGGTTTTGGTTTAGGACCTGCCTCTATGTGTTAGGATCCATGTGTTCTTTACAAGCTTTTAATTTTTTTTTCTTGAAGTATTTTTCCCCCCAATTCTCAAAAATGAAGACTTTCATGGAGTGTCCTGGACATCACAATTTCCTGGCTTCTGCTATAACTATGTAGTCATTCCTGGTGCAAGGAAAATAATGGTAAATCCACACAGACACTGCTGTTTACTTCTTAATCTGTTCTTATAGCTCACCTTCCTTGCAAAGAACTTTCAGTAAAAAGGAGAACCTTGTACTGGATATGAGCTGTTAAATGTCAATGAAACTTACTCCTAACCTAACTGCCACTGATTCTCGTGGCAGAAGGTTAGTATCGAACTTTTACTGTCTTCCAAACAAGTTTTCCACCAACTAAGTGCATAAGCCATGTTTCCATTTTCCTGCTTGCACCACAGAGAAATGTCTCCGCCTCACACAGTTGTGTAGAGAAAGTGTTGGGGTTCGGCGGCCCTGGGAGGAGAACATGGAGGGAGGGGAGGAGGTGCAGAGCAAGCATTTCCTAGCAGGGGAATACTGTTGCAGTTTCGGAGTCAGGGTTAGTAATGTCCTTATGTTCCCTCTCTCTGAACCTTTGCCCTGGATAAGGGGGAGTTGAATTTAGCTTTAAGAGCGGATTAGTAAGAAGAGAATGCTTGCGAATGTTGGTGTGACAGGTGGGATGGGGGAGGTCCGTGAAGCCCAGGGGCCAGCAACTACCACTCTTAGTGGCCGCTTTTCCTTTGTGCACAAAGCCCAGCCGGTACAAGTTTCTCTTCTAAAAATTACATAGAACAAACCGTAAGCTGCTTTGGTGCATGTCCAGTTCCCATGTTGGTAAGGATGTTTTGCTTAGACTTCAATAATGCGGTTACTTTTTACTTAGTGATTTGATTTCATTAGAATTATTGAGAATTTTAATAAAAAGTTTACAGATGACAAAAGGGTTAAAGTATGGGTGTTTATTGTTTAAGGAACGTGAATTAAAGTGTATAAAGAAGTATATAGAATTAAAATGACTTATGTAATTCAAAGTGAATGTTAGCTTGATTTATAAGTCAAGCAATACAAATGATTTATTTGTAATAAGTGTTCCTAAAAATTTAAATTGTGCTTAATAAATAAAAAGAATTAGGAAATATAAGCTTCCAAACAGCATGAAATCAGAAGAATTCCAAAGTTAATGATCTTCAGATTTTTCAGGGCAATTACTGCATACCAGAACTTGTGCTAAGGCTTTTCAAATCTTATTTTTTCTATAATGGGATTGAACCCAGGGCTTGAGGTATGCTAGGCAAGCACTCTACCACTGAATATATCCCCAGCCCCTTTTTATTATTTTTTTGAAAGAAGGTATTGCTGTTTTGGTCTGGAACATTCAATTCTCCTGCTCTACCCCCGACCCCAAGTTTGTGGATTACAAGCTTGCCAGCACCGTGGTATCAGGTTATCTTTTATTACTGGCTTTTATTGGAGAGCACATTGAGAGCCCTCAGTGGGAGGAGGAAACAGCTTGGATGTGAAGTAAGGGTGGATGGTAGAGATGATTTTTACTTTTTGTTTGGCTAAATGATTTATGGTGCTACTATCTAGAATTTGAAGGCCAAATTAAAGATGAGTGAATTAGAGGAGTTGGTTGTGGAAGGATGTGCTCCTGTAGGAAAGGATAATCCCCAAATCATGCAAATACACCCACAGCTGAGGTAGCTCACAGGCAGGGTGCTTGCCTAGCATAGAGCCTCTGGGTTTAATCTCCTACATTGCAAACAAAACCAAAAACATACAGCAGGGAGATTAGCAGGCAGTTGAGTAATAGGGGCAAGAAAACCTGAAAGTATTTTTTTTTCTCCTTTGAGTAGCGCTTCCTTTTGAGACGTGAGCTATCTGCTCATGACGTAGAGGTCCACTCCTGTCAGCATCTGTAGGTCAGTGCTCTGTGCTCTTAGAAGACAGACGGCTGGCAGTTCCACTCCCCATCACCTGTGTGCTATCCCTTGCCGTCATCCCACACAGCATCGCCCTGGCCTCTGGGTAGCGTTCACGTTTTGCAGCATTGTGACCTTCATCTTAAGAGTGCACATTTTCAGATACAGCCTTAGACCCAACGTTGACCTAGATGTAGGCCAGTTCTGGTAACGGGAACTTGACAGTTTCCCTCAGCGACAGACAGCATTCCTTTATCTTTTCCACTATTCCTTAAGAAACCAGGGACTCTTATCAAAGTCCCCCCTCCTTCAGTCCTGTCTGCCTAGAAGCCTTTGTAATCCTTTCTGCCTCACTGTTCCTGGCACTCAGTTACCTTTTCACAGTGGCTTCTGGTACATCTGTCTGTCCATTCTTAATCCTGAGCCCCATTTTCTATCCCTTGTTCTTGGAAGCCCCTTGTGGGCACAGTCACAAAATTTAATTATTGCCACCATATATTGTGACTGTGAGCCTTATGCAGAAACCCCATGCCTGGTGGCAGATACATTCCTGGCCAGCTCCAGATGTTTGTCACTGATCTCCAGCCCCTGTCAGCCACAGCCCTCTCCAGTTAAACAGAAGATCTGCCTTTTCCTTTACAAAGGAAAAGGGTGTCGTGTCTTTAGGACGTAGCACCTGTGTTAGCTTTCTGTTGGTTTTGGCCCGTGCTTGCTTGGCCCCTCTTGCCTTTGTGCCCGTGGTGAGGAAGTCCATGATAGGAGAGGTAAACCTGCGACCCATGGGAAGCTGAGAAGGAAAGAGAGAAGGGCCAGGATCTCATTATCCCCCTTTGGGGGCCTAGCTGACTCCCCATACATCACCTAGACACAGAAAAGTGATTCTTTTCCTTCTCCAAGACATCAGCCAATTTCCTTTCTCCTCTCCATTTGCTCTAGCTTCTTCCTCTTAGCCAGAAGACATTTCTCTGGTCCCCTCCATATCTTGGATTTTTCCTCTTCAAGTCCTCTGTGTCTTTTCTCAAAACTTCCGACTTTCTTGGAGTGTGCCACAGTTCAGTGTTTATCTCTCTGCCCACCTGTGATTCTCATATCACTTGATTTCAGTTGTGACCTCGTTGGTCTACTGAAGTGTAACTAGCTAGCAGTTGTTTCATAGATGAAATGACCTTGTCTTTAGTCCTGCTAGTGACAGCTACAAATGGAGCTGTAAGAACCCCTCTCCTTGGCTTCTGTAGAACCCATCCTCCTTGTGTCTCACCCCTTTCCTCTCCCACTCCTTTAGCGAACTCATTCCCTGTTTTACTTCCATCCTTTTCTAACCTCCTTAGTATTTGGCTAGTTGCTGTGTTCCAACCTTTAACATCATGGTTCCAAAATTTTAGTGCAGTTGCTGGATCCTTGTTGGCTAGTATCTAGCAGTCCTGCCCTAGAGGCTAAGTCTAATTTAGAAACAGTCTTAATTCCTATGTAAAAACACCAGCTGAGCCACGTGTAAATCTCAAGGGCAGTGCTTTGGTTTCTTCCCATGACTTGTCCCCGTGGCCCTCTGCCTGTTCTTCCTAAATGGGGAGAACTACATGGAGACCTACCTAACAGCGTCTGTGTCCAACAGCAAAGCTCACAGTGGGTTTCAGGGACAGTCTAGTATTGAAAAAGGTATCGGGAGAGAGAGAAACATAATGAGCGAGAGTAGTAAGCTTGAAGATCTAAGTGACTCTCAGGTCTATTTTGAAGACCAGAAGCAGCTGGGTGTGATTGTGTACTCCCGAAGCAGAGGCAAGAGGATTCCTGTAAGCTTGAGGACAGCCTGGATACTTGCTGGCTGGTATAGCCAGGCAGTCCTGCTGGAGAGGCTTTGTAATTTAGAAAGTCTGATTGCTGCATAAAAACAGTTGAGTCTTATGGGAATGGCAAGAGCAAAAATTTACATCATAAATTGTACATATGCTAGCCAGGACAACACAGGGCTACTTTGCCTCAAATAAGCAAGTAAACAAGTCATATGAAGACCTGAATTAAATCATAAAATGTGTGTGTGTATGTGTGTGTGTGTGTGTGCGTGTGTGTGTGTGTGTGTGTGTGTGTGCAGGCAAATGCACTCACACATACACACATGCGCGAGCACACACGCATCTGTGCTAGCTGCCTTAGATTTGGAGACATATGTATGGCTCAGACTTGGATCTTAAGATCTTTGGAAAATATCTCCAAAGACACAGGAAATAAAAAGAAAAATAATAAAGCACACAGGAAACAGCTGCAAGTAGCCAAGAAGAGCCACATATCCTAAGATTTCAGAGAACAGAGTGATCTTGTGGACTGCTGTGGTTGAACTTATTTTGGGGAATCATGGCGCATTGTTTAGCTTTTGGATATTGCAAAGTTCATCCTTCCAGACACTAGTGGAATGAACTTCTGAAACAGAGACACCCTACCAAGTAAGGAATGAGAGGAATCCATGGCTGAGATTGTGAGGAAAGAGACCTGCTGGGAAAAGGGGTGCCTGGCCTCTGAGAAGGCAAGACCTTGCTTTGCCTTCATCTCTCACACACAGCGCATAGAATCAGAGCTGGTTCTGAAAACGCTTCAGAAAGGCAACACAACGATTTGAAATACCACAACTGGGTATGGTAAAGGAATAGAGCAGTGTATTTGGGAGTGTTGGTGTGAAGACTAAAATTAGTGAAAATTGATGTGATAACCTTTTCATAAAGCAGCTGACTAAAGAAGGGAGGCATGCAGTATTGTGGAAAGTACAACTCAGTCGTAAGTTTGCTAAATGACTCAGAGCTGAAGGAAGGAAAAAAATCAATTATTAGGCAGTAAAAGAAATGTAAATTATAAATGAGGAATGAATGGCTCTGAGAGCTTTGGGATGAGATCTGAAACAAGGGGTGAGCATAGAGAAAGCTTTCCTGCCGCTGAATGACAAGGGGCTGTTTTTGCTCATCAGGTGTTGTGGCTTTACCTGTCTCCTCCGCATGTGCACCCCAGAGCCTGCACAGGGCTCTTCAGGCAGGTAGAAACCCTGTATTCCTTGTCTCCATCACGCTCTAGCGTTTTTGTTATCTCTTGGGTTTCACTTGCCACTTGCATTTGGCAAATGCTTATTTTTGTTTTAAACTGCTTTTTTAAGGCTCACACAGAGTTCAGAATTGTCTGTGTCGCCTCGGTGCCTCATTGCTCAGATGCCCCTTCGAGAGAGCCTACGGTGAGGAGAACACTAGCAGACAGCCTCCTGCTGCCATGATGCTCGATCTGCTGAAGTGCTTACATCAAGGCGGTGCTCCACCCTCAGCATCTCTCCAATAAAAAAGGGAACTTGGTGCATCTTGGGTCCCTTAACACATGAAGGACGCCGAGCACCAGGCAAGCTTCTTGGGCTTTGGATCCACACTTAGATGCTGCTCCAGCTTTAGTGATAAGTGACATGGAAGGAACTGTCTAGCCTTGAGAGGACTCAGGAAGGACAAGATTTTATCTGGGGCAACCTGAGGCCCAGTCTGTGATTCAAACTGCTCTGCCTCTCAGGCCACATGCTCACTCAAATTCAGAGGTGTTGGATATATTGGTGGTGTTAGACATACTTTGACATACATGTGGCAAGTCCCAGTGTGTCACAGTATAGACGGGGGTGCAGTGGGGTGGGATCTAAAGCAAGACCAGATCTTCTGCAGCAGAGAATTGCATATCTTTTGAGAAACAGGTCTTGGTAAGTTATTGGAAGGAACATTTGACCAGAGGTAGGACTTAATGCCATTCTTGCAATTAGGATCTTGTGGAACCTGTCATGAAAAAGTTGTATGGACTCCGAGCAGTCTGTCTTGAGTTTCATTTAGTAGGTCCAGTATCAAGCTGAGAGGGCCAAAGGCCTAAAGACGCTGGCAGAACCGATGGCCCAGACCTTCTCGTCCCTCTGGGGTTGTTCTGGTGCTCGCTCTTCAGCTTCTCCTGTGCCTAGATTAGGATTCCATACTGTGAGCTAAAGCAGGAAGGAAGGCTGCATTTGGTTGATGGACAGATGGGCGTGGTGTGTGTGAGAAGCTGCAGATGAATGGAGGGGTGCTATAGAGTGAAAATCTAGACAGAGAAAAGGATCCGGTGGACAGAGCTGAGATAGCAGTGGATGTGAGGTCACTATATGTTTTGTGTGAGCGGAAAAATGGCCCGATGTCCAAATATATGTATATTTCTGGGAAGTGGCCAGCAGCCTGGCCATCTGATTAGGGACCTTGAAGGAGAAGAACTGAAAGGTGGAGTCATGAAAGCAAAAGGCAGCGGTATGTGGATGGATGGTGGCTATGTGGTTGTGAACACTCTGAAGAGATCTGTTTGTGGCTGTTGTTTTTCCCTAATGTTGATGCTCTCCATTCAAGAGCCATTGAAATCCCAAGTAGACTCTGGGGCTGGGACAGTTAATGTTAGCCTTCTTTATCAGCCACAGCAGATCTGGAACAAGGAGCCCATGAAGTTCAGCTTGGTTACTGCTGCCTCTCACGATCCAGCTTGCCAGCAACAGAGGCTCTCCCTGAGAACAAGTCACCTACTTGGTGGCATATTGGTGAAATTATTAAGGCCACTCCACATAGTTAAAAGGGAGGTTTATTTTGTGGGGTAACTTACAAGTGAAGGGATAGTTTACAGGGTCTGGAAAAGGTGTAGTGCAGTCCGGCGGTGTTCTCTGGAGAACTCTACTCGGTCTACCTCCAGCGTCCAGGGTCCAGGAACCAAGAGAGCCATGCATCCAGATCTCCCGTCTTCAGCATCCTCTCTCAGCCCCACCTTGTAGGCGTGACTGTTACCGAAGCCTCAATGGAGGTTGGAATGGCTACCCACTACAGTGGCAAGTTGACTTACCTGCTTGCTTCCAGCCTGGAAGCAGGAATGGTTCATCCTGACTGGGATAGACAATTATTCTAGGCACAGGTTTGACTTTCCTGCTCAACACTCTACAAAACTAGACAGGGGCTTATGGAATGGCTAATCCACAGGCATGACATTTCATGTGTGTTCAACTAGGGCCACTGCATAGTGACAGAGGTTCTATAATGGTCCCTGGTTGTGGGTTCCACTGGCCTTATCCCATACTCTAGTATCACGTACCTATATTATCTATGAAGAGCCGAGGATAGAATGGTTTTCTGAACTCACAACTAAAGTTCAGCTTGATGGTAATAACCTGCAGAGATGTCATGTCCTTTTGGATGCTGTGCTGTATGTACACTAAATGAAACTACTTTGGGGGGTCATTGCTAATGACAACAACATGTACACCAAGGAACTAAGAGTAGAAGAAGCAACAGCATTCCACTTACTCTCAGATTCAGTGAGGTGCTCAGGATTATTCTTTTTCCAGGTCCTCACATGTGATAAGCAAGCAGTCTATGGCTGAACTTTGGTAGTCCTAGAACTTTGGGCTCCCCCAAAGGGGAAGCATTCTTGGCCCAGGATAAAGGAAGAATACTGTTGAGGTTCAGACACTGGCTGCTGCCTGGAAATCCCCCTTGCCTTGTGCCCTCAGGTCAGCATATGAAAGAGCAGTCACTGTTCTGGGATGGTCAATCCTTGTGAGCAGGAGGGGGCTTTTATACAAGGAAGACAGAGAAGAATGTGTGAGAAGGGAGGTGGTATGTAAGGGTGCTTTGAGCATCCCCCTAACCCTTTGTAAATTTGGGTGCATACATGTAGCAAACCTAGTCTGAGAAAGGTAAAGCTTCCAAAGGGGTCTAACTCCAGAAACCACCAGATAAACCACCAGAACCTAGTGTTGTAGTAGCTAAGCGGGGAGAAGATGAAAACCACTTGAACTTCGAGAGCAATGGGGAGTCAGGGTCTGTTGCTGTCCCATTAAGTCCCCCTTTCGAGGCCTCCACAAGAGCTGCTCTGAATGTGCAGAGAAGATCTTTGTGATGTAAGAGCAGCTTTTGGTCATGGACACACACCACTTAGATCTTCAAGAGTCGACAGTGGGGAGGAGAGTGAATAGCTTCTCACTCTTGCTACTCGACCCTAATAGTATTTATACCAAAAACATATGCCCCCAAAGCTGTAGCCAGCCGATCACTGAGCACAACGGTGTTATAAGGAAGTTAGGCCATTCCATTTCAACATGGGCCTTCTTATGAGTGGTAGTTTCTGTGTCCCATTGGTCTAGCTGAAACTTTATAAGGGCTACTGTGGCCTGAGACTCCTCTACACAGTTCTTTCTTTACATTCTTCAGGATGAAAGGCCTTCCTTACCTACTTTGCTTCCTGTGGCCTTTATGCTGGTAAATCTCCTGTATATCTAATTCTGCCTTGCTGTCTGCTTTTGGAGGCCCGAATAGAGATACCATGTGATTTGGAACACACACACACACACACACACACACACACACACACACACACACACACACACACTTCTATTTATGGGAACATCTTGGTCAAAATAACAGTGAAAAATCTAATCAAGAACTTTATAAAACCAAATTAAAATGAAATATTATGGTTATTGAAAAACAATAGGGAAGTTTTCTGAGTACTGGCATGGAAAAAATCCCCCAGTTGTACTAAGTGGAAAAAGGAAGGTACGAGACAATACATGTAGTGTGCAGTGTTCTACTGTATTTGTATATGTGCGGAAACGTTCAAAGAAGAGTCAGGGCGATGGGAACGGGAGCTTCTCCGAAGAGCAATTTGATCTGCTTTTATTTTGAACCTGAAATTATAGTGCTTATTACTAATTAAATTGAAATGTGATCTTTAACAGGTCAGCATTTTATTATTTGATCAATTTAAAGATCAATCCTGTATACAAGATTACATAGAACTGCCAGTCTGTAGATGATGCTGTAACATGGGTAAAGCCATGTGTAGGCATGGGGAATATCAGGACCTCCCCAAACTAACTGTCCCAAGTGAAAGAATACTTCCCAGGCCATCCACAAGGTAGAAGTGAGTTGTGAGTCACCATTCTTAGACTGTGGACCTGCCTGTGACAGAAGTGGACACTTAGAATCCTTTAACTCTGTGCTGACTCGAATGTCAGTCCAAATGTATTTCTGGGTTCAAATGGGTTTTGCTTTTTCTAGAAATAAGTATGAGCCATCATTTCTAGATGGCAGGTCGACCTCATTCTGAGAGACTCCTATGTGGTCCTAATGAATTTTTCTGATGAATCATTACTTCTTTCCTAGCAGTGACCTGGGGCACTTGTTCAGTGTGCACATGCTTAGGTTTGTCCTTTGGTGAATTCTGGGTCTGTGGGTTTGTATTGGGCTCATGAACTGGTTTTAAATAAATATTCTTGAGTATTCTTCAAGGAAACATTGCTGTATTTATTGTCTTATCATGATTTTATACACCAATCAGATGCATTCAAATAGTCTCATATGAATCCTAATCTAATTTCCTCATTTTTAGCATGAATTATCTCTGCAAGTACTTAGTGAATTTTAAACAGTATCTTCCTTCTTTTCATTTTGAAAGCAAAATTCAAAAGAGCTAGAACATGTCTCTTAGTAATAAATATACAATGGATGCCGAACATTTAAAAACAGAATAAAGCATTGTTTAGGGAAACTTAAAAGCCAGCTATTAATATAACCCTAAAAACAGTAGCTTGGTGGATGAACTTGTAAGGTCTTCATCTCTGGCCCAGAATCTAGAGTCTGACATCAAGTGTGTTGTCCCTTGGGACTGATAATCTTGAGATGTCTGTCTCTCTTACCCTCTTCGAAGGAAAACAGGACCAGGACCTTGGCTAAGCCCAGAGAAACTCTGCCCTTGGGTGACCACAGAACAATATCTCCATGTCCAGCTCCTTGAACTCCCAGCCATTTGACAGGTGTAGCCTTGGTCTGGCTGGCAGATTCTCATGGCCATGCCCTCACTAGGTACTTTGTTTGCCAGGCACATTTGCCAGCCCTGTCCCTGACTGCCGACCAGCAGTTGGAAGAGCTGGTTTCCCTCCACCACTGCTGCACGTTTGGGATAGTTTGGGCGTAAGAGAAGCTCATTTCTGAACACAGAAGAATATGCATCCAAAGAACCCTGGTACCACTTCTTGTGCACACTTTTAAAGGTATTTTTAAAAATGATCTGATAAAGGAAACAAGTCTTTGCTACTATTATGCGAAATTAGTTTGTTGACTAATCATATACACAAGAGCTGGTCTGTCTAAACAGTAACTGACCGAGTGCTGCTTTTTAAAAAGGTTTTAGTTTTTGAAGTAATTTTCCTTTTGATTATGGGCATGTTTTGTTGATGCTTTGTGTCTAAGTAGGCTGTCTACAAGTGGTTTTATTTTATTTTTACTTTATTTTATTTTTGGAGACAGATTCTCGTGTAACCAAGACTAGCCTGAACTTGCTAGGTAGCCGAGGATGATCAGAACTTCTGTTCTTCCTGAATGCTAAGACTGCATGTCTGTGCCACCATGCCTAATTTTATATAGTGGCGTCCATTGAACCCAGGGTTTTACCAACTGAGCCACATCTCCAGCCTGCAAATTATTGCGTTAGTCTAATTTTCTTTCATCTTAATGGCTATATGTTACCTTTCCTCAAATTTTAGCTGCCTCCACACCGTTTATTTACTTTGTTCTCCCTCCTTCCATCTCTGTGTGTGTGTGTGTACAGGCCATTATGTAGAGGTCAGAAGATAACTTGAGGGAGTCATTCTCGCCAGCTTGTGAGTTCTGGAGAATTGAACTGGTATCTCTAGGCTTGGTGGGAAGTACCTTTACCTGCTGAGACATCTCACCCCACCATTTGAAATTTTTTTTTAGATTGTTCCATATTAATGAACATTTTTAAAATGGTAAAAGAGGTTTTAAAATCTTGAGGTTTTCCTTTGTTAATTTGCTTGACACTGCTGTATATAGCAAGTATCTTCTAAGTGGTATGCCCTGTCGTGGGCAGAAGGTCTGTCCCCACAAAACTTACAGTCCGCTGAGACACTCACCACTAAATTCAGCATATCACTGTAAACTGCTATGGTACATAAAATAAAGTAGTATCATTAAAGAAAAGAAATCAAGGAGTATTTTTGTTAAATTGCAAGATTGGGAAAGGCCTTTCCATCCATCCATCCATCCATCCATCCATCCATCCATCCATCCATCTATCCACCTACCATCCATCCATTCATCTATCCGCCGACCATCCATCCATCCATCCATCTATCCACCCACCATCCATCCATCTATCCACTCACCATCCATCCATCCATTTATACATCCACTATCTACCATACATCCATCTGCCACTCATTATTCAACCATTTATATACTTCATTTCTTCTTTCCCTAGCTAATGCTCATACAGCTTCTCTAAGAGCAGGACACTTAAGCAAAGCTTTGAAGGATAAGTCGACAATAGCCAGTAGCTGGACCAGCTGGAGCAGAACCAAGTCTGCTGTGCCAAAGGCCTCTGCACATTGAAGGGAGGAGAAAGAGAACGTGTGTTCTGGCTCATTGAGCAGGGGAGAGACGGTCTTGGTGAGGGATGATGCTGGGGTGGAAGGCAGAGATGAGGGCCTGTTTGGGGTTTAATTGTAAGATCTCAGTAAGAAACCTGATTAGTCACCTCCCCCATAGCTGGAAGTGGGGCACAGAAAACTAAAGAGGAAGGCTAGTGTTAGAGAATCTGAGAAAGGTGTTGGATCCGATGTTCTTACTGAGTCTAACACATACCCTGAAGCAAGCCAAGGCCCATTCCTCTAGAACAGGAGTAGCTTTGGAAGAAAACATACATCTAGATTACTTTCTTATAATGGTTTAAAGTTACTAATTTTGTTTCAAAATACAGTCACTGTGTACGTGCACCTCAACACATAAATAAAGTAAGGTTTACCTCTGTGTGCTTTTAGTTGGTTGTCAATATAAAGCCAGACTAATTTGAAACATTGATATTAAAAGTAAGAACCCAAATTCAATGTGACAGATGATGTTTTGAATTTTCAAATGTTAGGGCACTACCCACGGAGGCACAGCTTCCAAGACCAGCACTTGAGTCCTTCTGGATGCCTGGGGACTCCAGCACATGGTCTTTCAGGAAGCCTTTGTTTTCACAGTGTTCCAGATCACTGTTTGCTTATGGCTTGGTGGAGATGTAGCAATTCATGTTAGGTCTGCCTCTCATTAGTTAGAAGTAATACAGACTCAGTGCTAAGGCCTGTTTGAGAATAAATACATAATCAATCCCCCAAACCAAGTAACGGCCCGTCCCAGAGAGGAATAATCTAGAGAGATTTACCTGGCCCCTTAAGGTCCTTGGATGAATTCCCATGGGAGACTAGACTCCTTTGTGGAAAACAATCCTAAATAAAGAGTGGATTATTTCCAGACTCCCTACAAGTAAAAAGGGAAACTATTTCTTGTCACATAGCGCTATGGTGACAAGAAGATTTGTTTCTTCTAAAACTCTAAAAAGGATCATTAGAACTCAGAGTTTGGGAGGGTCAGGAGAGATTAAGTGTAAGGACAGACTGTGGGTGAGGTCACAAGTTCCTGTTGTTCTTGCCTCTGGTACCCAGGGCAGACAAGAGTAGAAGCAGATGGAGAGGGCTTGCCTCCCTGGCCAAATGGCTGGAAAGGGTGTTGACCACTGGCCTCCAATGCCCTTCACAGATTTTATAGAGTGTTAGGATTTCAGGGAAATCCAGGCTGTAACCTTAGGCACATACAGAACAATTCTTAAAGAAGGTTTGGAAAACTCAGAGTTCTCAATACTTTATACAGTTTCAGAAAGCAGCCAGTAAAAGAAATGTATTTTGTGACAAAAAAAAAAAATGGAGCCTGGGGAACGGTATAGTCTATACCTGTACGCTGATCAGGTTAAGGTTAGCGCATTTGAAATGTCAAACAAAGGTGACTTTCAGTGTTCTAAATTAACACAACTATTCCAGTCCTTCAACAGTGGTCATTGTTTAAGAGGGAGAACAAGACCATGTACAAAAGAGTGCATTTGAAAATATATTTTTATCCTTGGAAGAAATGATATGCAAGAGATGAAGGCTAATATTCATAAGATTTAGGCTTTGTTAAAACAACAACAAAACAAAAAAATATGGATCCCTAAAGGCAGTCAGTTGGGAAATTGGAATGCACGTGTTCACTGTGAAACGTGAGAGAAGACATGCCCTCAGCACAGATTGGGACAGATTGAATATCGATATAAATGTCCAGATTTACCCCTGGATATAGTAAGGGCTTGAGGACAGGAGTGTCTTAGTCATTTCCCTCCTGAACATCTGGAAGGGTGACATCAACTTCATAAAATAATCAGCACCAGCCCAGGGCAAAGAGGTCATAGACTCTGAGGTACCCCTCCAGTGGACCTAAAATACTACCTAAACCCCCTTCTCCATTGAGCACTGTTTTTTTTTTTCTGGAATTTCCTATAGAATCAGCTTTGGGCTTTGAGTGTGGGTCCACCCTGTGTCTCCTCACCACAGCTTCCTTTACTTGATTGTAGGAGGTGTTGAGCAGAACACTTGCCAATAAACCTGTAAGCAAAGCTCATTCTGTGTCTGGGGGAGCATTAGCTGCAGGGAGCCTCCTTGGGTCACTTGAGTCCTAGAGTTGAAATATGATGAAGCCTGATGATAAAGTCTCCTGACCTAATATGGAAAAGAATGACAAGTTGGTAGCCTGTGGTGGTGCTGGTGTGTGAGGGAAGGCTAGAGGAAAGACATCTCTGTATTTCAGAGGCACGGAGCCAAGATTAAGTCAGCTTTGATGTGGCAGATTGGACAGCCACATGCTGACTGTACCTGACTGTGTCAGGAAGCGACCGTGGGTGACCCAGGGTAGAAATACTTCAGCCACAAGGCCACAGGTCAGATCCCACAAATTTAGCTGGATAAGGCACTAGAAAAGAGGCCAGTGATGACCAGAGGATTATTCCCAAAGCTGGTCCGCTCCCTTGAGACTAGGAAAATGCTACACCACCAGAAAGTTAGACCCATTCTTTGTCTTCTTTCATAACTTGGAGGTCGAGATGTGACTGAATATTTACCAGCCAACAGCGATTTGTATTATAGTGGAGGTGGCTGAGCTACGTGGGCAACGCTGAGCCTTTTCATCTCAGCAGAAACTGGCCTCTGGAGTTAGAAGTTTGGGTTCTAGACACAAAATAATTAAATTTCTACACATATGAGATGTGATGAAACAGAAATACACATTTGAAAAGAAGATAAAGCAATCACAAATCATGGCAAACAAGCTTATACATGGCATCTCTAGTTACATGTGTATCACTTTAAGAGCCGGCCCTATTGCTAGTGCTTCTGTTTAAATAATTCTATGGACTTCTTAGGTGAGAGTTAGTCAAGCTGTTGCTGGTAGTACAGTTTGAATAATACTCTGGCAGCCAGAAATACCAGATCTGGAGTACCAGTGTATATATTCCTTTGTGTGTGTGTGTGTGTGTGTGTGTGTGTGTGTGTGTGTGTGTGTGTGTGTGTGTATGTGGGGTATGTATGTGTGTGTGTGGTGTGGTGTGTGTGTGTGTGTATGTGGGGTATGTATGTGTGTGTGTGTGTGTGGTGGTGTGTATGTGGGTTATGTATGTGTGTGTGTATGGTGTGTTGTGTGTGTATGGTGTGTGGTGTGTGTGTGAGGTATGTATGTGTGTGTGTGGTGTGGTGTGTGTGTGTGTGTGTGTGTGTGTGTGTATGGTGTGTGGTGTGTGTGTGAGGTATGTATGTGTGTGTGTGTGTGGTGGTGTGTATGTGGGTTATGTATGTGTGTGTGTGTGTGTGTATGGTGTGTGGTGTGTGTGTGAGGTATGTATGTGTGTGTGTGGTGTGGTGTGTGTGTGAGGTATGTATGTGTGTATGGTGTGTGGTGTGTGTGTGAGGTATGTATGTGTGTGTGTGGTGTGGTGTGTGTGTGTGTGTATGGTGTGTGGTGTGTGTGTGTGTGTATGGTGTGTGGTGTGTGTGTGAGGTATGTATGTGTGTGTGTGGTGTGGTGTGTGTGTAGGGACTGAACCTAGGGTCTAGACAAATGCAGTACCACTGAGCTGTGGCACCAACCCTTGTATTGTCATTCTTTCTGAGTTCACAGACAGTTAAGGATGAATTGGAACTTCCATGTTCTAAAAAGGCAAACAAGTATTTCTTTTTCTGCCCTTAATTTTCCAATTGTTTATACACATTTTCTCTCATGTAGTTTCCCAAGGAACCTACAAGGTAGTTGCTGTTACCGCTTCAACCTCGTAGAGACACGAAAGGGCAATATGACTACATCTGGACTGTGGCCTAGCAGGGATTCAAACCCACTGCTCTGTGTCCAGTTCAAGTAGGATGTGTGGAAAAGTAAAATATGTAGAAGCATTTAACTCTGCTGTGATGATCTACCAGGTGAGTCCAAGCACGGAGGGTTAAGAGTGATGAGAGATTTTTTTTTTTCCCCAGCAGGTAGTGAGGAGGGCTAGTGGTTAAATCAGAATCACCTTCATCTTGTGTATCGCCGAGTGCATGTTGTAACTGGTTATTTATGTCTTAAGTTCTTCTTTTAGAAAACCTGTATAGAGTTACTTCCCAGGAGCCATCACCTGTACCCTGTATCCTTGTGCCCTTAATTAGAGTGTCTATGGCTTGTTGGTGGGTCCCCTTCACATCATAGGAAGAGTGGAGAGATTGAGGTTATACATAGGTGAATGGAAAATCTCGAAGCCTTCTGGCAGCGTGCGAACATTCCCAGCACCCGGCAGTGCAGAAGTCAACATTTGCCTAATTCCTACGCTGTGATGACCGATCCAGTTGTTTTCCCTTTCAGCAGCGTTTCCATTGCTTTCTGAAAATCCGTGTCTAGGGTAATAGGGGGATGCTAACAGCGCACATTTAAAAAACAGGGTGGCGGCATTGAAAGCTTGGATGACACAATGCACATTCATTTGGTAATGCTTAGGAACATCTCATTTTAACTTTCCTCCTGATGGAATCTATTTGTATCTCTGGGTTTAGCCCTGTAGACTTGGAGGGAGTGGTGAAAGATGAACGGGCAGTGCTCAGCCACAAGGGGAGAAAAACGTCATCCAGCCCTTAGAATAGCAACAGCAATAAATATGGTCATGCAGTTCTTCTGCTGAGGCTGGAAAGGCAGGCCGGATCACATTTACACACCCAGTAGGCCTGCTTGGCTGCAATGGCTGCTCGGGTTTGTCAGAACCTTGCACAAACGTGGATGGCTCCTTAGACGCTTGGTTTCTGAGCTGTGTGTGACTCAGCACAGAGAGAAAGAGGGCTCAGAGCACAGAGCCCACCAAGGAGCTAAAGGGCATGCCAACGCCCTTTCGACCCCAGGGGGACACTCTGAATTGACTTTGGGGACAGCTGGCTCTGGGCTGCTGAGAGCTGAGTCCAGAACTTCCTCACACGTTGGTCTGAGAACTTGATGTTATCTGCAGCTGCCGCAGCCATCAGGGTACATACGTAATGAGGAAGGTGGGAAAGAGGGCTCCCGTTGGTCATCAGTTATTTAAAGAAAGCCCATCGGAGTTCAGCCACTTGATTGAACAGAATCAGCACCTTTGCCCTGGGAGGTCCAGAAGGAAGATGTCTCCTTTGAAAGTCCCTCATCTTTCCTTTTGAACACTAAGCCAGCGGACACCAGCCATTTCTGGGACCTACGTGCTTCGCCGTCATGCACCCATTTTTATAGCCATTCCACTTTCACACATGGCATGGCCATTTGTGGTTGTGCTTTTGCCAACTTCACCTTCTTTTGCCACTTGGAATTGTCGAGACCAGGCTCTCACATTTCCGTCACCTGCACACAACAGGAGTCTAGGCTGCAGGTTTTAGGCTAAGCCTGGCACCCGGTTCCCACCATGTGCTTCCAAAACCAAAGCGTTACCTGAATCTAACCTCTTCTTTTTTCCTGTTAAACATCTCTGCTCTGAAATGATCAAGCCAAGCTCCTTCTCTGTGTGATCTTTGCGGTTCATTGATCTCGCCAACCTCTCCCCACAGGGGAGCGCTGGAAGCAGGCTCATCTTGACCACATGTCACCTGTTTTTCTTATGTAGCTTCAATAGGCACAGGCTGAACCCCAGGCTGTCATGTGCCTCAGTTATGTGCTGAGAATTTATGTTCATCTCTTCTCTATAGATCACAATATTGTGTTTATTTGAAAAATACTGTATTTTAAAAAATTAAGGACAAAGTGCTTTGGATATAAGCTCAGCACAAAATCAGCACTGTATTCTGTCGTCATGGTTAACTTAGCTTTTGCAGGATCTTTTTAAGACCCAGAAGATAAGTGGAGTAGGTTTTTATAGCACCAGCTCATGTGTTTATTCTGTCAACATCCCTGGTGACAGTAGGTGGCTAAGAAAAAAAATCATGCCAATGTGTTCAAGTTCATGCCAAGGGAACAGAGATGACCATTTGATGCCCAGAATCTGCTCTGCCCACAATCTTATCTAGTCCTATTTTTATATTCACAAAGGAAAATCAAGCAATGCTTGCAACATTAGCACTTTCTGTAAAGTTATGTCTTTGAATTGTGTGCCCCTTTCTCATGTGCCTAGAGACGGTGCAGACACAAATTAAGCTCTCCACTTCTATTTAGCAATGAAAAGAACAAACACCACGGACATTTGCAAAATAACCTCCAGTGTATTATTGAAGCCTCTAAATTTGAATTACAGAGACATGTACAAATGATCTTAAATCTCTGAAAAGATTCCTTTAAAGATAAAAAAGGAAATGATAAAGTGCCTGGAAAGACTCCTGAATCACTCACTGGGAAATAGTAAGACAGAGGCACTTTCCAGGCATTGTGTAGTTATGATGAAAGAATAGTTAAACTATGTATAAGCACATTTTAAATTAGTGGGAACACACTTTAGGAAACAACTAATTAAAAGCTACAGTTTAAAACATAGCCATTAAATAGTCTCTATGGAATACACCTGTCCCAAGATTGTATCTGACATATCCCAGAGAGTGTCATTTTGCCATCACCTATGAATAGACCTCTTTACTCTCAATACACCAACAAAGGAAAGGTGGATGAATGAATTTACTTGCTTTATTACACTAGAACTCAGTAGAAAGAGACTCCTTTCTCCATGACCCTGATGTCTCTTATCTTCAGGATATAAATGACATTGCAGAATATTAACACAGCCACCAGAGGTGTTTGCTTAATAATCTACTAAATCAAGCATGAAGGAACTCACAAGGAACTATGAACAGCATTTAGGGATTTTTATCATTTGTTATCTATTTTGTTAGAAACCTTAATACTACATAGTGATTATGATTATTTCAACTGTATTTTTTTAAATTATAAATGGCAGAAATTTATTTTGACAGTAGTGTCTTTTTTTTTTTGAGACAGTCTTGCTGTGTTTGGCCTTGAAGTTGTAGTGATTCTTCTGCCTCTGCTTTTATGACTACTGGGATTAAAAGTGTGTGCCACCATGCCCAATCTAGAATTTGTAAATAGAAAGTTCCAAAGTATAGCCAAAGGGCATATAGTTTCTACCACTAAAAAAATACTTACACAGGATATTTAAAATGTTCTTTTTACTATCATGTCATTATTGCTTATTATAATTTTATGCACTAAATATTTTGTTTCAAAAGCCAGATTTCTCTAAGTATCACAATGAAGGCATTATAAATTACTTTGTGTGGTGTGTAGGCAAGAAAGCTAAGTTCATGATCACAAAGCTGAGTGGTGGCATTAGAGTGTGACTTAAGTTATGACTGTAGAGTCTAATGTTTTGTCTTCCATATCCTGACTAATATTGACGTAGAGGGGAGAGTTTACAGTGAAATATGTACTAGGCCAGTGCACTCATTCAATATTGACAGTGCCGACTCAACATACCCAAATACATCATGGTAAAGACAATTACATGAACGGAAGTCCGACTGTTAGTGCCAACATATAAATGCAGACAGGGCGTTAAAGTTGCCCTATGCACTGCCAAGGGGAGTGGTATGTGACAGTAAAGCTGTGGGCGCTGGAAAATACATGTGGAATGTGGAACTGCAAGTCTTGTCTTTTTGTCCCAGCTACACCAATTACTGGCTCTGTTAACTTCCTCAGTAATGACTCTTTAGCCAGAAGTGGGGAAGTGTTAGGATTACTCAGGGAATACTGTGTGTTGTGTGTAAAGTCCCTCCGTAAAGGTTTGGGAGGAGACCAGATTTTGAGTGATGGTACAACTTTATACTCGGCATCCATTTACTTTTAGGAGCACATTCTCTCTATCCTACCCCTTTCAGCCTTTTCTATCCATGAAGATGTGTTGAACAAGAAAGTTGAAGCTAATTAGTGATGTAAGGTATCAGTAATATTTGTATATGAGACTAGGAAATTATGCCTGGCAACACTGGCCGGACCTCCTAGTGGTAAGAGTGAAATTTCTAGACCAGACTACTGAATTTAATTCCCAGTTTTACCACAAGGACTAATGTAGCTGGAGAGTTTTCTCTGCGGGTCCCACCAAGCCCCAGCAGTCCGACAGCCAACTTATAAAATAAACACACAGACGTTTATATTATTTAAACTGTTTGGCCTAATGGCTCAGGCTTCTAGCTATCTAAGTTCTTACATCTTAAATTAATCCATTTCTATAAATCTATACTTTGCCACGTGGCTTGTGGCTTACCGGCATCTTCACATGCTGGCAGCGGCTGGCAGTGTCTCCCTCCGCCTTCCTGTTCTCTCAATTCTCCTCTCTGTTAGTCCCGCCTATACTTCCTGCCTGGCTACTGGCCAATCAGTGTTTTATTTATTGACCAATCAGAACAACACATTTGACATACAGACCATCCCACAGCAGACTAATATTGTGAGGTTGCAAAGTTTACCCAACTTATCTGTGCTTCAGTAGTCTTACCGATAAAATGAGAAATTTTCTCTCCATCTCAAGGGATTTTTGCAAGTGTTAAATAAGATACCCACAAAAAAACCCTTGAAGCACTTCTTGGTATTTGGTAAATATAACAAAATCATTAACAGCCAAGTAGTGCAAATATTTCCTTGTTTTATTTGCCTACGGTTCATATTCATGTGTTTATTCTGAGTATGTGCATCACGTATCATTATAGAAATGGAGAAAAGTAGGTGAGAGATGTCTTCGTTAGAGTTTTTATTGCTGTGAAACACCAGGACTAAAAGCAAATTGGGGAGGAAAGGATTTAATTTCAGCTTACATGCCTGATCACAAATCACAGTCCATTATGAGAGAAGTCAGGGCAGGAACCAGGAGCTGATCATAGGCCAGGGATGGGGTGCTGCTTACTGACTTGCTCCCCATGGCTTGCTCACTGAGGTTGCTTCTCATACAATCCAGGACCACCTGTGGGTGTGGTACTACCTACAGTGAACTGGGTCCTCCCACATCAATCATGAGTTAAGACAGTACCCCCCCCCCTCCACTTGCCTACAGGCTAATCTGATGGAGGCATTTTCTCAGTTAAGATTCTTTCTTCTCAAACATGTCTAGGTTTGTGTCAAGATGACAAAAAACACTGCAAGTGATACCCAATCCTTCCCACCAGAAATGAAAGAGTGAATTTTCTACTTAACAAAGGGGAAAAGTTAGTGAATTATTAACATGAATGGTTATTCTTTGGGAGACTGGGAAATTAGGTTGTTATAAAAGAAGTAATCTCAGAACCAGAGCTTCTTGAATTAGTAAGCTGTACTTGGTAATAACTATAATTGTTTGATCTGGACTTTTGAAAGAGGACAGTTTCTCAACCCCAAAGCAGAATTCACCAATCTTATTCTTTAGTTACTATGACTTTTGCTTCATTGGCAACTCTGTGCCTTTCCGGGGAAGCTGGTAGCCTGGCACCTGGAGCCCAAGAACTTTAACTGGTGGCTGTGCACCATGAGGCTTTTTCCTGTCTGTTTTGAAATTGTTCCAAACTCTTGACTATTCTCTTCTGACTGGGATGAAGTCAGTCTTTTGACTTTCACATGCTATTCCGCTGTACAAGTTCTGCTGATGAGACAGGAAGCTGAGAATTGCTAGTCAAAGATACATTAAGGAGGTAGTTGTCAGATTTGATGTTTGTTGGAGAAACCTGGAGGCTTGCTAAAGCACACATTGCTGGGTCTTACCCCAGAGATAAAGGCTCGTTACAATGTATACACGTGTAACACAATCCCAGACAGTGACGAACAGCTCATCAGAGGGACTGCTCTTTGAGAACTACTCTGATAAACCAAATATGGAAGTCAGCCTACACGGAACCATTGAAGTTCTTCATGAAATCAATGCATTTAATAAGCTGTCTATCATCTTACTCAGTACTTAAGGAACTTTAACAGCAGATTTTAAAAAAATTAGTAATCTCTTATGTACATAGAAAATTGAAATTGTCTCCACTTTCTCTTGATGGAAGCAGTATTATTAATATGAACTGAGCACCCAGAACTGGGTTGCCTGCTCGGCTCTAACCCCTGCCAATAATTTAGCCCATGTGAGTTATGTAAGATTTGTTAGTGGGGGGCCTCTCTAAACTATTTCCTCTGATCTTTTTTTTTCCTCCAAGAGCAAATACTATTTACTCCCTACTACAGTTTATTAATTCAAGAGGCCCTAGTTTGAAGTTACTGTTAATATTTGTCATGATCTAATTAATTTTCTGTTTTCCAGAAATGATTAATAATGTGCATATGAAACTAAATTCTTTATATTTTAGTAGAGATAGTAGAGTTTTGTAGACTGTCTAGTTGTGTTCACATTCAAGATAAATATTCTTAAGAAAATTTATAAATAAGCACCCTTCTTTTTCCCAGGGGTATACACAGAGATCCTTCCTCTCCACTTGCCTAACTTCTACATATTGGTCACAGAGTCCCTTTGTTGTAGAGCAGCTTTGCCATGGCACTAATCCTTGTGTACCTTGTTCACAGTGTGTGTGCCTTTGGTCAGATCATGACTTGGTATTGGTCACGTGGTACTTGCTTGTGCCCGTCTCAATGCGAATGATTGATGCCCTCCTTTTTTCTATGTGTACTTCACTCACACATCCTTCACGATTCCCACAGTCTAGGCTCCTAACATGGCAACCCAGGTCCTGGGTGCCTATTATTTATTAGTGGTGCTACCCACAAGAGAAAGTGGAAAGAATCTTATTTTCCTACATGTACAAAACATGTTTTTTTTTTTTAATTTGGAAAATCTGCCTTTAATATCGTTTAATTAATTAAATATATTCTCTGGAAAATATCACTGTATCTGTTTTCTAATTTATCCAGAAAGAAAAATAGCAAGGAATGTTGTTTCCTTAAAAGCTAGAGACCTCTTGTGGTCATTCATAATAGTACTTTAAAAACAGAATTATTTGAATTTGTCAGATTTCCAAATTTCTGGCTTAGGTGACATTCATTTAAAAATACAAGTATTGGGCTGGAGAGATGGCTCAGCGGTTAAGAGCACTGACTGCTCTTCCAGAAGTCCTGAGTTCAATTCCCAGCAACCGCATGGCAGCTAACAACTGTCTGTAACTCCAAGATCTGACACCCTCACACAGACATACATACAGGCAAAAAACACTAATGTATATAAAAGAATAATAAATAAATTAAAAAAAATACAAGTATTACCTAAAACCTGCCAAAATATATCCCATTGGCAATAGGATTCCACACTCAGTAACACACACACTCACACACACACACACACACACACACACACACACACACACACATACACACACACACATTTCAATGATAGGACTACTGTCTAACAAATTTAAACTTTATCAAGTCATCAAACATAGGAAAGTGTATAAATCATAACTTTTGTTAAAGAACATTTCCAAACTCTGTATATTTGTGCACCAGACTATCTGGAAAATTTTTATTATAATTTATAGGTAAGATGACTAAAGCTCAGAGACATTGTATGTTGTGCTTTTTTACAGTATCAAATTCATCTGGACTTCATGTACTAAGGATTACTTAAGTGGCTAGGAATTACAGACATAATTCAAAAGAGATTGCCAGATTACAGGACTATGTTTTTTTCCCCCCGGGACAGGGTTTCTCTATGTAGTTTTGGTGCCTGTCCTGGACCTTGCTCTGTAGACCAGGCTGACCTCGAACTCACAGAGATCTGCCTGACTCTGCCTCCCGAGTGCTGGGATTAAAGGCATATGCCACCACTGCCCAGCTAGGACTATGGTTCTTAATTCACTTTTAAAAATATTTTTTTCTGTTTTTATTATTTGAGAATTTCATATTGCCTGTAATTTGTTTGTTTGTTTTTGTTATTGTTGTTGTTCTGATTTTTTGAGACAGGGTCTCACTATATAACTCTGGCTGGCCTGGAAGTTGCTCTGTAGACCAGGCTGGACTCAAACTCACAGAGATCCTCCTGCCTTGGTCTACCTGCTCACCACCACCACTTCTTTGTTTTATAATTTAACACTTTCTTTGACTGGCTGGTCCAGTTCTTCTACTTTGTCTGCCAGCCATGATATTTTCTCTTCCATTTGACCCGTTCTATTGATTTACCTGGATCTGGCCTCTTTCCTCCAGCAGCCACAGTAATGATTACATTATTATGATGTACATTATTACAATGATGTACACAGGTATGAAGGATACAGACAGTTAATAAAACTCTGAATAAACACGTGAATGGAAAAGAGGTCTTATTACTCTGAAGTGGCCTTTATTGTTCTGGAAAATAAAAGAATTTTAGATTATAGAATTTAGAAACAGTAGTTTCTCTAATGCCTGTTATGATAAAAAACAGAACAAACCTCACCATTTTTCCTTATCATTTAATGATATTTTTGTACTGTTTACTTTTTCAGAGGTAAAAACAACATTTATTATAGGGTATTTAAGACATAAAAAGTTTAAAGAAATAATAAGGAGCTGGATGTGATGGTGCATGACTTTAATCCCAAATGAAGCAATTGGATCCCTATGTGTTCAAGGCCAGCCTGGTCTACATAGTGAATTCCAGGTCAGCCAAGGTTACATAAACTAAAACACGGAAGGGAGGGGAGGGAGAGAAGGATAGAAGGAGAGATGGAGGAATGGAGAGAGAGAGAGAGAGAGAGAGAGAGAGAGAGAGAGAGAGAGAGAGAGAGAGAGCACCTATATTTTACATGCTTGATATGTTAGTGAGGCAGATAACACAATAGCATCTAGAAACACCAAATGAGCCTCCCTTAAAGACAATGCATTAAATATAATTGTCTTTTTTTTTTTTTTGAGGGGGGTAAGTTAAACTATGGTGGTTTGGGCCTGGAGAGTTGGCTTATCAGTTAAGAGCACTGGCTGCTCTTCCAGAATGTGGGTTCAATTTCTAGCACCCACATGGTGGCTCACAACCATTTTTATAACTCCAATTTCAGGAGATAGCCCCAGGCATGGCCCTTTTCCTTATCACATAAGTCAGCATCCTCTCCCAGGAGCCAGCGTCCTGGGCAATGTCCCAGGTGCTTTAAGTATTTTTTTCTAATTGTATTTCCATACCAGTTAGCGTGGGTGTGGTGGTTTGGAAGAAAATGACCCCCGAAGGGAGTGGCACTATTAGGAGGTGTTTGGTTTCTCTTTTACTCTAAGAATGAACTGATGGAGTGTATGGCTCTGTGGTAGAACCTCTGAGCATCCTCCCACCCAAATGACCGGGTTAAAAAATTGTCAAGGAGTTCAGTTCTGCTATTCAAAGACATCAAAATATATTAAAGACCCATTCCAATCATAAAAGAAATATGAAGAACAATAAATGAAGTACTCTAAACGGGAGGAAAAATTTCACGAGCTTTTTGTCCCTTTCAGGGACCTTCTTACCTGAGCTGATGTGTGCCATGCTTCCTTTTTCATTTTCTGTGCGTTGGCCCTTAAACTATCCTTATTTCTTGTGGCTATTCATGTTGTTATACCTGCCTCCAGACTTCTGTATTATGTGCCAGGCAATAGATCTTACATGGCGAATCTTTGTTTTATATATGTATATATATATCATATATGTAGCACATATATGATATATAGATATATGTATCTATATATCATATATGTATACAGGATACAGCAAAATGCCTAGAACATAGTGCTCAGGTAATATTTGGTAGTGAATTATAAAGGAACTTGTTTCACAGCACTATTTGTATAAATTTTCTGAAAGAGAAACTTTGTGAATTTTCTATGATTACAGATTTTAAGATCTATGCAGTTATAAGTAGAATTAGAATATAGAGTAGAGTTGTCCTGATTTATAAAGGGACTATTTTAAGATAAATGGGCTTGTGAGTAGTATCACTGTTGATTGTACTATCTTATATATATATATACTCAATTTTCACAAAAACCTTACAAATGAAATAAAATGATCTCTATTTCAGAAATGGAAAAAGCAGGACACAATCCCAGGTATTTCTGCTATAAATGTCCATACTTAACCAAAATGCCGCTTTACAGTGCCGTTGTTGATTTATTCATGAGATACATACTTTGTGACTCCATAGTAATATCTTCTAATGAAAATTCATTGATACTTAATCCAATTGCTTTGTCCACTAGAACGTTTGCACCAAAGTAAAAAAAAAAACCTTGAATGTCTTGCGAAACTGGCGCTTTTATGCCCAAGCAACGTGCAAAGCCCACAAGTAATTTGCTATCATCATTTTTCCTTGCCCTCCAAACTAGACAGTCATAGTTTAGAAATTTTCCCTACCTAAAAATCATCCCATTACATCACACAGGTAACTTCTCAAGGGCCTCTCCAGACAGGCGCCACAGCTTCCTTGGCCTGAAACTACATTTCCCAGAAGCCAGTTCGTCTGCGGAGCGCGTCCTTCCCGCCACAGGGGGCCCTGGGAAACCAAAGGACGCCGTGGAGAGCTTCCCTGGCGCGAGGGCCCACCGACGAGGCTGCCCGACCCCCGCACCCCGAAATGGCTCGGAGGCAGGACGAGGCGCGGGTGGGCGCGCCCCTGAGGGCGGAAGGCGGGCCGGACGCGGAGGTCAGGCTCATTCTGTACCACTGGACGCACTCCTTCAGCTCTCAAAAGGTAACGGCCGGAGCCGAGGGCCGCGCTCGGGTTCAGCACCGGGACAGCTCCCTCGCTGCGGCGGCCCGCGGGCCTCCAACCCAGGGCCTGCAAGGTTGGGGTGCACCAAGTGAGGGCCCGCAGAAGCAGGGTGACTGGGGAAGGCAGTGACGCAGGCACTGTCACTCGGGAAGCGCCACTGAGATGCATGGCACTCAGCATTTGGCCTAGAGGTTTTGCCCTCTTGAGCTCTGGGCCCTGGAGAGCGAGGCAGGAGAAAAGTGCCTTCGTGCAACCCCCTAATTCTCTGAAAATAAATATTATATAAATATACGATTTATATCACACACACACACACACACACACACACACACACACACACACACACACACATATATATATATTATGCACACACACACACACACAGAGTCATAGAGTCATAGTTTTTGAGACAGGATCTCGAAGTGCAACCCTGGCCAACCTGGAACTTGCTGTGTAGACCAAGCTGTCCTCGAATCTCTGACAACCTTTCTACCTTGGGCTCTCCTACTGTTGGGATTGCAGTCTTGGGTCACCTTGATAGTTCTTCGTTTTTTGTTCCTTTAAATACAGAAGTTAGATATTTAACCTAGAGATAGAATCCTTGCCTAGCAAGCTCAAGGCCCTGGGTTTGGCAATCTCTGGCACCAGAAGAGGGAAGGAAGACAAAATCATGTGAAGACACCACCCCACCCAAAGGGAATGAAATTGCTTTTATTTTCCCATGCCTGCATTCTTTGGCAAAGGTTCAAACATATATTTGTAGGGGTTCACCTAGAGCTGGAGTTACAGGCCCTTGTCAACCACTCAGTGTGGGTGCTGGGAATCAAGCTTGGGTCATCTGCAAGAGCCATACATTTTCTTAAATGCTCAGCCATATCTCCGGCCCTGTATTTCAGGGTTTTTGCCTGGGGAGGATACATAGTTTGGTTTAGAGCACAGAGGCCACCGTGATGAAGGAGAGAGAATGATTGTAATGAAGACAGAATAATTTTCCCTCCTCACTTTTTCTTCTATAATTTATAGAAGTAAGCTGCCAGGATGTTACTCATTTATTCCTTCTAGCAACAAACATCATTAAATAAACATTTCAAGTGCTGCTAGCTAGCTCAGGAAGCCAACCAAGGTGGCTTAGCTGAATCCAGAGAAGGCTTTTAACTGAAAACAGTAGTAACCCCTGTGAACTCTTCCAGGTGCGCTTGGTAATTGCTGAAAAGGCATTGAAGTGCGAGGAACATGATGTAAGTCTGCCCCTGAGTGAACACAATGAGCCTTGGTTTATGCGTTTGAACTCAACTGGAGAAGTGCCTGTCCTTATCCACGGGGAAAACATAATTTGTGAGGCCACTCAGATCATTGATTATCTTGAACAGACTTTCCTGGATGGTAATGTTAAGGCTATTTGTGATTTCTTGGCTTTATTTTCACCATAAGCCCTGCCCCCAACCTTTCCCCCTCCTCCTCTCTTTCTCCCTCTCCTGTCTATTTTATGGTGGTGGTTTAGTGATTTAAAAACCTTTTCCATTTCCAGAAGTGCACAAATATACACCTATCACAAATTTCAAATAGGCCAGCGCAAATGTTAATGTCAAAACTTTCAAATTCACTTGCAGAAAACTGCAGGTATGTGGTTCCAGTGGTGGTAATTTATTAGCCTTAAAGTAAAATTCATGATGTTGATCCTTAGTAGATATATTGAAAATAAATTTCATCTTAGAAACAAGAGGAAAAGAGGATTAAATATTAGAGAAGAGGGAATAGATTGTTACTATGGGTTCTTGATTCTAGTTAGTTCTGCATAGTTTTTAATCCTTTCTAAGGAATTATAGGGTTTAAATATGTGTCATGTTTTTAATAATGATCATTTATGGTTGCTTATATGTCAGGCATTTTATATTTCAGTTTTAGCCAGTTGTCCAGAGAGCTCCTCAGAAGCAGGTGTGGAATCTGAAAGAAATGTGTAGACTAGTCACTCCCATTTTGCATGGGAGGAAAGAGAAATAGAGGGTTTGTCTAAGGTAATGTAACCCTTTTATGGCAAGGTCTTTGGTCTTCAAAGCCTTCAGCATGTACCATTTCCTGTTTCCTTTGCCACGTACAGATTGTCCTGCTTGTTTCAGGTCAGCTGTAGCTTAGTGGCCAGACTAGGCTGACAGAGCAGACATGGCTGACCACTAGCAGAAGTGAGAGCAGAGCGTAGGCTGTGCGTTTTCTTCAGTTCTCGCCATCCAGCTGCTTGCTCCTGTCCTGATGCTAACCCAGCCATTAAGGTCAGCTTATAACCCCAAATTAAGGAAGCTGTGGAAATAAATTAATGGGCCACAAAATGTCTGAGGTACCTAGAAGGAAAATGGATATTAGACCTAATGGAGGAAATAGATTAGGAACTCATAATCTTATCTGAGTGGAGAAGTGCCATCATTTTTAATTTAATTATTTAAAGTTAATTTATTATTTATTATTATTAATTTAAGTTAATTATTCAGAACTCTCCACAAGTTTTAACTGAAGGTGGCCTTGACCTAAAGCAAATGGCATCAAGAGCTATTTTCCTTTCACCATTATTGGCTATCCATATATGTTTAGATGCTGGGGACTGTGCTGAAAATGGAGACTAATTGATTTAAGAAACATTTTCTCAATCTTGAGCTTTTTGGAAATGGATAAGACTATTAATAATTTGTTATTCTTGAAATGATTAGAATAATAGGAACAAAGCAAAAATAATTGTGTAAGAATTCTATTTTAAATGGCCAAAACTTTAAAAAGATAGCTTATTTTCATGTACTATATATAAAACACCGTGTTACATGTATTATATAACATTATATATCTATCTATATATATCACATATATTATATAACGCATGAGAAGTAATATATAAACCTTGCTTCAACTAATACAACTTGTATCATTATTCCAGTTCTTCCTTCACATTTGCTTATTCTCCTTTACCTCATATGAAGCAATGCTTTACAGTAAATGTTAATTATAGTTGGTTTCTTCAAATTTTCCTTAGATTTTACTTTTATAATATAAAAATAATTTGCTAAGTTATATAAACCACAGCCAAATGGGATGAAAGGGGTTTTGCTGGTTTGTTTTTGAAGTAGAATTTAAGCTCAGGTTGATCTCAGATTTGCCCTGTGGAAGTAACTATTTCTTTTGATAACTTTGTTGAACTAGATAAAGCACTGGTTGAATGATAGGATGGAAATGTGGAAAAGCATGGGCTTTAATTCTAGTTGAGCTTCTTTAGTGAGGGAGCCATTAATTGCCCCCAACACTGGCCTGATGCTGCTATTCACTTGTTGAATATTGTTTGTAACCATTGGACTAGGTGATGCAATTTTGTCATGGTAAAATAAAACAAATCCAACTAACTCTTCATTTTCTTCTTTCCCAGGGGAGTAGTTACCCAACTGGGGAAGATTAAAAAAGATTAGGACTTCTATACTTTGGGGCAGATATGATGACAGCCAGACCAGTTTGCAGGTCAAGATAGAATTTACCTCAGGATATAGAAATTTAAACAAACAGCAAACACAAGCATTGCTGCAATTATAATCCAGACAGTTTATCATTAAGAACTCAGGGGAATAAGAAAAGAGCCATGCTATTTGTCAAGGAACAGGACAGATGGAGTACTGACCTTGGCAAAGTCTATTTCTTCACCAGCAGCACTGACATCATCTGATAGATTATTTACAATGCGGAGTTTCAGGCCTCATAGCAAAGCGACTGAGTTAGGATCTTGTTTGACAAGAGGCCCAAGTGATTTATGTGTGCATTCAAACTTCAGACGAATGCTATAAATTACTGTTGTCTCAAAGCAGTGCTGCAAATTACTCTATCTGGCAAAGTTTTAGAACGGATTTCCAACTTACTTTTTTCTTTTTCTTTTTCATCCTTCCAAGTTGGAGAACTACTTTGCTTGGAAAGAGCAAAGAGTGAAATAAGAGTTGACTAGTTCTGTTTATCTCTGCAAGTGATAACATTGCTACAGTTAAAAAAAACTTAAAATTTTAAGTTTTTATGTCTGTCAGTAGAAGGAACTAATTTAAGTTTTACATTGTTGGAGAATATTATAAATACCTTTTAAAATGTGTCTAGTATGTATGAACCATGGTTTGAAATGTAGTGTATTTTGATTCAAGTAGAATATTTGTGATTATATAATGTTCTTATGGAGTAAAGACATAGATATGACTAGAGATTGGTAAGTAAAACACATCTGCAGATGAATTAATTACACACTGAAGAATATTGATGCATAAGTTTATTACACAAAGTTGACCCTCTAGCTACAAACTCTTATTTTACTTATTAATATTTAGATGACTTTTAAATCACTCTAAGAGCTGTGAGGTCAGATACTATCTCATTAAATGCTGTACCCTTATGCTTCCTGTAAGTAGGTCCTCCATAGTAGATATTTGATAAATAATTTTGAATGGATAAAATGAATGAATTATGGGAGGCCTACCCATTTCTCTGTGTGAGGTCTCCTCCCACTTTTCCCCCAGGGTACTCTAGAGGAGGGAGGAGTGAGAAATATTTAGATAGAAAGATAGAGGGGAGAGAAACAGATAGAAACACAGGATAGCCTCATGAGGGCCTGGATCAATATCTACTGGCCCCTCCTGTCTCTTCTAAAGGGCCTTTTATAGGAATGCCAAGGGGTGGAACAAAAGACCTCCTCCTAGCACAGCCAAGTGCAGACCCTTCCAATCACCTGGTAACCACACACGTGGTCAAGCAGTTCTCTAATGCAGCCCTGCTGGGTAAAGCAAACTCAGATCTTACTAGGAAACCTTTGTGGGCCTCCACAATGAAAAATTATTGAAATATATGTTAGCCTGGATGGGGCTTTCTAGTGGTATTTTATTGATTGATTGATTGAAGTTCTAGGGATCAACCTATAGCTTCATGCATGCTAGGCAAGTACTCCATCACTAAGCTATACTTTCAGCCCCCAGTGATGTTCTTTTAAGCCTGTTTCTCGACTTGAGTTTAATATACAAATGAATAAAGACATTAAAGAAATGGTATCATATTTATGAATGATAGAAAAGCTAAGATCATTAAAATGATAGCTATCTTATAAAATGTTTCTTGTGGAATAAGAATAAACCAGAAAACTAAGATAAAGTTTGGTAAGATTTATGTAATGTGAATTTTGGTTTTAAAAATTAGTTGCAATTAGAATGGGTAAGAGACCTGAGAGTAAGTTGCCAGGCTACAGTGGTCTTAGGTTGTTTTTAAAAGTATTAGTTCTCTCCAGACTGCAAAAGCTGTAGTGCTCTGCATCTTAAGCTGGTCTTAATATTTGCTATTTTTGTCTCTCTACAAATGGAATTTAGAGGAATGGCAGGATGATAATAACTAGGTTTTATGAGGTGCATCATTTTCCATGGTTATAATAAGAACTCTTTAGGTATAGTTATTTAACTAAAGGCCAAATTTGTGAACTGGTGTCCTTCTGTTAGTTGCTATCCTTTGTTAGCCAGTTACTGTGAATTATGCTAAAAAAAGCATTTTGCTCAATCATTTTGTATATTGATACTCATATATTTGTATCTTGTGCCTTTGGGATATCTGCTAAATAATTGGCAGTTGTACAGAAGAAATTTGAGTCAAGACACTTTTTAAAAGTCTTAATCTAAACCAGTGATTATCTAATATGGATAATAGCTAGATTTGATTATTATTACTGTTATTACTTTTGAAAGCAGGTTCATGGAGATATGAGTGATATTCCCAAGGGCAAGACTTTGGTTAAGGAGGAATTCAGACTTTCTCATTTATAACTGCTCATCCGAGGGCTGGCTGAGAGTGCTGTCTAGATCCATTCCCTCAGGACCATTTAGCAGGGTTTAATTAGGTGCACACTCTTGGGATATGCAGAGATAGTTCAAAGACCTCAAATCATTAGAAGCTTGTTAGTTTTCAAAGACATTTTCTATCTATCAGTTTGACAAGAACCTGCCCTTATATATACATATGGTGTTATATTTAGTTTTGTAAATTGTTTTGTGTTCATGACGCATTTTTCAATCTGGCGTATAATGAAGAAAATTATATGAGAGGAACACATTGATTCAGGTAGGTGAGATATGACACTGAGCAAATACAGGGATAGGAATAGGACAAGGTGAATAAGCATACTAATGCGGATGTTTAAATTGAACTACTTCTTGTAATACCCTAAATCTTCCAGTAAAATTTAATTTTGTTTTAACTAGGTAAAAAGCAAACAAATAAACAAAAAACCAAAAAGATCATTAAATAAGTATATAATACTAGAATATATGATACTTATTATTGCTAAATATCTCAGTGGTAACCCAGAATCCTGGATGTTATATGATGTTTTTATGATTTGATATATAATGACTCCTTGAAAATCATGTCTGGTATCTTATGTCTATCATTGAAAATATTGTTAAAAAGTAGGATTTGGTTTGGAAATAAATTATCCTGGTATAATATTAAAATAATATAGAAATATGATTAGGAAATATAAATTCAAAAACACAATTTTGTCACTATATATTGAAATTTAATCATAACATTAAAAGAATATCAATTTGAAGTCATCATTTTATTCTATTTAAAACATTTTATAGATTTATTTATTTTATTTTGCTTATGTATTTTATATGTTTGAGTGCCTTAGGTACTTGGAATTTAATCCAGGGCCTGGTAAATGACTAGCATATATTCTTACAGAACCATACCTCTAGCTCCTACTTATTATTCTTCAAGTCACTAGACCTGGCTGCATTATTGCAACTTTACCTCCAATGCTTTCACCTCCTTTCATCACTTGCTTTTAAAAACTCCCCTGACTTCCTTTCCTGACCCATGTGCTTTGTATTACTCACACTCCTGCCTGAGGTAGAATACCAAGAAAAAGCATTTTTAAAATTATCTTTATCATGACACTCTATGGAAGAGTTAGAAAATAAAATAAGATGAGATTGAGAGAGAGGATGTGTATAATTCAAGAGAAAAACAATTGCCTTGTACTTGTCTGAGTACTCACTACATAGCCCAGCCTGGCCTAGAACTCACCATCGTCCTGGATTAGCCTTCTATGTGCTGGGAATGCAGGCATGTGCTACTCGCTGGGCTTGGTTGTCTTTTGAAAAAGTTTCTAGAGGCAGTGAATGCTGTATGCTTTGTTGTGAAATGAGGTGGCCTATGTGACACTGGCCAGGGCACCTGTGAAGTACTTAGGGAAGGGGAGCTGGGAAGAGGACATGGGTGCAGTGGGCATCTTATACTGTGCCTGACAAAGAGCTTCATCAGCTAGTGGATACCAGTGGGGCACTGAATAGAAGAAAAACATGCTCACGGCTTTAAGCATTTGTTCTCTTTTGAAGAAGTCTGGCTTATCCAGATGGATCAGATCCAGAAAACACTTCAGTGTTACTATTCTTCCTCTTGTTCACCTTTCTGGGAAGGAAGTGCCATGTTCTTTTGGAGAAAGCTGCAGGGCCTGGCACTAGAAAGCAGCCTGACCTAAGAGCCAGGAGCCATAAACTTGTCATTTGGGAAGCATTCAAAAATGTACTGTTTATGGTTATTAACCTGAGGCTCCTGGACTGCTAAGGCAGTGCTTCTTCAGGTTTTTGGATCCCTTTGTCTTAAAAATTATTGAGGACACTTGAGAGCTTTGGTTTATGTGGGTCAATATTTACTATTTAGAAACGAATCAGAAAAGTTTAAAGTCCTAGATCACTTAATTGTCAGGACTGTCACCATTCCACTAGCTGTCAGTGTGACAGAGCCAGTGTGTTTTATGAGGCCTCTAGAAAGCTCTTTTGCAACTGGAGAGATAACAAGAGTAAAAAGCCTTCAGCATCATGCTGTTGCTGTGAAAAGTCTGGAATTTGTGAATCCCCTAAAGTGTCTTTGGGAAGCCTGTAGGTCCTCAATTCACACGTTAAGAACTAAGTCTCTGGATCCAGACTAGAAGGAGAATTGAGATCTTAGATAAGTGTAAAACGTGTCTTTAATTTTGCTTACTTCTAACAGGACTTTGTCATTTTTTATTACCAATACAGATAAACCAAAACAGTCAGGAATGCAGTAACTTTGTTACCAATAGGAAATCACGGATATGTTCCTAGCATATTGTTGATACTTTTAAATTAGGAAAGTCATCATAACTGATGCTGGATATTAATAATCTGTTAAAGAAGTATACATGCTAATGTTTTATAAATTAGAATTATTTTGTCTTATATTTTATGCATCTAAGGACATTATTATTTTAAGACACATGCAAGGTGTGTGAGTGCTTCACCATTTCAAAGCTTCTGGCTTATTGTCCTCATGGAAGTGGATTTGCTGGAGAACTGGTAGTATTGCTGAGATCCTGAAAAGTCTGTGTAAGGAGCTCATTAAGGCATGTAGTGTCGAGGGCAGGGTGTGGTATAGGCTGGTCCCTGTGTTGTTTTCATATGGGGTCTGTAATGAAGTGTGTGGTTGTCTGAGTCTGTGTTGGGGAACGTGGGTCATGCTTTGTCATTATTCTAAGGCAGCCTTTAACATTGTGCAGTCAAGCTGGACATCAGACATTTGCCTACTGGTTTGAGGAATTATCCATGCTTTTTTCTTAGAGAGTCAGAAATTGCCGTCTCTAACCTGAGCCAAGAAACGAGTGAATGAGGAATATCCAGGCTTTCCTTGCACTAGTGTGAATGAGCTAGTTGGCGTTTTTCAGAACCATTTGAGAGGCAGATTAGGAAATGATTCTGAAGGAACTTAGCCCTGACCTTTGGGTCTCATTCTTCACTTTTATCTTTGTGGATACTCTTTGAAATATAAATTCTTAAAAGATATGACAATATAATAAGCAGAGCATTGTTTTAGTAGTCAGGTGACATTGTTTTTGTTCTGCCTTTAATAGCTGTGGGGTCCTGGGCTAACTTTCCAGTATCCATATCCTAGTATCTGTATTAAGTATCACAGAACTTACCCAATGCAAATGTTCTAAGAACTTGGGGGGTGTGACAACTTAGTATAATTAATCGTGTACTGAGTATGTGTCAAGTATTTATTGGGCTTGAGGGGTTTGTCAGAGAATGATATGTGCTCCCAGATCATAAGAGGTTTACAGTCTAGATTTTCACCAGCAAGTGAAGATTTAAGCAGAACGAGTTTGCCAGGAGTAGATCACTAACAATTTAAGTGAAAATGGGGTTTTTAAGCAAAAGCCTTTTCTACTTTATATAGATTGTTACTTCATAGTCACTTAGTATCACTAACCACTCTTGGTGTTAGTTGATGCATAGAAACGAGTGGTCCTTGATTATCTTCTTGTAATTAAAAGGAATTCACCTGTACTTTCCTTGTCCCAAAGATAGTCATGAAGTGAAAAGATACAGCTATGTACCAGGTGGTAGGGCTATAGCAGAGTGCACTCTGTGTTTTGTGGCATGCAGGGGAAGGCACAGCTGAGCCAGTTGGGTGTCCGGACAGGGCATGCTTCATGAGGAAGTGAGGGACTTGAGGGTCGAGCAGGAATTTACAAGGTGGAGAAATGAGAGCATGCTAGCAGGCCATGGTTTGGAATCTGCTCTGGTATGTCAGGCTGTTTCAAATGTTGGCTCTCTGGGCTGGAAAGACTTCATTTTGTGAATGCACAACCACAGTGAGATGTTAATGGTGAGGCACCTCAGTTTTTGCTTTTGGATGTAGTGTCTTATTTGTAGCCTTTCCTCCATTGTTTGTATTTATATTTTCTATGTGTATTTTAGAAAGAACACCCAGGTTAATGCCTGATAAAGGAAGCATGTATTACCCACGAGTGCAGCATTACCGAGAGCTTCTTGATTCCTTGCCTATGGATGCTTACACACATGGCTGCATTTTACATCCTGAACTCACTGTGGATTCCATGATCCCCGCTTATGCAACCACAAGGATTCGCAGTATGTAAACCTCTTATAATCTGGGGATTGATTGTGCCTGAAGTTTCTTATCATTTTGAGACTTGACATATCTTCTGGTCACTGAGAGAGGATTGGGAAACAGGATTGTTGAGTTTGTTTCATGGCCGTGCATGGGTCTGCATCAATTTAATAACTTGTCAGGTCAGTCTATTCCTCCGCCATCTCACTAGATACATAATATCTAGTAGGCCTAATGTGTCAGCATTTGCTTTTGAGGCCAGACTTGGATAAAACTTAGAAAAGTGACTGATGGAAAAGTAGAGAATGTTCTCCACAGTTCTCAAACAGATTGACTGGAAGTCAGAATAGCTGGCACCTTCTTGGGTACATGGGCAACTGGGTTCACATTCCTGGTCCTTAATTGTTGTTTCATGATGCGGGGAAGCTGGACTAGAGGATGTCTAGCCATCACCTCTGCTCAGTGACTGGAGATTTTTCTGAGATTGAGAAATTCTTCCTGCTTCCAGTCAGGAGGATGTGTAGGGTCCACATGTGAGATGTGGAGCAGAAGAAAGTGTGTTCTGAAGGATAGTTGACTCTGTTAGGAAGGACAGGGTGGCGCTGGTCATACTTGGGAGTGTTTGGAGACACTCAATCCCGAGTCTTCTAAACCCAGAAGCCATGCTTTTCTCTTACGTGAAGTCTCACCTTGTTGTTTTATTACTTCTTCTCCTTCCTTTTGGATACCTTTTTCTTCACCCATCTCTTCTTTCCTTTGTCTTCTTCCCTCTCTTCTCCCCTTCCCTATTCCCTCTCCTCTTCTCTCCCCTTCTCTCTCCCCTGCCCTCTCCTCCTCCTCTCTTTCCGTGTATTATTCTTCCTTCTCTTCCTAAGTATTTAGAATGTGATTTGAAACACAACCCCTGACTACAGCTCTATCACCTGTAGTTAACATTATTTTCAAAACCAGGTTTCCTTTACTTTCATCAGAGAAAGTGGAAGAGCCATGGAAAGGTAAGGCAGTTCAGTGGCACAGAACTCAAAGGGGCCAAGCCTTGCTGTCGCTGTGCACAGAAGATACTCAGAAAGTCCTCGGACTGTGTGATAGGTGTTTTCTAGCTACATTTTAAATGGGGAAACTGAGGCAGACAAGGTATGTCCATGATAGCAGCAGGCTACCAGTCACAAAGCTCATAGTCTCGTCAAGGTGTGTCCCCACATCTCCCTATGTCTGTGACATGAGGGGGAAATATTTTCCCATTTCAAAAATATTTTTATTTTCAGGCCAGATTGGTAACACAGAGTCGGAACTGAAGAAACTTGCTGAAGAAAACCCTGACTTACAAGAGGCTTATATTGCCAAACAGAAGCGGCTTAAGGTAAGTGACCAGCCTGGCTCTACTTCACATCACTGTATTCTTTCTGGAAAAGAAGAATGCTGTTTCTAGACTACCCTTTACTGTTGTAGATCATTGGTGCATGTGATACCTGTGGCCTGTGCTCTGACTTTAGAAAGACTTCTGAATCCATTATAGCAGCATGTGAGCCTAGAGGATCACATGCTTCCAGGGCAGCCTGGGCTACAAAGTGAGATACTGTCTCAGATACTTCCAAGCAAAAACAAACTTCCAAACCAAAAAAAAAAAAAAAAAAAAAAAAAAAAAAAAAAAAAAAAAAAAAAAAAAGAAAGAAAGAAAGAAAGAAAATGAAAAAAAGAACTTTCTTTATTATATATTTGATAGTCGGACCCAGCGATAGTTATCTGATAAGTAGATATTGAGCATGCTGGTTGCCATGGAGGGTGACAAATGTAAGTTCCAGGTAATATAATACGGGAATATCTCATAGCAGATAGTAAGCCATTTTAAGGCCTCCATGTGTTAGCTGACTTGCTCTGCCCATCATAAGGATCATCAGTAATAGCCTCTATTTTCTATTGGTTCTTTGCCCATGCCCAGGCAACACATGGAAGCTTTTCCCTTATCACATGTAGCAAATGGCACTTCCAACTCTCCCTCCACTTCCTACCTTCCTTATCCTCTCTTAGCTGAATGGGCTCAGAGTACATGCTCCCATAGTTACTCTTCTTACCCTCCAAAATCACATTTAGACTTCTCTTATATTCCTTCTTTCTCCTTTTGGCATGTGCATATGTGTGTGCATCTGTTTCTGCACATTGAGGCCGGAGGGGAGCATTAGGACCCTCTTCCCCTTATTTTTGAGACAAGTTCTCTTACTGACTTAAGACTCACTGATTTGGCTAGGCAAGCTGAACAGTGAGGTCCAGAGATCTGCCTGCCTCTGCCTCCCCAAGATGGGGTTGCAAATGTGTGCCATCACTCCTAGCTTTTTAAAAACAGAATCTGAAACTCCAACTCTGGTCATCATGCTTTCAAGACAAGCGTTTTACAGGCAGAGTTACCTCCCTCCAATGAGACCTTCTGCTTGTTTCTTGCCTCTTTCATTAGTCACCTGAGACTTCTCAGCTTCTATTCTTGAGTTGAGTGCTAGAGGAGAATCTTCATGGTTCTCATGTTGTTTGTCCTTACTGGTTAACTGGGGACTCTTAGGAGTTGCCAGTAAGTACTGGGTCTGCTCCTGAGGTGATCTCACAGCTGGAGTAGTTCCTCATTTTTCTCTGACTTTACAAAGTTATTCTATATCTCACCATTGTCTAAAATAAACAGATTTTAATTTTAAAAGTGTGTACATATGTGCATATAAATCTCCTTTGTGCTATATAGTTTTGTTGCTATTGTTAGCAGACATAAATAGCTTCTTTTTTGGGTTGTTAATTAGTCAAAGCTGCTTGATCATGACAATGTCAAATACTTGAAGAAAATTCTTGATGAGTTGGAGAAGGTCTTGGATCAGGTGGAAACTGAGTTACAAAGAAGAAATGAAGAAACTCCAGGTAGGTTTTCATTGGCTTTCTTTTTACTGAAACACTAGGGGCATTTGTAGGAACATTCTTAGATCTCACTAAACATGTTCTGTAATCTGTTTCTGTGGTTGTTGTTTTTCACAGACAGGTTTAAATACATTATTTCATGCAAAACTCTAGTGTCTAATTGTAATCCAGTTTGTATCTATGAGAAATATGACTCTGAAAAGGTTTCTGCACCTTTTAAATGATGATTGGAAGGTGCCTACTTACCCAGCTCCACAAATCAGTAATTATAGTAGTCTGGTTGAATAACCTGAGTAATTGCTTGAATGCCCACTCCAGGTTTTTCTTCACTTAGGGAGATAGTTTGAATTTAAAGTTAAGTAGGAGTGAGCAAGTGAGTATCTAATACCAAACATCTGTAGATTGCATCTGTGAGCTTCAACAGTCAGCCACTTTCCATATTTATACATGAGGCCATTTGTGCATCTTAACTGAAGACAGTTGAAGATGCTGTTAACCAGAAACTTCTTTCACAACAGGGAGACAGCTGTGGTTTGATGGCTCTTCACCTGTCATCCCAGTGCTTATAAGGCTGAGTCACAGACATTGGCATCAGTTCAAGGCTTTCAAGGGTTAGAGAGTAAGCCCTTGTCTCAAAAAAAAAAAAAACTCTTACAGAAAGAGAAATAAATAAAAAGAAAGAATGACTCCCTTCCACTTTAAGGAAATGTAACTATTCTGTCTCCACAGGGGTTGGTTAGTTTCAGGAGTCACTGAGGATACCATAGTCCATGGATGGTCAGGTCCTTTATGTAAAATGATTTGGCATTTGCATGTCTTCCTATATACTTGAAGTTATTCTTGATTACTTTTAATAGACAATATAATGTGAAGAGCATGCAAATAGCTTTTACACTGTGTTGTATAAGGGATAATAACAAGAAACTAAGTCAGTACTTGCTCGGTAAAAATGTGGTGCTCTTTCTTAAGTGCTGTTGATCCTACACATGCAGCTATTGTTACGGAAGGTATACGTAGACAGAAGTAGTGGCCTCTGAGTGATGTTCCAAACATAACTGTAGGAATCTTTCTAAAGCACTCTGGTTGATTTCCTAAACCAGAAGTATGAGCCTGTCAGTTCCTCTGGATTGTAGCTACTTAACCTTCTGAGCCCTTTACAAAATGATAGAAAGTCCTTGAGCTCAAGTAGTTCCAAGTTTACTGAGGAACTTTTGTGGCTGACAGATGTCAACCAAGTCTCTTTTAGTTTGGGGTAAATTTGCATTACTGGTACCCAAGACAACACATGATCATCTTTTCCTTAGGGCTAAAACTGCAAATGGGTGCTGAGGTCTGTCTGTGTAGTGTTTGTCCCTAATTCTCAATTCCCTTTCTCTGATTAGAAGAGGGCCACCAGCCTTGGCTCTGTGGAGAATCCTTCACCCTGGCAGATGTCTCACTGGCTGTCACGTTGCATCGACTGAAGTTCCTGGGGTTTGCACGGAGGAACTGGGGAAATGGAAAGAGACCCAACTTGGAAACCTATTATGAGCGTGTCTTGAAAAGAAAAACATTTAACAAGGTTTTAGGACATGTCAACAATATATTAATCTCTGCTGTGCTGCCAACAGCATTCCGGGTGGCCAAGAAAAGGGCCCCGAAAGTTCTTGGCACCACCCTTGTGGTTGGTTTGCTTGCAGGAATGGGATATTTTGCATTTATGCTTTTCAGAAGGAGACTTGGCAGTATGATATTAGCGCTTAGACCCAGACCAAATTATTTCTAGGTTTGTTGGGCTCTGTGGTAGCAGCTCATCCAGTCATTCCACTAGACCCTCATCCACTCTTCCAGACCCAGTGAGGACTTATACTGGGCAACTAGTAGAAAGCATAGTTTACATTACTCTTTGGGGCATTCATATGGGGAAAGGAGCTAATGACATCTTTCTTTCTTTCTTTCTTTCTTTCTTTCTTTCTTTCTTTCTTTCTTTCTTCCTTCCTTCCTTTCTTTCTTTCTTTCCTTCCTTCCTTTCTTCCTTTCTTTCTCTTTCCTTTTTTCTTTTTCCTTTTTTTTAAAATAGATAAGATGACTCATCTATCCCAAAAGCAAGCAAGTAAAAGGCCAAGATACGTAAATGCCGACAGGCGGGGAGCCGACCTTTAATGGAGACTGACAGTTCATGTTCTCAGTTATTTTTTGAGTGGTCATAGTTAAGAACAGACAGTAATAATAACCAGTGACTGTTCATAGCACTTCACCTGAGATTGCCTACTGTTCTGCGAGTTGGACAGTTACAAGCTCTTCCCCTGGAAGTCAGAAGTCACCTTTGTTACACAAGACAGGGTTCAAACACCAACAGGACGTAGTAGTACTGCTTCTTCACCTTCTGCTAGCAGCTTCAGGCATAGATTAGGGAGAGAATGGGAAAGGGAAGGAAGAAAGCGAGAGAATGAAGTACATCTAGGACAGGGTAATAGACTGTAACTTCCAGTGGCCTCCATTGCTGCTCATGGCCGTCTGTCTCCTTGGGAAACTTCACATACAACTTCTTGTGCTCATGCCTACTCCTTAATTGAGAACTCATAGGAGGAGAGGGCTGGGAAGTTATTGGGGATAGTATACTGGGGAGAACCCTACATATCACATACAAAACACCCCATTTGACCCTAATTATGAGGCACACGGGTTGATTTAATAAGATTAAGTAATTTTGCACTTGACCATGGGATGCCTATTGAAACATTTATGTCTATCATGTATATGAAAAAGGGATAGTAAGGTGATCCTTATGAGATATGGTCCTGTAGACCCCTATGTTCAGTCCTGGGAGCCTTGACCTCTACAGCTCTCTTTATGCATGTAAGTAATATGTAGATGAATGTCTCAGGTAAATATCATGACTTATCACTGGTAGTGGATACTTTGATGAGAGCCAAATATGCCCATTTTTATTTGGGATTCACAAATTTTTGGCCAGGCTTTGTGTTTTTTTGTGAAGCCTTAAAGAGAAAGAGGAAAGTCTAACATTAGCTGTTGACAGTTAATTTGGGAGAGAGAAAATATGTAGCTAGTGATGCCCATCCATGTTCATTCATATATGTTCAAGTATTTGGGGATTATCTCAATCCATATGGAAGGGAGAGTTCTAGTACGACCTAGGAACAGCCATGGTACTATAATGCATGATTTGTGCTCAGGAAAAACCTCCTATTGAAAGAAGGAGGCAATTTGTGTGGAGCTGACTGTTAAGGCCTTAAGAGAAGCTTCAGGAGTCTGATGGGAGGCTTGTCTAGAGACGTGAACTCAGATCGCAGTAAGTGATAAAAGCCTGTTTGGATGGCCCAGGTAGGCTATGCACACAGCCAAAGAGTGTCCTGACTTTTTCATTAATAGAAAAATGTCATGACTAGCAAACAATGACTTTCTGATGGTAAAAACCATTCTATAATTCCATTTCATAATCAAGATGTACTAGAAAATAGAAAACCCTGGTGAACTGGGTGTGCCCTGTTTATAAAAAGCACTAATAACACTCCAGTGTGAACTCAAATCAATGATAATGAATATACTTGCAGCTTTTTATGCTGTTTTAATTTGCCCTTCGTGTGTCATACAGAGTGTCTGAATTTGCTTACTGCTAGGTCATTGATGTCATTGTATTTATAAAAGAGCCATAGAATTAATTGACTAGTAATTCAGAATTTTTTTTTTCAAGACAGGGTTTCTCTGTGTAGTTTTGGTACCCGTTCTGGAACTCACTTCTGTAGACCAGGCTGGCCTTGAACTCATAGAGATCCACCTGGTTCTGCCTCCCCAGTACTGGGATTAAAGGTGTGTGCCACCACTGCCCAGCCATAAATCAGAATTTTTTATGTCACTCTGCTAGAAATAAAAACTGAGGCACAAAAAAAATGTAACAACGGGAATTTTGTAAAAAACAAAAACAAAACAAAACTACAAAGGGTATTTTTACCTGTGAAAGGATTATTAAAGACTGACTTTTCTTTCAGGATATGTTATTACGGGATCAGGAAATCACTGGGAAACATCTTTAATTTTCTTATGCAGTTTATCTGGAGGCAGATGTGTATCGATGTTCATGGCCTAATTGCTTTAAAAACATTTGTCTAGCGATAGCACCCTGACCACTAGATGTCGCTGTTCACCCAGTAGTCTAAGATTGTGTTCCATTAGGCTCAGCATGTCTGTAAGGTTTCAAGTGAAGATAAACACTAATGACCTTAGTTTCTGGAGTGAGGGCATCTTCATCAAGATTATCCATCTGTGAAAAAGCTTGAGGCAAATGTAGTATTGATTTCTTATGCCTTCTGAGTGATGACAGCACTGTATGATGTCAAACTAAGGTGGTGCATAGCCACTGTTAGCCAGAGAGACACGTTACTGCATCTTCTTCTTCAGGATCATTGGTAACTGGCGAATGTGCTTCTCATGTAAAAAAAAAAAAAAAAGTATAAATACCACACTTAGAAAGTGTCTGAGGCACTAAAACGTTATGTTATCTATTTCCGTCTTCACACACATGCATACTATTTTATTGTTACTGTCATTATATGCCTTTTGGTTCTCAAAACTTGTGAACTGCTTGCTTGAGTTTTAGTAATTATTGCTAATGATGTCAAAGGTGTAGATGGTATTGTTGACTGTCATGGGAAAATCAAGATAGTATTCTGTCTGTAAGATCAATAAAGTAATTTGAAAATAAATGTTTTCTGGGACACAAAGAACTAATTAAAAATCATTTAAAATTACATATTTTCATTTAAAAAATGAAAGCATCTGGAGTGGGGATGTCGCTCAGGAGTGGAGCACTTGTCAACATAAGGAAGGCTTGGATTCGATCCCAGCACTGAAAAAGGAAGAAAACAAAGACTGTTAGAGGTAATTAGAGGAAAATAGGCAGTGCGGTTTTCAAGACGTACACTTATGTCATGCTCTTCTTCTAAGTCACTGAGTCCATTTAAATACACAGGTTATGGCTAAACTGAGTGAAGCCTAACGAGTAACACTGATCTTGGCTATTAAAGTAGGTCTTTTGCAGCTGGGCACTTAGATCACATCCATGTGGACATGGAGTGTTTAGTAGGTTTCGTGTGATGTTCTCAGGTAATTTATGTTTTGACATAGCTACTTCTCTTCCTTTAATTTGGTGTGGATTGTGAATGTACAAATTGGCTACCTGCATTTCTAACCTCAGCAAGCCTAGCTATCGTTCTAAATATCAAGTAGAAATTGAGTGCTATTTTAGTGTTACCCTGACACAAGCAAATTAGGCAGAAGTCTCATTGTCTTTATCTTCCTTGAGTTCCCAAATAAAGCAAAAGTCAATACCCATGGAAAGCCAAGTGAATATGTAACTCATCTCAGGGAAGAAAAAGACACCACAGTAAAAAACACAAAGGCTAATTAATGTGATAGAAATAGTGTTTAGACTTAAGTTGCATATTATTTATATCAAATGTTGGCCATTTATTTTATCTGCACTAACATCAGAATATCTTGCTTCCCAAATGCTTCCAAACAGTAGTTTTAGTAGGTAAGGCAGTGGATTCTAAAGCAATTGAGTACATTGAATCGAGTGCAAGGATAGTAATTTGTTTTGATTATTTGTTATATTATGAGAATGAAACGAGATGAAGAGGAAGAACTCACTGGAGAGTTAGATAGGCATCACACCCAGGAAAGCTGTCTCCTTTGTCACTGATGCGAGCTGAAGCCTGGATTCTGAGGACGGAGGACTGAAGAACAGCTGAGAATGTAAAGGGAGTGACATAGAACAGACTCCCTGGGAGGAGATGGCAGAGCCATGCGGGCCTTGAGACCAAATACACATGTGATGGCCAGTGATGGACTCCTGTGTAAGTGGAGGGATTATCTCATTCCCAGGTGCCTGGTCAGAAACCACATGGGGGAGCTTGTATATGTTTTGTCTTTAGCTTTTACTCATCACTTAAGCATTGGCTCCTCAATTACAGCATTATTGTGGTGTTAAACTTCAGTGTAGGGCTGGAGAGAAGGCTCAGGGGTTCAGAGCACTGGCTGCTCATCTAGAGGTCCTGAGTTCAATTCCCAGCAAACACATGGTGGCTCACAACCATCAATAGTGAGATCTGGTGCCCTCTTCTGACACACAGGCATGCTGTATACATAATAAATAAATAAATCTTTTTTTAAAAAAACCTTCAGTGTAAGAAGCCAGGAGTATGAGTGAAAATGTGAAGTTGTAGGTGAAATATAAGGTAAACTTTTGGGTTTCCATGCTAAGGGAAAAACCACATTATGCTTCAATACCAATCAGGTCATTTTTGGGGGGTGGTGGACATTGTGTATTTGTATAGTTTTTTTTTTAAAAAATATGAGATTAAATTACATTTTGAATATAAGAATTTGATAGTCAATAAAGTTATCCATATAATCATTAAACACTTGCTATATTAATAAGCATATGACATTTGCAGCCATTCTGCATTTGTTAATTTTAGTTCATAAAACATTTTTTATTAAGATGACTGAAAGCTGATTGTAAAAATGGCCTCTAAGTCCATCTTTGACATGCTTCCTCCCCATCATTGTAAAAATGACCTCAAAGTCCATCTTTGACATGCTTCCTCCCCATCATTGTAAAAATGACCTCAAAGTCCATCTTTGACATGCTTCCTCCCCATCATTGTAAAAATGACCTCAAAGTCCATCTTTGACATGCTTCCTCCCCATCATTGTAAAAATGACCTCAAAATCCATCTTTGACATGCTTCCTCCCCATCATTGTAAAAATGACCTCAAAGTCCATCCTTGTTGACATACTTCCTCCAACAATGCCACCTCCTAAACTTACCTAACAGTGTCACCAACTGGGGACCAAGTACTTAGATACCTGAGAATGTAGGGGACATCTCCATTAGACCAGCACATGGAACATTGAGGCCTTCTGCTCAGCAGCTAGGCACTCTACTGACTTGACTACCCTCCAGCCCCTGCTGCACTCTCTGTTTCCCACATTCCTTATGATTTCTTCCCCTCTCAGGATCAATTTTCTAGTTTTGTGACCTACAATTGCATATATAAAGTCCACAGCCCCAATTTTAAATTTAAGTTTTGAGGTGTGACTTATTTAACAACAATTTTTCAGTTGCATCCATTAAGAAATTTAATTTGTAGTAATATGGTTTTTCTTCAAAGAAGACTCAAGGCCATTGATACATTGATGATTTATCCATATAGGAAGTAAGTAATCAAAGCTCTACACACACTTTTCAGAAAATAGAATGGAATGCCTCCAAAATTATTTTCTAAGACCAGTGTAACCCTGTTGTCAAAGTCTAAGAGATGAATAAGAGAATAAGAATCAGAGCCTAAATATCCCTCATGAACACTTTTTTTTTTTTTTTTTGTATTTTGGGACTAACAGAAACTACTAGATAGTACTAAGAAAAAGAAAAGCTCCACAGGATGGGAGACAATATTTATAACATATGAATCTAGTCATAATTGTATTCATAATATACATAATAACAATAAAAATGGATTCAAAACTTAAGACATGCTGGATGACAGTGGCACACACCTTTAATCCCAGCACTCGGAAGGCAGAGCCAGGCAGATCTCTGAGTTCAAGGCCAGCCTGGTCTACAGAGTGAGATCCAGGACAGGCACCAAAACAACGCAGAGAAACCTTGTCTTGAAAAACAAAACAAAACAAAACAAACAAACAAAAAAACAAAAAACACCAAAAATAAAAAAAAACTTAAGACATTTTGCAAAAACATGGAAAGATGCTTGGTCTCAATTCATCAAACAAATGAGATAATTGGATTCAATTGGAAATCACATATATCAAAATTATACCAATATAGTAACTATTAATATGATACTCTAAGCCAAGATCCTTTATCATACAAAGGGTTAAATTTTGATACCAGTAATAATGATTATTGTAAAGAATATTGCACAACTGGAACTTACAAAATTTTGGGGGGAAGGTAAAATTTACATCAATCTTTGAAAAGTTTTGCAGGTCCTTAGAAGGGTAAAATATTCTTGATGTGACCTAAAAGCTTTATTCTTACTATTTATCCCATGGGAATGATTTTTACATTGTAAACAATAGCTAATAATTAGAAAGTACTTATATACATATCATAGATGAACAAATTATTCTATTTATATAATGGGCCAATATACTTAAGCAAAAGAAACTATTGATATATGTACATATTATTATTGCTGAATTTAAATACAGCGTGTGAGAGAGGCAATGAGCTCACACATAGTATTCAAATTCAAGGGTAATCATAAGTGTCTCAGAACTCGGAACCAGTCCTGTGTCTGATGAGTGAGAGTCACTCCCAATAAGTGTATCAACACCATTTTAGCAAAATGCTAAATGATGGTGAAAATTTGTGCTGGTCAGTGGGACTGAATTGACTTCCTAGCCACTCTCCTGGGACTGACCTTACCACGAGAGTTCAGGGCATTCCCAAAGGTGCAGCTTCTGGAGTTCCTAAGGACACCTGTTGGGTCCACATGAAAGCTCTAGGATTAGAGAATATCCAAAATGAAAAACAGGGCCAGGGACCATGCAGCTCTTGGTTTCAGCTAAGGGTTCTCTTTGGATGGCATTGCTGGTCCTGGCCAGTCCTAGCACATGAGACAGAAAATTTTAAATACATTCCAAAATCCAGTGTCCTAGTTAGGGTTATTGTTGCTATGATAAAACACCATGACCAAGGCAACTTGGGAAAGAAAGGGTTTATTTGGTTTTTACACTTCCATATCACTGTTCATCATCAAAGGAATTCAGGACAGGAACTCAAGCAGGGCAGGAACTTGGAGGCAGAAGCTGATGCAGAAGCCATGGAGGAATGCTTCTTACTGGCTTGCTCCTTATATTGCTCACCCTGCTTTCTTATGGAACCCAGGAGCACCAGTTCATGATTACCCCACCCATAATGGGCTAGGCCCTCCCACATCAATCACTAATGAAGAAAATGCCTTACAGGCTTGCCTACAGCCATATCTTATGGAGACATTTTCTAAATGAAGGTTCCCTCCTCCCAGGTGACTTTAGCTTGTGTCAGGTTAACATAAAGCCATCCATCATACTCAGCAGACCCTCTCTCTTCAGGAAGGACACCTTGCTTGATTTCTTGGGTCAAAAGCAATATCTGTAGGGGAAGGGTTGAGAAGTTCAGTAGTGTTTATTCCGTTAGGCCAAGCTCAACAATGGAAGATACTGCCATCAAACTAGTACTGGTGTTATCATGTTAGTATCAGTTCCTGAAGAGTCTGGGCTCTATTAGACCAGGTGGAAACATTTAACTGATGGAGAAAAGCTATATATAATTAACAACATGAAGAGAAATGCTGGGAGCTTAACCCAAAGTGTAACAGACAATATATATCATGTGTTTTGGATGAGTATTGTATTGGCAGTCTGTCATAGTATCTCTTGTAAACCTGGACAAAGAAAACCCAAAAAGCCAGAGCCCATGAGGAGAAACTGATAACTATTATAATGGGAAATTATGATCTTCCACTTCATATCTAGATTAAACAAATTCTGAGATCAAGGTTAAGTTACCTGAAGGAAGACTGTGTTCTTTAGAAAAAGACCAGAATACATCTGCATATCCTCTTTTATACTTTTGGATTTTTAGGTATACACACTAGCAGCATGCTCCATTCTGGACAGGAAAGACTGGAAAGAATCATACAGGTTCTAGAACTGGGCTCAATGCTAACAGTACAGGGAATCTCATACTCCCACTGCTTGGGTTATGGGTTTGAAATGGTAGCTTGGAACCATATCCTCTTGTCATGCAGAGAGGTTGTGATTGGAAACCAGAGCAAGATTCCATTAAACTGAGATTTCAAAGGGATCCAAGACAAGAGCAAGGTTTCATTAAATTGAGATTTCAAAGGGGTTCAAGACAAGGATGCCATTTGTCTCCCAGGGTAATAATGTACATTGGGAAAAGAGTACTGATCAGATTTTTGGGAAATGAAGTCTCATCTCATAGTTTGTGGCCACTTTGGTGTAGATGGCCAAGTAGAAGACACTGAAATGGCTAAAGTGTCTCTGATCTCCCAGCCCAAATGGTAAATCAGAGACCATTTGCATCCTTAGAGGAGTGTGAAAGATTAGTGTTCTCAAAAGCATGACAAATACAGAGGTGATAGTTCCCCATTCACTTTACCTGTTGAGACGTAGTGAAACCTGGTGGTTTGGGTAGACACTAGCTCTGTCACTATGCTGAACTGAACCATGTGGCAGACCTAATTGTATCTGCTATGCAAAGTCAGTGTCTTACTTTTCTCATTGTTGCTACCAAATACCTGACAAAAAGCAACTCATGGAAAAGAAATACTGGTTTTGCTTTATAGTTTACAGGTACAGTCAGGCTAGGGAGATGGCTCAGTGCACAAAGTCACCTGCTTCCAAGCCTTATGACCTGAGTTCAATCCCTGGTTCCCACATACCTTCACCTACAAAATAAATAAATAAATGCATTAAAAATGTACATTTGTTATGGTGGAGAGGCCCTGGGGTGTTTGCAGCAGGAGGAGCATGTGGCTAGGAGTCCTCTCCTGTTTACAGGTCTTAAACACTGCTACTACTAATAAGGCCTTCTTTTCTCCCTTTTATTCAGTTGGGGTGGTTAGCCCATGGGACGCTGCCACCCACAATAGGGTGGGCCTCTAATCCTCAGTTAATCCTCTTTAGAGACACTCAGAGGTGTGTCTCCTAGGTGATTCAAAATCCAGTCAAGTTGCCAGTGAGGATTAACCATAACAACAAGGTATAGTATCTTTATTGAAACATCTCAGAGCTTCTGGCATTTCAAATGCAGCCAATAACTTTCAATCTCCACAAGTAAAAATGTTTGAGAGCTGTTTTTATTATTTTTATACAGGAAAGAAATTGCCTTAGGGATGTCTTAACATAGCAAGGACCTTGGTCAGTTTAACATTCTGCTGAATGTCAAGTTTGTTCTTTTGGTGACAGGCTAATTGGATCTGGAGAGAGGGAAGTGACAAGAACTCTACTTGCCTGAAAAGAGAAAGGTGTCAGAGGAGAGGGTAGATTCTAAAAGGACATAGATTTGCCTGTGATAGATTTTAGTTGTGAGGTGAAACAGAACATGAAGGGCATCACCTCCAGCAGAATGGGCCAGTTGCTGTGACTTGGAATTTTTATTCAAGAGGAGCCCAGCTTTCAGTGGCCAGTTTGGATTTTGAAGCTTGGAATACTGCTCAGATTCACTTGTGGTTGATGATCAGTTTTGAATGGAGCCAGAGCAATCCAGAGAGCTGTGGGAGGATTGGACTTTGGTGGGAAAGGCCTTGCTTCAGATCTTGAGGACCTTGTGTGTGAGGTGAGAACATATGTATTTTTTTTAATTTTATAAAACAAATTTAGGGTCACCTGAGGCAAAAAGCCAACAAAGACATCAGCAGTTAAGTTAGATATCTTCCAAGAGCCATGGAGTAGAAGAATTGTATTGAGATGATTTAGTAGCTACTATTTCATTTCCTAATCTTATTTTATAGCTAGTATGATAGTAATTCTTGATTGTTAATATGATTAGGTTAAGAAATATCTAGGGTACTAGTGAGGCAAACCTTTAGGTGTATCAGTGAGGCTCTGTTTTTAGCAGGGAGTACTGAGTGGGTAAGAACCTCCCTGAATGTGACTGGTGTTAACCCATGGGTTGGGATCCCTGAGGATGAATAAAAAGAGGAAAAGGAGAAAACCAGGTGAGTACCAGCATTCATATGGCTTTGCTTCCCAACTGCAGATGCTATGTGCTCAGCTGTTTCATGTGCCTACCATCATGCCTTTCTCTCATGATGGATCCTGTCCACTCAAACTTTGAGCAAAAATGAACCTTTCTTTCCTTAGGTTGATTTTGTCCATTATTATGTTCTAGGCTCAAGAAAGTGACTGATACCGATGGGTTATCTAAATCAGGAGGAAAGGTAGTTTGCCACTGAACATAGGTTCTCATTGTTGCTGGGAGGAGTAACTAAAATCATGCTCTCCAAGTCCTTAATAACATTGCTATAAGATTTATCTAGAATGATTTACAATTATTCATGTTTTCACATTTAAAGACATCATAGCTTTTTTTAATGAAAGGGTTTTATCTAGTGTTTTTCCAGTTTAAAATTACTTACATATATAAAATAGGCTTCTACTTAGGAAACTTGTTCGAAAGCAATTCTAAGAGAATATCTAGGAATCTTTCTAGAACAAAATAACCATTCTCTGGCATTAACATAATGTAGAAATAAGTCAGTATATTTGCTTATTTTGGTAGTCCAAGAATGAAATCTGAGGGCATTGTAAGTCATTTAAAAGACAAAACACAAATGAGTTTTCATCCAGTATATTTAAATCGCTAGGACTGAAATATTACAGTTAGAATAAGGTTGAGATAGATCTCATTTACTCAAGGTAAAATACATACTGTGTGGAGCAGGATTCAGGAGTCCTGAGTGTGTGAAGTCCTGTGTGTGTGTGTGTGTGTGTGTGTGTGTGTGTGTGTGTGTGTGTGCATTGTTGTTTCTGCTGTTGTTGACATGGGCACAGCCATGTCAAGGACTCGAAGGCCTCAGGCCCATAGGACAGTGGCAAAGCCTACAATTAGAAAATATATAGAACAAGAGAACTTATGGTGTGTTGCCTGGTCTTTGCTTGGCTTCAGGGTGGTAACTGGGGTGGTAAGGGAATGAAGGAAAGACAAACACATGGACACACAGACCCAGAAAGAAGCTGAAGTCAGGTGGACTGGGCTCTCCGATGGAGAAACACTAGCACCCCAGAAGCTCAATATCTATTGCATACAGCTGAGCAAGGAGGAAGGGTTAGCGGATTTCTGTAGGAGCAGGCTCTGTAGGGGGAGTAGTCTTCAGGTTGTAAATATCCAGGAGGAGAAAGCTATAGTGGACATTTCTACATGTACATATTAACCAAAGGAAGGCTTTGGCATTCCTCTGAGGCTCACCCTGGGAGTGGAGGGGTAGGGTAGTAGGCTTTGCCATTTTCCATGGGCCTGAGGTTAGTTACACTTTTTATGTAGTATAACATTTTTTCTTTTGTTCTTTTGAGACATAGTTTTGCCAGTTATGGAGCTTCAGTCTCAGGAATATCTTTCACAAGGACTCACATCTTTGAATGTAGCCATAAAAAAGGATAGAGGCTGGGGAGATAGCTCACTGGTAGAGTGCTTGATTAGCATGCTTAGCTTTAAACCTCCAACACTTTTAAGGAGGGATGTAAATGGAGATGGAGCTTTCAGTTCCATCTGCCTGATTATACCTGGCAGTTGATTCCCAAATTACCACACAGAGGCTTATATTATAAATGCTTGGCCAAATGCTCAGGCTTGTTACTAACTAGCTCTTACATTTAAATTAACCCATTTCTATTAATCTATGTATCACCATGTGACCCATGGCTTACCAGTCCTTTGGCATCCTACTCCTTGGGTGGCTGGCAAGCATCTTCCTCAACTCGGCCCTCTGTCTCCCTGTATCTCCATTGGGTTTTCCTGCCCAGCCTTACTCTGCCTGACTATAGGCTAAATCAGCCTTTATTATCACAGCATATAGAAGGGTTCTCCCACAGCAGGGGGAGGGGGAGAGGAAGAATGTGGTTGGGAGATAAAGTTGTGGGCATGGTGACATACATCTATAATCCCAGCATTCTGGAGGTTGAAGCAGGCACATTTTAAGTTCAAGACCAGCCCAGGCCATACACACACACACACACACACACACACACACACACACACACACACACATACACACACTTTTTTTTTTTGGATAAAGATGGAGCCTATTTTCTTGGCAACACACTTGGATATTTTGGCCATAAAAAGAAAATACAAAATACTGTCACAATTCTTCAGTAAATTTGTAATTTTCATTAGAGCTTATTATTTACTTAAAGACAAAATGTACTGAGTAAAATGCATTAAATTAATCCCTAAGTCTGTTGTCCTTTTGTTCCCCCTGGCAGATGCTACAGTATTTCTGAATTCTCTGTTTCTGTGCTGGGTTCAGATGACTACAGTAAGTAAATGATTGAAACTAAAAATTCTCTCAGAAAAATAATGAGTGAGGAGTAGACGGCAGGCCGGAACTTCCATTGTCCTCTACAGTCTAGGGAACTTCACAATTTTTTTTTTTGTTTTAATTCCATCCTCTTTTCATGAGTTTCAGTTATTCAAGAGGAGAACTTTTGAACAATTCTGTTCACTTTTTATTTCAGTTACTTTCTATTTGGAATCTTCTTTTCAGGTGCTGTGAGCTTTTCGCCCTTGCTTGTTGAATTAGCAACAGAGAATTCATGGACTTGAAGTGACATTTTAAACTAAAACCAAAACACAGCAAACTTCTTCCTCAATTTACTTACAAATCAATCAGTTTGAAAAGGTTTGTAAACATTTTCCAACACTTTTTATAGACGTGGGTCAAGTCTGGGACTTTTCTGAAGGTAACATTCAAGTCAACTAAAGTTCCAGGAAACATGACATTTTGTTTCTCTGGGTGTTTGCACAGAAATGTGATTAAGGAATCCCAAATGGAGAACAACCTTTCAGGGCCTTGGCTGCCCCTCCAAACAGGGTTGGGGCATCTTAAAGATCAGCTCAAATTATCTGGCTTCGCTAAATTTCACCTGTTTTCAGGATTCTTATGGCTTCCACCTCAACCTTTAACTCAGCCCAGTTGTATTTGAAAACCAGATGCACTGGCTGTAGAATGCAGCTGGGCTGGTTCCAAATGCATCCCGTGGAACTGCAGCCCTTGTTAATCCAAAACATCGTGGTTTTCACTCTGTCTCTTGTGAGAGAGGAATCTGGCTGTATTTTAAGTAGTAGAACTTATTTCAAAAGTTTGAGATTTGGTAAGCTGTTTTTGAAGTTTTACGTATTTCTATCCTAAGCTTAAAATATGTTTCTCTAAGAGGGGGAGGACATCCAAGTCTTTACATGAGCACAATAGCAATCTCATTTCTGAATTCCTCTTCATCCTTCCCTGGTCTGAAGTTTAACCACTCCTTCAGCTACATCCTCTTGCACTCATGCCCCACCTCTTTTCCACACTCTTTGTATGAGTGCAAGGTTTTCCCTTTAAATTTGCCAGTTAACAGGTTTTTTTTTTTTAAACTTGTACTTCTTAGAGATTTACTTCTTCCATGAAATATTCCAATCAAAACTTATGAAATGCCAGAAAGGAAAAATATATGCTCAAAAATACAACCATTGGAGTGCTCTTCAGCTATGTGAATCAACTCACCTCGAGGTAGTTGTAGATGTCCGAGTGAAAATAGACTCTGGGTCCCACACTGCTGAGTGGCACTCTTGGGTTTGGCCCTTAACAGCACATTGCAGATTTCCTGCTTCTGAAGTGAAGGAACAATGATTCTGTTACCTGCTTCACAGGAACTCCTTACTTGGAAGGCACTCAGCTGAGTTTAGACAATGCATTGATAACCAATTGCTTACTTTTGTAAGACCTCATGTGTTTGTTTTAAAAAATAAGACTTGAATTCAGCCCAACAATATATGATTGAGGTTAGCATTTTCTTCCCCCAAAGACCGCTTTGACACTCCTCCATATTCTGGCAGTTCTCTTCAATAGAGAGTAATAACCAGCCGTAACACACCATGTTCACAGTTTCTCCAAATTCCTCTCAGATGACTTCTTGGCCAGTGAATTTGGGTTCCAGGGCCCATGTATAAACCATTTTTGTATTTTTCCAAAGTAAAATTGTTTTCTTCAAGTTTTTTTTCTCTTTCCATTAGGAAGTCATGTTTTCCCTGTGAATGGAACTTAAACCCCAATTGTTCAGTTCTAAATTCAAAACCCACAGAGTTGGTCTAAAGTAAACAAAGCACGTTTATTCTCTTGTTCCTAATTGCTTGAAATTCTATCTAGGTTTTCTAAAGCTGATTGAATCATACCAACATTTTCTATGAACCACACATGGATTTGGAGTTTATAGAGAAACCTCAAGCCTCTAGAAATACACCCCACATCAAGAAAGCTTCATTTGGTCTTAAGTTTCACTACAAAAATTCAATATAACTTCATTAAAAACTACTAAGCAATCCTGGAAAAAGATGGTGTGTTGCCAATAAAATGTCATGTCTGTGTGCCACTGTAAAGCCACCCTAATTTGCACCTCGAAGTCTCAAATATTTTACAGTCACTAGAATTGTGCACATGTAATGTATAAGGTCCTAACTTCACAGGCTGGAAAGATGGCTCAGTTGGTAAAGCGCTTGCCTTGCATACACGAGGACCTGAGTTGGTCTCTACAATCCATATTTAAAAAAACTCCTGGTCTGCTGGTACCCACTCATAATTCCAGCATAAGGGAAGCAGAGACAGGTGGGTTCCTGGGGCTCACTGGCAACCAGACTAGCCTAATCTCTAGGCTAAGTGAGAGATGCTGTTCCAAAAATGAGGTGGATGGCTCCTGACGAACATCTGAAGGCTGTTCTCTGTCCTCCACATTTTCCCTGTTCAGATACACATGCTCACTGACACACACACACACACACACACACACACACACACACACACACACACACACACACGAACCTCTAAAGTTCCCACCCAGTACTTTACATCTTGAAAGTACACAGAATAGCGTACAAAGAAATAGTGTTCTATAGATGTGGATCTCTATTAAATCACAAGTGAATGGTGCAGCATTGAAGGAGCTTCAAGTGCACCAGGAAGAATTTAATGTACTTACCAGTGTCTTAGAGTTGCACCCTATGGGGTAAAGGTAAAGGATGTGGATGATACTTAGCTAAACGTTACTAATTTCAAACAGACCTAGAATGACAGAACTTGAAGGGGATATTAGGGCAGTGTTTTTACTCTGATACTTCTGCATTAGAAATTGAAGAAACTTAAAGGTAGGCAAGCAAGGAGCAGTGTTTGTAACTTGGACTTCTTTGTATATGAGCTGCTGCTGGAAGCTAAGATCCACTCTTGAGTAGAGTCTTCCTGGAAATGCCCACAGAGATTTGCTCAGAGGCATGCCTCTTAGTTGATTTTAGGTCCAAGCCAGTTACAATCAAGGTTAATCATCACAAATCCATCCTTTGTCATCTTGACCCTAATCACATTTTCTTTCTTTTTTTTTTTTTTTTTTTTGGTTTTTTGAGACAGAGTTTCTCTGTGTAGCTTTATGCCTTTCCTGGATCTCGCTCTGTAGACCAGGCTGGCCTCGAACTCACAAAGGTCCGCCTGCCTCTGCCTCCCAAGTGCTGGGATTAAAGGGGTGCGCCACCACCCCCCGGCCTCTAATCACATTTTCTTATGCCATGCTTCATTTTGAAATGAAAACAATAACAAGGTCGTAATTGTGTTTAACATGATATAAGTGCCTCGTGTACAACTAAAAACACTGTATTCATCCAGAAGAGATGGCAAAGTTCCTTGAGAAAGGCTTAATCTTTCAATATCCCATAACTTAAAAATGATAATATAGATGTGTAACACTTAACACTTATTGTATCTCAATTGTTGCTATATTACATGTTAAAGAAGTAGAGGAAAGAAATCAAATATCTGCTATACACACATACACACACACACACACACACACACACACACACACACACACACACACAAACATATTTCTATTTTTCTTTTGGTTATTTGAGATGATGTTTCTCTGTGCTGTTCTGGAACTAGCTCTGTAAACCAGGCTGCCCTGGAATTTATAGAGATCCACCTGCTTCTGCCTCCCAAGTGCTGGGGTTAAAAGTGTGTGCCACCATCACTGGCTTTACAAAACATTCTTAACAAAACAGCACAGAAACACTCATATTAATTACAATCCTTGTTTTTGTAACTGGTCCTATGGCCTTAGCTGGTATTTATAACTGCCTTTCTTTATTATCCATTCTTTGTTCCCTTTACCATCATCAAGAATCTCACCAAGTCTTGGTTATTTACATGGAGGGATGACCCATCTCTTCATTTCTGAAAGGTCTAGGTCATTTATTATTCTACCTGGATTGGGTTGTTGTAACCTCATATTGACATTAATCAAAGGACATGACAACACTGTTGGAGACCAGCTCCAACATTTTTATGACAGGGAACTCTTGGGGGGAGAGGGATAAGAGATTGAGGTAGAAATATAGAGGTAGAAGAATAGAGGGGAGAGAAATAGCAACACAGGATAGCCTCCGGAGGGCCTGGATCCTTATCCACTGGCCCCTTTTGTCTCTTATAAAGGGCTATTTATAGGAATGCCAAGGGGTGGAGCAAAGACCTCCCCCTAGCACAGCTGAGTGCAAACTTTTCCTATCACCTAGTAACCATGCACGTGGTCAAGCAATCCTCTAATGCAGCCCTACAGGGTAAAGCAAGCTCAGATCTCACTAGGAAACCTTTGTGGGCCTCCACAACTTCCCCTTCTTGATATAAAAAAGGCCCTTCAGATAGACTGTGCCTGTTTTAGGTCATCCTTCTTGATTATCTTTCTTACCCGTCATGGAGGTATACTTTCCATCAAGCATACTCTGAGTTAGGATGGACGCTATCAAGCAAGTTGCCCTTCTTTGACTACCAGCCTCTGGCAGGAGGAGGTACAGAGCCTAACTCAGCTCTGACTCAGGTCCCTACTGAGTTTGCAAATAATCCACAGTGATCTCCATAGTTGCCACACCTCCCAGTAAAGGAGTAGAGGATAATAAAGATGGAATATCTTTTTGGAATGGGTCTAAGGTGACTACAGCAGTCTCAGCTGCACCAAGCCCTTTTCTTGGATCAAAACTTTCTCCTAACAGATGTTCAATAAAATTTTAAGAGACTACTTTGATTTAAAGGAGAAAACAGTCATTTCAAAACACTTCAAAGTATCCACTCAAGTAAACAGAAACTCATGCTAATTATAAAAATACTTTTACAAACTAACTCCATTGTTGGAGGCTTATCCCTTTGTGGGAGACCTACCCCTTTCTAAACAGAAACAGAAGAAGAGTGGAAAGTTTTAGGAAGAAGACAGGAAAGCTCCCCTAATTATGATAACGTCAGTTAAGTTTTTCAGAGGCAACTGAGACTGTAAAATTATAATTTGGGCTATTATAAAGAAGTGTTTAAATATATCTGGTACAAACATTATCATACATATTTACAACTAGCATGAGTATCTCTGTACTACTATATATATTTACACTTTTTTACAAACCATGAACATCGCTATACATATTTACACTTTCTACAAACTTAGATTCAAAAGGAAACTCTATAGGACTATTTTACAAACTTTAACACATATCAAAAACAGATTTTCTTAACAGAACTAACATATTCAAAAGCAAATTCTATTAGCAAACATCTAGAAGAGATTTCTTAACTGAACTAATAAGAAGACAGGAAGTATGCAAATAATTTCTAAGGTTTGGAGTTTATAGTCAGCTTTGATATCATTCTGAAAGTTTTCTTGAGAGTTTGAAGTCAGAGCCTAATTTGTCAGCGGCTCTTAAACTTGACCGAGGGTAAAATTCCCTCTTTTTAATTTTTTTAAAGCTACATTTTTTTTAAAGATTACCATGGGCTTTTTTAATGATGCCAATATTTCCCTCTTGCATTTTGGCACAACTCAATCCCATAAGTCTTTTCACACCCAAAGCAATTTTCCAGTGTAAGCAAATTCCCAATGTAAGGACCACTTTCCATTTTTTTAAAAAAGGGATTTCAAAGTGGTTGGTTGACAAATGGTATTAGCATTTTAACTATCTCCCAAGAGGCAAGCTGTTTGCCTGTTCGTAGTTCTCAGGAGGTAAGGCTAAACTTTCTAACATTACTTGGAAAAGAAATGGCATTTTGAGCTGAAAGAAACACACACACACACACACACACACACACACACACACTGAAAAACATTGTCTCGGGGCAGTGTAGTACTGGCATCTCTGTTATAGACTTCATTTCCCAAACTGCCTTTCTCTATATTGTCACACTGTTACAAGCTACATTATGGATCACGTTTCCCAAGCTGCCTTTCTCTATATTGTCATGCTGTTACAAATGAACTACACTTCCCATGCTGCCTTATGGATCCGGGAGAAAACTTCCATTCACACGGTCTGTACTTATGCCAAAATCAAGCTTCTGTTTTTATCACAGGAGATTTTTTGTCTTCTCGAAGCTTGCATTAGGACATCTGCATTACATCTGTTTGACAGGCGTACCTCTTTAATCAGATTTTTCACCTGCCACTGTTCCTGGAGCAGGTCACACCTGTCCTCATGCACTCAGACAGGCATTTGTTGCCAGAAGCAAAAATTCTTGGGTGTTTCACTCCCTTGCCTCATTGGGTCAGTGAAAAAGAATGAGAATACTTGAAAAAAAAAAAGCTTTTTTAGAAATATCTTTTCCCCAATAGCAAAAAGAAAAGAAAGATCTTTTTCAGAAATATTTTTTTTCCCTAAAAGAAAAAGAAAAGAAAGAAATTTAGAGATTTTTTTTCCCACAGCTGTTGGCACTGCATAGCCCCTCCTACCAACTTGGGGCTTGCATTCAAGAAGGCAACTGTCACTGTTCCCACCAGCCTTGTTTGTACAGCCAGAGTTTTTATACCAGCAGTTTTCCCCGGGTGCTGTGTACCTCTGCCTCAGCTCCATGCTCGAGGAAGCTGCCTGACAACTGAAGGGATCTTAGTATCCCCAAAACGCACTCAAACTCAGAGGTGCTTGTTCCCCTGCCCTTCGCTAATTGCTTCCCAATTGCTAGTTTGAAGTGGAGGCATGACGCTAACAGTCAGGATTAGCAATGCTTCAGGGGATTTTTTTTCTATGCTAGGGTAGTTATGAGTGATTCTCCCATTCCGATAGAAGTGTCTTCCAGGTAAATTTAATTTTTGCCCTTATGGAAAGAGAAAAAAATCTGAGAAAGAAAGGTCTGAAAAGTTTTCAATATTTTAGAGAGAGAGATTGCTAAGTTTTTCCCAAGACTTCTGTTCTCTAAACTTTGGCTTCATGGTCAAATGGAAACTAATTCTGATGGTACGATGTTTTCATACAGTGGCAGCCTCAATGGAGTGAAAAGTTTTATTTCAAGCACATCTACCTCAGGGAAATTTCTTTCCTCTGCTGCTCAGGACTTAAATCTAAGCTGTCCACAGGCCAAAAGCTCCCACAGGAATCTTTTTTTCTGCCTGTTTTCCTTATCTTTGATAGATTTTTCTCTGATTCTTCCTTGGGAGTTTGCATTAATAGCCCCATAGTTGGAAAATCAAGGACATAGTTTCTCTGTCTTGCTGCTTATCTTATCCTAAGTTTTTTTCTTATACTATATTCCTACATTCTATCTTATATTTTCCCTTCTTACCCTAAATTTTTTCTTATTTTTATAGATAGAAATTAAGAGAGAGAAAAAAAGAAAGAAACCTAAATAGAGGGAAATATATGCTGCAGCCTCACTTTTCAGCTTTGGCATTCCATCTCCTAACTTTCACTCCTGAAAATAAAATATGGTCACTTTTATAATTCATTATCAGGCATGCCCCCTTACACCTGTTATGCCACTTAATACTCCTTTTGTCAACTCCCCATCCCTGTTCCTGGTGCCATATATGGGAGACCAACTCCCACTTTTTTATGACAGGAAACTCTTGAGGAGAGAGGGATAAGAGATTGAGGTAGAAATGCAGAGGTAGAAGAACAGAGGGGAGAAAAACAAAAACACAGGATAGCCTTGGGAGGGCCTGGATCCTTATCCACTGGCCCCTTTTATCTCTTATAAAGGACTTTTTATAGGAATGCCAAAGGGTGGAGCAAAAGACCTCCCCCTAGCACAGCAAAGTGCAAACCTTTCCAATTACCTAATAACCATGCACATGGCCAAGCCATCCCCTTATGCAGCCCTGCTGGGTAAAGCAAGCTCAGATATTACTAGGAAACCTTTGTGGGCCTCCACACAGCACCAAGAGAATTCTGGCTATATAGTGCCAAATACTGGTGACTTCTTCATGTAACTTATTACTTGAGTCTTTAGGACCAGCCTGGGTCCAATTACATATGTGCTGCTTTCATTTGATGATGGATTGCTGCTGTGAAATCCAAGTTTATGGCTGGTTGGGTCAAATGCCACCCAGCTCTTTTTGGATAGATCAGGTCAGATGACAACTTGATGTTCCATTGTCAAGCATCCAGTTCCCACTAAAGACCAATAGCTGACCAAGAGTTGTTATCTGCATATAATGGCAGGGCCTTGTTCCAAAATCCTAAAGGCCTCTTCTGTAATCTACTTATGGGGACTTGCCAAAGGCTCAAAACAGTATATATACCTGTGATTGACTTCTAAAGTACCATTAAGGTTTACTGGAGCATATGGTCCAAGTAGTAGAGCACAGGAGCCTAGATCTTCTCTGTTCCAGGCCCCACTCCAAAGGAGGAACTCTCCCAGTCATTTGGTATATGAGATGGTGTAACACTCCCATCTAAAAAAGGTGCCAACAGTTTACTTAATTGATTGACATACATTTTTCAGGTTCCTCTAGAGGAAAAGACCTGATATAATGAATACCTATTACAAAGGAGATTTACTGCATTGGTTTGCCTGATTTAGGCTGGAAAGTTCAATAATGGCTGACGGAATATTGGAGAGACCGAGAACCCAGTAGATTCTCAGTTCATGAGGTGGGATACCTCAACAGCCCCAACATGGTGCTGAAGACCTAGTACATTCCTGGAGAGTCACTGATTTTCAGTCTACATTGGAAATCCAAAGAAGCTGAATTTTGATGTCACAGAGGATATCAACCACATGCCCTTACTAGTAAGGTTCGAAGGCAGGCAGCAGGCAGGCAAAAGCAACCCTACTTTTCCTTCAGACCTTTGAAGAAGGGTTTTTCCCTTAGGTTAACCTTTCTAGGAAATACCATCACAGCCATGTTGAGCTGGGTATCTTAGTTGATTCCAGATCACATCAAGTTTATGAAAAAAATTAGCTACCACAGCTTAAGTAGGGTTAAAAATGCTTTAGTATGATTGAGCTGGAGATGAAAATTTACCCAACTGAAAAATATGCTGCATCCAAAATCCAACTAAAGCCACTAAGCATTAGTCTCTTTTCTTGATGGTTGTAGGGGCCAGGTATGACAACTTATCTGTCACTTTAGAAGGAAAATATCTTCATGCCTCATGTCACTGGATGCCTAAACTTTTCACCAAGGTAGAAAGGTCCTTACATTTTTGTCTAGATTTATTTCCCATCCTCTCATTCATTTTATATATATATATATATATATATATATATATATATATATATATATATATGCTTTACCAACAAGTCCAGAGTGGTTGCTACCTCCTGCTTAATTATTCCAATTGGCATATCATTAATATAATGGACCCATGTAATACCTCATAGGAGAGACAGGTGATCACATGAAAGTTTAAATGATCAAAGCACTCCACAGATTTTTAAAATATCCTAACCATCTAACATACCATGCTTTGTGATATTAACAAGAAATGTATCAATCTTTGGTATCAGTTATTTCAAAAAGCAAATTAGAAAAAACTAGAAAATAAAATGAAATCTAAACAGACCATTTCTATAGCCCATATAAGCACACAACAATGCTGTATCTGTTGCTGTTGTATGTCATTCTTGGGCTAGTCATTCCACACTGGAGATGACTAGTTATTGTGATATTTTATTTATATGTTAATAAATAAAGTTTGCCTGGAGATCAGAGGACATAGCCAGCCATTTTTAAGTAAACATAGAAGTCAGGCAGTGGTAGCACATGCTCTTAATCCAATCACATGGCAGGCAGGGTCTCTGTGTGTTCAAAGACATACTAGGGAACAGCCAAGCATGGTGACCATGCCTTTAATCCAAGTACCAACCATAGAGATCTGTAGGTCTGTACAGACAGGCAGTAAAAAGGAAGTAAGGTAGCTGGGCTAAGAGCCAAAGAGAGGGCAGAACAGCAAAACAATAAAAGCCTGGGTAGACAGGAAGTATCTCTCTTGGGAAGCTACAGTGGCATGGTGAGTTAAGGCTAGCTAGTGTCTCTCACTATTTCCCTGATCTCTAAGACTTTCACCCCTATATTTGGCTCTGTGTTTCTTATTTAATAAGGCTATTTAGAAATTCATCTACAACTAGTAATGCAAATGAATCCAGAAGGTTGAACTATCCTTCTAAACAAATGGGTCAAATATTATAAATTATATGTTCTTCCATTTGAGCTTTTCCTAGTTAAGTGCATATACTGGTTTTCACTAGAAATTTCAGTAAAAGTATATGGTGGGATGTTCAGAACATTTTCAAGTTTCACAGTGTCTGTAGAGCATGCTTCATTTATTGTTATAGTCAGGGTTCCCTGGAAAAACAGAAATGATAGACTGAATCTCTACCTGTCTGTCTTGTCTGTCTTGTCTGTCTTGTCTATCTTGTCTATCTATCTATCTATCTATCTATCTATCTATCTATCTATCTATCTATCTAAAGGGGATTTATTAGAGTGTCTTTCAAGTTGTGTTTGGATAATCTAACAATGGTTGCCTACCAATGGAAAGTCCAAGAATCCAGTGGTTTTTCATTTCATAAGGCTGGGTGTCTTAGTTGGTCTTCAGTATACACTGGAATCCTGAAGAAGCAGGCTCTCATGTCATTGAAGGAATTGACTTGCCATCCAGGGTGAGGGCAAGAAGGCAGAGAGGGAGGGAGGGAGAGAGAGAGAAAGAGAGAGAGAGAGATTGAAGTTCCTTCTTTCATATAGGCTGTTACCAGAAGGTGTGGCCAAAGTTAAAGATATCGCTTTTCATCTCAAAAGATCTGCATTAAAAATGGGTCTCTCACTTTGAAGTGTTAATTAAGAAAAAATTCCTTACAGGTATACCCAGCCACTTGGGTTTTAGCTAATTCCAGATGTTGTCAAGTTGACACCAAGAATAGCTACCACACTGATATTGCCATATAATCTCTAGAGAGAGCTTTCCCTTTCCTTGGGGACCTTTACATCTATATGAGATCTGTCCCTTCTATCCCAGCATCTTCCTTTAGCCATTGAGAGTTTTCTTGGGATTTGGAGGATATATCATGCTTGTTGAATTGAACCAAACCCAAGTTTATCATTGCCTTGACTGACCCTAGCCTACCCAAGATGCTAGGATAGTATCCTCTACTTGTCTTTACGATCTAATTTACCCTAAATTTACTATTGTGGTATATGAACTCAAATTTTTTCTTGGATTTATAAATATTCTTTTTCAATGACTAGACATCACATTATATTCAAAGATGCTGAACTTATGTTGAAATAGCAGAATTGAAATATTACAGTAAGTCCTAACATTCAGCAATGGGAACAAATTTAGGAACCTAAACATGACAGAATGTCCTGAGGGTGAAGTCTGTCCAAAGGAGTAGAATTTCAGTACTCCAGCACTGGAGGCCCATCATTAATATGACATCAAGAGCATTAAAGGGAGATGTTGGGATAGAAATTGGTATGTTCTGGCAAAGAAGAGATGTCTGAAGAGGCAATACACATTGTGAAAATTTCCACATGAGCTTTTCCAAGGAGCCAAAAATATATTGGAATCAATAAATGTCAGTAGCTTGCATCGGCTTTTAAAACCATATTAATGTAGGGATATAAAGCCCTTGGCATAAACAAAGCTAACCGCTTGCCAGAGCCTTATGCTCTGAATCATCCCAGACACTCACCTGATTTATCTTGGTTCAAATGCTGTTTTTAATCACTGTTGAGTTGTAATTCTAAGATGCTGAAAGGCAGACAAGGCAAAAATGTGTGGTACACATGTCTTTTCAGCAACATGGCACTATGTGAAGAATATTTGTGGCTAAATTAAAGTTTAGGACAGTCAGTGCCATTTAATGAATTCTAGGTTAGCAATGATAAATAAACAGTGACTCAGAACACTGTTTATTTTCTGTGCTTGAGACTTTACTTTGGAGTGGGCCCTATAAACACACATGTCCTTCTCACAAGGCTGGCATTCACATACTGTGCTGTGATACCCAGAAAACCTGGTCTGAAACACAGGATTTGCCTGAATGAACAGCTCGTCACTTCTTACAAGAAGTCACAGAAGATTGCTTTACAGCAGCAGACATGAAAAGCCTTTGTACTGGCTACAATTTTAAGGCCACTTAATAGAAAATTCTGCAATCAGTGTTTGGGACCAAATGAGTGATATTGTATGTTGCCTCTATCCTAACTGATGATGTTTAAGGATGTGACAAAGTTTACAGAATAATTCAACACTAGTTGATCCCGGAGCCTTGACTTTTGCCATGAATTCCCATAGTAAAATGAGCCCTCCCCCCTGCCCCCCCAGATAGGATATTGAGTACCGCAGATTCTAGGTTAGCAACCATGTTACTATAATAGCTGAGGAAGACCTTGATCTCCTGATCCTCCTACCTATACTTCCCAAGAGATGGGATTGCAGTAGCATACCACTATGCCTAGTGGAAATTGTGTCTTTTTTTCAACAATTGTTCAGTGTAGTCCCAGATGTTAGCATACCAAGATTTGATTTATCTTCCAAAGCTAAAGTAGAACTTTCATATAATGTGTTTGGTAGTGCTGTGCAACTAACTCACAAGAGAAATTAGTTTAGGATTGTGGCTGTTGATCAATCTCACAAGCAGTATGTGCTTATTCTTACAACCACTGTGGTGTAATTTTGTCTGCTGATATGATCATTATTGTTAGCACACTTGGAAAAATGTTATGAATTCTAGATGAGCAACAATAATTACTCTTGTGGAATTTTTAGGCTTTTATTAATAGAAGGTACCAAATAAAATATGTATACTCCATTAATCAGCAAGAAATCACATTTCTCAGAAATTCAGAGAGAAATAATAGTTTCTAGAGCCATTACCAAAGCAACACCTTGGCAGTGTAATAGACACTCAGACCTTAGTGGGCCCCCAGATTTTAGCACAACTGACTCCATGATGAAAGTACCATGCAGGCCTTGGAACTTCACACATAGGCAGTAACACTTGCCAAAATGAGAACAAAAACCTAATCCATCAAAGTCCATAGTTCTTGGAAAGTTCCTAAATGTAATAGCCTTGCTATTTGGCTTCTGTAGTTCTGCTTCTGGCTGCTTTTATTTACTGAGGTATGTCAACCAAGGATGGTGTGTGTGTGTGTGTGTGTGTGTGTGTGTGTGTGTGTGTGTGTGTGTATGCTTAAAAGCTCACCCTAAGAAAGGCTCAAGGCTGCACTGAGGTTTTGAACACCCAGTAAGTAGTCACTGGCTTGCTAATAAAAGACTTTCTATTAACCTGTATCTGAGTGATCTTCTCTGGTGGATACTTCACAAGAACAGTTCTGGGTCTGATTTCCAGCATTACTGCATCCTCCTCCTCCGTTTCTTCTTCCTCCTCTTTCTCCTCCTCCTCCTTCTTTAATGATAGCAAAGTAGCCTAGGAAACCAGAAAATACTTCCATTATTCCCTTTTTTCTTAAAACCAGACCTGATTGTGAGCCTAAAATGTATTTCTCTCATGGATTTGAAATATATCCGTTTCTCAACTTATCCAATCAAAGAGTTTCCTCAAACTGATAATACTCCCATTCAGACGGGCCCAATTATTCAGATTTTATAATCTTTTCTTACTTCTGAGCAATCTCCCAGGCTCAGATCTCATTTTTGAGGCCCATGGTATTTCCAATAAAAAGGGAGAGAAGTGTGTATATTCTTCTCTGAGGATGAGAGTAAAAACATCCATTGCACTTCAATAGTACTATTTTTGTTTATGTACAGTAGTTTGTGGTCTTCTCTCTTCTCTCACCTGGTGTCTTTCAGTAGAGTTGGGTTACTGTGGTCTAATCCATGTATTTCTACCATTCACAGACTGAACATAATCCCAATGGTAAAAGGAGGTGACAGGTCTTGAGAGTGGAGCCCCTGTCAATGTGATTATAACTCTTATAAAATAATTAACTCCAAGAACTACCTTGCTTTTTCTGTGATATGGAAATGATACAGTGAAGAGTCTTTATCTATGAACCAGGAATTAGCCTCTCTTCAGATTCTGGAACTACTGACAGCTTGATCTTAGACTTTTAGCCTTCCTTAGAAATTGTGAAAAATACATTTCTGTTGTTTATATGGCACACACTATATAGATTTTTTTGTAGTAACCTATATTCCTTAGCTTTCCATCATGGCAACAAAAATGCAAGAGGTAATCAACTTAAAACAAGGAACAGTTTATTTCAACTGATAGATTTGGAAGTTTTAGTCCAAGTTGTTGGCTCATTGCTTTTGGGCCTGTGGCAAGGCAGCACACCACAGTGGAAGTGCACAGTGTCTCATGCCATGGTTGCTGGGAAGCAAAGAGAGAGACAGAAAGGGCCAGCAGCACTCTAGTACCCTCTTCAAGGATACACCCTCAATGACATAACTTTCTTGTTGATATAAAACTAGCATTGTACCATTTCTCTTTCTCATGTGTGAGAGTTTTGCCCACATGTTATATATGTGTACTAGGTGAACGCCTAGTATTCCCAAAGTCCAGGAGAGGCCTTCAGGTTACTTAGAATGCTAGTTGTAGATGGTGTAGTCCACCATGTGGAAGGTGGGAACCAAACCTGAGTTCTTTGCAAGAGTAACAAGTGCTTTTATACTGAGCCAACACTCCATCCTAAGGTACCATCTCTTGATGCTTCCATGACCCCACTCCGTAACCATCTGGCCTTCAAAACATGTGACAGATCCAATCCACTGCCATCCCTTCTCTCTCCACCCCCATTCCCATTGCTATGTCCCAGCCTCCAACTCCAGCAAAGACTTCCTGCTGGACCAGAGGTCACACCTGCCACCATTAAGTTCAGGTAGGCTGCCCACCTACAGGCCTCCTCCATGCTCTTGGAATCCCCCTTCCCCGGACACCATCCCCAATGCCCCTTCCTTCCTCATTGACATGTCCTAGCCCTCTTTTTGGGCAGAGTCCCCTTGCTCAACAAGAGGCCACATTGGCCACCAGAAGTCTAGCCCCAAACTCAGGAGGAGACACCCTGCTCAACCACAGGCCACACAGACCAGAAGATCAGAGAGGAAATAGAAACCAAAGAACAAAACAAAGACAAACTCAGAGATTGGCACTCCAAAGCCAGATGCTTGGATGCCAGCTTAAGAACACAATTGACAACAGCCAGGGCAATATGTCACCACCACCAGGGCTCAGATATCCTAATTCAGCAAGCTCTAAATATTTCAACACAGCTGAAGTACAAGAAAATGACCCTAAAACCAACTTTATGAAGATGATAGAGGTTCTTAAAGAGGAAGTGAATAAATCCCTTAAAGAAAGCAAGGAAAAGACAAAAAAATTGGAGGAAATGAATAAATCCCTCAAAGAAAGTCAAGAAAACACAAACAGTTGAAGGAAATGAATAAACCATTCAAGACCTGAAAATGGAACTAGAGACAATAAAAAGAGCACAAACTGAGGGAATGCTGGAAATAAAAAAAATCCAGGTAAGTGAAGAGAAAGCTTGTCCTTTTCTGAAGGGAAATGGAGGAGAGGTGGATCTGAGAGAGGGGAGATGGGGAAGATGGGACTGGGAAGAGAAGAGGGAGGGGAAACTGTGGTCAGGATGTAATATAAGATAACAACAACAACAACAACAGCAGAAAAATCCTGAGTGAGGTAGCCCCAAAAGACAAACATGGTACGTACTCACTTATAAGTGGATATTAATTGTTAAGTAAAGGATAATCATGCTACAATTCATAGACCTTTAGAGGTTAAGTAACAAGGAGAGGGTAAGGCTCAAGGGAGGACACATGATATCCCTGGGAAGGAGAAAGAGAATAGATTTTGTGGATGGACTGGGGCAGGTGGGGATGAAAACAGGAGAGATCAGATGGGGTTGGGGAGGGATGGTGGGAGAGAGTATAGCAACTGGAATTGGGGATCATTTGGGGGCAATGCAGAAACCTAGTGCAGTGAAAACTTCCTGGAATCTATGAGGCTGACCCTAGTCAGGACTCCTAGAAATGTGGGATATGGAGCCTCAACTGGCCATCTTCTACATGCAGGCAAGGCTTCCAGTGTTGATACTGGGATACCAACCCAGCCACAAAACCTCTGACCTACAATGTGTTCTGCCTGCAAGATATGCTGGGGTAATTGTAGCACAGAACTTGTGGGAGTGGCCAATCAATGACTGCTCTAACTTGAGGCCCATGGCACGAAAGGGAGTCCAGGCCCAACACTGCCTAGATGGCCAGGAACTGGATACTGGATAGTTCAGAGACCAAGGATAGAACCAAACATGACTTGCAAAAAGGGGAAGAAGGAGAAGAAAGGAGGAGGAGGAGGAGGAGGAGAGAAAAAGAAAGAAAAGTCACTGAAATGATTCATAATGTAGACAAATCATCTTCAGAGAAGCCTCATTCAGCAACCAATGGGAGCAGATGCAGAGACCCAGAGCCAAACATTAGCCGGAGCTGGAGGAACTCAGAAGAAGAGAGGGTGGAAGGATTGTAGGAGCCAGAGGTATTGAGGTCACCAGGAGAACATGGCCAACAGAATCAACTAAGCAGGGTTCATAGGGGCTCATAGTGACTGAAGTGGCAATCACGGAGCCTGCATGGGTCTGTTCTAGTTTCTTTGCAGCATATATGCTATGGTTGTGTAGCTTGGTGTTCTTATGGGACTCTTAGCAGCATGAGTGGGATGTAGCAGGCTTCCTTTTGGGCCACCAACCAGCTCCCAAATCATGACACGGAGGCTTATTATTAGTTATGAATGCTTGATCTTATCTTATGCTTGTCCCACTAGCTCTTATTACTTATTTTAACCTATTTCTCTTCATCTACATTTTGCTTCGGGACTTTTTAACCTTTCTTGCATTCTGTATATCCTGCTCCATGTAGGAGACATGTGGAGTGAGAGTGTCTTGGGATTCCCAGATATGGCTGGTGACACAAGCTCTTAGATTGGGAAGTGTGAGAAGTCTCAATCAAGGAGAAGCAAAGATTATATAGGCCTTAAGTAAGAGAGAGAAACATTTCCTGGTAAGAGAATTGAAGAGTCCCTCTTTGTCCCTGGGGTCATACTCTAAGATGCTCGGCAGACTGTAGATAGTGCCAACCCTTTAAGTTCTGTATTTTCTTCTGAACAAGCATATCTACACAAAAGCTTCATTTATCAATTAGGGACAACAGGAGATTAACAACAGTAAGCATTAAAATAGAACAGTTATAAAACATTATAATAAAACATACATAAATGTGTTCTCCCTTGCTCAAAATAGTTTTTTATATGGAACTCTAGATTGTAACAATACCCAGGTAATGAGAATGATATAGTCATAGTGTAGTAGGTTTAGGCTGCTGCCAGACGAGATGATGTAAACACATATACAGTGATACCAATACAGGTGAACTAAAAATCAAAAGGCTTCCAAGTAGGTAATGGGCAGGTAACATATACAACCTGGATACATTGTGTGAGGGGTGACTTGCATCTCAGGTGGAATGTGAGGGCCCCAGATTTCATCAGGCTGCCTAAACAACACACGTTTCAAAACTTACACATTAACATTAGAATTTTCCATTTAATGTTTCTGGATTGTGTTGATGACAAGTAACTCAAACTGCAGATAGTGAGAGATACATTGTGGCTGAGCTGATTTGTACTAGTGTCCATGTAGAGGAAAGACAGCAGTATGAATGTCAGACGAACACACACGTTTACTCCCAGGGGTAAGTGACTGAACATATCTGAAACAACTTATAGCTTAGATTATTCAGCAGCAGTTATAATAAAACATTTCTTCTTTAAGTTCATTTGTTTTTTTTTCTCGTGGAGATTACCACATTTCTGTGTTCCTGAACTGAAATCAAGTAAATTAGCTGGAAACTCAAAAGAAGCAACCAGGAAAACTTAGTACTGGCTCCCACACTAGCACATGGAACAAAGAATGAAAATTTGTCACACATTTCAGAAAGTCATAGCTTCTCTTGTTTAAAAGAAAGAAAACCCTGTGGCCTGAAGCAGTAAGAATCATGACTGGGAACAACTAAAAGTGATGGTGACCACATTGGACAGATGTTACCCAGAGCCACCTGCCCTGCTCAACCCCAGCCTCCAGTGCGCCCATTTGTCGAGGTCGCTGTGTTAAATCCAGTGAGTGGGAAATGATGTTGTTTCTTAGCTCACCTCTGGGACATTACAGCACAGTGCTTGGTTCCTTCTCTGTCAGTCAACCTGGCTGTGAGCTGTGACAACTGAAATTCTGTTTGGCAACTAGCTGGCGAAAGCTGTTTGCTTTTCCCAGACTAGACACTATGACTTTATTGTTATTAAACACTGTCCTTTGGGATAACTCAGGACTCGTGATATACAGAAAGTTTTGTTTTTATTATTAGTACATTTTTTTTAAACTACTAATACTCAACCTTGTTTTTTTAATCTGTGACTTTCCAGCATCTCACCATGTCTTAGTCTACATGTTTTGGGAGGCAAAGAGTAGGCAAACTGAAAATAGAGCATCTGGCTAGAGACACAGCTTAAGCACAGACACAATTATATATATATATACACCCTGAACAAAACATAGTTAACCTTTTACTTCTTTGTCTTGATTTTTTAAAAAACAAACAAGTTATTAATTTGAACACATGCAAACTGTTTTGGCAAAATTTGCACCATTTTGCCAAAACAGTTTCTTCCAAGATCTTAGTTTGACTGAACCCTTTATCTCATCATATTGAAAGGGAGGTATCGTTTTACTCCTTGCCTAGCCAGGCTTTTGCTCCAACCCCCTTATAATCCACTTCATAAAAAATAAAGCACAATTTTTCTTTCCCTAGGGGAAAACCTACTACTATTATTCTGCTAAAGAAATATAGGAATACAATCACTCCTAATGGCCAATTGCTATACCACAGCTCAGTGCATCACATTAACTCTCATAAGAGAAGCTTCTTCTTGCAGTAGATGGTAACTAACAAATTGACTCAGAAGTGGACAGTGTGCAGAGAGGGAGAGAATTTGAAGCACTCAATGCTAAATGAGATGTCTTCATCAAACCCCACTCCTCAAAGCTCAGGGATCTATGTGGATGGGGAGGTGGAAAGACTGTTAGAGCCTGAGGTGGTGGAAGACTCCAAGGGAACTTTCTCCCAGACACAACAGGACTGAAGCACATGTAAACTTACAATAACTGTGATAGCATTCACAAGACCTACACAGATTAAAACTGGACAATATCATAGCATTGAGAGGGGAAATGGACACAAAGCTTCATCCCTCACCAAGAAGCTGTTTGCAATCAATACATGCTGGAAAAGAAAAAATCAGTTTTTCCCAATCTAGTGTTGCTGATTATATCAACCACACTATGCATGCCTAGTTGATCACAAATCAGTCACACTCCCCATGCCCAGGAGTAGCTGGCCAATGACAAAAATGGCTCCATTTTTTGTTTGTTTGCTGTAGGCTTTTTGTTTTTGTTTTTGTTTTTTTGCCTTTTTTGTTTATTTTAATTTTCTTTTTCTCTTTCTTCTTTGAGAGAGAAAGAGAGGAAGGGAGAGATAGAGAATGAGAGAGAGAGAGAGAGAGAGAGAGAGAGAGAGAGAGAGAGAGAGAGAGAGAGAGAGAGAGAGAGAGGAGAGAGAGAGAGAGAGCACAAAGTTGGGTAGGTAGGGAGTTGAGGAAGATTTGGGAGGAGGTGGAGAGAGGAAAACATGATAAAATACATATTATATGAAGACAATTTTAAGCTAAAAATAAATCTTAACACACCACAACTAGATTCGGCTAGATGAAGTTATTCTGTCAGACTTTAAAAAGTGGATTATAACAGAAAAACCTAAGTAAAAATTTTAAAGGAAAAAATAGGGTAAAGAAAATTAGAACAGGAAAAGCTAGTCTTTTTGAACATGGTTTATAACATTGGCTTTTGACTTGCATAAATACTTTATATAATTATCAAACCAAACAAAACAACAGAGAAGACATTATTACTAACCATTCTAGAGACATCTCTACACAGAGAACTCTTCCAAGTGGCCTCAAGGCAAAGCAATTTTACTATCCATACTTGGCACACAAAAAATAATTTAAAATCATTTTTAGTATTCTGGATCTAAGTTCAAATATAGTCTCTTAGAATACATATTTGATTCACCATTTCTTTTTGTCCTTTAACTTTTAGAGTTTTATTCTGGTGCAAACTTGTCTGGTAGTTTTTCCAACAGTCTGGCATTTTCTGTTGTGTTTCATAATGTAAAAATAAATGTGATTTGTAACATTGACAATTAAAAGTGAGAATATAGACTGATTGTTAGATGATTTAAGGAATTATTATTTTAGTTTTTATGATGAGAGTGAATAAGAAACACTGAAGTATTCATAGATCCAATGCAAGGGATGTCTGGGGCATGCTGTAAAATAACATGGAGGGGATTTGTTGTAGGCTGTCTTAAGTGGTAAATACCATGGGCACCCACAATACTAGCTTGGGTGGTTTTAATATATTCTAAATTTTAAATTAAAAAAAAAACTAAGAATGCTAGTTCTAGAATCTAACCACCTGGATTTGATTTCTCCCCTCACTGAGCACGCAGGGGACCTGGGAAAATTACTGTATTCTTAGGCTTCATTGAGAAGTGGGTTGAAGATGTAAGGGCCTGGGAGATTCTGATATCAGTAGAGTATGACACATGTAAATTTATGCAACAAATTTCTGTGATCTCCTTCTCTGTTTCTATTTTCTTTAATCTTTCATATAAAGAGTTTTAAACTTTCTGTTTAATCTTTGTCTTTCACAGGCGTCTTGATCCCATTCATTTCCCATCCCTGAGTATCTGCTCTCTGCCCTTGCAGCCACCCACCCCTCAGATAACATTTAAGAGGAAAAAGAAAAAAAAGAAAAAAGAAAAACAAGGGGAGTGGGGAATCTCATCATGGAAGCTGTCATGTGACACAGGGAGTCACACAGTAGACCCTTTGGTCCATGATCTTTACTTGCAAGTGTTTATTGCAAAGAGTCATTGGTCTGGTTCGAAGCCTCTGGTTCCTGTTATACCATTGATGCTGGGCCCTCACTGGAGCTCCTCTTGGATATTCTGCTGTTGCCCTGTGTTGTGGAAATCCTGCAGCTTTGGATCTGCAGGACAGGTCCCTTACGTGCTCCAGCAGATCATAGATGGGGTGGATATTGGGGTGGGCCAACACACAATCCTAGTTCTGGGCCTGGGTAGTTGCAGGGTTGGTCAGTCTGCCAGGTCTCCCTTGTCCTCATCACCAGGGTGAGTCTTCTTCACTGCCTTGGAGAAAGAATTCATCTTTTGCAGCAATGAGCAAGGGGCATGGCCAGTTCTCCTACTTTGATATCCTCAGGGTCCGATCTCCCACATCCATACCTTCAGGGCCAACTCTACTGTGTTGTCCAGGTGTGATGTAGGGGACACTCTCCTGAGTGCTGCAGCAGAAGAGGGCCATGGCTAGCTCTCTCACTCTTATGGCCTCAGTGCCAGTGTGGGAGTCCACAAAGGTTTCCTAGTGAAATCTGAGCTTGCTTTACATGGCAGGGCGCATTAGAGGATTGCTTGATCACGCTGTGAGTGGTTACCAGGTGATTGGAAGGGTCTGCACTTGGCTGTGCTGGGGGGAGGTCTTTTGCTCCACCCCTTGGCGTTCCTTTAAAAGCACTTTAGAAGAGACAGAAGGGGCCAGTGTGTTTTGATCCAGGCCCTCCCAAGGCTATCCTGTGTTTCTACCTGTCTCTCTCCCTCTATATTTCTATCTAAATATTTCTCATTTCTCCCTCCTCAAGAGTTTCCTGTCATAAAAAAAGTGGGAGCAGGTCTCCCTCAGGCCAGCTCGCTCACCTGCCTCAGAAGGTGATGGGGGGGTGTACCTCATGCTGCCACATAACGAGTAATGGGGACAGCTCTTCCATGCTCACAATATTGGGGCTGGCTGGCTCACACCTCTGCCAATGGGGTTTGCTGTGGGATGTTTTGTATGGCAAATGTGTTGCTGATTAGTCAATAAATAAAACACTGATTGGCCATTGGCTAGGCAGGAAGTGTAGGCAGGACAAGGAGGAGAATAAAGCTGGGAAGTGGAAGACTGAGTCAGAGAGATACTGCCAGCCACCACAATGAGAAACAGCGTGTGAAGATGCCAGTAAGCCACAAGCCACGTGGCAAGGTATAGATGAATGGAAATGGATTAATTTAAGCTGTAAGAACAGTTAGCAAGAAGCCTGCCATGGCCATACAGTTTGTAACCAATATAAGTCTCTGTGTTTACTTGGTCGGGTCTGAGCAGCTGTGGGACTGGCAGGTGACAAAGATTTGTCCTGACTGTGGGCCAGGCAAGGAAACTCTAGCTACAGGGGTTGGCTTTATTGTGCTGCCCAGGCAAGGTTCAGAGCCTTCCTATTCTCCCAAGTATTGTAGCTGGTGGCAGGCAGGGATAACTCTCCTGCCCTTCTGCCCTCAGGGCCAGATCTCCCACCTGCCTCAGGAATTGGTGGGTAGAAGTGGGGTGGGAGGTCATATAAAGATGAACATTGTAGCTCATGTCTGTAATCCCTACACTTGGGAGGCCGAGACAGGAGAATTGTCATGAGCTCAAAGCCAGCCTGGGTTACAGTGTAAGACCCTCTCTCAAAAATAAAACCCACAAAAAACAAACAGGTAAGTATCTGAAGAAGCAAAAGCAACTTGAAGAACAAGGCCCTCCTCTCTCCCCACCTGGATGAACCTAGGGCTACTGGTGCATTTTCCCACTGGAGGGAAGGACCTCTCATAGGGCAGCTGGGACACCGTGTGGGTGTCTTCATATCTTGTGCGCCTGCCTTCAGCTGTTCTGATGCTAATTTCTCACTGGGTCACCTTCTCACACACTGACTGGGTCCATAATCTGTAAGTGTTTTAGAGCTGGATTTCCAACACTGGCAAATAAAAATGACCTGATTGTCATGCCTAAACTTCTTTTAGTTTGTGAGATTATAACATAATTGCATCATCTTTCTTTTCATTTTCCTCCCTTCAAACCCTCCCATATACCCCTCTTGGCTCTCTTTCAAATTCATGGCTTCCTCTTTTCATTAGTTGTTGTTATATGCAGATATGTATATGTACATACATATATATTCCTAAATATAACCTTCCCTGTCTGTGTAATGTTACTTGTAAATATATTTTCAGGGTTGACCATTTGGTACTGGATAACCAATTGGTGTGCTCTTTCCTGGGCAAGAGTATTTCTCTTGCTCTTAGCTGGCATAGACTGAATGGTAACGCCTGCTGCTTGACAAAGTTCCAGCATTTCGACATTGTGGATCACAACTCTCCATATTTTTACTTTCATTTTTAATGATTCTTTCTATGTGTTATAGGAGTTTCCATATGCCTTTTACTTTGGGAAATTTTATGCAGGCTTTGGTGAAAGATGAAAATGTACACAATGGCAGTCTCTTTAAACAAAAATAATTCTTTGGTAAAAGTCCCTGCCAGCATGGAACCATATAGTGTGATAACTCTGCCTACTCCCCACACAGAAAACCCTATTGTGCCTCCCATTATACCAAGAATAGAAAAGTTAAAGATTTACTAACTGGGTATACCTGACCCCAAGGATAAAAACATACAATCAAGAGACACATAGACCCAGATCCAGAGCTTATGACATTTAGGGCCAGAGTTCAGTTAATATGTAGAGAATAGTGTCCACAATTAATTATAGTTGTTATTTTATTTTACTTTATTTTTTACTCTTTTGGCTCTTTACTCTTTGGTATTTGAGGGGCCCACCTCCCAGCTCCCAAATAAATCACATGAGGCTTATTATTAGTTATAAATACCTGGCCTTAGCTTGCCTTGTTTCTAGCCAGTTTTTCTTAACTTAAATCATTCCATCTATCATTTATGTTTTGCCTCTGGGTGTTTACCTTTCTATATTCTATATACCTTTCTTTACTTCTTACTCTGTGGTTTGCTGTGTAGCTACACAGGGTGGCTGGCCCCTGGAGTCCTCCTCTCCTTCTCCTTTTGCCCCCCATCTTTTTTCCTTCTATTTATTCTCTCTGCCTGGCAACCTTGCCTATCCCACTCTCTTGCATAGCTATTGGCTGTTCAGTTCTTTATTAGACCAATCACATGTTTTAGACAGTCAAAGCAACACAGCTTCACAGAGTTAAACAAATGCAACATAAAGGAATGCAACACATCTTTGCATCATTAAACAAATGTTCCACAGCATAAACAAATATAGCACATCTTCAACAAATATTTCACAACATTTCCCCTTTTTTTGTCTAAATAAAATGAAAGGTTTAACTTTAACACAGTAAACTATATACGACAAAAACAGTTTTCAAAATTGCATTTACAATATTCAGTTCATTTGTATTTAGCAAATTCTGAGAAAATACTTCATTATCTATCTTATCTTAATGATTCCAAAGTTTTATACCTAATTTACTTTCTATCATAACTAAGGAAAACTATAACTCTTAACTATTTTGTCTTTAACTCCATCAAAGACCCCAGAAAGATGTAATATTACCTAACAACAGAGACATCTGGCTGCCTGCAATGCTGGGGCATCCATCTTCATCCTATAGGCCTAGAGTATCTGGCAAACTCTTCTATGAAGCAGGAATTTTAAAGGACTGTTTTGTCTTGTTTTGGCAAAATTCAGCAGTCACTTTCCTGTGGGTCCTGCATGTCCAGTTTATACAACATACTGTCAGCAGTCAAGTCAAAGCAGTTTCTTGCCCAAATGGCTAGTCTTCTCCCATTGAAAGCAAACTCCATATGGAGTTTCTTTGATGCCCATCATCCTTTTATGAAGTAAATTGGTGCTGCCAGGAGCACATGTGTCTCACTGTTATGAAAAAAATCTTAGGTTATTAAACATTTTAAATAACATATTATGCAGGTCTTTGAAGTATTTGAAAATCATCTATCTGTCTAAAATATACCTATTTAACATTGAAAACATACCTTAATGTGACTACAAGTTTGATTATTATAGATTAATTACTAACCTCATTTCTTAATTGTACATTGCATTTTTAGATGAACTATGTGAACACAATACTCCAGAGTAGAGACATACAGTATATCAAAAATAATTTTAAACTTGTATCAATATACCAAAATCCATGCCAATGCAAAATATCTGAGATTAATAGTTGTCTTTTTATCCTATATTCCTATATTCCCCTAAAAGATAACAAATATCCATAACCCACCAAATAACCAAAGATCACTTACCCCATCTCTTGGGAATGTGATGTCATATTCTCCAGACTACTTCCTGTTGTCTGTGGGTGAAGGCATCTTTAAAGGTTCCTGAAAAAATTGAGATAATTGCTAAGTCCTGGGAAAACCAGCTATAACCTTTGTTAATAGATATCACCTGTCAAGATTCAGGAGGTCTCCCCCATCAAACCTGATCCATATCAATCCTAAATGAATCTCTTGTTTCCTGTAGGAACAAAAGCAAAACCTCTTCTCCAAAGCAATGCATATGTTAAGTTCCATTTTACAAATACATTTTTTTGACTTCCACCAGGGGCTGGACCCTCCCCCATTGATCACTAATTGAGAAAATACCTTACAGCTGGATCTCACGGAGACATTTCCTTAACTGAGGCTCCTTCTTCTCTGATGACTCTAGCTTGTGTCAAGTTGACACAAAAAACTAGTCAGTACACCATCTTTTCTTGTCATTGTTTATCTATCATCATTTGTCTGTAAAGCTCAGCTTGTAGCTCTTTCTTTGGCTAGTACCTGCTCATCAGTGAGTGCTTTAATTTTAATGTTCTTTTTCAGAAATGTGTTTCCTGGCCATTCTGTGTAAATTGTCCTTTAGTCACAGCTAGAGACCCCATCACATTATGTTATACTGGTTTTTTTTTTCTTGATTTTTTTGGGACTTGCAACATAGCCTAGGCAGGCCTCAAACCTGCAACCCTCTTTCCACAGCAGGTATCCAACACCAATACACTTGGAAGTGTTGCTGGATTCTAAAATTGCAAATTAAGACTCTTAAAGTAACTCTGCTCTGATTTTGTTCTTTGACATTAATAAGAACGTCTTGATACTGTTTGGTTAACTAAAATAAATACAGCACACTCATTTGGAGCATACTACACAATTTTGAACTCTGGAGGAATTGGAGATTCAGGGTATTAGTGCAAACACTGAAGAAGTCATGATAAAGGCCAGTATGTTAGACTTTTTGTTGGCTGTGATAAATACCCCAGATAATAACTTAAGAAGAGGATTCACTCCAAAGATGATTGGCTTTGTTTCTGGGTCTTTGGTGATAGAGAAAGTCACAGCAAAAGGGCACTGTGAGGACAGCAACTCCCAGGATATAGAAAGGAAGGGGCCAGGGACAAACGCATTCTTCTAAAGTCATCTGTGATCTACCTTCTCCAACAAGGCCTTTCTCTTACCACTTACCACTTCCTCTTAATAATGTCATCAAATTATAAATCATCATCAGATTAATCATTGGCTACATCAGAGCCCCCATGCTCAATCACTTCCCTAAAAGCCATCATCTGACAAACAAGCTTCCCCACATGAGCATTTGGTTGGTGATTGTCTCAAATTAACAGTGCTCCAAGGGTATTGTTGCACTTTGCCACTGAGAGGGTGATTTCATGGAAAGAGGATGACCAGATGCTCCTTTCAACCTTTCAGATTCTTCCCTATTCATTTCTTCTTTCTAGTTTGTGCCTTTGTCTAAAAAGTCAATGTAACAGTGGGTATAACAATCATCAGTGAGTTGTTCTAGCAAAGTATTTAACTTGAGATTGCTTACATCATGATGAGGTCACCATCTGAGATGGAGAAGAGCCACGTGATTGCTGCTTAAACATGTTTTTCTAAACAATAGTTACATGCACATATATACAGAGTTGAATCCAATTTACAAACACATACACACAGAATTAAACCCAGCTTACATTTACATATATAGGGTTAAATCCAAGTCACATACATAAACACACACATGTATATTAAAGAGGAGTTGAATAAATTAAAAGAAAGGGAAAATTGGTGTGCTGAGCCAGATGAAACTGGCTTCTCTGACTCCCACATTGCAGCAGACCTAGACAGGACATTGAGTGTGTGTGTGTGTGTGTGTGTGTGTGTGTGTGTGAGAGAGAGAGAGAGAGAGAGAGAGAGAGAGAGAGAGAGAGAGAGAGAGAGAGAGAGAGAGAGAGAGAGAGAGAGAGAGAGGTTACGAGGTTACTGCCCGGTCCAAGGAATACTGAAGCCAGTCTCACATCCAGGGGAATGGTGAGAGGCAGTGGCCCCACCAGACACCCAATTGATGATACTGAATGGAAGGCAAAGCTGTGGGTGAATGAGAAAGCAGATTTGTTGCAGGTGGAAAGGAGCAGATCCGTTGAGGAGTGGAGCAGGCGTAAAAGGTCCTAGAGTGAAGTGGGTACCTTTGGCGGGCCCTATCAAGGTATATCACTAAGCAAACATGCCACACGCAACAGAGTTAGTGCAAGAGGTTTATTGGGAGGGGGAGAGCCGAAAGTGAAAGAGTGAAAGACTGCATCGGAGTGGGGCCTTGAGAGAGGCAGGCAGACAAGAGGAAGAGAAGAGAGAAAAGAAGAGGCAAGAAAGGGAATTAGAGGCAAGGAAAGAAATAAGAGGCAAGGGACATCCCCATGGGAGACCTTGATTTGAAGGATGTGGCTCACATCCCTCAAATCAAGGTCTCCCATGGGGATGTCCCTTGCCTTGGGGTGGCTTGGGAGGGAGGGCTGGAGGGTGAGAGGAGGGAGGAGGGGAGATCTGTGGGTGGTATGTAGAGTGAGTAGAAAATTTCTTAATAAAGAGAAATGAGAAGAAAAAAATTAAGCTAGATAAAACTTTTTCATTAAAAAAAAAAGAGGCAAGGGACGAGTCAAACAGAATGAGCTCTGCCTGGTGGTCACTTTTAAAGGTGCACACGATGTGGAAAAGGACCTGGAGACAGGTGATGATGTAACTGTTTTGGCAGAGGCTGGTCAGGGGAAATGCAGCTTAACAGGGAGGCACGGCTGCAGGTTTTGTAGCTAGCAGGAGTGAGTAGAGCAGGAAGAAGGAACAGAGAGAAGGGCTTGGAAAAAGCTTGAAAACAGGGTACCCCCTTCTATCTATTGGATCGCTGGCAGAAATTGTAAAGGTCCCATGAAATACCAAGATATGGGGTGCCAGTAAGCAGCCATTTGAATTGATTTTAAGGGGTATTGGGGCAAAGATGGGTAAGTTTAGCCCTTAAGTTGGGTGGTAAGTATGGTGGTAGGCACATTTTCCATGAGTGAGGTAGAGAAGATCCAAGGGCTGGAAACTCTAGCATCCCTGAAATTCAGTGAGGACCAACAAGGAGGCACAGGCTCCTTAGGGGATCATCATCCCAAAAAAGTAGACCCGATGGGCTAAGAGCCTGAGTGAGACACAGTCGCCTAGTAGAAAAGCCAGAAGGCAAGGGTTATGTTTGAGAAGCGAAGTCTCACTTGTGGGAAATGGCCAGAAGTGAGGAGGGGTGGGGCTTACCAATCATGCCGGTGTTGGAGGAAGGGGTCCAGCAATCCTTTAGTTGGAAGAGCGATGCTGTTGAAGGGTCTCAGACTGCTAGAGGGCGGAGAAACAGCCAGGAGAGCCTGCCAAATGTCATGGCACCAAATGTTGTATTTTAAAAGGAAGGAGTCACACCATACAACAGGGCCCACCTGGGAGGTTTATTGAAGGGAGGGGAGAGAAGGGGCAGTGTAACATGAATCTTAAAAGATCTTATAAATAGAAAACCCAGAGCCAGACATTGGGGTGAAAGCTGGAAGATCAGAGAAGCAGAGCAATCCAGTCACAAGTTCTTTTTTTTTTTTTTTTTTTTACCTTTTTCTTTAAAAGTTTATTTTTATTTCTTTTATTTTTTATTTTATAATTTAATTTAATTTTACATATCAGCCACGGATTCCCTTGTTCTCCCCCCTCCCAACCCCTCCCCCCCAGCCCATCCCCCCTTCTCATCTCCTCCAGGAGCAGCCACAAGTTCTTAACCCTAGGAAATCCTCCCTCTCGAGAGAGTGAGTTCCGGTTTCCTCAGCCTTATATACCTTTCTCTGCCCAGACACCACTTCCTGGGGTTAAAGGTGTGTGTGCTTCCCAGTACTGGGACTAAAGGTGTGTGTTACCACTGCCTGGCTCTGTTTGCAGTGTGGCTTTGAACCCACAGAGATTCAGAGGGATCTCTGTCTCCTGAGTGATAGGATTAAGGGTGTGTGTGCCATCACTGCCTGATCTCTATGTCTAATCTAGTTGCTGGCTTTCTCTGTTTCCATCCCCAGGCAAGTTTATTAGGGTACACAATATATCACTCCAGGGCATAGAAGGGGGCAGAGACTGGTCCCTGGGGATGGAAACAGAGAAAGAGAAAGAGACGGGAGGTGGGCAAGGCCCTCCTTTTATAAGGAAACTTAGGGAATGTGCACAGGAGGTGCTCTTAGTGGCTGAAGCTGAGGCTATATTCTGTCAGGACCCTAAGGGCAGGCCAGGACAGATGCCTAAATGCTAAGAGGCCATGGAACCAGCTCAAGAGAGGTAAGTGTGTTGCATGTAACAAAGCTGAAAGGAGTTGGAGGTCTGAAGAGTGCTTTGACATTGGACATGGAGATGCAGAATTTGGAGTTAGCTTACCTGGACTTTGGTCTTGTTTTGATCCAGTGTTTCCTCACTTTCTTCTCTTTTGCAGTGGTAATGTATATTCTGTGACATTCTATGTGGGAAGCATGTGATCTGTTTTCCAATTTTGATTTTATAGGGGATTAAATTAAGATTGCCATAGTCTCAGAAGAAACTGAATTTTAGACAGTGTTGACAATGTGATAGACTATGGGAATTTTTGAAATTGGACTAAATGCATTTTGCTACAAGCCTATGAGGACTAGGGAGTGGAAATGTGGTGATCTGAATGAAAATGACCCCCATAGGCTCATAGGGAGTGGAATTATTTGAAAAGATTTGGACTTGAGTTCTTGTTGGAGGAATCATGTCACTGGGGGTGGGATTTGAAGCTCAAGTCAGGCTAGTGGCTCTCTTTCTCTTCCTGCTGCCTTCTGAACCAGATGTAGAACTTTTGGCTCCTTCTCCATCACCATGTCTGCCTTTATGCCACCATGCTTTCTGTCATAATGACTATGAACTGAACTTCTAAACCTGTATGTAAGCTAGCCCCAAATAAATATTTTTCTTTATAAGAGTTGCCCATGATCATGTTGTCTCTTCACAGCAATAGAAACCCTAACTCTGATAACTACTAAGTCAAATGCCACTAAATTATAATATCTCTTGCATAGAAAAATCTACACTAGGATTCATTATTATAGCATATGATCAATAAAAAGATCAATTGAAAGCATTCCAGGCACAGTAAAAAAATGTAGCATGACTTTTCATTTTTTTTCTCTTTAGCGACATGGATACGATGCTCTGAACTCTTGAGTCAATTGGTCATTGGTAAAATCAGATATTATACTATAATAAATACTATAGTATAATATGTATTACACCCTCAGACTCAGTCTTCCATGGCAAGCAAATTTCACAAACTGCTTTTGTGAGTCCAGACCTAAAGGAATCATTCCCTATTGATAGGTCTTCAGGTGGCAGCTGAGCCAACAAGTGACTTCATACAGAAATTTAAGATGACTTCAGACCAAAGCCATTTCTTTTAGTAGAGTTGTAAATAAAGGGGCATCTTCCAAGTTCTTGTCCTTTTGTAATGGATCTGAATTTCCACTACATTTTCTTTATCACTTCTATTTATCAGTTCATCAATTTGGCAAGCTCTCCTAAAATTGTTGTTTAAATGTATTAAAGAATGGTTCACTTGTTGCATAATACTGGAAAGAATAGACTCTACCTGTAGGTGGAGACATGCCCTTGTCTGCTTCTTTAAGGTTAATCAAGAGTAACAGGTTGGAGGCTCTCACACCTTGGGAGGCAGGTTTTCTTTAAAATACTTTTCAGAATTCCAGACCTCTATTGCAGTCTCCATGGACTACCATCAGCTGAGTCTGCCCACTTTTATGAGGCCCTCAAGCTTCTGCCTGAGTCCATTCTATGTCCTGGCCCTTCCACTCTTGTTAGTTCGTGAATTCTTTTGTTAATGTGATTAAGAACCCCAAAGAAGGCATGTCAACTTACAAGGTATAATATACTGACTCTTCTGGGAATGCCCAAGATTCCTAGTAACATTTTTGTGCCTTTTAACTCTTCAATTGGAAAAGAAGATAAATCCATTCCTGCATCCCTAGACAGCTCAATACCTCTCTGATTCTACCAAAATGAAGGTACTCTGTAAATAAAGCAATAGACAAACCACTTATTCACAACTTCTTAGACATTTGTTTTAAGAAATTGTGATATAACATAGAGCTCAAGATACTGAGAAAGAAATAGTGGGAAGTCAGTCTGTAAGGCTGAAGCACGTACACTGGACAAGGAGGCAAGCACAGTGTATTATAACTATGAGCCTTAAAGTTAGAGAGTAACACCCAGGCTGCTTTCAAGGAGTCCTAGAAAACCAACCCGTTAGAAAACACATGTGTGTGCATTCAGTGGCAATTCAGAGTCAACCTGCAATGATGAGTCTGTGACCAGCTTTACTTATCACTCCATCCAGTCCAAATGAGAAGCTCCAATCAGAAAGGACATGCTTTGCTCAGTTATAGAAAGCCCTGGACCATTTATTTTATTTTTATTTATGTGAGTATGATGAGGGCATCAGATTCCCTGGAGCTGGAGTTACAGGTATGATCTGGGAACAGAAAGAACTTGGTTCCTCAGGACATTCTTAACCACTTTAACTTCTTGAATTTCAAATCATACAGCTAGAGTGGGTTGTATGGACAGAACCATATACTATTCTAAGAACCCAGAAAAGTCAGCAAATTCTTTTGCTTTCAAACCTTAAGAATGAGAATCTTCAATGATGTGTAAATATTGAATTTGGTTGTCAGGGTTTCCATACTGAGTTTTAAACCAGGCATTCAGAAATAGTTCTACTTTGTATCTCTCAAATACCATAAGTCAATACTTAGAATTCTCTGCACATTTTCTTCAATTTGTTAGGCCATCACATAAAAAGTTTATTGTGATCTTTAAAAGTAGATTGAAATAAATATTTCTGGATATTGAAAGTTGCCAGTAGGTTATGAGACCAATGGGAGAAAATACTCCAATTTGTGGCTCGACATTAGCACATAAATATTAATGAGTTCAAACCATCTCCAGGATGTTAAGAATAAGAAATATTTGGGATTGTTTTAAAAATACATCCTATTGTAAGGATTCCAGAACAAAACTCTCTGAACTGCTAATGAAAAGCAGGCAGATACGTTCTCCTCATCTGACCTGTGTCATAGCATGGATTGCCTAGAGAAGACAGTGCCTTTTTGTTCCTAATTATTGCTTTCTGAAAATTGAACTTAAGATTAGAGGAAGAGCCCCAGTGATTTTGTTCTATATACACAGACAAATGGACTAAAACTAGACATTGAACCCAAACTGGTCCAAAGCTGTATCCTAGTAATTACAAGATCAGTAAGTAGTGACCAGAACACCAAGGGTATTTGGAGCTGAGTCTTGCATATAGCAGTGCTCTTGGGAGAAGGACAAGAAGATATTGATGCTGAAACCCTGAAATATTGCCTTCTTCATCATCTCTCTCTTCACTTCCAAATGATACTAGAAGCCTTCCAGCAATTGCCTTTCTCCCAGCCTGTACCCATCATAACAGAGAAAAATTTGCTTTTGATTTATTACACTGAAGGAACATGAAAATTAAGAGTGATTAAATTAGGACTCACTCAAAAGTTTTATGCAAAGCAAAAGATTTTCCAAGTGCCCCTTACAAAGCAGCAGGAGATGTATTTGCCTGGGTCAGGACAGTTGTTGTTGCAAATGGAGAGGTGATTTTCTGCTCTCAGCTGGGGAAGGATGCAAATTAGATAGGGCTAGAAAAAGAGAACAAGGGGGCATGACATAATAATGGCAACATAGAGGTGAACTAAATGGTGTGAGAAGGTATGGGATAGCATCTGTCCTGGTTAGTTTTTTGTCAACTTGATACAAGCTAGAGTCATTTGGAAAGAGGAAACGTCAATTGAGAAAGTTCCCCTACCATATTGGCCTATGGGCAAGTCCATGGGGCATTTTCTTGATTAATAATTTGTATAGGAGGGCCCATTCCATCATGGGTGGGGCTAACCCTGGTTGGTGGTCCTGAGTTATATAAGTAATCAGTCTGAGAAAGTCACGAGGAGCAAGCCAGTAAACAACACTCCTCTGTTGCCTCTGTTTCAGTTCCTACCTCCAGGTTCTTGCCGTGAGCTCCTGCCCGGACTTCCTTTCATGATAGACTATACTTGGAACGTGTAAACTGAAATGAGCCTTTTCCTCAACAGGTTACTTTTGATCATGATGTTTTAGCACATCAGTGAAAACAAACCAAGATAGAAATTGGTACCAGGAAGGTATTGTGACAGCCCTGCTCATGTTTTTGGTAGAACTGTGGAAGGACTTTGGGATATTGGTCAAGAAAAGCCATTGTATGATCATAGTTTAATGAGCTATTGTGGGGTCTTAGAAGATAATACTGCAGATGATGGAATCATGACTCGTGAAGTTTCAGAGGGAAATTTCGAGATTCTTAAAAACTTTGTTGGGTTCATTCAATATTTTGAATTAAAAATCTGTGGTTCTGATCAGCTAGAGGTGAAGAACTGGCTATTATGAAAAGAGACCAGAGACACCAAAAGTGAAACTTTTGCGTTGTTGGGATAATCAATAATGGTCAGTTGGGGTTGAAGAACCAGCTGTGATTAAGAAGAGACCAGCATTATTGAAGCAAAATGTTTTGGGAAATGTTTCCTCAAATGGTCCAGAGGCAGCCAAGACTGTACCTTGTTCTGGCAGCTGAACTTGGCAATGGTTGAGTCTTCCAGGTGGTGGTGGTTTTGAAGGCATGACGTGGTCATAGAGAACAGCTGAATCTTGGAACAAAGAGAGGTCATGAGAGGCTATTGGTGAAGGTGCCACTTCAGTTGCAGTAAAAACCTCAGGGTTGAAGGGTTGTGGAGAGAAGTTGAGACTTGGAATGATATGTCAGGGTCAGAGTCCCTGAAAAGAGCCCAGGAGAGGCTCCTGGTGAAGATGCAGCCTGGTTGAAGCAGAGACCCCAGTATTTTGGAGATGCCAGTATAATGGGATGACAGCTGAGGACTGTGGTGGAGCTGGTCTGAGCCTATGAGAAGTACTAAGTGTTCTGTGGATGGCAGAGCTAGAGAAGGGAGTTGCCTAAGCCTTTTGTAGCTCAGGGGATGATGAGTGGGTCCAAGCGTCAAACACTGAACTTTTTACACTGTTGAATTTGGGTTTTACTTTGACTTCTATGTAATTGTGTCTTGCTTCTCCACTATTGGAGTGAGTTAGTATTTAATTTTTAATTTTTAATTTTACAGGAGCTCATGGGTGAGAGACTTTGGATATTTGACCTGGTTCATGAACTGTGGGTCATGACCCTTTTGAAGGTCAAATGACCCTTTCACAGGGGTCTCCTTATACCATCAGAAAACACATATATTTACATTATAGTTCATAACAGCAGCAAAATTACAGTTACGAGTAGCAACAAAAATAATTTTACAATTGAGAGTAACCACAACATGAGGAACTGTATTTGTCACAGCATTAGGGAGGTTGAGAACCACTGTTTTAGAAGACTTTGAACTTTTAAAGAGACAACTTTTATTAGAGTGTTTAAATTTTGAAGGATGTGAGACTTTCAAAAGTTGAATTGTTTTATATTATGGTATTGATATTTATATTCATGTAAGACCTTGGGGGTAAATAAGAGAGGAAAGTTTATCATTTAATAGTAATGATCAGTGTGTCAAGTTGTTTTCTTTTAAATCAACTTGACACAGCCAGAGTCATTTGGAAAGGGGGAATCTCAAATGAGAAAACATCTCTACCATATGGCCTATGGACAAGCCTTTGGAGCTTTTTTGTAATTTATGGTTGATATGGGAGGGCCCATCCCACTGTGGCAAGGACTGAAGCAGAGGACACGGAGAAATGCTGCTTATTGCATTGCTCCTTATGGCTCACTCAGCCTGCTTTCTTATTATAATTCAGGACAATCTGTCTAAGGGTGGCACCACTCACAGTGAGCTGGGCCCTCGCACATTGATCATTAATTAAGAAAATGCCCCACAGACTTGCCTGCAGGCTAACCAGTTGTGACTCTTTTCTTAGATAACTCTAACCTGTGTCAATGTGACCAAAATGCCCAACTGGGACAGCACACCATCATGCGGACCAAGGCAGGAAGCATCACTCCTCCATGGTCTCTGCTTCAGTTCCTGTCCTGACTTCCTTCACTGATGAAACATTGGGACATAGAATCTGAAATAAACCCTCTCTTCCCCAAGTTTCTTTTGGTCATGGTGTTTTATCACAGCAATGGAAACCTAAACTATGATAGCATCTAAGTAAGAGTTTGTCTTGAGTCTCAAATGAAATTTGAATTATTGTTCATGTTTTTGTTGATCTTGTAACAAGCTTTAAGGTGAATTTTATAGCTACAAAGGATCTTAGTGATCTTCTGGTTCAACCATTTTATTATACAGATGAACAAGTAAGAGCCAAAGAATTTAAATAACTTATTTTTAAAAACCTTCAGTGAGTGATTGTAGTAAAGATGAATTACTTGTGAATTATATGTGCTTCATATTATATAATTTGATTAGTGTTTCAATTGTGACTTATTTTAACTACTAATTTTAAATTTATTTTAATACTTGAAAATGTAAAGGGAAGTCAATCATTATAGATATATTTGACCCCTGCATGCTATTTCTTGGCTTATTTATGTCTCTTCATTCCATGCTGAATATTCTTGCTTATTAATCATTTCTGGTATTGTAATTTTGCCACATACATATGATAATAAAATATACATCATCATTTTAGTGTGTTTAAAATGTAAGTAAATCATATCATAATACAACATTACACTAGCAATTTAACCACATAATACATACAATTTATTAATCTATTTTCATTGTATTAATGTGCTATAATGTATCTATCTTTTCATTAATGGACATTTATGCCATCTCCATGTTTTTTCTGTTAAGATGGTGAAGCAATAAAGACTTTTACACCTGCTCAACTTTCCACACAACTATCTTACCATGTATAAGAACAGAAGGGTTGTGTAACAAATAAGAGCATGTTTGACCCATCTATATTTTGTCAAAGTAGTTTTATCAATGTTTGCTTCAACCAGTTATAGGAGTATTTGCTTTGTCTAATGTAGACCTGTAATAATTGGAGAAATTTGCCAGTATAATCTGTGTGAAGTGAAATTTTATTGTGGTTCTATTTAGTAATGAGCTTGAATGTCATACACACACACACACACACACACACACACACACACACACACACACACACACGTACCAGGCATTATTCTCCTGATAATATACACATTGTCCATTTAAATCCATAAATCAACTTTTTATCTATTGAATATTGTTTTTATTGTTATTGGCTTATATATATTCTTTATATATATTCTTTATTATATTAATTCTTCAAGCATGTGGTTTATTTCTTGTTTTTGATTATAACATGTATGTTTTAACTTATATATAATTAATTATACGTCATTTTTAGAATATTACAGTTTAATGTATTCAATATTAGTAGTTCATTTTTTAATTTTGAGTTCTTGCTCTTTTGTGATTTAAGATATATTCCATACAAAAATGTCATAAAATATTTTCATTCAGAATGTATGATGTGCCCTCCTTTCTTCACAAATAGGCCTGAAATCTGCCTAATTTCATCACTGGTGACTTCTTTTTTATTTATGCAGGTAATCAAGATATAAATTGATTAATGTTTCCTGTGGAAGATCAATTATTTTAGTGCCAATGAATTAATCGTTTTCACTTCTGGTTTTCAGAGGCACTTCTGTTACTTATCAAGTTTTCTTGTGTGTGTTAATATGTAGGCTCTCTAGTTTGTTCCATTGGTTCATTTCCTATCTTTGGGCCAACAGTAAAATAACTTAATTACTGTTGCTTTCTTATTTGTTTTGAGATTTTATTTATTTATTTATTTATGTATGTTTTTTAAAGAGGTTTTTGAGATTTATTTTTTTTAATTTTTATATGTACAGGTGTCTTGCCTGCTTGTTTACCTGTGCTGCGTGTATGTGTGTGTGTGTGTGTGTGTGTGTGTGTGTATGTGTGTGTGTGTAGTGTCCATGGAAGCCAGAAGTGATTCCCTGAAATTAGAGTTATAGTTGATTGTTAGCTGACATGTGGATGCTGGGAATTGAACCCAGGTCTTCTGGAAGAGCAGTCAGTGCTCTTACATGCTGAGTCATCTCTCTGGTTTGGAGGTTTTATTTATTTTTATTTTATCTGTATGAGTGTTTGCCTAGATGTATGTTTGTGTACTGTATGCATGCAATGCCTGTGGAGGCCAGAAGAGGGCATCAGATCTCCTGGAACTGGAGTTACAGATGGTTGTGAGCACCATGTGGGTTCTGGGAATTGAACCCAGGTCTTCTGGAAGAGCGGCCCATCTCTCCAGTACTAACTGTTGCTCTCTAATAGGTCTGTATATTGTGTTGGGAGAATCTTTTCAATATTTCTGTAAACTTGTCTTGTATCCTAGGTAATTATTTTCTTTTAAATATTATTTTAATTAATACTATTTAAATTTTTTGCTATCTCATTTTTTCTTTGAGGATTTATCCTTCATTATTGTGAAAAAATTATGTTTTCAAATTGTGCTTTCCTTATATGCTTGCTCTCTTTAAACAAATAATTGAATTCTGTATTATACAAATGCTTTTTCTAAAATTTAGAAATCATATTTGGTTATTTTCAATGAAAAGTTTCCTAATGTGAATGGAGGATATTTTAAAAGTTTTTAAATGTTAACAAACCTTTTCCAATGCATTTTTTCTAGTACTATGATTTTTGATGCATTTATTTTTGAGTGTTTAATGAGCCTAGCATTTGGCCTTATTGGGGAATTAATTTTTTTCTTTTGAAACAGGACTCACCATGTTTCCCTGTTTATCCTGGAATTCTTTGAATAGCCCAGGTCAAGTACTTCTGTCTCCTGAGTGCTAGGATGGAAGGCATGTGCCATCCTGTGTGGCTGAACTTTAATAATAACAGTTTTTGTAACTGGTGACTTTCTCCTTGGAAAGTATTTGTTCCTTTATAGAATTTAAATCGTGATTGTGACCCTTTTGGTGATCTGTTCTTGTGGGAATTATTCATGGCACAGACTAAGAATACATTCTGCTGGAGATAGCTTGCTTTTTCCAGGCACTCCAGGGTTAGTTTGGGTTTGGAGCCATTTTTAAACTAGTGATTAAGGCTGGAGGATTCCTTGGTCTCACATGGATGGTGAGACCCCCGTCCACAGAGGAAACAAGCCTGTATACATTTGAATAGAAGCCTCTCAGTCCAGCCCCGACCTTCACCAAGACAGACAAGTCCTCTTGTATCCCTGAGCTGCTATGTTTATTTTTCTCTTGGCAGCCTTTTCTATTTTTTACATAGTCTCACACATTAAGAAGAGCAGACCTACTCTCTCTTCATGGCTTTGTTTCTTGTCCGTTTGTAAGCAATAAGATTGTGTGTGGCGATCAAATCAGCATCCATGTAGAGCTATCTTAGAAGGCTGCTTATGGCCTTGTCTGCTGCGCTGTTAGCCTTTAGGCTTGCTGCCCTGCTTTAGTTAATGATTTGTGGTTTTCATGCAAAAACTCTGGCTTTTCTGTCTCTGAGTATCTTAGAGTGGGAACTAATTGTGCGTGCCACCTTGGTGGCACAAAAGCAATATTAAACTGTTGCCCATGAATTAGATTTTTGGCACAATTAGAGCCCTAAACAACATTCTTGCCTGTAGGAAAGTTGTTACCTGGTTCCCTGAAATGTCAACTGAGTTGCTGCCCTTAAGCAAAAGAAAGGGGAGCTCTCTGTATCTTTTTACAAATGCACATTATAATGATGTCAGTAATTGTTGCTAGGTTAAATCATTCCAAAGTTTAAATATTTCCCTCTGAATAAACGAACCATTACTTATGTGTCTGCTACCATACCATGCCCCGTGTGTGTGTGTGTTTGTGTGTGTGTGCAGGTACACACATCACAGTGCATGTACAGGTCAGAGGACAACCCCAAGAGGTTATCTGGTCTTCCCTTTCTGCTTTGTTAGAGAGAGAGTCTCTCATTTTGACCCTGATCCAGGCTAACTGGTTCATGATCTACAGACCAGAGGTTCCATTTCTTGCTCCTATCTTGCTACAGGAGCATTGGGTTATGGGCATGTATGTTACCATGCCGAGCTTTTATGTAAGTTCTGGGGAATTTGAACTCAGTTCCTCATGCTTGAGTGGAAAGAACTTTTCCCGTGAAGCCATCTCCACTGGCTTCTTCAGGAAGGTGATTGAAAACAAGTACAAATTTGTGTTGCTATCTCTTTTTACAAACTACAATCAGTCTCTGAAGAAATTAGTGGGGACTCAGTGCTTAAGAGCACTTGTTCTTGCAGAGGACCCAGGTTCACTTTCCAGCACCCACATGGCAGCTAACAGAGATTTTATAACTCAAGTTCCAGGGGATCCAATACCCTCTTCTAACTCCCAAGCATACCATGTACATATGTCGTGCACATACATATATATAGGCAAAACATCCATACACATACAATAAAACAGATGAATATAAAAAATTTTAAAAAAGAAATTAGTAGGCTGAGTATTCTGATTCTGATTTTTTTTGTTTTTTTTCGAGACGGGTTTCTCTGTGTAGTTTTGGTGCCTGTCCTGGATCTCACTCTGTAGACCAGGCTGGCCTCAAACTCACAGAGATCCACCTGGCCCTGCCTCTCAAGTGCTGGGAATATAGGCATGTGCCTCTGCTGCCTGGCTAATTATGATTTTATCACTTAAAAATTATATCATGTTAAATTTTTAGTCAATCTGGTGTGTACTTTCTGTAATATTCAGGATTTGAGCTCAGTAGTAAGAGTACTTATGTGGGGGAGCTCTTAAATCTATAATGGATCAGGTTACTTTTGTATTAAGTCTAATTACATTGAATGATGAAATAAAAAAGAAAGATCATTTACCTTCAGGGCATCATGACTTTTGTTTATCACTATTTTATTTCACAAGTGTCAGATTTATGAGCCATCTAGTCTGATGGTTCCTAGTTCCATCATGAGTTTCACGTAACAGGGGTGTCACAGACATCAAACTCCAGATGGAGAACATATTGGTGCCCTGCTCATTAACAAGCTGACTGAAACTGATGACCTCTTAGTCTTAGTTTTCGAAGCACTAGAGCAAAAAGAAGATTGAGGGAAGGGAGCTGTTTGTGATTTTTGTGGACATGTATTCACGTATTGAAGTGATTCTCATGAGGTTGAATGAGATGGGAATCATCTTTTCAAGAGTTCCACCCTGAATGTCCCACATTGAATCAGACTTTTCACAGACTCTGCACTTTGTTATTGTAACTCCAAGTTGACACAATTCTTAACATCATAGTTTATAGGTATTCATAGTTAAAATTTAACATGTGAATTAAGTTTATAGCCTAAAATAATGTATCTTGCCTCTTAGAACTGAAGCAGCGGTAGCAAAGGCAGGCTTTTACACAGACACCTACAACCTAAGATCTCAAATGAGTGATTGGTCTTTTGAAAGTATTCAAAATCGGTGATGACAATTTAACCATTATCACAGTGTAGCTCCTTCTAGCAATCCTTTATTTGTACCGTCTCTATTATGCTATACATTCACAATCTTAGCTGTTATTTACTTTTTCTGTCTCTGTCTTTCTCTCTGTCTCTCTCTCTCTCTCTCTCTCTCTCTCTCTCTCTCTCTCTCTCTCTCTCTCACTCACACATACACAATCTTAATTTAGCAGACCACAATATGAAGTGATCAAATTATGTTAATATTTTATGATTCAGATTTCCTTAGTCCTATTACTTCCATTTGTTTGTCTTTCTGCCCATGGCTTTCTGTTTCCATTGACAAATTTTTGTCACAGATACATTTTTTTAAAGAACTGAGTAAGCTAAGTTAAATAAGTGTTTTTATAATAATGACTTAAATCCTTAGAATATTCATTTTGTAAAAGAGTACATGATAATACCACACTACTCCAGGAGGACTGAATCTGTGAATTGGGTGTGAAAGTCACAGGAAGCCAGGTAGGGAGATACATTGGCATTTCAGGTCCTTAGTTCTTCTCATAGCATCTTATGGATAGCCTTAGATTTCCCCAAGAGTTTTTGAGATTGAGAAAAGTCTTTATCACAAGGGCTGAAGACTAAATATACAAAGAAAGGGTTCAGAACTACTGAAAAGGCAGCAGCAAAAGAAAGATTTATTGTCTTACAGTCATTCAGCACTGCTGGATCTTAAACTCTTTCTACACTGTCTTCTGTGATGAACTGAGCCCTTGGAGTAGCGGGTCCAGTTTAGGATTGAACATTCTATAGTGCCTCAGAGCTTCTGGCATTTGGTAGGTGCCAGGAAAGAGGAAGAGTAAATTTTCTCTAAGAGTGTATCCCCTGGTAAGTCAATCACTCTCCAGTGGAAGATTATAGGTCCAATAACATTTAGGTAGCTAAAATTCATCTTTGTGGGTTTAAAAAAAGTTGGGTGGGAGTGGAAGGGGATGATCTGGGAAGAGTTGGGGGGAGGAGGAGTTAATAAGTCCAACACACAAAACTTTCAAAGATAAAGATATATACAAACACATAGGGCCCAGATTTCAAAATGAGTTATTTTTTCCATTGTCCAAGAAAGCCTGAACAAAGTGTAGATGGTTCTGGCCATCAGGCAATCATCATAAAAAGTGTCAAATTGGAGGAATTGTTGTTTCTTGAGGTCAGGTCTTTCCCATTTTCTTTAACAGATGATGGTGCAAGGCAGTTAAAAATGCTTTTCAAGTGAAAAAAAGGTGGGCACGTTCTTTTTGGATCACCAAATTTTCTTTGAATGTGGGTGTCCTCTGATTTATAATGGTCATAGTCTAGGACCTGCTATATCAGCAGGCCAGAAACAGGACTGTCAAAAGTGAACATCCTGCAGCTTTGGAGGCATCCTCAGCCATTAGCTTGTCTCTCCAGGTATAAATACATTTCGATTTCTTCCATTCCCAGTTTCTGTGCAGCCATCATTCTTTCTTAACTTCCTATCCAGAACTCTCTCTTCCCATCTCAGGTTGAGAGTTTCCATTACCCATTCCAACTTTGCCTTTGTCTCCACCATCATAGTCCCATTCACTCGAGTAGCTATACGTATTTTTCTGTTCTTCTGCTGTCTTTAGGGATCATTTACAATACTTAACTATTTTTCTCCTCTTTGGATTGCTTCCCCACCTTGACTTGCATAATTCTGCATTGTTTTGGGGGGATATTTCTGTTGACTTCCTGTCCCTTCTTTACTGATTTCTGAATGCAATGTGGAATAGTCAGACTTACTGCTGTACATGTCTTTCTTTGTATATGTCTTTACAACACTTCAAAGGAATAATTTAAAACTGTAGTTCAATATGAAACTATGGGCCACACTGCTAAATTCAGTAATCCAGACACAGAAGAAGAAAAATGTTATTATCTCATTTACTCGTGAAATCTAAAAATGTCTACCTCTTAGAAATGAAGAGTAGAAGTGTGATTACCAGGAGCTGCAGGGTGGTGGGGGTTGGGGGGAGGAGAGTGAGGATACAAGCTTCCAGGTTAGTAACTTCTGAACCCATGTATTCTATACTTGAAATTTGCTAAGACAATAGATCTTATGTGCCATTACACATAAGAAACGTTAGCATAGTGACAGGGAGTGACGGATATGCTAAGTACTGTGGAGGTATTTTGAGTGAGATGTCCCACAAAGGCTCTGGCATTTGAGTACTTGGTCCCCAGTTAGTGGAACTGTTTGGATAGGGTTAGGAAGGGTGACCTTGCTGGAGGAGGTATATTACTAGGAGTACGCTTTGAGAGTTTAAAGACTCTTGCCATTCTAAGCTCTCTTTCTCTGCTTCCTTCTGTGATTTGAAACATCCTGCAGAAGAGGGGGAGAGGGGATTGTGGGAGCCCAAGGGGTCAGGGGTACCACACGAAGGCTCACAGAGTTGGCTGACCTGGGCTCATAGGAGCTTAGAGAGATTGAACCAATAACCAGGAAGGCTGCATGGGACTGTCCTAAGCACTCTGCATATTTGTTACTGTTGTGTAGCTCGGTCCTCTCATGGGACTCCTAATAGTGGGAACTCCAATTCTTTTGCTGGCTTTTGGGATGCTACTACTCATACTGGGTCGCCTTGTCCAGCCTTAACACATGGGGCAGGGCCAGTGGTGCTTGGTCTTGCTGTAGCTTAATATGTCACGTTTTGTTGCTACTCATGGGAGACCTGGCCTTTCCTGGGCAGAGGTGGAGGAGAAGTGGGTTGAGGGGTGGGGACAGAGAGGGGAAGGTTGTGTGGTAGAGAGACTGGGAGGAAAGGAGAGAGTGGAAACTAAGTAAATTTATTAAAAAAGAAAGAAACATGAGCCCCCAGCTTCTGCTGCAGTCACCAGTCTGCCTGCTTTCATGCTCCCCACCAGGGTGGTGATGGACTCTTATCCCTCAGGAACTGTAACTCCAAAACAAACTCTTTCCTCTATAAGTTGCCGTGGTCATGGTGCTTTATCATAGCAATAGAAAAGTAACTCACATAACACTCATCATTTGCAACATATACTTATGTTAAAAACATATTGTGTACATTAAATACATACTTTTTTTCAGCCATTCCTCTACAAAAGCTGGGAAAATATCTTAATATCAGCCTAATCTTTTGTTTTATTTATAAGATTAAGAAACTCTCAATTTCAGTGAAACTACTTTTGGTAGTTTATCTTTTTATATACTCTTGGTAGCAGCGTCTGCTGAGAATCCTCTATTCTGAGCACCAGACAGTGTTTGCAGTACAGTGCTGTTATTCACTACTAGAGATTGGTCTAGAAGAATCTCATTCCAGTGAGTTAACACTCTTACTTGTCAAATGAAGAGACAAAAGTCCAAATTACTTAGTGGTTTTTGAAGAGTTAGACTTCGAGTTGAGCAATATTAAACTTCCTTTATCTGATGAAAGGCACCTTCAAATAGAAATAAAGTTACAGATAAATAAGAAGCAACTTATATTTCTTACATTTTTGGGGATTTTTTTCTCCTTATGACACATAGTTATTGCTACCTAGGTGTAGGTAGCTTTAGCACAGAGAGACTATGGGAGAATTTTAGCACAGTGTAGTTTTCTTAGAAATACCAGAAAGTTTGCTGAGGTCAAGGATGACAGATTCCTGAGAACTCAGTGCCGTATGTGCTCACAGAGTTCTGGGGTAGTCCAGGTTCAGAAGGTGTTAGCAAGTCAATAGCAACTGCTTGCGGCCAGCTAGGGGGTAAGAGTTAAACAAAAGAATTTAGACAATGATGATTTTACAACTAAATAACTCAGAATTGCATTTTGGTCACATGTATTTGAATTAGATATCTGTAAAAATTTCACTTCTACAAAGCATGAAAAAAGTTAGCTAAAATAGATGACCATAAAGCAAGACTTGTGATTGTGGCTTCCGATTCTGCACCTAATACTTTGAAAGTAAAAGTGCCAAGCAGTCTATATGAACTGAATTGTGTTTCTTCTTTACAAACTACACCTGAATGAGACTGCACATTGGATTAACACATGACTTTGAGAACATCCTTAAAGGATAAGTGTGTATTTCATCACCTTTGTGTTCTAAAGGCTTGTTTTTTCCACTTAAGAGAAAGGAAAAATTTTCAATTTCTAGTCAGAGAAAATTAAACCTATTAATTTGATTCCAAGACTCCAGGATTTTATGAAGAAGTGAGAGATTTTGGAAAATTTCTCTTTGGTGTCATAACAAATTTTCTTTTGTTTTCCTTTGTGTATTTTGGGGGTGTCAAGTTTAATATCTTAGTCAACAAGAAAGTCTTCTGGGGATCTCTACTAAGCTGCAGTGAGTCATAGGGACACGGACTGCAGGAGCATCCAAAGGTAATCTGCTTCCATCTTCTGCTTCCAACAGGGCATCAGAATCATGTTTCATTCTGTTTCTAAAATCTGAAAGAAGCATTAAAACCCTCTAGAGTATTATGAACTGAGCACTTACAAGGTTATGTGTTGGAACTAGCATATTTCTTTTAACACTCTTTACTAGATTGGGATGTATAGGTAAATCAGATAAGATTGTTTCACCTCAAATTATACAATTAGTACAAATTATGTAGCTCTATTTTGTAACTAATACATTTAGCCCAAGTAGTCTTTTTCAGAATTCCTTTCCACACTGTCTTAGTTGTTGACACCCAATGACAGTACTAAAAACCTAAGGAGGTATAATATCATCACTCCTGTTGAATTACAGATCACATTCTTAGCTGTAGAATGCTTTCACTTGTTTCAGGGTCTGGGCCAGTACACACATAACTGAGGAGCATGCCACTTAAAAACAGACTAACCAAAGGCTCTTGATAGTTCTTGTGAATGGAGAACTCAAAATTACTTATGCTTTTTAAGTGGTTGAAAAAATAATCCAGGGAAATTCCAAAAAGCAAAATGTCTGGAAACCAATTCTATAAATAGATGATAATACTTTGTAGTTATTTCAGAATATGACTTAAGACATCTGATAAGATAGAATTGTGAATCAAAGATGGTCCTGCATTAAAAGGTAATTCCCAACATGGCCTATCGGCATTTGGTATAGAACTGGGATCTGTGCAGTGGTGCTGCGGATTTTAAAGGAGCTGTCCTTTAAAGGAGAGGTGTTGATCTGTAGGTTCAAGAAAACACCATATTTTGCATAAATCTGCCCAACCAAATGGCAGACACTCTGTGAGCTGGCAGATTGGAAAAAAAAGCCTCTTGTGTTTTCTACCCTGCATGGCTTGGTTACTATTACAAGACTGTGATTCAAGTTGTGGATTAAGAGAGATGATTGCAACATTAACATCCTGTAGTCATCCAAGAGAGCCATTTCTTTTTCCTTTATACTCTAGCATGCACAGAGCACAGAAAGAGCCCCATCAGCATCCCCCAAGGTAATCTGATCAGCAGGGAATGATAAAGTAATGGAAAATAATTCTTTTCTTTTTTTAAAAATTGTGGTGCTCATATTGGTTGCTCAGAAAGTCCAGAGATCTGGAATTTGTAATGTAGACATATTGAATTATCTATGACAGGTTATAGGCATATTGAACTATTTATGATAGGCTATAGACATATTGAAGTCTCTGTGTTAGGTTCTGGAGACTAGGACAGACAGAATTAAGATCACAGAGTTAAGATCACGGATAGAATTAAGATCAGACCACAGAGTTTCATGGAAGAAACTAGTGAGAGCAATCTTCCTTTAGAAACAATTTGTTGTATAATAACAGAAAAAAAATCTCCTGAAAAATGCCGTCACAGCACTTGTTTTGCAGATCAAAGTCAAATTTGGCATATTTTAAGGTATGGTTTTGGAAGAGCTTCAAAAATCACTTTTAGTCCCAAAATAAGGAGGAAAGCAATTGTTCATTTAGTGATTATTATATGCCAGGCTAGTATATTATGTATTACATAATTGTATGTAATTATATATACTAGATAAAATATGATATATACATTTATTAAAATATTTTCAGCCATTAAAAGCAGTAGATTCCTGATACATGCTTTGGTACAAATAAAGGTTGAAGGTTTCACCATGCTAAGTGACAGAAGCAAGGCAAAAGGCCACAGTATTACATATTCCAATTTATATGAAATGTCCAGAACAGATAAATCCAAAGGGAAAGCATAGACTAGTGGTTGAAAGTGCTGTTCAGGGGAGGGAGGAGTGAGAAGTGACTACTATTAGATACTGCATTAGTTTAAAAATAGAAATGTTCTGGAATTAGTGGTGATGGTATCACATTCTTATGACAGGATAAAAACCCACTGAATTATACACACAAAAGATTCAATAAGCTTCAGATATGACTAGGAGGGAGAGTATATGTCTAGCATGTGTAAGGTCATGGGTTCAAACTCTCTCATTGGAAAATAATCCAGAACAACAAAAATATTATCATCTATATTATAAATGCAACCTTTCCATAGGGTCTTATTTCGTCTTCTTAAATAAAAGATGAGATGGAATTATTTCTTAGAGGTGGACGGGGTGAACAGCTTAAACACAAGGTAGGAAGAAGTATTGTCATGAGGGTAAATCACTGAGAGTCTAGAAAAGCTCTTGAAATGTAAAAAATAGTGTGTGTGTGTGTGTGTGTGTGTGTGTGTGTGTGTGTGTGTGTGTGTATGTGTGTGTGTGTGTAGATCAGAGGCCATTGTGTGGAGTGGGTTCTCTCTTTCCACCTTTATGTGGGTTCTGGGGATTGAAATGTGCTCTTCAGTCTTGTGCAGTGAACACCTTCCACTACTCAATAATCCCATCAGCTCTCTGTGAAGTTCTTCCTGACTGTGTCTTTAACTCAATGAATAATCTTGTTTGAATGACAATATATTTTTTCTTACTATCAAAGCTATTTGATAAAGCTGGTAATTATTTAAAAATGGTTAGGTATCATTCTATTGTTCCTGTATTTGTGTTTGGGTGAAACTTTCTATCGTTGTTATGTAAAGATATTACTGATGGAGGAAGGCACTAGTTTCCTAAATAAATTGTAGTATTTTTCTTTTAAATCTTTTTAATAACAGAGGGAATATTTCTATCAGTGAAATGAACAGATGTTAAGCATACAGTTCAATAAGTTTTGATTAATACAACCACACCTTGAAGAAATGCAACTTTTCTTTCATCTTAGAAATTTCCCCATCACTTCTTCCCATAGGCAACTGTTGTTTGATTTCTTTACTGCGGATTATTTTGACTGTGAATTTCACATAAATTGATATATAGTATATCTTTCTTATGTCTGGTTTCTTCTACTCCACACAGTAATTTAGAAGTTTGCTCATGTTGTTGTTTGTCAACAGTTTTTTGTTTTGGTTAAAGTACTTTTATTATGAATTTTTATTTATATTTATAATAACATAATTATTTATAACAATACTTTATAAATATTTATAATATAACATATTCATAAATACTTATATTTATGATTCATAACAATTTTTAGCTGCTTGGTCATTAGGTTTATTATCTTTATAAAAAAATCTTCATTAAAAATTTCTTTAGTTCCCAGCAACCTGTTCCTGAGCTCTGAGGACGCTTGCCTTCTTTGGATCTTTCTTCTGGGCAACAGACGTTTTTGGGCAGTTCCATCTCTTCACTTCTCTTTCGAGCTTCTCATAGGCTGGATTCTCTCTTGAGGCACCATGAGCTTTCTTATGCATGGCCTCCATCGTGTCTGGAGTCACGTGGTTCTTTATGAACTGAGAGAACTTTCCTGTAAGCATTTTCATCTCCCTCCATTAGGTAACGCAGGTAGTCTGCGACATTTGGACCCATGCTGTGCTTATGATGTACTTGTGCGTTGGAATCATAACCAGGGAATCATTTGGTACTATAGAGAAGCCTCCATCCACAGCTCCCTTGAGAGCTCCAAAAACTTTAATGCCAGTTGTAGTTCGGGCAAGACCTGCATCCAAATAGCAAGCGCAGGCACCAGGCTGACCATCAATGCTTTCCACATTGTGTTCATCTCCAGTCACCTCCGCTTGGCCTTCATAGATCTTGTCCATGCCAAACCTACTGAGAAGCCTGCGGGCCAGCAGCAGGCCAGTGCAACAGGCTGTAGCACAATTTGTCAGGCCAACTTTCACACTGCATTTTGGCAGTTCGTGTGCACAGACTGTCATATTCCCTTCTATACGGGCACACAATATCTGGCAGATGATGTCTCTGTTAGTTACACGAACTATCACTCTGCATTTGGTTGTTTTGTACTTATTTTTGTCCTGAATCAGCAATCGTTTCCAAGCATAGGAGTCAGTTTTACCCCCTTACTGCTTTCTAAATCTTATTTGGTATCTCTTGAAGTAGGTGTTATTCCTGACAACTTTCACAAACCTCATCCTGTAGAACAGAAACTCTCAATCACAGCTCCATACAGACCTGCAGGTCTGGCAGTGCTAGGGGGAAAAAGCAATAATAACAATTTTCAATTAATAATACTTTATTATTATTATTATGAATATGCTACATTTTTTGCCCTCCTGTTGATGACATCTGGACATTAGATTTGGTAATTTTGAAAATTGCCATTTCTTGTTCTCATACAAGTATTTTTTGGTAACACATGTTTTCATTTATTGTGGTATTTACAGAAAAATAACAATGATTTTCCAAAATGTTCTATCAATTCATATTCTTCCCACAGTGAATGACTATTCCCATGGCTCAGTATCCACAATTAATGCTTGTTTTGTTGACTTACTTTATTTTAGCCAATCTAGTGGACATGAAATGATATTTAATTACAGCTGGTTTTGAAAGTCCTTTAAGGTACTTCTTTTGATTGTTCCAAATTATATGTTCTCTCTTTTCTCTTTGCCTTACATTTCTTATTAAACTTTAAGGATAGGGTGGAATAGAAAGTGTTAAAAGTGGCAAATGCAAGGCAAATGCATTCAAAATCTCTTAGGTTTGAGGTTAACTATGTGCTACATTGATATAGCGAAAAGTCCCTAATTTCCTCATTTTTTTGAGAATTTAAGAAAAAAAAAAACCATAGAGTCCACAAACCTTCTTTGTGCAGGAGCCACGTTTCCTAAATAAGTGTCGCTACCACCCCTCACCAAGATGATTTATGAAATGTCTTTCCTCCCCCTCTTCCTCTTCCTCCTCCTCCTCCCCCTCCCCCTCCCCCTCCTCCCCCTCCCCCTCCTCCTCCTCCTCCTCCTCCTCCTCCTCCTCTTCCTCCTTTTTTTAGTTTATTTGTCTGGATTTTGTTCTTGTTTTTTTCCTTTCTTTCTGAGAGAGAAAATTTGAAGTTGGGTGGGTAGGAGGTTAAGAGGATCTGGGAGGAGTTGGCGGAGGGAGAAATGATTGAAATACATTATATGAAAAAACATAAATAAGAATGCATAAAAAGAAGAAGCCTCTCTTTACAGCACTCAGAGTCCATCACAAAAACCACAATGGACACAATGCAGAGATGCATAGACAGAGGGAGCCCAGCCCCAAAGGACACACCTCCAGCACAGCTCCTCTGTCTGTGGCTCCTGGAACAGCATGGTTGAGGGGGCAAAATGATTACAAACACCAGAACACCAGGAAATTTGCTGAGAAATAGTCTCTTCTAGAAGTGGCTGCATAAACAAGGCAGAACAGGTGTAACATCAGTGGACAAGTTAATGCTGTGAGATGGCTTTCTGCACACTGTGAATATAAGCTGCTGTCATTGGCTGATAAATACAGCTGTTTGGCCAATGGCGAGGCAGAATAGGTTAGGCAGTACATTCAGACTGAAGGGGAGGTGAAGAAGGGTGGAGTGAGGAGAAGCTGCGAGACACTTCCAGGAGACGCAAGATGTGAGAGAACAGATAATGCCATGAAGCCACGTGACGAAACATAGATTAACAGAAATGAGTTGAATTAAGTTATAAGAGCTAGTTAATAATGAGCCTGAGCCATAGGCCATACAGTTTGTAACTAATATAAGCCTCTGTGTGTTTACGAGTGGCTGAGAAAACCTCCAGCAACATATTAACATGGAAGGGGGAAAAGTTTTACAGGATCCCACACTTAGACAAAGAACTATAGGCAACTGTTGACAGTTGGAAGGACACTTTGCCTCTTCCTGGGATGAGCTCTTTTATTGGCTGTCTAATGCAGAGTGGTCAGCCCTGAAGACATATGAACACAAACAAACAAACAAAAATCCAGACCCAGCAGGTTGTAGCTATATACATAAACACATACATGTAAGTGACAATAATAATCCAATAATCAAAGACAAAGTCTATTAACTTGAGAGTCAGGAAGCATGGAAGGACCTGGGGGAGGGAAAAAGGGGGAAAAGTGATACAATTGCATTTCAATTAAAAACATATTAAAGAAATCTATTTGGAATGAAAAATTAGAAGTAGATATTAAATGCATTTCTCTTACTTCTATCAAGGAGTTATATGGTTTTCTTGTTCTCTCAATGCTATCAAAATAAAAAGATATTAAAACTTAAAAATTTTCAGATAGAGGCATAAAAATATACATTTTCTTTTAAATATTACTTCGGCTTTACTCAGGTAAAAAAGGTATCTTCTTTTTTAAAAATTATTATTCAGTTTGAATGTTTTCTTTTTTTCTTTGTTTCATGGACTATTTACATATGAAATGTTCAATTTCTAAACACTAATTTCAAAATAAATTTCATAATCATTGAAATTTAATTTGGTCTCATCATTGTTACACAATGAGCTTATCAGGCTTTTAGTTTTTTGATATTTAATACACTCAAATTATAGTCTATGTGATGGGGGAATGTCTTTCTGTATGCTGTGAATTTGTGTTGTTCTAATTGGTTGATTAATAAAGTCATTTAGCTTATGGCAAGGCAGCTTAGAGGCAGGCAGGAAATTCAAAGAGAGAGACAGGAAGAAGGCGAGAGAGATGCCAGTCAGTGTCCAAGGAGCAACATGTAATGGGACACAAGTAAAGCCACTGAACATGTGGCGATACATAGATTAATAGTTATGGGCTAATTTAAGATATAAGAGCTAGCAAAAGCTTGAGCCATGGCCATGCAGTTATAATTAATATAAGCTTCTGTGTGTGTTTACTTGGAGATGCGAGTGGGAGAGATTTATTCTGACCACCGGCATGCCGGGACACAGAAAAGCTCCGACTACATCTATGAACATCTGGTAAGTACTCAAGGAGGATCTGGACACTGCAAGTGTTCTTTAAATGCCAGATCAACATCAGACGCAGTGGGACAGCTATTTTATGTCTAGGGTTTTGACATGTTTTATGAAATACTGAGGGAGAGGGGCATTAGGGTAGTTGTAGTCACTCATTCTGTTAATCTTTTTCTTTAATGATTAGAATTTCTGTATTAGTCACACATACATTTCTTTTGTACTCACTGGTTTTGGGCCAGTGGAATGTGTCAGTCATCCTACAACTAGAGATTGACTTCTAGGACTCTCGTGGTAAAAGGAGATCATCAATTCCTGCAAGTCATCTGTTGACCTCTACACGCACACTGTGGCTCTCACATATGTACAGGCACATATGCACTCGCATATGTACACACACACACACACACACACACACACACACACACACACACAACTATTCTAAAGACTCGGGGGAAAACTTCTAGAGCTCAAACTAGGAATCAAGATATTTATAACTTATTAAATAGGGCATATAAATCAGATTACTGGAGTAAATAATAACCTAATTGAGTTTTTGTAGTATTATTTAATAGGGTGGGGGCTGTGATTAAGTTTTAAAAGAAATTTATTTATGTATTTATTACTTATATTTATTTTGGTGCTAGGAACCAAACCTGGGGCCTTGTGTGTACAAGGCAAGCTACTTTACCACTGAACTAGCTACAACCCCAACCGAGTTCTTATTTTAATAAGTTCAAATTCATTTATCTTTCTTTTTTATTGATTAAATCCATTCTTTGACTCTTTCATACCTGTGTACGGTGCACTCTGTTTATTCTGCCCAATCATCCTCTCTTCTTTCCCTCCCACCAATTTCATCCTCTTCTCTTTCCTTATAGGTTCCTCCCCTATGTGTATGCCTTTTTGTTTTGTGACCCACTGGTTTTAGTCAGTACTGTCTGTGTGGCTTTGGGTTTGGCACCATCCGTTGGGACCTTGTGAACAATGGCTGTTCTTTCTCTAGAAGCCATCAGTTAGTTGCCAAAGTTCAGCATGAAGGGGTAGGGCCACACGAGCCTTTCTCAATTTATGATTGGTTATTTATAAGCCCTGTCTTGTGCAGGTACAGTACCACTGCTGTGACATAATATCTGTAATGGCTGCATCAAGCCCTGAAGACAGCATTTCAAAGCCCTTCTTCCTATATTCTGGCTTTAATCTTTCCACTCTCTCTTCCATGATATTCCCCAAGCCTTAGAGGGTTAGTATAAATGTCTTCTTTAGGTCTGAACACCCAGCCATAACTTAGTTTAAGCATCTTGAGTAGTCATGAGTCTCCTTTGCATTTATCATCATTCACAGCAAAGAGAAGCTTCTCTGATTAAGGATGAGAGTAGCATTTGCATATGGGTATAAACATCAGTATTTTAGACTGCAGTTTGGTGCTAGGTCAATTTAGCAAAATAATAGTAGTGAGTTCCCCTTAGAGCCTATGATCTTCTCAGCCATGGGGTTTTGACCAAATTTACAGTACTAAGCATGTATTTCGTCTTGTGCCTCGGACCTCAAATCCAATTCAGGAAAAATTGTTTACCTCCTTAATAGTCATGTTATTATTGCACCAGTGAGCACTTTTGTGAGTGACTGTTTGGCGTTGCAGTTTGTAGAGTTCATAGCTGGGTAAGACATTGATACCTTTCTCCCCCAGTAGCCTGAATAACACCTGGCACTACAAAAGCTAGCCAATAGAAAGGAAACTTCTAGTTCAGCTCCAGATTGTTTTCTCTATACCTTGCAGTCAAGGTATGTGGTGGTTTCAGAAATAGATTATTTTTGTGTTTTTTGTTTTTTTCAAGACAGGGTTTCACTATAGCTCCAGCAGCCCTGGAACTCACTGTGTAGACCAGGTGGTCCTTGAACTAACAGAAACAGCCTGCCTCTGCCTCGCAGGTACTGGAATAAAAGCTGTGAGCCATTAGATTATTATATTCTAGCCATGATGGGCAACCAAGAGAACTGAAAATAGCTTGTGTTGTTTGGGAGGAAGGGACAGGGCCTTTCTGATGAACACTTCCTAAGGAGGCATCCGGCACCTGGTCCTAAGATTCTTGTTTGACAAACCATGGTTTCTAGGAGGGGCAGCATCCTCCCATGGGGGTTTTGGGGGTTATGTGATTAAACATTTTATGAGGGTTGGACTTGGGAAAGTGTTTGACAAAATATGAACAACAGAATGAATCCAAGCGCTTTCTGAATGTGCTTACCTGGAGGAGTTCACAGCAGAGAGGGAGGAACTAAGGTGGCTGCCAGGGGCTCCGAAGTGGAAGTGTATTTTGCAGCTCTGAAAAACGCCTAATTTGGGTTTGGCACTCATTGGTTATTCAAGAAAGGGGCCAGCTTAAGAGGAAAGAGCCAAAGTGTGAGGATTTAAAGCCAGGAGTAGGCTAATTTTAGGTTATAGACTTTGGACATGGAAAAGATCCTCAGGGTTATATTAACAGAAGCATTTCTCTGTCAGTTCAGGGAACATTTGACAGAGAAAAGATCAAAAATGATACTGGCATCAACCAAAGGTTGGGTGAGGCAGACAGCTATGCTGATGGCTGTGCCCCCAAGACTGGATTCTTCCTGTCAGCTGAAGGGAGCAGAGGATTTGGTTAGGGATCATTACAAAGAAAGGTGAATGTAAGTTTCTGCTTGGCTGTTGCTCTGGGTCTTAAAGTAATGGAATGAATAAAAAGGAGTTCAAGTGCATACTACTTAGATCATCTCATGCATTTTATCCCGGCCTCTTCATAGGGAATGAAAATATTTGAAATCAAGATAAAAGTATACTGGAAATATCCTCACATTTTTAGAAAGTATAGTTGACATTTAATTCTCTGTGCTGCTTGTCTGTGGGATTAGGGCTAAGGGTCAATGTTAGAATGGTTATACCACCAAATCCCCAAATGAAATGCAAGCTTATAGACTGACTAAATCTTCACAGGGAAATATGAGTTTTCCATGAAGTTTATTTCACAAAAATAAAAATTTTGTTTTAATTCTGAAATTTTATTTTTGCTTTTTGGATATTTTAAATTAAAAATACACTGGTGTTTTCATTTTTCCCTTTTATTCTATATTTTTAATTAAAATATAATTATATCACTTTCCTCTTTTTTTTCTCTCATGTACTCTTCCTCCAACCCCTCCCAAGTCCCCTCCACTCTCAAATTAATTAGGCCTTTTCCCTTTGATTTATTATTGTTATATATATGGACAAATATAAAAATACAACCTAGATCTACTTTTATTATTTGTGTGTATGGTTTCAAGGTTGGCCACTTTGAATTAGATAACCAACCAGCATTCTCATCCCTGGGAGATACTAATTCTTCCTATCTCAGCAGTCATTAGTTGCCTGTCGTTCTTTGTCTAAGGGTGGGAACCTGAAAGATTTCTTTCCCCTTCTATGCTAGCATGTCTATTTGTACTATCATTATCCATGTCTTGTTTATTCAGCCATTTCTAAGAGAGGCAGTCACAGACTTCCTGGTATTCTGGCTCTTAACAATCTGTCTGCTGTCTCATTTGTGGTGTGTCCTGAGCCATAGATAGAGGAACTGTGATGTATCTATTGTGGCTGGGCCCCCTACAACCCATTGCTTTTTGCACAGTTGGCATTTACTATATATAGAATATTTGTGTGTGGTGAAGGAGGCAGAGGTCTGTGAACTTTATTGATGGTATTAAAGAGAGTAGTGCTCCCTAGGCTTTTCCCCTTCTTCTATGGTTATGGGATGGAAATTGTGAAGGGAGTCTGAGTGATGGACAGAAACTCATCACCAGCCAAGGGCCCCTCTCTTCTCAAGTTCTTGTTGGGTGTATGGTCCAGGACTTCTTACACCTGGATGCCATGTAGGCAATGGGGTCCATGACCTTGTTGCTGTAGCTGTATTCATTGTCATACTAGGAAATGAGGTCAACAAAGTTGTTGAGAGCAATGACAGCCCCAGCATAAAAGGTGGAAAAGTTGGCATCACTGTTAAAGTTTCAGGAAACAACCTGGTTCTCAGTATAGTCCAGGATGCCCTTTAGTGGTCCCTCTGATACATGCTTTACCTCCTTCTTGATGTAATTGTATTTGACAGCTTTCTCTAGGCAGCAAGTCAGATCTGATACAGACAGATTGGGGGTAGGAATATAGAAGACCATGTAAGTGAATATCCCATTCATCTCTGGGATGACAGTGCACATAGCCTTGGTAGTGCCTGTGGATGTGGGAATGACACTCTGGGCAGGCCAATGGCCATCACACCACAGCTTCCCAGAGGGACTGCCTACAGTCTTTTGGGTTGGTAGTTATGATAAGGACTGTGTTCATGAGTTCCTCTATGTTGCCAAAGTTTTCATAGATGGTCTTAGCCAGGAGTGCCAAGCGATTAGTGGTACAAGAAGCATTGCTGACAGTCTTACATGAGCTGTAATGATTTTTGTGGTTCATGGTTCATGCCCATTACAAACATGAGGCCATCAATAGAAGAGGACGAGATGATGATGATTTTGGCTTCACCATTCAAGTGGACCCTGGCCTTTTTCTTGGTGTTGAAGATGCCAGTAGACTTTAAAGCATTCTCAGTACCAGCATTTCCCCATGTGATATTGGGATATCCCTTCTGGAAGATGAAAATGACCTTACCATTGATGAGAAGTTTCCTGTTCTCAGCCTTGACTGTGCTATGGAACTTTCCATAAGTAGAGTCATATTGAAATATGTAGACCATGTAGTTGAAGTTAATGAAGGGGTCTTTGCTGGCAACAATGTCTACTTTACCATAGTTGAAAGTAGCCCTTGTGACCAGGGGCCCAATATCATCATATCTGTTCACTCTGACCTTCATCCTGTCTCAATGAGAAGAAGTAGCTGTCTCTGGAGTGGGGAGGAACAGAGAGATAAGAAAAGCTTCTTTGATGAGGGGTGATAACTATACTTACCGGGGGGTACAAGGATAATATTTAGAATGTAGTTAAGGAGTTATGCTGGGTTAAGTTGCAGTAGCAGATTCTCTTCTACGATCCATGACTTTACTAATCCCTGCTGGCTGGCTAGGTTTCTAGTACAAGCTTGATTTCTCATCTGTTCAGTGGACTTCAAGTCAACTTTGACAAATGTTAATTGCTATCAACATGTGAGTGCCACTATTACACCTTTACAGCTATGTTTCCATGCTTGTCATTGTTCTGGTTCACAGGTGTTACCTACCTATTGGGGAATTTATTAAGGCAGCTCCACATAGTCTAAGAAAAAAGGAGGTTTATTTTGAGGGGTACCTTACAGCTAGTAAAGGGGTTGGTTACAGGATCCAGGAGAGGTGGAGTGCAGTCCAGTGGAGTTCTCTGGAGAACTCTGCTTGGTCTACATCTAGCATCCAGGATCACTAGGAACCAAGAGAGCTGGCCTATCTGGATCTCGGGTCTTAAGGGCTCCCATCTTGGCCCTGCCTCAGGGGCAGATCATAGGTAGGCATGACAGTTACTGGAAGCCTCACTGGGGGTAGTACTTCCAGGTCAAAGCTGGAACAGCTACACACTACATATACCTGGGTAAGACTATTATTTGTTCCTCTCCTTTGGTAGACTGCATAGTACTTTCTGGCACTATGGAACCTAGAATGTAGGAAGGAAGCTTTAAAGTTAGATCCAGCTGGAATAATTCAGGCCCTATGTCCTAAGTGTGCTGTGTCTTCAGCAATATGGACTTACTTTAAACCTCTGAGAAGCATCCAAGTACAGCAATGACAGCCTATATTGTTTTGAGAGTCATTTGGACTGCCCTGTGTGATCACTTAAAAGGAGGTTAAGTACCTGGTACAAGTTTTTATTAGTTTATGGCTCTTGTGGGAAGCATTGTCACAGCTCAAGTGGCATAGCTTCATTTAAGCTATATATATTTATACATATGCACTTATATGTATTATATATAACTTTATGTAAATGTAAAATAATATGATTTCTTGGGTATTGGTGAAATTATTAAGGCCACTCCACATAGTTAAAAGGGAGGTTTATTTTGTGGGGTAACTTACAAGTGAAGGGATAGGTTACAGGGTCTGGGAAAGGTGAAGCGCAGTCCGGCGGTGTTCTCTGGAGAACTCTGCTCGGTCTACCTCCAGCATCCAGGGTCCAGGAACCAAGAGAGCCGGCACATCCAGATCTTGGGTCTTCAGGGCCCTCTCTTGGCCCTGCCTTGTAGGCGTGACAGTTACCGAAGCCTCAATGGGGGTTGGAACTTCCAGATCAAAGCTGGAATGGCTACCCACTATATCTCCCCCTTTTGTCTAAATAAGAAGGTTCTAACCTAATACAAGACTATATACAATAGGAATGATTATCAAATATTGTCCAGGAGGAATAAAGGATAATGACCTAGACAAGATGGAACTACAACCAATGTGAACAATATCAAGCAAGAAACATATACTAAAATCCAGAGAAGTCTAGAGCATAGGTAAATGGCATGTTACAAAGATCATTCCAAAAGGTGTCCTATCCTAAAGAACCTGAATCTAATACTTAATATGTTCTATCTAAGATTATATACATACATACATACATACACACACACACACACACACACACACACACACACACACACACACACATATATATATATACTAAGTTGTAACTGTAATTGCTAGTCTTCAATCTCATCAAAGACCTGAGAAGGAATATAATGGTACCTGAGAAATGGAAGATGGATGCAAGCAACTTTCGGGAATCTTGCAAGAGTAGACAGAGACAGCTGGCAGCCTAGACAGTCACCTAATGTTTCTCAGCATTGTTGGTGCATTTAAATTGGCTACAGGCCTAGAGTATCTGACAGATCACTTTCAGAAGCAGGAATTCTGAAAGACCATCTTACCATGTCTTGGCAGAGTTCAGAAGTCACTTTTCCTTGTGTCCCGCTTGTCCAGAAGGACAGCACTCGTATTGTCAGCAGTTGAGGCAAGTGAAGTTCTTTTCCCAATAGGCCATTTTGTGCCAAGAAGACAAACTTCCAAATGGAAATGTCTTAGAAGCCCAATATTTTCTCAGGATCAAATTGGTGCTGCCAGGAGCAATTGTGTCTCACGTCAACAGAATTCTAAATTATTTAAATGCCATATTCTCTAGGTCTCTGAAGTGTTTGAAGATTGCCTGTCCATCCAACCTATGTATCTGTAAATCTGGATAACCTAACTAACATAACTATAGAGATGACAAGCATAGGTGACTATAAATCCATAAGTCTTATCTACCTAAATAACCTAAGGACTAAGGCTTCATGTAAACAAGGTAAACAGTCTATAAGCAAATGTACAGTAAAGGATGATGACTTCAAAATTATGACAATACACAAGATATTTATAACAGAGGTAGAAATGTATAGTGCAATATGCAATATGATAATAATCTTAAATATATATCAATATACAGAATATCCTAAACAGAAGTAGAACATACATACAGTATGACAGACATAAATTTACATTTGTATCAATATACAAATATTTCAAATAAGAGTAGAAATATATGTACATTATAACAAATATAGTTCTGTATTTGTATCAATATACAAATTATCTTAAACAGGAATATAAAAATAGTTTACATTTGTATCAACATATAAGAGTCCATAACAGTGTAAATTACAGCGCAAATTATCTAAGGCTGCTATTTTACTAAATTTTTTTACTAGTATACACAATAATCTACCATAATATCTTATACCTATCCATTCCATTTCTTCTTTTCCCTTTTTTTTGAGACACTTTTCCTTTTCTTAAGGAGAATACTGAGTTGAATATTTTCTTCCACCCCCAACCCTATAACCATTATCACTAACCCTGAGAAATATGAAACCTTAGGGAGAAGGAGCGTCGTTTTCTTAGAATTGCTTCCTGCTGTTTAGGGGTGATGGTATCTCTGTTGGGTACTGTAAGAAAGCTCAGATAGTTAAATCTCAGTTAGACTAACTGTAGATTCCATAGCAAGTCTCAGAGTAATGGGTAAGATTGTCTGAAATTCTGGCAAGAAGTGTAGTATGATGATGATTACCATGGCATCATTCCTGGTTGGTTAGAGTTGTTGTTGTTGGGGCCCCATCTTCCTTCTGGAGACTTCAGAGATTGATATTGGAAAAACTTATTTTTTATCAAAATGGAAAGTTTGGATTTAAAGATGACATGACATGTAAGAAAGGATTCCGAGAAATCAAGAGTAAACATGGAGAGAATTTGAATCTTGAAGACAATGGTCTCTTTTTATTGGTTTCCTTTTGTCTCACATCAGAGGGCTCTTCTGATATGGGACTGAAGAATCTCTCAACCTTTTCTTTTAGCAATATGCTTGGGTTTAGAGAAGGAGTGAGCCAATTCCGTCTCCAAAGCCAGCTTGGTTTATAATTGAATTGGAACCACAACTTTTATAGATTGATAGAGATATAGATGTTAGTGAGATTTTACCCTGTGTAGATTGATACCAATAGATTAAAAACCTTGGTATTATTTGTGGCTTCTACATTCCTCTTTACTGACCGCCCTCCCCACTTAGTAGTTAGAGATCTCTCGCCTGTTTTTCTGTTTTCCATTTTATATTGCTTACTATTCCACTCTCAAGGACCTCGGATGGTCCCTTTATACTTTCCTGGTTTCTGTGCTTACTCCATGTTGTACATTCTCATCTGAAGACATAGATGAGAGAGAACAAGTGGTATTTGACTTTCTGAGTCTGGTTTACCTCACTCAACATAATTTCTTTTAGATTTCATGAATTCATTTTTTTCTTACAGCTGAATACCATTCCATGTATATGTACCACATTTTTATTAGCTATTTGTTTTTGAAGAACATTTAGGTTGTTTTCCATTTTCTAGCTATTGTGACTAGGGCATAAACATTGCTGGGCAGGTGTCAGTGGAGTAGGATGTTGAGTCCTTTGGGCATATGTCAAGGAGTAGAATAACTGTTGCCAAGGGTCATGTTGCCAAGGAGTGGTAGAACTGTGTCACGTGGTAGATTCATTTTTAGCTTTTTGAGGATTCTCCATGCTGATTTCCAGACAAGGTCTCTTATTGTAGCCCAGGCTCATCTAGAACTTACATAGCCAAGGTTGGCCTCCTGCCTTCAGTCTCTCAAGTTCTGAGATCACAAACACAAGCAACATACAGCAAAAGATAGCATTTGTGCAAATAATTTTAGTCACTTTTCCTGGGGCTGACGAGACATATCAGTGGTTAAGAACACTTGTGTCAGGTGGCTCACAACCACCTCTAACTTGAGCTCCAGGAGACCTGACACTCCTAGCTTTAGGTGAACAAACAGATGTCCACAGATAATCATATATACAGAATTTAAAATAATAAAATAAAACTTTAAAAAACTCATGTTAGATGTTTTTGCATATTGCATAGAAGAGCAGTAAGCTGTTGGTTAAATGAACTGAAGATCTGGGCTGGGGAAACTGGGTCATGTCCCTTTATCTTCTCGGTGTCTCCTTTTGTTAGGGCTGACACTTCAGAATTAGCAGAGAAACACTAGCGATGCTCAGTGGAAATATTCAATGGGAGAAGCAGCCTTAGCTGTTTCTTGATGACAGCTAAACTATGCAGCATGCATGCTTACAGTGGTTCATGTTGACACTGAAAAACAACAGATAGGAAAGCCATGAGCCAATTACAAAAGAATCACGATGCTGGAATAGTAGTCTTGTTTGTGCCACAGGTTCAGGAGTAGGAAAGAATTTTAATATGCTTAGGGTAGGGGTTTGACCTGACATTCTGATGTGTGATGAAGTTGAAAATATGTAACTTGGGATAAGAAAATGATGTGTAAGGCAAGAGAAAGGAAATTTGTGGCTTTTTTCCATTTGAAAGTAATTATGGTTTCCTTTAGCCAACTCCAGTAGATTTAATAACTTTTGTATTGGAGAAAGGTGGCCTTTGCCATATGCCTACCCCTTCTTCTGTGTTCAGACTACAAAAAGCACAATTTGTTCATTGTAAAATCCATGCTGTAATTCTTCTTTATGTATTAAAATTATATTCAAGACCCATTTCTTGTGTTTGTGTTGCCTCTTAGAAAAACCACTGGCAAGTGTCTAAGAGAATTGAGGGAGTAATTTCTAAGTGAGTGATGGGAAATGGTGTCTTTCCACAGTCCATTTCAAAATAACCTTTGGTGAGTCCACAACCCATTATAATTACCTGTGCAAAGAATCCACTTCTAATCTTGTGAGCAATGACTGGCTTTGTAACTGTGTAATTGTGTGGACTATTATTGCTTAGATATAGAATGCTTCATGAGGGATATCTATTCAACCACAGAGCTAAGAGCCAGAGTATTTTGAACTAAAATTCAGCCATACAACTAGATATTTCCAGTTTTCTTTTTAGAGTCTTCCCCTCTGTTGATATAGAGAGAAAGAAAAATATTTCAGAATGTTGTCAAATTGTTTTAAGTAACTCACCCCATTAAACAGTTTGTTCAGGCAGAATAAACATTGATTAAGAGAAATAATAAGCAAGAAGTTATGTTATTCTCCTTGTTTAACATGTTGAATGCTTTTTTTAAAAAAAATCACAAAAACATTTCAAGAATTTTATAGATATTTTTAATTTTCTCTTTCCAAAACAGACTTGAGAAATGTATGACTATTTGGAAATGGAGAAAAATGTTTAGAAAATGACCACAATCACCCAGATTCACTTTGTTCCCAAGAGGAGTTTCAATTGCAGGGTACAATATATTCCAGTTACCAGAAGCAAATCTCTCCTGCTGTCAGCTTCTTAATATTTACTTTTCTAAACGTATAATTATGATTAATACCACATTATCTGTGAAGTCCTTCATAGTCCTTGGAAATAGTTTAATACTTATTTGAATTGTGATAGTCCTTCCTTGAAATGTTCACATCAATTTCTATTTTCAAGAACACCTTTGATTTCCAAGTCTGCCTTATTTTGTTTAACATAATTATTTACATCCCCAAATAAGTGGCTATCATTCTTCTAAAACACAGTTTTGAAGACACTCCTACAGTTCTGAGGAGCAATTGACTGTTAGCCATTAACTAGTCTACTAACTTATTGCAAACATTTTTTTACTGTGATAGTTAATTAAAGAGAGTAGCTATACTTTAACAGTTTAATTCACAATTCAGACTTAATGTTTTACAATATTGAAAGATTTTCATTATGCTGAGTCAATGTGGCCAGATTGTTCCCAGTCGTCACTTCTCAGTTTTCCTGTGGATTATTATGTAGACTCAAATGAGGCAGTGCTTATTGGGATGCCCCATGGCACAGTTACATGGGTGTCCTCATAATGACCTGGTTTGACCTGGTCATGGTGGAATAGGTAGGATCTGAGTGAGGTAGATGTACAGGGACTTCCATGACCAGAAGAAAGTTTTGTGGGTTAACGAAAAAAACGAGAGACACTTTTGATGAATGGAAGTTTGTTTTTTGTACCTTAGTTTGTTAGAATACTGTCAATTCAAAGACTAATTCTCCAGTTGTAGGAAACAGTTTATATAGAGGTGTCAGCTGGGTTCAAGGGTGTTCCCTGCACAACCTGGAACTTGGAAATGCCCTTATTTGGAAATATAGTCTTTCCAGATTGGAATCAAGTATAGGTTGATAAATGTCTCTAATCCAATACAATGGTATCTTTACAAGAATCAGAAAATTTAGACACATGAATATGGAGGAAGACAGAGGCAGAGATTTGAGGCACACATTAGAAGACTGAGGAATCAGAATGCCAGATATTAGGATAAAAGCTTCCAGCAGATTTTCCCTCGGGGCCTGCAGACATATGCCAGCACTTCCATCTGGGACGTTTTGCTTCGAAAACTGAGAAAGTTTTAGTTGCTTAAGTGATTTGTTTGTAATAATTTGCTTTGCAGAACTAGCCAACCAGAGGGTAACAGGTGGGTCTGATAGTAAATTTAATACTCACAGGCAGCACGCGAGAGGGATTAATATCAGAACCTTCTGTTTTATGGTAAGACTTAGAGAGTAGAAGTCCAAAGGAACAAAGGGCAGAATAAACCCAAACTAGAAATAATGGAAAGAAGCTCTACTTGAAAAGAACATTGTAATGGAAAGTAGGCCTGGAAGGTAGAGACTCTAAATCATAAACTTCACAACATTAACGGAGAATCCAACACTCAAAATGTGGGGGGAAAACTGTCCTGCAGGGCGTGAGGAAGAGCTGATGGACAGGCAGAAAAATCTAAATTTTAATATGTTGGGTCTGAATATAGCATGGACTCAGAGGAGAAGGGGAAGGAAATAGAAGAAAGAAGGGAGTGGAGGATGGGAAGCGAAGAGAGGGACAGGTAGAGCAGAGGAGAAGGAAGAGGACCAGGGTACCAGTTTTAAAGTTTTCCTTCACAGACCTTAGCTTTCTGGCCCTCTCTTCTCTTTCTTTGATTTCTTTGTATGGGGAGAGGGTCTATGTTCTTAGACTTTCTCTAAAGAGCATCTCCTAGCAGCTCTTGGAGTCCAACCTTTGTTTCTACATCTGAGGTTGTTGCTGCTGACATTGTCCCACTTAGCATTTAAGCAATGGACCCTGACCCTCTTTGTTTATCTGCTCCCTAACTATCCTGTATTTCTCATACATGTCTTAGAGAAACTCCTGGGTCATCATGGGAAGGAGAAGCAGAGAGGCATAGTAACATGCTAGACTCAATGTGGGTGCACAGGAAGCCCTCCATAGATGACCTCAGGGTAGGAACTCTAGGGCAGTAGAACATTAATGCTCTGATCGCTACCATATGTTGACTCAACATTCAAACACACTTAAATAACTGATTTTCAATCATTGTTCAATATAAGTTCATCATCAAAATAAATCACAGGAGATTGTATATACTGAAGGTTGTCTTTGAATATTGAAAGATTAGGTCCTAACATTGGAAGGTAACACAATTAGAAATGCCCACATTTGGCTGTGTTCACTTGTTGCCAAAAATATTCTGAAGAAAAGTGAAAAAGAAATCACTCATTCATTTGGAAGGTTTCAAGTCTCCAGATGTTTGGCATCATGTGGACTGAACGTTAGGTGACTAATTGATTGGGCTCTGATTCCATGTGTTTGGCATTGTGGATAGATTCTGATTATGCTTTCTGATAGGGAAGTACAATATGCTTTATGCACACATTTGGGACACAAAACTAATGGTGTCAAATGGGTTTTTCCCCTTTGACCCCCATGGACACAGTTCAGCTTCACTTATGATTTTTAGCTCCACAAAAATGCAGGTGCAAATATTTTATTGCCTTTGAATCTCATAAAACACTAAAAGAGTTGAATGAGAAAAATAAGTCTGTTCCAGAAGAAAGTCTTTCATCCCAAGAAATAAGATTTTCCTCTCTTTATTCCAGCAAATGAACAATAAAAATCCATGAAATCATAGTATCACTGAGATGAGAATAAACACTGGGAAATGACTGTTTTCTTTTAAGGCAGGACTGAGGATTGAGGTTTAAGACAAAGAAACTTTTAGTTAGATGGTACTTGAACTGAACCCCCTCGATAACTTTAGTACATCATGGTTTAGAAGATGCAGGGATATGACCAGGTAATCGTATCTATCTACATATGACGAATTCTATGCTTCTGTTTCCCTAAGGTGAATCCATTGCTTGGTGTTTATCAGGTGGACTGGGCTATTCACTTCAACTGGCTGTATACTTTTAGTGGAATTATAATATAAAGTGGGGGAAACAATCAATTTAGGGACTAGCTACCTACTGGAGAAGATAATTACATTAAGACACTCAGCCAACCCTGTAAGCATTTCCTTCACTATATCTAATGATTCAATTCAAACAATATTTACAGAATTGTTTAATTTGGGAAGCCTTAGTGATTTGGGACATGTAGAACTAGGTAGGATAAAAGTCATGAATTCTGAGGAGTATTGGGGAATATCAAGCAATTTTATAAAAGTCCACTATAGGGAAGAAATAGTACAAAGTAAGTAGTTATACATAGTCCATTACCAATATTTTGAGGCGATCGCCTTTGAAAGAGTTACTAATATTGTTTAGGTTTGTGGCATTTTTGTTTTGTTTTGGCATTTTTTTTTCATCTTACTGGTCTTCTGCCTGTTGTTTTGATTTTCATTTTTTTTTTTTTTGCAAGAGAGAGAACATAAATTTGTGTGGGTAGGGAGGGAGATGGGGAAGATCTGGAAGAAGTTGGAGAGGGAAAACAGGATCAAAATATGTTGTATGAAAGCACTTAAATAAAAAGATAGAAACTAGGAAGCATTGAAAGACAGTCCTCTCTGCTTTTATTTGACACAGACACTGATAAAGAGCAAACAAAAGAAACCAAAGCAAGGAATGGCAATTAAAGGCTTTCTGTCATGAATGGGCTCGAAGCATATCAGCATATTAAAGCCATCTTCAAGCATGTCAGTAATTATCATTTGAGTGATGAAGTGTCAGTGGTACCATAAGTGCTGTTAACACAAATGGCAAAGCCTGAGGAGTTTACTCAGTCACAAGTGATCAAATAATTAAATGGTCAAGTGCAAAAGGTGAAAAAATTCATAAATATTTATGCATCAAAAGAAACTGAGATAGAACCACACAACACATGAAAACTTATCATTAGGATAGATAGTTGTTGTTGCAAGAGATTTGTGAGAAAAACAAACTTTGGCAATGGAGTCCATACTATTGCTAAAATAGATTCTCAATTTTGGTTTAAAATGAATTACTGCAGTCCAGTAAGCATGGCTCTCAGAGTGCCTGAGAAGATGGCTGCCATATACTTAGCTGAGAAGCATACAGCTGCAGGGATGCACAGTCCACTGTAGAGAGTTTTAACAACGTGCCCAAGATGTCTAGTTTGATGGAAATAAACATAGAAATATGGAACTTGGAAGAAGAGATTAAACAAATGTAGGAACAGGAATGACAACATAAAAATGGTTATTACAATGACAAGAAACTTGTAATAGTTATCAAAACCTTTCTGTATGTTATTCATTTATACAGATAAAGTCTGCTGTGTACATGTAGAAATCAAGACAGATGACAAAATGTAGGTTTTTTCGAGGGGGGCGGGTAAAGAGACTACAGGAACTTCTGGTAGAGAGTATATTGTTGAAATTGAGATAAGGGAGTGATTGTAATAACTGGAAATGATGAGGTGGAGGTATTTATTCATGGAGTGTGTGGCCAAGGAAGGACATTGAACAAGAGTGAAAATTAAGCTCCAGTAGAACCAGGGTATTGGGATAACCATAAAATTAACTGGTACTTTTTATGACTGACCCTTGGCTTTTTGAGTTGTTCATAAATATTTTCCACTCCATTGTTAGAAAATAATTTTATGTTTTTTTAATAATGCTGGCCAAGTGTACTGGGTGAAGCTGAAACATGGAGGAGATCCATCAACAACCCCCAGGACAAGTTTCTTACACTTACAGACTTGAAAGGGAAGGGAGTCCCTAAGTTTAGAAGGGAGGGGTCTCCAGTCTTAGCAGATGAGTGAATGTACTAGATATTCAGCCTTAATTCAGGAATCTTATCCTACCCTTCTTTGAGGCTGCTGCTGCGAGAAGTTTAGCCGATTAGTGAAAGTGTTAGATAGTGTATAAATAAGACATGACTGATCCCTTTCCCAGGTAAGCCTCTTGACCTAACATTCTAGCCTTTTTGCTTATATAAAAACAAAGGGACTTTACAGATCAAGGGCTAGAGAAGTGTGGGGCCTAAAGAATTTATGAGTGTGAATCTGGGCATCCTAGGCATCAAGGCTCTATCCTTTTACATCCTGTGACAGTTGGTCAGTTGGTTATCTTTAAGTCAGGAAGGGTACCAGTATTTGCTCATCAAGAGGATATTATCCAATAGAGCCGCTGCTTGGTCTGGATAAATAGAGTTAATTGACTAGAAAGGGGCCTTTAAATATAAGAATCAAATAGTTATTAAGGAAGTAACAGTAGGTTTGGCCAATTGTAACTCTGATTCCTGTTGTCCGATTAAATGCTATACAACTCTGACCTGGCCAGGCTGATTTTTATTCATCAGAAGAGTTGACAGAGGAGCCAGACTTGAGTGCTGTTACAGGAAGGCAGGGCAGTTGTTTTTTTTTTTTTTTTAAACATAATTTTGTAATTGATTTTTTGGGAATTCATCCTATATCCCAATCTTACCTATTTCCCAGTCCCTCCATATCAGCCCTTTACCCTCGAAGTATCCCTCCCTCCACAAGAGAAAATTTAAAAAATACATTAATTTAAAAAAAAACAACCAAAAAAGCACTTTGCTCCTTCATCTTTCCATCCTCTCCATCACCTCTTCATTCATCTTAATGGCATTGAGACCTGCAGTGTATCATGAAGTAGACACTTTTGTCCAAACAACTTTATTGGCAAATGTTCTTTGTGTAGTGTGTTGTCAGTCAAGTTCAAGGCTTCTGGCTTCTGATACACCATCAATACTGAAACCTCACTGAAACGCCTTCCAGATATCCTGCTGTTGCCCCAGTCACAGAGATCCTGAGGCTATGGGACTCAGGGTCAGTCCTTTTATGCACTCTAGAAGGTCCAGACGAGGCAGATGTTGGGTGTGCCAACTTAAAGCCCTGGATCTAGGCCTGGGTGGTAGCTGAGTTGGTCAGTCTGGGCCTCTGCTGGGACTGCTTCCCTCAGGTGAGGGGTGGGGCCAGCCAGAGAGCAGTGTTTTGTTGGACTACGTGTTTGTTGGAGTCAGAGTAAGCTAGAATCAGAAGGATAATGATGAAAAACCTGATATTAGGTGTGATAAAATTTATGAGGTTTCCTTGTAATCAGCAGTCTGTTATTAATTTAAGTAAATCATCAGTTTCAGTTTCTGGGACTGGTCTCTAGAGACAGAATTGAGAAAGGTTTATCTGAAGGAATTCTGCAACCTAGTGATATAGAGACATCAGAAATGAGGGAGGTGTGGGAGGAGTTTCATGGGTTGTTTCTGCATAAGAAACAATCTCCAGGAGATCACTGGAAGGGGTGGGGTCAGCTGAAATGGGACTCTCCGTGAGTTGCCCCTCCAGGACAGGATGAAGAACTGAACTGGATCTGGTGTAACTGTGGGTGTGTCCTGTCCTTTGTAGGGACGAGCTGGCTTTATCCCAGAACGAACTTTGTATCAGAATTGAACCTGGGTACAATGGCATCGGTGCATTAGATAAGGAGGGAAAACCTGGTGAGGTTCTGGTTAGCTGTAAAATGTGTGAAGATGTATTTTGGACATTGGGTCGTTTGATGATGCCAGCTACTTACAGCAGGGGACACTGGGATATGGTGAAGATCCCATAGCAATGATCGTTAACTTTTATTGTCAACTCAATGAGATTTGGAATCATCACAGTCTCAAACCTCTGGGCAGGTCTGTGTGGGATTTTTTAGATTAGGTTATTGACAGGGGGAAGATCCACTCTAGATGTGGCTGGCGCCATTCCGTGGACTGGGGTCCTGGCCTGGAGAAACAGGAGAGAGGGAGTTGAGCAGCAATGTTCCTGTCTCTGCTTCCCGACTGCGGAAGTCATGTGACCAGTTACCTGACCCTCTTGCTGCTGTGCTTTCTCCAGCATGGTAGACTGTGTCCTTGAGCTGGGAGCCCAATGCCCTTTCCTCCATACGCTGTTTTTGTCAAGTCCTTTGTTGCAGCGATGAGGAGATAGCTAGGATACCTGGGCTGTTTCATGCTTGGCTCAGCATTCAAAGAGCAATCCTAGCAAAGGCTGCGGGGCTTAGTGACACTCAGGCTTGGAATTCACACAATGGCACTTTGGCTACCTTGTTGAGCACAGTAATTTGTCAGTCTATTCAAAATTCACATGACTATCCTAGGTGAAAAAATAGGCTCCCTCTTGTTGAATGGAACTGTAAATGGTGCCGCCTTTTTTTTTTTTTTTTTTTTTTTGTAATTAAACTCATTAACTGTGCCATCATTCTGGAGGCTGGATGGCAGGGTAAAGAAATGGGTTTCCTGGAAGACCAGTTAGAAGTTTGGGAAATAGATTCTGCAAGCCTGAGTTAAATAGAAGCAGCTTAGGTGAGGAAATATTTCATCTCAGTTGCATCTAGAAGTGAGAAGTGCGATGAAGGGAAGACTTGTTCCATGGCTTTGTAGTTGATGTGTGAGCAGGGATGCTGTTGCAGGCCATGGAAAAAGCGTAGTTGCCTTACCAAATCCCCTGCTCCCCCACTCTTCTTCCATCCTTATGGAACTTAAGTGTAAAAGTCTATCTATGTGTTGGCAAAGCTTTAAATTGCATCTTGAGTCGATTTCTAGTGGTGGACCATAAGTGGGAAGCATAAACACCCAGTCTTCGGCAACTACTTTGTCTCTCTGGGCCTCTCCCAGTTTTGCTGGTGACTGTGTCGTTCTTCATACTGAAATAGATTTTGGGCTAGCACAACAAGCCTTTTGTGCTCTCTATATTTAAGCCTCTGAGGTAGTGGAAGGCATCCTGGATACAGTAGAGACTGGTGGTAGGTATTTGCTCAGCCTTTATAATTGTCTGGTACCATGTTCAGTGATGTACTGAAGATGTACTGAAGATAATCTTTGCCGTAACCCAGTTCAGGTGCTACTGTTATCATTTTCTTTCTTTCTTTCTTTTTTTTTTTTAGATTTATTTATTTATTTATTTATTATATATACAGAAGAGGGCACCAGATCAAGCCACCATGTGGGTGCTGGGAATTGAACTCAGGACCTCTGGAAGAGCAGTTGGTGCTCTTAACCTCTGAGCCATCTCTCCAGCCCTGTTATCATTTTCATATACAGTGAAGGGACAGAGTCACAGTAGCTATCAATCTAGAGGACACTGGAATTAGCATGCCTGGGGTAGAACCTTAGCGCTATCACCTACTGGCTATCGGATGCCTTTCTCCTGGAATGCCCAGTGCCCTGGAATATGACTCATAATAAAATAAGTAGAAGTTTCTATCAGAGAACTGTGTTTCCAGCTAGAGGTGGGGCTAAGGCAAATGAGTCCCGCTAATCATCAAGGGTGGTATTTGAATAGCTGTCATGCTAACACTATAAAGTTTAATTATTGCTATACCAATGATACACCATATCTGATACTCTAGTATTAAGATCTGCTCTTTGGTTATCTTGTCCTTACCTGTGAAGCAGATGCCTGGTTCTAGGTAATTTTCTTCTTTGAACTAGAAGTAGCATTTGAATATTTCCCTGCATGAGTTTAACAAATTTAGTACCTTCTCATGCCCCATCTCTCTTGCTCTTTCTGGCTGTTCCCTGAAAAATCATTTTTGGCAGTTAACACCCCCTTTCTAATAAGTTGTTCACCCTGTGGCTTTATTTGGGTTTGGTCAGATTCAGGCCACAGTTCAGATTTGCTCATACTCTGGAGGCTAAATTTAAGAATTGGCTCTTCAGTTCACTATTAAGTAAAATCAGCTTTTCTTCTTTTGAATACTTTTCCTATCAATAACACAAAACACCAGTGGATAATAAGGAGGAGGGAAATCTGGAAAACCACAGGGAAAATAATCTTTTGTTTATTATGATTGGTGATGGAAACCGATTACATAACTTACTATCATTAGTTTTAGAGTAGAAAATAAAACCCACAACTACACAATGGCTATTTGGACATGGCAGTTGGTGTTTACCAGAGGGGACAAGAAAAGGAATTTGAGGGCATGGAGTTTATATTCCTGTAGTAAGTAGGAAGTGGGTGAGGAGCCAAAAATCAAGACAGAAAGGTGGATGGAGTTTTCATTTTTTCTTTCTAATCTCTCTCTAGTGAAGCTGAGGCTTACTGGAGGTGATTCTTCTTTCAATACTATCTGCTACACATGAAAAGGAGCCACATTTATATTTTAATGTAGTTATAAATAGTAGCATCCATCTTACCCAGTTCAAGATTCCTCAGGCAAATGTGATAGATCCCACAGGATGAGGGCTGGTTCCTCAATCTATGGCTGCCATGAATATGTTAGTAGATGATCTGTATGCAGTGACCCAACAAGGCTTCTGGAGGGACTCCCTTTAATCCTCTTGTGCCCAAGAAGATTCTGGTTTTCTGGGCTTGTGTTCTATCTATCTATCTATCTATCTATCTATCTATCTATCTATCTATCTGTCTGTCTGTCTGTCTGTCTGTCTGTCTGTCTGTCTGTCTCTGTCTCTCTCTCTGTCTATCTTATCTATCTATATTCATCATCATCTATTGTGTGTATGTGTGTGTGTGTGTGTGTGTGAGTGCAGAAGTGTACATGTATGAGCTCATGCCAGAGCATGTATGTGGGTATCAGCAGACAACGTTCAGGAGTTGATTCTGAAACCTATCATGTGGGTTTGGCAATCCAACTAGGTTCTTAGGCTTGAGGACTGATCCATCTTGTCAGCCCTGGTTCTGTGACTGTAGGTGGATAGGACATCAATCACTTATATAAGGAAATGTATCAGCAGTGTCATTAGAAATTGAAAACAAATCATTTAGACGATGAGGCATTTTTTGTGTTGTTGTTAAGAGCTATAGTGGTTTGAAAGAAAATGGCTCCCAAGCGCAGTGGCACTATTAGGAGGTGTGGCTTTGTTGGAGTAGGTATGGCATTGCTGGAGAAAGTGTGTTACTATAGAGGCAGGCTTTGAGGTCTCATATATGCTAGAGTCACACCCAGTGTCACAGTTCACTTCCGGTTGCCTCTGGATCAAAATGTAAAATTCTCCAGTACCGTATCTGCCTGCACACTATACTCTCAGAACCATGCTTGCTGCCATGGCGATAATGGACTAAACTTCTGAAACCGTAAACCACCGCCTCAATCAAATGGTTTCCTTTATAAGAGTTGCTGTGGTCACGGTGTCTCTTCACAGGAGTAGAAACCCTAAGACAGGAACACAACTGAAAATATGTCCTGGACAAGGGATTCCTCCCTTCTGAAGCTCATTTGGGAGCCTTGTCTCAAGACTCTTTTCTCAATAACACTGTGTGGTTGTCTCTCTATCTCATCCAAAATAAGACCCATACCCTTTTTGGAATACCCTTATTGAGATTGTGGTGCTGGACAGAGATAATTCTTTTAATTTTTAAGTGTTATGTTTTCAAAATAATTAAGATAGGTTTTTTTTCCTATGTAGTAAGTAACGTGATTACTTATCTAGCCTAAGTCTCAGCATATTAATTTTAAAATGAAAATAAAGATACTCCTACTTCATGATAACCACAACTCAATGAGCTCATGAGCTAGGGCTTTGCCAGATTCACATAAAAACTATAAATATTAGTAATTATTATTGAGCATTATGTAGGTCTACAACACTGAGCTATGGCCATAGGGACTATAATAAATTATAATAGCAACTAATCACTCTAATTTATGTTCTTATGAAAGTAAGAGAAACCACAGTTACAGTACACAGGAGGAATGGTAGACATTGGAATCATAGTTTTATTTTTAATATGGCTTTGCATGGGATCCACAATTTGAGTGGATTCTTGAAGTGCAAGTACTTCTTTCATAGCCACCCATTAGGTCCAGTCCAGACAGACAAGCACTACTCTCATCTTTAGTTAGTGATGCTTCTCTATGTTGTAAATTATAGTGAATACAGAGACTCATGATTGCTCATAACTGATTGTTGAATGCAGCCCTAAACAGAACATTTATGCCACTCCTTTTAAAGCTCAGTGAACATTGAGAAAGACAGAGCAGAAAGAATGTAAGAGCCAGAATACAGGAGGAAGAGTTATGGAATGCTATCTTCAGGGAATTCCACAGTCTTATAAACATGATCTTACATTATGTGTGATTGTCTGAACAAAACTAGGCTTGTAAACAGCAAGTGTGGATCTGAGAGACTCATAGGGCCCTACTCAACCCTGCTAAGCTACTGTCTGCTCATGGATTCTGGGGGAGGGGCATACACTTTCTTGAGTTGTATATTTACTGGTGAGTCCATCAGGCTCCAAAGCATAGTTGTTAGACCTATGCCCTCACAAAAGATCCTAGTCAAAAATCAGTCAAATGCAAAAGGCATGAATGCGGAAAAGGGGTGTGTGTGTGTGTGTGTGTGTGTGTGTGTGTGTGTGTGTGTGTTAAGACAGAAGTGGGAGAAACATTAGAAAGCATGGAAAAGGGTGAGAGAAAACAGAATGTTTTCTTTATACATGCATGAAATTGTCAAAGAACAAATTTAGTCAATAAAAATTAATACCTGATAAGTTGGTAAGGAATAAAAGCATGTTGCTATGCAATAAAACAGCAGAGTACTGTATAAAGGACTAATCTATTATAGACGTAACACTTAGAGGTTATGTTTTACATGGTTATATACATGTTTAAAACACTCTCCCTATAGTGGTGCAATGGTGGCACACGTGTTAGAGGAGTAACCAACCCCTTTCCTAGTGGATTTAAGGTCTAGTTTGTGAAATGGACCCATATCTGACACTGCTAAGGTGGACTAAGAACCCGAGACTGGATAGATCATGGGCCTAGGGGAAATATAATCCTGTCATACTAAAGGAATATAGCAATAAAATGACTCTTAGTAACATACTGCTATACCTACAGACAAGTGTCTCATTCAGCCTGCAGTAGAGAAGCTTCTTACAGTAGATGGGAATTAATACAGAGACCCACAGCTAGACACCTTGCAGACAGCAAGAGTCTTTTGAGCAGCCAATGAGAAATGGGATATCTTCATTGAGGCCCTCCCCTCAAGGCTCAGGGATCCATGTGAAAGAAGAGAAAGAGGGTAGATTTTTAGAGCCAGAGGTGGTGGATGCATGCAAGGAAAAAGTATCTTTCAGACACAATAGGACTGATACACATGTGAATTCACAGAGACTGTGGAAGCATGCGCATTATCTGTACTGGTTCAAGCCAGATAGGGTCCCAGCACTGAAAGGCGAAGGTGGGCTCAGGGTCCTAACTCTAATGGAGTGTCTGTGGTCATGTCAACCACTCTCCAGGGTGGGGCCCCTGCCCAGAAGTAGTTGGCCAACCCAAAACAGACTCCATTTTTTTTGGTGGCCTTTTGTTTCATTCTGTTTTGTTTTGGTACTTTCTGCTTGTTTGTTTTGATTTTCTTTCTCCTTTTGAGAGAAAATTTTCAGAGGGTCTAGACACATTGTTCTCTTGATTTCTTGTCTTTCACATCCCCCAAATATCTATAAAATCCCCAAATCTCAGAATGTTCTGCATGCCCCATTGCCATTGGCAGGGTTCAAGCCCACATAATTCCTTACACTATGATCAAAGTTGTCCAATGTCTCCTTGTAGCCATTTCAGACTTCGCAAGTTTATCCTTTTAGATTTCAAACCCACACATTCACGTATCTGCCAGCCAAATCATCCTACTCTTGAAATGTCATTCATAGTGCTTTACCAATGGAAAATAGCTGACTCTTTCATATGTAACATCCTTCATAATTCCTTCCCACTGATCTCAGAGCTTAAAGTGTTTCCAACTTCCTCTTACTTTCTGTGCTTCAGTAATAAAATATAGATACTAATTCTTGGGATGTAACCATAGACTGGAAAAAAATCTGAGCATCCTTTGGAAAGTAGCACAGCATTTTAATTCAACAACTAATTATTGACTATCTGCATCGTAGTCTAGAGATTTTGACAGGTACAAATAATCTAAGGTGCCCATTAGTCTTGCTCTGTGAGGGGCAATCCCTGTTTATGTTTGAAATCTAAGGGTAATCACAAATATATCTTTGTACCCTTATTTTGAGTGATAAACCATGAAGCCACCCACATAAGGGGTATATTTCTTGCTCTCGTGGGAGTGTCATTTGGATACACAGGCAGGAAATTATTGGAGAACAATACAGAACTCACTATAGTCAAGCACCAAACCTTTCAGATGGAGTCAACAAGTGTTATGCTGTCCATTTCAGCAAGGGATAAAAACATCAGAAAAGATCCTCAAGGATAGGTAGAGAATGGAAGAGGTTGCCATTCCATGTCAGAGAAAGGGAAGGGAGAGCCATAGGGGTGGGAATATGCATGGCTATTTTGTACCTACTGAGGAAACCAACGTGAAGAGTCTGTTGGATGAAATATGGCCATTTGGTGAGGAAGCATGGGCTCTGGACTGTATGAACTCTTGACATTTTCAATGAATAACTGAGGAAATATGATCATAGTGGCAACTTTGAAGAACTGACCCAAGTGTGATGAGTAGAAGATTGTTACCTGTGCTGAGTGGCTGGAAAAAGTTAGAGTCCTCAGATCATTATGAATTTTTTCATGTAGGTTTCCCTGGGGGAGAAATCTTAGCAAGGCCTGGGATTGGATAAGGTTGCTTGTGGAACTGACATGGAATGACTCTGATGACAGAACTGGTCAGATAAGAATTGATTAGATGAGGAGAAAGGTTCGGTATAAGATGATAGATGCCTTTTCTTTGCCAAGAGACCCCTATGACTGTCATTATTTTGTTTTTAATGAGAGGAAGAGGAGACATGAAAATACAGTGATGGATTTCACATGGCATATATTTACAATATAGCTACATGTGATCACTCTATGTTCTTGCCTATGCTGCACTTTGTACATTTATCAAAACTGAGATAAATATTTCTTTTCCACATCAAGCTTCTCTCATAAGCTGAAGATTCCATTTGAGTAGAACATTCCTTTAATAATATTTTACCTTTAGGGCTTTGCACAATTAACTTCATGAGTAAATCAGCTAATAGTGATATGAGGGTGGAATTTGGGAATTCAGTTTTCACTTGGAGAGATGAAAAGATCTTCAAAATAAAGCAAAGTAAAACAAAACCAAAAAACATAAAACAAAAGACAAAACAACAACAACAAAAAAACCCCAGGGAACTTGCTGTACCTTGTGAGGGTAAAACTCAGCAAGAAAATGCAATCAGTTTCAGTGTGTCCTGTAGGCTGCTATGGGATTTAAAAAATACTATTATGTGTGCATGTGTGTATGAAGTACATCTATATATATGAGCACACACCTCACTGCACACATGTGGAGGTCAGACAACAACTTTGTGGAGTTGATTCTCTTTTTCCACCTTTATGTGGATCCTGGGGGTTGAATTTAAGCCATCAGGATTTCATAGAAGGTGCTTTACCATCTTGCCAGCTCCTGTTATCGTGTTCCTTATAAAATTATGTGCAAAATTATTACCTGATGCCTCTTCTTTTAGCTAGGCAGGCCACACAGTGTTTCCTGTTTAGATATCCATCCATCTTGCTCTCTTTGTCTCCTGTAGTTTCTAACATTACCTAAGTTTTTACATTTTAAGGCCCTACTTCTTTCCCCATTCCTCTCAAAGCCTTCCATTGTTAATTGTAGCACTATAGCTTGAAGGAGCTTTGAATCATCTAGCTATTTGGTCTCACTAGCAAACTTGGATGATTTTCAAATTCTTTCCTCTCTATAAGCTTTTTGTACAATAAAGACAGTAATAGAACATAATATTGAACTCATTGAGATTGTTACGTAGACATGTCTTGAAAACATATAGTGGATGACACAGGGCAAGGTCTCAATGTACAAGAGTGATAATATATATAAAAGTAGGCTGTTGCTAAAAAAATGGTTTTCAGTTTACGTAGAAGTAGCAGATGGGAGTGAAGGAAATCATTGAAGGAGAAATACACATTGAGAAAGATGCATACGGACTAAAGAGTGGAGGGAGTTAGGAAAACTAAGATAAGTCCTTAAGTTCTCAAATAGTAATTCTCAGTCTTTTCTGATTTAAGTATTCTATGGCTACAGGATAGACTGCCCTCTTGAAGGAAATTCTGTGTGCAGGCTTGTAGCTAGAGTTTTCCTGCCTGGTCCACAGTCAGGACAAATCTCTCTCACCTGCCAGTCCCACCGCCTCTCAGACCCGACCAAGTAAACACAGAGACTTATATTGGTTACAAACTGTATGGCCGTGGCAGGCTTCTTGTTAACTGTTCTTACAGCTTAAATGAATCCATTTCTATAAATCTATACCTTGCCACGTGGCTTGTGGCTTACTGGCATCTTCACATGCTGTTTCTCATCGTGGTGGCTGGCAGTGTCTCCCTGACTCAGCCTTTCACTTCCCAGCTTTATTCTCCTCCTTGTCCCGCCTACACTTCCTGCCTAGCCAATGGCCAATCAGTGTTTTATTTATTGACTAATCAGCAACACATTTGCCATACAGAACATCCCACAGCACTTCCCTTTTTTTTTTCCAAAAAGGAAGGTTTTAACCTTAACAAAGTAAAATTACATATAATTTGGGAATTTGGGCGTAGCTTCTCTTACTACTTCCTGCTGGAGGGGGGCGCTGTATCTTATGGGGACACAAAGAAAATTTTAGGATTATGGAATAGTCCATGAGGCTGTATTGTCTGAGCCAGTTGCCTTCAAACCATTCTGGATGTTGGATCATCTGGGTCATGGTGTCATCAGAGACCTTTCAGGGGGTCTTGGCTGGTCAAACCTGATGTATCTTAATATGGAACAAATCCATAGCCTCTGGCTTTCTGTGGGAACAAAAGCAAAGTCTCCTTTCCAAAGCAACACATCCTTACATCCAAATTTTGAAGTCAAGGTATCTTTAAAGTATACATATTGGTTTAACTCAGCTTCCTTTACAATCAAATATCTCTCTGCAGTTAAGAATCCCAAAGACAACACAATCCAGATTCTCTGTGTAATATTCATCTTTACGTGGCTTATTTTCTATATTAATTTTACTGTCTCTTTAAAGACTTTATTTTTTAAAACTATGTATTTGTTTCTATAACTGTATATATCACCTTTTTTGTCTCTTTTAAGCCTATGTATATTTTATACACATTGTAAACTGTTACATCTGAAACTGTCTTATTGTTAATCTATTGCTTTAAGCTGCAGCAGCTGTGGCTGCTGGCTCCGCCCACCTCAGCTTCCCAACATGGCTACGTTTACCACGAGCTCTGGGAGCTATCGTGGGTCTATGCTTTTATCCAAGCAGTGTGTAGTCCAGAAACCTCTTTTTTTTTTTTTTTTTTTTTTTTTTTTTGTACTAGCAAAGGCTAAATCCACCATGCAGCTTAATGTGCCACTTGCAGAAGCCTCATTCCCACCATAAGGCAGGTTGAGCATGCACACTAGGAACCCACCAGTAGCTCAAACCAGCAGCTGCTGCTCATTTGAGAGAGACAATTAGGAACTGTTTTTAGCTCTGTTTTAGAATCTTTTTTCTCAGTTTTTAGGTGGAAACACTTGCCACCACGTTGGACGCCATTTGTAGATGTAACCAACCTTCTTATTAAATAAGAAACACAGAACCAATGCAAAGAAGAAAGCCAAGAGGTTAGAGCTAAGAGCTAAAACCTTACCCTTCCTCCTGCGGTGGTCCTACCTCCCCGAACCAGAGCTACCCCTGTGTTAAAGTCTTTATATAGAGTTCCTGTTCTGCCTTCTCATTGGTTGTAAACCCAACCACATGACCGCCTCCTCATGGCCTGTCTGTATAGGCCTCCAGGTTTTCCATGATTGGTATTGATTAAAGGCATGTGTATCCAATAATGGCTGTATCCCTGAACACACAGAGACTTACCCAGCTCTGCCTACCAAGTGCTGGGATTACAAGAGTATGCCACCACTGCCCTGCTTTCCTATGGCTTGCTAATAGCTCTGACACCCAGGCAACTTTATTTATTAACATACAAATAACATTTTAATACAAATAAAATATCACCATATTAGTTAGGAAAACTAAGATAAGTCCTTAAGTTCTCAAATAGTAATTCTCAGTCTTTTCTGATTTAAGTATTTTATGGCTACAGGATAGACTGTCCTCTTGAAGGAAATTCTGTGTGCAGGCTAGTGAATGTGAGTTAAGCTCTGCTTTATCTGATAATGGCTAGATCTATGTAGACAGCCCTTGGACTTACGTAGCTGAGAAAGGGGAGAACTGAATATTCAATGTTTACTGGAAATGATAGGCTTGGCAGGGTTGAATCTGAAGGTCTGGATCCAAATGTGGAATCCATGTGTTGCATTGATTCTTTTTGCTTTCCTGGTAAGATTGTGAAAGTAATAGAAGCACGAGCTGTTTTCTAGACAATTTAAGTTGTAAAAATTGGTCACGATGCTAATGGATCTATGTTAGATTTATCTCTTTAGCTTGATCTTTTGATCTATGAGTCAGACGACATTGAGCTTTGAGGTTTGCTGAGAAGAAAGGCCTTTAGTCCCAGGATGAAGACCGTAAATGAGAAGACATCAGTAAAAGACTTGCTTGCCTTGATGTTTCTGAGAGGGAACATCTTGATGGAATTTAGGGTCTTGGGTAAAAATGGAGATGTATGTGTCAGGTATCACAGATAAATGAACTTATAAGGCCACAGCATTCTTCAGTATTTCCTTTACTGTACTGCTGCAGAGATGGCGGTTCTTTGTAATATACTGTGTTTGCTTCAACTTTTAGATACTGTGGTGGGTAATTTAGATTGCCAATCTGAATGGAATAAGAGGTAGCAGGGCATGAGGCTGGAGAGTTGGCTCAGTGGTTAAGAGCACTTGCTGTTGTTGCGAAGGACCCAGGTTCAATTCCCAGAGCCTACATGGAGGTTCCGCACCTCCTTGGACATCAACATGCATATAGTGCACAGACATACATGCAGGTAAAGTACTCATATGCATAAAACAGGAGAAATAAATCTTAAAGGAAAAGAATGTCCTAAAAAAAAGTACCAGGGCATTAGTGAGGAACACCTTTTGAGTTTGTCTGTGAGGGTGTTTCCAGAGGAGACCAACTGAACTACAACAGGAGCCTTGGAGGTGAGTGGTCCATCAACCCGGCTGGGATCCTTGACTGAACAAAAAGAGATGCAGAAAGCCAGTTGAGCAGTGGTCCCTTCTTTCTGCGTTTCCTCATCTCCAGAGATGTGAACAAGAACGTTGCACACTGTGCCTTCCCTTCCACGATGGATGGAATGCAGCTCCTGACACATACTGAGCCTAAACATGTCCTCCTTAAGTTGATTCTTGTCAAACATTTTGTCACAGCAGTGAGAAACATAACATATATATATATGTATGTATATATGCCTTCACTTCTGGTATATATAGTGGTTTTACTAAGACTCTAGAACCAGCATTAAAATGCAATTACAAATTTTAAAATTACTAAATTAAGTTTCCACAAGTATTCTGAATGTTTAGTAATTGGAAGAGATTATACCTATGTCTATAAAAATTAATAGTAAAGTATTTTTTGACTCTTAAGGGATCTACAAAAGGTATACAACATATCTGTCTTATCTATTTCTGTTGTATCTTTTTAAGATCTTGAAGAATAAAATTCCTAGGAGTTGCCATCTCCCACTTTTTTATTCAGAATTAGGAAATGCTCTATACTCATTAATTTTTGTTTAATTTTCTGATAATAATTGAGCATAAGAATGACATTTTTTGACTTTAAAGACATAGCTATGGCTGTGGTTTCCAATGCCAGTTGTTATGGACCTAGTAACTTAGATTCATGCAAAATTGCAGCTTATGGTGCTGATGTTCCATCCATATCCCAGAAACTTATTACTTTAGGAAACACAACCTAATTATTCTCCTTACATATGTATTGGACTTACTTTGGTTGTATCTTATAAACTAACTAAATATTTATAGCTTCTTTCACTCAGTATAGTAAAGTAAGAATACCTCAATTGGTGCCAAAGATAATAAAGGACTGGGCAGAGCTGGCTGTCTCAACAGAAGGTCAATAGTGAAGCTGATCTGGTAGTTAACAGTTGGCTTGACTTTAGTGAACCCATTATTAAGGTTTTATTAGCCAGTTATGAATAAGGTTTGGAGCCTTTCTCTCCCTCTGGCTGTCTTGTTTTCTATAATCAACATTGTGTGGTCAATTTTCTTGTCTTGTCTTTTTTAAATCACACATTAGTGATTTCAAACTAAAGCAATCAATACATCTTCACAATTGGCTCAAATTTTCATAATATTATAAGTCAAAAAGGGGATTATTGATGAGTTTATAAAAGATAACTAGGGAGTCAACAATCTTAAGCTTAAAAACTTTGTTTATCTTGACTGACTCAGTGCATAAAGAATTCAAACCAGAGTCATTTGGTCCTAAGGAAAGGGTGGCACATGTTAACTTGAATGATTGTTTTGGACATTCAATAATATATTATACTAGTGTGGTGGTTTGAATGAGAATAACCTTCATTTGTTCATATATTTGAAGACTTTGTCACAGTTGGTGGAACTGTATGGGAAGGATTAGGAGGAGGTGAGCCACTGGGGGTGGGCTTTGATGTTTCAAATCTTATACCATTCCCAGTTAGCTCTCTCTGCCCCATGTTTATGGATCAGGATGTAAGCTCTCAGTTACTGCTCTAGTGCTCTTGTGCCAGGCCTGCCTGCCTGATGCCATCTCTGCCATGATGGTCATGGACTCACCCTCTGAAACTGTGAGCTACAACTAAACTATTTCTTCTATAAATTGCCTTGGTTGTGGTGTCTTATCACAGCAATAGAAAAGCAACTAAAACATCTGAAATGAAAAATGATTCTTTAAATTGAAGCAGAATTAGGAATCTCACATCTTCTTTATGATAAAGAAAAAATGGACAGAATCAAGTACACTTCGTTTATTCCATTCTGCCAACAAATATCTCTTCCCACATATGATGCATTTCCAGATGTCCATACACTTATTAAACCAGAACATTTGAAGACAGGCCATTGAGAGACACATCACTATTACTGATCTGTTTTTACTTGTGAAAACAGTATGGTTTTGATAGCGCAAGACAGAGATGGGAATGCTATGAAGAATCAAATCATAACTCAGGATCTCACCTTGACTGATATCCATGTTAAGATACAAAACAGAGTATCTTGCATTAACTGATTATTTTTCAGCCAGAAACATGCGAATATCCAGTATTTGCACTGTTTGTGTTTTTTATCTCTTGAATTTTTGTTGCTATCTTTTCTTGTTAGTGGTACTAATCCTTCTGTTGTTATTAGACACATTTTCAGATTGGGAATGAGGCTTAGAAAGGTTAAGTGACTTGCATAAGGTTGCCTAGCCAGTGCCAGATGGTGGTGCTGGGACTTGAGCCCAAATATCTTAACTTGACTCACATGCTCTACAGTTCAGCCTTTCCCTATAACTGCTGTTTTCTGACGGCCTTATGAAAAGTTGTGAAGAATTATATCACTGTTGACAAATAACACATGCTTTGAATCAGCCTGGAAATTTGTGTTACATGTAGAAACCTCATAATCATTTAGAACTGTCCACAGATGTCTCAGTGTATCAGGATAGTTCTGGGAAGCAAACCCAGCACTGTGTCCAAGTTTGTCTGTTATTGTTCCAATCATCATGTCTTCTGAATCCATGAGACTGCTTTTCAACATTCGTCAGAGCATTTTTAAATGTATCTCCTAACTAGAGATAAGGGTTCTAGGACATTTGTTCATTTGATTAACTTTTCCTACTTAGCCTGAATTTTTTTTAAATCAGCTCTCATATAAAGGCAATCTATCCTCTTCATTCATGATCTAGAAGCACTATCTGAGGGAGAGCAAATATTTCCCTATAAGAAGACTCTTCTGATATCTGTATACTAATTCAAGAAATCATGCATAGTAGAAGTGAAAAGAAAAGTTTAAATTTTATTAAGTCCATTTTGCTTTTCAAATGGCCACTGCATTTAATAAAAAGAAACATGTTTTATTCTTTATACATTCTTACTCTTTCCTCCTCTTTCTTCTCCTCCTCTATTTTCTCATTTATTCATATGTGCAATCCCTTTCTCTCTGTCCCAGAAGGGAATACTTGATGGCTTAAGGTGGTCTGCAAAACACAGCAAAGTGATGCAAAAAGAAACAGATGAGGAGTAAAAAATCAATTTTAATGGATAGAAGATAAGAAGTCTGTAGCTAGAGTTTTCCTGCCTTGCCCACAGTCAGGACAAATCTTTGTCACCCGCCAGTCCCACAGCCGCTCAGACCCAACCAAGTAAATACAGAGACTTATATTGCTTACAAACTGTATGGCCATGGCAGGCTTCTTGCTAACTGTTCTTACAGCTTAGATTAATCCATTTCTATAAATCTATACCTTGCCACATGACTTGTGGCTTACCGACATCTTCACATGCGGTTTGTCATGGTGGCGGCTGGCAGTGACTCCTTCACTCAGCTTCCTGTTCTCTCAATTCTCCTCTGTTAGTCCCACCTATACTTCCTGCCTGGCCACTGGCCAATCAGTGTTTTATTTATTGACCAATCAGAGTAACACATTTGCCATACAGACCATCCCACAGCACTTCCCCTTCTCTTTTTTAAAAGAGGAAGGTTTTAACTTTTACACATCTCCAAAGCCAGCTTGGTATATTTGGGAATTTGAGCGTAGCTTCTCTTACTACTTCCTGCTGGAGGGGGGCGCTGTATCTTATGGGGACACAAAGAAAATTTTAGGATTATGGAGTAGTCCGTGAGGGTGTATCATCTGAGCCAGTTGCCTTGAAACTGTTCTGGATGTTGGATCATCTGGGCCATGATGTCATCAGAGATCTTTCAGGGGGTCTTGGCTGGTCAAACCTGATGTATCTTAATCTGGAACAAATCCATAGCCTTTGGCTTTCTGTGGAAACAAAAGCAGAGCCTCTTTTCCAAAGCAACATATCCTTACATCCAAATTTTGAAGTCAAAGTACCTTTAAAATATACATTTTGGCATAACTCAACAGCTTTTGCAATCAAATGTTTTTCTTCAGTTATGAATATCAAAGAGAACATAATCCAGATTCTCTGTGTGGTAGCCATCTTTACGTGGCTTATTTTTTATATTAGCTTGAGCCTATTGCTTTAAACTGCAGCCTTCTAAGCCTGAAATGGCACTGGCGCTGTGGCTGCTGGCTCCACCCACTTCAGCTTCCCAACATGGTGGAGGTACGTTTTCTGCCAGCTCTGGGAGCCATCAACTCTCAGAAATAGTGGGTCTATGCTTCTATCAAAGCAGTATGTAGCCCAGAAATCTCTTTTTTTGTTTTGTACTAGCAAAGGCTAAATCCACCACACAGCTTAATGTGCAACTTGCAGAGGCCTCATTCTCGCCAAACTGCAGGTCGAGCGCACACGCCAGGAACCCAACATAGTAGCTCAAACATGCAGGCTGCCACTAACTTGAGAGAAACAACTGGGAACTGTTTTTCGCTCTGCTTTAGAATCTTTTTCTCAGGTTTTAGGTGGAAACTCTTGCCCCACTTTGGGTGCCAAATGTAGATGTAACCAACTGTCTTATTAAATAAGAAACACAGAGCCGATTCAGAGAAGAAAGCCAAGAGGTCAGAGCTAAGAGCCTCACCCTTCCTGCTTCAGCGATCCTCTTCAGTTAAGAGAGCTCTCCGAAAAAGACCTACTTCCTGTGTGTATGTCTAGCTGTTCTGCCTTCTCATTGGTTGTAAACCCAAACACGTGACTGCCTCGTCACTGCCTGTATGTACAGCCCTCCAGGTCCTCTATGGTATTGAGATTAAAGGCGTGCGCCACTGCCCTCACGCACTTGCTATGGCTCTAATAGCTCTGACCCCCAGGCAACTTTATTTATTAACATACAATTAAAATCACATTTCAGTACAAGTAAAATACCACCATAGAAGTCTATGAGTTAAACACTTTATAGGACAAGGCTGAAATAGAGCAGCTTTCTTGATAAGTAGTAAATAAGCAAGATTAGCTATGATGTTGCTATGCTTATTCTTAAACAAGTATAGAATACTGATACTAAAAAGGTTTTAGGAAGTTTAACTTCCATATATACACACATGTGCATATACATACATACATACATACACATATATATATATATATATATATATGTATATATATATGGAAGCTGGGGGAGGGTAGGACTTTGGTTTATGCAGGAGTGTGGCAGATGGTACTGATGGTCCATCCATATCTTAGGGATCAACTCCTTCAGGGGCTGGCTAGTTCACTCGAACCTCCTTGCCTAAGAATGTCCTTTAAACTGAGGATGACCACTTGCTCAAGTAGAAGAATTAACATCTCTTCATATTTTCTGGAATTCCATACCTAAGGCGAGTGATAGCTGGCATATAACTACCTCAGTTCAACCACACTCAGATAATGTAACTCTGTCATATATATTGGCCCCTGTGTAACTAAGTCTCAGTTACTCATCATAGTAGATAACTTTCTGACATTTTCCTTCTCTTACTTTGCTGCTAGCCAATCAAACAAACTATTTGAGCATGAACCTACCTTTAGAATCTGCTTCTTGGGCAACTCAAATTAAGATAACAATAGATCCCTAAAGCCTACTTCAGGAACTAACACAAATTAATTAACTGAATGATATAGTTTAAGGCAAAAGTATATTTTGAAATATAAATAACATTGTTGCTATACCCTAAAAAGAATTAATATGTTAGCTTTACAAGTTTTTTCTAAACTTGTGCATGTATATGTGATGCACGCATGTGTGTGTGTGTGTGTGTGTGTGTGTGTGTGTGTGTGTGTGTGTTTGTGTGTGTGTGTATGTGTGTAGGATCTAAGGGCTTAAGGGATGATGTAACATATTCCAGCCTCCTTGACTGAAAGTACCTATGTCCACTCATTGGGTTCATGATGGTCAAGAGGCAGGAAGTCCTGACATCTTAGAGCCCTTCCTTATTACTGGGTAAGGAGGAGGAATGACAATCAATGCTCACTTGGCGCTCTAATGATCTTATTCTTTGTTCAAAAGATGTATATGAAGAGGAAGCCTCTGTCACCCTTGTGCTCTGCAGTTCTGGTCAAGATTTGCTTCTACCCTCCACTGGACAGCTTTAGTAAAGGCCAGGTTAATAGCATGGGAAATTGGCTTTCTTGGCAATTCTTCCTATGTCTCCTTCAGCCAGATTTATGGTGTTTTGAAAATAATCAGATCCTACAATCTTGTGTGGAATACTTGGCAGAACCGTGTAACTGTTGTCCTTTTCTTAGGGGCTCTTTCTGAGTTCCCAAACTTGCCTGACTCTCTCTACCACCTATAATAGAGTTTTAAGGTACTTGTGTCTTATTTTAGCTCTTTTTTTTTTTTTTGGCTTCTTGAAGAACAAGGTACTTCCTACAATCTAGATGCCTGTTTTTATCAGTTGTAGTAGTCTATTGGTCAGAGAATGTGGTAGACTGAGATTAGTAGATTTTACATGATTCTGGAAACATCTCTCCTAACCTCTTTTGGATTTACTTTTTAGAGGAAAATCTATACTTTCTTGTACTCATGCAGAAAGAAAACCATGTATGTCTAAGATGAATACTTCATAATTCTTTCTAGAGAAGATGTAGCTTTGGGGCCACATGTGGAAAGGTTAGTAGCTAAACATTCACTTAGCCAACAATATGCTATGATTACCCCAGAGCAAAGAAATCCTAAACAAACTTATGAAAGGATTTTTTTAACCAGAAAAATAAAATTACACTCACATTTTATGACATATAGTTTAGACCATGCCTGGAGTGTTGTGAACATTTCTGATACCATGGACTATGTGGGATATTGATCTACTGGGATATACTTAGAGGACAGAGCAGAGACAGGTAAATTTAGGAAGTATGACTTAAATGCAGACGGAAAGACAAGGCAACATAACCACAGAGTTTAGATATTAAAAAGCTGCCACATAGAGGGAAGAACAGACATATTCTGCATTACAATTGGAGGGTTAAAGTTGATCAATGAGAACTCATTATGAAGAGAGACTGTTAAGTTTTGTATATAAAAAAGCTTTATATTTACTTTTGGTGACATGAATTTGTATTATACAAACAAGTCCTTTGTATTTACATAGATTAATTTGTCTTGTTCAAAACTATTGGGTTGCTTTAGATGGCATCTTTGTTCCTTTTTCTCACTCTCTCTTTTGGGGATGGAAATCAGAGCCTCTGCTCATATTGAGTAAGTGTTATGCCACTGGGCCACACCTCTAGCCCAAGAGGTCTTTCCATTCTTACTTGTTCACGTTCAAGAAGAGCACAGATATGCAGGTGTCTAAGAGTCACCAGGATTTTTACTAGAAGATCTCTAAGTATCCTTTGAACTTTTGATGACTCTACATACTTATAAGCATAAGCATTAAATGTTGTGTTTGGTTTTATTTCAAAATTAGATTGACCAATTTCCAAACCATGTTTTCCACTGAATTATACCCAATCTCTCACTCATCTCTATACTTGCTGTCTTATCCACATACATGTAATCTGTGTTTGCCACAGAATGGAGTCTAAATGTGTATTTATTTTCCTTTTAAAAAGTTTCCTAAATTTACATGTATTATATGTATGAGTGTTGGTGCATGTGCATCCATGTGTGTGTCTATGGGTATGTACCACAGTGTCCATGTTGACAAGTTGCAGGAATTGGTTCTCTCATTTTTATGTGTGTCCTAGGAATTTAACTCAAGGGTCAGGCTAAGAAGCAAGTGCTTTTACCAAAACTGATCTATCTCATTGATCCCTAAATATGTATTTCAAATTGTTAAATTTTCTTGGTGATAGTGCTATTACCACTAAATACACTTTTAAACCATTAGAGATTCATTTGAATGTGTTTGTCTTCATTTCTCTATTTTCTTGAGCATGGTCTAGATCTTGCCAGGAACTAAGCTATAGTTTATGTGTCCTGTGATCTGCAGGAAATTTGATACTTTTAGTACAAAGGAATATTATGTATAAAGTATTGTTATATTAATTTCTATTGTCCCTCCTACTCCTTCAACTCCCCTTCAGTCCCTCCTTCCCAATAAGTTCCCTTTCTACTTCCATGTCTTTTTGAGATTTGTAACCCACTGTACTTAATTAGCATTACTAGCATGAACGTGGTTGGGAGTCATTTGCAAGGGCAAGGGCAGCTTTTCAGTGACTTTACTACTAGGAATATGACTTCCTCTCCCCTATTCGCTATTAACTACCTCTAGCCCAGGAAAGGGGGGGCTCATGAGCACCCCCCATTCATGATAGAATGCTGATGGTCCCAGTCTTGTGGGCAGCCACAGCTGATAGGAGTTCAAGGGTGCAAGGGTCATGCCATATCCAGAAGACAATGCTTCATAATACTCCTTCCTGTCCTCTGGCTCTCACACTCTTCCTGCTTCTTCTTTCATGATATTTTCGGAGCCATGGAAGAAGGGATAGAAATATCCCATCTGGGACTGAACACCCAGCAGCCACTTTTTCACATTACATTGATCCATTGCTAATCTGTGCATCCGCCATTGTCCAGGGCAAAACAAAGCTTTATGACTAAGCTGAGGGCAGCAGTAATCTGAGAGTATAGAGATAACATTTAGGAGGCAGTTTTGATAATGTGTCTATATAACAAAACATCAATGATATCATCTTCCTACTCTTATTTACTTAAATTTATAACTATATATATATAAGTAAGAAATCTTATAAAATGTATTTTTGACATATAGATTTTGGAATATAATTGAAATAATTAACACAGGTTCTAACTTACATATTTATGACTACTTTGGGTGGTGAGGACATTTAAAATACTATTAAGGGCCTAATAAAAAGTTAAATCAAGATCACAGTGTATTATTATTAACTATAGTCTCCATATGGTTCAGTAGATCTCTTTGCTAATTCTTCAAGACTAGCTGGAATTTTACATACTCTGACTTATATTTCCCCTCCGGGCCCTAGTACCCACCATTTCTCTCACTGGCTTTTTGAATTGGTTTCTAAAAATTTCCCATGTAAGTGAGATAATGTACATTTGTCCTTCTTATTTGGTTAACTTCACTTAAAAATTGTCCTCCAGTTGTTCATAATGACATCCTCTTCTTGTTTGGCTGAGTGGTATTCCCTGAGTATATATACTACATAAAATATATTTTTTTCAAACTGAGATTACGTTCTCAGAGATATAATGCTAGAACTGGTTATTTAAACATGGCAGTCCATAAAGCAAATCGATTTATTTCTTATGGTGCATATCCATGGTACTTATCCTGTAACTGTTCCAAATCTCTAACGTTTATTATTTTATTCATGTCTCTATCTTACTCAACCCTCCTCCATCTCTTGCTTCATGTATTAAAATCATTTGACAAAGATGTTTTTCTGATTTACTTTTTTATCAAAACTGACTCCAATATCATGAACTTGTGTTTTGTTTTCTGTGTTTTTGCTTTCTTTCTACAGTGTTTCATGGATGGATGCCTTTTTTTATTCCAATTCTCTTATTTTGTAGCTTTTTAAATGCAGTTTTCCATTGGTAGGCTTTTACGACATTTAGGGACTTGAAGCACTGAAAGATTAGATGTTCTTACCCAGATGTATTTCAAAGTAAAATCAAAATAAACCATAAAGTCAGTGTAGGAGATCCAACATCATGACAACATTAGATTGTTTGCAATATAACATTTTTCAAGGGAGGATTTGGGAGTGGCAGCTGCTATTTTCAAGCTGTTTCTGAGCTCTGCTCATAAGGGGAATAGAGGGGGAAATGCTGACCTTGTTCTGGGGTGTGCTCCTTGGTTACCTGAGGGTGAGGGGGAATTGTGTTTTTCATCCTAGATTCTTTGTATTTATTTTTAAAAGCATGTAGTCCATCTGTTACAATCATCACACCATCTCTCTCTCACACACCGCATACATGACCCCATACTCGTACTTATATTTTCTCTTTCTACTTCAGTTTCCCAATAGAATCCACCAGGAATTGCTTACAGTTGATAAACACACTCAGTAAAGTAGTGGGATACAAAATTGACACAAAAATGAAAGATCAGTAGCATTCTGTATACAAAAACAAACAGATGGAGGCAGAAATCTAACCAGGGAAATGGAAGACTTGTAGAATAAAAATTTTAAGACACACACATACACAAAAAGGAAAGAACTTGGAGGAGACACCAGAACATGGAAGGACCCCTCAATGCTCATGGGCTGGTAGGATTAAGAGCATGACAACGGCCATCCTTCTAGAATGCAATCAGCACCACAGTTATTCAAAGAAATTGAAAAAAATAATCTTAAATTTAATACGGGAACACAAAAGATCTAAGATAGTAAAAATCCATCCTGAATAATAAAAAATCTGTCAGAGCTATCACCATCCCAAATTTCAATTATAGTATAGAGCTATGGTGATATAGATAGCATGGTACAGATATAAAATTAGACATATTGAACAGTGGCATGGAATTGAGAACCCACATGCAAGCCCACTCCTTAAGTTACCATTTTTTTTTTTTTTTACAAAAAGGCCAACAATATACATTGGAGAAAAGACAGCATCTTCAATAAGTGGTTCATGTCTAACTAGATACATGCAGAAGAATAAAACTAGATCCTTGTCTTTCACCTTGCATAAAACTCAACTCCAAATAGATCAAGGACCACAACATAAGACCTAATACCCGGAATATAGTAGAAGATAAAGTAGGGAATATTCTTGCACTTATTGGCACAAAACACCTTTCTAAAGAGGGCTCCAATAGTGCTGGCATTAAGACCACCAGTTAGTAAATGGGACTTTGTGAAACTAAGATTTTAAATGAAAATGATAAGCATTATGTAGTAAAGGCAACTTATACTAAAGAATTCTTACCCCTTGCCCATGCATTCTTTGTCCTGCTTCTCACAGGGTCTTACTGTTTGCCTGTTTCCATTTTGAAGTTTTCTGAAGACTATGTGTAATATAACCACTTCAGTGCTTGTCCATTCATTTGGCAATCTCAGTCTGATTCAATCAACGGATTTTGAAATCCTGGGTTTTGTTTTGCCTTATGTAATATTTCTCCTACATAATGTAGAAATGCAGAAAATGTAGTGTAGTAGACTTTCTTGTGCTGTCAGCCCCCAAATCATGACACGGAGACTTATTATTAATTATGAATGCTTGGTCTTAGCTTAGGCTTGTTTCTAGCTAGCTTTTATTAACTTAAATTAATCCATTTCGATTAATCTATGTACTGCCCCAAAGCTCGTTTACTTCATCTACATACTGTCCATCCTGCTTCCCCACTGTCTCCATTTCTGGCTGGCTGGCTACTGGCTGGTTGGCTTCCCTTTTCTCTCTGCCCACCAGCCCCACCTGTCTCTTCTCTGCCTAGCTATTGGCCATTCAGCTTTTTATTAGACCAATCTAATGCCTTGGGCAGGCAAAGTAAAATACCAACACATCTTTACATAATTAAACAAATATAGCATAAACAAATGTAACATATCTTTACATAGTTAAACAATTATTCTGCAACACAAACAAATGCAACACATCTTTACATAGTTAAACAAATATTCTATTCCACAACATTTCCCTCCTTTTTTCTAAATAAAAAGGAAAGATTTTAACTTTAAAATAGTAAAACTATACATAATAAGAACAACTATCAAGTAAGAATTATATTTACACTATCCAGTCCATTTGCATTTGGCAATTCAGAAAAAATACTCCATTATTTATCCTATCTTGGTGAGTCCAAAGTTTTGTACCTAATTTAGCTTCTATCAAAACTAAGGAAAACTCTAAATATAACTATCTAGTTTTCAACTTCATCAAACACCTCAGAAGGATATACTATTACCTGAGTAAACACCAAGTGCAGTGCAAGCCACTTCCAAACTATAGAAATAACAGAGACGTCTGGCTGCCTGGACAGTCACCCAAGGTACTTCTGCAGCATTGGGATATCTATCTTTAACCTACAGGTATAGAATATGTAGCAGACCTTTCTTTGAAGGAATATCCTACCTTGTTTTGGCAAAGTTTAGCAGTTTTTTTCCTTTGTGTTCTGCTTATCCAGTTTGGACAGTATACTATCAGCAGTCAAGGCAAGAACAATTTCTTGCCCAAATGGCTAGCTTTGTCATAATGAAAGCAAACTCCATATGGAGGTTCTTCAAAACCCATCATCCTTTTATGAAGTAGATTGGTGCTTCCAGTAGCAGTCATGTCTCACTGTCATGAAAAGCCTTACGTTATTAAACATCTTAAATGTCATATTCTGTAGGTCTCTCCTGTGTTTGGAGATCACCTATCTACCTAAAATACACCTGTTCAACCTTGAAAACATACCTAACATGACTACAAGTTTGATTATTATAGATGACTAACTAGTAACCTGCATTTCTTAATTATACATTACATTTTTAAATGAGCTGCATAAATACAATAACCCAAACAAGAATAGAAACATACATACCATGTAACAAAAAATAATTTCAAATTTGTATTGGTATGACAATGTAAAATATTTGAGGTTAATAGTTGTCTTTTTATCCTGTATTCATATATCCCCACTAAATGATGACAAACATCCATACCTCACTGAATGACCAAAAACCACCCATACCTACCTCTTGGGAATATGGGTGTTGTGTTCTCTAGTTTGCTTCCTGTTGTCTGGAGGCAATGGCATCTTTAGAGGACCCTGAGAAAATTGAGATAATGGTTAAGTCCTGGGAAAACTAGTTGTAACATTTGTTGTCCAGTCTCAGAACTGTTCCCATGCAAAGGGATTAGTATATATGTCACTTGTCATAGTTTTTCTTGATTTCTTTATGTCTGTATCCAAGATTTTCAGGAGGTCTCCCCTGATCAAACCTGATCTCTATTAACCTTGAAGGACTCACAGCCTTTCATCTCCTATGGAAACAAAAGCATAACCTCTCCCCAAACAATACATTTTTGGATTTCCATTTATTTATTTATTTATTTGTTTATCTATCTATCTATCTATCTATCTATCTATCTATCTATCTATCTATTTTGGTTTTTCGAGACAGGGTTTCTCTGTGTAGCTTTGTGCCTTTCCTGGATCTTCTTCTGTAGACCAGGCTAGCCTCGAACTCACAAAGGTCTGCCTGCCTCTGCCTCCCAAGTGCTGGGATTAAAGGCGTGAGCCACCACCACCCAGCCTGATTTCCATTTTAAAGACATCTCTGAAGTACCTAGGCTGGTTTATTTCAGCAGTCCCTTTTACAATCCAATGTCTCTCAGCAGCTCTCCTTTGCTCATCAGCATTCAAAAAATTCAAAGTCAGCCCAACACCATATAGAATCCAGACTCCCTGTGTATTTTGCATCTTTATGTAGCTTTTTTTCCTTTATATTACTCATGCTAACTTTAAAGACTTTATTATTTTTAAACTATTTATTTTTTTATGACTGTTTATACTCATTTTCTCTCCTTTCTTAAGCACCCATTTGTTGTGGCTATCACTCTGTATGCTGTGAATGTGTTGCTCTGATTTGGTTGATAAATAAAATGCTGATTGGCCAGTAGCCAGGCAGGAAGTATAGTATACATGGGATAAGCAGAGAGAATAATTCTGGGAGGTGGGAGGCTGAGTCAGGAGACGCTGCCAGCCACCACCGCCATGAGAAGCAAGATATAAAGATACTGGTAAGCCACGAGCCATGTGGCAAGGTGTAGATTTATATAAATGGGTTAACTTAAGATGTAAGATCTAGCTATCAAGAAGCCTGAGCCGTTAGGCCATACAGTTTTAATTAATATAAGCCTTGGGTCCAAGCAGCTGCAGGACTGGTGGATGAGAGAGATTTGTCCTGACCACGGGCCAGGTGGGACACAGGAAAACTTCAACTATACCTATGCACATTTTAAAACACACTGTAACCTATTTGGAGGTTTTTTTTTTTTTCTTTTGGTCTGGACCTGCTTTACTGCGCACCTGTAGCATTCTGTGATCATACGAGCCAAACCTTAAACTCACCATGCAGCATAGCAGTGGTGGCTGACTCCACACCACTCAGGTCTATGAGAGCCAAGCTTTATGCCCTTCAGACCTGACCAAAAGCTGCATTTAACTGGGAGCTGCATTTAACTGCCCCAGCGCTAAGAAGTTGGTGCCTGTATTGTGGTAGGCATTTTTTTACTTAGCTTGTTTCAAGTGCTCACTGTACAGCAAAGCTGCACGTCTGTATGCTATGAGCACCAGCCTATTAGGAAACTACATGTTTTTTCCATCTTTCTCAGGCCCTTCATAGATATACATGCCCCATATTGGGCATCAAATATTGCAGGCTTTCTTGGACTCCCAGCCCCTAAATTATGACACAGAGACTTATTATTAATTATGAATGCTTGGTTTTGGCTTAGGCTTGTTTCTAGTTAGCCTTTTTTTTTAAACTTAAGCTATCCTACTTCTATTAATCTATGTGCTGCCCTGAGGTTTATTTACCTCATCTATGTACTGTCCACCCTGCTTTCCTGCTTCTTTGGTGTCTGGCTGGCTCCCCTTTTTCCTCTGCCTGTTGGCCCTGCTTATCCCTCCTCTGCCTAGCTATTGGCCAGTCAGCTTTTTATTAGACTGATCAGGTGCCTTAGGCAGACAAGGTAAGCAGCAACATCTCTTTACATAATTAAACTATAAATATAAATATAAATAAATAAAATAAAAGCAGTATAAATCAGTATAAATAAAATCAGCACACCTTTACATAGTTAAACAAATGCAGCATAAACAAAAACAATGCATCTTTAAACAATTATTCTACAACACAAACAAATGCAACACATCCTTACATAGTTAAATAAATATTCTATTCCACAACAGTGCAATATTCTCTCATTACACAATTTGTTAATTTTTTTATTTAGAAAAATCTGTAACTTCTAGACTTGAGAACGATGGTGCTTTTCTCATTTCTCTTTTATAGTTTTTTCTCTTAGTGGCTCATTTGTCATTATGCTTCAATTTTTATTTTCAATGTAAACTTAAAATGTGTGAAATTTTTGTCTCTGTAAACCTTAGGTGTCCTGGGCTATGGCTGAATCTCTACAGAATGATTTGTAGTTATTTGAATTTATTTTGAGACCAAGATTCTTCAAAACTTAAATTCAGTGGTTTCAGTTCCACGTGGCTGGTATAAATGTAAACACATCATTTAAACATGGCATCACTTTTTTTTCTTATTTAAAGCCTTTTCCTCTAATTGGCAGCTGCTACACTGATCTCTGCTCAGGAAAGCAGAGTTCACAGAACTTCTATTGCTATATGGTAACATACCTCTTAGAATCTCTCAGCTTATCCAAGAGGGCTTTGCTCCAAAATATACAGCCCTAGGTTTTCTCTCCTATGCCCAGAGTGTCATTAAAATCCCATCTACAAGCATCTATTATTTATGTCTAGCTCTTATTTTAGACCCAATTATGTTATACTTTTTATGACTACTCGGACATTGAGATGCATCTTCATTTTCCTCCTTGCTTTGAGAATTGCTCTGATTTTACAATAACACATCCATGGAATAAGAAGGTAATTTAAATTACAATTTGCCAAAAATTGACTTAAAGTTCATACTGTCCTTTTCCTAATTACTGTTTTGTTTTCAGTGAAGTGATATATACCCATAGCTAAATATCAAGTGATAGACAAAGCTAATAATAAATGATGGGCCTCAGACAGTAAATGGAATTTTGGACAAAATCCATTGGATTTGATAACCAAACCAGTGATCATTTCCCCAGGCCTTAAATGTATAATGATTGGCATGCCATTGGCACACCACACTGGGTCTTGGTCTGAGGCGTGAGATCTATCAGAGTGAGGAAGGCCAAGAGGACTTCCCTGAAACTACTTCCCACTACAGCTGAGGTAATCAATCAATAGCCCAATCACATCCCAGGCTGGGGGACTGGAGAAGATTGCTACAACCTTAAAGATCTACAGCAGGGTTTGGAAAGCTGCAGATTTGGGACAAAATCTGGTTCATGGCCAGTTTGTGCACAGCTTTCAAGCTAAGAACGGTTTCTGCATTTTGAAAGGATTGCTAAGAAAAGGAAAACTATATCTCAGAGAATACATATTGTTTAAAAAGCCTGAAAATTTTCTTTTTTCCTCTCTCTCTCTCCCTCTCTCTCTCTCTCTCTCTCTCTCTCTCTCTCTCTCTCTCTCTCTGTCTTAAAAAACCATCTGTCTCTTTATAAAGAAAGTGCTTAGCTTATTCAGAGGTGGTAGTCCCATTACATCCAGTCAGTTCAATTTGGCCTTGGCAGAAACTGAACAAATCTAGTAGATTGACTGCTACCTATGAGATTATGACAAGCATGACCATATGATAATCCTAATTACAACCCAGATAGCACATACATGGATCTTTGCCATGTATTAATATGACATCAGTTATAATATATATGTATAAATATTTATGTATTTATCTACCAATTTGGCAAATGTGTACTATTTTACTTTTAAAATATTAATGAAAATAGTTTGCATTTAGAGAGGATATTATACACTTATATAGTTGTCTCTGGGCTGTCTCTAAGTCTCTATCATAATATACTCCAAACATACTTGGTGAATTTTGGCATCCTATAGACCGTTTTGTCCCATTCATTCTATCAGTGACATTCTTTTGATTAATGCGGTGAACAAGAAGTAGATCCATAGGTCTTCATCAGACCTGTAAATTTCTGAAAATGAGGTGTAAATTCTCAGGTGCCAACATTATCTGAAATGTTAGGCACTTATGGTGAAGGGCCATGCTATGATATTTCCTCATAACTAAACAAATGAACTAGTGTCTCTTGCTCCTCCTGAAAGAGCAGAAAGCAGAAAGCATGCTGTAACCTGGGACTTAATGCCACCCTAAGAGCTCATACATAAAAGAGAAGTAGAAACTTTAGGAGGCAGGGTCTAGTGGCAGGTCTTATTCACATCCATATATACTAATCCCACATCACCCTAGACTTTCCTGGAATTAATTTCCCTTTTTATCTTTGCAGATCCCTAACACGTTGTCTATATTTTTTTAAATCTCAACCATTTCTCTTTCCACACAAAGTGGTCTCTGGACACAGAACACACTGGGAGGATTTTTCTTTATACTCTTTCAAGACCACATCATATTAAGTCTTTAACATAGTTTTAGTTGCTACCCACTTTCAGCTGGACTTACATACCAAACCAACACTTTTTAAAATTAAGCTTGGGATTTTTTACTCTGACTTCAGCCAGTCACAGGAGGTTTTCCATAGACATGTATGATCTGAAGAGAGAAGTGCTACCTGGCAATCCACTTATACAATTTGATTCTGTCCTCTAACCCAACAGACATTGTGCCTTGTGTTCGTCAGCCATCTGTTAAATCAATGGGGTCTTCATCCAGCAAGGGGCAGTACTTTGACATCATAGCAACAGACACATGCGCAGGTATAGTGGTATCTTCCTGAGCATCAGGCAGTGCAATTAACCATAGGCCACAGCCATACAGACTTGATTTACCACAGCACAAGAGTCCACATGACAGATAAGTTAGGCCCCTATATGAGACAACTTACTTTAGGAAAAAGGAGTTACTGGTGGGGGGTGGGGACTCAAGACCGTGATACTCACTGGTCATGTTAAAATGTTACTACCCAGAAATTGTCAGCATTATAGTTATTTGGAATGGTTTCTGCAAGTGTCATAAGAACATTTGTAGATGAGGTTAGCTTGTTCCAGGGTGCAGGATATATATTTACATGTATGCAATAAGAAAATAACCTTGTTTGAATGTATAACCATAGGCAGATTCTTTTCCTTTCCTTGGCTTTTGGTAAGGTTAGGGATTAAGTTAAATAGTACACTTATAGGAAAGCACAGACTTAGGCCAAAAGTAGCTACAAGTAGAACAATTACAGTCTATAAATCAGTCCAGTCACTGGGAATCCATTTCTATGTTGATTTGCTACATAAATGGAAAGGCTATGCAAGTGCTCAGCCCTGCACAGTACAGCTGTGGATGGGAGAATTGCTGTATGAACTCACTGCTGTAGCTGACTCAGTGGTACATCTCCTGAGAATTTCCAGTGTGTCTATGGATTCCTGGATCCCTAGAGACTTTTGTTGTTCCTCTGGCTTTTGGAGAGTTTCTAGATGATTCTTTTCTTCTTTCATTTAATTTATTTTCTGAGATCATAATATAATTACATCATTTCCCCTTCCCTTTCCTCTATTCAACCGCTTCCCTTTTTGCTATCTTTCAAATTCATGACCTCTCTTTCTTTGATTGTTAAGTATGCTAATTGATTTTCCAATGCCAAATTGTTAGTTCTATACACACACACACACACACACACACACACACACACACACACACACACACACGTAACACACAAATTGAGCAGGTGTATGTGTGTTCATATATATACATACACATATTCATATGCACACAGATGGTAAATTCTTAATTCATGTTAACACTTGGAATTGTCTACATGCAATTTACTAACTGGCCCAAAACTACAAAGATGTTTTGTGTTAAGAACTTATGTTAAAGTTTTATTTAAAAACAAGATATTAAGTATTTTTCTTATAGTTAAGGTTGGGTTGAAAACAAACAACTTTGCTAATTTCACCCTAAAGAAAGGTAAATTCTTAATTCACTAATTTTATTGCTTTTGATTGAACTCAAGTGTCTGTCAAAATTCTACCTAAAAATTCTTCTTTGTGCCTACAAGTGAGGAAGAATTACTTCTCTTATATATTTGGTTGTGAGCCTAGCCTTTAACAGCTGAGCCATCTCTCCAGCCCGAGTTACTTCTCAATACTCTACTCTCCCAGCCAGACTATATACCTTATATTTTTAATATACTCATGTATACAGTGTTTCTGTATACTGACTATTGACTATGCAAACTAGAATTATTTTTTTTGAGATAGGGCCTCACTAATGCTGGATAATACTGTACATATTAATAGTGAAATATTCTTCCATCACTAACAAAAATGAATGCTAGTCCTCAGGAAGGAGGTTTTCAGATCAGATTCAGCTCAGGTGCTCCAAGTCCTGTGTCCAAAGTGCATGGTATCTTCGGCAACAGGGTCTTGCTTTCAACCTTTGGGAGGCAAGCAAGGGCAGCAGCAGCCTATGCTTTTTACAGAGTCTCTTGGACTCTCTTTGCCAGCAATTCAAAAGGGCTTCAAGAAAAAAGCTTCTCATGTCTAGCACTAGGGGCTTTGATAGATAGTCTCTGGCTCTTGGGGTAGTATTTTTATCTTAAGTGGCACAGATTCATGGTTGATAAGCAGATAACAAAGAAGAGTAGAAAAGATATCACAGAAAGCACATGAACTATATAATTCACACTGTAATTCTTTCCAAAGAAAAATATCTTCTATAATTATGTGTAATAAAATTGAAATGTACAATGTGTTTTATATAGTATCTTTCATAAAAGTAAATATTCTTTAAGGTTTTAAACTTAATTTTTTTTGTAGAACATCTAGATTGAATAATTAGATCTCCAGAATGCTAGGTTGTATGGTGATATTTTATTTGTGCACCCCAATAAAGCTTATCTGGGGATCAGAGGAAAAAGTTAACCACTATATTAAACATAGAAGTCAGGCAGTGGTAGCACATGCCTTTAATCCTAGCATTCAGGAGGCAGAGATTCATCCAGATCTCTGTGAGTTCAAGGCCACACTGGGAACAGAGCCAGATGTGGTGACACACACCTTTAATCCCAGCACTAGTTAACCATAGAGGTCTGGAGGTCTGTACAGACAGAGAGGAAGCAATAGAGCTGGGAGGAAAGAGGAAATTATGTAGCTGGGTGGAGAGAGGAAGTAAGATGGCAGAGCACAGAAAGGTACATAAGTGTGAGTATACAGGAAGTAGCTCTCTCTTGGGCTGAGGATTTCTTAGCAGTAAGAATGTGGCTGGCTTCTTTCTGCTTCTCTGATATTTCAGCTTTCACCCCAATATCTGGTTCTGGGTTTTTTATTAAGAAGACCACTTAGCAATTCATCTTACAAGGTTTTTTGGTTATTGAGATTGGTAATAAGCAACACTGTGCACTTTAAGAGAAATGTCTCTTTCTTTAATAAATGGATTAACTGCGTTTCATATTTGAGGCTTATTTGAAAGCTGAACGAGGTGAAACACTGAGAGGTATTGATAAGAAACAGCCAATAGGCATGGGATGGGAGTGGATGCCATCATGTGCTTGATGTATGTTCTATTTTTCTTTCTGAAAGTGCAATTTTTCAAAGATCATATGCAATTCAATTTTATTCAGTTACATAAAATAACCATCATATATGCCATTACTTATAAAAAGGATGACAAGTACTTTAACGTTCAGTGTTGTCTTAGTTAGGGTGTCTATTGATTTGATGAAACGTTATGATTTAAAGCAATTTAGGCCCGCAGGCAGGCACCACTATGATGAACAGGGATGTGGTGGAAAAACAGGAGAAAGAAGCAGAGTGGTCCGTGGAGAGAGGCGGAACTGAAGATTCAGTGGCGGAACTGCAGATTCAGTGGTGGAACTGAAGATTCAGAGGCGGAACTGAAGATTCAGTGGCGGAACTGAAGATTCAGTGGCGGAACTCAAGATTCAATGGCGGAACTGAAGATTTAATGGCGTTGGGCTCTCTCTGGGACTTTAACCTCCACATGGTGCCAAGCCTCAACCTCTCTCCATGACCCCTTTAGTTCTGGGCTTTCTACTACAACTGAGCTTGCACCCTCACCAGTGGTCTCTGCCAGCCTCTCTTCGGGGACACTATCCATGCTATGGAGTGCCAAGTCTCAGCTGCTCTTCGTGACCCCTTTATGCTTTCAAAACCAGTACTATCTGGGTGACTCTTACACTTCAAGTTTGACTGCCAGCTGAGATTCAACCATGGCCACCTCTGGAACACAGCTTCTTCGTGCTGACTCTGAGAAAATGCTTTACAGAGATTTCAGCTCAATGATGCTGATTTCTGCTTAACAACTACTAAGTTCTCAGCTCCAGCTGACCGGCACGAACTGTCCCAGGAAGGCAAAGGTTTCACTTCAGTGGTTCTGGTGTCTTTAGCCCTAACTGACCAGAACCACAGATTATTAATTCAAAATATCAAATGGCCCCATGGAGTATTTTCCTAGCTCAAAGCTCCAAAGGTCTTCTACAATCCTCCTGAATACAGCATGTCAGGTCTGTCACAGCAGTAGTTTACTCTCTGGTACCGTTTCTCTTTAGTTAGGTTTCTATGGCTGTGGTGAAACACCATGACCAAACAACAAACAAACAAACAAACAAAAACAAATAAAAACAAAACAAAAAGCACCCCTTCTCCCCCCTAAAAAAACAATCAGAACTTAGAGAAGATAGGGTTTGTTTCATCTTACAGCTCACAGTCCACACTGAGGGAAAGTCAGGGCAGGAATTCAAGGCAGGCACCAGTGCTGGCTATGGCTTGCTCCCATGGATTCTTCAGCTTGCTCTCTTACAGCACTCAGGACCATCAGCCAGGGTGGCATCACCCCTAGTCAGCTGTGTCCACATCAGTCATCAATCGATTAAGACAATAGCAGACAGGCTTGCTCACAGGCCAATCTATTGGGGGAATTTTCTACATTGAGATCCCCTCTTCCCAAATGATCCTAGTTTGTGTCAAGCTGACATAAAACTAGCCAGCACAAGTATCATCTCCAAGTGACTGACAAAGAGCCATTTGCATATCACATTGAAGAAGATTTGAAAGTTGTATCTGGATTTCGTGGGGCAGGGTGGGTATTGTGAGTATTGGTATTTATAACCGCCAGAGATGAGAACAAGAGAATGGTGGCTCTTATGCCATCACATGTGATCTCTGGCTAAGATCTACCACGAGTGATTTTATTTATCTATTCAGTTTTTAATTAAAAACACTGTAATCAATCTGGTTCTGTGTATCTGGAATCTAATGTGCTGCTTCAATATCATCTCCATGCTGCAGTGTAAGGAAGTGATGACCTTGCTTTGAATCTCAGCTTCCTACGGACTAACAAAAGCTTGAGAAATTGCCTTAAATCTCAGAGTTTGTAGACTGGGCACAATAATGCCTAATTTTTATAGTCTTGAGGAAACTAAGTAGAAAATTATAAGAAAAAATCTAGCACCTATATCTCTAGCTACTTAGATTCCTTCTTACCAAGCTAGTTCTGGTGTATTCTTAGAGAAATGGAATGACATTTTTATACTTTCTGGTTTTAGTGGAATTTTATTTGAAAAATAAATCTATTAGACCATGTTTATACATTCTAAAGTAGAATAAATGAGATCAAATATTGGCTTCTGCATTAGTGTAGACAACTGGTAAGTGGTATATGTGTTCTGCATGTTAAATTTTTATTGCCTTTTATAATTGATGTAACAATAGTTTATGTATTCACTTGAATGTTATAGAACAGCAAGTCTTAACTAAGTAACAGGAGATTAAACATGTCATATATTATTTGAATATATAAAACTGTTGGTTTATGTAAGCAATTTTATTTATAATTCATTTCAGAGAAGGTTTTGAGTAGCAGGTTTTTGTTCTAAACATCCTAACTTTTACTGGTCACAAATTAGCTTTTCTCAGAGCTGTAGGCTGTCTCAGCACACCCTCTGCTGGTTCTTGTCTTTGACACACTAATTTCTTAGTCCTGAGAAAGAAACTTCTGGAGGTCACACTCTCTGATACAATAAAAGCTGGTATTGGAAGTGAGGCATAACAAGAACTACACGGATTCCACTTTAAATGTCAGCCTTCTAGTGTCTCCATTTAGAGAAAGATTTAGTCTGTGACTTTGGAAGAGTTCTGTACCACTTCTTAAAGTGTGTAGAAGAACCACCTCATTTTATTATTGACTTTAACATTTATGCAGCAAGTTTATACAATATTTAGGTACAGTTTCAAAAAGGGAAGAAAAGCAACATTGCCATCCTTCCGAGACAATGCTTTGTTAGAGCTCTCCAAAACATTTGAGCATAATTTTTGATACAGAAAGGAATTCTGATGAAGAAGACACTTTGGAGAGCCGACACCTATATAGGGAGGTGGTATTTGGTTGTTATGACAGCAAACCTTCCTAAAGAGGTGATCAGCATTTTAGCTAAGATACGAGTGATGAGGACTCAGGCACACTGAAGTGCAGCCACACAGATAAAAAGGGAGCATCCTGTGGCAAGTATATCTCAAGGTGCTAATAAGCAGAAAGAGGTAGAGTTCCCAGGACAGAGCATGATGGATGGAAGAGAAGAGAAGTTACATGGAAGTGGTAGATGGGACCAACTCATAACAGCCTAGAGATTTATGGTAGGTGGGGAGCAGCTCATAATAGCCTGGAGATCACATGGTAGGCAAGGACCAGCTCATATCAGTCTGGAGATTACAGAAGGAGCTTTTCACATAAATGGGAAAGCCATTTGAAATTTTGAGCAGAGAAAAGATGTCATTCTGGTTATATTTTTCAAATGCGACTCTGGATTCTGTGGAAAATGGGTGTTAGGTGACCAGGAATGGAAGCAGAGGACACATGTCTCTGCAATCCAGTTTTTAACTGTGTGATCCTGGCCTGATAGTGGGCATACTGAGATAGGTGGTGTCAGAGATAATTTTTTGTCTCCTGCAAGTCTGATGGAGTCCCAAAAGTCTTTCTGGAGACTATATGCAGGTATAAACCAGTTTTTAAAAAATGTGAACTATTAACAGATGAGCACTTTTAGCCATGTATTAAATAAGAACTACCAGCTCGATAACCACTATCATTTCAAAACAGCGATGATGATGTGAAAGGATCCACTGAGACATTTAAAAAGTTGAGAGCTGTGGCTGTAGAGATTCTAGTGGTCAGTTATCTGCCCTCTTTGAGACATGTATGTAGATAACAGCCAGCAGTGTGCTGACTTCCCTTGGCTTCCCCCCTCAGTGTTCTGGTCACAGGATTTACTGTGGTTGGAGTCTGAAAGCCATAAGGAAGACAGGCAGGCAGAAGCTGTTCCCTCAGTTCCCTCCACATAGAATTGAATGTTCTGCTGCTTCCATTCTCCAACACAACAGGGACACCCATGACTTGAGCTCAGACTGGGTCCACTGGAGTAAGTGGAAATCTGTGTTGTCTATAGGTCATAATGTTTGTTGATGTCAACAATGGCTTCTGACATGCAAAGAAGGGAAATTTCTATGTGCATGCAGCTCTAACACTGATGCTATACCCATGACCAGCCTTGCCTTCAGCCTGCGTACAGCATCAGCCTGTCTGGTCAGATTGGAGAGGAACTACAGCACTCCAGCTAGAACTCACTATTCACTCAAGATCTAGCAGATTCTAGTACTGCGGGGGGGGGGGGGGGGGAGGCTATAAAGAAACTTCTCAAATTCATCTTTCTTTGGTTAGCACCATCAATTTTTACTTATTTATATTGTTTGTTCTATAATTGAAATTTTTTATCTTTCACTTTCCTCTTCCTAATCCCCATTTTGAAGGCATTCTTTCTCCCCACTCCTCTACTCTTTTTTGTTTGCTATTTTACTATTTTTACTTTTGCCTTTATTAAATTTTAACTGCTTAGTTTATTCTGCAGTATCTCTAGTGGTGTAGCTTTTTTAAATTAGTTTTTATTATCTTTCTACATATAGTTTCTTTTGTTGTTTTAGTGGCAAATTTTCTTCTCTCTGAATGGTACTGGAGACACAGTCCCAGAGAAAATCTCTCACCAAGAAGGCTCTTACATAACAATTGAAGAGAAACTCATTTTAGCAAATGTGTAATCCTCAACAGAGAAAAAGAAAATAAAACAAAAATGAAAACAACAAACAAAACAAGAAAAACCAAAATGACTCCTCAAAGCTCCTAATTCTTCAGTAACTGAACCCAAAATAATAAAAGTGGATGAAATATCAGACAAGAAATAAAAAAGGCTAATTTTAAAACTGACCAATAATTTTAAAAAGGACACAAACAAATGTGAATAAATTAAAGAAGTCAATAAAAGATACAGAAGAATTCAACAAAAAGAGAGACTCTAAACAAGCCAGCAAGCAAACAAACAAATCCTAAATACCAGAAATCATGAAAATGAAAGCTGACTAAATCAAATAAAAAGTCAGTTTGGAATATCACCAGTATGATACATGAAGTAAAAGGCTGTCAGAGCTTAAAGACAAGGTTAAAGAGTTTTCACAATAAGAAAATAATAGCGGAAAAAATAAACACAAGTTTCCAGAAGTATGGGGCATAATTAAAAGTCTATGCTTAGTTTGACAAAGCAGTAGAGATTCAGCTTAAAAGTGACAAAAGTTTATTTACTGGAAAAATAGAAATTTCCCTAAATCTTGGGAAAGACATGGACATTCATTTACAGGAGGCATTTAGAAACCCAAGTAGATGTGATCATAAAATTGCAGTTATACACTGCACTATATTAAAATGTCTCAAGTACAGAACAAAGAAAGAACATTGAATGTGGCAAGAAAGAATTGTCTAGTCAGAAGAACAGCTGATATTTCAGTAGCACATAGCATGATATACTTCTGGCCATTAAAGAAAATAGCTGATGTGGTTGTTTGAAAGTAATTGGCCCCCATAATCTCATGAGTGGACTAGGAGTGGGGATGTGTGGAAGGCGAGGAGTGGGGGATGAGAACATAGGGAAATGGGAGGGCTGAGCTGGAACAGGGACAGAGTGGGAGGGCAGGGAGGGAGATACCATGATAGATGAGGACATCATGGGAATAGGAAGAGGCAGGGTGCTGGGGAGGCTCTCAGGAGCCCACAAGGATGACTCCACTTGGGAGTGCTGGCGGTAGTCCAGAGGGTGCCTGGACTGGTCTACTCTGATGACCAGTCTAGTGAATACCCTAACTGTCATCATAGAGCCTTTGTCCAGTGACTGATGGAGGTAAATGCAGAGATCCACGGCCAGGCACCAGGCTGAGCTCTGGGAATCCAATCAATGAGAGGAGGGATTCTGCAGGCAAGGGACATCGAGATCATGATGGGAAGACATGCAGAGATGACTGGCTACACTATTGGAGGCCCATGAACTGTGGACTGGTGGCTGTGGAGCCCCCATGGGACTGGACTAGGCCCTCTGGATATGAAAGATGGTTGTTTGGCTCGAACTGTTTGGGGGACACCCAGGCAGAAGGATCAGGATCTGTCCCTGGTGCATGGGCAGGCTTCTGGGAATCCGGTACCTGTGGTGTGATGCCTTGTGCAGCCTTGGTGCAGTGGGGAGGGGCTTGGACCTGCTTAGGCTCAGTGTGCTCAGTGTGCTCAGGGAGCTCTGCTGACTCCCAATGGGAGACCTTGATTTGGGGGATGTGGGGATGTGGGGTGGCTTGGGAGGGAGGGCTAGGGGGTGGGGGAAGGGAGGAGATGGGATCTGTGGGTGGTATGTAGAGTGAGTAGAAAATTCCTTAATAAAGAAAAATGAAAAAAAAGAAAAAAAATTAAAAAAGGTTATAGCTAATATAAGAAAAGCTACAATAAGTGCAATAACTACAATATATACAAGCAATAAATACATCAACAATGTCTAGTCCATTTGCATTTGACAAATTCAGTGAAAATATTCCACTTTCTGTTCTATTTTGTTGAGTCCAAAATGTACCTAATTCACTTTCTATCCCATCTTGTATTACCAACAGAAAACTATCCTATGATGTCTTTTAAACTTATACACTTAACAGCTCTTAGAGAGTTTCTTTTCTAAATTTCTTAAGAAGTAACTATAACTGTAACTATAAATATATAATCTTTGGCTCCCTCAGAGACCTGAGAAGGAAATAATATCACCTAGTAAAACAGGAAGTGTAAACAACTGACTTCCAAAAAATGTGAGTTATGACAGAAACAGCCAGCTTCTTGGACAGTCACCCGAGGTTTCTCAGCAATGTTGGGTCATCATCTTTGGCCTACAGGCTTAGCATATCTGACAGACTCATTTGTGAAGCGGGATGTATGCAAGGCCTACAACTCAACTCCACATTCAGTGCAAGCATTCCATGTACAAGATAAACATAAATTCCGCCAATATCACATCATGATTCAGGATTTTAAATTCTGGAAATTGCTGGTGTTTTTGGAATTCTGCTACCCATTCTTCTTGGCTTATGGGTGGCTTCATCTCCTTTATTAAATGCCAGTCTACTATTGAGAGGTTAGACTCCATCAGCCTAGTTACTCCTTCAAGAATAACTGTCCCAGCTACTGTTCCTCTGCACACCAGGAGCCATTGATCCACTGCCTGTTCAGCTACCTTTGAAGGAAGGGTCACTGTACCTTTTCTGGATTGCAAAACCACTTCAGCAATGGTGCCATATTGTCCTGGCCTCAGAGGATGCCTGTTGCCAAAGCTGCAACCATACTTGTCTTGGTAAGAATTGGTAGTCCTTGGTTTTGTGTCCTGCTTGTCCATTTTGGACAGCATGCAATCAGCATTTGATGAGAGGGCATTTTCTTGCCCAGTGGCTAACTTTTGCCACAGTGAAAGTTAACTCCATATGCAGTTTCTTCAATGCCCATATATTTTCTGAAGTAGACTGGTGCTGCCAGGAGCAGACATGTCTCACAGTGACAAAAAAAAGAAAAGAAAAAAATCTATGTTATCAAAACATCTTAAATGCCATATTCTGTAGATCTCTGAAGCATTTGAAGATGACCAGTCTATCTAAAATATATCTCTGCTTGACCTTGAAAACATACCTAACATGACTACAAGTTCAACTGTAATGTCTAGCTACTATATTTCATTTCTTTATTTCTTAATAGTAATAATAACATTCAAGGATTAGCAAATTGCATTAAATTGTTAAATGATTTGTATAGGTACAATATCCTGAGCAAGATTAGAAATATATGTACAATATATCAATCCCAAGTTGGTATCAATATACATAATTTGTATACAATATGCAAAAATCTAATCCAATATAAAATATTTAAAACTAGTAGTTGCTTTTTAAAAGTAGATTCAATAATCTATCTTTTTATCTATATCATATCTATATCCCCTCTTTTTTCTCTTCAGAGCAGATTCAATAATCTACCTTTTATTCTATCATTTCTATATCTTTTTTTTTCAGAGTAGATTCAACCATCTACCTCTTATCTAGATCCTCTTTTTCTTTTCTTTTTTCTCAAACAAGAACCTTAAATCTAATTTCCTTTTTTTTAGCCTCTTTCCTGACCATTAATAATGACAACTTGTAACCAACCATCCTAAACGTTGACAACTATCCCAAACCCAAAACCCATTGAAAGACCAAAAACCACCTGCCCCATCTCTTGGGAATATGGGCATCGTGTTTTTAAATTACTTCCTGCTGTTTGTGGGTGAAGGCATCTTTAAGGGATCCTGAAAAGAACAATTTTGGGTTAATTGTCAAGTTCCGGAGTGGTAGCTGTATTATTTGTTGTCTAGTCTCTGCATAATGTGGAAGTATAGGACTTATCTCAAGTTCTTGTTTGAGTAGTCTGTGAAGTGGGATCATCTCAGCTAGCCATCTCAAAATTGTTCTGAGCAGTTTGTAGTTCAAAGGTGACCTTTGGGTGATGTTTGTCAACTAAGTGGTATTATTATTGTTTATGTGGAATTATCGTTGTAGGGTCCCATCATTTTCTGGAGATTTCAAATTCGTTGTTAGGCCTGGTCATGATTCCTTGCAGAAAACTGATAGAGACTCTAACACAAAAACATGTATAGACCGCTAAATGAAGCCTTTTTTTCTATAATTAGTTAGTACTCTACATGACCATTAATACCATAACAAAAGTTTTATATATATATATATACATATATATATATGAATCTTATAAATTTTGATATAAAATTCATACCTTAAGAAAAGTTTAAAGAATCAAAATAGAACCAAAGAATTGAGATTAGTGGCAATAGAATAGTCACTTAATTTTTTGGTTTTCTTCTGTCCCATATCAGATGGTTCTTTCTTCTGACATGATACAGAGAGTTTTGCATTTTCCTTTTAACAACATGCTTGTGTTTAGAGCAGGGGAGAGCCATGCTCCAACTCAAAGCCAGCTTTAATTTTTAATTGAACTGGGACTACAAAAAGACCATTTGTGTTAAGTGTTTGTAGAGAAGAGCAGAAACAAACATTTCGGAAGACTTATGAAATTTTATATGTGATATACCAATAGGCCAATTTACTCTTTTTCTTCAGACATTTATTTTGGATGATTTTGTCCTTTTACTTCAGATGTCTCATTTGTCCAGTGTTCTTCAGATTTCTTAGCCTTCATTCTCCTGAAAGACAAAAACAAAAACCCTTCCCCAAACCTAACTTTGGGGAGGTTCCCTTTTGGCAAGTTATATCTGATTAAATGAAAAGCATTTGTTAGTGGTATAAATTAGTTTAAATTGAATAGTCATGCTGGTTGATGAACTATCACCTCTTCTAATTAAGAGGTCTCTTTTGTTCAAATCAAACCTTTATCAATTTTGATGGTATCCATATCTTATCTTCTCCTGTAGAAACAAAAGCAAAACCTCTTTCTCAATGTAACACATATCCTGGTTTCCATTCTGAGGTCAGCACATCTTTAAAGTATATAGGCTGATTTAATTCTGTAGTTTTTTTCTATTATCCAATGTCTCTCTGCAGCTGTTGTTCCTTTCTCATTAGCACTGAGAAAATTCAAAGTTAATAGAGCATTATGCAGTCTATTTCTGGGGGGTTTTGTTACCCCTTTCTGTCTATTTAGCATATCCTGTAGAGTTTGATTTGATCTTTCTATGACTGCTTGACCTGTAGGATTATGTGGTATACCTGTAATATACTTTCTATTGTAATAAGCAAAAAATGTTTCATTTTACTAGAGGCATATGCTGGAGCATTATCAGTTTTAATTTCTGCAGGTATACCCATGATGGCCATAACTTCTAGCAAATGTATGATTACAGAATCAGCTTTTTCAGAACTGAAAGCAGTTGCCCATTGAAATCCTGAATAAGTATCAACAGTGTGGTGTACATATTTCAATTTTCCAAATTCTGCAAAGTGAAACACATCCACCTACCAGATCTCTTTCCTCTGAGCACCCTTTGGGTTACATCCTTTTGGTAGTGGAGTCTGATTATAAGAAGAACAAGTAGGACATTTCCTTACAATTTCCTTGGCTTATTGCCAGGTTATGAAAAAATCCTTTTTTAAACCTTTAGTACTGATATTTTTTAATTAAATTCTGAGGTCTCCAACATGTTTCCTATCAATAATTTATCAATCTCATTATTACCTTGTGCCAGAGGACCTGGCAGACCCACATGGAATGAGATGTGAGTTACATATAAGGGATGCTTCCTATTTGGGATTATGTCTTGTAACTGCATAAATAGTGAAGTTAATTCTGATTCATCAGGGATAAATTCTGCAGTCTCAATATGTAATACCAATCTTTCAGTATACTGAGAGTCAGTAACTATGTTGACAGGTTCAGAAAAATCCATTAATACCAACAGAATAGCATACAATTCCAATTTTGAACTGAATTATAAGGACTTTGAAACACTTTACTTAAATTTTCTGACTTGTAACCTGCCTTTCCTTGTTTGTTTGAATCTGTATAAAATGTATGGGCTCCAGATATGGGTGTTTTCTGAACAATTTGAGGCAGAATCCAATCAGCTCTCTCTCTTTTTTTTTTTTTTTTTTTTTTTTTTTTTTTTGGTTTTTCGAGACAGGGTTTCTCTGTGTAGCTTTGCGCCTTTCCTGGAACTCACTTGGTAGCCCAGGCTGGCCTCGAACTCACAGAGATCCACCTGGCTCTGCCTCCCCAATCAGCTCTCTTTAAAGATAAGTTAGATATGAAACTTTAGGCTCACAAATATAGGATAAACAGAATATTTTCTTTAATTTTGCCAAATACAAATAGACTAGATATTATAACTGTAATTCTTGCTTAATAACTGTTTTGTTATATGTAGTTTTACTATGTTAAAGTTAAAAATCTTCCTTTTTGATTAGGCAGAAAAGGGGAAATGCTGTGGAATAATGCTGTTTTACACTGGTTTAATAAAACACTGATTGGCCAGTAGCCAAGCAGGAAGTGTAGGCAGGGTGAGCAGACTAAAGGAATGCGGGGAAGAGGAAGAGCAGAGTCAGGAGTCGCCAGCCAGACACAGAGGAAGCAAGATGTGAAGGTAGAACTGAGAAAAGGTACCAAGCCATGTGGCTAAACATAAATAAGAATGATGGGTTAATTTAAGTGTAAGAGCTAGTAATAAGCCTGAGCTAATGGCTATACAGTTCGTAAATAATATAAGCCTCTGTGTGTTTGCTTGGGTCTGAGCTGCTGCGGGACTGGCTGGTGAGAGAGCTTTGTCTTGATCATGGTCCAGGCGAAATACAGGAAACTTTCAGCTGCAACTGGGAGGAGAGGAAGGAGGTGAAGCAGTGGTTGGGTTGTAAAATAAATACGTAGACGAAAATTTAAGCTTGAAATAATCCCATTTGTCTATTTTTTACTTTGTTCTGTGCTTTTATGTTTATACGTATTGTGGTTGACTTCAATGGCCACTTCCTGCAGGTTAGAATCACCTATATAAGGAACGTCAACTGAAGAACTGTTCTAATTGCCTTGATGTGAGAAGACCAGTAGAAGTCTAGATAAAAAAGGATGTAATAGAAGAAAAACTGCTCACCTTCTGCTGAATTGCCTTTCCACTTGCCAGTTGATTCACCTGCTACTGCCATCTCCTTTGTTGATGTCAGAATCCAGCCTCAAGGATGAAGCAACTACCAGGTTGCCTACTCAGTTTTATTCAACCTAAGAGTCCTCAATAGATAAATCAGTAAAGAAAATGAGATAGTGTGCCTGAATGATGATCACTTTTTGAAGGGAAGAAATCTTGTAATCTGAAATAATGTAGACTACCATGGCTACTCTTGGTTGTCAACTTGACTACATCTGGAATAAATTAAAATCCAATTAAACTTTTTTTTTTGAAAAAAAATCAGATTATTTGAAGGAAGAAGGCACACCCTATATCTGGGTCTCACCTTCTGGTACAGCTCATATAAAAAGCCATGGAAGAAGAAAACTGTGGTCTTTACATTCTTGTCCTCATTATAGCTGACAAACCTATCATCCTGTAGCTGTGGCCAGTGTGGACACCAATTCCTTCAGGATTCCAACATAAACTGAAGACAGCCAGATCTCCAGGAATCCTCTAGGACTGCAGCAGCAGATTGGGACTCCTGAGACTTCCAGCCTCGTGGACTGAACAACTATCAGATTCTCAGTCCTCTATTCTGAGACAGACATTGTTTGACTATCCAGACCACAGCCTTTAAGCCAGTCTAATAAATTCCATATCTATTTTCATTACACCAGTTCTTTTACTTTAGAAAACCCTGACAATATAAAGATGAGCCTGGAAGACATGATTTCAAGAGAGATAACCATGCACAGAAAATATATTGCATCATGGTCTTACCTATGTGGTAAATCTACAAACCAAGAGAGGAGATTTTTAGGTGTTTTCATTGTCACACACACACACACACACACACACACACACACACACACACACACACACACACATATGCACCCAGCCCCAAACCCCAGAGCAATGGATATATGGAGGAGTGCTGTCTACTGGTTTGTTCCTCATAGCTTGCTCAGCGTGCTTTCTATAGCACCTAGGTCCATCAGCCCAGGAATGGGACCATCCAAAATGGGCTGGACCCCCTCACATCAGTCACTAATTAAGAAGATGTACTATAGGCTTGCCTACAGGTCAATTTGATGGTTTCTCAATTGATGTTCTCTTATCTCAGTTGACTCTGAATTGTGTCAAGTTAACATAAAACTAGCCAGTACAGAAAGGATATGCAAAATTTGTCTTTCTGGGTCTAGTTTACCTCACTCAGTATATACTATAGCTTCTTCTATTTCCCGTGAGTTTTGTGATTTTATTTTTACTTACAGATGAATAGAACTCCAGTGTGTATGCATACCACACCTTCATTACCTACTCATCATTTGATAGACATCTAGCTTGCTTTCTATTTCCAAGCAATTGTTAACAGTGTCAATGAATGTGGCTGAGCACATATTTCTGTAAAAACTCTTCAAATGCTAGACTATATTAAATTCTTGTTCTTAATTAGCTAACAGGCAATTACAATGAATATCTCTGATATTAATGTGATAGAGGAAACATAATACTACTACTATGGTTCCTAAATAAAGTCCTACATTTTGCTTTATGTGCACAGTGGTAATGATTAGTTGATGTTTTGTATCAGCTTAAAATTAATTATTCTATTTCCAAATCCTCTCGTTTGGTCTTATTGGTGGACTATGAGTTCTCTTCATATTTGAGTAAAATGAGGTTGAGGAAGAACATTTGAGTGCTTTGATTATTCATCTCATTTTTCTGAGTAATTAGAAAAATTAAAGAAATGTCCTACTTTCTAGCTAAGTGAGATTCTTGGGGGGTCATACCTGAGATGAGGCAGGGCAGACAGTGCAGACACAGGGAACAAGAGGCACAGTACAAATATTAAGAGTATGGCAATAAACATTGCATATGGAAAAAGAAGGACGTGAATTAAGAACAGCTGGAGGATTTTGAAAGAACACCTCTGTATAGGCCAAGGGAGGAAACTGTCTCATCCAGAAACTCAAAGGTTGCTAAAGATGACTTAGCTAAAAGAATTCAGGATTACAATATAGTTGAATAATTAATATATTGGAAAACTTTAGGAGTAAAGGTAAATCCTTGGAGCACTTAAGCAGCAGAGAAGCCAGAAAAAACAAACAAACAACATACAAACAAACAACAAAAAACCCCCACTATTTGTAGAGTACTTTGAGTTTTCTGTTAATGCTAGAAAACATTTAAGGAGATATGCATGTTTACAATTTAAATACATTGGGAAACTTTCAAGAGAGCAAACACCTCAGTGGCCTAGATTTAGGGCTAGAGAGGTAGGAGAGAAGGTCTGGGAAAGAGGAATAACTCAAATAGCTTCTGATCACTCGATAAGTGGAAAAATTCATCACATTAAGAAGGATTAGTCATGTATTTCAGAGCGACAGTATCTTACCATAGGAGTACTGGGATTACAAACACATGCTACTGTACCTAGTTCTTATCTGAGTTCTGTTGATCCAAACACAAGTCTTCATATGTATTCCACAAACTCTTTATGTCGTCAGTCCCCAGTGCTTGTTTTTAAAGTATTACTCTACATTTTAAGTGTGTGTGTGTGTGTGTGTGTGTGTGTGTGTGTGTGTGTGTGTGTGTGTGTCTGTCTGTCTGTCTCTGTGTGTGTGTCTGTGTATGTGAGTGTAGGTGCCTGCAGAGGCCAGAAGAGGGTATCATATCCCTTGCAGCTGGAGTTACAGGGAGGTAGGAACCATCCAACATGGGTGCTGAGAATGAAACTCTGACCCTTTGCAAGAATAGTTCATGCTCTTAGCTGCTAAGCCAGCTCACCAGTCCCCACAAACAAGTTTTCTTTCTTTCTTTTTTTTTTAAATGAAGAAGCCTTGGGAATCATTTCATGTGTAATTATAGCATTAAAAATCATTCACTTAAGAAGAAATCATTAACTGCATTTAAAATTTCTTAACCTAAAGTGTAAGTCTACTTTCATAGTACCTGTAGATTTTTTTCCATTTGCTGCAATACTGCAATCATTTGGATGGCAGCTATTAGTGTTTGAGTCTAAAAGCTTGCCAGCAGGCTCATGCATCTTTACACTGGGCTATTATCTGGCCGTGCTGTCTTGGGAGGTTGTGGAGCCTTTAGAAGACAAGACCTGGCTGCTGGCAGAGGAAGGTCCCTGGGAGTGGGCCTTTGAGAGTATCAGCCAGGCTCAGTCTTTGACAAAGCTTTATGCATTGTCCCATAGCCTAATGCTATTGTGAGCCTTGCTGATCTAACAACCATTTTCCTTTGTCATAATTAATAGTATCTTCATAAACCCAAGTAAATCCTTACTTCCTTTTGGCTTCTGTTTAGAATTTTGTCATAATTATGATATAAGTAACAAATACTCTATTTATTTGTATCATTTTTATAAGGTTGAATCTATAATACTAAATTAGACCATTTGGAAATATATATAACTTGATAGAAAATAATGCTAACCTAACGTTCCCTTGACTTCTCCCACCCAGGTACTGGTAAGAAGCAAATGAATTAATGAGCAAGGTAATACTGAATTCTGTTTAGTTTGATAGGCCTTGGAAGGTTGAGGGGATAAGACTAATTACATTAGCATATGGTTTTCACAGAGGAGATTAAACCCTTCTAACAGGAACTCATTTTGTTGTAAATACAAACTGAATCTATATTATCTTGAAGATAATTTATCTGGCTTTAGATATTGCTAGATCAAGGAGTCCACTAATCATACAATCATATGAAGAGGTAAGATATAATTCAATGTCAAGAAAAAGAACTTACTGTTTAAAAATCCCACAGCCACAGACCTTATTATTTTCTTTTTTATGTGTATATGCGTGCCATGTGAGTGTATGTACACTACTTGCGTGTATGTGGGTGCATGTGCAGGTGTGTGATGTGTGTGAAGGCCCAGGGCTGATGTCAGAAGTCTACCTAGGACACCTCTCACCTTTTGGAAACAGAGTCTCCAATCAAACTCAAGAGTTTCCTGGCTAGACTGTCTAGCCAGCCCATGCATCTCTTTATCTTCTGAGTCTGGAGTCACAGGTGAGCCACCCTGCTCCCGGCATTTGACCTGCGTTCTGGGTTCTGAATTCTAGTTCTCTTGATTACATGCAAACACTTTAACTGCTGGGTCATCTCCCCAGTCCCAGCCCTGTATTTGAAAATATCTGTTCAATATATTCAAGGAAATAAAAAATAAAAATTGAGAATTTCAAAAAAATACTGAGACTCATAAAAACAGCAAATGAAAATTCTCTATTCCCAGTAAGGTGAGGTTGAGTTCTTCCAACAGTTTCAGAAGATCTTGTCAGGATAAATACAACAATTCTTGCTGTTTAAAGGTTTTACAACCCTTATAGGCTTGTATGCCTAAATAGATGAGAATTCTAAAATCTGTACAATTGCCTAGCTTTGGAAAAGGAATTCACTTAACCTGCTCCCTAAGGTGCTTTATTCGGGGGTCATCTTAAGAAGGGACTACTTGTCTGAGTTTGGAATGCTGGAGGGGCCAGAAGCCTGTTATATTACCGTTTCTTGGACCTACAGACATTTTACAGCACTGACTCAGTGGTAAGCTCACTTAGGATCCAGACATCCCTCATCTGAGCAGCTGATACAAACTTCTGGACTGCAGATAACAGGTGCCCTGACACAGGGACAAGAATGGTCTCACTGTGAAAAACCCTGTCCTCTATGATCAGGGAAGTGACCTGTGGCATGTGTGTCTTAGCTGAGGTTTCTGTTGCTGTGAAGAGACGCCATTACCATGACAACTGTTATAAAAGAAAACATGTAATTAAGGTGGCTTGCTTACAATTCAGAGGTTTATTCTTTTATTGCCATGGTAGGAAGCAAGGCAGCATGAGGGCAGACATGGTGCTGGAGAAGGAGTTGGGAGTTTTTATATCATTTATTTTATTTTATTTTATTTTATTTTATTTTATTTTACAATACAGTTCGGTTCTACATATCAGCCACAGATTCCCTTGTTCTCTCCCCTCCCGTCCCTCTCCCCTTCCCCCCAGCCCACCGCCCATTCCCACCTCCTCCAGGGCAAAGCCCCCCCCCCCAGGACTGAGATCAACCTGGTAGACTCAGTCCAGGCAGGTCCAGTCCCCTCCCAGGCCGAGCCAAGTGTCCCTGCATAAGCCCCAGGTTTCAAACAGCCAACTCATGCAATGAGCACAGGACCCGGTCCCACTGCCTGGATGCCTCCCAAACAGATCAAGCCAATCAACTGTCTCACCCATTGAGAGGGCCTGATCCATTGGGGGCCCCTCAGCCATTGGTTCATAGTTCATGTGTTTCCATTCGTTTGGCTATTTGTCCCTGTGCTTTATCCAACCTTGGTTTCAACAATTCTTGCTCATATAAACCCTCCTCTTTCTCGCTAATTAGACTCCTGGAGCTCCACCTGGGACCTAGCCATGGATCTCTGCATCCAGTTCCCTCAGACGTTGGATGGGGTTTCTCGCACGACAATTAGGGTGTTTGGCCATCCCATCACCAGAGTAGGTCAGTTTGGGCTGTCTCTCGACCATTGCCAGCAGTCTATTGTGGGGGTATCTTATGGATTTCTGTGGGCCTCACTTGCTCAGCTATGTTCATATCAGCATTGTTTGTAATAGCCAAAACCTGGAAACAACCTAGATGCCCTTCAACTGGAGAATGGATAAATAAAATGTGGTACATATACACAATGGAATACTACTCAGCAGAGAAAAACAATGACATCATGAGGTTGGCAGGCAAATAGATGGATCTAGAAAAAATCATCCTGAGTGAGGTAACCCAGACTCAGAAAGACAAACATGGTATGTACTCACTCATAGGAGGATACTAGATGTGGAACAAGGATGACTGGACTGCTACTCACATCACCAGGGAGGCTACCTGGAAAACAGGACCCCAAGAAAGACACGAGGATCGCCCAATGACGGAGAAATGGATGAGATCTACATGAACAGCCTGGACTTGAGTTGGGGTAGTGAAGGGCGAGGGTTGAGGGAAAGAGAGCTTGGAGGAGCAGGAGATCCCAGCTGGATCAACAACAGAGAGGGAGAACAAGGAATAGGAGACCATGGTAAATGAAGACCACATGAAAATAGGAAGACGCAAAGTGCTAGAGAGGCCCACAGAAATCCACAGAGTTTTTATATCTTGATCCTCAGGGAACAGGAAGTGGTCTGAGTGTCACATTGAGCAAAGCTTGAGCAAACGAAACCTCAAAGACTGCAATCATAGTGACACTTGTCCTCCAACAGGGTCATATCTAGTCCAACAAAGCCACCTCCTAATACTGCCACTCCTTATAAACTTATGGGGCCCAATTACATTCAAACTACCATAACGTGGATGCCAGAGTTGAGTTTCACATTTGGTCATCATTGTTCCCTCGCGGCACCACACATGGTCACCGGTGGCCAAGAGGCTGAGAAGAACGGCTCCACTGCACTCTCACTCACGGAGGATTGCTGCAGTGGTCCTGAGAAGTGCTGCTTCACCTTTGTCCTTTCCCTTGCCCACTGGCACAACCTACGATGGGCTGGAGAGGAACTTGGTTGCATTCTGCTCTTGCTTGATCCTGAAAGCACCTCAGCTAAGCGGAAGTTTGTTCATCTCTACCTGTGACCCACTACTCTTTGTTCTTTGGGATGTACTGTCACTGAAAGAATCTGGGGGTGTTAAGCACAGCTATAGAGTTTGAATTTCTTCTCCTTTCCGTAGTGGCAACAGAAAAGAATTGCTACCATTGTAAATATGTGAGTTCCTGTAACACCACTATATCTTGCCTAACTTCTATTAAGACTGAGTGTACATGCAGAGATAAGAGATAAGTAACACCTGGGCCCTGCCTATAGGCAATTATTAAATTGTTATTCCATTTTTTTGAGCTTCAAGGGTGAAAATGTGTACATTAGATTTACATCTATGCTTCAAATAGAAAGTTCACTAGTTCAAGAGTTGAAATACCGCAGGTGAAGACTTTTCCAACACTAGTGTGTGTACAGACCATCTGGATCTGATGAAGATGAGCTTCTGATTCTGTGGGTCTAGGAGGGGCAGGGATTCTGCATTTCTAGATAGGAGTACATTAGGAATAATAAGAGCTTAGTATTTTCTAAATGAAGCAACTTGTCTCTTAAATGACCTACATATTTTGGGTTAGACACTTCATCATAAACAACAGCAGCTTAACTATTTCAATGTCAAAGAAAAGGAAATCTGTTCGGAGGATGTTAGGCAGCTCACAGCATTCATGGGGAAAGGCAGCGTATGTGCTGCCTTGTGAGAAGGGAGCACAGCAAAAATCGTCTCAGGAATAGGGTGCTCAAGACTGCACTACAGCACCAGCTTTGCAGAGATTACATTTGCAGGTGCCACATGTGAGATGCATTAACAAGCGCTTGCTTCTGACTAAAGATTGGATCCTTGGTTAGCATAGATGAGGCACACATGCTTGATTAGCCTTGAACTTGTACAGTATTCTGTGAACAGATTCAAAGTTCCAGGCTTGGGAAACGGATTCACAATGCCGAAATCACAGTGCTCCTTTTAGTGCCGGAACTTCTTTAAAGATAAAGTCCTATGGTGGTATTTTACTTGTACTGGATCTTGCATCTAATTGTATGGGAAAAACCCATATCTGGAGTTCGTACTTTTTTTTTTTTTTGGTTTTTCGAGACAGGGTTTCTCTGTGTAGCTTTGCGCCTTTCCTGGAACTCACTTGGTAGTCGAGGCTGGCCTCGAACTCACAGAGATCCGCCTGGCTCTGCCTCCCGAGTGCTGGGATTAAAGGCGTGCGCCACCACCGCCCGGCTAAAGAGTTCCTACATTTTATACAGATGCCAACAAACAAGGAAAGGCAGGTTACAAATCAGAAAATTTAAGTGTTTCAAAGTCCTTACAATTCAGTTCAAAAATCAGAGTTGTATGCTATTCTGTTGGTATTAATGGATTTTTCAGAACCTCTCAACATAGTAACTGACTCTCAGTATGCTGAAAGAGTAGTATTACATATTGAGACTGCAGAATTTATCCCTGATGCTTCAGAATTAACTTCACTATTTATTCAATTACAAGATACGATCAGGAAAAGGAGTCATCCTTTATATATAACTCACATCCGATCCCATACTGGTCTGCCAGGCCCTCTAGCACAAGGCAATGATGAGATCGATAAATTATTGATAGGAAATGTGCTGGAGGCCTCAGAATTTCATAAAAACATCATGCCAATAGTAAAGGTTTAAAAAAAGGATTTTTCCATAACCTGGCAACAAGCCAAAGAAATAGTAAAGAAATGTCCTACTTGTTCCTTCTACAATCAAACGCCATTACCAGCAGGATATAACCCAAAAGGAATGAAATCTGGCAGATGGATGTGTTTCACTTTGCAGAATTTGGAAAATTGAAATAAGTACACCACACCATCAATACTTATTCAGGATTTCAATGGGCAACTGCTTTGAGTTCTGAGAAAGCTGATTCTGTAATCACTCATTTGCTAGAAGTTATGGCCATCATGGATATACCTGCACAAATTAAAACTGACAATGCTCCATCATATGTCTCTGTCAAAATGAAACAGTTTTTTGCTTATTACAATATAAAGCATATTACAGGCATACCACATAATCCTACAGGTCAAGCAGTTGTAGAAAGATCAAACAGAACTCTAAAGGATATGCTAAACAAACAGAAAGGGGTAACAAAACCCCCCAGAAATAGACTGCATAATGCTCTATTAACTTTGAATTTTCTTAATGCCAATGAGAAAGGAACAACAGCTGCAGAGAGACATTGGATAATAGAAAAAACTACAGAATTAAATCAGCCTATATACTTTAAGGATGTGCTGACCTCAGAATGGAAACCAGGGTATGTATTACGTTGGGGACGAGGTTTTGCTTTTGTTTCTACAGGAGAAGATAAGCTGTGGGTACCATCAAAATTGATGAAGGTTCGATTTGAACAAGAGAAATCTTTTAATTAGAGGAGGTGTTCATCAACCAGCATGAACATCCAATTCAAACTAACTTATACCAGTAACACATGCCTTTTCATTTAATCAGATAATAACTTGCCAAAAAGGAACATTCCCAAAATTAGTCTTGGGGAAAGGTTTTTGTTTTTGTCTTTTAGGAGAATGAAGGTTAAGGAATCTGAAGAACACTGGACAAATGAGACAACTGAAGGAAAGGGACAAATCATCTATCTCAGGAAACAGAGTGAAACGTCGTATGGGTATATATTATCTAAAAAATTTTATGTCTTCCTAAATGTTTGTTTCTGCTTTTCTCTAAAGATTTAACACTATTGGTCTTCTAATAGTCCCAGTTCAATTAAAATTTAAAGCTGACTTTGGAGTTGGAGAATGGCTCTCTCCTTCTTTAAACTCAAGCATGTTGTTAAAAGGAAAATGCAAACTCCCTGTATCATGCCAGAATAAAAGAGCCATCTTCTGCTATGGGACAGGAGAAAAGCCAAATTAATTAAGGGACTATTCTATTACTAATCCCAACTCTTGGATTCTATTCTGATTCTTTAAACTTTTCTTAAAGTATAAATTTTATATCAAAATTTACAAGATTAATATATATAGATATATATACATTTTAAACTTTGTTAAGATATGAATAGTCATATAGAGTACTAACTAATTCTAGAAAAAAGGCTTCAATTAGCTGCATATATATGTCTTTGTGTTCTAGTCTCTTATCAGTTTTCTGCAGGCAATCACGGCCAGGCCTAACATCAACTGAAGTCTCCAGGAAGAAGATGGGGCCCCACAACAACAACAATTCCCCGTGGACAATAATATCACTAAGCTGACAAACATCATCTACAGATCAGCTTTGAACTACAAGGTGCTCAGAGCAATTTTGAGATGACTAGCTGAGATGATCCAGTCTCAAAGACTACTTGAATAAAGACTTGAGATAAACCTTGAACTTTGGCATTATACACAGACTGGATAATGAAGGATATAGTTACCTTTCCTAGAATTTGACAATTAACCTAAAATTTTTCTTTCAGGATAAAGATAACTTCGCCCATACCCAGCAGGAAGCAATTTTAAGAATACGACGCCCACATTCCCAAAGAGGTGGTGTGGGGTGAGTGGTTTTTTGGTCTTTTTAATGGGTTTTGGGTCTGGGATAATTTTCATTGTTTAGGGGGGTTAGTTACAAGTTGTTGTCAAGGGTTAGGAAAAAGGCTAAGCAAAGGAGATTAGATTTAAGGTTCTTGTTTAAAAAAAAAGAGAAAGAAAGAAAATAAAATAAAAGAAAAGAAAAGAAAAGAAAAGAAAAGAAAAGAAAAAGACAATTACTAGTTTTAAATGCTTTACATTGGATTGGATTGTTTTATATTGTATACAAATTATATATATTGAAATTGATATTGTTAGAAAATGCTATATGTATATTTCTAATTGTACTTATACCGTTCATTTAACAATGCAATTTTCTGATCCTTGAATGTTATTATTACCAACTATTAGGATATAAAGAAATGAAAGTTTGTAGTTAGACATTACAATAGAACTTGTAGTCATATTAGATATGTTTTAAAAATTGAGCAGATATATTTTAGACAGGTCGTCTTCAAACCCTTCAGAGATCTACAGAATATGGCATTTAAAATGTTTTAATAACTTAGAAAATTTTTCTTTTTTGAGACATGTCAGCTCCTGGCAGTACCAATCTACTTCAGAGAAAATATGGGCATTGAAAAAACTGCAATTGGAGTTAACTTTCATTGTGGCAAAAGTTAGCCACTGGACAACAAAGTATCCTCGAATCAACAGGACAAAATGGACAGACAGGACATGAAACAAAGGACTACTGATTCTTGCCAAAACAAGTGTGGTTATGGCTTTATCAAAAGACATCTTCTGAGGCCAGGACAATATGGCACCATCCCTGAAGTGGCCTTCACAATTCGGAAAAGGTACAGTGTCCTTTTCTTCGAAGGCAGCTGAACAGGCAGTGGGCCAATGGCTTCTGATGTGCAATGGAACAGCAGCTGAAACATTTATTCTTGAAGAATAACTAAGCTCACGCCTCTCAATAGTAGACTGGAATTTGATAGAGGGATGTGGAGAAGAACGGGATGCTGAGATGAAGCCATATATACACAGCCAAGAAGAATGGACAGCTGAATTAAAAAACCATCAACAATTTCCAGAATTTAAAATCCTGAATCATGACCTGACACTAGTGGAATTCAGGTGTTTCTGGTACATGGACTGCTCTCACCCAATGTGAGGTTGAACTGTTGACCTTGTGTGCATCCTACTTCCTAAAGGCTGAAGATGATGCCCCAGCACTGTGGACAAACCTCAGGTGACTGTCCAGGCAGCTGGCTGTTTCTGTCAACTCAAAAATTTTTTGGAAGTTGCTTGCATGCACTTTCTGTTTTTATTTTTGTTAGCTAATATTATTTCCTTCTTGGGTCTCTGAGGGAGTTGAAGATTAGTTAGTTATAGTTGAAGGTTAGTTAGTTATAGTTGAAGATTAATTAGGATAGAAAGTGAATTAGATACATTTTGGACTTACCAAAATAGGATAGATAATGAAATTATTTTCTCTGAATTTGTCAAATACAAATGGACTAGACATTGTTTAGACATTTATTACTTGTATATATTATATATAGTCATTGTACTTTTGTATATAGTTTTTCTTTTGTTAGTTATAACCTTTTTCTTTTTTTTCTTTTTATTAAAATAGAAAAGGGGAAATATGGTGGTATTTTACTTGGACTGAAATGTAATTTTAATTGTATGTTAATAAATAAAGTTGCCCAGGGATCAGAGCTATTAGAGCCATAGCAAGAGCGTGGCAGTGGTGGCGCACGTCTTTAATCCCAGCACTTGGTAGACGGACCTAGGTAGATCTCTGTGTGTTCAAGGATACAGCCAGCATTGGAGACACACGTCTTTAATTTCAATACCAACCATAGAAGATCTGGAAGTCTCTACAGACAGGCAGTGACGAGGCAGTCACGTGTTTGGGTTTACAACCAATGAGAAGGCAGAACAGCTAGACTATATAAAGACATACACACAGGAAGTAGGTCCCTTTCGGAGAGCTCTCTTGGCTGAAGAGGATCCCTGAAGCAGGATGGGTAAGGCTCTTAGCTCTGACCTCTTGGCTTTGTTCTCTGAATCGGCTCTGTGTTTCTTATTTAATAAGACGGTTGGTTACATCTACAAAGTCCTGCTTAGTACCTATCCTGGAATTCTCCCAGAACTGAAAAGGTGTTTAGATATTGCTGTTGGGCATCTTTAAATGGAAAAGGGCTCCTGCACCCTCACATGCTGCCGAGGTAGTGGCGGTGGGATCCACACAGGCCCAACACATTCTTTCAAGAATGAATTCAGTTTACAGAGGTGGTATGAGATTTCATATCAAGGTATTAGAGAGAGACAAAGCTAGAATTTTCATGATTTCTAATTCCCATCCTGCTCGTCTAGTGAGCCCCTTGAGGATTTTCCTCTGTTGACTTAGGTCATTCTTTGTATGGACATTTAAAAAATGCAGCAGGGTGATTGGTAGGTTTTAAAATCCAGTGCTCTTTATTGGAATTAGCGGGGCATCCGGAAGCCACAACAACAGGGTAAGGAATTGAATTTAATGTAGAGTTAGCAACCTCATTAGTGCACATTTTAAGAGGCTGCAGAGAGAAGAAGGGTGGAGGCAAAGTGACATCTGTGTGGCACAGAATTAATAAAATGCTCTAAAAGAATTCATCTATATTGGGGTATAGATGAAATTTTGCATTAAAAATTCACCACACAGTTTCAGAGGGGAAATACTTCAATTTGTACTTAAGAATGATCAAATGAACATTTAAAACAAAGGTGTATAAGCACAGACTCACACACAAGCATTCCTTCGCGGCTGAGCTTTTGCAATGCCAAGTTATTTTTGGTGCTGGATTTTTACCCAGAGGAAGTTTTATGGCTGTTAAATCCCCCTGAAAGCAAAGGTTACAGTGGAAATGCTGACAGGAGTCCATGTCATGGCAACATTTGTGAGCCTGGTTTTATTAAAACAATAAACAACCTTTGTTAAAACACGAGTGATGTAAGAAAGAAAGGAAGGAAGGAAAGAAGGAAGGGAGGGAGGGAGGGAGGAAGGAAAGAAGGAAGAAAGGAAGGAAGGAAGGAAGGAAGGAAGGAAGGATGGAAGGAAGGAAGGAAGGAAGGAAGGAAGACCCCCTTCCTGAGTCTAATGTCTAACCTTCTCTGCTGTTTTTTTTTTTTTTTTTTTTTTGCCCTGGCTCTGATCTACAGGTTGCTGAGTCTCACATGCAAATACTGATTTGAAATCAACCTTTGTATACCAGCTCTTTAAAAAAGGACAGTAAGACACCGGGACAGAGAGCTTAGATCTGCACTGTGGGTATGGAGTGTATTCTTATCCAAGGCATTGGATATACTTAGAGTTGGCAATAGAATCTGTGTTTTCAATCCCTAATTGACTTTGCACATGCTTTTGGGCTGGATTATTATCTAACAAATTGTGTCTGTTTCCTCCTTTATTGCCAAATAGCACATTGAGTTCAAAGTAATACAGCATGTTGTATATAACATACGTACCACAGAGAAAGCTGAAGGCTTCCCTCAAACAATATAGTCAGAAAACCAGAAACTTTTAGCTTCATACCACACTTGGTATCTACAAAGGGAATTATGGTGACCCTACAGGGTACAGATTCCTGTGGAGACTAAGAGTTACTCTTTTCTTTCTTTTTTTTTTTTTTTTGAGTTACTCTTTTCTATTTCTTACCCAAACAGATACAATGCGCATAGTGTTTGCAAGAGAAGCCAGGTGTCAGGAAAACAAGAAATGTCCAGGAAATAGCTTTACAAAAAAGAGACACAAGTGATAAACATCAGCAAAGTCAAACTAAGGTGCCAAGAAAATCAGACAAAATATAATGCAATTCTCCCCCAATAGACAATCTTTTTTTAAAAGATTTTCCTTTTACTAGAAGGTACAGAAAGTAACAAAAGGGAATGTGATGGTTTGGAAACTCACATTGGGCTGAAGGCAAAAGCATAGTGAATTGGAGAGAAATTTTCCATTGCCTGGAGAAGGGTCTGAACTCACTAGAAAAAATGTGCCCAAATTTGCTCTGCTAATCACATTTCATGGGGAGGCTCTATGCTCACATCTTCCAGCTACCAACTTCCATCGGTTTTTAAAACGACATTCTTAACCAGCCTGAATATTATAATCACCTGTGCCTGGCTGGGGTCCCAGTGTATGTCAGTGGTTCTTGAAGTTCCCAGGTGACCGTAGGGTGCAGCTAATCCTCTGAACCACTGACCTGAGGGGCCTCCTAACCCTAAAAATACGGACCTCTTTAGCTAAAGAGAAACCACAGATGTTTGAGGCAGGGCAATTCCTTAGGGTGATTTGCCTGTTATCAGCATTCACAATGCAGGCCTGTAGCACACAACCTGCTTAAAGCAGATGTTGAATGGCACTAACAAATGGAAGCCTCCAACCCTTGTTAACAAGTAATAGGCCCCTGTTAAAAGAATGATGGGTTGTATTAACTGCCAGGCCCACTCCATTGTAAGCTAGCTGACTGTTGCTTGCTTGCAGGAAACCACATTGTAGACAGCAGTACATTAGCAATTGGGGAAGCTCAGGCCCCCATGTGCCTGGTGGAGCTTCATCTCATGCAAGTGGGAAGGCTGGAATTATGAATTGTTCCAACCATTCGAAGAACTGTATTGAATTCAATCAACTCCTTCTTCATCAGCTGTTTGTAAGGCCAAGGAGCTCAAGAGTGTGGATAAAATTTGGGGTGTGGAAAGGGCGAAGACAAGCACAGTGAGGACCCCCAAAAGCCCATGTTTCTCTTCCTCATGCACTTTTGAAGCCTTTTGTGTTAGTCTCATTTTCATGACTATCAACTGTTAATCTGGCAAAAGCTTGTTTCTAAGAAGCCAATGAATAGCATGTGTACAAACTAGCCTGCTTTCTGGTTCATTGATAGGAAACATCTTTTTGGCCAGTGAGCCTCTCATGACTCCCATTGGTCTTTATTAATCATATTGTGCTGGGGTGGGGGTGGGGCAGGCATGTGCTGTGGCCAAGCAGAGTCACAGGTTCAGCTTGCAGCCAACACTGAACCCCCAAGCAGATGGTATTTTTTATCATCTTTTTTATATGCTAAAAGTTTATTATGAGTCCCATGTTTCCTCTATTTATGCATTAATTTCATAGTGTATTTCACAAGGTTGTTTTATACCATCTCATTTTATTTCTGTAAAATCCCTATGGTATAGGGGAGACTGGCATAGTCATTATCTTTAGATTATAGAAGTGGAAGGCTCAATTACTCACATCATTTCCTGCCAAAGAGCATTCCATAAATAAACACAAAAGCAACCTTCCCAAAACCACTGGGAATGGGACCAGAAACCTTACTCAAAATTCCATATAGTACCTCAAACTCCATGCTTTCTTCCCAACAAAAAGCATTGTTTAGTAAATTACTCATTACAATCTACTGCCTTTTAAACGCATTGAAGATTAGAGTCTTGCTGTTTTGCCCTTAAAGTTTTAAAGGAGAAAAGGTTCTGTTGGGATTACCCAATAAAAGTCAAACTGTCAAGTTGTTGCTAGGTTCATTGCTCCCTCACAGCTCTCCCCATTTTTAGTCTCTGCTTAGCGTCTTGCTTCCATGCGTAATTTGGTGGCTTCTGCTACATGCTTCAGTATCAAATCTGCTTACTCAAAATTTTGTAATCCTAATGTCTGAAAGATGTTGCTTCACCTTGGACAATTATGAACATCAGTTTTACCAGAATCTTCCAGCAAAAGATTATAAAGCTTTAAACTAAATGTAATACAAGTGACATCATTTAAAATAAGATGTTTTTCTTGAAGTAAATTTGTCGGAACTAAAATAATGAAGGAACTTTATTTTTAAAACATGTCTTTTGTGGACTGAGACCAGATCTCATGAGAGGTGCAGAAATTAAGTGCTTTTGGCTTAAGACATTTAGATTTTTCTTCCCCTGGAATATCATTGTTAATTTTACAATGGCCTTTACTGTGTTGCTGGGGAAAGGCATGGGCTGGCCTCATCAGATCACATCACTTCAGTCTCTATAAATACCTCAGACTCACTGCTCTTACCAGCCAATTGTCATCCTCACATTTTTCTGACATTTTTAACTTATGCCATCTAAACTAGTCACAGGACAGTGACTGGATTTTCTAAGCCATGGAGTCATTCTGGTTAGCTCTTGTACTTCTTGCTCTTAAGTGAGACACACAATATTCCATAATGGCTTGAATTACTCAGAGAGCTTGGTACTAGGGAGGCAGAGGCAGGCGGATCTCTGTGAGTTCGAGGCCAGCCTGGGCTACAGAGTGAGTTCCAGGAAAGGCACAAAGCTACACAGAGAAACCCTGTCTCGAAAAACCAAAAAAAAAAGAAAAAAAACGAATTTGTGTTTTGAAAAAAAAATATTTCTGGTAAAGAAAAGACTTTGCACTAAACTTCACAAGAACAAGATAATTCTATTTTTATTTAAAAAAAACCCTTTGTTGTTTTATTCAAACAAGGTTTTACTCTGTAAGCCCATGATCTTTCTCTGAACTCATGGGCCATCCTCATACCTACCTCAGTTTAATTATATCCTGAAAATATTTCCTGATTATGGGATATCTACTGGAGAAGAAGTTTTACTTTTGATTTTAATTATAATGCTAAGAATTTCAAACCAGATGATTTTGTTGTTGGATTGTGGAGATTGCTGTTTATCTGCTTGTATCTTATCTATTATGTGTTTTAAGCTGGTTCCTGCTAATGAATATTATAAAACAACAAACCAAACCAAAGCACAGACCAATGGAAGAAGCAAACACAAAATTAAAAGCTAAAACAAACATATTTTTCAAGTCAGTAAGAACTGGATCTTTAAAGGGATTTCACAAAGCAAATGACTGAATACTAGCTGCCACGGAAAGTGCACACAAGCCGTGGCCAGCAGCTCAGGTCTGTTATTCCAGCTGCTGAGGAGGTCAAGGAAGGAGGATTTCAAGTTTAAAGTCTTTCTGGGCTACAAAGTGAGTTCACTAGCCTGGGAAACTTCATGAATGCTGTCTTTAAAATACCAAGTGGAAAGAGAGTTGAGAATCTATCTCATAGTAAGGTGTTTCCTTGGCATGCACTGGCCCTCGGTTTGATCCCCAGTACTGCAAACAAAGTGTATGTAAGTAAATGCTGGTGCATGGTGGGATGTATGTTTTATACATAACACAGCAAGAGGTAAGGACAGAAGTTGTATTTCAAGATAGTTAAGTGTGGGGTTACTTGCAGGAGACATCATATTATGTACAAGTTTAAAGCTTAGTATAAATTTCATGAAGTAAAGAAAACAAACATTATTTTTCTAGTTCATATTCTTATTCTGCGTATGCCAGACAGTTTGTTGTGAATAAAGATTAGCCAGGAACTAAAACAACTCCAAGATTTTCTAATAAAAAAAACTGTAGAAAGAAGCCATCTGTAATCACAGAACTCATACACAGCTCCATCTTGATATTTCAGCATACTAGCAGATTTCATAAGAAATTTTAAGATTAAACCCCTACAATTTTCCATGAGTGACTCATCAAATATAATTTACTTGGGAAATGAACCCTAAATACACAGAAAGTTTTCCTGAGGAAATCTAGTATATAGATGAGAAGTCATAAAATCAGAATTAGAATCTGTTTCCCACTATCTGAATGACTGATTACCTTCCTACTTACAGAGATCGCCTAGCCTGGTTAAGCTGTTTATGGAATGAGATTTAATCCCTCATCTTCAATCTGAGGATGGTGGTACTTCACTTGTCTTCCTTCTAGGGTGTGAAAGTGGTGGTACTTGACCTATATTCCTTTTAGGAATACTTTAGAAACTATAATAAAGCTAATGTATGAGGACACCATGGACGGTAAGAAACAAGGCTACTATTACTGGGTGACATAGGGAATGTGTAGTAGTTTTTATTGATCAAATTTAAGGTATTTATCTTGAGAGTTAGTGTAGATTGTGTTCCATGAGAAGCAAACTCTGAGGTGGAGAGTCAGCAGTTAGGAGGTTTACTTAGGGATGCTCTAGGGACCAATTGTAAAGGGAAGGATGCAGAATTGGACTGAGAGAAGAGTAGAGTGGTTACAAATGGGTCTCGGAAGCCCTTTGCCCTACTTTGTCTCGCATAGGTCAGGGGAGTTCTAATCAGTCACTGAATGTGGATATCCCTTGGAAGGGCTTGCCTTTGAATAAGATATCATCTTCATCTTTAGCCAAACAATCTCACCAGCAGAATAACAGCTAGAAGGCAACAGGCCAACAAGGACATAGGATTATTGCTCCCGAAGGGGATCTGTGTATACAAGGCTCATTAGTTGACAGAACAGGATAGTCAAATGCTCTTTTGTTTAGGCGACATCACATAAGTGTCTCATCATGGTTCCCTTATTTTTCAGAATAAACAGCAAAAATTATATTAAAAGTCTTTTCTTGAAAACACTGTTAGCATAGTATTTGCAGTGAGCTTCATAATTCTACAAACTATTCACCTCCTAAATTTGATAATGACAATGCCAAAGGCAATATTTTGAAATTCTAGATGGATTATTGTGAAGATGCAATGAACAGTTCAAGAGTCTTAATGATTTCACAGTGTTGTCCGGAGAAGGCCAGATCATATGCATATGATCGATCGCACTGCATATGCCTTCACAGAGCTGTTCCCATGTGTGCATACAGGATGTTTCACTTGGCACTTGGGATATGATGTGAGGGACTCATCTCTGTACCTCAGGACATAGTTGAGGTGTTGTACAAGTCAGAGAGCTTATGTGATCCACACAAGGTTACAAGATGGACAAAGAAACTGAGAAAAGGGCAAAGCCCTTCTCTGACTTGAAGTGCAGCTGTGCAGCCCTCAAGGGCCTACATTCAGTTACCAAACTCTTTCCACTGTAACCTGCTGTGGGATGGTCTGTATGTCAAATGTGTTGCTGATTGGTCAATGAATAAATCACTGATTGGTCAGTGGCCAGGCAGGAAGTATAGGCGGGACAAGGAGAGAGGAGAATTGAGAGAACAGGAAGCTGAGTCAGAGAGACACTGCCAGCCGCCATCAGGACAAGGAAGATGTAAAGTACCGGTAAGCCACAAGCCACATGGCAAGGTATAGATTAATAGAAATGGATTAATTTAAGCTGTAAGAACAGTTAGCAAGAAGCCTGCCATGGCCATACAGTTTGTAACCAATATAAGTCTCTGTGTTTACTTGATCAGGTTTGAGCGGCTTGGGACTGGTGGGTGAGAGAGATTTGTCCTGACTGTGGGCCAGGCAGGAAAACTCTAGCAACAGTAACCCATTCCCTAAGTATCCTAACTCCTGTCTTCACTAGGGCTACAGGCTGGGGACCAAACTCTCCACATGTGAACCTCTGAGGGATGATTAAGGTCATTTCTTATATTTCTTTTTAAATTTTTGAATTAACACATAATTATAGCTGCTGATATCTGGCCTTGTCTTTCTTGGATGACTGTTTTGTTCTTGGTTTCTCCTTCCTCTTGTTTTTAGGAGAGTGTGGCATCTGTGCATTGCCTGGTAGGAAAGTCTTCTGGGGTCCTCATAGGTACAGCCACCAGGTGCTCCAGGTAAAACGTGTTTCTGGGTATTGGGAGATGACATTTAGGAATGGGGATGGGACTGGAGAATGCTGAGGGGGTCTGCAGGAGGGAAGAAAGCAAGGTCTTCCACTAGGATCTACTTAGTCCTGTGGGGGGTCAAAGTGAGGAAAGGCCACAGCAGAAGGTCTGCACTCCTCTGTGACTTGAAGTACAACATGTGCTGCCATTTGTTTTTGCTAATTTTGGCCATCCAGACTGATTTAAGATGAAAAAGATGAAATCTCAAAGTAGTTTTAGTTTGCATTTTCTTGATGGCTGAAGATTTTTTTTTTTTTTTTTGGTTTTTCGAGACAGGGTTTCTCTGTGTAGCTTTGTGCCTTTCCTGGAACTCACTTGGTAGTTGAGGCTGGCCTCGAACTCACAGAGATCCGCCTGGCTCTGCCTCCCGAGTGCTGGGATTAAAGGCGTGCACCACCACCGCCCGGCAAGATGTTTTATTTTTTAAAAAGGTGTGCGTGTTTCTCAGATATTTGTTTCATTTTTTTTTGAGAACTCTGTTTAGTTATATGTCCAATTTTTAAGTTATTTTTCCTTGATGGTCAATTTTTTTGAGCTCTTTGTATATTCTAGATATTACCCTTCTAGATGTATAATTGGTATTTTTTTCCATTCTGTTGGAATCTCCTTGCTCAAATGATGGTGTCCTTTGCCTCACAGAAGCTTTTAGCTTCATGAGGCCCTATTTCTTAATTGTTAAATTTGTCTGTGCCTGTTCAGAAAGTCCTTCATGTGTCAGTGAGTTCAGGTGTAACCCCTACATTCTCTCTCTCTTTTTTTTTTTTTTTTGTTTTTTTGAGACAGGGTTTCTCTGTGTAGTTTTGGTTCCTGTCCTGGAGCTTGCTCTGTAGACCAGGCTGGCCTCGAACTCACAGAGATCCACCTGCCTCTGTCTCCCAAGTGCTGGGATTAAAGACATGTACTGTGGGATGTTCTGTATGGCAAATGTGTTGCTGATTGGTCAATAAATAAAACACTGATTGGCCAGTGGCTAGGCAGGAAGTATAGGCGGGACAAGGAGGAGAATAAAGCTGGAAAGTGGAAGGCTGAGTCAGAGAGACACTGCCAGCCACCACGATGAGAAACAGCATGTGAAGATGCCGGTAAGCCACGAGCCACATGGCAAGGTATAGATTTATAGAAATGGATTAATTTAAGCTATAAGAACAGTTAGCAAGAAGCCTGCCATGGCCATACAGTTTGTAACCAATATAAGTCTCTGTGTTTACTTGGTCGGGTCTGAGCGACTGTGGAACTGGTGGGTGACAGAGATTTGTCCTGACTGTGGGCCATGCAGGAAAGCTCTACCTACAGACATGTACCATCGGCGCCTGGCCCTACATTCTCTTATACCAGATTCAGTGTATCAGGTATCATGTTGAGGTACTTGGTCCAATTGGAGTTGAGTTTTGTGAAGGGTGAAAAGTGTGGATATATTTGTTTTCTTCTACATGTAGCCATCCAGTTTGACGAGAACCATTTGTTGAAGATGCTGTCTTTTCTTCAGTGAATATTTTTGGCTTCTTTGTCCAAAATCAGGTGTTTGTAGGGATAGGAATATCTGTTTGTGTCTTCAATTCTGTTCTGTTGGTTAATATGCCTGTTTTTATGTCAGTACTATGCTGTTTTTATTACTATAGCTTTGTTCACAGCATAAAATCAGGAATAGTGATGCCCCAATCCGTTATTTTATTGTTCAGAATTGTTGTAGCTCTGTGTGTGTGTGTGTGTGTGTGTGTGTGTGTGTGTGTGTGCGTGTGTGTGTGTTTTCACATGAAGTTTAAGACTATTTTGTTCTCAATTTTTGAGAATTGTGTTGGGAGTTTCATGGATATTTCACTGAATCTGTATTGCTTTTGGTAGGATGGCTGTTTTCATAATAATAATCTTGCCAGTTTATGATCATGGGAGGTCTTTCCATCTGCTAATGTCATCTTCTTTCTTCAATGTGTTAAGTCTTTTCTTTTTATTTAAGTCTTTCATTGGCTTAGAGTTATTCCAAGATATTTTGAGGCTATATATTACAAAAGTTTGTTTTCCTGATTTTGTTCTTGGTGTGTTTGTCATTTATCATAGGAAGGGTATTAATTTTGAATCCTGCTACTTTGATGAATTTATTTAGCATCTTATAGACATTTCCTGGTGGGGTCATTTAATTCTTCTATGTACAAAATCACATAAAGATACTGTGACTTCTTCCTTTCCTATTTATATTCCCTTGATTCCTTTCAGTGATCGTATTGGTGTACCTAAGACTTCAAGAACTATATAGAACAGGTTTAGAGAGAGTGGACATCTTGTCATGTTCCTGATTTTAGTGGAAATGCTTTGAGTTTAGTTCCATTTATAATGATGTTGGCTGTGGGTTTGTTGTGAATTGCTTTTTATCATGTTGAGATATGCCCCTCACATTGCTAGTTCTTCCAGTACTTTTATCTTAAAGGGATGTTGGATTTGTCAAAGGCCTTTTCTGTATCTAATAGGAGGGTCCTATGTTTTCTATCCTTTGGGAGATAACTTTTATTGACTGATGTATATTGAACCATCTCTATATCTCTGGGTTGAAGTCTATTTAATCCTGGTAGATAATCTTTTTATTTTTGAGACAGAGTTTCTCTGTGTAGCTCTGGCTGTCCTAGAACTCTCTGTGTAGACCAGGCTGGCCTCAAACTCGGAGATTCTCCTGCCTCTGCCTTCAAAGTACTAAGATTAAAGGCATGTGCCACCACCATCCAGCTTGGGGGGTTCTTGAATTAAGTGTGCAGGTATTTTAATTAGAATTTTTGCATCCATGTTTATAAGGGACAATGATCTATAATTTTCTTTTTTTGCTGAATTCTTGTATGGTTTTGGTATCAGGGTAATAATGAAATCTAAAATCCTATACTGACCATAATACAATGATAGTGGATGGCTTCAACACACAACTTTCACCAGTAGACAGATCATCTGCACAAAACAATTCAGTTTCTCTGTTTGGAGAAACTCAGGAGTTAAAGAATATTATAAATTAAATGGATTTAACATATATTTCAGAACATTGTACCAAATATTAAAAAATGTATTTTCTTCTCAGAAGTCCATGGAACTTTCTCCAAAGTTGACCACATGCTAAGATACAAAGCAAGACTCAACAAATACAGGAAAATGGCAGTAATATCCTGCATCCCACATGACCATCATGTATCAAAGCTGTCTATCAACAACAATAGAAATGGTAGAAAGTACAGAAAGTCATGGAAGCCAAACAACACACTAGTGAATGGAAATTGGGTCAAGGAAGAAATCAAGAAGAAAATGAAAAACTTTTTAGAATGAAAACTTTGAATGAAAATGAAAACACTACATACAAAAATCTATGGAGGAAGTTCTGGGAAGAAAGTTAGTAGCATCAAGCACCTACATAAAAAAAACCCTGGAGAAATCTCATATTAATAACTGAATGGTCACTTTAAATCTTTAGAAAAATAAAAGGAAACAAAATCCAAAAAGAGTAGTTAGAAATAATCAAACTCAGAACTGAAGTAGAAATGGAGAAAAATGTAAAGAATCCATGAAATGAAGAATTGGTTCTTTGAAAAAAATCAACAGGATGACAAAACAGATAACTATTTAAGTTATCTAAAAGAAAAAGAGGGAAGATCCAAATTAATAAAGTCAGAGATGGAGAAAGAGACATTACAGTAGACACCAAGGAAATTTAAAGAATTTTAAGTTTATACTTTAAAAATCTATATTCTACTAAACTGGAAATCCTAAAAGATATGGATGAATTTCTTCTTGTAGATGACCAACCAAAGTTAAATCAAGATGAAGTAAATAAACTAAAGATACCCATAACATTTAATGAGACAGAAGCAGTGATTAAAAATCTCTTAGTTAAAACAAGTTCGGGTCAACCAGATGGATTTGACATCACCAAAGTAATAACAATTGGAAAACCTTGGTGATACTACCAATATGCGTGAGAAAGAGCTATTTTGGAAAATTATCTGAAAAGTACAACCTAATATAAGTGTTATGTAGGACCACAGCAATTACAGTTCTCTTAGGAAGACCAAAGCATGCTTTGCTTATTATCAAATTCAGATAAGCAAAGTTAGGTAGGTGGACAAAGTTTGCTTCATATCTGAACCTGCTATTTGGGTTAATTCCTATAATTTAAATCCACTGTGTTTAGCCCTGTTTTGACCAGTGCTAATCCTAAAACAATTTTCCTTTTGTTTTCTACTCCCCTATCTAGCTCACTTAGTGAATAGATTCATTTGAGAGAGTTACTACGTTTCTGTCTTTGGCAGAGTATCAGGGGATCCCAAAGGAAGCAAACCATAGACTATTTGAATGAGTGGGGCTTTGTAAATCTAACCGACTACAGTGAGCTTTCATAAGACACTTCAGAGGAGTTACAGACAGGTCAAGTTCTTTATACAAGTTCACAGAGGTACTTGGCAGAGTTTGGACAAAAATCTTGGTACACTGATTTTTTTTTACTTGAGAAAGAGAGAGAGAGAGAGAGAGAGAGAGAGAGAGAGAGAGAGAGAGAGAGAGAGAGAGAGAGAGAGACAGAGAGAGAGAGAGAGACAGAGAGACAGAGAGAGAGACAGAGAGAGAGACAGAGAGAGAGAGAGACAGAGAGAGACAGAGAGACAGAGACAGAGAGAGACAGAGAGACAGAGACAGACACAGAGAGACACAGAGAGAGATAGAGACAGATTGTCTGTCTGTGTGTTTTATGTATATGTAAGTGTGAGTGTATACTCGAATGTGAGTATATGAGCACATGTAAGGGATGAAGTCAATGTCCAATCTCTTTTTTCCATTGCTCTTCACTTTTATATATTTTTAAAGACAGGATCTTTCATTGAACCTGAAGGTCCTCATTGGCAGTTCTCAATGAGCTTCATTTGGCCCAGTGCTGGGTTTACAGGTTCATGCTACCATGTCAGGCTTGCTACATGGGTACCAGTGGTCTGAATTTAGGTCCCGTGATCACACACATTAGGCACTTTCCAAACTACACCACCTCCCCAGTCCTGCATTGTTTCTTAAGTTACCATTTTCATTAAAACAAATAAATTCCCCAATGTCTAGAAACCTTGAAGTCCAACTTGGGAGAACTTATGTATCTGTTGAATATGTAGACGAATATAAGAGTGTCACATGTGTTCTCTGTTCCAAGATGAATGGTGAAGAGCTCAGGACAAAGAGTCCTGGTGAACAGTGCTTCCTGGTGGAAACAATGGACTAACTGGGTTTTGCTTTACATTATGTGTAGAGTTACAGTCCTAATTTTACCAGTTGTTGGATTAAGGGTAGGCATGGTTAATTCCCAGTCCTGAGGTTGCATCATTTTTTTGTTGGTGTTGTTTTGTGACAGGGATTCTCTGAGTATCTCTGGCTGTCTTGAAACTCTTTCTGTAGATTAGACCCTTGAACTCAGAGATTCCCCTGCCTCTGCCTCCCAAGTGAGCCATGGCAGCCCAGTTTAGTCCATCCTTTGTCTCAGATATTATGTCTCTGTTTCTAAATCACAGATAAAACAGACTATGGTGTTCAACCTCCCTAGTGCTGCAACCCTTTAATACAGTTCTTCATAATGTGATGACCCCCAACCATAAAATTATTTCATTGCTACTTTATAACTGTAATTTTGCTACTGTTAGGAATAACGTAAATATCTGTGTTTTCTGATTGTCTTAGGCAACCCCTGTGAAAATGTCATTTGACCTCTAAAGGGGTTGCAACGCACAGGTTGAGAACCACTGATGTAGATGACATGAATTACCTTTGTATACTATACGGATTAGGAAGGATAATGACTTGTCAAAGTTGAAGGGGGAGGGAGTAATTTTTTTTAATAGTGTATCTAAGAAGTACTACTAAAAGAGGATGTTACTTCAGGGTTCCTTTTCATGGTTATTGTTTAAATATTATCTAACATCTATGGTTATTGTGCATTGAGTATGTATGTCAGATTTTTATAAGGCTGCTTGACTAAGATAGATGTAACAGTTAATCTTGATTGTAAACTTGATGAGATTTTCTCTCCCATGATAGTGAAGAGTCTCCAAGGCAGAAGAGAGTCTAGAATGTTGTTGTAAAAAGATGAAGGTCAGAGATGATGAGCTTTCTAGCGGGGGCTTTGGAATTGCCCAGTTGGACTCAAAGCTTTTTTTGCACCACTACTAAGTTTGAATCTTATGGAGCAAAGTTGTTTCACTTCCCTGAGCTTTAGCTGCTTCTTCTTCTTCTTTTTTTGGTTTTTCGAGACAGGGTTTCTCTGTGTAGCTTTGGGCCTTTCCTGGAACTCACTCTGTAGACCAGGCTGGCCTCGAACTCACAGAGATCTGCCTGCCTCTGCCTCCCAAGTGCTGGGATTAAAGGTGTGTGCCACCACTGCCCGGCCCAGCTTCTTCTTATGTACAAAAAAATCACAGCTGATTTAGCTGTGCAGGGTGGATTGTGTCCATAATCTTAACACTTGTGAGCGGAAGCAAGAGGATTGCTGTCAAGTCAGGGCCAGCTGAACTCCACCTATAGCTTGATCTAGAGTGTGAGACATTGTCTCAATCAATCAATCAATCAATCAAAGTATACATACATAAAAAAGAATAAAGGATGCTTTGAAACACCAAGCCAAGAAACTGTGGATTTTTTTATCCACATAGTGAAATTATTATCATGTAATAGAAAAAAGATCAATTGTATGTGGAATCGAAGAGCTGACATAAAATACCAGAGGGTAGTTAAAGGGAGCTCGTGATCCAATGGAGGTTAGTGTGACCCAGGAGCCCTTAGTCTAAGATGTGGGAGTCATAATGAAATGAGTCCTTGCCAAGCTGACAATCTGTTGTTAATTTTCTACACACTTACTGAAGACCTACCATATACAAGATTATTATATCATTCATTTTACATGTTGCACAGTTCATCATTTAATCTAGACCAAAAAGAAGAGACCACCAGCATCTCTTAGTTTGTCCACTGCCTTCAGTTTCCTGCTCTGGTTTGGTTCTCATCTGCCCTTCTGCTATTGCTGCAGATATCTTAGTAGCTATTCAGTTATTTAAAGAAATATGCTTATACTTATTCTTTATTTTATAAATGCCTTAGGAAAATACTGAACATTCATTTTTCTATTCTAAATCTCCATAGGTCTTCACAAGCTAGTTCTTAAACATCTGTTGGCTATCTGAAACAAACAGGAAAGAAGAGGGGATGATGATACCTTTTGCTTCTCACTTAATTGATAGCAGGGAGAAAGCAGGGGTCCTTGAGAGTAGTAGGTGCTTTTCTTGCTTCCTACGGATTAATGGCCACTAAAACATCCTAAGCTAATGTCTGTGATATTCTTTGGCTTGCAAACTTGAGGACTGAATATTATGAACAAGAAGGAAGATGAGTTTCAGAAAGAAGTTTATTGTTGGTCCCAAGGTGAGAATGTAAGCTCTGATAGACTAAGAGAATGTACCACAGGAAGGGTTGCCATTATGATTCATGGTCTAGGGGTTAAGAGATGATGGCTTTCTTGGCTTGAGGCAGTAGAGGTGAGCTGGTCAGTCGGTTTGGGCTACCCACGAGGTATCTATTACCTCCTAGGTGTCTGGACTGGAGTTCTAGTCTCACCCAAAATGTCAAAGGAGAGGAAAGATAACCAAAAGGCAAACTATGGACCAGAGTCCTCAAACATCTCTGGTACTTCTGACCTCTGGCCTGGATAGAAACAAGGTCATTTTTAGCTTTCAGCTGTGAACAAGAACTCAAGGTCCCTGTCCTTACATGCCTGACCTATTTTTATCTTCTGCTGCCATTGTTATATGCACTGATTTTGAGTTATTGTGATCTATTCATGACCTTAGTATCAGGGTCATCAGTAACATGGACCTAATTGGTTTGTTTCTGGCTTTGTAAAATGCCAGAGACATCTTTTTTACCTCATGTAAGATCTTGCCATTATGTTAACATGTGTTATGTTCATTATTTGGGTGAACACAAATGTATATGTTCGTTGTTTGGGTACACACAAATGTATGTACTTCATCTTTTAATGATGTAGAATAATGGCCCAGGGCTCTATAGTCTGCATTATCTAATGTATCAATCAGATGTCTTCTGATATTTAAAAATCAAGTCATGTATAAGTTACTGAATAGCTCCATTACATACATTTTAACCCTATTTATAGAGTTATTACCTGCTTCTCTGTATATGATTGTTTTTAAATGAAGTGATAATAGAGATAATGGCCAAAAGTTTATTTGGCTTACCTTTAGTACTACCTGATGCAGTGGATAGGAGAAAACTCTTCATGGGATAAACATTTTCCCCTCAAGATTCAGAGCATAAGTTAACAAAAATGCATATGCATGAGTGAGTGAGGCAGAAACTTTGATGGAAGAAATGCCATGCTTTTCTGGTTTTCCTTTTCACGTTGTTATCTAAAAGGTCTTCCACTTTGCCATTCCACAGTCTTCCCTTGGGTCATTTTCTTGTGCTGGTTAGGAGTGAGATGGAAATGCATCCTTACCACAGCCCCAGCCATTGCTGACTCTAGGTAGGTCTTCATTCAGTTATTAATTTTTCAAAAGAGTTGCCATCCTACTGAGAACAGAAAAGGGCACAGCTCTGTTAAGAGGTTGCTTTCCTCTTACCCACTGGAGAAGCAGTTGTGTTTGTTCTTTCCCATTGAAAAGGGAAATTACTCTCTTTTGAACATTTAAAAACTTATCCGGAAAGTTGCTATCCAACAGGCCACATGTGACCTTCTTCTGTAATTAAAAAAGGACTCCATGTTGTTCATCACAATTAATGCATATTGCAGAACAATGAATATAAATGGCCTGTGACATTTCTGTCACTAGGTGCTAGGCTGTGTTTTTGTTGATGAGCCAGAAAGCTGTTCTGGAGTTCTTTTTTTATCAAGCTGTTTTCAGTGGTATTTCTGCTGATGGCCTTTGTGGCATCAGACCTCAATTTGCCAAGGAATTTTTCCTCCCATCATGCACATTGGCTACAACCACCCTGGATGACTCCATAGAGAGCTGTAATATACAACTAGATCAGTCACAGTAGACAAAACATGCTTTTTTGCAAATCTTCCATTTCTCTGATGAAGGATAGCTTTAGACTGTCAATAGATGTCTAGATGAAACTGTTATTAGACTGTATCAATAGAAATACAAATGAATCAGTAGACTCAAAGTAGATTTTCATATGTTACTTAAAATGTGTAGTCAACAAAAGGGATCCATTTGAACAGTAAAAAGAAAAGTGATTTTGGGCTAAATTAGGGTGACTGACAATTGGGATGATCCGGTGTCATCCTCATTATGTGGCACCTTGTCTTACTGACTCACCCACTTACTGGCTCATATGAGGATGACTGTTTTGATGTAAATGAAATTTCCTTTTAAAAATCAAAGTGGAGGCCTCTTATACTACAGTTTTATTTTTGTTGGCATTTTCTTGGGGCCGCCAACCAGCTCCCAACTAATGACAAGGAGACTTATTATTAATTATGAATGCTTGGCCTTTGCTTAGATTTTCCCACTAGCTCTTTTAACTTAATTTAACCTGTTTCTATTCATTTATATTTCGCCTCAGTGCTTTTTGCTTTTCTTTCATTCTGTCTAACCTATTTTCCTGCTTCCTCTGTGTCTGTCTGTCTGGACCCTGCTTTCTCTCTGTCTTCCTCCTTACTCATGCTACCCAAGATTACTGCCTATACCTCCTCCCTTGCTATTGGCCATTCAGCTTTTTATTAGACCAATCAGGTGCCTAAGGAGGGCAAGGTAAAACATCAACACATCTTTACATAATTAAACAAATGCAATGCATCTTAAGGCAAGGACTTTCAGGATAAAAGTGCTGTTTATTCAGTTGCATGAGAGAAAGCACTTGACTGCCTTCTTTGTGTTCTCTTATATGATGGGGAAAAGAGGAGAGAGAGGAAGGGACAGATGGAGGGAACAAGGAAGAGAGAAGCAGGGGAAAGGAAGGGGAAAGGAGATATGCTCCTTCCTTGAAGGGCACTAATTGCATTATTAGGATTCCCCACATCATGATTTCATCTGAACACTACCATGGTTCAAAGGTCTCACCTTCTCATGTCATCACATCTTTACATTGGAGAATGACTTACCATGTCTGAGGACTGGAGGAAGGCAAACCTTCAGGTCCCAACAGTATGTTCACTGAGTACTTGCTAGAGCAGTGGTTGGTTCTCAACCTGTGTGTTGTGACCCCTTTGGGGGTTGCATTTCAGATATCCTGCATATCAGGTGTTTATATTACAACTTATAACAGCAGCAAAATTATAATTATAAAGTAGCAATGAAAGAATTTTATGGTTGTGGGGTCACCAAAACATGAGGAACTGTATTAAAGTGTTGCAGTATTAGGATGTTTGAGAATCGCTGCACTAGAGGCTGATGAACAAGGGTCCCTGCTTAAGAGGTCAACAGATAAGAAAGAACATTGAGAGTGGAAAGTAAGTGAAGTGCAAATGTGTGCTGTTTCAGTTGTCAAGAAATAATGATAATTTTCAAACATTTTTTCCATTTATATCTTTGGAGGTTAGGTGTACTTGAAATTTCATCAGGAAGGATGGCTGCTTCTGCAAGTGTCTTAGTTAGGGTTTTCATTGCTGTGAAGAGACACCATGACCACAGCAACTCATAAAGGAAGCATGTAATTGGGATGGCTTGTTTACAGTTTCAGAGGTTCAGTCCATTATGATCATGAAGGTGAGCATGGCAGCATGCAGACAACGTGGTGCTGGAGCTGAGAGTCCTTACATCTTGACTCAGAGGCAATAGGAAGTCAACTGAGAGTCACAATGTGTGGTATCCTAATTACAGGAAACTTCAAAGCCCACTCCCATAGTGACACACTTCCTCCAACAAGCACACACTTTCCTCCAAGGCCACACTTCCTAATAGTGCCACTCCCTTTGCGGGGGCATTTTCTTTCAAACCACCACAGCAAGGTATCATATTCCACCTGAGAATTTTCTTAAATGTTGGATTTTAAGATTTTCAAGGCACAAGCCTATGTATTCTGTGTGAAAACATAATGTGAAATCTTTATTTTACTTTAAGACAGTAATATAATCAAACTTCATTTTAACAAAGCACCTGCCCCCACCCATCTCTTTCTCTCTCAAATGATTGTGATCCAACTCATGAAAAAGTATTTGAAAGAATGAAGAGTTCTTTGCTGGCAATCCTGTATAATGTCCTTCTGTTTATTGAAGACAACTATGAAATTCCCCAAGGCGAAGCAACAGCTGTAGATGCCTCAGAGGCTCCAATGGAGGAAGCTCCTGCCCAGCAATTGTGAAAACACACATGCAGTCACTTTCCAACCTCAGTCAGTGGGCCTCACTCCTGAGGAGAAATAGAGACATAAGAAATATTTTGCACTTGAATGGTTGCAGTTTTTTTTATAGACACTATGTTTGATTTGTATTTTCCTGATGACTAAGGATGTTGAGCAATTCCTTAAATGTCTTCCAGCCATTTGAGTTTCTTCTGTTGAGAATTCTCTGTCTAGCTCTATAGCCCATGTTTTAATTGGACTGTTGGGTATTTTGATGTCTAATTTCTTGAGTTCTTTATATGTTCTGGATATCAGTCCTCTGTCAGATGTGGGTTTGATGAAGATCTTTCCTATTCTGTAGGCTGTCGTTTTGTCTTGTTGACTGTGTCCTTTGCCCTACAAAAGCTTCTCAATTTCAAGAGGTCCCATTTATTAATTGTTGCTCTCAGAGTCTGTGCTACTGGTGTTATCTGTAGGAAGTGATCTCCAGTACCAATGCGTTCAGAATACTTCTTACTTTCTCTTCTAGCAGGTTCAGAGTAACTGTATTTATGTTGAGGTCTTTGATCCACTTGGACTTAAGTTTTGTGCACGGTGATAGATATGGATCTATTTGCAGTCTTCTACATGTTGACATCCAGTTATGTCAGCACCATTTGTTGAAGATGCTTTTATTTCCATTGTATAGTTTTGGCTTCTTTGTTGAAAATCATGTGTTCATAGGTGTGTGGATTAATGTCAGGGTCTTTAGTTTGGTTCCATCTTACACCCAGCTAAGATAAAAAAAACACTGAAGACAGCTTATGTTGGAGAGGATGTGGAGCAAGGGGAATACTCCTCCAATGTTGGTGGGAATGCAAACTTGTACAGCCACTTTGGAAATCAATATGGTGCTTTCTTAGAAAATTGGGAAACAACCTCCCTCAAGACCCAGCTATACCACTCTTGGGCATATACCCAAGGAATGCTCAATCATACCACAAGGACACATGCTCGACTATGTTCATAGCAGCATTATTTGTAATAGCCAGAACCTGGAAACAACCTAGATGCCCTTCAACTGAAGAATGGATAAATAAAATGTGGTACATATACACAATGGAGTACTACTCAGCAGAGAAAAACAATGACATCATGAGGTTTGCAGGCAAATGGATGGAACTAGAAAAAAATCATCCTAAGTGAGGTCACCCAGACTCAGAAAGACAAACATAGTATGTACTCACTCATAGGAGGATACTAGATGTAAAGCAAAGGATAACCAGACTGCAACTCACAATTCCAGGGAGGCTACCTAGTAAAGAGGACCCTAAGAAAGACACAGGGATCGCCCAACAAGAGAAATGGATGAGATCTACATGAGCAAACTGGGGGTGGGGGGTTAATGGAAGGCAAGTGTCGGGAGAAAGAGAACTTAGGGGAGAGGGAGGTCCCAGCTGGATCAGGAGCAGAGTGGGAGAATGGGGAGGGAGATACCATGATGAATGAAGACACCAGGTGAATAGGAAGAAGCAGAATGCTAGAGAGGTCCCCAGAAATCCACAAAGATACCTCCACTGTAGACTACTGGCAATGGTCGAGAGAGTGCCTGAGATGACCTGCTCTGGTGATCGGATGGCCAAATACCCTGGCTGTCATGATAGAACTCTCATCCAGTGTCTGATGGAAATGGATGCAGAGATCCACAGCCGAGCAGCATCTGGGGCTGGAGATGCAGCTCAGTGCAGCATTTGGGGCTGGAGATGCAGCTCAGTGCGGCAGCTGGGGCTGCTGCTTCTTTCTTCAATGCTGCAGGGGAAACAAACCCAGCAGTCATCAGTGGGCACGGTGAGAGACACGAACAGGTTTGTAAATTTTGCTAAAAGTAGAATGATACAGCAATTGATTCTTCCTCTTCTTTTCAGACCTTATGACAGTCATCAACTGGGCAATGGATGCAATCTGGGTTCTCCATTGTGATGTCGTATTTGAATATAGTGGGTTACCTTTGCCTTGGGACAAGGGATGAGATTTATCCCTTTTTTGAAATGGTTTCAAAATCTGCCTCTTTTTTTTTTTTTTAATGAATACAATCTTCCAAGGCCCCCTGGACCAGAGTACTAAGTTCCTAACACAGTGCTTCCACCGCTGGCAGGCCAGTTCTGATACTTGGTAGTACTGACAGCGGTGAACCTAAGGCTACGTAGTAAGGCAGGAATGAAAAAGAAAAGGAAATGATGTGATGAGCAGAGATGTAGTTTTCTCATGCATGCTGACTCCTTGTCTGATCTACTTGCTATTCAAATCTTAGCTCTATGGTTGCTAAGCCTGTGGCCTGGACCCTTGTCTAATCTCCTGGTACCTCTATTTGCTCATCCACTGGATGAAATAATGACAGCGCTTACCCACTGAAGTTGTTATCACACCTTAAGAGATTTCAGTGAAGATTAAAGAACGTAACATGTATAAACCATGTAGAAAAGTGGTTCTCAACTTTCTTAACGCTGCGACCCTTTAATACAGTTCACCCTGTGTGGTGACCCCCAACCATAAAATTATTTTCATTACTACTTCATAACTGTAATTTTGCTACTGTTATGAATCATAATGTAAATATCTGTGTTTCCCAATGGTCTTAGGTGACAGCTGTGAAAGGGTCATTTGAAGGATTTCGACCCACAGGTTGAGAACCACTGGTCTAGCACGTGATAAACAGCATGCGAAGATTATGAACCTTTATAAACATTTATTAGTGAGTTCAAGAAAGTGTGCTTTATTGGGAGAGACCTTGTCATTCTCTTCAACAAGTTGAAAATGTTCTGGCTTTTCCTTTACAACACTAACTATCCCATAATAAGTTTTGGTGTTGCAGCTGAATGAATTATTCTAAATCAGTGTAAAAAGGACAAACCCATATAGAAATTCTGTCAGCTACTTCCTGACTACAAAGACAGAAAGTCTGTGATCATACATACCATTTGAGGCAGTACTGAACCATTGAGAAGATGTGGGGATGTATTTTATGTGTGACTTTATGTTTTCCAGAATTGTTCTATGAATGTAATACATTAGGTGAGGGTGACCCAAGGAGATCACATTTATCCATTCAGAGAAGAGGGAGGATCTCACAGCAGCAACACTTTTAACACAGAATGCATGGCTGAGTAATGAGGAAAGAAAGGAAAAATATTTATGATACTATATATGTACAAGAAACACTATAAGACTGAGCAGGTTGTATTTACATATTTAGGAATGTGTGTGTGTGTGTGTGTGTGTGTGTGTGTGTGTGTGTGTGTGTGTGTACATACAGATACATATATATGTAACAAAAATTAAAGTAAAAGAGGCCATGCATTAGAGAGAGAGAGAGAGAGAGAGAGAGAGAGAGAGAGAGAGAGAGAGAGAGAGAGAGGGAGGGAGGGAGAGGACACAAAGGAAAGTATGTGGGAGAGGTTGGAGGGAGGAAAGGGAAGGGGGAAATGATGTAATTATATTATAATTTCAAAACATTTAAAATAGAAAATAAAACATTTAAGATAATAGTTTATTTGTAACAACGAGTCACAGCACAATATAGTTTTTTCTCTATGACACTGAATGACACTGAAACAGACTGGTGATCTTTTACATGTTTGCTATCACTTGACAGCCTAGTGGGTGGGGCACCTGCCTGCCCTCTGCTTCCTAGGATTGTCAGCATGGAGCTCAGGCTGATGAGAGAATCAATTGTCTTCCAGCCGAGGATAAAATCCTGGCACAAACAATTGAGCAGCAAGTATAAATCCAGCTCACTGGGGTCATTCTTCAAAGCTTACCAAGGAGGCAAGATTACAGGATCCTCTCATCCCCTTGTCCTCAGCCAGCAGCTGACACCAACACCTTTGGCAGTGAGAAGTATGGCTGTAACTTACAACTGTGGGCCAAAAGTGAGGGTCAGGAAGGCTTGATGTGGTTATCTCATAAGGGAAACTTGGGAGTTAATGACCTCATCCTTAGCTTGGAGGTTTTGCAGCGCCTTGGCAGATAGACACTGGCTTTGAGGTTTAGCTTGCAGAAAGCTCATATCAGTAGAGGGAAACACTGTGGCCACCTGTGTACTTTGGCTATGAAAGTGTACATGCAACAAGAGCATAAGAGAGGTGTGGGAAAAAGCACAGAGAACCAGCCTTTGGAGTAGTGAGGCCGACTAGGGAAGATTATCTCATGGGACCCATGATCATCATCTTGTAATAGACCCAGCGTGGCTTGTCCTGCATGCTCAGAATCCCTTTGCAACCTGTCACGAGCCTGGAAGGAAGTCAACAGTCAATGCACAAACACTATGCGAGGACTCTGAGGCCAGGCTGGAGTTGAATGGGTGGTCTACAGTGAACAAAATGGGGGAGGAATCCTAAGTGCAATTAACATATGGGTTCCTGTGAAGGCTGAAGATGGGGTTGGAGGCAAAACTGTGAGAGGAAAGTGGACACTGATATCAGGATAGTCCTGGGGCAGGGTGCCTGTGGCTTCAGACTGAGGCTTCTGATTACGGTCTCCTGATGCTGGGGAGAGCTGTGTGAGAAAGGGAGGTCAGGACAGGGGCAGAGGCTTGAAGGCAGTCTGCAGACAGCATGAGCTGAGAAACAAAAACATTTTACTTAGCAGAGAGTCATCATAGCTGATTGCAGTGAGCAACAATTCAAAACACACACACACACAGACACACACAGACTAGAAATGTAAAACTCCATTGCCATTCTACTTAGTTGTCCTTTGGAGAAGTGCGACCTTCTCAATTAATGTAAGAAAGCAAACGTCCACAGCATGAGCTGTCTGTGTCTTGGTTTCATAGCTCTTAGCGCTTGCCAGCTATGCAGATTAAATCAGCAGCAGGGAGACCAATATTACAATAAACAATACTGCTCATTTGTTAGAGTGTTCTGTAGACAATAAAGTGTTTTCACTTCCATGACCTCACCTTTTTTTTAAGGCTGTATGATGTTATCGTTACCCCTTTCACTTAATTGATTGGGCTTGTTTTATGGATGGGATCATAGGGCAGCAAGTACAAGACCTAGGGCTGAGATCTGTTACTTCCTTTCAATTGCAAGCAGATGCACTGCTTCCGGATTTTTAAGTTAAAATAAACGCCATCCTCAAATTTTAGCTTGCTTTCTATGCTTGCTTTACTGTAGTCTTCTCTCTCCCACGTTTAAAAATTATATTTCAAAATGTATTTATGTGAGTATATGGTAAACAGATTAAAATATTCTAACATTATCCTGGAACCATACTATCAACCCCAGTCCACAGTGTTTCGGGCCCATTCTTGATTGAATTAGAGCCTTCTTAGACTCCGGTGGCGGTGTGGATTCTATATTAGCGACTTCATTTACTTCAGTGACAGAACACCATGTTCACAGAATCAATTTAAGGTAGGAGAGGTTTATTTTGCCTCATATTTGAGAGATAATCTGTCATGGTGGGGAAGGCATGGTGAGCAGAGTGGACTAGTCAGTGTCACAGAGAGCTCACTGTGGGGCTTGTTCACATCTCAGCCGATCGACCTGATACTGGAGACAGCTATCATTTCCAGAAGCTCACATCCAGCATCCAGCTTCTGCTGGCTAGGCCCCATGTCCTAAGGGTTCTATGACTTTTCAAAACACTGCCACCAGCTGGGGACAAGCCCACAAGCCTCTGGGGCGCAGTCTAGATTTAAGCCATTGCAGTCTATCACTTTAAAAGGCAGGAACAATGCACTCCATTGACCAGACAGTGTATGGGAACACATTGAGCAGGCATCAGGGGCTTTGCAAGAAAGCTGATGCTGCTTAATGGCTGCAGTGTGTTGATTTGGATCCCAGCGCCTTCGACATTATTTTTCACCAGTAGTGGTTTCACTGGCTTGCTTCTTGAATACAACATTCACTTCAGGTGTGTAGCCCGCTTGAGGGGTCTGAGCCAGCCATCACGAGTGCCCCAGTGATGGAAAGAACATGTGTAGGTAAGCAGACGGGATCACTGGTGGAAGGCCAGGAAAAGAGCCCTTGCTTCATTTCACTTATTGCAGTGACTACCCAACTGACAAGAGAACTTGAACCATGTCTCAAGTGATGCAGTTTCATTTTAAAAATTAGACATATGCTTGTAGGCTTCATACCAGAGAGATGGAGGCCAGATGTTCCTGGAACTGCAAACTGCAAGTAACAATTCTTTTAAAATCTTTTCAGGTGGTCAGAGAGATGTGCACTGTATTTAACTGCTGATCAAATGATGTGATTGCCATTTCTGCTTCCTGATCATGACTTAGTGTGCCGAGACTCTGAGAGCCTCTTTTCTAGGCATCTATATAATGAATAGCAGCTTACTTTGAACTATAATTATCCCTCCAATGTGCTGCACAGCATTAGAACTTACTAGTTATATGTGATTGTGTTTTGGGTAGGCTATCCGAGTCCCTCTATTTCTTAGCCCTCCCTCCTCATGGGGCATAGTTTCCAAGGAGAGAATGATGCTAATCATCCTCTCATTTCTGTGCCCAGCATCACCATTAAAAAGGAGCCCAAGGAAAGCATCTCCTATACGGCAGTTCAATACACTGGCTCTAAGAAGCTAAAATGCGGTCAGAGCACTTTTCTTGCATTTACTGTTGTGCTTTTAACTAAAAATAGTGTGTCCAAGGAATGCACTTTAGAGTGATATGTTTCACACTCTTCCAAGGCCGAGGCATGTTTTATTTGATGGGATCAATGATCCTCCTTCTGTCAGTATAACAGAATGACCTTCTGTTGCGGAGACCCTACTTCTCAGGAGTGTCATTTAGAACAAGTTCTTTGGTCACCAGTAGTTCTGATTCAGGAGTGTGAACCCCGCTGTTTGTCCTGTGTCAGTAGAGGTGGCTGTCATGTCAGTAGAGGTGGCTGTCATGTCAGTAGAGGTTACTGTCATGCCTTGGACTGCCTTGATCTGGCATGGTATGCAGAATTCAGCATAGGGTGGAAACACAGAGGCATTAAATACCCATCCATCCTTCCTACACATGAAATATGTGCTGGGTGGAGATTCATTTTGGTTCATGCAAGGCTTCTTTTAAATGTGGAAAATATAGTTTTTGATCCAAATATGTATATAGCAGGTAATATATCACTGGTTGTGCCCAAATCATTTGCAGATTAAAACAGTACAATTTCTAAAACATGTTCAGCTGTCTAGTGGGAGGTGGTTTAGAACAAGAAGAAACTTGCTGTAAAATGTGCTTGGGTTATCTCTGGTGTCGTTAACATGAGACATTTTGAACCTTTATTTCTTTAGTGTCAGTAATGATGTCTTCCATAGGTATCTGTGATGAAGAAAGGCCAAATGTGATGATGTGTTTGATAAACTGTGACATTTTATGTATTCATTCACCCTTTAACATTTACTGAACACTTATTGAGCATTATGTTAAGATTAACAGGCTTGTTATAAACAAAGATAAATAATATATTATCTGCCCTTAATGATCTATGATCTTAAATGGTCAGTATATTTGGAGAGAGGTATATAAACAGTCATTGCAGGTGTGTATGAAACAATAAAAGTTTCTCTCTTTTTTTTTGCTTTAAATACATTATTTTTATTTTCTTTTTAAAATTTTAAAAAATATTTTATAATTTGATTTAATTTTACTTATCAGCCACGGATTCCCCTGTCCTCCCTCCTCCCGCCCCCTCCCCCCTGCCCTCCCCCCAGCCCACACCCTATTCCCATCTCCTCCAGGGCAAGGACTCCCTTGGGGATTCAGCTCAACCTGGTAGACTCAGTCCAGGCAGGTCCAGTTCCCCCCTCCCAGGCTGAGCAAAGTGTCGCTGCATAGGCCCCAGGTTCCAAACAGCCAGCTCATGCACTAAGGACAGGTCCCGGTCCCACTGCCCAGATGCCTCCCAAACAGTTCAAGCTAATCAACTGTCTCACTTAAAGAGTTTCTCTTTTTAATTTAGAAAATTTGTGTGGTTGTATGTGTATGTGCATGTTAGAGCTAAAAGTCAACCTTGGGTATCATTCCTCAGGAGCCATCATTGTTATTATTTTATTACATTTATTTATTTATTTTGCTTACATGGGTTTATGCACACCACATGGTGTATATGGAGGTGAGAGGACAACTCTCACTGGGGCACTGGGGCTTGTTCAGCTCAGCTAGCTAGGCAGGCATTGGCCAGTCTCTGCCTCCCCAGTGTCATGATTGTAAGCAAAATGTCACCACACCTAGATATTTGTTTTTAAACATGGCCTCTGGGGGTTGGACTTGTGTTCTCACACTTGTGCAGCAAATGCTTATCTGACTCTGCTCTGTCCCGATCGAAAGAGTCAGGACAGAATATCTAGAGGCAGTCATCAGAGTAGATGCTTCTAGACAGAGGCCAGTAATGACCCAGGTGAGTATTAATGAAATAGAATGGATCATTGCATGAACTACAAATGTGCATGTTGGTTTTCTCTTCTTGAATGATTGACGTGGGATGCACTGATAGTTGTGTGAGTATAAAACCTCTACCAATGAAACCAAAGGATACTGGCTTCTTTGTAAGAACAGAGAAGATGGATTTCTTTTTATAGTTTACTCTGAAAATATTTGAAATGACAACTAGCAATGTAAAGAATGAGATTTGAAAACAGATTTTATAATGTGGTAAAATTTATTGGGTATGTGTGTCTTTCTGTCTGTTAAGAACAGCATGGTGAATAAAAATCACTTGTTATGTTTGTGTGGGAAGGACATGTATTTATAGAGTTTAGAGTGATTTTTGGCTCATTCACCAGAATAAATTTAAGAGATCCAGAATGTCAGATTAAGAAAAAAAATACTGCAATACTCAAGTCACCAAACCCAAGTTTGCATATGCTATGAGGAAGATTTTTCTCCTTTTTGTGTGACTGCTCATGGTGACATTCAGGAAACAGTCCAGATAAAATAAATTTATTTTGATCTGTGAAGAAACAGCTTGGGGAGTTTTGTTTAGTTGTATCTTAGCTACAGGTGGCAGACATTTTTACTTAAAATCCCTTCCTGTGTTGCCCATGACATTTTCCACTCTAGCAACTTCTCATGTCACAGGGAATTCTGTTAAGCCAGAGTCTCATCCACAAAAATGGAAGACCACATTGTCTACTATCTGTGTTCACCAGTTCTTTTTTGGAAACAATATTCATTTACTTTGTCTCTTGAGTTTGAAGAACATTCTCCTTGTGATTGTATTTCAACTTATTTTATTTTTTCTGTTTGATGTCTGTGAGTGGCTTTTTACTTGTTAGGGTCACTTTGCCATATGCCTACTTTCCAATAACCTGGAAGTTGGTCACTTGAGGTCAAATCGCTGAATTGTTTCCTCTCCTTAAATAACACATTGAAAAAACTCTCATCAGAAAGGTTGGTAGGAGGAAGTGTGCACTTTTCTAGTCTGAGAAGGTCAAATTTTCTCTTAGGATTTAAAGTTCTTCAAAATCTTCTATTTTCTTATTTTGTTAACATTTCAGGGATAAGGACAGGAAGAGATGAACCTCAAGCATGAGAAATAGTGAAGTTGGGCATGGGAACACACATATGAAATTCCAGCACCTGGAAGGTAGAAGGAGAAAATTGATGCAAATTTGAGATCAGTTTGGACTATACAGCAAGTTCTAGGCCAGCCAGGGCTACACAGACCTTGTTTCAAAATCAAACCAGACCAGACCAGACCAAAGCAGACCAAATCAAAACCATGAGGGTTTTGTTAAGTCATAATTGGTGTTCCCAAGTTATTTTTACTATGTTCCATTTCTGTGCTCTTTTGTTTCAAAATTTGTTTAGTAATACTTTGAAGTATTTTGCCCTATATAAAATTTGTAGCTTTATAGAATTGCTACATTGACCATGTTTGTTTGCAAGTCACATAAATACAGTATAATTTAGCTTACATTTTGTTGAAGTGAGATGGACTTAAAGCATAGATGTAGGCAACAGAATATTATCAAATTCAAGAAAGATTAACCCAATCTCAGCAGTGATGGTGCTCAGAAACTGAAGTATGCTGAGAGTTAGTTATTTTCTTATGGTTTCTCAAGATCTTTCTCCCCACTTCCTGCCAGTTTTCTACACTCCTGTCATTGTATGTGTATAAGTATGAAAACATCTGCTCTGTGCCATCCTGTTTTCCCGTGCTAGAAGAACAACAGAAGTAACTGCAGTACTTGTGAACCAATTTCAGTGATGGAGTCTAGAACTATTTTAGAATTTAGGTATTGAGGGAAAATTTTAAGTAGGGGCAAAATGGAAAATTGTCTGAGAAACTGAAACTGTTATACACTTCCAGTATACACTGTGCACACTCCCCAAATGTTATGAACTAATGGAAACACCATCCAGTCTAGGTTAACAAGACTTGGGTTCATATAAGAGGTTGGTATTTCTATTAGTCCTGCCCAGAATGATGTTTTTCTCAGAAGTTCTTAGTGATCACTTGTTCATTTACCTAGCTCTCTTTTAAAATTATTTTTATACAGTGTATGAAAGTCCTCCCAGATCCTTCCCATCACCCTACCCACTCAGTTTCATGTTCTCTCCCTCTCTTTCTCCAAAAACAAAACAACAGAAAACCCCCAAAATCAAAACAAACAAAATACCAATAATACAAAAAGTATACAAACCAAACAAAATGAAACAAAAGGGCCACAAGAAAACAGTAACAATGACAATAACACAGAGTCTGTCTTGTGTTGGCATTTGATTAATTTTTAATCAAGAATTGGATCATATCAAGCATTTTAATAAGTGAATACATACATGCCAAATAAATACATACAAAAACCTGGTTAGAATTCCTAATTACCTGCTATATCATAGTAAGTTTTTAAAATAATCAATGAAAAAATTCCTTGGGAATGACAAAATCATTCATAAAATATTTTTCATAGAAACACTTTAAATGTTGTGCTAACCTGCACAGTGAACCTCTGGCTGTGTCAAGAGCTCTGTGGTGGGAGGATTGCCTTGGGATTGAGCCTTCTTTATCAAAGCAAAGCCATGGACCCAATAGCCACATGAAGAAGTTAAACACTCTTAGTGACAATATTTGATTCCTTATAAGTGGTCTTGTTTTCTCAATGTGTATTGGTGCTTGCTAAGGAAAGATATATAAATATATATTAGGCAGTACTATGAAACTCATTTCCTGTTATCAGATAGTGTCAGAGTGAATGAAAAAGTAAAATTAATTTGACTTGATTTGGGTGAGCATTTTCACTTTTATCTTAGCAAAGTTCACATGCTATGGGGAAAGTAAATTGGCCGATGGTAGTTCAGAAGAAATTAAAGAGCTGAAGCAACATAATAGGTTCATTTAAATAGGCTATTTATAGAACTATGAGAGTTTTCTATAAAGCTTTCTAGAATCTAGCTGAGTTTGCTTTATAAATTTTTGTACAGGGCCAGGAGGATCTCTGTGAGTTCGAGGCCAGCCTGGTCTTCAGAGCGAGATCCAGGACAGGCACCAAAACTGCATAGAGAAACCCTGTCTCAATAAACAAAAAAACAAACAAACAAATTTTTTTTGTAAATTGTAGATACTCTCACTTCCAAACATTTGGAATTTTAGTTTTTGAAACCTGACTTTTAAGAAATATGAGTTATATTAATATACATATGCCATTTAGCCAAAATACTATTTTTACACAACAAAAGCAATTTAAAAAGATCTATTCTTCTAAAGTTCCTAGTATATTTGTTTTTGTATATGGGCTACTTTTATCTTGATATTTCTCAATGTTTATACTGCAACATTGTATAGTTTATTTTGTATAGTCAGAGAGAGAAATATATATTTATATATTACATTTTATGTAGTATGTAATACAGAGAGTGGCACGTAAGCAACCCACCACTAAGCCTAATCTGTATCTAGTTCTCTTCTTGCTTCTTGTTTTGAAATAAGGTCTCACTAGGTTGTCAAGATGGCTTTGAAGTCACTGTTGAAGGTTCACAGGTCTTAAACTTTTAATTCTTCTGCCTAGAATTTTATACTTGTGCCATCAGACCTTACTTAAATTGATAATAATTTTTTATTTCCAAGTTATATATTTACCATCTGAATAAACTTTATATTTGGCTATACTGTGGTAAGATAATTATTTGGTTTTGCCAATTAGTGAAATGACTTTATTTAGGTCATTTGGCATAAACCACAATCTTATTAATTCACCCTCTGAAATCAATTTATAAGCATTTTATTTATATTTTAAGCTTAAAATGGTCACTGTTGCATGTTTTATATTGTTTACAGCAGGTAAAATTTGTGTACCTATTATTTAATTCTTATATATTTCATAAGTATTTGAAGATAAATTGGACAAACATACTATCCTCAAGGTATCTTTAACATCTTGGGAAAACAAGACTTACATAAATAAATTATTATAAAGTAGATACTATGGAGTCATGTAAATATGTTAGATGATATCAGAGAAGAAGGAATTTTAGCTTACATAGAAGCATTCAATGTATTCATGGGAAATGTCCCCTATGAGCACTTCTTTGAAAGGTATGATATCTCTGAAGTGTGATGATGAGGCATGTTCTTTCCAGATGAGTAAGTTTGATGTCTAAACGGATATAGTTCCATAGGGAAAGGAAAAAAAATAGTTCTTCAAACATGTGTTACATGAAATAAAACATGGGGTGATTTGGAATTCTGGGGAAATGGAACCTGGCCACCACAGTTTATAAATCTCCAAGACAACCATAGCTCAGTTACAATAAACACTGGGCCCTGACTTCTCTAGTTCTGAATACAGGGATGCTAATACTTTACTTATTTAACTTTATGAGCTAGTGTCAACACCAAAGAGAATCATGGAAATTTGTGTCACAACATTTAAAAGGTAGTTTCATGTCTAGTCATTTTAATAAAAAAACATTCAAATTACAAACCACACTTCTATTTATATATAGATAAAAGAACATGAATCTTCCTCCAATTTCCCGGAAACAGTCTAGCATAGCTCAAAATGACCAAACCCATGATTCCTCACTTCCAAGTAACAGCATGAAGCATGGTGGAGAGGGTGGGTGTCATATAGGGGAGAGACTCTGTTGAGAATCTGATATGATCTGTGGGTCAAGAACAACAAGAACATGCATGCAACATATATGGACCCCTTTGCCTTTTCTTTCAGGGGAGGAGGATTAATTCATGCCTTGAAGCCCAACTTTAATTCAAATCAAGCATTTCCACCTTAGATTCCAAAAAGATGTTGTTTTGTTCATAAAGGACTAGATGACCAAAGCAACTCACTAAAGCTTAAGGGTATTTTTTTTTCATGCTTCTTTGACGGTTATTGGAATGTTACTCAGCTATTCTTGGAATGTCTCTTTTTCTGGTCAACAAGTACATTCCTGATGAGTTCAGTTAACATTGCCTTCCTTCTCTCCCAATAAGAGGAATGGCAAATAATCTACAGAACTCAGTGCTTTGCCTCTAGGAATTCTTTCGAGTTTCTGTTCTACTGCGTGTTTTGAGCTCTACTAGACTCAGAGCACCAACCAGTGAGTAGAGAGCAATTCACTATACAGAAGTTTGTATTTTTAACCTCTTCTCCAGTGGCAAGGGAGTAAGAAGACCATACAGACAATTCTTCCACCAGTACAGCTAACAGTAACTCATTCTGTCTCTCAGTGGACTAACAATGAGCATCATGTGTTGGCTTTTATACCCAGCTATTTATTCACTATAGGAATTATTGCTCACAGCTGAAGTTTGCACAATCAGTCTTTAGTCTTTAGTCATGTCAACTTGATCCAACTTCTTTTCCACCATGAAGATGCTCACTTAACAGGAGATAATTTGATGGCTTTCATCACACCTGATAAAACTATTCAACATTCAGGCAACTTTGTTATATTCAACTTTTGCGTAAGATTTATTCCTTCAAAATAATGCACCATCTATCAAAATGCAATGTTAGAATTGTCATTTTTGTATTAAAATTGGAATCTGATACCTAAAACTCTCTTACATGAATATAATAGTTTAGTGGTAAATATTTAACAGCCAGCTTTTTAGACAGTCCATATCAAGAAAAAAATAAAGAAAAGGAAAAAGGAAAAGAAATGAAGGTGAGGGGAAGAAGGAGAAGGGGAAGAAAAGGAAAAGCAAAAAGAGAAGCATCTGCCAGTTTCCATGGTGAAAACACTCTCACCACCATCTCTAATGACAAATACCAAAGTACTCTAAACAACTATCTTAGATGGGTTTTCTATAGCTGTAAAGAGACACCATGATCCATTGCAACTCTTATAAAAACAAAGTATTTAATTGGGGCTAGCTTATAGTTCAGAGATTTAATCCATTATAGTCATGGCAGGTGGCATGGTGGCATGCAGGCAGATAAGGTGCTGGAGAAGGGTTTGAGAAGTCTACATCTTAATCCATAGGCAGCAGAAGTAACTGTGTGCCACACTGAGTGTAGCTTGAGCATAGGAAACCTCAAAGGCCACTCTCATATTGACACACTTCCTCCAATAAAGCCATACCTACTCTCCAACAAAGTCACAGCTCCTAATACGGCCACCCCTTATGGGGGTCATTTGTTTACAAGCCACCACAACTATCGAACAAAATTCCTGAAAATTGAACAGTAAGCTCTCACAGCCAAATGTTAGGTGACTCTGATATTCCATTGTTTGGTCTCATCAATAAATCACTGATCTGGAGTAGAGCCTGTTTAGATGCACATTCTGAAAAGTTTCTGAGGTGATTCTAGTGTACAGTCCATTTTGAGAAAGACTCAGTTGGGCTAATTATTCAACAATGGAGCTTGTGTTTGATATAAGAAGGTTGTAAAGAACCTGGCCTGAAGCTTCACTGTGTGGGAAGGCACACCTTATAATGAACAAACAGCTGCCCGAATCAGACAGTGAAATCTCTTCAAATGGAACAAAGGGAGATCACTGTCGACGAGCAGGCCACAACTACAGTTTTGTGGATAGAGGATCAGTTCAGGTGGTGTCAAAAGCTTAGACATCTCTCAATTAAGGTTTGGAAGACTGGAGACTACAATAAATTATAATATCAATTGCCTTTCTTCTGGTTCTCCCAATCCATTTGACATCTTTATGTGTTTGATGCTGTATGCATGTCATACAATGTTGCAGAGCAAATGTACCTTCAGTTTAATAAGCAAGAGTGGGAAGATAAAATCAAGATAGGTTATAGTTTTGATTTTCATGATTTTGAGCTTAAAATAACAGTGTCACCTGTGAAGCAGATGTATAGTTTTTTCTCATTGAAATTTAGATAATTAAAAACAAATTAACAGTGATGATAATCATTTCAGAGAACTAGTACTCTGTATATTTGCTCAAATTTATACATGAATTAAATTAACCAATAAAACTGTGTACCTTTACCATCTATCTTACTGTATATATGCTAAGGAATGGTGAATTTTCTGACTCTTTATCAGGAACACTTTTTCTATAGTACAAGAAACCAAAATGCATGATTATTTATTTTCTTGGTTACTTTTTTGTTGCTATGATAAGACATCATGAATGAGGCAATTTATAAAAGAAAGTGTTCATTTGGAGCTCAAGGTTGCAGAGCGTTAGAGTTCATGGCTGTAATGGTAGAAAAGAACAGGCAGGCATGGTGTTGGAGCAGTAGCTTAAAGCTTACCTCTTGATCCACAAATAGGAAGCAGAGAGAGGTAACTGGGAACAGCATGGGCTGTTTAAACCTCAAAGACTGTCTCCAGTGACACACGTCCTCCAACAAGAGTACACCTCCTAATCCTTCTGAAACAGTTCCACCAACTGGGGACCAAGTATTAAAACACATGAGTGTATGGGACCATTCTCATTTGAGCTACCACAGGTGTCATCTTCAAAGTCATACTGAAGATTGAATTAGTTGTTCAGATAAGTTAAATTATGTGCCTTTAATGAGCCAACCAACATTTTGTTACATACATAGTTTCTTAACCTTTAGTTTCAAAACAGTGAAAATGCATTCCTGAATCCTTTCCCAGATTCTCCTGGGCTTTGCATTCTGATGTTACCCAGCTACTATGTCATGTATTCTTCATTGGACCTTTATATCAGCCATCTCTCTAATCACTTTGATTTTTTTGTTTTTGTATTTTTCCTCTGCACTCATAATTGGTATCTTTTAGTTATTCCTCAGATCATTCCTTTTTATCACAGTGGCTACCTCTTTCCTTGATTTTTACCATTTGTTTATTTATTTATTTGCTCTACAATGGCTCAGTCTATTCAATCTACTGCCTTGTCTTTAAAAATCATTTGGTTCTATGATAGTTTTGATAACCTGAGCGTCTCAAGAGGAAGTTATCTGTTATTCCTTGGATAGTTTCTCTTGTGCATTGGGCTCTTCCTGTAATATTTTCTTTTATTTTGAGAGAGAGAGAGAGAGAGAGAGAGAGAGAGAGAGAGAGTCGAAGTCTGGCTAATAACCTAGAACTTGAACTTGTTATGTGACCCATAATGGTTTTGACCTTGCGGTCATCCTTTCCTCTTTACCTCCCACATGCTGGAATTACAGCTGTGCACCACCATTTCTGGCTTTACTGATGCTTTAAACAATTCTTGTTATGATTTTCATCTTAATTTTCTTTCTGTCTCTTTCTATTCTTTTCTATTTAAAACATGTACGTGGGGCTGGGGAGGTGACTCTACACGCATTAGTATTCAAGTTTTAATCCCAACCCCCTGCATAAAAAGCCAGGTATGTCTGTGACCCCAGAAGTTGCAGACATAGGCAGATCCTGAGAGCTCACTGGCCAGCCAGTCAAGCCGACATGGTGAACTTCTGGTTCAGTGAATGTCCCTATTTTAAGACAATAGTGTAGAAAGCAATAGAAGAAGATACTTGGCATCTTGTGTGTGAATGTGCATAGTCACATGTATGCACCATACACACACACCAGTTGACACTTAAAAATGTGTATAATTAAAAAGAAAGAGCATGTTTTTAGCAACAGAAAATCTCCAGACAAACCCTTTAATCTGTATATTATGGACAAATATATACTGACACTTACTGTAAGGAATGATATTCAATGTATTTACAGAAATACAAATATAAAAAGAGGTCAGACTGATATTCTGTTCCCAAGAAATCTAGTGGTGTGAAGCAGGGGTGGGGCAAAAGAAAGGCTTGCATGTGGTTGCTACATGACTCTTGCTTGCACCCACAGTAATGGGGTGAGGTGGTGAGCTAGTCAGACACTGTAGAGGTTTTGTCTGCTCTATTTGTGAGATGTTTTCAGATGTCTAGAATGGAAGACTGCTCCATCTAGCCAGGATGTGCACCACTCTTCCCAATTTTGACCACCTCTCCCAGCTTATTAAGATATTTTGGAAAATTAAAGTCAAGAATGGGTATGCCATCTCCCTCTGTAGAAATTAAAAGATGGTCTTTCCCATTCTCATGATTGTTTTGATACATCTTTCCTACACTCCTGTTATCTACTCACAATACTAGAATGCTTCCTTCAAATTGAAGTTATTAGTAAAACTTGTCAGAAACTTAACAACCCACCTCTCCTTGAGAGCTTCTTCTAAGTTGGGACTGGACAACTAATTTCTCTTCAAAAGATTGTTCTTCAACTTTTTCTTGTATTGCTTAGAAAATGTTCCTATCACCCAGGAAATTCCAAGAGACTTGGGAGCTATGTGGCTGCATTATCTCTCAGGTCTCAGGAGCTCTACCTCAGGAACTGGGTTTCAAGCATGAGAACCAAAGGTTTCCATGTCCCTGTGTACAAGGGTTTAGATATTCTTTGTCAGGAGATTGGGGGAAAAGACTGAGCATATGATTTTATTATAGCACAATATCATAATTGATCAGTATCACTACATCATGTCAATAACTTCAACTGAGTGTCACCATGTCATGTCAACAGTTTCAATGCAGACTCTTTTGAAAGTCATCTTCTGATGCTCCACCTAGGTCCCTTGATTTCTTTAATCTTGTTGGAGTTCCAACAACTTCTCAGTGACAGGCAGGAAATCTATGATGTCTTATTCTATGTGTAATCAAGTATGATTAGTAACTATATCTTGGTGACCATTTCTTCAAACCTCTCTTGTTTCTTGAGTCTCTGCTGTTGTTTCTGCTCTAATTTGTACTTTAGTACAACACCTTAGAATTTTAAAGAATTCTAACAACTTCTTGTTTCATGTGTAGTTGCTTATCTACCCTATTTCTGCCTTATCACATTTTTAAAATATAGTGTTTATTGGGCCATGCATATGGCTCAGTAGCTAAGGGTGCTTGCTGCCATGCCTGACAAACTGAGTTTGATCCCTGGGGCCCATATGGTGGAAGAAGAGAACTGACTCTTTCAACTTGTCTCCTGACCTCTGCACTCATGCAGTGGCACCTTGTAGATGTAATTCTGAATGGTTTTATTAAATAAGGAACACAGAGCCAAATGCAGAGTTAAAAGTCCAAGAGGTCAGAGCAGCAGCCAAGAGCTAAGACCAAGACTGCCTTCTTACCCCTCGCTGTTGCTGTTGTCCTTACCCTCAGAAAGAGACCTACTTCCTGTGTGTCTGTCTTTTTATTGACTTTCTGTTCTGCCTTCTCATTGGTTGTAAACCCAACCACATGACCTCCTCGTCACTCCCTGTCTATACGGACCTCCAGGTCTCTAAGGTTGGTATTGAGATTAAAGGCCTGTGTCTCCAAGCTGGCTGTGTCCTTGAACACACAGACTCTGCCTGCCATGTGATCAGATTAAGGGCATGTGCTACCACTGCCAGACTTCTGCTAAATGGCTTGATATTAGTTCTGACCCCCAGGCAACTTTATTTATTAACATAAAAATAAAATCACATTTAAGCACAAATAAAATATCACCATAGCACCTTCAATAAATAAATACATGAACTATAAAATAAAAAAATACCATGTGAAAATATTTTCCTGTGTCAAAGTATAAGTTCCTAGCAGCCTATTGAATAAGATACAAGTTCCTTGGCCTGGTGTTTTTTGTTTTTTTATATTATTGTTTGAAAAAGTCATATATCCATATAGTGTATTTAAATCAGCCCCCCACTACTTCCCTTGAAACTTCCCCATATCTCCCCTCACTATCAGTTTTCCTTCTAACATCATGTCCTGGTTTTTAAAGACACTGAGTGCACTTTGTGTTGCTCATATGTGTGTGGGGTAGGACCATCCAATGGAGCATGAGTGACTTCTTAGGTCAGAAAAATGGGTTTTCTCTTTCCTCTAGCATCCCTCCATTGTCACTGGCTTCTCAGCAAGGAGTGGGACATCTTGTGCCTCCCTCCCATCCATTCAGCGTGGTGTTCTAGAGCCTGGTCTAGCCCAGCTGATTTTTTGTTTCTAACCTCCTTTCTCAATGCTTTCTTCACAGTCTATGCTCATCTGTTGTAAGGTTCATTCCTTTCTTCAGAAATGTGTCTTCATGGCATCTCTCCTCACCAGAATGTCCTCCTTTGACTGCTTTACCACCCCTATAACATTTTGGAGCTAGGTGGCAACATAAGGCATGCTTTATCTCTTTATGCCTATAGTAAATATGTAATAAATGCACCAATTAGCTTGGTGTGAAAAGTCTATACACTTATCCTATTTTCTAAAATGTTTAAAAAAGATAAACTGCTTCAAACATTATGTTTCTTTTTGTGATGCAAATCTTTCACTTGCTTAGAGTTACTCCAAACTATTTTATATTATTTAAGGCTGTTGTTTGTGAAAGGTGTTGTTTCCCTGATTTCTTTCTCAGTCTGTTTGTCATACATATAGGAAGGTTACTAATTTTTATGAGTTAATTTTGTATCTAGCTACTCTGTTGAAAGTGTTTATCAACTTTAGGAGTTCCCTGATAGAATTTTTGGAGACATTTATGTTTTATATCATCAAATCATCTGTAAATAGTGATACTCTGACTTCTTCTTTTCCAATTTGTAAACCTGTGATTTATTGCTCTAGCTAGAACTTCAAGTACTGTATTGAATGGGTTTGGAGAGAGTGAGCAACCTTGTCTTGTTCCCATTTTTAGTGTAATTGCTTTGACTTTCTGTTGTTTTGCATTCAATACAGTGGCCGCTCTTTAAGCAACTGCTGTCCCAATGGGCAATTGCAGCTCTGCAGTTAGGGCCGCAGCCAGGCAGGAATTCTGTTCCCTCAGGCACTGGTTCTATCACTGCTGCTAAAGTATACTTTATCTAAACCTCTGTTCTTCTATAGAACTCAGGATTCAAAGGTTGAGGTGGAATCTTGCTCCCCCAGAGAGGCTGAGTAGTCACTAACCTCTCCTAGCTCACTCTCCCCCAAAACAGGCCATCCTTCTGCTCAGCCACTAAAGAACCCTCACTACACCTAGTTCCTCCCTACCACTTCCTGTCAGCTAGTTGCTGACTCAGCCTCCTGACCCTAGGTTAATTTTATTTAATCAAACAAATGTAACATGTCTTTGCATCATTAACAAAAACAGCAGAAACAAATGTAACACACCTTTACACAGTTAAAATAATATTCTACAACAAGTTTCTCTCTATGTAATATGGTGTTGGCTATGAGCTTGCTGTAAACTGCCTTTATTATGTTTAGGTATGTCCCTTGTATCCCTAATCTCTCCAGGAATTTTATCATGAAGGGGTGTTGGATTTTGTCAAAGGCCTTTCTGCCTCTAATGAGATGATCATATGTTTTTTTCCCTTTCAGTTTGTTTATATGGTGGATTATGTGTATTGATTTTCATACATTGAGCCCTCCCTATATCTCTGGGATGAAGCCTACTTGATCATGGTGGATGATCTTTTTGAAGTGTTCTTTGACTTGGTTTGCAAGTGTTTTATTGAGTATTTTTGCATCTATGTTCATGAAAGAAATTGGTCTTTTGTTGTTAAGTCTTCATATGGTTTGGGTATTAGAGTAACTGTGGCCTTTTGGAACAAACTGGGCAATGTCCCTTCTATACATTTTGTGGAATAATTTGAAGAGTATTAATCTTAACTCTTCTTTGAAAGTCTGGTAGACTTCTGCACTAAAACATCTATTTCCAGGCCCTAGACAAAGAGCCACAGTGTATATCTAGATACACCCAAAGGCCATTTAGGGCTTATGTCTCTGAGATGGCTGTATGTCTGTCTCTAGGATTGTGTGTATTCTTCAGGACAATAGGAAATACTGACTCAAAAGAGTATGTTAAGAATTACCTTTTTCTAATAGTTATATCTGGGTTGTTATGATTTGGACATGGTTTGAATATCTCCAAAAGTTTGTGATCTTAGTCACTACTGTCATATCAGGAGGTGACAGAATCTTTCAGAGATAGTGACTAGTGAAAAGAAATCATGTCCATTGTGGATGCAGCAATTAGAGGATGCAGGGCAGGCTACAAAACACTCTGCTGTAAACATTTCAAGGTATAAAATAAGGAGGTAGAACAAGGAAAGAATTCAGCTTGTACTGGGATAAGTCACAGCTGAACCTGGCTTCAGGTTCAGAATGTTGGCAGTAGACACCTTATATGTCAGTGACAACCAATGGCCCTGGCAGGGACACTGTCCTCAGACCTATAAATTCATACTACTGACCCTTCTGCATCTCTTCCCTTAGCCAACGCCAAGTGCTATATAGGACAGGGTATTACTTCTTTGGCCAAATGCACAAAGACTCTCACAGACGTCTCATCTCATTACTCCCAGAGTCACTGGTAGTTTTCATAAAGAATAGGCTCCTAGATTCCCCTAGGAAATTCAACATGTTCTACAAGGACACTGTTTCCTTTTGAATCTGTTTCTAATAAACATTCCTAGTGATTTCTGAGTTCCTTGTTTAAAAATGGTATTTAAAAATGTTAGAGTAAATCCCTGTTTTTTTTTTAATTATGGCAATGTCTACAATCAAGCCCAAATATTCAAGATACCAATGTTTTATAAGGACTCCTTTACTCAAAAAATTCACAAAAATTAAAAAAATATTTTCAAGTTTCCAGAAGTGAAACCTCTTCTCAGCCCTGGGAAAAGAAAAAAGGCACACTCAGGAGAAACTTTGGGATCTCTCTGAGGAAAGACAGGAAGGACAGCTTCTTTGGAGCAGTCTGATTTCATATCTGATATTCTTAGAATATTGATTCTGTTATCCATTCCCTTTTGACTGTTGCTGCTTGGGAAAAATAAATAAATAAGTAGAAAGATAAATAAATAGATAAATAAATATGATGAACTTTCCCCACGAGTCATGTCTAAGGCATCTCAGAACAGGGTTTGTTTTTTTTTTTTTCTAGACATTTTTTTCTCTGTCACTTGAGTGAACACCATGGTGATCTTTATATAAAGAATATTGGACATTGACCAGACTGGCAAATAGGAAATTCTGCATCAGTTTCCTAAGATAACAGAACTAGAAAGGTAATATTTATAATCATGCCTGGAAAGGCATTTCTTTTGACTCATCTCAGAAGCACAGGTGCCAAGTTCCAGCTGTGTTGGTTCGACTTCCCATTACATCTGGCTTCCTGGCTCTAGGCCTTTTCCACACGTTATTTACAGCACTACCAAAAAGAGCCAGCTTGTGACTAATTGGTGATGTTGGAAATGTTTTGAAGAGAAATATGAGTGTCTGTAAACACACACACAACACATATTTCTCTTCAAAACATAATATATATTTCAATATATATTTATATTTGTGCATGTATGTATATTTAATTTTGGCAAAAAATGGAACTCATGGACATTTCTGTGCAGCTGATTTTCTGTTTTGTTCTGGGAGTAATTAGCCTCAGTCATGTTGTATGACTTCTGGGGCCAAGATAATCTCTTCAAAGATTGGAAGCACCTCATCAGTGCTTTTCAACATCAGTAGTGGCACAGGCCCATTCCTGGGCTTATGTCACACTGCCCAAAGTTCCACGAGGGACTGGTTTCACTTCAAGCATGTTCCTGGTCTTTCTTCTTGGCAAGTAGAGTATAATTAGACTGGTTTGCTGTAAATACACTGCAGAACTTTTGTGGAGCCTATTTTGTTAGTGAAGTGAAGCATCTGCTACTAATTAAGCTCATCCAATCAAGAACGTAAGTGGATGCTGCCTTAGTTGTTTTTAAATCTAGATCCTCATTTATTTTCTACATTTTGTGGGACTAATTTTCTGGAGTATGTATGCTTGTGTTTATATTGAAGGGTGCTATTTACACAAAGATGCTCATGAACACATCTAAAGGACATACTGAGACTCCTGTTTCTGGATGCATATGAATAACATTTGTTTCTTTTAACATTCCCATTGCAGGCCTATTGAATTAATTTGTGTTTCTGTTCTGTATGCTTTTTTCCTTTTAACTATTTATTTTGTGTGTGTGTGTGTGTGTGTGTGTGTGTGTGTGTGTGTGTGTATGTGTGTGTGCACATGCATTTATGTGTGCATGTGCATGTGAGCATGCATGTGTGTGTATGTACAGTTGCCCAGAGAGGCAAGAGAAAAGTATCAGATACCTTGGAGGTGGAGTTATATGCATATGTGAATGAACTGTCTGATGTGAATTCCAGGAACTGAACTCTGATCCTCCTGATAGAGCAGCAAGGTTTCTTAACCACCGAGCCATCTTTCCAGCTTCTGTGTTCTTGACACATTAATTTCCTGCTCATACCTACCTGTGAATATCTGTATACTTTCCTCATTCAGAATCTAAGAATAATTAGATCTGGCATGTGAAGAAAAAAAAGAATATGTAATTCTTATTTTGGTATTTAGCTGCCAAAAAGAAGTAAGGAAGGAAATCAAGTTGCTATCAGTGGGGCACAGCTGAATGGAGCAAAGGCTGGACACATCTATCTACACTCCTGTGGATCCTGGAGTGAAAATGGTGATGATTATAATAATCAGTTTTGCATTTGGCTATTGTAACACTGAATACCTTTCTTGAAGTGCACAAAAGTGATAATGCTTGTCAAGTAAACTGAGATAAGCTGGGAGAAACTTGAGAACATATGCATAGTATTTGGTGATATAAATATAAAAAAACTAGAATATGAAAATTTAAGGATTACATGGCTATTAGATTTTTGATGAGACGCCAGAAGTTTTGGAGAATATTGAGTATTTCTCATTTTGTTTTAGATGGTTACACATAAAATTTCTGTTTCATTCATTATTTCTCCAAAATCCTGATAAACATCATCATTGATAAATCATGTCTCTAAAAACTCAACAAATTTGAGAACTATGACAATTTAAAGATGTTGGTAATCAAAATTGTATTTTGTTTTATTATAATTTCTCTTTTCTTCATTGCTTACTGTCATGCTAAATGTTCTGAAAATAATACAAATTAGTTTTTTATTCAGTTATCCCTTTTCACATCAAATATTTCAAATTGATAAAATTTCTAAATGGTAAATCTATAACTTTCATGCATATATCATGCATATATCACATCACAACCATCTTGGGTACATTTAAACAATAAGGTAGCAAAATAAAAAAAAGAATATCTGGGATTAGCAATTCGAAGCCGTAACTATGGGAGCTCAAAGAGGCTTTCTTCTTCTCTGTCTCTCAAAGTAGTAATCCTTGAGTGATGGACACAGAAAAGTCTCCAGAGGCTGTGTGGCCCCCATCTCAATGGCAGCAGTGGGTCAGCTTACTGTTGAAGCAGGTGTCCAGGGGTAACAGTTCACTGAGCACACATCTCAAAGTGTTAATTTTGACCCAAGGAGGAACCACTACCTCTCCAATTAGGACCATTCCCTTTGGAGTAGCTTCAAAGGGACTTCAGATGAGGCTATGGGCAGGAAAATGACTTTGCTTCTCTGTCTTGTGCTCCTAAGTCCTGAGTAGGTTACTAAAGTCTAGGTGAATCACTTCCTTGCAGAAACTTGTCATTCATCCATGGCACAGATGCCAGGCCATTCTCACATCATAGCAAGGAGGACTTTCTTTGTAGATGGAGGTAAGAGAGTTCTTAGGCAGGTACCTGCAGTCTTGTAGTCTTGTAGGTTATTTTTAAAAGTTAGAGAGTGTATGTAAAATGTATAATGGAAATTGGAATCAGATGTATTACAAAAGTTCTAAGACAAGTTTGAATTCCAGAAATGTAAGCCACAAAGTCTTTATCCTATAACTTTTTACCAATATTGTCATCCTCTACCTGTAATACAAAAAAACCTTGTCACCCTCTGGACACATCACTTTCTATCTTTTGAATCATCCAACATTTTCAGGTTTTGCTAATAGTCAAAACTTGACGTCACCATCGTTCACACCCAGACAATCTCCACTTCCTATTTGTATATACAGATTGGACTACAACACACCCCTCCTGAAACTTCAAGAGTTCTTAGAAAAATGAACAAATATCTATAGCCTTTAAATCTTTCATTTTTTCATCTTGTACCTAGTCTGAAAACTTTTTATACTGGCTGTCAATGTGATTGCATGTTGATGTGTTTACTGTTTTGAAGATTCCCAGTTATGCAAGAAATTCATCATGTAGTGCAAATATAATTAAACTATGGGATATTGTATTAGGGTTCTCTAGGGTAATAGGGCTTACAGAATGAATCTATTTCTATCTATCTATCTATCTATCTATCTATCTATCTATCTATCTATCTACCTATCTATCTATCATCTATCTATCTATCTATCTATCTATCTATCTATCTATCTATCTATTTACCTATCATCTATTGAGAGTTATTAGAATGATTTACAGGCTGTAGTCTGGCAAAACCAGCAATGGCTGGCTGTGAACAAAAAGTTCAAGAATCCAGTAGTTGCTCAGTCTACAAGCCTGACTGTGTCAGCTGGTTTTCAGTATACTCTGGAATCCTGAGGAAGTAGGTTTTAATGCCAGTAAACGAATGGACTTGCTGGCAATTGGAGGGCAAGCAGCCAAGAGCAAAAGCTCCATGTCCTCATATAGGCTTCCAGCAGAAGGTGTGGCTCAGATTAAAGGTATGTGTCTTCCTATCTCAAAGATCCAGATTAGAAGTGGTTCTACCTACTTCAAATTAAGCAAAATTCTCTCACAAGTGTGTCTTTCATTTTTGAATTTTAGTTAATTCCAGATATGGTCAAGATGATAACCAAGAATAGCCATCACAGATATGATTTTTTAATGAAAATGTTTAATGAAACAATTTAATCCCTACTTTTATTTTTAAATGATCTGTTTTTTTTTGTGTGTGTGTGTGTGTGCACTTGAGTGTATGTATGTGCACCACATTCATGCAATACTCATGGAGGCCAGAAGAAGGCATTTTATGCCCTAGAAAGAGTGTTGCAGGTGATCCACCTGATGTGGGTGCTGGGAACCAAACCCAGGTCCTCTGCAAGGGTAGCAAGTGCTCTCAACCACTGAGCCATCTATTTAGACCCTAAATCTCCACTTGCTGATCTATTTACATATTGATGATTATAATCAGGGATTTGAAGGATCCAAAGAGCTGTTAAGTTAGAGTATGTCAAATTTATTAGCTATGTCATTTAGTTGAAAGGCTGAGAAAATTGCTTTTTCTTTCTACTAGTGCTGGGCATTTTGTGATGCTTGGGGAGGGGAGTGATGCTTTGTGATTGCATTTTCTGTGTCATCTCATTGTTAACATGAGACAAAATAACTCATGTCTGAATTAAAAACCAGTCAAAGTTAAGAACACATATTAATTGCAGAAGCTTTGACTCTGGGGTATTGAAGGGAGATTAAGAGATGGATGAGGCATAGAACCAAAGGGAAATCTGGAGATCCCAGGAACTGTCTGGACAAAGGGCTTTGTATGAGAGCAGAAACCAAACATTTGCAAACAAAAGCTTCGGTGGTCCAAAGTCATAGCACAACTACCTTGAGACACTAGAAGCAGAAAAATTCGATAATCTCTGAATCAAGGCTAAAACATAAAATTTGGTTCATGTTGCAAATAAAGTTTGAATTTGAAAGATAGCTTGTCAGAAGCTTGTGTGTGTGGAAGGCTCACGTGGTGAGGGGTTCTGTGTGTCAACTTAGCTCTCTGTACAGAGGACTTAGTCAAAGCAGTATTTGGAGCAATTCCTATGCTCATTGTTCATTAGGTTTTATTTCAGTGGGTATTTTAGTATGAAAGGCATTGGTATTGACAAATGAGAAAATGGGATGTTTTGAATTTGATGTCTCATTGGTGTGGAGTTCCACTTGAGGTAATAAACCACTTCGGAAGTAGTTTGGAGGCTCCAGTGATGACCATGTCTGTCAGCCACATGGAAACTGAGGTTTGCTTTTTATTATTTAAGTAGTGGGATTAATAAGTTACCTAATAAGGGCGTAGTTAGAGAAATACTAAAAGACACAAATATATGTGAAAATGACATTCTGTATGACTGATTATGGCAAGTTGAATGAGATGTCCCAATTATTTTGGTCATTTGAATACTTGACCCGCGATTGGTAGCACTGTTGGGTAGCTTTAGGAGGTATGGCTTCGATGAAGGAGCTATGTCCCTGGAGGTGGGATTTGAAAGTTTAAAGACTCTATTACTCCTAATTCTCTCTCTCTGCTTTCTGCTTGGAGTTCAAGATGCGAGTGCTCAGGCTCTGCTCCAGCTGCCATGCCTGCTGCTTGCTGCCAGGCTTCCCCACCATGACAAACTTTTATCCCTCTGGAACCATCAGCCCAAATAAACCCCTTCAATAGTTAGTCCTGGTATTTTATCGCAGCAAATAGAAAAGTAATGAATGCTCTGATCTTTGCTGTTAATTGTTCTCCAAGTACATTATGGGGAAGAATACACCATGATGGTCCAAGGAAGTAGAAGACCGATGGAAAGAGAGCAGGAAAGGTGGGATTTGTTCTGTAATGTAGGAAGGAACTCCATGTGTTTTTAGTTTGCTTGAATAGGGGGCTTTATTTTATTTGTGAAAGACAAGAAAAAATTGTGGAATCTTTTTAGAGATTCTTCCCACTTTACTGATTTCTTGAATGAACACTTTTGTGTTCTACTTATACTGTATGCTAGTTTCTTCCATACACACTTTGCTGTCCTCACATGCTTTCAGTGACTATCACATAAATATTCCTTAAAAATTTATTGGCCAGTGGCTTATTTGGGGATAGAAAATGTTGTGCCTTTAGGGCAACCGTGGCATATATATATATAATATATATATATATGCAGACTTCGTCAGCAGTTTTCTCATTACTTCATTCCTTGGCTCAGCAGATATTCATTAAATAAATGTTAGGGGCTGGGAAAGATCCTAGATGCTAGCAATCCTGAAGTGACGAGGAAAGGAAAAAAGGCAGGTCCTTGGCCTGGCTGGGAAAAACTGTGTGTGGAGTGGTATTTATGGTAGCTGATGCTTGGGGTGGGGAGTGATGGAAATCATCTCCAAGAATGGGTGAACTAGTAGAAAGTGTGGGAATATGGAAGAGCAAGCCTTTTACATTTCCGTATAGAGTCAACATCACCAATGGGAAGTTGTCTGACTGCAAAGGTATAACCTCCACAGTACAAGATGACTGATCTCAGCTAGGAGCAATTTTTCAGAGCAGGAGGGTAGCTGTGAGATGTTGGCATCCAGCACCCATAGAACCTGGGCAAGGGGAACTGACTTGCAGAGAAGATCTGGGTTGCACAGTGAGCAGACCATCACTTGAGTATCAGTTAACCACAAGAATGACTGGGACTTGAGTAATAAAGATATTAAATGCTAACCCCTCTTTCAAGAAATTTGGCTGTGGCCTCTTTCCAGAAGATGCCCTTAGCTCTATTTTTCTGATTGACAACTCTCACTAGGCAGTATCTACTCTGCTGGAGCTTATCCCCCACCTTCTGATCCTTTATCATCTCCATATGTGCAGCTAAGGTTCTCCAAACCTGTTCTTGCTGAAGCAATAAAATGCGCCCAGACTTTTCTGCCTGAAGAAGGAGGAAATAAGTTACAGGCAGAGAAAAGAGTACATAAAAGGCATATCCAAAAGCTAGGATAATGAACACATGTTATAGTACAAGTACATATCTGTTTAGGATAAAAAACAAGGGACATGCTAGTCACATCTTCCAATAATGCTCAACATACTTATATTCTTGCCAAAGTTACTTTTTTTTATTCAAGGCAACAATTAATTTTTCCTCATCAAAATAGATTTCCAAGACCCCTCTCCTTTCTACCCGTGTTAATTAAGTTTTGTTGTTGCTGCAATGACAAATACCCAAGAAAATTGACTGAAAAGAAGATTTATTTTAACTCAGTTTTACAGGTTTCTAGGCCAAGCTAGTCATGTGACAGAGGGATGTGGCTTGTCTAATGGTGGCCTGGAGACAGAAGATAGACCAGAGCAAGATATAAACTTCAACATTATGTCCCCTGTGACAAACTTCTTGTAACTGGGTCTCACCTCCCAGACACTATGGTGTTTCCATGAAAGAAAATCTGACATATTTATTCAAATGATAAAAAAGAAAATTCCCAGTTCTCCAAGGCTGTTCTCTGTGGCTATACAGAATTGTCAGAATCAGGAAAGTTGTGTTGCCCTCTGCAAATTTGAATCCCTTTGTCAAAGCACAAGACCAGAGATACAAGGAGCTAAGAGAAAGCAGCTAGCAGAGGCTTTAAACTCTTACATCAAGAAAAAGGAAGGATTCTTTAGAGAAAGGCCAAAAGTTCAAAAAGATTTCTCTAAAGGAAAAAATGGTCACTCCAGCTTAAAAATCTTTGATGATAAGGAATTCTCCAGGGGTAGCTAGCTAGAGAAAACAGACTTAGCTTTTAGAAACAGTCATTTGGAACTCGAAGGAGAAAATACAACTGGAAATTTCAGGCAGTGAGCTATACATGGCCTGTGACGGAGTCTGAATCTTTTTTTTTTTTTTTTTTTCGTTTTTCGAGACAGGGTTTCCTGTGTAGCTTTGCGCCTTTCCTGGAACTAGCCTGAATCTTCTTAGGAGTGTGTTTTATGTGTGTGCTACGTCCATGATCCACAAATAAGAAGAGTGGAAAGAGCTAAGGACTCACCATTTAGAGCCTCCTAAAATGCCAGCCCCTGTGGGAGAGTTTCTTGTCACCACAATAATTTGATCTTGACATTTCCTTGAAAACATGAGAAAGTTGGGGTTCAGAGAGTCAATAACTGCCTGTGCTGCCATATCTATTCAGTGGCATGTTCTTTTGCCATGTACCTGAAGCCAAATGTCCTTCTCCATCTTCTCAGATTGCCAAGATTTTAGGGATGGTGGGCATTTTGGTGACAAACTTTTCACAGTAAGGCAATTTGAAGACAGTGAAATGTATGCTCAGGGTGCACATCTACCTCCGGTCACTAAAACGAAAGGCAGGCTTGTGGGGCCTGTTGTGTCACAGCTTACTGTCAGTTTCCTGATTTGGTTATCTGTAAAGCAGAAAGAAAAGCAGTGTCCAGTTTTTGTTTTCCAACATCAAACACTAGGAGAAAATGGACATTACAGCAACAATGGTATCTGACAGAGCACAGGAAAAGCCACACTTCATATACTTCAACAGTTAATTCTACTATTTTTTTTCCTGAAAGCTCTGTTTTGAGGGTTATTGTTGTTTATTCTTATGATACGAAGCAGGGAGAGATAGATTTTCACTTTTCCTTTTACCTTTAAACATTTATAATTCTCCTACCTACATTTATGTAAGACACAAAATATGATGTAACTACCTAGTAACAGGCATACTGTTTAAAGAACTTCCGCAGATGTGAGTGTAAATGGCTGCTGAATTGTTGGAAAGTTTTTGAGCAGGTAAAGGACACGTGAGCCATGAAAGAGAATGTGAAATTAATTTTTCTAGTTTGAATTCTGTTATGGGCTTTTCCTTTCTTTTTATGGTGGATAAATGTAATGAAATGTAATTGTTACTGGAAGTGTGAAATCCAAAGCCAAGTCCTGTGCTCTCAGAATGGTTCTAAATTGTGTAGAAGCTCATTGAGATGTATAATGCTGTGTCTGAGCAAGAGCTTATTTTAGTGATGACATCAAGCTACACGATGTCTCTTAATTTGTAAGTTCTTTACAGTAAAATCATTTATATATAAAAGAAACAACTTCCCAACAACTCTCTGTCTTACCTGACGACAGACTCTCAGGTTTGTTTCTCTAAACAAAATACCCAAGACTGGCTAACTTATTATACTGAGTTATTTTCTCTATTTATAGAGGTTGAGAAATCTGAGATCAAGACAACAGTAGATTCAGTGTCTGTTGAGGACCTCCTGCATTTCATAGATGGCACCTTCTTGTGACTTTCTCATGTGGCTTCCTGTTGCTTCCATGGGTCATGAATTATGTTTTTAATGTCTTCTCCTGAAGACCTCACTTTTTGATACTATTTCATGGAGATTAAGTTTTAGCATACGAGTTTTAGAGGGATCATAGCACTTTTCTTACTGCATATAGGAATATATCACCCACACTCAGAAAAAAAATGGGAGAATAAGAAGTGAAATCCTGAATATTTAGTGTCTCTCATATCTTCCTTTCCTTTCTCCTGGGTGAGAAATTATGATAGGAACTGGAAGAAATCTTCCACAAAACTCTTTATTCTAGGTCAGTTTTCTTATCTAGACATACAGCTTTAGAGATCAGATTCCTGCCACCATTTTCACACAAGTGTCTATGTTTGTTGTCTGGATCTTGTCTTTTCAACACCCCTCTCTAATCCAATCTGACTTTCAACCCTGATAGTTATTCATAGCTTATGTGTTCAGTCGATAGTCACCAGGCACATCTAGTATGCTAAGCCTCTGGAGCCTTGTTTTGTCTCTTGGTTCCCACCAACTGGTAGCACTATTTTGGGAAATGGGGCCAGGCCAGGGGAAGTAGGTCTGTGAAATTATGCCTTTGAACTTTTTACCAAGTGCTCCAGTTCCTTGACCTTTCTCTGCTTCCTCTCTGGCATTAGGTAAACAGTTTCTCTCTGCCATGAGGTTCTGCTGAGGACACAAAACCAACCAACCAGAGACCAAACCCTCTGAAACTGTGAGCTAAATTCAATCTTTTCATCTTTAAATTATTTCCTCATGTATGTTGATCAAAGCTATGAAAAAATGATAAGGCCAAGTGTGGACCTAAGCAAAGATCAATAGACACAAAGAAAGCTATATGGAAGTAATTATCTCAAGCCAGCAATCAATAGATAATCCATTTTCTCAAATATCTTGAATTCTAAAGTTAGAGAAGACCCCAATATGTAAACAATTTTAGCAAAATGTGATAAATTCATGTTTTATTATGTATTTTAGTAACTGTGGAAGACATTCCTCCTCTTTGAAGTAGGGTTCATGAAATGTATAGAGGAGTCTAAGAATCCTTGGAACTGGCTCTCAAGTAGGGGATTTCACTTCTGGGTGCAAGTAGGTATTGACATGAATTGACAGGTCTCTGAATTACAAGGCCCAGATTATCAGTGTGATTAGGAAGATTTTTTTGGCATCAACAACAAAAAGTTTAGATATTTCAACCTGTGGGCAAAGAATAATAGGGTCAAAGGTAAAAGAAACCTTTTGTTGATGAGGTGTATTTGGCAGCTTATATCTTACTTTTTGTTATATTTTCCCCCCTTGTATCGAGGATCCAGTTCAAGGTCTCACACATGCTAGGTGAGCGCTTTATCACAGAGACACATCTCATATGCTGAAATAATTTTTAAAATTACCTATAAAATATTGGCATCTTAATATTATTTTCAAGCATTGTGGCAGTAATTGTAATATTTTTTCAGTGTTCAATCTTGGTAGAAGTCTATTAGGTACTTGGGTGGTTCACAATAATCAAACATATACTTATGTCACTGTGAATGAGTAAAGACATGATTTTTAAGGAAATAACGTCATGTCTTTAGATCACTTTGTCTACTCTATAAGCTGACTTGATGCCATCAAGAGATAATGGCTACTTCAAAAGTATTAGAAGATAGGGATGGTCAATAAAATCAGAGTGGATCTTTAATTTCATGTTCATTTGCTAAAATCATATTTATTAGTATTTTGAGAGGGTGACTATTGATCCATTAACTACTCACTTCTTTTTCAAATATCTACTGATGCTTATAGAGGCTTAGGTATTGAGATTGTGCCAAGAATGTCATTTTTATTTAAATAAAGAAATTGTGCTATGCAATAATTTCATTTTCAGAACAAGAATTCCATGTAGTAGTAATAGACAAGTTACAACTATAACATATTGGTTACTAGTTATTAGATAGTTATTTGGACATAGAAGACAAACATATCAGAATAATGAAGAACAAGTAACAGAGGATACAGTTGTCTTGTGAACAAACATATATTTACTCAATAATGATGAATGATGAAATATTTTATCAGTACTTACTATTCACAAAATACTATACAAAGCATGAAAAGCAGAAATAAGGGTAATTTTTCCAATACTAGGATGTTTTTAGTCTAGGAATTATATATATATATATATGTATATGTGTGTATAATTATATATGTATAATATATATGATTATATATTATAGATCAGATGAAATCTTTTGGTCTCTATCAATTATTTTAAGAGCACATTGCCAACTCTTGAGGTCTTTGGAGGCTCAGTGGAGGTGTCGTTTATGCTGGCTCTTAACCACTGGATAGTTTTATGTTATGGAAAGAGAGTTTCAAATGAAAGGGGTAAAGTAGCAAATGGAAGGACATGGTCAAAAGGCAGTTTGTTTACCTGGTGGAATAAGACTTGGAACTCAGGCTGGGGCCTTGTTATAAAGGAACCCACATCCCCGGCTTGAGAGCCTGACCTTTATTTAACAGGCACTGAAGAATGTTACAATTCAGTGTCGACAATTTTTGGCTGAAGTATGTAGCTGGCTTTTGTTATTCTTTGTCATCCTAGCCTCTGAACTTAAGCTTTAATCAGGAGCAAATATTGATGTGTAAGGATTTTTAGGATCAACTTCTCTAGGGAAATTTATAGTAAAGTTTTAGATTTGATTCTCTTGAGAATTTTCCTTTGAGACAGTATAAAAATCTGGTGCATTGTGTATTGACTACAAATTTGAAAATAAATGGTGGAATGCTTTTGGTTTGCCAGCTGCTGAAAAGCAAGAATAATGACACATTAAGTAATGGAAATGTGGGAATTAAAGCGTTCACAGAAAGAGCCAACAAAGCCATCATTTCTTTCCTTATCTCGGTGTCAGGCCCTCTGCTCGCTTGTCCTGTCCTCTGGTATGTCCTCAGCTGCTCCCCTTCAGCACTTCTTCATTTCTCAGGGGCTGAGACACCATTTTGGAATCCAGTACGCCACTCTTGGCCTCAGTGGCAGAGAAGACTCAGTGTGTTTTCATTTGCTTTCTGCTAGGGGAAATGGAGAGTGGGGTTGACCTCCGTCCTTCTCCTGCCTGTCATCTCTATCTTGTACCAAGTCCCGCTGGAGTGACAGTTCTGAGCCTGCAATTCCGATAAGCCCCAGTCCTGCAACTCCTTTTCCTTAATTGGAGGATGCTTTCACCGTTTTCTCCAAAGATAGTTTTACCAGCTGACAGTCCAAGTTAGCTAAGTTCCATATATAAATTCATGCAGGAAGTAGAGAGAGAAGAAACTATGTGGGAATGAAAACAAATATTTGAATGCAGTCAAACAGTTCTGGTCCAAAGTATGTCAAGTAATAGTGAGTTTTCAAGAGATTTTCAATTTTTCAGAATACTTTATAATATTTTCTGCCAAAAACTCCAAGCATGCATCAGCGTCTTTTGCCATTTTATGGTTCTTAGTGGTGTTTGATGGTCCATAAATTTAATGCACTGTCTAGGTTACCTACTGGATACTCTGATATAAATTCCTAAGCCACACTGGCATATTGATAGTGGTACATTAAATGTTTCTTGGGTTTTTTTTAATGCCTTTTCTGTTTTGTCCACCTCTCAAGCCTGTTTTGAATATCTCTAATATTAACCTACTAGATATTCCAGTGTTACACTTAATTTAAACTTTACTATGATAAAAAATAAACTGGATAATATTATTACATTGAGTCTAAGGATGGAGTTGGAACTTGAGTATCTGCATTTCTAACAGCAACTGAAATATCCTAGTAGTGAGATCACACTTTTAAGTAAGGCTCATGGGATGCCTTGGCTAAAGTAACTTACAGTAGCATGGGAACATTAGCCACATTGATACAAAGCAGATTAAGGCAATTTGTATATAGCTGTACACATATTTCATGGAGATCAGGAAAAGCTGGAGTTCATTGTGAAGAGTGTGGCAAAACTCAGACAAGCTAAAGTTGAGAGATTTTAAATTAAATTGAGTCTAAGATATGAAGGTGTTTAACAGCCACAAGATTATTTCAGGCATGAAAAAAAATTATGTGTCAGGATTCCTGGACTTTTTGAACCCTTGTGTCTGGGATGTGGAGTATAATTTGAAAGGAAGTTAGAAATAGGATGGGAAAATACATATGGAACTTCGTGGGTGATGGAGACAATAAATGCAATACAACCACCACACAGATATTGTTGGTTAAACATTTTTGCTTGCATACAAATCAATTTTGTCTTCAGAAAAACATGGTCAATTTTAATGGTGAATTTTTGTACTTAAGCCATGTTTTCACTTTATAACTTGGAGTCTTTAAAGGAAATATAAAGAGTCCAACTTAGAAAAACTTCTATGAATTTCGCTCTGAAAGACACATAAGCTTCCCTGATCTCCTTCTAGGTAGCTGTCTCAAATCTGCCCTCTCCTCTTGTCTTCACAGGTTCTGCTGGCTTTGTAAATGGGTCCCTGAGTTTGTCAATAAGGCCTACATGTTTAAATATGACATTATTAGTCTCTTATGACAGGGCTCCAACTTACTTGTTTTAGCATATCTGTACATGTCTTAGCCCCCAATGCTTGACTTACCATCTATTTATAATATTTATTCTTTATTCATTACAAAATAAAGGCAGGAAATACTTACTGGAATATGTGCTTGGCTCTGAGGATACAGATTTGAACACAGCAGGAAACCAGAACTTGCTTCAAAAGACTTTTGTAGCCATTTGGAGCTGACACATATTCACAAGGAAATGCAATAAATTGTGATGAAAAAATGTACCATTACAGTGGTCTTACTTATTGTGGATTAAGCAGAGATTGAAAAGTTGTTGTTGGACCTCAGGCCTGGAGAAGCAGAAGAGGATAATCACAGCTTGTACAGTAGAGTCCATGGGCTGGAGATAGAACAGTATGTACGCAGCAAAGTATCAAATTAGTGGGAAGGCATTGTGTTTTCATATTACTGTTAGCAATTAAATATTGCTTAATTTTGGAGTAAGAGTGGGAAAATATGAGAAATGAAAGCTAGGAGTGGGCTGGTTGTGGAAGGCTTTGTTCACTGTGCTAGACAACACATACATTTGCTGTGCAACTGAAAAGCACTGAAGGGTATTAAGCTGGGCATGATGTGAACAACTTTACTTTAGCATGCAGTCAGTAGGTAGAGCAGGACTTGAAAGCCATGCTATTATATATTATGTGTATATGTTTTATAGATTATATGTTATATTATACTATACATGATTTATTATATATATCACTGGAGATATCTGGAGTAGACTTATAAATATGAAATGTATGAATAGAATTGAAGTGATGGAAATTAATAAGATGGCTTTGGGAGAGTATGTAGGTAGGCAGTTGGAAGAACCAGGGACAGAGTGCTGAAGATAGTCAGTAGCTTGGTGTGAACAGAGGAAAAAGAGCCTATAGCATCGTCTAGGAAGAAGCTCCCATTGGGAAGAGGGAAATTAAGAGAGAAAGAACTTCAAGGGGGGAAAGGAGTTGTCAGGGTCAGTAGTGTTGAGTGGCCTGACACATTCTTCTGAAAGTGTCTGTTTTCCTAAGTGCTCTGTTTGTGCTGAGTAGCTTTAGTCAGGGCTGAAGCTCTTTATTTCTCCCTCATTTTAGCCCATGGATTGTATTTTTCTCAGCAGACTTTCATACATTTTTAAAGACAAGGTAGAATCTGCTTTGTTAAAACATTTTTGAGGGGATTGGAGAAATGACTCAATGGTGGCGAATGCTTATTGTTCTTCAGAGGACGTGAAAGTTTAGTTTCCAGCACTTGCATTGGGTGATTCACAAATGCCTGTAACTCCAGCTGCTGGAGATTTGACCTCTGGCCTCTGAGGTCAATACCATACAGGTAGTATATATACACAGACATACACAAATGCAATAAGAAAAATAGTGCAAATATACCTTCAAAAAGAGTTTTTGGATCTTTCTCATTAGAATTACACTCACTTTTATATGTGTTCTTTAGTTTATATATCTTGTATGTCTTTGAAATAGTAACAGGCTTCTATTACTTAGAGTTGTGACTGTATCTATCTAGCTATATGTCTATATAATCTATTTCTATCTTTCTCAATTTATATCTTTGAATGATAAAAACTTATTTAGTTAGTCATTATTAAGTTGGTAACATTAGTTAATATGAGTTAGTGCATATATGCATATATCTGTTTGTATATTCTAAATATAAGTTCATCTCTACACATTGTAAAAGTTTCTTAAGATTAAAAAAAAAATCTCTGACTTAAATGGGAGTATGTTAGGTCAAATGATCAGCACACAAGTGATCATGGTAATCTGTGGATTTCTCCAACATAAATGGCCTCTGGATGAGACAGTCTGGGATTCCAGAAAGAGCTGTGTTTCTGATTTGTCCGTTGTTCCATCATCAATATTCAGCTTATGTTATGCAAATGCATTCATTCAAATGCTGTGTTACTTTCACATTTTGACATTTATGTGTCGAAAAAATATTTTAGTTTTGTTTCTATTGGATGTTTCAATATTTTTGTTGAATGTAAAGTTATGGCACAATAATTCACTTATTTTTTATCATGTTAAACAAACACAAATTTCTTAAAAATATACTTTTAATTAAAATATAATTACACCACTTTATCCTTCCATTTTCTCCCCCAGGCTCTTCCAAGAGTACCCTCTATCTGTCCCTCCCATTCCTTTCCACTCCCAAATTAATAGTCTCTTTTTCTTTGATTATTGTTACACACACACACACACACACACACATACACACACACGTAAATATATAAACACAGCTATGTAAGTGCAATGTGTAAATGCTTTTCAAGCTTCTCCTTGAGAGACTGTGTCTGTTGTACTCACCTGCAGAAGGGATGGCACTGGGAAGTGTGAACACTAGCATTCACCTAACTACAGGAACATTGGCTGTGAGGCATTTGAGACAGGTCAGAATTTATGTGAATTTGCTTCCTTCAGTCCAGTATGACTTTGAATGTTGCTAGAAGTTCCTTTAATGACTTTTGACTACTGAAGTCAGATAATATAACTAGCATTCATCTTTTGTTTCCTAACTCAGCTTGAAAATCAAGAATGCCTAAAAGTAACCATTACTGTTTGACCACTGAACACCATGACGGCTGATCTTCATCTGTAACATGACTGGATTTGGAGTAACCCAACAGACATATCTTTGTTTTTTAAATTTTTGTTTGTTTGTTTGTTTTTGAAGATTTTTCCAGGGAGGTTTAACTGGAGAGGGAATACTCACTTTTGAATGTGGGTAGCTCTCACATGGGCTGGGGATCTAGACTAATAAAAGGGCAAAAAAGGAGAAAGCAAGCAAGCTGAGCACCCCACCAATAACCATCTTTCTGTGCACCTTGACAGCAAATATAAAGTGATAACTGATATTCATCTCTGTGTACCTTGATTGCAAACACAAGAGACAACTGATGTACATCTCCGTGTGCCTTGATTGCAAACACAAGTGACAACCACTTCACTGCTACTGCCGTGTCTTTCTACCATGATGGGCTGTATCTCCTCTTCATTTGGGACTCAGCATAAATCCTTCTCTTAAGTTATTTCTCTTAGGTATTTTTTCACAGTGGTGAGAAAACTAGCTAATACAGACTGTCTTTTAAGGGAGGAAAGGGTAGATATCAATGACCCTTGTTCATGAGGTTGCATTTACCCTTGAGAACAATCCCCAAAGGAAAAGACAGATGGACCATTGGCTTTGCACGAGAGTTCTGCTCTACCCCCAGCACACATTCACTTGCTCTTCATGTTCTTATAAGGACAGATTGGGGGAGACAAACGCCAGCTGAGAACGCCGTCCTTTGTACCTTATCCAGGGAAAGAGATCTGACTCCATCCCAGGCAAAGCTTCTATAAACACCCTCCTTTATAACCAGCCATAAAGAGTTAGATGCAGAAAAATAGCCACTTGAAACCCTTTGCCCCTGTGTTTAGATTGCTGCCAAAGCTTTTGCTTTAGCTTATTTCAACAAGAATAAACTGTATAAAAGCTCTGGAGTTCTCAGGCAATGTGACTGCCCGCCCTGCTTGCTTAAGGTCATTAAAATGCTGGCCTTTGCCAAATGACTTAGAGCAGAGCCATCCTGTTCTTGGAGTGAATTGTAAGTTTGCTTAGGTCACGGGCTTCATAGTGGCCAACAGCATTGAAATGGGTACTTCTTAATGATGTTAAGTATAAACAAGATGCAAAGGGTGAGTGTGAGAATTATAAAGTTATGTTTATAATGATAATCCTCTGTAAGAAATTGCTAGTACATTTAACACTCATGAATTATTAAAAACAAAAACAGCTTTCCTATTATTCTGTCATATGAAAGAACTTTATATCCCAAATGCTAGTTATTTACATATTTCATTTTCTCTAGTGAGTCCTAAAAACCCTTCACATTTATCCTGGGTACATTTATGGCCATGTTCATACAGCCAAAAGATGTGACGAGTTACACAATTATCTGGTAAATTCAAGCTGTCAGAAGAACCTGTTAAGGCAATAAAAGCAAAGCCATTTTCAGGACATCACCCTGTGACTGATTACTCTGGACCAAACTGTCCAGTGACTGATCCATTTATTAGAGATAAAAGAAACTCATTTTTATTTTGTTATATTAATGGTTTTCTCTCTGGTGAGCCACAGGAATTGCATTTGTACTTTTGCTTCTTGAGATTTTCCTGTTTTATGACTGACAGTGGTAACAGATCAGCATTCTGATATCTTCTAGTATAACACTGATTTGCAAAAATGGAGGGAACATATTTTGTTTGGTAAGCAGAAGATAAAGCAATGTAACACAACACTGGTTTGTGAGTAGTTTTGCATTAATGTTAGTAAACCCATTCATTCTCATCTCTTCCCAGAGTGCAGCAGAAAACTATGACACTTGCAGATTGCATCTGTCTAAAATCATTCTTTATCAAAAGTGCATTAATGATATTTTGAAGGTATAAATGGGCACTTTGCTGCATATTTATTGATCTTATACATAGATCCAGTGGAAATACCGGAAGGAGACAAAATCCAGGTGGAGATGCTTGGTGTGGGAAGCTGAATGGATTTAGTAAGGCTGGACTGAGGCTGAACTGTGGGTTATTGATTCTGGGAAGTTTCCTGTTATTACCTTATTTAACCCTTTTATTCATGATACAAACTGGGTTTCATTGTCTCCATTTTAAACATGAAGATGCTGACATTCATTCAGAGAACTTGTTCAAGATCACAAGTTGGCAAGTTGCAATTGGGGTTTAAACATTGTTTTTCCTGACTCCAAAGTTTAAATTTGTTCTAAGTTTTCACTGCAGTGGCTCATAGGTGGGGTTGCTTCAAGAAGATAGGATGGTGTCAAACTCTTTAAGTTCTCAAGAACTTTGAGGAGCTTATGGGAAGACTGACTTACATGCCCAGTGAACTAGTGGGGACATACACAGACTCAATCATTCCATTGAACAAATGATTTTTGGCAGACATTGTTGGTGCTGAAGAAAACGGCATGGCAAATAGACATTTCTCAGCTATGATGGTAACGCTCTACCAGTTCTGATTCTAGATCTGAGTATATTTCAGATTATTGTTAATGATTTCATTATTAAATACAATTTAAGAAATAGAGTAAATACTTTAAGTTGCTAGCTATTAGAAATTACAAATAAATTCAAACAGCAGTCATTGGGAGACATCATATCCAGTGATGAACTAACTGGCTTTTAAGCCTATCAGAATTGATTTCATTTAACCAGAAAATGGGACTGCAAACTCACCTTCTGTGTATGTTGCCATGTCTATCTGGAATGGTAATGGTTAAGCAGCTTGGGTCTTCTGTCTACAGCTCCTAGCACTGATCTTATTACCATTTCCTCTTGCTTCGTTGCATGCCCAGTGCAAGTAGCCCCAGATTCTAAATGCAGTTGTTTGGTTCTGGCTGCCAGTATTGTAAGGTTTCACAAGGCAGTTGGCACGGTTTTAAAGAAAATGGTTACATTCCCATTGTTACTTGTATCACTTAAAATATGTATTTTAATTAAAATATAATTATAGCATGTCCCCTTTCCCTTCTCTCCCTTCAACTCTTCCCATGTCCCCTCACTTTCCCCCAAATTATTATTGTCACACACACACACACACACACACACACACACACACACACACACACACACACAGAGCTGAGTCTGTTTTGTTGTTTATGTGTGTATGATTTCCAAGCTCACCACTTTGACTGGACAACCAGCGAAGGTGCTCATTTCTAGCAGAGGTTAATTTTCCCTCCCCATTCTTTCTGACAGTGAAAAATTATGCTAAGATGAATTTTCTTACACATCTCCAGATCTATGTCTGCTTTCTTCCTGACAACATTCTAGACTTCTGTGTAGACAGTGTGCAGCTAAAACAAACAAACAAACAAACAAACAACCTATAAGTGTCAAGTCACCTGCTCACCCTGAGCCTGGATGCCCTCCAAGAGGGAGCTGTTCTTGTATTCCAGGAATGTTCATTGGGCTCTGTTTTGGAAAGTAATCGTTCCAGAGTCCCATAATTCCTCCCTAAAGATAGTAATAGAAGTAGTTTTTTGGGTCTTTCCATATCAGTATAGAAATTTGAACCTCAGCATATTGAAAAAAATGATTCCTTTAAAGGCTAAGAAGTCTTCTTAAAGGACAAACTCCAGGAGGCAGAATTAAAAGAAAATTGGTAAGGGAGTGTATGGATTTTATCCACCACGTTTCCCTGAGTTCCAAAATAAAAAAATGTTTTCTTTACCAACTAGAAAAAGAAATTCGGGAGTAATTTAAATATCTCTAAATATTTAATTTGAGTTCAACAAATCTAATACTAGCTGAGGTAATATGAGAACTTGGAAAAATCAGAAAATATAGGAAAACATTTAAAACAATAGACTGAAGTGACAAAGATGTTCTTAAATGTCTGTCTCTTCTCTCATAAACAAAGCAACTAATAATGCAGTTTAGGGAAATAGACTTGTCATTCTCTGCTCATGTGCCATTTACATGAAGTCTTTTATTCAGCAGCAACAACAACAAAAATAAATAAAAAGAAGGAACAGAATCTGTAAGATAAATTGCTAAAGAGTCTTATTAATATAAAACCCAGAGCCAGATATTGGGGTGAAAGCTGAAAGACCAGAGGATAGGACAAGTCACAGCCAACCTCACCTCACCAACTCCTCAGCCTCCAGAGAGTTCCTGTTTCCACAAATCCTCAGACTGAAAGCCTCTGAGTCCTCACCCCCGAGGGTTTCAGTTGAACTGCTGCTAAAAGCCTCTAGTTCCTGGTCTTCATGCCTTATATATCTTTCTGCTTCCTGCCATCATTTCATGGGATTAAAGGCATGTGTGCTTTCCAAGCAAAGCCATTAGATCTCAAGTGCTGGGATTAAAGGCATTCGCCATCACTGTCTCCTCTCTATATCTAATCTAGTGGCTGGCTCTGTCCTTTGATCCCCAGATAAGTTTATTAGGGTACACAATATATTGAGGTATACAATATAACACCACAAGAATCCAAGAAAATTCTTTTAAGTTCTTATAAAAGGAAATATTTTCTTTAAGATTGATTTTTATTTCAGAATCAAATCACTCTGAAAATTACTTAATGGCATGCTTCTTTCTTTTATTGACATTATAGTTCCTAACTTATTAAAAGTCAAATTAATCTCCAATGTCATTTTTCTGCATGGATATTTCTTGTAATTATGTGTTGTCTCATCAACGAAGTCCAAGCTCACTACTATGAATGACTATGAAAGTCACAATTTGACATTGTTCTCTCCCAGTCTCTTCTCTCTACTACTTTCCTCTCCATATGTCAAATTGCATTTTGGATTGAAGTTTGGGCAGTAGAGAGCATAAGTGTTCTGGGAAACAAAACAAAACAAAACAAAACAACCATAACAACAATAAAACCCTGCCTGTCACTTAGTCCGATGCCCTCATTTTGGATGATTTCCACATTGAGGAAACAAATTAGAATTGATCAGCCTGAAGAGTTATTTATGAAAATTATTCCCTGGCAGTGTCAAAATGTGCATTTTTAAGTACATTTTTTAAAATATTGCTTCATTAGGTAGGGAAGAAACATCCAATGGGGCAAAAATTATAGATGGATTCCTAGTCACATCCTTTGCAAAGTTGGGAAAAAATATTAAACAGGAAGTGAAAATACCATGAGTTTGTAGATGATTAAATCTTTTTAATGAGGCTTAGTGTCACCTGGAACACAGTGGAGTCTCACTGGTAGACACACAGCTGCTGACATTCTGAGCCAGAGCAGAGATAATGAGCTTGCTATTTGAAGACCAAATGGGCTTACTGGAATCAGAGCTAGTCAGAGTGGCGAGGCTAGGTTGCTTTGATCTGACCTATTGCTACTGCTTGATATCACAGTAACACGTCTCTCTGTGGTCTCCCTGGAACCATTTAATGGTCTGTTGTCTCCTGATCTTTCTCCTTTCTCCTGTATTACAGACTCTAAAATTTGGAGGTTATGGAATAGAGGCTACCTTTATTGTTTCTTGCTCTGTTTACTCATTGTGGTGGTTAATCTTCATTGTCACCTTGACAGAATCTAGAATCCCTTGGGTATGCCTGTGAAGGAGTTTATAAATTAGTAAGACACCCCCCCCCCCAAATTGTCAGTGGCACCATTGTGTGAGATGGGACCCCTATACTGAATAAAAAGAAAAAGAGATGAGCTGAACACAAGCATCCATCTCTCTCTGTTTCCTGCCTGAGAGGGAATGTAAGCAGCCATTTCAAACTTCTCCGTGGCTTCCCTGCCATGGGGGATTGCATTGCAGCTGTATTCATCAGCAACTTCTGTTGGAAAATCACCTACGTATTTGTTCATTTAGTCAACAATATTTTAGTATATGTGTACCGTTAGGGAGTCTTTGTATGAATCATTAGGATACAAAGTAAGCAAGCAAGGCAGAGCCTTCGTCTCTATGTGACTCGTAGTCTAGAAGGGATTATATTATAGATAAAATATATCACCATGAGAGACTGAGAAGCAAAGTACAGAGAACACCAGAGGTACACAGAAGAGGGAATCTTAGGCAAAAATGGAGCTCCAGGGAATACTTCCTGGAGGAACAAAATGCTTTCCTTCAAGTCTTAATGAGACTGTCTTGACTCCAGTGTGAATGGATGGATGAAAAGTGGTCACTAATCATCACAACTTTGAACCTCAATTACTTGTTAAATATAGGTGCAGACAGGGCTCTCCTACTTACCAGATAGCCTGGTGCTCACATGAACACTACAACTGAAGCTCTACAATGTCATTCAAAGGCACGGCATTGCTAATTACATTTGTCTTAATACTGAAGACTATTAAATACATGTTAAACATTCAAATGGAATATTTGTGGAAAATCTTGACTTTTCTTTCACGTCTGTCTCTGATGTTACTTGCTGACAAAAATAGATTATTTCTTCCTAAGAACATATTGTTTAGAAGTGGACATCTGAAATTAGAGATCACACAGATCATTTAATACCAGTATTTGTTCATTTTTGAATTATATTTTATTAGACAGGAGAAACTGGGAAACTCACCATACTAACTTTTGAATGATCTCCATCTCCGTGTGTAATAGAGTGTATCTCCATGTTTAGAAATTAATATCAGGAAAGTATTCGGGGCTGATATGAAGGTCTGGGTGAGTCTTTCTATGGCTTACTACTCATGAATATGCAACATTCATTAACCTCTTAGGAAAGACAGGAAACCCCAAAGATACTGTCAAGCACGTTTGCATACCAGAAACTTCCTGACAGGCTGGACTGGGATGACTTGCCTGAGTGGGGGCCGGAAGAAGATGACAAGGGGGACATCAAAAGGAAATCAGAGCATAGGGCACAGGGAAGTACCTTTGTGATTTAGTTTACTGTGGAGTGATTTAAAAGATTACGTTGATAACATGATTGATGCTGATTTTTAAGGAAGTAGAGAAAGAAAAGAAAAACCTTTTGCATTTTGGAGACCCTGATGCAGGTTTCTTGAAACATTTTGTAGAGCTCTGGGTAAGTGGCCTGGAATATTTTATGGAAATGACATCTAGGTTACATTTTTTTCTTGTCACTTTCTTTGTGAGAGATTGTATTTCTTTTATGATCTACTAAACATCCTCCCTCCCTCCCTCCCTCCCTCCCTCCCTCCCTCCCTTCTTTCTTTCTTTCTTTCTTTCTTTCTTTCTTTCTTTCTTTCTTTCTTTCTTTCTTTCTTTCTTTCTTTCTTTTTTTCTTTCTTATTATGTGTATGAGCGTTTGCCCATGTGTATACATGTATACCATGTGTATGCAGTGCCCATGGGGGCCAGAAGAGGGTGATGTATGCCTCGAACTAGAATTACAGATTTCTGTGGGTCAAATATGGATGCCAGGAAATGAGTCCAACTCTTCTGCACAAATGGTAAGTGCTCTTAACTGCTGAGCCATCCATCTCTCCAGCTCCCAAATGTTCTTTTGTGAAGTACAATAATAATAATATTTTAATTTTGATATGACTTGCTAAATACAATTAATTTTATATATCATTAAAGTATGCATCTGTTAGATGTTATCTATCTATTATCTCTCCCTATCTATCTACCATCTATCTATTTATTTACTTTTGGTTTTTGAGACATGGTCTCACTATGCATCCTTGAACTCCTATAGATCGTCCTGTTTCTGTATCCCACGTGCATTGTGTTTTTATACTTGATCATATTTGTGAAGTTTCTCCTGAGATTACTCAAACACAATTTTAATGCAATAAGATTAACTAGTTATATATACAAGTTGATGAAAATTTGTAGTTATATAATCTTACAGTTAGCCTCACAATCAAAATAGAAGACCTAGAACATTACCTCATCCCTTTCAGCTTAATGACCCTTCTTACAATAGTTTGTCTTTTTTTGATTCATATAAATGAAAATATTCAGTGTACAGTCTTTTGTGTTTGACTTTTCACCTAGTTTAATACTCATAAATGCTATTGTGCATATCAGCAGTTTGTTTTTATTGGGGAACAACATTCCTATAGTATAGATAGACCATAGTGTACTTACTCATTTATCAGTTCATGGGTATTTATTTTTTTAATAATCAATTTTGAAATATTTGGATATTGACACTATGGAATTAGGAATTATCTTTTAATCTTTCTGGGGTAAAAGCCTAGTTTGGAATTTCTGGTTTGTTTGATAGCTGAGTAAGGGGTGGTAGATCAGACATTGTCCAACTGTTATCCCATGTGGCCTTTTGGCTTCCTACCCAATAGCAACATGTGAGAGTAGCTAGCTGTTCCATCAACAGTTTGTTTTGCTCATTTGTTTTCATTCCAGGCACTCTGGTGGGTAGTAGTACAGTTTGCATCTGCGGATTAGCATATGACTAAGAAGGCTTCTCTACTGAGACAAAATAAAGGTGCAGTTATATGAGCTTTCTCAGTCTGGTCAGCCACCAGCACAGACTTGGAATGTATACCCCTGGTTTTATTGTACTGAAATACTTTCCTTTCCATAAAGTGAAATATTAAAATAAGCTAGTTTCAGTCTGACAATTCAAATGCTGCCATTTAGAGTGTCTCATCATAAATCTATTTTATTAGATTCTGTGTCATCCCTCCTATCTTGGATAAAAATGCTTTTGTTTCTTTTTTGGTTAATAGACTTGGAAATCATGTGTTTTCTTTCCTTCTTATGATTGGAATGAGCTGAAAATAAATTCTTTTGTGATTTTTTTTTTATTTCAAATTTGTTATATCAGGCCTCCAGAGCTATTGGGAGCTAATTGTTTATAGGTTGTGTACAATGTTGTTAAAATCTTCAGTTTACTGCAAGATTATTTATTTCTCTTTTACAGAAGGATGTCACTGAACTATAGGGTGAATGGATATGCTTGACAGATAATGGTTAGAAATGTGTCTACAGTTCTGTGATAAAGATAGCTATCACTACACAATAGAAATATATGTTTCTGAAGCAAGCATTTTTGTTTGTCTCATTGTTCATAAAAGGGTATAAAACCTAATATATCTATTTTCTGGCTTATTCTATCATGGGATCACATATCTATGCAAGTAACTACTTCTGTAAAGAGTCCACATTTAATTGTTCATATTAGTGTCGGGGATACTAGTGTCATCCTGAGTCCTTTGCCTGAATTTCACTCCCAGAGGACCAGACTTTGGTATTACTGGCCAGGGACCTTCCTATGTTCCTTCCTGTAAGAGAGCACAGTGATGGTGGGCATTTGTCAGTAGTCTAAATTCCTTCCCTAGTTGAAATGAAAACATGAGTGTGGGTCACTGTGCTCTTCCTAGGGAAGGAGACACCTCAGTAAGTGGAGTCAAACTTTGGGTGTGTTGTCCCACCATTTGATGAGTACGCAGGAAGGTAGCAAGTCCCTCTGCTTTTGTCTGAAGCTGTGTCTTTTCTCGAGCCTTTACTCATAATGATGGTAATATTTTGGTTTTAATTGATGACTTGTTTGCCTTAATTATCTGACAACCTAGAGCCTGTGTTTCTACCACTTACATGAACCCTACGGAAGAGTCAAGTTATGATAGATATAAACTACTATGTTTAATTAGGTTGTGGCCACCTCTTACTTGCTGTTGAGATCTTTCCTCTTACAGATTGTCTCCTGTTCTGGATTATTGGGATGGAAGTCCTTCTTGTTGAAAGCCTGTGTTGTTCCTCTCTGTGAAAACATTTACCTTCTGCACTGCTAGTTTATGTGTGGCCATGTGAGTTGTTCTGACCAGTGAAATGCGAGACACAGTGACATTTAATCCAGGGCAGAACCTCCTTCAGATTTCTTTACTTCTGTAATTGTAGCAGCATGCATCAGAGGAAGCCTCTGTGAACTAGGCCCTGGATGAAGACCATGTAGAAACAATTGTATCATGTACAAAAAGCACATGTCTGTTGGCACTGAAAATTGCCATGAATCTAGGAACTAATTTATTGCTTTAAGCTGTTGAGATGTGGTTGTTGTTCATTAACACAACATACATCTTGTTTTGACTGGTACACAGTCTCTTACTCCTCAGGGAGGGGTCTCATGATTAAATATGTTGGGACCTTTAATGTGGGATACCTCAACTATTTAAGAGTGGTTTCTCTGGAGTGGGTGGGGATAGGAAGAAAGTCTGTATATAACAATATATAACAAGTACCTGTTTCTGAAAAGTGAAAGAAGTCATTTAGACTTGTGGAAATCAGGTTATCTATGTATCTCTGGCTACCAGAATTTTATGTGAACAGGCCATAAACAAGCATGAATGATGGCGGAGTGACAGAAGGAAGACAACTGGGAAGAATGGGTCGGTGGGCAGAACCGGACTATCAGCCACATCTGAGAGGTGACTTTCTGTGTGACCCATTGCTTTCAAAGCAGCAAGAAAACTACAGATGAGCTGGTGAGCACGGCACAGCTCATGCCATTTGATGAACAGAATTCTCAGCTGATTGATGTATTCATTCCGTGTTACTCCATTTCCCTATTTCCTTTTCACACACACAAATAGTGGTCGTATTTAAGTTAGTAAGGCATTCATGCAAAGAAATTAATGTTCACTAACATTTGATGAGTGGCCCAGGTTCTCTGAACTCTATCACTTTCATAGTCACTACATCAAACAACATAAAAAGGGTGGGACTTTAAGTTCCCTATTGTTATAGTGTTGAAGACTGTTCTTATTACTCTGTGTTTCAAGATGTGATGCTTTTCCATTTTCAGTGGCCCCAACTGAATCTACAGATGCTTCACTTTGGCATCTTCTAGTTATTTATTAAGAATACATAGATTTTTTTCTTTTGGTTTATTTTTGAGATTATAATTTAGTTATAAATTATAACATTTCTTCCTTCTCTTTCTTCCTTCTAAGCCCGCCCATATACCTCTCCATATTCTCCTTCAAATTCATGCCCTTTTTGTCCAACTGTTATTGTATGTATATGTATTTGTATATACATATATGTTCCTAAATATAAGCTTTTGAGTCTGTATAATGTTATTTGTAGCATAAATAGAACTTTTTAGGTTTTATATTTTCATTTTCATTGTAATCTAGCCCCTACTTGTGATAGTTTGATGAAGTTATTTGAGTGTCTGATGAAAGGTGAGATCACATACTGTGCAATGAAAGAAGGGTTCTAAGTAGGCTTCAGTGAGCAAGCTGAATCTCATACAACAAAGAGGAGTATAGTCAAGTGGAGCTCAGAGTAACTGAGGTCAAGGTGTAAGGAACACAAGTGAAGAACAGTATGACATGAGATATACACGAGCTGTGCCTTGGTGTGAAATACCATCCAACATATCATCACAAGTAGGTACAATGACAAGCATCTAACTGATGAAATGAACTTTTATCATTTGTGTTAAACAAAAATGCTACAGAACAAACATTTATTTCAAATATATAAGACAAGTGTAGAGTTCTCATGAAATACTTAATTAGATTTGGTTTCTGAGGAGGATTTTTTATTTAAGATTAGGAATTACTTTGAGTTATGGTTATCTCGAGATTTTTAAACAAAGCCATATGCTTAATAGCACACTTCTATACAGAGAAGCAAAGAAAAGGGCTTCCAAATAAGATTTGATGGACCATAGTGAGCCCCACATCCTCGAAGACAGAGCCAGAGTAAAAAGTCTTTCAACTGGGAATTGTAGTGAGGTCGTCTGAGTGACAGTGGGAATGGATCTTTATGGAGATATTTCAGTGAAAGGGTTCAGGTGGATGTGTGAGTACCCCTGTTTGGTGGTCCCCAGGGGATGGCATTTGACTGTCCTTATGAAGTCTAAATGTGACATGGTGCCTACATGGATTACAGAAGGAGGGTGGTGGCTGCATTCTTTCCACTCAAATAAGGAGGCATGAAACCTTCCTTTGACCAGATAAGGGCCAGGTGACAGTATCAGATTGAAGGGACAACATCATACAAAGAGCAGAATACTGGACCAGAGAAGATTGCCACTTCTGAGCTGAGGGTTTGGATAGAGGAAATGATGAAGAGACATTCACTCAGGTTGAGAGTGCCTCTGAGAAAGAGGTCTTGATGGAGCTTCAAGAAAGGGATCAAGCTCAGTGCTAAGATAACTCTTTTTTTGTCATAAAAGAAAACAATTTGGGACTAAGGTTGCAGAAGGTTAGTCCATGACCACCAAGGTAGTAAGTATGACAAGAGGTAGGCAGGCATGATTCTGTAGCAGTAGCTGAAAGCTTACCTATGATCCAAAGCAGGAGGCAGAGAGAGCACAAGGGGAACAGTGTGACCTTTTGACACCTCAAGCCTACCCCAGTGGCATACCTCCTCAAACAAGACCATGCCTCCTAATTCTTCCCAAACAGTGCCACCAACTGGGGATCAAGTTTTCAAATATATGAGCTTATGGGGGCCATTCTCATTTCAAACTACCACAAGCTATAATCCAACACCCCCACTGCTGTAGAGGCTTTGGGATGAGGCCAGCTCACTGGTCACATGGTAACTTCTCCAATACTTGTGGAGATGCCCCAAGTGTGTTCTGGCAGGAGTGTCCAGGTGTGTGTGTGTACATGGGATCCACTCTGGGGTGTGTCAGGTATGTGCATGGATACCCAAAGCACACTCAGGCACCTGCAGCTATGCACCTATTCTGAAGCCTTGGCGGTGGCCCCCTGGGAAGGATTGATCACTGCTTCCAGCAACGTATCATCAGTAGACATGTAGATTCCATGATGGAGCCACTAGGCACAGTGTTGCTAGCCAGATGGGCACACATTTGCATAAACAATACATATCAGTGGCCACCATCCACCCACCTGTGCTCAGGCTTCTCTGATCCCCAAATTCCCTCCCCAGTTCTCTCTCCTCCATATCTGCCAGGAATAGCCCTTCATTTGAAATTAACTAGCTGCCCACTTACCTGGCAAGTCATGCTACTGTGGCATGCAGGAGGAGCTGGAGTAAGGAACAGGTCCCTGCCTCCTCCATGACAGCAAAGATAACTCGTAACATCACTAATCCTATATAACCCTGGTGCCAACTGGAGACAGAACCCATATAAATAAATCTGTTCCTTTCTTTCTGCCTAGAGGCAGCAAACAGAAGAGTAGGGTAGGAAAGCACCCACGTCTTGGTGCTTATCTAAGGGGTACTGTGAGGCTGCAAATCCACCAATCCTTGTTCAGTGACTGCAGCACAGAGAATGCCAACTTCCTGCCTTCCCATTGTAGGCTGATGCTTTTGCCTTACTCTCCTCTTCCAGGCACAGGAAGGGAGCCCTGGGCAGGAAGGAAGGATCCTTTTGAATAGAGAGAGAAGCCCATGCTTCCCCCTTTCATCTGTGAGCTTCCTGTTGCTGTGGCTGCAGTAGGTTGGTGGGGCGCTACAGTATCTGTAATAATGTCTAGGGTTTTGTAGCATGAATCTTAGAAGGTCTTATTAATAAAAAAAAAAAAAACCTCGGGGCCAGGTATTGGGGTGAATGCTGGAAGATCAGAGGAGCAGAACAAGCCACAGCTTCCTCACCTTGCCAGTTCCTCAGCTGATTCTGTTTCCTCAGACTGGAAGCCTCTGTGTCCTGATCTGAATGGGTCTCAGCTGAACTGCTGCTCAAAAGCCTAAAAGCTTAACCAGCTCTAGTTCCTGGTCTTCACGCCTTATATACCTTTCTGCTTTCTGCCATCACTTCCTGGGATTAAAGGCGTGTGTCACCATGCCTGGCTGTTTCCAGTGTGGCCTTGAACTCAGAGATCCAGGCGGATCTCTGCCTCTGGAATGCTAGGATTAAAGGTGTGTGTGCCACCATTTTCTGGCCTCTATATCTAGTGGCTGTTCTGTTCTCTGACCCCAGATAAGTTTATTCGGGTGCACAATATTTTGGGAAACACAATATCACCACAGGTTTTATGTATTACTAGGTCTGCTGGTATCAGCTCTCTGTGCACAACCATAGTGACTGCTGGTTCTTCTCACAGTCACAGCTAACATCCTTTTAAATGTCAATCTGCAGCTCAAAGACTAATAAATACATGGACTGGCAAGAGCAGTATCATGGCATCACTTGAGGGCTATTAAAAATGTCCAATCTCTCCAGGCAGTGGTGGCGCACACCTTTAATCCCTGTATTTGGAGGGAAGAGTCAGGCTGATCTCTGAGTTCTAGGCCAGCCTGGTCTACAGAGTAAGTTCAAGGACAGCCAGGGCTACACAGAAAAGCTTTGTCTCAAAAAAAAAAAAAGTCAAATCTCGAAACTGGTGAGCTGGCTCATCAGATAAAGGCATCTGCCTCCAAACCTAAAAATCTGAGTTCTGTATCAGGGTGCCACATGGTGAAAAGAAAGAACCAGCTCCTACTCTTGTGACTTCCACGTGCCATGTATACAGACATACACACACACACACACACACACACACACACACACACACACACTAAAATTGTAATTAAAAAAAAATGCCAAATTCAAAGATCTACCCAAGATCTGCTAAGGCAGAATCTGCATTTTAACAAAGCTCCCAGTTGACTCAACAAATTTTAAAGTCTGGTCTGAGAAATGCTGATCTATAAATCTAAACCCTGAGTTCTCTCCTTTAGCTCTAAGGCTAGTACTTTTAATATTCCTCTAGTCCTGGTAGTATGTGAACAGATTTGCCTCATTTGCCCAGAGCCTTAGCACTGGCTGCTCCTTTTCCCTTGACTACTGTTCCCTAAACATCTGCAAGTTGATCCCCCTTTGTTTTTATAGTTGTTGTTGAGACCATCATATCACAAAGCCTGCATTTGAAATAGCATCTCTTTCTACCAGCCTTCCAGGCTTCCTCAACCTGCTCTGTTTTAACAGGTATTATCTTTGAGCCAGATATATGGTTTACTTAAGTACTGTGTGTGTTGTCTGGGAATATAAGCTCCACATGCACAGGAATAGTTCCTGGGACATTGCAGACAAACAACAACGGAATGCCAAATATGTTGGCTATTTAATTTTATTCAAATGACCAATTTCTCTATGTGCTTACTACAGTTAAAAGTCTCTGAAAATGTGCAATTTTACTAGAATATATGTTTTTACTAATAAGGTTACTGGACAAAATATATAAGCTGTGCTAATGGAAAAAGTGAATTTTCATTCTTTTACAATTTTGACAAAGGAAGATTTACTTCAAATTAATACATTATTTCATACTCAACTTAATAAATTTTTCTTCTGAGAGATTGAAGAAAAGACCAAAAAATTCATCTGATGCAATTTTATCAGGTGCCTAAAAGGATATGTATTTCCTTGTTACCCAAAGAAGCTAACCTTATCTCTCACTTTCTATTTTAAATACAAGTTCACTTGCTCACAGTCCAAGAAGCTGTTTCTGTGAAAAACAAAATATGATCACAAGGTAGAACCCCAGTGGCTTCTTGGACAACAAATGATTATTAAAAAACATCATTTCAGTGAGTTAAGTGTAAGTAAATCAGAAGAAGAAGGATTCCATGACTTTTGAGACCCCAAAATTAGAAAAGCAAGTGCTACGGATGCAGATTTCCTTCCCTGTCTCTGTTCGGTTCTTTTTTTTTTTTTTTTTTTTTTTTGTGTGTGTGTGTGTGTGTGTGTGTGTGTGTGTGCAGTTCCATTTTATTTCATTAGAAGCTTGGTCCTATTCTGTAACTACTGTTTTCTGCAGGTGGTCGCTTTGACCTCCCTTCCCTCTGGTATTTTTTTTCTTTCATTTTTCTTTATTAAGAAATTTTCTACTCACTCCACATACTATCCACAGATTCACCCTCCTCCCTCCTTCCACCCCTAGCCCTCTTTCCCATGTCACCCCGCATCCCCAAACTGAGGTCTCCCATGGGGAGTCAGCAGAGCCCAGCACACTGAGCCTAGGCAGGTCCAAGCCCCTTCCCACTGCACCAAGGCTGTGCAAGGTATCACACCACAGGCACCGGGTTCCAGAAGCCTGCGCATAGACCAGGGACAGATCCCGATCCCCCTGCCTGGGTGCCCCCGAAACAGTTCGAGCCAAACAACCATCTTTCATATCCAGAGGGCCTAGTCCAGTCCCATGGGGGCTCCACAGCCACCAGTCCACAGTTCATGGGCTTCCACTAGTGTGGCCGGTCATCTCTGCACGTCCTCCCATCATGATCTCGACGTCCCTCGCCTGCAGTATCTCTCCTCTCTCTCATCAATTGGATTCCCAGAGTTTAGTCTGGTGCCTGGCTGTGGTTCTCTGTATCTGCCTCCATCAGTCACTGGACAAAGGCTCTGTGATGACAGCTAGGTTATTCACTAGACCAGTTACCAGAGTAGACCAGTTCAGGTACCCTCTGGACCACTGCCAGCAGACCAAGGTGGGGTCAACCTTGTGGATTCCTGAAAGCCTCCCCAGCACCCTGCCTCTTCCTATTCCCATGATGTCCTCATCTATCATGGTATCTCCCTCCCTGCCCTCCCACTCTGTCCCTGTTCCAGCTTGACCCTCCCATTTCCCTATGTTCTCATTCCCCACTCCTCGCCCTCTGCCACCCCTCACACCCAGTCCACTCATGTAGATCTCATCCACTTCTCCTTCACAGGGTCATCCATATGTCCCTCCTAGGGTCTTTCCCTGTTAGCTAGCCTCTCTGGAGTTGTGGGTTGAGGTCTGGCCATCCCTTCCCTTACATTTAGTATCCACTTATGAGTGAGTACATACTATGTTTGTTCTTCTGAGTCTGGGTTACCTCACTCAAGATGATATTTTCTAGTTCCATCCATTTGCCTGCAAATTTCATTATATCATTGTTTTTTACTGCTGAGTAGTACTCCATTGTATATATGTGCCATATTTTCTTTATCCATTCTTCAGTTGAGGGGCATCTAGGTTGTTTCCAGGTTCTTGCTATTATGAATAATGCTGCTATGAACATAGTTGAGCATGTGTCCTTGTGGTAAGATTGAGCATTCCTTGGGTATATGCCCAAGAGTGGTATAACTGGGTCTTGAGGAAGACTTATTCCCAATTTTCTGGGAAATCGCCATACTGATTTCCAGAGTGGTTGTACAAGTTTGCATTCCCACCAACAGTGGAGGAGTGTTCCCATTGCTCCACATCCTCTCCAACATAAGCTGTCTTCAGTGTTTTGATCTTAGCCATTCTGACAGGTGTAAGATGATATCTCAGAGTTGTTTTGATTTGAATTTCCCTGATGACTAAGGATGTTGAGCAATTCCTTAAATGCCTTTCAGCCATTTGAGATTCTTCTGTTGAGAATTCTCTGTTAAGCTCTGTAGCCCATTTTTTAATTGGATTGTTCAGTATTTTGATGTCTAGCTTTTTGAGTTCTTTATATATTTTGGAGATCGGCCCTCTATCAGATGTGCGGTTGATGAAGATCTTTTCCCATTCTGTAGGCTGTCATTTGGTCTCATTGACTGTGTCCTTTGCTCTACAAAAGCTTCTCAGTTTCAGGAGGTCCCATTTATTAATTGTTGCTTTCAGTGTCTGTGCTACTGGTGTTATATTTAGGAAGTGGTCTCCTGTGCCAATTCATTCCAGCCTACTTCCTACTTTCCTCTTGTCTTGTGAACACTAACAGTGAGCTACAGAGGCAACATGGGGGAGAGATGCAAGGGGCTTATTAAACAGAAGAGAAAGCTTGGTAGCTGAGGAGGAGTGACCAAGAGGGACACAAAAGGCGGTTGCCAACAAAGAGGCTATGTTAAGAGGTTCCCATAGGCTTAACTGGACTCTGATTGGCTGGTATGTGTATGCAAAATAGGTGAAAGACAGGGACCAGTCACAAGAGAACCTGTCCAACCCAGGCAGGATTCTCAGTTACGTCTCTGGTTCTGTCCCCTCTCCAGCCTCTGTTGATATTGCAGCAGGAGTTGGTGAGGTGAAATGAGGAAAGTAGGGTAAACTCTGATGTTTTGCATGATCTATTTCTGGTCAATGGCTCTGATCACAGCTGTGGTAACCTTCTATCAAGAATTTGTTAATTTTTTTTGAAGATTGTGTGTATGTGTCTGTGCATGCACGCACATACAGGTATGAGTGCAGGTACCCATTGAGTACAGAAGAGGGTACTGGATCCCTTGGATCTGAAGTTAAAGTAATTTGTAAACTGTCCAACATGGATGCTAAGAAACAAACGCAGGTCCTCTGAAGGAGTAGTATAAGTTCTTCCCCAGCCTTAGAATTTCTTTTCACTATCCTTAAATATAAGAATTAAATGTACGGTTTGAAACAAAACTTTTCTAGTTTTCATTGAGTTTGTGTTGGCTAGTTTTATGTCAACTTGAGTCATCTGAAGGAGGGAACCCCAATTGTGAAATTCCCTCTAAAAGACTAGACTATAGATTACTAGCAATAGTGGAGAGGGTGCCTGAACTGGCCTACCCCAGTAATCGGATTGATGAATACCCTAACTGTCATCATAGAGCCTTTCTCCAGTAACTGGTGGAAACAGATGCAGAGATCCATAGCCAAACACCAGGCAGAGCTCCAGGAGTCCAGTCAAAGACAGAGAAGAGGGATTCTGTGAGCAAGGGGCATCAAGATCATAACGGGGAAACCTACAGAGACAACCAAACCAAACTAGTGGGAACTCATGAAATTTAGATCAACAGCTGTGGCACCTGCATGGGACTGGACTAGGCCCTCTGCATAGCAAGGCAGTTGTATAGCTTGATCTGCTTAAGGGCCCCCTGGCAGTGGGATCAGGATTCATCTCTGGTACATGAGCAGGCTTCTTGGAGCCCACTACCTATCATAGGACATCTCACACAGCCTTGAGGCAGGGGTAGCACCTTGGACCTGCCTCTACTAAATGTACCAGACTCTGCTGTCTCCCCATGGGAGGCCTTACCTTCTTGTAGGAGGAAATGGGGCGTGGGTTGTGGGGGAGGCTGGAGGGGAAAGAGAAGGGAAGAGGGGGAATCTTTGGTATGTAAAATAAATAAAAATATTCTTAATTAAAAAAACTAGACTATATGCAAACTTGAGGGCATTTTCTTAATTAATGGCTGATGTTGGAAGGCCTAGTCTGTTGTGGGTGGGGCCATCCCTGGCCTGGTGTTTCTGGATGCTGTAAGAAATTAGGCTGAGCAAGGCATGAGTGAGCAAGCCAGGAAGCAGCATTCCTCCATGGCCTCTGCATCAGCTCCTGCCTCCAGATTGAATTACCTGCCCTGACTTCTTCCCATGAAGAACAGTGACATAGAAGTGTAAGCAAAACAAGCCAAGCCTTTTCCTGCCCAAGTTGCTTTTGGTCATGGTGTTTTATTGCAGTGTATAAATTTAAGTGAGATGTTGTTACAAGTTAGAAGTGTCATTTCCTATGTTATTTGTTGATGAAAATATTTCTTCTTTATAACTCTTATTAGATGATGGAGTCCTTCTGATCCCTCAGTTTGAACCAAGGAAATGATTGTATTAATACAATCAGGATAGACTACAGTTATCCATGTTTCCTGTAAGGGGTGGATAGACTTCTGTTTGTTTCCTTTACTGCTCTTTTGGTTATAAGGAAGGGAGATAGGTTGAGATTAGATTAAGAAATTGTTTGTACGCCAACAAAATGGCCTAACAGGTGAAGGTTTTGCTGCCAAGTCTGATGACTTGAGTTTGATCCCCAGGACCCACCTGGTAGAAGGAGAAACTGACTCCTGCAAATTCCTCTGACCTATACATACATACATACATACATACATACACACACACACACACACACACACACACACACACACACACACACACACACTATTACTAATTGTTTATTCTTTTAAAAATTGCATTAGATTTTAACTTATGATTCCAGAATTGGAAAGACTGTGGATGACTTTCAAAATTTAGAATGTCATCTATCTAGATTTTAAGAAAACACTACTGTAGTGGGTAGCCATTCCAGCTTTGATCTGGAAGTTCCAACCCCCATTGAGGCTTTGGCAACTGTCACGCCTACAAGGCGGGGCCAAGGGAGGCACCTGGGGACCCGAGAGCTGGATGGGCCAGCGCTTGCTCGGTTCCTGGACCCTTGACGGTGGAGGTTGACCAAGCAGAGCTCCAGAGAACACTGCTGGACTGTGATACACCTTCCCCAGACCCCACGACCTACCTATCCCTTCATTTGTAAGTTATCCACTAAATAAATCTTACTTTTAACTATGTGGAGTGGCCTTAATAATTTCACCAATACACTACCATCAATCACTTGGTCATATAGAAAACATGTCTTTGGAAATCATGTACTGCATTGCTTTAACTGTTCCTTCAATGATTTTGATACAATCTAATCTCATAATAGGCTTTATATTTAAAACAAAGTCAGACAAAAGCATACTTGGGGAGCTTGGAGGAGTTCCGAGGAAAACTTGATAATAATTGGAGTAGGCTTTATTTTGCCTGGAGAAGGCAGGAGACAGAATAAACAATAATTTCAAGTAATACATAATTCTGATGTAGGATTTAGGCAAAAATCTGCTCTGTCAGCAACTGAAGTTCTGAAAACCCCTAAAAGGCAGATAATGACCAGTGTTAGAACATCAAGCTCAACTCAGATGGGCAGGACTTATTGTTGGCCCTTCTTCCTGGCCAGTTAGCAGTGGGACCACCTTTGTTACCTGGTGACAAGGAAAATCTGGACTGAGTACCAGCCTTTCAAAGCACCGGTCTTGGCTATACAAGTAAATCATCACTCATTTAGGAGGGATAACATTCTGAGAGTTTGCATCCTTCCTGAGAAACCAGGAAAACACACAGAGAAATGCATAAAGAACAAACATTTCTTCATGTTGTATCTTGTTTAACCCACATTTAAAGTTCTATCACACATGCAATGGCTTTAGTCTTCAGCAAGGAAAGCAGCAAATGGGGATCGGGGATCTGCTTCAGGCTAGAAAGTCAGATACCAAAGAATCCCTAGGTCGTTGTGGAGGTATTATCACTTGAAAAAAAGATGCATCCTCACACCAGATTAATATACCTCAGCTTCAGATTAACTGTATGAGGAAAAAGAAACACAGCAAACCTTCTAATATAAAAAGTGAAAAAAGTACTTATTCATGACTGCTTTTATGGGTATAACACCTAAAATGCCCACATTAAGCATTTATCCCACCTTCAGGCATAATGACTTCCTGCTTCCTCACAGTGAATCTAGCCTTTGTGAGATAGAATCAGTTTTGAAACAAGAACCCCAGAATGCTGTCGTTAGCATTGATGTCTGGCTCTCAGCACTCAGATTACCACATTAAACATCTCAGCAGTTGACATTAGCAGTCATTTTCTCTCCCACAATAATGTCAACCACAGGCATGGGTTCTCTTCTGTAAATATATCCATCTAATATGTGCCTATTCAGATGCCAAGGACATTGTAAAATCCCTGCCTCTGGGGAATGCGGCAGATTCTGGCCAGGATCAGCTTCTATAGAAGACTCATTGTTCTGTGAGGGCTGACTATGAAGGGCCGAACTAGTCTCCAAGTTATTCAGATTTTAACAGTGTTTCTCTTCACTTTTTCTAAAATCCAGATACTTTTGCAAGTAAAGTTACCTTAACATCTTGCTAAGAAAAAATATACTGTAATAATTTTCCTTTATGAAGGGGCTCAGTTTAGACATTTAGGGCCCTAAAGTAGGGCAGGAAAAGTCAAGAAGAGATACTGAAAACACTTTTCTCCCCAAAATGAATCATACTTTTATTTGTGTTTGGTAAAGTTTTAGGAGTTTAGATATTATATTTGGGAATAAATATTATTTTATTTTTTATTAGTATATGAGATATTAGATATTATTATGGCATTTTAAAATTAATAAAGTGTGTCTTAGCAGAGTCCCCTCCCATACCTTCTGCAGCTCCCATAGACCTGCTGTGTATGCCCTGCCTGTCTCTTTCCCATTTCCATAACACCTGTGTCCTGTAAAGGCAAGTTGCCAAAGAGACTGTGCTTCTAAACGGAAACCTACTCCAAGCTTGTGGAGAGGTTAGAACGGTGTGGGTCCACAGACAAGCTACAATTTATCTCGGGCTAGTTTTAGCCTCCCAAATAGTCATTCCTTGCCCACCTCTCTGTCAGACCTAAAATACTGTGACTAACAAATAAAAACATTTGAAAATGAATTAATTGAATAAAATTACAGTTTTTACCATTAGCTAGCATCTGAAGCCTGTAGCTGAGACTTCTCTGTTTTACTGTAACTGCCTACTTAATGTTTCCACCAATCTATTTAAAAAGTGAACCAATTCATGGCTGTCTTTGTTCTTTCTGTTACTATAAAAGCTTCATGAAACCGCTGCCGTGTTGAGACATGAAATTTGGGACACCCGAATCTGTGTTCTTGGGCATGGTCACTGACATTTGGCTCCAGAACAAACTGTTTCTTGCCCTCTTTGAGGTGTGAGCTGTGGCTTTGCAGCTACAGTCCTTTCGCATGCATACCTTCCTTGGCACCTCTTTCTACTCTCCTTTTGTCTCCTTTCTAATACTTCAGGCTTTTCACACTCACCTACTTATATACATTGTAAGGTAGGGTCTGCATACGACTGAACATGAAGATTTTGTCCTTTTTAATTTTACTGCAAATTTCTTACATTTTTTATAGCTGAATAAAATTCCATTGTGTAAATGGATCATATTTTTATTTTCCATTTGCCTGTTGATGGACATTTAGGCTGGTTCCAATTCCTTGTTATCTCTTGTTAAAAGATCATCGTCAAAGAAAGCACTATGACTTCATGTACAGTTATTATACTACTTTGCAATATGATGACTAAGATATTCTGAGTAATACAGAATTGTGCCCTATTATAGCCTTAAATGGATAAAGAAAATCAAATCAGAAAGGCTCTTTATTGATCATGAACTTCAAGAGTCATTTAATACTGTATGTCCGCAATGATTGTTGGTGGCATGGCAACTTATCTACTCTTAGAGAAACCAGAGGAAATAGATAATGCAAACAGCATCAGCTGATTTTGCTGAGGAAAAAGCAAACCAAACATGACACTCTGCCTAAGTATTGACACAGCACCACGTTCCTCCCGGTGTCATAATTCTCTGATACTGAGAGATTAAAAAGGGAACCTGTGACTTGTTTAGGAATGCCCTGTACTGTAATGTTTCTATTGTTTTACTCATGCAAATTCATAAAGCTATTGATGCTGAAACTGAAATGGAGAAGTAGTCATGGAGCAGGTAGGTTGAAAGTGTGGATCTCCTTGAAAAGACATATATAATTGTGGCTGATTGGACTTTTTTATTTCATGATGTAAAAATAACTTCCACTTTCAAAAGTTGCATGATCTCATTAATCCAGTGAACTTTATCTCTTCTAATCGAGTACCATTCTTGATGTTTGCCTCCTGGGTATTAGTGTTTAGTATTCTTAGCAGTCTGGAGGCACTTGCTCTGTTAGCACCTCCAGGCCCAGGACTCAAAGCACATTCCTATTGAGCTAGATTCCTGGTGATCAAACCAGATACTGATTGCCTCATGGAGTTCTTCAGGGTAAGAATTCTCAAGTTTTGGGAGTCCAAGAGGGACATTGAGGTGGACTGTACTTCTGAGTAAGAGATTTACTCAGGGAGTTATTAATGCCATGGGAAACAGCAGAATGAGCCTCTGAGGAGACATGAGTCTCTGGAGGCAATGTGGTGGCCCCTTACAGGATTTCCGAGACAGGGTAATCCCAAGCCACATAGTTGCTGAGTAGTTCATAATACATGCTGTGCTAGGTTATAGTGAGTTCGATTTCAGGACAGCAGACAGAAGGGCAAAGTTCAGCCCTGTAGGCTTTAGGTCATTTGTGCCACCTGTAGACCCTGAGAGCACAAAATGATTTGTAAACGTCCTTTGATCAATTGCTGGTTGCATGTTCATTGGCAGATTCTCAGTAGGATACCTACCATTTCTTTTAGACAAGCTGTGAGGGCAGAGGGAGGCACAAGAAAGCGGGAGTGGCCTGTGTAGCCCCTAGCCCACACTGAACATCTAGCCTTCACGATAAATATTATCTAATTTTTCATGTTTCACCAACTATATGAGTGATGGGACAGAAGTGATTTCCCAGAATGGGGAATATTGAATAAAACATTTAAGAAGAACCAGTTTTACTCAGTGTAGTGAGGCTCCACTCCAATTATTGATTCAAATATATGCAATAACTTGACAGTCTCAGACTCTTTAATTTGATTTTTTTCCTGCCCCTTCCATTTCTCCTCTACATCCTATTACATCTTCTTTCTTTCCTTTTACCCCAGTAGCCTTCTGGATTTTGGATCTGTACTTGTAGATCTACTCTAAAACTGTACTGGAGTCTGCTGGATTCTACGGTGAGAATTGCAGGGGACTCCTGCAAAGACTTCCTGTGTCCTCCCCGACACCAGGAAGTCAAATCTCACCATCCCTTCTTTTTAAATCACATTTTAATTCTTTATTGGGGTCTATCTCTGCAGCATGTGTGGAGGTAGAGGATAACTGGTGGAAGTTCTCTCCTTCCATTATGTGGATCTCAAGGCTCAAACTTGGGTCATTAGACCTGGCGGCAGTCTCTCTTACCCACAGACTCATGAGCCAGACCTCTCCCTTACTTTTTGTACTGTGGTGTACTCCCTGTTTTTTATTTTTATTTTTGTCTTTGTTGTTTCTCAGATTTTTCTGCATTCCATATTTACTCTTTCAACTCTACTTCCTATTTCAATGTCTGTCAGGGCAATGCTAGGATTTTTATCTCTTTCAAAGAATGATTACCATGTCCCAGACATGGAACAATGTCTGGCACTTCATAGAAAGGCCTTGAAGAGACGTGAATAAAATGAAGAGGATTACAGAGTATTTAGAAAGCTCTAAGGAGCTAAGGGAGTAGTGGCCAGAAGTTTATCGGCAGCTAGAGGAGAGGGCATGTGCGGGGGAAGGATGCTGACTTCTAGCTTCAGGCGGTCATGGGTCACCTTCAGTGGAGCATCAGTGGAGCTGTGAGGAAGAAGTTAGCATGAAGAAGCACAGTCTGGAAATGAATTCAGGCCACAAACCCGGGTTAGACCATTCTCCCCGGAGGAGACTGTCTGCTGATGACGTGAAAGGGAGGAGAGTGCAAGCTGTCAGCGTGGAGATGTCCTCCTCAGTGTCACTGCCATCTGCGGCTGGTACTCTCCCTTTTGTGTGAGTGTGAAGTAGCAGGAGGAGTTGGTGTCCTCTGAAGGTGCAGCCTGTCTGCTGGCACAACGACGCTTCTTTTCCCTGGGTCCCCCATGCCAGGACCGCTCCTCCCCAAGCATTCTCCAGGAGGCCTTTCCAGCAGGGATCTGGACGGCTTATCTGATTGCCAATGCACCTGCACCCCTCCACCGGGAAAGCCACGGACCAGAGATTACCAGGCATCCTTAACGCCGATTCTTAGAACTCCTGCCATGATATTTGCCCTCCTTTCTCTTTGCTAAATCAATCAGGAACTCAATCAGATTCAAAGTTGGGGAGGGTGGATGGCAGGGTGGGGCCTCAGTTGGGGAACCTACAGGTAGGTGAAAGGGAAAGAGCAGGATTGTAGCAATAAAGAAAGGCTAAGGTTATGCAGAGAATTATAACCAGAATTGCCAATTCTGTGGGAAGCACTAGAAAGTCAAGAATGGAACTTGTTTGAGAGGAGATAATGAGGAAAACAGCACAAAAGCCCGATAAAATAGTTTGTTTCTAAAATTTAGGAGTTGTATTTATCATTCAAAGAGACTGTAAATGGACAATATAATACACTTATTTTAAATAATATAGCTTCAATCCTATTATTTTTTAGTTTTACATCTACGTATTAAATTCTGTTTCAAAGTATCTTCTATCACATGTGTGCTCATGTGTGCTATTGTAGAAATCCACAAGCATGGGTGGAATTCTCCTAGTGGTTTGATTTTGACATTGGTTTTAAACCTCGTGGAATAACACTGAAACCCCCAACAGACAATCTGCCCTCCCTGGTTTTTAACTGACTACCAAGCTGTAGCTGTGACCACTGCAGCACTCCATTAACTGTGGACAAGAGGTGCTCAACAGCCCCAGCCCCTGTGATTGTGGTCTGAAACCCTGCAGGAGACCTATCATTGACTATCTGACCTTCAAAGAGGGAACAACAGTGGCATTAAGGGCTCCAAATAATGTTGGGTTTGGTTTCATTGGTAGGACACATTGTGGAGCCAAGAAGTCCTGATATTGTCAGGAATGTAGAAAAGCAAATTTGGGAAGAAATAAAAATGAGACACAGGTATACAAAGGAAGAACGAAAGAAGTCAACTCAGGTACTCTTTTGCTGGGAGCATCTGGGTGGTCCAACGCTGGTCTAGATGAAGTCTTCCCTAATCTGTTCAGTGAAAAGTAGAAACAAAAGGAGAGTTGTCGATGCTTAATTGCATAGGATTCTGACATATTACTTTCACTGGAATGTGCCAGACCTCCCATAGTCTCTTTGGATATGATGACTATTTCTATTATACAAAAAATAGACACAGAAGTCAACTTTTGATATTTTAATTTTTTCAAATTACATATTCCGAGAAGATCAAGTAGATACCTTATTATTTCTTTGTTTTCATCCATCTCTGTTCAGAGAAGCCTCAGATGATACAAGCACTTTTGTTTGCCGTCAACTTAGAAAGTCCTAGGACCTCCCAGGAGCTGGAGTTTGTACTCAATCTTTAATTACAGAGTCCAGGCCTGAGCTGGGGGAATTGTTTCTGCATGTCACATAGTTATTGGATATTGTCTGGGGCATCTTCAGCTTTTCTATCTATTTTCTCAAGATAATCTCATTTAGCAACTAATGTGAGTTGATGTTATTTTATTCGTTTCCTACATAACAACTGGGTAACAGTGGTGAGGAATCTTGGGATGGGCTGCTCAATAATAAAGGGGCCCTTTACCAGCTGTTGCAAGTCTGTCCTGCAAATGGTTATGGGATATCAGCCACTTTCAGGGATTGCCTCACCATAAGAGAGCCACCACACCCAAGGTCACACCTCTTTCATAGCACATCTAACAGTTAATGGCCAAGCCAAATGATGGGTCTTGGATGTGTGCCTTCTTCTCTAGCTCCAAAGAGTTCTGGAGGCTTATTCTGTATTTAAAATGCCTCTGTTGGATTATAGTTCAAGCTCTCCATCTGCCCAACGTGGCTTCTTTCTTTTTACAGGTATTGAGTTGAGATTCTCCATGATTACTTTTACATATTATATCTAGAAATATGGCTTCATGGAAGACTCAGCCAGCTACATTCTTAAATTTACATCTTTGGCTTTTTTATCTTTTGAACATGAGGTTCATGAATCAAACTTTAAATCAATACTTAAGCTATCATTTTAAAAAGTCATCTTAAATTTAGCAGGCTCAGAAATGAATTTTTTTTTACTTCTAAACCTATTTCTGTCAGAATCTTCCTATCCAGAGAATATTTCTTTCAGCCATCAAGATATGTAGACCCAAAACCAAAGTAACAGCTGTGATGTTGGTCTCTTCTTCTAAATCCTATCCTACTGATCTACATGTTGCTAGTCCTGTCCCATTAATATGTCCCAAATCAATTCCTTCACACCATTTGTACTCCTAGATACCTGTCCAAGTTCCCATTGGTTCTCACCTGGAAGGTGATGTGTCTATCTCCTCTCTAGACTTTCCAGCTTTGCCTTCCACTAGCATCCAGATAAAACTCTGTTCTAGTGTTTGAATGAGAGCTTGTCATTTTCCAGACTTTTTCTAATCCGCTTCCCTCCAAAGAAACAAACCTCAAAGTCTCAAATGTCTGAATGATGAATTTATTTACAAGTCTCCCGATCTCCTGATAGGGTTCATCACTTCTCAGGAATGTTGAATTTCAGCATGTGTTAGTTTTATAGAGGACATTTATATTTATAATTACTGCTTCTTGGAATATTGCTCTCCAAAGTCTTTGCTGGCTTCTTTGCCCACCTTTTCTCCCACCATGTCTCAAATGTCACTTCTCCAAACAGTTCACTCTAAACACTGAGCTACCACAATTCCTGCTCATTTTCTTCTGTCATTGCCTTTATCTTCATAAATCTCATCATTAAAATTTGCTTTTATGTACTGCATCATATCCCTCACACAAGTTCATACACTGAAGCCCTAACCCCCTGTGTAACTCTCTGTCTGGAGTCTTCATACAGTGGTTAAGACAAAGAGGGCCAAAGAGTGGGGCTATCCTCCACGAACATTTAGCTTTCTAAATGGATGATGTCTCTCACTTCCATGTAAATACACAGAGAAAATGAAAGAAAATCCAGCGCTTTGCAAGCTAGTACAGACACAGACCTGGCTAGTACTTTGATCCAGATTTCTAGTCTCCAAACTAGTGAGAAAATAAATTTCAGTGACTTAGGCCATGTCATCTGTCTTAATTGTGGTTACTTTTGCTGTGATAAAACACCATGAGCAAAGCAGGTTGGAAGGAAAGTGTTTATATGGCTAACATTTCCACATCATAACCCATTGTTAAAGGAAGTCCAGGAAGAAACTGAAACACAGCAGGAATTTGGAAGCAGGAGCTGATACAGAGGCCATGGATGCTGCGTGCTGGTTACTGACTTGCTGATTATGGATTACTCAGCCTGCTTTCCCATATAATCCAGCACAACCAGCTGAGGGATGGAACCACCCACGATGGGCTGGTTGCTCCCATATCAATAAATAATCAAGAAAATGGCCCACAGTCTTTCCTACAGTCTAGTCCTATGGAGGCACTTTCTCAATTGAGATTTCCATCTCTCAAATGACTCTAGTCTGTGTCAAGTTGTTATAAAACTAGCCAACACATCATCTGTGGTACTTTATAGTGGCTATCTGAACAGACTAAGGCATGTGCTTATTGGCTCATGCATTTGTTACCTGATTATCACTATTTAAAAAAACAACCTTTCCTCCCCTTCACTCCACAGGGCCTCACTATGTAGCTCATGTTGCCCTCAAATGTGTGATCCTCCTGCTTTAGTCTCTTGAAAACTAGAATTCTAGGCATGCAGATGCTAAAAATGAATCTTCTTAGGCAAGCAGGAGATCGAACCTGCTTCTGTGCATCTCCAATGTAAAAGAACAGCGTGGTAGAGTCACTACTTAAACCATATTACTGCCTGAGTAACTTCCACTTCAAGGTTAATTAGATGAGGGATAAAAGTATGATGTTTGCAGGGCTTCTGTTTCAGGGGACATGGTTACACCTGAAAATTGCAAGGAGAAAGACCAAATCTAAGATTGTCTAACTAAAATCAAGCTTTATTTTAGAGGTACCCTCAGGACTGGCCAGCTGGCTGTCTCACCCTAAGTTGGGAATTTAGAGAACAGCTTGAATATAAGGAAGACAAAGTTTTTAGAACTCAGGGGTATGGGGTTTCCAAATGGGGGATTTGGCACACAAAATAGGCAGGATTACAGGAGCAAAACATGTGCATAACAAGTTAGTCATAATGACTTTCTGAAATAAAGACATGCCTGCAAGGTGGTTGTAACAAGGTAGTTATAACAACAGGTAGTCATAACAATAGGTAGTCATAACAAAGTAGCCATAACAACCCCTTTTAAACAAAGGTAGGGTTGCAAGATGGTTATTAACATTTGAACAAAGACATTATTGCCATTCCTGGAACAGGCAGTACAGAACCCTTTGTAGCTAAGTTTACAGGTGGGGTATAGTCCAATCCATGAGAAACAGAGGATTAGTCATAAAACAGGAATGAACTTAGTTTGTCATTAAGATGGCTTTTATGTCTAAGATGGAGGCAGGCTGGTTCTTCAGGCATGTCAGGTTTTGTGTGGAGAAAATGTTTTCTGGTTGAAACCATTCAAAAATCCAGTCTAAATATAAAACAACCTTTTAAATTTACAAAATAGTAACAGAAATATTCTGGACTGAAAAACAACTGAAAGCCATAATACTAAAACATTAGGAGCTTTGGATTTTGGCAGCTGCTATGAGGAAATGGGCTGATCAATGGAGTTTAGGGGAGAGAACACTACATTCACATGTACTTGAGTGAAAGAGAAAAATAGATATGTGGATAGTTATGAACGACCTCAAATGTCCATAGAAGTTAAGGGAACACTTAACTTAAATATTTTAAATTTTATTAGGTATTAATTTTAAACAGATAGACTAAGAAAAGACTGAAAAGATTTGAAGTGCAGGGTCAGGATGGGCAAGGCAGGCAGAAGAGACTCCCCTCTGTCTTTGTTTGTTTGTTTGTTTGTTTGTTTGAGACAAAGTCTTGTGTTTGGGCTGGCTTTGAATTCCATGTGTAGGCAATGATGAGCTTGAACTTCTGATCTTCCTCCCTCCACCTCCCAGCTAGTGGCATTAAAAGTGTATACCACCAAAGCCAGTAGATGGGGTGGTAGGGATGGAAACCAGGGCTTCAGGCATGCCAAACAAGTACCCTACAAGCTGAGCTACAACAACTGCCCTACAAGTAATTTAAAAAAAAATTTGAGATTATAATACAAATGCATATTTTTCTCCTTCCTTTATTTCCCTCCAAACCCTCCCATATGCCCCTCCTTGCTCTTTCAAATTCATGGCCTCTTTTCCCACTAATTGTTGCTATTTATCTACATATCTTTATCTCTAGGTATGCATATTCCTAAATGCACAAATGCAACCTGTTGCAGTCTGTATAATGTTACTTGCAAGTGTATGTTTTTAGGGCTGACCATTTGGTATTAGGTAACCAACTCCGGGGCACTTTCCCCAGGGGGAAGCATATTTCTTCTGCTCTCAGCATTCCTTAGTTGCCTGTAGTTTGTTGTTGTTTTGTTTTGTTTTTTTTTTGTAAGGTTGAGGATTTGTGGGTTCCCCCATCCACAACAGCATGTCAATTGTTTTTGTTTTTCTTCAGCATGAGGCAATCATATTGGTGAGACACTGTGGGTGGAGCCTCTTGCATTCTTAGGAGACACAATCTCACAGTAAACTCCCTGACCTTCTGGCTCTTACAATCTTTCTGCCTCCCTTCCACAAGATTCTTAGAGCCTTAGGTGCAGAAATTGTTATGCAGATGTATTCATTGGGACTGGGCTCCACTACTCAGCATTTTGATTGGTTGTGTGGTTTTCTTTAATGGCTTCTGTCTTCACAACAAAATTGCCCACATGTAACTTTTAAGGAAACAATCTTCTTCCTGCTCTTTTGTCTTCTCCATCTCTCCCCACTCAGTTTTTCTTCCTCATTTGCTCTACCACTCTTTCATTTTGCTTCATTCCTTCAGAAAGTATTTCATAAACCCGAAGCCGTATGGATAACCTTCTAAGAGGAGATAAATATAAACAAATCTGCAGGGTCCTGGGGGGCAGTGTCAGATTGTATGTTTGTATTTGTGTCTGTAAGAGTTGTCAACACACTTTTAAGAGTGGGTGTGCAGGGAAGGAAGAGGTTCTTTATGGCCTGGGCATTTGACTTTATGTTTTCCCAGTTCCTTTTCCTGCCAGTTATCTATGGAACCTCTGGGACTTTGTTTATAATTTCAGTAGAATGAATATTTGCTGTTGCCTTAAAGCATCCTATCATTTCTGGTTGACCAGAGCCAATTCTGTTATTAGAGGCATTTTTATACATGTTCTAAGTATAGATTTCCTTGCTTTGTAGTTCTTAAAGTCTAATTCTGATCTTAATAGATAGGTTTCTGTTCAATAAAAATGGTAGATTTGTGTTTGACAAAACAGCTACTTAACATACTTTCTTACTTTTAAAAGGGTGAGGATCTAAAAGTAGGTTTTATGTTATTTCTCATTTGAAGATAGAAAAACGCTCCTAAGATCCAGCTGTTCTCAAAACCCAAAGTTAGAATCAATGACTCTTGGAAATGGAATTTGCTAGTAACAAAGAGGGGTCTGAAAATGGGAGAACTGTTCAAGCTGTCTGCCTCATGGTGGTTGAGGTTTACTTAATCATGGCCTTTCATGATCAAAGATAACAAAACTTTGGTTCTGCTCTGTACAATATCAACCTTATATTCTCTGATCTGCTCAGTAAAGTTGAATTTTATCATTGTCTTGCTCAGAGAGTCAATCTCCATTAACAGAATCCACTAAGAGGAGTACACTTTTGCGGCTTCAGCAGCCTTCCAAACCAAACACTCACAGGTCAGCTCAGGAGAAGGAAATCATCTCTTTCAAGATGACTATTACTGCACAAACAGAAAAATCTTACTACACAGAATACCTTTATGCAGATGGTATTCAAAGAGGCATGAATTATCAATCTTTGCTAATTTTAAACACCAATTTCCATTGGCAGACTATGGCCATATACCAAAGACAGGTGTTTTATTGATGCATTAATAAAAGCAATTATTAAATAAAACCCCATACTTCTCTGTTGTTTATATTTCTTGGGCTTCTCTTTACCACCTCTTCAAAAAGCTCAGAAAAAAATTATTATTGTTGTTACTAGAGAGAATACTCCATTGGGTTTTGCAATTCTAGCATTCATTGACTCATGAGAACACACAGTATGCTTACATTTGCTAATATGAAGCATGGGTATTTGGGATGTTGGGATGGTAGTTGTCCTAGTGAATCTCAGTATGACATAGGGCTAGTGGAAGGGAATAGCAGTAAAGGATGCATGATGATGGTGAAATGCAGGGGTTCCTAGGCTGTTTGGAAGATGGGGTACAAATACAGTAAAATAGAATAAGAGTCATGAAAATTGAATCACAATTATGATAGGGACTTTTCTTGTTTACAGATCTTGAGATATATAGACTGCCTACAGTAAGGAAAAATGGAGATTCAACTGCCATGTTTAATGAAGGCTAAGGAGGATGGCAAGGAGGAGACTGGTGGGCAGCAATTCATAAGCATTTAATTTGTTAATTCATATAAAGGTCATCTTAATATTAAATATTTCTATTTTACACACATCTTACATCTACTAAGTTACACTCATACTATAGTAGACACTGTGTTAAAGTACAGCTGTCTGATAACTGTATTAAGAATTGATTATATTTCTGCAATCTATAAGTTAACTATTTAAGATTTCAGTGGCCATGTTTCATGCTCTACCGGCCTTTTTGGACAATATTCTTCTTGGTCAATTGTCATCATGAGGACTAGAGATCACGTCATCAGCTGCAAGGCTGATGGCTTTTTTCAATTCATTTGTGAGAAAAAAAGGAGGAAGAAAAGCCAAACAAACAAACAAAAAACTGGTTGAGACTTTTATTGACAAGAAGGCATTACAGCTGTTGGACAGTTTTTCATTATTAAATAGAGAAGACTCCCTAAAACAGAAACTTGATAGCTGTTTGCCAAGGCTACACAGTCTGGAGGGAAATGGAATGGCAATGCTGTAAGGAACTCTTACTGTCCCCGATTTCCTCTCTGGGAGGGATTTAGATGTGAGTCCCTAGGGTGGTTTCCATGAAGGGCTAGAAAGCTACAACTACCCCTCACCCCCAACTACATTTAATATTCATCTTCTCAGTTGGTTTTTTCATGTATCAGACAAATCCTGATTTGCTGCTCTGGTGTGTCTCCCACAGTCATGTATGGATTGGTTTTATATCCTGCTGGCCACATTAATATATGTTTTTCATTGTGAGACATGAGCACATGGACTAAAGTCGGAGCAAACATGCTCCTTGGCTCCTCAGCACACTTTATTTTAGGGTCAAATTAGGACAAGTTTGTACATAAATTTATTTTAGTTTATCTCTAAGTCACCAAGGATATCTAATATTTTTCATATTTTAAAAAAGAAACAATTGAAGCACTGTCCAAAATTAGCCTGTAATTTGAAAGTGACCTCATCAGAGTTAAAATAACATATAGCTTGGATGGGAGATTGTAATATAAAAGTTCTCATAGTAAAATCTAAGGCAACCACCAAAAACATCTAAGTAGAGGATACAATTATAGCAGAGGAAAATAAAATGAAATAGGCAAAATTTATTATTTCAACAATTTCAAGAGAGACAGAAAAGAAACAGAAAGAACTGTGATAAAGTATACAATGTAAAAGGGTAGAAAACAGCCATTATGAAGGACATTTTCTTACATGGGCTGACAGATAAAAATCTGAGAGAGAAGCTGAGCGGTGGCTTAGCAAGGATCTAATGAACACCATACTGAATATAGTTAATAACAATGTTATTTATATATAAGAGGATTAATTGCAAATGTTGTCTTTCACACACTTAAGTAACTATGTGAGGTGATGAATTTGTTCATTAGCTGAATTGTCGTTATCATTTTACACATCAAAACAGTGCTGTGGACCCTCCAGGTATTCAGTCTTCAATTATATTTCAAGAGTTCTGAGGAAAATTCAGGAAAAAGCTGACAGGAGAAAAACCTTAACTACAACTTTGAGATAGACGATTAAAGGATGGAAAAAGAATTGGGGTAAATACTTTGATCTCTGCAGTAAATCTGTTTTGACAAGTATCAGGGAGACAGGAAAGGGGATCACGTAAAGTTGACAACTAAACTCACCCTGAAGTTTTAAGTGTAAACCCACAGGCACCTAACAAAATTATCTTAATGTGTTTAGAAAACGCTTCCATAAGAATAAAATGATGAACACAAGGCACCCAAATGCTCCCCCCTCACAATACAACAAAACCCCTGCAAGGCCAGAAAATGCCCATGTGTGAATTCTATGGGAAACGTTGTTGGTGTGACCTATAGAAACGTGGATCTGCACATACTTCAGTTAATATCTAGCAGTTAAACTGGAAAAATTCTTATTCATGTTCATCAAAAGAGAGTTTTACAGAAGGATTATTTCTAACAGAACAAAACTGGTAGCAGCCCAGCTACTAATTTATAAGTGAGTGAATTTATGAAGTATGGGATATTCACACAGTTAAACAGCATATGGGCACAAAAATGAATGATCCCCAACTCAAAAAAGAACTCAGCTGAATTTGGAGACTACAAGAGAGTCTTAGAATATTGCACACACACCATGCTGTCACTTTTATGTCATCAGAAGAAAAACAATATTAAGTGTGTGCTCACACCCAGGTGTCTGTGTAGAAGAATTGTAAAAATATGATATGACAAAAAGAAAAGAGAATGGACAATTTAGCAAAATCTTCCATCAGTTTGAGGATGGCTGATATTTTGTTGTTACTAGGTTCTCATGAACTTCAATTTTACTTTGAAACTGACCTTTCTAACATTACTCTTAGCTTGAACACAGTCTATGAGATACACTATATGATGTGGGGTTCTTGGAATATAGTATCATCATCTTCCTTCTGAGTAGTGGGGGAACTGGCCTGCATAATGAGATGATTAGATCCTCAGCCAACCTTTGCTGTTGCCATCCAGAGTTTGACTTGCCTAACTTCCTCAGCGTCATCCCATCCATTTATATTAGAATATGGTTCTCGAATGTTCATTTTCAATAAAAAAATAACTTCAGCGCCTTTCTCTGTGTCTTGATGATTTTTTTCTTGTGTATAGTTTGTTTTCCCTTTCTGGGCCACAGTAATCAGAGAAAATACCTACACAAGGTCTGTGCCAGGACCACATTGATCATTTCCTAAATTATTGCAGAGTTCTACCTGTGGCTGGCTCCTACCATAACATACAGTTGCCTTAAGATCTGGGTACATTTTATCTTATGATGCCCCTTCTATAAATGCTGCCTCATAACAACCTGTTTCTGTCTCCAAGCTTTTTAGGTACAAGACTTCATGTCTCTTGACTTCTTAGAACTAGAACAGTGGATGTTTTTTCAGATAAATAACCAGTTCAACATACCACAAATGCATTAGTTAGCCATTGCTGATATAATGTCATATAAAAACCTTTAAGCAGATTATAACTACAAGTATTTGGTTTTGTCATTCATCTACAATAGGCTTCAGACCTTCTTGTTATGGTTGTACATGGATTCATAGTCTTCTGGAATTAAAGGCTCTTTTAGAGTATTCTTTTTAAAATGAGGTGAAAGTTGGACTATACAAAAGTGACAGAGACTTGTTTGCCTTGTGTGCATAGTATGGAGAGGAAAGATGCCAGAAACATCAGCGATCACAGAGCCACCCCAAGCCAGGGACTTCTGGGTCCAATGTATCAAGAACTCGAGGAACACATTTTGAAGGGTAAGTTTAAGAAGGGATGTTATTGTAAGATCTTAGTTAAGAGTCAAAGAGAAAGAAAGAAAATGCACTCCTGTGTAGCTGGATCAGGTCCTAGAGAATCAGATACCACTGAACTTGTACTTGAGGGGATTTTGTAGGATTTATGGCAGAAAATAGGGTGAGGCCATTAGGTTTAGTGTAATAGAAGCATGACTTTGACTTCATTTGTGTTAGTTAACATCTCACTGGCTAAAGAAAGTCACATAGCAAATCCTAACGTTAAGAGAGGGAAGGAGGCAGGAAAAGAAAAGAGAGAGTTGGGGAGGAGGTGCTGGATCTCAGACCTCGGGAGTTATGTATAAAGGCTGTGTCCTTTTGGAGGATACTTCCTTCCTCCAAAAACATTAAGTATCCCTTATTTCAAGATCCTGGGGACCAAATGCTTGTCAGCTTCTGATATTTTTTTTTGATTTTGAAGTGTTTTCATAGGCTTAACAAACTGAGCCTTTTTAATTAAAAAATTCAAAATTCTCCCTAGTTTGAAAATCTATCAGTACAGCTCAAAAGTTTTTGGATTTTGAGGACTGACAAGATGGCTCAGTAGATAAAAATGCCTGCTACCAAGCCTGATGTCATAGTTTCTCTGTTGCTTTGATAAAACACTGACTAAATCAACTAAGAGAGGAAAGGGTTTATTTTGCTTCCAGGTTATAGTTCACCATTGAGGACAACCATGACAGGAGTTCAAGGCAGGAACCTGGAGGCAGGAACTGAAGCAGAGACCATGAAGTGACACTGCTTACTGGTTTGCTTTCCATGGCTTGCTCATTTCTTTTTCTTCTACATTTCAGGCCCATCTGCCCAGGGGTGCTACCACTCACAGTGGGCTGGGCCTTTCTATATCAATTAACAATCAAGAAAATGCCACAGGCTGATCTGATGGAGGCAAGTCCTCAGCTGAAACTCCCTCTTCCCAGGTGGCTACAGGTTTGTGTTGAGTTGACTGATGAAGCTAACTGCAGCACTTAAATTTGCTTTTACCCATACAGTGGAGGAAAAGAACCAATTCTTGAAGGTTGTCTTGTGACTTCACAAGCACACCATGGCACTTGTACCTCTGTCCCCAATGAATAATGTGGTAAGTATTCAAAAAATGATTTTATATTTTAGGATTATGGATGCTCAAGCTTTACACTAGGAGATCACATGAATAAGAGAACAATAATTCACTTTACCCGATTAGGACAAAAAAGAATATAAGAAATAAACAAGACCTACAAAGGTCATCTCAACATTGTGTAATATAAGGTCCAAAGAAATGGCTAAATGTGCTTAGAGAATATTATAAAGAAAAGATCTTCTGCTTAGCTAGCTTATACCTGTCACCTTACTTTTACTTTCTTGAGTTATGAACCATCACTAAGATTTTAGAAATCAATAGTCTCTTTCAATTTACATATAGTTTGAAGAGAGTGGGTGTTCAGACAAAATTATGTCCTTGTTTGGGGATAAATCATCTAAGGTGTAGTATGAGGAGTTAGAGTGAATTTAATGAGGACAGTCAGATGTAGCGTGATGGGAAGAGCTCACACTTTGAAATCAGAATGATCTATTTAAAAGCTCTGGTCCCTGGTCTATACGAACAAAGTCTAAATAATGATTTAGAGGCTCTGGGACTCCGTCCTTGATTAAAAATGCATATGATATAACCTTTGAGATACTGTTGTAAAAATCTTTGTGTAGGAATGCAGAGTGCTTAATGCCTTGATAGTTGGCACAAGAAGTTGCCACCATCACACAGAAGGCATCTATGAAGAGTATTTTAGACTTTCCCACATGTGTTTTATAACAGAGTTTCTTTTTTTCTAAGATGGTTAAGCTATATTTCACTTGAAAATAGGAAGTTCTTCTTCTAGGAACCTCTTTAAGATCTAATGACCTAATGATTTTAAAAGGAACATTATTTATTCATCTCAGGAAGCCACTTGCCACACTGCTGCATACTTTCAGATGCGCAAATAAAGGGATACCAGCTGCTTGCTTTATTTTCAAACAACTACAAAGGAAACAGTAGAATTTTGGCTTCTTGGTATTTTCCTTTGAAAATTTTCACAACCATGTGTGGTTGGAATCTGGCACTTATCTCTTGCTTCCACTCTGGAAATTTATACAGTTCTCTAGCACTTGATTTGGGTCACATAACTTTTCAATTCTTGTCTTTCACTTGCATAATTTCCTTCCAGTGTGAAAAACCCATATAACGTAATATTGTCTACACAGTAAAACTTTCATAAGACAATTTATTCATTATCAGAATTGGCAAGGCCAAGTCATTCATGAGCAATTAGAAGACAAGAAAATTCCGTAAGATATTGTTTTATGTGATTGAGAAAGACTGTACAGGATGTAAGGAAGGTTGAGTGGGTTTTGTACCCACTTACTTTTTAACTGTAGTAAAAATATATTACACAATTCACACAGAGAAAAAATTTACTAGTTTCCAAGTGTCCAGATGAGTACTGACAAATTTTAAGTCCTTTTAAAGTTTATGCCTTTAAAGACTTTCAGAACTGGCTTTATAAGACCATCAAGGTGATGAGCATGGGTTTCAGACATCTGTTCCTCTGCTCATCAGCCCTTTATTACACCCAGGGATGTACATCCCTGCCTGCACATTGAAAATAAAGGGGATTTGAGGAAAAAGTTTATAAGAAATGTGTGAAGTTAAAATTTTTTAGAAGGAGGGGTATAAAAATCAAATTCTATTGCTTTTAATAGTTTATTCACCTGGTTCTCTTGCTTATATCATGACCATAACATTTCCCAAAGCTGAATCTTAGAATTCTGTCTCCTCTTTGACTTTTTACTTTTAACATCAGAGTTTTATATTTGAGCTTGAATCCTCACTGGTCTACTCTTCACCTTGACCTTGTCTTCACTAGAGAAATAGGATCTGCCTCTTATGTGTTCTGTGAATCAAAAATCTCACCATGTTGTGAATCACAGATCTTATTTTGTTGGACTTGATTGATAGCATGATTTATGAAACTTATTAGGTTTAATGTTTCTATCCACCCATCCATCCATCCATTTACCCACCTACCCATCCATATGTCAAACATTTACTGTGTCATTGCTGTGTGTCAGATGCTGTGCTATTTCAAAAATACAGAGGAAAAGATTAAAAAAGACAAGAAATCCAGAAATTTCTATCATTACTTGGGTCTAGACTGTTTATTAGCGGTGCTTGTTTAATGGTTAATCTCAGCTGTCAACTTGGTAAGACTAGCATCTAGGAAATTGGCTTCTGGACATATCTGTAGGGGATTATCTTGTTGAAGAAGATTGATATGGGAAACCCTGCTGCCTGTGGGTGGCACCATACCCTAGGCCTGGTTTGGGGGCTGAATAATAAAGAGAAAGTGGGCTGAACAAAGAATTTGTTTCTTTTTTCTTCTCCACTGCAGATACAATGGGAGCAACTGCTTCAACTTCCTGCTGCTTTCTCTTCTCCATTATGATGGAGGGTACCTTGAAGCAGGAGTCAAAATGAATAGTTGTTTCCTTTATTTGCTTTTGTCAAGTTTTTTTTTCTTAATCATAGCAACAGAGAAGTAACTAAGACATTCTACTTTCACAAGTTCCTTGACCTCTCTACTTTCCTTATGTGTAAGAATTACAATAATAATCGTGCTGTACATCACAGAATACAGCACAGAGCACGTTTGGAGATTAAATAGCGAACACATGAATATTCCTTTGAATCTCCAGGTTACTCTTCAAAAATGCTTGTCCAGTGTCCACAGACATGTATAATATTAGTCATGTTGGTTCTTTACCATCCGTGGAATGCCCATTTAACCTGAGAAAAGATTAGAGGCAGGAAATATTGAAAATAGCCACAAACATTATAAAACTCATTTGAAGTAAACGTATGATAATCTGCATCATCTTGGAGAATGAATATTTTTTATGGATTTTAAGATAAGAAACACATATTTAAATTATAACTTTCAAAAACTACTCATACTTTATCCTGGCATATGCTAAAAATGTTACTTGTTTATTTTACTTTAGAAAAGAACTTGGGGTTAGAGAGATGGCTCAGAGGTTAAGGGCACTGGCTGCTCTTCCAGAGGTCCTGAGTTCAATTCCTAACAACCACATGGAAGCTCACAACCATCTGTAATGGGGTATGGGATCTGTTGCTCTCTTCTGGCATGCAGGCGTACATGCAGACAGAGCACTCATATCTAAAAAATACATTAAAAAAAGAGCTGGGTGGTAGTGGCATATGCCTTTAATCCCAGCACTTGGGAGACAGGCAGGTGGATCTCTGTGAGTTCTAGGCCAGCCTGGTCTATAGAGTGAGTTACAGGATAGCCAGAGCTATTACACAAAGAAACCCTGTCTTGAAAAAGCAGAAATAAAATTAAAAAAGACTTGTAGAGATGTGCCCCCCACAAAAAGAATACATGACAAATGAGTATATGAAAAGATTCTTAGTATCATTAGTTATCAAGTAAAGGTGTATAAAGTGACACTTATTTGTTATCACACACCTGTTAGGATGTTATCACACACCTGTATTTAAATAACTTCACACATAGTAGAAAAGAATGGAGTATAAGAATATCTAAAATGCATATAATACTCAACAAATGTTATTTATTCATCAAAGAAAAATGTATTATTTATCTGGTGGGTTCGAAGCACTCTGTGGTATTTGAGGGGTAGGAAAATAAAAAGGCAGAGATTTTATGTGGGCTCAGGATTTGATAATGATAACTGATATTTATCACAAATAGAGAGTCTTCACTGCAATCCATTTCTTTTAAGAATCAGAAAACAGAAGATGCTGCCTCAAGATGTTGAAGGTTTAATGGAGAAGGGGCAGAAAATAAGCAATGGCTAAGCATTATGATAGCTGGGTAATAGCAGTGTGGACAAGGACATTATGAAAAAACAGAAAGTACAGCCATTATTCCATTATCTAGTAATATCTGTTTACTTTGTTCATGACATCTGGTATAAAAATGAGGAACATTTTGTAGCACAGCTAATATCAATGCTTGCTGAGTGACTTATTATTACACACTGAGTGTCAAAGTGAGATGAGAAAGAGCAGAAAAATAATGGTATTACCAGGGGTGGCTCTGTAAAAGAAATACCATTTACACATGTTCTTCATGAAATACTGGGAATATTCAGCAGAGGAAGATTCCAGATTTAGGAAACAAATCTGTGTGGGCTATTATAGAGGGGTTGGAATGTATGAACATTCAGTACATACTGAAGAGACTTCCATGTACCTGGGAAGAGGTAGAATACTTTAAGTTTAATTTTAGAAAGTTATTTTTTTCTAACAATCAAATGGGTACTTAGGTGACATGGTAGTTGCTGATAAGTAAAACCAGCTTGCAGGCTATTATAATAGTTAATGCTCACATGAAAATCTGTGTCAGGTTTACCCATTTCCTCACTGATAGCATTATCTATGTTATTCTTTCATAGCTAGTGATGTTTTGATTCTAGCTCAAACTGCTACTTGATAAAGTCATGAGTACTGGATTCTGACTATGTGTCTTTGGAGACTGTGAACTCTTTCAAGGTTTTAGCCATGTGTTCTTTTCTGTATTTATAGTACAACATGGATCTAGATGTAGAACTAGCATTTGATCAAAGTACTTTGAGTTGAAACATCTAGGAAAAAGATAATGAACTTCTACAATGAATTTATTTTACATGTGGATGAAGAGAATGGATGATGAAGAGATTGACGAGGCAGAGGTATGAAGAATGGCATTTAGTGCTAAAAAACAAAAAACAAAAAAACTTCCGTAAGATAGCTGTTATGTGCAAATAATGTTAAACAAATAGATACCAAAACACAACTGCCAGAATCCATTGTGTTTATACATTTAATTGGCACATTTTCTGGGGCTATTTCTTAAGAATAAGATTCTTTGGATGTGTGTGTGTGAGATGGGAAGGCCTACCCTACATGCACTTTAGTGTGCCTTAGTCTTCTCTTGGTAAAATTGAAATGTAACTATTTATCATCGTAACCAGATCAGAGGGATGGTTATGCTGACATAATTAAATGAAATGGCTTCTAAAATGTAAAATGATATGTTTTCAAATATTTTTTCCAAATATCTTTGCAGCAAATCATAATTAGAATAATAGAAATAAATACAAGAATATATTTTATTTGGCACTTTCTACTTATAGTGGCAGCAAAAATTCATAAGTGATTACCTTTCCTTGTATTGAAAATCTCCTTGATTTTTCTAACATCCTTGTGATGGAGGAAAAATAATTTTGCTTCATTTTCAGATGAGGGAACTAACATATGGAAAGAAAAATACAGTTGTCTACAAGGATCTGAGTGACAGATAATATCTCTATGACGTAGACTATAAATTGATTATGGGATGTGCTAGGGATAAGGATGGCACAGAGGCTGTGTGAGTGGCCCACCAGTGATTGGTCCAGGCTAAGACCCATGCCACAAGAGCAAGCCCACTCCTGACACTGCCTGAAGGGCCAGGACCCAGAGGTTGGAAGGCCCAGACACCTAGGATAGAACCAAACACAATTTGAGAGAAAAAAAAAGGCAACATAATAATGTTTAACAATGTTCTGCTATACTCATAGATTGGTGATTACCCCAGTTGTCATCAGAGAGCCTTCATCCCGTAACTGATGGAAACAGATACAGACCCACAGCCAAATATTAGGCCAAGACTGAGAAATCCTGCTGAAGAGAGGGAGGAAGCATTGTTTGAGCCAGAGGGGTCAAGGGCATCACACACACACACACACACACACACACACACACACACACACACACAAAAAAAAAAAAAAAAAAAAAACAAAAACAAAAAAAAACAAAAAAAAAACAAAAAAAAACAACTCACAGAAACTACTAACCTGGGCTTATAGGAGCTCACAGAATCTGAACTGACAACTAGGGAGCCTGCATGGGACCTACCTAAGCCCTCTACATACATGTGACAGTTGTGTATCTTGGTGTACTTTTGGGACTCCCAACAGTGGGAGTAGGGGTTGTCTCTACTGTTTTGACTGGATTTTGGGAACCCTTTCCTCATACTGGGTTGTATTCCTAGCCTTGATACAAGGGGAGGTGCTTAGTCCTACTGCAACTTGATATACCAGGAGGATGAGGCACGATCACAGAAAAGCCCAGCGACTTTCCATCAAGGGTAACATCTTAACCATGTGCGTCCCAGAGTGGGACCTCCATCTTGTCCCAGTGCCTTGTCACTCTTGCTTTATCTCATGTTCTGGTCCTGACTCTCCAGCACTCCTGATGATAGGAACTATTAGTAACCTGCCTGTTCATTTGATTTTGACATTAATAGCCAAAGTGACTTTGACATATTTACAATCAAAGACCTGTCTTGAATGGCAATTGTGATTAAGAAGTAAGCTAATGGCCTCCAGGGAGATAAAGATCTTATCTCTGGTTAAGCTGAGATTGAAATCAGCAACAGTTCCACTTAGTACCCAGTGAGTGCCAGGTCACTTGCATCACACAGTGGACAAAGAATGAATTACCAGCTATAGATGCTACCCAGGAGATTTCCATTAAAGGCAAATCTCTGAGGTAGTTCATGGATGTAAAGTATAGAATTAAGGTTCCAACAGTTCCAAAGCCATGACAGAGGGGAGCATTTGCTTCTAATGGAAGTCAGAAAAAATAAAGAGCAGACCAAAGATCAAAATTCTTGGCTCAAGATATGAGCCAAAACTTAAGGACTTTCTGTCGCTGTTCTTAAATAATTTAGTTTCTTTCTCAGCTGCAGTGTTGAAAATTAAATGCAAAATTTGGAAGAACATATTGTTCAATACATTGAGTTCACACACACACACACACACACACACACACACACACACATGCCAGGACATCAATGTAGAACTATATTTTTTATTAAGAAGAGATAAAAAGAGATTGCACAGAATATACTGGCTAATATAGGAAGGTACGAAGACCATCTTGAGTCAAAACTTTCACAGATCTCCCTCACCAGCTAGAGTCATCACACATTTTGTGTCTGATGATGCCATTTCACCACTGATATGAAGATGATGAAGTCACTTTTTTGAGAAAAAAGTGTCTTGTAAGAGATGTCAATAGACTTGTATGTACCATCTTCTCTGCAAAATCATTACTAGATTTGGGGTAGAAGACATAAAAAGAAAACCAGATTCAAAGTTCAACCTAGAAGATAATTTTACTCCAAACCAATGCAAAGAACTGGAAAATTCTTTTAGTTAAAAACTTGAAAAAGATGTGCAGGAAACTTCTGAGGTACTAAAAGGAAAAACTGTATCTGATTGAATTTATCAGTCTGTTCAACTGGATGTGTTTTCTTGGCTTGATGGATGAAACCTGGATCAAAATGCAGTCTATTTTAAATAAAGTTGAGATAGCAAAAATTCCTTGGCAGAAGGTATGAAAAAATGCAAAGGTTATGAGTGATAGGATTGCTGGAATAAGTCACGCATTTGTGATTGGCTCACTTAACCATGATCAGACAGTTGGAAAGATCCTTTCTTTACAGAAGTCTTGAAAACTATGTTAGTGATGAGTTGGTCTCTAAGAAGTCCTACAATTCTTTGGATACTGGAAAGAAATAACATGAGAAAGCAAAGGTTCATTTCGGCTCATAATTTCAAGAGTGATTTCCAGCCTATGCAGTGAGAAAGACATTGTCACAGGAACAGCTCCATGATGGTAGAGGATCCTCACACCTTGGTGGACCAAGCAGAAATCCCAGGCCAGAACCAGGGCCATGTATACCTCTTAAAGTCCTGCCCCTACTTCTGCTACCAATATCTTCTGCTAGTCGTATCTACCTCCTAAAAGGCACCAACCACAGCCTTCAAAATAGTGTCCTTAGCTGATGATAAAGTGCTCCAATTGTGAGCTAGTAGGGGGCATTCTATATTCAAATCACAACAATAGCATAAAACACAAGTATTTGGCAATCAGAGCGAAAAGGAGGACATGGTTATCATGATCAGTAATTTAGAAGAAATTAATTTCCTGGGGTTATTTGTGATAGTCCAAGTATATAGGATAGGGAATGCTGCAATGTCTAACACTAGATTCTAAAAGTGAAATTCCCATCTATAAATCATTTCATAGACATAAAAAGTCTTATAATAAACAGCTTCTTAAGGAAGAATGATTTAATACCATGGCATGGGGATATTGAGCACACCCTAGCTTCCTCAAGATCATGTGTGATCATGTGCTAAATACTTTCCTATGAAGGCATAGGAAATACCCGATTTTCATAGCCTATTATACACTGGCTTGGAGCCAACAATAACTCTTGGATATGTGCAGGAGGACTGTACTCAGTTGATAAAAGTCAAGTGTACAGTGATGAGATAGAAAACGGAGTTGTAGCTCATGCCCTCTCCGTGGTGGGGTAACTGGTATCCAGGCCACCTCTTGCAGCTGCCGTGCTAGTTGTTGGCAGCATCTGTCTGGAAAGCTGGAACGTGGCGAGGTATGGTCTGTGGTGACTAGTCTTGCTCATGAAGGGTGTATAAGTTTCCCCCAGCCTGTGGAATCTAGACATGTAGATGGGAGCGAAATGACTTTGCTCATACTATTGTGTCTCTAGCAAACGTTGAAAGAAAACTAATGCCATCATAGATATTCTAGATAGCCAAGCTCTCTTTAAAATACAAAGGTACATCACCAATGTGATTAGAACCTTTAATCCATAATGCTTGAGAGATAATTTTTGATCTGGATTCGACAAGCTTCAGGACTCTTACCTTTTGAGAGAAATAGGTAAGAAGTAAATATCAGGAATTAAAGAAAACAAGAAACAGATATTTAAATTTTCATGTTAATTTAGGTTTTTTTCTATTAACTTTCAATTCCCTAACAAGTCATTCTTTCTGAAAGGAAGTTCCATGCCTGGGACTTGGTAGAAAGTAAAACTCCTTTTTACCACTGGGAAAGCCTTATGGGAACGCGTTTCCTTCTGCAGTTCTTGGCAATGAGAGCACTGGCATGGGATCAATGCTTGGTGGCTCCCATGGGGACAATGTATTTTGAGGAAGTGACCTAGGAACATACAGTGGTTGCCTCACTGATGTCCTCTGAGTGCCAAGGACAGGTGGAATATTTCCAGGCACTGTCTACAAGAAATAAAACTCTGGTCTCCTGGGAGGTGTGGGAGGTTGTACTTATCTATATGAGATAGGACAATTTCTTTTCCATATAAACTTCATTCCTCTTTTTCTCAGCCCTGATTTCCACATTGTTCTGTTAAACCAAATCTGGAGCCTTAAGTCTGTGAATCACTTCAAGGTGAATAAGTTTCTTCATATGGGTACCTCATAACACAGATGACTTTACTTAGCGTTACAACTCTCTTGCTCAGAAACTTCAGTAATAATTCTTTCATTATCTAAGAGTGATTGAAATGGCCCATCCATGGAGTCTCATACACATTGTATTGTTGATATGATATGCTTTTTATTTCTTTAATTCCATTTTAGAAAAACTTCAGGGAACATAGGAGATAAAAACAACTTGCCAATATGCCGTATTTTATATTGTATTCTTCATAAATCATCCTTTTCTTTCTTTTTGTAGTATTGAGGGGTGAGCTCAGGACCTCATACATGCTGGGCAGATGTTAGACTGCTGATATAGACCTCCAGCCCAGTGGTCTTGTTTTCATGGTTATGAGATGCTAAGTAGGACAATTAGGTTATCATCACATCCAGCAGCTAATCATACTGCTGGGCTCTCATGCACAAAGTCCCATCATTCCTGAAGCAGTGGGACTGCTCATGGTGGGCACCAGCTGCCAATTTTCATTTCGTGGAAGATGTCAGCCTCAATGAGGCCACTTTTACAAAGGAGTTTGCTTGACAACTGTTAATGTCTGTTCCCGTTTTCATTTTTAACATAGATATATCTTAAGAAATCAAGCACAACGTTTCACAGAAAATGCACTCCAACTGGGGATTTATCCCTACTGTCATCTAGCAGCTAAAATACTATACAGAAATTTTCTTATTGACATTTAAAAGAACTTAATGTTCTTCCATATGGTTCAATTGGAAGTGTGTGTACTATTCCTTTCTCCTCATCCTACCCAAAGAACAAAGAATCTCAAAATTACATAGGATCAGCACTTTAGATATTTTCAAGTAAAGATTAGAATTTATTAAGATTGTTTCCTAATACTGTTACCCTGATTGAGTTTGTGGCTTTTCTATGTCTCTGACTGTTGCTTTTGGGTATATGCTGCCTAAGGCATTGATCCTTCTATAGTTGGGCTATGAGATATAAAGGGGAAAGGCCTTAGTAAAACATAGAGACACTGCCCGTAGTCAAGGGATACAACCTTAGGCAGAAAGAAAACATGGGTGGGTGAAGGGTAAAAAAATCACGTCAGATTTGATTTCCAAGAAAAGTCACTTTTGTTTTGATAACAGTAATGTCCCTTTAGTTCAAAGTTACCAGCTATCAAAACAAGCTGGTACAGTCCATAGCACACTAACTCCTTTCCATTACGGAGAAGCAGATCTCTGTGCAATTGAGTCCAAATAAAAATATATTTACAGAGAAAACTAGGCACATAAAGGGTAGAAATAAGCAAAAATCAATGTGTCTTTAATATTCAGGAGAAAAACAACAGTTTATGTAGCATACACAGTATACTGTCTATCCCCAAGACTAAGATATCATCAGAAAATTTGTATTAAGAGGAAATGAAATTCAAAAAGAAGATGTCCCAAATATACAAGGCAATAGAAAGAAATAATCTATCACAGCCAAATACAGCATCTCTCCATCACACGCGTTAACAGTTCACCGAGTGGATACAATTCTGCTCTGCACATGGTATGAGGTTTGAGCAGGAAGTATTATTGTCTGGCATCAGAGCCAGGGCAGGATTCAGCTTGAACCTCCAAGTTATTTCACAAGGAAATGTGAAATTGCAGAACAATGTGGGTGGGCAATGGACTTGACCCGACTCATTTATTAAACAAACACAGACATGAGTGGCTGAACCTCTCAGAACCTTAGCAGTGGCAATGCCAAGCTGTAGCACTTAGGTGAGATGGGGCTGTAGCCCACCATGTCTCTAAGAGCAGGCCCCTCCAAATCTCCTCACATGAATTTAATAACCTAACCAGTCTAAGTAAAATAAAGTGTGCCTGCTATGCAGTGTAGATTAAGGACAAAGCAATTCATTTCCTCTTCCAAAAACCTGTCCACTGCCAATTCTTTCTATAGACAACCCAGGAGCTACCATCCTGCTATGTTTTAGTCCAACACCTAAGATTATGTGAAATCTTGGTTCTCATTAAAACAGATGACATGAGGTCTTTGTGTTTGTGTAATATCGCCTATTGTTCCACTTGCTGGCAGCTATTGAAGGTAAAGGAAGTCATATTGTTTTTGGAGTATAAAAGATAACTTCTTGAAGACATGTGGACAGCAAAACCTATGCTTAAGCAACTATAAAAACAAGAAAAATCTGAAAATAATTAATAATCTATTTATACATGTAAAAACTGGAAAATGACTTCTTACTCTATGGATTGGACAGCATTCTAAATTTTTTTCTTTATGAGCTTCTTGGTAGGGAGGGGATATTCTGGTTCTAGGCAGAAAGGAAATCATGAAAGGATTTGTGAATGTGTGTAGTGGACATGCATATGTGAGTTGTGCCCACTTTAAGTCAAATGCACTTTCCCAAACACATTGGATAGAAAAAGGAACGATCAGTACATAATTTTCTCAGCACATTTCATTGCGGATTTATTTTCTAATTTTGATATTGTAAGATAAAATACCTATGATCTAGGCTTGGAGTTCTAATCAGTGTTTGGATCAGGGACTTTGTGAGTCAAAATTTCCAACCATGCAGGCATTTTCATCACCTTAGAGTCCTTGTCACATGACAAGAGTATATGCAAAATGTTGTGGGCATTCATGTTAAACAATGCTGTGACACTTGAGTTTGAAAAGAACCTTAACATCCACTAAATTTAACTTCCAAATCTGCCCTGGAGAAGCTTGAAGTCTTAGTCAGAATGCACCTTGCTGACAAAGTGATAGTCACTGTCATAAATAAGACATCTGAAATAAAAATAAAATATATTCAAGCAATCAGATGAATTAATATGATAGAGGCTGAAGATATGAAGAAAGCTGCATGATCAGACAGGGTAGTCATTCAAATTATCCCCTTTGTAGTTAATGGTGCAACTAGTTTCATGGCTTTGTGTCCTCACAAAAAATAATGATGTGAAGTCTGGGTTTTCGTTTTTACTGCAACTAGGGCTACATTTTCAGAGGCAGTCACTTAGCTGGGCAGCTGGAGTATCTTTGTGTATCTAACATATCTAACATTGTCTACTTATTAAGCCTTTCAATGTGAATTGTTGACTGGATATGCTGCTATAGAAGACAGAAACTGGCTTGAAAGCTGTGAGGGCTAGAATGGACAATTTTGACAAAAGCCAAGCAATTTTCTGGTTCTTGAGATGATAAAAAGAAATCAGCTAGAGGCAACAATTGATTACTTAACAAGAGGGCTCCTCATTTTCTTGAAAAGAGTTAGAGGGAGGCAGGAAGAGATCATTTGTTTTCCTAAGTATGGAGATTTTCAAGATGCCAACAGAAGCAACCCTACTTCAGAAGATGAGATGAAATAACTTTATCTAGGTTCTAAAGGAAAATGGAATCCACCAAAATATCAAGACAAAGGGAGACTCAGAGAAGCTCTTCAGTAGAGAGATGTTTCTCCCAGGCCAGGAGCCATCTTTCTCCATGGGGTGTGTTCCACCATCAATTTTATGAGGAGACCCTGTGATCTGGCACTGTGAGTTGGCACACAGTTGAACCTCCTCAAAGGATCTTAATCCTCTCTGCCAGGAGAGTCATCATCTGAATGGGAAAACCTTTGAAAAAGTTTCCCTTAGTCTTACAAGTATGACTAATTTTAGACATATCACGAAGAAGTGTTTTGTTCCAAACACAGTTCCTAGAAATAGTGGGGCATTCCAGTATGACAGATGAAAACTTTTCTCACAAGAACCAAACCAGCATGTTCTGGCAACTCATCAACAAGTCCAAATTGCCTGTTTCAAGAAGATTGGGAGGAGATGGGCTTCTAAAGGATGGATAGTTCCCAGATCTTTGTGAGGATGAGCTTGGTAGTGGAGTATTTACAGCAAAATTTCAGTCCCTAGAGGGTTTTCTCCATCACTCTTGGATCATTCTTTCTTACTGTTTTCCCTTGTTAAGTAAAAGCACATGCCATTCTGAGTCTAAACAAGCTTAATTGAACATGTAGATCAATTATATAATTGTGACCAATGCTAAGCATATAAAATGTGATAGCAAATTGAAAATAAGAAACAAATTTGCACTGATATAAAAACCACGTGCAATATATTTGGAAATTCATTGAACAAAAGATGGAAAACTAAGTTTGTACCTCTTTCAATAACTAACTTAGGTTACTACCTTCATCTTTTCATTTCTCCATGTAATCAACTGCCCCAACTAATGTGTTAACTGCCTTCCAGACCTACAAGAAAGAGTTTATCTCTAAAGATACGAAGTTATATACCAAGACATATAAGTATCTTCTTATATAAAAAATAGTAAGTAGTATAAGGTGCCTTTGCTGACTGTGGAAAAGATGTGTTTATTAGTGAGGACAAAGGTCAGTTTTAGCGGTCATGGTAAGGCAGATGTGTAAATGTTGTGTCCTGACCTTGGACTTGAAAAGTGGCCAGAATCGTTATAAGTATATGGCAGAACATTCAAGGTATTGTAATGGCAGATGTTAATACATGAAGAAAGAAACACTCGAGGTGTTTTGGTGTGCTGACATATTGGAAAATAGACCAAAGAACATCATGAAGAATCCCTTAGCAGATGCTAGCCTATGCTACAAATATCAAATTATGGGTAGTCTTTGATGCCTGGATAAACAATGTTTACATGGAAAGCACAGCATGTAACTAGTTTCTGTTTTGTTTGGAGCTTGGTGGATTGGAGAATTACAGATTTTTGGAAAAGAAAATGTTACTCTCTTATCTGTCAGGTTCTGTATTCTGTATTAACACCGTTGGCAAATATGAGTTGATTACTTCAGGCTGTTTACATGTCTAAATGTAGCATTGAGGCAAGGATATGGAATTTACTGCACTTCATATTAGCTAAATATCCTTATTTTGCTGTTCAACCAAATGTACATGATTGATTAGAGAATGATCAGAGGGTTTTCCTGTTGTCATATGTAACTAATAAGTTCTTTATTCAAGTTTTCCACATGTGCCATATGCATAACTTGGGCTGAATTCAGAGGACAAGACAGACACATTCCTCTGGAGTTCAAAGTTTCTGTCTATCTACTTTGTTGGCTGAGTGATTTTTATAATTTGTATTATTGTGCAGGCTTTTCATATTTTCTTGTCATTAGTAAATAAAAATACTCTGCATAGTTCACAAACACATAATTTAATGACTATCAATTATTTTTATATTATTTAGGGGATAGACTATGGCCAATGTGCCCCACACACCTATATTACAAAATTCTCCTTATTCATATTAGTACATCAACTGAAGTGGTGACTGATTACTGTAAACCATTTTATCTGAATAAGTCAATCTGAAATGTAGAAATTATGGCTTCTGTGGGAGAGAAGATAAAAGAGTAAGCAGGGGTGGTGGAGGACACAGGAACATAGCAACTGGCTTCTGATTTCCTCAGTCAAGGAAAGCAGGACAGATCTGCCAAACTCATAATTTAAGATCTTTTTAAGGTAAAAGTCTCTTATTGGTTCTCTTATGACATACCTTTTGTTCAGAAGCTTCTCCATCATTTTTATTCTACACTGATTTCCTTTGCATAGAAGATGAGGCAATTTGGGAAATTAGTTAATAGAATACTGTTGCTCTTAGGGATGGTACACATACCATACTTTTCAGTAGACCGTGAAAACCTTAGTCTTTCTTTCTGTGTTTCTCTGTGTGTATCTGTGTCTCACTGTCTCTCTTTATATACATGCATGCATCTACACACACACACACACACACACACACACACACACACACACACACATATATATATATGCATGTAATTTATGTGTTTGTGTCTGAGTAAGTTTATATGCACCACATGAATGAAAGTACCCATGGGAGTTCACAGGGTGTTGGATTCACTGGAACTGAAGTTACAAATTGTTGTGAAGTATCTGATGTGGGTGCTGAGAACCAAACTCAGGTCCTGTACAAGATCTGTAAGCATTTTAAAGTGCTGAACTACCCCTCTGGCCTGAGTTATGCTAACTAAATTTAGAGAATGTATTATTTTAAGATACCTAAAGGCCATTAAGCTTTGTATTACGTTTATATTCAGGTAAATTGTTAGACACTTTTTGGTACCAAGAAAGCCTGGACTATCTAAATAACAATTGTAGGCTTAGAAATCATTATACAGTTTTGCCTAGGGAGACGTGTCTGTTTTAAAGGGAACCCTGGAATCTATCTTCTTTTACAGTTTATAAAAAATCATAATATATCTGTGATCAGTGCTTTCAACTAGAGCCCCTGTACTTAAAGACTTTGTGAGGACTTTGTCAGCAAACTCTGAGTCATAGGTGAAGCTACCAAGAATACCAGATAATGAGTTTAGACTGGGTCAGGTATTATTAGTGCTGGCGACTGCTTTTCATAAGAGCAAACTATGTTTCACATCCTCACTGAAACTGCCTTTTGTTGTGCCTGGAATCTTGGGGTCCCATCTGGACTGCCAGGTGATACAGGGGATATCTGGGTTCTCTGCTGAGGTTCTTAGTTTCATTAATAACAGAATTTAAGCATAGATTCAAGCAGAACCTCAAGGAAAATCTTATTCAAGTTTGAAAGAAAATCTCCAGTTAGGCAAACTGTAAGTCTCTGCAGTTCCCTAGAGGAGGAGTGGAGGAGAAAGTTATGTTGAAGTCAGTGTAGAGGTCACAGACATGTGACAGACAAAAGGCCATGTAGTAAGAAGGGAGGCTTTGGAGAAAGAATGAGGAAGCCCCAAATGTTGGGGAAAATCCAGTGTTAAGGAAAAGCCTCCCTCTTCAAATGCTTGGTAACTGTTTCTGTTTCTCACATTTTCATCCTTTCTCATCTTAGCATAAATTTATCATCATTATGTGTGAAATTAAACCAAACCAAGAGATAGGAGAGGTCATACTTTTCTGGATAATTCAGGAACGTGGGCAGACACACGGAGCTGCAAGATGGCATCTGGATAAGCTACTGCTCTATGAGCAGGAAGGGAGAGAACAGTACCTCATTAAAAGAAAAATTATTCTGCCTGTCTCCTTAGCATGGCTTAAGGTGAGCCTGCTTCCCTAGGTGTGGTCCTTGACAGATGACTGAGCACAAAGAATGTTAGGTCTTCACTCTGGCCAGAGATTCTATTCTTGACCAGAAACAGAATTTTTTTTTTAAATGGTCCTTACTTTCATACTAACAGCATCTCTAGGCCTGTGAACTATGGGGATTGTATAAGACCCTCCCTCTTCAATGGCTTGGTAACTATTTCTGTTTCCTCATATTTTCATCCTTTCTCATCTTAGTATAAATTTATCATCATTATGTATGAAATAAAACCAAAACAGGAACATAGAACCATTGCCCACTGGGGTCCATCTTCTGGGTTAGATTCCTTGTGCCATACACTTTTCCTGATCTCTGCATCTGCACAGGGCCTTCCCAGTTGTAATAAGATATGTGTCTTCTCCTATATTGTTCTTTGTTTTGCTTTTTTGTTTGTTTCTTGCTGTGTAGCTTAGGCTGGCATTATTCTAGCCATATAAGTCATGATAAGAGGTCCTCTTGTCTCTGCCTCTTGAGGGCAAGATCAAAGGCAGATACCATTACATCTGGCTTTTCTCCTGATGTGTATAGTGTCCCAAGAATGAAGGGACATTTTACTGTGGGCTATTCCAGTCTCATTCTCTAGCATAATGCCTGGTACAAGTAGGAGGAGCTCAGTCCTTGAGCTGCCTGAAGGAAAAGAGTTTCAGTTAGATTTTATGCAATAGTAGTACTCCATGAACGTTGAATTCAAGAATGCCTTATCTTGTTGCAAAAGACCTTTTTAAAGATAGATTTTGAGGGATCTCTGAGGAATTTTAGTCATGTCAATTGTTCAGTTGGGGAACAACACCTGCTTGATTAGCATTTTCATACAGCTGTTTCTAATTTAATAACAGTAAGGACCTTCCATCCACATATGGCATCAGGTGAATAAGAGCTTACAGGACTAATTGTATTCAGACCACATTAATTTCCTGTCATGATTATACATCCAAATGGAGCTAATCAAATGGAGTAGCAAATGGATTTTTTTAGGAAAATAAAATGGTAAAAAAAACCCCCAAAACCAAAAAACTCAAAACACTTGCCTTTCTCCTTAAAATATTGAATGACTTGATTAACCTAAAGTAGAAATCACGGCTGCAGATAGTAGGTCATTCAAGTGTGTAGCCACCCTGTGAGGGAAATGGACTGAACTCCTAAGAGGCAATGAGCACTCTTTGCATTGTCTGCCACCAGCAGGAGCCTTCCACAGAGTCCTCATACTGAGAGGCAGAGACTGGTAGCATTTACGGTGTGAACCCTGAAGCCAGGGTATGGAGTTTCAATGGTCACATTTTGTCACTAGCTTTGACTTTTTCTGGGAAAGTTAACTATGTGTTCTGTGCATTTCTCTTTAAGTCTAAAACAGGGGTGTGGTTAGTACCACACAAATGCTATTTGAAGATTAAAATAGCTGACATGAAAAGCAAGATGGAATGCTTGCCGGAGTAAATATCTAGTTAGAGTTATTCTTATTATGGCTTGCATGGAACATGGAGCTTGAACAGTGGCAAAGGCCAATACTAAGTAAACGAGACAAGCCCTGTTCCAAATGTTCATTGTTCTGGCTAAAGAAATGAGAAAAGAAAGAGGCACATGTTAATCTGTACCTCTCAACTCTTAGCATGAGATAATATTTGGAATCTGTTGGGCATATACCCAAGGAATGCTCAACCACACCACAAGAGCACTTGTTCAGCTATGTTCATATCAGCATTGTTTGTAATAGCCAGAACATGGAAACAACCTAGATGCCCTACAACTGAAGAACGGATAAACAAAATGTAGTACATATACACAATGGAATACTACTCAGCAGAGAAAAACAATGACATCATGAGGTTTTCAGACAAATGGATGGATCTAGAAAAAATCATCCTGAGTGAGGTAATCCAGACTCAGAAAGACAAATATGGTATGTACTCACTCATAGCAGGATACTAGATGTGGAACAAGGATGACTGGACTGCTACTCACATCACCAGGGAGGCTACCTGGAAAACAGGACCCCAAGAAAGACACGGGGATCGCCCAATGATGGAGAAATGGAAGAGCTCTACATGAGTCTACTCTTAAACTATGCTTTGGGAAGTGCCTGTTCTTAATGAAAAGCCTTATAAAGAATCCAATCTTAAGTCAGGTTTGTAAGATCAGAAAGTTTCTGACTACTTAGGTCTTTGAGGGAAAAGATGGAGTGATAGAGTGGATACAAGATGGTGAAATCTTATTGACACAACGGGATCTTTGGTACCTTCTGTGTTCAACAAATGCAGTGTTTATCACACACTCAAATATGGTTCCAAAATGTGTAATCACATCACTATTTTGAGTAAATTAATTTCCCAAAGGATTTAATTGTGTATCTACTAATGTGAGTCTGTGGTTGGAAACCTTCCTTGGCAGAAAATCCCACGAAGATGACAGAATTGTAGACTTTCCTTTTCCATTTCCCAATCAGATAGGGTGGTTCTGTATCGATGGAAACTTGGGTGGTCCTAGCAAATGCCCATGAATCAGAAATTCCATTTGCCAAACATTAATAGGTCAGAAAATTAACACATTATAAATAACAAATTTGTTATATAACGATATAAATAACAAATGTGTGAAATACATGCTATTATGTTGACTTTATCTGTCCAGCAAAGTGGTTTAAAAGGAATCATAAAACTGCACAGCATCAGTTCATAAAGTGAATCAAAGTACATAGATGTAAGAATTAGCCCTATGTGAAATGGCTAAAAAAAAAAAAAGGAAAGAACTGCTCAGTGCTGGTGAGATTTTGTTCTTGTTTTGTTTTATTTGTATCTGTTGGAACTTTAGGTTGTGAGGAAAGAGATGGACATTCTAGAGTAATTTCTCAGTAATCTAAAACCCTTCATTTAAGGGACCTGTCTAAAAAAACAAAAACAAAAACAAAAAACAAACAAACAAACAAAACAAAAAACAAAACAAAATAAAAACCAAAACAAAATAAATAAACAAAAACTCACTTTTACTTTTGCCAAACACTTTCCAAAAATTAAAAAATAAAATGAATAAAAACTATAAGCCTTTTTGAAAGAACACATCAGAAGAAAACACAGATTCTCACCACTAAGAAGAGAAAGATGTGTGTACATGGCAACCATTGTGACAAGTAGTCAAAAGCCCACAGTTATCTAAAGAAGATTATTAGCAAAAATCACAGGAATCTTTTACTTTAAGGGGCTTAGAGTAAATAGAAGAAGACAAAATAAGATTGGCAAGAGAATACTGGAAATATGGTTGTGTTTTTACTATCTGACTCTATATCCACAAAATGGGGATGACAACTTCTTCTATGTACTGGCTTGGGATACTCAAAATTTGGCTCACCTAAGGAAGAGACACACATTTTGTTCTTTGTGTTCCTGTGACCTTACCATGAACTTCCTGATGTTTGACTGGAAAGATTTCATTCTGTGTGTGACTTGTGATCTGTCTACACTTCAAACATCAGTTGGGCATTGTGATCATGGTTATTTGGTTTCTTTCTCATGTGCAAACAGGCTTTTAAAAATTCATAGAAAAAATGACCCACACTTATTTGTGTTTTTTCAATCTATTAATCTGTAATGGAGGGTGTAACTGGTCGCAAATGAAGATCTCTTTTGCCAAGAACAAACAGAACTCCATAAAAATAATTTGCATCAATGTAATACATCATATAAACAAACTGAGAGAAAAAAACCCCACATGACCATCTCATTAGATGCTGAAAAAGCTTTTGAGAAAATTCAACACACCTTCATGATAAAGGTCCTAGAGAGATCAGGAATACAAGGAACATATCTGAACATAATAAAGGCAATTCATAGCAAGTCAACAGCCAACATCAAAGTAAATGGAAAGAAACTCAAAGTGATTCCACTAAAATCAGGAACAAGACAAGGCTGTCCACTCTCCCCATATTTATTAAATATAGTACTTGAAGTTCTAGCTAGAGCAATAAGACAACAAAAGGAGATCAAAGGGATAGAAATTGGAAAGGAAGAAGTCAAACTTTCACTATTTGCAGGTGATATGAAAGTGTACATAAGTGACCCCAAAAATTCTACCAGGGAATTCCTACAGCTGATAAACTCCTTCAGTAATGTGGCAGGATACAAACTTAACTCAAAAAAATCAGTAGCCCTCCCATATACAAATAATAAAAGGGCTGAGAAAGAAATTAGAGAAACATCACCCTTTACAATAGCCACAAATGATATAAAATACCTTGGGGTAACTCTAACTAAGCAAGTGAAGGACCTGTATGACAAGAACTTTAAGTCTCTGAAGAAAGAAATTGAAGAAGATATCAGAAAATGGAAAGATCTTCCATGCTCATGGATAGGTAGGATTAACATAGTAAGAATGGCAATCTTACCAAAATCAATCTATAGATTCAATGCAATCCCCATCAATATCTCAACACAATTCTTCACAGACCTGGAAAGAACAATACTCAACTTCATATGGAAAAACAAAAAACCCAGGATAGCTAAAAGAATCTTGTATAATAACACAACCTCTGGAGGCATCACGATCCCTGACTTCAAGCTGTACCATAGAGCTACAATAGTAAAAGCAGCTTGGTACTGGCATAAAAACCAACATGTGGACCAATGGAATCGAATTGAAGACCCTGACATTAACCCACACATGTATGAATACCTAATTTTTGATAAGAAGCCAAAACTGTATAATGGAAAAAAGAAAGCATCTTCAACAAATGTTGCTGGCATAGCTAGATGTCAACAGGTAGAAGACTGCAAATAGATCTGTTGCTAGAGTTTTCCTGCCTGGCCCACAGTCAGGACAAATCTCTCTCACCCGCCAGTCCCAAGCCGCTTAAACCTGATCAAATAAACACAGAAACTTATATTGGTTTCAAACTGTATGGCCGTGGCAGGCTTCTTGCTAACTATTCTTACAGCTTAAATTAATCCATTTCTATTAATCTATACCTTGCCACGTGGCTTGTGGCTTACCGGTACTTTACATCTTCCTTATCCTGATGGCGGCTCGCAGTGTCTCCCCCTCCAGCTTCCTGTTCTCTCAATTTTCCTCTCTGTTAGTCCCGCCTATACTTCCTGCCTGGCCACTGCCAATCAGTGATTTATTCATTGACCAATCAGCAACACATTTGACATACAGACCATCCTACAGCATAGATCCATATCTGTTACCATGCACAAAACTTAAGTCCAAGTGGATCGAAGACCTCAACATAAATACAGTTACTCTGAACCTGCTAGAAGAGAAAATAGGAAGTAGTCTTGAACGCATTGGCACCAGAGATCACTTCCTAAATATAACACCAGTAGCACAGACACTGAGAGAAACAATTAATAAATGGGACCTCTTGAAACTGAGAAGCTTTTGTAGGGCAAAGGACATGGTCAATAAGACAAAATGACAGCCTACAGAATGGGAAAGATCTTCACCAACCCCACGTCTGAAAGAGAGCTGATCTCCAGAATATATAAAAAACTCAAGAAACTAGACATCACAATACCTTACAGTCCATTTAAGAAATGGGCTATAGACACTCCAGGGAAGGCCTGCCCAACTTGGCCCCAGGTTCTGGCCACCAGGCAGGTTCCCTTCTAGCCCCACCAGGAAGGATCCCCTTCTCCAAGACCCCTGGCAGACCCTGCCCCCACGCCCATCCGCCCGAGCCCCCAGCCTCTTCCTCAGACTCCCATCTTGTCCTGGACTTCCCTTCTGGAGCACAGGTGAGTGCCCTAGCTGAGCCCGGACCCCATCCCTGGGCACCAGTCACCCCGGGGAAGACATGCCCAACTTGGCCCCAGGTTCTGGCCACCGGGCAGGTTCCCTTCTAGCCCCATCGGGAAGGATCCCCTTCTCCAAGACCCCTGGCAGACCCTGCAGTCTCCACGTCCTGCCCCCATGCCCATCCGCCCGAGGCCCAGTCTCTTCCTGAGACTTAGAGGCCAGCCCCCAGCTCCCATCCTGCCCCGGACTTCCCTTCTGGAGCACACACACACACACACACACACACACACACACACACACACAGAGAGAGAGAGAGAGAGAGAGAGAGAGAGAGAGAGAGAGAGAGAGAGAGAGGAGCTCCCATCCTGCCCCAGACTTCCCTCTGGACAAGAGCTCCCATCTTGGTCCGGACTTCCAATTTGGACAAGAGAGCTCCCATCTGGACAAGAGAGAGAGACTTCCTGAATCTGTCAGCTCTGTCTGAACCAAGTGTGTGGATAAGGCCAAGAACGAACCACAAGGAGATAGGCAGACGTCAAGGCAGAAACACATACAACAAAATGAATAGCAATACAGCATCACCAGGCCCTAGCCCTCCTCCAACACCTAGACCTGAACATCAGAAATTGGAAGAAGCAGAAGAAAACAGCCTTATGAATGACATCATGAAGAAGCTAGAGGCTTGTGTAGAGGAAAAGACAAAAAATGGGAAGAACACTGTAAACAACTAGAGGAAAGGGCAAACAAATTAGAAGAAATCAATAAAGTCCTGGAAGAAAACAATAAAGTACTGAAAGAAAATCAAGAAAAATCAATGAAACAAATGAAGGAAACAGTCCAAGACCTGAAAAGGGAAATAAAAAAAATGAAGAAGACACAAACAGAGGGAATGCTGGAAATAGAAAATCTGAGTAAACGATTGGGAACTTCAGATGCAAGTATAATCAACAGAATGCAAGAGATGGAAGAGAGGAACTCTAGCGTTGAAGATACAGTAGAAGAAATAGATTCATCAGTCAAAGAAAACACTAAAGCCAACAAAGTCATGAACCAAAATGTCCAAGAAATTTGGGACACCATGAAAAGACCAAACCTACGAATAATAGGGGTCGAAGAAGGAGAAGAACACCAACTCAAGTACACAGAAAATATATTCAACAAGATCATAGAAGAAAGCTTCCCCAATTTAAAGAAGGAAATGCCTATGATGATATAAGAAGCCTATAGAACACCAAACAGACTAGACCCCCCAAAAAATGTCCCCTTGCCATATAATAGTTAAACAACTAAACGTACAGAATAAAGAAAGAATATTAAGAGCAGCAAAGGAAAAAGGCCAAGTGGCATATAAAGGCAAACCCATCAGAATAACACCCGATTTCTCAATGGAGACTTTGAAAGCCAGAAGGACCTGGACAGATGTAATGCAGACACTAAGAGACCATGGATGTCAGCCTAGACTAATATAGCCAGCAAAACTTTCAATCATCATAGATGGAGTGAACAAGACATTCCATGACAAAGCCAAATTTAAACAATACTTATCCACAAACCCAGCCCTACAGAAAGCACTAGAAGGAAAATTCCAACCTAAGGAAGTCAGATACACCCTCGAAAACACAGGCAATAGATAAAGCCACAGCAGTAAACCCCAACGAAGAGAAGTATACACACATCACCACCAAAAAGAACAGAAATGAACAATCACTGGTCATTAATATCCCTCAATATCAATGGACTTAATTCACCTATAAAAAGATATAGGCTTACAGAATGGATATGAAAGCAGGACCCATCTTTCTGCTGCATACAAGAAACACATCTCAAATTCAAAGATAGACACTACCTAAAAATAAAAGGCTGGGAAAAGACTTTCCAATCAAATGGTCTTAAGAAACAAGCAGGTGTAGCCATTCTGATATCCAGCAAAATAGACTTCAAACTAAAATCAATCAAAAGAGATCAAGAAGGGCATTACATACTCATCACAGGAAAGATCCACCAAGATGAAGTCTCAATTCTGAACGTTTATGCCCCAAACACAAGGGCACCCACATATGTAAAAGGAACATTACTAAAGCTTAAATCACATATAAAACCCCACACATTAATAGTGGGAGACCTCAACAACCCACTTTCACCACTGGACAGATCTCTCAAATTGAAACTTAACAGAGAAATAAAGGACTTAACTGATGTCATGACTCAAATGGACTTAATCGATATCTATAGAACATTCCATCCTAACAAAAAAGAATATACCTTCTTCTCAGCACCCCATGGAACCTTCTCTAAAAATGACCATATACTTGGCCACAAAACAAATCTAAACAGATACAAAACAATTGGAATAACCTCCTGTGTTCTATCAGACCACCATGGTCTAAAGTTGGATTTCAACAACAACAAAAACTACAGAAAGCCTACAATCTCATGGAAACTGAATAATACCCAACTGAATCACCAATGGGTTAAGGAAGAAATAAAGAAAGAAATTAAACACTTCCTAGAGATCAATGAAAATGAAGACACCACATATCCAAACCTATGGGACACTATGAAAGCAGTACTAAGAGGGAAATTCATAGCACTAAATGCCCACATAAATAAGTTGGAGAAATCTCACATTAGTGACTTAACAGCACACCTGAAAGCTCTACAACAAGAAGAAGCAAAGTCTCCCAGGAAAAATAGACGCCAGGAAATTATCAAAGTGAGAGCTGAAATCAGTAAAATAGAAACAAAGAGAACAATACAAAAAATTAATGAAACAAAGAGTTGGTTCTTTGAGAAAATCAACAAGATAGACAAGCCCTTATCCAAACTAACCAAAAGACAGAGAGAGAGAGAGAGAGCATCCAAATCAACAAAATCAGAAATGAAAAGGGGACATAACAACAGACATTGAGGAAATCCAGAGAATCATCAAGTCATACTTCAAAAACCTCTATTCCACAAAACTGGAAAACCTAAAAGAAATGGATAACTTTCTGGATAGGTACCACATACCTAAGTTAAAACAAGACCAGATAAACTATTTAAATAGTCCAATAACCCCTAACGAAATAGAAACAGTCATTAAAAGTCTCCCAACCAAAAAAAGCCCAGGACCAGATGGTTTCAGCGCAGAATTCTACCAAATCTTCAAAGAAGAGTTAATACCAATACTCTCTAAATTGTTCCACACAATAGAAACAGAAGGAACATTACCAAACTCCTTCTATGAGGCTACAATTACCCTGATTCCTAAACCAAACAAGGATACAACAAAGAAAGAGAACTACAGACCGATCTCCCTCATGAACATTGATGCAAAAATACTCAATAAAATACTGGCAAACAGACTCCAAGAACACATCAAAACAATTATCCACCATGATCAAGTAGGCTTCATTCCAGGGATGCAAGGGTAGTTCAACATACGAAAGTCCGTCAATGTAATACACCATATAAACAAACTCAAAGGAAAAAACCACATGATCATCTCACTAGATGCAGAAAAGGCATTTGAAGAAATCCAACACCCCTTCATGATAAAGGTCTTGGAGTGATCAGGAATACAGGGAACATACCTAAACATAATAAAGGCAATTTACAGCAAGCCAACAGCCAACATCAAATTAAATGGAGAGAAACTCAAAGCAATTCCACTAAAATCAGGAACGAGGCAAGGCTGTCCACTCTCCCCATACTTATTCAATATAGTACTTGAAGTTCTAGCCAGAGCAATAAGACAACATAAGGAGATTAAGGGGATACAAATTGGAAAGGAAGAAGTCAAGCTTTCCCTATTTGCAGATGACATGATAGTATACTTGAGCGACCCCAAAGATTCCACCAAGGAACTGATACAGCTTATAAACACCTTCAGCAACATAGCAGGATACAAGATCAACTCAAAAAATCAGTAGCCCTCCTATATACAATGGACAAAGAAGCGGAGAAGGAAATCAGAGATACATCACCCTTTACTATAGCCACAAATGACATAAAATACCTTGGGGTAACACTAACCAAGCAAGTGAAGGACCTATATGACAAGAACTTTAAGTCCCTGAAAAAAGAAATTGAAGATGTCAGAAAATGGAAAGATCTCCCATGCTCATGGATAGGCAGGACTAACATAGTAAAAATGACAATCTTACCAAAAGCAATCTACAGATTCAATGCAATCCCCATCAAAATACCAACACAATTCTTCACAGACCTGGAAAGAATAATACTCAACTTCATATGGAAAAACAAAAAACCCAGGATAGCCAAAAGAATCCTGTACAATAACACAACCTCTGGAGGCATCATGATCCCTGACTTCAAGCTCTACTATAGAGCTACAGTAATAAAAACAGCTTGGTACTGGCATAAAAACTGACATGTGGACCAATGGAATCGAATTGAAGACCCTGACATTAATCCGCACACTTACGAACATATAATTTTTGACAAAGAAGCCAAAAGTGCACAATGGAAAAAAGAAAGCATCTTCAAAAAATGGTGCTGGCATAACTGGATATTAATGTGTAGAAGGCTGCAAATAGATCCATATCTATCACCATGCACAAAACTTAAGTCCAAGTGGATCAAGGACCTCAACATAAATCCAGCTACTCTGAACCTGATAGAAGAGAAATTAGGAAGTAGTCTTGAACACATTGGCATAGGAGACCACTTCCTAAATAGAACACCAGTAGCACAGACACTGAGAGAAACAATCAATCAATGGGACCTCTTGAAACTGAGAAGCTTTTGTAGAGCAAAGGATACGGTCAACAAGGCAAAGCGACAGCCTACAGAATGGGAAAAGACCTTCACCAACCCCACATCTGACAGAGGACTGATATCCAGAATATATAAGGAACTCAAGAAATTAGAAATCAAAATGCCCAATAGTCCAATTAAGAAATGGGCTAGAGAACTAAACAGAGAATTCTCAACAGAGGAAACTCAAATGGCCAAAAGACATTTAAGGAATTGCTCAACATCCCTAATCATCAGGGAAATGCAAATCAAAACAACTCTGAGATACCACCTTACACCTGTCAGAATGGCTAAGATCAAAAACACTGAAGACAGCTTATGCTGGAGAGGATGTGGAGCTAGGGGAACTCTCCTCCACTGCTGGTGGGAATGCAAGCTTGTACAACCACTTTGGAAATCAATATGGCACTTTCTTAGAAAATTGGGAATCCATCTCCCCCAAGAACCAGCTATACCACTCTTGGGCATATACCCAAGGAATGCTCAACCACACCGCAAGAGCACTTGTTCAGCTATGTTCATATCAGCATTGTTTGTAATAGCCAGAACATGGAAACAACCTAGATGCCCTACAACTGAAGAATGGATAAACAAAATGTGGTACATATACAAAATGGAATACTACTCAGCAGAGAAAAACAATGACATCATGAGGTTTTCAGACAAATGGATGGATCTAGAAAAAATCATCCTGAGTGGGGTAACCCAGACTCAGAAAGACAAACATGGTATGTACTCACTCATAGCAGGATACTAGATGTAGAATAAGGGTGACTGGACTGCTACTCACATCACCAGGGAGGCTACCTGGAAAACAAGACCCCAAGAAAGACACGGGGATTGCCCAATGACAAAGATATGGAATGAGATCTACATGAACAGCCTGGACATGAGTGGGGGTAGTGAAGGGCAAGGGTTGAGGGAAAGAGAGCTTGGGGGAGCAGGTGATCCCAGCTGGATCAAGAACAGAGAGGGAGAACAAGGAATAGGAGACCATGGTAAATGAAGACCACATGAGAATAGGAAGAAGCAAAGTGCTAGAGAGGCCCACAGAAATCCACAAAGACACCCCCACAACAGACTGCTGGCAATGGTCGAGATACAGCCCGAAATCACCTACTCTGGTGATGGGATGGCCAAACACCCTAATTGTCGTGCTAGAAACCTTATCCAACTACTGAGGGATCTGGATGCAGAGATCCATGGCTAGGCCCCGGGTGGATCTCTGGGAGTCCAATTAGCGAGAATGAGGAGGGTATATAAGAGCGAGCATCGCTGAGACCAAGGTTGGATAAAGCACAGGGACAAATAGCCAAACGAATGGAAACACATGAACTATGAACCAATGGCTGAGGGGTCACCTACTGGATCAGGCCCTCTGAATGGGTGAGACAGTTGATTGGCTTGATCTGTTTGGGAGGCATCCAGGCAGTGGGACCGGGTCCTGTGCTCATTGCATGAGTTGGCTGTTTGAAACCTGGGTCCTATGCAGGATCGCTTGGCTCAGCCTGGGAGGAGGGGACTGGACCTACCTGGACTGAGTCTACCAGGTTGATCTCAGTCCGTGGGGAAGGCTTTGCCCTGGAGGAGATGGGAATGGGGGGCGGGCTGGGGGGGAGGTGAGGTGGGCGGGAGGGGGGAGAACAAGGGAATCCGTGGCTGATATGTAGAACTGAATTGTATTGCAAAATAAAAAAAAAAAAAAAGAAATGGGCTATAGAGCTAAACAGAGAATTTTCAACAGAAGAGTCTCAAATGGCTGAAAGACATTTAAGGAATTGCTCAACATCCTTAGTCGTCAGGGAAATGCAAATCAAAACAACTCTGAGATGCCACCTTACACCTGTCAGAATGGCTAAGATCAAAAACACTGAAGACAGTTTATGTTGGAAAGGATGTGGAGCAAGGGGAACACTCCTACACTGTTGGTGGAAAAGCAAACTTGTACAGCCACTTTGGAAATCAGTATGGCGGTTTCTCAGAAAATTGGGAATCAATCTTCCTCAAGACCCAGCTGTACCACTCTTGGGCATATACCCAAGGAATGCTCAATCATACCACAAGGACATATGCTCAACTATGTTCGTAGCAGCATTATTTGTAATAGCCAGAACCTAGAAACAACCTAGATGCCCCTCAGTTGAAGAATGGATAAAGAAAATACACAATGGAGTACTACTCAGCAGAGAAAAACAATGACATCATGAGATTTGCATGCTAATGGATGGAACTAGAAAATATCATCCTGAGTGAGGTAACCCACACTCAGAAGGACAAACATGGTATGTAGTCACTCACAAGTGGATACTAGATATAAAGCAAAGGATAACCAGACTGCAACCCACAGCTCCAGGGACACTAGCTAGTAAGGAGGACCCTAGGAAGGATGCATGGATTGCCCCAAAATGGAGAAATGGATGAGATCTACATGAGCAAACTGGGGGTGAGGGGAGGGTAATAGAGGGCAAGGGACAGCGGATGAGAGCCTAGGGGAGCAGGAGTTTTTAGCTGGAATGGGAACAGAGTGGGACAACAAGGAAAGAGATACTATGACAAATGAAGAATGGGAATAGGGAGAAACACAGTGCTTGGGGGGGGGGTGTTCCAGGAATCCACAGAGATGACTCCACCATAGACTACTGGCAATAGTCAAGAGGGTGCCTGAGGTGGCATACTCTGGTGATGGGACAGCTGAATACCCTGACTGTCATCATGGAGCCCTCATCTAGTGACTGATGGAGACAGATGCAGAGATCCATGGCCGGGTCCCAGGTGGAGCTCCAGGAGTCCAGTTGATGGGAAAGAGGAGGGATTCTGTGAGCAAGGGATATTGAGACCATGAATGGAAAAAGTACAGAGACAACTAGCCAAACTAGTGGAAACACATGAAGTATCAACCTGTAGCTGAGGAGCCCCCATGGTATCGGACTGGGCCCTCTGGATAGGCGAGACAGCTGTTTGGCTTGAACTGTATAGGAGGCCCCCAGGCAGTGGGATCAGAATCTGTCCCTAGTGCATGAGCCGGTTTTTTGAAACCTAGTGCCTATGCTGAGACACTTTGCACAGCCTTGGTGCAGGGAGGAGTGGCTTGGATCTGCCTCAACTGAATGTACCAGGCTCTGCTGACTCCTTACGGGAGACCTTGCCTTGGAGGAGGCAGGAATGGGGAATGGGTTGTGGGGGAAGGCTGGGAGGTGGGAGGAGGGAGGACAGGGGAATCTGTGATTGGTATGTAAAACGAATAGAAAATCTCTTAATAAAAAATTTTATTTAAAAATAAAAAAAATAATTTGCAAAGAAAGTAACGGGTTAGGTCTGAGAGATAGGCTTTGTACTTGACAGGGAAACTAGTGGGTTATAAAAATCAGTCACTTAGTGTAGGGTTGAGAACTTGTGGGCTTTCTCCCATCTACATTAGCCAAAATGAAAGAAATATTTCTTAAAAGTCAAGGTAAAAAATGAAAACAGATGGTACTTAAAGTCTTTGGGCTTCATCTGTGAAATGATGTCTTCCATTAAAGCTCCGTGAGGTGAGTCAGAAAAGATGTACAAATGGGTTTATTAATTATATCATTTCAAGTGCTAGTGTTTTAAAGAGGATACCTCCAGAATTGGACTCCAATTAAAAGAGTAGTCAAGTGAAAATAGTTCTTTAAGGAAATGACTTCAGAAAGATCTGGTAGGAGAATGGGAAGTAAGACTATTGCAGAATAGGTTGACACCAGATTTCTGCCATGCAGAACTGAGACTCACTCTGATTATTGTATAATATACCTCAGACATATGAGACCTAGACACTGAAGAGGTGGATACAGCCTCCTGCCTCACATATCATGGGCTCAGACTATCATTTGATCTAGTAATGCTCCAATAGTTTTGGTCTGATCAAGTTGACCATACTCATCAAAAAAAAAAAAATCTCCCAGGTGGAGAGAAATAGATATGATGGAGTAATTTCTGAGAGTGTTAAGTATAGTAATCACTGAGGAGCCATTGGAAGGATTATGGTGTAATTGGTTAATATTATAATATGGAATTTGACTTGAAAGTAGCTTTAAATACAGTTCTCAGCTGCACCCATGTCTAGATCCCTCACTAAATACCCCAACAACAAAGAAGATCTAGCCATATTTTATATTAATTTACGCCAGTATTTTATGGTAACTATGCTGCTGCATACCTACATGCACATCCACACTTTGTTTTAATAAACTCCAGTTTACCTTATATGAGAGACTGGTTGAAAATAAATAATGCTAAAATATCGTATTTGAGGTCCATATTCTTTTTTTCTTTTTGAGGTTTCAAAACTTTATTCAAGTTTTATTTTAAGTGATGTTAATTACAGCATTTGAAGGGGAGGAGTTAATTCCACACAAAATGAAAAACTCTATAATGTACCCATTAAACTGCTAAAAATAGAGTGGTGAGGCTCTAACAGAGGTCACTTTAGATCCCTAGTGTTGTCATGGTGTGACCACAATCACCTGCACAGCTTAAAGCTGGAGATCCGGGAAGCTGTTTCATACTCTGGTGCAATGGCCAAAGAGAGAGAGAGAGAGAGAGAGAGAGAGAGAGAGAGAGAGAGAGAGAGAGAGAGAGAGAGAGAGAGAGAGAAAGAAAGAGAATAGCACACCATACCACAAGGAAGAATTAAGTCCTGAATGACTGGCTCCATCATGCCACCCTCTCCACCCTAAAATGGCACAAAAGAAACAGCTAACCAGAAGAGCAACTTTGCAGTTTGCTACAAGACGGATGAATTCCAGCTTCATACTAATTTGAATGATGGGACAGAGTTTGGTGGCTCCATTTGTCAGAAGGTGAACAAGAAGTTGGAGACTGCTGTTAGTCTTGCCTGGACAGCAGGAAACAGTAACACTTGCTTTGGAATAGCAGCCAAGTATCAGGACGACGCTGATGCCTACTTTTCGGCCAAAGTGAACAACTCTAGCCTGATCAGCTTAGGGTATACTCAGACCCTAAAGCCAGGTATCAAACTGACCCTATCGGCTCTGCTAGATGGCAAGAACATCAATGTGGGTGGCCACAAGCTTGGTCTAGGACTGGAATTTCAAGCATAAAAGAGGTCCATATTCTTAATTTACAGAGATAAAATATACTGCAGCCTAATAACATGTATACTTACTATATAGCTTCATATTATATAAAAGTATCTTATAAATATATGATGTTAAGATGTTAAACAATTCTTGTGTAATTTTTGTATAATAAATACATTTAAGGTAAGTATTTTATTAAGAGGAGTGTTATATGTTGTGTGCAAAGTGTATGTTATGGAGCAAATAATGATGTTGTCTCAAAAATTTATGTTGAGTTTTAATTCCCAGTGCATTAAGATATGTGGATTTGAGAAGTGGTTAGGTTATGAAAAGAGGTCTCATAAATGCCTGAATGAAGGTACTTGGGGTTGAAGCAAGTGCCCCATTTGCCCTTCTACCTGTTGCGGGAGGACACATCATCTCTCTCCTCTGAAAACACAGTGCTCAATGCATTGTCATGGAAGCAGATACCATGCTCTCACTAATTTCAGAACACTGGCTTATAAGGTGTAAGCAATGTGTGAAATCTGTGATTTATTCGTTAAAACCTAAAAAGTATGCCCTCTTCTTTTCTTTCTTCTTAGCCCCCAGGCTGAACCAATGTCATCTTGAGTCACATGGATGTGGGTAACTGCCAAAAAATCAAAGAAATGAAATATGTGAACCTGACCCTAGACACATACACGTTAGGTTGTGTATGTTCAGACTAGAGTGTAAAAGCAAAAGTCTCTTCCATTAGGACACTAACCCCGTTTATGAGAGCTTCACTTTCATGACCACATTACACACCACCTTTCAATGGCATGATTTTGGGAGTTAGGATTTCAACATGTAAATTTTCTTGAAACCTGGGGCCTATGCAGGATTGCTTGGCTCGGCCTGGGAGGAGGGGACTGGACCTGCCTGGACTGAGTCTACCAGGTTGATCTCAGTCCGTGGGGGAGGCTTTGCCCTGGAGGAGGTGGGAATTGGGGGTGGGCTGGGGGGAAAGTGAGGGGGCGGGAGGGGGAGAACAAGGAAATCCGTGGCTGACATGTAGAACTGAATTGTATTGCAAAATAAAAATAAAAATTAAAAAAATTTTCAGTGGAATATGCTATTCAAGTATTCAACACATTTCAGAAATGTACCTTTTTTTCTTAATTCTATGAGTTTGACTTAAAATTTAGGGAGTCTACTGCTGTGAGGAAATTGACAACTAGCAGTCTCTGTTAGGGTATTCACTATGGTTCAGAGAAATATCTATGTACATTTTTTTTATTGTGCACATGGAACACACATATTTCTCAAACAAGGGAGAGCCTATTGGTTTGTTGTTTCTAGTTCATGTTTCTGGATTTATTTGTACGATATTTACTTTTCTACTTAGTGTATATGTAGTGTGGCGTGTGTGTGTGTGTGTGTGTGTGTGTGTGTGTGTGTGTGTGTGTGTGTGTGTGTGTACATGTGAGCACATGCCTGCATACATATGTAGGTCAGAGGAAAACTTATGAGAGTTAGTTCTCCCATCATTTAGATGCTGGGGATGGAATTCAGGTTGCCAGGCTCAGTGGAAAGAATCTTAGCCCACTGAACCATCTTACCAGCACAAGACCTTGGGTTTCTGAATGCTGTTCTCCTTCTGTTCAAGTTGACTTTGGGGGCAATGACTCATAAGTTAGAAGATAAGTTGTCTGTATCTCTCCTAATAAACTCCATATATTTCGTATTAAATATTAGCGATGAATAGAATAATTACAATAGAAGAGACAAATTGTTGTTGGATTTTCTTTTACTCTTTTGGGGGGCCTGCCACCCAGTTCCCAAATAAATCCCACACAGAGGCTTATTCTTAATTACAAATGCCTGGCCTTAGCTTGCCTTGTGTCTTGACAACTTGCCTTAACTGAAATTATCCTTTCTATCTTTTGCCTCTGGGCTTTTCTTTCTCTATTCCTGTATACTTCTCTTTGCGTCTTACTCTGTGGCTGGTTGTGTAGCTGGGCAGCTGGCCTCTGGAGTCTTCCTCCTCCTCTGGCTACTTCTATTCCCTCTTTTCCCAGATTTCTCCTTCTATATATTCCCTCTACCTGCCAGGCCCGCTTATCCTTTCTCCTTTCTCCTGTCTCGTTATTGGCCTTTCAGCTCTTTAATAGACTGTCAGGTGTTTTAGACAGGCACAGTAACAGCTTCACAGAGTTAAATAAATGCAACATAAACAAAAGTAACACCTTAAAATGACATTCTACAACAACAAATAACGATCTGCTCCCATGTGGTGGGAATTCTGAGGCTTCAGCTGTGATTGTCCTTCAGTTTGCTGAGCTGGCAGCCCCTGCTTCTGATACCCACGATGGACTTCTGTTTTCAGTTGTTCTTTCTCATTGCCAACTTTATGCCTTGGGGGTTCTTTGTTGCTTTCCCCTGCTCCCTGGCCATGGGTGAAGTGGGCATGGGAAAGATTCTGTGATGAGGGCTGTCCAGCTCTCACAGTTCATATCCTGCCAGGGCAGTTGGAGGTCAGTGTATTGCTTTAGGCAATGCAATTCCTGTCAAAACCAAACTGACTTCCAGAGTTTTGCTTCTCAGTATGATATGCAAGCAAGCAGAGCTAACCATGGCTCTAGAGATCAGCTGTGAGCATGAACTCATGGGTCTGTTATTTATCTGCCCTGTGTTCTGTCTGGTCATCCTCTTGCTCTCTCCTTAATCATGGCTACTTTGAGGTCATCAGGAAAATATAGGTTTGGGTGTGAAGGCAACATTCTTCACCTCATTTACACTCTGGGCTGAAGAACCCTTAGAAGGAGGCACTTGAGACATGTTTCACAGCATAGTCCACAAAGGCAGCTTCTTCAGTGTGTCTTCTGATATCTTTTTACACTTGTGAGTGCAGAAACAAATTTATTTAACCCTGTGACAATTCAAGTTCACTGAACTCTCAGTCAACTTAGATTTCTGGTTCAGACCACAGCAGTATGAGGATTAGCCAAGTCATGTTCTTAGTAGTATCTGCTGTAGATTTATTGTGTCTAGTCCAAGTTTCTCTCTCTTGTACAATGTGGCAAGATTAAAACTTGAACTACTTACTGTCTTTAAAATGATAACTTTTCATTATTTAGATTTATTTTTATTTATGTGTACGTGTGTGTATGTGTGTCATATGTGTGCATATTCCATGGAAGGCAGACAGATTTCTTGGAGCTGTGGTAACAGGCAGTTTTGTGAGCTACTCAACATGGGTGCTAAAACCAAAACTTGGGTACTCTGTAAAAGCAGCAAGCTCTCTTAACCGCTGAACATCTCTCCAGCCTGAGATTATAACTTCATTAACATATGATACATATTATGGAATTACAAGTGAAAAATTGACCAAGTATTTAGCCATGGACAAATGGTTGTCTATAGTTTTCCAGATTATATTTTTGTGTAGTGTTATTCTCTACCTGACTGACAAACCACTTTTTGAGGAAATGCTTCATTTCAGGCACAAAATTCAAAACTCGTATTAGTTATACTTTAGGTCGGACTGCTAGTAAAATCAATAAAATTAATGGTAACATAGTTAGGGGAGGACAGGATGGAGTAGTCTAGATGCACACGCTGCAGCGCTTTTTCTCTGCTATCTCTAAAGTATTTGCTCATGGTTTCAGGAAGAGATCATCTAGCACAGCGATTCTCAACCTTCTTAATGCTTAATACAGTTCCTCATGTTGTGGTGATCCCCAACCATAAAATTATATTCGTTGCTACTTCATAACTGTATTTTGCTACTGTCATGAGTTGTAATGTAAATATTTTTGGAGGTGGAGGTTTGCTAAAGATAACAAGACCCCCAGTCTGCACTCCAGCCCGTGGGCTGTGGGAGGCAAGAGAGGAAGCCAAGTGCCTTGCTTGCTGCAGTGCTTCAGTTTGACTTCGTCATGTGACTTCACTGTTCAGTGTAGCAATGACATCTACAGAAAGTCATATTTTTTGTTTTATTTTTATTAAGAAATTTTTTACTCATTTTACATAACAATCACAGATCCCCTTTTCCCTTCACCCGCCTCTCCAGGCTCCCCCCAACCTACCCCATCCCCTCCCACAAGAAGGTAAGGCCTCCCATGGGGAGTCAGCAGAGCCTGGTACATTCAGTAGAGTCAGGTCCAAGCCCCTCCCCCTGCATCAAGGCTCTGCCAGGTGTCTCACCATAGGTGGAAAGTCATTTTATTTTGTGCTTCCCTTATCTTTTTCCAGGGTAACAAATGATGCTAGATTTCACATGTTAAAATAATAATGATCTATAAGCTTGTCTTTTTGTGAACCAACATCTTTTATAAGTAGGAATTTTTCCAGCTCTCTATGATGGTATCAAATTGATCACTCGTGAAACTGCTTTCCACTCCCAGTTGAGCTGGTCTATTGTGGTGATATTTTATTTGTGCTCAAATGTGGTGATATTTTATTTGTATGTTAATAAATAAAGTTTGCCTGGAGATCAGAGGAAATAGCAAGCCATTTTAAGTAAACACAAAAGTCAGGCAGTGGTAGCACATGACTTTAATCCTACCATTCAGGAGGCAGAGATCCTTCTTGATCTCTGTGAGTTCAAAGCCACACTGGAAACAGCAAGGCATGGTGACACAGGCCTTTAATCCCAGAAAGTGATAACAGGAAGCAAAAAGGTATATAAGGCGTGAAAACCAGGAACTAGAGCCTTTTTAAGCTTCTAGCTTTTAGCAGCAGTTCAGCTGAGATCCATTCGGGTGAGGACTCAGAAGCTTTCAGTTTGAGGAAACAAGATCAGCTGAGGAATTGGCAAGGTGAGGTTGGCTGTGGTATGTTCTGTCTCTCTGATCTTTCAGCGTTCACCTCAATACCTGGCTCTGGATTTTTCTATTAATAAGAACTTTTAAGATTCATGTTACAGTCTATAGTGGCCAAAAGACCTCTCACTTGTTGATGGCATTTGTGCTAACAACTGAGATGTCTTGGTTCTCATCCATGATGCCTCTCTGTTCATATGGAACAAATCTTTCAGAACTCTCCTTGGGTTCTCAAAATCCCCAGAATAGTCACCTTTTCAGGGCTTTAAACTGAGCTATAGGCAAGGAAAGGAGAGCATTTTAGATATCTCAGGAGTGTGTCACCATTGCTATGTATTGTGATCACAACAAGCCTCAAGAATCAGCCCAGATTTAAGAGAAGAGAATTAGACTCCATGCTCTTAATGAGAGAAGTGTCATGCATATACATGGAGGGGAGGAGCTGCGGGTATTATCTCTGAAGATCACTTATATTCTGAGTCTCTATGTATTAAGGATTTATGAGCATGAAGAGAGGGAAATAATAGATATTAGGAGAAAGTAGGCATCTCTCCCAGAAGTTTCTTTCATCAAAATTAAGTAAATTTCTTAAAATATTTTAATTGTTCAGAAATTATAATTTTTTTGTGTAGACTCTATCTGGAGTATATATAAAATAAATGCAAAAATGAAAATAGATAAAGCTTAATATCAAGTTATTTTCTGATATTTATGGGAAGATATGTATGTTTATGGATTTTTGTATGCATCAGTTCTTGGTAGAACATGCCACTGACTATTCTTCTTTAGCCAGCGTGAACACTGTTCAAACTGAAATATCTTCTCCAATGTAAAATTGCATTCTTTTGTTGTATAAATAAATATATATTTGTAGTTCTGAGAATGGAACATGGGGCTTTGTACACATTAAACAAGTGCTGTACCACTGGGTTACAGTTGAAGCCCTAGAAATACTTTTGTGTAATTTTATTTTGGATAAGATCTCTTTAACATAAAAGTACATGTTTCACTTTATTGTTAACTTATGAGCTTTTCAAATTTGGATTAAGTAAAATTTACTTAGCTACATTAATTATAACAACAGTCATAACTAACATTGATTTACATAGAAAATGGGAAATGAACTCTGTTCAACAGCATCACGTGTTTTATTTGATTTCAGTTACTATATAGCCCAGGCTGGCCTCAAACTTGTGATCCTGTTACCCTTCTGAGTCTTGGGATTACAGGTGTATACCATCATGTCTGCCTTTCAGGCATGTCCTAAACCTGCATAGCATTGACTTTTTTCTAGTTGAGAGACTAGAACCAAGCTGTTGAGAGACTGTCAAGTTATGTTTTAGCACCTTTGTAATGATATTCTCTGCTTCTTCTGTGCGGTGAATTTTATTTCTTGAGATCCATGATATATAGAAAAAATGAAATTAGAAAAGACCCCACCTGTCTATCATTATTAACTTGTTTTGGACAAGCTAAGTTGGATTGTAAAGAATATATCTTGCAAACAGATCAAGCCAATCAACTTGGCCTGGGGGGAGGGGACTGGACCTGCCTGGACTGAGTCTACCAGGTTGATCTCAGTCCTCGGGGGAGGCTTTGCCCTGGAGGAGGTGGGAATGGGGGGGTGGGCTGGGGGGAAGGGGAGGGGAGCGGGAGAGGGGAGAACAAGAGAATCCGTGGCTGATATGTAGAACTGAATTGTATTGCAAAATAATAAAAAAAAAAATAAAAAAAGAATACATCTTGCCTGTCACAGACCCCCAGTATTTGAAGGCAGCTGAAACTTTGCACATTCATGTGTTTTCATTCTATAGTCATGTCATCTACTTTTCTGTGATAGGCATTTCCCTCCTACAGTGTGACCTTCTGAATTTACAGCTTTTACCAGTGGTCCCCTGGCAAGAAGTACTTCTCTGCTAAGGAAACCCAACAGCATGGATGCCAGTGCAGGTTGGGTAGGGCACTTTAGCACCTCCCATTTTAGGATGCCTATAGGGGACAGAGTAGAGCACAATGAACTGATTCTTTGGTATCATGTAAACCTGAATTTAATGTACCAAATCCCAATTTCCTCCACTTCTTTGTACTGTGCCTTTGAGATAAGTCTTTTTTCCTTCCTTCCTTCCTTCCTTTCTTCCTTCCTTCCTTCCTTCCTTCCTTCCTTCCTTCCTTCCTTCCTTTCTTCCTTTCTTTCTTTCTTTCTTCCTTTCTTTCTTTCTATTCACGCAGAAAGTATGGACGAGTTCCCATCTGGAAAGTTGTGCTAAAGGTTATGGGAGGTATGCACAGTGTGTACACCTCAGGTAAGAAGCCATTTTTAACTTTTAAGTGTATGTGCACTGTTCTAGATAAGAAGAATGTGTAGAGAAGTAAAAAATGTGTCCAGCCATCCTAGGAAAATGTTGCTAGGAGAGTTTGTCTTGAAGATAAAATTGAAGTCAGATGTGGCTCATGTCTGAGTAATGTTTGGGAAGACCATCACCCTGGATTTTACTCACTCTAAATCTTATTTCTACATAAAAAGTAAAAGCATTTTGTTGGAAATACTAGCATTTTTCACTCAATATCCAATCAGTCCTGAGGTTCCTACTGTTCTAATTTTTAGGAGTATTTTGTTTAACAATCATATTTTCAATGCGTTTGTGTTCTTTACAGACTGTTCTCTAATTATGGCTTTTTGTGTCCTAATGTGTTCATACATTTTACTAAGAAAATGATGGTTTCATTTTATGTCTATTAGCTTCAAAAGTTTTCTGGTAAGCCAAATAAACTTCATCATTTTAAATGTGCGTGACAAAACCACAACACAGATTGTATTATGGCAAAGACGGAAACACATTTTCAGATGTGTCAAAATACGACAGTGCTCAACACTGTCTTTCCACTTCAGCGTTTTCCTGAAGATAACAGAGCAGACCAGACAAAAGGAACAGAAACTACTTTAGTGGTTTCTGTGGTCCTCTGGGCATTGAAAATCACAATGTTTTCTCATCCCGCTTTTCGCAGAAATTTCAGGTTTAGAAATCTGAATCAGGAGGGAGGATTTGCTTAGTGTGATGGTCCATGCCTAGGATACCAGCACTCAAGACGTTGGGACAGAGGTTTGAAAGCTCAAGTGTAGCCTGGCCTACATATCAAGATCTTATCTCAAAAACTAAAACCAGTCAGTTAAACAAATAAGAAAATTAAAACACTCATCAAATTGTTTTATTCAGGAAAAAAATAATAGTCATAAAAAGTTTTGATGTACCAATTCTCTTGATGATATCAATAAACTCTTCTGAACACAGGTTGTCATTTTGGTAAATCCTCAAGACATATTGGGGGATTGAATTTTGGGCAGATGTGACTCTCAAATGCATCCAGTGTTGATATTTCTGGGTCTATCAGGGCACTGTCCCAATGTCTGGTTTTGGTGGATAGATTTTTCCTTTAAAGTTGCTTCTTTGAGGTGGTGGGGGTGAGCAGGAGGAGGGATAGGAGGGGAGTCTGTAGTTGGTATGTAAAATGAATAAAAACAAACAATCAAATAAATAATAAATAAATAAATAAATAAATAAATAAATAAATAAATAAATAAAAGTTGCTTCTTTTGCCTTCTTTCTTCATTTTGAGTATGAAAACTGTTGATACGGACTTAGAGCACAAAAAGGAACTCTGAGTTCTAGCATCATGTCTAGCTCCTCATTTTATAATGGCATCGTACATTTATTTTCCAATCTGATTCTGGCTGTCGTTTGCCTTGTTTTGGATGCTCTTGTCTTTTTTGTTTCTCCTGAGAAGCACAAAACACCATATACCCAGATCTGAAAATCTCCACTTCCTTGAGGAAGGCATGTATCCTCATGAAAATATTCAGGCCATTTTCAAATTTCTCGTGTGGATGACTTTTATGATAAATCTGTGTTAAATCCCAGGTGTAAGAATAGAAAACAGTGGTATGGAAAAGTGTCCACAAGCTCAACAGACTAGAAAAAAAATTATGTTTTTAAAAACAGAGTTGGAGGAGGAGAGCAGATATGATCAAAATAATTCTATGAAATTTTTAAAGAATAAGTAAAAAAAAAACATTATTTAAAATATAAAGGAAGCAAATAAAAGAAACACCCAGTAATGGTAGCATCTGGATCTGACAATGGTGATATTTCTATGTGTGGTCCTCTTGTACTGATTTTATGCCCACAGGGCTTCTACCCTGTGTTCACACCTGGTTCATGATTGAAGGAAGAAAGGATGAAGCACAGACTCACCACTCACTGCCGAGGAATGCTAGGGCAGTTCTTCGTTTGGTAGCCCTGCAGCCTTGGGTTACTGTTCCATCACTAGTCCTGGGTCTCTGCTTGGAAAATGTGAGATTGAGATTGATGCCTCCTTGCCCTTTCTTTACCTTATTGATTTAGAATTAACCATGACAACAGAGAAATATTGGACAGAACTCTAACCGCCTCAATTCTGGTGCCTCTCATAGAAAGCAAGCATGGAGTTGTGGCATCCTCATACCCTTTTGGCCTAATGGGTACTCGACCCTTCACTGCTCTTCTAATCTCCCTTCAGCATCTTGAATGTATCTCTCCCATCCAGTGATGCCACATTTGAATTTACTAATCCAGGAAACATTTGATTTTAATTTTTTCTTTTCTGGCAGTACTGGGGAATTGAACCCAAGGCCTCTTTTCTCCTTGGCAGGCACTCTACCACTGTACTACAATTCTAGGTTTTAAGGAACACTTTTTCTTTTGTTTTTGAGATTGTAATAAAGTTACATTATTTCTCTGTCACTTCCCTGTCCTCTCTCCAATCCCCCATATAGAACTCCTTGCTCTCTTTCAAATTCATGGTCTCTTTTCTCATCATAATTGTTGTTATATGCTGTGGTGGTTTGAAAGAAAATTGTCCCCAAAGGGAGTGGCACTAATGGGAGGGGTGGCCTTGGTGGGATAGGTGTGGTCTTGTTGGCGTGTGTCACTGTGGAGGCGGGCTTTGAGGTCTCATACATACTCAAGCCACTCCCCGTAAGACAAAGCACTTCCTGTTGATTGCAAGATGTAAAACTAACTATTTCTCCAGCACCATGTTGGTCAGCATGCTGCCAAGTCCCGCTAGGATGATAATGGACTGAACCTCTGAAACTGTAAGTCGCCACCCCAATTCAATGTTCCCTTTATAAAAGTTGCTGTGGTCATGGTGTCTCTTCACAGCAATAGAAACCCTAAGGCACACACTTATGTATATGTATATTTAGATATTTTCCTAAATATAACCTGCTCAGTCTGTATAATGCTACTTGTATACATGTTTTCAGGGCTGACCACTTAGTACTGGATAACTAATTGGTGTGCTCTTCCCTGCTCAGTATGCATAAGGAGGAAACACTTTTAAAATAGACTAATGGTCAAAGGCCACAGCAGGGTCTTCTGATGCTGTACCCCAAAGCCCTACACTGGCCAAGGTGCACGGTCTTTGATGTTCTCTAGGGTACGCACATGCCTTTGTTGCCTAACTTACCAGGAACGCTATTTTAATTAAGATTGGGGTAATTGTTACTTTTAAGCATGAAATAGTCTTGAGACTGCCATAAACAGAAACAAACAAATAAACAAAACGTGATAGGCTCCTACTTACTAACTCCACACACAGATATAAACTTAACATCATAGCTAATATCTAAACAGAGACTGATTAGCAATATTCAAACCCATAGCCATAATTGCCCTGGACTGTGATAGCTTGGCTCTCAAACCAGGTCTGTGATGCTAGCCCCACACTCTTTCCTCACCAAGTATGTCCTTTCCTTCTAAGGGTTGAGGACTTACTCCCCATCATGAAGACCTAAATGGGTTCACTGGTGTGTCCACCAAATCTTTTATTTAATTGACTAGGAGATCTTAATTATTGTTTCTAAAATCACTGTTGTGTTCTAGACAATTGAAAAAACTCTCTCCAAAGTTCACCTTTTTCTCCCTCTAGATTCTTAAAAAGTCTCTCCTTTCTAAGGCAGGAAAAATTAAAAGAGATCATTTTAAGATTTCTTTCTCATGGGTTTTATTTAAGGAAGCTACACAAAGTAAATGAGTTAAAATTACCCCAAAGCGTACTATTGACTTGTAGGAAACAATTGGGAATAGAGCTAGTTTTGAAAACATCTCTGGATGGGTGGACTGGACTAAATGGAACATAGCAGCGGTTTCATCTACAAACCAGGACCAAAACAAGTGAGTGTTGGATAGTCCAGCTTTGTTGGGGTATACCGCATGCAGCAGGTCACTCTGGACTTCATGTCAATAGTTTTTTCTTTTTTTTAATATTATGATCAGAAATCTGCCTTATGTTTCTAACACAGTACTAAGTGACTGTGCTCATGAGCTGCCCAGTGTATTTTAGGGGCATTTGGCATAACTCATGTTTTTATTAGCTTTTGGCAGAAACTAGATTTTACTTTGTTATCTTTCAAATGCCAAGTTTGAATTGAAAATGAACATTACATCAGTTTGTTTCTTGGGCCTTGGGAAAAATCCAGCCTTTATGGACAAATTCAACCTGCAGGCTAGGGAAGAGATGTGGATGATGCCTGTTAAAAAAAAAATAGGTATCAAGTTTACAAATTTAGTTGGGATACAGTGTTACTCTTGCCCCACATACCTTCACACACAGATTTAACATTCAACTTAAAATCTACTGAGGACACTGACGAATGAAGACGGTTAAAAGCATGTGATTGAATTTCATGTTTGGCAAGATGGAATCATCTTGTGACTCTCAGACAATTACTCATGGGTGTCCTGGTGAGGGAATCTCAGGAACGAAAACTCCGTATAGTGTCCAAAAGGTGGATCAGCACTCAGCCTTTGTTAGACTGGTTTCCATCATTGCACAAGCTCTGATTGAACATTAGATACTTGCCTCAATAAAGCTCGATGAGACTATCATTTCATAGGTTCTGAAACTAGGAAAGAAAAAAAAAACTATCACTAGAAAGTTCACATACTTGATAGCCAAACTAAGTTCAGATGCTCTGTGATATGATTACCATTGTTTTCCCATAACATGGCAATTTCAGTTAGAGACTCCACATCTTAACAAAGGATACCAGTGCTTCAGTTTCCCAACATGAAAAAGACAGATCTGTATGCATTTCTTTAGTTTATTTGTCAATAGTTGTCAATATGCATTCCTTACTTGGTCAACAACTTAAACCATGAGTCTTTAAAGAAAAAAATATTAAAATAAAGTATAATTAATTGATACCTAAAACTGGAGTGGGTTATTTTAATGTTTGTTGTTATATTTGTGTGGTTATGTTTGCTGGCTTCTCACATTGGTTTTAATCTAGGATCTTGTCTGTTTTTTTTGTGATGCTCAGTTTATGGTGTTTTTTTCCTGTTTTGTATGAAGAGTAGAAGGATATGCCAGAGAAGCTACAGGTAAACAGGTAACCAAATGTTAAGAAATAAATTGGCACGATCATCCTTCTAGATTTGTCCTACATGAATATAACCTAGAAAGCTGAGAGCATCATGGGAGTTAGTTATGGATTTGTTTAATTCCAGATCAGATGGCTAGACACATATTTGTGCCATTTTTTTAAATCGCTGTGATAAAATACCATGACCAAAAATTGACTTATAGATGAAAGCATTTATATTGGCTTACAGTTCAAAAGGGATGTGATGACATCATCATGTTGGGAGGCATGACAGGAAACAGTAGGCATGGCAATTGGAGCCAGAAGCTGGCTGGTCACATTTGCATGTGCTCACAGAAAACAGAGACAGTTAATTGGAAGTGAGGTGACACTATAAATGTTAGACTCTGTCTCTAGTGACCTGTTTCCCCCAACAAATGTGTACCTCCTAAAGGTTCTATAACCCACCCAAATAGTGCCATTCACCAGGGATGATACATAGCCTATACAGGACATTTCTCACCCAAACCACAACATCTATTCATTAGACCCTTGGTGTGTAATGGTGCATCATCTTTTAGAAGCACAAGGTCTTGAGGGAGTTATACATTACTTCACATGACTGTGACAGTTTGCTAAAGAGTGGGGACAGAGGATAGGAACTGTATAACTCAGGATGCTTGACCTGTTTGAGGACATGGAAGGAGGCTACCCAGAAGAAAACCAAACAGAGACATCAGTAGTGACTGAAAAGCAATCACAGTGAAATAAAAAAATAAAAAGAAAGAAAAGAAAAAATTAAAAAAAGACATATTCCAGTCATGGCAACAATCTAAAGACAGTAAAAATTTACAGTGTACTGGCCAAGTTTCAATAATGGACACTTTCTTTTCAGTTTTCATTTTTGCATTGGTCAGCAGGAACTCTTAGTGTGTGTGTTGCTCTTACTTATTGTTGCCTTTGGTTCCCATAAATAGTTGCCAGGCTTTCCCCTAAAGGTAAATCGGGTTTATTAGACACAGATGCAGTTCTAACCTAAAGAATCTGGAAAACATTCAAGGGATTATTTGGATTAAAAATCTCTCCGTTTTAGAGGGAAAATATTATCATTAGATTAATAATACTTTCCCAGCTTGCAAAAGAATATCTAGCTCCAACAATCACATCATTGTAATTGTTCACACATTTCAAGCAGACATTATCAACTCCACAAAGAACCTTCACTAGCTAAGCTCCCTTGATATGACTGCTGGGGAAATTCAGTTTTTGGTTTAGGGCCAAATATTGAATCATTTGAACAAAAGTTAGACAGGGAGGCTGACCTTGAACAAAAGTTCAATGGTTTTATGAAAAATGTTATTATCGACTCTCATCAAATGTGAAACTTTGTCAGTTATAACATGCATGATTATTTTATAACACATAAATATTTAAGTAAATGACATATCATTTAATTAATGGTATGGTATCAGTTGTAGAATACCTTCCAATTTCAGAGAAATCAAAATGTGAAACAATACCTGCTATGGTTTGGACAAAGCCTAATTGCCCCATTTAAGGTTTCATGTATTAACAATTTGTTCCCCAAGGTTGTGCTGTTGGGAGGAGGTAGAACCTTTAAGGGTCAGGGCCTAGTAGGAGGTCATTAGGTCCCTGGAAGCATGAGGTAGCTCCTGTGTGGCTCCTGAGTTCTCATAAAAGGGCTGTGATAGATGGAGGCAATTCTGGCTTCTTCCTGCCTCTCTGGTTCAATCCATACTTGCTTACTTGCTCTGAAACACACACCTGCCATTGACATGATAATGCAGCCAAGGGCTGGCTTTTACCAGAGAGGCTATGTTAAGCTGCCCAGGCTTTATCATCCCCAAACTGTGAGTCACAAAGCACATGCATTTGTATTTCATCTAGTGACATAAAGGTGACTAGTGAAATTCTCAGTGTCTTAGAATTTGTGAATTATATTTTTCAATAATGAGAAATACTACTGCAGTGAATTTGATGCTTTTATTTTTCTGTATGTTGAAGAGAATCAAGAAGAATGATGTTAATGAAAAATTAGATTAAAAGTTTAAAACATTTTTGTTCCAGGTTGTAAATTTTGGAAGGTTCATAAAACCAAGTTAAGTTGGGTCTTACAATGTACCTTCTAGTCTTTTGAACACATAAAAAGGCCGTTGCTTAAGGGCGATCACCCTCATATTTGTTCTGTGAACGGTGCTGTGGGCAGAGAAACATGATGTAGATGCTGAGAGTTACCCTTCCCTCCAAGTAGGATCAGATGGTGCTATTTTCTTTCATCTTCATGTGTTCTGAAAAAACCTTTGTGAAAGACTTTAAATTTAGGAACATAAAGATAATAGTTTAAGAAGAGTGGCTGGAGGAAAAACCTGAGAGAAACTGAGAAGATGGTGAAATAATGAAAAGACAAAAACATGGATGATTTATCTGTCACACAGGAAAAAACAGTCTATGGAAACGACTCACCAGGTAAGGCTTTCTACTATGCAACTATGAAGACCTAAGTTCAAATCCCTGGTGCCAATTTAGAAAGCTTGCCATGGCTATGCTCACACCTGTAACCTTGAAGTTGTGGACAGAGACAGGAGGATTGGTGCGGTGGTGCTAGAGACTTGAACTCAGGCCCTCTTGCTGTGTACCAAACATTGTACCTGTTGAACTCTCTCCCCAGTCTCAAGAAAAAAGATTCTTAATAAAGGTGTTATTAGAGTTTATCAAGATATATAACTAATATGTACCATCTTTTGCCTATAAGATTAACAAAAGGATGAAATGATTGATAATATTCATCACGAGATGTGAATGGGAGTGGATATTGGCTGAGCCTTTATAGAGGACAATTTAATATTCAATACTTGGACTTGTAATTTTGCATTGATTAGCAAATGCACTGTCAGACATCAGTTAACCTGTGGGATAAACTTGAGAAAGTTCACATGCTTATATGTAAGAATACAATTAGGAGTTTTGATAAATAATTGCTGTTAGGCAAAATTCTGCTAAAAGGCATAGTAAAAATTCATAAACATGCAGTTTGCAATCACAAAATAAACATATGTGTTTAATCATTTCCTAAATGAAGAGCTAGAATAGCATCATTTGGAGACTCATAGGACTCCATATGCACAGTCCATGGCCAGCTCCACTCTTCTCTAGAAGCAGACACTCTTCTGGTTTCTAATATCAAAGGTGAGTTTTGTTTGATTTTGTACTTGCAGTGGAGTCACATAGTGTGAGCTCTTCTATTTTTTTTAATTTCAACATAATATTGTGAGAATTAATCCATAGTGTTATGTGTGGCAATAACATATTTTCATTGTCATGTGCTACATCAAATTGGCATTTCATAATCTATTTACAACCTGTATTATCGAAACACTTAGCTTATGTGGTGGCCCTGAGTGCAACATGTAGATCTTTGACTGCAAGGATCAAAACTGACCCAGGGTCCCATCAGCTACACACTGAAATTCCTCCCTGCATTTGTGCCAAGGACAGTCCTTTTATCCCTAGAAGATTAGGAGATACTGTGATGCCAGGTTGGGCCCCAGGACTCCCAAGATTCCTTGCCTCTTTTACTAGTAGAGCTTCAGCTAACATAGCTATTGGGAAATTTATGTAAAACTTGATGTGAAAGCAGGGAGATCCACAAAGCATCACCTTGAGTGAGACACCATCTTTATATTGAAGGTGTTGAAGGACTCACAACTATTCTAGAAGAGGTGTGGAGGGACTCTACTGGTCAGGCCAGGTGCTGTACTTCCAGGAAGAGAACAACTTTAAAGGATATCTGAATGTCTTTGCAGAGATGCTGCTGGGACACCAGTCAGGAGGGAGCATCGAGAAGATGAGGTTCTGCCTTACATGGTGTATGCATGTATTAAGACAGAGACCACCATAAGATGTTCTCTCCCACAAAATAATGGTCAGGAAACTCAACAATTGCACAAGAGAGACTTTCAATTGTAACTGATGACTGACTTAGGACGCTCTCTTTTTGTTACTTTTTTTGGGCATATTTTCACAGGGTCAGACGCTGTCCTAATTTTCTAAGATGGATGTCAACTAAACGTAATTGTGGATGTATATAACAACTACCTTCCAGAAGTACATGAACTGATAAAGGGGAATAATAATTATAAAAATAGGATATTATAAGTTAGTTGTTTTGTGTGTGATTGTTTATATTCCTGGAGATTTTGCTTTTCAGAATAGATGGGTCATGTCATTTACCTGAAAGTAAGTAGTTATAATTTAAAAAACATAGTTTAATTACACTGTTTAAATAGATGGGAGCAAACATGGAGACCCACAACTGGACAATGTGCAGAGTAAGAGACCTGGGCACACCTTAATGGGATTTTTCCATCAAATCCTTCCCTTCAGTGCTCAGGGAACTCTGTAGAAGAGGAGGCCGAAAGAGTGTAAGAGCCAGAGGGGATGGAGAACATCACGAAAACAAGGCCCTATAAATCAACATGATCATACACATATAAATTCACAGAGACTGAGGCAGAAGGCACAGGGCCTGCATGGGTCTACACCAGCTGGGATCCCAGAGCTGAAAGAGGAAGTGGACACATGTCCTCATCCCTAACTTAGAAGATCTCTCCAGTCAATAACTGCTCACAAAGGAAAAATTAGTTTCCTCTAATGGAATCTTACTGGATATACAAACCACACTTAAGGGCAGTCCCCATGCCTAGCAGTAGATGGCCAAAATAAAATTAACTCCATGATAAGTTTGGAGGTTTTCCTTTGTTTGTTTGTTTGCTTGTTTTTGTACATTACAGGTCGTTTGCCTATAGTTTTTATGAGATTTCTATGTGTGCAAATATGTATGTCTCTGTGTCTATATGTATTTCTTGTGCCTTTTCTTTGGCTTCTTTTTTTCCTGTTTGTTTTGTTCTATTCCGGTTTTCATTTTATTTTTTTTCCAGATGCCTGTTTGTTTTCTAGTGAGACAGAGCAAGAAATATATGTTTAAGGAATATATGCAAGAATATATGTTTAAAAATCATTTTATATCCATTTATTTAATAGGTAAGGTAGTAAACTATGTTAGATGCTGATGATTTACATTGAAAATATTACTGTCTTTACAGAACTTAGCATGTTTTATAGGGCCAGAGATTATAAATGTCCTCAAAATGTAGCACATTGACAGGGTGAAGGAAATCCTACACATAAGAATAAGTCTGGAGAAAGGAAAGATATAGTCAAAGGTAGGTTGGAAGAGGAATACTATTTTGTATAGAGAACTGTGTTGGACTAGGTGAAGTTTGGGTAGGACCTGAATAAGATCTGAAGGATTGGACTTTGAAGCTGTCACGGGGTCAGGGAACAGGCCGTGGGCAGGTCTAGCAGAGGGACATTAAGTGTCCTTATCCCAGAAACAAGACCTTGTTACAAGAGGTAGGCAGATGAAGATGGCAGGGTGGGGCTGGATAGATCTTCCTTGGGAAGGATGCCTGCATTTCTTATATAGTGCACGGTAGTCCTCAGGGAAGGGTGTGATCTGATTGACATTCTGCAAAAGGTCTGTAGCTGCTGTTGTGGAGAGCAGAGAGCAAAGGGACCAGTTCTGGCTTGAGGATGGCTTGTCCCTTGGTGGTAGAGGTTTCTGGGAGAAAGTTCTAGATTTAAATGTGAATGTTGCAGTTAAAACATTAGTAAGTAACCTATGGTATAATCTTCTTTTCTTCAGTCTGCTAAGGTAGACAGTTGCTCAATAGAACCTGCCATTGGTACTAGCTTGAAATTACTCACATAACTATTTTCTAAACTAACAAATAGGGTTTTCACTTTACCAAAAAGTGTCTAAGACACACCATGCAGGAACTGCAAACATCCACACGGGCATAGACATTTCTGAGATATCCAAGATCAGGTTTGAGACTTGTATTCAAAATCAGATCTGGCTCAGGGCAAATTGCAGGGAAGATTTCAAAACAAGGCAGGCAGGTTACTATCTCCATCCCCCTGTAGTTGTAAGTTTCCTCTGGTCCTGCCTGGCTCCCAGTCAGGACAAATCCCTCTTACCCACTGGTCCTGCAGCTCTTCAGACCCAAATAAACACACAGAGGCTTATATTATTTACAAATGATATGGCTCAATGGCTCAGGCTTCTCACTAGTTAGCTCTTACATCCTAAACTAACCCATTTCTATAATTCTATACTTTGCCACATGGCTTGTGGCTTACAGGTACTTTATGTCTTGTTTCTCCTGGTGGTGCCTAGCAGCATCTCCTCTGTTCTGCTTTTCTCCTTCTAGTTCTTTCTCTCTCTAGTTGGAATGTCCCACCTAACATTATTCTGCCTCACCATTGGCCAAACAGCTTTATTTATCAACCAATCAGAGCAACACATATCCACAGCTCACAGACTAACACCTCCATCAGCCCCCTCTTTCCTCTCAGTTGCATGTAAAGTAAGTTTATAAAGCCCTCAGCTATTGAAATATCCCAAGTTGCAAAGGAGATGAAGGAAGCCCTTTCTGGCACAGTGACACCAAGTGTTCCAGCAGCAGCTTTGAGGCTACTGCAGAATGGCTCCTGTTGTCATGTTCCAGAAACAGACAGCTGCACAGGAGCCCCTGTGGTCCACTGGGATACCTGCAAGTATGCCAGATGATTGGCTTGTTGTAGTTTCAGAGGAGAATCATCAAAGCATGAAACTTTAGATAGAACACAGAGGAAAACCACATTTATTTCCCAGGTCATTTTAATTTCTTCTTTCTTGTGTATGTGTTCACCTGTCAAATAAATTACTTTGGGGCAGAAAATATTATGCTGATTATATTAGTCAGTTGCCTGGACAGCAAAGATGATCATGGAGTCATCTGCATCTTTACTCAGATCATAGTTTTATTTTACTGAATAAACTCAGATCAGTTAATTGTCCAACACATTCTCTTATCTTTGCCATCCAAATACTACAAATGCTGCTGGTTGTCCTGATGAAACACCATATATTGTTTATTAAAAATATGTAAGAAGTTATATAAATGCTTCTTGGCCACCTATATGGAAGGTACATGATAAATGTTTATGTTCCTCTTCCTTCTGTGATCTTTTTGGCTGGCTATCAGGGACCATTCTTGTTTCAAAGTTCACTGTGCTAGATAGTTTCATGTCAACTTGACACAAACTAGAGTCATATGAGAGGAGGGAACATCAATTGAGAAAATGTCTTCATAAGATTCAGCTATAGGCAGCCTATAAGGCATTTTCCCAATTAGCAATATGGGAGGGCATCGTGGATGGTCCCACTATTGGGCTGGTGGTCCTGAGTGCTATAAGAAAGCAGGCTGAACAAGCCATGAGGAGCAAGCCAGTTAGCAGCACTCCTATATGGTTTCTACATCAGCTCCTGCCTCCAGGTTCCTGCCTTGTTTGAGAGTTCCTGCCTTGGCTTCCTTCCATAGGGCTGAGATTCAGGATGTGTAAGCCAAATAAACCCTTCTCTCCCCAAGTTGCTTTTGGTCATGCTGCTCCATCACAGCAGTAATAACCCTTGCTAAGACAGTGGCCACGTTTAGTAAAGTGACTATCCTTAAAATTTCAGGGTCTCTTGCTCACGTGACTTATCACCTACGAGCTATTTAAAACGGAAAGCCATCTTGGGAAATATCCAGCCCCTTTACTTCTTTTCCAAGTGAAGAAACAGCCAGTTCAAGTGGTTTGACTAAAGAGCCAGCAGATGCCCGGTGACGCTCTCTGGCTCGCTTGTGCCATGCGCTTTGTCCATTGGTGACAGATTGCGTCCCATCCTGCCAGGCTCAGCTGCATTCGTGCAATTCCCACGAAAGGCTGCCTAAAATCCAACGATGGCGTATTACAGAAAAAGGTATTTTCTTTGTTTCATGAAAATCATGATAAAGTGTGGCCTGTTTATTGTGCTGACTTTAAACATAACTTTTTTTGAGTTATTTAAGTAATGGTTCTGGGTGATCCTTTCAACTTCTGGGAACTTAAAAATATTTGGCCAAGACTCAAATGACTGCTGCTGTTCTGAAAGTTTGCTTATGAAGTAAAAAAAAACCATGGGTAGGTTGTCATATCCCTTGTGCTTATATCAAGGAGTAGCACACACAAGTGTGACAAATTGTGCAGTCACTTTGCTCCTTAAACACCAGAGTTAGCTTCCTGATTAAAATAATCAGTGATAGTGCATGCCTCTAATTCTAGCACTGAGGCAGGAGGATTGCCACAGTTTTGAGGCCAGCCTGGGTTATGTAAGGAGTACCAGAACAACACAGACTACATAGCAAGGCCCTGTCTCAGAAAACTGCAATGAATGATTAACACTTTCTGGCTTTAGAATATAATGATATTTGCTAAACTCTCGAACCACTGATATTTCCTTCCATGGTTTAATCTGAGACAGAATTTAAAGGTAGTAAGGCAGAGGCTCCATGCTGGCATGTGGATCCCCAAACTTCTCAGCTGATGAAAATTTCCTGAGTTGTCAAATGTTCCTAGTTTTAGAAACACAGTCTTTGGTTCCTTTGGATCCCCAGACTCTCACAGTCCCCTCTCCATTGACTATTACATTTAAAACAGACCTAGTCATACACAGACCTCTCTCCCTACTTGGTTAAAAAACAAAAACAAAAACAAAAAACCTTTTATTTCTGAAAATATCTCTGAGTACCCTATTGTTGGTATAATTTTACAAAGTACCATTATAAAGGTGTTCTAACTCATAAATCTGAAAAGAAAACTGTGAAACATCTATCTGTGTTATTAGGAATGCTTTCCTAGGAGTTAATGTGGGGTGAGGGAAAGTTATGAAAGCTTTGCACAGCCATGTTGTGATTTCTCTGGGAAAAAGAGAAGTCCACGAATGTCTGTTACACAGGGAAGTTTCAGTTCTGTATCCAGTGTATGCATTTCTCAGGGAGAGGCATGAGAATGATAGAATTAACACTCACGTCTCAATAGTGAGGCTGGGAACCTTTTTTTTTTTTTTAGTCAAAAACACAATTGCTCATGAGTTTCATGAATGACATTAGTCTCTAGTAGATCAGTGTATTTGTACAGACAAAAACAATTTCTGAATGTTTATAACGTATTAAAAACCACCCTGCTTTCTGCTGATGATCCAGCAACTGATGGAAACAGTTGCAGAAATCCACAGTCAAACAGTAGGTAGAACTTGGGAAATCCTGTGGAAGAAAGAGCTAGAGGGATGAAGGACACCACAGGAAAACCCACAGAATCAGCTAGCCTGGGCTCATGGGGCTCACAGAGACGGAACTGACAAGTGGGGAGTCTTCATGGGACTGACCTAAACCCTCTGCATACATGCTACCATTGTGTAGCATGGTCTTCTTGTGAGACTCCTAACAGTGGGAGCAGGGGCTGTCTCTGATTCTTTTGCCTGCTTTCCAGACCCTATTCCTCATACTGGTTGCCTTATCCAGCCTTTATAAGGGAAGTCTTACTGTAACTTGATATGCCATGTTTGGTTGTTATCCATGGAAGCCCTGCCCTTTTCTGAATAGAAATAGAGGGGGAGTGGATATGGGGGGAGGTGGCAGAGGGGAGGTAGGGGAAGGAACTGGGAAGAGAAGAGGGAGGGGAAACTACACTTGGGATGTAAAAAAAATAGCAATAGTACAAAAGTCATTAAAAACAACACAAAACCCTTCTCTGAGTAGATTACTGTCATGAAAATAGTGACTATTTCCCAAACACACTAACTCCCAAGATATCCCCCATGCAGACACACAGAAAGAGAAGTTACTGATTGTAGAGAAGTGGGGGCCACCTTTAGATGCAGAATATTGTGTTGTGGTTTGCATGTATCCAGCCTAACTGATCTAAGAGGGTGTTGCCCACTGCAAGATGAAACTGTTTTGAACTTGGAGGAAACAATATGAATGATGCCAAGTGACCTAGTTTTGCATTTCTAACTTTTTCTCTTTATAATAAACGCAATAGAAAAGTGTCGAGGTTACAGATTTTTAGCATTTGTTTGAAGGAAGAGGCTTGCAAATAAAAATGGCATCCTTTGTTAACCCAGCCCTTAAACAAAAAACTGTGTTTCTTTCGCTCTTGCTAATAAACAACTGGCGATGTACGGGCTCTTTCTAGCTGTTGTAAAAGCATATTGAGTTGTTTTCCTGTTTCTGGATTTGTATTTGTATGTTTATATGTGTATTTATTTATGTTGAACTTAACACAACAGTGACACCCTTGTGTTGGCATCAGTTCTGCAATCCAGGCTCTTTGCACTGGTTGGCATCCTTGCTGTGAAATGAACTATAAGCTGCTCCATTCAGTGTGCCAGGGATGTGGAGTACTTGACATGTGAGCCTTCCCCAGGGCTTCGCTAAGCCTCTTTAACCTCTGGATGCACTCTGCCACAACTGGATGCTTCCGAGTCGTGATATGTATCTACCTTTTATTTTGATTTGGAGATCTCTTGAACTATAAAATTACATTTTCTTTGGAGCAAATATTTTTGAGTGCACTGAGATGGCAGGTTCATGAAGTCCCCAGGCCTTTCACAGGAAATGGAGAAATGCAAAGGTCATGTAAATATAGTCACAACAATGTCCTCACTGATTGGAAAAACTTAATATCAAACACATTTTAGTTTGAAAGGTGGACAGCCTAGGAAGAATATATGCCTGGATTATTTGCAGGGGTGGGGATGGGGATGTGGTTCAAAACAAATGTCCTTATCGTTGGATATCTGATACTTCCTAAATTAGTAATTAGGTCAAGTTATGAATACCAAAAGAACAAAACAAACTCTGTGTGTGTGTGTGTGTGTGTGTGTGTGTGTGTGTGTGTGTGTGTGTGTGTGTGTATGAGTGCTGCTGGTATGCTGTTCCTCTAGCTATAGTTATCTCTGCCATCTATTCATACAAAAATGTCTGAGGAGGACAGTGGATTTGTCAGGGTGGTAACGGGCTACACACTTTCCATTACCAAAATTTCTAATGTTTAGCATTTTTTACTATAATTATGCATCCAATATTTATTTATATAGTCATAACATTCTCAAAAACACTTATGGAAGCTGAATCCCAAATCATACTTCTGGAAAATTAAGTTGAACATGACTATGATTGCTTTTGAAAAATCTATTGTTAAAATTTTTGTGATCATGAGTGTTATTTTTGTTTATTTTGTTTCACAGACATTTGTTTAGCATTCACTGTGCACCACATACCGTCATGGATCTCAATGATACTAGAATAGGGTGCCTGGGTCCTGCTCTCTTGAAATAGGCTACGAAAAGCAGACCTACATAAGAGGAACTATGTAGTTGCTATAATAACCAACTGGATAAAACACTATATAGAATTGTTTCAGTAGATTATGAAATAAGTGATAATGTGGGAATGAGGCCCACTAGAAAACCTGATACTAGATACCATGTATAATTGATGACCAGTTTTTTTCAGAAAATACTCGTGTTTTAGCTAATGAGTGGTGTTCTTTCCAGATGACTGGTAATTATGGGTGCCAGCGTTCTAAATTTGAGGTTTAATTTTCACATCAAATATAGTATTTGTATTTGAATATTACAGGCAAAAAAATAATTGTGTCCCCTATTCCTGAGTTATCACAATTCAGGTTATAGATCCGTACTAAAACCAATTCTTAACATTCTCAGTTTTATTTTGGAAACATTCTGAGAACATTGAACTAGGAAATACGGAGTCCTTTTGCCTAGTAGAAATAAAGTTCTGTAAACCTTGGGCCATAGTCTGGTCAACCGATGACACATAAACTTGTTTATTGTGCACTAACATTTAAAGACATCATTTAAAATATACATAGCTATTAATAATTCATTTAAATAGGTTTGCTTGCCAACATTCTTATAATGCATGTCAGTTTTACCAGTGTTAAAAAATCAACTCTTTCAAATGAACCTTCTATAAAATAACTTGTATTTTGTACATTCCTTTGTAGTGGCCTGATCTGCACAACCTGCCTTGCTTGTGATTTTAATATTTTTCATGTGTTATCACCCACTGTAAATGCAGATCCAGCAGCACTGGCTAAAATGTTCACATTTTTTTCTGAGCTCAGTAAATGTGTCTGTAAATTTCTTCAGCTTTTAGCTTAACAATACTATCTACTTACTGGCAGTCATTTTACAACTCCACAACATTTTCCCCCCTTTATTTCTATTTCCTTTATTACCTACTTACCTACCTACCCAACTAGCTTCTTCCTTCTTTCCTCCCCTTTTCTGATACGACATACTACATGCTAATTTGTCAGTTTCCAAGATGTTCTCAAAAGGATGGGAACTTTTCCTCTTCATTTTTATTGTTTCAACTATATTGGTTGTTCATTGATATTGAAGTCATGGTTAACTGCTCTAGAATTTATGCTTGAATGAAGCTTAGCTACTGCACCCATTTTTCTCAAGACTCCTTATAGACTTCTGCCCTCAGAAACTCTTTAAATGCTAACATCTTAACATAGCTTGTGACGATTTCTAACAGTGAAATCAACAAGAAGGGTAAATTGTCAAAAAAAATGAGATGAAATAAACTCCCCAAAGTGCATTTACTGTTAATTTGAGTTCAAAACACACTTTGGCTAACACTGTGCTCAATGGGAAAGTTAGAATATTTTTCTTCTCTGTTCTTGTGGATTTGGCACTTACAAACAGGTTTAAAGAGGGGAACTTATAAATACAGAAGGTCCAATGATGCTGAGCACATAATCCAGAAGCACTGCCTTTCTAGCCTCCTCTTATCTCCAACAGTTATGAACTACAGGAGCACGGTTGCTTGGGATAACCTCTTGTGTCATAACCATTACTTTGTTAAGAGTACACAAATCTTTTCAGCTAGAAGTCTTATTTTCTAAGTAGATACACGAAAAGAAAGCAGGTGTGCATGTTAGTGATGCTCTCCATGATAGTTGACCCGTGAGTGGTTAGACAATGCTATTCTCATCTAAATGGATGCTGTCTCCTAGCTAAAATTCAGTGTTATCAATTTTTCTGTTTAGATTTGAAGTTAGAATTCACAAAGAACCGTATCTAGTTAGTTGTTCCTTACATCTAGAAAGAACAGGAACAGAATCTGAAGTCTTGAATAAATAAGTTTCTAAGGACTTTCAGGCCTCCTACCTTTCATAAACACAAACAACAGAGAAAATCTAAGAGAACTTATCATTTATCTGAGACTAATGTTGGGAAAGCAACCTTTTTGAGAATGAGAACAGTAGATCTGAATCATTGTTGGTGTAGGGTCTAAATTTGTACCACATGGGTGGCTCAGGCAACATGATCTGAAAAACCAACCTTAAAATCCATTCCAAAAATGACTAAAATCTCTCAGATTCCCAGCTAAGTTATGGCCCAACCTTCATTTCATAACCTAGGGCATTTTGGAGTCCAATAGGATTTTTAAAAACCAAGCTGAAACGAAGCCCACACGAATAGATTATAAACCTTATGAGAAAACCATCAAGAGCAAAAGCTGTCAGATGCAGTAAACAGATCAACTGATGCCATTGAACTCAGCAGATGCAGTAAGCAGATGAACTGAGGCCATTGAACTCAAAACAGAGCTCAATCTATGATCATAAGGTGAACATGTTTTAAATAAAGAATTTGGATAAATGAAGCCCTAAGTAGTATAGATAGTCCACATGTGCTGGTGTTCCAATCACAGCCAAGGTGTACTGAATGCTTGCAACTGGGAAAGCCAAAGCTTAGCTTTCCACAGAAGCCGAGTGAAAGTTGAGAAAGTCATATTTGTTTGGATATGTGATGAACCCTCTGAATTTGGTTTTCTGTGGAGAATGTGTGTCCAAAAACTATAATGATAATCTTACTTCACCAGAAAAGCAAAGCAATCTGGTCAGGAAATGAAACAAAAATCAGAAAAAGTTCAAACAAGCAAAAACGAAGTGAGAAAGGAGGCTGTAGGTTGCTATCTGGGTCTAATAGAAATATTTTGGAAATGTTACAATAATGTAACATGGGAAATGCTTTCTTCATGAAAGTCCAATAGTTTCAAACTTCATTGCAAGGAAACAACCACAGAGACGAGAGGGAGAAGCTGCTGTTACACTGAAGACCATGTTTTCATGATACATTGCACAGAAACACTGATGTGTTAAATATGACATCATTAAACTTCTGCCACCTGATAGTGCTCCACAATCCATTTACTTCAGTGTCACATGCATAGCTTTTGATTGGCAGACACAGAAAACATTTGTATGTGAGGTCTAGGGATTTGACTGTAACATGTTTCCCCATAAAGCTCTAAATAGACTTTAGGCACTAAAAATGACTGGAAATGCAAAATTAGATGACATAGAAGATAAAACTTGTGGTCACCATTGTAGGGATTAGGAGAAAGACACCCTAGGTCTCTTTCAATCATAGGAAGGAAGAGCACAATGAGGATGACTGTGGCTGTCATGACATTTGTTCCTACATGAAAATCATTATCTCTTGAAAAGATTTGCAGCAGACAAGTGGGTACATTGTGTGATGGCTAATCTTGGTTGTCATTGTAAACTGAGGAGTGACCACCATCAGATTGATCTGTAGGGCATTTTCTGGAAGGCTCATTGATGTAGGAGGGCCTAGCCCTCTGCTGGCAGTGCCACCCCTAGCAGGTGGTCCTTGACTCCATAAGAAAAGCAACTGAAGAAGCCAGAGGGTGTGAGCCAATAAGTGGCATCCCTCCAGGATTACTCCTTCAAACTCCTGCCTTGAATTCCTACTTTGTCTTCCTCTATGACAGACTGTGACCTGTAAACCAAACAAACCCTCTCCTCTCTGTGTTTCTTTTGGTTAGTGTTTTTATTACAATAATAGAGATGCTAACTAGAACACAGAGTAAGAAAAGAAAAAAAATGCAAGTTACACCATGTAGTAACTTTAGCTAACTCTTTCACCAAAGTGACGTTAAGCCAGACACACATTAAAAAAAACTCTCCATATATATTATGTTATTTGGACAACTATTTTTCACTAATAATTCTCTTCCTGATAGCACTGTTTCTAAAAAAATACTTCTCACAGCTGTAATATGATGTCCTGTGCCCTAACCATCATGTTTCCCCATTAAAGGAGGTTTCTAGAAATTCTGTTGTCAAACTTAGACATATTGATTTCTAGTTGTGACTTCAAAAAATGGAATCTGGATTTCATTCAGGGTTTGACCATATTGTTCACCTCCACTGGACATTACAGCTGATTCACAGGCAGAGGCAATTGTTGCTGGTAAGGAACTACCAATAGGCCTTCTACAGGATTCTGATAAATTGGTACACAATCTGGCCAGCTTCAAAATTATGCCTCACCTTGTTAAACGAAATTATGTTAACCATAATGTCAAGGAATTTTCCTCATTAACCTTGTCTCATAGTATTCCCTATGAAGTTATCATAGATGAAACTCAGTGGCTGGCTTCTAAACTTAAATAGACAGATGAAAGGCTCCAGCTTCTTGAACTCTTGAATAAAACAAATGGAATCCTCCACAGTGAACATCTTATAGACAATGGTGGTGTTGTTGCTTCATTGATGCTTATGGCAAAGCATGCCACAGATCCCTCCTCCCCTCGCAATATACACGTTACAGACTATTGTTACTGCTTTCGATTGCCCTCCAGGACTTGATGTTAACCATCTATTTTTGGAAACAACAGGTACTTTCATAGGACATGGAAAAATCATTCTGGTACTAACCTGGAAGTTTCATTCATGCTGGCTAGCTTTTACAGTGCTAGAAAGTGTGGGTGCTGCTTGGGGAGAAGAGTCATCAGCAGTCTCACCCAGCTGAGAACACTGTGAAAACAGTAGTGACCAGCCTGGAAAAGCATATCCACTGATGCAATAGTGGCATGGGGGCTATGGGACTAACCAGTCGCTTTCTGATTGGATTTAAAGCCTGCTCCACAAAAAGGAATTCTGCCACCAGTAACTAGGCTTAAAACACACGGCTGACTAGGTCATAGGCCCCAGTGGAGAACACAAAACTATTCTGCTATGGACATATTAATATACTCCCTCCTTAGTTCTTATCTACTTAGTTCTTATTACTGCATCTCTCAACCTTTATCAAAGATTCTGCTTTTTGCAGTAGATGGATTAACACAGAGACACCCAACTGATCAATGTAGAGAACAAGATAGTATGGAGTATTTAGCTCTAACTGGGATATCTACATCACACCCACTTCCCCAAGCCCAAGGCCTATCTGGGAGGAGAGATAAATACTGTATGAATAAGAAGTAGTGAGTATATGCATGTAAACAGTATTTGAGGGTTATGACAGGGCCCCTGCACACATCAACTCACAGAAGCATAACTGGATGGACAAAACCCTACACAAGATTAAGCTAGCCAAAGTCACAGCATGGTTCAGGGAAGGCTCCTGTATTCCCATCCCCAGCTGAGGAGCTCTTGGCAATTGATGACTGCTGGTGGAGGAACAGTCGTTTTTATTCAGTGATGCAGCTTCTGAGAGGTTACCCATGCTCCAGTAGATGGTCCTACACCCATGCATATACAGGAACACTAAGTAGATTCAGTGCATTTAAACAAAAAGAAAGAGCAATCCCATGAAATAATGAGGGAAAAGTGGTAGTCAGATAGGGGAAGAATTGGATAGGAGGGGATAGGAGGTGGATCTGATCAAATCACACTATATTTATATATGAAATTCTCAGACAATAAAAAATGAATAAAAGTTGAAATTCTTGGCTCAAAACTAGGGTAACATTAAAAATTAAGTAGGCTTTGCTCAGAAGCTTGATTTTTATTAAAATTTTAGGTGTTTTACTTCCAATTTGGAAGACAATATGTTAGGAGAAAAAGAAAACATGTTGAAATGGGGCAAATAAATTCCACTTAGTTTTATTTTCTCTTAATCTTCAATTTATCATCATGATGTCTTGGGAAGAGATGAAGTCCCACAAATTGTATTCTGCTGAAAACTTTTCTCACAGAATGTTCCCTTCTATAGTTTTTGGCTACTATTTGATATAATGCAAACTATAGGCATGTATTGCAAGTCATCATTCATATGACACTTTCACTGTTTGCCTCTAGCTGTGTAGTCACTGTTGATCCAATTCTGTGATTCATCACTAAATAAGTAATTAGAAAGCAATGGTTTTATTGCAATTTTACAGCTTCTTTTTAAAAGAAAGGAAGCATTCAGAGAAACTCTCTCTACCATTCTTCCTGGCTGAGGGAGTGGAAGGGAAGCCAAAATCCAAAGGCAGAGTTGGCATTCAGCCTGTGACTTGGTGGACCTGTTAAACAATCCTGAAGAAAACCAGATTCCAACCGAATCAAACAGGGAAGCAGTAAGTTCAGAAAACAGTGTTCTTGGTTTGGTAAAAGTCCATGAGAGCTGGCTCTGTCCATAAATGGGTTGAAAGCAATCACAGGTTGGAACACTCAGAAGTCCTGTAGGCAGTTTTAATCATTCTTGTTGAAAACCAGCAGTGAAGAGAAAGGAGGAGAAACACAGTGTACGTACACAGGGATCTGTTGGATAGCCTTGCTGAGAAATGTTATAAATTGTGGGTTTGTGTTGTATTCTGTACATCTTTTTATCATTTTTATATTAAGTATGGCATTTTATATTATAGGAACTATACAGTGAGGAGCTTCCGCCAGGCTGAAGCTTCAGAATGCATTATACACACTGATTGTGACAGAAAAATCGGCACATGTGAGACTCCATACCCAGAGAAAGGTTTGTCTTTTTCTCGTTTTATTCTTTGGTAACTCCTACTGCCAGACCCAAATTTTTGCTGGAAACAACTGCTGTGCAGATTCTGCAGTGACCTATGTGTGAACACGTATTTATTTCCTTTCTATTACTTCAGTGGCTTGCCAGAGGCCAGATATCTGATGGTCCTCTGTGGGGAGTACAATTATGTTTTCATCATCTTGAGGAGGGAGAGAAAGTTTTACACTGTTAAGCAGGCTGATCAGCTTGGTTTTTCTGTGTGAACTGTGAAATAGGGAAGTGTTTTGTGGTGATATATTGTGTCCCTCAATATATTGTGCACCCTAATAAAGCTTATCTGAGGATCAGAGGAAAAAGTCAGCCATTATATTAAACACAGAAGTTGGGCAATGGTAGCACACACCTTTAATTCTAGCATTTGGGTGGCAGAGATCCATCTGGATCTCTGTGAGTTCAAGGCCACACTGGGGAACAGAGCCAGGCATGGTGACATATGCCTTTAATCCCAGCACTAACCATAGAGGTCTGGACGTCTGTACAGATAGACAGGAAGTGATGTGGCTGGGCAGAGAGAGGAAGTGATATGCAGAACAGAAAGGCATATAGGCATGGGTATACAGGAAGTAGGTCTCTTTGGCTGAGGATTTCAAAGTGGTAAGAACATGGCTGGCTTTTTCCTCTGATCCTCAGATATGTTTTATTAGGGTGCACAATATATTGGGGGACACAATATATCACCATAAGTTTTATTTAAAAATTGCCTATCAATCAGATGTACCTTTGAATAGCTTCAATTTTACAAGCAGATATTACAACTGTACAAACTTTCTATAAGTCCATATGCTTGGAAGAGAGAAGGGAGGTCAAGATTTATTGAATTTTCACAAAATGTTGAAAGACATTTGCAGAATATCCAGTAAGATGATTTGAAATTGTAGCACATGGTCACCTCCATTAGCATGTGTGTCTTCTTTATTATGAAAGTCCACCATGAAAAGAAACCAGGACTGTTCAGTCTGTAATTAGCTTAGATTTCTCTTATAAATGAAAGGTCTGAGAGCCACATTAAAGACAAAAGAAATCTGGTAATACTCTGGAGTATCACAGAGGTAATAGAAGTTCCTACTTCCCATGGCCAAGTAAAATAAATTAGTTTGTCTCCTTAAAGCAGAGTTATGATGAAAGCCAGCTGGTCAATAATTTTCAGATAAATGACCACCCAACCTGCAAAGGTATCTCTCTAGGTAATTACCAAGTAAGACATCTTAAATAGCATGTCTTTAAGCCAGCAGGCAGGTTATACTTGAAGTGCTTCTTCCCCTACATTTTCAGACATTTCTAAACTAATAATCCATTTGAAATTAATGCATCTCTATCTTGCCTGGACTTTATGTTGAAATAAAAGCTGGTTGCAATTCTTCTATTTTTCTTAGTGTCACAGAGTCCAGTAGAAGGTCAGCTTGACATTCTACTTTGCTGAAACATGCTTGTCAAGTGATGATTATATTGCAGTGGGGGAGAATAATTTCATTTTAGGTATAACAATATCATTTTTCCAGATGCCTCGGGAATAGTCTGTTTTAAAGGTGTTATCTAGAACTAGTATTTTACACCAAATGTGGTTCAGTCACTTATCAGTTTTGTAAATAAGTCAGTAGATAAGTGAAAAGTAAAGACTAAGATGAGAAATTTCCAAAATTATCTAAAGAAGACCAGTGTTCACCTGTTGGGGGCAACTTAAAGCCAATGTCAAAGTGAAAAGCCTATTATCCTCTTCCTTTTTGCAAGTCATCATATACAGTGTGTTTCAACAATAGATCTTGGAAATATAAACTGATCCTTGATGTGTCTTCTAAAATATCATAAGAACAAGCTTTGCAAATGTAATGTCAAAATGACATGTGCCAGATTGTAGCATTATACACGAAACTCAATAGTGTTTGGAGATTTTTGTGTTGTTTTGTTCTTAGAAAGACCAGCTAATTTTGAACTTATTGTATGAAAAGTCACTGTGTGCAGTTTCAAAAGAAACAGGACCATCATAACTTATTTCCAAAAGTTTTATATTTCCTTAGGAGCGTAAATAAAGTGTATAGATTTTAGTAGACTGGATAGCTAAGGAGAATGGTACATAAGACTTGGTTGTTGACTGTATCAGCGTATCCCCACATGAATATAAATGCTGGTCCTAGTATTAAGAATTCTACAGAAGCAGTGGGAACATGTTTAGCGCTCTAGTTATTTCCTTTTGTGATAAACAAAAAGATGTAGAAATTTCATCCTTAAGTTTCAAACTTTTCATAGCTTTAAATTTCAGTTAGTACTTCTAAATGTTATAGGAATAATTTTAAAATATTACTGATTCTCATAATCCATGAATTGTGTATTTAATATAAATTTACCTTCTCACTAAAGTTAATTTGTAGATGAATTGCGTGACATTTTCAGGGGGGAGCATAATGAAATGCTTGTTTATCACAGATAGAAAGGTCACTAAAGTACCAAAGAAAGTTCCATCCAAGCCCAGCTTATGAAACCAAAGGGTTTATTGGGGGTTACTTACAAAAGTATGGGTGACTCAAAGGCAACTGAAGCACCAAAAGCCTACCCCATATTGCATTACTTGGGCGAGCACAGCTACACTGTTGAGGAGTGCCAATCTCCAGCCAACCTTCTATCTCCTGTATGTTCTAGGACCTACCAAGACCCATGCAGCTGGTATAGGAGGGAGTGGAGAAGAAATCCCATGTAGGTGTCTCACAGCCTTCTGTCAGCCTTCCAGAAAAGAATGTTAACAGACTTGCCATCATGTAGACCTAGCCATCAGCTGTATTGTTCTTATTCCATTGTTATGACTGTGAGCCAAAGCTGTAGGTCACCACAGCCTACCTCATGACAGTGTTGATTGTGACAATCCTGGAGAGAGTAGCTGCATATGATAACCACCAAATGAGTACTTTTGGCATATTATGGTTATTTTTGTTCATGTACAGAGTGGCAAAAGTTAAAGCATCCTGATGTGTGTATTTCCAAGTGCTGTTACACTCTCTTGGTGGTCTCTTTAGGGTTATAAATTCTTTTTTTTTGTTTTGGTTTTTTGAGACAGAGTTTCTCTGTGTAGTTTTGGTGCCTGTCCTGGATCTCACTCTGTAGACCAGGTTGGCCTTGAATTCACAGACATCCACCTGGCTCTGCCTACTGAGTGCTGGGATTAAAGGCATGCACGATCGCCACCCAGCATAGGGCTATGAATTCTTATGCTGTGATTTTTATTAGTGATTTTGCTGTTTAATGTGGCTTCATGTATAGTACTAAAATGACGTCCAATGTTCCTAAGCACAAGAAGGCTGGGGTGTACCTTACAGATAAAATAGGTGTGTTAGATCAGCATTATCTAGGCATGAGATAGAGTGTTAGTTGCTTTTCATTGTTCTCAGATCAGCAACATATTTCAGTGCCTTTAAACACACACTACCACCACCACCACCACCACCACCATCACCAACAACAACCAAAAAGCAACAAGAAATAAATCATATATATAAATACACACACACACACACATATATATGAATTAGTTTATACAAATGTGACCAGAGACTCAGAAATATAACCCTATGTCTCCCTTGAGAGCAAAAGCTTAGAATGTTCTCATTTATTCTTCAGGACAACTTTATAGGAACATTATCATAATTTACAAGAATTGAATGTATTATACATTTTATCCCAAATTATTCATAAACTCAAATAAAAATGCATCTTATATTGACATAATTAAGTAAAAGAACTTCCTAGCATGTAAACATTCAAAATTAAGATGACAGATTAAGTGTAGTGAAATATGCAGACCTGTAACTGAGAAGCATGTAGTCATTGTTAGTTTATGTAGGAATGCTTTAGAATTATAATATTGTAGAGACATAATAAAAAGAACAGATTCATGGAGAGATATAATTCAATTAAGTTTCACAAACTTAATGTTTTTTTTAAGATATTTATCTTCTTAAGGATCTTTCAACCCAAACATGTCAGGAGAATTTTTTTAAAAACTACTATTAAAATAGTCAAGGCAATTATACGATCAACTTCCAATTTCCAGATTTAACTCACAGTTCTCAGTTAAGAGAATGCACTAACCCTTATTATGTGCTCACATTTGGGACATTTTTCATTTCATTATGGGTGATTTTTATGAACTAGGCCCACGTTAATGTAGCTACCAGATGAACACCATCTACCAACTCATTACATTCTGTGAAGCTACAGAAAATACCTGAAGAATTCATCTAAAAGTAAGTGGGAAGTATATTTGTCTTTGAATGTTCAGTTCATCTCAATATTTATGTACTGTGTGTAGCTTAAGTTTTTCTGCTTGGCCCACAGTCAGGACAAATCTCTGACACCCGCCAGTCCCACAGCCATTGAGACCCAACCAAATAAACACAGAGACTTATATTGGTTACAAACTGTATGGTCGTGGCAGGCTTCTTGCTAACTGTTCTTACAGCTTAAATTAATCCATTTCCATTAATCTATACCTTGCCACATGGCTTGTGGCTTACTGGCATCTTCACATGCGGCTTGTCATCATGGCGGCTGGCAGTGTCTCTCTCCTTTTCTTTTCTTAAAAAAGTGATGTGGGATGGTCTATATGTCAAATGTGTTGCTGATTGGTCAATGAATAAATCACTGATTGGCAGTGGCCAGGCAGGAAGTATAGGCGGGACAAGGAGGAGAATAGAGCTGGGAAGTGGAAGGCTGAGTCAGAGAGACACTGCCAGCCGCCATCAGGATAAGGAAGATGTAAAGTACCGGTAAGCCACAAGCCACGTGGCAAGGTATAGATTAATAGAAATGGATTAATTTAAGATGTAAGAACAGTTAGCAAGAAGCCTGCCACAGCCATACAGTTTGTAACCAATATAAGTCTCTGTTTACTTGATCGGGTTTGAGCGGCTTGGGACTGGCAGGTGAGAGAGATGTGTCCTGACTGTGGGCCAGGCAGGAAAACTCAAGCAACAAATGGCGTCCAACGTGGTGGCAAGAGTTTCCACCTAAAAACTGAGAAAAAAGATTCTAAAACGGAGCTAAAAACAGTTCCTAATTGTCTCTCTCAAATGAGCGGCAGCTGCTGGTTTGAGCTACTGGCGGGTTCCTGGTGTGTGGGTTCCTAGCGTGTGCGCTCGACCTACGGTATGGTGGGAATGAGGCCTCTGCAAGTGGCACATTAAGCTGCTTGGTGGATTTAGCCTTTGCTAGTACAAAACAAAAAAAAGAGGTTTCTGGGCTACACACTGTTTGGATAAAAGCATAGACCCACGATAGCTCCCAGAGCTGGCGGTAAGCATACCGTCACCATGTTGGGAAGCTGAGGTGGGTGGAGCCAGCAGCCACAGCTGCTGCAGTTTAAGGCAATAGATTCACAATAAGACAGATTCAGATGTAATAGTTTAAAATGTGTGTAAAATATACGTAGGCTTGAAAGAGATTAAAAAGGTGATATATACAGTTACAGAAACAAATACATAGCTTTAAAAAATAAAGTCTTTAAAGAGACAGTAAAATTAATATAAAAAATAAGCCCTGTAAAGATGGATATAACACAGAGAATCTGGATTGTGTTGTCTTTGGGATTCTTAACTACAGAGAGATATTTGATTGTAAAGGAAGCTGAGTTATACCAATATGCATATTTTAAAGGTACCTTGACTTCAAAATTTGGATATAAGGATATGTTACTTTGGAAAGGAGACTCTGCTTTTGTTTCCACAGAAAGCCAAAGGCTATGGATTTCTTCCAGATTAAGACACATCAGGTTTGACCAGCCAAGACCACCTGAAAGGTCTCTGATGACACCATGGCTCAGATGATCCAACATCCAGAATGGTTTCAAGGCAACTGGCTCAGATGATACAGCCTCACGGACTACTCCATGATCCTAAAATTTTCTTTGTTTCCCCAGAAGATACAGCGCCCCCCTCCAGCAGGAAGTAGTAAGAGAAGCTACGCCCAAATTACCAAATATACCAAGCTGACTTTGGAGATGTGTAAAGGTTAAAACCTTCCTTTTTAAGAAAAGAAAAGGGGAAGTGATGTGGGATGGTCTATATGTCAAATGTGTTGCTGATTGGTCAATGAATAAATCACTGATTGGCAGTGGCCAGGCAGGAAGTATAGGCGGGACAAGGAGGAGAATAGAGCTGGGAAGTGGAAGGCTGAGTCAGAGAGACACTGCCAGCCGCCATCAGGATAAGGAAGACATAAAGTACCGGTAAGCCACAAGCCACGTGGCAAGGTATAGATTAATAGAAATGGATTAATTTAAGATGTAAGAACAGTTAGCAAGAAGCCTGCCACAGCCATACAGTTTGTAAGCAATATAAGTCTCTGTGTTTACTTGATCGGGTTTGAGCGGCTTGGGACTGGCAGGTGAGAGAGATTTGTCCTGACTGTGGGATAGGCAGGAAAACTCAAGCAACAACTGTGGCTCAAGTGCTTGAGCTATTCCGGCAGGTATTTGACCAAATCTTTGATGAACTTTTGAAGACATGTGGGTCCTGGTTGCAGATGACCAGGAAAATACCAGTGTATTAATTGACAAGAACAGTGGCAAAAGCCAAATAAATCCTGTTACTTATTATCAATAATATACAAAATAAATCAGTGATTATTTTTTCTCTTAGCTATGGATAAAAGCTAATGTTTAATAGAACATAATTTTCATAAAGTTGGCAGCTGGAAAAAAACTTTCACTTAAGACTTGCTCAACTTTATCTGGCACAGAGGACTATCCCTGAGAGCTCAGTTCCACCTGCACCTGCAAACTCTTTAAATGACAACTTCCACAGGACAATATTTATGTGCAAAAACTAAAGGAACTGTCATGTCTCACTACAAAGCATCACAAGGGAAATAACTTTCCAGCTTTGAATCTCATCACAAGGAATGCACTTTTTTTCATTTTTCTTTATTAAGAAATTTTCTACTCACTCTACATATCACCGGCAGAACCCACCTCCACCCTCCTCCCACCCCCCAACCCTCTCTCCCAAGCCACCCCACATCCCCACATCTCCCAAATCAAGGTCTCCCACGGGGAGTCAGCAGGGTCCAATACACTGAGCCTAGGCAGGTCCAAGCCCTTTCCCACTGCACCAAGGCTGTGCAAGGAGTCACACTACAGGCACTGGGTTCCCAATAGCCTACCCATGCACCAGGGACGGATCCCGATCCCCCTGCCTGGGTGCCCCTCAAACAGTTCGAGTCAAACAACTGTCTTCCGTTTCCAGAGGGCCTAGTCCAGTCCAATGGGGCCTCCATAGCCACTAGTCTACAGTTCATGGGCTTCCACTAGTGTGTCCTGTCATCTCTGTATGTCTTCCCATCATGATCTTGACGTTCTCCACCTGCAGAATCCCTCTTCTCTCTCATCGATTGGATTCCCTGGGCTCAGCCTGGTGCCTGGCTGTGGATCTCTTCATCTGCCTCCATCAGTCACTGGACAAAGGCTCTATGATGACAGTTAGGGTATTCACTCATTTTTAACAAATTTATTTAGAAATGCTGGCTTACTGGATTATCTGGTGTCTAATCTAAAATCAAAATAATCTATAGTAAATTTTTAATTTCAATTAATATTATCCATAGGTTCACATACACAGATTTGTACATAAATGTCAAAATGCTCACATTAACTAAATGGAGTGGTTTTGCCTTTCAATGTAAACATGGGTTACTGTGTAGACAAAATTCATGTACACAGTGCATTTTGTGCACTAATCTAATTTCTAAATTAGATTCTATTAAAATTATAGGAAAGAATAATTGATTATGATATTTTGATTAGCTACAAGAATCTTTGGTTATAACAAATTCTATTAACATTTTATTTTACATTTATTTATTCATTATGTATCTGTGTTGTGTATGCTCACATTCCATAGCCTCAGTGTGAAGGTCAGAGGACAGCTTGTAGGAGTTCTCTCTGTTGTGAGAATTCGCTCCACCAATAGCTTTGAGGTACAAGCCTTGAGGCATGGCTCCTTGTCTGCATAAGTGACCACTTAAGAAGAGAGATAGAGAGGGTTGCATTCCCTTGGGCAGTGAAAACTGGATCAGGTGGTGTGAAACAGTGTGTTGTTGGTCCCCAGCTCCCTTGAGCAAAAGGGAAGGACTCTGCAACTAGATATACCCTGTCCTATATCCATGAGTCTGTTTCCCCATAGTACCCCTTAATAAATTGATTGTGTGTGTGTGTGTGTGTGTGTGTGTGTGTGTGTGTGTGTGTGTGTGTGTGTCTTTGTGGTTCTTGTTTCTAGTGGCACCCAATGTGGGACATGAACCCGTGACTGTGGGATTAAGAGTCCGATGCTCTACTAACTGAGATCTCTGGGCTCAGTTGACCATGTGGGGTCTGGGGATAGAATTCAGCTTGTTGGGCTTTACCATCTGTTGGCCTTCAATTAATATTTTAGCACTAGAAAATTTTATAGACCTTCTCCAGTTCTAGGCTAGCAGTAAGGAAAGTACTGTGGTTTGGATAGAAAGCATCCTATCAGAGGGTTCATGTATTAAGGGCCTGGTCCCTGGTTGATATCTCAACCTAGTATGGTTCTGGAAACTTTAGGAGGTAAGACGGTGGTAGTGCAAGTAGACCCTAAGCTGGGACATGTCCTTGGGGTCTGCTTCTCCCCAGTCTCTGCTTTCTGTCTGTCACATGGGGAAGAACCACCATCACCATATGCTCTCACTGTCATGGTTCCTTGTTTCCCCATGGGCCCACAAGCAGTACTACCAGGGAATACAAACTAGGATCTCCAAAACTATGAGCCAAAAAAGTCACTGTCTGTCGTAGAATATTATTTTAAGGCATGCTACATTTATTTGTGCTGTGGAACACTTGCTTAATGATGCATTAAGATGTGTTGCATTCCTTTATGTTGCATTTGTTTAACTCTGTGAAACTGTGTTATTGTGCATGTCTAAAACACCTGATGGTCTAATAAAGAGCTGAATGGCTAATAGCAAGGCAGGAGAAAGGATAGGCAGGGCTTGCAGGCAGAGAGAATAAATAGAAGGAGAAATCTGGGAGGGAATTAAAAAGAGCAAAAAAAGGAAGAGAGAAGGACGCTAGGGGCCAGTCATGGAATAAGAACAAAAGTAAGATATACAGAAGCAAGAAAAATGGTAAAAGCCCAGAGGCAAAAGGTAGACGGCATAATTTAAGTTAAAGCTGGCTAGAAATAAGCCAAGCTAAGGCTGGGCATTTATAACGAGAATAAGCCTCCATTTGTGGTTTATTTGGGAGCTGGATGGCAAAAACAAACAAAAACAACTGTCTGTTAAGCTGTTCTTTCTATTACATGCCTTGTAACTACTCAGATGTAACTAACATGTGAAGTTTCTACAACAAACTGTCAGACCATACTAACCTCTTTCAGAATGCCATTCCTTCTAGTGGTTTTTGTTGTTGTTGTTTGTTTGTTTGTTTGTTTTTTTTTTTTTTTTTTTGGTTTTTTGAGACAGGGTTTCTCTGCGTAGCTTTGCACCTTTCCTGGAACTCACTCTGTAGCCCAGGCCAGCCTCAAATTCACAGAGATCCACTTGGCTATGCCTCCCGAGTGCTGGGATTAAAGGCATGCGTCACCACTGCCCAGCCCATTCCTTTTAATGTTAACAAATCTCTTTTCACAGGTTTTTAACAAACTTTTACTCATTGCTCATTGAATTTATGTTTTCTTACATAGCAGGATTACCTGAAAATCACTGGCAGGTACTGAGTAAGAAATTTCTCATACCCTTCAAATGATCTCTTTTTATTCATCTCATATACATCTTCACTTTCCCCTAAGTCTCACTCTAAGAATTATTCATTTCCTCCTGGCACTTCCATGTCTGCATACTAATATATGATAAAATATGTTTTTCTTTCAAAATGTTTTCCTTTCTTCACAAGGAAGGGTGATGGTTAATCTTCATTGTCAACCTGATTGGATTCAGAATCACAGAGGAAACTGAGGCACAGCCTTAGGTGTGTCTGTAAGGGCATTCCAAGGGAATGAGATAAGACCCACCATGAATGCAAGTGACACTCAGTCTTAGGCTGAGACTCTGGACATAAGCATTCCCCATTTCCTTGTCTTGATCCTCTGTGATGTGAATAGGCTAGATGAGAATAACTTCTGGCCACTATGACCCTAGATACTCACTGTGTCTTCCTTTCCATGATGAAGTGACATCATGACCTAGAATGATCTTCCCTTTCTTAAGTTTTCTTGACAGGCACTGTGGTCCTAGTGCTGTAAAAGTCACCAGTGGGATCACATCTTCAGAAACCTCTCACCTTGAAGAAATTGTGAAGCCTAGAGCATAGACTGGAGAAAACAATGGGAGACATGGGTACCTGGAAGATTGGCTTGATCTATAAAGAGAAACATGAGAAGTAAAAATTGTTGCTGTAGGCATAGAGCATTTGGAACCCACAGATGATTATGAAAGTATGCTTTGTAGTAATGAAGGAAATGGTTAAGGTGGAGAGGGGGCAATGGGAATTGGAAATGTCTACAAACTGTGGAACTACTATTTTTAAGTTATTTGCAACCCTGCACAATAAGACAATGTAAGGATACCTGTGTGCCAGGTATCCTTTGGCCTCAGGAAGAGAAGAGAATCACTGAGTTGAGTGCACTTCAATTATCTAGCAGCCAACACTTTCCTCATTACCTGAATTTCTTTATCCATTGAATCTGCCCTTTAGGGTATTGAAACTTTCATTATAAGGGCTTTTCATAATCAACTAGGCAAAAGAAAGAAATATGAAATCATGCTACCATATTATGTATGGGAGAAATAAGAGATGTATATCCATGTGCGTGTATGTATATATATGCACTTACAGATGTATGTGTGTCCTGAAAACAATATGCCTATAAGATACGCTAATTTTAATAACCACTGCTGTTTTAGAGTTGGCTGCTCTTTGTTCTCATAATGATTATGATATGTTGTCATTTCTTAGTCTGCTTTTTAGACAACCAAACAGGGAATGGAGAAGCTTGAATGAGATCATCCCAGGGTTCAACACTGAATCAGCATGAGGACTAGTGGTTCCCAGCTCCCTGCCCATGCCCTACATCTTCTAAATCTTAACATCCCATGAGGGAAACAGGTATTTAGATGTTGACATTTTCTTCTGAACTCGAAGCATTCTGTTTTCCCCAAAGAATGAAACAATTTTATTTTGGTCTTTCCAATGATGTTTATGTATTTACAGTTTATCTGCTGCTGAAACAGCAGTAGAAGAGTCTTTGAAGTGAAGGCTGATGTGTATATTGGCATAGTTGAAGATAAACAATGCCAAAAGACTCCCCAAAAGATTAAACTGTTAACCACAAATACATGGTTTTAGTTGAGAAGATTTATGCATCTCTGACCATATTAGCCATTGTAGCTAACATTGGCTCAGAAAACCTCATACTTTGGAACTAGGCCAGCAAGCTGCATTTGTAGAAATATAGTTTAATTTATAGGATGGATGCAGTGACATTGCAGACTTCTCAATGCCAAACAGTTAATAAAGAAGTCACACAGTGTTCTGCTGGCTCCTCGCCTTTAAACTTCTTTTTGACACTTCCAAGATTTTCAACCCTCAGATGCACTGACTCCCAGCATTCAACCCATCTGCTTTATTGTGGTTTATGGACTAAAATGTGATGCTTCTAAAACATGCTCCTTATGGACATCATTACACTTGAGAACTCTTCAAGCAGCCACTTGAAATCTTAGATAATGGAAATAGTGATAAAGCTTGGCATGGAGGACTAGGAGAAGTATTAGGAGGTAATCTATATGGTCAGGGTCTCATCCTTGCTCAGATACTGATCTAAGTCCCTATTACAGTTAAATCCCAGAAGGGTGTATCACAATTCTCTACTGATACTAACTACCTGGAGTTTGTAGAAATCCCAGAATTTAAAAGCGTGCTCTAAGGCATTTGGACTTCTAAACAACCAGGTATAAATTATGGGTTCTGTGACTATTTCAGGAAAGCACTATGCTTACAAATATAGTTTCATTATGAAGACTGCAAACCAAGAGAACCAGCCCAATAAAGAGATATAATATAAGGCTTTTATGCCCTCTCCTCATGAGATCAGCGATGTAGCATTCCTGACCTATCAATGTGAGTCTAGGGAAGCCTCGTTTGACTTCTGTGCTCAGAAATGTTACAGGAGTTTTGACACAGAGGCATTATTAACTAAATCACTTTCTAGTGCTTGAACTCAATCTCCAGTGCCCCTGCCTTGCCTGTTCCCTGGGTGATTTAATTTCTCAAATTTCTAATTTCTGATTGGTCTTTCAAGGTCATATTCTGGAATCATCTAAAGTTACTGCGTGAGACAGTTGTGTAGCTTGATCTGCTTAAGCAGCCCCCCTGGCAGTAAGATCAAGATCCATCCCTGGTGCATGAGCTGGCATTTGGAGTCCATTACATATGGTGGGACACCTTGCACAGCCTTGATGCAGTGGGTGGGAGGGGCTTGGACCTGCCTCAACTGAATGAACCAGGCTCTGCTGACTCCCTATTGGAGGCCTTACCTTTTTGGAGAAGGGAATGGGGAGTGGGTTGGTAGGGGGGAGGCTGGGGAGGTGCAAGGAGGGAAGAGAGGGGGATCTGTGATTGGTATGTAAAATGACTAAAAAAATTTTTAATAAAGAAAAGAATAACAAAACACCCATTACTTTGGAAATTTCAAGGGTTTTGTAACTCGGCGCCAGGAACCTGAGACAGAAAGACTAGATGAAGTCATTATACCACTAGCTACATTATCTTAGTTAAAGTTTAAAGGAATATTTTGAGAGGATTATGTTTCTGCCCTACTTTTAAGATGAAAAACTAAAGATCAGAAATGTAACTTTGCATCCAAGGTATTCTTCAAGAGCATGGAAGAACCAAAGTTAGAGCCAGATGATTCTGCTTCAAAGCTCATGCATCCTTTGCTCTTTTTAAAGAAAACCAAGTGAACATGAATAGTGAATCCACTCTGAGAGGTAAGCATATGTGGTGGTATTTTACTTATACTGAAATGTGATTTTAATTGTATGTTAATAAATAAAGTTGTCTGGGGGTCAGAGCTATTAGAGTCATAGCAAGTGTGTGGTGGCGGTGGCGCACGCCTTTAAGGACCTGGAGGGCGGTACATTCAGGCAGTGACGAGGCAGTCACATGTTTGGGTTTACAACCAATGAGAAGGCAGAACAGGAAGACTTTAAAGACAGACACACAGGAAGTAGGTCCTTTTCGGAGAGCTCACTTGGCTGGAGAGGATCCCTGAATCAGGAAGGGTGAGGCTCTTAGCTCTGACCTCTTGGCTTTCTTCTCTGAATTGGCTCTGTGTTTCTTATTTGATAAGACCGTTGGATACATCTACAAGCATACCTATAATTACTTATTAACTTCTTTCTGGTGATTTATAGGACTTAGAAGAAAGAAAAAAGCTCTATCATTTCTCATACGCCAACCCTTGTTGATGGTAGATAAACACTCATCAAATGAACAAGCAAATCTGAACAAAGCCAGACTTGTCAGCCCTGGGTTGACTTGTGAGCATGAATCACTCACTGTACGTTGTTAGTAAGTAGTAGAGATGAATGGCTTTGGAGTCCACTGAAGGAAACCAGACATAGGAATGAATTTGGAGGGCTGGTGGAGGAGAAAGAACCCATATCTCAAGATAGAGATGAAGCAGATATTTGAATTCTATTGCAAGAGTCTTTTCTAAGGTATGACATTAGGCTAAGAACACCTTCTCTGCACTCTGCATGCCTTTCAGTAATGAAGGTTGACAATGGGAGGTCTGGAAATAATTATCCAGAAACTCATTCATTGCTGCCAAAAATAGTTGCTGTGTTGTGACCTCTTTTCTCAATTCGTGCAGCTCCTTTGGTATTCTGGGAGCCATTTCCACTCCTCATGGCCTTCACCAACATTGCCATGGAAATCTGGACCTTAGGTCATTCTTCCCTTGGGGCAGCCATGTTTTCTTTTCTGTATCTATATATCTATTTTATTAAAATGTACTTGTTAATAAAATATATGTGTATTTTAAATAATTATATTGTTGGTGTTAGTAATAAATCAGCAATTTTTTAAGTGAAAAAGCATAAATAAAGGATTATATTATGATAATAAAACACATTGGTTTAGCTGACCTAAAAAGTTGACTGTCAGTCTTAATTTCATGATTAAACAACTTTATATACAGAAAGGCAGGATGTTTGCAACCTACAAAGAAAGTAAATTATAATTATAGACATGTAAAAAATGCCACAATGAAACACATTTCTTTGTATACTCCTCAAAATGTTAATAAGAAAGAAAAGCTTAGAGCATGGCCTAGAAGAAATAGGTATGGTTGTTGTTTTGGTGACAAGCGCTAGTCCTCAGGTTGGCTTTTCTGACTTCAACAGTACCAGTAACTACTAAGAGCTGTATATGTTTGCCATGAGTCAGCTCATAGAAACCTCATGGTAACTTAAATCAGACATGGTTAGGATTGATCCTTTATGTCACATAAAGAAATGGACTTGGGGAGGTTAAATCATGTGACCAATGATGAGATGGCTCAACACATGGACACCTATATAGGATAAACACGCTACAAGCTTATTACAGTGGCAAGGTTATTATAACATTCTGAGAAATACCTGATAGTGTGGTGGTTTGAATGAAAATGACCCTTGTAGCCTCCTATGTTAGAATACTTCATTTCCAGTTGGTGGAACTATTTAGGAAAAGTAAAGAGATGTGGATTTATTGGGAGCATGTCACTGGGAGCATGTTCTGAGGTCTCAAAAAACTTGCAACATTTCCAGTTAGTTCTCTGTGTCTTGTGGTTGTGTGTTAATATGTAAGCTAACCTCTGCTCCAGCACCATGTGTGCCTGACTGCTGCTGTGTCTTATGCCATGAAGGTCATGGGCTTGAACCCTCTGAAACTGAAAGTCTCAAATAAATGATTTCTTTTATAAATTTTCTTGGTCATGGAATCTTATCACAACCATACAAATATAACTAAGACATATAAATATTAAAGAGCTCTTAATTTTTAATATACTCAACCAATCCTTGTTTAAAGTCAGTTGTTTGAAGATTTTGTTTTATGATTATTTGGTTCTTCTTTCCTTCTGGAAACTAAATCCTAATTTTAGCCACCTAGTTCTTGTGGAGAAAAAAGAAATGGTTATTCATGTTTTCCAGAATACTACAAAAAATGTCAGCCCAACCTCCTGAGGAATTTGCTAAATATTTAGACAATCTAATAATGCATCTGTATTTTGACACCAGAAAGAGTAAGTTAGGGTTAATTGGTGTCACTGATATTGCCTTTTCTGTGGCCAGGGCCTGCAGGTTTTTAAGTAAAGCTTTTCACTTAGTTAAGACTATTGCAGTCAATGCAGCAAAAGCTTACTCTAGTTTCACCTTTCATGTAGACACAGCCATGGCTCATAGAATCAACTTTTTTTGGTAAGAGACCTTAAAAATTATTCTGCCTCTACTTCCTTTGAATATGTGATGCTTCAAAATGTAGGTTTTTAAAATTTATTCATTGCAAGGAAAATACCTAAATATCTTAAAATTCCATTTATTTCATGTCTTAAGAATGGCACCTGTTGCAAATTTTTATCATCTTGTTGAATGAAAGCAGTGTAATAAAGAAGACACCAAAAATCATCCAGAGATTGCTATAATGGAAGTTTCCTCCTGTAACTTTCCACTCCCCCCATGCTATGTGAATATATGTGTATTTATATTTAGATGGGTTATATGTTGTGACATTTGTCCGCATATTCATGTATATGCCTATTTGGAAAAATATGAAACTATTTTTAATTTGCTTTTTTGACTTTCAGTGCTCCTAAACATCATAAACATGTCGTAGCTACAGCAGTTCAGTGGCAGCATCTTTTATTGGAGAGTCCATCAGTCTCTAGACTTCCTAGGAACCATACTGGAGAGCTGAGCTTGGGTGAAATATCTGGGTAATTAAGACACTAACATGCTGATCTGCCTGGAAACTCCCATTGCTGAAGTCTTGCAACAAACTTCTTCCTTTTTTTCCCCTTTTCCTTGCCATCTTGGTAATGGGATCTCATTTGGGATTTCCCCCGTTCCCTGGGCAACATTTGACAATGTATGGCTGTGTTTTGGCTTCCACTATGTAGAGACCTGCATCTAGAGGCCAGAGCATTAAGCATTCTATAACATCCATGTTGAGGAACATGGGCTAAGTAGGCATTTACTTTACTTTCTTTTTGTTAAAATAATTTTTATTGAGTTTTTCTTTGAAAATTTCATATATGTATAAAGAACATGTTTATTGTACTTTGATTATTATAATACCCAATCCTCTCCAATTTCCTGCCCACCATATAAATCCTTTTATCCCTACAAGTTCTCTTTCTACATTCATGACATCTTAGGCTTTTGGTTGGTTTGTTTGGTTATTATTATGTTTTTGACTGGGTTTACCAGAATTATCTGAATGACCAGGGATTTGGAACTATCCATTGGAGACTGGTGATATCATAGGTGGGCACACAAAGAAAACAATGACTACCCTCTCTCATATTCATCAGTAACCGATAGTTCATCAGAGTGCAGAGGCATTTCTCTATTCCATGATTGACATTTTACTCATAATTATATGGTTATATAATTTCAGGGATGACCAGTTGGTGTTAGTAGGTCCTGTAGTATTGTAGGTCTGTTGTAGACAGTCACAGCTGCTGGGAGGTCATGACCATGATGCCTACAGCACATCCAGAAGAAAGCATTTCACAACCCTTCTCTCCATCTTCTGGCTCTTATATTTTTTTTCAAACCCTCATTCATGGCAATTTATGCAAACAACTGTGTAAGTTTGTCCTTAGGTGCCATGACCTCTTCAGGGTTGGATATTTGACCAGAACAGCTATGAATTCACTCTTGTAGAGGGGCCAACAAATCTAATCAGAAAAAACCTCGTTGGTCACCCCCATAACAGTTGACATTACTATAATTATAAGGATATTTACCTAACAGGTGTTAGGTCTTAAAGAAACCTGCCCTTTATCATCAACAAAAGATCGGGATGTTAGTACTCAAAGAAACCCAAAGAAACTTCAAGTGGGAAAAGTCTCTCTCAATACCTGTGGCTCCAACCAGCACTTCTGACTCTGCCCCCTACCCTAAACCTCTCCTCAGGTACTGGGCTTCTGCTACCTTTCCCCAAGCCTCTGATTCTATATAACCTCAACTGTTTAGTCAGGTGGTCTCTTGGTCTCCTGGCACACCCCTGGCTTCTTGGCTTCTGACTGGCTTTGCTCCAGCATCTATCTTGGTCCACTTGGCCCCCTTTCATCTCTCTCAGGCTCCTCCTTTCATAGCCCAGTTCAGTCTGCTGGCCATTTTCAGTCTAGACTCTTCCAGATGCTTCTGTCTGTTTTCTCCTTCACATCTACAATAAACCACCTCCTCAACCATCCCTTGGAACAAGACTGTCCTCATTTTTATCCTTCAGTTGGTGTTAGGGATCATAGGCTTCATAGCTTGGTAAGACTGTCATTGTTTTCCTTTTGTTGTTGAATTCTCCTAAGTAGTAGATGTTTGTTCATCCTTACTGTTAGTCTGCTTAGTCCCATGAGGGCTAGACTCCACTTTGTCCATCTCACGGGTAGTGAGGACAAAGGCTCAGCAAGATTAAGTAACTTGCTCGGGATGACACAGCTGGGGCCTACTAAATCTGGGTTTGAAACTGGAGTATCAGCTTCTACTTCATTTTACAATGCTTTCCTCTTTTGTCTTTACAACTGATTGGCTAATTTAGACCCTCACATGGATCTCTTTTATTATACTAATTACCACATAGCTTTCCTGATTCTTACCTCCACCAGTTAGTCTTTCTGAAATGCAGCCTGATGGTCTTCCTCTCCTGGTTATGACATCCTGTGAGAGCGTCTCACCTGATCATAAGGCCTTGGTGCTTCCTCTCACCCCATCTCACTGTACTCACTTCTTAAAACTTCCCGAGCTACTAAATTCCAGCAATGCTCTATTTTCAGATTTATCTTTACTTGAGTTGAACCTTCTTCCTTTTACTTGACGACTGAACACCCATCCAGACCATCAGTACAAAGATTTTGTTGTTGTTAAACTGTTTGTTTATATGTTGATGTAATCTCAGACTTAAAAATTGCAAGAAGAATGCAGAGCATTTCCCTATTCCTCTCAATGGGCTTCTCCTCATGATAAGAGTTAAACTTGTTGTTTAACCATGCTGTGTTGACTCCCATGGCAGGCCTGCCCCATTCTGAATGGAGATGGAGGAGGAATGGAGGGGGGGGGTAGAAGGGAAGTGGGGGGAGGGAGCGGGAGGAAAGGAGAGAAGGGAAACTGGTCAGTATGTAAAATAAATGAACAAAATAAAATAAAGACTTAAGAGTTTACTATTTTTTCTCTCTTTCTTTTCCACAAAACTGATTTATTATAAGTGTACGTAGATAGGTGGAAACACAGTTAACCTTCCAAAATACTTTTATTGTTGTGAATTGATAATTTTATTGCAGTCTTCTTTGAAAAAAGTCTCAAAATTTAACTTCTTTTGTTGCAAAAGTGATTTTAAGATACAGTGTTATTCATTAAGCATTAATTAAAGAACAACAAGATAATTAGTGGGATCATCAATATATTACAAGGAACATTAGATTGTTCTAGAAGAGTACAACTTGGCTAGAAACACATTAATTTTTCTTTTTTTCTTATTTTTATTGCTCTTTTTAATTTTTTAAAATATTTTTATTTTATAACTAACTTAATTTCACATATCAGTCACGGATTCCCCTGTCCTCCCTCCTCCCACCTCCAGGCCTCCCCCCCAATACACCCCAATTCCCACCTCCTCCAAGGCAAGGTCTCAATTTTTCAAAAGCGAAAAAAAAAAAAACATTTAAAGTGACTCTCAGGGAATATAGCTTTAAATTATTGTTTGGAAACATACACTTCCATAATTATTTTATTTTATTAAGGTAACACAATAGGACTCATCTGAGCCCAGTAGCCCCCACCAGCCAGTGGTGCACACCTTTAATCTCAGCATGGAGGAGGAAGAGCCAGGTGCATCTCTGAGTTCATGGCCAGCCTGGTCTATACAGCCAGTTCCAGAAGAGCTACTAAGAGAAACCCCTGTATCCAAAATTGAAAAAAGAAGAAAAAAAAACCTGTCTGCTACTATAATGATTTCTTTACCTCTGCACATAGCAAAACATCCAAATTATACTATATTTTCTTGAGTACAATAAATCAACACTGTGTTTATAGTGTTGTCCAATATATGGCCATATTGTAATTTTTGAATTAAAAAAAAATGACAGTACAGAACATTTTCAGCATGGTTTCTAAATAATTCAGCATTTCCTCATGGTTCCTAGATGTTTAGTTAAATATTGAAATTAATGAAATGTCAACAGAGCTTCTCATTCTGCAAACGACCCTGACCCTGTTTTTAGTACTTTACTGGCTGCATTTTTATTCACATGGCAGAATAAATTTTATAGTGTAGAATAATAAATACCCTTAACCACTTAAAACATTCATAAATCTTTAATGACTTACTTCTGTTTAAGTTGTAAATTCAGACTAGAATATGAAAGAAACAAGTTAGAAGAAACATACACAATGAGCTAGGCATGGTGACATATGCTTGTAATAACAGCCCTTGGTTCTTTTAAGTCATCCTCAGCTAAAAAGACAGTTTGAGGCCAGTCTGGAAAACATGAGATCCTGTGGCAACAAAAACAAAATGAAATGAGAAGAGGAAGTAGAAGGGAGAGGTAGGGGAGGAGGAAAGAAATGTATTTCTAATCAATTATTTGACTTGATTCTTTATTCATTGTGATGTTTTTCATACTTCTTTAGGTAGACAGAGTTATTTATTTAACCACACACTCAATCACTTATTTATTTTACTTGTGCTGTCTTAACCATCCACATGGGATTACACCTCTAGAAGGTTTACTCTGGTTACAAGGAAAAGCCGTGGGTTATTATATGAGCTAAATTCTGAAAGAAAACATAGTGAACATTCTCATTGGGTGAGGTATATATTTCACTGCTATAAATACATTTTTAAAAGTTTTTAACGTATCTGTTACTATGGAGCAGGACTCTCAAGAAGTGTGATACTACAGTTGTCCCAGTTTCCACTTTGGAAGTGGAAGTATTACTGATATTAATGGTGCTTTATAGTTATAGAGTTTATAAAGAGCTTGTTATGGCTAGACATCAGGCCAAGAACATCACAGGGATATCATCAAGTTCTTACAGTTACAATTCTATTTACTGTCCCTGTCTCACAGGGAAAGAAACAGTTCCAGGGTGAAACACCTGCCCTGGTGCCACAATACTCCTTCTAAGCCTTAGTTTTGCTTCTAATACTATTTTATTTCTGATAAAACATGACCAATTCAAGTATTTTCTAGTGTCTCATTAAATTATACCTATTTCTACAACACTTTGTCCCTGTAACAGAATTTGTGTTACTTATTAAAATGAGCTATGGCTTGTTTACAGAAGGCTGGGAATTCATTATTACTTAATGATTGAAAATGACACAGTGGATCTAGCTTTGGAAACCATAATAACCCAAATATGAACACTTTAGAGCATGCTGTTGAATGGCCATAAATATACTGATTTCTTTTTCTCTTGTTCAAGGTAATTTTGTGCCACATAGTGTGACCTGTGGAGAGGAGACAGAACTAGCTAAAAAGACCTAGACTGGCAAAAAGGTGTGTAGATTCTAGTAACTAGCTGATTGCATTGCCTTAAGGAATAGCTCATAAGTACAACATAACATTAAAACACACAGAAAATGCTCTTTAGATCTCATAAAGTTCTAAAGATGCTATCACATTTATGACCACTTTCCTTCTCTGTTCACTGTGCATTTATTAGCATGCTGTACTTAAAGAGAATTGGTGTCATTTCCTATTAATTAGATATTCATTGTGTATTTGGTAAAATAGGCAGTTTGAATTTTATTGACCTTCTTTGACAGTTACTATTGATATCAGCTTGACAGAATCTATATAATCATCCACCAGAAAAGTCTAAGAGCAGTCCTGAAAAGGCTCTAGATTAGGTAAACCTTGGGCCTGCCTATGAGGAGTTATCTAGAGTAGGTAACTGGGATGGTAAGGCTAATTCTGACTGTGGAAGCACTAATTCATGGCTGTAGCCCTGTACCAAATAAAAAGAAGAGCTATGCATGAGAATTCAACTTTCTTTGCTTCCTCACTGTGGACATCATGTGACCAGCTACCTCAAATCCAACCACCAGAACTTCTCTACCATTATGAACTACATCCTTGAACTACAAGCCAAAATACAGCCTTATGCAATTGTGTTTTATTAGGATATTTTGTCACAACAACTTCAGTATGATTTTGGACTCCAAATTCCCATGAGCTTAAGAGAAGGATTACAATATATACAACACACCACTCTAATGAAGGCAGGGATTCTAGGAAGAACCATCATAGTAATTGGAAACAGACTTTCTTCTCTCTTTCTTCTCCTGGCAACATTTTTCACACACACACACACACACACACACACACACACACACACACACACACACACACACACCCCTTAGCCCAAGTCTAAAAGTGCAATATTTATAGTTGTTACATGTTTTAAGTTTAGAAAAAAGTAATTCTGAGTTCTATTTGCCAGGTTTCTTGGTGATTACTCAGTGTAGGTATTTCGTGCTGACTTGTGGAGTAGATATTGAGAGATTTATAATTGGTAGTGAGACAATACTACTTAGAGGATTTGTAGGGCCAGTGTAAAGTCAAACCATACAGACCTTGGTTTAAATTTATAAAGTATTTAAGATGACAATAGTAGAGCATTAAGACAAGGAAGAGACACGTTGTAGCACGGAGCCCCATTTGGTCATGCAAAATCCATGGTATGAAACCATCCTTGCACAGCTAACTTAGTTTTTAAAAATATTTATTATTTATTTATTTTACATTCTGACCATCAGTTTCCCCTCTCTCTTCTCCTTCCAGTCCCTCACTCACCCTCACTTCACCTCTGAGCCCCCATCCACTCCTCCTCCATTTCTACTTAGAAAAGGTCAGGCCTCCCATGGACATCAACATAACATGGCGTCATGTTACAATAAGACTGAGCTCCTTGCCTTGTATTAAGCCCGGGCAAGGCAATCCAGTATGAAGAACAGGATCCCAAAAGCTAGCAAAAGAGTCAGAGACAGCCCCTGCTCCCACTGTTAGGAGTCCCACAGAAGACCAAGCTAAACTGTCACATCTATGCAAAGGGCCTAGGTCAGTCCAATACAGGCTCCCTGGTTGTCAGTTCAGTCTCTGTGATCCTCAGTGAGACCAGGTTAGTTGATTCTGTGGGGTTTCTTGTGATATCCTTGACCCCTCTGGCTCCTACAATCCTATCTTTCTCTCTTCATTAGGGTTCTTTAAGCTTGGCCTAATGTTTGACTGTGGGTCCCTGCATCTCTTTCCACTAGATGCTGGATGAAGTCTCTCTGATGACTATTGGGCTAGGCACCAATCTATGAGTATAGCAGAATAATTTTAGGCATCATTACATTGATTTTTTTCTCTAGTCCTGTTTGATTCTATTCTAGGTCTCTGGACCATCCAGCCTTTGTTTCCTAGCACTCCAAGCAATGTCAAGGGTAGGCTGACTCTCTTGGCATGGGTCTCAGACTGGACCAGTCGTTGGTTGGTCATTTCCATAATCTCTGTGCCATCTTTACCCCAGCACATTCCATAAGCAAGACAAACAGTAGGTCAAAGGTTTTGTGGCTGGGTTGCTGTCCCAATACAACCACCTGGAAGTCTTGCCTGGTCACAGGAGATAGGATGTTCAGGCTAAGCATCCCCTCTTGCTAAAAGTCTTAGTTGGGTTCATCCTTGTAGATTCCTGGGCATTTCCCTTACAACAGATTTCTACCTGATTCTGAAATGACCCCCTTTCCAGTCAGCTCTTTCTCCCCCAACACATCCCCACCTGATCCCTCATGTTCCCGTCCCCACTGGTCCCCAGTCCACCCACAGAATCACTTCTATTTGCCCTTCCCAGAGAGACTGAGTGTCCGCTTTGAGCCCTCCTTGTTCCCTTGCCTCTCTGGGTTTGTGTATTGCAGCATGGTTATCCTTTACATCTAATATACACTCATGAGTGAGTATATACCATGTGTGTCTCTCTGAGTCTAGGTTATGTCAATCTGGATGTTTTTCTAGTTCCATCCATTTGCCTTTGAATTTCATGTCATTGTTTTTAACAACTGAATAGTATTCCATTATGTTACTGTACCACATTTTCTTTATCCATTCTTTGGTTGAGGGACATCTAGATTGTTTCCAGGTTCTGGCTGTTACAAATAAAGTTGCTATGAACATAGCTGAGCAAATTTCCTTGTAATATGATTGCGCATCCTTTGGGTATATGCCCAAGAATGGTATAGTTGGATCTTGAGGTAGATTAATTCCCGATTTTCTGAGAAACCACCACACTGACTTCCAAAGTGGCTGTACAAGCTTGCACTCCCACCCACAGTGGAGGAGTGTTCCCCTTGCTCCACATCCTCTCCAGCATGAGCTGTCACTTGTGATTTTGATCTTAGCCATTCTGACAGGTATGAGATGACATCTCAGAGTCATTTTGATTTGCATTTCCCTGATGGCTAAGGATGTTGAACATTTCTTTGTATTTCTTGGCCATTTGAGATTCTTTTGTTGAGAATTCTCTGTTTAGATCTGTAGCCCATTTTTAAATTTGATTATTTTGGGTCTTTTTATGTCCAGTTTTTGAGTTCTTTACACATTTTGGAAATCAGCATCTGTCAGATGTGGAGTTGGTGAAGATCTTTTCTGTACACTGTCATTTTTTCCTATTGACAATGTCTTTTGCCTTACAGAAGCCTTTCAGTTCAGGAGGTCCCATTTATTAATTGTCCATCTTAGTGTCTGTGCTCCTGGTGTTATATTTAGAAAGTTGTCTCCTGTGCCAATGCATTCAAGGCTATTTCCAACTTTAGCCTCTATCAGGTTCAGAGTACCTGGTTTTACGTTGAGGTCGTTGGTTCACTTGGACTTGAGTTTTGTGCAGGGTGATAGATATGGATCTATTTACATGGTCCAGATGAATCTCTCCCACTCAAGCTCTGGCAGCAGCATATAAAATAATCACTCAGAGGCTTATATTAATTACAAAATGTATGGCCTATGGCTCAGGCTTCTTGCTAGCTAGCTCTCTCATCTTAATTCAACCCATTCCTATTAATCTGTGTTTTGCCATGTGGCTTCATGGCATTACCTTTTTGCTCACATCTTACTTCTCCTGGCAGGCGGCTTGCAGTATCTGCCTGACTCTATCCTTCTTCATCTCTGTCTTCCATTTGATTGTAACTCCTAACCTTATTCTGCCTTGCCATTGGCCAAACAGCTTTATTTATCAACTAGTGAGAACAACGTATATTCACAGTGTACAGAAAGACATCCCACAGCATTCCTGAGTATGCAATAAATGGATTTTGGTTTCTACATTTATTTCTTGTGCCCTTTCTTGGTTTATTTTCCTTCTGTTCATTTTGTCCTATTCCAATATATTGGTTTTTGATTTATCTTATTATGTTTTATTTTTATCCCTTAGAAGCCAATTTGTTTTCTAATGATAGACACAAAAGGGAGCTGTGTTAAAGGGTTGTAGCATTAGGGAAGGAAGGTTGAGAACCATTGAATTAGACTTGGTGTTTTCTTGAGGTTGCAGTAGAGATAGCAATTTAGAGACATCGAGTATAGATGTAAGATTATCGTTTCATCATATCCTATCAAGATCATATGCTGACCCTCAATGTAGTATTACTATTGGTAATGACTTGGACCCTACCTGAACTATTGCAGTCATTTCTTTTTTCATTATAAAATCATTTTCTCTTTCCTCCTTACTATGTGTTCTCTCTGGAAGAAGTTCAAGGCATGACTTCTTAACCGGTGAAATGTTGCTTTCACCTTTCTCTGTGGCATGCTTAGTTACATAAATAATGAGTTCTTCTAAGTTTCCTAATAGATCATTTACTTATAACAGTATAGACTTGTGGGTACTTACTAAACACTTGAGTTCTATCTCAATAATATTGCCTTCGTTTTGCCATTCAGATTATTATAGCTTTGCCCATTGGGGAGTCTTCCAGTTGATACATCTGATACTTTGGAACACACCACCTGGAGAAACATAAGGAACTTAAGAAAGCATTTTTCTAAACTTTTGGTACTGCACAGTTCTATAGACAATCTTTTACACTTCCTACCACAGACCTTGAATTGGCTATTACTCCAAGAATCCCTGTTTCTTTTTATTAAAGAATGTGTTAGAAATGAACATCTGGGTACTGAGTACTCTGTTGAACTTTAATAACCTGCACCAAGTAATTGCTGGCCCAAGTATACAAAGAATAAAAGAAAGTAGAGCGGTCTAAATGGAACTCAGGCTGGGAGCCTGTCATGTGTGCCAAATGCCTCTCTACTCATTTTCAACATTTTTTGGTTGGTCATTTGTTGTTGGTGGTAGATCTCTCTAGACAGAAGCTTATGCCTTTCTTATCTGAAATCCAGATTTTACTTATAGGCCAAAGGCAAGAGGAGGTAAAAATTTCCATGTTTTTTTTTTTTTTCACCACAGTGTTAGGAGTAGATGAGAAACAGCAAAGACAATACAAAGAGTAAGATTCAATATCAAGGGACTGATCCAAAGAAGGCGGGACCGATCCAAAGAAGGCAGGACCGATCCAAAGAAGGTAGGTCACAGAAGAACTATGAAATTGAAGTGGAAAATGGAAATTTTAAGGTATAAAAAAGAAATACCAGAGTTGAAAAGAGATATAATTTGTTCAACTGATTAAAAAAAAAGATTGGAAGTGGAGAGACAAATAGGAAAACAGAGGGGTCGGATATTAGAATAAGTGCAAAGTGAGTCAATTAGGGGCAATACTGATGTGAAGAATGAGTAAAGAAAATCAAAATGGTAGATGGTGGGGGGTGGGCAGCATTCCATGTTCATAGTTGCAGGCAAGTCTGCCACAGGGTTTGTGGCCAGATTTTGTTTTCTGGATCTAACAATATTTGGAAACAATCTTGAAAAGTAAACATTTTAATAGAAGTCTGTTTCCATTGGATTTGGATAATAACATATTTTCTTCTCAAGCAGTGTTTTATTGTAAGCATCTATAGTAGTTTGGGGCTTACTCACAGAGGTTACTGGTGCTCTTCTTGATAGAGGGGGACATTATGGGGTTGGGAAGAAACCTGGTGCTAGGGAAATTCCCAAGAATCCACAAGGATGACCCCAGATTAGACTACTAGCAATAGTAGAGAGGGTGCCTGAACTGGCCTACCCAAGTAATCAGATTGGTGAATACCCTGTCATTGTAGAGCCTTCATCTAGTAACTGATGGAAGCAGATACAGAGATCCACAGAGAAGCACCAGGCCAAGCCCTGGGAGTCCAGTCAAAGAGAAGGAAGAGGGATTATTTGAGCAAGGGGGCTCAAGATCTTGTTGGAGAAATCCACAGAGACAACTGAACCAAGCTCTTAGGAACTCACGAACTTTAGACTGACAGCTGCGGAACATGCATGGGATTGGACTAGGCCCTCTGCATGCAGGAGACAGTTGTGTAGCTTGGTCTGTTTGAGGGGCCCCTGGCAATGGGATCTGGATCTATCTCTGGTGCATGAGATGGCTTTCTGGAGCCCATTACCTATGGTGGGATGCCTTGCTCAGCCTTGATGTAGGGGGAAGGGGTTTGGTCCTGCCTTAACTGAATGTACCAGGCTTTGCTGACTCCCCATGGGAGCCCCTACCCCTTTGGAGGAGGGAATGAAGGATGGATCTGGGGAAGAATGCTGAGGAGGAGCAGGAGGAGGGATGAGAGGGGGATCTGTGGCTGGTATGTAAAATGAATAAGAAAATGTCTTAAAAAAAAAGAAATGAGCTCAATGAAAAGATTCTACTTCAAACCTAACCACATGAAAGTCTTAATGACTTAAGGAATAGGCAATTCTATAGACATCCTAAGTGACAAGTAGAGTCTTAATTCACAAATTAAAATACCAGCTGCAAGGAATCTTCATCCATTTATGTTTTATGATAACCAACAGAACTAGAAATTTGGTGCAAATTCTTGCCTGAGCTAGGGACTTTCATTGGGAGAGGAAGTTATTACCACATAAATATATTGACTGCTCTATGTCCTCAGTTGGATTTTGTGACTCCTTTCACTATTGTTTTAGCCCTTGCTGTGTTTAAAGATAAAGAGAGGAGAGACATGGCAAGGGATTGGATGGAGCTTACTGCTGTACGGAAAACAGCTCTGCTACTCAGACTTGGAAAGCTGGCCATTCCTGCTCCAGGACACACTGGATTCTTCAGGGTTTTCTTCCATGGTCTCCTAGTCTTTATTTGCTCTTGTGAACAGCTCCACAGCTCATAGTCGGAGTGCAGTACATACTTGGCATCTACTTGCTAAAGCCTTTCCCCAGAATTCTATTGGACAGCACTAAGTCAGCCGTGTTCTGATATTTTCTTTCTTGAGTATCTCAGTTCCTGTCCTTGGGGAAATAGTTACTCATCCTATGCTTTGAAGTTGGGAGTGGAGGTCATTCCCTGAGCAGCAATAGTTGCTATGTGACCACTGTCAATGCCAGTTCTCTCTCTCTGTCGTTTACCCTGGGAACCAGCAACAGCTTATCATGTAACCCACTTTGTAGAACTCAGATGTTTCTATGAAGGCTTTTCCCTAGATTTGGGATGAAAAGATTGGGACTTATTTCTTCGTTACTTTTTAGGTGTGAGAAGGACTCACATAGCTATTGACTGGCTTCATCTTCTACAGTGAAGTTGTTCAGGATAGTTATGCTCTAAAACATCAGTGAACTCTGGGTTAGTGACCACCAAGTCACTGCTCCTCCGCGGAAATACATAGTCAGATTGTTGATTCATTGACATGGAATCCACTGCCAGCAATATAGTAACTTGCGCCTGAATGCAGCAGAGTCAGAGCTAGTGATTTCTCTAGAAGGGAGTTGAGCTTTCTTGTGTTTACGATGTCAGATGGCATGGTAGCACTGTGCTTGCTACAAAACCAGCAAACAGCAAAACCACCAACAACTAGCACAAAAATGGAGAAATCCCTAGCACTAAACATGCTGTCGAGAGGACCTTTCTTAGAGTCGGAGAGCTGAACTGAGAAGGCTGGGGCCACAGCTAACATCTCAGGTGACAATGTGTACAGATTGTGATTGAGAGGGTCACAACGTGGTACATGGCCAGCAAGGTCCAAATAGTACTGATTTGGGAGTTGCAAACACATTTTTGTGAGTGAGTGGAAAAGTCTATGAATAGGGAACCTGTGATATGAAGATGGACGACAAATACTTTCAATGATATCTTCACATGTATTCACCCTGCTTTATTTCAAATTTATGTTCTTGGTCTGGCTGATGTTCCCAGAAGTCAGGCCTGAGGCCCTGGAGCCACTCCCTTGGCAAAGCTGAGCATGACAATTAGAAGCTTCACCCTGAAATCCGAACTCTGTTGTCCTTCACTGTTTCGTAGAAATGTGAATCTTTACAATTAAGTTGAAAACACACTTGAAGGTGTACCAGTTAGGTTACATTGCTACACAAACCAGAAACTACATCAAGATAATATAAGGTAAAAATATACTTATTGGAAGGAGATTGTGAAAAACAGGACCCTGGAGAGACACAGGGCCTGAATTAGAAAAAAAAAAAAACAAAAAACAAAAAAAAAACCAGTGGCCAAGGAGACCGGAGATGGGACTGCCACCAGTAAGTAGCGCACTCTGAAAGAGCTGCATGTGGTGGCTGCCAGGGTCCGTAGTTTACTGCACCTGGGTATTATGTAGCCATCTGCTCACCAAAGGGCTTCTCCTCTTCCCTCGTTAGGTTACCAAACAAATTCTGGAGCAGGTACCTCCTGCTGACTGAGCTGAATTCTGTGTACTCTGAGCAATGGAGGCTATAAAAATAAGGACAGGACAGTTTTACATTCTGTACTAGGAGGAAGGGCCTGTCTCACCAAGACTCATAAAGTAAGAAATTTACCATGTGTATAAAGAGGGTGTAGATACTTAGCAGACACAAAAACAAATGACCGAGAGGCTTCTTGTTTATTTAGGATTGGTAGAGAAGGCCAAAGTCACCTACTTAGGTGGCTCTCTCTTTCCATTGAAGGAGACCCCTGCAGAGAACCTTGGAAAATGTCATTACCTTTACTTGAATTTTCAAAAGAGGGAGAAATTTTCCCACCAGAAGGTAGCAGGGCCTCATCTTCTGTAATTTGTCTGACAGATTTTGTGATTTCCAGTTCGTGGAATTGTTTCATTTTGGTTTCCTTCATTACACAGTTTGTCTTTATCTAGAAGCATCGTAGCTTATAAATGTCCAGCTTTTGATATAGTGCCCCTGTTCAAATTCAGTGCACCCACACAGACTGGCAGACTGATGCACTGTGTATTCCATTAGCTGAACCTGAGATTGCTTTGGCTCCTTCATAACACTGTAGTATAACCATGCTTGCACTGAGCCAAACCATTTAGACAACGTTTTTACAAGGACCGCCATCAAAGTTGGCCCTCCCACTGTGCCTTTAAACTTCTTTATTTATTAATTGAAGCTGTTACATTGATCTCTCCAGGGTTTGCTGCTTAGCTTTAGTTCAGCAATCTGACTTTTTGAGATAACTTGGAATTTCAACTTGGGTGTTTTTGATGCTAGGATTTCCAGGATTGTGCTGCCTGTTACTTTGTCTGGCATAGCTTCTGTGTTTTTACCCAAGTGATTGGTAAATGGTTGAATAGGAAATGACCGCCTTAAAGAACTGTACAATTCCATTAACTTGATACATCAAGGTGGACCCAGGGTCTTTGAACAACATTTTCAATCTTTCTGCTCTTCTCAGGCCATCTTAAAAGATCAATGGCTATCACTCTAAGGAGCATAGTCCTTAGTAGGCCTCACAAGGAATGGACTTGTCTGTCTTTGTTCTTCATTTTCCTGTAGGGCTGTTTTCTCCTTTCTCTGTGTTCTGTACGTGAGACATTGCAGATCTCATACTCTACCCATGCTTTTCACCAGCCTCTTTTGTCAGACCCACGGGTTTCAGGTTAAGCAGTAGCTCCCCAGGAATTTTTTTCTTTACACAGCGAGTTTCTTCTATTAAGGCCTCTCACAATTTTATTCGGCAATTTCACACACTCTAGTTTCCTAACTCCATCTGATTCCTCCCTAGGCTTAAACATGGACAAAGTACATGTTTGGATGATAACTGCAGGAAGGGTGCAGGCATTCAGAGCATGCCCACTACATTAAATGATACTTGGCAATGGCCATAGCCTTTTATCATGCGTTATGTTGTTATTTGAATGTGAAATATCCTCCATAAGTTTCATGTGTAAACACTTGACCCCAACTGACTGTGATATTTGGCAAGGTTGTAGAACTATTAAGAGGTGGAGCCTTGCTGGAGGAATTGCATCAGTAGGGGTGGGACTTAAGGTTTTATGGTCTGTCCCACTTCCTGTTCCTGTTCACTCTGCTTCCTGAGTGTGACTAGCTGATCTTCTGCCCTGCTACTGTGTCTTCTTCACCATAATGGAATATATTCCCTTGAACTGTAAGCCAGAACAGACTTTTTCTTCCTTAAATAGTTTCTTGTTAAGTACTTTGTCACAGGCATGACACTAGAAACCAATACAAAATACAATGCTTATTGTACACTGAGAATCATTTAGCCTATATTATGTTATACAGATAATGCTACATTAACTTACCATAGAAGGGACTTGATTTGTATATTACAGAAGAAAAAACAAAAGTTAGCAGTATTACTCAGTTGTGAAAACAAAAAGTCCTGAGCATTTAAATTGTTCTTATATTATTTTTATCATTCCTGGAAGGATTTCCCTTCAACAGCAGCATTCTCTCACTGAAATAATAAGGAAAACAATGCTGGCACCTTGCTTAATTATGTCTAATGCATTCAGTGAGATTATTCTTCCAAGATCAAGTTAGTAAGGTAGGAAAATTAGTGCCACCATCAGAGTATGGTAAGTTACGTTAACAAGGGAAAAATGTTACCTCATAAGAAAGCTTTAGCCTTTGTGTACCTTGGCCATTATCCATTAGAATCGTCTCCGGAAATGCATGGGATTTCTAGGTACTAACACTGAACGTATGCTGTGAACTTTAGATGGAGACATTAGAGAACAAAAGCAGTCACTTAGAAAGTAATGACAGTTTTGGGTATGCAACAAATAGACAAAACATGAGGGGTCAGGGAAATTCATAAGGGAGTCTAGAATACAAGGCAAACATGGGGGAAATCCGTTGCCTGGACAAACAGTTTACCTTACTAATGGGCTAGTTCTTATCAAATTGCTCTGCAAGTGTAGATAAAATAAAATCATGCCAATGCCTTCTTCTCAAATATGAAAAGCCGAACAAAGACTTTTAACTGGTTCTTAAAAAAAATTTGCTTTCATACTTCATGGTCTATAATTGAAAAGGGTCCAATCAAGGTTTTGTAAGGATAATGCCTAACTGTAATTTGCATTGCTTCTAGAGGCAGCGGTAAGTTCATAACCTTTTATCTGAGACTCGTGCTTGGGTGATGTCACCACACTAGTTATTGCTTAAATCAGTTTTGTTTTGTGAACATCTAAATCATGATTCTATGTTGTTGGAAAACTGAACTACTGGAGGAAATAGCATTTCATACTCATTAAATAAAAGAATACTGTGTTTGTTTTGACAGCAAATAGCATAGACATCCAGTGTAATTGAGTCTCACAGACTGTATTATTCTAACATAATTGATTGGTCCAGTGGGAGAGGGGGAAAAGCCAGTTCTATAAAGCAATTGAATTAATGATTATAAAAATTGAATGGACTTGCCCATTTTTTTTCATTGTATGAATGGTTTGCAAAATTGAAGACAATAGTCAAGGGAAACACAAGACACAGCACGAAGGAGAAGTGTGAGTTAATGATGGAATGGTGCTTATTCTTTTGGAATCCAGCTAACTGAACATCAATTGCCTTCGAATTACACCGCAGTGAGGACACCTAAGTCACAGTGGGGGAGAGGAGAGGTGCGGGCACAAACTAGGATCACCTCTCCAGCTCTCTGACTGGGTAAGTCTGAGAGCTTTATCAAAACCAACAGCAACCTTGACATTATGCTCCTGTTATGAGCTAAGTTTCCTGCTAGGTGATTTGTGAATGCTATTAAATTTTATCTTCATGACTACAGTTTGGTGAATATGATTCTCCAAATTTTAAAAATAAGGATGTTAAGGGTCAAAAGGTTAAACCCCTGCCCATATTTAACAACTAATAAATAACAGTTAAGACAACACTAGCTCTATCTGGTTACTGTAGTCTCTGTATATATACATATATATAGTTATATTATTGATATCTATATGAATATTGATATATAGAAAATCTTAATATACATACACATGCATACATGAATATATCAATGTAGATATTTATGCATATATAGTTTGTTATGATGAAATTTTGACTATACCCAAGAAGGATGGCCATTGTAACTTTTATATTAACTGTCCGTATGATCTTTTTATATCTTTGGCTTTTAGATTCTTCATGTTTTCAAAATTGGAACAACTTGTCACCAAATAATGTTTAAAACTATTTGGGATTCTTGGCTTAGAGTAGCTGTCAAGTTACCAAACAAGGCAAGGGCAAGGAAAAACACAGTGCAGGAGAGAGAAAAGTTTCCAAAAGCTGAGCAAAGGGGTCCAGGAAGTTGTGCCTGGCTCCCCAGGCATTGCAGAATTTTTGATAGCAAGCAAAGGGCATGTGTGATTCATCTGTTCTGATCTGCACATTTAATACAAACAGTGCCTGGTGACAAAGCTCTTTCTCTTGCCTTCTTTTCCTCTACCAGACTTTGCAGGGCCCTGACAATGTTGAAAATGGTAAGTAAAACTCAAAAGATCTACTTGAAAAGAAATCACCCAGTTGCTAATTAAACACAAGAAAGGTCTGCAAATGCATCATCTGCCATGATGCTTTCTACAGCATTGGAGAGAACAGTAGGTGGAGAGCAGCGAGGCACCGTTTTCTAGAGGCCAGCAGTTCTGACAGTTCTCTATGTCCCTTCCTCTGACTGAGATGAGACCCAATTACAGGGCTTGGGGAAGTGTTGTGTGTAGTCTGTTCTAATGCACTTTTCCTCAGGATTTTGTTGCCAACCTGCAGTTTCTCTCTTTGCTCCCCTCCCCCACCCGGTCTCTGTGTATACACCCTGTGGCTAGAAGGCCACACAGTCTGAGCCAAAAGTATTTTCAATAGAAATGCCAGAAAAATGCTGTTTCTCATGGCATCCAAAAAAGCAAACAGAGCAGAAGCCAGCTTTATGGGAATCTCAAACCTAGACCTCCGAAAAGCAATCCTGCTTTCCAAGAGGAAGACTTTGAGATGATGTCTCCTGCTGCATTTTGTATTTTTTAAGGTGAATACCTCTAGAAGAGCTTATCAGAAATTGCATTGTCTGAGGAAGTAGTGGGTTGTGTTTTGTTCAAAGTACAGTTGCTAGTTGTCTACTTATGAGTGAAGTACTGTCGTAGACGTGGCAGCTCACCTCATTCCGTCCTCTCAGTGGAGTTTCCACATCATATTGTCACTGCTCTGCACATATGTGATTCTTCTACTTGTGTAGTGGGGGAGGCTATTCCATTTTTCTTCCCTGTACCTCAGGACATGTTCCATGATTTACAAAACCTCAGATTCCAGAGACTCACCATCATGCAGGTAACTTCAATGTGCTGATAAGCACATGCTATTAACAGTTATGAAGTATGGTACTGTGTTAGGTATGTAGCTGATAGAGATTTTTACATTGGAGAGATGGCTCCTGATGTGGGAATAAGGGTATTGGGGAGAGGTTCCTGGGAGTGAAGCTTACCTGGGTATTCAAAGAGACAAATTAGATGTGTATTTATAGCCTGGGTCCCAGACTGACTCAAAAAAGAAAAGAAAAGAAAAGAAAAGAAAAGAAAAGAAAAGAAAAGAAGCTGAACACCAGTTTTTGCCTCTCTTTGCTTGCTAACTGTGGGTGCAATGTGACCTCATGCTCCTCCACCAATTATCCCTTCAGTAATAGACCTCAGCCTCGAACTGTGAGCCCAAGTAGACCCTCCATCCTTAAGTCGCTTTTGTCAAAGTAATGGGAAAAAGAAAATAATAGAACAAACACACAAATGTGTGTGTGTGTGTGTGTGTGTGTGTGTGTGTGTGTGTGTGTGTGTACTTAGAGATTAATTTTAAAGAATTGGTTTGTGCAAGTATCTGGACTAAGAATCCATATCTATAGATCAAACTGATAAGTAGAACTTCACATCAGAGTTGATTTTGTAGCTCTTGAGTCTAAAACACTTAGGGCATGCAAGTCAGCAGGCTAGAACTTCAGGCAAAAATCTCTATGTGCTTAAGGCACAACGTAAGGCAGAACTCAGTTTTTTTGGCAAGTAGGCAAAAAGAGTAGAAACTCAGTTTTTACTCTTAAGCCTGTAACTGATTGCTACCCCCCATATCATGGAGGTTAATCTACTTGAGTCAAATGATTATAAAGTGATAATTACTTCTGGGAAAGGCAACTGCAGCAATCCTTTAGTGTTTGGCCCACCCATTAAGCAGGATAGTTTAGATATGTTGACACATTAAATTAGCTACCACAGAAGACATTAGATTAATAGAATCGATTGTCATGAATTACTGACATTTGGCCCTGGCACTTCTGGAAAGGAGTGAGAACCAAGCTTGAGCAAGACCTTTTGGGTTTGTTCTAAGTTAAAGAGGTCAATGGTAGGACTGAAATTGTATTGCAGGTCAGACAGAACACATCCTATGGAATCCACCTGGCCATCATTGACTTGTAAAACTATATCAAACATCAGTATGGAAAAGTCAGAAAATGTGATGTTGGCTGCAGAGAGCTGGGCAGCAGGACCATCCTAAAGGAATCCTACTTTTATGATAAGTACACATTGATCATGATGTTTTGTTACATTCAATTATATTTTAAAAAAGGAAGTCTACTATCCTTCATAATGCATTTAAAGTTTCAAAAGAAACACGTTGTATTCAACTCTGCTAAAGATTCTAGCCAAAAAGGTACTTCCAAATTTAAATAAAAATACTGAATTTGTAACCAGATTTCCCCCTGGAAACATACACACACACACACACACACACACACACACACACACACACACACACACAGAGAGAGAGAGAGAGAGAGAGAGAGAGAGAGAGAGAGAGAGAGAGAGAGAGAGAGAAATATATATGAGTGTAGGAATATATGCAAGTGTATATGTGTGTTTATATATGTGCATATCTATATCTATCTATCCATCTATATCTATCTATCATCTATCTGTCATCTCTCTATCAATCATATAGCCATCTATTTCATCTAGGTATTCTCATAGAGAGAAACAGAGAAAATTGCTATCAGAATTAGCTCATTTGATCAGTTTGGGAGGCCGAGAACTCACACTGTTTGTCATTTTCAGCACAGGGAGCTACAGTAGGGAAAGGAAGGGATGGAGTGAAAGGAAGAACTGCAGGCTGAAACTCTGGTAGAGGGATGCTCATAGAGCAGCCAAAGAACTTGATTTCGGCGTCTAGAAGATAGACATCTCTCCCTTTCTATCCTTCCTTTGAAACGCACCCATATGCCTCTCTCGACTGTCTTTCAAATTCATGACCTCTGTTTTAATCAATTGTCACAGAGTTTGAAAACTGCCTTTGAAAGATTATTCTACTAGACTTAAGATACCCATTAATAAAAACACATTACCAACACAAAAACATGAAGAAGTAAAAGGAAACATTGGGAAAGTGCTAATATACAAATGACAGAAGCAATAATGAATTTAACAATATACACAAAAGGATCAGATTATGAAAACTGAAACTTTCAATCTTTGCTGATAGTTAAATCCAGTTCTGTGCACTACTTAAACTGACTGGCTAAATGAAGTTGATGTATTTGAACAAAATGAAAACTTCGAAATTAAAACAGGAAGAAAATGGTTAATGACATAGGAAACAATTAGGAAAAGAGATATAAAATATATTTACTGCTAAAGATATGGCCTAAAGCGTATCCCAAATATGGACAAAACAAAATTAGCATTTAAATATAATAAAAGATTAATTATGGTGAAAAATTTTAACATGTTTTTAATATACTGTTGACCATGGAAAACAGAATAGTTCATTTAGTTTATGGATGAACCCCTAGATGAAGAGTGACATGGAAAGCTTGGTAAGTGCACCTAATAAAGTGCGTTGCTGAGTATAAAAGGAATGTATGAAAGTTTCCCAGCGATCTGAGAAATAAGAAAGTAAAAAATTCTTTTGTTCAAGAAACAATTCTAAAATTATGAACTACATTAACAAGAAAATTATGATAAACTTTATACGTTGGTTGCAGTCAGAACATCCTTTCTGAGTGCAGGTAATAGAGCCATTTCACACAATACCATTGTGATAGCATGGTACTTTAAACTTTCTGGAAAGCAGTTTGGCAGTATGTTATAAGAAGTTTAAATGTTTTTATTTATTTATAGTGTAATTCCATTTCTTAGAATCCTCTATAAAGAAGTATTCTGAAATATGGATGCATAATTTTGCCAAAGTTGTTATCAACATGTTTTACAACTGAGAAGTTATTAAGATATGATATCTCCATATGATAGCATATTGGGCAGAAATTAAAATAATATTTACAAAGATATTTTAGAGATATGAGAAAGTGATGCAATATATTATGTAAAATTGGGACTAGTTAGATAGATAGATAAATAGATAGATAGATAGATAGATAGATAGATAAATAGATAGATAGATAGATAGATAGATAGATAGATAGATAGAATATTAGAGGAGAGAAAGTAATAAAAAGTACATGAGACTGAGAGGGTAGACAGAAGGGGGTGGGCTAGAAGAGAGAGATTTTGAATAAAATGCATAGGAAATATTTATCTTTATACTTTTGATTTTAGTTTATTTTTATAACTATCTGTATTTTATTAATTCTTTAGAGCCATTGGTATTTAAAGTGAAGAAAGTAAAATTGGTTTTCAAAGATACATTTTCCTTTAATTATGAAGTGTTGATTTTAAGATATTTTTTTCACTATTGCTAACTACACCACCCTTAAATATTTTCAATTTAGGTTAGTTGTCCCATGACATGTAAAGGGAAAATAGTCACATTCTCTGAATCAGCTTGTATTAGGGCATTTCTAAGTATTAGTGTAACTGCAGAATGGGTGCATTGCTAGCAGTGGTAATTATAAAGAGACCTGTCATAGTAATGATAAACTTTGGAGAGAGAGGTTTGAGCCATATTATGGTCTGGACCCTTCCTCACAGGTGAATTTTTTAAATGAAGATCAAATCTTGCACAAAGATTCTGAAAGTCATCAACGTGTTCCCTGGTGTTCTTAGGCTGGGGAAGACTAGATAATATTCTCTCATCTATAAGTTGACTGTTCATCTATATTGGGTTAATTCACATCACTTTTGGCAAGATTATTGACAATGCCCCATTGACAAATGAGCTGTGCTTGGATGACATGGGGCATTCTCTTTCCGTGGTCTGCAAAGTCTATACTATTTATCAAATGCCTCCAAACACAGACTAATTTACTTATGTCTATGCCCCTGCCTCTGTCACACTCCTCCTGATCAGACTATCCTCATATTGTGTGAATTTTTCTGGGAGAGTGCTGACTCTATGTGCCATTGTCATCGGTGATGGAGAAACAGCATGATGACAAACATGAGCAGGGGACAGTTATTTTCTTCCCCATGATCCTTCATTGTCTTCTTCCCCATGACCCTTCATTGTCTTCTTCTCCATCACCCTTCATTGTCTTCTTCTCCATCACCATTCATTGTCTTCTTCTCCATCACCATTCATTGTCTTCTTCTGCATCACTCTTCATTGTCTTCTTCTCCATCACCCTTCATTGTCTTCTTCTCCATCACCCTTCATTGTCTTCTTCTCCATCACCCTTCATTGTCTTCTTCCCCATGACCCTTCTTTGTCTTCTTCTCCATCACCCTTCATTGTCTTCTTCCCCATGACCCTTCATTGTCTTCTTCTCCATCACCCTTCATTGTCTTCTTCCCCATGACCCTTCATTGTCTTCTTCCCCATGACCCTTCATTGTCTTCTTCCCCATGACCCTTCATTGTCTTCTTCCCCATGACCCTTCATTGTCTTCTTCTCCATCACCCTTCATTGTCTTCTTCCCCATGACCCTTCATTGTCTTCTTCCCCATGACCCTTCATTGCCTTCTTCCCCATGACCCTTCATTGTCTTCTTCCCCATGACCCTTCATTGTCTTCTTCCCCATGACCCTTCATTGTCTTCTTCACCATCACCCTTCATTTTCTTCTTTTCCATCACCCTTCATTGATCTTTTTTCTCATCATCCTTCATTGGTCTTAGAGACAAGGTATACTGACTGAGTTTGAGGCTGAAATGGAATACAAGTTGTTTGTGTTCCTTGAATACAGTTAAGAAAATCAGTGCAGTGCTGGGAATATGGCTTGTTCAAGACAACGGTTACTGTCCAAGCATAAGAACTCAACTTCCACACCATCTACTTGCAAAACACAAGGTAAAAATAAAGCCTGGCATGATGGTGCATGTATGTAATCTCCAAAATGGGAGGCAGAGACAGATAGAGCCCCAGTGTTCACTGACTATGGAATCTAGCTAAATTGGTGAGTTCCAGACCAGTGAGAGACCCTGCCTCAATACAGAACCAAACTAAACCAAACAAAACTCAAGGTGGAGAGTATCCTGAGGAATTAGTATGACATCCCAGGTTGACTTCTGGCTTCCATGTGCACAAGCATGCATATGCATGTGAATATCCCCACACTCACTCACACATATGAACACACATGTGCATACACATGTACAGGAAAAACACACAATATGAATTTAATGCAGTATCATCAAGGGGCCAGATGGAAGCTATATTACCAGGAACACATACAGACAGGTTTTGCCAAGGCCTCATCAGAGTTCAAAGGATGGAAAGAAGTCAGACTCGTGGGAAGATTGACAAACTGACTGATTTATGCAGCTGGCACTCAGAAAACAGGCATTCAATCTCAGAGCTCACAGTGAATGCTTCTGAGAATGTAGGGTTGGACCAATGGTGTTAGGAGACATGCAATTTATATGACAGACTGCAGAGATAGCGCGCAATTCTCTAAGTAATTCTGATGAAGGCAGACAGAAAAGAAACCAGGGGTAGAATTCAGCCTGTGGGAGAAGCAGTAAGCAGCAATAAAAATGACCTGGGCTCAAAGCAATTTTTCATTCTTAGGGGATATGAGCTTTTCTGGTAGGATTATGAGGCAAGGACTGTGATCTGGGTCCAGAAAGGAGTGGAGAAATCATGTGGAACCTTGAGACTTCAGGACAAATCTGGTAACTGGAATTAACCATCATGGCAACCCATTTGAAACAGAATGTGAGATTTCTTGTGTGTTTAATACTCAAGTTTGCGGAGCATCAGGGCCCACAGATACTACTGTAAGGGTGATTCTAGCAAGAGGATGTGGCTGGACAGAAGCAAAGGCAGCAAGGTATTTATTCAACAAATGAAAGAAGAGAGCACTGGGAGCTCTGAGACACAAGGACACCTACAGCAGTGACTTCTCTCACCTAAAGCTAAATGTTCACATGTTGAGATGCCACACAATCAATCATTTTTAGTCATATCTTCCCTTGCCTATTTCAGCAAAACTTTCCTTCCCTAGAATACAAAGCAGAAAAGCCCAGACCTTTTCCCAGTATTGTCATAATCAGTTTTAAGCACAAAATTAGGAGATAGAATAAAATAAACACTGTTTTTCTAAACAGATGTCTTATACTACTCTGCCTGGGAACAGCTGATACACGCAAGGGTCTAGTCTAAAGCCCAGTTCAAAAATAATATTTTTGTTGGATTAAGGCCTCTGATGATTTACACCTAAAATCGCCCTTAACACTGACTGCAAGCCAAAGTTTAGTAACAAATAGAAACCTGCTGTAATTTTCGAGTTCTGAGCAGGGTAAAGTCACAGGAAACAATGCTAAGATCCAGGAGAGCTTTCCCATCATGTCATCAGATGTGAGAGTGTTCAAACATGCTGGTTCTGAACTCTCCAATCTGCTCTCCAACTTTCCCATGTTTATGGCTGATCCCTGAACGATAAGCAGCTGAGTTAAAGGAATGAGTCATATGTGTGTCTTGATAAATCCTTTGTGCACTTGCCTTCATGTTCATAAGTTGAACAAAGCTATATTCTGAAAATATCAAAGAACTCATAATTTTTTTCTCATGAGTTCTCTCAGTTTTTCTTATTTTTTTATTTTTTATTTTTTGCGGTTTTCCCCAGCCTCCCAAGATTCTGCATTTCGTTATCCATGCTTTCTACAGAATACTTGTCTTTGCTTTTCTCCTGGGAATGCTTTTTTTCTGATGTCAGCACGTGCACTTTGAGAGTTCCTACAACCACTACAACACTGCATTTTCACATTCAACTTCAATATGTAAAGTCACTTATGTGATGGATTTTTTTTCTTGGTGGGAAAACACACATTTCTTACTCAAATGTAACTACACTTAAGAAGCAAGCATTAATTTTTAATTACATAAACAAATAACAAGAAATTAACATGTTTAAAATCAAAAGCTAAAGCCCAGCTCAGTCTAAACAGTTTTCAGTATGGTAACCATGTTAGCTCTATTAAATCTCATTTCTGTAATGGGAACATTTCAGAATCAAATATATTTTCTTACTTTTATGATTTACCTTTAAATTAATGAAATATAAAATTATCCTTACTCATCTTAAATTCTTTACTAAGTAACAAATGTCTGAGGAAAGTATTTCTTAGTTGATAACGTATTCTTAATGCTATGGAATACAGGGATGTGTGCCTTTACCGCAGGGACATAGAGAAGACAGTGTCAGGATTCAGTATGGAGAAGAAATTAAATAAACTGAGACAGATAGAAAGAAGAGAGGGAGAGAGAGTGATAGAGAAAGAAAGAAGGTGGAATATGGGGAAGAGTTGTAGGGAAAAGAGAGAAGATTTGAAGAGGAAATTTAAAAAGCTAGTTAGCAAAATTTTTCAGTAATATTTTATCTATTCTTTGAGAATCTCATACAATGTACTTTGATCAAATTACCTACCAATCTCGCAGATCCATTTTCACCTCCTTACAATTCAGCTTCATGTTCCTCTTTTTCTTCATAAACCCATTGACACCAGTTTGTGTTGCCCAGCTACTCTTGGGTGTGAGGCCTGACCTGGTGTGTGGTTGGTATACCATCTATTACACCATTAAGGAAAACTGAAGTTTCCTCTCGCAACAGCTACTAAATGCTCATAGCCCCTTACCTAGGAGTAGGACTTCATGCCTACCTCCTCTACTCTGTGTTGGATTTCATCTGGCTAATGTTTGTGCAACCTTGTGTATGATAATGATGAGTTCATGTGTGCAACTGCCCCGTCATGCCCAGAAAACACTGTTACTCTTTGAAGTCATGCATCACCTCTGGTTCTTGACACCTTTCAACCATCTCTTCCTCAAAGACTCCCGAGTCTTGAGAGAAGAGATGTGGTATAGACATCTCATTTAAGGCAGAGCTTACCACAGTCTTTTATTCTCTGCATATTGGCCAGTTGTGGGTTTCTGTGTTAAAATGCCACTTACTGCAAGAAGAAGCTTCTCTGATGAAGGTTGAAATATGCAGTGATCTATGTATGTAGTAATAAGTCACTAGGGCTCATTGTAATACGATGCCTACTTATCAGATTAATAATAGTAGTTTCTTCTCAGGGCCTATGACCTGTCTTTTCACCAGTGGGCATACCTCGCCAGACAGGTCATTTTGTAGCACACAGGGTTCACAGCTAGATGAGATCCATGACTACTTTTCACCTCTGGTAACATACATAGTGCCTTCGATAAGTCAGTTTACTTTTTGTAAACTTTATATGGTAAAATAACAATATTTACTTTAAAAGGTGATTTTCAGTATGGTTCAAGAACAGCTTTGATGTTTTATACATAGTATCTCAATATTAGTCTAATGATAAAATGACAATGAAAATATCTAAGAAGGATGAAAATATACCACATTTTTGTGTGTCAATCCTTTGATTCAGCAAAAAATAAATATTACTAACATAATAATACTCCAAATTATTCTAATTCTCCAATTAGATTGTTCCTATTTTATTTGGAGTCTAGAATAGACCCTTGTTTGGGGTGTGGATCTATGACTGAGTACTGTTTTTATTTTCAGCCTCTTATTACCTTTTTCAAGATTCTAGACATGTTTAAATGTTCTTTCTTGTGTCTATGCTGTCAGCTGGAAAAAATGGACCATTTTTACTAATAATTGTATGGGAACACATAAAGCAAGAACCATGATTTATCATACTGCCAATACCAGATAACAATGGGCAATCCTATTTACTGTGAAAGAAAAGCAGACATACTCATTTAGAGTGAGATCTTAGATTGGAGCTGGTACATGAGTTTAACCACCATAAGGATAAAAGTAAAACTGGAGGTGAGCTAGGAGATTTTACTCGCTTTCTGGTACTGGGTAAACAGTGCTCAGCTTAGCATCAGTAGCCCTGAATCATCATTACTCTCACTCGCCATGGCCTATAAAGTCTATGTGGATATCCTTTTTGGGTCTTCTGTTTAAACAAACATGTTGTAATTACTTTCTAATCTCTGTCATTTTGATTGGTAGCACCATTAATAACTCTTGTTTCTTACCTGATAGATCTTGGATTAATAAACTCACTACCCTCAATATTAAAAAAATAAGTGTTACTTCTAAATGTACCTTCAATTTATAGAACAATTCCCTCTGTCATCATGCTTGGTCATGGATTTATAACTCTGTGTGTGGATTACCACAATGGCATCCACTTTAAACTCTACATTCCCAATTCTTCCTACTGTCAGTTCACCTGGGTGCCAGACTGGACTTGCCCAAAAACTTTCTGCTAGCTTAAGGAAATACATAATGAAATTACTCTCATTAGTTATTCAGCTGTCTTTTCTATATTCTTTATTACTTAAATCTTCTGTTGAGGTTATCACAATCTTTTTATTCCTTATATATCCCTATCTCATGATTTCTATATTGTTGATCATGCCACTTCCTGCCAGTTCTCTGTCTTTATAATGCCTGTAATGTCTGTCTTCTCTGATGCTGAATCAAACTGTGTTTATGTCTTGAGATTAATCAATGCCAACTTCCCTCTGAATCACTGGAAAAATATTTAATATTTATTTTCCCAGTCATATGAATTTTCTTAACATTTTAGCCTATTCCATTTAGTACTTGAGCATATATTTCTATACACTACTCACTTTTACTTCACCTTTGTTAACACTGTTTCCTTTCAATGTAATAATGTATGTGTTATATAAAATAATACATATAAATACTTTAAGAAATTCTATTAACTTGTAAATACTTTTTCTCTTTTCGCAGTATAAACTCCCACAAGACTTCTCAAACATAATTTTAGACATGTGACCATAACATTTGTGTTGTTTTAAACCATTTAGGATTCTGCTCCAAAAATATAGTACTTGAGCGGGAAATGACCTCTGATATCTGTGTATATAGCTCATGAGTCAAGGGAGGGGTGAAGTTATTTTCCACTTCAGAGAACACCAAGCAGAGTGTGCCCGTCTGAGACTTAGCTTAGTAAATGAAGTTGAGAAGGAGGCTGGTGAAAGAAAATGTGCATTCTAATGCATTGCACTTTTGTTTCTGGTTACCTGGATGAGAAAGAGTGGTATACTATATGCATACCCTGACCAATGTAACACATGGAAATATTCATTCTGTGCTTTGTACTTTAAGGGATTTCCAAATGATTTGTGAATAGAATCAAAATGATAACTATGTCTAAAAAGATGACTATGGACCCCTTTCACTGGTTAAAAATACGGCGCTAAACAAAAATTTCCCACTTAAATAGAAAGAAAAAAAAAGAAGTGAAATGTGAGTGGCTCTGCAAATTAGTGTATAATTAAAACCATCCTTGCTGATGGGCTTGTTAAATTCAAGGTGAGTCTTTCATCCCCAGCTATGATCTCTTTATAATGCCACCTAAACAAAAGCCAGAATATTCTTCATTTTTTTTCTTTTTTAAATAAATCATCTCTATTTTAATTACAATTAAACTTTGGTTGTCTCATTATTATCATCATCATTATTATTATTATTAACTTTCTGACTTGAAATACTGCATTGAAACAGTTCAAAGTTTGGAGATATGAACTGTGATTTGGAAAATAATACCATCCTGTAACCAAATTCCCCCTGTTCCACAAATGTGGCAGCCATAGAGATTAATTATATTATAAATGACACACTTCTACAGAACTGTGCAATGATCCTATGTCTGTGACTCTCCTGTTTGCATAGATGAGTCTGTCAAGATATACTGGTACTCCCTCAGAGTCAACACCATAATTTAGTAAAATTAACAATCTGCTGGGAGTAAGTATATTTAACCTGATTTTGATTATAGAAAAACTCTTTGGATTACTTCTGCAAAGCTATTCTAATAAACTTGACATCTTTTATATCTACTCCAAGGAGGCAGAATTCCCTGATCTCTGCAACAAGTCTGGTATTTCCCTATATATTCTTGACTATCAATCAGGTTGATTGCATTATCTAAAAGGGAAAATATCTCAGTTCTTTGGCATCCATATAACATGTATATTCTTTCCTGGTTTCTTGCATTCTGAAAGCTTTGAGTCTCATGTACTTGAAGATTAAGAGAGTGGCATCTGGATTATCTACATTGGTGAATTTTGGGCTTCAGAATCAGTTTTGGTAAGCTTTGTTCCCAATCTCCATAGAAAGATGTGTGAGCTCCCCATTCAATCTCTATATTAAGGTTTTATTATATTTCCCCTATGAACTAGTTTGTTATTAAATTTATTTGTTGCTTTCTATTTATAAAATAAATGTCCCCAGCTTCACTAACTTGAGGGAATATTAACTTAAAACATTATGAGTTGTCTATCATTAGTCACAAACTCTTGGACTCCAAGGTCATGCTCAATCTATCCAATTTTGTCTCTCCTGTAGGACTGAGAATATTTGGGCACTGTTTTCTTTCATTTTGATAATCTGATTTAAGTATTGTTTTTGGAGAAACAACACTACAATTAGATTTTACTCCAGTTTCTATCTGAAACTTTTAAATGATTGTTTTATGAGATACAGAATTTTGGGATGGTGGGACTTTTCACTATTTTAATGATGACTTTCCATTGTCTTCAGATTTCAATTATTTCTAAGTATGAATTATACATTGTTATTCTTTTTTTCTAATCACTATTGTTCTCCCTGATGACCTGAAGATACTTTTTTCTATTCCATATTTTATCAGCTTATGGTATGTTATGGTGTCTGTGAAGGTCAGTCTTGACCATCCATTACCTTGATTATGGTGAGAAATGGAAAGGGGTTTCAATAAAAAAACACTTTCATGCTTATTATGAGGTCATTTCTGAGACAATTGGCATGTGGGGAAGTAACTGATGGGGAAAGATTCATCTTAAATGTGGCATTTATTGAGTAATTTGGGGGCCATGAAGTAATAAAGATGGAGAAAGTAGGATGGCAGTCTGTGTGTGTAAGCTCCATTCTTTCTGAGGGAGTGTGACTTCTGCCACTGTCATCATGAACTTCAGACTCCAGCTTCTGCAATCTCTCCTTATAGCTTAAAGGAGAGACTCTCCAGGGTGATGCAAGGCTTAAGCTGCACCATTCTTTCCTCTTGTCTGGAGGCTTCACTTTCTTAGAATAAGCTGTTCCTGGGTACTCCACATCTTCAGCCTGTAAAGAGACCGCCCCAATCAGAATGCAAAGCCTTCATTCATATAGGAAATTCTAATAAAACCCTTCTGATAATGGTAAAAATAACATACATAGATGATTAATCAAATGTTGACAGATTTTCATTCTTTTCTTTTAGATAAACTTCATTGGTACAATGACAGAATCTCTTTAGAATAACATTGGCAAGTTGAGTGAAAATAGACAATAAATCATATTTTAATTTCTTAGTAGTAGAGGGTGATTTATCACATCAAACTATTACAGAGATGTAGGAAGGGGAGGTAAAGCATTTCCTTGTTTTTCCAAATCAAATACAATTTTTATCAATAGTTTAAATAATTTTGTTACTCAGAATTTGGGGAAGAGATTCTCTAGGTGGACTTGCCTCTGACTATAGGCCATTTTCTTTTTAGTGTGATTTTCTTATTATGTTCTATACACATCAGAGGTGATTGTCAAAGTGAGTTTATATTGAATACTATGTGTTTGGATTAGTGTTAACTATCAACTGGACAAAAATCTGGAATTGCCTCAGAAATGATCTCTGGGCATGCTTGTGGAAGATTTTCTTGATTGAGTTAATTGACATGGAAAGACACATCTTAGATGTGAGTGGTATCTGAACTGTGTGGGTAGAGACAGAGCAGAACATCAGCATGAGTGCACTCAGGGTTCACTTCTGACTGTGGATGCAATGTGGCCAGTTGACTTCCCTGCCATGATGGACTGTAACCTAGAACTATGAGCTAAAATAAACACTTTCTGAACAGATGTAACATTTCTATGAATTTTAACCCAATAATCTCTATAACTTTGTGCATGCTGACACGGTACAGCTGCAGTCTCTTTTCATCTAACATAATCTTAATTGTTCATTCTAAGCTAAAGAAAACATTGGCAAGTTATCCACTTTCTGTGTTTTCTATTCCTTTGAAAGAGTAGAAAACATACTACCTCTCTCTGTGTGTGAAATGTCTCTTTAACCTTTATCCAAACCTTCCTTATTTCTTTAATTCGATTTTCTTATTTCTTGTGGAAAATTCCTTTACACTGTGTAAAGATATGTCACTGTGATTGGTTTAATGAAGAGCTGAATGGCTATTAGCTAGATGTGAAGAGGTTAGTCATGACTTCTGAGGACAGAGAGCTCTGGAAAGAAGAAAGGAGGAGTCACCAGCTAGATAGGAAGGATCCGGCATGGGCATTACAAAGTAAAGTTAATTAAGCCATGCAAAAGAAAGTAGATTAAAAGATATGGGTTAATTAAAGTTATAAGAGCCAGTTCAAAACAAGCCTAAGCTATCAGATGAGCTTTCATAATTAATGATAAGTCTCCATATCATTACTGGAGAGCTGGTGGTCATCATGAAAAGTCTTATCACAAATGGCATCCAAGGTGGGGGCATGTATTTCCACATAAGACCTGAGAAAGCTTAAAAAAAGGTTCCAAACACACACAAAAAAACAGAGCCAAACATTGCTTTCTAGTCCTGCAGTCTGTCACCTGGGCTGCAGGACAGAGACACATCTCCCAGCCAGCCACTGCCTTCAGGCTTGAACCACTAGGATGCCATGAGCAAAGCTGTGCAGCAGCTTAAAGTTTTGCTCAAGCAGCCAGAAAGGATTACAAACATGCAGTAAAGCAGGTTCAGATGGGAAAAAACACTCTAAATAGGTTACAGTGTTAAAAAATGTGCCTAGGCTTAGAAAGAAAAAAATGGCTATAGGTAGTCATAGAAAAAAGTAAATAGTTTATAAATAATAAAAAGAGAATAAGCCACATAGAGATGGGAAATACACAGGGAGTCTGGATCCTGTATGTTGACTAAATTTTGACTAAATTTTTTGATTGCTGATGAGCAAACAATAGCTGCTAAGAGACACTGGATTATAAAAACTACTAAATTAACCCAAACTATACATACTTAAAATGTCTTAACTTTAGAATGGAAGTAAAAATATATTACATTGGGGAAGAGATTATGCTTTTGTTTCCACAGAAAATGAAAGGCTGTGGATTCATTCAAGGTTGATAGAGATCACATTTGATTGGGGATACCCCCTGAAAATCCTGGCTACAGACATAAAGAAATAAGCCTAGAAAAACCATAAGACACATGACATATTTTAGATACTCAAACATAAAACAAAAAATAATCTTTGGCTGGTTATGTACAACACACAGTCCATACTTATGTTAATGAAAATATGTATATTACCTTTGAAAGTGTATTATTTCAAGAGAAAGGGGACCAGACACCAATAAAATGGATAGCCCAGGTAATCCAGCCTCTCAGAGTGCCTTGTTGCATTTTCCTCAGAGTTCTGTGTCCAGAACAGCTTCAAGGATGCTGGCTGAGATGGTCTAGCCTCATAGACTATCCTAGCCAGGAGTACAGGTAAGCCTGGCACTTTCCCATTGCACTGAGACTAGACAATAAATGTTATGGCTAGCTCTCCCAGAACTTGACTATTGTCTCTATTTTCTCAGGGTCCCTTGAAGATATCATTGCCCCCAGACAACAAGAAGCAGCCTGGAAAGTGACATTCACATTCCCAAGAGATGAAGTGGATGATTTTTGCTTATTCAGTGGGTTATGGATAGTTGTTATCACTTAGGGGGTGCTAGTTACAAGTTGTTATTGGTCATGGTCAGTAAATAGCTGAACAAAGGAGATTAGATTGAGGGATCTCATTGTGAAAAGAAAACGGGGGGATATAGAAATGATAGGATAAAAGTGTAGATTATTGAATCTACTTTCATACTAAAAAAACCCTACTAGTCTCAAAAATTTTATATTGGTATGGATTTTTGTATATTGATACAGATTTAAGGTTATTTTTATTAGTCTGTGTATATGCTTCTATTCTTTTTTAAATATTGGTTATTTTTTAAATATTGATACAGATTTAAGGTTATTATTGTTAGAATATATTATACATATTTTTCTACTCTTGTTTAACGTATTGTACTTATACAGCTCATTTAACAATGCAATGTAAAATTCTAGTCTTGAAAGTTATTATTACAAACTATTTAGGATAATAAAGAAATGTAGGTTAGTAATTCATCACCTATAACAATCAAACTTGTAGTCATGTTAGGTATGCTTTCAAGATCAAGCATATATAATTTAGATAAACAAGTGGTCTTCAAACACTTCAGAGGCCTTCAGAATATGACATTTAAGGTATTTTCGTAACATAAGGCTTTTCATGACAATGAGGTATGTCTGCTCCTGGCAGCTCCAATCTACTTAATAAAAAGACAACTGGCATTGAAGAACCTCCATATGGAGTTTGCTTTCTTAGTGGCAAAAGTTAGTCACTGGGCAAAAACTGCCCTTGCCTCGACAGCTGACAGTATGCTCTTAAAATTGGACAAGCAGGACATACAAAAAAGTGACTGCTGAACTTTGCCAAGACAAGGTAGGACAATCCTTCAAAATTCCTGCTTCATAGAAAAGTCTGTCAGATATCCTAGGTCTGTAGGTTGAAGATGAGTGCTTCACATTGCAGAGAAACCTTGGGTTCCAGGTAGCCAGCTGTTTCTGTCATTTCTCATAGCTTTGGAAGTTGTTCGCTCATACTTCCTGATTACTCAAGCAATATTTTATCCTTCTTGGGTCTCTGATGGAGACGGAAGACTAGATAGTTATAGTTTTACAGTTTTCCTTGTTACTAAATTCAGAAAAGAAATTTACATAGGAGAGGTAAAATTTACAGAGTTGAGAGACATAAAAGCTTAAATTGGTTATCTAAAAATGTTTTGAGGTCTAAAAAGATAGGTTTAAGATAATAATACAAGTTACAATGAAAATGATTTAGGTATAGAACTTTAAATTCATCAAGATAAGATACATAATAGAGTATTTTTCCAAATATGCCAAATACAAATGGACTGGACATTGTGAATGTAATTCTTACTTGATAATTGTTCTTATTGTATATAGTTTTACTATGCCAGAGCTAAAACCTTTCCTTTTTATTTAGACAAAAATGGGGAAATGTTATAGAATATTGCTTTACACTGTGTGAAGATGTGTCACTGTGATTGGTTTAATAAAGAGCTGAAAGGTCATTAGCTAGTCAGGAAGAGGATAGGCAGGACTTCTGGAGGCAGAGAGCTTTGGGAAGAAGGAAGGAGGAGTCACCAGCCAGATGGAGAGGGGGTAGCATGGTTAGTACAGAGTAAAGGTAACTGAACCACATAAAAGCATGTAGATTAAAAGATATGGTTAATTTAAGTTATAAAAGCTAGTTAGAAAGAAGCCTAAGTTATCAGCCAAGTTTCCATAATTAATAAGTCTCCATGTCATTATTCGGGAGCTTGTGGCCCAGAAAAAAAAATTTGCCTAAATTATCTTTCTACCACCCATTTATCCATCTGTTTGTATGTCTATCTGTCTGTCTATCTATCTGTCTGTCTAATTTTTTGAAACAGAGTTTTAGCCATGGCTGTTCTGGAACTGGCTCTGTAGAGCAGGCTAGACTAGAACTCAGAGATCTGCCTGCCTCTGCCTCCTGATTGCTGGGATAAAAAGTGTGTATCAGCACCACCTGGCTCTTTAATTCTAATTGTATGTGAATTAGCACTGTTTCTAAAATTTTTCTATACACTAACATCCTAGCATGACAAACAAATTTTTGTTAATTTATTTCAATTACTTTTCACCTTATTCTCCCCTTTCTCACATTTCTCTATTTTTTCCTGAAGCTGCTTTCTTTGAAATGAGTGGTTTGACTCTGAGTCTTAGATTTCACTTCTTCTTTTCTTATGTAATGTGTATGACTGCCTTTATAATTAATCTGTCATCCATATATGCAAAAGGAATACACCTTCAGAAGGATTTGCCATTACTTTTTCTAGTTGTTATCATTTGTGGAACATGCAGTCAGCAGAGTCTATCACAAAAAGAAATTGAAACTGAATTTTGTAAAGATGTTTGTCTTAGTTTTCACCAGGAAATTAAGATGGAGAAACATAAACATATCTGACAGTGCTCACATATGATTGTCTAAGATGAATGGGAACTAGCCTCTTCATTCCCTCTGAAACTACAATGGTTTTGTTCTTAGCACGATAGAGATTCAATGACATCAGCTAACAATAATTGTTTTGCTATTGTGGCTTCCTGAGCTCACTGCCATCTAGACTAACTTTGCCAGTTACCTTCTGCTGTTCAGCTCCACACAGTATTAGAATACCTTTTGAATAAAACATTCCCAATAAAAATATTTCTCATTTAGATGAAAGAAGATAAAAAGTACATCTGACTAGTCCAGGAATTCATGACTAGCCCAGTAGGCTATAACTCTCTCACCAACAGCCTCCATCTCCTGCTTTTATATTCTTCATTTTGTGAACACTGGGAACTGGGCTTTGTCCCCCTAATTAACTGATGGTGTTTCCAGAAGATTGTAAAAAGAGTTGTTCTTCGAGGTATGATTATCCCTTTTCAAACATCTTTCAACATGATCCAAGTTAAGTTAAGAACCCTGTCCCTGTCAGCTTTCCTGTTTCATCTTATCTAGAAATACAACCTTGTAAGCCAGCTGTGGCCTGAAACAGCCCCTGCCTTTCTTCCCTTGATTCAGGTTCTATTATTCATGATTTCTCATCTGGACCATTTCAACATCACTTTAAAACATGTTCTTAGGTTTTCTTTTTCTGTCAATCCAGTGTTTATGCTACCAGTACTTATCTTCTTGGACAGGAATGCTGTACCCTTTACCTGATTAGGACTTCTCTAGCTCCTCGTGTGCTAGGAAATAAAGGTTAAGTTTCTTAGGAAAACGCTGTCCTTCTCTAATTTGGGCCTGATACAACCTTTCTGCCTCAACTCTCTATCTCCCTCTGTATGCATTAGCTTTTAATAAGATCATTTTTCTTTCTGTATAACGCATTGTTGACTTCCACAGGTATTTTTTCATCCTTTCTACTTTGAATCCACATCCTATCTCTGTTCAAAACTGGCATTTATGTTATGATTCATATAAAAATGCTTCCTTTCTATGATGCTGTCCTTATTGTACTTGCTGGAAATACTTCTCATGAGTTTGTTAGTACTTTTCCTGTTTCATTTACTAGGGTCTGCATGCCTCATGACTATAGTGTGTATATAGCCTTAATTTTTCTGGACTCTCTTTATGGAAATGACTGTGAGTAGTAGCGATAGTCAGGATTCATTTCTAAGTCAGAAGAGAGTTTTTAAATACTGTTGAAATTTCCTGTTGCTATAGCAATTTCTATGATACTTTTCAAAGGTAAATTGTTAAAAATAGATATTCAGCATTTTATGTAGTAGTGTATTAAAGAATATCGTACCAACAAGAACAGCCACAATAATGGTCTTAACTTTACTCAGAGTCTATAAAGAGCAGGTCAGCAGGCAGTGTCCACATTATTATGGATGAAACAATGGCTGTGGGATTTTAACCGAGGGTTTGTAGTTAGCACTTGCATAAAAAAATACTTTTAGCAAAAAAAAAAAAAAAAATTGTACCCTACAAATCAACACTTAATTGTTAAATTTCTTTTTCTTTTTTTTTTTTTTTTTGGTTTTTCGAGACAGGGTTTCTCTGTGTAGCTTTGCGCCTTTCCTGGAACTCACTTGGTAGCCCAGGCTGGCCTCGAACTCACAGAGATCCGCCTGGCTCTGCCTCCCGAGTGCTGGGATTAAAGGCGTGCGCCACCACCGCCCGGCTAATTGTTAAATTTCTTAATTGGTAATATTTAGAGAAGTTTTTCCAACATCAGAAAGAGTAGAAAATTATTATACATATCTTAATATATCAAAAGAGAAATGCTTGTTTCTAGTTTTTTTATTACTTTCCCTCAAAAAAAATGGAAGCTGGTAACTTCCTTTCCCCGAAAGGATCATGGGTAGGACAATATATACAAGCACAAAGAATCACTTGCTAGCAACCAATTTCCTTTGGTTGGGGTTCCAGATGGCAAAGCTATCTATACAACAAAATGCAGCTCAAAGCTTCTTAGAGATCGCGTCTAATGTCCAGCCCAACCTCAGTCAGGCAGCTGATCTGGGAGCTGTCTGAGGATTATCTTGTCATTGAACACTGGGGGAAGATGGCCCGGGGCCTGGGAACTCCATGCCATCATAAAGCTCAGAATCTCAGGGCATCTGGATGAGAGCCCCTGCCAGAGTGATGCTGTGGTTCTTTTGGAGATGGGGTCATTGTTGTTATTCTTCCAGTATCCAAGACAAAATACATGGTGTGAGCAGCCACGTAGGCAGTGCCAAAAACCACCTGGAAAAGACCTACAGTTGTCCCAGGGCCAGGTTGCAGTGTGAATCATTGAAATTGCTGACCGCTACAAAACCATGACAGTTTTGTTTTTTACCCTCAGCCGGATCACAGTTAAATAAAAGGACCAAATCAAAGGCACTTGGAGGAAGAATTCAACTTGCTACAGAGACATTTATTTTCTTCTGCCTTACTATGGCCATGATGTTATTCTAACTGACCTATTTAGAAATATTTAAGAGTAATATAATGAGCAGTCGGTGAGGATTGGCAATTTCCTTAAGCTAGTTCATGCGTCACTCTGCTTTTGTTTGTCCAGCTGCCAGGATAAATTACGATCTGTTGAAGTGGGTCTTGCTTGGTGCTCTTTGATGTTGGCTGGAACATTTGGACAGTCACATGTATCTTTCTGAACAAGTGCATCATTTGATGGACTAATGCAGCTCAGATGATGCACAGATATTCTGGAAGCACATAGGAACTCACTATTGGTGGGAAAATGGAGCAAGGGAAAGACCAAAGGACATTTGGAACTGCCCAGTTCTAAATGTTACTCAGTGTGCTAGGACAGTGTGACGTCACCTCCTCACTGATGTGTCTAGCATCTGGGACTTAACAGATGTTACAATTGAATCTATTTCCCATGGCTCTACATCTTACTGCTTGTACTCTCTTACAAGTCCCTCCTTCTACCTTCACAAATCTTAAACTTTTTCAGGTTTGGCATATTTACCAAGGAAGCTGGACTGACCCCTTATGTCCAGGTCGATAAAGACATTTCTGGAAGTTGTGGGAAACTATGTTCCTAATTATAGATAGTCATTTCCTTTTGACCTCTCAGCCTTTCTTTCATCCTATGTCATTCATACTTTTCAAAAGTGTAGTTCTAGTACTGCCTTTATGATTATCTCCCCAACTTTACACACTTTTGAATTATAAAATTGTAAGAATTCATTTTTTTTTTTTGCTTTGTAAAAAAATCTGGATGTTCTTCATTTCTCTCTCCCTCTTCCTTTCTCTGTATATAATTGCATACTAAATGCTTTTGGTAGATTACTTCTTTTAATTCTCATAATAACCATATGAGGTAGATTTCCATTCCTCTTTTAAAGACAAAAAACTGTTGACTTAATGAGAGCAGATAATTGGCTGGTGTGGCTGGTTCTGGGGTGCCTAGGAGTCAGACTCACATCATAGTGTGCTTGTGTGTTTCCAGATGACTTCCTCTCATTTCTTCCCAAGATAGAGGGGAATGTGATGCTAAATGCAAGCCTGGTACTTGAGCCAACTGAAGACATCTCATAGCCAGAAGGAAAGAGGGAAGAGTTACAGCAGGTCCTATAGATTATTTGCCATTATCTTCTGGAAAGAAAAATGTTTTGTTATAAGTGTTTTCGGTTTTTGAGGACCCACTTGTTACTTTTCAGATCCTTGACAAGTTGGCCTGAAGATGTGGCCTATAGCCAAGCATACAAGCTGTGGAGGAGTTAAAAGATTACATTGCTGATGTCACACTGCTGTGGGAACATGTACACATCAAATTAAAAAAAAAAAACATTGCCTAATAAACAACTGAAACTTACAAGAAAAGAGGATAATATTGGGTGACTTCCCACTAAAATCTTGAGAAATTGTTCTCTTTATTTTAATTGGAGATAGCTACTTCAAATCTTGATTTGAGTAGGCCAATTTGATTTCAAATGTTCAGGGGACACAGTCTTTTGTAATAAGGGGTGATGAAGTTTTGTGGTCACTGCTTACCTGGTATGAGTGAGGGCTTGTGTTTGATCCCCAATACTATAAATAATAGGTCTTAAGTGTTTCTAATAACCACAGTTCAAACATTTTATATAGGTTTCTTTGGACCCAAGGGTTGAGGGCAGATATCAGGATATGGTGGATATAGATGACTATAAGAAGCAGTTTATTAAGGCAAAACGCACTTCCAAAAGAGGATTGGACCAGAGTTGGAATCTAGGTTGGAAGCTCATTGGCCTCTATGCCAGTGGCCTGGAATCCTTGGTAGTCATTTGTACAGCGTGCACATTTTGCACATGCTCTGTTATGGGGCTTGGTGAGTGGAGCATTCCATCCTGCTCTCTGCCAACTAATTTCTTTTATATGCTAATTTTGATCTCATCCTTTCTCTATTCTCCCACCATGATAGTATATAATTATTCCTTCTTATTAATAAATATTCTTTTTAATTTTTAATGTCTGATTACCTCCTCAACTAAAATTGATTGTTTTCTATGTATGAATTGCTTTTCTTGGTACTATGGAGATATAGAAGATTACGATCTTTGTACTTACATGATAAATAGCTGTGTCATAGAAGATTCACCCTCATACTGCGCAAAACGTGGAACAAAGTGTTTAACCAGATATAAAGTAAAATAGTGTGAGAGAAATTAGATAAATATTGATGTGCACTTGCTCACTATGTTCTATAGAGGATTTGAGACCATATGTCAGAGTGTTTTAGAAGCCTGAAAAACAGGATCTGTGCCCAGAAGAGAGGTTATGACACTGATGTCACATTACTATCAGAGATGCTGAGGTTGCAGTGAAAAATGAGCATTACTTCATGCTGAGACAAGTGATGTGGCTGGCCGTATATCGATGAAAACTAGTTGATAACATTACTGAGAAAGAAAGATTTCCATCCATTGAGTGGGATTCTCTCGAAATTTCAGAGGAATCAGAAGCCAGAAGGGCATTTCAGAGATTCTGGTCGTGTCTGTTGGTTACACGTGCATTAGAAAGACTAAAGCTGCTTGGTTTCTTAGGCATTTATTTGAGCGTTCCATATCATCACAAATGCCCAAGATGACTCGATCTAAGCTCAATTTGGGGGAGATAAATACACAAGCAGCTTTTTGGGGAGAAGTTGGTAGGTTTGGGGTTTACTGTATTGAAGAGTGAATAAGTGACCAATGAAGACACAGATACTGAGACACAAGATAAAAATAATTTGTATAGTATGGAATAGATAATTCATTGTGGTCTTATTCTGCTTGAAGTTATTTATTAAAAGACAGTGTAGGATATAAAGTTGTGATTTGAGTGAGAGATTCATATTGAAGGCAAAGATGAGACACTCAAGGGCAGAGACTTAAGGTATAGATAAAGCACAACAAGGTGTTAGGAAACGGTGTTTGAAAACTGTTCTAACAAGAGGTCATACATGTGGGGATTTGAATGGGAAATGCCCCCCATAGACTCTGATATTTCAATACCTGGCCCCTAGTTGGGAATGTTATTTGGGAAAGTTGTGGAATCTTTTGCAGGTAGAGCCTTGTTGGAGAAACTATGTCACTGGGATGGCTTTGGGTGTTTATAGTCATGCCCCATTTTCTGTTCGTGCTTTCTTCTCGCATTTGAAAATGTGAGCTCTTGCTTCCTGTTCCTATCACCACGTCTGCTGCTTGTTGTCGTGTTTCCGTGCCATGATGAATTTATTCCTCTGGAAGCATTGGTTCAAATCAACTTTTTCCTCTATAAGTTTCCTCACTCACAGTGTTTTATCATAGTGACAGAAAAGTAACTGATACAATGTATAAACTTTTAATTTCTGGAAAACTAAATGCAGTAGAGAAAAAAATTCTGAAAACCATGGGAAGGGAAGATATATTTGTGGAAATGATTCAGTGTCACACATCCCCAAGCATACCTTCAAAGTATGCAAGAAATCAACACTGCAAGTTTGAAGATGAATTCTTAAAAGAAAACTACGTAATACTTCTCAGAATAAGGAAAATATTAAGTCTCTCTCTCTCTCTGTCTCTCTCTCTCACACACACATACAAACACACACACAGATACAGAAACAAATACATAGAGACATATATACACATAGACACACAGTTAAATAAAAAAGTTTTGAGATAAAAGGAAGGTAAGTACTTCATTTATTCAACTCAAGTTTATTATTGTTCCAGATAATGTGTTCCCTTCACTGAGAGATGAACAAGACTCTCCTGACCTTATTACTTAGTTTACAAAACAAGCATGAAATTAATGGCTATAACTATAAAAAAGCACTGGATTCTTTTAAGTCGGGTATTCTCATATGCCCCAGGCCAACAGGATCACCAGCATCTACAAAAGTAACAAAAGCAAATCACATAGTCCACCCAAGTACTGCTAAATAAAAAAAACTCTGGACCAGGAATGAGTTAATAATTCCTCTTGGCGACTCTGCAAGTGCTTAAGTTTTTTTTTTTTTTTTTTTTTTCATTTTTTTTTTATTAATTTATTTTGCAATACAATTCAGTTCTACATATCAGCCACGGATTCCCTTGTTCTCCCCCCTCCCGTCCCCCTCACCTTCCCCCCAACCCCCCCCCCATTCCCATCTCCTCCAGGGCAAAGCCTTCCCCACAGACTGAGGTCAATCTGGTAGACTCAGTCCAGGTAGGTCTAGTCCCCTCCTCCCAGGCCGAGCCAAACAATCCTGCATAGGCCCCAGGTTTCAAACAGCCAACTCATGCAATGAGCACAAGATCTGGTCCCACTGCCTGGGTGCCTCCCAAACAGATCAAGCCAATCAACTGTCTCATCCATTCAGAGGGCCTGATCCAGTGGGGACCCCTCAGCCATTCGTGCTTAAGTTTTGAATACCTCTACTTAAAGAGAATTGTGGGAGAAGGTAAGCTCAAGGTGAGGTGCAGTGAGACATGGGAGACCTTTGGGGACAGATTATCTCAGCCTTTAAGATACAACTAAACAAAATCATCTAATGATGTCAGTTTTTTTAAAACTTTGATTGATTATTTGCAGATCTCACATCATGCATTCCAATCCCACTTATCTCCCCGCCCCTGCATCTGCCCTCTGCCCTTGCAACCCCTCCAAAAGAAAAACCAAAACCCAAACAAAGGGAACAAATAATGAACAAAACAAAAACAAACAGAAGAAGAAGGAGGAGGAGAAGAAGAAGAAAAAGAGGAAGAGGAAGGAGGAGGAGGAGGAGGAGGGGGAGGAGGAGGAGGAAGAAGAAGAAGAAGAAGAAGAAGAAGAAGAAGAAGAAGAAGAAGAAGAAGAAGAAGAAGAAGAAGAAGAAGAAGAAGAAGAAGAAGAAGAATCATCTTGTGGAAGCTGTAGTGTAGTCCAGTGTCATACTATTCACCCTTTAGTCCTTTCATAATCACTTGCAAGTCTTCATTTCCATGAGTTATTGGTCTGGTTTCATGGTGTCATCTGGGACAAGGCTCCTGCCAAGGGCCATGTCTGGGTCCATGACTCTACAGCAGCCAGGGTCTGAGTTGATGTCTGTGGCCCATGTTGCCATCAAAGGTCACATGGATGCTCAGGGTCTGGTCAGCCTCCTGAGACAATGTTTGTGTACTAGGGCCATGCTGCTACCAGGGCCATACTGATCTGGGTGGCCTGTCCTGCCACCAGGGCCATGGTGATGCCTGGGTCTGAGCTGCTGCTGTTGGCCATGTCTGGGTCTGTGGTTCTGCTGTGGCTGGGGTCTATGTTGATGCCCATGGCCTGGGGTCATAGGAACCTCGAATGTTGAAATTGGAAGGTCATGTTGAGCTGGACCCATCCCTCACTGGCCCAGGGATAGCTCACCCTGCCTCTCACTGAATACTGTATCAGGAGAGCTGGCTCCTGCAATAGGGAAAGATGGCCCCATCACACACTACAGGTGTGCAGCTCACCAGGGCAACACACTAGAGCTGACCATGTTGTCAAGGATGCAGATGAGCTGGCCCTGAGGGTGTGAGAGATGGAGTCATGAGTGAGGGAAAGATGTCCCTACCTTGCTACCTGTGGTGAGTGAGAGGGATGGCCCTAGGAGTTGGAGAACCGTCCTCACTGGCTGTCCCTCAGTGGCTGCAGCATGCAGGAGAGAAGGCCCAGCACCCTGCCTGGCCAGTGCACTAGAGCTGAAACTATTGGCTGTGGCACAGGTGAGCTAGCTCTGAGGTCTTGAGAGCACTGGCCCAACCATCCTCATGCCATGTGGAGGCATGGGTGAAGGAAAGATGCTCACCCCTCCACTCCACCCCTTGCTACCTGCCGCAGGTGAGAGAGCTGGCCCTGAGGTCATGAGAGTGGGAGACCTAGCCCCTCACCAGCTGCAGCACACAGGAGAGCAGACCCTGCACCCTGCTAGGGCAGCACACCAGAGCCGACCCTTGTGTTGGGAGTGTAGGTGAGCCCGCCCTGAGGAAGTCAGAGCAGGAGATCTTGCCCTCCACTTTGTGTGCCCCCTATAGCAATCAAGGGGCGGGGGTGTGTGTTGCACCTTGCCTGGGCAAGGCAGTGGAGCTGGCCCTGGTGGTGTGAGTGTGGGAGGGCCTAAGAGCAAGAGAACAGCCCCACTCCTTGCTGCAGGCTGTGCTGGGTGAGCTGGCTGAGACAGTGCTGGAGAACTCACCTGGGTGGTGACCAGCCCAGCTACCACCCAGGCCCAGAACCAGAGCTATGAGATAGCTCACCGCAACATCCACCTCATTTATGAACCTTAGAAGCCTGTGAAGGGGATGGAACTACAGAACCAAAACTGCAGGATCTCCATGACACAGGACAACAACAGGATATCCAAGAGGAGCTCCAGTGAGAGCCCCGTATCAATGATGTCAGTTTTATTAGGGAAAAGAAATAGGATGCTGATTTGGGGAATCACAAACGCTTCTTAACACTGACCTTTTGTATGTATGTATTTGACTTGTATTTCTTTTTATTTTATTAAGATTGTTAGCTTTGAGTATTTGCATCAGCAAAAGTGCAAGGAGCCACAACATAGTAGAAAGGGGAGATAAAGTAGTGAGCAGAATCTTGATGTTTCTTCAAAATGCACAGTTAATCTCTATCCTTGAAACACCAGCCTGACATAATAATTTCTTTAAAATAGCTCAGTCACACAGAGCTCAGTATACTATATTTATTTATTTGATATAATCTTTTAATCTATAAATCTTTAAATGCAAATAATGTGGGATGAAATGAGATGTGTAGTCCTTCTCCTGTCCCTCCATCACTCAGCACAGGCTTTCCTTGATCTTCTTTGTTTTTTTCCCAGGTTCTTTTCCTTTATCAAGAACTACTTCTGTATATAATTGCTTTCTGTATCACTGCCTCTTAAATGTCTAGTACACTTTCAAGGATTTTATTAGCACTTCTATTTAAAAAATCTATATTTATTTATACCCTTCCTAGTATATGTTTGGAAGTCTAATGTTTTTTTGCTGTAATCATAGCTTACTAAATCTTATGGGATGGCATCTTTGTCCACTTCCAATTATGCATATTTTTCTCCAACCACTCACATAGAGTTGGCAGCAACCACTTCAAATGAGAGATTCCACAGTCTGGTTTTGCACCCCCTCCCGTATTTGCTTCAAATTCTTCCTTCCATCTGTGCAGACTTAAATTTCAGACTTGCTTAGCCTAAGAAGATGTACTGACTTATTCATGTTAACTAATTCTCTGGTGTTGACTGATTGTTGGATAGAACTTAACCTTCAGTGTATTCTCTGTTCTCCCCACATCTGCACTGATGAAAAAAAAAATCCTGACTGTTACTCAATTCCCAGAACAAAGTCTTTAACTCTCCAACTTGACACTTCCAATTAGAAATCATTTCAAACTCAACACATACAAATTAAGCTCCTTACTTTGATGACATTTAAATCTCATTATCAACCTCCATGTGAAATTCCATTTTTTTTTTACCACACCTACTCCTGTCCCACAAAATTCTAGCTTTAATTTTATTCTTGTTTATTTTCTATGTGCATTATATGGAGAGCTCCTATTTTGAAACACTAATTACTTTTATTTTTTTTCTCGAGAAGAAAAATTCTAATTATTTTTAATATCTGTTATATTCAAAAATTACAGATGACTTCTTATAGTACTTAATAACTGGCATTAGTTGTGAATTCTCTTCTTCAATTTTTAAGTGTTCACATTTTATCTTATATTCCTAAAATCAACATATGAACAACTAATAAGGTAATCTTAGGCCTGTGAGATGCCTCAGTGGGTCTTTACTGCCAAGCCTGACACCTTAAGTTTGATTCCTAGAACCCAAATGATAGAAGAAGGGAACTAATTAATTTAAAAGAAGACAATCTCATATTTTTAAAATGTTGTTGTACTCAAGAAAGAACTGGAAATCAAGTTTTCATATAGTTTTCAGTTGTTTAGTAGTTGATGATATTTACCTGTGTAAACCTCACTTTGCTTCATATGGACAGGATATATGAAACCAGGATGCAGACTTTGTCTTCTGAAAAGTAGGGCAATGAGTTCTAGATTGAATTTTACTATGTTTGTAAACCAGAGTACCTGTAATCATTTCACTAGATCTCATGATTTCTAAAACAATATAGTAGGGATATAAAAAGTCATAATGCTATATATCATGATGAAGAAACTTTATCTTAGAACAACTTATTATTATAGGAAGTCTCCATGTGCCAAAAGACATATTATTTCTATCATTATTTGTTGGTGTTAAGAATACTGGGTAATATGTAAAAACAAGTAAGAGTACTAATTGTACAAAGCAATAGTTTGAAAACCATGGCCAGTCAAATCACAAATAATGCAGATATATAAAACACTAAGGATATATAAGTATGGTGTCTAAAGATTCAATGTTAAAGAAAAGATGGCACCATTAGCCATGGCTCCAGGGTACTCTTGATGGAAGTGGAAAAGGATTTCCATTTACAAAGTTTGCAATGTTATAAGAGGAAAAAAAATATTACACAGACTTTGTAGGAGGAAGGAAGTTCTTTCTGTTTCCTATTTTCTTCATGCTGAGACAGCTGTTGGGTAGCAACAAATGATGTTGACCACACCTTTAATAACATCTTCAGAATGATTAGAGTAGCACCTTTCCGCTTTCAGTCATGGTCTTGCATGCTTGGCCCAGAAACAACACCTAAGTTACTGACAGAAATGCTGGAACAGACTAAAACAAATGAAACCCAAAAGTTGGGCTCTCTGTCATCTAGAGGAAACTCTTGGGCAATTGATGTGTCTTCCAAACAATCTTATGCAAATGTCTATCACATATTTGAAAGTGTTTGCATCACAATTCAAGGTTATTCCCAGACTTTCCTACCCCTAAGCTTTCTCCTACATCTTGGTGGGTAGTGAAGGAAGATTTGGAGGTGAACACAATGAAAGAATAGCATATATTCACAGGGTAATTACATCTCTTTTGATTAAACACTTGGTTTCCCAGGGTTTTTTCTTTCCTCCTACATAAGATGGCATCATAAGATATATTAATGGTTTTTCTTAGAACTATAATGGCAGAAAGCCTTTGTGGGAGGGTGGTTTATGGAGAAAATAATCATCATTTTAGTTTATTTTTATCATCAAAATATTAACCCATTGTTTGTAATTCTGTTTGGTAGTTACAAGAAAAAGCTTACAATCAAATATATGGATTAAAATATTTTACTGGCATTTTAATGTTTGTCCATCACTCTGCCACAGCCACTAGATATCACACCTCTAGACTTGGTACTTGTGAATGATGGGTAATGGATTTTGTGACACACAATGTGCCTGCCTAATGGCATGGGGTAGCATACCATGTGTGCACTTCTAAGTTTTGGGGGGCAGCTAGTCAGACTTTCCCACAAAGTTTGTCCAGACTCTATTCACAGTGAAGGCACTTGAGAGAATTGATGACTCTGGCCAGAGTGCAGATGGCTTTTGGAGAGCCCAAGTTTATTCTGGCTGTGTGCCCAGGTCCTAGACTAGAAAAAGGCTATGTTGACATAATGTTTGTTTATTTATCAAATTTAACAAACAAGTTTTGGATATCTGCTATAGACAAAGTATAGCATAATTCCACAAGTAAATATGTTAAAAATCTGTCTACCTGTCCACTGTATAGATAATTGCCCTATTAAGGACTTTGTGTTATGTTCTTGGCATAAAGAGAATAAATCTACTCTGTCACTGTTTTGTTATTCTTTTCTAGCATTGGCTTTATCTTAGATTAACTAGAGTAGAGATTCAAGGTTCACTATCTCTACAGGGCTTCCATGTTTCTAAATGGTCTTTTTTTCCTGCATCCTATACCTAAAAAGCATCACCTAACTCCAACTCTTTACTTTTAAAGCATTTATGCTTCAACATGTGTGTTATTAACTATAACTAGTATATTCTAAACCTCATTTGACTTGATTTCTTACTGTGAGTGTGATTTGTCATACTCCCCAGAAACAAGAGATAATAAATTAAGCTACTTTTTCAGGTCCACAAATACCTATTGTATCTACTGCTCTGCTAGTGAAAAACAATATAGATTGCCACCTGGCTGACTCATTGCTGTTTGTGGGTACCATTACAAGTGTAGTAGCTGTTTGAAGAGTCTCTCCATGTTTGTCTTTATTCAAGGTTGGCACAGTCCATGGATTTTCAAAAGCTAGTCCTCCTTTGGGACTCTGCTTGACTCATCAAACATTTTGGTATTACTGAAAGCACGTGATTTATTATTTAGATATTGAAAGTATGTGTCCAGTGGATATAATATGTATGCTCACTTTAATGATTGATTAGAAAACTGAAGAATTCAAGCCATCTGTCTTTTTGATGGCCTATGAAGTATATGTTAGTAACTTCCTTATACCTGTTCATTCAGAACATCATTTAGTCCATTGAACTAGAAGACAAAAATAGCCCGAAGAAGGTTAGGCAAAAAGGGAGACAAGGTTAAATTAAAATACATAAGATTTATTGTAGAGAATTATTAAGATTAAAATGTTCAATCAGGGGAGTGGAGAGGTGGCTCATTGGTTAAGAGCACTTGATTCCCTTGCAGAGAACCTGAGTTCGTTTCCCAGCACCCACATCAGGGGCCTAATAACCAACTCTAACTCCAGCACCAGGTGACCTGATACCCTCCTTTGGCTTCTACAGACTCCTGTACACATGAGCTCACACACACACACACACACACACACACACACACACACACACACACACACAAATATTTGGAAATGAGTTACAGTTAGAAACTTGTAGCATGGGCAAGCACACTGGAAAGTGGTGCTGAGGAAGAGCAGATGGCCTTGAGCTTCCTTCGTCTTCATCTCGGGGTCTAGCCTCTGACTTCTGATCAGTGAACCCATTTTGTCTTAGAGTATTTAAAAATTAATTTTATCAGATTTTTTGGAATAAAATAAAAATGCATGTGATTTAAAAAGCCAATAGTCTGTCAAGTTAAAATTAAAAATGTAGCAGTCCTATGCTGTTTACAACCACCAGTTCTACCCCACCCCCAAGAAACTTTCTTTTTAGCAGTTAACTCTGAATTTCCAAGTAAGATACTTGTTTCTTGACTAACAAACAAAATTGTAATTTATTTTTCTTTTTACTCAAAATTTAGTGTAGTAGTAGTCTTTATTCATTTGTTAATTAATTTATTTATTTATGTTTTTTTCAAGACAGGGTTTTTCTGTGAAACAGTCCTGGCTGTCATTGGAACTCACTCTAGACCAGGTTGGCCTCAGACTCACAGAGATCCGCCTGCCTCTGCCTCCAAAGTGCTGGGATAAAGGCGTGTGACACCACCGCCCAGCTAGTAGCCATCTTTTCAAATAGCCTCAGTAATTTCCAAAGACTGATGGGTCTTGTATATTCTCCTCTCACATTGTGTAACAGCAACTTGTGCAGTCAATGGGATTCTGTGGACATGCTGACACCTGTGCTATAGAAGACATCTTATCTCCTTCCTTGCTCTTTACTCGCTCATTGCTCTGGAGGAAGCCAGCTTTGGTTCTATGAGACTGAGCAAGCAACTCTTGGAATGATAGGGGCAGCTACAATCCTATCGGTGAAGAACAAGACACATACTGGCTATTTAATGGACAGCCACACAAATGCAGTAGAGTTTGAAAAGTTTGTTTTGGTCATCCTCAAGGATGAGCTTTCTTAAAGTTAATCTCATTGCCATTTAATACCTGGCTATTGTTTTAACTGCACCACTTATGATAGACTTTGCACCAGCTCTTCTGATCCTGAACTCATATCACACGAAAGTGGTGTAAAGTAGTAAGTATTTGTTTTTGTAACCTCCAAATTGGGAATAATTTGTGATCTAGTTGTCAATAACTTAGAGTCTGCTGAAGAGCGTGGGTATTTGGCTTTCTCTCAAGCCCCATACACTCGCCAATAAAGGTACAAATTTATACTGTTTCTTTCTTCCCAAAAGAGTAGTACCACATATTTAGGTTGTATTAATAATATTGCTTTATATATATATACATATATATGTATATATATGGGTAATATATCAATATTAGTAATTCTTAGTGTATTATTGATAATAACATTTTGTACATTATAATTATAATAGTATATTACACCTAATAAAAAATAGTAATCATTAGTAAAATGTCATTAATTAATGATATATATTACTATTATTAAATTGTATACACAGACACACACAGAGACACACACACACACACACACATATATATACACGCATACATACACACATACATGTATACATATAGTATGTATACATACATCTATACACATATATAATAGTTTGGCCACATACTATTCAGTTATTAAGCTCTCATTGTCTAACAATAGCTTCTAATACAATACTAGCATCTTATAAATGTCGTGAAACCTGTCGATGTGACTTTTTCTCCTTGAGAACACCACGTTGAAGCCCTTGAACTTCTCATTTTGAGTGCCTGCCTTCTGTGCTGCTAGAAGCTCCTGCAGGGATCCCTTCCACCTCTCCTTCCCACCCATGTCACGGTTTCATTCTGCTCTAGCATTCAATGTGTGATCAAACAGCTGCCATGTATTATTGCATACTATGAATTGTATAGTTTACAATCAAGCTATGTCTTGGGACTAAAAAGGATGATCTTGAATCATATTTTTAGGAATTTTACAGTAAAAAAGTTCAAGCTTAAGCACATTTAATACTATTAGTTTCTTATGTTTTACTTATCCCTTAGTGTAGAAAACATAACTTTATTTACTAGAGGGAGAAATAAAACACACAATTTGGAATGATTACACAAATATCATTATGATTTTAATACCTAGTCACCTTTTATAAGAAAAGTAAAAGAGATAATGCTGTTAAAATATGAATATTGTAATCAGTTTTCACAACACTTGGTAATACATGTGGGTACATATAGTTTTATATACATTTTATTGACTGAATTATTTTTAAAATACAGCATTTTGGTTCTTATTTTGATTATAATTTTATTATATGAAGGGCAAGCTCATAAAATACATTCTAGCTATATAATATACACATTGTTTATAGCTTATTATACCTTATTACATACAGATTTATATCTTGTATTATGTATAATAAATAATATTGTAACAAACAGAAGACTTAAAATTTGACAATATTTTTAAAGTTTATTTTACATATTTCTGAATCCAACAAATTTAAAATTACAAATAGAAATGTCTAATGCATTAAACATCAAACTTTTTGCCATTATTGTAAAGTCTTTGCTTTTCACCAAATTATTCCCTACATATATCCTTAATTTATTAGTGAGGATTTATACCTAACTTATTACTAAAACTCAGTTATAAGTATGTACTGATGAGTACAGATGGTATGAGATTTATAATAAATAAGAAAGTAATGTATTTACTAAAATTAATAGAGCAATAAAATGGCATCTTACTGTTGACTAATCTGTAAAGTACATTGTTATAGACAATAATTACATTATCTGAGTCAAGAAGCTTACCACATACCAAATTCACAGGCATACATGGGTTTGGTAGCTCAGTAACCTTAACAGAAGAGGGAGAGTGGCGATGTGTATTTGTGGCATAAAGGATGGTGAGATAGAGAAATAAAAATGATGACCATAGAAAACTAGGCTTAAAAGATTTTGATTTACATCCTTAGGGTCTTTGTAAGGCAGATAAAATACATTGAATGCAATGGAGACAATAGCAAGTTACATGTAGATGATGAAATGATTAGTTTGGTTTTTTTTTTTTTTTTTTTTTTTTTTAGAAAGATATTTCGTCAGTACTCTCTAGAGAAAGAATTCATAAGATATATGAAAGGATTTATCAGTGAACTGACTTATTGATTTAGAAACTGAGAAGTCTCCTGGTAGTTGCTTGTATGAAAGTTGGAGAACCATGATAAATTACAACATGACTGTATTTAGGTCTGAAATCCTGCAAAACAATGGAGCTGATAGTGTAATTCGCAGTACAGCTGAAGGTGCCAGGGCATGGAGGATGAAATGAATCAGGGGCGAGTAACAGAACACCAAGGCTGGAGAAACAGTAGTTCTGAGAACCCCTGTAGCAGAAAAATGATGTTTGGGTTCTAGCAGATTGGTTGATGGCCACTTACACTGAGGGTGGAACTTCTCCACTCAGCCACCAGCTTGTACACCAATGTCACATGAAAATACCCTCAGAGACATAACACAAGGGCTCATTCCTTCTTAGTGTGCATGGACCACTTGGGCTTCCCCTTTATTTACAAGAGGATGGGGTTAGTGCCTACTAAAATATTAAAAACAATTAATTGATTGATTGAGAATCAATAAATACATTTTTGCTAGCTGACTATTTCTTAATTGAGTCAATTTGAGGCCCAACATTAACCATCACAGAAGAAGCAAGGGAATGAAGGCAACCAAAGTCAAAAATGTCAGCTATAAAGTGACTGTACCAATATGAGATGAAGAAACTGAGGTTAATTTTTACAGGCATGTAATGAATGGATGTGTGAGTGACTGTGGCTTATACAGCAATTACAAAGGCTCTGATCAATCCTGATTTCTATGTAACATGTTATAGGTGGGCACTTCCTGATTAAACAGACTTTTCATATATAATAGAAGTTGCCCTCTTTTCTCCTCTTCAAAGATATATGTGTATACTTACATTGTCTTTGATAATCTCTTTGTGAGCAGATAAGTGGACTTTTGCCATTTTGCTCAGTGGTATTCGTGTGGCTGAGTCTTTACACTTCTGTTAAAAGAGGAATCTAGTTAGTATTTCTCACATTTAATATACATGTTAATAATATGAAAAGTTTGGAAGATTCAAATTTCTAATTTAGAAGGTTTTGGATGGTGCCTTAAATTCTACATTTCTAATGTGTTCCCTGGGCAAGGTCAATATCTCTAGTGAAGCAGATTTTGAAGAGGAAAAGGGGAAGAAAGTGAATAAAGTTGTATACTGTGTACATAGACATGTTTATAGACACTTTTGATCAAGCAGGTGATCAAAAGCAGCCACTCAGGGTCACCAACAATGGATTTGATTTCAATTTAGAACCCCAACCATTTTCTTACAGGTTCCAAGATAATTCTGATTGTCTGCGTATTTCTTTTCAGTATATAACTGCATTCCACTTTGTCTCTGTTGGCAAACAGTTTCCTAAAGGTTTCAAAACACATCACTGGACCTTTTCAGGAAGAGTTTTGTAAAGAACCGCCTCATTGTTAGTTGTTCATTAATAGTTCTCTTACTGACAACTTGGATGCGTGCCTCTTAATTTTGCAAGTATTTTAAAATTAAAATCACTTCCAAAGTATTTCAAACTCTTCTGGCAAAATGTCTGCTTGGAAGCGGAATTCTCGACTCTCCTCCCACAGGTCTTTTCTCTTACAGTTCTGTAGACTTGTGGGTTCTCTTAATAGTCAAAAATTCCACGGTACAACCCATGTGTGTTGAAAGACATCTGAAATCACTGACATGCCTCAGGGTCTCAGGATGAAGCAACTATCAGCTTTGCCTCTGTGTAATTGGGCTCTAAATGGAGATCTCCTACTTAGGTTCATTAAAAAAAAAATCCTCTTTCTTCTCTCCTCCTCCACCCGTCAGTTCTTTCTTAGAGGAAATCCATTTATGGTTTGGACACATTTCACAGGGTTCATATTTTCATCTCTCTGGAACTTTCCCAAGCCAAACTCCAATAGGGGGACAATACCTCTTTGTATACATGGCAAAGAAGGTAATCTTGAGGGCAGTGGTTGGTTTTTTATGAGACTTTAAGAAAGACTCCAGCTGCCTTGGAGAAAGAAAGGGTCATGCTTGCTGTGCAGGCACAGACAACCCTCTCCATATACTGGGCAGCTAAGCTGAGATACATAAAAACAAAACAAAAAAACAAAACTAGAGAAACCTAAGCTGACATTAGTTCTCAGAAAGGCTGGGGAACAGAGAATCAGGGATCTTTACTATCACACACCAGATATCCACTCAGGCACCATCAGGACTTTCAGAAGGGCTGTGAGCCTCACTGGACAGCTCCTGCTAAAGTCTAGAAGCTGTGATTCGGGGGCCCTAGTTGGTTTACTGCTTCCTGTTGCTACCAGTCACCTTCTGTACTTGATGTCCTGTGGTTTTTCAACTGTACTGTGCTTATGAATTCGATGTTTAAACTTTTGAATATTACAACTTGAGTTCTCCTAACGTGATTTCACTTTAATTAGGAGTTCAGTCCTCATCAAAACTGGAACTCCTATACTCACCCTGACGATCTCATCACAACTCACTCAGGCGTGTCTGATTCAGATCATTAACCACCCTCATCAGAAATCTGCTTAAGTCTGCCTCACCAAAGAGTGCATATGTTTTCCCTGCCATTTAAAAATTTGCCCACAAAGAGTTAAAGGCATGCATTGGGCCACACAGACTGTGGGTGATCTGACTGGGAACAAATCCTAGGAAACTTGGCTCCTGGTTCATCCAGTACGCCACATGCTCATTGGTTTGATGGCTGTGAATTCACACAGTGCTCATCCTGCAGAAACATGTAGAGGACAGTTCCTTCCATTAGCAGGCTGAACACTTCAGTTTATGTTTTTCAGAATCCCATTCTGACTGATGGTAAATGGACCATATTTTGTTAATGAGAAAATGACCTACAGCTTTACGGTGTATCTTTTCATTACAGATTACAACAATATTTACATTTGTGTCTCTGCCTTTGCCAGGCATCTTCCTAGCAAGTCCCTTTTGATTGCTGCTGCTGCTGCTGCTGCTGCTGCTGCTGCTGCTGCTGCTGCTGGATTCTTCATGGTCTACAATGTACTGTCTAATATTCTGCCAGGGAAGCTCAGCTGTCCTTTGCCTAAAATTTTAAGCTATATGCTACTAAACCTGAAACAGATGCTATCTTGGCTGCTGTCATTTTCTGAGTTTCAATTCACATTTTATACAAGGCAGGTAGAAAGCAGGTAATTTGCTGATTGTCCTGTTTTGGAGAAAGGAAAAATGAGGGAAGATGGAATGAGAGGAGAATAATATATAAATTAGAGGAATAAAACCACTTGGAGACAGAGAGCACAGCCACTGGGACATCCATTATCCTAACATCATGTACTATAGTTTGGCTACTACTGACTTGCCTGGCATCCTCCTGAATCATTTTTGTGGCCACCCAGATTAACTGTGTGAGTTGATCTCTTGATTTAATATCAGCCCGCTTTTTTCAGCTTCTATGTCATTTGCTGCCATTTAAAAGAAAAAAAATTGTACTACTGCTTGTTACTCGGCCATCTGTGTTTTCAAGAGCCCATAGTCTTTTAATCCCCCCTCCCTTTTTCTTCCTTTCCTTGTCATTTTGGTATGGGAACAAGGAGCTAGAGAACATGAAGAAAAAAATTAACCACTCACAGAAAAAGGTACATGCTCAAAGAAAGGGGGGGAGGGGTGTCTTACGGTTTGTGCTTTGTAAGCTGTGGGTGTGACTCAATTTCCTCACCACCCACATAAAGAGGTTGCCACCCAATCGCTGTTTTTTTTTCTCCTCTGTCCCAAACCCCTCCCCTTGGATTTTGGCTGAGAGACCCTAAGAGAGCCTGCCCTTTCTGGACTTTGCAAACTGACATATAAAAGCTGTTAGCTGCTTCTGTAGCCAGCAGCATTCAAACCTTGCAGGCTTTTGCTCTCTGAGAGCTTGTAATAAGACACACTCCTCTTACAAGAGTTCATGCTACAGCTTAACAAAGAAACTTACATTGTTGGAAGAACAGTGTATTCATTTTGGCATTGTGCAGAGGTAAGCTATTTGGCACAACCAGATTCTGTTGCATGCTCTATCTTAAAGCAGCTCATAGATTTTTTTTTTTTAGGACGACTTTCTATGTTCTGTCACTCAGGGTACAGAATGTCTGGGACATATTATCAGAACATTTTCTGTGGCTACCTGTATTTCTCCTTGTCTGTCTCAAGGTCAGCTTGCATTGCTAAAGATTCCTGACTGGAAACAGGCATGCAGTAATATAGCTTGCAGTTCAGGCGTTTGGGAAAAAGGGGCAAAGGGCTTCCATTCATTTTAGGATGAATGGTCACGTGGTTCATTTTTTTTTCTCTAGCTCTAGAAAGTTCCTCTTAGGGGGTTTGATTCATAGCACAACAAAATGAGTAGAAACTACAGTAGGTTCCCTTCCAGTCAACATTTGTTTAAATTTTGGGAGAATGTCAACCCCAGCTGTGCTCCCAAGTGATGATGTTGTAAATCAATAAAATACGGCTTTCTCTCTCTCTCTCTCTCTCTCTCTCTCTCTCTCTCTCTCTCTCTCTCTCTCTCTCTCTCCCTCTCTCTCCCTCTGTGTCTCTGTCTCTGCCTCCGTCTTTCTCTGTCTCTCTGTCCCTCTCCCCCCCTATTTTTTCTTGCTTGCTCATTTTTGTAAAGATCCTAACTCTACACTTTTTTACTTTAAAGCAAAGCAAACCCGGTGGACTTTTTTCCACCCCTCAAAATGACAGCAGTCAGCCTGGCGATCCTTTTGTCCCTTTTCTGTGAAGCAAGTACCGTCGTCGTCTTACTCAATTCCACTGACTCATCTCCGCCAACCAATAATTTCACTGATACTGAAGCAGCCCTCCGCGCACCACTACAGTCTGCGGAGATCCCTAAAGCCAGGCGGAAGCGCTACATTTCGCAGAATGACATGATCGCCATTCTTGATTACCATAATCAAGTTCGGGGCAAAGTGTTCCCACCAGCAGCAAACATGGAATACATGGTAAGAGGAATTCTTTCTTCCTTGAATTCTGAGTGAGAAAGCTTTAATTGCGTGGTAGTGGGATATAAATGGACCGCAGTGCCCATATGCCAGGGGATACAGGGTACATACTTGAACTTGCGAAAGGTTTTAATGCATTTTATAATGTTAAATTGTGTTCTTTCATGAATTGATGTATATGAGAGAGACAGGGGAGGGGATCTACATAGACTTTACTTCTGTGAGTTCCATAATTCCAATGAGCCACATTTTCTATAAGGAGAAAACAAATGGGGTATGCTGACTGCCCACATTTGGAAAGTCATCTTTCCAAGCAGAATTCACGAGGAATTTTTTTTTTTGTGCCTTCTGAATTTAAAAGTCATATTTATCAGTTAAAACATTTCTTGAGAATATTTCTTGAAATTAAAGATTTCATGTGCATGATTTATTCCTGGCTAGGTGTCTCTCCCATTTCTTGGACAAAGTTCTCACCCACACTACTTTATTTGTATTCTAAGAGAACACGCTGGCTCTTTTCTTTCTTCCTTGTGATTTAAGACTTAGTCGTTCAGATAAGGGTGAAGCCAGTGCACTTGCACACGGTTCCAAGTTGCCATGAACACATTCTTTGCTCGCTCTTAAAAATAGACTATGTTTAAATCATTTCACTTTAGAGAGCAAAAATATTAAGTTGGTATTAAAAGGAATGAGTCTGGCTGAGCTTTATTTTTGGTTTTGAAGTCATGCAAAGTTATGATTTAAAGTTCTGCACTTTACAAGCGACAATGTAGAGTCTGTTTAATGCAATGAAGACCACCAATAGTTATCAGCTTCTTGAACCATCTGTTTAATGCAATGAAGACCACCAATAGTTATCAGCTTCTTGAACCATCTACTTTCTCTAAATAGGTTTTTTGCGCCTGTGTCAATGTCATAAGAAACATAGACATACCAAATTAATCTAAGGGAATCATAGTTAATGAAAGTAGTCCAATTTAGATCTTAAAATGCCCTTTACTAGGATTTATTAAATTAACAAAAGACATAATCAGTCCTGGGTATTATCATGTCATGATTAAGACTGTGGATGTGGGAGTTTAAGTGTGCTCCAATTCTAGTCCTGTCCTTTTAAGTGGCATGCGCTCTTTATTTAGGGTCCTCCACTCTCATCTTCTCTAAGATAAGGATAAAGTTAGCATTTGCCACCAGGGGTTGTTGTAAGAAATACATGAGTTGAGGGGCAGAGAAATAAGTCCAGAACTCACAGATACATAGCTGTTCATTAAACTTTAGCTTTATGACTTTCTTTGAACTTTCTGTGAAAGGGGACCCAGTAAGAAGTTATTCAAGTTCTAAAAACAGAAACCTTCCCCCACATGAAGAAGGGTTGCAGTTATACATAAAGGAGCAAATATGTTTCCAAAGCTACTATAGATTGTGAAAGAAGTAAACATTGAGTTCTGTGAGAGCTCAGAAAGGTACAATACCTAGACTATAAGATCAGGGAGTGCATTCTGGCTATGATCACATTGATACAAAAACTCAAATGATGACCAAGACCACTGAGCCAGGTATGGGAGCAAGCTCCTCTTGGTTCAGATCATGACTGTGCTATTCACTATGACCTCACATGTTACTCAATGGCTCTAAGACCTACTTTGCTGTCCCATTCTTATAATGGGAATAACAGTGCACACAATAAGCAATCAATAAATAATGAAATAATGCAAGTCACTATGCTAATAACATTGAGGGCAAAGAGGTCAACAGGCACAGAGGCATAAATGGTTACAACACAGTAGAAATCAGTAGAAAAAAATTTTTTCTCATTAGATCTCCCCTTATCAAGGATTAAATCACTTCATATGCATTTATTTAATTGCTTCTATGTGCCAGAGTCCATGCTAATTGTTTCCACAGATGACCTCATTTGATAGCCCACATTTGCTATCTGAAGTTGAGATTGTGATCACAATTTTCCAAATGAAATCACTTAGACCCAGAGATGTTAATGACTAAACCAAGATGGTGTGGCCAAAGAGTGATATTGTCCAGACTGACATTGTGGTGGGGATGGGTCTCTTCATTTGTGAGATACAGCACTTGTCCACTGAAGGGTATCTCCGAGAATATCAGGATATGTTGATCACCTCCATAAAAATTGCAGAAGAGATCATAAATTATTCTTTTCTTGTTTATCCTTCTCTCATTGTTTCTTCTCAGGTATCAGAATCCCTACATCTGATTTATTTTGCAATAACCCAGCACAGGGCTAATTATTATAGTCTATATTCACAGATCTCCCTTAGTTCAATGAATGCGATGAAAAACCGTAGCCCAAACACTGTGCTCTATAAAACAAAACAGGGACAATTTGGAAATCTGTGTTTTGAAGTCTGCATTTTCACTGTTTACTTAGCATCGACTGTAGGCTGGCACTTGTCTAAGCCCCAACATACATTCTTGAACAAAAGCATCAAACGTCCTTGGTTTCTGGGTGGTAATAAAACAACAAACCAGATAACTGAATCAACTAGAGCAGGCCAGAAAGTAATGAGGTCATGAAGATAAAGCTTGTGTCTAGGATTAGGCATGCACTGGGGTTGTTGGAGAGTGCGACCTGGGGACAGGTAGAAGAGAATTCCTGTTTACAGATGAGGGAAGTCACAGAGGAAAGAGCAGGACAAAGGGCCAGAGGCAGAGAAAAAGGACAGGTTTAGAAATAGCCTCACTTTCATGATTCTATGGTTCACTCCATCAATAGACATGCTTCAACTGGGTCCCATGCAGTGAAGTTCAATGGCAGGCATGTATTAATAGGTAGCATGAAGGTTAGTGCAATTATTCTGAGTGACTCAACTATTAAGCTAAGTGAAAATATGGATCTCAGTGGGACTCTGTTACCTTTACTTTAACTGACTCAACACTGATTTGAATTGGCATCAGCTGGAAAGCTAGATCAGTTCCTAACCTGTACCATACACCTCAGAAACGCATGGCATGTTTATTGCACTACTTCACAAATACTTGCTCTCTGAGTCACCAGCTGCATGCTCAATTATCCTCTCCAGTGTGTGTTGCTGCTCTGGAAAGCTTCACAGAAAGTGGGCTTAGGCTCAGTGCTTTCTCTAGTTTCCCTAGACTGCCTTGCAGTTCCTTTATTCTCCTCCAGTGCTCTGAGCCTTTCATTCAGTTTCTCTCCTCCCAAGGTCTCCTGCTTGACTAATTCATGTATCCTATTTAAGATTTTTGCATGAGAATAGCAGTTCCTTGAAGGACATTTTTATGCCCACAGCAGTGGGCACCTTATCTTTTCTTTAACCTGCCATGCCTTCTGTGCCATCCATGTCTATAGTACTGTCCTCATCACAACCAAACTTGACAAATAGTCATCTGTTCACTTATTGCTAACTTTCTAATTTTAGGGCTATAGGGTGCTAAGTTAATAATTATTCACTTTAGTCTCTCTATTGATTTTTAAAAGCCTTTGTGTACAAATAGCGAGCACCCATTATTTATTGCATTTAGACAAAAAACCCAATTGTTATATGTTTATAAACAGCACCAGTTTTGATACCATTATAAATACTTTTAGCATTTTCCACCGCAATATTTCATCACACACACTTGAAATAAAACAAATATTTTATGAATTCTTTAGAACCTCTTAAAATTAAATTCCTTAAGTAGTTATCTTAGATCATGTACAGTTAAATGAAACAAAAGAAATTTGATCACCAAGATTTACATTCACAAAATGGTTATGTTCCATTTTTATATAGTACCTGTGACTTTAATAAAACACACATTGTGTGCAATACTTAGGTTTCTGAAACAGAGTTTTTACACAAGCAACAGTACAGATAGAACCTAAAATGTGCAAGGGAAACCTTTGCACTCTTGGCTCCCATTCTTCAATTAGCTTCTTGACTAATTTCCAGGATGCTTTGGACACCAGCTGCTTTTCATTCTTCATAAGGGCAGCTTAAACTATGACTCTAAACCACAAACCACATTAGTTTCTTAGAATAAAAATTATCCCCCAAAGAATGAATTTGCAAAACTCATACAGAGTTCAGTTTGTAGGATGTTCTGATTCAGAGCAATTGAGTAAATTAATTTGAAAAACAACTGAAACCTCTCCATGAGAGGAAGGAATCCAAAGATAGGAATCTTTGTCTTTTTAACAGTGCAGTAAAAACAAAACAAATAGGGGGTAAAACCACCAAGCATATAATTCAGTATAATGCCCTGCTGATGTAATAAACATGAAACAGACAAACCATGTGAAAGAAGTGGGGATGGAGCTGATAATCTCCAGCTGGAAAATGATGAAGAAATCTGTGGAAGAGGATCATGGGGCACTGATATTCTCGAAGAGGTGTGGTGGCTGTGATTGAAAAGGAAAGCAATGGGTGACCCAACCATGAGCACAGGATTCCCAGGAGGTGTAGAACATGCCTGATACAAGAGAAATGAAGAAGAGCATGACATTTGAGATCAAGGGCAGAAGGGAATCCTAGACAGACGGCTTGAGCAGACTTATGAGGTGGTGACTGCTGAGGAGCAGTACCTGATTTTTAGGTAAGAGTAAGGAACACTAGAAGTTCCTGTGTACAGAGTGAGGAGGAGAAGGAAATAACTGAATTGCAGCACACATGGTAGGAATCTTCACAAAAAGGCAGGTTGAGGACAACATGCTGGCAATGCTGGACACGGGCTGGAAAAGAAGATAATAATGAAATCTCAGGAAACTCAAATCGCTTTTGTCATCAGATGACATATTACACTGTTTGGTGCCTACAAATCTGAGTTGCTGAGATAAACATAAAAGGTATCTTGTGTTCTTCTGGAAAAGGGAAACATATCTATTACCAAATAGTAGTAGGTAATAAAGTAACAGCATGATTCAGTGAATGAATGTGGCAATTAATCCAGCCTCAGTAAAGGCCAACACATTGTTGGCCTAGAATGCTAGTTTGTGACTTGGGAATAACGAAAATGCTAATTTAATTTATCTGGGCTTTATATGGAAGAAAATGTGCATAATTTAAACCACTATTTTTTCCTTTATTTTATAGTTGACTAAGCATTATGGTGTCAGGTCTGAAGTAGGAAAATTGCTGAGTTCAAGGCTAAGTTGGGCTATACAGTGAGTTTTAGACTAGCCTCAATAAAAATCTCAAATAAAGTTATGTATCTATCCTTGCCCTTTTTTTTTGTTAATGAAGCAGTGCTATGTGCCAGACAGCACATTTCTTCTTATTTGGGAAGGATAACTCTATTGATTTTATTGGGAATACATGAAATTTGCTGTGTCTAATCTAACTCTCTTCAATGAGAGCTTTTATGGCTTCTAGAAGGCCTGTGAGAATCACTGCCAGGAAGTCATGGGCTGAGCACACTGACCGACAGGAAGGCAGCTGCCAGCACATTCCTGCTCTCCTGGATAGGCACTTGGGTGTCTTGGCTTCTTGGGGAGACCAGGCAAGTTTTGTAGGTGCTTTCTTCCCAGATAGACTCTGGTGCAGATTACACCAAAGAAGGTCATCCTACCTTGAAGTTTGTGTCCTTTTGTTTCTCTTTTCCACATCTGAAGACAAGAGCATTTTCTCATTGGAGATTGTAAAAAAAAGTGTACATGTTACAAATATTGAAGTTACATGATTCTGAACCATATCATTGGGAAGCAGAAAGAGTACCTGTGAGTAACATATGGTCTACCTCGTGGGTGGCTATGATTCTTAGCATCCAGTACTGCAATCTTAGTGGCAAATGATATTTGGCCCCAAACTTGGCAGCAAAAAATAATTTTGTGTGTTTCTGCTGAGAGCTTTTATAGAACCTAGAGTCGCATCTTGTCCCACAATTAACAGTTAAAAACAAGTGGCTTTTCTGGTTAGAGTATGTGACTATGATGAGGTTGTAGGCAAGACTTTTAATACTCAGTCTCTCTTTCCACTTTATGCATTTTCCTGCCACTTTCCTGGAGTGGAGAGGAATGAGGAACAGAGACAGAAAGTAGTATGTATATCAAGGAAGTGGACAGTGCAGTGTGCTACGTGCCAAAGCAGAGGAACTACTGACTAGTCTAAGAGTACAAAAGGAGACCATGCATGGACTGAAGCAGCAGAGTATTGCAGGCTTCTAAAAGTAATGTTGCTAGATATTAGACTAGAATATGTTATACAGAAGAGAGATAAGGAGAGGGTGACTGTGTAGTCAGTATATAAGGGTTCTAGAAGATATGGGGTGGCATAATGAAGACATAGAAGCTGTATGACTTAGATTTAATGTTTAAAAGAATTGAGTTTTACAAGGTGGAAGTTGGGGGACACTAAACAACTTGACTGGACTTTGTTGTAAGACCAAGGGAAATATTAAAGGGTTTAGCTGGGAAATTACATAATTGTATTTGAATTTTAGAAAGGTCATTCTGGCCATGGGGTGAGGAAGGAGTGGAAAGAGGCAGTAGTGGAGACAGGCTGCTCAGTCAGAAGCCGTCATCATAGTCTGGGTGAGAGATAATTGAAACCTGAAGTACATTTGAGGCAACAGAGTAAGCTGGGGCTGTGAAATATTTTGGAAATCAGGCCACGAAGCATGACTCATATGAAGTTGCAGAGAAGGTTTTATAGGATGGAGAAGTCAGGACCCTGTCTCTGTCTTCAGGGGGGACAACTGGATTACTCTGAGTCAGAGAACACAAAGTACAGCAAATTTTAGGAAGCCAAGGAGTGGTAGGGGATTATTGTCTGGGCCACATGTCTATGGAGGTTGAAAAGCAGATAAAATGTGAAAAGGTGCATAGGTGCATTCTTCCACTGAGAAAATTTGGGATAGGAATACACTTTGACAGACATATCATTCTTTGTAAGGTGGGTAGGGAAGTATCATGAAAACTGGATCAAAGATTTTGTCTATAGAAATCTACTTAAGAATGTTTGCAATAAAATGCCATCCTAATCCAAATCTATTTTAAGGACCTACTTGGTGCCAAGTTACTTCAGCTCACTTGGGACAAGACATATTTTGGAAAATAATCAAAGGGCTTCTAAAAATATAGACATCTTCTAGTCTGACTATCTGGTATCTTGAATTTAATATATCTAAAAACTGTATCACAAAGAGCCCATGGGCATTAGGTGGTTATAAACTTGAGGTATTTGATTATCTCTGAGAATTTTGAAGGATGGCATTGTAGGAGAAGCAAGGAAGATTAAAAACTAATGTCTTACACCAGTTAAGAAAAAATTTGGCACAAATGCTTCCTAAACTGAGATTTGGGAGATGGGATGTGAGTTCTCCCATGCTATGTTATCCACAGCATTTCAAATCAGATGAAAAACATTTTGACACAAATAGGTAGGATGCCTAACATGTTGACTTTATAATTAACTTTTCATGAAATCTTTTAAATTCCACATCAATTAATGCAAACAAAGATGTTATTTAAGGACACAATATTTTTCTGCTAATATTTCATATTGCATAATTTGGTTAAGCATGAGCATTCTACCAAATCTGTCTCTTGACATTCTTTGGAAATCATTTTTCAGTGGACAGTACATATCCAGACAGCTTACTCTGAGGAGTGGACAGTGTAAGATCTGGGATTTGCATGTCTGCCTTGGTATAGCTTCACAATCAAGAAATCCATTTTTAATGTGTTGTGACACTGAATCGGTGAATGAAATTGGCCATTCATGAAAATGCCTTGAGAGCCTGAACTTCACTGTCGGATGACAACTGGTGTATATATAACGTTCCACCCCCTCACCTCCTGAAGAGTAGGATCATTGCTAGATGATCAATAATTACTTTCAAACTTTACAATAAAATGCAGATGTTAAACAATGCTTGAAGGATGGAAAATTCTCTTACAACTTCCAAAATATTCTCTGATGTTATCTCTCCTTCTGCCCAATGTTATTGTCCCTATGAGCAAATGCCTTGTTTCTACACAATTCTACTGCTAATTTTTCAGTGGCTTCAGGCTTTATCTGTCTTCTTTTTCTCAGACTTCCTGGTTAGTAGAGATTAATGGTTGATAATTTGATGAAAAGAATTCTTATTTCAGATGTCTCCCCAATCCCCCAAACTTACTATATCAAACTAATTCTTATTTCAGATGTCTCCCCAATCCCCCAAACTTACTATCATTTTAAAAATCCCCAACAATAGTAACAGGTGTTATTTAGTGAACTCTAGCCCTCTTAGAGCTCTGATAAATATTCTTCAGTCTCTGTATCAAGCTTATTATCATCCCAGTCTTGAGAGATGAGGACAGATTTCTTCATTTAGAGATGGAAACTCAAAGCTTGGAGAGGATAAATTCTCTGTCTTTAACAAGTTGATCAAAATGCTCTATCAGAGAGCAAGCATGCTTCAGACAGCAGCGTACTACAGCACACTGCAGTACTGTGTAGTGTGACATAGTACATGCTTCTTCTTGTCTACTCATCTCTCCTGTTCTTAGGCTCATTGGACAGCAAGTTTCCCTACATGCACTTCACCTGAGAATATCAGCGAGTATAAGAAATAGTTTTAAACATGAAATAAAATTATTCTTGTACTCTCTATGCTTGGAAAATAATATAGGTAAACTGCTTTATGATACTGCTAATCATCTTTGGATATCTGCTAAGAGAGAATAAGTAACCACGACATTGACCCTGGCCTCCCAGTCATCAAGTTTTCTTAACCATGAGCCCTTTAAATGATGCATGGGTACATAAATCTGCTCCCCCATTCCACTGTTGCCAACACAGACTCTGAGAGAAGGTTCCACAAAGATATTTGGTTTCTGAAAAATCCTGGAAAACTAACAAATATGTAATTCAGGAAATTCAAACTCAAGGTCCCTTCCTTGCCAAGGCACAAGTGTCCACAAGAATGGTGTCATTAGTCTTCTTGAAAAGTGGAAGCTGTGTAGCTTGGAGCAAACAATGGCACTTCCTGCTTGTCCTCCTTTAGATGAGGTTCCAACAAGGGTGTGTTCTACTGTAAGTGAGATGCTTGCCAATGAGCAGGCCTGAACAATAAAGAATAAAGGTCACATATTATTGCCCATTATCCTTAGGATGATTGACAGATTTCATAGAATAAAGGTCACATATTATTGCCCATTATCCTTAGGACGATTGACAGATTTCATAGACACATTCTGCTGATTCACATTTTCATATCCTGAGTTAAATGAAGATCAAATATCTGTTTTAAAATCAGGCTTGATGGAAAGGTACTGCCACGATTTTTAATTTCTTATCCTTAGGATTTTGAGATTTTGGAAAGGTATTTCTCTGACATGTCACATCACACAGTCTTGGTTAATAAAACCATCCATCATTGGCACAGCATGTATGAATATCCAAGGTCTCTAGTCCAGGAATTTGACTCAGTAGGTCCAGTAGGGCCATATATGCCTTCTTAAAGATCCCAGGAATATTCTGGAAGTATTACTATGGCGAACACTCTAAAAGGTGTTTTCAGAACAATAAAAGCTCCTAGTTCATGACTTGAGACCCAGTTGAGGTTATGGTATGTGGGTCAAATATCCACACCTTTGTCAAGGAACTATGAAGGGATTAATAGATTAAAACAAAGAGTTATTCCAGGGATAATTTCAGTATTAACAGACAATTCATTCCAATGCTCATTTGATTCCTGATTGAGAAAATACATGGGCACTATCACCAGGAAATGTCTATAACACAGAAGATCCTTACAGGAAATGTCTATAACACAGAATGATCTTTACTTGGAAATGTGTTTCCCTGACTAAAAGAAGCAAACTTTTTAAGATTCATGTTTTTGAGGGATAGGGCTTCTTTATATGAGATGGTATAATTTGAAAATTTTCTTGTTTGAGCTTTGAGTTAAAGATTGTTGAGAATCATTCTTTCTTTGCTACCACCCATGGACATGAGGAGAAAAAGAAATACATCCATATTAACATAATACAAATAATAATATTACACTTTGCAGATCATAAATGCTGACAATATCCAAGCACCCAGCCCTTAAATAAGTACATCTTTCTGTAGATAAAGGCATCTCTGTGAATCTCCTTGTGGTGGTGCACACCTGTAGTTCCAGCTCACTGGAGATGTTGACAGAAAAGTCCTGAACTACATAATGAGACCCTGCTCAAGAAATAAAGTAATCCCCACAAGACAGTGCCCACTATTTCCTATCATCTTCATGTAATCCATCCTTACAGTCTTCTCTCCCTGTATAGTTCTTCATGCAATGTATGGTATTGCTGTTTTTGAGGCTATGGGAGGCTACATGCTGTCCCAATCCACTTCTTTTACCTGCCTCCTTCTGCTCTTGTAGGTATCATCTTTTGAATATCATTTAATTGATCTAGCAAATAATCTGAATGCCCCCTTTAAGGGCCTATCCTTCCCTCTGTTCCCACCTGGTTCTGCCCCAGCCTAACCAAGGCTCATTGCTGCCTCCTGGATAGTTTAACAATGGTTCTTATATGTTCATCTCAGTTTCCTTCAATGGCATTTCACAAACATTCCTTTCTAATAAGAGTAAGTCCACCAATTTTAAAACAGCCCATGAACCGTGTTGATGTTTTTGGCTGCCCTCCAGAGGAATAATTTTGTCATCACTTAATTTGTCTATGGCTTCTGCAAGTCAGCACCTTCCTCCCAATCTAACACAAAGGATCAAATCACCCAAGTTTTTAAAAAGAAAAGAAAACATGTTCTGTGTAAAATGTCAAAAACAGTCCAAATATGTAAGACATGCCCACATAAATATCCAAGAAAACAAATGTCTTCGAACATTCCATGTTTATCGCCCATGTTGTTTTTATGCTATTGTCCATGTTCATATCCAATTCATAATTCTATCTCTAAAATTTCAATGTGATATTTTTATTTCTAGCATGTTGTTTTTGTACACAATTGTGCTGTGCACAATAGCTTTTCTACGGTTGACTCTAGTGTTCTAAATTATTGTTCTTACTTCTTCCTTAATTTATCTTCAATTTCCTTTTTTAGGAAGGGTTCTCTTTTCATGAATGTAGAATATTTTGAAAAAGAATTTTATTTAATGTCTACCTCATGAAAATTAAATGGTTAAACTCTATTTCTAAATTTAATACATTTATTTTTTGTTTTAGTATTTTACTTGATTTGAATAATTACCCTTTCCATACATTTAAGAAACTCATACAAGTCATGAAATACAGACTTAATACCCTCTTACATTTTACTGGAAAGTAAGAGAAACAAAATGTTAGAGAAACAAAACCAAACTTCACAGTACTGGTTTAAGAATTTATCAGATTTTTATCATTTTCAACTTAAAATCACATCTGACAGTAATGGCTTATCTACATATTATATTGAAAATAGAAGACTATATGCTACTGTGAGAAGCTGTGGTCTCCTAATTACTACAAACATTAGCAAAAGGCTGTAAGCACAGACTCATTACCTGAAATTTTTCATCCTTTTTAACTTTCAGTTTTGTCCCTTTGCACACTTCCATACTTTATACTTTGTAATTAAAAAATATTTTTAAACAAGTCTACAGTTACAATCTCAAGTAAAGTTTAGAGTTACATTCCAATGGTCATTGTTTCTTAGTGGCCAGAAGTACTGGCTGGGACACAAGTACACGTCACAGGTGCCATTGTGTCCCATGAGTACACTGAAGATCTTTATTAGTTTACTGAAGATCTCCAAACAGGACAGGACATGTGGTAGGACACTCTTTAGTTGTGTTACATTAATATTATCTGATTCTTCTGCCGACTTATATAAGACAGGAAATTTCTCCCAACTCTCTCCCATGAAGCAGCATGCCTTGTCTCAATTTTGTATCTCTGGGGGTCAAGCTCAAAAGATCACCCAACTTGATGAGGATCCTGCATTCTTTTAATTTTCCTCTTATCTCTCAGGGTCACAACTCTGCCAGATAGTCAGATGACATCAGTTTGAATTCTAAGTTTGTTTTCTTGTCTTAGGCTAAATGTTTCCAGTTTCATGGGATTTACAGTCAAGATACTCTGCTTAGCCCAAGCTATGTGTCTTAACTTATTAATAAACAGAATAACCCATGTTAAATATTTTAATTCAAAGCTAATTTAGAGCATCTAAAATCAACCCTATGTATGTCTCTCTCCCCTCTCTCACATGAAGAGGATGAAAACAAGCTGGGGTGGTTTGATGGCATGCAAGTATGAAGACTAACCTTAGTTAAATTCCCCAAATCCCTCAAAAATTTGTCAGGTGCATTGACACATGCTTGAAGCTCTGAAATTCGGGACAAGAGGATTCCTAGGGCTTGCTAGCCATTCCCTCTTGCCAAATGGAGCCACGCTCTAGGGTTCAGGGAGATGACTTGTCTAAAGAAACAAAAACAAACAAATAGGTAGAAAGGTGACTACGGACGACAACTGATGTCAACCTTTGACCCCACATATGTATGCCCCACCCCTACATACACATAAACATACATGTACAACACACATGCACTTACTCTACTCACACACACACACACACACACACACACACACACCACACACACACACACTCAATGAAGGAAAGACATTTCTTGAATATTTTGAATTGTTTTGTGTAGAGTGTACGTTCTCAGTAGTGCTGGCCAATTACTGGCCAGTACCATATAGCACTTTCTGGCACTGATTCTGTGGCTACTCATGTATATCCAAATCATGAGACTATGAATCTGAAGATGACATCACCTCCAGTCTTCTAGCTTTATGGATGACTTAACTGGCAGACAGATGGTGAATGACAGGCCCCAGTCAATTGATGATCTCAGGAGCATAATTAAGGATAAACAAGATCACTGTGTTTCATATCAGTGCTATATGTGCCATGCTGCACTAGCATATTTAGTTGATTATAATAAAGTATTTTTAAAACTGAAGACACGGTACATGTTAATACATAATGTGTACATGTATTTTTTTCTCATAAAACTGTGATAAACAACCTTTCAAGAGGTGCAGCTGGTTGAAGATATCATCCTTTTGTGAATTAATTGTACAGTTTTACATTTCAATAAGCTGAAGCCAATATTTCAGAAATCCATATTTTACTAACTTTTGATGTAAGAACAAATGTTTGATAAGTCCATTATCAGCCAAACAAAGTATCTTTTAAATGTTTATTTTAAGTACTAGGTTAAAATAGTTTTACATTAAATTTGTTAGTTTAAAGTTCTGTGTCAATTTTATTGAAGATGTCTTTTGTATACAAAAATTATATTTGTGTCTTCCTACTTTAATATAAAGTTGAGTATCTTTACAGAGGTAATTTATTACTGATAGGTCCACAATGCCTGGCTTGTTTGGCCTCTCTATGCATGTACTGAGATGGGAACGCCAATCCATACAGTGATTAATGTTAGCGGTTTATGATATCAGAGAGTCATGCAAACTTTGCTCTACACTTTTCAACTAACAATAACTAACTATATATGAGTAACTCTATACTAAATTTTTTCTCAAATAACCAATTTTTCTTAATTTGATTAATAAACATAATGTAATACATTTGTATTGCACCCTATGTAACACTTTGAAGTTATTTTATTATAGTTATGTTTAGTTCACACTAATTAAAACAGTACATTTTCATATTATGTTTATTGATAATATAGATTCTAAGGCTATCAAATGTGAGAATTCATGAAACTGACTACTGTATAGCACAATCTGACCTTTGAAAGTTGCACTGTACTTGACATTGCTGATTTTGGCAAATAAATTTGAGTAAATCTGGGTCCTATTTATTTAGGAATATATATGGATGGCATGGCTCTTTGTTTCTGTGAAAAGGACTTTGTTAAATCAGTTGATTTTGGTGTATTCAATTTTCATGGGTCAATTTGTAATGTCCCCAAGTAATCGTTAGATGTAATACTTTTCTTTTAACCAATTCCTCCCCCAAAATGATGTCCATATTGCATTAACTTTAGGTGAATTTGTCTGAAATTGCTTTTTTTTAGTTACAATAGTCACACAACCCTGAATTGAAAGAATTCCTGGAAACAGGGGCATTGTACCTTTCCTGTCTTTTTGTTTATCATAACAGATTCAGCAAAACTAAAGGACTATTTAACTTCCACAGGTCTGGGATGAAAATCTTGCAAAATCTGCTGAGGCATGGGCAGCCACTTGCATTTGGGATCATGGACCTTCTTATTTGCTGAGATTTTTGGGTCAAAATCTATCTGTACGAACTGGAAGGTAGGAAGCAGATAAACAATGAAATTAGTAAATAGGCAAATTGACAAGATAGAAAAATCTGCATTTATATAAGCATGCACACAGGCATATATGTATATGTTAACTATGACACAGTTCTTACTAACAACATACTTCCTTCTACTGTAGAATATCATGACCAACATTCTATAACTCCATTCTTATGGTCACTTTCATTAGAGTTAAAGTATTTTAACTATTTCCATTTGCCTAATAAATCTAAATTATTTATAAAATTCCAATAGAGTAAATTTTCTGCATAAACTAAATAAGACTTAGATGATTCCTGAACAATTTGTGTTTTTCTGTTTTTGGAATAGCCTGGCATGTACTTAGATGAATGAAGGCTCATTGGGCATTATCATGCTTTTCTCTTCCCAGAGAAATCAGTAGCTTTAGCAGACAGCGATTGTAATTGTCAGGAGTGGCAATAAGCTTGTTATAATGGAAAATTTTGTAACACTTTTATGGTGTAACAGGAGTCCTCTAAATAGCTCCCCGTTGTACTGAATTCTTTTTTGCTTTCTCTTGACATCTAGATATCGCTCTATTCTCCAGCTGGTCAAGCCATGGTATGACGAAGTGAAAGATTATGCCTTTCCTTACCCCCAGGATTGCAACCCTCGCTGCCCTATGCGATGCTTTGGTCCCATGTGCACTCATTACACACAGGTCATTTTCAGATGTTGTCTTCCTTCTTGACTCTCATCTTAAAAATGTTTTTCTTATGTTGGTGACTGTTGACATTTTAAGCAACACTGGAATATATTGATTTATTTCTGCAGATGGTTTGGGCCACTTCTAATCGAATAGGATGTGCGATTCACACGTGCCAAAACATGAACGTCTGGGGATCTGTATGGCGACGTGCAGTGTACTTGGTCTGCAACTATGCTCCAAAGTAAGTGCCAAGTTGAGTTCCATTTCCTGGATCCTTGACTGAAGGAGATCAGCAGTCAGATGGGCGTTCTTTGTAGCTATAGAAGTAAAAGTATTCTGCAGTACTTCTTCATCTTCACCTGCCCTTCATCCCCAGCCTCATCATCATCCCCACAGACCTGAAAAATGACAGGGTGAAAGGTTTCTTTTCACAGGGACAAGGATTATGGGTTAAAATGGTAAAGAATATACATTGAGACACCTGAACTCATTAGGTTCTTCTTGCCATCATTGCTCTGTCATCCTAAGTGTACGCACTGTGTTTCATAACCATTGATACCTGCATCAACGGCATCCGAAAGCATCCTCTAGAGATGTTATCAGCACAATATTCTGAATTATCCGTACTAGAATGTTGGCTGACCTATTTCACTAGGAAAGCAACATATTGGAAAAGAATCTTTCCTTCCTGATCTCATTTTTTAGATTAAAATTTATATAATATCGGCATTCTATAGCCTACATAAATATAATACCAATTTGTCGAAGATTACAAAATCCAGTTGTATATTTGAATATTTCTCATATGGATCAATAAACATTTGCTAACATTTAATAAAATGTCTTCTTGATAACTGTAACTCTGAGGATGATAAAGTGTTCCAATATTTACACAGAGTTCTCTTCCCATTTGGAATAAGTACCAAGTATGCAAGGGATTTATGATACTCATGGTGTCTTCTAAAGTGAGTCTCAAACGAAGATTTTCTCCAGCTTTTCCAGCACACAGAGGGAGGGCGACAATGTGTCATAAGTAACCACGTGACTCATTTATATGGTGCAAGTCCTGGGCCAATCCTAAAAAGTTAGAATATTTGTGATTTTCCTTCAGAATTATTGTAATGAAGAGTTTGAAAAACTATTTCTCAAAATATATTTAAGCCTGCATTTTTCTGATATTTTTACTTTTATGCCTTTTATCTGCCTATGAAGCACTTACCCTTTCTCTGTAATAAATTGACCAAGTTGTAATGAAATGACCAAAGACAGATTTTAAAAATTCATTCAGCTCTTCTGTTTCCACCAAATAATAGAATTTCCTAATAATGTTAATTGATTTATAGACTCCAAATATGAGGCATTGCATTAACATTAATGTATGATAGTTTTAATAAAAACATTAATGTATTATACATCTAATGTATTATAGTCTTAATAAAAACATTAATGTATTATAGTCTTAATAAAAATCACAGGTGATTAAGGTTTTTAAAATCTTGCCTGGGCGGTGAATATTATTTTTTTCCAATTTCAGTATGAAGTTTTCGGTAGGCTAATACTTTCAGTGGAAAAGGAGAGAGAAAGAAAAAATGAAGAGAGAAAGAAATAATATGTGAACAAATGGATTTGAACAAAAAATTAAAGAATAAATGATACATGAATTGACTAACTGTTGAATATTATTATCCTCAATTCAATAATAAATATGATTTTTGTAAAAGTTTGTAATACACGACAATATTGCCATATAATAAACTTTTAGTTTTGTGTTTTTGTTCCCAAAATATATGCCTGATAGGTTAAATTTTTTAAAAATAAGTAGAAAAATATGAAATTATATAACATAGGCTGATTCCATATACTGTTCTCATATACCTTAGAATAAATACATAGTGGGAGATAAGATTTTTTTTTTACAGGGCGGTAGGATTCAAGAGCAGATGAGGACACACAAGTCACATGACAGGAGGAGAGACTTTGAGTGCTTCTTGATAAGTGAATGATGCCCTTGATGTATCTTGTCCTCTAGGCAGAGAGTAGAATTCATTAATTGTAAGTGGGGAGTCCTAAACCTCCATTTCAGTTTGTGATATGAATAGTTAATTGGTAAGTTTTTAATGTGTACACTTTCATATATTGAAAATATTCTAAATTTTAGCTGACGAGTTTGCTAATTTTATATCCTGTACATGTGCTTCACAGCTACCTTTGCATCTTATTCAGGTTAAATGCAGACGAGGATCTGTTGTGCTCAACCCTGAGTTGTATAGCCGAACTTCTTTCTTCATTTAATTTCCTTCATTTTGCTATCTGTATTAGTATTCTAATACTGAAAATAAGTTATTGTCATTCTTTATTGTAATTTAAAGAACAAAACCCCAGAACCATCATAGCCTTGTTCAGATATTCTTAATAGTGAATTTGCTTCACTTATAGTAATCATGATATTATCACAGTAAGAAAGATCAATCAAGTAGTTGTATGTTTTCACCATCATGAAAAACCAAAGAGCATCGACTAGAAACTGAACTGATTTGATTTTCCTATGTGGAAAATGATATGAGAATCACTTGCACCTATGAGCCATTACTCTCTCACTATGAGAATAGTTGGCTCCTTATTTTATGAAGATTATAATCTTAAGTTTTTCATAGTTTTTATTAAAATAAACGAGTACTTGTAACCAAATATTGTTTTGATTCTTCTCTCATGTATTACATCTTGGTCACAGTTTCCCCTCCTTCCCCATTCCCTCTCTCCCCTCTGATGAGAGCAAGCCTCCCAGGAACATCAGCCAAGCACAGCATAATATGCTTCAATAAGATCAGGCATATTCCATCATACCAAGGCTGCGAGAGGCCACTCAGCAGGAGGAAAAGGGTCCCACAAGCAGGTGAAAGAGTGAGAGACGGCCCCTCCTCCCACCGTTAGGAGTCCCACAAGAACACCAAGCTGCTCAGCCATAACATATGCGGAGGACCTAGGTCAGACCCCTACAGGCTCTCTGATCTCTGCAAACTCCCATAAGTCCTGGTCAGTTGATTCTGTGGGCTGTGTTCTCATAACCAAATAGTTTGTGTATAGAAATTTATTATTCATTTCAGACACTCCAATGAACTACTTGCTATTTTGTGATTACTTTACATTATCATATGTAATTTGTTCCAGTGCAACATTTTATACATGTATGTAATGTATTTTGATCATATCACTTCCAGTGCCCTCTCTTGTATCTCCCCCTATTTTGATGACTCCCCTTCTTTTTCCAAACCTTCTGCTTTCTACTTCCACATCTTTTCTGTTGATGAAGACCTAATGAGCTCAATTAGTGTTACTTACAGGATCATGGAATCTTAGGAGCAACTCCCCCAGCTATGACAGAATGTTAGTGGACCCTGTCTTGTGCAAATCTTGTGCAAGTAATCACGCCTACTGCTAGTTAAAATCCTAGGTGCGTTTAGACAGCGCTAAGAGGGAGGCAGCACAAGTTGAGGAGCATTATGTCTGCAGAACTGTGACCTGACCTTGTGCCCTACAGTACTGCTGGAGCAGAAGACAAATGTGCTAGATGAATTGAGCCTGGGGTCCATGATTTATAATATCACCAGAAATTGTAAATAGGACTTTATTACTTACCTGTCAGTTAAGATTCTGTTCGTTTACTCAGAGAGAAAGCATTTTAAAAGCAAGAAATATGGGAATGTAACTTTCAGGGCCTTATAAAGTATACTCTTCAAAACAACCATCATGTGTCAAGAGCGTGTGAGGACGTACGTAAAAGTAATCTGGTTTCGGGTTGAGTGAGCATCACTAATGTCACCTTTTCCTTTTTCCTCCAAGGGGTAACTGGATTGGAGAAGCACCATACAAAGTAGGAGTGCCGTGCTCATCGTGTCCTCCGAGCTATGGGGGAGCCTGTACTGACAATCTGTGCTTTCCAGGAGTGACGTCAAACTACCTGTACTGGTTTAAATAAGCTTATCCTTTTTCCTCTGGGAGATACATCGGTTTTTGGACTCATAAGCATATATATATATTGAAGTTTGAACATATTATACATATTTTATTATAATCCTGTTCTCATTTTAATGGTCAGTTGTCTGGTCTTTGTCTAGGGTGCTAAGTCTTAGATACAAGCAAAACATCAATTCTACTTTTCTGACCTTAAATTTAAGTTAAAATATTGTATATGTAGCGATGACATAGTTGTTTCATCCAATTCCGAAACCTGCATTCCAGGGAAATTACGTTATTATGTCCCTAAGGAATGAAATGTATGTTCAAGCTGTAATATGTGTGTATTCATATGTATACATATATATATGTATGCACACACATATGATGTGTGATGTGACACACAGACAATACTATGTGATAGTTAATAAGGAAAATGAAAAATATATTTGGGTTTATGGGACTCTTTCAGGATCATTTCTACCCAAGAAAGGATAATTTGCAACTCAGTAATATTTGGAAATAATTTAATTAAGCAAGAGTAGAATTTGTTCTGGAGATACTTTATTTTATTTGGGTCTACAAAATATATTCTGAATTTATGGAAGTTTCCATAACACACCTTTTGCTTAGTTTCATTTTTTTTGAATATGTCAATCTGTTGAGTAGTTACTTTGACTAATTCACTTTGCTGGTTATGTTCTGATAATGCAAAGATGATCACATATGATTCCTGCCTTTGAGAAGTTGTCAGAGAGGTCCACAAAACAGCAGAGCCTAGTAATTGGGTTATAAATTATTTGTAGCTAATCATTTTTCATAAATCTTGAGGAACAGACATAGTAACCACTTACAGGTGGAGTGGACAGTAACTGCTTCTGTCTCACATGTAAAGTATCTGTTTCCCAGGAAACTCCAATATTTAAATGAGATATGGAAGGTCTCATAGTTATAGTGCTGTGAATAGACACCACGGCCAAGGAAGCTTACAAAAAGATAGCATTTAATTGGGGTCTTGCTTACAGTTTCAGGGGGTTAGTCCATGATCATCATGGTGGGGAGATGGAGGCAGGCAGGCAGGAGGCATGGCACTGGAGCAGGAGCAGAGAGTTTATACCCTGATCTGCTGGCAGGAGGCAGGGAGAATGAGACTGGGCCAGACCTGGGTTTTTGAAACATCAAAGTCAACCCACAGTGACACACTTCCTCCAATAAGGTAACACCCTCTCCAACATGGCCACACCTCCTAATCCTTCCCAAACAGTCCACCAAGCAAAACCCTGTACTCAAATATATGAATCTATGGGAGCCATTATCATTCAAATCACCAAACCATGTAAGAATCAACAACTTCTCAGAGATTTCTGAAGAAGAATAGGCTAGGCTGAAAACAAGATCCTCAGAATACTGACAAGGTCCAAGAGAAGTAAGAGGTATGAATAATCACAGAATTAGCATGTTGATACAAAAAGACCAGGCAGAAGGCTACAGAAGAGTTTAACACATCTTGGGACCCATTAACAAAAGTTGAAGTATTATAAAGAAATGTGTAGGATGAGGGCACATTCATCTCATTGTTTTCTCTGCTATTAATTGGAGGTCAATCTACCTATTATATTGAGCTTTTGAATATCATTGTCAAGATCCTCCATCAATACCACATGTAGTCAATTTTCTTAATATAGTCCTCCCTCGATGGATGTTTTTCAAAGAACAAATTATGAAACTTTATTTTTATAGAAGAGTAATTTTCAGTTCCTCATTAACTTTGTTTATGAAAATCAAGTAAATCATTACAAAAACTTCTCTCATGAGATTAGGAAATACATGTCTTAATTTACAAAATCATTTTCAGCGAGGACAATACAATATCTGGGCCAAGACATAGAGCAAATTATATTTCAAATGTGTGTGTGTTTGTGCGCACACACGTGAGCATGAGTATAGACTTACAGAGCAAGTAAACATGGTCATTTTAGAGAGCAAACATTTAGAGAAGAAAGCTACTTTTTAAAATTCCATACACAGCTGCAGTTTCTTAGGTGGATGCATTGAAAGATGGCAGATAGTTAATTAGATCCATTCAATGGGAGAAGAAGCCACCATCTGGATCCTGGGCCTACTTGCTGGCAAACAAATGGTCTAATTACTTTTAAACACTGACAATTGGAACAAAATGTTTTGTTATTAAGTGACCCTGCCTTGTGGAAACATATATGGGCCTTATTTAAATAAGTATTTCAGAAATACAATAGAGAACAGAAGTATTATATAATATAGAGTTGATCCAATTTTCTTTTCTTTCTTTAATTTTATTTCCCTTGAGGACGTCTCACATATCCCAGATTGACCTTAGACTCACTATGTCATCAAGAATGACCTGACTCCCAATCCTCTTGCCTCTAACTCTCAAATACTGGATTTTCAGTGTGTGTCACCTGGCCATTGGAAGGAATTTCATTTTGATGATACCAGCTTGACTCATCCAAGAATGTTTTCATCCTTAATATTACTGAAGTAAAAAACTATATAAACGGAAGTTTGTAGCTCTCATTTCCAGGTTTCTTTCTGTCTTGCATGGGTAATTGAGTTTCTCAGATTGAAGGAATAATAACGATATTTGATATGTAGTTCACAGACTTACCCATGAATGTTAGTTAATTCACCATATTAACAGAAATTTATGAATATTAATATAATCACTGCCAGAACTTCTCTTTGGCATGAACTCCATGTGATTCATTTTGTTTATCAGAGTATATTATTCAGTGGCTATAGTGTAATAAATGTTTAGTTCAGTGGAGTTTTCAGAATTAATTAATTTAAAAATCTAAGCTTGAAAAGTTGAAACAAATTCTGCTTTTCTAGTCTTTTAAAGACCCTAAATCATCTAAAATACAAAGGTTTGAATGTAAAAAACCCTCAAATAAACCATCAAAAATACGAAATTGAAACTAAGGTTGGCAGGCTTACAAAACAACTCTTTGAAAACTGCAACCAGAACCAGTAGCTTCTTCATAACTTCACACCTAAGCTGAAAGTACAACGGGTATATGCGCCATTCTGTCTGTAATTTTTAATGTTGGTGTATAAAACGACTATGTGAAGTATGTTCCTCCCTGGGCTAATGCAAATGATAGTTTGCTTGTATCAATGTGGCATCATACATTTTCACAGGGGTGCTAGGTGAATGGGCTTGCACTGTAATTCTCAGAGGCAGGACAGGCCTGGCTGTAAACTGTTTTACAGCTTTAAATAGTCAGCATTAAAGTTTTTAGTTTGAAATTTTTCATTAAAATAATGAAAAATTTATTAAAATTTATTAAAAAATAATATGACTGATAGCATTGATGTCCCCCAGTGCTGTTTATTTTTTTAGTAGTAAAGTAACATTTTGCTACACTATATATTTTTTTTTGCTTTCACATGGGAAAAACAACTAAAATGAAATCCACGATTTTGCTACAAAATTGATGCACTACTTTCTAGGAATGTATGTGAACTGTGTAGGTGTGGTCTTAGCATTCTTGTAATGATAGATTAGCTTGCTTTAATAACATAGGAGCTGAGGTTATCCGTTCTATTGTTTTTGCTTTGGGCATCATCACGGCTGTGGCCCGTTAAAGCTTTGGTAGAAGTTTCGACTGGCTCCACTGTCACCAGCACTGAATTCTAGTTTCTATGCAGCCCTAGCACGGAGCAGACCACGAAGGAGGACAAGTCCAGACAATAAAGCCTATTCTGAATATTTTAATTGAAACAATATATTTCCCATACTTTTATACTAAATAAACCCATGGAGTCTACACTACTAAATCAAGTGCCTATTTATACCATTTTAAGTGTTTTGAGTTTATACCTTGCTTGATAAATAATGCAAAAATAAATGGCTGAGCTGAATATTTTCCTGCAGGCAAAGCAATGCTGAACCCCTGGGCTGTCTTTCCCCTTAGGTTTCACAGTATCATAGGATGCGAATCTTAACATAGATGGAAGACTATCCTACTGAAGTATTTAGGGGGGAAAAAGTTATATTTCTAATGGTTGCTAATATTGTCTTTGTTTTTATGAAGGTTTTACATTGTTATATTTGTGGGTGAAGACATTTAAATGAAAATGCCTTTTTTAAGTTGTGTCATGGCTCAACTTCTAAATGTAAAATGTTGATTAAAATTGAGAAAATTTAACAATTCACTGGTTAAAGGTGCTGAAAAAATACAATCACCATATGGTTACAATTTTGAGGTTTCTTTGAAACTACAGTTGCTATTATTAAGTGTGAACTACCAATATTTATTCTGGTGCTAAATACATGGTGCTAAATGAATTGTTAGTGTCAACAGTTTTAAAACTACTCCTTTTATCCACTAAATTCTTGATTCAGAAGTAATAGCAAAAATTCTATCTTATCTTCACCAATGTATGACCGTTGAATCTGTTTTCTTTGTTTAACAATACAATGTTATTACACGTAAATATATTTCAAATATATTTTCTTTAGAAGTGATTGGCTTCTTCAACTGGGTATTCTTTCCTTTGTGTGTGTGTGTGTGTGTGTGTGTGTGTGAGAGAGAGAGAGAGAGAGAGAGAGAGAGAGAGAGAGAGAGAGAGAGAGAGAGAGAGAGAGAGAGAGAGAGAGGAGAGAGAGAGAGAGAGAGAGAGAGAGAGAGAGAGAGAGAGAGAGAGAGAGAGAGAGAGAGAGAGAGAGAGCTGAAAGTTAAGAATACCCCTGTGTTAACCATGCTGCAGGCCCTGGCGCCCTCTGGTGTTTCTAAATACAAATTTTTAGTGACTCATAAACCTTTGGTAAAAGCCCTTTGTGCATAGTGAAAATTTGCCTTGCACTGTCCTGGAGTTTTTCTCCCTAAATATTCCAGCATTAAAACCACAATACAGCAAGCTGGACTCTATGGACACCTTCCTAAGAGGTGGAGAAGCCAATGCATCCTTCATTCATTTACTTCTTTTTATTACATGATTGTCTACTATAAGGTGCTTAAATTTTGGATTTGTTTGTTTTTAGAAAACAATTTATTATTGTGTCTTATTTTAAGGAGTGGTTGTTTTATTTAGCTTAGGGTACAACATAAAAGGATAACATTTAAAATAGTCACTAGTTACATATATAACAGAGTGGTCCACTTCCATTCTGATCTATGACTTGATGTGTTATGCTTTTATACTATTGAAGTAATAACATTTTATTATCATTCTAAAGGTGAAAATTAAGATGCTAGTGTTTTGGTAGATTTCATAAGTTATCTTAAAGTGTCAAATAAATTCTCCTGAGGTTATTTTCAAATTTGTTAAAGCACGGAGACCTCTTCAATGATCTAAATCATACACAAAGCTCAAAAATACAAGAAACCTAACATGGACACACTCTCTCCAGATCTAGTGCCCAGAAACTTTCTTTCCTGCCCTAGGATTCCATTAAACAAAATAATAATACTCAGCTAAGTCAGTCAACTAATTCACTCTAAAACAATCAGCAAATGAAAGCGCAAAATTTGAAAGCCTAAAGTGTTTCTGGAGTTCTTTTAGATAACCACTTTCTCTCTGAATGTTCTGGCAACCTATTAGTTCTGAAGGGAACCAAACACTGGGCTCATTTTGTTCCTGGCTAATTATTACAGCATTTGTGGTTTGTTAATGTTTACGGTGGATTTTGGTAACATAATATGAATTAAATAAAGATGGTGCATACATATATGAAGAGTGTGTTTTTTAAAAAATATGTTAATCTTTCAAGTATTTATATAATCCTAAAATTCAATGTATCATTTCAGAAATTTTAAGCATTAATTTGGATGGTTATAATTCATTTTGTAGTGCTGTGTTGGTAGAAAGGTGACCCTTTATGTTGTGAAATATTGTTATGAATGGATATGTATTTAACCTCTGTCCCTAAGAAACATAGCAAATGTAGCTTTTTTTAGCCATACTGTATTATTTTTTCCAATAAAATATTATTATTCAATATTTTGATTTTGAAATCTGTCTGATTGATTTTTGTTCCAGTAGTGTTAGAGCCAGATGAAATAATTTTGAGAAGAAATTACCCTCTTTTCTAGAGCAAAAATGAATGTAACATTAACACATCGCTGGTTTTCTTCTTTTATTTTTTCTCCCCACTCAAATTTCCTCCTTTTTTCCCTAAAAAAGCTCTAAAAATGAAACATACATAGGGAAAACTTTTGTAGAACAATGTATCAAGATTTTCTGTGTGTGGAAAATTATAGTAGATGACATAACATCATATCTTGTTATCTACCCTTACAAAAGTTTCAAAGCATTCTACAGACTATCCTGGGGACAGAAACCTTCTAGGTGGTCTTTGGCTTGTGATTCCCAGGGTGTCACCCCTCTGAGGAGTTGGTGGCTCTCATAGGCAAAGTCCATTGAACTAACTAACAATCCAGAAGTTAGTTAAATTGATTGTTGGTGTTTTACTCTATGAAAAAGACTCACTAATTTAAGTCATTTCAGACAGGGTCTCCCACACAGCCCAAAGCTCCTTCTTAACTCCCTTTCTCTTGCTAGGCATCCTTTGTCTCATTTCTGCCTCTTATTTCAATCCTCCAGTCTCCAATCCATACCTCTGGGAAGTTCTCTCTACCAGCAATGGTTACAGGGGTATGTTAATTGATCTGTTAATAATTGATTGATGGGTGTGTGTGTTTGCAAATTCAATCCCCACAGACTAAGCTGACCAATATCAATAGAAGTTGTTGCTTCTAGTTTTGTAGAAGGGAAAAGTTTCTGAAGATGAAGGCATTGGATGGTGGTAGGGTGATGATTACTTTTGGTTGACTCTATGCATTGAGAACTTTGGCACATGCCCTCATGAAAAATAAACATACCTCCACAAGGCACAAATCAGCATTACTGGATACAGCAGAAAATGGCCCCTTCAAATATAGTCTCTTTCTGCTGCCACCTCATTCTAACCTAGTGCCTTTTGTGACAGTGGCCATGGCATGGTGCTTCCAGGGAATAGCAATTCCATCCTGAGTGTGGTTAAACAAAGCAAGGCTGCCTGCTTCAGCCTTAGCAAACTCAATAGGTGACAGGCATCTGACTTCAATCTCCTTGATTCCATTTTCTCCCCACCGAAAAGGTGATGTCTGGAGTGTTTTTTCCTGGGCAGTCTATTCATTTGAGGGAACATGGTGGTCAGAGTGAGAATGGCCCCCATACACTCATATATTGAAATGCTTGGTCCCCATAGTGAAGAACTGTGTGGGAAAGATTAGGAGGTGTCGTTTTGTTGGAGGTTGGATAGCTTTGTCTGTCATTGAGGGTAAGTTTTGAGGTTTCCAAAGTCTATGCCATTTCTAGTTAGCTCTCTCTGCCTCATGTTTCTGGATCAGTTGTAAGCTCTCAGCTACTGCTCCAGCACCATGCCAGTCTGTCTATTGCCGTGCTCCCATCCACAAAAGTCGTGGACTCTAACTCTGAGGAACTTTGAGATCTCAAATTAAATGCTTTCTTTTATAAGTTGCCTTGGTCATAGTGTTTTGTCACAGCAAAAGAAAGGTAACCAAGACAAGGAACATGACATCCTTTGAAAAGACAAGAGGTTTAGTAATGGTGAATTCAGAGAGGAACTTGATCCATGAATTGCTACATAATATGTCAGACATTGTATTTAATTTGTACATCCAAAACAATTTTCTAGAAGTAAAAAGTAAATGAAAATGATATATCCATACTTGATTCTGAAACTTAAAACACATGGAATAATTCTATGAACCCTAGAATTCATCCACATTTTTAAAATTACAGATGTGTTTACCCTTTGGTTTAGCAATTTCTCTTCGACATTTTTTTCAGAGACACACTGGCAAAACATTAAATGACAGGTCTAAAAGTTAATTGTTAGAACATTATTTACAATAGCAAAAGGCCAGACAAAACCTCAAGCTCTATCACAAAGGAATTGATTATATTGTACATTCATGTGAAGAAATATTATTGTTTGAATCTGTTTGAGTTATTATAGGAAAGTGACACAGATTAGATGGTATATAATCTAAAGAAATATTCTCAGAGTGATGGAAATTGGCATATCAGAGTGCCAGTATGGCCAGTTTCTGGTGGAGGCTATGGTCAGCACTCATGAACTCACAACAGCCGTGGATGAAAGAACAAGACATTCTGAAAGTCAAGCCAGTCAGCACTCTAGCATGGAGTGGCAAGGAGATCATTGGCTCTCACCCTTGGCTTAGAAGCCATAGGCAGTTGGCCGTCACTGGGAGAGGGAGAGTGCTTTTCTTCAGCTGTGTGGCCCAAGGTAGGTTGCCCATGCTTAGTAAATGGCACCCTACAAACATGCCAATAAGGGAAGCACTGATTGGACCCAGTGGATAATAAAATGAAGAAGAATACATGGAGTTAAGAGGGAAACATAAAAGGAGCCCTGGGAGGAGAGGGTCCTGAAAGCAGAGGATAGATATGATCTAAACACACTTAGTGAAATTACAAAAAATACAAATAAAAGAAAGTTAAAATGTTTGCTATAGGACGATTGATTGACAGTGGTTGGCCTTATTTGCTCCTTAAGTGGAAGGACCACCACATGAATTGGAGGTGGGGCATCTGAGAACCAGGAAGTGGTCCAAGGCAGGTGCCCCTGCACTCTCATTTGTCGGTTCACTTTCAGGGTTTTCCCATGTAGCTGCATTTAGCAAGTCAAAGGATTAAGAAATTTTTAATTAAACTTACACTAAATATTGACAAATATGACCAGAAAATCCCTGTAGAGCAATATGAAAAACAATATACTAGCAAAACTTAATAGACAAAAATTAATTTCAAGTGTAAAAAGTTCTCCAATGAGGATTTAAGTGATGTGCTAATCTATTGGTATGGAGATAAGTGCTTGGGGCAAGTTTAATATTATGTCTACTTAGTTGAGTAATAGTGTAAGGTTCTCTCATGGGGCCTGAGACCTAGTGATTGGTTCTGGCCTGGTTAATGGTACCAAGCATGAGTTACAGCTATGGAGTCGGTGAGGAGCTACTGGCAATTGATGGCTTCTGGGAGAGAGAGAGTCAGTTTTCTTTTTCCTTCAAGGATGTGGGTCCTGAGAGAATATCCATGTTCTAGTAGACTGATGTCCATGCACATGCAGGCAGAACCAAGTAGACTTAGTGGAGTTAGGAAAAGAGAATATGAGTTTGGGACGAAAAAGTAGTCATGGAGTAAGAGAGAAATGGGAGGGGAAGGAGTGGGGGTTAGATTTGATTAAATGCATCATTTATGCACATAGCATTCTCAAACAATAAAACTAAAACAATGATTTAAGACTATTTGGAATAATAGTTATACTATCTCTAGCACATGGTAACACGTTTGTCAATTTGCTATAAACAGATAAATTTTCATGATTAACCATTGTTTTTAATGAGTGTATACAACTTGTATAAAATGATGTTTTATTATATTTTCATATATGCACATCATACAATTTAATTACATTCATTCCCACATTACCATCTTTTGACCGTCTTTGTCCTTTACACTGATTCCATTTCACTTCCCCAGTACACTCTGTCTGTGCTGCGTAGTTTTATGTGAACTTGACATAAGCTAGAGTCATTTAGGTAGAAGGAATCTCAGTTGAGAAAACGCTGCCACCAGATTAGGCTGTGGAAAAGTCTGTGGTGCATATTCTTAATTGGTGATAGATTGGGCAGGGGAGGCAGCTAACAATGGGTTGTGACATTCTGGGCTGCTGGCTCTGGGGTCTGTAAGAAAGCAGGCTAAACAAGCCATGAGGATAAAGCTAGTAAGTAGCATGCCTCCATGGTTACTGCATCAGCTCCTGCCTGTAGGTGCTTTCTTGCTTTGAGTACCTGCCCTGGCTTCCCTGGATGCTGAACTACAAGCTGTAAGATGAAATAAACCCTTTCCTCTGCAAGTTGCTTTTGACTGTGGTGTTTATCACAGCAATAGAAACTCCAACTAAGGTTAATTGGTTCATTTCTGGGCCCTTTATTTTACTTCAATGGTGTGAATTGAACGTCTGTGGAAGGCTGAGGAGAGAGACACTGCCAGCCGCCATGATGAGAAACAGATGTGAAGATACTGGTAAGCCACGAGCCACGTGGCAACTTATAGATTAATAGAAATGGGTTAATTTAAGATATAAGAACAGTTAGCAAGAAGCCTTCCATGGCCATACAGTTTATAAGTAATGTAAGTCTCTGTGTGTTTACTTGGTTGGGTCTGAGAGACTGTGAGAGAGATTTGTCCTGACTGTGGGCCAGGCAGGACCAGGAAAACTTCAGCTACAGTGCATGGCTTTCAATAATGTGGCAATTTTCATAATACTAATTTCATTGATCCATGAGCAGAGGTTGTTTAAATCCTCTTTGTTCAATGGTGCTATGTCATATGTGTCTAGAAATTTATCTGTTTATTGCAGATTTTCTAACTTGTTGGACTGTACATTTTTAAAACATTACTTTATAATTTCAGCGCTATCAATAATTTCATTAATTCTGGTTTCTCCTTTCTTCTTGGCTAGTTTGACTAAAGATGTGTCAATCTTGCTTACCATTTACAGAACCACTTTATTGCTTTAGTGAGTCTTTCTGTTGCTTTTTAAGTCTATTTCACCGATTTACATCTTCACCTTCATTATATTTCTCTCTGCCTACTCATTTTGGGTTAGGCTTATTGTTTAGCACCAGTGTTTTGGATTTTGAGGCATCAAAAAGCTTTTCTGAGGTGAAATTTCAGACATTTCCTTAGGTAATTTTCCTCTATGGCACCAGTAAGAAAGCTAAGAACTGTAGGAGGCCCATTCTCTAGCATCTCTGTTATGGTTACACAGGCTGAAGACCTGCTTTGAGGTGCCTCGTTAGGTTATTTATTCAAGATCTTATTTTGAAATTTGGCTCTTAAAGCCATAAAAGTTCTTTTTTTTTTTTTTTTTTTACTATGCCACAAAAATTTCTACTAAGTGATCTTTTTTGTTTTCAGTTGATTAGAGGAATAATTTGAACTTTCTCCCTGATTTCCTCCATGATCCATGATTACCAGTAGAGCCCAAGGCATCTCCAGTTGGATGCTTTCTTGTACCAAAGCCTACTGCTTGTGTGGGTTTGGTGACTTCTTCCCATGAATCTCTCTGCCCCCCCGAGAGTGTGCAAAGCAACCCCGATCTCCACGGAAGGGACAAGTTACTGGATTGCCCCTAGTCCAGTGTGCCTTGTCCACGCAGTTCTCTGTGCTAGCCTCTCTGCTCTGTTTCTTCACCGAGAGTCTCTCTCCTAGGACCAGAGTCTGGGCTTCGGCTCCACTTATTTGTCCTTAGCTTCCTTCTGCAACATAGCCCACATTTCCTATATAACTAGATCTGTATTTGTGAGTCTGAGTCTAGGTCACAATTTCTTTGTTTCATATTGATTCTTGGAGTGCCCATTCTTCTGATCAGTTGGAAGGTAGCACCAGTCTTTTTAATTTGGAGAAATTAAAATGCATGGTGTTTTGCTTTTCTGAGGTGAAAGGTCAGACGGTTGAGCAACCTCCTCTTGGATAATTTTGTTCTATAGCAGCAGTAAGAAATCTCAGAAGGTCAGAGGCCCATTCTCTAGCATCTATTTGCTATGCAAGGTAGAGATCTGCTGTCTTGCACTACTTTTGTAGATCCTCAGTTGTATACCTGTGGAGCTTCCAGAGGCATTTCTTCTCTCTTCAGCTTTTACTTCTGCTCTGAAGTACCACTCACCCCTTCCTTGTTGTTTTTCTCAACAGGAAAATGCTAGGGGTCTCTAATCTACCATCTTTCCAGGCCCTACCAAATGTGTTGACTCTCAGATGAATGTAAATTATTCTTGAAAGCAGATACAAAGAACAGGTTTCCAATTGGATTGCATTGGTCTGTTAGAATGATAAATACCAATAATATTAAATACTAATCACAATAAAATCAGATTTATGCAAATAGAAATACCAAAGCAACGTAATTTTATCACATTGAGAGAATTTCTGAATTAAGTGTTTGAGAATCACATATGTGAATTTGTTTTTCTCTTTTTATTTATTCTTCTCTCATACAGTACATCCTGACTTCTCCTCCCTCTGCACCTCCCAGTGCCCGCCTCCCCTCTCCTCCTGATCCACTGCTCCCCTGTTCCCTTTCAGAAAAGAGCAGGCATCCCAGGGATATCAACCAAACTTGTCATAACAAGATGCAATAAGACTAGGCACAAGGCCTCAATCAGGGCTACATAAGGCAACCGAGTAGGAGTAAAAGGGTCCCAAGAACAGGCAAAAGAATTAAAGACACCCCATTCCTACTATCAGGAATCCCACAATAACACCAAGCTAAACAACCATAACATATATGCAGAGGACCAAATGCAGACCCAGGCAGGCTTTGTGATTGGTCCTTCAGTCTCTGTGAAGCCCTATGAGCCCTGGCTAGTTGATTCTGTAGACCATGTTCTCCTGGTGTCCTTGATTCCTTTGTCTCCTACAATCCTTCCTTCCCCTCTTCTGTGGGGTTCTTGGAGCTCCACCTAATATTTTGCTGCCTCTGCTCACATCAGCTGCCTGAAGAAGCCTTTTTAATGACAATTAGGCTAGGCACCAGTCCAGTATAGCAGAATGTCATTAGTTCAGGAGGCTGTGGGAGTATACATCAGGTGACAACTAGTGTTCAACAGGTCGACCCATCAGACCCACCTGATGGATAGCCCCACCTGGCAAGGCCATGGAGTCACTGAGTGTAAATAACTGGTTGTTTCTGTCTGTTATTTTTCTCATGTACCACTTCATTTCTTCCCTAATAACAGGTATGGGTATTTTTCCCCACTACTTGTGGTTTATCTCACAAAAATATTCCATCTTTGGGCACACATATAGCTATAATAGTAAAGAAGATGATTTCTGTTTAACGTGTATAATTCTGATGATTGAAAATAATACTAGAATATTTCTCATAACTGACACAGGAAAGTAACAGTATTCCCAATTACAAAGACAGCCTTTTACACATTTAGCTAAGACCTTAGAGCAAATTCAAGACAGACTAGCTGCCCCTGCAAAGAATACACAAAGATAAGTTCCCAGGTGTTTATTGCTGAATCAAAGTCAGACAAGAAGCAACTTTGGTAGATGTAACTCCCTGCAGTAATTCTCTTTTTTAATGTACTTCAGCCACTCAAGGTTCAGCCAACTAACGATTATTGTTAAATCCTGAATTTCAATGTCATTCTCTGTCTGGGAACTCTAATCACTCAGGCTACCTGCATGGCCAAGCATTACACACTGGTCAGTGTGACCTTCCTACCTGAGAAAAACTGTGTGACTTATCATGTGTTATGAGAATGGGTTGGACCCTAAAAATGTAACATATAATTGTCCAGAGTTTGGCTCTGTGTGTGTGTGTGTGTGTGTGTGTGTGTGTGTGTGTGTGTGTGTGAGAGAGAGAGAGAGAGAGAGAGAGAGAGAGAGAGAGAGAGAGAGAGAGAGAGAGAGTTGTGTGAATGTGTGAAGGAGCTGCTGCTATGTAGAGGAGCTGTGTAAAGAGCAAGCTGTGAGTGTATGTTAGAGTGTGGGTGGGGTGTGTGCAGAAAGAGTTGAGGTGCCAGAAACTGATACAGAGGCCATGAAGGAGCACTGCTTACTGGACTGCTCCCCATGGCTTGCTCAACCTACCACCCAGGACCATCTCCCCAGGTTGGTCCATGCACATTGGGCTAAGCCCTCCCACATTAATCACTAATTGAGAAAATGCCCTACAGGCTTGCCTGCAGACTAATCTGGTGGAAACATTTTTTTTTTCTCAATTGAGATTCCCTCTTCCTAGATAGTCTGTTTGTGTCAAGCTGACAAAATACAACCAGAATGGAAATATGTGAATTGAGAAACATTAGCTAATGAATCATGTGAGTGTGTGATACATAGCTGTAAATTTCTAAAAATGGCTTTATGCTCTATCATATGTTTTATTCAATTATTTTTTGAGATGGGATCTCACTGTTTAGCTAGCTGGCCTAGAATGTGCTATGTAGACTTGGCTGGCCTCAAACTCATAGAGGTCCATCTACTTCTGCCCCCAGAATGCAGTGATTTAAGGTGTACAACACCACACTCAAACAAAAAAAATTTCAAAGGTGAATCAACTAGAGGCAGTTTTTCCTTACTGTAAATTTAAAAACAAATTGCCATGAAAGAGCTGCTATTTTTGTGAAGTAGGAGTTTTGAAAGAATATTTTTGTATAATATACATGTTTGGGTTTGCTTGTTTGTTTTATTCAATGGAAGTAACCAATCAACTTGTTTTTTCTTTATTTGTATCTTATATTATTCTTATTTTTAATTTATTTTTGAGAACTTCATACATGAGCATTGACTCTACATCATTCCTGTATCTCCCTCCACCTAAGTGCTCCCATGTTCCCCAAATTCATGGTCTCTTCTTTTAAAATTAGTGTGTGTGTGTGTGTGTGTGTGTGTGTGTGTGTGTGTGTGTGTGTATGCAATTTAGTGAGTCCATTTAGCATTGATCACATGTATATGTACCCACAGTTGACTACTTGGGTCTGGGCAACCTGTGTGGCAGCTTTTCTCTGGAGAAAACTGATTCTCTCTCTCTCAGCAGCCATTGGCTAACTGTACTTCTTCATCTAGAGATAAATGTAGAGTTTCTACCATCCACACTGGCATGTCAGCTGGCATTGCCATTATGCTCTTCTTGTTCAGGTCACCACATTGTTGAGATTTCATACGCACAGTTTTCCAGTCATGTCTAGGGAACACTTTCTGGCAGCAGGTGTCCTGGTTCTCTGGCTCTTGTGATCTTTTTGCCCCCTCTTCCACAATTACCCCTTGAACCTTGGATGCAGAGGATGTATTGCAGATGTATCTATTAGGGTTGGGCCTAATAAAGTGACCTTGGGCTCACTTATTCTCTGCCTTTTGATTTCTGCTTTTTTTTTCTTGTAGAAAGAAGATTATTTGATGAGGAATGAAAGTTACATTTATCTGTGGGTGTAAGGATAAGTATTTAGAATGCAGATATAAATTAAATTGGTTTAGAAAAACGGCAATCATAGGTCCTCCTCTAGTGTCTATAACCTTTTCAGCCATTTGGTAGTTGGTGAAGTTTACTGTACTAGGTATGAATTCCCTCCCACTGATGTACCTTAAGACCAATTAGATAAATGTTGGTTGTTTCTAAGATAGAAGCATCACTAAATAACTTTTAATGCTCTCTAGGAAACAAATATTATTCAGGGCATTTGAAAATACCCATTCAATTTCTTAGGTTATTTTTTAAAATAAATATAGTATATGAACAAAAATGAGTCAAGTAAAAGTAAGTCATGATAATACTCAGTCAAAAAAGTAGATTTTCATGTTTCTCATACAGTTCTATTTTTACATATTAAATAAAAATGCCTACATTATTTATATTCTACTATGTTCAATGATAGACAATATAGCTGTTTATAATCTAGTATGAAATGTATTTTAAAACATTATTCTACCTTAGGGGAAACCTTTGTGGGCAGGCATAGGACTATCCCCTGCATTATCTCCATTATCTCTGTTCTCTGTGATCCATAATTATAGCTCTAGTTAAAGTTCCCTTAAATTGCTCCAAATCACTTCAAATTGATTAAGACATCTGCCCCCTGACTTAAGAAGCTCTACAATGCTAGTTACATAGAGACAAACCTATGCCTAATACACCATGGACAATGTGCTAAAAATAAGAAATGGTGACAGTTTCTGAATCAGCAAAAGCAAGCTGGGTGTGTGGCTGACTCCTAGCTCTGCCATTAGAGGACAGAGAAGGAAAACCACTGTGGGATGGTCTGTGTGGCAAAGGTGTTGCTCTGATTGGTTAGTAAATAAAACACTGATTGGCCAGTAGTCAGGCAGGAAGTATAGGCAGGACAAGGAGGAGAAGAATTCTGGGAAGTGGAAGGCTGAGTCAGAGAGACACTGCCAGCCGCCACCATGACAAACAGCATGTGAAGATGCCGGTAAGCCACGAGCCATGTGACAAGGTATAGATTAATGGAAATGGATTAATTTAAGCTGTAAGAACAGTTAGCAAGAAGCCTGCCACGGCCATACAGTTTGTAAGCAATATAAGTCTCTGTGTTTACTTGGTTGGGTCTGAGCGGCTGTGGGACTGGCAGGTGAGAGAGATTTGTCCTGACTGTGGCCAGGCAGGAAAACTCTAGCTACAGAAAACTATCACAAGACTTAGGCTGAACAGAGTTTCAAGACGTCCAGGGCTAGAGAATGACATCCTGTCTCAAAGTTTAAAAATAAAACACACACACACACACACACACACACACACACACACACACACACACACACACACAGCTTAAGCAAGGGTCCTTTGTTATTAATAGAACAACAAAAGGCTGTGTGGGTGAGTTTTCTTAAATCTCATGTGATGGAATCTGAATAATGTTCTCAAAGCACAAAAAGAAGAATATCTTTCCATTTTAAATTCCAAAACTGTAGAGACTATCCTTCAGAAATAAATATTAAAAAACACTTTCAACTTAAAGGCACAAATTATAAGGACTATTACTTGAATGAAATAATGGGAATTTCTAGACACAAAGAAGGTGAAACCACAAGGAGAAAAAAAAATTACCAGCAGCAAGTAAATACAGAATGATTTTCAATAAATACTGTTTAAATAACAGTAATAATGACACATTGTTTATAATATGTATACTATACATATTATACATTCAGTTGTGTGTGGGGGGGGTGTGTGTGTGTGAAGATGAGAAGAAAAATACAATTAAGCCCATGTAGCATTCTTTCAGCCAGTGAGATGACTCAGGGGGTAAAAATGATTGACAATTTGAATTTTATCCTCAGGTCTCAAGGTGTAAGGGGAAAATCAACTCCCAAAAGTTGTCCTCTGACCCCCTCTCACATGCTGTAGTGTGTGCACATCACAACTCACATATATATCACATATATACACAAGTTTTTTAATCTTAAAGAAGATCTTGACATTGGTTAGGAAACTGTAGGTATACAAATTTAAATAATTTAAGAAATTGTGCACTCTGTAGAACAATCTTTGAAGGAATATTAAAGAAAAATGTAAAGATAAAAACAGAACAGGGAAATGGGAAAAGACCTGATTAATTGAAAGGAATCAGGAATGGAGGGATTCAGAAACAAAGAAACAAATATAAATGTCTATACAACATGCTAAAGTCCATGTGTCAGTAATTACATTCAATGGCCAATTTATATTGAATTCGCAGGAAGATATAAAACTTTTAAGGAATTTTGTACAAAAATAACATAGCTTCAATGTCAAGGATGGAAAGAAATCATAGACAATCCAGCATTCATCTGGAGGGTTTTAAACCATCTCAGTAACTAATAGCATCAGTAAGCACAAAAGACAGAAAGCCACAGAAGGTCTAGTTAACCAGTGCAATGTATCTGGTACATTTAAAGATTTCTGCCCACAATTGTAGTAGAATAATGTTTGAATATGTGTCAACTGACCACACACTAAGTTGAACTATATAACAGAAACAGAAGCAACACTAAAAATTCCAAAGAACTGAAACCATTCTTATTATATTCTTTGATCAAAATGTAATTAAAAAAACATATAAGAGTAAGGAGAATGATTACAAATTCTTAGAAATTTACTAAAACATCAATTTGTCAAGGAAAAAAATCACATTAAAATTATAAATCCTTTAATGTCAACGAATGGGTGATAGAAGCGAAGTAACGTTTAGACATACATTTATAGCTTTAAATTAATACATTGGGCTTCAAATGTCAAAAATTATTTAAAGTTGCATTACAAGAAAAAATGTGAAGATTGTAAAGTAAAACTGAACCTTGAAGTTTGTAAAGGGGAAAATAATAAAGATATATCTAAAAATCAATCAGAGAATCAAGCATATGAAAGAAAATATGGATTAATCAGACAGTGACATGTTTCTCTGAAGAGATTGTTAAGAATGACATACTGTTATTAAGATTACTAAGAGTGAAAACTGAGGACCCACTACAGCTCTGGCAGATAAATATATGATTCAAATAGATATATGCCAATGCCTTTGAAAATTGTAAAAAATTAGACCAATACCTTGAAATAAAAAAAATAACGTGGGGAGAAAATGTAAGAAATATCGTGTTTGCTGGATGAACTGAATATGTAATTGAAAACATTCCTCAGGGAATTCTCCATAACCACATAGTCTTTCAGTTGAATTATTCAAAATATTTGAGAAAGAAATGATGTTAAAATTCCAGACTATTCCAAAAGAATAGTAAAATGAGGGACACTTTTCAAACTTTCTATAGTGCCAGAATGATTTTGATACATCAATGTGACAAGGATATTATAAGAAAGAAAACTTAGAAGTCAATTATATTTCAAGAAATAAAAGATTAAAATATTACATAAAATATTCTAGTAGAATCAAATAATTTATGTGTACAATATGACCAAGAAGTATTTTATTGTAAGTCAAAGTTGACTTGGAATTCACAAATTAGTAAATATAATTCGCATTATTATGAAAAATGGAAAAATTTTTGTGTCATCTCTATGGAACCAGAATGATCATTTGATAAAATTCAATACATAAACAACAAGTGCAAAAATCTGTTTTCGTTTTAAAAGTAAACAAAACTTCCAGACTGTGACAAAAATCTATTGACAGTATCTTACTGTCCCCTTAGACGAAAACTGCTTAAATACGGAGCTTATTTTTGCAGTGCTCAAGGATAAGACTATAATGGTATATGTAATCATTACTTTAATGTTGTATTTGAGTGAAATAAAAAAAAAAAACCTTGCTATAATAGAAGTAAAGAGCAGAACAGTGATCACAGAGGCTGGGAAGGGGTACAGAGGGAGGATAATTAATAGCCACAGGGGTGCAGTTTGATGAGAGCACTTATTTCTAACATTCAATAGGCACAATAGTGCCTACTGCTCACAACAGTTAACTCTGTGTGCCAAAATGAATAACTAATAAAGAACACAGATAAATGACACAGGCCTGATGTGATGGATATGACAATTTCTTTGAAATAACACTCTGTACCTAATGCATATATGCAATTACTACATATGACTTGTGGATTTAAAGTACATTATGGGAGAGAGTTTGAGTGAGTAATTGCTTGAAATAAAGACGGGAATCCTTGCCCATTCAGCTAGGATCTGAACTTGTAAGAGTCAACTCTTCACCTTGCTTGTAGCTACTACTAATTTTTTTATTAACAAAAATTTTTATTCATTTTACATACCAAAGATCCCCTTCTTCCCTCCTCCTGCCCCTTCAACCTCCCCCTTCCAACCCACCCACCATTCCCTCCTACAAGTCAAGAGGATACTAGATGTAAAGCAAAGGATAACCAGACTACAACCTATAGCTGCAGAGAAGCTAGCTAACAAGGAGGACCCAAAGAGGGATGCAGGGATCGCCCTGGGAAGGGAAATAGATGAGATCTCCATGAGTAAACTGGGATGAGGAGTGTGAAATGGAGGGTAGAGGATGGGGTATGAGAACATAAGGGAGTGCAATGGTCGAGCTGGAACAGAGATGGAGTGGGAGAGCAATGAAAGAGATACCATGATGGAGGGAGATATCATGGGGATAGGGAGAAACCGGGTGCTAGGGAAGTTCCCAGGAATCCAGAAGGATGACCCCAGCTTAGACTCCTAGCAATAATGGAGAGGGTACCTGAACTCACTTGCCCCAGTAATCAGATCGATGAATACCCTAACTATCATCATATAGACTTTCTCCAGTAACTGATGGAAGCAGATGCAGAGATCCACAGCCAAACACCAGGCCGAACTCCAGGAGTCCAGTCAAAGAGAGAGAAGAGGGATGCTATGAGCAAGGGGCATCAGGATCATCATTGAGAAATCTATAGAGTCCACCAAACCAAACTAGTGAGAACTCATGAAATTTAGATCAACATCTGTGGAGCTACTACTAGTTATTTACATAGTTTTGTTTGTAGGATAACTGGTTGAGTTAATGAAAAATTGGTAAACACAGAATTGTTTTTACCAATTACCAATTTACCAATTGTTTAGTTAGGCATTTTGTTGATGTGGCCAAAATGCCTGGCATTTTGTTTGTAGGATAACTGGTTGAGTTAATGAAAAATTGGTAAACACAGAATTGTTTTTACCAATTACCAATTTACCAGTTGTTTAGTTAGGCATTTTGTTGATGTAGCCAAAATGCCTGACATTTTGTTTGTAGGATGACTGGTTGAGTTAATGAAAAATTGGTAAACACGGAATTGTTTTTACCAATTACCAATTTACCAATTGTTTTAGTTAGGCATTTTGTTGATGTAGCCAAAATGCCTGGCATGAACAACTTATAAGAGAAAGATTTATTTTGGCACATAATTTTATAAGGTCCATTCATTCTGAGATTGCTTTGCCCCGCGAACTTGGGTGGACCTTCACAGTGTGTGGTATGTGGTGGAGTAGAGTTCTTCATGCAGAAGAAAGGTGGAGAGACAGGTAGGGGCTGTCAGGGGCAAGACAGATGTCCTACGACATGTAGCTTGATATCACCTCCTGTGGTTTCCAGAATCCCACATGAGTACCAATCACCTCGGTTCCAGGTTCCCAGCTTATGGGCGTTTTCGGGGGTATAGTTCATATGTGGACCATAATACTAAATAATTAGTTCTAAGCAATAATAAATGATCATAAAATTAAAAGTTCTCAAAATAATAACCAGGAAAGATGTCTCAGCTGAAGTATTCATATATTATTACATTTACATATAATTACATTACAAGAAATGAGCTAGCATTTATTTTACCACAATGCTGGGCACCTCTGCAATAGTGCGCTCTTCATTCTTCCCTGGAATCTGGAATTTGGTTCTAGATAATTCTATTTTTTGATACACTTCCAAAAACTTTAAAATAAAGCTGTTTTATACTTTGACTTTTCTAAATCAAAACAAAAATTTTTATTCTTGTAACTTAAATTGGTTTTACTGGTTTGTCTTTATTCTCTGTTGAAATCTTAGTTGTTAAGTCTACTTAAAATTTTGCTTTAAAGATTTTATCATATTTCTAATATTCTAATCCTTCTCCATCAAGTATAAATGAGTTTTATCTCAAGTAGTTTGAGTTCACTTTGATAGATGTTTGGGAGAAATAATTTAATATGCATTTTAATATGGTAACAAAAGGGCACTCACTTTTATGTATAGATTTAAGAAATTCCTAAGTCCTAAAATGTGTAAGATGTTGATTTTAGCTGTTTGAAATATCCTTTGTTTCTAAAATTCTATGAAGAAAAGTTTCACAATTTTAGATGCCAAAAGTAACCAGATTTTTACCGTGAACAAAAAAACAGAACTACCATATGGTAAGATACCTTGCTCAGCTTTGATGCAGGGAAGAGGGGCTTGGTCCTGCCTCAGTTTGGTATGCCAGACTTTATTGACTTCTCATGGGAGGCCTTACCCTCTCTGAGGAGTGGATGAGGGGTGAGGTGGGAGGGAGGTGGAGGGGAGCAGAAGAAGGGGAGGGAGGGGGAACTGTGGATGGTATATAAAATGAAAAATAATTTCAAATAAATAAAAAAGAAAAAATAGAACTACTGTGTAATTTATATACAATGCAATAAAATTTAGATGGCTATAGAATTTTGGATAAGTGCTATTTTTGTTATTTCAAAATCATAACAGGATGTTTGACATTAGTCAAAGGACACATACTGTTGAAGAACATTAAACAGAAGTCAGAGTATGCATCGTAACATTTTTATAACAGCTATTGCAAACTCCGTTAACCTCTGCCTTGCCAAACAGGTCTTTCCTCTGGCATACATTGTTATTTGATCATGAGGTGAGCTTGTCTGTGGGCTGAGCTTTATAGGAGTTTGTAGAAAGAAGTTGAACATAAGGCTTGCCTTGAGTCAAGGCATCTTAGATGGGGGAAATTTTATTTAAGCACACAAATTGATAGAGCAAGTGATTCAGAAAATAATGTAAAAGAGCAGAAGCACAGGACATCCTTCCTGCTGTCATTTCATGTCATAAAACCTTAATTCACCAACAGAAAAAAGTGAGTCCAGTTTTCTCCGCGCTTGCATATAAGGTTTTCATATGAACAGAAAAGAAGAAAACTCTAAAAAGTTTTTAATGAGAGCTGAGAGGACTATATATAAAAATTAAAATTCCAAATATATATAATGATGAGGTTGTATCCTGGGGCAAAGGAGATGCAATTAAAATGGGAAAACAATAAACTCCTTGCTCAATGGGTAATTAGTAAAAAAGGCTATTTTTTCCAGGTTATTTTCCACCCTAATTTGCCAAGTGGGAAGCAATATGGTGCTTTTGGACATGGATTATAAACGGATAAATATCTATGCTGATATTTCCTCCAGAATTCAAGCCAACTTATTCAGAAGTAAGGTCATGTCAACACCTGGAGGAGACCCTCTTGAGCCAAGTTTAACTCTATGTTTAGAAACTAGCCATGCCCGCCTAGAGCTGTCCAGCTAGAGACAGACTGTGGGTGATCTTCTAGTCAAAGCCTGTATTAGCTGGCAGATTTTCACTAAATATAGTTATCAGTAAAATTTTCCCAATCAATTTTTGGTGCAAACATTTAACCTGAAGTTGAGAGAAATATCTCCAATAAAGTACCACTGATGGATCCCAGTTATCCATGATGATGGCAGCGACTCTAAGACCATAAAAGAATTTCCAGTGTTTGAAGTAAAAATAAATGGGCATGAACATTATTTTCCATTCAGTCATTATTATCTTCTTTGGATTAAATGTTACAATTTCTCTTTAGATCTGTTTCTTTTCATGATTTTGCTCAAAAGTAGCCTTTTTTCCTCCCCAGTGGATTTGCTTCCCAGAACAAATAAGATTTCCACTAACCACTGCCGTCAGCCTGGCTGGTTCTTGAGCAGAGGTCTCAATGGCTGCTTATACATACTAATTTTTCAAAAGGTAGCAAACTAGTTTCTGGCGCAGAGAGAACTTGGAAACTAGAACAACACATCTTACATTTTGATTGACCTACATCTCATACACCTCTTCATCCAGCCTATTAATCCATTGCTTCTTTACAGAATAAACAATGAGAGGGAATGCCATGTCATTTTGGAAGAGGTTGTAGCTACATAAGAAAACTTAGTGAACAAGTTTTCAGCATACACTAAGGTCATTTGGACTTTGTATTGGTGGTTTAAAACTAAATACATTTGACTAGTCAAAAGAGAAAAATGAAAATGAAGCTAAAAAATAAGAGAGAACTTCTAGTGCAGATGAGCTCACCTGATTTTAATATAACTTTCCCCCTTTCTGCACCACAGTTAATGAAAAACTGGACCGCCTCTGCTTCTGAAAGTTCCATTAGCTCCTGTGTTCTTTGAGCAGCCAATTACTTTATTGAAACAGTGATTGGAAAGTGTTTTAGTGTCTAAATAATTTTTCTAAGTTTATGCACAGTGCTGAGTCCTTGTTTAGGAAACCAGAGAAATCTTGTTTTAATTTTCTCATTCTTCCTCCCTCATTTGGTACTGAACTTAGAGCAGGCACATTCTTACTGAAGAATACACTGGGCACTCGACTCAAATGTTACAGACGATGCTTTTGTCTTCATAGTCTCCCATTCTACATGTGTCGGGGGCATTTTTTAAGAGCTGTCTGCAGAGGTCTGTTCTTAGTTAGAGTTTCTATTGCTGTGATGAAACCATGACCGAAAGTAAGTAGGGGAAGAAAGGGTTTATTTGGCTTACATGTCCTTGTCATAGTCCATCACTGAAGGAAGTCAGGACAGAACTCAAACAGAGAAGGTACCTGGAGGTAGGAGCTGGTGCAGAGGCCATGGAGAAGTGCTGTTTACTGGCTTACTCAACCTGCTTTCTTATACAACTGAGGATTACCAGCCCAGTGATAGCACCATTCACAATGGGCTGGGCCCTCCCACATCAATCACTAACTAAGAAAATGCCCTACAGGCTGGATCTTACAGAGGCGAGGCGTTTTTCTCAATTAAGGTACCCTGCTTTTAGTTGACTCTAGCTTATGTCAATTGACATAAAACTAGCCAGGACAATTGACCTTTGTCAAATTGATACACAAACATGTCACTGTTAAGCCACAAGTTTCCCTTTCCTGTTGGTCCCCAAGATCACATATGAATATCAACATTTCAATACAAAGTCTTTTTTAAAAATTCAAAGTCTTTGTAAAATTCCAAAATCTCTTTAAAAGTTCAAAGTATCTTAACTGGGAAAACCAAAAATAAGTTAAATACTTTTTTACTTCAAGAGAGAAGAACAAGGGCATAATAGGAATCTGAACAAAATAAAACCAAACTCCAAAACTCTAAATGACTCAACATCTAATTTTTGGGATTCACTCATGATCCTCTGGGCTCCTCCAAAGGGTGTGGATCACCTGAGGGCTCCACCATTTGCAGCGCACACAGCTTGTGTCTTAGGCTCAGGGCAGCTCCAATCCATGCATATTGCTGTCTTTCATGGTCATCCATGGTACTAGAATCTCCAAACTGCTGGGTACTCTTGCTGTAACTAGGCTGCACTTTCACCAATATTCTCTTCTGGGCTCTCTTCATGGTGCCAAGCCTCAATTTTCTCCATGACCCCTTCAATTCTGGGGCTTCCACTGCTACTGAGGCTCCACCTTCTCAATTGATTATCCTGGCCTCTCACAGTGCCAAGCCTTGGCTGCTTTTCATGACCTCTTCATGCCTTTAAAACTAGTACCACCTGGGTGGTTCTTACACTACCTAGTTTGGCCACCAGCTCAAGGTACAAATTTAGCTGCCTCTGGAACACAGCTTCTGTGTGCTCTCTCTGAGGAAACACTTCCCAAAAGATCTCATCTCAGCGATGCTAGTCTCTTCTTAATGATTGCTAATTTCTCAGCTTCAACTGACCAGGATCAGTTGTCCCAGTAAAGCAAAGATTTCACTTCACTGGTGCTGGTCTCTTGTTGATAATGACTGACTGAGCAGCTCCAGCTGAGCAGACACCACAGATTCTTCACACAAATGGTCCTGTAGAGTTTTCACTTCCCCCTGAAGCTTCACAAGTCAGGTCTTCATTATCTATACTGCTTTCAACATTCTTACTTCCAAACTCCTACAGAACATCCCACCAAGCTCTCAATATTCAATGGCTTTTCTAGCCCAAAGTTCCCAAGTCCTTCCATTATCCTCCTCAAAATATGGTCAAGTCTGTCACAGCAATACTCCACTATCCTGGTACCAATTTCTGTTTTAGTTAGGGTTTCTATTGCTGTGGTGAAACACCGTGAACTAAAGCAAGTTTGGGAGGCAAGGGTTTACTTGGCTTATATTTCCACACCATAGTCTATCTTTGAAGGAAGTCAGGGTGGAACTCAAATAGGTCTGAAGGGAAAAAGTATGTAGGAGAAAGAGGCCTTTGTAGACTTTCACTTCAGTGTACTTGAGGATTGTTCCTTCCCATCATTGTCCACGTGATCTTGATGATAATAATTCAATACAAGAGCAGAAAGTGTGGACGCTTGTGCTCTAAGTCTTGACTGTGACAAACACGTGAAGCATACAATGTAAAGGGAAAATATGGTCTTCCTGCTTATGGTCTCAGATATTACAGTCTGTTGTGGCAGAGGGAGGGTGACAGAGCAGAGCAGCACACACCATGGTGGCCAGAGAGCAGAAACCGAGAAAGCCTGTAATAGCTGGCTTCCTCAGCTTCACCTTCCCGCCCGGGACCCACAACCTGCAGAATGTGCCACCAACATTAGCGGCAGTTCTTCCCGACAGGTCCCCTGTCTCTGGAAACCTCGATAGCCGCCATTCCTCAATCTAACAAAATCTACAACCATGGTCATTTATCACGAAAGGGCCTTCCATGAATTGGGGCTTGAAATTTTAGAAGCCATTTAGTGTTTTTGTGTTTAAGTTTTTATATCGACAAAATGGAGAAAATCAGACTTCAGAAAGTTGTTGAGTTAATAGAGAAAATTAATTTGTATTAAGGATGTCAAATTATGCCTGATCCATTGAAATCCTCAGGAAGTATTGGCTGTTCCATTTAATCTTTGCATTTGAAGAGATCGTAGCAATCTCTGGGGCTTACTTGCCCTGTGTGCAGCACACCCTAAATTAAGCACACATAATGCTACTTTGTCTCCTGAGCCCTGAATGTACTCTTTCCTCTACGTGAATTCTTCTTCACCAGCTCTCATTCAAACTCAATTTTAAAAGTGATTCATTAAAGAAAGCTTTCCTGGCCATGCATTTTAAAATTACTATTGCCTATTATCTGTTGCTTTTCTTGTTTTCACTCCTCATAGCACCATTTATTGGAATTTAATTTATTTTATAGTTTATACATTTGTCTCTATTCTCCATACATAGTAAAAATAAATGAAATTAGAAAACAAGCTTGTTTTGTATGTGTATATATCTGTATTTGCACACAGATATATAAAGAAATACTGATAAATAATAATTATTAAAAAATTCCCTGTACAGACTTAATATTTTATAGTCTGACTGATCATTTCTGACACACTCTATAGCTCTATTATACTTGAATTAGAATTTAACATAACCGAAGTTTATCTAAGACACTGTCTAAAACGTGATCAACTGGCAGGTAGATTTACCCTCCTTACTAAGGAACTTGAGCTTACTGGGTTCAACTTCTTCCTCAAGCATGCACATGTACCTCAGCTTCTTCATAGCTCTTATTCTTACCAACTAGCTACTTGCCCATAGCAAAGAGGAAAATGAAGAGAAAATTATTTGGTGTCCTGTATTTATTTAAGATTCCCTAGCAGTAACTGAATACCCTCAAACATATGTATAAACTTGAAGTCAATCCAATATCACTAATATTTATTGTGTAGGCCCAGCACACTTAAATGTCAAGAATGCAAGTAAGTGACAGTTCATCTTTATCCTTTATAAGGAGAATCCAATAGGATAATTACATACATTTAAAAAGTAACTTAGCCATGTTACCCATATGTATTCTGCTAATGAAACCACCATCTAAAAACCATGAAGATACAATGAGGTATCACATAAATAAATAACCTTTATTACATAGGAACTTCATACATAGTGACTAACAAAACTTTTAAAACGGAAATAATTTGACTCAACATTTAAATCTGGCTCTTGAAAAATTCTTTCTCTGGCTGTACTTTGTGGTTTGGAGTAGAAGAAAGCATAGAAAAAAAAAGTACAGAAGTGGAAAAGTCTATGGTACATTTTGGAATCAGCGAGACACATGGTAAGATGAAGCCCATGTTCTGAGAAGGGCAGGGTCTGACCTGTTAAACTAGGCCTGTCCAAGTCATGTGAGACATTTCAAAGCAAGTAATACCAAACACAATTCATCTTAGAAGCATTTACTAACCCAAAATAAATATGCTAAGACTATTTAGTAGTTCTTAAAATAGACAGTAGTAACTACATAAGTATTTTACTGATAATACCAATTCATAGTAAACTATTCCAAGATCTTTATTTGCTCGGAATGCTGGTTCCTCACACTAATTATTGTTTAGACTCCTTACAAATTAATGTTGTTATGATAAGGAAACTGTATTTAATGTCAGGGCTCTTTTGGTTTGGATTTTGCATTGCCTGCAGAGAAAGGGCTTGGAGTGGCCAAGTGCTCCCACACATTACAAGGACTAGAACTTGACCATGTGGTAAGAAATCTCTGATCAGAAGGCTGTTATGCCATTTGAAAGAGCATAAGCCAGTCAGACTTTGCCAGCAAGACCTATATTGGGCAGACATGTCATAGTCAAAGTGTGCTTGGTCACATATAATATAGTGAGAGTTTTGAGTATTGTGTTCTCATTTGAATAAACTATAGAGACAAATATTTGAGAATTTGATGCACATTTATCAACACAGTAGACTTTTGACTTGTAAGAGCTATTAGGGAGTGATTACTTGGTAAAGAGAATTGTAAAAGACTGTTTTCATGAGTTCAAAAGTGCTCTAACAGCATTTAGCATACAATATACTTCACATAGTTTATAATTTGAACAATACTGACGACATAAGTATGTATCTTTAGGGTGATCACAGAAATCAAGACAATGAACATACTTACCACTCCCAGCACTTCCTGGGCACTTTCATAGAGCCCCCCTTAGTCTCCACCTCCATTCCCAAGAGTCCCCTGGCACCATAAATTAGTGTGTCTCTTATTAAACTGGAATATAAGTAGAATCATGACCTTCACTTTGGACATGGAAGGATGAACCTGAAAATAGCTGAAAAAGACAGATCACAATATTAATTATCAGAAGTATCACTACCATTCATTAGATCACTTGACCTAACTGTTTCTGGAACAGCCATCACAGACACACCCAGCGCTGTGCTTTTACAAACTCCTAGGCATCCCTCAATCCAATCAATGCACCAATCAAGATAAACTGTCACAAGTCTTCAGCAACTGGAGTAGTCTTTACTAGAAATACTGCCAACTTTCAACATAGATTACCCACCTCTGTTGCTTTCTCCCACTAGGGATTCAATTATGCATATTTCTAAAATTCCTATGACTGTCTGATGAGAGGAAGCCCATAAATATGTATTGCAGATAAACTAACTTATTTGAAAATATGTAATTGGATAAAGATTAATTTTCACAGACTTTGTGAATCATGTTGGAAAACAGAAATGAAAGATCCAAGGATCTTTTTTTTTTTTAGTATTTATTTCAATTTTTCTTTATTTGTGGTCTAGGCAGGAGGAAAAATAGACAGGAACACAAGGATCGTTGAATCGGGAAGTCTGGCATGCCCGAGGTCATTTGGAGTTTCGTCAGCATAAAGTACTCATGACTCTGAAGACACAGAACCAAAACATTCATAGCTGAGAGTCCATTATCAGGCACCAGAGTCCCAAACCTGAGACTCTTAAGGACTTTTGATTCCACTGGAAAGCGTGTGTGACTAAATATTTATGAGTTCAGACAGAACAAAATGCTTATTTACCAGTTCAGACTAGAGCCTCATCATTGTGGAAAGAATGGGCATACTTCACTTATGTTCCCTCTTCTCTTGTCCCATCTTAAAATTTCTGGATTAACAGTGGTACAAAATTACGCTTCATATACAGACAAAGTGTAGTGAGTCTGTGGTGTGGCATGATAACTATCTTCTCTTCCTACCTCTCTCCCTTTCCTTGTCTCCCTCTCTCTCCCCTCTTCCTGTTCCACCCCCTCTCTGCTCCCCTTCTCTTCCATCCTCGTTCTTTCCTCTCCCTCTTCTTCCTCCTATCTTTCTTCCTCTAGAATCTAGAGCCTAGATCAACCTCTCCCCTCCTTCCTCCATCTTTCTTCCTCTAGAATCTAGAGCCTAGATCAACCTCTCCCCTCCTTCCTCCATCTTTCTTCCTCTAGAATCTAGAGCCTAGATCAACCTCACCCACTCCATCCTACCCCACTTTTCCCTCTTTTTCTCCCTTTCCCCTTCTCCCTCTCTCACTCATCTTCCCTTTCTTCTTTCCTTTTTCTTTCTTTCCAGGCTGTTTTGATATCAGCTACTTTGTTCCACCCTCTGTCGTGATTGACAGAAGCCTCTGGAACATTGAGTTTTGGTAAAGTCTCTTTTAGGTTATTTCTGACAAGTATTTAACTCACACTGTTGAAGGAATAACTAACCTTTACTATAACATGTGGTTCCTGGAACAGTATTTGTTCTATCCTCAATATACACGTAATGAAACCTGAATAAATGGGTGACAAACCGTAGTTTTAGCCTATTCTGGTGAAAAGTTACCTTCAAGATGAAAATATGTCGCTTTGGTATCAGTGCCTCTACTGTCACTATCGAGTGCCGTGGTGAGTTGTGCTAGGGTCTGTATATGCACCACAAGCATTATTCTCTACTGCATTAGTATTGAGAAGTGAGACTTCGTTAGATATGATAATATTGACATGGACTGGCATCTTGAAAGGATTAACATCTTATAAACAGGCTAAAGGGAACTAACAGACTCCTTTTCTCATTTTGCTCTTTGTTGTATAAAGCTCCCTGTGGTCTCGAAGCCCCCGTTACCTTCATCTTGAATTTCTCAGGCTTCAGAACTGTGAGAAAAGAAATTCATATTACTCATAAGTTACTCAATATCAGATATTTTGTGGTATCAACAAAAAATTCAGTATGAGAGGACACAAATTCAAGAGGTGTGGGAGGTGTTGGGATTGTACCTTCTACCTGGGAAGCTCATGAGGGGGACCAGGGATGCAGATACTGTGGTGCTATGAAGGATGGAGCCAAAGAGCCCAGGAGTGTATCATGGCCCTCACGTCCCAGGAGAAGATCTGGAAGTAATATTTCCTCCATCAGTGGAATACAAAATCAAGGAAGACATATCAAGATGAGAATGACCTCTTAAAATAGTTTTGTGGCAGCTGGAAGCCATACCATAAACAGATTCTGGATGTTTAATGATTACAGTTCCAAAGGAGTTGGGGGGAAGCTATTAAAATTAAAGCAGTTATACTAACTAATAATACTTAAGAGTCATTGAATACTTCCTTTGTTTGTGACATAGGTAAGGGTTCTAAAATATATTACATATAAACAAAGTTGTATTTCTATGCTTATTTTAATCTCAGTTAAACCAAGGCAGAGAGATATTGAGTGACTAACTTGCTTAAGGTCAAAGAGCTGGAAGCTATGGGGACAACATGTCATTCTCCAAAAGAATACAAAATGTAGCTTTAGCTATACATTTAAAGTTGTTGGAAACGTCATAAGTATATGTGTACTCCTATGCACTTTGCAGCAATGTTCACAAAAGCTGAGATACAGAATCAATACAGGAACCCATTAGCAGAAGACTGAGTAAAGAAAATGTGTCATGTGTATACACAGAAGAATATTCCTCATTCTTATAAGGGGGAAATGCTATAATTAGGCACAATGTAAGTGAATATGGAGAACAATATGCTAGTTGAAATAAGCCAGGCACATGAAAATCAATTCCCCATGATCTCACATATGTGGAATACAGAACAGATGAACTTAGAGGAATGGATAATAAAATGGTGGTTAGAAGAACTAGAGGTAGAGCTTGGGAAGGAGGAACTGAGGACTTCTTGATCAAGGGTATAAAAACTAGGAGATAAGGAGGATTTGAGAGGAGCTGGAGGAGGAGAAAACATGATCAACATATTATTGTATGAAAAAAATTGTAATGATAAAATAAAATAATTAAAAAGCCTCTGATAGATGGGAGGAATAGATTTCCAGGTGTTTTATATAACATAGTAATTAAAGTCAACAATAATGGATATTTCAAACAAAGATTATAACTTTCAAAAGACTTCATAAACTACAATAGGTAAGATGATATATGCATTTATCGCTAGATTTAATCTATATATCTATGTATGTATTATACATGTGTCAACCAAAGCATCACATTGAGCTCCATATACTTGTGGATTTTTCAATAAAAGATAATCAGTAATAAAAATTTTATAGATGAAAAATAAAAATGAATAGACTCTGCAAATCATGACTAAATTAAAGATGAAGGGAAGGTTTGACCATATGCACCATAGTCAAACAATTTAAAAACTATACAGAGCACACACACAACAACTTCTAAATTGAAGACTAAAGATTCCAAAGGGGAGAGAGGGAAGAACAGGGGAGATCATATGTGCCAATTGAAATGAGTTTTTACTAAATCATTTGGAAGAACAAGTAAAATGAAATGAAATATATTAAAAACTAATTACAGAAAATGCAGAACTGCATAAATGACAGATGGTAACCTACTTTCCCCCCCAAATTTCAATCCTGCTGTACCAGATCCCATGAATAAATGCCAAACTATAAAAATTAGGGATAGGCAAAACTAGTGGATGTTGTGCAAATATCCAGATCATTTTTTTCAAATGTTTTGGGTTTGGCAAAACCTTGCAAAACATTTTTCCAAGCCATTTTCCCCTTAATTTTTAAATCCTCATCTATTTCAGGGGAAACATAATACGTATGTTTCTGATTCATCTACACTTAACTCATCAAAACTTCATTTGGTAAGAGTCATCTTATGGCCAAAGCCCTCTTCCACTGTGAAGTAGTCATGGGTCACTGAGTTCCAATGGCATTGGAAGGGCAGGCTCCGGATCTCCTCTAACATCCAGCAATGCCAGTTTTAACTTGCAAAGGCCAAACAACTACTGGTCAATCGGCAGGGGCTCCACTTCGGAGAAAAGTACAAATGAGTCATGGCCTTGTTTGAACCTATGACCTGTGCTGTAGTCTCTTGATAGTTATGTGAGGATAAAGAGAAAGGAAGTAGAGAAAAAGTTACATTTTTATATGAAATATTTGTGCTTATGTATATTAAAATACAGCCAGCTATAAGCTATCTAAAATGTGCAAAATCAAACCCTTGGGAAAAAACTAGCAATTTACTTTATTTTCCTAAATTTGCCCAACACACACAGGATATGTATTCACTCTATACTTAGAGATTTAACCCAGTGTCAGGTGCTAAGAATTCAGAATTCAGTGTATTCTGATTAAATCAGAGAGTTGTGTAAGAAAGACAGTGAACACATTTGTTTTTATTTTAAAGTTCAAAATGGGTATCAGGTGTCTATTTTTTGACCTACTAGAACATTATTCTCATTAAAAATCAGTTCCTGTGGATGGAAAAATCCAAACAGAAGGGGTAAGGGATCGGGAAAGGCTTAACCAAAATGAAGGATGCATGAAAAAGCCATATAGAAACCTATGATCTTGAAACCACAGTAAAAAATTATAATCAAGGGAGATAGTAGTTCACAGGTGACATGAAAGAACAGGGGTGAAAACTATAGGTCGAAGGTGTAAGTGAGTGTGGGTGCAGGCTGATATGGGAGAGTAGAGGGAAGGGGATAGGTAACTCAAAACTAAAACTGTATGAGGAAGTCTTAAAGAAGACTACTAGTTTGTAAGCTAATAAAAAATTATATACAAATGAACTTGAGCAGACGTACCCTTCATAGGTGGACAATGTTGCTCTCAAAATATGGATTACTTAACAAAAACCCCAGGACCAGGTATTATATACCTCTCTACCAGTTACTTGTCAGGAAAGCCCAAAGGCTATTGACATTTCTTATACTTGTCCACTGTAACTAGATGGTAAGAACCTACTGCTGAAAACAGCACTCAGTCTGAGTGCAGGCCACAGAGAAACCAGCCTCAACTGAGCAGGACACTCTCCCTCTGCTGACTTGCTCACATAGTGCCAGAAGGTACTTTGTAAAGCAAAATAATAGGTTTCATAAGTAGGGATTTAGGATGTTTGCCATTTTAAACTGTAGCATTTTGTATGTGCATGTAAGCACAAATAATACATAGCACTCACTGTGTGGTCTACAGTGGTCTTCTCAGTAGTGTTGCATCTATGCTGTAGAGTGGTGTGCATATTCTTCTGGAAATTCTGTCTCCTCTGGCTCCTCCATTTCCTCTGGCCACTCCTCTGTGACCTCTCTTGGTTGGCCACTCCCTCTGACTGCTTTCTGTATGTTGTGTTTCCCATTTTTCCTGCCCTATTACTTCAATTCTCTTTCCAGATGATCTTAACTATTCCTTCAAATCATTGAATAATTGCTGTTTTTTAACCTATAGTTTCCCTTCCTTCTCATCATGTAGATTAAAATCCCAACTACCAAAATTTTATCCCCAGGTTTTCTTAAAACACATATCTATTTAATTTTTTCTGATGTTTTGTTTGTTCCTTTCCCTAAAGTCTGCCTGCCTTTCTCCGTCCCTCATTCCTTCCTCCATTCCTCACTCCCTTCTTTCATCATTCTTCCCTTCTTCCTATCTTCTTTCTTTGCTTGTCTCCGTTTTTCACTGTCTCTTTCATGTACAAATCAAAAAGAAAGAAAGAAAGGCAGGCAGGAAGGGAGGATCTTAAAAACCAAGTGTAAGCAATACACAGTAACTTCTGGAGGCAGTAACTCTTGTCAGTTGTTTAGGTATTTGTCCACATTCAGTGTAAATGAGTGTGTGTGTGTGTGTGTGTGTGTGTGTGTGTGTGCGCGCGCGCACACATGCGTGTGTGTCTCACTTTGGGCACAACTGATAACATACTACATATAACCTTTTTCATTTCACTTTTTGTCATTTAATATATTTTAGAAATTAGTTCTTATTCATAAAAACAAACTGACACATGATTTGTGGTGAACATAAAATACACACTTGTCTAAATATATACACTTTGAAACATTTTCAGGATTTTTAAATGCATAAAACAAATATCAAAACATAATTGCTAACCTTCTCACTGTGTCCATTTGTATTTTAAATGTGTGGAAGCAAAATATCCAGTTAAAGATGTAAACATAGAATTTAGTGGTTGTTGTTTAATTATCTCCAAACTGCAACTACATCCTGATCAAATTTTATTTATAATTTTTATGTTTACATGTTGACTAGAGGAAAATGATGTTCTAGGGTACATTTAGCTTAGATTTCTCATCTTATAGATGATCTGTGAGATTAATTTAGTTTAACTTCAAATGCCTACCTGTTTTCCTCTTTGATGATAGATTTCTGCTTCCATATTTGCATAACTTTTCTATACTAAATCCACTAGTTCTTATATTGGAATGCTTTTTAAGTTTTTTCAGTTTATTTCTTATAATCACTATCTGTGTTTTTATTGTGTTAATACACTTAATGTTGCTCTGCTTAAGTAGTTTTGGTACCAATGTGGTATTAGGTTTATGGAGGGATGTGTCAGGTTTTCTGTTTTGCAATATTTAGAGCTACAATAAATAAAATGAGTTATATACTAAATAAAATGAGTTACATGCTTTTGAAACTTTGATAGGAACTATTTCTTCTGCCTTTTGAGGCCATCATTTTCAGGAGCAATAACTTGTTAGATACTTTTTCTCACTATTTGTATTATTCATTTCCTAGCTCTTTCTGGGTGATGTAGGCAGGGAATTTTCACTATAATTCAAACTTTCAAAATTAATTACATAATCCGAAAAAGCCAATATTGTCTATTTCTCTGAATACTTGAGTATCTATGAACCAGTATTTATATTTTGTTCTTTTGTTATACAATATATATAATATGATTTAATTAGCTACATTCTTTTTAATATTTATTTATTTATTTATTTATTTATTTATTTTGTGTGTGTGTGTGTGTGTGTGTGTGTGTGTGTGTGTGTGTCTGTTTCTGTCTGTGTCTGTGCCTGTGAATATTGGCCAAGGTGCATGTTTGGATATCGTGGTGGTCTTAATGAGAATGTCTCCCATAGGCTCACATATTTGAATGTATGGTGTCCAGTTGATAAACTGTTTGGGACAGATTAGGTGGTGCATCCTTTTTGGATTAGATGTGTTTTTGTTGGAGGTGGTGTGTTGCTGGGAGTGAGATTTGAATTTTCAAAAGCTCCTGATAGGCCCAGTCTTTCTCTCTGCCTGCTGTCTGTGGATCAGGATGTAAAGCTATCAGTTACTGCTACAGCACCATGCCTGCCTGCTTCCCACCATGATGACAAAGGACTAACCCTTTGAAATTGTAAGTAAGCCCCTAATTAAATGCTCTCTTGTATAAGAGTTGTCTTGGTCATGGTGTCTCTTCATAACAGAACAATAACTAAGAGGTCATGGAACAACCTGAAGGAAATGACTCTCTCCTTCCACTATGTGGAACCCAGGGATCAAACTCCGGTCATCAGGTTTGGCAGCAAGCACCTTTTTCTATGGAGCCATCTCAGTGATCTATGCACTTACTTTTTTAATGTAGATTATAATGCAGGTCTTCATACTGGCATACGTGTGTGTGTGTGTGTGTGTGTGTGTGTGTGTGTGTGTGTGTGTGAGTGTCAAAGTAGCTGAGCTTTTGAGAAACATCTAGACCTTGGAATTACCAAATTTGGCCTATACTATCATGTTTCAAGACAAACACTGTTGAATTATAAGACCCTTGGAGCAAAGTGTAAAAACAGGTTTGGGAAGGGTGGTAAAGAAGGAACTTTTCATCAAGAGATAAAAGGGCACATTATGTGTGGCTCTAAAAAGTGAGGATGCCAGCAGGATTGTGGATATTCATAGTGTATGCTCTCAGTATTTAGATCACCATACAAGATAGGAAAATGCAAACTGAATCCATCAGAGAAGAATGGGGCGTGTAGAATGGGCCTTAGTGCCAGACATTTCACACTGACTGCGTTGATCTCTCTGTTTCATTTCTTGTTACCCTAAGACATAAACCTGAGTTAGTTCCTTCTGAACTCGCAATGGACAAAGGAGCTGAAGAAATTTTGAGCTGTCTAGGTAGTTACCCAAAGGTGACCCAGCTTTAGCGAGGTCTTACTGAGTTAAAGTAAAATAACAAGTTTACAACCTCCAAGAAACTGGAATTAAATGAAATCTGATGAACAAACTCAACTCCTGAACAAATAAAGAAACCTGCCTTTAGCACACATGACATTCTGACCTTACTAAGTTTATTTTCACATTCCCCTGTTGTGGGACCACACAATGGAGAAACAGAAACAGAGTGACCACCCCCATTTTCCATTTTCAATTGTATGGTTCACTAGTCTCTCAGTATTTTCTGTTAGAAAATATGTTCTGTAGCTAGAGTTTTCCTGCCTGGCCCACAGTCAGGACAAATCTCTCTCACCTGCCAGTCCCACAGCTGCTCAAACCCAACCAAGTAAACACAGAGACTTATATTGGTTACAAACTGTATGGCCATGACAGGCTTCTTGCTAACTGTTCTTACAGCTTAAATTAATCCATTTCCATTAATCTATACCTTGCCACATGGCTCGTGGCTTACTGGCATCTTCACATGCTGTTTGTCATCGTGGTGGCTGACAGTGTCTCTCTGACTCAGTCTTCCACTTCCCAGCTTTATTCTCCTCCTTGTCCTGCCTATACTTCCTGCCTAGCCAATGGCCAATCAGTGTTTTATTTATTGACTAATCAGCAACACATTTGCCATACAGACCATCCCACAGCACTTCCCCCTTTTTTTTTCAAAAAGGAAGGTTTTAACCTTAACAAAGTAAAATTACATATAATTTGGGAATTTGGGCGTAGCTTCTCTTACTACTTCCTGCTGGAGGGGGGCGCTGTATCTTCTGGGGAAACAAAGAAAATTTTAGGATCATGGAGTAGTCCGTGAGGCTGTATCGTCTGAGCCAGTTGCCTTGAAACCATTCTGGATGTTGGATCATCTGGGCCATGGTGTCATCGGAAACCTTTCAGGGGGTCTTGGCTGGTCAAACCTGATGTATCTTAGTCTGGAACAAATCCATAGCCTTTGCCTTTCTGTGGGAACAAAAGCAGAGTCTCCTTTCCAAAGCAACATATCCTCATATCCAAATTTTGAAGTCAAGTTACCTTTAAAATATACATTTTGGCATAACTCAACAGTTTTTACAATCAAATGTTTTTTCTGCAGTTAAAAATCCCAAAGACAACACAATCCAGATTCTCTGTGTAATATTCATCTTCATGTGGCTTATTTTTTATATTAATTTTACTGTCTCTTCAAAGACTTTATTTTTTAAAGCTATGTATTTGTTTATATAACTGTATATATCACCTTTTTTGTCTCTTTCAAGCCTACGTATATTTTATACACATTGTAAACTATTACATCTGAATCTGTCTTTTTTTTTTATTAATTTATTTTGCAATACAATTCAGTTCTACATATCAGCCACGGATTCCCTTGTTCTCCCCCCCTCCCGTCCCCCTCACCTTCCCCCCAACCCCCCCCCCATTCCCATCTCCTCCAGGGCAAAGCCTTCCCCACAGACTGAGGTCAACCTGGTAGACTCAGTCCAGGTAGGTCTAGTCCCCTCCTCCCAGGCCGAGCCAAACAATCCTGCATAGGCCCCAGGTTTCAAACAGCCAACTCATGCAATGAGCACAAGATCTGGTCCCACTGCCTGGATGCCTCCCAAACAGATCAAGCCAATCAACTGTCTCACCCATTCAGAGGGCCTGATCCAGTGGGGACCCCTCAGCCATTGGTTCACAGTTCATGTGTTTCCGTTCATTTGGCTATTTGTCCCTGTGCTTTATCCAACCTTGGTCTCAACAATTCTCGCTCATATAAACCCTCCTCATTCTCGCTAATTGGACTCCCAGAGATCCACCCGGGGCCTAGTCATGGATCTCTGCATCCAGATCCCTCAGTAGTTGGATGAGGTTTCTAGCACAACAATTAGGGTGTTTGGCCATCCCATCACCAGAGTAGGTCAGTTCGGGCTGTCTCTCGACCACTGCCAGCAGTCTGTTGTGTGGGTATCTTTGTGGATTTCTGTGGGCCTCTCTAGCACTTTGCTTCTTCCTGTTCTCATGTGGTCTTTATTTACCATGGTCTCCTATTCCTTGTTCTCCTTCTCTGTTGTTGATCCAGCTGGGATCTCCTGCTCCCCCAAGCTCTCTTTCCCTCAACCCTCGCCTTTCATTACCCCCACTCATGTCCAGGCTGTTCATGTAGATCTCATTCCATTTCTCTGTCATTGGGTGATCCCTGTGTCTTTCTTGGGGTCCTGTTTTCCAGGTAGCCTCCCTGGTGATGTGAGTAGCAGACAAGTCATCCTTGTTTCATGTCTAGTATCCTGCTATGAGTGAGTACATACCATGTTTGTCTTTCTGAGTCTGGGTTACCTCACTCAGGATGAATCTGTCTTATTGTGAATCTATTGCTTTAAACTGCAGCAGCTGTGGCTGCTGGCTCCGCCCACCTCAGCTTCCCAACATGGCAGTGTGACATTTACAGCCAGCTCTGGGAGCTATCGTGGGTCTATGCTTTTAGCCAAGCAGCGTGTAGCCCAGAAACCTCTTTTTTTTATTTTGTACTAGCAAAGGCTAAATCCACCATGCAGCTTAATGTGCCACTTGCAGAGGCCTCATTCCCACCATACAGCAGGTCAAGCACACACTCTAGGAACCCACAAGTAGCTCAAACCAGCAGCTGCCGCTCATTTGAGAGAGACAATTAGGAACTGTTTTTAGTTCCATTTTAGAATCTTTTTTCTCAGTTTTTAGGTAGAAACTCTTGCCACCACGTTGGACGCCATTTGAAGCTAGAGTTCTCCTGCCTGGCCCACAGTCAGGACAAATCTCTCTCACCTGTCAGTCCCACAGCTGCTCAAACCCAACCAAGTAAACACAGAGACTTATATTGGTTACAAACTGTATGGCCATGACAGGCTTCTTGCTAACTGTTCTTACAGCTTAAATTAATCCATTTCCATTAATCTATACCTTGCCACATGGCTCGTGGCTTACTGGCATCTTCACATGCTGTTTGTCATCGTGGTGGCTGACAGTGTCTCTCTGACTCAGTCTTCCACTTCCCAGCTTTATTCTCCTCCTTGTCCTGCCTATACTTCCTGCCTAGCCAATGGCCAATCAGTGTTTTATTTATTGACTAATGAGCAACACATTTACCATACAGAACATCCCACAGCAATGTTCCTTTTTCCCACTTTCAATATTTCATGAAGTGACACTGATTATATCTCAAAATTAGTTCCTGATTTCTCTATTCCCAAGGCCTCCATCGTTCCCATCATTAGTCCATACTATTATCGTGAAAATAGATTCAATTTTGTTTTCCTTTGCTTACAACCCAATTTCGTTTCTCACCTAACGTGATGATGAGTTCCAGCTCAGAATGACATCCCAAGCCCATCATCACTTGCTCTGTGGACGTTTATCCCATCCAATGCCCTATAACCTGATCAGCAAAATCCTCATTTGTTCCTTTATTACAAAATCCTCTGGTTTTCCTTGGCAGGTTGTCTGTATTATTTCTTACATTTATTTAACAGACATAGCAAACAAGTTTTATAGATTTGTTATAATTTTGTGTATTTTGGTCTGAGTGAAATGCTTATTGATTTAAAAGACTTCCATTAAGACAAACAGAACAAAGGCTCTATCTAACAGCATAAAGTCTTTTCTGAACCCCAGGAGAAGCACTTCTAACTCCCATTTGTTGCTATTCACATCCATTTCAGTGCAGTGTTGTGTGTGGTAGTGCCTGTTTTTGTGTTGTTTGATGTATATGGTTAGTTTTTGAAATGTTTGTCTGTGCATCACATGCATGCCTGGTTCTCACAGAGGCCAGAAGAGGCCATTGGATCCCCTGGAATTTGTGTAACATATGGTTGTGAACTGAAATGAGGGTTCTGGGAATTGAACTCAGGTTCTCTGGAAGAGCTGCCAGTGCTCTTAACTGCTGATCCAGCTCTCCAGCCCCCATTCCCTTTTTCCTAAGATTAAAGCTCGTGCTTAGAGTTCCATTCTATTCTCAAAAGTTGCACTTTACTTATCAACTGCTTTAAGTCACGTAAGAAGGCAGCAGGATTAGAGAAATGACTCAGAAGTTACAGGCACTACCGGCTCTTTCAGAAGACACAGGTTCTATTCTAACCACCCATAAGGCAGCTCACAAATTTCTATAATTCTAGTTCCAGAAAATGTGAGGCCCCTTCTGGCCTCTACAGGCACTAGGTATACAGAGGCACATGGTGTATGGTGTACAGAGGCACACATACAGTCAAAACATACACATAAAATAAAATTAAATAAAAAATAAAAGAGGTTGAATGTGAACTCTGACCACTCAGAACGAGGCACTGGACCCCCTTTGTCTCAGGAATAAAAGACCACCTGAATCCCTACCAGGTGTGCTAGCTGGCTTGATCTCCAATGGCTACACACCCTTCTATAGAAGTAAAATATTCTATCTTGCCAAAATACTTTGGATTCTGTGGTTGTTTTCTTGACACCCTAGACCAAATCTTAGTCTCCAGAAGGAATACTTTTGGCATGCCTATATATATATTTTAAATTTTGTCATTATATTATTATTTTTGACAGAAGTTTCTGAGTATGGAATTTCAAGTTGAAAACAGTTTGCTCAAAAATTTGAAAGCATCATTTACATTGCTTCATAACCTTGGTGTAGCTTTTAAAGAGATTTTTCTGAAAAAATTTAAGTCTATGTTCATCCCCAGTGTTCTAAAAATTTCTCATAGTATCATTTAATGTTGGTTTTAAAAATATTTACTTGAGTCTTTTACTATGAAGATCCATGTTCTTGAGTCTTTGGGCATTTTTCATAACTTCTTCTTCCTCATTTCCATTCACCTTTCTCTTTCTCACACTCCCACTTGTTACTGATGGTCTCCTCTATTTATAGTCTAACCTAAAAGAAGAGTTTATTTTTCAATTATTTTATAAGTATATTTTCATTTTTATTTCTAAACTATTTTAAACTTTATCTTAAATTTTGTGGATTATTTGTTGGTATTTTCATTATTATAAATTTTCACTTCTCATGTTATATATTTTACATATTTATGCATAGATGTGCTCTTAATTAATAAAATATATCTACATGCACATAATTTATTTTCCTCTTTACTCCATCCTTTCACTATTTGGTGCATCTTTTTGAGAATATTAATTAAAATCCCAGGAGTGTTTTTTATTATTTGTATTTACATCTTGGTTCCCAGTTCTGTTTTGTTTGAATGTTTTCCATCCTCTGCGATATCAAGGGCTTTCCTCGAAGTTTTGCTAAGCTCTTGTCTCTTTGCTCATACTTTAAGGGGAGGCATTAAAGTGGAGCTCAGAGCTCTGTTTTCTGGTGGTATTTTCCCCATGAAGATGGTCTTATGTCAGTGGGTGGTTTCTCAACTACAGACCTGATTGAACATGGCCCCAACCGGTTGGAATCCATGATGGTTAGACAACCAGACTAGTGCTTCTTTTCACCTTATAAAATTGTCAGTTAAAAGTCGAGATATTTCACTGACTTTTGTCCTAATTAACCACAATCACAATTTTTTTCTGCAATATGTTGTTAATATTCACAGAAACTCAAAAGATGTGTGATTCCACAGAGTTTAAAAAAAATAAAGCATAGGTATTTAGTCAGTTTTTGATGTTGAGTCCTAGATTCAAATTCAATTTGATGGGAATCTAAACTAAATGATTTTATGCGTGGTTATATTAGCTATCAATTCCATCCATTTCTTTCCTTTCTCTTATCTATTCTTCCCTATCTCTGTTCTCTTCTCCCTTCCTCATTCCCTTCCTTCTTTCTTTCTTTCTTTTCTGGAGATTGTGCCCTGGGCATTTATTCGTTTGAAGTCACAGTGTTTGACTGCTGGCACTAGTCAAGAGAAGAAAAACTCTGGTTCAGAGGAGACGCCACACTTAGTGAAGTCCTGGCCGTGCACATATGAAAAGCCCAGTTTTATCTCCAGCACCCAAGTGAGACAGTCAGGGACAGAAGCACACACCTGTGATCCCAGCAGGAGACAGTGGAAACAGGAGCACCCCCGAGGCACAGCCTGCCTTGTTGGAAAATTCTAGGTCAGGTGAACTGTACCTGAGAAATAGGTACCTGAGTACCTGAAATTGCACCTGAGTCTGACCTCTGGCTTCTACATGTATGTGCACACATGTATGCACACAAATGAGCAGATGAGTACATGGGCAGAGAGGGAAAGAGAAAATGTTTAGAGTTAAGATTTTGTGGTGTTGAGGTTTTGTTTTGTTTGTTTTTTTAATCTACCTAGAACAGTTTTGCGAAGGTTGAAATTTTATTTAATATGACTTCAAAATGAAAACAAGATGACTTTTTATTCATGTATTTTTGAGTGAGACCATTTACCTCAAATATGGTTGAATCTAAACATCAAAAAACTAGACAATTGTGTTCAATTCACCATGTAATGTCAGCTTTTGTTTCTACTTGATAGATCAACTTAAACAAGAATATGCTATTTCCATCAGAATGTTTCTTAGTTTGTTAAAAATGGGAAATATTCACAGGGACATGAGACTAAAAACATTTACAAAATGTTTCTCCAAAATAAAGATGTTGATCCTAAGAATTAATCTAAAGCCCTATCAATCTCTGTAGAAAACTTCAGTATTCACATGAAATAAAATAACAGACCTTTGCATGGTGAGCTGGTTATTTTTAAAGACATTCATGGAGTTTACGAATCATCTTGCCCTGTCACTTAATTCTGCAACGTCACATGGAAATTCTGCTCTCAAAGTGCTGTGGGTTTTCGTTACTTAGAAATCTGGTGACGCTAATCATATGTTTTATGGGTAGACTCAGCTTTTTCTCATCCATCACTCTATTGGCCTTCTGTCACTTCCACAGAATACCTGGAACAATGAACTTCCAGGAAGTTTTAACATCTGAGAGAAGTTAGGGGTATTTTGTTTTTTTTTCTCTCTCTCTTCCTCCCCCTCTGTATCTGTGTGTGTGTGTGTGTGTGTGTGTGTGTGTGTGTGTGTGTGTGTATCTCTCTCTCTCTCATGTGTGTGCAAATGTAAAGTGTACATGAATGTGTATATGTGTATGCACTTGTAAATAAGTGGAGTCTAAAGGAAAATTTGGGGTGTCATTCCTCAGAAACATTCTCTAACACCTTCAGGACAGGGTCTCTTATAGGCCTGGATCTCAGAAATTAGACTGGGCTGTCTGCCCTCTAAGCTCCAGTGATCCTCTTTGTTCCCCTCAGCACTAGGATTAGAAGGTGTGGCACTATGCCAATTATTTTTAAGTGGGTTCTAGGGATTTAACTCAGATGTTCATACTTGTGAGATAAGAAATTTACCAACCAAGCTAACTACCCCCCAGGCTAAGGTATTTTTACATTTATTTTTAAAATTAAAATATAATTGCATCATTTCATTCCTTCTCTTTCCTCCCTGTGGTCCTTTTCATGTCTCCTCCCTCTAGGCCTTCTCGTTGCCCTTACTTCCTCTTAAATGCATGGCTGCTTTCTCTTTGATTATTATTGTCACACACGTATACACGCATAAGTACAATCTCCTGGGTCCGTTAGTGTTCTGATACGTACATGACTTCAGGACTGACCAGTTGGTGTTGGTTAACCATTTAGGGGGCTTGTCCCTGGGAAAGACTAACTCTCCCTCTCTCTGCAGTCTTTAGTTGGTTGTAGTTGTCTAGGGCTGGGACCCTGTGAGATTTCTACCTTCCATGTTAGCCCATGTATTCGTGTTACACTTGTTCAAGTATTGATTAGGCAGCCATATTGCTGTGATATCATGAGTGATGCTTTCCAGTCATTTCTAGGACTCCTATTCTCACAACAGACTTCCTAGTCCTCTGGTTCTTATAAACTTTCTGTTCCCTCTTCCATGATGATCCCCAAGTTTAGGTGCAGGAGTTGTGTGGTGCATGTATCTGTTGGGGCCAGGGCACCCCACAATCACTTGTTCTCCAAATTTTGACAATTGTTTTCTGCAAGTTGTCTATTAAAACAAGAAGCTTCTTTTACGAGGAGTAAGGGATACACTTATCTGTGGATTTAAGGATAAATACTGAGAATATAGTTAGGAATTATACTGGTTTAGTAAAGTAGTAGTAATAATTTTCCCTCTAAGATCTATGACCTTACAAGTCTGGAATAGTGGTCTAGGTTTCCAGTACCAGGAATGATTTCCCTCATGTTGAGTGGGCCTGAAGTTCAGTTAGACAGCTATTGGTTAGCACCAATATATCACAGCCACTACTGCACCTTTAGGGGTACTTTATTGTGCTGCTCGCTGTTGTGGTTCAAAGGTTTCACAGCTGGGTATTGCTTGCCCTGAACAGGTTGGTCCTAGAAATCTGACTTGGGTAAAGATAAAATGAAGAAAGGACAGACACAGAGACACATGTATAGAAAAGCAGAGATCATGGCAGTGCTCCCTGGGGTAGAGGGCACTGAATACGATTCAGAACTTTAGCATATTTATTTTATAAATTTGATTTGAAGCAGTGGGCTTATTTTATATGGCTGAAGATGGAGGTGGATTTATGGTACACAACTGAAGAAGGAGGCTGGTGTAGTTAAGAGACATCTCAGTGGGAGGTCTCTGGAGGGAGCAGACTCGGGCTGTAGTCATGCTGGAGGAGGAAATTGTGATTGGTAGGTTTTCGTACACACTGGTCAATCATTCTTAAAAATTCAAACTTGGACCAGAGAAAGGCTCTGCCATGCCTTGGAGCATCATCCTGGGAAAGTTTTGCCACTTCATGGGTGTGAGGCATTGGAGTCTTTGACATGACTGTGCCCATGTCACACAATACACATTCACTAGGGACTTCATCCATGCTCCACTGGATAGGATTAGTGATCAATTTTCTCTTCTGGCAACTTGCACAGCACCTTCTGATAATATGAAAAATAATCCTCAGGGAGGGAGCTCTCGGGTCAGATGAAGCTTCTGGACCCTGTGTCTGAAGTACATGGTGTCTTCAGTGGTTGGGACTTTGGGAAGCAACCAAAGGCAACATTGTCTTAAGAGTTTCTTGGACTCTGACAAACAATAACTTGAAGGGAGAATTATCATGCTTGGTGCTGGGTTTTCCCTTTTAAAAGGAGTGGCTACCCTCTGTGTCATTGTTAGGTATAATCTGAACTTGACAATCTGCTAAATTTAGTTTGACTGAGTTCCAATGAGCCATGGGTAGACATGTGTTTTGTTGATTAAGGAAGTTGGATTGTCAGAAAGAAAGTCTCTCTGGTGTATAAAGCTACTCAGTGGGAAACACTGTGTTTCACACTTGGATGCTTTCTCTTTTAAGAATCCTAGAAGGCAAGATTCAAGGGAGAGTTTACTTGTAATGTTGCTATGTTTCTTTACTATTGCATGCTTTGGTTGTGTCTAACTTCCATGATAAAATTTTACGTCACCATTCCAGAACATCCTAACTGTCTGCAAAGCAGAGTTGGTAAGCATGCCAACGTTTGTGGCATGAAAGCTCCATGGATCTTCTATGACCAGCCCTAACATTTTAATCATTTAAACATCTCTGGAACTCAGCTAAAACTCTTACATTGAAAAAGATGTCCTAGGAGTGAAAAAATAGTTATTTATTTGTCCTGTAAAATAAAAGAATAATGAAGCCAATTCATGGTTCTTCAATAACTGTGCCTAATTCCCTAGTCTAAAACCTCCTCTCTGCAATTTACACCAGTGCTATGGTCACCAGCAGGATCTGGCAAAAGAGACTCAGATGTCAATGGCAGTTATATGTTGAAAAATTCTGATTTGAAGGTGTGTAGAATTGGCATTATGTATTATTTGTCCAAAAATCATTTCTCAAAGTATTCTCCACTGACAGAAAACAAGTATTCCACAATAAAATGATTCTGGGAAATGTTTTTCACATTTTCTCCATCTAGGACCTAAAGTCTCAGAGATTCAGTAGAAGAAATTACTTTGATTAACTTAGTTTCTCCAAGTTTATTTCATGCATAGTCTTTTCATTTCATAATTGTGTCTTCATTCTAGTCATCTGGGAAACACTGACTGCTGAAAGAAAGTTATACAAAGTCCAACAGTGTAGGGAGAAGCTATGGGGGTGGGCGACATGGGACACAGGGGAGAGTGTAGGACCATGACATGGAGGAGTGGGAACACAGTGACGGGATGGGACAGGGATGGCTGAGTTGCAGCTCACTGATTTGAACGAGAAACTCAATCTCCCGTCTAGGAAAATGTCCTCCATTCCTGAGAGCACCAAGAAGCTGAATAGTGAAATACACCCAGCCCTGAAGCAGAGAGTGAAAAGTCATGTCCTCAGAACACCCCCTCCCAAGGCTTCTGGATGTCGGAGACACAGCAGCCTCAGTGGGTCCTACAGCTGTCCTAGAGAACCAAGCCAAGCCAATGCGTGAACAAACTAGAAGTCAAACTAGTAGTGTGGTGTCGCCAGGATCCCTGGGGTGACTTAATTTATCCTAGGACAACAATTTAGTGCTCTGTAAGCCAGTGTTGTTTTATGTTTGTGTGTTTTGTTTTCTTTTTAATATTTTATATTTTCTTTATTTGAATTCATTTCTCTTTCTAATTTTACTGGTAAAATCATTTGTAAACTGCTAGTTTACCTGGAAATAAAGTAGACATTGAGTGTTTGTTCATTTTGTTTGTTTTGTTTGAACTGAATTCAGAAATTGTACAGTATAGTGTGACAGAAACAATGTATATATTTGTTTGACCTCTCCCAAACTGGTGGGTCTGTAGAACTTTTTTGAGGTAAATATGTCATTCTTGAGTTATTTGGAAAGTGACTCTTTTCCCACAGGAATTGGGTTCCCTTATGATTTTTCCCTTGTTAGTGAGTAAAACACAGACCTATCCCCAGTGTATCCAGCTTAGGAGGTAATTTCACAACTATGTAAGTGCAAGTTTCTTACTACATCCCTACATGTTATACTGCGAGAACACTTTCTTAACATGAAATGTGTATTTTTATCATTAATCATACCTTTATGTACCACACGTATTGAAATAAGACTAAAATAGAGGGAAACATGTATTTCTCTTTCAACAGACGTCATAGAGTTGGGTTTTTTTTAATGCTCATATTTGGGGGTGAAAACACACACACATACATGCACCCACACAAAATGAAGTCCCTTATAAAACTTTTGAAAAAAATAACCAATATAAGAAAAAAAGAAAAACAAAGCAAAGCCACACCAGCTCCAATTTGAAAATCCCGTCTGATTTTCAATATAGAATGTGTGCTCATCCCCTCCGTTACCTGCATCTCAGCCGTGTTTTTCCATTTGCTGGCCTTGTAATTAGGTAGCTAACCTTGTTTTCTAAAAGGGCACTCTGCCAAAATGTGCTGAGCAAGTTGTTTGTTTCTGAGCCTTGAGGATTCAAAAGTAGCCAGGAACTTTATTATGATGACATTTTAATTATGCCTGCACTCATAGATTTTTTCTTTTGATCTTTGAATCACTTTATGATTCTGAAGGTTAAGTTTGTGAACTTGAGGGATAATTATTTAACTAAAGAGTAATGCTGAATCCATGTCTATATATAGATAAAATTATATGAACTTGTCTCCAGGATTTTCAAAATTGTAATCTACATTTTTGCTGTGTCCTAGATTTCATATATATAATTTTATCTGATTACTAAATAATTGTGAAGTAAACACTGCCCCTCCCCTAGACCCCTCCTCCTGTTTGATTTGTTTGTTTATTTTTTTTTATAAATAATGAAACTGAAGTGAAAGATGGGAAATGGAGTCCTACAGTCATACAAGAGGAAGAGGTGGTTACTTCAGATGTAAAGCTAAGATGCTTAGTCCACTCCTTGTGACACGAGGCCCAAGGCTTCTGGCTTGCATATGGTTGTGTTTAGACTTCCAAACTGAGAATATTTCCTAAGCTAATCATTAACTAGAAAAAAGTCTCAGGATGGGTTGCAGAAAAGATAGTTCAATAGAGTGTGGAGCTGCGGAGACTTCATTCTTAACAATTCAACTCCACAGGAGCCTACTGAGTGACCACCAGGGCCAGCTCTGTGCTGCATGCTCAGGAGAGAGGATTGTGAAGTGAGGCCACTTTTTGAGGTCTACACATACAGTCTCTGGGGTGATGTGTGCTCAGCTCTCCCAGCGGCTTGACACCCTCTCTGATGCAACAAGAACAGATTCAGTTCACACAACTGAATATGTGTGTAGCATTTCAGCAATGTAAAGCTTTAAGAAACAAGGATAAAAGCTATGAGTATAAAGTTAGGCACAGGGTCCCAAAAGGCACTATACAAGGGGAATTCTGCAGTTTAATCTCCTTAGCTTCACAGGGGTCCTGGGAATAGAAGAGGGAGGTTCCTGGAGTGGACATTTAGGCAATTGCTCTATCAAGACAACAGTTGAAAAATCTTAAGAAGAAAAAGAAATTGAATGACTCCCTCACAGAAAGGCCATAGTGGCAATATAAGCTAGTCTACCCTGCCACAGAAATTATTCTCTGTTTATAAAGTAGTTAATTTTGAACAATTACAATTATTTTTTAAAGGTTTTGTTACTTTGTCAGAATATCTGTGCACCTGTAATGATGTGTATGTCAATTTCTAATCCTCAGTGCAATGGTAGTCAGAGGTGGAGCCTTAAGAAATGACTGCATCTGGGTGGAGGCATCACGAGGGCCCTTATAAAAGAGGCACAGGGGAGCTGGCTTGCTCCTTCTACCACATGAGATCACGTGAAAGGTGTCACCTATGAGGAGCAGAGCACCAGTATACATAGAATCTGCTGGATTCTTGACTTCAGACCTCTGTCTACAGAACTGTGAGGAATTAATATCTGCAGTTTGTGCATAAATTAACCACTCTGGATATGTTGTAAGCAGACTAAGGGCCACTCTGCTGTAAAACATAGTTTTAAATGATGGAAACCTCAAAGAGACTTGGTCTTTCAAATGGGAACTTAAAGTAAGTATGGGTGGAGATGATGAGAATTTTGTCTTAGGTGTACCAAGACATTGGTGAAAAGTCATGATGTAAGTCCAATCTAAAACTGACAAAACACAGGACGTTCTAATGTCTCCATTAGTGAGTCATCAGTGACTTATTTGATAAAAAAATATTCATTGAATGTTTCTTTTATAGCAGGTGATTCTCAGCATGGATGAAACAAGACTGAAGAAAATAAAATGAAACCTTCCATTTCCTGGAGCTTATGTAACTGAGAGGAAACTCATAAACTTAGTTCAAATAGGGCCTGCTTAGAAGGGGAAAAAAAGCAAGAATTAGCTGGAAAGGAGGGTGTTGGCACATCATCAGAGTGCAGGGAGATTCGGAAGTATCAGATGCGATTCTAAAAGGGGGTTCCATGAGAAGAGGTTCTAGCTGATGGCCTGTACACGATGTTTTATGAAATCCATGGCAAGGACCACTAACCACGGGATGTCACTGCATTTGATATGTGGTTTTAGAATTATGTACTTAAAAATAATAGACTTTGTAATGTTGAATGTAACTAATTAATAAATGCTTACAATTAAATTTGATTTACAGTGTCTGAATGATTAATTTATTCAGATAAGTTCTTTCATTTTTGTCTAAGGTGTTTTCAGATATCCAGGAAAATAATTATTAAAACCCTGGTGGTCTGTCTCAAACGCTGTTTTATTCAGTGCTGACTGTTATAACAATAGTCTGTTTTAGGCATTGAGAACCCTTGAGTAATCAACTGGGTTCAGCAAATATGTCCCTAGAGATGTGTGGATGTCTATCTTGTGCCTTCCCTTCCATATTCCTCTGGGGGCTTGATCTCTAATGGCTTCGTGTCTAAGGAGCTTGTGTCTTTCTCCCAGTTAGTTATATCTGCAGCTTCTTGAGTCCCCTGAAGTCAGCTCCAAACAATGTCTCACCACATGCTTGATAGCTCTTTTGATTTCCCAAGGCCACGGGTAGTTTCTGGTTGGCCCTTATATTTGATTTCCACAGGCAGCACTCACAGTACAAACTCCTGTGTGCAAAAGACTATATGAAGGGCTGGGGCAATAAGGTTGCCCTGTATCACTGCCCACTGTTTTAGAGTTATCACTCAGCAGGACATCTTGGCAGCAAAATTTCTCAGCCGTTTCCAGCCACCCACTGTGTTCTTAGTCCCTCTGCCCTCCAGCACACCCACATTCTTTCGTTCTGCTGCCCTGCACTCCTATCTGTCCGTGTATTTTCTTTGTGCTGAGGAATACTCTTGGAAAATGATCCCTCTTTGTTTTTGTGACGCGTATAGGTGAAGATAGCTTCAGTGTCCACTCTGCTTTTCCTCTCAGTTTTGAAATTGGAAGGTCGTTTGCCTTCCTGTTCTGCCTATGACAACTCTTTAAAAATATTACCTCTTTTATAAGGAATGAATTCAGAACTTAAGTGAAATATTTTGCTGGAGGCCATGCAGTGGATTTTAAATTTGCCTATTTTCAAGTTCTTTGCCCCCAAGTGAACTCTACAGTGCCATACAGGAAAGCTATGACCAAGCAAGCCAGACAGGGTCTCATTATGTAGGGTCCTAGGAGAAACTATGTTCATGTTATGCTATTGAGATACTTTGAGCAGTCCATGGATGCCATGAAAACTGAGTCATTTTAGGAAAAGTATTGTTAAAATAATATAAAAATAAAAACAAGTTTCTTGTGCGTGAGATGATAGTTGTGTAAAATTAGAATTCCTTGGGGAGAAAGAATGTAAGTGGACAGGAATAGAATAAAAATTGTAAAATCATAAATACTGTGAAATGAATGAATATCAACCTTTTCTAAATATTCACACACGTTTTCGTAAATGGAAATTGGAATAAAACATGAAATATTATTTTGTCCAATTTAAGGAACACTATATGGCAATTAATAATTACTTATAAAACTGGCAGCCTTGTTACTACAAACAGAGCCTTTAATGACAGTTTTTTAACCTTAAAAGTCAATTTTATTAAGGTCTGACATTGTTAACTCCAGCGGAAGTCTTCCAAACAGTATTTCTGGTGATTTACTGATCCAATCAACAATTTTCCATATTTTCACGTGTCCTAATCAGTTATGAAATAAGGTAAAAGCCTTAGTTAAGTGGATATTTCGGTACAAGGAGAATTTATAAAGAGGATTTTATCAGTTTTATGTAACAAGTGGTAATACTGGCTGTACTTAATTCAGATGTGAAGATATGCAAAGAAATACAATGAGGCATTCTGTCCAATTGTCAGAAGTCTGTTTGAAGCAAATGGCCAGACTCCTGAATAATGGAAAGAGATGATTCAGCGAGAATGTGAGAGTTGGGAGACTGATTATGCAGGGTCATATTAAAGTATGGTCACCACATAGACAATGAAAGACATGACAAACTCCTTGAAGAGTGCAAGGGTAATATATTTTATACTTCTTTATACTATTTGCCAATGCCCTATTATTTCAATAGTATTGGGAGCCCATTAAGAGGAAGCTATTACTGTGGCCTAAGAAGAGACATAACATTGCAAGGTACCTAAAACATGAGTTAATCTAGGTAGGTCATTTAATCACCTGGCTAATCAACCTCCAGAAAGGTCGATTCATTCTGAAGAAATGGGAGGGGTAACTATTCCCTTAATGAGATGGTATAAGTTTGTTTCCCAGAATCTCAGCCCTTATATTTGATTTTGGAGTATCAGCCATATACCTATGTTAAACCTGCCCACTGTTCTGAAATATTCAGAAAAGGTGTAACTTTTCCTTTTCTTTCTCTCTTTCCTCAGCATGCCTGCCTTCCCTGATGCTCTGGGTTTCCATACACTTTCTCCAACACTCCTAAATCTTCTCAACTCAAAAGTTAGTCCTCTTGGTCTTTCTCCTGGACAGCTGACAAGATTTACAACTTGCCTGTCCTGGAAGTTATTTTTTTTTAATGTAATAACAATTTTGCTCAAACTTTTTCCTGAGTCCATTCTTAAATTTTTTCATTAAGAAGGCCGAGAATCCTTAGAAAGACCCCCAATTTTCTCCATAACATGTGGCTTAAGGTGGGGCTCCCCAAAATTTTGGTAACACTATTAAAGTGAACTCAGTATAGTAAGTAGCCCACGCTATATTGTAAGGTAACATAGCAAATGGGGCTGAGTACAACATATACGTTCAGTAATAGTATGTGGTTATATGTACTATATATTATATGCACCATATATATGCATGTATATATTATTATAACTGGATATATTATACAGTAGTCTCCCTTTGGTGTGGTTTTGCTCTTCCTGGTTTTACTTGCCTGTGGCCAATAGCAGTCTGAAAGTATTACATAGAAAATTCCAGGAATAAATAATTGATATTTTAAATTACACACCATTTGGAGGTACATGGTGAGATCTTAAGTCATCTGCTCATTCCTGCCCACAAATGTAAATCATCCCTTTGTTCGGAGTATCCACACTGTATGCTACCTGCCCACCCATGTGCTAGTCACTAAACTGTTGCAGGTTTTAGATCCACGGCCACAGTGCTCGTGTTCAAGGAGCCTTCATTTCATTAACGGCCCAAGGGGGGAAAATGGCAGTTCCAGAAATTCACAGACTCCAGAAGAGGCACAATGTGCTTTCTTCCATTCTCCTGATCTCACAGCTGTCACTGTGCCCAGTACACTGCTATAAGGTATTCTGAGTGAGAAAGAGGGGTGACCTTCACAGCCTACTGCTATACTTGCTTTATTTTATTGTCAATTTGTCCATGTCCCTAACTTATAAGTTCAGCTGTACTGAGTGTGTTATTATCTGCTGTTACAGATATCCACTGACTGTCTCGGAGCAGGGAACTGGTGTGATTTGGAGGGTATAGAGGTCACATTGTAGATCTACTCTAACAGACGTTTTTCTTCTTTAAATTCAGTTTTGCGGTTTGTCATCTTGTTTTGTTGTTGTAATTGTTGCTACCTCTTAAAAAATCCATTTAATTTCTTTATGAATATCATTGCTTAATCTCAAAAAAGGATTTCTTTCCTCACACTAATATTAAAAACAAACATGAGAAGTGAAATTACTTTAACTTCAAAAGTGCAGCATTATGTAGACGCAAAGATCTAGAATATCACAAAAATTAGAATAAAACTTTCTGGAGATCATTTTACACCTGTAATGATAGCAAACCTCTAGGCATACATCAGCTTTCTTCTGACGATGCACACCTATGTATAGTTTAAAACACATAAGAGTGACCTTTAGAATGATCTTCGAGAGGAGAAATACAAATTAACCAGTGTGTGGTCACAAGCAGTAACACGGAGCCAGCAGTTTACACCCACACACTCACTACCACAGGAGACAAACAAGGCTGAACCTTTACCTACTCTGCCTTTGGTCACACTGGGGACAAATTCTATTAACAGATTTGCCTTCAGCACGATGTTGGGTTGTGAGTACTGAAGGAAGACTTGTCTCTATAAATGGTTTTAGCATGTCAACATTCTAATTAACATCCACATGTAAGGGGCCTGTTGTTGTTGGCTGATGTACCTCGGTAATCCTGAAAAACCATGCAATTGAAGAGCCCTGTTGATGTAGTGTATAGCAGCCTGTGGTTTTTTTTTGAAAGGGGATATTAAAGCTGGATCCAGATTACAAATGTTTAACCTGGCAAGGAACACTATGACCTCTAAAGCAAATATTGTGTCATTAATATAGAAATGTCCACACATGGGGTTGGCATTCTGAAGTGTGCTGTCTGTAAACATTTTCAAATTATATTTGAGATCCTTAATTAACCCCATTAGGCTTACAGATTGAAGTCAGCATCCAAATAACACTGAAGTACAACTGAATGAAAACAGAAATAGTTATTTTTGTGTGTAGTTATTTTTGTGTATTATGTGGCTCTAGGCCAAGCTAATGGTACTTTGAATTTATTTTTCCCCCCGAAAGGGTCAATTTTTTAACAAGTAGGAAAAAATATGAAATGAAAGCCATCAAACCCATTCATTGGATATCTTGTTTAGAATTGGAAGCTACCTTAAATCCCAGGTGTATGACCTCAATTTACAGGTAGGAAACAGAGATGTCAAGTGGATAAGTTACATGGGCTGAAATACACAACTGTACTATTATGTTTAATAAATTACCTTCATTCCCATCAAAGCTTTTAAATTGTGAACTCCAAAATAGTTCTATAACGGCTATTCTTGGTTGTCAACTTGACTATACCTAGAATGAATTGTAATCCAAAAATGGAGGGCATACTTGTGACCCAGACCTTGAGGCAAGAAGACAACATGCCTTTGATCCCATTCTTGAGGCTGGATGACACATGCCTTTAATTCAGACCTTGAGGCTGGAAGGCACACCTTTAATCTGGGCCACACCTTCTGCTGGAAGGACAATGGAAGAAGGAATGGTACGTGTTTGTCCTTTGCCTACTTGCCCTCACTTTGTCAGCATAGTCATTCCTACACTGACATTGGAGCCTGTTCGGGATTCCAGCATATACAGAAGACCAGCTGGGACATCCAGCCTCATGGGACTGCTCAATTACTGGCCTCTTGAACTTTCCACTCACAGGTAGCCATTGTTGGACTCAGCCTGTAAGTCATTCCAATAAATTCCCATATATGTGTGTGTGTGTGTGTGTGTGTGTGTGTGTGTGTGTGTGTGTGTGTGTGTGTGTCTAAGCCAGTTTAATGGTACTTTGAATTTATTTTCCCCCAAAAGGTTAAATTTTTAGCAAGTAGGAAAAATATGAAATGAAGAACAAGTGAGCAAGAGAGAGAGAGAGAGAGATTCATTCCATAATTTCTGTGACTCTAGAGAACCTTGACTAATACAAGATCCAAAATTTCTTCCCAGCAACATTATGAGCTGATGCTAGTTTTCATAAGCCCATCCTTCCTTCTAGACGCACCCCCTTGTTATCACAGTGGTATGATTCCGTGTTGTGAATACTCTGTCCATCCATTTGTAAGTCAAGTGACGGCCATTGGTCTTGTTTCTGAGCCTGATGTACTGTTCTTGGTCATGTTCTTTGTACTGCTCAGGGTACTTTCCTTGGTATGATAATGGTCTTCACTTTTCTCTTTTCAGCGCTGCATTGAACCCTGAGCTTCCCATGTGCTAAGCAGACACTAATGCTGGACTATGCCTCAGTGCCCTGTCCTCGGGTTTTCTGTCCTAGCTATTCATTTGCACACTCTGGCATCATTTGCTGCTTTTTGTGTCTGTTAGCATATCCAATCTTATTGTGTTTGACTACCAGCAATTATGTCTTCCACTGTAGTTTCCTAGTCAACTTCTGCTCTATCTAATGCATGTGAAAAATGCTTCAGTGTTTCTTCTCTCTGTCCATCTTCCCTACATTTGATGATCTACCTTATTTCACAGTAGATTTAGATGTTTCCTGACCTCTGTCATCATAAATGACTAAGTATATAGGATTTTGCTGCAGTGGGCTTTGCTCCAAACAATGTATAATACATCATACTGTAAATTCTCCTCACTACTAATTCATTATTTAATCATCTTGTGATTAGAAACCAAAACAAAATATTAATGAGAACTTCTTCATTTTGATGAAAATCCACTAGCACTTAAAAATCAGAAGACATTAGTCATAGCTGGAGGCTGAGGAATACCACCAGACAGTTTGTAGGAAGCATGTTTTAAAAGTTTCAATCTGCCAGGTGGTGGTGGCGCACACCTTTAATCCCAGTGCTCGGGAGGCAGAGGCAGGTGGGTCTCTTTGTGAGTTCAAGGCCAGCCTGGTCTACAGAGCTGGTTCCAGGATAGCCAGGGCTACACAAAGAAACCTTGTCTCCAAAAAGTAAACAAACAAACAAACAAACAACAACAACAAAAAAGTTTCAATCTTAGAGTCTTTAGGTTAAACACCCAGGAGTATATACATATGTATATATATTCACCTTCTGCCTTCTGTCTCACTTTCTCTGTCTTTCTCATCTTTTATGTTCCCTGTATAACTTACTCAGACCTTCATAACTTTTCTTTCCCACCCTGGAGAAAACATCGAGCCATCCCAATCTTATTATACAGAAATCCCTCTTTACTAAAAAAGGTTTCTATGCTTACATCCTTTTAAACATTTCTTCTCGTACTTAGTAGTTTCCTTTCCTTTTCTTTTTTAATACCACTGAATATAATAGCACCAATAACTACATTTACCATCTTACATATATATCATAATGTAATAAATTATGGTTGTGTATACACACACTGTTAAATTATGAGGCTTTTGTAAGTACTCAAGCAAACCTCATAAAAAAACATGAGACAATCAATCTTGTGCATTGTACAGTCAAGATAGTGATCTGCCATAGCCATGCTTTTGAAGTGGATATATGAAAGCAGTAGAGCAAAACATCATCAAATAAGTGTTTACAGCATCCCACGTAAGTCAGCGGAGGAAGATGTGTTACAAACGTGATACTGAGGATACTATTTGAGAGTGTTTAGGCCAAGTCTTCTCTCTCATCACCCTTTGGCTCTTTTCACAATAAGGAACTGTCATGGAATAAACACTTATAACATCTATTGAGAGGAGCTTAATTTTCAGCTGTTCTCAAGGGCACAGTGTGTGTTCTCAAAAATTAGAAAGCCATCTTGACCCAGGAGTGGGAGTTTGGGGTAGACTTTTTGAGAGTCTGGAGGCTACTTTCTCTATTAGGCCAGGCTCAAATATACAGAAATATAAGGCATCATTTTTCAGGGTCTGTGGGTCAAATGAATGATGGATATCACCATTTTTCTAATCAGGGTATCCTTTGGTTATCCCTTTGTTTTCCTTTCCATGTTTGAGGAAATGAGGAGTCTGTCAGGCTCAGTAGATCCTTAAATCTATGCTGTTTTCCCTATTGTGACCTGTATTCCTGTGCACTATGACATTGACGCTTCTTTAACATTTTGCTGGTTAACATTGCATGTGCTGGACCCCCCCCCCAAAAAAAAAATCTCTGAGGTAAACACTGAGCCTTCCGTGTCAGGGAAATCAATCATTTCTAGTGATTATATCAATCAGTAAGGTCTAGACTTTCTTATGGGTTGAAATTCTACTTTCCTTACATGTGTCCTTTGACTCCCCTCCCTTTATGTAATTTATTATAGATCAGTCAATATTTTATTTCTCTGTTGAGATAGGAGGTAAACATGGTAGCAGCCCAGATGGATCAGGGTTAGTAGAACATCTTTGTAATTTGTACATGTAACTTGGAATACTTAACACAGGAAATGACAACAACCTAACATCTAAAAGGACTCTATTTTTCTCTGGAATGTCTGTTTCCCTGCACCTGAGAAATGAAAACAAAGCAAGGTACAATGGGGCAGCAATATCTAGGGCAGAGGGAAGAACAGTCTGTCTCAGCTAGAGAAAGAAGACCTGGACATGCCAGATGGGGAGAGGAAGCATGAAGGGCTAGCATCCACATCCTCCCAGTAGGTGAATCTCACCTCTTCCAGACCGGTGAAGTTGTCCACTGGCAGCAGCCTGTCTAGTCCTCAGAAGTCATGCTACTGTTTGAGTCCCAGCTGTCATCTGTGGTTCCCCAGAACTCGGTCCAGAACTGCTTCAGATTCACTTGGGTATCTCAGGTCTAGTCGTCCCAAGAGCTAGTTCTGTCTGGCTGCTGGTGGTTCTGATGGCACATAGCTGGGAACCCAGTAAAGTAATGCCTCAGAAACAAAAGAACTCATCATAGATATGTGTTATTATGTACTCAGCCTGTTACAGTAAATACAGTGACCTTCTAACAAGGCAATAGTGACACCTAGAATGTATTGCATAAGTGCAGCCATTTCCCTCAAAACATATATACAACTAACATTACATAGACAGTACAGGCTGTACTTACACATTTAGGAAGATTGTATGAATGTGTGTGTGTGTGTGTGTGTGTGTGTGTGTGTGTGTGTGTGTGTGAGAGAGAGAGAGAGAGAGAGAGAGAGAGAGAGAGAGAGAGAGAGAGTATTTATGACAACAATTACTGAAAAAAGAGGCCTCAATTTGAAGTAGATCAAGAAGGGCATATGGGAGGGTGTGGTGGTTTGAAAGAAAATGGCTCCCATAGGGAGTGGCACTATTAGGAGGTATGGGCTTGTTGGAGGAAGTGTGTCTTTGTGGCAGACTTTGAGGTCTCTGTTGGAGTCCACTAGGTGTCCTAGTGTCTGTACCCAGCAGGACTGCATAAGAGGTTGATTGGACCACAGGCCTGGGTACCAGGTGTTTATAAGGGTCTACACTTGACTGTAACTTGCAAGGGGGAGGTCTTTTGCTCCACCCCTTGTTATTGTTATAAATAGACTTTTGGAATAAAGTTCTGGGCCAGTGGATAAGGATCCAGGCCCACCCGAACCCATCCTGTGTTTTTTCTCTCTCTAAGTCTCTTATCCCTCATTTCTCAAGAGTTCCTGGGGTAAATAAGTGTGGGGGCTGGTCCTCTACAGGTCTTGTATGCTCAAGCTATGCCCATTGTGGGTCACAGTCCCCTTCTGCTGCCTGTGGATCAAGATGTAGAACTCTCAGCTCCTCTAGCACCGAGTCGGCCTGTATGCTGCCATGCTCTCTCTATGATGATAATGGACTAAGCCTCTGAAACTGTAACCCAGCCCCAATGAAATGTTTTCCTTTATAAGAGTTGCCATGGTCATGGTGTCTCTTCACAGCAATAAAACTCTAACTAGGACAGATGAATTGGAGAAAGAGAAGGAAAAGGAGGAAATAATGTAACTATATAATAATCTGAGAAAATAATTTAAAAAAATGAAGATCTGAGTTAGGTTAGTATGGGTAGAGCAGGCAACAATACATATGGCCTAGGCATGTGGCCTGAAACAACAAGGCAAGGGCAAGTAAGAGGAAGGAATTCCATGTACCCATGGGGTCCGTGTGCCTTACCACCAACTTTAACTGGGCTCTTTAAACCCAGTTGTAGAGAGAAGAGCCATTGAAGGAATCAGTAGGTAGGCTGTGGGTCCCTGTCCTGATGGCCATTACTCAATGTCAGTCTCAGGAAGCAGAGGAGCTGGGGAGCAGGGTCTGGGGCTGCAGAACAATCTTGGAGACTGTGTCTGAGGCTGGCTTATTGATTGAAGCAAGGGGGGCTCCCTTACATAGCCAGAGTCAGGAAGGAGAGAGGACAATTGAACAAGAGGGGTGGGGATGCACCTAATTTGCATGTGCAGACCTGGTGGAAGACAGGCAAATGTTAATGACAGCACCAATTCAAATACCAAAGCACGAGGGAGGAAGTGCAGGGAGGAAGTACTGTGGTGGAGGTAGGTGACGGTTCACAACACGCCCCCATGGTTGGGGTTGGGCATGTTTGCATATGCCTGGCGGACCTAGACACTTCCGCCTAGCCAGTTTCAGATCAAGATAGCCATTTCTGGGTCAAGGCATCTCGCATGACTAGGATCCGTGACTTTGCATGGTTACGTAAGAGCGCACAACATAACCATGTGATCTACGCATATCCGTGGAGTAGTTATGTCAACCTGTGCATACCCAGCCTTTATAAGCCCGCACCATATTCCCGGCTCCTTCTTCTTCTCTACATACGTGTCTGCCACAGGCCTGGGCACTCTCTGTCCCTTTCATCTTAATAAAACTCTTATTAGCAGATTCTGTCGTGTTTTGTGACATTTCCTCGCAGGGTAAGAGCGCAGTGCCGCAAAATAACTAACATCTGGTGCCGTGAACCGAGAGGGCACTTCCGGGCACCCTGCGCCTGGAAACCTGTAAACCAGGGACTGCTGCACACAAACTGGGGACTGCTGCACACAAACCGGGTACTCTGCTCCTTACGCGACAGACCGCTGTCCATTTCGCCTGGCTGCACGTAAATTACATCCAACACCGTTTTCTCTGAAAAATAATTAACAGTAGGGACTTTCCAAGCCTATCAATTAGGTTAACAAATCCTCACATGATTTCTGAGGAGCCAATTCTCTGGTGGGAAACAGAAGCTTAACTGACTCTAAGGTGATGTGGCCTTTGTGTCTGTGAAGTTGAGTAGGCCCAGGCCTGATTTTCTGTGATCTCTGGAGAGCTGTAGGTAGTACACGCAGCAGCAGCAACAGCGCTCTACTGTCTCTCATCCAGCTTGGGAAGCCACTGTAGGTGTGCCTAATCTCTATAGATCATGCTGTTGCTTTAGAAGCACATGGAGCAAATAGAGAGGGTAGTTACCATGGCATCATTTATCCTACCCAAGCTGGGAATGGTATGATATCACATAGACCTGTGACTTTCTCTGGGGAATGAAGTCACTTAGAGAACAACGCATTAATAGTAGTTAATACTCATGTAAGACCTGAACATCCCACACAGAAAAGAAATGGCAGTTTGGTCTTCTAATCCCAGGAGGAATGTGGGTGGCCCTGGGTCCCCATGAATCTATCTATGTGGGCGCATCACCAAGTACTCTTTCTCTTGGCATCTGCTGCTGCTGTGACTCATCTCTCTATCCAGGACCAATTTCAGTCAGTGTTCCATGTACATATCTGCTCATGGTCTCACAAGCTGCAGAAAGGGAAAAGAGGGGGAAGAGGATTAAAGAAGTCCCCCACAAAAGTCTAATGTCAAACTAACATGCTTGGTGCCCCAGCAAAGGGAAGATGAAGTAGAAAGGGAGAAATTTGAGATGGAGCAGATCCTGCCTCCTTCCTGAAGGAAGATGTAATATAAAGTAAATGAGCACAAAAAAAGAGAATGCTGGTTTTGTACTCAGCCTGTTTCAGATTATCTAGCCCAAAACTCATCAAGTTTTGTTATCTTGAAGAAAATACATTTATTGTTAGCATGGACACTGTATGTGTGTGATGCTCATGAATTTATTTCTCTGTCTCTTTATTGCCAACATAACAGTGTTATATGATGGTCAATATTGAAACTTATTGAACAAATAATGAACAAAGGTAACATTGTTCAATGCAGTTCAATGAGTGTTAACTGGGGGGTCTGGTAGGTATCTCTTCAAGCTGGAAAGTTACCCTAAAGTATGAGCTTGTGGTTTCTTTATTAAAGTCATTCTTTATAGTGGTACGGGAACCTTTGTGTCCATTTGGATCTTAAAAATACAACAAAGATAGGAAATGGTTTGCACAGGATACTCTATTACCCTACTGTATCTTTTAAAGTGTACCTTTCAGAGTACATTCCTCTGAAGCCTTAATTATCCACTCATTGTTTTCATTTAGTCAATGTTCCATTATTTATTATTATGAATTATTAACATTTAAGAGAAAAATTTAACTGGCATGTACTTGGCCTAATTTGTGAACTATAATTAAAAACATTGTTATTGCTAGAAAGATGGCTCAGCAGGCAAGAGGGTCTGCTGCTCTTGCACAGGATCAGAGTTTAGTTCCCAATGCTACATCCAGCAGCTCACAAATGTTTGTAATTCTAGTTCCAGGACATCAGACATCCCCTTCTGGCCTCCTTGGACACCAACACACACATGGCTTACACACATGCTCATAATTACCATTTTGTTCAAAAAAATCACTGGGAAAAGAAAAAAAACCAAGACATTAGAAAAAGAGGTGGATGGGCTAGGCAGATGGCTAAGTGTAGCTAGAGTTTTCCTGCCTGGCCCACAGTCAGGACAAATCTCTGCCACCCGCCAGTCCCACAGCCGCTCAGACCCAACCAAGTAAACACAGAGACTTATATTGCTTACAAACTGTATGGCCGTGGCAGGCTTCTTGCTAACTGTTCTTATATCTTAAATTAATCCATTTCTATAAATCTATACCTTGCCACGTGGCTCGTGGCTTACCGGCATCTTCACATGCTGTTTGTCATGGCGGTGGCTGGCAGTGTCTCTGACTCAGCCTTCCACTTCCCAGAATTCTTCTCCTCCTTGTCCCGCCTATACTTCCTCCTGCCTGACTACTGGCCAATCAGTGTTTTATTTACTAACCAATCAGAGCAACACATTTGCCATACAGAACATCCCACAGCAGCTAAGTGGTTAAAAGGACTTAGTCTTGGGCTGGAGAGATGGCTTAGAGATTAAAAACATTGATTGTTCTTCCAGAGGTCCTGAATTCAATTCCCAGCAACCACATGGTGACTCACAATCATCTATAATGAGATCTGGTGCCCTCTTCTGGCCTGTAGCACACATGCAGACAGAACACTACATGCATAGTAAATAAATCTTTAAAAAAAGAAGACTTAGTCTTGCAGAGTATTGAAGTTTCATTCATAAACCCCAGGTCAGAGGGCTCACAACTCTCTGTAACTTCAGTTCCATGGGGATAACAATCTCTTTGGGCCTTCTTAGGCACCCCCAGATGTGTAACACACACACACACACACACACACACACACACACACACACACACACACACTCACAGACATACTCACACACACTCACACTCATGTATACACTCACACACACATATATACTCACACATACATACACTCTCACAAATAAAGATATATCCTTTAAATTCTTTCAGAAAACATAGTGGCACTGTGCCTAACTTTAGTAAATTTTAGTTAACAATATTCTTAAATGTAGTTTACTCTATATTTGGGAATAAAGAAATTACTTTAAAAAGTTCTTAGTGTTAAAGAAATATTCCAAAGGATAACTGGTTTTCACTTCCCTTTTGTCTCAGCAGATTTTCCTCTTTCCAGGGTTTTTCTTGTGCACCAAACACTTCCTTGCACATTGTCGTGGTTCTCGGTGTGTATAACTGTGGGAAGTGTACATTTATTGATACTGAAGGCAAGGGGGGGGGCCTTAAAATTTGTCAGAACAAGCATGAAAATAGGAAAAACAAACAATTTTTATATTCTCATTATAGCACTGAACATATCATCACTTACACATCATTGCGAACATTAAAACTAAAAATGCAGAAGTGGATTTTTCACAAGGGAAAAATGCATTCATCCTTGCACACAGATCACCACTCATGTCTAGAGTTCTTGAAAATTTTCTAGAATTTCTTGAGATTGGATACTTTTTAGTTTTGATATTATCACATTTTGCCTTAGGTATAACTGTTCATGGCCCAACTACTTTTTACTAGTTAGTCAAAGTTCTGTAAAATCTCCCTTCCTGTGACTACTACCTCCAGAGTCAAAGCTGAATACAGAAGAATGCCAGAAATTGAATCACTTAAAACAGAAGTCCCTCTGGTCCAAGTGTGTACAGGAGACCCAAACAAACACTCTAAGACAGCATGGTGGACATTTTTCAGGCTCTTAGCTGGAAGCATGCACTAATGTTATACAAACATGGCCTGATCCACAGGAAAGCAGAGACGGTGAGTTGAAAAGCGTTTAAAGATGAACATAACTATCTGATCAGGAGCTGTAAGCAAGTGATAAGATTATCACAAACATTTAAATGCTGAGACGGGGTTTTTAAAGTTACAAGAGCTGACAAGCCCAGGTGCTTGGCCAGAGGGGCTATGATCACACTTGTTATTGGAGAACACATCACATATCTGTTTGTTTATATGGTCATTTCCTGTTCCCTGCTCCCAAATGCAAACTCTATGGCAAGAACTTCACCTGCCTTCTCACTGCTGAAGATAAACCACACATGACACCAAATCAACTCTCAGGAGGACTTGTTAAAACACTAAACAAGGGGCTAGGGTGGTAGCTCGGTCAGGAAGATGCTTGCCATATAAGCCTACATCTGGAGTTCAAAACTCTGGCGTCCACATAAAAAGCTGGGTACAGCAGCTGCTGCCTGTTGTCCCAACACTATGCAGCAGGAACAGGTGGATCCTGGAGCTCTCTGGACGGTAAGGCCAGCTGAACTGGGGAACAAGCCATCTGACATTGAACTCAAGCTTCCATACACATATACACACACAAGCATGAGGGCCTTTATGCACAAGTGCACACACATGTGAACACATAAACACATCCATACATCAACAAAATAAAACCAAGCACATTGGTTTTGTGCTTAGTAGTTTGAGCTCTTTGCCCCACTACCTTACTGGTCTTGGTAAGACTTACAGTTTATTTTGGTTTGCATGCAGATTTTATACATTATAAATGTAAATTGAAAATGATAAATACCCATTTCTTCCAGTGAATTTATTATTTCAAGCTATTATTAGGCATGTTAGTGATCAACAGTCACTTTTCTTTAGGAATGTGCTCAGTAGTAGATTTCTTGAATCCCTGTAGATGACCTACACCCATGCACACACGTATGAACAGCACTAATTAGATTCTGTGGGTTAAAAAAATAAAATTAAGAAGAAAAAAGGCATGAATTTGGCATTGAGATGTGCTGGGAGGAATCTTGGGGGTTGGGAGAAGGTAGAAGGAGATGAATATGATGCATTGTGTATGTATGAAAATTCCAAATAATAAAAGCTGTTATTTGGCAGAAGTTTTCTTAAATCCTTCCTTTTCCCCATCCTTCTTTTCTCTTGCTGCTGATAACTTGTCTAATTCACCAAACAGAGGAGAAGGGAGTACTTGGTAAGAAAATAATTGGACTTGGATCTTGCCTCCCAGATTATAATAGTGAAGCTCCCTGCAGCGGCTGTTTGAGGCTGGTAGCCTTGGTGTGTGTGACACTTTGTCCTGGCTTAAGTAAAAATAAATGTGTGATTGTCTCTAGTGTGTTTTCATTTTTATCTCCATTATCAGTATTTTCTTTCTGTTTCAAACATCCTTTATCTCCTGTCTCCTGTTTCCTCACTCTAGGAGCTTCAAAGGGACTTGATTAGCTACACATTTTCATTAGGAAGCCTTTTCTGGTTGTAATAATTACAGAAAGGTCTCTCAATTGTTAACTTCCTTCTGTTCAGAGCCTGTCTAGACAGGTTTGCGGATCAATACTATAGTTCTAATTGCAGTCTTGATTGGGTCATAAAATCAACTGCTATAAGGTGTCATTAGCTAAAGGAATGTTGACACAGTGATTAAAGAGTTAATGATTCTAGGAGCTCTGTCTTCAGAACAATTAACACAAAAGCAGTTTATCTTCCAACAGCAGTACCTACTATGTGCGGAGTTTTGTATTGAAATTATACTGTGTATATAGACTTATGAGTTTAATTGCAAAGCAGTAAGTATCATCTTTCTAACTGTCATCTTTTGAATTAAAAGTGTTTATCTTTTCCTACAAAGACTTTTCCTGCTTCAAGACACTACAGTTTATGTAGGTAAATGAAACTACTCATTCCTACACTCATACCCCTAACACTCCACCACTCCTCACTGCTTTTAAAAAATAAAGAAAGATGATGGAAAGTGAGTGCTGTTAACAGGATATAGGAGAGATAATTCAAATATTTAAAATGTAACAAGGATTTTTTTGAAGAAATGTTTCTTAAATCAAATTTCTATGATAAGTGATGGAAATGGAAGATGAAATTGTCTAGCCTTTCAGAATAACACTGTGTCCACAGGTTGAAAGGGAATAATGACACTACTATCAAGGAGATATTGTTGATGTCAGTTTTCTAAGTCATGGATTTCCACCAGGAGGCCTACTGGATTTCAGAGTGCTAGTGAATGAGACCCTCTGAGGGGGCTGAATGGATGGATGACAGGCAGCTGCCATCGAAGAGCACCGCCCATGGCAGGAAGAAGACACTGCCTATGATAGTAAGGTGAAGATATATATCGGAACGTTGGTCAGTCCAACTAAAGTCCCCGCTCAAAGTGACCAGTCTGATATAAGAGGATGTGGTAGCAGGAGAATTCACTGACCAACAGAGGACGGAACCCCTCTTCCTGACAGGAAAACTGGAAACAGCCTTAAGGGTAGACAGACAAGAGAAACAAAAGGTAAGATGATCTTCACTACAGGTGGGCGGACCTGGGCCTGGGCCTGGGCGCTAGTTTGAGCCAACAGCTGCAATCAGCACTAGTGGAAGCCCACCAGGACATTATGGCCCTTGTTAGTATGGGTCTGGGGGAGAAACCATTCCTGATGCTCTCACTGACAGTCTGGGGCTGAATTCTTGTCAAAACTCCCCTCTAGGGATTTTCTTTAGGAAAATCACAGTTTGAGATCCTTTCAGAAATAAGAATGAAATTCCCATGTTTTGTCTCTTCAAGTTACAGTGAAGTAGTGCTCAGCATCCATCAGATGATCGTTCTCATCTGCAGAGGGACAGGCAGGGCTGTAGTTCACAACAATGTGCTGTTGATGCACTAAAGGACTGTTGGAGGATCTTAGGAAACATCCAGAGGACATTGCATTACTATCTGCACAGGATGTTTGAAATATGGAGAAATTTGGAAGTAGGATCACAGAGCTCTCCCAGCTCTAAGAGAGACATATGAATAATGAGAGAAGTCTATGATCTGAACAAGGAAAAGACTCGAAGACTCAGCCTGTGTTCTTCCTACCTAATTTGGCAAAGCAGTGACGTAGAAATCATCTCCCCAAAAGACTACTTGGTGAGTCTAATTCTCAGTATGAATAGGATCAAGGAGCCTCATTTGCATAAACTTGATTCTAGGATGAACTTCCTGTTGACTCTTGTATTATATCTATGTCCTTGTAACCAATCATCTGAAAAAAATTGTTCAGAAGAAAAGTTCAGATGTTTTGTTACTTGGTTCTCAGTTGCAAAGCGCTTAGCCATGGTTTGGCCTCATGAACTTGGTCAGAACACACAGGTAGCAGTTGTCTGTGGTGAAAGATGGCTGTTTACCTAAGAACAGGCCAGAATCACACAGAGGAAGTAGTGGGGGAGGCGGTGCGGGACAACATAATCCCTGCCCCCAGAATCTGTTCTTACTGACCTCCAGGCAAGTTGCACTTCCTAGAGTTTCCAGGAACCCTTGGAATAGTTCCCCTAGCAGAGCACTTAGCCTCCAACACCTAAGCCTGTGGAGGGAACACTTCACACTGAAAATGTAACAATCATCAAACTGAATTTCTGTCATAATACCCAGTCTATTCATGTAAATGAGGAAATTGTTATCTGAGGAAAACAAGTGTGACATGAAAGAATTGGTACAAACATTGTAACTCAAATACCATGTCAGGAGCCAGGTATTACATCTCCGAAGCCGTGCTTCACTTATGACTGCATGGTATGTACACAGTGGCATCGGGCCTAGGCTGCTTAATAATGGAAACTTCCATTATTATGTTTTGTTTTCAGATAAATAGACAACTCTCTCTATATAACCAAACAACTGCCTGGAGTTATTTCATGAGAGACCTCATAGAAAACTATGTCAGATGACAAAACTGCTTCTCATCATCACACCTACCAGAGTCTGGATGCCTTTTGTCTCTTCTGGTTGCAGAGCAGTTGCTATTTCAATGCCCCTTATTGTGATTTGGGTCTGAAACGTCTCCCGAAGACTCATGTTCTGCAGGCTTGACCCCCAGCGCAGTGGTTCAGAGGTGGGGCTTGCAGGAGACACTTGTGTCATGAGGTTTTCCTTTACCAATGGATGAGTCTCATTATCTGATGGGATATGGGGAGGTGGTGAAACCTTAGCGGTAAGACGTCATTGAAATGAACGGTCCCCAGGCCAAGAGCTCTGTGGAGACACTGCTTGTCACCTGGCATTTTCTCCCCCTTCTTACCATCATTCTCGGCTGCCACAGGTGACTGACCGCTGCACTCTGCCATACCTTTGCCTCCTGTGATATTCTGCCTCACCATAGGTCCATAGCAGTGGGGTCTACGTGACTTAAACCTTCCTCTGACATCTCAACTGTCGTCTCCTTTCCACCCCGTCCTGTTTTCATGGGTTATTTGAAAATAGGCAAAGTCTCTCAAGAAACACCCAGCTGTGAGATGGGTTGAGATTCTGCATAAGCACTGTGGAGTCCTGTTGATTCCACACCAGAACACCCTACAAACTTGCTCATGGAACCCCAGGGAAGGCATCATCCCACATAGTCACAGCACCTTCATGAATGTAATTTGGAGTATTTCTTGCTCAGAAATTTACTATACATACATATATATATACATATATATATATAAAATGTATGATTTATATATATAATGTATTATTTTTATATATATAATGTATGATTCTAAAGAGATTGTTATGGTTCAGTGGAGTTTTTAATTGACATTAGACTAGCTGTCTAGTAGGGGAAGCAAGCATGAGGATTCAGCAGTCAGTACATGTTCTGTATTTCACTGCCATCTATTGGATTTTAGCTGTATCCGAAATGCTCTAAGTTTCCCACGTGCAGATCAATTCACGCTGGTGCTCTGTTCTTTAAGCAAAATGAAAATTTCTTCTGCTAAAATTTAATAGTAAATCTATTAGATAATCAAAGATTTATGTGTATGGGTGTCAATTTTGACTATAATGATTAATATTCATTTGCCATGAAAAAAATAGACTGAAAGTATACAATTATAAAAATCACATGGTATTTTAAATGTATTTATTTATTATTTGCTTAGAATGTTAAGCTAAAATATAATCATGTCACTTTTTCCCTTTCTTTTTTTCTCACCAGCCACTCCCATGTCTCCCCCCTCCCACTCCGTTCCTGTTCTCCCTTGATCTCAGATTGAGAGTCTTTTCTTCTCTGATTGTCATTGTTACACACACACACACACACACACACACACACACACACACACACACACACACACGTTTCAGTATTGACCACTTTCGGTGGTCAGTCAATTAGGAAGCTCATCCCTAGGAGAGGCTAATAGAACATTCTCTCTTGTAGACCAGGCTGCCTGCTATGAAGTTGAGTATGACCTTGACATCCTCATCCCCCTGCCACCACTTACAAAGTATTAGGATTACAGGCATGTTCCTCCAGGCCCTGCCAGATTAAACCACTTTGAAGGAAGATTGAACTGAAAAACTTTGTTACTAACACTTGCCAATATTGGTACATAAATTTTATTTTTATGAAAAGATGTGAATATGAGCTAGACATTTGAACAGTCAGTCTAGGCTCTAAATGTATTATTTTATGAAGCACTAAGTATATTTTCACATATGTTAAGAATTCAATAATGTCTTAAACATCTTGAGGAATATCATATAGCAGTAACCCAGAGTCACAGAATACAAATCATGTTGTTTTATTTTCTTTTTGAACATTTTATAAAATTATACTCCATCCTGAGAAAGGTGAACAATTTACTCTTAGTTGAAAATATATCAACCTTCCTTAGCCTCTTATAAAATACTCAGATATTTATTGAAAAAGTTTTATAGGGAATATCTATTTATAATCTATTCTGAATTAAATTCATTTTACTATATCTGCTTTGTAAACATCCTTCCCTTTACCTATTGTTTGCCTATCTTATTGTTCTTATTTGATTAATGCAGACATCAGTGTACCTCTCTCTAAGTGATCTGGAATTCATAATATTAATTACAATATAATCTTAGTTTCATTCTGTTGTGACAATAAGAGCAACATTAGTGAATTGTTGACCCGTCAGCAATCCTGTTGTGACTGAGACACAGAACTGCATGAAAGTGCGGGGACATTTCCCTTCTTTTCCAGGAAACTTTTGTTGATTTTAACCCGATGAAAATCTTTTGACCATTGTAGCACGAATCTTAAAAGGTCTTATTAATAAAAACAAACTCGGAGCCAGGTAGTGGGGTGAGCGCTGAAAGATCAGAGAGACAGAACACGCCACAGATAACCTCATCTTGCCAACTTCTCAGACAATCTTGTTTCCTCAGACTGAAAGCCTCTGAGTCCTCATTGAACTGATCTCAGCTGAACTGCTGCTAAAAGCTTAAAAGCTTAAAAAGGCTCTAGTTCCTGGTCCTCACACTTTATATACCTTCCTACTTCCTGCCATTACTTCCTGGGATTAAAGGTGTGTGTCACCATGCCTGGCTGTTTCCAGTGTGGCTTTGAACTCACAGAATGCTAGGATTAAAGATGTGTGTGTCACCATTTTCTGGCCTCTATGTCTGTCTAGTGGCTGTTCTGTTCTCTGACCCCAGATAAGTTTATTAGGGTGCAAAATATATTGGGGGACACAATATCACCACAGACCATGCTTTTTTTTAAATTTTACAATAGTAGCAACCAATGTTCTTTATATACTGCTGTCACTCAACATGGTGTTGGGGGTTAACTTATGTTGCTTTCTATATCAGGGTCTGATTCTTCATTCATTGCTAAGTGTAACTCCATTATTTGACTATATCAGTTTGTTTATATGGTTTCTGTGGACTGAAACTCAGGCTGTTTCCAGTGTTTGTCTGTTTGGGGAGCTACAAGCACACTTCACAGAAAAAGACATTAATAACCAACAAAATGTAAGTGCTCTCTGTCATCATGCTCTTCAAGGAGATGAACTGAGAGCCATACTCGATGCCATTGCATCTCAAGTAGAAGCCTGATGTTACAAAGACCAGTGAGACTAAACACACAGTCTTTTAGAGCTGCTTCATTCTCATGCACTGTTGTTGGTAAGAATCTAAAAAAGTAAAGCCACTGCTGGGTGGTGGTGGTGGTGCATGCCTTCAATCCCGGCACTCAGGAGACACGAGCAGGTGATCTCTGAGTTCGAGTCCAGCCTGATCTATAGGGAGTTCCAGGACAGCAAGTGCTACACAGAGAAACCCTGTCTCAAAACACCAAACCAAAACAGCTGTGGGAAGATTTGGCAGTGAGTTATAAAACTTAAATAATATCTCCTCAAATGTCTAGAATTTCACCGCGTGATATTACCCCTGGCAAAATCAAAGCACATTTTACAAAACACTTTGCATAAGGACAGTCTTAAGATGGGGCAGGTAGATGTGCATGTGTACGACCAACCTGGTATGAGTGGTGAGACTTTGTCTGGTCGGGGTGTATAACCCATACAGTGGAACACTTCTATTAAGGTATTAACAAAAATAAAATACGGACACAAGTCTGCATTGAAATAAACCTCAAACATCCGAGAAGGAAAAAAAAACCACATTGTATGATTACATATAACATGTGTAAAAGAAGCAAGTCTGTGGAGATGTGCATACATCAGCCATTATTAGAAGACAAGGGAAAGGAAGCCCAGTGGTTGGTGACAATTCTCTTTGTGGATTTTCTCTGGAGTGTTGCACATTTTCTGGATTAGATACTGCCGACAGCTGCACCACCCCATGGGTATATAACTCTGTATTTTAAAGTAGTTAATTTTGTGTTTGTGGGTCTTGTGTCAATTTTTGAAGGGCAGTAAGGAAATAATGATCAGGCAGATTCAAATTATCACCAGAATGCCTGTCACTGAGCTCCTCTCAGAATGTGCACATGAAAAGACCAGCGATGCTGACGCAAAAGGGGGGAATTCCCATCCATCACTGCTGGGAGAGAGAGTTGGTTCAAAGCCTAGCAAAGTACTCCACCAGTGTGTATTAGGCATATGTGTGTATTAGCACAGATACCTCAGTGTGGAAAGTTGCCAAACACAGCGTATGAGCAAAAAAGCTCGTTGTTGACAGACATGTGCAGTACAGGACCATGCGTGGAGAATTTTCTGTGATGCAACAATACCACCTGCACAGCACCAACAACACTGTAAGAAATAAATGAAACAAGTTACAACCTTTCACAAAGAACTACAGGCACCTGAGAAAAGCCGGGAGCAGGAGAAGTGTGGTCCTCCCCATGGAAAAGCATGGCTCTCCAGTGCCAAATGGTTGGCCTTGGAAACATACACATCAAGTAACATTGTATGGTCAACAGGTTATATTTAGGAACATGTATATGTATACACAAATATGCAAGCAATGACAATTAATGAAGAAGAGGCCATGAATTTGAAGAAGGGCGGGGGGGGGGGGGGGGGGGGGGGGGGGTATAAGGGAGGGTTTAGAGGCCGGAAAGAAAGAAGGGAGAGATGTAATTAAATTAACAATCTCAGAAACAAACAAACAAAAGGTCATGAATTTGGGGGCTACTTGCCAGAATTAAGGAATTCCTGAGAAATGAAAGGATGGAACACTGTTGTGGGCCCAGAAAGAGAATTTCATAATTTTTAATATATATTTATTTTTTTTAATGAAGTGAAGGAGGGAGAGGAGGGGGGAGGGGGAGAGGAAAGTTTTAATTACATTGTGAAACAGTACTGTCTTATTTTACCCTTGAGCAAACTGAAATTAAAAAGAAAAGCATATATTTGTAGTTAATAAGAAGCTGCTGCCCCTTACAAACTAAAGTCATGTCTTTTAATAACGACTCCCTGAAGCAGATGAAGAGTCCACATGTGGCCAGGGCGGAGACAGAGGTGAGAAGCTGGAAGACTTGAGTCACCCATGTGACTCGAATTAACAGGACGTGTCTAGCGACAAATGAGCAAACTCAGGTGGAGACAGTAAGAAAATGAACCCTTTGATTTTTAAAAGCAAAGTCAGTTTATTTCAAAAATTTCTAATTCCCCAATGCACAATTCTAAATCTCTTTATCAGATTAGGGCCCCGAAGAATTCCTCACAGAATCCAGGTGATGTGGCTGCAGCAAACTTTGCATGAAAATGAGTGGAGAAACACTGTAAGTCACTGCATAGACTGGCTAGTGTTCCCTCCCTCCCTCTTTCCCTCTCCCCTGCCACCCTATTGAAGTAATCATCAAAATTTCTGAAATTCTGTAAAGTAAAAAGGCAGATTTGCCAGAAGTTCCATGATCACTAAGAAAGTTTTTTTTTTTAATTTTATTTAACATTTTTTCAAACCAAACCATAGTTCCCCACCCCCATCCTCACCCCCTCCTCCTCCATCTCCATTCAGAAAGTGTCAGGTTTCTCATGGGCTTGAACAAAGCATGGCACTTCAAGTTGGGAAAATGTGGTACATTTACACGATGGAGTATTACTCAGCTGTATAAAACAATGACTTCATGAAATTTGCAGGCAAATGGATGGAACTAGAAAAAAATCATTCTGAGTCAGGTAACCCAGACCCAGAAAGACAAACATGGCATGTACTCACTCCTAAGTGGATACTAGGAGTAAAGTATAGGATAACCAACCTACAATCCACTAGGAAAATTTAAACTTTAAGAGCAATTGCTGCTGTCTCAGAGGACCCAGATTTGGTTCTAAACATCCACATGGCAGCTTATAACTGCCTGTAATTCCAATATCAGGGTATCTGATGCCTTCTTCTGGTCTGTGTTGGCATGTATGCATGTATGCAGAGGCACTTGCACATAAGCATAAAAATAAATCTTTGTAGAAACAGTTTATCTTGGTTATTATGACTTTTAAATGAAGGTGAAGAATAAGGATCATGTGATGTTCCATGAATACTCTCTTGTCTTTTTAAAGTTTAAATTTCAATGCAAACTTTTTTTTGCCAAAAAATATAACATTGTCATAAATGATGTTTACACACTTTACCTTTGAATAAACAGCCTGCAGCAATTTTTCAGATTATAAAGTCTTTTCAAGATACTGAGGGACTCAGTGAGTCTGTACATGTCTGCAGTCCTGCAATACAATTCAGTTTGTTCTATATGTGTCTTGAGGATTGTTGGGAATTACCTCCAACTGACCAGAATCAACTAAAACACCCGGTCACCATTATTCTCCCATCTCTTTAAAAAACTGGAAAAAGCCAAGACCCAGTTAATTCATAGTGCCCTTACCTATTTGTAGCTTAAGTTTTCCTGCCTGGCCCATAGTCAGGACAAATCTCTATCACCTGCCAGTCCCACAGACCCTCAGACCCAACCAAGTAAACACAGAGACTTATATTGGTTACAAACTGTATGGCCGTGACAGGCTTCTTGCTAACTGTTCTTACATCTTAAATTAATCCATTTCTATAAATCTATACCTTGCCACGTGGCTCGTGGCTTACCGGCATCTTCACTTGCTGTTTGTCATCATGGCGGCTGGCAGTGTCTCTCTGACTCAGCCTTCCACTTCCCAGCTTTATTCTCCTCCTTGTCCCGCCTACACTTCCTGCCTAGACAATGGCCAATCAGTGTTTTATTTATTGACTAATTAGCAACACATTTGCCATACAGAATATCCCACAGCACTCCCCCCCCCCCTTTTTTTTTTCAAAAAGGAAGGTTTTAACCTTAACAAAGTAAAATTACATATAATTTGGGAATTTGGGCGTAGCTTCTCTTACTACTTCCTGCTGGAGGGCGGCGCTGTATCTTATGGGGACACAAAGAAAATTTTAGGATTATGGAATAGTCCGTGAGGCTGTATTGTCTGAGCCAGTTGCCTTCAAACCATTCTGGATGTTGGATCATCTGGGTCATGGTGTCATCGGAAACCTTTCAGGGGGTCTTGGCTGGTCAAACCTGATGTATCTTAATCTGGAACAAATCCATAGCCTTTGGCTTTCTGTGGGAACAAAAGCAGAGACTCTTCTCCAAAGCAACATATCCTTATATCCAAATTTTGAAGTCAAGGTATCTTTAAAATATACATTTTGGCATAACTCAACAGCTTTTGCAATCAAATGTTTTTCTGCAGTTAAAAATCCCAAAGACAACACAATCCAGATTCTCTGTGTAATATTCATCTTTATGTGGCTTAATTTTTATATTAATTTTACTGTCTCTTTAAAGACTTTATTTTTTTAAAACTATGTATTTGTTTATATAACTGTATATATCACCTTTTTTGTCTCTTTCAAGCCTACGTATATTTTACACACATTGCAAACTATTACATCTGAATCTGTCTTATTGTGTATCTATTGCTTTAAACTGTAGCAGCTGTGGCTGCTGGCTCCGCCCACCTCAGCTTCCCAACATGGCGGTGGTACGTTTTCCACCAGCTCTGGGAGCTATCGTGGGTCTATGCTTTTATCCAAGCAGCGTGTAGTCCAAAAACCTCTTTTTTGTTTTGTGCTAGCAAAGTCTAAATCCACCATGCAGCTTAATGTGCCACTTGCAGAGGCCTCATTCCTGCCATAAGGCAGGTTGAGCATGCACACTAGGAACCCACAAGTAGCTCATACCAGCAGCTGCCGCTCATTTGAGAGAGACAATTCGGAACTGTTTTTAGCTCCGTTTTAGAATCTTTTTTCTCAGTTTTTAGGTGGAAACTCTTGCCACCACGTTGGACGCCATTTGTAGCTTAAGTTTTCCTGCCTGGCCCACAGTCAGGACAAATCTCTATCACCTGCCAGTCCCACAGACCCTCAGACCCAACCAAGTAAACACAGAGACTTATATTGGTTACAAATTGTATGGCCGTGGCAGGCTTCTTGCTAACTGTTCCTACAGCTCAAATTAATCCATCTCCATAAATCTATACCTTGCCACATGGCTTGTGGCTTACCAGTATCTTCACATGCTGTTTCTCATCCTGGAGGCTGGCAGTGTCTCTCTGACTCAGCATTCCAGTTCCCAGCTTTATTCTCCTCCTTGTCCCGCCTACACTTCCTGCCTAGCCAATGGCCAATCAGTGTTTTATTTACTGACTAATTAGCAACACATTTGCCACACAGAACATCCCACAGCACTTTTTTTTTTTTTTTGCAAAGAATAAAGCCAAGAGGTCAGAGCTAAGAGTCCTGCGGTGGTCCTACCTCTCCAAACCAGAGCTACCCCTGTGTTAAAGTCTTTATATAGAGTTCCTGTTCTGCCTTCTCATTGGTTGTAAACCCAACCACATGACCGTCTCCTCACGGCCTGTCTGTATAGGCCTCCAGGTTTTCCATGATTGGTATTGATTAAAGGCATGTGTATCCAATACATGAGAAACCCTGTCTCGAAAAAAAAAAAAAAAAAAAAAAAAAAAAAAAAGCCGGGTGGTGGTAGTGCACGCCTTTAATCCCAGCACTTGGGAGGCAGAGCCAGGTTGATCTCTGTGAGTTTGAGGCCAGCCTGGACTACCAAGTGAGTTCCAGGAAAGGCGCAAAGCTACACAGAAAAGCCCTGTCTCGAAAAACCAAAAAAAAAAAATAATAATAATAATAATAGATTAATGGAAATGGATTAATTTAAACTGTAAGAACAGTTAGCAAGAAGCCTGCCACAGCCATACAGTTTGTAACCAAACTGTGTTTACTTGGTCGGATCTGAGTGGCTGTGGGGACTGGCAGGTGAGAGAGATTTGTCCTGACTGTGGGCCAGGCAGGAAAACTCAAGCTACACCTATTAATGATGTCTTCTTTGGGACTGACCATGGATGAATACTTTAAGCCTGGGTAGTTTAATTTTTTTTAATACTAAGTACTCTCTGGAGCCACCACTCAATGTTGTGTGGTGAGGAGGTGAGGAGTCGTGCTGTCTAGACCCTTAACTGCAGTTTGTGACTTCATTATGGAGGTCATATAATGGAGTGTGGCAGCTGGGATAAATTTGACAACAGTAAATGGATTCTCAACACACAAGAACCAAAAATTCATTCAATATCCAATGCGTGGTCATGAGGTGCTTTGGCTAGTACTCGCCTTTGGCGTGGTGCATGCTTGCACTGCAGCCTGGGTTCTGAAGATACAACACTTGCAGTGTGTACTGTGCATGCTCTTGCACTGTGTAACACCAGCAAACTGCCTCGGATCCCTCAACTCAGATTCAGGGCTGCTGTATGTTATGAATTCAGTGTTTTTACTGTCCATACACACTTCTCTGCACTTAGAGAAACATCATGGCTCAATTATTAAAAGCAAGGACTTCTTCATATTTTCTTAAAATGTTTTCTCAAATTAGCACATTACTTTGTTGTGTTGATGATGTTTGATTGTGTGTTGTGTTGTGTTGTATGATGATGTTTGATTGTAAAAGTGCTGTTTGTGTTGCTGACCTGCATTTAATAGAAAAGTAAATAAGTAGTGTAGTTTTTTTTGTTGTTGTTGTTTTTTCATTTTTATTTTTGTTTTTCCACTCTTTGCTCTTTGGGGGCCTGCCACCCAGTTTCCGAATAATCACACAGTGACTTATTCTTTCTTATGAATGCATGGCCTTAGCTTGGCTTATTCCTAGCCAGATTTTCTTAGCTTAGATTATCCCATTTACTTTTTGCCTCCAGGATTTTACCTTTCCTATTTCTGTATATCTTTTCTTTCCTTCTTATTCCAAGTCTGGCTGTGGCTGGGTGTCTGGCCCCTGGCATCCTGTTCCTCCTTTTCTCATTCTTTCTTCTTCTCCTTTTCTCCTTCTATTTATTCTCTCTGCCTGGCAGCCCTGCCTGTCTCACTCCTGCCTTACTATTGGCCATTCAGCTCTTTATTAGACCAATCAGGTGTTTTGAGCAGGCAAAGTAACACAGCTTCACAGAGTTAAACCAATACAACATAAAAGACTGCAACACATCTTTGCATCATTAAGCAAACATTCTATAGCATAAACAAATGTAACACATCTTAAATTAATATTCTACAATAAAGTGGATTTGGATTTAGAGATTAGGACAGAATTTTCTAATGGCCTAAACACATTTCTACCAGTCTTTACTATCTGCTTATGTGAAACACCATTATCAGCACTGAGGATTATAAAATCAATATTTGGATCAACTTTGAAAAACTTTGAAGATGTTCCATGTCCTTCACTTATCAAATATCCAGCTAAGATTTAATTTTTTTACATAAAAAACCCCACAGCTATCTCATTAGTATGCAAATTTGTTTTCTTTTTAATGAATAGTGAAAACTACATGCTAACCAGAGAAATGTTTTAAAATAATTTATGATTTATGATCACCAAGTGTTTCATTTGCATACCTACTTTATACACTCATATATCTAGAGTCATGTAAAAATTTCCATGGTGAAAAAAGAACACAAAAAATTTACCAAACCATGATCTAGGTAGCACTGAATTCTGTAAGATCCCTTAATAAAGTGTTAAAAAAAAAAACTCAGTATTCTTGTAGTTGTCTGTCTACTTCAGCCATGATGATCTCAATCAAATATGTACAGTGTTATCTGTCATCTCAAAAAAACTCAAAATTTATTTATCCAGTCTACAGCTCTCTTAGGTACTTTGAATTTATTTATGCGACTTCTTTCATTTGGATCTGCTCTTTAGAATTTCTCTAAGCCACCAACATAGAAGTCAAAGGAAGCTCACTGTCTTCACCAGATGCTGTCCCAGCTGGTGACAATACCATCATGAAGGGGTCCTTCAGGGTTAGTATGCCAACTTGCTTTGAGCCTCATAGGCCACATAGGAGTCCTGGCTCATGCTCTCCAAGACACTCTGGGGGCAGAGGCACCCAGTGATGGAATAAAAGATCACCTTAGAGGTCATTGCTGCCAACCTCAAAGCCATGTTTGCACAAGGCAAAGACATTGTGATATATATATAGACTTTTTCTTCATTTTGATCTGTCAAGGCCTTGGTGGTAGATCAGCAAGGAGACTTAAAGAGCAGACCTGCAGCAAGAGTCAAGGTTGACTTTTCTTGATGAAAATATAACCTATAGAAAAACGTAAGGTAGGTGTGCTGTAATCCCAGTACTTGAGAAGCTGAGGCAAGAGCATTTCCAGCTTGATTCTAGTCTTGGCTACATAGCAAGACCCCATCTCAAATAAAAGCAAAAATAAAATAAAATTGAATAAGGATACAATAAAGTAGCTATTGCTTAGTGCAATTCTGAGCAAAGACTGTCAAACATCAATCAAATGTTGAGGTCCTGAAAGATGAAAGTCACTGAAAACCCGTGATGCTTAATGAAGAAACCCCTCGTATTAAAATTCCAAATGCTGGAATCCTGAAAATCTTGTTTGAGAGCATTTTAAAATCCAAGTTAAGTCAGTGGGCATTTGCTATATGACTGGGGTAGGTTGGGGTGATCTTTTCAGGTTTTCCCATGGTCACTTGGCCATTTGAATATTCTATCTCTTCAGTTAACTTCAAACTCTCAGACTTCTCTGAAAATTGTTTTTTAATTAGCATATTTACTTAAAGTTAGTATATTTACTTAAAATTCTACTTTCTCCTACCTTTTTTTTTTGTTTCTGAGTTGATGACCAGAAATAAAAACTATTACATAGCTGGGTCTCAGTAATATATATGAAAACATTATAAATAATAGTTCTAAATGAATTATGTTTGGATTGCTCTTTCTTAAGTGATATAATCACAAATAGTATTCACTGGGATGTTTTTCTTAACAAAGTGTCCCCTATCCTCCTTACTCCTCATAATGAGGAAATAATAAACAGAACTCTACGTTTTTCCTAATCACTGTTAGAACAGAAACCAACTAATATTCCATGTGACATGAATATCAGAGAGCTGGTGTCACTGTGGAAGAACCAAATCTGAATATCTACCACTCACCAGCTGAGTCATTATTCAACATTCATTAAGGAAGTAAATCAGTGGAGACAGAATCACCACTGCTTATGTTCTCTTGCATGCATTTCTTTCGACTTTGAAAATTGGAGTAGAAAGTGGTTTCGGTTTGACAAATTTCAAATTACATTTAAAAGTAACAAAACATAATCATTAAAAGAATCATAAACCTCTGCAGTAGCAGATCAGTGTAGAACCAAGGATTCACTTTTATTTCATCCAACTATAAAATTTGTTAAGTAAGAATATATTTTCTTCATTTTTTTTTTGCAGTTGCTAAACGTGGGCTATACATGTTCATTCAGTAGACCATTTTTACACAGTGTGTGTTAATATTTAGAATACACTGTTAGGGGATGGCAGAAAAGCTCAATGGGTAAAAGCACTTGCTGCTGAAGCCTGGCAACCTGAGGTAGGTTGACCAGACTCCATATAAAGGTAGAAAGAGAGAACTGACTTCACAAAATTATCCCTGTACATTGTGGCACACACTAATAATATAATACTGATAATAAACTATTATAAAAAGATGTAAATTTTCCACTGGCCTAAGGAAAAAAATACCCTAAAATTTGAAGCTAGTTATCCTTTGATACAATTTAGAAAAGCAAAACATTGACGCATAACTTAATGAACTGGATGATTAAAGATAACAACTTGAAGAGTGTAGCACAGGTGTTAAAGCTTTTTAAAGCAGGCTCGCATTCACACCATTCTACCATTTGAAACTGGTAAGGTAAGCAGATGGTAACAATTTTATGTAAGACAGAATGGTATTCATAGCATAAAGAGACATGTCAGTGTTTCTTGCCAAGGGTAGACCTTTGTAATACATCAAATGAATGTAATGACTCTGATTGGGATAACAGTGGTGAAAGCATAATTGTTTGTTCACAGTGGTGTGGCTTCATTCCAAATGTTCTCCTTCTCATCTCTCAACCTAGAATAGCAAGATGTGCCTTTTATTGGCAAGAGCACACCAAGGGGCACACAAAAATAGACTTTTCTTCCTTACACTGAGTTAAAGACAAGTTCCCTGCTGGCATTGTGTACGGGGCTATTCACAGTGATGTAGTTCCTTCCAGTGAGGGAAGTGGGGGAGAGAGAGAGAGAGAGAGAGAGAGAGAGAGAGAGAGAGAGAGAGAGAGAGAGAGAGAGAGAGAGAGAGACCCAGTGGAGAGGGAGAGATGACAAGAGAAAGGAGAGAAGAGACTAGAGCAGAAGAGAGGAAACAGTAATGTATACATATGTGCTAGCTCATGGGCAATTTTTATGATAATTCACAAATATCTTCTTACATCCAGTCTCTGTCATTTTGAAAACATATTCAATTTATTGCTATGAATTTCCTAGTTTCTCTTATACTTTTTCTTTTTCACTAGGTAGACAAAAGAAAAAAATGTAACTAGCTGTTATAATTTTTTTGTACAAAGCCAAAGTAACAGCTGAGGTATTGTGCATTAATGCTTTGTTAATATTTTAGATTTCAGTGTTGACATTAGCAACTAAAAGTTAATAAAAATAAATTGCTATGTCATGATAATCTATAGCAACTGTAAGACTCTGAAATCTAAATATGATGGAGATAAAAATTAATCTAAAACAAACATTTAACTTTCATATAATTAACAGTTAAATTAACAGTTAAAAGTGAGAATGTTCTGTGTATTTTTATATACTTTAGTAATTTTAGCACATAATTACTATGTAAAATAAGGAAAAGTCATCAGAAATTAGCGTTTACTTTTTAATGATGTTTCTGAGTAAACTGGTCCCTTTCATACTCAGATTTTGTTCTGCTATGGTGATTAGGGAAAATTTCAAGTTTTCTTTATTATTGCCTTAACAAGTTGAAACAAAGGTAAAATGTTATGGTTATCTTCCCAAACTATTGGTGGGCTAGGCAGGACCAGGAAAACTCCAGCTACACAGAACTTAGGCAGAGGCAAGAGAATCAGAAGTTCAAAGCAAACCATAACTACAGAGTCAACCCAGACTACATGACGACCATGTCTCAACAAACAAACAAAAGGTAAACAACAAAAACAAAGAATATTCAAAGTGACATTGGAAAACTCTGAAGTTCAAGTCAGAGAAAGTTTTTTTAATGAAATGATAAATAAATAAATGCTTTAAATATGAAGTTTAACAGAATAGACTAGTTTTCATTATGTTAGATATTTAATTGGTAATAATGAGAGCTGTGCCATTTGGTGGCTTCTTTAATAAACTCTTATGAAATGCCCACATTTCACCTCTGAGAATGTAATATTTCATTCACATAAAGTGAGATCTTAAATCATTGTCTCATTAGCTATACTTCTGTTATAGACGTTCAGTTATAACAAAATTAGAATGTTACAATAAATTGCCACTTTATCAAAACTCTGTCTATGGAAGCCTCCACTAGATTACTGAGTGTGAAGCAATTCAGTTTTGGGTCAAGGTTATTATTCTTATAAAATTGTCTATCATGTTTCATCTGTCTGTCAAATATCAATTTAATACTTTGCTTATTAAAAAGTCTGAACTTTTTTTTAACTTTTTTTTTTTTTTTTTTTTTTTTTTTTTTTTTTTGGTTTTTCGAGACAGGGTTTCTCTGTGTAGCTTTGCGCCTTTCCTGGAACTCACTTGGTAGCCCAGGCTGGCCTCGAACTCACAGAGATCCGCCTGGCTCTGCCTCCCGAGTGCTGGGCAGGCGGCGGTGGCACACACCTTTAATCCCAGCACTCGGGAGGCAGAGGCAGGTGGATCTCTGTGAGTTCGAGGCCAGTCTGGTCTACAAAGCAATTTGAGGCCAGCCTGGTTTACAAAGCGAGTTCCATGAAAGATGCAAAGCTACACAGAGAAACCCTGTCTTGGAAAAAAAAGTCTCTAAAGGGTATATATTATTTATTAATAGTACTTATAAACTTGTCGGACCTGCCCAAAATAACCAACTGAAAAATTCAGGTCAGCAACAAAGTCTTTGAGAAACTTGTCAATAAATCAATGATAATTTTTTCACTATAAAGGAATCCAATGCATATCATCATTACAAATCTAAAAGAAATTGAGTTTTTCAAGCACAATATTTTGTCATCTTATTTCACATTTTAATTTTTATATTTACATTTTATCTAACCAAAATCTAATGTCGGTCAAAATGCTATAAAATGATTGGAAATTACATTATCAACATTTCTTTTCAGCATTGTTATAGTGACCACTCTTATAGTTACGACACTTTTTCTTCATTATGTGTAGTTCACTATAATTTACAATCTGTCGTGTTCTTTAACTCTCATCTGGAACTTTATATTATTTATATTGTATAATTATATTTATATTATATAATTATATTTACATATATATAATTATATTTATATTAATGAGATATTTTTAGAATGCTTTAGTAAACTTAAAATTCCCAAGCCTTTCCTTAAAGTCCTAGAAGTGGGGGACACATTCCTATCAGCAAAATTATATTTCACTGTATATCGATCATTTCATTTTGTCAGGCTCCCTTGCCTTGCCGACAGGAATGTTTACCGGTGGAAGAGGAGCCCTGTGAACTGTTCCTTTGTGGGCAGTGCTCTGAAATCTGCCCAGCATTCCACTGGATGTTTGTATTAATCACATTTCTGCATGTGACATTTGAAGATGATGGTCATATCAAAGTACAAAAGGGTCATGTTACTTTGCATTTATACTTCCCTTGTTTAACTTTTTCGTTTTTGAGAAACAAGATCACACATAGCGTTAGAGGTCCCAAACCAGGCTCCTATGACCAGGTAGTGTAGAACTAGTAAATCAGCTGACCAAAACAGATGTTTTCACACCTGGAAAGAAGGACTTGATTTGTTTAGAAAAAAATGCTTTGCATGCCCACTTTGAATAAGGTATTCGGTGTTGTCTAGTGCCTCTCTGCTCACTGACCCTGCCAGGCCGGGTATTTTTCCCTCCCTCTTCACTAAACCATAAAATGAAAACCCCCCAAGCCTCAAACCTCAACAATTTCAAAGATGATCCTCTAGAGGGCACCAACGTGCTCACTGTTTTAGATGATGGGGGATGGGGTGAAGGTGGGAAAGACAGAAGTATACCGAGGCAGTAGGTTAGCTCACCTTCCTTCAGCTCTTTGATATTTTAGGGCTTCTCCTCTGGTTCTCAGAGCTCTAGCACACAGCACACTTCTCGTTGATGAAGGAAAGGACTTCCTTGCAAACGGAATCTTCAGCAGTACAGATTTTCCTCCACTGACTGGCACAGCATTCTGCAGGATGCCTGCACCAGTAGCAACATCACCATCTCCCTTCTGTCACAGTACACGTTCATCTAACTTTCAAGAAACTAACATAACTTTACAGCTCTGTTCTCTGAAAAAAAAAAAAAATGTGAGCCACACAGGCCATTGTCTTGGCTTCTAATCAGCCCTGTTCAGCAATAAGCAAATAAATAGATAAAACTTCAGGGGAAAAAGAACTTTACTTTCTCATAAAGGATTAGAAAAAAAAATCATCACTGTATTTAAGCAGATTCCCTCAATATATACAGTGCTTCTAGTCACCTAAAATAACATCTGCAATTATCTGCAAGAGCAGTGGTCAGGAGGTCCTCTCAAGTGTTCTTAGGCTAGAACAATCCCACTCCTTACTAGAAGCAAGAAAATGTATGTCCAGTTACCCACCTTTAAATCTTCCCCATAAGGTCTCAGTTTGGAGGCTTGGTTACTTAATGACATTCTATCGTAAATAATTAATAGTACAGTTACCTTTTTGACTGATTAAACCTAAGTGCACACCAAGGAGCCTTATTGCCTTTTCTTTTTAATATGTATCTACCAGAAGAGGGAGCAGTCCATCTAGTCTGTGGGTACTTGATCTGTCTACCTTACTTCAACCCTTCAAACAGGAACTAGAGTTTTATGTGAGTGTGCATTTGGCAGTTTCGAGTTTTATTTTGTGTTTATCAAAATAAAATGTAAAGGAAAGTAATAACTCTAACTTACAATAAGTAGTGGGCAATGAGTGTTTAGGGAAGGAACTACTTTCAATTACTTTTCCTGAAGGAATTAAATGAGCCGAGCCTTTGGTACAGTTAGAGTGGAGTCCTGGAGGAAATAGAAACGCAATTAGGAGGTATGACTTCAGCACAGTAAGGACTATCAACTGCTTCCCTCCATTTTATCGAAACAATTTTGACCATTTACACAAGAAAAGATCAAGTGGTATTGGGTGATTTTTTTCCTGTTATGTATCTTGCATTTACATTATCTTAAGAAATAGAGTATATAATGGACAATGTAAAATTATTTTGATGCAGTCACTTGAAGACTGAATAGTCATCCATTTTTACTATTAATCATAGTGTAGAATACATTACCTTCAAAGACCACCCAAAGTGTGTGGTCATTAATTTTGCAGTCTAAACAATAGGGAAAATAATTATTTCAATCTAACCTGTGTTGTGATTAGACTATGCCTATGGCTGATGCTAGGCTGGGTAAGTCCTATGAACCTTTCCTGAGGAGACAGGAACACATATCTATTCACCCAACACAGGGCCCTCAAGCCAGAAACAAAAAGCCAGTTCCACCCAAGTGTGATTTGGTCAACCAATGCGCTTAATTGGGATTAATTACAATGATGTGGGCAACTAATGACTGGCAGTGACACTAAGAGAATACTGTCTATTAACTAACTATAAATCCTGGGGTGGGACACTTCTGAGTCCCTTCCCCAGTCTATGGCAAAAATAACGAGCCCAGTTCTGTATAGGTCACCTTTGGGTAATTACAGCCGCTCTCAAGAGGGTTAGAACAATGCCCAAAGTATAACATTCCATGCATTGAGATTATTACATTTATTCATAAATTTCTTTTAAGTAATAACTTGCCCATGTGAAATAGTAGAATGTGGACATACATGAACTAAGAAACTCATGTGGACACCTGTTAATATTTAACTCAGAACTAATATTTTTCCAGGGCTATAGTGAAAGAAGGTTTGGTAAGTCAGAGCATGGAGTCCTCTCACCGTGATAACCTGTGAACTGGAAAACTATTTTCTCTTTGTAGCCTGGCTCACCTCCCTTCAAGACTCACCTAGCTGAACGCTCTGCTACGTTGCTGACTAGTCTTTCTCGGTGTCTCTTTTAAGCCACAGACACTTCTCAGCTCACTCAGTCTTGGGAGAGAGGCTTGGGCAGAATGGATGTGAGCCAAGGCTGTTACTGGAAGTAGGGCTCCACAGGGCCAGGTCAGTGTGAAGATGGTTGTGGTGTGGTTTTGTGTGTGTGTGTGTGTGTGTGTGTGTGTGTGTGTGTGTGTGTGTGTGTGTGTGTGCGTGTGAAGTTGCTTTCTCTCTGAAGCTGTCCCTGTTTGAACTTCCAGTTCCTTCTTCCCCTGTGGCCTAAATGGAAAGGGTGAGGAAAGCTGCATTTCACACTGAGCACTGCTTTCCTGTGCAGCAGATGGAGTCCCTGCCTACAGCAACATACATGTTGAGTTTCTCCATGGAGATGACACAGTATGTCCAACTAAGTTTAAGTCCATTAATACTGATGTGATAGACAATACCATTTCTTGTGTTACATTCACTTCTCCCCTCCAGTGCAGTTTATGCAGTGTCAGCCAGACATTTTTAACGTCACTATTGAAACATCTTCCTAAACACCTAATGCAAGAAAGTTCTTCCCAAAGTTAACAGAAGCTATTTTTTTTGTCAGAGTATATGATTATAAACATCAATGAAATGGCATTAGGATTTTAATTTCTTTAACAGCGAGACTATGTGCTTTGGCGAGAAGGTGATGTTCTCTTCGGCAGTTTCCACTGGAGAATGACTTGAAATTCCCCAGTTTTCTTCCAGCTTTCAACTTGGCTTGACAACTAAGAGTATTCCATGGCCAGTAGGAACTAATAGGCTGAGTGGGAGGGCTGCTGTTCCTCCTCTGCCTGGTAACCTTACAGATAACGGACTTTGCCTTTCCCTCTGTACATCTGGGCTGCTGGGAAACCTGCTGAGGGGACAGTGAGTGGCTAGCAGCCATGAAGTGATGGAGGGCAGCATTCAGGACCAAGGATTTGCCCAGGCCCCTTCGAGGACCCCAGGGAAAGTACTAGCAACACATACATCTGCTCTTCTTACATTTTTGTGAAATTTTCAATGCACTGTACTTTGATGAGAACCATGAAGTCTCCTCTTCCCGTTCTGTTTCCTCAATGACACTTCTCTTGTTCAATAATGTGGAAGCATCCAGAGATTTCTGGGTCATGGGAAGTGACTTAGGCTCTCACCTACCATTTATAATGGGATGAATGGGCTTGTGTTATTTACATTTTTCCAGGTATAAATTATTGCTAACTGTCTATATTAGAAATAACTTCTTTGCTTAACCATACTAGAGGGAAAAATCTTTCTATTGTATCTTAGAAACAGTACAAACTGTTGTCATATAAAGAAGGAAGAAAGATCACTCATCCAGAGAATAAATGATCAAGTACTATGGAAGTGTTTCATATAGTAACAGATAAGCTGAAACATATTTTCTCATTTCTCAAAATCCTCTTAGGATCCTCCTTGCAGATCATGTCTGTCAACTTCTCATTCCTGTAAGTAACTCCTGACACATGCTTTTTTATGAAGAAATGAGGTTTTTTAGCTCACAGTTTGGAAGATTCAAGAACATGGGATCTGTATCAGCTCAGCTGTGGTGAGGGCCCATGGCAGATGGGGTATGAACAACAAGGGTGGCAATGTAGCTCAGGGCAGGTGGCCTTTTCCTCATCTGGGAAGCAGAGAGAAAACAGAGAACAGGACAGGCGAGGCTGAGTTCTTGCTCCACTTTCCCAGGAGAACTCAAAGGGCTGTGTGAGAACTACACTGTGAAAGCATACCCTGGAGGACCTCAGAACTCACTGGGTCTTCTTAATGTCCTGCAACTCCCCACAGCACTGCCTCGGGACCAAACATTTAACACATGAACTTTGTGGGGGTTAGAGTGTATCTGAAGCACCTCATTGGAAATGTATTTGTGGGGGACTCTGGTAAAGAGTTCCAACAACTTACCTTCTAGTTTCCTATCTGGGCAACGAGAACATCTTTATTAAGAGAGAAATGAGGGTGTCAGTGCTGATCTCTTGATTCCTCTTCTAAAAGAATTGGGTACTTCCTTATACTGTCAGAGAACATGCTATCTCAAAACAAGTTTCTGCTGAAGTTGTTAACACCGTTTTTAAAGAGCTGAATAAACTAAGATGCAAAGAGCACGAAGTGTTTATGACTTCCCTGAGTTCAGAATGCTGACAAATGACCTCCGTCCAAACTCCACACTGTCTCCTGATATAGCCAGTAGCAGGCCTTGCTAGAAAATATTCTTGGAGCACAACAGCCTAGTTGGCTGACTCTCATATTTGAGTAAGTCACTGAGAGACTCATGGTGTCTGTTTCACTGTATGTGTGTAGGGAAAATGTCCTTTCCTAAACTTATTGCAAATGTTTTCAGCCATACTGACAGGGGATCACAAAAGTTCTATGAGGGCCTGGGGTAAGAAGCCTGGAAAAGTTCCATAGTGTAAGGATTCTCTCTTTGTCCCTTCTCTTCCCCTCTCTCTCTTTTAAAGATAACAGATAGCAATGTCTTACCCAGTGACATCCCTCTACCACTCTACCAGTGTATGAACAGTGTAGCTCATGTTTATGCTAGTGTATCTTTCCCATGTGTGTCTTCTCTTTGCCCACAAAATACTTGATTCAATAATATTATATTCAATAATAGAATATACTTGATAGGTTCTTAGTATGAGAATCCACTTTTCTGTGCTTTTTAGTAAAAATTGATATTACAAGGAGGATGGTGTTTGTTTTAACACCCGAATTAACCTAATGAATAACAAGATAGTGTAATTCTCCTAAATCTTTAGATTACCAATTTCTCCTCTTGTTTCCTTTAGCGTTTTCCATAATTGAGTCATTTGTGTTTTACTGAATGGCTTTTGAGGTTGCTTGCGTATTATGAATACAAATCTGTCACTAATACAAATGTCATAACAAATTTCTTTTTAAACATTGTCATTTAATCTGATGTTTTATTTTATTATGCCAAATATGGCAATTTTTAATTTAAAATTTATTGTTTGAGAATTTTATATATGAGTACTCTATTTATATCATTTCTATCCCTCTTTTTCTACTTCCATATCACCTTACACCACACACACATACACACACACACACACACACAAACACTCTCAAATTTATAACCTTTTTATCATAGTCAAACATAACAAGTTTACTTTTGTTACTGTAATATTTTTGTCTTGTCTGAGAAATTATTTCCTTACTTGATAATGTAAAGATACCCCTCTTGGCTGGGTGTGACGGCACATGCCTGTAATCTCAGCACTGTGGAGGCTGAGAGAGACTGATTTTAAGTTCCAAGGCCAGCATGGGCTACAAGTGGGACCCTGTCTTTAAAGGACAAAGCAAATAATCCTCTTTTATATAATCTCTAAGATTCACTTTAAGAGTCTTTAATGGAATCAATGTCATACTTATTTGTGGAGGCAACTTCATTTTTCTATATCAAAGACATTTCTTGTAAGACAATTTCTTGAATGACCTAATGCAACTCTTTAATACAAAATGTCAGATTTGATATACACTAAACTTTCACACAGACACACAGACACACAGACACACACAAACACACACACACACACACACACACACACACACACACGAGAGAGAGAGAGAGAGAGAGAGAGAGAGAGAGAGAGAGAGAGAGAGAGCAGTGGGGAAGAACAGGGAGAGAGGCTTGTTGTTTGCTGGCTTTTAATCCCTGAGAAAGAACTGTTTTAATGACAAGCAGAGAAGACTTTGTTAGTGAAGGTAAAAAAGGCTCTGTGGCAGCACACATGGACAGCCTTGGTTACTACTTCTTCCCACACTGAAAGATTTTGGTTGCTTCACTTTGATTATGCAGAAGTTACCATGTGATGCTCTCTACAAAATGGACCTCAGCAATCACCTTAGAGGTGACCTGAAGAATACTTTTGTACATAATAAAACTCAATATACAAGAAATATGTGGGTGAGCTACCATTTCATCATCATGGTGCTCTTTATAGATGGGATCTCTGCAACCCTGGTCTTAGGAAATACCACCCTGCCAAACTTTGTCAGCTCTGATTCCAACAGTATCAAGAACACGGCTTTTCCAAATATCTAGGAGATGAGCAACCTTTGCTTATGACTTGGTTTTCTAGGTTTTCCAAAGTCAAAATTATGCAATCTTCTGAACTTTCATCTGGGATCATTTGATTTTGTTGAGGTTTGTCCAGATCAGTTCTAGCAAAGGACTGACGTGTAGACAGACTTTGTGTGTATAGCAGGACTTTGCTTTGTATGGGCCTCTTAAAGTAAAATTTGTGATTATTTATATTTGAAAAAATCAAAATCTTCTTATATATTCTGAAAATTTTACCTTCCCAAACCATAAAAAATAATTATGATATATCCGAAAATCTTGCATCTACATAGAGTAGTGGAGAAGACTCACTGGCTCTGGTTTTATAATCAGAGTTTTCACCCATTCACTCCATCAAAAGATATGTTTTTCCATGGATTGTTCCCTCCAGTCCTTGTTTGCTATGAGAACCTGTGGTACTTAAGCCATCTGGTCTTGATAGTAGGGGAAAAGCTGCCACACTGTCAGGACATGCCTGAGACCCTCATCTGGCATGGCCTCAAGGACTTATCTCAAATTTCACCCAAAACAGTCAGTTTTGTTGAAAGTCCTTTCAAGTGGAAGATTACTTGACTAGACTTATAAACAATGAACTTTAAGATACAACATGGTGTAATGCTCATAGGTTGGACTTTATTTATAAATTATTCTTCTATTTATAAAAGGAATAAACTGGAATAGCTTTATAAAAATTCAAAAACACAAGAAAGGCCACAGAAAATGTCCAGGTGTGCTCAATATTTTGAACTCAAGTTATAATGATTGAAATATAATTCTATCAGACTTGAATCTAGAAGCAAAAGTGATTTCTTGTATTGGAAGTCTGGAAATAGCAACGAACTAAAATAAAACAGTGTTGGTGAAGTTGGAAAAATAGGTGGAAATATTTTCTCAGAATATGGAAACAAGGTTGTGTCCCTAGGAGATACTATGGCCTTTGCGTGTACCATTTAATTAAGGCGATATCATAATGAATGTAGTACCTTGGGCACATTTGGGGTTTTCAGATATTATCTTTTGGGTTAAACTTCAAAAGTCGACTGACCTTTGGCTTTTGCTATTTTCTTATAGTCACAAAAACATGATTCTTGCTTTTCACAACAAACCAAATTTTGACATTTTCTTGGTAGGAAATTGTTACCATTAGATTGGATTTTTGTGAGGTGTTCATGTGTATGCAGAGGGTGGAGTTTGACTTCAGGTGTTTTTCTCCACTACTTTCTACTCTATTTTTTGAGACTGCTTGTCTCAATGAACCTCCATATTACCAAATCAACTAAATAAGGGAACCCCAGAGACCCCTTTCTTTCTGCCTCTCCAGTGCTGGGATCTAGGCTTGGTCTGCTGTGCCTGGCTTTTTCCATGGGTTCTGGCAATACGAGCCTGTGTCCTCATGCTGAAGTACAGCAGACATTTGACTGACTGACTGACACATCTCCCTAGTCTCCCATTTGTAGTTTCAATTTTTTATTAATTAAATGATAATTTGGCTTAGAGTCACTCTACATACATAAATCTGCACCACAGGGGATGAGCATTTTCTTTGACCTGAACTTGCTTCTTAGTTAAAAAAAAATAAAGAAAATTTCTTTTTCATACACTTTGTGATCTATGATTATGCCAATAATGATAGGGAGAAGCTCAGTTCTATAATCAGCTTAAAGGTATTTGCCATGTTATTATTAAAAAAAATGACTAACTGAAAACTACACGATGAGGAAAATAGATTTCCCAAGAGTTGCTGACACCCTTGGTAGGTATTTTCGGGTGTTGATTACCAGTGGAAAGCAACCAGTCTCAGGACTTAAGAAGCAGGAAATCATGATCACTGACTACTCATAAATGCCAGGACAGAGCCACTTCTGTCTAAGGAAATTATATTCACCTTGGATGGCTACAGAAACAGAATGATGCCAGGCTTATGCCACAAACTGAAGATCAATTGCAAGGTATGTTTTACCAAATTAAATAGCTTTAGAAAAGTTCCGAAAACAGTTCATAGCTGAGTGCATGTTTAAGACATATAAAGTTGCTAATGTTCAAAGTAGCACTGAGTGCCAGAAACAAAAAGTTGTCTTTTGAAAAAGACAGAGGAAGAAAAGGAAAATTGTGGAGAAAATAGTAAAATGGCAAGGAGAAAGGAAATGAGTCTGTATATCTTTAGATGATTTTCTCCCTGGTTTGCATTCCTTTAATTCTATCCCTGTCCCTCGGATTAGCAAACTGAGCCAAGGGCTGGCTTTAAACAAATCTTGAGAAGCCAGAAGTAGAACAGGAAATCTGGTTAGATAGAGCAAGGCAATTTGCTCAACATGTGGGTGCAATGTTCATCTTGCTAATGGATGGTCTGTGAGCCGAATAGTTACCAACAGATAAGCTATTAATTTAAAGTAGAAATCAAATCCACCTTTTGGGATTTGAAGAAGTGAAAAGCTTTTCTTACATGTTCCTTTCCAAATAATCCTTTTATAACTACAGGCAATGTTAATTTTGACATATTCAAAATGTATAGTTAAAATTACAGTTTCACCTCAATTTATTCTATGAAATCTTGAATGAACTTGGATAGACTGCTGCCTTGGCAAGTGGAGAAACGTGTCTTGAATTTTTCTGATTCCTCGCTCAGCCATTCTGTTGGCCATCTGGACCTTAGCCACTGTTCGAGTCTCAAAACACACACCTAGTACTTCCTTCCTGGCTCAGGCTTAGCCTGACTTTGCAGAACATTGCTTCCTTTATATAATAATGTTGAGGGCAGAAAGTCTTTGTACCTCATTTTTATTTTTTCCATATCAAGAAATGTGTCTCACCTTGGATTTGACCCTGCATGCTTCCTGCCGTTCATTTTTTTTCAGTCAAATGAGTGTTCTTTTTTTGCAACCACTAGCTCTTTCTAAAGTAAAAAATCCTGTTTGGTTTGAGCCATTCTTTCTTTCAGGGTTATATTTTTCTTAAGCAATTCATGTATTAAAATGCTATGTAACAATAGGATATGATTGACTAAAACATGCATTTTTTAATCTAGAAATTCTTTAGAAAAGCAACTCAATTCTTCCAAGTGGAACAATCTTTTAGGAGGGATAGCTGTGGAGCAAAGCTTGGTGCAACATTTTATCCACTGTTGTCCTGCTTCTCTTTAAAATTGAATTACCTAGGTGGGGTTATTCTTGTACTTATTTGTTGTTCTGTTAAGAGGCACTAACTGGAATATTGACAAGATTCATAGAAAAACAAAATTTAAAGAAGATAACTTTTCAAATGACAAGCCACTAGTGAAGTCAGAAGTAAGTGTTAGACATTTCAAGACAAAATGGTTAGTGCAGATGTCCACTTAGCTTGCTCCTGCCTCCTACCTCCATCACCGTTCTTGCATTGTGCAGATTTTCACTTGCACTTTTAAGAAAGCATCAATGGGTGGGGCAGGTTTGTTAAGGAGAGTGCTCTGGCAAGGACATTAATTTTGAGGAAAAGATGGGTCATCAAGTACTATTTACTTAATCTCTCTGAACCTCAACAACATTTATTTGAAATGGCTAGCCCACTACTTACAGTGTTTGTTGACCAGCTGGGCTTTTTCTCTGATGATTTTTGTGCAGCATATAACAGTAAGATTTCAGGAGCTTAGAGCAACATTCCCTGGGCATTCATGAATCTGGTAGGTGGACTGTGTGGTCTTGGATAGTCTCAAGAAGAATAAGGTGAATTCTGTGGTTTGGAGTCCAATTCCGGCCTATCTTGAAAGAGTAATTGCAAGGTAGTGTGCTGCTTCATGACAATGGGTGTGTGGGGGTGTGAGGGGGATTCCAAGATGGCAGGCACAAGTGGCTATGTCTTCACTGTGTTAGTTTGGTATAAACACTCTGTCACTTCCACCAATATTCAAATTGGCAATGAAAGTGACATGGCCAAGCCCAAAGTCCTTACAAAAGAAAGACTTGTGGCCCAAACATTTAATCTATCACTACAGGAGGGATATTTAGTTTAAAATGGATACCCAAAGAAAGAAAGAAAAAACATTTCCATAAAAGGGTACACTTTTTTAATCCAAATCACCGCACATACATACAAATAAATAACCTAGTTGTACTTATTATAAGTATATATTTATTTCAGATAAAATAGATTATATTGGGAAGCTGGAAAGATGGATTAGTCAGTAAGATGTTTGCCACACAAAGATGGGAGCTGAGTTTGGATCCCTCACACATACAAAGCCAGGATTTGTGGTATGTGCCTGTAATTCCAGCACTAGAGTGCAAGAGACAGAGGGAGCACAGAAGGATCTAGCTGCCAGACAGGCCAGCTGAAGTGATGAACTCCAGATTCAGTGAGAAACTCTGTCTCAAAAATATATGGTGATCTGGGCCTCAGAGATTCCTCAGTGATTAAGAGTGCATATTGCTCTTGCAGAAAACCTGAGTTTGGTTTCCAACACTAATGGCTAGAGGTTCAGAACCGTCTGTAACTCTGGCTCCAGGGGAGTCTGAGATCCCTGGCCTCTGCAGACTTGTGGAATCATGTGTACATACCAACCCCCACCACTCTCACACATACAGATGATTTAAATATAATTCCCCTTGTAATGAAATCTTACCAATCTCTTTGGGTCTAAAAGAAATTACAGTTTTACTCTTAATCTTGACTTTAATTGAGTGTTCTAGGCTATATGCAGATTTTAGAGTATAGGTAAAATATTTTACAGTTGGACAACCATGAAAATTTTTTGGAGGAATTAAGATTTGAAATAAAAGGAAAGGAAAGAGATAAGATATCTGCAGCAATTAAAGTACCTTATTTAGGAAAGAATTTGCTCAAATGGCATTAAAAAAGAAATGCTTAGAATCAGTAAGAATTCAAAACTTGGTGCTGAAATCCAGACCATTGAATGAAGCAGGCCAGATGCAGAAATAGGTGCCTCCCGACAACGGTGGGGTTTTTAATACTAAAGTTGTAGATGCTTCAGATGTGTTTGCAAACACTGGTTACTCAAGCATATTGTCTACTTGCCCATGTTTTGCTTATTGTTTATAAAGTCATTGGTCACCCAATATTTTATTTTGTAGTAATTCTCTCTCTCTCTCTGTGTGTGTGTGTGTGGGGGGGGCTGTTCATTACTGTGTATGTGTTTATGTGAGTGCATGCCAGGGGATGATGTCAGTTATCTTCCTCAGTCATTCTCCACCTTAGTTTTTGAGACAGGGTCTCTCACTGAACCTGGAGTTCACTGAATTAACTGACCTGTACGGCAAATAAGCTCCAAGGATCCTCCTGCCTCTGCCTACCCAGTTCTTGTGCTGCCTTGTCCAGGGCTCTAGAGATCCACACTCAGGTCCTTGTGTTTACACAATAAATGCATTATTGACTGAGCTATCTCCTCGTTGACCATTTTTAGACCAGAAGCATTGATAAGATCTGTACTAATTCTTGGGCTATATCTGTACTATTCTCAGGAGCATGATTGGAGGTTATATATTACATAAAACATTCATCATTTCTTCCCTATTCCCAGTGTTTTCTGTTTAATTTGTCTAGTGATAATCAAATTTCATTAATACCTCCCCTGATATGTAGTGAAAGAAGGTTTAATACTTAGGCACTACACACACACACACACACACACACACACACACACACACTTCTTAATTGTAGAGCTTATCTGTATGCCAGACACTAGAATTTTCTATTCATTTTAATTAGCTCTTATTCTGTAAAATTGTCATTTAAAGTGGAGCACAGGACTTTTCGTCAACTATTTCTATTTCTTCACAGGCTAGCTAATGACAGCCGAGGAGGCTTTCATCCCCTTCAGGCAGGAATGAAAAACTTGCCTCGGCCATTAATTCTTCTGATGAAAAGGTGAGGGCTTCCCCTGTCACAATGCTCCTCTTTCAACAGTTCTTCCCAATAAGCCTGGAAGCCCGGTACTGCAAACACGCCGAGGAGCACATCTGCAGGTCCAGATAGGGAGACGATCCAGATAGGGAGACGACGTCACCCGAGAACGCGCCTCAGAAACTTCTTTAATTTGAAAATAGCTTTGTATTTCTGTCCATTGTGCTTTGAAGAGGTGGAAACACTGCTCAAAACGGATGGTTTTCTGTCAATGAATGCATCTTTCTATGGACAGGCTATAGATGAAAAATCTGCCTACAGTGTAATTATGCACATAGACTATAAAATGATATGTGGAAACATAACCCACCAGTTGAGATAATATTCATAACGCAATACAGCACCCTCCTGAAATATAATGTGACTTGTCTAATAGAAAGGCTATATGGAAAATAATGAATGGTTATATCTGATTGCATTTATTTATTTAAAGAGGAGTTCATATTCATAAATTTTAACTTAAAAGAACGGCTTAGGGCGGTACTCCTTAACTAGAAAGCACTGAAAATCTGTTAATGTTGTTGGTCTGGATATACTTCCTGGAGTTATGTCCTGTCCACTTTTTACATTTAAAATCATCTGAATTGCCCCTCTGCTCTGTAGCTCGCTTGTCTCCCACATACTTACTTCAGCCATAGATGTTTTTCCCCAAGGAAGTATCTTAGGTGACAATCATCTCAAACACGATGATCTCTGTTTACTTTGTGGATTCCAGTCCGTCTGCCATGCACATCCTGGAACACATGTACTGTTAGGTTTGAATGTGTTTACACACTTGGTCCTTGGCTACTGGTGCTGTATCTAGAGGTTGTGCAGGCTTTGGGATAGGAGGCCTAGCTGGCACATGAGGGCCACTGGAGTTGGACCTTAAGGGTCATTGCCTGACTTTTCTTCTGGCCAGAGCTCTTTGCTTCCTGTCACCTCACATCTGTGACTGGACACCTCATGCTTAAACTGCTCTTCCACCCTCCTGAAGACTATATACACCCTGTACTGTAAACCCAAGTAAATCCTTTCTCCCCTGAGTTGCTTCTGTCTGGTATTTTGTTAAAGCAACTGTAAAAGCAACTAACAAATGTACTTTCCCAAGATCATGTTTTGTATTTCCCAAACTCCAATTCTTCTGTGTATTTAATGGTAAGTGATAAGAAGCAACATGTACACACAACTTACTCTGCCAAGAGTGTTTAGCGTTGCTGGGAAGTGGGGCAAGTATACAAGTGTCTCTCACTTGAGAAGTAGAAAGAGGACTGTGAAGTGGCAGAAAGGATGGCTAAATTGTGAAAACCTAGGGGGCAGAGGGTGGTTTTGGTGTAGATCATCAGACTAATGTTACAGACTTCATGCACAGACACGAATATTAAGAAAGGCAGAGAAGCACATAGAAATTACTGAATGTTTTTTTAAATGCATAGAGACCAGCACAGCTGTGAGAGAAAATAATTTAAAGGTGAGCCACTGAAGCTAGTGAGTGAAGAGCAACCAGACTAAAAAATAATGACAAAGTGTCTCATTCAAACCAAAAAACAGGCCAGTTTCTTTCCTAGACATTGAGACATATTTCAAGGAATTTTCTACTTGTGACATGAATATGGGTCTGAACAGTTACAGTCTTTACAAATTCAACTAAAGCATCATAATATGCCTGGCCTCAGCAATGGCATTTATTTCTCTGTCTTAGTTTTGAAATTTGAACTTTATGCTAAACAATTCATAACAATTTCCTAGGGATGATGACAATAAATGAGGCTCTTTATAAAACTGTGTCCCTTGTAAACTGTTCCTTCTTCACAATATATTACAAAATCCATCCCATGTGGAATGAAGAAGATACGATGGATAAATGGCAAGTGATGTAGTTAAGAAATAACATATCACGATTTTCTTCATGGCTTTGGATAGGCAAGTATTTCTCCTGCAGGGTCAAGGGCTATTGAAATGACTTGGGGGTTAAGAACACTTGCTGCTCTTGGAGAGGACATGGGTTTGGTTCTCAATCCTGATATGGTGACTCACAACTTTCTGTAACTCCTGTTCCGGGACACCTGACATACTCTTCTTGCCTCCATGGGCACCAGGCATGCCTCTGGTACACATACACACAAACAAGCATGCACTTATTCATACATGTAAGAGAAAAATAAATAAATCTTTAAAATAAATAAATAAATCTACACCAGTTCTATTTCTTAAAATACCAAGCACATGGAATCTATTATTACATATCCTCAGGAGAAGAATTGAAACAATGTCTTGACAGATGAGATATGGGGTCATAATGGTTTAGAGCGACTGCCATCCCTACAACACATACTCACTTTTGGAAATTCCGGGGTAGGCTAGAACATTTTAAGGTAATTCCTTACTCTGCCCATATATAGAAAATTACAGCATGAAGAACATGACACTGGCAAAAGAAGAATCATTTCAGAAATGTGTGGCTTACAGTGCTTTGGGCTGCAAGTAGCTAAATACTCAAGCCAAGCTGGTGTGGCTTAGACATGCATTTATAATCTCACATAACAAGAAAATAGAGGGGGAGATGGTCTAGTGATGTGTCAGTAGCAAGGAGGAACGGGTACACTTTGTCCTTTTGCTCAACAGGCAAAGAGGTCTTTGCCTTTAGTCTGTCTTTACACATGACAGCTGATTTACAGATTTCAGAAATTAGCACTTAAAGATACATTTTCTTTTTATGGACCTCTTTTGATCACAAAAGAAAACCTTTCCAGCTCCTTTCCTCAGCCCTGACTACAGGCCTGCCTTCCTTGCAGTATGAGCAAGTACTGCTTGAGCTGTCTGTTAACTAAGCTAATCACTGCTCCTCCAATCTGTTGTGATGACTTGCCTAGAACAAGCCACTCTCCCAGGTTGCTGTCTGACATGAGGAGGGAGACACCCCATAGTAAAACCAGTGGCTGTGTGCTGTGGGATGGTCCGTATGGCAAATGTGTTGCTCTGATTGGTTAGTAAATAAAGCACTGATTGGCCATTGGCTAGGCAGGAAGTGTAGGCGGGACAAGGAGGAGAACATAGCTGGGAAGTGGAAGGCTGAGTCAGAGAGACACTGCCAGCCGCCATGATGACAAACAGCATGTGAAGATGCCGGTAAGTCACGAGCCACGTGGCAAGGTATAGATTAATGGAAATGGATTAATTTAAGCTATAAGAACAGTTAGCAAAAAGCCTGCCACAGCCATACAGTTTATAACCAATATAAGTCTCTGTGTTTACTTGGTCGGGTCTGAGCTGCTGTGGGACTGGTGGGCAGGAAAACTCTAGCTACAGCTGTGGACTTGGAAGGAATAAAGAGGTGGGAGATCTGGTGTTGGCCAGGTACCCAACAATGTCTGCTACAAGATAGCAGAAATGCTACCACCCACCATGGCTTTACAAGGGAGGGACTGCTTCAGCCGAAAACAAAAGTTCTACTTTGACATGAATTTTGTGTGGACATGATGTTTTCTTCTGTTTACAAATAGACTTGGCAACAATAAACCAAAATATGCACAGTATACTTCTTGAGTATTCAAAACAGCTTATATACTGAATTGGGAATGAAAAGCTTATTGAAAGGTTAATGTTTAGTATGGCGACTATTTAAGCCATTCTTTTATTAAAATATGATAATTTCCTTACCAAATTCCTTACCATTTTAATTCTTTAATCCCAATAAAAGTCTTTTCCAAATATTTCAAATATATGCAGTTACTTTTAACAGGTTTAACTCAATTCCCTGTGTGGTTTTCAATGACGCATAAAGTGTGTGGTATATTCATCGTCTCCATCTTCAGTAATACGAACATTCCTCTACAAAGAACTCCTACCGTGAACTCGCCTATCATTTGCGCCTGCCAAAGCCAGTCTTCTGAATGCCAGGCATGAGAATCACGAATTATTTCAAACCTACAAATTTACGACCATTTTGTGTTTAAGAGGCTGAAGATAAAAATTGTGAGTCTCCACCAAAGAAAGTTCTACGTGGCCCACAACTTACTCCTCCTGACAGGTCTGTTTCCCATTCTTCCCTGTGCCAGGCAGCAGGGACTCGCTGGGCACAGAGGAGCAGCTAGCTGGGCAGTGAAAAGAGGCAGGTAGTGCTTGGAATGATCTGAGAAGCCCTAGCACAAGGCTTTTATTTGATCTTGTGTGATACTCCAGATACAAAGACAAAGTAAACCTGTTGCAATGAGGCCTCACTAAGGAAGAGAGACAGAGCTGAACTAAATAACCCACTTCAAAATAAAAATGCACATGTACAACACCACACTCAGTAGGGCGACACGTTATGAATTTAAAGTTAGTAAATTCCTACTTTAGGTTGCAACATGTCTGTTCTGGGATTGAGACTTGAACTCCTGTTAATCCGTCAAAGATAAATTAGTTAAAGGACTCTCTCTTATTTTCACAAATGCCAAGTGCTGCAATCTCTTTTGAGAAGTCAATGTTGCATGTTTTATGACTGGAGTTGAGGTCTCAACTGTCAGTCAATATCTGCCTCAATAGTCTTCTGAAACCTTTCTGCACCTGGTCCTCATTAAGGCTTCTAAGCCAAAGAATGATTTCTCCCTTCTAGAAACTAGGGCCTAGAGACCTATGGGTCCCCATGAGAGAAAATGAAAAGACATTTTTCCCTTCATCCTGGCTCCTGAATCTCCTTTTGTGTGTACAACACTGAAGGTTCTGAGCGCACCTCCATCCATGCCCACCCACCTCAAGTTCTGGGGCCAGCTCCATTGCAGCCAAGCTATTAAGGAATCTTAGTGCCTCATCAGAGAGGAACAAGGGGGTGTGTTCCCCATGGCAGATGAGCTGAGAGGGGCGGGAGAAGTTCGGGGCTCTCCACCCCCCCCCCCCCAGGGTCCAGACCATCCCCGCCCCTGTCGCAGAGGCTCAGAGCACGCCCACGAAAGCTCCTGGCTTGCTGCTAGTCGACTCTCTCGTGGGCCTCGGGCCAGGACTGGGTGGAGGTGGAGGTGGGGGTGGGCAAGGAGGGCTCTGGCGTCACGTGCCTGCGCAGGGACCTCAATAAATGCCCGCGAGCGCTGGGGAGCGGCGGAAGCGCCTGGCGCCGGGGCTCTGCACGCTGAGACTGCACCGGGCTGAAGCTCGAGGTCGCCGCCGCTCCAGGAAGCTCGAGGAGCCTTCCCCTTGCCCCAGCCCGCCTCCAGCATCGACGGCTCAGGGACACAGCGGGGCCCACTCTGCCCAGAGAGCTGCTTTCCGCGGCCACTCTGCTATCTAACTCGGGGCCTGCGCCCGCTGCTCCTCCCAGGTTTGCGAGGAGTCGCGGAGGTAGGGGCTTCAGCCAGCTCAGAGTCCCTCGGTGGCCGGGTCCCTCCCCATCGCCGCGACTGTGCCGTCCTGTGTGGAGAGGCTGGGGGCAGCTGCGGACACCCGCCGTCCTGCTCGGCTCAGCTCTCTCGCGGGGGACACCACACTGGAGAGGTAAGGGCGACTCACAAGCTGCACCCAGAGAGGTCCAGCTGCCAGGTTTTCCCAGCTCCCCTTTTGGAAACACGATCTAGGAAAAACACCAACTTGTAGAGAGAGGTCTGGCCCAGACAGGGTAGGTGGGTTGCAGGGCAGGAACCCGCGGCTACAGAGATGAGCCTGACTTAGTTCATACAAGTGACTTCTTTGGTTTCACGCTGTCCTGGGCGCGCCCTCTCTGCCCGGTTTGGTGAACCGCGGGCTCCTGCTGTGTGTGAGGGGCTTGCTCTCAAGTTCTCCGGGAGCATTCTTGGTGAGGTCTGGTTCACAAGTTGGTCACCAACTTTGCAGAAAACATAACTGATTTCTTCATCTGCGGGTCGGTCAAAGAAAAGTTGCTCCAGGGACCGAGCCATTCATTCGCGGTGATTCACCGGGCCCTCTCCAGGCACCCGTGGGTGCAGGCATGGATAGTGTAAAAATCCGCTCGCAATTTCAGAACATTATGGACGTTATGAATAGCTATGAACCACAAATGAGATACTGGGTTATTGTGCCTTAAATTAAAAAAAAAAAACTCTTGAAAGTTTCTACAGAAAATATAAACCTCTAGACAAAAATAAAACACTGTACTAATTGTATTCTTTGAAGGCTAAATGTAATCTGTTATTTAAAACCTTGTAATTCAGAAATTATTCTCAAGCTTTGAGCTTCCTGGCTACTTTCGTCCTTGACTTTTGGCTTCATGGGTAGCTTGGAAAAATATTTTCTGCAAACAGTGCGCTGTGAAAATTCTCTGTGGGGAAATGGGGGCCATAGAAAAGGTGTTTTCAAAAGCTGAGTGGTTGCTTGTTGAAGTTTGCTATTAGAAAATAAATTCATCTCAATCACGTGACATGTCTTATAGCCAAAGGGAGTGGAAGAGCCTATCTTGGAGATTTTCCCGGGGAAACCCCGAGGCCATTCATTATGATGTGTACAGCTCCGGAGTGGCTCAGAGTGACCGCACTGCTCTTCGTGGCGAGAGCAGTTCCAGCTATGGTGGTTCCTAACGCCACTTTGTTGGAGGAACTTTTGGAAAAGTACATGGATGAGGATGGTGAGTGGTGGACAGCCAAGCAGAGAGGGAAAAGAGCCATCACAGACAATGACATGCAGAGCATCTTGGATCTCCACAACAAACTGAGAAGTCAGGTGTACCCAACGGCTTCTAATATGGAGTACATGGTAAGACATCTTTCACGTGGGATATACCAAAGAAATGTTTATTGGTGCATTCAACGCCATAGGTAAATTGCTTCATGCTATTCTTTAATCTTTTTATCTCATGTTCTGTTTTAATTTTAAGTTTTCTTCGAGTATATCCTTATCTGCACACTCTTTCGTTCATGTTCCTGTTGTTAAGAGCGTAAAATTAAGTAACTTCCCCACCCACTCTTCCTACTAAGCATTCTAAAAACCTTTGATCCGACCTGAAGGAAGCTCACCACCCTCCTAAATGGCCTCTGTATTGACATTAAATTTCTTTTTATTACATATATTTATTTTTTGTGTAGGGGGTCCCCATGCCATGATGAAGGGGTGGCAGTCATAGGTAAACTTTCAGGAGTCAGTTCGCTCTTTTGGCATGTGAGTCCTGGTCGTCAATCTCCAGTCATCAGGCTTGGCATTTATGGGCTTAGCCATCTGGCCAGCAGTCCCTGTCTTGACTTTCAATTTACTTAGTAGAAAGATTCTGCCCTAATGCCCGATAGAACCTTCCTGTAAATGGTGGAGCTAAATAACCAAGACTGAGACTTTGTGGAGAGTTTTGTATTGTTGGAGCACAGGTATGTCCCCAGGTAGACTTCTGTTTCTGGCAAATATGAGAATCACTTTATGGTTGTTTTATGTTAGACTGCTTTGGCCACAGGTTACCTCCATGTATTTATTGTTTATAAGCTTCAAAGTATAAATACAACTCTAGGCAAAGGATTAAATTCTAAAGAATCATTTTGTCCTTAATCACCTCTTATAAATTAACTGGTTTGGGAAACAAAATTAGTTCTTTAAAATTATTAGCATGCTTTACATATTTATACAGACTTTCAAACTGTATTATGTTACTCCCGTGAACTCAGAACGCACTGTGCTAGCGAAGTCTGATAGCAAATTCTTTGATGACAGGAAAGCGCATTTAATGAACATTCACAAGCATAGTTCTCCTTTAGACACCGTTGTAGGGTGCAGTAGTGACAGTCATTCCAGATGTCCCTTTTCTCCCTGTATTTACCTTAGTCCTGATGGATATTCCTTTAGATAAATTTCTAGAAACGTGGCAGTTCTAACATTCCATGACCCATACAAAATAGTGCATTACATTATTTAAACTTTTACTTGAATATTTTACCCTAACGAAAGCAGGCAGCATTCAAGACACCTCATCAGAAACTGGGAATTTGGGCCCATGTGGAAGGTAGAAAGAAATTCTGGCATCATCACTGACTGGCTGTGTGAATGGCCACACAGTAATGTAGCTCTGCTTCATGTTCCTTAAGGCCATGCCAGGAGGGGTTGTGATGATTCACTGAGATAGCCTATAGTTTAATTCTTTAAGATACATATTACGAGACAACAATGTGTCATTGAAGAACTAAGTAATGAAATTTTAGGCTTCCTCACACTCTTTACATTTTGCATCTAAAGAGATTGCTCCCTCTTCTCAAAATTTCATGCAGGATGTGACATATCATGCTTATTTTGGAGTGTTTGAGATGAAATTTTCTCTAACTTCCTTCATTAGTGAGCCTCCAGTGAGATCAAATTGTGGAGCCTCTCTAAGTTGACCACTGTACATTTATTCCATGATGGCTGGCCATGAGTGGCTTCATGTGTGTGTGGTTGTGTGTATGTGGTGTATAATGGGTGTCCATATATACGTGTATGTGTGCACGCACGCGTGCACATGTGTGTTTGTGGGTGCACATGCACTTGTGTGTGCATGCATGTGGAGGTCTGTCACTCCCTGCCTGAGCATTATTTGAAATAGGGTCTCTCACTGAACCTGGAATTCACTGAATCAGCACGACTAGGTGGCAGATGAGATCCATGGGTCCTCCAGTCTGTGCTTCTCCAGTGTTCGCATTACAGATTGACACCACTTTGCCTGGCTTAGGAGAGTGCCTCACTCAAGGGAGTGCTGAGGATGTAACCAGGTGCTTGTGTTCTGTGGTAAGCACTTTGTGGATTGAACCATCTCTCTAGTCCCTCCACTAACTTTTTATTTAAAATAAAGAAGAACTTGGGGCTTCGATCTCACGAAAGGGAATGTGAGGATCTCTGTATGTGATTTAATATGCAAATCACGAAAAATATTCTGTGATTTTTTTTCCCTATGTGTACTTACAAAATAAAAACAAAAACCCAACAATAACTACCCAGAGTATGTTTGATGTCTAGTTTGGGATGTTTATTTGGGTTTCATTTTTGTTTCATTGGTTTCTTTCTATCCTTGAAATGTAGATCGAGAAAGCAGCCAGGGTTTATGTTGTGTTGCCCTGAGATACTATTAACATTGGAGCTGTGTGCTGGCTTTAAACAGACTGTAGAGCTCTGTGCTCCTCTGTAATACTGAGAGATATTAACTTTAAAATACACACTAAAGGGGTATTAAAAAGTGATTATTGGGAATATTACTGACTTTATGAATTTCATAGGAATGAAAGTGCAGATACTGATCAGTCATTTAGAATATAGTTAGCTCAATGATTTAAAATTATTTTAAGAAATAAAGCTTAAATCTAAAAGTTGGCCATAGAACCATTTTCTGTGTAACTTTAAATGTCCACTTACACTCTGTATGTCTTTTCAGATTAACTGCTGAGATAGCCAGTCTCCTTATTTATAATTGGTTCCTATTTCAGTCCTACAATAGGCCACACACTGACTTACTAAGGTCATGTCCCCACTCCTACCCTATCCTTACTTCACTTGTAAGTTAAAACCCTACTGTTGAAAGCTATGACTTTTCTTGAAGAGCTTATAATTTGACAGAGGAAAAAGAATAGATAGGCTTGAAATCCTCACATATATGGGATCACAAAATTCTTTGATCATGCCTATGAGTGATGCCAAGGGAACTGAGGGTAATGAATGGTCCTTGTGAGAGCTTTTCAAAAGTAACTTTGAGGTGCGTGCTGTTTATTCATGGTGATCAACACCACTAGTTGAAGGTAAGAGCAGATAGCCAGTGTCAGTCCTGTCAACCTGCTTTGGGAGAATCAGACTAAGTTCAAGCACAGAGCTGGGGAAGATTCTAGAACCACAGAAATGGTGTCAGAAACTAGAAACCCTAGGGAGAGTGGTTTTCTACATTTGGTTTAGAGAGAGTTGAGAATTGAGCCGTAGGCATCAAGTGAAAGGACAAGGGATTACCGAGTAAAAACACTGGCTTTGGATGTATACAGCAGCAGGCTCACATCTTGTCCCTGCTGCTTACTGGAATGTGAACTCTGATCGTCTGCTGCCCTTCTGGGCCCTGGCTACGTTAGTGGTAAAGTTGGTGGAAAAATACAAAGCCCAGAGGTTGCATTGAAATGAGATGTTTAACTCTGTGAAATGGACATGCCTTCTTCCAGCCTGCTGTCATGTGGGTTTATGACTCTGTGGTAAAGTTTGGTCATCTATATTCTTCTTTTATTCAACATTGAAAATGTCTTCATAGTGGAGTTGGTCATCTTCTTTTCTTCAACATTGAAAATGTCTTCTCTGGGTTTTGCTTTATCAATTCCTTTTAAATACCATCAGGCTTCCATGGCTCTGTCTTCCATACTTCCATCTGGCAACCCTTTCTGCACTTCCTTCATGTGTTTCCTAGTATGCGTGGGGTAGTCTCCATGTAGTCATTCCACAGTAACTTCCAAAGAAAGCCAAAGGCCTTATGGCGTCTGTTCGGTCCTCTCCAGGGAACAGACAAGTAATTGTATTCATCTTCAAGTTCACATATCTGATTTCCTACCCACACCCATAAATAAATACACATCTGCTAATCCAGGTCATAACATTTGTCTCACGGATCTCATTAAGCCCATCTCTTCTGGTTCATTCTCACCTTTGTTCCTCAGCTCAAACCTGCCTTGGCAGCACAGCTTCCCCTTTAGCAGGCTGCATGAATTCATTCTTGTTTTATAGCTCAGGTCACCCTCCTCACAGCTGGTAAAGCTGACTTTCTCCTCAGCTTGGCTGTGTTGGTCACTCAGTTGAACAAAAGTTCATTGGACTCCTCCATGGTTCATAAGTATCTAGAGTTAACTCAGGAAAGGAAGCACCCGTAGTCTGTACCAAGGTCCTCAGCTACATGTGTTCACACTGGCACACTTGCTGTTCTTAACCAAGAACATGCTTCTGTGGCTTTTTCCCTGTTTGGTATCATCCACAGTTGGATGCCTGAGTCCACCTCTTCCTATCAGACTCCTGTTTATCCCTCGAAACTTAGCTCAGATGCCATCCTTCTTACTCCTCGTCTAAAGCATTTTCTGATGTGTAGCCAGAAGTTTCTCTGGTCCTGCCCAGCCCGGCAGCCAGGACGAATCTCTTGCACCCGTCTCCCGTAGCCGCTTGGTTCCAAGTAAACACACAGAGGCTTATATTATGTATAAACTAAAGAACTAGCTAGCCAGAGGCTCTTTCATCTTAAATTAGCCCATTCCTATTAATCTATGTTTTGCCACTTGGCTCCTGGCATCTTGTTGTTCCTTTGGCAGCAGGCTGGCATCTCCCTCCGACTCCACCCTTCTTGGACTCATCTTCAGTTTGAATGTATCATCTAACCTATTTCTGCCCTGCCATAGGTCAATGCAGCTTTATTTATCAACCAATCAGAGCAATACACATTCACAGTGTACAGAAAGACATCCCATAACACTTCCCCTTTTCTGTCTAATCAAAAAGGAAGATTTTAACTTTAACAAAGTAATATTACATATAATAGAACAGTTATCAAGCAAGAATTACAGTTACAATATCTAGTCTATTTGTATTTGGCAAAGTTAAAGAATATATTCTATCATCTGTCCTATATTTGTGAGTCTAAAATTTCATATCTAATTTATCTCTTATCATAACCTAGAAAAAATATAATTGTAACTTTTCAACTACATCAAAGACCTCAGAAGGATATAATATTACCTAAATAAACAGGAAGTACATTGTAAGCAACTTCCATAATTCTAGAAATGACAGAGACAGCTGGCTACCTGGACAGTCATCCAAAGTTTCCTGTCCAACATTGATGCATCCATCTTCAGCATATAGGCTTAGAGTCTCTCAGTCACCTCTCCCTATGTCCTGCAGAATGTCTGGCAGTCTGCTCTGTGAAGCAGGAAACTAAAGGAACATCTTGCCTTGTTTTAGCAAAACGCAGTGGTCATTTTCCTATGAGTCGTGTATGTCCAGTTTGTACAATATCCTGTCAAGCAGTTGAGGCAAGTGTACTTTTTTGCCTAGTGGCTAACTTTTGCCACAAAGAAGGGAACTCCATCAGTGGGTTTCTTCCATGCCCATCATCCTCCTTGAAGTAATTGGTGCTGCTAGGAGCAGACATGTCTCATTGTCCAGAAAAGTCTAAGTTTTTAAAACATTTTTTATTTTTTTTTATTTTTTTTTATTCCCCCCATCCCCCCTTTTTAAAAACATTTTAAATGCCATATTCTGTAGGTCTTTGAAGTATTTGAAGGTTATTTACCTAACTGAAATATATCTATGTATACCTAGAAAACTTAACTAACATGACTATAAGTTTGATTATCATAGATGACTAATTATTAATCTGTATTTCCTAATTATACATTACAATTTTAAATGAGTTGCATCACCATAATACCTTAAACAAGAGTAGAAATATATGTACAGTATAACAAAATTAACTTTAAATTGTAGCAATAAACTATAATCCATAGCAATGTAAAGCATTTCAAACAAGTTGTTGCTCTTTAAAAGTAGATTCAATAATCTACCCTTTCATTCTATCATATTTATATCATCAGTGAGCCTGTTCCTCTGACCCATTCTAAAGTCCATCATTGCACCTTGTTTATATTAAAGCTTCAGTAAAATATATGCATGTCTTATTTCCTTTCTAAGACTTTGACTTCCTAGAAAGGTAAGGATTATACCATATTTCTCTTTATAACTCAGTGCCCACTGCAGTAAAAGAATTGCCTATGCAGTAAATGTTTGTGGTTGGATATTATTAAATTCTAAACTATACGTGTTAAATGAAGGCATAGGAGGAAGAATGAAAAAGATAATATCTGAGGCAACTGTGGAGAACACGCATAAATTAAATTAAATATTCTCTCTCAAATAGAAGCCCCTTATCTAGGCCTTTAGAGAGAAAAGGCAGAGAAAAGGTAGTGGGGATTGTACTACTATCCACAAATTGCCTCGTGTGGCTGAGAAAGTGTGCCTGGGAAGTGGTATAGAAAATGAAGACAGATGTAATTGGGAGGATGTTATGGGTCACCTTTAGTCAGTATAAAAAGCCATTTGAACATTTCAATAGAAGACAAACTGATTTTAGGATTGTTCCAGGCTCCACTGGAAATGGTGTGTAGGTGGTTGGAACTCAACTGTGTGCATCACTATGATGATGTGGCAGCAGCTGTCCAGTCGACAGTGACCAGTGGTGGGCTGCAGTGGGGAGGGAGTGAGAAGTGGCAGGAGTATGAATGTTACCTCCTGGCAATTTGTTTATCCTGAAAAATTCAAAGAAGTTTTGTTCCAAGACACATAAAGTTGACTCGGCTAGCAGGCAGCCAGCAGATGGAATTCCCTCTCCTGGTGAAAGATCTATCTGTCCAAACTGTGATGCAGAATTTTGAAAATTAGTGGCAGTTTCCACTCTGGTTTGCATATGAATGGAAAACATTATGCATCCTACAAACTTGAAAGGACTTTCAGAAAGAACATTGTGAAAATTCTAGAAATCACTGATTACATGCTATTCAACATAATTCTAAGATTAAAGGAGGCAGAACCCACAATCCAGCTTTTTTTTTTCTTCAGAACAGAATAGTTAGCTGTTTTCCTACCTGGTCTGACCTCCTCTCTCCAAATCCAAAGTTGTCTCTTACTCTCTCTGTAATAGAAGATGAAAACTTTAGCGTGATACGCACAACAGCACAAAGGCCAATTTCTGTTCAGATCGTCATTGTGCTATCATGGGTGGATCATTTGAGCTCATTTTTAAAAAAGAAGTATTGTTGCTTTGCATGTGGCAAATGGCTATGTGTCCTTGAGGGACTGGCATCATTGGAGGTACCATTCTCTAAAATGGGGAATAGTTTGTATAGAACAGTTTTTGTTATAGGAAGCTGGAGCTCAGTGCTGGACATTACGTAGATATCCAAGTGAATTTATTAGAGTGTGGCTAAGATGTGCAGCAGTAGATGAATGATGTCCAGTTATGGTTCATGAGCATTCAGACAATAAAGTCAGGAAGAGAGCCAAGATCTCCATAGATAGAGACATTCAAGACATGAGCTCTTGACCTCTTCTGAAGATGGGAGGTGTGGATAGCGTGAAGGGACTGCAAAGAAAATGGGGAGTTAGGAACTGGGATGGGAGCAATGAGGATGGGTTGTGCCAAACACTAACTGGAGAACAGCAGAAATATAAGTAACCTGTAAATGATACTTTAAGAACTATAAGGCAATGAGAATAAGGATGCTTTATGATATATTTGGTTGTGTGGGAGCCACTAGAAATTTGAGATATTCCAAGGTTGGTTCAAAGAAGAATTAGATAGAAGAAAGTAGCATGTCTTTTCATTTTTTTCCAAATCAGCAGCATTTTATATAGGCTGGTACTATTCACAGTGCTAAATCTTTTCAGGCCAAAAGTTTTCAATTTCAATTAGAGATCGCGTCTCAAACCTAGTGACAGTTTATAAGAAAATGCAATATCTTTGCATATTCAGCTGTTTTTATTGTGTACCTTCATGAAAAATTGAAAAATATTCATGTATACAAATATAATCACAGTCAAGAATGATGCCGAAGGGGAAATGGGGCAAGGTGAAGATGAAATCATAAGGTCTTTGGGGACAAGACTGAATTTGAGGTGCCATGTCATCCTTAATTCCATTTAGTGTTCAGTGAAGGGGTGGGGCTTGGGATAAAAATAAGGGAATGGTTGTAGATATTGTCAGGAGTTATCTCTGTGTGGAGCAGCTTGAGTCCAAGGGAAGATTGTTATGGACATCTTTGTCCATTGAATGCTTTGGGTTGAATCTGAAACACAGCACGGGGCTGTTAAACCAACAGGAAAGGGCTGCCAGGAGCTGGGTGCAAGGACTCATCCAGAGTGGAGGGACAGATGGCATCCTCAGCTGTCACTTAATGCAGGAGGAGAGGACAAAGAAGGCAACAGTCTTTCAGTGTTGCTGAGAAGAAGACAAATCAACAGTGGCTTCCTTAGCGTGCCAGCCATTAGTCGCCTTCGGTAAAAGAATGCTCGCAGTGAGGTGTGCCCAGAAGCCCCATTGAAGAGCTGAGAAAAGGGAGCTGAGCAGATGGTGATGTCACTTCAACTCCTTGAGATGTTGCTGTGAAGATCAGAGAAATGGGAGGGCGACTAATGCGGACGATGGCAAAGATTTTGCTCTTTATTTGAAGAGAAAGGGTGACCACATTAAGGGAAGGACCTTGCGTAGGAGGGAGGAAGCATCACCCCCACAACGTCAGTTCGTTTATTCCAGCAGCAAGTCAGAGGCCACAAGTGTGGGAACAGTTGGGTTCATCTGATAAAGAAAAGAGATTCTTTTTTGTGTGACTGCTTTTGGTTTTCCTAGTGAGCTCTAGAGTAAAACCCATCAGCTGAGTCTGAGCAGACAAGGATGAAGAGGGTGTGATGGGGAGTGGACATTGTGACATAGCATCTTTGTCTCTTCTATGCAAGGGGCTTGGTGGGGTCAAATGCAGGTGGGGTTTGAGTTCCTGCAAGCTCACTTGTTTCACACTGCTCAGAGTTTAGGGATGGGACCCTGGGTTGGGGATGCGGAGCTATATTGGAAGACACAGTCACCATGGACGAGGAGTTGGCTTGGGATAGAAAACATGTATATTCTCTGACTACCCTTTGTCTTCCACTGATTAGAGACAGCCAGAATCTAAGGGACAAGTGAGCTCAGGTAACAGCTAAGTGTGAGTTGAGCCTTGAAGCACAGAACATAGCAGGATCTGAGATGGCTGTGCAGAGATAAGTGAAGACTGCTTATCATAATTGTTCTCAGATGATCAAACAGAAATACTTGATTATATATATATATATATATACCCACAGTATATAAATATGAAATATATATTCATATGTTTGTGTGCATTTATTCATACTCATACATATAAAGCATCATAGTCCTTGTTTATTATCATTTATTATTTAACTCTTCAGGGAAAATTATTCCTCAGCAGTCCCTGGAAGTCTCATAGAAAATATTCTGCTTATCAAACTGGTTTTAACTACCCTAGCAATCAAGGAAAACAGAGAATATAGGATTTATGTAGCTCCCACTAGCTGGAAAGATACCAATTTATCACTTTGGGGAAGAATTATTAATACAGATAGCATAGACTATGAAGATGGCAGTTTTGTTGAAAGTATGTAAACTTGCATTTGAATGATTCTAATATGTCTTTGATTTAAATGGATTTTTTTTTGGGTAAATTGTGGTTTCAGTTTCTTTTTTTTTATATGCTTTCTTTCACTAATTTATCCAAGAAGGAGCTTTTCATTTTCAGTCTTTTAAAAAAAATAAATGAGACACTTCCAAGTACAGCAAATAGAAACAATTAGCTTTTCATTCACCTTCAAAAATCTAAGATACTGGTATTTACTAAGGTTTGATTGTGAAATGCCCCGCCCCCAGGATCATGTATTTGAGCACTTGGCCATCAGTTGATGGTGCTGTTCTGGGAGGTTATAAGGTCATCGTTAGATGGAGGCCAACTGGTACAGAGAGGCCATTAGGGATGGGACTTGAAGGCCATGCCAACTTCAGCTTCCGATCTGGCTCTTTGCATCCTTTGCCACACAAAGAACTGTTGCTTTCTGGTCACTTTGCCACAGATGAAACTGCTCCACTATACTTTCCCTGTTACAGTGAGCTATAATCCTCAGGAATCTAACTCAAAACAGAGCTATCCTTCTTGACATTGTTTCTGACAGATTCTTTGGTCCCAGTGATGAGCAAAGTAACTAATACAACATGTAAATATAAAATCTTCATATGTAGTTAGATATTGTAATTTATCTTGAGGATTATTTTTCCAATCCTGCATTTTTCTAGGTTTGACTTTCTAAAATTTACTGGGCTATAAATAAACCTAGTGAAGAAATTGTCACAAATTGATCCCATACTCACAGATCAAGATGTAAAGGGCTAATCATTTAGATTGTTGTTTTTGTTAAAGTGTGCAATTTGTGTTTATGTGCAAGTGTGTGTATGCAAGTGCATGTATGGGCTGGAGGTCAACATGGGGTGTCTTTATCAATCATAGCCTATGCATCTCATTTTTGAGACAAAGTTTTAATGTCTCTTGAACTCACCGATTCACCTAGAATGGCGACCAGCAAACTACAGGGATCTTCTGTTTCCATCTTCCCAGCACTGTGATTACATGTGCCTGCACTCCCAGGTTTTCATGTGGGTTGTGGGATCTCAATGAAGTCCTCATATTTAAGTAGTACGTGCTTTACCCTACCTAACACATGCTTTACCCCAGATTGCACTTTTTCAATTACTCAGAGATTTTCCTAATTACTATGGTCTCTTGAAATATCTAGAAGGCATTTTTAAACATTAAGCTACTCTTTTCTTTTTAAAAAAGACTTTTTAAAAAAATTTTATGCATATGGGTGTTCTGCCTGTGCGCCACATGCATGCAGTGTCTCCAGAGACCAGTGAGGGTATTCAGTCCCCTGGAACTGGAGTTAGAGATAGTTGTTCACTAATATGAGGTGCTGGGAATCGAACCGAGGTCCTGTGAAAGAGTAGCCAATGCTTTTAAGCACCAGGCTATATCTCCAGTCCAAACTCTTTCCCTCTTAAGTAAATATCAATAAAAATAATGAAGTGATTATAGTCTGGTTTCCCAGAAAGTCTGTAGAACGGTAACAGCATTCACAAAAAGAGTTCAAGCTTGCAGGCTTGCCTTTTGTGTGACACAGGTGCACTATGGTTGCTCTATCAGTTGCACTTAATCCCAAGAATGTTTGAGGCAAGAAACCTGGGCTGTCTGTCTCTGAACCAAGTCCACCTTCAGCAGCATCCTTGGACAGTCAGGTCTCCTCTAAGTCAAGTTATATATTAGGAGACACAGAAAATTCACAAGACATGCAAAGCAGGGTTCTGCTTTTAAAATTCTCATCTGGAAATTAAAATTCAGAACAATGGAGACAGAGAAAGAAGAAAATATAACAATTGATAAAATATGTGTTTAAACATATCGAGAGGGTGGTCTAGTAAAGATTGTTGGAATGAACATTTCTTGAGGGATGTTAGGAGTAATTAAGGACAAGAAAAAAGAATGACCAGTCTTCTTGGAGAAACACTAATGAATTCAGCATCCAAGAAAGATGAATGGACAGGTGTGGACTCTGATGCTTTGTGTTCTTATTGGTCCTGACTCCAGGTGTTGGACATGTCAGAACTTCTCTCCTGTACAACTGAGTTGTCATTTGCATTTTGACAAAAAGCCCGTTAAACATGTAAAAGTTTGGTAGTGTAAGTTGTAGAGGGCCAGCACGGAGGAAAGTCGGGCTATAAAGGCCTTGACAGTGACATGAGATTAATGAGTACAAATTCTGTAGAAAAATGTAGGAATGGTATCAGATTAATGTCTGCTCTACCCCACGAGGACAGTCTGTCCTGTCTCGTGCATCTCTTTGATGCTGAACATGGTATTCGTGTAATGTCAGACCGCTGAAGTTGTCTGTTGAGTTTATCTGCATACTAAACTTCCATTTCAGAAACTAAACTTAATAAAACGGAAAGACAGTATTCTAAATGGTTAGTTTGCTGCTTTCTGTAATGGTATCAAGGCTTTGTTTGAAAGTAGATTCTGAGAGAAGCCCGCCTCACATCTCTGTGGTTTCCAGGAAACCCTAATAAGAACATTCATTGCCTCAGGGTAATGCTGCTTTCTCAGTCTCTGCAGCCTCTGAGGCTACTAGTTCCCTCTCACTACAGAGTCCTTGAGAACAAATAAAGTAGAGTCCTTAAAACCTGAAGTCATCCCCAAACTGGAAGGAATGTGTTACAGCTCTCTCCCATAGGGCGTGTGTGTGTGTGTGTGTGTGTGTGTGTGTGTGTGTGTGTGTGTGTGTGATATGTAGTTGGGAAATAACCATGTTTTTCTTTTCAACGTACCTCATGCACTCATTTTATGAAGAAATGATAATTTTAGCATAGGTTGACTTCAAATTACTGCTGGGTGAATAGTTCAGAGGAAGAAAAAAAAAACCTCTTATGCCATCTTGATTTGATTTACAACCAGAATTTAAATAGACATGTGTAGAGTCCAACCTACATTTAAAGAGTATGGGTATAAATTATTGGCAATCTTAAAGCCTGAAATATTATGTTGTAGAACGAAAATACACATGTACCAACAAGCACACATATATGTACTATGCTGTCATTAGGCCTTTGTAATAATTCATCCAAGACAGCTATATTTTCAGCCCTTTATTCTGGAAAATTTTTTAAATTTACATTGTTTGTCTTGACCTAGACACTTAGGCATGATTAAATTAGATAATCACTTTAAATGACTACAAATTAATATTTATTGAATATTGATTTAAAGTTAAATTTAGTTACATGATTCTCTGCTGTAGTTCTTACAGTCCAAAATGATTTTGTGAATATATTTATATACATATGATTATAAATGAATTCTGTTGACTTTTTTCTCTTATTTTCAATGGGTTATAAAAATACTTGATGCCTTTAGAATAAGCTGTTTCTTCTTTTTGAGATTATAAAGTGATCACATGATCCCCCCCTTCACTTTCCTATCTCCAAGCTCTCCCATGTACCCCTCCTTGCTCAAGGCCTTTTCAAATCCATGGCCTCTTTTTTCACTAATTGTTGTTTTATATATATATATGGATACGTATGAGTTATCCACAGTATGTACTGAGTTACTTGGTATTTCATCTGACAGATTTTATAGTTAAGGAAGGTTAGTCTAACATGTTTGAGCATGTTTTAAATTTTATTTCACTTTCTGTGTAACAGATATAAACACTGTTTTGGAAAACGCAGATTTATGAGTTAGTAGCAATTGCATATCCTCTCTCAAAAGTTCCAGTTTCTATGGAAAACCTCGCAGCCCAGAGTATACAGTCAAGTGCAAAGCAAGAAGAAACTGGCTTTCAGTAGTCTCCAGGACTTTCCTGTGGGCTCATCTGGGTGGTCCTTAGGAGAGGGTGGTGGGTGTGAAGCTCTCACTTATTTCCTGGACCGGGGCCACCATCACCTGAGGGGCTGCACTTTCTCTGGTCTCAAGCCTGGGCCAAGAACTCTCACAGCTGCTGCTCCCTCTGTGTGGTCCCTCCACAGTGTCCTTCCCGCCAATTTTCCTCTGTGGTTGGCTGCATAATGTGTTGGCTCCAGTTAGTCAAGATGCATCTGAAAAGAACCGAATAGAAGCTCTGTTTCATAACCTAGCCCCAGAATTCTCAGGGCCTCATTCCATTTGTTAGAAGTGAGTCACGAGGCTCTGATTGAAGGCAGGGAGACAGGCATTCTACAATAGGTTGCATAGGATGAGTACTTAAAAATCAACACATGCTCTGTTTGTGCTTTTGCTCTTGTTTCTGAATCTCCTTTAGCATGAGGTTGGCCTCCTGGGAAACCTATGGATTGGTGTGGATTTGCAATGTGATTTAACGCACTGGGGGAAACCCAAGTTTTAAGATTGGAGACAAAACGTTTTTGTCTTTTAAAGACACTACATTCCTGATGACTCTGCCTGAAAATCTGATTGCTTTGGGAAAATGATTGTTTTTTCAAATTTTCTGGGTACAAAAGGAAGACAGCATTTTGCCCATGAATGAAGTATCCATTCATATTTCTTGTGTAAATTTTTGTTGAATAGGCAACAACAGTGATTTGACTATTTTGTACAGTAAATTAAAATGTGTTATTTAACTTAAACAAATAATGAAATTAATTAATAGCTTACTTATATCTGCAAATAAAGTACTTACCTGATAAATATTTATTGGCAGCATATACTTCTGATGTCTGTGGTAATTTGGAATATTTGATATCAATCCAGAGTAAAAATAAAGTTTTTAGTGAAAACCAAGTATTGTTTATCTCTCTTGAGTTTTTGGTTGGATGTAGAAATGTTTTTGTATTTTAGGTAAATAATAAAGGTATAGTATATTAAGAACATACTTATCTAATGTAAAATTTTACTTTGTGACTGTGAAAGTATTTTCCATATTTCAAATCCACAATTGAAAAGGAAGAAATACTCATATATGAAAAATTATATGAATGAGGAAGAAAAATTTCCATCCCTGTATGTGTTTGTGCATGTGTGTCTGTGAGTGTGTATGAATGTGTATGTGTATATATGAGTGTGTGCACATGAGTATACATGTTTATGCTTATGCATGTGCATGCACACCTATGTTCATGAGTGTGTACATGTGTATGAATGTGTATGTATATATATGAGTGTGTGCACAGGAGTATACATGTTTGTGCTTATGCATGTGAATTCACAGCTGTGTTCGTGAGTGTGTGTGTGTGAGTGTGTGTGTGTAGGGCCGAGGGATTCTTCATGAGACCTTTTAGCTGTGGTCATACTATGGTTCTTTCAGCTTTTAAAATCACAAGAAGCAGACAAGTTTCCTTGGACCCTGATCCCCCTTCTGAGCTTCTCCATTACCTCTCTTCTAAAAGGTGGGGAAGTCAACATGCTTGAGTTAGCCTTCCATTCATTTTCTAGCCTCTATGGCCAGATTTCTCCATCACTGATCTGGACTTGCTCTTATCCATGTATTGCTACTTAGCCAACCTTCTGTCTTGTTCTCTTTGTGGCATCATTGCCCGTCTACTCCTGAAATCTCTTTGGTCTTGTTGAAGTTGAATTCACCATTAGCTATCTTTTAGCCTTTAGGATTTATTTTTCTTGGCTTTTTTTTTCTTTTTTCTTTTTTTGTTTTTTTCGAGACAGGGTTTCTCTGTGTAGTTTTGCACCTTTCCTGGATCTCACTCTGTAGACCAGGCTGACCTCGAACTCACAAAGATCCGCCTGGCTCTGCCTCCCAAGTGCTGGGATTAAAGGCGTGCACCATCACCAACCGGCTTTTTCTTGGCTTTTAAAAAATACCATCTCATTGTTTTTCTCCCTTCCAGTTTCAATAATTCTAGATTCTTTATCACTGTCATTGTTCTATGTCGTTATTAACATCTGTATTTTTCGTTAGATCTAACTGCCTCTGTGTGTTCTTACACTCTATTTGGTGTGCATGTCATTGTCCTATTGGTGTGCACATTGCAGTCTTGTGAAATTCCACCAAAGGAATACACAGACAAGTGACTGTGATTTCCTTTATGCCTTGGTGATAGCTGCATTGCTCTGCCATTTCTTTTCCCTGTCTGCTTACCCTCAGTTACCAATCGACTTTGAGGTGTGTAAATACCTGTGTATTGTTTTTTCCTGACTGCTCTTCTGCAACCCCGTTCCTTAAACTGTTCAAATGTTCCATTCCTGGGACTGTTTTCCTGTCCCTTCGTCATGTGGGGTCCTGTTCGGAAAGTGCCAGTGAGCTCAGTTCTACATGGTTTTGTGATTTTAATGTTGTGTGTAGTGCCTATGTTCTGAATCAGTAACAACTTGGACACTAAATCCAGAACTTGGAAAACTCATTAAGTTATCAATTTGTATTTTCTTTATAAATTATTTTGTAAATAAGAATCATGTGTACTCTATTGTAGTCAGTTCCATTATTTTTTCATGTATCCAACATGTATTTATTTGTCACTGTGTCTATATAACGGACACAGAAAATAGACTAAAGGTCTACCAGTAGAAGTTGAATGATTACCTCCAGGCAATTCATACTCTCGTGGGAGAGGTAGACATGTAAATAAACATTGCCATGCAGGCTGATAGTGCCAAACTAAGGAATGTAACCAAGCACCCAGGAGGGCGGAGCTTACTTCTGGGAGATTTGGAGAGGTAACACGGAAACCATGTTAGGTAACGCAGGATAGAAAGCCAAGAACAGAGTTCTGCCTGGCGAATAACCAAAGGATGCTTAGACCAGGATCAAGCCCTGCAGGTATAACATGCTTTAGGTATGGAGACCTTGAACTAGATGCCCGTGGGATTTTGTGGGATTTTGTTGGCCGCGTTTTAGGGAGATGAGTCAGGTAAATGCCTTTGTGATCACTTTGGCAATTCTAAAAATGTGCAGGCACCTTAGAAGAGGGAAAGATGTAGTCAAGGAAGTTGAGCAGGAAGGAAAAGTTCAGGGTGGCAGATGCGGAAACACCCAGACCAATGTCTTCACTTAATAAAGAAAGAAGAAAACAAGAACCCACTAATTTGTATTTGAGGAAATGTCCGTGTGTACATTGTATGTCTGTGTATGTTCTGTTTTCCCTGTAGACGTGGGATGTGGAGCTGGAGAGGTCTGCAGAATCCTGGGCTGAAACCTGTTTGTGGGAGCATGGACCAGCAAGCCTGCTGCCCTCCATTGGACAGAACTTGGGAGCGCACTGGGGAAGGTAATGGGAAGCACAGCTTTTTGTTTCTGGAAACAGAGATGTCATGAAGGAGATGTTTATTAACCTATCACTGCAAACTTTCTAATGTTTGGTACCTAAGAGTCAGAGAGCTAATCACAGAACAAAGAAAACTCTAACACACTACCAGAAGAGTCACCGACATTCCAGCTTATTTTTGCACCGTTTGTGTGTTTGGGATTTGTAGCTTACACGGGAGCTTTCCGACAAGCCTTGTCAATCTAAGTTGGTTTTATATTTTCTCCAACTTTTCTTGTTCCTTGTGATTTTTTTTTCTTCTACCAGATATCGACCCCCGACATTTCACGTCCAAGCGTGGTATGATGAAGTGAGAGACTTTAGCTACCCGTATGAGCATGAGTGCAATCCGTACTGCCCTTTCCGATGCTCCGGCCCTGTGTGCACGCACTACACTCAGGTATGCTTTGTGGGAGCTACAGTCGGTTCCTCCAGATTCAGTTACTGTAACTGCAGGAGGACATATGAGCAGGCGTCTTGTATTATTTAATGTGATTATATAAGAACATCTGTATTGTTGTTAATCTTGTGGAATAGACAAAACAATTTCTGTAAGCAATAACATTATCGCAGAGGTCCAAACACTTCTTTTGACAGGTTACTTTAATGACTTTACATAGAAAATATCTTACTATGGCTCCAGAAGATGATAGTCGAGGAACAGTTTACCATCTTCCAAATCAATTTGATGCCAAAAATATACTTTACCATTGACACTCACTATTTACATATGTGCAGAATTTATAACGCATGCTTATATATTGCATATTTTCCGTTCACATTTAGCATTGGGTGTATTTCTAATCTCTAAATTGAACAAAGGAAGGCAGACTCAAGGAGACCAGGGTCACTGCTGTCCTGGATTTCTGAACGGAAGGCCTCTGAACATTGCACTTTTGCTTCTTGTCAGAGATCGCGTTCCGTCACTTTGGTTAGTAAGCGTCTTCATAGAAACCTTTGCAGCATAAGAGGGAGGTGTAGCTTTGAATTATTCAGTAAGTTTGTGCTTTGAAAATGCTGACACTGCATTGCAGCGGGCGCTAGTGACCTGCAGATTTCTTTTATAAATCAAATAACAATCCCCAACCCAAAGCTCAGGCCAGATACTTGTCTGACACTTCTCACGCTAGTGTGGATAATCAGTGTTGGCTTCTGCAGTTCCGTTTCCACCCGTTTCTCTTTGACGCACTGCTGTCTCATTTCCCATCAGCCCTGCCTCAGCCTTTCTTTTCTCCACCACAGGTGGTGTGGGCAACCAGCAGCAGGATAGGCTGTGCCATCAATCTGTGCCACAACATGAACATCTGGGGGCAGATATGGCCCAAGGCAGTCTACTTGGTGTGCAATTACTCTCCCAAGTGAGTGGACAAGGCACAGGTGTCTTGGGGGAAGTTTTCTTAATGTGAAAATAGTTTTATAATCCTGATTTTTCTCATTTTCAAGGTATATTCATAGAGTTCATTGCTTCATTCAGTTTATCTCCAATGGCAGTGATTATAGTTGCTCAGTGCGTTAGTCAGTGCTTAAAGGGAATTCGAGAATTGAAACCGAAATCTTCCATAAAGACATTAAACACTTTTTTTTTTTTGAGACAGGGTTTCTCTGTGTAGCTTTGAAGCCTTTCCCAGAACTCACTCTGTAGCTCAGGCTGGCCTCGAACTCACAGAGATCCGCCTGTCTCTGCCTCTCAAGTGCTAAGAAAGTAAACACATTTTTATGTTTTTCAACTTCACTTGTTGTGCTGGTCTAGTCTATATTTAGTAATTTTGATGAGAGATTGCCAGCTACACGTTAGTTGGGAAATACATATATTTTACCTGTGTAAAGAAGACTTGAATGATTATGTTAAAATTTCACAAAACCATTCTGAGAATCAGATTTAAATTATTAGTATACATGAGATGGGTGAATATCCTTCTGAATTCAGTTTTCTGTTAATGTTTGACTTTTTTAAATCTTCACAGTATTCATTCCAGTTACTTAGAAAGTTTTCAAACTAATGAGACATTTAACTGTATATGAACCTAGACCAAAAGGAATTCATACTAAAATATATAAAGGCCTTTATCCTAAGATGCCTGTATCATTACTCCCGAAATGCTTATGTCTGATGTTTGCAATGTCTTAGTAATCTATAATATGTCTTAATGGAGTGGATCATCTCTTTAGGGGAAACTGGTGGGGCCACGCCCCTTACAAGCATGGAAGGCCTTGCTCGGCTTGCCCACCCAGTTTTGGAGGAGGCTGTAGAGAAAACTTGTGCTACAAAGGTCAGTATTATGTGGTTGTAGTTTCCACTTGAAAACCTCTGTTTATCCAGCTTTATATCACTGTGCATGTTCTTTTTATTTTTGTTTTTTCGAGACAGGGTTTCTCTGTGTAGTTTTGGTGCCTGTTCTGGATCTCGCTCTGTAGACCAGGCTGGTCTGGAACTCACAGAGATCCACCTGGCTCTGCCTCCTGAGTGCTGGGATTAAAGGTGTGCACCACATTAACCAGGAGTAATAGTACTCACCTTTAATCTCTGCACTAGGAAGGTGGAGGTAGGAGAATCAAGAGTTCCAAGTCATCCTCAGCTGTTCAGCAAATTCAAGGTCAGCCTGGAATAGCTGAAATCCTGTCTTTAAAACATGTAAACATAAATATAAGGCTCTATTAATAATGCCTGTGGATAAAATGCATATGACAAAGATTTGTGAAAAGTCATGAACTTGAGCATCTATGTGGTCACATTTTACCTTCTGCTTTCTATTTTTTGATTAATAATGAAGATTGATGTGGATCATGTGTGTTGGAAAGACTTGAACCATGCTCAGTGCTCATGGAGAGACATGTCTTTGCTTTCCTTAGTGACTGAATACTCCTTAATGGTGATGAGCAGACAGGAAACACCCATTATGCCTCCATATTGTATGAATTCCTATCCTGTTTGAATTCCTCTCCACTTTGTAGCATGCCTGCCTTCTGTGATGGTCTTGGTACTCCCCATTCCCAAAGTTACCACCTCTCTGCCCTTCACCAGTGATTGGTGTATTCCTCTTAAACCTGACACTCCTCTGTATTCACACCTTTCTTCTGGGTTCTGAGTTCATGGACACAAATGAAAATAAGTACCTTTCTACACCACTTCACTGATGAGTCCTTGAGATAGGCCAAACCAGGGGTGGGCGGAGTTAAAATTCCAAGCTAGAAACTGTTCTGTTTTTAAAGCTAAAATCTTTGCATTTTGAAGTTTATTTTAAAAGAAAAAAATCATGGAAATTGACGTTGTAACAGATAATATGGGCATATCCACCCTTTAAGGGGGAAGTGTGCATTTCTTAAGCCCTGATATTACTAGAGAACAAGGTGAGTTTCATGTGTCTTAATGAAAACAAAACAGTGATACCATACTGGAAGTAGATGAGTTTACTGAATGTTAGCTAGCTAAGTGCTAACATGAAAAAAATCAAGGGCTTGAGGCTATAGTGTGAATTTCATTTAAGTGTGGTACACAGAACCATGGACTTGTGTCAAAACCTGTGCCAAAACAGTGCTAAATTTTTGGTTTTAAATTACTTGGCAGGTGTAGAAAAGCATTTATTAGTAACTTATTTTGCTCACATAAATAAAATCTGTACTTTTTAATATTTTCCATCTGACAGAAGGCTCAGACAGGTACTACACCCCGCGTGAAGAAGAAACCAATGAGATTGAGCGGCAGCAGGCTCAGGTCCACGACACACATGTTCGGACAAGATCGGATGACAGTAACAGAAATGAAGTCATCAGCACCCAGCAGATGTGTAAGACCTTAACCACGTATCAGTCGCTTATACTTTGCGTGGATGATAACTGCCATAGTTTTATTTGCACATTTTCAGAATATAAAAAGCCTGCTTCAGCCAGGTGGTGGTGCACGCTTTTAATCTCTGCACTCAGTAGGCAGAAGCAGGTGGATCTCTGTGAGTTCAAGGCCAGCCTGGTCTACAGAGTGAGGACCAGGATAGCCAGAGCTACACTGAGAAACTGTCTCAAAAAAGCAAAACCAAACCGGAAAAAAAATTAAAACAAAACAAAAACCCTGCATGTTTTCATAATACATAAAACCCATTTTAGAAGCTTTAGAATTATTGAATCTATTTTGGTATTTTTATTTTCCTTCTAGCTCAGATTGTTTCTTGCGAAGTGAGATTGCGAGACCAGTGTAAAGGGACCACTTGCAACAGGTAGGCATCACTGTGAGCCTCAGCACCAGCAGACAAGATGCAAAAGAAGTGTTTGCATTCTGTGTGCAGAGAAACTGACATTGCCTTCCCATGACAATCTCTTAGGTATGAGTGCCCTGCAGGCTGCTTGGACAGTAAAGCTAAAGTCATTGGAAGTGTCCATTATGAAATGGTAAGTGGAAATGAAAATTATTTGGCAATACAATCTTTTCATGTAGTATCTATTATCAGTGTGGAACATGCAACTTATGTTAAGTGTAGATATTTTTTCCTGGGAATGTTTATTTAGGTTTAAGTCATATGCCGAGTAATTTGCTTCTTCATACACAACTTGAATTCTTTAAAATACTGTGTCTCTTCCTTCTCTACAAGCAATCCAGTATCTGCCGAGCTGCTATCCACTATGGGATAATAGACAATGAAGGCGGATGGGTAGACGTCACTAGACAAGGAAGAAAGCATTACTTCATCAAGTCCAACAGAAATGGCATTCAGACAATTGGGTAAGCAGCTAAATGATCTTTTCTATCAGATAAAATGAAGTTGTAATAATGAGCTAACATTTCTTTTGACCCAAGCATAGAATTTATGGGAGAGCAGTTGCTGATTTTCAGAGTTTGTTTTATCTTAGACTTCCCACATATAAAAAGATGGGAAAAGCCTCCAAATTCAAAGCTAAATCTTCTTGCTTAAGGGCATGATAAAATTCCAAATTAAGTACATGTAAATTTATTGTTAGTTCTCAGGGCTTGGCAGATGGCTCCTTGTTTAAAAGCACTGGCTCCTCTTTCATCAGACCCAGATCTGGTTCCCAGCACCCACATGGTAGCCCACAACTGTCTGTAACTCCAGTTGCAGGGGACCTGAGCCTGTCTTGTGGAATTGGCAGGAACCAGGCATACCCACGATGGACATTCATATATGTAGGCGAAACTCTTTTACATATAAAACAAAAGTGTTTTTTCAATTATAGCCAATTTTTAAGGTTAAGCAATAGATTTTCAGCTACATCAAAAATACCCCAAAGAAGGCTAATTCATTGCATGTTCTCTCATGCCTGTGAAATTAAAACACATGAAGAGTATTGATTCACTTAAGTGGTTCCCAAATCTAGTATAGTGTGTCTCATTCTAAAACATGGAACATTTTCATATGTGCTTTAAGGTACAGCAGTGTAGTCTTACACACATCATTGTGTAGTGTCTTTTTCCTTCTAAGTAAAAGAACAGTGAACTTCACATAGAAAGCTTTCCTTAGGAATTGTAGCAGAGACTCTTTCCTTGTAAGTGTACAACTTCTAGAAGTTTCACAGATTCAATTGGAATTCTTTGCTGAGTGTAGTGGTGCATGCCTTTAATCCCAGCATTTGGGAATGAGAAGCAATTGGATCTCTGTGAGTTCAAGGCCAACCAGGTCTGCACAGTGAGTTCCAGAACAGCCAGAGCTTCTGTTGTCTTGAAAGCAATCCATTAGGGTGTCCCTTGCAGATCAGTGTCCTGACTTGCTATCCATGCAGCTGTGTGGTTTCAGTCGTTGGCAGTGTCTCTTTTTAGTACAATGCTCTTAATTTATTCACTTAGTGAAATTTATAAACCATCATCAATAAATAAGAGTCATTAGTAAAACAGACACTGGCTGATGATAACATTACTTATTAAGCATTGTATTTGAAACTGGTGGAAACAAAATAATATTAAGGTTTAGCATCTTTAATATTGAGCAAGAACTAGGGGGGAGTAGAGGGGAAATAAAAAGGAAATTAAAAAAATACTAAACAAGGAATTTAAAGGGTGAAGTATGTTGAAATAACATTGCAAATTAGCCATACCTCAATAACAAATGAGTTTTTCAAAGTCTGAGTGTATGTAAACCGGTTAAAATTTTAATACATAATGATATCCCTATTTTTACATTCCCCTTTTTCTGGATGATTCGTACAATAAGAAGAGCTTCATTCATTTTCTGTAGACACTTTTACAATAGTGAATAATTGAATAACCACTGCCCCTTTAAGACAGTTGTTATTTTTCAGGGTTTTTTTTTTTTGAGTCTTATATTGATTATTGTAAAGGCTTAAACTGGTTCTGGGGAGAAAGGCCATTAGTGTATGGGTTTATTGTGAAATAGATGATGTGGGCTTATACTATTTGTCCAGACACTTTAGTAAAAATGCTTAAAAGATAAAGACCTGAGCAGTATCAGGAGTTACATTGCTGCTATTGTCCAAATGCAAATGATTGACATTTCTTTTTTGTCTTCAGCAAATATCATTCTGCTAATTCCTTCACAGTCTCCAAAGTAACAGGTTAGCTCTTTTCTCACTTGTTTTCTTACCATGTGTGGGACGTTTTGCTCTGAATGGATTCATTTGTTTCATGTTTTAATTGTTCAGTTCAAGCTGTGACGTGTGAAACTACGGTGGAACAGCTCTGTCCATTTCATAAACCTGCCTCACATTGTCCAAGGTAAGGCTTCCCACGTTTCTCTTTCATGTAATAAAAACGGATCCATACATATTTGTACGTGCACCGACATAGTCACTTAATGTGTATGACTTTGGTCTTGCGATATTTGTTTTTATCTGAAATTCCGGTTCTTTTCGGGTTTAGAATTGTTTATGATCTGGAATTGCTACCTAAAGGGAGCAACAAGACATCACATACTACATGTACACAAGTACCCCTACTGTACTTAAGTGTTGGCCATTCCATAGTGTCAGAACTTACACATGTGATCATGGGTTCATATGCGCTACCAAGAGTTTGTATTAGTTCACGTGAACTATTGTTATAAGATGTCACACTGGGTGGTATAAACGTCAGAAATTGATTTGTCACATTGCTGAAGACTGGAAGTCTAAGAACAAGGTGCTCCTGACTTGGTTACTGATGTAGCTCTCTTTCTAACTTATAGATGTCCACCTACTGTGTGACTTTACGTGGCGGGAAGAGCTCTTTCCCATCTATCCTTTTTGCAAGGCCACTAATCCAAGTGGATAAGGGCTCTTCTCTTAGGACCTCATTTAGCCAAATTATCTCCATAATGGCCCTGCCTGTCACCAAAGAGTAACGTGGATTAGGACTTCAACATGTACATGTGGTGCTAACAATAACGTACATTCTATGACAAGTTCTTCCAATAGAAACCAACACAATTCACATTTAACATCATTATCTAGTTCCTATATTTGAGGAATATAATTGCAATTGGTAAGTGAAAATAATGCCAATAAGATTGGAATAGGATTCTTCATTTTCTGACTGTAGGAAGTATCTCTCTTTGAGATGTGGTGTGGACAACTGATCTTGCACATAGACATAGCTATCCTGTATCCTTTCAAAGAAATTACCCCCAAAAGAATGTGAAGAACCATGTCCTTGGGGATTCCATATCTGGCAAGACAACCCAAAGTAAACTATGAAACAAATAACTATTAAATAGACAATAAATAGTTATTCAGTATTAATGGAAACCTTATATGCCTTAAATGTAAATAATTAGAATTATAAATACCTATTGAATACCAGAATGAGTCATTGGTGTTTTTATTCAGAGCATACAGGTAAATGTGAGTCAAGGACTGGTTATTAGAGCACTCCCTTCTCAGTAATACATGGAATGATGTTAAAACAGCCAAACAAGCATCACTCCCCATCTTTCTTTTACGTGAACTTATCCACTTAGAAAGGAGGTCAAGTTGGAGCTGTTGACACTGACCTTCTGCAGGTTAAACACCAGGAGTAAGGTACAGTTTATCCACGCAGCCTGAGCCTAGGGCGAGGGAGGTGGTTTGACAGCCACAGGAGAATGAATATCCAGCAGTTTTCAAATTTAAGGAGACCATTTCTAGACAGTGGGGACATATTTCATTTCTCAGAAACCCCAGATAAGTTCTTTTATAGTAATCAATCCTCAAAACAGTTGTCATTTGTTACTTACATTTAAATGTTTCTGACTCACATTTTCTATGAAGTGTTTACAGTATAGAGTATTATACGGTGTTATGCTAATTTTAGTAACAACTAAATCTGTTTCTTGAGGAAGATCTATCTAAATCGGTAAGGGTAAATCCAATTCAGGTTTTTTTCTTTTTATTAACATTAATAGAAAACTCATGGATGTGATCATGTACAAGTATATAACAACATATAGCTATCATGTTGAAAGTCTCGTACACAATGTAAAATGATGTTTTCTCAGTTTTAGTTTATATTTCCTTTAAGTGACTGTTTTGGGGTATGAGGGAGACACACACACACAGACACAGCACATACGAGAGAGAGAGAGACAGACAGACAGACAGACGGAGACACAGAAAGAGTATCAAAAGAAGCAACTGGTTATTTTTTTAAATCATCAGTTGATAGTTTCTTGAACTCCAGGGATGGATTTAATTATTATGGACGAGATGTTTCAATTTAAAAACAGAAAGCTTTTAGAAGCTTTTAAGAAATGTGTCCAGCCAATCAGATATCTATATGGCAGTAGGCTATCTGGAGAAAACGCATTCCATGCAAGGAGAAGAGAACTGTAAAGGCCCTGAGGCATGAGCACATAGCATATTTTGTATGTGTGAGGAAAAATTATCCTTCACTATAATGTGGAAAGGAGGTAGAAGAAGAGCCATATATAAATTTATCAGACATACAGAACATATTGTAAGGATCTGCTCACGTATTTTCAGGGAAGAAGAAAGCCTTTGGAATAATTGGAGGGGATGAATGGCATATTTGGACTTGCATCTTTCAGCTTAAATATGTGTAAATTGATTGGAGAGGACCAAGTCAGGCAAGGTCATAGGAGAGGGCGTTGCTCTGAGTTACACAGTGGCTGATCGTGTCTGTACTTACCATGGTTTAAGTTCTTTTAGGGAAGCCCTGATCTTGGTTGTATTAAGTATAACTGATGAGTATTACTGCCCAGTTGAATGTAAGGTATAAGATAAAGAAGAACCAAGGTACAATAGAGGCTTCTGCAGAGGTTCCTGGAATAATGGAATTGCATTGTGTTGTGATGGGAAACCCACAGTAGAACACAACTTGATGAGAGATACATTTTATTTCATGCCAGATAAGTCTGAGATATTTATTAGATGTAAGTGGAAGTGCTGAGGGATTCTCAGTGGAAATAAGAGAAGTCCCAGCTGGAGATGTCAACTTGGAAATTAACTGTTTGTAGATGAAACTAAGACTATGAACCTGAACAAGACACCAAAGATATGAGCGTAGAGAAGAGAAGCATATTCTGAAGCATACTGTGACAGGCAGTCACGGTGATTTCCCACGCCATCCATTTACTAAATCTGCTGACACTGAGTTCCAAACTCAGATCCACAGGGCTTTGTTCATGTTTCTTTCCCCTTCGAGTTCCCAAGTCGGAAGTCTTCTGTGCAAATTTAAAAGAAATAAAGCATAACAAAACAGAAAAAGTCTATCTTTGTTAAAACCTGGAAGTGAGTGAAAGAAACCACTGTGCCAACTGTTGGTTTCTGCAGTTGATCTGTTTCAGAGATTAAGGTAAACAGGGCCTACATTGTTGACTTCATTGCTATATAGGATTTTGGTTTTATTACTAAGAAGCAATGAACTTACCAGCTTATTTTATGTGTTTATTTATTTTTTTCCAGAGTGTACTGTCCTCGCAACTGTATGCAGGCAAATCCACACTATGCTCGCGTAATTGGATCCAGAGTTTATTCTGATGTAAGTATGCTACCTTGTGCAGCTCCCGATATCTCTAAGTATATAAATGTATGTACTCATTTAAGTGTGCATATAGGCTCTACACAGAGTGAGGGGATCGTTTCTGAACTGGTACACTTATTTTCAGAATAGCTAATCATCAGTGTCACTGAAATCAGTATTTATATAAAATATGCTTGTGTAATTATTTATTTTGACCAATTTTTTCTCATGTCTTGCCCATGTATCAGACACTTAACAGGAGAATCTGGAAGCTTTCTTGGAAAGGAAAATGCAGTTTGCTTCTCCCCAGTTTTATCTTTTGACTCTTCTGTGTCTGAACTGTGAACTGGAAAGTTAATAATTTGTCAGATATATGCGTCATATGCTCATTGCCAAAGATGCATTTGACAAGTAATAAAGGGTCGAAACCAGATGACGTATTAAAATACATACAAAGGGGAATGACCTACCAACACATTGTAATGTGTGACCTTAGGGCATTTAGAAAAGGATCTCCAGTATGGATAGCTTCAGAATGGATACACTCATTGCAAGTGGGTTCTGTAGTACTGGTTGCTAAAGAGTTGTAGGGAAATTGTTACGGTGGTAGGAATACAATATATATATATATATATATATATATATATATATATATATAAAATATTTATGTATATAAAATAGAACGTATCTATATATATAGAATATATATGTAGGAAGAGTAGATGCAGCAGGCACAGGAGATAGCATTGGTGAGCTCTGGGCAGCGGAGAGAGAAGGAGGGAGAGAGGGAGAGTCTGTATTTGTATGCTGATGAATTCAGATTTCATTCAGTGGATATTTGGAAAGCACTGAAGATTTCAAAGCTAGAGTTACAGAAACAAATGTAGGAAGTAGTCTCTTGATGTACGTATTCAGTGGAACATTCTAGAAAATTGGTTGCGTAAGGTGGCTTGGATTGTGGACTTCACCTCACTTCTCTTATCACAATCAGTTAAGTCCAATCCCTTCCTAATTCAGTCCTGCTTTTGATGTCCTTGCTAAGCCTCCAGGCCTGGGTTTGGTGCCAGGAATTTGCTCATCCCCCTGCATCTGAAACATTCTCTTTCTGAAATTTTTCTGTCAGGATCGTGCTCATTATTTCTCACTTATCACCACTTTCTTTGTGAAGTATATAGTGAGCTGCCTACTCTAGTAAGATGTCGTCCTTATTTTGACCCCTATTACTCCCCGCCCCTTTTCTCACGCTAGCCTATATACTAGGCATGGGGACCTATTAGTCAACAAGTTCCTTGAAGGCAGCTGCTGGGCAATTCAGTCGTTGCTTTTGTCTGCTGAACTGTGCTCAGTCAGGACCTAGAACATGCAAAAGGCGTTGTTCCTTGCAGGTTTTCTCTGGAATTTCAAAAGTTTTTCATTTTAGTCGTATCTGATAAAAGTCTTTGAAAATATCCTCCCCACTCCTCTGTCTTTAAGGCATCTCTTGCTAGTTAGGGGATATTGCTAGAACTTCCACCCTAAGAGGATCTTCAAGTCCTCTCTCCGTGAAGTGTGTAGGCGATAGGTGTTGGTAGCTAGAGTGAGTTGGGAGTATAAAGATTCCTATCGTACAGTAACAGCAGAGCTGCAGACTATGCCTGCCAACCTTCTCAGGTCGCACAGAATGTGTTGTGTCTCCAGTGAACGCTGGTGTGGCAAGGTATGGGGGAATCAGCCAGCTTCCTCCTGTGGCTTTTTCTCCCCTCCATGTTGTTCTCTTCCTGCCTACAGAGCTAGTAGTATATTGCGTATTCTGCTACTATGGACTCCTTTTGTAGCTTGTTACAAACCATATTAATTCTGCATTTGTTCAAAATTCTACTATATTCACAGATGAAAGTATCATTTCAATAATATATTCATCTAAAGTATGGATAGGAAAAATATTACCATAGAACTCATAAAAAAAGCCTGCTGACTGTATGCTTGCAAACAAAACTTTAAAAACATCTACAGGGCTTGGATTTTAGTGAATGTCATATGCAAACATTTTCATTGCCTTGAGGAGAAAGTGCTGATAATATTATTTTAATAAAACAAGAAGAACACTGAAATGTGCCGAGAATTGCTTTTAATTTAATCTATTATGAGCAGCATCTGTCCTGGATGCAATGACCAATGCAGTCTGGACTGTAACCTGCTGAGTGAGGTGCCTCCTCCTCAGAGGGAGGGGACACAGTGTTTGACAGACAGCATTTTATAATAGAGCACAAATAGAAGGATTAGACACCCCGGTCTTCAGGCTCTCGGAGCTAATAAGAACTGACTGATGCCACAGAGTTCAGAGCACCGTGATAAAGCAAGGTCAGGCCCGCCGACACCCACGCTTGCGTGAACTTCAAAACCCTTATGAAACCATCCACATGTGAACTGAGATAACCCAATGGAGGCCTGCCACAGGCTGGGGAAAGACTGGGGAGATGAAGTGGATTGTGGGGGGCTGAAGCACTTCGTGTACGTCCTGTGCAGCATTGCCTCAGTTCCCAGCTATTGACATGTTTCCACAGAACACTTTGATTGAAGCCAGTACTTGGAACGAGGGAAGACTTCCATGGGCCAAAGGAAAGGATTCAACTTTTGGAAGACAGTAGTTTTAAACATTGAAAATTTGGACCTGTAACATTAAACAAGGCTTCTTCTCCATAGAATCTCTGTTTAGTTTGGATTTTGTAGCTGAGTATGTGAGCATGGCACAGTAGAATAGCTGTGCATGGATTATTTTACATTTAGGGCAAATGCATCTCCATTTGTAAGAAGTAAGCCTGCATTTTGGGAAATGGATCTTGGATATGGGCAGAGTCATGGCCGAGTTGTGTATATGTAAAATCTGAATGTAAGTGAGGTCATCTCCTCCATATTGTGACCATTTCATCACTTGTGTCTCCATAGACACTAGCAAAGGCTAAGACTTATGAATGGCAAATCGTGCTTGAAGGATTAAAAGGAAATAATTTGCTTTGTATTGCTCTGGTTATAAAACTCTGTTACCGGGACAGGACAAGTATTTCCACTATTAGGTGGTGGAAAGGTTTTACTATGTCAGCTACTCTTAGCCTCTGCATTGAGACTTGCTGAGAATTGGTTTGACTATGACGTTCCAAGCACTCCTTTACGTGTGAAACATTATATAACAGCTGTTTACTGGCTGCACAAACAGATGCCAGAGACCTCAGACTATAGAAGCATGGGCTAGGCAAGTCCAGCGGGGGATTTCTTCCTAATGGTGGCTATTGTCTTTGCTTCTGCAGCTCTCTAGTATCTGCAGAGCAGCAGTGCATGCTGGGGTGGTTCGAAATCATGGTGGTTACGTGGATGTCATGCCTGTGGACAAAAGAAAGATGTACACCGCTTCTTTTCAAAATGGAATCTTCTCAGAAAGGTAAAGTCAAACAAGAGGTGCATTATTTTACATTTCAGTCTGTGGTCTGCCCTATTTGTTGCTAGTTTACAGTTCTACTTAGAGCGGCATCTAAGTGGCTGAATGGCATGCTTCTTTTGAATCCTTGCAAGGCTGCTTGCTGGTCCCTCGGGGACGAGAGGAACTGTAGTACCAGACGTGAATGTCTCCTGCAGGCTTATGAAAAAGCAACATGAAAATCGGATTACCCGGAGAACCACTCCTTTGTTAATTGATCTTATAAAAAGGAAATTGCCTTCATCCTCTTTCAGATTTTCTAGATTAGTTTTCATATTTAATTCTTTCTAGGTGTGCAAGGCACTGAGTATTTCTCTAATCCAGTTATCTGACAAAGTATTTGACCAAAACAACGAGTCTTATTTTCCCTAGAAACAAATTCTCTTTTTGATTTGAACTTGGATGCTGAGTGTGATGTAAATGAACTCTTTCATGCTATCTTATGCCATTCAGCTCATTAGTGGGACATAATTTTATGACTTGGAAAAATTTATCTATTAGTTTATAAACTGTGAATAAACATTAAAAGAAGTGAATTTTAGTGAATTTTTAAAAATCCTCAGTGTTTATGGAGCTACTGTGAAGTTCCATTTATTTGTGCAGATGTCTACGTTTTAGCTATTTCCTGAATCATATTTCAAAATTATAGCAGAAGATTCAGGTTTCTAGTAGTTTCTCTAAGAACTCAAAGACTATCCCGTGGAGAGTCCAGATTGCCATCCCCAATTAAGACACACACACACACACACACACACACACACACACACACACACACTGAGTGTCTGCTTTCAGATGGGATTATATCAGGAGACCGTGGTTGAGAAGGTGACTTTCTGTAACTTGGCTCACTACCTTCCTAATCAGGCAGAACATATAAAATAGGTTCCTGAGTTATGAAACCCAATACACCTTTTACAATCTAAGTGGATTTCATTTAGCCCTCACACTTAAAACTGTTAAGGATAAGTGAGATCCTACCAAAACTGAGGATAGCATTTAATTTTTAATTACTGTGAATATCCCAGCACTTTGACTGTCTTTGGTGGATCCTTCATCTGAATAATGTTCAGTGTCTGAACCCTAATTTACATATGTGGTAGCTGAGGTTCAAACTGGTTAAGTAACTGATGTATGCCAGGACATGTAACAGTCAATCTCTAGGTTTAGCACTGGTTCTGTACATTCAGAGGTGCAGATTTGCCCATGATATCACTATCTACAAAGAAATACTACAGACACATACACTTTCCAGAGCTCGTAGTCGGTGCCCTGCAAAAAGACAGATGACTTTGGATTGCTCTCCTGTTTGCATGACCCCTGGCATGGCCCATGGGTGTATTGAGTGTGCTTAGCTGCATGATCGTTGTCATTTTCTTCCTCTAAAATTCTCTCCCTACTTATTGTATGAGAATAAATATAGAAAGGTATTTCACTTTGTCCTTAGAAATAGTCAATGTGTCCATCTTTAAGTTTTTTTAAATTATTACAAAACAAAATTTTGTGAAAAATGCAAATAAGCTATATATTTAGAATAAACATAAATAGTTCTGTATTGCTTTCACTGTCCGCTTTAGATAAAAATAGCTCCAAAATGGCATTGGGTGGAGAGAGAGAGAGAGAGAGAGAGAGAGAGAGAGAATGAGAAAAGTAATTTCCATTTTAGTGTGGAAATTTTTAGGTCTTTCCAAATTTGAACATTAAGTTTCACTGGCCTTTTTTTTTCAGAACTATCGATGATAACTTAGACAACGTGATGGTATTATAATTCATGATTGCATTAGAGTTAGGAAATGATAATAAGCTAATACTCCATAGCTTTGCTTAAGTATCTGCCAGCTTAGGTTGTACATAACTTTGCAACTGAGATAAACCAATTGCAAAGTCAAGTCTCAAAATCTCCACAACAGAATGAAATAGCAGCTGAACTCTGCTGTTTTAGAATCTAAGGAGGCAATGCGTGAAAACATGCTTCAGATGCTGTGAAACTGTATAGCAGCTGCTCTCCTTCCTTGTAGGCTTCTCAAGTTTCTTTAGTAAATTTTCAGTCCAGTAAGCAACCAAGATCTCGAGGATTACGTCATCCTCATTGGAGCTTCCCAGTAGGTGTAAATTATGGCAGCCTGACACCATTGGGCCATCTGGATTCAGGAGCTACTTGCTTGACTGTCCCCAGAGAGAATGGTTTATTGGGAGGATTATATGTACAGATGACCTCAATGTATCTTTTGTGCTCTTGCAGTTTACAGAACCCTACAGGAGGAAAGGCATTCCGGGTATTTGCTGTTGTGTGACAGGGGGCACTCGGAAAGGGACTGGAAAGACTGCGCCACATGCCACAATTCTGAAATTTGTATAGAATTGTAACTGTACAGAAGAAAGCAAGTATTGCCAGCCCACCCCCAGAGTGCAAATGCATGTCACTCTTAAGAAACAAAGTCTATAAAATAAAACATGGGACATTAGCTTTGGGGAAAGTAATGAACATTTAATGGTTTTAGAAATCCTGTGTTAAATATTGCTATATTTTCTTAGCAGTTATTTCTACAGTTTATTACATAGTCGTAATGTTCTACATTTCATATATTATATTATATGGTGCTTTGTATATGCCACTAATAAAGTGAATCTAAACAGTGAATGTGAATGGCCCTTAGAGAATTATCTGGTGCATTGAAAAGCAATCAACCCTAAAACTGAAAAAAAAAACTTTTAAGTCCCTCTACCAGTCCAATGCTATGTTCTTACCTACCCTAAATCTCTAACTGCCTTGCCCTTAGGACTGGGCAGTTCTTCTCTGCTGTCAAGTTGTGTTGTGCAGAGTATTAAGTCCTGATGTTGCACTTGCTATTTTGTATAAAATAATCCTTTCATTTCCAAGTGAAAATATTTGGTTCCTTGGGAATGGCCTCAGTCGTGTGTGGAGTAAGGGCCAAGCAGTGCTGTGAGAACACTCTTGGTGATCATCTAGTAGCTAGAGGATAAGGTGGCAGCCAGCGCTTGCTAGCATTGTTAGAAATGAATTCCCATGGTTTTCTTTTGTATCCTGGCAAGTACTCCTGCAGGCCAGGAAGTATAATAAAACAGTCTAATGAGGATGAATGGATGCATTACATTATTATTACCTCTGGTTTTCATAACGGCAAATGGCTTTGTGTAGAGGCCTTCCATTAGTGTGATCCTCTGGCGGTGATATGTCTGTTTCTGTGAAAATGTATTGTGCTTTGATACTTAAATTTTGTAAAATGTTACTGCTAGTATTTTTTTTTTCTGCTGGTGAACTTGTTTCCCATAAACGTATTAAAATGAATCAATTTCAAAAGGTTATTTTCACTTTTACACACATGCTTTGATTTAGAATTCTTCTAAATAAATGAGAAGAGTTGATTTTACTTTTCTAAATTTGACTTACTGGCATCAGTATAAATAAGTGCTTACTAGCAGAAGCCCACGAAGTCCACCTACTCATGTAGCTCTCTGTTTTAGGAAAAGAGTCATTTATTTAGAAACATTATAACAAGGGAACATTTGAATAAGAGGGAGCTACGAATTTCACAAAGAAGAAGAAAAGTATCAGACAACAAGGTAATGGTTATAATTATGAAAGAGCTGAGTAGGCAGTAAAGAATTCAAATATTTTAAATGAGTCCGTTGTTAGAAGCAGGTAAAATGGAGATAATTTGCATGCAGGGATCAGGGAAAGCAAGGAAACTGGGTAATACAAAAGAAAAATGTCAAAAACAATAGTTTCAGAAAAGTAGTTTATACATAAGCCAAACTGAAGAGTTCAGTTGTTCAAAATGTAATCAAGAGTTATAAAGCATAATTTCCTGGGATTCCCCCCGACACACACAAATACATATTATCTTTTTTTTCCTTACTGGGATGCATTCTTTATACACAGAATTAGATTTCGTAAGGACATTGTGTACAAGTGTTTAATTAGAACTTTCCTATGTGTGTGTGGCTTTCTTCTCATGTGTGTTCTGGTCTCAGTTTTCCCTGGAGAACATCCATCATTTTTGACAGGCATAAGGTCCTTCAGACTGGTCCCTAGTCTACAGCTCCATGGTGGATCCTCCCTGCTGTGGCTGTATCTCCTCCCAGCTCCATCCATCCCTTCATCCTGTTCCGTTCCTCTTCTGTGCATCCCACAAACCCTAATAGAATTGCTCCCTTCGTAAAATTTCTGTTGCCTTGGAAAATCCAAACCTATTGTAAAAACACTTCCTTCTTCATAAGGTAGTACATCTTTGGGTAGCCTATTTAGGTCTTTATCCCTCTATCACTTTACCTGTAAAATGAGACACGTACTGTCTTACAGAGATGGTGCTAAGAATTAATTGAGACATTATATATGATGTGGCAAAAGAGAACAGTAAACATGCAATATGCCATCAGCATGTGTTAGTTTTTATTGTACTCATTTTTATTTCTGTTTTTCTTGGGAAAACTGTTCACCTATCGTATTACACTACTTTTTTCTGCTGGTGAACTTACTAATTTTCCATAAACATACTAAAATTAATCATGTTCGAAAGCTTTCTTCAACTATCATTCACTGACCTTATTTCACTGATCCTTTGATGGACAACTCACTAAATATGAAATCTTGCAGAAATTTCCCTGCAATTCTTTTGATATGAATTAAATTCTGTCCACTGTAACACTCTTTAATTGGTCTATACTATAAATGTGCCTCCTATTATATATAGTTCTTTGGACTTAATGAATTGTTTGGCTGCTCAAGATGAAGAGAATATGTGACAGATGTGGGGCCAGTCCTACACAAGTCACTTATTCTTGTAAGTCTCAGGAAGTGTTGTGGAAGAGGAAGCAGGAAGTACTGAAGAGCTGGAATATAGATAGGGTGCAGAGCTAGGAAACACCATTCTTCAGACTCGTCAACTATTGCAATCGTTAACTTGTGAAAACTGCAGTTACCTGCACTGGGCTCACACAAGAGTGCCTTATCAAAAATCAGTCAAGGAAGGAGGCATGCTCATGAATCTATACCTTTTACCTCTTGTATTAGTTAGGTTTCTTTTACTGAGACTCAAAGCAACTTTGGAAGGAAAGGAGCTATTTGTTTTACAGATTGTTGAGGAAAGCCAGTGCAAGAACCTGAAGCAGAACCATGACAAGCTTGCTTCCGTGGCTTGTTCAGTTTGCTTTATTATACAGTCCTGGACCACCTACCAAGGAGTGGGTCTTCCACATCTGTCGCTAATCAATGCCCCATAGACTTGTGTACAAGCCAGTCTGATGGAGGTAATTCCTCAACTGAGATTCCCTTTTCCCAGGTGACTCTAGTTTATATCAAATTGAAAAACACTAACCAGCCCAGCTCTGCACTATTGGCCATTGATGGATTCTGGGAGGAGGAGACTCACTGTCTTTAGTTGTGAGAAATTGTAATAAAATTCTATTTAAAAGAATGAGCTCTTTGAGAATAGTAGTTTTACTATCCATTTTCTGCCAAGTAGTAAAATTTTATGTGTGATTTTTATTCAGATAGAAATTGCTTTCTACAAGTGATTGGTAAATATTATTGAATGAACATTCGAATAGTTTATTGTTTTATTCCTGATAGCATAAGTAAATATTTTCTCATATAATCATATTAGAAGTCAACACAAAGATAAAGTATTATAATGATTAATATGCCAACTTCTCTGTATTTAGATTTTAAAAAAAGAGGTCAGTGTTAATAGAACAGTGTTAGTCTCACTACTGGAGCTTGTAAATCTGAATAAACAGAACGTAACTTTATAGCTCCTCATTTATTAAAATAATCTGTGTTTTTTAAACAAAAATCACTCTTCCAATTTGTTAGTTTTTTTTTTACTGGTGGCCATTTATTTCTTTTTCATATTTTATTCTATGAAAATTTCATATATGTTCACATAGGCACCTCCCAGTCCCTTCCTTCTGATCACATCTTTCCAACATATCTCCTTCCCAATTTCATATCTTCTTTCTTTTATAACCCACTAAATTCAGCTAGCACTTCCCACACATGCATGGGTGTGGGGTCATGCACTGGAGCATGACAGTCTACCAGTGCTCCCCACACACACCAAAGAAAAGTGACTTTCAATTCATCAGCAGCCATCACCTGCCAGTAGTGTCTCAGGTAGGATTAGGAAATCAAGAGCCTCTTTCCCTTGCAGGCTGGAATTTTTGACTAACTTGATCTTATGGTGGTTTGTTCAGGTAATCACAACTATTGTGAGTCCATGTATGCAACAAGATATCACATCAAGAGACTAGCATGCTACAGCACTCCATCCCCATCTTCTGGCTCTTACATTCTCCACCCCCAACCCCTTCTACAATGTTCTCTAAGCCTTGGGATGCTGGGACAGGGTTGATGCACAGGTTTCATCTGCTGTACAGCATTCACAGTCACGTGTTCTCAGCATGTTGAATAGTTAAAAGTTTTTGTGTTAACTGTTGCGCTCCACAATAAGAAACTTTGTTGACCAAGGTTGAGAGCAGTATAAGCCTATAGATATAAACACAAATATTTAGTAGAAAACAATTTGACAGCAAAGACATTCAGAAAAAATCAGCATCAATAGATTCTTCCCTAGGACTGATAATTTCCCTAGCCAGGATGACCATGTTTACAGGAACAGGCTGAATTCCCTTCTATGGAATAGGCAAAAAATTCAATGAGGAGAGCAGTTATTTCTCCCATAGAAATTCTAACCAGTGTTGCATCATCAATATTGTAGCATGCAAAGCCCAACGGGGGAAAGACGGGAAGACCACTGATGCCTTTTATTCTCCAGCGAGCAGCCTGTGTAGCACCTTCCAGCACTGTGAAAGCTAGCTAGCAGGGAGAGAGTTTCCTGGTCAGTTCTAGATTGATTTTCCTGTGTCCTGGGATCTAGACATGTGGTTTCTTCAGCAAAGGGTCTTACCTCTGGTTATAGTGGGCAACCAAGAACAGTCACAACAACCTGTATTGTTTTGGGTGCCTCTGGGGACATACTTGATCAATAACTCATAGGGAGATAATCTGTGCCTAGTTCGGAGATTTTCATTTAACAGTTTATGGCTTCTGGGAGCAATGTTCTTCACCCATGAAGGATACCTCTGCTTAAACTCCTTTAAATAAAAATATATTTTAATTATATATATATATGTGTGTGTGTTAATTATATATACATATACGTAAATTAGCTTACACTAGTGGGGTTCATAAGACTTCCTCATGAATCCTTAGTCTGATTAACCCATTCTCTATTCCTCTTTTTTCCTTATCCCTGATTTCCATCTTGTATTCAATAATGCAAATTTTAAAGTCTTTACTTTCTTTAATATTTTTAAAGTACTTTGGAAAGATGTAGCTCTTCCTACTAATATGAGCTAAGCAAAGAAACTATATCATTTTTGAATTTCCAAACTTCATATTTAGAGTAAGGTAATTTTACATATAAAAATTCTATTGTTTAGTTGATATAAAGAAATTACATGAGGTGCAAGTCCTACCCTGATTCCATAATATTCCCAGAGCTAAATGAATAGAGCAGTAGATAATCTGATCCTTTTTCATTAATTCATTGTGATTAAGACTGAATTGAATTTTGCTAAGGCAGGTGGGGGCTGTCTATAATTCAGCTGTTTCTGCTGAGCAATCAGTTCTCTTTCTTCTGGTCCCCCTAGACACAGTATTCAAAGTAATGACTAATTTTATCTAATTGAAACCATACTAGTTACCAATTATGCTCATAATTATAGTCAGGAAGCTGAAAAGCAGAGGATCCACGTGAATATACTCATAAGTTCAAAAGAAGTATACATAGAAGATGTGGAAATTGAGAGCTCGTATTCTAAATCCTGTGTTGATATAAAATACCATTATTTTATGGGAGAAAACACAGACTGAGTCTTTAAGTTCAACTTAAAACAAACCAGAATTTTTAAATGACCCATATGAGAACAGCATGGCTAGGAACAATGCAGTAAAAACCAGTAAATAAACAATGGTGCCTCCTAGAGCATTCTAGTTTCATTCATTAGAAAACACTGAGTCTTATTCAGTCTTCTATGGGATATAGTAATCACTGTAGAAGTTCTTATAAACATAAAATCTCTCAGAAAATGCCACGGACTGGCCCATCGGGGGTACCACGACCGTAGGGGGACCAGAGCTTGGGTAGTCAGGAAGGCAAGGATTCGGTGAATGACAGACAGACAACACACTCAGAAGTGGTTTGAATCTGCTGCAATTTTACTTCTGCAAATCAGTAGTTTACATACAGAAAAGAAAACTATCAAGTCATATAAGGAGCAACAAGAGCTTGGCAATAATTCAATTACATCATCTTTAAAGACAGTAAGCACATAATTATTAATCGGCACTAGACATATCCCTTTACCCACAAGAAGTTCATGACCCAAAGAGCAGTCTGTGTTTTTTAAACTTAGTACAGTCCCTAGACTTGTGTAGGCTTCTTTGCGGCTATGTCCTTCATCTTTATCTCAGCCGCTCACTAGTTTATTATGCATTTTTACTTTTCTGGTTCTCATGACCCATTTAGCCAATTTGGATGTTGCAGATCCTCCCTAAGTCTTTCTTCAGTTCTTTTATCACATATCCGTTTTAATATAAAACCTTTTTACTTGCTGGAATATGGACTCTTGTACTTTTATTCCTGTAAGGGGAAGGGGTTCTGCTGTAGTCCTTAAGTTTCCCATTCTGAACTTCCTCAACAGAGGGGCTGCCTCCTATGAGATAACGTCTTTTGTCATAAATCACTTTAGTTGGGATTCCTAAAGGATTCCTAGTGGGTGAGTGTTCATTCCCTAGAAGTGCCTGAACTATTATACTTTCTATTATCTAGCAGCTTGAGGTCTTTAAGGAATAGCTCATTCTGCTATATCTAAATAAGGTCCATGTCCAGTTTCCCCTTTCCTCCATAGTTCACAACCCAAGCATTCATTAATTTTGGCTGTGTTTTATAGATTAATTAGAACATTATCAGAAAAGCAGTTATACAGAACCCATAGCCCAGGGGAGCTCATGATCTGTGAAGCACGTCTCCTTCAAGAAGGAGGCATAACACGGGCACTCTGCCAGGGACCTCCAGGGAGCTTAGTTCCTTGGGATACATATCTCCCGTCTGCTATTATTGACATAATTGTTCATGTCACACAGACGACACTGGATTTGGTGTGGCAAGAAAATAGATTCTGGTTAGGGAGATAAATATTATGCATGTGATCAAATGTATGATGTTCGACGTGAAGATTGTTGCACTGTGTAACTACAAAGGTATTATGTGACAGTGGAGAAGGGGCGATAGAAGACAATTATCTGTGTTGGTAGTAAACGATGAGTACTTATGGATACAGGAAAATGATGAGGGAGAAGAGCAATTCCTGTACTACAAACAAACAGAAGGTGCAAGTTATTGCAGAGATTCTGCAGATGAAAACTATGTTACAAACAATAGTTAAGATACTTCTTAAAGGCAGCTAGGAAGAGATATTGTATCTTATATGTCTGGAGTAATAAAAGTTGGAGGGGAGAAGGCTGGGTGCTGTCTCAACAGCCCCTCCCCCAGACAGCCTCATTTTCAGTACTAGGCACCAAACCCAGTGGTGTTTACTAGGTACGCTAGTGCTCTCCCATGGCTACAATTTCTAGACTCTCAAAAGTCCTTTTATTTCCAGACAGTGTGTCATTCTATAGCCCAGAGAAGCCTACAGCTCACTGCAGAATGCAAGTTGCCTTGAATTTATGAGCAATCCTTTTACCTCAGATTCTGAATGCTGGGGTTCCAGGTATGAGCCTCCATATCCAGGTTGGTAAAGTTGAATGTACACTGCTAAGCTTAGAGAGATGCCTTCCTTGAGTCACACTATGAGACCACACACAATATATTCACTAGGCATTCTTGTCTTCACAGTTTGAGCAAAGATAAAAGAATGCACTTTATGATAACACAATCTAAGGAGATAATATTATTTCATGGGGAGGTAGATTGACATGTTTGGGATTCAAGGAGTCTGACAGTTAACATAAGTAGCGTTTTCATATGCAATGGCTTGTAGACAAATGAATAAGGGAGAAAGAATGACATACATGGGTGTGTGTGAAATGCCATTATAATCTTATGCATCATTTGCTTCTAGTAAGAAGCAAGAGGTACAAGATTATATTCCTGTTCCTAGGACTAGCGCACAGACTCTAAATCTTTAGGAACATTGTCTAGGGACCAGAATTTGTATATAATTCTCATCTCATTTCTCTAAATTTAATATCTTTTCCATGCTAGTTAATGATCTCTGCTGGATGATGCCATTCTCCATCATCTAGATTATGACTTCACCAAGAGACAGGCATTTTATAATCCTGAAAAATGCCACAAATTTGCTAGACACAGGAAGATTGTAGAAGAGGAATAGAGATTTAGTGTTCCCTAAATTTGGTCTATAAAATAGATTTACAAGAAAATGACTCAAATAACACCAGAAAAAAGAAGACTAGTTGTCTTAATCACTTTTCTATTGCCGTGGTAAAAACACCATGACCAATGCAATATATGAAAGCAAATGCCTAATTGGGCTTCAGTTCCAGAGGTTCGGAGTCGTGGTGGCAGGCTGAAGGTATGGCAGTAGGAACTTGCTGAGCGTATGTATTTTGAACCACAAACAGGAGGTGGGGAGCATATTGGGAATAACATGAGTCTCTTGAAACCTCAAAGCTCATCCCCACTGAAACACCTCCAACAATACCTCCTAATCCTTCCCAAAGAGTTACATCAACTAGGGACCAAACATTCAAACATGTGAGCCTATGGGGGCCATTCTTACACAAACTACCATACATTTTGAATGAGTCAATTACTTCTTCCAGAGAGTAGATTGAATTATTTTCTCTCTCTCAATTTGTAAAAGAAAGGACTACAAAGTGAAGTACACATGCCATGACAATAAAGGCATGGGAATCCTGAGAACATGGCAGCTAGGTGATTGGATATTATACTTTCTACTTCCTGTCAGATGTCTTCTCAGACAGCATCCTTTGTTTGTCAGACCCCTGCTGACAAGACCCTCAACTAAGTTCAAGACAAAGGCAGAAAAGCTCATCAGATAAAAAAACAGATATGCAAATTTCGCATCACCTGACACCAAGATGCAGCCGTTAGAAAGTCACCTCTAAAAATATAAACAGTTTCCAAGGCTGTTTAGAAGTGGTATGTTTACCAAGCAAGAGCAGGCTACTGTGGAAATAGAATATTTTGAAGAAAAAAGTACCAGATTTTGGAGATTAGTTAAAACTCAGTGGCTTGATTCTTGTTTGTGAAACTAAAGATCAGCTCCAGAGGCCAAGTGTGACTTAAAGTGAGAATTTTTATAAGCAATGAAAAAGGGGGAAGAGATAACTAGGTATGTCTTGTTTGAAACTACAACAAAATGTGTATTTCCATCCAAATGTATGATTAAATTGTAATGGCGTGTAAAACTCAAGGCAAACCATGCCTGAGCACTGAGTTTTTATGATGACATTCTATGTTATCATGTCAGTATTGCTCCCTTTTTTACTGGATACCATAGAAGTTTTGTTAAATCTTTATTATAGATAAAGCTATTATGATAATAACCTTCTCACAGTATTGATGAGAGGATTTAATGGAAGAACATGATAGAAATTACCTAGTGTTTCCAAAATATTATGTAAATTATCATTACATATGCATAAGTGTATTTGTAGAATAAGATGATGGAGTTAAAAAAAATTACATTTTCTCCTGGATTGCATGGATTTTTATCTTGTATTTTCCTGAACTATTCTCAATTATCTTCAAGAAAATGTCTTGTAGTATGATTCAGATGCACAATGTGGGTTCTTACAGTTATTTGTTTGGATGAGTTAAGTTTTTTGTAACTGTTGTAATTGCAGTTCCCCCAGACAGTCTCTCAAGAGAAATGTATGCTTTTAGTTCTGAAGTCTGAATGTTGGGGACTAAGGTGCTGGCTGGACATTAATGGCCCCTTTGATGGTGGTGGGGAATACTGATCTATTCCATGTCCTTCTCCTATCCTCTCTCAGTTTGCTGTTCATTTCTTGGATTTGACAGAGAATCACTCTCCACAGAACATTCTGTCTGTGTGTGGCTCTGTTGTAGATTTCTTCTTTCAGTAAGGACACCAGCCTAGTTGGATTAGAGATCCACCCTACTCAAATATGGTCTCTTTTTAAGTAATTACATCTGCAATGGCTCTAGCCCAAGGTTAGATTCTGAAGTACTGGTGATTCCGACATAAGCACAGGAAATTTCAAACCATAAGTATTGACAAACATACATAAACATAGCATCATGACATTTAAGATGGAACACATTTCTATAGCCCTTCCCAAATTTTCCTGTACTTTTCTGGCAATTACAAGTTACTTTATATTGTGGGAATTAATTTTTGAAAATTAATATTGATCAGAATTTTCTAGAGTATACTCTAAGTGTAATTGTGTGGTACCTACTGTCTTATTGCTCTAAGATTTAGATTTACCTCCATTGTTACAGTTATCATAAGTTTTTTCCTTATCATCAAATATTTTTGTTTTACAAGCACATACCAGATTGCTTATCCTTTCACCTGTTGAGAGGCATTAAAATTGTCTTGTGTCTTATCTATTCTCAACAAGTTTCTAGGACATTCTATGAATAACTCTTCATATATACATTTACTTTCATTTATTTGAGGTAAATAAGTAGAATCCTAGGTCACATGGTACACATATGACTGTGTTAGATTTTGCTGAATTATTTCTCAAAATGTTGTGATGCTTCACATTCATGCAGGGATGTTCTAGAACCTTTTATTGTGTGAAGTTAGGTAAACTTGGTAATTTTACTGTAAGTTTAGCTACTCAACATGTGTGCAATGTTGTCTTCCATGATTTTCTTTTGCATTTATTTAACAGCCAGGACTGCTGAATATCTTTTCCCTTCCATTTGTTTTTCTCCCTTATAAACTCAGTGTTTGTTCAAATCTTTTGCCCATTTTTAAGTTGTACTATTGAGTTACAGTAATGAGATTATTTTACATATCCTTGACTCAAGGTCTTTGTCATCAATGCATAATTCAAATATTTTCTTCCACTGAATGGCAGAAATTCTAAATACTGATAAAAAGGCCAACTTAATAAACTTCTTTGTTTTATAGCTTGTGTATCCTTGTCATTCCTAAGATAAATATATCTTGTTGCAAGGATTTTCTCTTAAGGTTTTTTCTATGTGTTTTATAATTATATAGTTGATTTAATTTTGATGCATTGTGTAAGGTAGGGGTATAAATTTATGTTAAATGTTTTTTTTCCTATGGACATTCACTTTTCCATATATCATTTGTTAAAAAGGATCTTTCTTTCTCGGCCTTTCATTATGCTTCCATTTCAGGAATCCTATTCCAGGAGATGCTCTTCCAACAATGTCTGATGGTGATCTTAAACATGAGCAACATGGGGGCTGGAGAGATGGCTCAGAGGTTGAGAGCACTGGCTGTTCTTCCAGAGGTCCTGAGTTCAATTCCCAGCAACCACATGGTGGCTCACAACCATCTGAAATGAGATTTGGCGCCCTCTTCTGGCCTGCAAGCATGCATGTAGGCAGAACACTGTATACATAATAAATAAATAAAAATTAAAAAAAAAAAAAAAAAACATGAGCAACATGTATCATCTTAAGTTTTCCAATTTCTCTATTAATAAAAGGAAAAAATGCCAAGTTCAATGTAATAATAATCTAACCCTTATATCCAATATATTATCATTATTGACTTTAAAGTATTTGGTAATTTTGTTCTGAAAATTAATGTTTGATATTATTATCACTCCAGACTTTTTATGATTGTGCTCAAAATATCCATTTGTATCCATTCATTTAACTTTTTTAGAAACCTAATTTTCATGAATTTTAGTGTATGTATTATATTGAGTGCACTGTTCCCTAGTGACTGACACAGGCATAGCTCTCTAGCAAACAACACTATCAACACAAGACAGCTCCATCAACCAGAAGCTTCTTTGGTGCTGGTTTGGTACTCCTGTTTGTCAACACTGTTCTGTCTTCTGTCACATTTGTTTTTAGCTTCTGTAGAATTTCATACAGATGGAATTACTATAACTTATTAAGTCTGGCTTATTTCTTACAGTATAGCAACTTTGATATCCATGTTGTATACTCACACAGTTTATTAAAGTCTTCTAAGTAACATCCTGTGATATGTAGGCACTATGCTGTGCTTATTCATTACTAATTAAAGAAAAGTAATAAATAGAGCTTTTTAGAGAGTGCCTGCAAAGTCATGTTAGGCGTTTATTTATTTCTTTTTGTAAACCTCTGAGCAGTGTTCTAAAATGTCTCTACCATTTTGTATTTTCCCCAGGAATAAACCATCAGCCTCCCTAGTGCATGTGGTATTGCCATGCTACACAGTGGGAGTGCACCATTGTAAAGTTACCTTTAAGCACTCTATTTCTTTTTGTTTAAAATGGTATTCTTGTAGTGGAATATAATTGAGCCTTGTTTTTTAATACAGCCTGGAAATTTCATTGCTTGAATTACATATTTAGGTTATTTACAAAAAAAAAAAAAAAAAACCAAACTAATTATTTAAATGCCCAGGCTTAAATCTGTAAACTTGCAACATTTTTTTCTTGCTAATCTCATGTACATTGTTTTATTTCTTATCTTTTTTAGGTTAATTGAAGATTTTTAATATTCTATATTTTCTCCACTGTTGGTTCCTTTTTACATCTATATACCCAAATTTCTAGTAGTTTCTATAGAGATTGTCATACTCTTCCTTACGTTGTCACTGTTGTTATATAAAAATGATTGCTCTAGTTGTACATCATATATACAAAAAACTACTTCTATTGATCCCCTTACCGTTTGAGGCTATCTGAAACACCAGTTTTGCTTTTCCATTATTGGCAACTCTTACAATGCCTCATTATCACTAACTAGAGATGATTCAACTTCATGTAGCTACCTAGTCCAACTGGGCTCTTAGCTGAAGTTTTCCTGGTCTCGCCAGGCTCCCACTGCCCCATGATTCCACAGCCACTAAGACCCAAATAAAAACACAGAGGCTTATATTACTTACAAATTGCATGGCCATGGCCTATGGCTCAAGCTTCTTGCTAGCTAGCTCTTATATCTTAAATTAACCCATTTCTATTCATCTATAAGTTGCCATGTGGCCGTGGATTACCGGTCTGCTGGCATGTTATTCCTTCGGTGGCAGCTGGCATCTCCTGACTCAGCCTTCCTCTTCCCAGAATTCTCCTTGTCTGCTTATCCTGCCTATACTTCCTGCCTGGCTACTGGCCAATCAGCATTTAATTTATCAACCAATCAGAGCAACACATTCACAGCATGCAGAGCAACATCACCCATCATTTCCCTTGGGTAACTGTCCAGGTAGCCAGCTGTCTCTGTCATAGATTTTTGGAAGTTGCTTACAATGTTCTTTCTGTTTACTCAGGAAATATTATATCCTTCTGGGGTCTTTGATGTAGCTGAAGCCTAGATAGTTATAATTTTGCTTAGTTATGATAAAAGATAAATTAGATATGAAACTTTAGACTCAAATATAGGATAAATAGAATATTTTCTTTGAATTTGCCAAATATAAATAGACTGGATATTATAACTGTAATTCTTGCTTGATAATTGTTCTATTATATGTAATTTTACTATGTTAGAGCTAAAACATTCTTTTTTGTTTAGACAAAAAAGGGGAAATGCTGTGGGATAATGCTTTGTGCACTAGTTTAATAAAATGCTGATTGGCCAGTAGCTAGGCAGAAAGTATAGGTGGGGCAAGCAAACTAAAGGAATGCTGGGAAGAGGAAGAGCAGAGTCAGGAATCACCAGCCAGACACAGAGGAAGCAAGATGACAAGGCAGAACTGAGACAAGGTACCAACCCACATAGTTAAATAAAAATAAAAATTATGGGTTAATTTAAGTGTCAGAGCTAGTCAGTAATAATCCTACGCAAATGGCCATACAGTTCTCAAATAATATAAGCCTCTGTATGTTTATCGGGGTCTGAGCAGCTGCGGAACAGGCAGGACACAGAAAAACTTTCAACTACAGTCTCCATTATCTATTCCATTTCATGAACAAGGCATTTCCACTCTGTGTATTTAGAGATCAAATGTCTCCTGGTCTAGTTAGGAGCATGGGAAATGGTTCCATGCTTTCTTCTCTGATTATTAGTTATCAGTTTTTTGAAGTCCTGCACTGTACATTAACAGCTTCATATTAGGCAAAGGCTCAAGATGCTTCACACCAACTTTCTCGGTTTCTTTCTTTGCATCTCATCGGCTTTCCAGAATTCTGCTGTACCTTTTTTAGCAGCCAGTCTCCCTGAACTCCGTTCTTCTAGACGAGGTGCTCTGCCTCAGGATTCTTAGTGGACTACAGAGGGATTTAGAACATACAGCCTGGTGGTGTTTGTTTCCCTTCTCAGACACTATTAATGTTTCCTAATAACCAGTTACTGAACACAGTTATTAAATGACTTTTCTATGCTTTCATGTACTTACAGTGAGAGATAAAGTCTGTTCCTTGTCATTCTATCATGGTCAGAATCAGAAATCCTCAGTTTTTAGGGAATGCAATCCTCTAATAAATTTCTACTTCTTAAATGCCAATTAGCTTAAATACATAAATAATGGTAACAGTTTAGTTTTTAAAAATAGCATAAGCTGAAGAAACATTTAGTATTGTTTCTGATATGTAGATTTCTAACATCATCCAATGTTCACAGTTTCTTGTGAAAAAAAAGGAGTTTATCAGATCATGGTCTTTGACTTAAAGAAGGAAATTCTTGGTGGAGGTTTGCTGGAGGATTTCTGGAGCTTGGAGAAACACAGCGTACCAAATGTGACAGATAACTGGCCCTCTAAACAATCAGAAATGTCACCTTACAAATATGGTGAAAGCATAAACTGAGAAGGATGAGTGTTTCAAAACATCACCATTCTAAAATGGAAAAAAGTAGAAAGGGCAGAACTAAAAAAAGCTAGCATGGTCTAGACAGGCTTATTTTAACGTCTTAGATGGAACTGATCTCTTTAACACGTTTTCAAAGCTCACAACTCATTATCATCATATAATAGTGCTCTTGTATCTTTGACAATGTAGATCAATATTAATATCTTATATAAGTGTCTTCTATGATGAAAATGTTTAGAAGTCTTGTATGAACTTACCTAATTTCAAATGTTTGTTACTTTTTTAATATTATAAATAGTATAAACATGAGTAAATTTATGACCTAATATTTAGTGTAATAGCAGAACAATTTAAGATAGTCTGGGAGTTATTTTGGCTACAGAAAATTTATCTTTTGAACTGAAAAACTGTATCTCAAGAAACGTATTTATTTACCATGAAAATCTTCATTTTCCAAGAACGCCCTTTCCATGTTACTGGGAAGAAAAATATGAAGCAAATATACCTCCAAGCAAATCCTATCCATTTTCAGGGGGAAAGATGTAGTTGGGGGGGTCACCTTGATTTCATCTTGAAGAACTGATAATCACCATACAACTCAGCTACTTGCCAGTGGAGACTGAAGAACAAGTTCTGGCTGGGTTATACCATTCCTTCAGAATGACATCAAAATCCTGGGTCTTTGTTAATATTTGGAGCACCAGTATGAACACCAGTTACAGATTTTATACATTCACTTCAAGCTTCTTAAAGTCAACGGACTTCTTCATTAGCAAATATGCTTTCAGTTAATATAGTATTCATAATTTCAAGGTAATCTTTTCACACACTCACAAACTTGAAGTATTTCTGGATTGTTTTCCTTTGTTTACATTTGATACCAAAGTCATGTTGACTTTTTCTAATCTATAATCTCCCCCCCCACACACACACACATACCATCAGTGCTGCTGTCCTACCTCATTTAAGTCCTTAACCTTTTTTTGTTTGGTTTATGTCGAATACTCACTAGATTCACCTATCAATTACTTTGCTCCTTCAAGTTCTTTTTTACATGATAGCTTATTTTACATGATAATTTACACTTGTACCTTAGGAAATTTACTTACCAAAATTCATTAATGGTACCCATTATCTATAGAACAAAAATATTACTCAGAAAGTAATGCAAGCTCTTTGCTTACTTAAACCCAGAACATCTCTCCAACTTCATTCCTCATCAGCCTTGTATGACTTCTTTCCTTGGAACTTGGTGCCAACCAAATACAATAGAGTTTCCATCTACTTCATGCTTGTGTAATGGCAGTTTTTCAATCTGTTACATTATTGCCCCCTTTCCATTCTTTTTTAAATTATTTCTTTTATTATTTTTTGAGATTATAAGATAATTTCATTTCCCCCTTCCCTTTTCTCTCAAACGAGCATGTTTCTCAGCATTGCTAATGCTAAGACCCTTCAATACAGTTCTTCATATTATGGTGACTGCCAACCATAAAATTATTTTTGTTTCTGCTTCATAACTAATTTTCATACTGTTATGAATCATAATGTAAATATGTGTTTTCTGTTTGTCTTAGATGATTCCTGTGAAAGCATCTTCAACCCCAACGGTCATGACCCACAGATTGAGAGCCACTGCTCCAAGCCCTTCCATATACTCCTCCTTGATCTCTTTCAAATGGACAGACTCTTTTTTGTTAATTGTTACACACACACACACACATACACACACACACATACACACACACACACACACACACACACACACACACACACACACAAGCATTCCTATTAAAACCTGCTCCGTCTACATAATGCTGCTTGTATGTATGTTTTCAGGGCTGACGATTTAGTGTTGGATAATCAATTAATATCTCATTTTCCTTTTACATTTCAAGATTCAGCACAGAACTTTCATTCCATTTATGATGACAAATACATGCTAAGAATTAGAACAATTGGGCTAAAAATAATAAATAAAATGCATCTGAAAATAGATGGGAAATGTGAGGGAAGCTAGTGCTTTAACACCCAGAAGTCGTTTGCTGTAAGCTCAACTTCAGCTTAAGTATGTCTTTCCCACAGGACACTTGCCAATTTTTGTTAGGGACAAAGTTGGAATGACAGGTAGAGAATGACTGTTGGTAGAGACACCAACAAAGTTCTAGGAAAACTCAAGGAATTTGGTCAGAATGTTTCAGGTGGCTAGGATCTGTGGAACTGTGTCTTAAAAGAGAGGTGAGGACTAGTATGTGCTGAATAACTTCCCTCTTTGAAGTCAGGTAATTTGCTAATTACATTGTGATAGACAATATGCTAAGAAAGCAAGCACAGGGCATCAGAATGAAACAGAGCTATTATGCGTGGTAGTAGGAGGCAAAGGTAAGAATCTGAGCCTGTCATTGACAATTGTCCTATGAAAACACAGGACCTCATCAACCTCCATCTTGGGACTGGAGATGGAAAAAAAAGTGTCTATGATGGTTAAGTCTGTGAGACATCCTTCAATCAGAACAGTCCCAGACTGATTGAGGGTAATCTGCCTTTCTGCTTTCCCTTCAGATGGTAAATCCTGTCTGAAGGGAAGTAATCATAGAGAGACTATGAATTTGAATGCAAAATGTTCAGCACTTCCTTAGAAATGGCCAGACATGAAATAACTCCTTGTATCTTATCAGACCATCATGGATTAAACCTGGATTTCAACAATAACAGAAAATCTACAAACTCATGGAAACTGAACAACCATTGGGTCAAGGAAAAAATAAAGAAAAAAGTTAAAAAAGTTAAAGACCTAGAATTCAATGAAATGATTAAACAACATAACCAGACTTACAGGACACAATGAAAGCAGCATTAAGAGGAAAGTTCATAGCACTAAATGCTTTCATGAAGAATTTGGAGAGATCCCACACTAGCAACTTAGCAGCACACCTGAAAGCTCTAGAACAAAAAGAAGCAGGCACACCTAAGAGGAGTAGATGGCAGAAAATAATCAAACTCAGGGCTGAAATCATTAAAAGAGAAATGAAGAGGAAAAAAAAAGGATCAATATAACAAAGAGTTGGTTCTTTGAGAAAAATCAACAAAATAGGTAAACCCTTATCCAAACAAACTAAAAGGCAAAGAGAGAATATCCAAATCAACAAAATCAGAAACAAAAAGGGGGACAAAACTACAGACTCCTAGGAAATACAGAAAATCATTAGGTCATACTTTAAAAACATGTACTCCACAAAACTGGAAAATCTAAAATAAATGGACAAATTTGTTCATAGATACCACTTACCTAAGTTAAGTCAAGATCAGATAAACAATTTAAATAGACTGATAGCACCTAAGGAAATAGAAGCAGTCATTAAAAGTCTACCAACCATGTTTGTCTTTCTGAGTCAAACATGGTATGTACTCACTCATAGGAGGATACTAGATGTGGAACAAGGATGGCTGGTCTGCTACTTACATCACCAGGGAGGCTACCTGGAAAACAGGACCCCAAGAAAGACACAGGGATTCCCCAATCACGGAGAAATGGAATGAGATCTACATGAACAGCCTGGACATGAGTGGGGGTAATAAAGGGTGAGGGTCGAGGGAAAGAGAGCTTGGTGGAGCGGGAGATCCCAGCTGGATCAAGAACAGAGAGGGAGAACAAGGGATAAGAGACCATGATAAATGAAGACCACATGAGAATAGGAAGAAGCAAAGTGCTAGAGAGGCCCACAGAAATCCACAAAGATACCCCCACAATAGACTGCTGGCAATGGTCAAGAGACAGCCCAAACTGACCTACTCTGGTGATGGGATGGCCAAACACCCTAATTGTCATGCTAGAAACCCCATCCAATGACTGAGGGATCTGGATGCAGAGATCCACGGCTAGGTCCCGGGTGGAGCTCCGGGAGTCCAATTAGCGAGAAAGAGGAGGGTTTATATGAGTGAGAATTATTGAGACCAAGGTTGGATAAAGCACAGGGACAAATAGTCAAACGAATGGAAACACATGAACTATGAACCAATGGCTGAGGGGTCCCCACTGGATCAGGCCCTCTGAATGGGTGAGACAGTTGATTGGCTTGATCTGTTTGGGAGGCATCCAGGCAGTGGAACCGGGTCCTGTGCTCAGTGCATGAGTTGGCTGTTAGAAACCTGGGGCTTATGCAGGGATGCTTGGCTCAGCCTGGGAGGAAGGGACTGGACCTGCCTAGACTGAGTCTACCAGGTTGATCTCAATCCTCAGGGGAGTCTTTGCCCTGGAGGAGGTGGGAATGGGGGGTAGGCTGGGGGGGAAGGGGAGGGGGGCCGGAAGGGGAAGAACAAGGGAATCCATGGCTGATATGTAGAACTAAATTATACTGTAAAATAAAATAAAATTAAATTAAAAAGTCTAACAACCAAAAGAACACCAGAACTAGACAGTTTTAGTGAAGAATTATATCAGACATTTAAAGAAGAGCTAATACCAATACTCTTCAAATTATTTCACAAAATAGAAACAGAAGGAACATTGCCCAATTCTTTCTTGAGGCCATAGTCACCCTGATACGCAAACCACACAAAAACCCAACAAAGAAAGAGAATTGTAGACCAATTCCACTCATTAACATTTATGCAAAAATACTCAATAAAATACTGACAAACTGAATCCAAGAACTCATCAAAAAGATCATCCACCATGACCAACTAGGCCTTATCTCAGAGATGCAGGGATGGTTCAGCATATGAAAATTGGTCAGTGTAACAATCCTCCGTATAAACAAACTGAAAGAAAAAAAAAAAACCTGCATAATCCTCTACTTAGTTGTTGAAAAACTGTTTGACAAAATCAAACACACCTTCAAAATAAAAGGCTTGTAGATATCAGGGATACACAGAACATACCTAAACATAATAAAAACAATATACAGCAAGCAGATTGCCAACAACAAATTAAATGGAGAGAAACTCAAAGCAATTCCACTAAAATCAGGAACAAGACAAGGTTGTCCTCTCTCTCTACACCTTTTCAATATGGTACTTGAAGTTCTAGCTAGAGCAATAAGACAACTAAAGGAAATGAAGGGGATACAATTGGAAAGGAACAAGTCAAAGTATCATTATTCACAGATGATATGATAGTATGCATAAGGGAACCCAAAAATTCTACCTGGGAACTCCTACAGCTGAAAAACACCTTTAGTCAAGTGGCTGAATACAAGATTAACTTAAAGAAAAATCAGTAGCCTTCCTATATACAAACCATAAAGGAGCTGAGAAAGAAATCAGAGAATCAACACCCTTTGAAATAGCCTCAAATAATATAAAATATCTTGCTTTAACCCTAACCAAGCAAGTGAAAGACCTGTATGACAAGAACTTCAAGTCTTTGAAGAAAGAAATTTAAGAAGATATCAGTAGGTAGAAAGAGCTCCCATGCTCATGGGTTGGTCAGATTAACATAGTAAAAAATGGCCATCTAATCAAAAGTAATCCACAGATTCAATGCAATATCCATTAAAATCCCAACACAATTCTTAATAGACCTTGAAAGAACAACACTCAACTTTATATGGAAGAAGAAAAAAAAAATCTTGATCGCTAAAGCAATCCTGTCCAATGAAAGAACTTCTGAAAGTATCACCATCCCTGATTTCAAGTTCTACTACAGAGCTATAGTAATAAAAACTGCATGGTATTGGCATAAAAACAGACACATGGATCAAAGTAATTGAATTGAAGACTCAGATGTAAACCCACACACCTATGAAAACCTGATTTTTGACAAAGCAGCCAAAATTATATAATGGAAAAAAGAAAAACATCTTCAACAATGCTCATCTAAATGGATGTTGCATGTAGAAGATGGCAAATGGATCCATATTTACCACCCTGAACAAAACTCGTCCAAGTAGATCAATAACCTCAACATAGGTAAGGCAGTGGTGGCTCACATCTTTAATCCCAGTACTCAAGGTAAAGAACCAGGCTGGTCTCTGTGAGTTCGAGGCCAGCCTGGTCTACAGAGCAAGATCCAGGACAGGCACCAAAACTACACAGGGAAACTCCATCTTGAAAAACAAAACAAAACAAAACAAAAAAACCAAACCAAAACAAACAAACAAAAAATAACCTCCACATAAATCCAAATACACTGAACCAGATAGAAGAGGAAGTGGGAAATCCTGAATGCATTGGCACAGGAGACAACTTCCTGAACAAAACACCAATAACACAGGCATTAAGATTGACAATTAATAAATGGGCCCTCATAAAATTGAAAAGGTTTTGTAAGGCAAAGCCCACCATTAATAGGACAAAATGGAAGCCTACATAATAGGAAAATATTTTCACTAACCCCCATCTGACAGAGAGCTGATTTCCAAAATCTATAAAGAACTGAAGAAACTAGACATCAACAAACCAAATAATCCAATTAAAAAATGGGTTATAGATCCAGAGAATTCTCAACAGAAGAAACTCAAATGATCAAGAAACATTTAATCAGATGTCAACATCCTTAGCCATCAGGGAAATGCCAATCAAAACAACTCTGAGATTCCATCTTACACCTGTCAGAATGGCTAAGATCCAAAACACAGGTAACAGCTCATGCTGGAGAGGATGTATAGCAAGGGGAACACTCCTCCATTGCGAGTGGGAGTACAAACTTGAATAGCCACTTCAAAAATCAATGTGGCGGTTTCTCAGAAAACTGGAAATCAATCTACCACAAGATCCAACTATACTCCTGTGTGGTGCATACCCAAATGATGCTCAATCATACCACAAAGACACTTGCTCAACTATGTTCATACTGCTTTATTCATAATAGCCAGAACCTGGAAACAACTTAGATGTTCCTCTACCAAGGAATGGATAAAGAAAATGTGGTACATTTGTGCAGTGGAGTATTACTCAGCTGTTAAAAACAAGGACAGCAGTAAATTTAAAGGCAAATGGGTAGAACTAGGAAAAATCATCCTGAGTGAGGTAACCCAGATAAAGGCAAACATGATATATACTCACTCATAAGTGGATATTAGCTGTAAAATAAAGGATAACTATGTCACAATCCACAGTCCCAGAGATACTAGGAAATAAAAAGAGTTCATGGGGGGGACACCCAGATCTTCCTGGGAAGGATAAATAGAAGATACTTTGTGAGTGTACTAAGGACAGGCTGGAATGGGAACATGAGAGATCAGGTTGGGGGGGGGGGGATGAAGGGATTGCTAGGGAGAATTTCAGGTGGGTGGAAGCTTGGTGCAATGGAATCTCCCAGGAGTCTATGGGGAAGACCCTAGCTCAGACTCCTAGCAATAGCAGAGAAGTAGACTGAACTGGGCATCTCCTGTGACCAGATTGGTGCCTGGCCCAATTGTCATCAGACGGGTATCATCCAGCAACTGATGGAGGCAGATGCAGAAACCCACAGACAAACAATAGGCAGAGTTCAGGAATCTTGCAGAGGAGGATGAGAGAGGAGTGTAGGATCCAGAGGGATTAAGGATCCCATGGGAAGGCTCACACAGTCAACTAACCTGGGCTCATAGGGGCTGGCAGAGACTGAACCAACAACCAAGGAACCTGCATGACACTCTGTATATATGTTACAGTTGTGTAGCTTGGTTCTTTTATGGTATTCCTAACAGCAGGAGCAGGGGCTGTCTCTCATTTACTGACTTTTGGGACTTTACTCCTCATACTATGTTGCCTTGCCCAGCCTTAATACATGTGGAGGTGCTGAGTCTTGTAACTTGATATGCTGTGTTTTATTGATGCTCGTAGGAGACTTGCCCTTGCCGGGATGGAGATGGAAGACAAACAGATTTGGTGGTGGGAGGGGAGGAATTGGGGAGAGTGACTGAGGGAGAGAATGAGGGGTGGAGGCTGTGGCCAGGATATGAAACAAATAGATGAAAAGAAAAAGTAAGAAATGGCCAGATATGACAAGAAACTAAAAAATAAAAAGGAGGGCAACAGTAGGAAAGACCGAGGCACACAATCAGACACAGATGTGCCTATGATCCAATTAGTGGAATAATTAGATACAGATTTAGAGTAACTGACAAATAATAAGAAGAAGGGAATGGGAGAGATATGAGAAAGGGTATTGAGGAACATACATGGCCATAGTGCAGCATATACAAATCTGTCATATACATATACTTAATAGTAATTAATGAAAAAAGAGGCCATGCGTTTGAAAGAGAGCAAGGAGGGGCCTACAGGAGGGTTTGCAGGAAGGGAAGGGAGAATGATGTAATTATACTATAATTTCAAAACCAAAAGGAATAATATTTTTATTAAAATAAAAATTAATAACCAGCACTGGAATATATCAAAGGAAAGCAAATAGATATTCTTTAACTATAATTTAATAGATAGAATGAAGATTTGTCCATGGGGTTTAGATGCAGATTGACCAAATGATGGTTCCAATAGGTGACTGCTTTCTATTCTAATTAGCAGAAGAGATGCATGTGTTCATAGTAATAATTAGCTTAGAAATTAACAGACCTCTCACTGCTATTGCTCTTTTTCATGTACACATGCTCTGATCCATGTGAAGTCCCTTGAGATGAGTGCATGCATAAAGTCCTGAGATGGAAACATTAACCAGGACATTATCGAGAAACTGAAATATGATATATTGGTATAGGAAAATAGCTACACATGTTAAAGTGTAGTGATATGCTTTCTAATTGAAAAGTAACTTATTTACAATTATCTGTTTAAAACATATTCAGTGGGACAATGAAGATTTTCAGTGCCCCTCAATGGGAACTTGGAAAAATGCTATGTTCTTCTGAAATAATCATTAGTCACTTTAAACAGCTCTAGATTTTCTTATTTATGTTTCTTCATCCCATCTGTACTAAACATTATACTGGAAAGTTGCCATGTGCTGTTTAAGGTCATTGAAAAGCCCTCTGGGTAGGGGGCCCTCTGTTGTTTCAGACTCCAGCATGTTATGTCAAGGGTCTTTCAAACACCCTGTCCCCCATTAGTTTGGACCCTGGCTATGTAAAGGAGAGAAGAGAGTACACGAAAACAACCCCAGATGAAAACACAGCACCCTGTGAACATCTGGAAGGCAAATCGTTTCTAACGGGTTATTATTGCTTATTCCTGGTATGGAAGTATCTTTTGTGGAAGGGGAAGCTGGAGGCTCATCCATAGAGAGAAAACTCTCCATTGTGAATTTCAGGAGGTTGTCAGAACATGGCTACCCTGGTGCCTTTATGTTGAACGTTTGCCAACTCCCATAGCAGTACCTTTATTTCCTCTCTCACCCAGGCTTCTCTCGTCAGCTCTGCTGGATGTTGTGCCTGACTTGATGATGCCTTGCTAGTTGTCTGCTGCTTTTATCTGTCTGCTACTTGTTTTTGTTCTTTTACTTTGCTTGCTGCATGCTAATAGACTCATCCATTTTGAAATCATAAATATAGCTATCATAAATAATTTCTCTAGACCATACAGAGCACAAATATTTCAACCAGCTTTTTAAAAATAAGAAATCATCCAAACGCTTGTCAACTCAACTCAAACTTAAGTCTTCCCTTCCCCTCTCATCTGATACATGGGCAGTCACTAAACTTCACAGCTCTAAAGGTCTTTTGGTCGTTCTTTCAATTTATAGTCTAGTCTATTTGATGGTTGTTGCTTCTGATCCCAGCAGTAGTCATCTATCTTTCCCTTCTCCTTCCTTCCTTCCTTCCTTCCTTCCTTCCTTCCTTCCTTCCTTCCTTCCTTCCTTCCTTCCTTCCTTCCTTCTTTCCATTCTTCCTTCCTTCCAGTTTTTAAGGGCCTTTTCTGTTCAACTATCTTTACTTAGTTTAGTAGGTCTCATTTTATCTCAAAATCAAGAGTCTAGCTACAAGCTCTTTTATTCTCCCAGCCTTTGAATAATACAGTATCTAAAGGTGGGGAATTCAGATGTTTCCATCTGGCTACCTCTTATCTCTGAAGAATGCTCAGACATCCTTTAGTTCACAAGTTCTGGAAGCTCAAGATGTCACCCATGCACTCCACAGTGTAGAGTGATAGAAACTCACAAAATAAGTATACTCTCAAGTGACACTCTTTCACTGAGTTAGACAGTTCTTTGTTCTAAGCAGGACTTACAGTTTTGAACTATATCATGAGTCTCAAAGTAAAAATATCTACAAATTCTTTATATGGAGCACATAATAAATACTAACTTCAAAGCTCACATAAAATCAACCTTCATCTTAACAGCCTATTAAGTATATGTATAATACATAAACTGTGAATGATAAATATGAAATGTTCAAAATTTGAGGAGTATACTTAAAATTTACCTTACAGAATTTAATTGATTATCTTGGTCTGTAGCAGAGCTTTCTTCCTTGTTAGGAAGAATGAGAAGGACCAGCTCAAAATGGTACAGGGCTGCAGAACGTCTCAGTAGATAAAGTACTTGCTGGAAAAGCATGAAAACCTGAGTTCTGATCCCCCAAACCAACCTAAAAGCCAGGCGTGGTGGTCCATGCATGTACCACAGTGCTGCTGGGTGGGGGAGCACAGTCCTGAGGGCTCAGTGGCCTTCCAGTCCTCGTGAATGAGCGAACTCTACTTTCAGTGGCTGGCCTTGTCTCAAAAATAAATTGGAGCAGTAATTGAGGAAGACATCACAGCATAACCTCTGGCTCTGCATTGGTGAGTGCACACACGTGCACACACACACACATACACACACACACACACACACACACACACACACACACACACACACACACACACCTCACAGGACTATGTACAGGAATAAATATGGAACAGATTGTGTATTTTCAATTTGTTGAGATGTGAATGTTCATTTGTAGCCAGCAAGTAATGAAAGTTTTATTTCGAAAGAATTACATAGAAATCTTAAAGTAATTGGTATAAATTATCATACATAAAGGAACAAAAGAATTTAAAGAGAATGAAAAAATTTTATTTAAATTTAAAGTTACAATAAAGAAATTTATTGTAACTTCTCAGTAGTAGAACTTTTGCTCCCAATTTTTTGCTTCCAGTTTTTCCAGCGCTGGTGAGATGATGCCTTACTGCAGGCAGAGGCAGAGAACTGATATCAACGTGAGGAGAGTTGTTCGGATTAAGGACTCAGCTGCATAGCTGGACAGCTGCTGGATACACTGTTACAGAAACAAGCCGATGAGGGGCACAGAGTTGAGTCAGGCCTTAACATTGAAGTCATCTGGGGAGATCAAGTGTAGAGTCATGGAGGACACAGGGGTTAAGGTACAGAGCCTGTCCACAAAATGGGCAATGCAATGATGCACAGCAGTTATCTTAGTGGGTTTGATCATCGGCCTGGCCAAACTGAGCTGACGTCCCCGAACAGTCAGGAGTTAAATGGTTGTTGGACCCTTGATGAACAAACAGTGTCAGATGATACCTCTGCAGAAAGGACATCACCACCAGTGGTAAGTGTTCTCTTTATGGGGTCCAAGTGAGAGTGTTGTACCATTTCCTTGTCTGATGTGCTGGTAAGTTCTTGGACTTGAGTTCTCTGATCTGTTTTCAATATGTCCATGCACTCATGTGTTCCTAATCTCTTTTGATAAGTTTATAGGTAGGTGCATTTTCACTCTTAGGCATAATATTTTATGAGTCTATGTCTCAGGGGTGGTGCTGAATAGCTGAGTTTACATGCACAGCGAGGCATAGAGTAATCTTGTCTTAATATTATCACTCAAACCGGAGCCAAATGCTGCTTACAAAATAGTCATTCAGAGCACAGCAGAGCCTGAAAACTCCTGTTTCATACCATATGGGCTATCTTAGAGCAGAGCACAGGGTAGCTTTGACAAAGATGTCGAGGAGTATAGTTGGACTTCTTTTGATGTGTGAGTTTAGGTGTGTGTACTTACAATTCTGTTTTTGAAGAGTGACAGTCTACTATATCAGTGTCTTAGTGTTCCTCTAAACTGTCATGTATTTACTCAGTTCCAAATGTAAAACGTTGACGATGTGCCTACTTTGACAAACTCATGTAGAATTGAGACTAATTACAAATAATTTCCTGAAGTTCTGAAACCTATTAAAAAAAATCTCAGAGGCAAAGGCAGGAGTATAAACAAACACTGAGTTTTAGTATCTAGGTGCATAGATATTTGAAATACACCTTCATAACCTCAGAACATATCATGTCGATATTCAGATTACAAACAGCATAAATGTAATGATGAGAATCAGACAAACAGCAAATAACTGATCTGGATGCTTAGTGCTCTGACTCAAACATGCAAGTTCTTGCCAAATAAGCTGTTCCCTGATAATTCATTGCTCTCTCCACCCCTTATGGAAAGCAGCCCTGTCTCCCTTATCCTCTACAGAGTATCATGCGGTGAAGGTCTCCTTGCATTCAAGTCTGGAAAACTTCTGTCCAGTGTAGTGTGTGTGTGTGTGTGTGTGTGTGTGTGTGTGTGTGTGTGTGTGTGTGTGTGTGTATATAGAGGGAGAGAATATTCGCTAGTATTTACCTGTCCAGTATTTGTCTTTTTCCCTAAACTCCTGTATTTCCACAAGATGCCGTGTTTATTTGTTACTGGGAACCCTCATAGCCCCTGCAGTGTGTACTTATTGTTCTTCAATTTATTCAGTCTTCATTTATCTTAAGCATCCATATTTTTATTTCATTAAAATTATTTATTTTATGATTTTTTAACTCACTTAGTCAAATTAGTGTGGACCTTAACTACACCCATGTGGCATCATCTACTTGGACATGAACAGCTTAACAGTCATTGTCATTGCTACCATAGAGAAAAATGACTCCTCCTCTCCTGGAGGAGGTCATCAACTGCCAATACCTCCTCAGCAAGAAGTGGAGCCTCAGTAGCCCCCCCCCACACCCCTGCATACTGTAGTTTTGACTGCTTTGATCTTATACAGGTGTTATGTAAGTGACCACAGCTGCTGCTGAGTTGATGTGTGCAACAGGCACATCATGTCAAAAGCCAAGTAGCTCATGATACTCTCCCCTATAACCTGACCCTTACATTGTTTCATTTTTGAGAAACTTTTTTTCTAGAAAATTCTAGGTGAATTGTTTTTCTTTCTGAGGATCAGACATTGTCTTCTGCCTTTGCAGGAACTAGGAACTTTCAGCTGGAACTAACTTTTCCTCCTCTGAAAGGAACATGTGTTGGGTTTTTTTGTTGTTGTTTTGGTTTTGTTTTGGTTTTTTTTTTGATGTTTTTAAATTTCACAACCAAACTAATGACTGAAGTATCTAACATATCTCTAGCTTTCTACTCCTCTTTGTCTTCAACTTTCCCTCCCATAGTCTGCCTTCTTTTGGTTGAGGCTCAGACCTAGGCCTTGGAAGACACCAAGCAGGTGCTCCAGCTCTGAACTGGACAGGGATACTCCATGTTTTGGCCTGGCGTTTCTCAGGAGAGTAAGTTCCTCACTTCTCAGCTGCACTCTCTCCTCCCTTCTGAAGTTCGGAAAAGGCCAGCACAAGAGCTCACTTTCCACACTTCCTTCCCTCACAGCTCAACTTTGTCAACTTTGTAGGATCTGGTATCGCTGGAGAGATAAGCTGTTGGATATGTCTGTGCCGGATTATCTAGATCAGGGTAATGGAAGTGGAAAAACACCCTCCTCCCAGATGTGCTCAGGGCTATAGCCTGGATTCCCAGACTTAGCAAAAGGAGAAAGTGAGCTGAGCACAAGTGTTATCATTTTCTGCTTCCTGGTTATAGATGCAATGTGACTGGTTGCCTTAAGCTCCTGCCACCATGATGGATGTATCCTTGAACTGTAAGCAAAGATAAACCACTTCTCCGTTAAGTTGCTTATGTCCAGGTATTTTTATTTCTGCAAAGGAAAGTAACTTATTCATCTTCTGTCAAGGATGCTAGTCCTTCAAGACTTGCCAACATTGTTTGGTTTCCAAAATCTTAAAACATATATTTATATATTTCTTCTGTGCTGTGTGTGTGTGTGTGTGTGTGTGTGTGTGTGTGTGTGTGTGTGTGTGTGTGTGTGTTCTACAAGCTTATTCCACACTAAGCTACTTAATTATGGCTGTAACTAGAAGTAATATATAGGAATTATTTAATAGAAGAGGAAACGTTACCTATGAGAACAACAAAATTTTTTTAAAAAAATTCGAAGAATACATGATGAAAAGTAACTGTTCTGATGAGTTAGACCCACTGATTTCCCTTTATAAATTCAGCAAAGTTCTGGATGTATACAATCAAAAATATCCATGCTAGTGTGTATGTTCATGAATGTGAATGGATGTGTGTGAACGTCTAACCTTTCTGCTACTCTCACAATTTACCATTTTTCATTCAACACTTTTCCTAGTCTTTGCTCTTTGCTTTTTAAAAATTTACATTTGCATGCTTAATCATAAAATCTTTTTCCTTAGTTTCATATTTTACTCAGAAGGGCCATTCTTAATCCAACCATAAATTTAAAAGAAAATCTTGAATGGTTTCTTCAAATGTTTTGACATTTCCTTTTATTTTGCTCAAAAGTTAGATAAATCTAGGATTTATTTTGGTGTAAGGACAGAACAAAGAAGAAATCAAGTGTATTTTTTTCCAAGTGATAATCCATTTTGCCCACTTTCTGTAACACTGTCTTTTGAATAAGCCATCTTTGCTAAATAAAAGTGAAAATGCTACCTGATTTGAGTTGAAATTTGATGAAGGTTTGGTATGGCTGTCTATTTTCTGATCCATTGATCTGATCCAATATTCATATGTTTCATTAACTGACTTGTGCTTTAATAATTGACATGCTATATTCATGCTTTGGCATTTTTAACAAGGCTCACATGTTCATATTTCCATAGGAAAAGTGACTTTTTCTTAGCATAATTGTCCAGTTTGAGAAATGGAAACATGATGTATGTTCCCTATGCTTTGCTTCAGTTATCATTATAGTTTTTATGACCATAATTTCTAAAGTATTTATTAAAACAGATCAGAGCTGTTGCTAGAATATATGGTGGTATTTCAGACACTAGTAGCCATGGGCATTTTGTGGCATTCCCCAGAGGCACTAACTTTAAGAGGAAATGTATTTTATTAAATGTCCCTAAACACTCAAGGCTTCAAGTAATGATTTCAGAGCTGTGGACTTTTTGCCTTTGAAGTAAGGCAAATTCTCCAGAGGATTTTAAATCATGAAGTCTCAGAGTAGACTTTGTTGGTCTGGGGCTTCCCTGACCAATAACTCACAGGGAGGTAACTGTGCCTGGCTCTAAGATTCTCACTTAATAATCTAGCCTTCTGGGAGCTGTGTTGTTTTCCCACATGAGGTCCCTCTGCTCCAAGTCTTTTGAAGCGTATTTAAACTAGCCTACAAAGCACAGGGCCTTGACAAATCACTCCTTACACCCTTAGCTTTTGCTAACCCATCTCCGGTCTTCTATTTTCCCCCATTGCTGACCTCATCACCACTTAACATTTAGCTCCAAGCCCCTCTCCCCATTCTTTCATATCTGATGTGCTCTATAATCTTTTTATTGTAATTTTTGCTTGGGTTGCAAGAGTATATTTTCTTAGGTAGCTTCCCTATGCACATTTCATTTTATTTAACCCCATCCTTCAGCTATCACCTGTCTCAAACATTTTCTAATGAGTTGTTTTCAAGTGTGAATCTGAAAGGAATAAGAAGGTTGCTTAAAATGAAGTAGATGAATGATGTGCAAAATATTATTTACATTAAGTTTTGTTACTGATTTCCAAACATGTATCTGGGATCCATCATTTGTGAAAAAACATGGTCAAAGGTTTTTGTTTTTAATGTTTATAGTAATCAGTCTCCAACACAAACCCAAGTAAATTTTATTATAGTGTGCGTGTCCCAGTATAGCCTCCTACTGTATAGAGACGGTCTTAGTTAGGGTTTCTATTGCTGTGAAGAGACACCATGACCATGGTAACTCTTATGAAGAAAACATTTACTTTGGGTGCCTTACTTACAGTTTTGGAGGTTCAGTCCACTATCATTATGGCGGGGAGCATGGTGGCATGCAGGCAGACATGGTACTGGTACATCTTGACTTGTAGTCAACAAGAAGTTGACTGAGACACTGGGTGGTATCCTGAGCATAGGAAACTTCAAAGCCCAGCCCCAAAGTGCCACACTTCCTCCAACAAGGCCATACCCACTCCAACAAAGCCCCAGCTCATAATAGACCCACTCCTTATGAGATATTGGGAGCCAATTGCATTCAACCTACTTTAGGGACCAACATATTATGGCAAAAATTATAAATGTAACTTCTAAGGCTAAATAATGAAAAATATTTTTTATTTTCTTATATGATTTTTGAATATCATGAGACACACAAGCATGCCTATTGAGAGAAAGTCCTAAAGGGGCCCCTTTCCAAGTACCAACACCACATTGCTAGCTATTTGAGTGAAATCATTTAACAGTTGGTCTCTACTGTATCCCTTTCTGGTTCTAGACCCCAGGCTTAGGGTCTTCAAGATGAGACAATAGATACCATGGAGCAGAGATCAGAATGGCAGTGGTTGCTTTTTATGAGTTTCTGAGAAACAGATGTCGATTTGGTTGTTTGAAGTCATAGAAGCTTACAGTGGTTGGTTTTGAGGGACCAGATAAGTATTATGATATTATTTCGAGGCCTACTTAGGTTGAAGAGGAATATTTTGTCAGTGGTCCATCTTTGCTCACTTGGCAGAAAGTAGTCACCCGGGAAGAGGCGACCTCAGTTGAGGAACTCCTCACCAGTATGGCCTGAGAGTATGTTTGTGTGTGCATTCTCTTGAATGTTAATTGGTACAGTGGATGGTGCCATCCCCAAGCAGGTGTACCTGAGCTAGAGAAGAAAGCTAGACAAGTAAGCCAAAGGGAACAAGACAGTGATCTATGGTGATATTTTATTTGTACTGAAATGTGATTTTATTTGTATGTTAATAAATAAAGTTGCCTGGGGGTCAGAGCTATTAGAGCCATAGCAAAAGCTGGGCGTTGGTGGCGCACGCCTTTAATTCCAGGACTTGGTAGGCAGAGCTAGGTAGATCTCTGTGTGTTCAAGGATACATCCAGCATTGGAGACACACACCTTTAATCTCAATACCAACCATAGAAGACCTGGAGGTCTGTACAGACAGGCAGTGACTAGGAGGTCATGTGGTTGGGTTTACAACCAATGAGAAGGCAGAACAGAAACTCCATAAAAAAGACAGACACAGGAAGCAGGTCTCTTTTGGAGAGGCAGGACCACCACAAGAGGAAGGGTAAGGTGTAGTGGGTAGCCATTCCAGCTTTGATCTGGAAGTTCCAACCCCCATTGAGACTTCGGCAACTGTCACGCCTACAAGGCGGGGCGAAAGGAGGCGCCTGGGGACCTGAGATCTGGATCGGCGGGCTCGCTCTCTGTTGCGGGACCTCTAGCACAAGGTAATGATGAGATTCATCAGTTACTAATAGGTAATGTGCTAGATGCTTCAGAATTTCATAAGAAATGCCATGTAAATAGCAAAGGTTTGAAGAAGGATTTCTCCATCACTTGGCAACAGACTAAGGATATTGTGAAAAAATGTCCTACTTGTTCCATCTATAACCAACTTCCATTACCTGCAGGGAGCAATCCAAAAGGTATACAAAGAAATGAAATTTGGCAGATGGATGTGTTTCATTTTGCAGAATTTGGAAGATTAAAGTATGTACATCATACCATTGACACCTATTCAGGATTTCAGTGGGCAACTCCTATGAGTTCTGAAAAGGCTGATTCTGTGATTACACACCTATTAGAAGTTATGGCCATCATGGGAATACCTGTACAAATTAAGACAGACAATGCCCCACGTTGGGCGCCAGATATTGGTGAAATTATTAAGGCCACTCCACGTAGATAAAAGGAGATTTATTTAATGGCGTAACTTACAAATTAAGGGATAGGTAGGTCGCGGAGTCTGGGGAAGGTGTATCGCAGTCCAGCGGTGTTCTCTGGAGCTCTGCTTGGTACACCTCTCCAGTCCAAGGTCCCGCAACAGAGAGCGAGCCCGCCGATCCAGATCTCAGGTCCCCAGGCGCCTCCTTTCGCCCCGCCTTGTAGGCGTGACAGTTGCCGAAGTCTCAATGGGGGTTGGAACTTCCAGATCAAAGCTGGAATGGCTACCCACTACAGTAAGGTTTTTAGCTCTTAGCTCTGAGCTCTTGGCTTTCTTCTTTGCATTGGTTCTGTGTTTCTTATTTAATAAGATGGTTGGTTACATCTACAGTGATCAGCATTCCTTTTTGGTTTCTGTTTGAAGCTCTTGCCTTGAGTTCCTGCCTTAGCTTACTTTGGTGGTAGACTATAACATGTAAGCTAAACAAACCCTTTTCTTGCCTATGTTGCTTTGGGTCCATGTCTATCATGGCATCAGATAATCATACTTGAACAATTACCTAGGAATTTTTGACTGGTTTCCAAAAGGCAACAAATAACATAATAATCATTGAGAAAATGACAGGTTCACAGTGAAAAACTCATTAGGATTTCATCATTGTACTATAGTCATGGGTTTTTATTAAGCTTTTGGCTTTAGACATATTAGCTGGATGTTTTGATTCCTAGTTCCTAAAGACATTGCATTGAAAATGTTTTCACATGCTTTTACTTTTTTCTAATTGCATTTAGACTTAATGTTACTGTGTTTCTTAAGATCTCATCTAAGTTTTCAATTAGTGAAATGCCAAGCATAAGTGCCTACAGCAAACATACTAACCACACACTAATCATACACTTCTAGGAAACACTAAATATAAACAAATTAGACCATGTAGGTGAAAGTATAGTTACATTTTTCTGTAATTTAATTGCTTGGAAAATTCTCCAGATTTTGGAAGAAAAATATGAATTTTTTGAATAATATGTGTAGCATAAGAAATATTATGTCAATTATAAGAGAAATAGGCTGAAATCCTGGTTTGGGGATACATACAGTCATATGTAGCTTAAGGACAAGGTCATATGCTAGAAACATCCTAAAAGCATTTCCTGATAGAGTGAACATCATACTGTATATTTACACAATCATAGAGTGTTCATATATAACAATATGGCCTCTCAATGAAATCAAGAAATATAGATTAGATAGGTCAGGGGCCACTGGTATAATGTGATACACTGCATTTCAATATATATTTTAAATAAATATGAGTACATTCTAAAATATGGACAAAAGCTATAATATAGTCAACACATAGCTAGGAAAATAGTCTTATCATAAGCAAGCACTGTTACTGAATTTGCTTATCTACATATATATGTATGTATGTACGGTCTTAGGCTATAATTCTGTGTGACTAGAGACAGGAGGTTTGTGGAATCCGGCATCAGCTCACACACTGGCAATGTGTTATGCTATGCAGTTGTGATGGCAACATTAGTAAGAGCAAGGAAATCTGTATTTAGTCATATGGGGCCTCTCCCCTATGTGTGATTGATACTGACATGGACTAAAATATCACTATGAGATACATGACTGTACTCCAAGTAAAGTTTTAATTTGTTGTTTATAGCTCAAACTGAGTTCATTGTCTAGGTTAAAGTCAAATTTGCCATACACGAAATTAATAATCCTTTACATAATTCTGAATATATGCAAATTGGAAAACATTATTTTTTTAGTCTATCTTCTAAGTTATGTGTTTAGGATATGATGTGAATCAAAAATAGTCTATAATTTACTCAATATTATTTGATAATAATGTTTCTTTGATGAAGTTTACTTATTATTTCAAATTTTCATACACGTACACTATCCTGTGACCATGACTCATCTCCATTATTATCCTTTACCCTCGACCTCCTCTCGCTGCTCTTGGGAGGTCACAGATGCAGCAGCCATATTTTGTCAGAAGTCATTTTCAGTGCTTGTTTCCACGGTTTGACCCTTTCGCTGCTTCTGCCCCTCTTCTGCAATGTTCCTTGAGCCTTGGAGGGAGTGATATAGATACTGAACTTAGGGCTGAGAACTCAGTAGTTACTCTTCTTAGTATTCTGATCAGTTATGAGTCTCTGCATTTTGTCCACTGAAAGTAGAAATTTCTCTGACTGGGGCCAAAGGGTGCACTAATTTATGCATACAAATAACAATGCCTAGAAGATCATTTGAAAACATCTATTTTGCAAAAGCACCCTAGTAGGTTTCCCCCTAAGGACTGTTACCTCCCTATCTGTGGGCTTTTGACCAGATTTAGAGGAATCCTGTAGAGCAGGCTTCACATTCAATCACATAGCAATTGATTACCCCTTTAATAGTCACTCCAATATTGAATCAGTGTGCAGATCTTGTTACACAGGTTCTCACTCACAACCCTAGTCTTGACAGTCACAGTTGTTAACAATGGCCAGACAAGGCCTCCTCAGGGACTCAGACCCTACTACACATTGTCTGACCTCAGATGTACCATGAAGCCATGTAACAAGAATCCTTAATTATTTCAGGTAACAATGACTGTGAGTTTATGGTAGAGCAAAACTGCTGACATCTGGCCAAGAAGCAAAAGAATTGGTGGAAGCCATGACTTTATGTGATCCATTTCTAAACCATCCCTCTAATCCTCAAAAGTCTTCTGAGCCTCACATCTTAAACGTTCTATGACATCCCAGTAGTATAATCCTGGAGATAAAGCCTTTAATACACAGCCTTGGGAAACATTCAATATACAAACCATGTTATTATGAATGCATTGTTTCTTTGTGTCTACATACCACACACAATACTACATATTATAAAATACTAGTAAAAAAAATTGGTATGTGATAGAATAAATGAAGAATTCATTTAGCTTTGGTGTTTGTGTTGAGTCTAAACTGGCCTCAGACCCATATGTAGCTAAGGATGATCTTGAACTCCAGATCTTCCTCCTACCTCCTCCCAAATGCTAGTATGAGAGGCATGAGCCATCACATCCAGTTTATTAGGTACTGTGGATTAAACTCAGGGCTTTGTGAATGCTAGGGAAGCACTCTCCCAACTTGTTCATAGCCATGAGAGGTTTATACGTATTTAAATTCTAAAATATGAGTTAGAAAATTTTTATGTGCTTTATTAAACTGTTAGTAGGTCTAAATATTATTGCTTACTTTGCATTGTCTTTTCTTCCTCATTCAATCAACCTGTTTAAAACCATTTAAACATTAAATGTTTTCTTCATGTCAATAGGGGAATAGAACAACCCTAAAAAGAAGAAGCATATTCTCTCACAGTAAAAGAGAAATAATAAGAAGACAAACCCACAGATAATTTCCACAAGTTCTAATGGCTGTTCCCCAGCTCTTTTGGTCAATATGATATTCTGGTTGACAGTAACCTTCAGTGTAGCCTTGCCAGGGAAAGCCAGGCTGGCACTCTCCAGCCAAGGACTCCTCCACATCCTCACACACTGAGTAAATCTTTGCTTACTGGCAGGGTTATCCACTGCTTGGAGTGCTTAACTGGAAAGGAGAAACAGACATAGATGTGAAAACCTGAACTTCAATAAAAGAGAAATGGAAAAGTTCAGGATTGGAGGCAAGGATTGGAGAATTCATTTTTTTTTCATTTGAACTTTTAGAATGAATTAAAGTGAGGCATATTCTTGTATAATGAAGCTGAGGAATGATTTTAAAAATTAACTAAGAAATTTTCCCAGAAAGCATATCACATAGCCATAGAAAACATAAAAGAACTCCTAAAAGATGCTGACACCAGACACAGAATTATACAAATCCGTGAGACATTCAAGAGAGAAAAGAGAAAAATACAAGAGGTATTTGAATACATATGCCCAGTATTGAGAAAAGATGAAGGGCAAACCTGTGCTTGCAAGTTTGAGAATCTAAGACAAGAGAAAGGCGAATCCACACCTACTACAGAAAAGTTTAATAATAGCACAGAGAAAAAATTCAAAGTATTTCCAGGGAGAAAGAAAAAAAATTAGAAAAAGGAAATGTACAGATGATATACACATTCCTGCAACACCACTACAACTATCAAAGAAGTAATATTTTTTAAATATTGAAAATAAAGAACTTAAATTCATAGCACTTTACAGTCAATCAAATTAACTCTGAATGTGGGAGTACAATATGAGTATCAGTCACACAAGTTTTCATAGTTTGTGACCTAGAGAATGCATACTGAAAACACCCTTGGCTGTGACACTCAGTGGAATGGGGAAATTATTACAAGGTGGTCCTGTAAAAAGTACAGCATGTCAATTCCCTGTTGCTGATGTCAGGAATAGGGTCATGTGTTTTGGAGATGAAAGAGTTGTCTTTGACAGGCTCTTCTGTGATTCAGGACCATTGAAGTTAAAGGGCTGGGCTATTTGTTAAGGTTATGTTCTTAAAAGGTTGGATGACTCCCCATTTTGCCATGATGGACCAGTTTATTAGGAGGAAGAGCTCTTGGATGCGTTGCAGACATAAAACACAGGAAATCTCTGATGGGCAGAAGCAGGCAAGTTGCTTAGGAGGCTCAAGGCTGGAAGAACTCCATGGCAGTGAGTTCCCTAGACAAGGTAGTCACGAATCCACCAACCCTGCTTTACATAAGTGCAAATATGCTTATAAAGCTCCAAAAACTATTTTCTCTGATGTAAGAGACAATAAAATGGGGAAAGTGTGATCTGATAATAGGACAGATTTAGGGGAATACACCCTCACTGTAGGTGAACACTGGCAATACAATCTCCCCCAAAATATGACTCATTAAATTGGGGATGGGTTGATCATCTCTCCACTCCCACTCCATAGCATCAGGCAATGTTCTGATTTTTCCCATCCAAGTGCTCTAAAGAGAAGAGAGAGACTAATCTCTTACCCTCAGCTTCCTGAGATCAAGGTTCCCATTTTCCTTACTAAAGGACTAGCAGATTGCCCTGAACAGGGACTGACTGTCATTCCCACCCATCAGAAACAGGTCATATCTCTCGTGTCCCTCCTGCCTGTCTCTACCACGTTATCTCTACCTAGGAAACAGGAGCCTCTTTGACAGCTGGAAATCAAGAAGACTGAACAGGGTGGCAGAGGCAGGCTGCTCTCCACCCTTCTGGTGGTTCAGTGGGCAGTTGAGCTTTCATTGGAATCCAAGGAAGAGCTAGCTGGTCACCCTAACCTTAGGATAGACTAAGGGGAGGTACTTTTACCTAGATGACCATATACTTGGCAATTTCTGTGATAATGTGTGGCAGAGATTGGCTAGCTACAAGCCCTCTTATTTCCCAGTCTTTAACTAATTATATATAGAAGAAGGGAAAATATAAGCAAACACAGGTATAACCAGTGGTCTGAAATGCCTTAATTATGGTATCTGTTATTGAATTTGACCTAACAGAAAGTTCTGTATAGAGACAATGCCTTTAGCTGCTTAGGTATTAAAGTATTTGCTATGAAAGTACAAGGATCTGAGTTTGATCACAAAATTGGTGTGAAAAAGGCTGAATGTGGTAGCATTCACTTGTAACTCCAGTGCTGGGGGCATAGAAAGAGGTAGTTCCCTGGGGCTCACTGGCTACCTAGCTACTTACCATGTATCCAATGCTCATACTGGAACACACAACACACACACACACACACACACACACACACACACACACACAAAACTAAATCAAATTTAAATCCAATTACACAAAGTTATTGAAGGTAACAGGATGAAAAATGATGGCATGTGAAAAGTCAAAATGGGTACATTAACATCAGAAAAAAAATAATTGAAGAAGGAACCAGTGGTGGCGATTATAAATGTTTCATACTGATAAAGGGTATCAATTTGTGAAGATACCCCAGAAGCCCTAAATATGAATTCAGTTAATCACAAAATTTCAGAATAAATGCAGTGAAAGGTCATCAAATGATAAAGAGAATATACAAATTTAAAATCATATTTCTTAAAGGAATGTATTGTGTTTTTACAGTTAGGAACAAGTAATTGACCTCTGTTCTTACCTTATCCATTAAACACTGTGTGGTATGAAATAATAAATCAAAAAAAGACTTTTATTCTAAGTCAAGATATTTACATGCACATGCATTCACACATAGGCACACTCACACTCACAATGTTAAGGATTCTAAGACTGATCAGGGATGTTTATCAGTTGTTTGCACACTTAGGGCTCTATAAAATATTATTTGTGCAAAAGGACCAGGGCCTACATCACAGTGGTCCTCTCTCTGAGACCTCAGACCACAGAGTCAATGGAGTGTAGGAGATGCTGGCTGGAGGGAGGAGGGAAGCCTCACATACTCCTGTTCGTCACATTTCATCATGAGGTGACTGGAATTACTGTAGTCAACACTCCAGGCCAAGTTTAATTTCAAGGTATCAGGGAGTAGATACTTTTCTCATGAAGGGGCACTGGACTTGTTCAACACAAGCTACTTAAGTGATTGATTAAAACATCCCATTTAGGGACACTGCTTTTGGATTTAAGACTTGGAGCTTAGGTTAACAAAGTTTTCAGTTTTTGTGTTGAGGGGAATCCTTTAATTTGACTTTATTTCAGCACAGCCAAGCAAAGCAAAGGTCAGCTCACTAATAATGACAATAGCTTCAAATTCATGTTTACGTTCATATCTATATTTTATGTTTTTCCTATAGATTGCGGTGGACTCATCAGATGTCTTTTGTTTTCTTGAGTTATTTATCTTTCCAGTATCAGAGATATTCTTCTCCTGTGAAAATTTTATTATAGAACCAACTATCCAGGCTTATTACTCACTGTGTGCAGATATGTTTGTTTATGTTAATAGCTTCTTGACTGAGGATAAACATCCTTGAGGGCATGGGATTTTCCTATTTGTTTACTGCTTCATTTACTGCACATAAAGAACAATATGTATTCCATAAATACATGTTGAACGAAAAAGAAGCATTACAATTTTAATGGATCATCTGGCTGTAGGGCTGTTCAATCTGCTAAATTTTACTATCCTTAGCAAAGACCATATTTTTATTTTAAATGAAATAAAAAATTTAAGCTGCTAATCAGACATTTTGTACCTTAATAAAAATACTAAGAAGTATAAAAAGAAGTTTAAATGAAGTGTGATGATGTCTTTGTTTGGATGCCTGAATATGGATGCCCAAATCAGGGCTGTCAGTACTTCTGTCTCTGTTGCTAGAGTGGTCATGTAAAATATTAATCATAGTGGAAGCTGGGTCAAGAGTACACTGGATCTGCTTTCTCCTATTTTCGTAACTTCATTTTTAAACCCTAACAAAGTTCTTAAAATGAAAAATTACTGACACATCTTGTACCTATTAGGGCATTCTTTACAGGAACTAGCCACATTTGCAAGGTCTTCACTTATGATTTTTAATGTGATGGGTATATTGTTAGACATTTGAATATACTTATCATAGCAAAACGTTAAGGAAGGAATATGATGATGCTGAATGTTCTTGTAGGACTCTACAGCAACAGTGAGTGGATAGGTAAAAGCATGCTGGCCCAGCATCTCAAGTAGGTGCAGTAGGTCGGTTGGTACTGGTATTGGAAAGGTCATTCACTCGCTTTACTTTAATACATTTGAGTTTTCCATTATAAAATTTTAAGAAAGAATTTAAACTGCAGTTTATCTTTTTCGTATGTTTTCATGGATACTCTGTCAATTGATGCTGCTGGGTTTACTTCATAGTTCTGCATAAGTTCAGAGTGTCTCAAGATTTTAGGAGCTAAAACACTCAAGGAAAACAAGCTTATTCTAGGTCACAAAGCAAGGAAGCATGGGTAACTAAACTGAGCTGGGGGTTACACTCAGCTATAGGTGTGAGGGGTGATCTGGTTACAAAAAAGATATTTAAGAAGATATCTGCTTGAGGGCTGAATGGTTCATAAGGATTTTGAACCATGTATTAAAGAATGGATAACAGGATACATACACTGTGTTTGTGAAAAAAAATCACACGTGAATAAAGCAAATTGGACTTGTAATTTTCATTCTGTCCAGTGAAAGTTTTGAGAATTTATTGCGATGAAGTTAATATGCCCAGAATTATAAAACTGAAGAAGCTAAGGTTCTGAATCCTTAATAATTTTTAAGTGATGGCATCAGACCTAAAAACTTCCTCTAGCCAAAGATTTTGAAGACTTCATTTCCTAAGCCACAATTATTCATCTTCAGCTACCTGTAGGCAAAGTCATTTTTGCTAACTTATACAAACATTACTGGTGGTGGGGGGTCATGACTAATTTGGAATAGGGATTTTTTTTCTTTCTTTCTTTCTTTCTTTTTTTTTTTTCTGGTTTCAAAAAGTCTAAGTTTTCTATGTCCAGACACTTTAGCTGGTTTAAAAACAGGTAGATCCTGTCAACATCTTTTCCCTATTAATCTTAGACAACAGTTCTCTCTCATCACTTTTTTTTCTGCCTATACAGAGAAATTGGAAGAAAAATAACTGTTTGGCAAATCTGGGTTCTTTCTGATCGGCAACTGCTGAGCATTTCTGTTTCTTATTTATCTCATTATTAAAACATGATTTTTAGAAACATCATTTTTATAGGCAATTTTAAAGTTGAATCTTAGCTGAGTCTGAATTCTACCGCATCTGTAATACTCCTATTTGCTCATAATTCCTTTTTCTCGGCTTACCAGAAGCCAAAGGCGCTTTCAAACATATTGAACCACATTCTCTTCCCATTTTATTTTCTGGCCTTTTCTATTGTCAACCTATAACAATATTGTTTTACAATAAAAATCCACTTTATAAAGTTTAGAAAATCCAAACACACAATTATTAAAATAATTGTGTATACAGTGTGGGGTGCCCCAACGTGAGGGGTCTTGGGGAGAGAACTTTGGCAAGAAAGCCCTATGCAAAGCAATTCTTGCTTCCTGAAAAATGAAATATTAGCAATTTCTGATATTTTCACTAGTCAAAGGAAAATACTAAAGTCATCCTTCTGTGGTTTTGTCTTTTTAAATTGAGTCCAAGTTTCCATTTTTATAGGCAGCAATTTCTTGGTCCTTGGTACTTTAGACGGGCAAGAATGTGATACTTTTACAGAAACTTCTGAATGAAGCTGCTAGTGTTAGGGAACTAGGAGATTGTGAGTCCCATTACTGGGATGATTGACTGTCTTACGCCTACTTTGTTGTCCATGGTATCACCTGTGTTTAGTAAACCTTAATTTGGTTAAGAAATCTTGATTTCTTTCCTGATGAGACATCTATGGTTCTTTTCCCACTCTGTGGTGGGCAAAGCTCTTTTTTCAATCCATTTAAAGCTTTACATCTTAATGGCATGGCTTTTCTCTCTTAAGACCTTAGAATGAATGCCCCAATTCTACCACTGATTTGTACACTTCAAATGTGTGTGGTGTGTTTTTCTCTGCTTGTTGGGTGTGGTAGTTTGAATAAGGGTGACCCCTCCCCCATAGACTCATGTATTCAAATGCTTAATCATGAGGGAATAGCACTCTTTGAGAAAACTATGAGGTGTGGTCATGTTGGAGGAAGCATGTTACTGGGGGTGGGCTTTGAGGTTTCAAAAGCCCACTCGACCCAGCATCTTTCTCTCTGCCTGTGAATCAGCATGTATTTCTCAGCCATTGTTCTGGCGCCATGCCCCCTGTCATAATGATAATGGACTAAGCTTCTGAAATTGTAAGCCAGCCCCTAATTAAATGCTTTATTTTATAAGAGTTGCCTTGGTCATGGTGTCTCTTCACAGCAATTGAACAGTAACTAAGACAATGGGTAAGGAAGTGCCTCCCATTGGAATACAATATTAAATAAATATGTTTGCCTAAGTCATCCACATGGCTTGGAATAAATATGTACCCAATTTCATAGTCCCATATAGTTTTTCTTCATGTCTCTGGTGGGAAGGTATGTTCAGCATTTGTAGAAAATGTGCACTCCTGGGGTCTGATTTTGAATGCAGACCTGGATTTCAACTTCTGGTTCTGCTGATTGATACTCAATGTCACTTTCTTAGGATGGTGTTCCTGTCATGGTTCCACACCAAACCAGACATATAATAAGATCTCTTTAGTGATGTTTCCTTACATGAAATATTCTATATGCAAATAAGTGCTGCTGTCTTGAGATGTCTCAAGATTCTACGTTGCTCAGGTAGAGCAGAGCATTATCAACAGAAATGTTTTTATAAAGCCACACATAATGTAGAGATACTGTTTCTGATTAATATTGTAAACATAAGATTTTATGAAATTAGTTTTAAATTTTGAGTTAAAGCTCATATAAATGTATCCATCTCAGCGTACACAATTCAGTCACATTTAGGGAGTCCATGGTATGGTATTAAAACCACAACTTCTATCAAGTCCTAAAATATTTCCATCACTCAAGAATCAAACCTGTGAAACCTCCACATTCACATTTGCTCACAGCTCTGGCAATTTCTCATCTTCTGTCTGTCTCTATGAAGGTATTTATTCTGGTTGGCTCAGGTAAGAGAATCTTAGGACACAGGAAAAGTATGTTTAGATCCTTTCAATTAGCACAATGTTCTTAAGGTTCATTCACATAAGAACATTCACCAGTAATACATTCCTTCTTTTGTGTGTGTGTGTGTGTGTGTGTGTGTGTGTGTGTGTGTGTGTGTGTGTGCGTGTTATAGTTTGTAGGCATATTCAATTATTGATGGACATTGGGCTTCCCTCTTAGTTATTTTCTTAATGTTCTGTTAGCATGTATGCATTTGCATTTGCTTAAATGCCTGTTTTCAAATTTTAAGTTTATACAGCAAAGAGGCATTTATAGGTAATACCTTCAATCTGTGTGTAAATGTCTGAGGAGATAATGATATATTTTCCTTAGCGGATACATCACAGTATCTATCTATCAGCAATGCACTGTTTTTTTTTTTTAACTTCTTGCATCCTTGCCCTCTCTGTTCTAGAGTTACTGTTTGTTTTTTTTGACTGTAGTCATCCTGTGGTTTTGATTTGCATTTCTCTAATGACTAATGGTGCTAAGCATCACTAGATGGTCTCATCACCTGTTCTTATCTGTGCTTTTGAAAAGTACCTGTTTAAATTTGTTGCCTGTATTTTAGATGGATTGCTTCATACTTTGGTCATTGAACTGTCAGGAAAAAATTATATATTGTGGATTCTAGGCCCTTATCTAACATACACTTTTCTAACTTTTATTCTTTTCCTTCTAAGAATTGTCTTTTTCGCTTACCTGATAATGTTTTAATATATAAAAGCACTTCATTTTCATTATTCATTGGGATTCATTTATTCGTTTGCTGTTTACATGTTCATAGTATGTGGTTTGTGTTTATAAACAGTCTGCACCAAACATGCTACATTATGAAGATACACATTTGTGTCCTAGAAGAACTTCTTCGTTTTTAAATGGACAGTGGACTCCACATGGTAAAAGTATCAATAAACAATTATTTTCTTTGCAAAGGCCCATTTTTTTCTTTCTTTTGTGTCATTATTTATTTATTTATTTTGATTTTTTTGAGCGTGTGTGTGTGTGTGTGTGTGTGTGTGTGTGTGTGTGTGTGTGTAGCCCTGGCTGTTCTGGAACTTACTCTGTAGACCAGGCTAGTCTTGAACTCCAGAGATCTGTCAGCCTCTGCCTCCCAAGTGCTGGGATTTAAGGCATGTGCCATCACTACCTGGCTGCAAGGCCCCATTTTTCTTAAGATACTTTTGAATAATCCTTTTAAAAGACAATTATATTACTTCACTGAATTGAACAAAACAATTTGGAGATATCTGTTTAATTTCTCTTAAAATATTCTATTTATTTATTTGACTACTTATCTATTGACAGGGTATTTCTATATAGCCCAGGCTAACATGGGACTCACTATTAGTCCATGCTGATCTCAAACTTGTAATCCTGCCTCATCTTTTCAAGTGTAGGAATTATAGGTTTGCACCTTTAGTTAGTGCTTTTGCTTTTACCATCTAGGTACATGAAAATCGCAGTGACCTGTCAATTTCATTCTGTTCCAGCATCACATAAATAGAAAGAATAAGCTTAAAGATACACAAATTATTTGTTGTCTTCTAAGATTGTTTTTTGTTAGAATAAGCCAGATGTTTAGTGCTGTTTTCAATTGGTGTAGAAGCTTTAAAATCTGGGTTACACGGAATCTTGTACAAATGACCGCTTTTGACAAGAAAATCCCACCCACAATTGATCACTTCCTGTTTGACAGACAGTAGTGGATATGTGCAGCAGCATGTCTGCAGTTGGTAGAAGAAGGGAAGTCAAAGAAAGCTGTCACTAGAAGTCAGGCCTGAGCTTGCACAGATGTGTGTGGGCTGCTCATCTGTTTTGTGGAATATTTATGGCATAACTGTTTTGTGATACCAATATACTGCTTCCTGTAACTGTAAGAAGGGTCATACTCTTTGTGTTCTCATCCCAAATGCAGAAGGCAAATAATAAAGTGACAAAATGTTAAAAGTCAAGGAGAAGAATACAACAGGATGGGAAATGTTCTGTGTTTTGAAAAGCTACGATACTGCTCTACAATTGAGCTACAGTTTTGACAACTTGATGATTAATGGTATTTCAGCATATGACTTATTTGGGGGGAATCAATCTTCTAATGCTGAATTCACACTCAGTAACAAACTGAGTTGGATGCATTGTTCCCAACACAAAGGGGACAGCCATCACTGTGTGCGCTCCTTGGGCCCTGGCACTTCTGGAGGAGGCAGTGACAGGCCACTTAGAACTGAGTCCTCTTGTGCTGACTGGGAGGCAAGTACTGGGCGGGCCAGGAGTTCCTCCGGGCAGACGTCATTCGGGTTCTCTAATTTAATAGGGTGCAAATAGATCCTAAAATTAAAAACCCAGTACTCTGTTTATTTCTTCTGTTTGGGAAGCAGTCAACAAGCTTCACAAAACATGAGCTCTGTGCTATGTTTCCACTGTCAGCTGCCCCTGTGGCCAACTCTCACTTGCTTATGAAAGGATGCTATTGATTTTCACCAACTGAAAACACAGGAGGCTGACTATCCAGGAACCCCACTTTATTTCCAGTTATGGCTTCTTCTCTTTCCATATTTAAAACAAAAAGGTTCTCTTACTTCTGGGTTTCCCATTGAGCTTGGTCTTTAATCATAACTGTGTATCTATATAGAGTTTCAGCCTGAATATGCTCAGTCCATTACATGAGCGTAGACAGAGTGGCTTGCCCTACTCTTACCTTCCCATCCCCCAAATCTGTGCACAAAAATGATGTCATCTCTGAAATAAGTCCTCTCTAGAGTGAGGTATGCTTGAAGCTGAAATATAGAATATTGCTGGGTAATATTACTTCCTTCATATAGAGCTTTTGAAAAACCATAGAATACCAGGAAGCAAATATTAACAACATAAACAAAAGTCTTGCTTGCATGCACAAGTGCATACATGTCACATGCGTGCATGTGCGCACACAAACACACACAAACAAACAATGGGAAAAGAAAAAAATAATATAGCAATACAACAAGATAAGAAATTAAAGAGAAATGTATATTTTCCTGTTCAGGATTTAAAGAGAAAAGTATGACACACACACACACACACACACACACACACACACACACACACACAGAAGGATCACTTCATTAAATGACAATAAATGACCTAAAACACTACTTTTGTGATTAAGGTTAATAATACAAAGTTTGAAACACACATTTTATCACAAACCATGTTTTGGGGAGCTTAGAGTAAGCAGACAGAAAATGGCCCTGAGACTACTGGAGTTGTGTAATTTGATTTTAATTAAAACTACAAAAATATAAGGTGAGCAGTTAGGAAGAGAGATCATGAAAATCCAGGCAAACACATTTGACTGGTAACATAGAATCATCCTAGGCTCCTAATTACAGCACGGATTCTGGCTTCCTGTAAAGAGGAAGAAAAACAAGCAAAGCCCAGGCCACCGAGGTTGAAAATGGAAGTTCTTAGCAGGGACCCAAGAAAGAGATAGACACGGACACAAGTGTGCCTACACCTGTAGACCTAAGTTCAACAACTGAAAAAGAAAAAAGAGAAAAGAAAAGCATGCTACAAAAGGAACAAAGCTCAGAAGAAATGTGCGTTTGTCTTTCTCAAATGTAACTCCTGCTGCATTTGTGTTCTCTGTGAGAACAGCCATTGACTAGAAAAGGGTAATAACTTGAAGAAAGACATTCAATCTAGCATTTAAAGTCCTTCATTGTATAGGAAAACTTGGTTTTCTTTTACTATTTCCTGTTCTTATTGATGCCTTTCATGACATCAAAAAGCAAAGCAAAATGTTCTTCATCTTTCTTTCAAGTTAGGGAGTTTGGTTTGCTAAATTGCTCTTTCATTTTTTTTTTCTATTTGTGTTTAGCATCTGTTTTATATGGGTAATAGCTTTCTCTGGGCATCTCAGCATATAAGCTGAACTTGTTGACTTCTGCTGTTTTTACTCTTTGTATATTTACAGTGGACATCAAATCCAGTTCTTCTATGTGACAAAATGTTAAGGTACCGAGATGACAGAGAACATTGCCAAGTTTACAACACAATTCCTGAAGGCAGGAGAAATAAACTGAGATTGTCCATCTTGCTGTTATGATGCTTCACCCAGGTTGTTTTATAGGCCTGATTATTGGGTCTCTTGTTAGATACTCGGTGAAAACTATAACAGTCTAAGGCTCCAATAATTCCATAAGTAGATACCTTATGGATTATTCAGGCCAGTGTATTGTGCATGTATGTATGTATTTATCTCACGTTTTCTATTCTCTGAACTTGATATCATGCATAATTTTTTTATATTTGGGGAATGCAAGGAAGACTTACCTTTGTTTATATTCTTCTGTAATTTTGGCTTTAGAGCATAGATCATTACTGTCTTTTTATTTGCATAAAATAAAACAAAAAAATTATTTTTGTTTTTTCTATAACATGGAATAAATAGTTAATAGAGGCATCAAATATTATATGAGGATTAAAGTAATTAATTTTGACATGATATTTGGTGTGGATATTTTCAGAATCTTTGTGCTCTTGGTTTTAGAGTTTGCAGGATCTTTAATAGCAAGTCAACAAAACTAAGAGAATTTAGTGTTTTTCCTTAGTATGGGAAAAACCTCATATGCTCTTGAATAACTCCCATCAAAGTGGCAAAAAGTCAGTCATGGCATGCACAAGGGTGTGGCAGATTCCCCTTTAAACAGGGCTGATGTGGGGTATCACTGGTTCCAATTTTGCTTAGGACAGGGAGAATTCGGAGACACAGAAATGCTGGTGACCCTATAGTTAACAGAATCTTGACTGGTCTTTTGGGCTAAAGCAGAACCATAAGAGAGACTTGGAGAGGAGAGGGGTAATAAGTAGATCTCAGGGAAAGAAGAAGAGTGAAAGAATGAAATTATAGAAGATGTGGACTTGTTGCCACTGCTGTGGCCCTACCCAACTCTTGTATTAGTTAAAATCATGGATTAATTGCTAGCCTATTCCCCCAGAAAGCAGAGCAAGTCAATGAGTAAAACACACTGTGAAATGTAGGAGAAGAGTGAGAGGGACATAGGGTTTGGAGAACTGTGAAGCTGAAAAAAAAAAAATCAAGTCAAGGAGCTACACCATGGTTGCCAGGTGGTTGGATGCAGTGCCAGACCACACCTGCTCAAGAGCATCCAGCATCTTATGTAGGATGGGTTATTTTGATTCCTGTCCTGAGCAAGCCTTGCTTGGACATGGAAAATTTTAGTTCTAGTAATCTGGCCAAAACCAGGGAGTAGATTTACAACTGCTGTGAATTTGCTTCCTGAAATACAAACATAGGTTAGCCAATCACTCACTAGATACCTTTCACTGTATACGGAAACAGAGCTGGCAAAGGAAACACTTCAGCATTTGAAAGGGTAAGGCAAGAAAATCACAAGTTTGAGGCCAGCCTAGACTACATAGTGACTTCCAGACCAGCCAGGATTACATAGTGAGGAACTGTCTCAAGAAAAAGAGGCAAATGGGTAGAATATCAAATGAAAGACAGTTCTTAAAATAGACTTTTATTCAACTCATGTTGTATAGAACTCTTTAAAATGGGATTTCCATATGTTAGGTGAAATAAACTTTACTCAAAAGTTATCACAATGAAAAATGGCTTCTATTGAAACAAGTGAACAATTACACAACCGTGTCAGGGCTGGAGATGGTGCAGCAATTAAGAGCACATATTGCTCTAGAGGGCCTGGGTGTGACAGTTTACAAGTGCCTGCAGCTTTAGCTCCAGGGAGTCCACTGCCTTCTGGTCTCTGCAGCACCTGCATACAAGTAGTGCACATACAGAGTGGAAGCACTTGTGTATACACAAATGAAAATAAAATCCATCTTTTTTTTTTAAAAGCTGTATTTTAACCTGGAAACGAGTCCCTTTGAGGAGTTTTAGAACCAAAACCATATTGAATATATAATATTCCAGATTAAACTAACATTTGTACTGTTTTAATATTTATCACACATTTGTACACATTTACCGACTAAATCTTATAAGGTATCCTGAGGGATATTTAACACTATTATTGCTACACAAACAAGGGAATTGGTTCTTCACAATCATAAAGCTACATTCCCCTGTTTTTGGAATTCCATCCAAGCTCTCCTGAATCTAGATTAGCAACAGTAGCCTCTTCCCAGATACGTCTTCTTTAGCTAAAATACTTTCTCTTCCAGATAACTTTAGTCATTTTTAAAAAGATCTACAGGTGGAAATATTTTTAAGTAAATATTAGTATACTTGTGTCTTTGCAGTTTCTAAAATGTATCGTTCAAGGAGGGTGAATTTGACCTGCATGTGCTCAAATTTCACACAACTCTGTGTCGCAGGTAACCACATGAGACTCTCCAGGCAAACTTGGTAGTGTCCATTTTCCCTTTATTTTGTCGTGCCTACTTACTCACCAGAATCATGTCCTAGGAGTCCTGGAAGTGAGTTCATGAACAAAGTCCTCTAAAGCTGGCACTGTTCTTCTTTAGCCAGCCAAAGCCGCCCTGTGCTCTACACAAAAGTAAAGACAGACAACGTGTCAGGCATCCTCATTGTTCTTAGGGTAGATTCAGCCTGGATCAACCTGTTCTACTGCTTTGTACTTTTGTGCATTTGCACTAGAGTTGTAAGTCCACATGGTAACAAAGAAAAGTATCACTTGAGGACATTAAGACAAATAGTACATTCTCTTTATGATTTTTGCTCCTTTTTATATAAAAATAGATTTTCTCATATACTATATCCATGTAACAGTTTCCCCTTCCTCTACTCCTCACAGTTCCTCCCTACCTCCCCTCCAATCCACATCCACTCCCATTCTGTCTCTCATTGGAAAAACACAGGCTTCTAAGAGATAACAACAAAATATAACAAAATAAAACACATTAAAATATAGCAAAAACCATCACATCAAAGTTGCACAAGGCAAACCAACAGAACCAAAAGAGCCCTAAGAGGAGTCACAAGAATCAGAGACCCACTCGTTCACACACTCAGGAGTCCTACAAAAATGTTAAATTGGAAGCTATAGTAAATATGCAGAGGACCTGATACAGGTCACTGTTGGCCCTGTGCATGCTGTGCATGCTGCTCCAGTCTCTGAGCTCACGTAGGCTTTAGACAGTTGACACAGAGGGCCTTGGTCTCCTGGTGTCCTCCATCCCCTCTGGCTCACACTCTTTCTGCAGGGCCTCTCCTCGTCTGTGAGGCTTCCTGAGATCTGAGGGAGGGATTTGTTGGAGACATCCCATTTAGGGCTGTGTGTTCCAAGGTCTCACTCTCTGTGTAATATCTGGTTGTAGGTCTCTGTATTTGTTCCCATCTGCTGCAGGAGGAAGCTTCTCTGATAATAGTCGAGTAATGTACTGACTTATGAGTATGACAGAATATCTTTGGGAACACTTTATTGTAAGTATTTTTTAGAGCAGTAGTAATTATTTTTGTTTTGTTTTTTAACAATGTTAAGGAATTTTATCAGGACCTTCAACAACAACAAAAGTTTCCTTAGTTAAGGCCCTCCTGGCTCTTCACTTATGCATAATCTTGCATACCATCAGAGGTGCCTGTAACTGAAACTACTCCAAATTGTCAGTTTATTGATCATGAATGTTTAACTTAACATGATAAAAGCATAAATCTGCTCTCGATTTTTATTCTTTTATCTTTAATTGGTGCTATTGAAGCCATCAAAGTAATTCATATTTCTTAAGTATAGTAACATACAGGTTGGATATCCCTAACCCAAATATCCAAATTCTAAGTTTTTTTAAAATTTGAAATATTTTAAGCATTGACATGACATTGTAAGTTTAAAATTCCACTCCTGACTTCCTGTGAAAAGTTGTGATTTTAAAAAAAAGCAAATTTGGGGGCTGGAGAGTTGGCTCAGGGGTTAAGAAGACTGACTGCTCTTGTATAGGACCTACATTCAATTCCAGTACCCACATGGTGGCTCACAACCACCTATAATAGAATCTAGTGCCCTCTTCCGGTGTGCAGACATACATGAAGACCAAGTACCCATATAAATAAAATATATAAATTTTAAAAAACTCAAGTGCACTGAAAACGTTTTAGAAAGTTACCTTCAGATTATATGAACTAAACCAAATTGAAGACCCAGATGTAAGTCCATATATCTACAGACACCTGCTTCTTGATAAAGAAGCCAGAAACATAAAATGGGAAAAAAAGAAAGCATCTTCAACAAATGGTGCTGATCTATCTAGATGTCAGCATATAGAAGAATGCAAATAGATTCATATCTATCACCCTGCACAAAACTCAATTCCAGGTGTATCAAAGACCTCAATGTAAAACTAGATACAGTGAGCCTGATAGAAGAGAAAGTGGAGAATAGCCTTGAGTGCATTGGTGCAGGAGACAACTTTCTGAAAATAACACCAATAGTGTTCTAAGATCAACAATTAAAAAATGAGACCTCATGAAACTGAAAAGCTTATGTAAGGCAAAGGACACCAACAAAAGGAAAAAAATGGCAGCCTATAGAATGGGAAAAGCTCTTCATCAATCCTACATTTGACAGAAGGCTGTTTTCCAAAATCTATAAAGAAATCAAGAAACTAGACATCATCAAAACAAATAATCCAAGTATTTGATTCTACTTTAGATCTCTTAGCTATCCAGCCCCTGGTTCTTGGTCACCTAAGCAGTATCAGTTATGGGTTCCATCTTGTGGAGTGAGCCTTAAGTGAAATCAGATATTAGTTGGTTACTCCCACAAATGTTGTGACACCATTGCCCTAGTGTGTTTTGCAGGCAGGACAGACTGTAGCTGGGTTAGTATTCACATTCCTTTTTCAGTAGCCTTCAAAGTACCAAATACACTGAGTGTAAGGGTGAAGATTCTATGTAGGCACCAGTTCACCCTCTCCATGTTCAGTGAGTTGTGCGGGGGTTGCCTTGATTTCAGTTTAAGCAAAGTATTTTTGTCTTGACTTCAATTTCTTCATCTTTAAATTTTGAGTCTTAATATTGTCAATAACAAGGACTAGATTGTGGACTCCAAGGATAGACCATGTTTAGTTGTACATTTTTGTACAAATCTACTCCAAATGTTGGGACTTTTTTGGTTTTCTGTGATGGAATGTATTTTTCTCTGTTTGAAAGAAAGCAGAATATGTGTGGCACATCCAATATAGTGTATCATGATCTGATGCTGAGTGTTCCTTTATTTCTGAGTGTATAACACTTGCCTATTTTACTTCTTATCTTAATTCAAATTTATGTTTTCTCCTAATTCACAAAAGCTCTCTGCATACAATGGACCTGGCTAGAGCTGACAGGCTCACATTCTGTTAAGGGACAGAAGTTCATGCTGTAGTTTGGATTTGATTTCTATGTATCCACTTGAGTTTCATGTGTTGGTCACTTGTCCCAGCATGATGGTGTGAGAGACAGCAAAGGCTTTTAAGAAGTTGGTCTTCCTGACAAGTGGGTAGATCACTTGTAATCCTGCCTATGGATGTAGTTCTTAGGGAACCACTTTTAATTCACACACAGGTGGTTTGTTATGAAAGAGCAAGTCTTTCTGGCTCCATGTCTAGACATGGGATTGCTGTCATATGCACTCCAGTCATCGTGGTGTTATCTGTCACATTCCAAGAATCATCTCCCGAGCTGAGAAATTCAGGAACACCATAATCGTGAGTTTCCAAAAACAATAATATAAATCAACCTCTTCTTTCTAACCTAGCCTTGAGTATTTTATCATGACATCAAAACAACAAGCTCCTCCTTTATTTTTACATTACACATTTCAAAATGGCTCTGGTTGGCTGTGGTTATATGTCTAATTCTTTGACTAACTTCTAAACACAGCTGGTCACATGTGGCTATAGTTTAGAATAACCATGAGAAAGTCAGTTGATATGAGAGAAAGTTCTGGTTGTAGTTTTGAACAGAAAGGGGCCAGTTGTCCACTGTTAACATTTGCTGTATCAACAGCTTTCTGATGGATTTGATACTTCTTTTGTCCTCTTTTTGTGATCCTCTCCTTTCTGACTGATGCCATTCAGCATCAATCTACCTGTCTTTTATCGAATTCCTACTCATTGACTAGCAATACCAAGTACTGAGGAAACAAAGATGAAATGATATGGCCCTCAAAAGCTCATTGGTGAGTTGGGGAAGCAGTGATAGCACTGTATAAGCTCTCCATACTAGAAATGGGCACAGGTTGCACAGGAATACCATCCATGTTGTGTGGGCTGGGCCAGTCTGATTCACTGAGGCATGCTTCCCAATGGAGTAAATGTCTGAGATGACTCTTGAAAGACAAATATAAAGTAACCAGACAAAGATAGTAAGAAAGGATGTTCCTGGACAGTTAAATATAACATCCCATCTTACATTCACCATATTCAATTTGAATATACATTTCCTGTCATTTGTGTACTCAGGTGCTTACTCAGTTTCACCTGCTTTTATGTAATATGGTTTTTTTGTTTTGTTTTGTTTTTTTAATCATTGGCCATTTGAAATGCTTTTCCCTTTAGGAAAACGAGCTAATCAGCCACAGTGATGGAATTGCTTATGAAACCGAGTGTCCATTTTCCTGGAAAGATTTGTAGATTCCTTTTTTCTGATCCATAATTTTTTTCTTTCATTGAAAATAGATTTTTTCTCACATAATATATCCTGATTATGGTTTTCCCTCTCTCTATTCCTCCCTGATCCCCCTCATCTTCCCTTACATCCAGATCCACTCCCTTTCTGTTTATCATTAGAAAGCAAACAGATTTCTAATATATAATATACTATTATAATATAATAATATAAAACAAAAACTAACACATCAGAATAGGTGAAAATAAACACACAAACAGAAGGAAAAGAGCCTAAGAAAGGGCACAAGAAACAGATAGAGAAGCAAAGACCCATTCATTCCCATACTCGGGAATCCCATAAAAACACTAAACTGGAAGCCGTAATGTACACACAAAAGATCTGTAGGGTAAAAGGAGAGAAAAGATATAAATAAAATAAAAATTAAATTAAAAAATCAGGAGACAAGAAACTGCCAATGATGTCATTGATTTTGCTTTTGTTGGCCATCTATTGATGGGCATTCAGGTTACTCTTAACAGTCATTTGTTTCTCCATTGAGACTTCCTTGGAGGAATCTAAATTTTCATTTTCAAGTGGTTATCAATTCATCCATGGATTTTTAGTGCTACTCTAACAACAATTTTTTAGTCCATTGACAACAACATACAGCCATTCATGCATCATACACCCAGAGTTATGTCTCTTTTAAACCTTCTCAAACTGCTTTGGTCAAACTTTTGTTCATAAAAATATATTCATCTAGGAAAAGAACATCATATAACTATGCCATGCCAGTAAAAATATCACCTTGTCCCAAAAACAGTCTCTTGGGTGGCTTGATTTGCCTACAACACCTAATTAAATTCTCCCCTCCCTCCCACAATGGCATATTCATAACAACTGATTGGCTGCCCATGATTCATGCACCTCAAAAATGACTGATCGCTGCTTTAATTTGTGTGTAATACTTGATGCAAAAAAATCCACGTGCTCTCTTTGAGGGTACTAAGAGTCATTCTTTTGCTCTGTGTTTGTTTATTAACCTCATATACTATTGATTTCCTGAGATACATGCATACATTGACTGCACAGAATATTGACTCTTAATATATTGTATGTAGAGACTAATTTTAAATTTAAATCTGTCAGTTGGCTGAACCTTGTAAGTGGTTGGGGAACAGAGTGTTTTTTTTTTTTTTTTATTTTCTGTGAGTGTGAGGTAATTCTCAGCTTTGTGGCTTTTTTGACACAAGAAAGGAATGAGGCGCAGTGACAGACCCTCTCTGGAGACTATCTGGCAGTACCAGGATTTTCCAGGCCTGCTTTCTCATTCACATCTAGTCCTGTAAGTTTGTTTTAGGTATTTATTTTTCAAGCAATGAAATATGAACACCAGTACAGCCATTGCCTCCAACCAGTGTAGAGTGAATTTTAAAATCCTATTCAGGGGGGTGGGAGGGGGGAGGACTGAGGAATCTGTGGCTGATATGTGAAATTAAGTTAATTATAAAATAAAAATACTATAAAAAATCCTACTCAGTTCAGTTTCTTTCAAGTTACTTAAGGAAATGTTAAATGAGATTTTTCTTTTAAACTTCAATGTTGCCCTTCTTTGGGACAATTAACCTAGAAGTTTGTATTTGACTAGAGTGCGCCAATAGTGGTATTCTCCTATTTGGCATAAACAAAAGGAAGGTGAAAGGACAAAGGGTTGCATTCTTTTTTTTTTTTTTTTTTTTGGTTTTTTCGAGACAGGGTTTCTCTGTGTAGCTTTGCGCCTTTCCTGGAACTCACTTGGTAGTCCAGGCTGGCCTCGAACTCACAGAGATCCGCCTGGCTCTGCCTCCCGAGTGCTGGGATTAAAGGCGTGCGCCACCACCGCCCGGCCAAGGGTTGCATTCTTAGCAAAAACAAAAGGTGTTCGTATCTGACCTCAAGTCATGCATCGGCCAACCAGAAGGCAAGCTCCAAGGCCCTGGGCAGCACAAGATTAGGACAGACATGGTGAGATCCTAGGATTATCATACACAGGCTAACATCTTTGTTGTATTGTAGGCCACTAAAGAGAATCTTTGAATTGGAAGAACATTGCTAAGAACATTCTGACAGTGGAGAACTTCTTTAATGAATTATGTGGAGTCAGGTTTCCTCAGATTGAGGAGCACTTCTAATATACTTAACAAAATTTTCAGAATTTTGGTGCCAACTACTTTCCCTGATCAGAGACTGCCCTAGGGATAGCCAGTCTTTGTGCCATAGGATTATTTTCACAATGCTTTCTTCCTTCAGAGGGAAGAATGGAAACTCTGTGGACTAGTAGCAAAAGAAAGAGTTGAAACACCCAAAGTCTCTTGGATGAGATTTCAGGAACATAAGAAACTGAGAGAATGTCTTCCATCACAGTGAAAAAGCTTGTGACCACCATCTAACTTTCCACTGGTCATATGGCACTGGATGAAAAAGGGGTCAGGTGGAACCTTCCCCCTTGATGTCTTCCTATGGAATTTGTGACAGCAATATGCTTGTCATCTGACATTTGCTCCTATCTCCTGTATTTTATGAAGTCATTCTGAGTGGCCTATATCTCCTGGAGTCTTGATTAGCTGCTGCTGTTTTAGGGCTCGTGAGTAAGTACTAGGCGGTGGAAACATTTTTAGTACTACAAATGGGGATATTTTCTATGGAGAGGACAAGTGTGGCATGGATAGAAAGATGAGTGGTTAGTGTCATTTATAATGAAAATGTGCTTTCAGCACAGTGATGGAATTCTATGTTTAGACCTGCTTCTGTGGATTATGAGCAGTGGAAAGTGCACATGGACTGGGACCACATGAGCCTCTTCCAAATCCAGGAGACTACTGAGGGGTCGGAGAAAGTGACTACAGGACGGCTTAGTGTCCTACATAGAGACCATGCAGGCAGTCTTCTCAGAGGGGGTGGCTCCTGAGCCTCCACTGGAGTTTGTGACTTGGCTTCCAGCTTGGAAAGGAAAAGTGCCTGTTTGGGGAGTACACAGGCACCAGGCTGCCAGGACCAATTTAACTGCAGTCTTCCTCACACAAACGTATAACAGTTCTTGGCACAGAGATATTTATTGGATTCTATTAAAATTAAATTGAAACCAAGACATTTTGCTCTAAACTCTATGCTTATTTTGACACTGAATCTAGAGAGTCAAATAATGCTTTAATTTTTCTTTTTATCCATATCTATTTACTTGTCTATGAAACCCTTTGTAAATTTCTGACTTCTTCAAATTATCTTATAGCATTGCAAAATGTTAATGAGCAACATTAGGCTCATGTCTTGTGGCATATTTTCTTAAAGAGAAACAGACCCTTCCCTGCTATATATCTAACAGAAAAGTTCTCAAGGGATCACCATGTGGAAAAGCTTGGGTCCAAGGATATTTCTGAGGTAGAATAACTTGATTGACTATTCCTTTCCCAACTTTATACTCCCATGGCTTCTGGGAGATGAGGGCATGTTGTTGTGGTTGAGAGTTCCAGGTAAAAAAGTCCATATGGACTTTTTTTTTAATGAAAGAACCATTCACACTTCAGATGGAACAGTTCTTCTCTATTTATTTAATGATTCTAAAGTTTTCCTAATGAAAAGCGTTATTATTCTCAGTCAAGCAGCATGACACAGCATCACAGATATAAAAATGCCATTATAATAATCTATTATGGAGATGTTATCCTTTAAAATTGAAATAGAGAATTATGTGTGAAGTTTTCAATAGTTTTATTTGAAATTCTAGGCTAAGTCGATGCAGTGTTGTATATTTCACCACAGTCATCATATGTAATTGACAATCAAAATGTTCCTATGACATTTACAGTGGAGCAGAAACAAAGATGATAAAACAAAGGTCAAGGAAAAATTATGAGGTGGACAAAATGTCAGAAATCAAACTCAAGTTTGATAGTTTGATTACATTCAGACTGAAAACCTCACATACTAAGAGATACAAAGACAGACAAAATCAGAAGACAAGCCTGTGGAGTGCAAGGTTGTTCTGAAAGCAGAAGAGCACACTCAACAACTCTGAGTTCAAAACTTCTCCAGGTTAAACTGTCATCGTTTTTCAACTTAATAATGGAAACAGAGTTGTAGTTAGTCTCTTTCCTTCCAGTTTGCTCCCCGCCTAGTCACCTTGTCACTTCAGCCACTGCAATGGTCAGAAGATGGACGTATTGCCTACAGTCAGGAAATACCAAAGTGGTTTGGACAGGAAGCTGACTCTATCGGATAGAGGGAATGTATAAGAGAATGCCAAAGCAGTAGAATATGGTCCTGAAAGCCTTCTAAGGGAGGCAGGTGATACTATTCAGGGTCTCAAAGGTAGCAGCATGCTCAGTAATAAAGTAATAGGATTCCTATAGAAAAAGGTTTCAGTATATATCAGGTTTCATAGACACACAGCAAGGAAGATGCTTTGATGCTTTAAAAATGATTCTAGTTAGCTTGAAAAGAATGGGTTTCCTTATGGTGATTTATACATGTGTCTCACTGCACTTTGCTCATGTTCGCTTCCTAATTACATCCTTTATCCCTCTTACTGGTCCCCCACCTCTCCATGATAATACTCCTTTTGTATTCCTGTGTATGTGTGTGTGTGTGTGTGTGTGTGTGTGTGTGTGTGTGTGTGTGTGTGTGTGCGTGTGTGCATGCGTGTGTGTACATAAATATATGTAGATGTTTAGATCTTGATTCCACATGAAAGAAAGCATGTGATATTTGACTGGATCTTTCTGTTTTTCCCATGATCCTCTCCTATTCTACCATTTTCCTAACTTTAGACTCCTACCTCTTCCCACTTAATCCACCTCTACTTTTCTGTGTGTAATATATATTTTGTATATGGATTCTTTCCTGGAAGAGAAAATAGGGTGACTTCCTGCATATACTTTATTTCATATAACACCTTATTTCATATATCCACTTTTCTGCAAATGACACAATTTATTTTCTTTCCATTTGAATAAAACTCTATTGTGTCTATTTAAATGTTCACATTTTAAATTCTTTTATTTGTTGATGGACATGTATGCTGGCTGTGTATGATGAACAGTTCTACCAAAACATGTATTTGCAAGTATCTCTGTCATATGCTGCTTAGGTTCTCTTGGATATACACCCAAGAGTGGTACAGATGGGTCACATGATAGTATATTTTGGGCTTTTAAGGATCTTTCAGTTACAGTTTGAATATGAATTGCCCAAGTCAGGCTCATGTATTTGAACACTTGATCTAGAGTTTATGTTTGGAAGGCTTTGAAATCTTTAGAAGATGGGTCCCAACTGGAAGAAGTAGGTTACTGGGTCATGGGCATTGAGAGTGTTAGCCTAGCTCTACTTATTACCCGAATTCTCTGCTTCCTGACTGTCCCCATGATGTAACCAGTCTCTTAATGCTCCTGGAATGACAGGTTCAAGGCACTTGTGTTGACATGCCTTCCCCAGCATGATAGGTAGAGTTCCCCAAACAATGAGTCAATAATTTCATCCTTCCTGAAATTGCTCCTGGTAAGTATTCCATCACAGTGATTAGTAAACTAACTAATACCAAAAACTGGCACCAAGAAGTAGTGGTGTTGTGATGATATACCTGACAATGCTTTTTTATGGACCTTTATGATTGGTTTGTGGGCAGATGTGAACAAAGGTTAGAGTTAGAAATTCTACAATGCTATAAGTGGGGTTTAGTGGACCTTTCTGGAGTAAAGAAGGCCAAAATGTCTATAGAAATAAGTACAAGAAAGATTGTGCATAAGATTTCAGAGTGGAATGTGGCTAGAGACAATCCATAGTGTATTATGGTCAAAAATCAGGGACACCTACAACTGTGTTTCAAGAAGGCCAGGCTACATCTTGATCCAGTGGTAGAACCTGTAGTCATTTTTCAGGAATATAAAGGGCAAAATTTATGGGATCATGGAGGCTTGCACCAAGATTCCAGAGGGATGTTGTACTTGGCCAATATGATGTAGGACTGTATTTGGTGGTTGGAGGTCCTTAGTAGTTTGTGCTTTCAGCTGTGAAGATAAAGCATAAGTTGCACTGGAGATCCAAGAACTCTGTAAGTGAAGAGAATACAGGTTGTCCATGAAATCTGTTGGAACGGAATAGAGTAGAGCCAGCTCAAGCAACAGAGATGGAGGGTAGAATTACCCAGAAAGGAACCCAGGTGATGCTCCAGCTATCTCCAGTTGCTCACATGGCACAGGGTTTGTGTTCTCCTAGCTGTGTCCCACTTAAAAATGTATCTTTTATTTTTGGGGGATAAATATAATTACATCATTTCCTTCTTCCTTTTCCTCCCTTCAAATTCTGCCTTATGCTCCTCATTCTTTTTCAAAATTCATAGCCTTTAGATTGAGAGTGGGTCAGGGACGTCATTATATATTGGAAATGTATAGCCTTTTGTTTATTTTAAAGGTGCTCACAAGAGATGCTCTTGAGTCTCAGAAAATATCTTAGAGTTGTGAAGACTATGTTAAAGACTTTTGAAGTTGGACTGGATACATTTTGTGTTAGGATATGACTGTGAAACTGTATGGTCAAAGGTTAGAATATTGAGGTTTGTAGTGAAAGATTTTCACAGACACATGTTTAAACATTTGATCACTAATGGTGGTACTGTTTGGAAAGCTGAAGGAAGTAGGCTGCTGTGGAGAGAAGAGACAGGCACTAAGGTTTGTAGCCCCACCCCACTGCTGAACCAAGCTCTCTGCTTCCTCACAACTTCTAAGACACAACCAGGTGTCTCATGCATCCACCACCAGAGCTTCAAGCTGCTCTCACTGCCATGCTTTCCCTGACATGGCAAGCTGTATCCACTGAACCATGAGGCAGAACAAACCTTTGTCCCTTTAAAGTTGCTTCTGTAAGGTATTTTGCCACTGTGATAAAAAAGTAACTAATTTCCAGTCTGGTGAGCTCACATTCTCAACAACAGTGTATATGATTCCTTTTTCATTGCATCCCTGTTAGTATTTTTCGTAACTTTATTTTCTTTATTATAGCCATTCTGACTAGGGTGAGACATATTCTCAATATAGCTAAAATACTAAGTTGTTAATTTCTGAAGTAGGATACATAATTCATAGAGGTTGGCAGACATAACTGTTAGAGACAATGAGCCAAAATATTTTGGAGAATTTGCTACATATATAACCTAAAATTTTCACCAGATTTTAAAACCAGCTTTAAGTGTTGTGTATAATCCTGTTGCCTTAAAATGCTCAGACTGAAAATTTATTTTTTTATGCTACTTACTTTTAATACATAAGACTTATTTTCTTTATTCATAGAATAGTTAGAAAAATTTTAGGCATAGCATTTGTATTTTTTATCATTTTTAAAATGAGCATTTGAAATTTTATATCTGTTTGGGAGGCAGTGACAGGATAACATTTTTTTACTCTACATTTTATGTTTATCCTCTACCATTGGCTGTTTGGAAAAAATAAATATTTAAATAAAATGTGTAACTAATCATTTCACTTGAAATACTCTGCTTTAATATTCTTTCCCTTCATACATCTTAAGTTGGGAACATTCTGAAATAGTTTTTTTTTTTAATATAGTAGAAGAGTATAAAGAAATCTGAGTTCCTACCACTGGCCTTATTTTGGTGTCAGAGATGATGGATTCGTCTTTGCTCTTCACATTCCAGTGACTAGCATCATGGTTGGCATGTAGTGTCTGTTCAATAAATATTTGTTGAACTGAATTGAAACGAATCCCCCTGTAAATATTTTTCCAGTAACATGAGTGCAATCAAGCAATATACAATTTAGGAGGCTCTGTTTTGGAGCTAAACTAACACTAATCATTAAATATTTGATTTGGAGCTAGACTTTGAAGTTTGAGTTTAGATTACTTAGCAGATCTCTTCCATTCTGGAATAGATGATATAAGAATTTCAACTCATCTCAACAATTTTGGAAAGGAAATGTACACATAAAATAAGTGTAAAGAAAACGGTATTTCATTTTGAAACCTTCAAAGACTGAAGTATTAGAAATTTTAAAATTTCAGCATTTGCTCAATGTATGTGGAAAACACAATTTCTTGAAATTAAAATGATGTATACTACAGTGGATCTAAGTTTATTCTATAGATTTTACCTTAAAACACTACCCAGACTCACCCGTTTTTATTTGCTTATTCATTTATACTTTTAAAATTAGCTTAGAGTATACTAGCTCCCATTTGAATTTTTCATAAATATTTACTTTTGGTTGATTCCTCTCCCTCAGTTCTTCCTCATCTGATTTTCCTGCCTTCGCTGGACCCTTTGCCTCAGTATTCTGGCTTCTACTTCATTTTATTGTCTTGCTCACTCCATTCCTTTAAAAGCTTTTTCTTCAATTCCTACTTTCCTTATTTTTGCTCACATTTGCTCCCACCTGAATACTTTCATCTTTCTCAGTTTGAGGGTGGCAGTATCTCATATGAGAAAAAACACAGAGTATTTGAATTTCTGGGTCTGGGTTACCTTGTTCAATATAACATTTTCAGTTTCATGGACATTACACAATTTTATTTTTCTTTATGGTTGAATAAAATTCCATTGTATAATAAATCACAGTCTCATTATCCTCTTATCTGTTAATGGACATCTAGGCAGATTCCATTCCTTTGTTACTGTGAAAAAGCAGTAACAAATACGGATGTGCCTGTGTCTCTGGGTAGGGTGTAGAGTCCTTTGCGGATGCCTAGGAGGGGTGTGCAGTCTTTTTTACTTGAACTTTATATTCAGTAAGAACCCTTGTTTATTTATTTATTAATTAATTCTGAATGGTCTATTTTTCATTGTATAAATAAATGTACTTATCAATAGTATCACATTCTAAATGGGGAAATTAAAAATATATCATCTAATTAGTTTACTGTTTAAATTGTATGGGGTGTGTGTGTGGGTTTACACAGATTGTAGGTAGGTAGACAGGCAGATACATTTGTACTTGAGTGGGTGAATTTGGAACGATTGTGAGGTGTGGAAAAGGTTGCGTCAAATCTTAACCTATATTGTTGTCAATGGAACATGGTTTTAGGTCAGAAACTGAATCAGAATATTTCAAAACAACACACAGGTCTTAAATTTGCCTATATTCAGAACATAAACGTCATACAATCCAAGCCAAGTGCTTATCCAGTCCAATCACTAAATTTAATATACCTCATATGTGAAAATAAATCATTTGTTCACATGAGGAAAACAAGCAAAGCAGCCTAACATGACATTATAGAATAGAAACCTTGTAAGAGCCTTGACTTCATACTCCAGCATCTTGGCATGAGGTCACTTTTGCTTATTATGATTGGCTCAGACCTTAGACTGGCAAGGCAGCCTCTTGAGACTGCTGTAAATCTTGCTGTTTACATCACTAACATTGAATGATGACTTTTATTCTGTTAACTGTACCTTTGATAAATCTCACGATCAATAATTTGTTAGCTGTGACAATCAGGAATGAATCCAGAGAAATGAATCCTCTATTATTTAGTTCAAGCTCCCTGAGTGGGACAGACTTATGAATGTGCCTCTAAAGCAGAAACTGAGTACAGTAGCTTTCCAGTGAGTGCTGAACTCACGCCAAAAGCTGATATAAAAACTCCCATTGGTTGCAACTCTATTTCTCTAAAAAATAATTGCCTTCTTTCCTTCCTAAGTCACACTGGGCTGAGGAAAGGTCAATTTTACACCTTTAAAAACATAATTAAAATATAAATGGCTCCCCATGCTTCAAGAGTCTCTAGTTAAAGCAACCAGTACTTTAGTAGTTGTGGATTCAATTAATATCTGAAAGTAAATTTTGCAGAAGAAAAAAATGTAATAAAGGCTCCAAAATTACACTGGAAAAACTTGTTTGCAACATCAGGGAAATGGATGTTTGAGTCCTAGCTCTGATTGACCTTGCATCTATTATTTTAGTCAAATTACCTTTCTGCTATGAGCCATCATTTCCACTCCCCAATGCTATTGTGAGTTCAAATGAAATAAAGCATGAAATTCTTCAATAAAGAACATGGCACACTGTAGTATTTTATTTTATTTACTATCTATGCTCATGAGCAGATATGAAGACAGTGAACTTCGTATTTTGTGTTAAATGTGACAAAATGCTATGAATAGTTTGTTATATATAAATTCTTAGTAAATATTGGATAGGTCAAATTTTGTTTTCTTCAGTGATAAAACAGGAGGGAACATTTATGTATATTGTCTAATTTGAAACTACATAATCATTAGATTTCCCTGTCATTTTCTAATTATTTCTGACATTATAAGTATATGTGTATGTATGTGCACCTCTCTGGACACAATCTTTCACATACGATCTTGGTTGCTTACCTACATGTAGACTAAACTAGATGATTACATCAAAACCAGTCCTATGTTCTATGGTTTGTAATACATGCCAACAAAATGTATTTCCAAAACACATGGTAACAACCTATGACCTCAGAATGGTGCCCAAAATGTTTAACCACACACTTTCATGAAAAATGAATGTTCTCATCTTTTATATTTTTGGTAATTTTCAAGATAATAAACGTCAAATGGGCATCTTTGATTATAGAAAGTGGGTTTACAGTCTTAGAGGTTTCCTAAGCTAACATCAGGTTTTAGCACTTGAGATTTGACACAACTACGTAAGTGCTAGTGAGTTCTGACTGCTTGGTATGATGAATGGCATAATACAGCTCAGCTTGGAGTCTCATTTAAGCAACTTTAACATGCTAGATATCTAGATATCATTGTTTTCCATGAAGTTTTATCAGCATATGCATACACACACACACACACACACACACACACACACACACACACAAATACACACACACAGCGGGGGGTGTTCATAAAGTTAAGTTACAGTATTATAATGAGACTGTAAATAACATATTATAAGGGTGGGAAAAGAATTGAGTATGTGGAAATGGGCTTTTGAACTTAATTTTGAAATAAGATTGGACTTAAGTATTCACCAGAAAGAGAGGGATTTCTTTAAAGAATACAAAGGATGTCAGTTCATGAAAGAGTAAATTGATAGACTACATGTATTATTCTTATATCTTAAACAATGAAGGACCAGCAAAGGCACTTCATTACTATGAGCCTTCATCACTTAGGGTTTTCTAAAGCTAGCCCAAGCAAGAGTGTATAGATTGACATGGGGCATGGTTGTTAAGGAGAGAGGCAGCAGAGGAGATACATTGAGATGACATTCATAAAGGTCTTTCTGGTTTCAGTGCAACTCTGCCTTGCCCCATCCATCTCTGCCTCCTGTTTTCACTCCTCATTCTTTCAACCTAACTTTCTGGATTCCCCATTGGCTTGGTTTCTTCTTTTTCATTTTTAAATCTATTCTCACTCCAATTAGCTTACCATACAGTATGTATCAAAGTGCTGATCCCCACTGATCTCCACATAGCTAAAGGCAATGAACATAGCTAAATGCAACAAGTAAGTGACAGTTCAGCTGGTAACCTTTACCCTAGTGACTAGACAAGGTTTTTATTCATTTATTTAAAAAAAATAACAAAATAAAATATGATAAGATAAAACAAAAATGATCACATCACCATTGAACAGAACAAACAAACAGAAGGAAAAAAGTCCAAATGAAGACACAAGCTTTGGAGATCCCACTCACACACTAAGAAATCTCATAAACACTCCACTGGGAGCTAATACATATGTGCAGAGGACTTGGTGCGGGTCCATGCCATCCTGTGCATGCTGCTGCAGTCTCTGTGAGTTCATAGACTCTTACACTCTTTCTACTTAATCTTTAGTGGGGTTCCCTGGGCTCAGAGGGCAGAGATCTAATGAAGGCATTCTTTTCAGGGCTGAGTGTTCCAAGGTTTCTCATTATCTGTGTAATGTCTGGCTGAGGGTCTCTGTATTTGTTCCCATCTGCTGCAGGAGGAAGCTTCTCTGATAATAGTCGAGTAAGGTACTGACTTATGAGTATGACAGAATATCTTTTGGAGTCATTTTGTTGTTATCTTTTTTTTTTAAAGACCAGTCAGTCGTATTGGTTTTATCTTAGATCTCTGGGCTATCTAGTCTCTGGTTCTTGGTCATCCAAACAATGTTGGATATGGGTTCCAGCTTGTGGAATGGGACTTAAGTCAAATGAGTTATTTGTTGGTTATTTCCACAAGCTTTGCGCCACCATTGCCATAGTGTATCTTGTAGGTAGGACACCATTGTAGACCAAAGGTTTGTGGCTGGCATGGACTTTACGTTTCTGTTTTTGGCAGCATGCAGAGTACCATCCTGTACCAGAGATGCTGGAACATAGGGGTAGAGGCTCTATGTAGGCAATCAAATGGACTTCTTCATCTTCAGTGGGTTGTATAGTTGGCTTCAGCAATGGGGCCTTGCTGTCAGGTTGTGGAGAGCAACCTATGATCTTGGCAGCAGCCTCAGTTCTTTGGGGATTCCCATAGGGTCCCCTTGTCCCACAACTCAATTCCATGTAATCCAATTCTGGTAATAGAAGCTTCTTTTGGTGACAAGATATGGCCAGTTGGGACTCTGTTTCCCTCATTATTTAGCAATTTCATTTAGATTGCCTTGATATATGTATGTATTTTAGGAAGTTTCTACTTTATTAGCTTGTAGTCAGAAGTTTCTGTCCTGGGTGTTGCTCCCAAGTATCCATAGCACAGACTTGTTACTAGCTAACTCTTACTTTTAAATTACCCATATCTCTTATTTATGCTCTGTCACATGGCAGTATCTTTATTAGCACAGTGTGCCCATCTTATTTCTCTTTCCTCTACTTGCAACTCCAGACTCCACCCTTCTTCCTCCCATCATTCTCCTAGTCTAGTCTGGCTCTCCTGCCTAACTTTATCCTGTTTAACTATTGGCCAGTTTTTTTTTATTAAACAAATCATAGTGACATGTATTCACACAGTGCACAGAAGGATTATTCCATAATATTTCCCCCTTTTTGTCTAGTTAGAAAGGAAGGTTTTAACTTTAACATAGTAAAATTATATACAACAAAAACATTTATTGAGTAAGAATAAAAGTTACAATATTCAGTCTATTTAAATGATAATAAATATCCATAACCCATTTTTTGGAATATGGACATAGTTCTCTAGACTATTTCCTGTTGATTGGGGGCACTGGTAATCTTTGGGGGGTCCTGAGAAAACTCAGGATTATGGTCAAGTTCTGACTGGAGTATTCTGTGAGGCTGGATCATTGACAAATGTTTGGGTGCCATATGTAGTCAGAAGTTTCTGTCCTGCATGCTGCTTTTAAATAACCACACAGAGGCTTAATATTAATTATAAATGCTCAGCCAATAGCTCGGGCTTGTTACTAGCTAACTCTTATATTTAAATTACCCATATCTCTTATTTATTCTCTGTCATGTGGCAGTACCTTTATTAACATGACATGCCCATCTTGCTTCTCTTTTGTCTTCTTGAGACTCCAGACTCCACCTTTCTCCCTCCTATCATTCTTTAGTCTTGCTCTCCTGACTAATTTTATTCTGTTCAGCTCTTGGCCTGACATATTGTTTATTAAACCAACCATAGTGACATATATTCACAAAGTATTCAGAAAGATTATTCCACAGTATTAGTTTCCTATACTCTCTCTCAAACACCTCTCAACTTTTACTCTCTCACCCCATATTCTTTCCCCGACCTCTTCTTTACTCCCCCTACTGATTTGAGTCTTCCATTGCAGCCACCCCACCAACTATCCATAATTACCTAGGTATGTAGTGTATAACACTTATGTAAGAAATTCCTATCTTCCAGTATAAAACCACTGTTTTGCCCTGTTCATTCCCTGTATATTGTCAATGGAGATTTAATATACTCAACTGTCTTTGTAGCTAAAAGTTCATAATTATGGGAGAGTAAATTTCAACAACTTGTCACTTTTAAGGGGAATCATTTTGAGCAAGTTTACCATATATGGCTATATAAACATAACCGTAGGATATGTGCTGTTGTACAAAAACATATTTAGTTACCTTGTAGGGTTGCCACACAGGTTAACCTTACATGACTGGGAAAGAAAGCCTTCTTGTTTTGAACTGATCTACCTTTAAACCAAAAAGCTCACAAGTAATGCTGAAAAACTGAATAAATGTTATGATTTTTCATCCAGCCTGATTTAGTTTTAATTGCTCTTAGGTTTACTCCTGGTAGAGTGCAGAGATGGAAACTGGAGTTTAACGCACCTTTATAGCCTTTATTTTTGCTGATACCCAAGACACTTACTTTCAAAAGTATGTGAACATAACCTTCTGATTGCCTTTCAGATAAGGACTCCCTGGAGACTCATGCTGAATGCTCCCAAGCTCTTTTTACAGCACCTAAAGGGCAAACCAGTTGGAGGTCAAGGGAATTATTCAAGGACATTCAGCATGTTCGAGTCAGAGGCAGAGATAGCAGAGGTTCTTTCTCAAGTCTTTGCTACAACTGCAGTGTTTAATCACTTTGGTGGTAGAAGAGTAAGCCATGAGGGCACTGCCCATCAGTCTCACCATTTGGTTATTCTTGCTTAAGATGGAAAGTGTATCAATGGGTTAGTGGCCGTGGTAGAAAAATAAAGCCTATAAAGGTGCATTAAACTCCAGTTTCCATCTCTTGATCTCCATGATGTGATGTAGGGACAAAAGGTATGGTGCTAGTTTAAAGGACAGCAAGGCTATGCAGGAATTATAGCTGCTGTGGCTGCTGAATTGGTGGTGTGACTTACTCCAACCAGTTCTGATTGATTTGTGCACCTGCAACACTGATTTTGTTTCAGGAACTGCATGGAAGCTGGAACTATAACTTGGGTATGTCCCCGATATTGAAGAGCTGATAGTCTAGTAAGAGAGTTACATAAACATGGAAAATATTCTACTAGAGAGCTAGTTAAGAAAACCACCTTACACTGTCATGGGGTTAATTGCAGAGACAAATCAGACACTGTAAAATTATATTATAATCCTGGAATGTCATCACCATAGCACCATATACAAGAAAGCTGGAAGATAAATTTACCATCAAAGACTACATATTCATCAGTTCACACTTCAGTGTACAAAACTGTATCTGAGTTTATAAAATTTCCACTTGATTGTACATATGAGTAGATAATTTTTATCTCAAATTGGCCTATGTAAGGTCAAATAGGGTTACCAAAGATCAAAAATTAAAATTCAGAGTCATTCATTTCCTCTCTCTAGGACCCAAAATTGTCACTACTCTTTGAAATTTTTGTTGGATTTGTTGCAAAAATAAATAAATAAAAACAGCAAGATACACAAAAACTGCTTGTCAAAAGATGTGTAGACTATAAATGAGAAAACATTTGGAAGTTATGCAAGACATCGATCGTATAGCAGTTCAAACAAGCACAGACCAACTAAAGACGCCAAAGTGAGGAGCAGACCCAGTGCTTCCAGCTACTGCTCTAGAGAAAGTTCTCTCTAGTTAGTGTTTTTGACAATTTCTTATATGTATCTGTGATGACAAACCCAACATTTGAATGATCTTTAAAGTGTATGTACTTCTAAAATCATTTCTCCATTTTAAACATTTACACAAATGGTTCTCAACCTGTGGGTCATGACACCAAGTCACATATGATTTGTAACAGTAACAAAATTACAGTTATTAAGTAGCACTGAAATTAAGTTTATGGTTGGGATCAACACACATGAGGAAATGTGTTAAAGGGTCACAGCATTAGGAAGGTTGAAAACCACGGATATATACATACTTCTGCTTCTGTTCCTCTGAGTCTGCCTAATGTATCTCCTGACTCGTAGCCTGTAACATCAGAGTTTAGTCATCTGAATTTCACTAAGCCTTGCAGGCTGCAGCTACACATTGAAGTTTGAGAATCACTGTTTACAGTCATTTGTTATTATACATCTGTGGAGACTGTAAGGATGCTCTCAGCATAAAATAGGGCATACGCTTTTACTTCCAGGCATGGCTATGGACTTTCTGAATAGGAATACCTTCGTGTAGGAAGTAAGAGTGATAACAACAAACAGGATCTCCACAAAAAGAAGAGCTCTTACATACTATTTATAGGAGTACAAACTCTAATGGTTATAGGAAATCATTCTGGAAGTTTCTTTAAAAACTGGTAATATGACTACTATATCATCCAACTACATCACTCCTGGGCATATACTCAAAAGACATTATCTCCTATTACAGAGACACTTGTGCATCCATGTTCATTGCTGCTTAGTTCACAACAGCTGGGAAATGGAATCCACCACTATAGCCATCAACCGATGAATAGAAAGGGTAAATGTAACATGTGCACAAGATGTTTTTTATTCAACTGCATGAAAAATGAAATCATAAAATGTGGAGATTACATTGAGTGAGTTCTTTCAGACCAGAAAGACAAATGCCTTGTGTTCTCCCTCATATGTGGATAATATCTTCAAATCTTTTGTTTTGTATGTTTAACCTGGAATAACTTCTATCAACTGCTTCATAGTTAAGACTCGAGGAATTTTACAAAAGGGGTTAGATCAAAAAAGCGGCACAATGCTGACTTTCAGGCTGACTTCACTGTGGCTGTAATGTTTATTTTTTGTTTTTTGTTGTTTTTGTTTGTTTTGTGGATCTACAGTACTCAGAAGCAGAGCTGGGTAGATACATGTGATTTTTGAGACTGCTCTGGTGTACATGGTAAGTTCCAGTATGACAAGGGCTGCCCAGTGAGACCTGTCTCAAAAACAAAAAATAAAAACAAAACAAACAAAAAGCCAACCAAACCAACAAATATCAACATCAGATTAGGAGATCATATATTCAGAGTTATTTTTCCACTATTATGCTCATAGTGAAATTACTAAAATGGGGGCTGCAGTGATGCCTTTATAGTTAATAGCACAGACTGCTCTTGTAGAGAACCCAAGTTCAGTTCTCAGCACCTACAAAAGGGCAGCTTCTAATCACCTATAATTCTAGGTGCAGGAGATTCAGTATCCTCTTCTGGACTCTGCAGGCACTGAACTCAAATGTCAACGTACCAACACACACACACACACACACACACACACACACACACACACACACACACACAAACACAAACACAAACACAAACATACACACATTTAAAGTAAATACATCTTTAAAAAGAGAATGTACTGAAATAGCATTCTTTATTGATATTTTACATATTTAGTTAATATGAGCTGTTCTGATAAATTTTAGAACTTTTCATGACAGTATCTTCTTTGTCTTCCTACCAGCTTGATCTATTTATTTGCACATGATATGTATATCTCATGTCTCTGACATTGCTGTGAAATCTGCTTCATCTGGCCAGTAGATACTTCCTTAAATTAATGTTTGCTTGGTACATATTTGCTACTCTTTCACTTTCGGTCCCCACTCCTCTGTCATTATATCACGTATGGTTTTCATGTAGCTAGCATACGTGGGAATGTGGGTTTTGAGATTCCATTCTTCAAATCCCATTTTTCAAACCAGTATAATTTATATTTATGGAAAAGTTTGATTTGATATATAAGTCTCATATTTTCAGAGTAGTCTCTGTACAGTCTTCATACTCATTGCTATAAGCATTAATCTGTCATCTCCAGTATCATGTGTTACCAGTTTGAGTGCAAGGTGAATCCCTTACTTTCTCCAAAGAGGATCCCTACATACCATTCAGTCTTTTAAATATTATTGTATGAAGTATTTTGTAAACAGAGGCACAGCTTTCTGTCCAGTATGCCCAATTATACCCACTGGTCTCTTCCCAAATTAGCACTCAAAGGCTTATATTAATTACAAATGCTTGTCCAAAGGCTCAGGCTTATTACTAGCTAGCTCTTACATTTAAATTAACCCATGTTTCTTATCTATGCTTTGCCACATGGTTCATGCTTATTACCTCATTTTTTACACATTTTGCTTCCTTGGTGGCTGGCTGGCATCTGCTCCAACTCTGCCCTTCTTCATCTCCGTCTTCAGTTTGATTGTACCACCTAAACTTATTCTGCCTCAACATTGGCTAAACAGTTTTATTATCAATCAATGAGAGCAACACATATTCACAGCATAAAGAGGGACATCCCACAGCAGTATTTCCTCCACATGCCTTGAGGATTGCATCAGCTGATACTATAATATTTTCAGCAATCAAGTAAGCAATATTTGACAAGTCAGTTACTCTGCCATATCCTCCAGACCCCCAATGTTTATAGTTCTGCCAGAAAACTCCAAGTTTACATTTGCTAGTAACAAATTATCTTAAGGTGGGATTTTTCTTGTCTTGTAGCCTTGATTAGAAATAAATTCAAGGATAAATTATAAGCATGGCTTCATAATGATTAGACAGGCTTCAAAAACTCAAAATTGATCTTAGATAAATGATATTAGAGTCAGCTATTAAAACATATTTAGAGTCCAACTGCCTGGTGTCTCAAATCAAAATCACCAAATTTCAGTATATGTCACTTTGAGAGAGCAAATCCATTTCCTAATTCCAACTTTTTGTCTTTAAAAGATACTAATGATAATGAAACCAATACATTTAAGGTACAGAGAAGAATGACTGGTATGTCATAGAAGTGCATGCTAGCCTTTGTTAGTAGCTATTATAGGGCAGGACACACACCACCACATCAGAACTATTCTATTCTCCCTACTCTGATTATAAGATGATATACAGTTTTGTTCTATATTCAGAACAAAGGATGGATGCTGGACAATCATGTGGTAAATCATTTTAAAATAATACATATCTATTACTGAGTTTGATTCATTTCTTAGTTAACACCTTGGAGAATTTTGTCAAAACTTATTACTGGCCATCTCCATTAGTGAATGGAGAAGATGAGACCTGAACCCTTTGATAAATGTATGGACAAAATGAGTTGGTACATACAATCTGTTTAGCCCAGAGCCTGGCCCAGATTGGAAGTCATATTTCTATTACTATGGTTTGGAAAAACTTATATTTGATATCCTGATTAAATAGTATTAAAATTCCAGATATTTTAATCTAAATTCCCAGGTCTGGTCAACTTTTTGGAAACTCGGAAGACCAAATATTTCACTTCCAAAGTTAAGATCTAAATCACAGACTATATAGAACTATCATTGAGCAAAATGTCAAGGATCTGTATACTGCTGAAATTCTCATAACCATGTCAACATTTCTTGTCAACAGGCACACCTTTACGTAGCTGAAGGTGACAAATAGGAAGTCAGCCTGCCAATAGGATTTCAGTTAGATCCCACCCACCAGAAATGTGCGTGTGAACCTAGGGAAAAGCCCTAATTCTCTGTCAGTAGCAGTGGGCAGTAGTGTTGAGGCTGGCAACAGTAGGCATGACCACTGCCAGCAACTTCAAGTTTTGAACCATCACTTCTTTGTTATTTCAGTCAGCTATGATTACTGATTGGAGCTTCTGTGTGAATCCCTCACTTCTGTTTTTTTTTTAAAGTAGCTTTTGTGACCACATTTCCCTCATCTTCACTAAAGTCTTGGAAGCCCCAGACCTCCAGTTTCACTAAAACAACCAGTGGTCTCTGGATCCTGACTTATCCTATCTGGTAACAACATGCATGAGCCCTCTTGGTGATCAGCCTCAGGATTTTAATATTTATATGATGCACATAGTTATCCTCAACACTGCAGTGATAATGGTTCTAATGTAATAGTATTTCCACTAGTGATATGGGTTTATAATATAGCGACATTGGGTGGCTATATACAGAACTTGGGATCTTCAACTATAGTAGTCCAAGGAGCATTCACTATTCAGTTCTTGCCTTTATGTTATTTAAATGCTCAACCAAATCCTTCCATTATTATTAACATATAGTAAAGAGACTAGAGCCTTACTTGTCTCAGGGTTCATGCACAAGTCTTTGGGTTTAATCTCACACACTAGATAAAGAGCTACATGCATTTAATAATATTCACCCTCCTTAAATTTAAAGGCACCCATTATGAAAACTACTATGATAAGATTAAAAAAAACAATAACAAAACAACAACAGAAAACCTACTATGTCCATCATCCTTAAAGGTCCTTTGATATCCCTGTTCTGGGCCAAACTCTGAGTACCTCAGATCTCCCTCTCACTATACTTTGCCTTTTGTAGAATGCCCGTTTCTTTCTTTACCTTAATTCTCTACATTAATTGATGTCATTTCCTGTGCTAACATTTCCTCCCTTACAATTGTTGAACAATATTCCATTATAAGAACCAGCCACAATTTACTTCATAAACATTGGTTTGATTCACACTTGGGCTATCAGGAAACAGTTGCTTTGAATATTTATGTACAACTGGTGCAAATATTTGTTTTGAATCTTCATGGTGAAGTGCATGGAGGTGGAATGGTTGCCTTGATGATTGCATATGTAATCTTTTTAAAGAAAATGACAAGCTTTTCCAAAACCAGTTAGCTGGTTTTGCATTTTTATGAGCAATATAGGCATTTCAGCAATATCACATCCTTACCAACACTTGTTAATTTAACTCACTTTGTAAATGCATAGTTTTCCATTACAGTTGGATTTTTAATTCTGCTATTGATGTTGTATTTATTAGTCATTAAGAATGTTTGTTGATGAAGTGTACATGGTTGAGACTCATTTTCCCTGCATTGGGTTGTCTTTGGCTTCTTATAATGTAATTGTCCTTCATACATTCTGAAAACAAGTCCTTTATCAGATATGTGATGAGAAAGTATTTTCTCCCAGTCTGTGGCTTGTCCTTTCATTTCCAAGGAGTGTTTGTCAAAGACAAGGTTTTAGTTTTTAGTGTTAATCCAGTCTGTAGTTGAGCTGGGCATGGCATTTTTGTTGGTTTAGTCACCATGGGTGACCCGCAGGCTGAAAATTCCTCTGGTGGTGGACTGAAGCCACCCAGTGCTAACACATGTTTTTCAGTGTCCCTGTTCCACCTTTGCCAGCTGAGCCACACAAAGGTCTGCCATTTTGTCCTTCAAGCACTTGTTTGCACTAGGGCTTGGGCTGGGGACAGGCAGGCTTGGTAAGTTTCCTGGTCCACTTTCTGTCTTACTGGTCTCGGTGACTTTAAGCCTTGGAAGGGACATTCTTGATATTACTGTCCTTCCACTAGTGAGAAAGAAAAGAAGAGAGAAGAAAAAGAAGAAATGAGAAAAAGAAAAGAAAACTTCTGCCCCCGGAGTACAGGGTCTGCTCCACAGTGGCATGGCAGCTGAAATGGGTCCTGGAATTCTTTACTGTGTGGTGAATGAAGAATTTTCTTGCCTGCACCCCAACAGCAACAAGCAGGCTTTCTCTTGGTTCAGAATCCTCTGTATATTTTCATTGTCTGTGCTTGCTGGTTGGCTTTCCCCAACGTTAGGGCAAGTGGAGAGGTAGGGGAACATTTTCTTTGCTGCTCTTCCTGCATGAGACAAACACATTCTCTGGCCCTGCCTCAATCCTGGAAGAATAACCAGAGGCCACTGGACAATGCTGAGAGCAGGAGAAGGTGATTTTCTCTAGGAAAGAGCACACTGATTGGTTATCCAATACCAAGTGGTCGTCTCTGAGATCATATGTGCACTGGTAACCCCATATAAACTGAACAGGTTATGAAACTGCATTTATTAATACATATTGAGTAATATATATTGATTTATTAATATGTAATATTTAGTATTATATATGTAAAATGATTAAGAAAAAGAGGCCATAAATGTGAGAGAGAGCAAGGGAGTGCATGGAAGAAGTCAGAGGGAGGAATTACTCATGTAATCGGATTACAACCTAAAAAAAAACATTTAAACTATAACATATCTGGCGAAACTGATGTGTATGGGTTTCTCTACCACATAACAACCCCCAAAAGACATTGACCAGGGAGTGTACTATACTTTAATTTACTGATATTACTTACCTGGAATTAGAGGTAGACCCCATCATTTTATGACTCAATCTCACAAGATTTCACAAACTGCAAGGAACAAACACAAGTTCTAACCCAGAGGCACAAGTTAGGGTTCCCACAAATTCCTCCTTGAGTTCTATGGTTTTGCTACCAGCACTCATACTTATATTCATATTTATTATAGAAGATGCAGATGAATATCTAGATGAAGAGAAGCATAGGGCAGGACTATGGGAAGAGGCTATGGCTTCTATGGGTGACCATGCTACTCTCCAAAGATTGTCATATGCCCAGCAACATGAGAATTCTACAACTCCCTATTGAAAGATTTTCATGGCAGTGTTAATCACTCTAGCATGATGAAGTACAAATTCATCACCAGCCTACTATCTTGAGCATAGTAGGGTAGTTCCAAGCTTTTTACCAGTCAATGCTCCTACTGGTAACTGGTTCTGACTTCAGTCCCATGAACAGTGAAAGATAATAGTTTCCCTATCACTAAGAAAATTGCAAGGAATTAGGAGCTCTGTATTAGGTACCAGGACAGAAAGCACAAATATCTTTCTTACTAGTTCACAGCATCACAGCTCCCCAAACCTGGGACTTCTGCTCTGGGGCTGAATGCTGGAAGTACTTGCTCTACCTTTGCCAAAAGCGGCAAGGCATTCCCTTTGAATTCTAGCAGAAGATTGATCCGGATATTCACACTGCATTCAGGAGCATAATCTCCTTTTTTAAAAAGTGTTATTCAAATGTCTCAAGATCTAAGGACATATTTCAAAGAGAAGCTGGAAATTTTCCTACAACTCAAGAATGGCTGAAATAGATTTTCTAATGAAAAGATTTCTGAACTGTCTATCTCTAAGAATAATACTCATTCTGCATTAATGAACCCAAACTTCATTTCACAATCCATTCAGAATTTGGAGGTTTGCTTGGCTGTATTAAGTTGTACAATTCAGAAAGGGCATTTGCAAGTATCAGCTTTTTGTTTTTAAATAACCATTTCTGTTTCAGTTGGCAATGTGGAACATTTTTTCCTAGCAGCTAAATCTGCTTTCCAAACTCTATTCCAGGGAATTATTTTAGGCAGAAATTCTTGCAACTTTAAATTTTTTGATGAAAAAGTATCAAACCAAGTTTTGGAATGCTAGCTCAATGTATTTAGATTCAGATTTGTATCCAAAGCCTGACAGTAAGTTATTGCCCACCCAAAGCCCATAGTTCACAAGTTAGGGGTAAATGCCTTGTGGCAACGCTTCTTTCTCTTAAAGCTGAATGGCATTTATAGCTTTCTATAGTTTATTGAAGCACAAAATAATTAAACATGATTATTTTTTGGCCTATAGTATTCTAGAAGCATTTGAGTCCATAAGATTAATATTTCCATAATGTTAAATTAGGGACTAATTTAAACTGAATGCATTTCTTAAAAAATAATTTTAAAAAGCCCTGTAACTATGACTTTTCATATTCAAAAATTAGTGACTAGATGTCATCTCCCAAAGTAGTCTTATATGTTGAAATTTTCCTCAACTTAGGCCCTGTACATTGAATTTACACATGGGGTAATAATGAACACGGAAAAGACTACTTTGAATGTTGACAACACCACCCAGCAAACTATGGGCCTGGGTAGAATATGAGTAAAGAAAAGAAGTCAGTCATCATGTGTAAGCTTTTTATTTTTTAATTAAAATATTTTGATGCAATATATTTTGATCATTTTTCTTCCTCCACAACTATTTCCAAATTCTATCCACTTCCCTTACCTACCCAACTTTATGTTTTATCTATCTATCTATCTATCTATCTATCTATCTATCTTTCTATCTATCTATCCATCTATCCATCATCTATCTTAAAAAAAAAACAAAAAGAAAGAAAGAAAAACAAGCCAAAAACTAAACAAAAAACAATAACATAAAAAATTCTAAAATAATGCAAAATGAAATAAAAATTCCAACAAAATCTGTTGAATTCATTTTGTGTTGGTCAACTACTCCTGGGCATGGGGCCTACCCTGAAATGTAGTTAATATAGCAGTGAGACTCCATTGGGAAAAATGATTTTTTCTTTACCATAAGCATCCACTGTAGATGGCTTCTTGATTAGCTATGTCCACTTCCCCCTCTTAGTGCTGGGATTTAACTGATTTGAACCTACGCATGCCTTGTGTGCTCTACCATAGTCTCTGTGAGTTCGTATGTGCATTTCTGTTGTGTCTGGGAAACCACTGTTTCCTTGGAGTCATGTATCACTCCTGGCTCTTACAGTCTTTCCATTTCCTCTTCCACATAGATCCATGAACCTTGAGGGAGGAGGTTTGATCAAGATATCCAACTTATGACTGAGTCACCCAAAGTGTCTCACTTTTTGCACATTTTCCAGTTATGGATCTGTGTTACTTCCCATCTATTGCAAGAAGCTTCTGATGTGGGTTGAGTGAGACACTGATCTATGGGTATAGCAGTGTATCATTAGGAGTCATTTTCTTTCTTTTTTTTTAAGATTTATTTATTTATTATGTATACAGCATGTATGACTGCAGGCCAGAAGAGGGCACCAGATCTCGTTACAGATGGTTGTGAGCCACCATGTGGTTGCTGGGAATTGAACTCAGGACCTCTGGAAGAGCAGTCAGTGCTCTTAACCTCTGAGCCATCTCTCCAGCCCCAGGAGTCATTTTCTTGTTGTGTTCTTTTAGCAGAATAGGAGTATTAGGTTTTTCTTTAGTTGCATAACTTCTCTAGGCTCAAGTTCTTGGTCACTTTAGCAATGTCTGGTATGTGTTCTATCTAATGGAATAGACTTAAATCAAATCAAAAGACATGGTTGGTTACTCCCATAACACATGTTCCACTGCTGCACCAGTGTAGCTTACAGGCAGGCTGTTGTAGTAGCAGGGCTTGTAGCTGGTTGATATTGATCATCACCTTTCTTCTCTGGTATGCAGTCCCCTCCAGAACCATGAACACCAGTCAGTAGGAGTGGGAGTAATGTTTCTCATTAGGCACCAGACTGACTTTTCTGTGTTAATGACATAAGTAAATGTTATCTTCAGCAAAAAGAGCCTTACCATCAGGTTGTAGAGGCTAACCAATAGTCTTGGCAATAGCCTGTGGTCTTTGTGGGAGAGTTCCATGGAACCAGTTTTGGCCAAAGACTCAGGGATATAAAACCCATCATATGTGGAAACTCACTAGTGTAGAAGGTTTACCCTAAACATGTTCAAACTTTTAAAAAAAGTTTTTGTGTGTTTTTATTCTTATTATCATTGTACACCTATTAGATGCCCTTGGGGTTACCATGAGACTTACATAAAATTTTATACTCTATAAACGTCAATTTTGAACTTGGTTTTAGTTTCATACAACTACATGTAACCTAATGTTATATTTGAGCCTGTCTATGCTGCATATATACACATTAATAAATATTACAGCTATTGTTATTTTGATACTTTTGATTTTACCTTTTATACTTTAAATGAATGTAATTTATATAATACTATTATAGAATAATTCTGTATTCTGTTACACATTTGTCTCACTGTGTTTATACTTCCATGTGTTTTAATGCTATTATTTTGCTTCTTTCATTTCAAGAACTTCATTTAGAATTTCTTATAAGGAAGATTTTTTGAATTTTATTTATTCAGAAATATCATTATCTCTCATTCATTATGAAAGGGTAACTAGGGCTGGAGAGATAGCTCAGAGGTTAAGAGCTCTAGCTGCTCTTCCAGAGGTCCTGAGTTCAATTCCCAGCACCTACATGGTGGCTCACAGTCATCTTTAATGAGATCTGGTACCCTCTTCTGGCCTGCAGGCATACATGCAGACAGAACACTGTATTATGATAAATAAATAAATCTTAAAAAAAAAGAAAAAAAGGGTAACTAGTATCTTGATGGGTAGTTGTCTTTTGTCTTCCTTTTTTGTTTTGTGTTTTTGTTATTTGAACACACTTTCTTGTGCACATTTTACCTGCAAAGCTTTTGCTGAGAAATACACTGGCAGCCTCATTGAATATCTTTGTATGTTCCTTTTTGCTTTAACTTTTTACAAATTAATTAAAACATTCATTTTGACTTGATCTTTCTTAACCCCATTTGAGTTTCATGGTCCACATCCTTTCCAAGATTTGGGACCTTTACATTATGATTTCCTTAAATAAACTCTGCCCCCTTTTTTTAACCTTTCTCTATATACCAGTTGCATGTATATTATTTCCAAGATTGCACTCCATAGGTCCTGTATTTTTTTACTTTTACAATTTTTTTCGTTATTTCTTCATCTGGATAATTTTAAAATACTTATGATTAAAATCATGGTTTTGGTTACTTTGCTTTAGTTTTTGTTTGTTTAGTTCAGAATAATCAAACCTACATTTGAAGCACTCTATTGAATTTATTTTTTTACTTCCATTTCTATACCTTTTAAGTTCTGAATTTCTGTTTAAGTTTTTGTTTTGTTTTGTTAATAGTGCCACCTTCTTTTATATATTTCCCATTTGGTTCCTTCATTGTATCTCTCATTTTATTTATAGGTCTATATGTTTTCTCTTGAATCACTTCCACTTTCTCTTTGGGGAGGGCAAGAGAATGACATGGCTCAGCATGTAACATCACTGGCTACAAAGCCTAATTGTCCAAGTTCAGTCTTGAAAACAGATACAGAAAAAAAGAAAACCAACTCTTGCATGTTTCACTCTGACTTATAGGCCCATATATTGGTATGTGCATACATATACATGCACATACATGTGCATACACAGGAAATAAATAAGCATAAAAAGATTTATTTTTTTTTACAATTTTGTATTTATGTATTTAGTATGATTGAAATTATTATTTAGAAATATTTATTAGGCAATTCAAAGACCTCAATTTATTGTGGAGTGATGTGGGATCTAGGTCAGGTGTTTGTCATCAGATCCATGGTGAGATCTGTGTCTGATGGGCTCATTACCAGCTACGTAGGCTGGTGAGTTGTTATATGGCCTCTGAGCAATGACGCTGACCTTAATGCACAGTGCTGGCATTGGGACAACAGTGATTAGGCTCTGAGGGTGTACAGACCACAAACACCTTCAGGTTTTTGTGGGGATATGACTCTATTTGGTGTCTAGAAATGATCCTGCTAGGTTAGAGTCTTGCTAATTAAAAAAAAATGAATTTAGATTTTTTTTAACATATTGGGACCTAATTTAAATTCACCAGCCAATAAAAACTGTCAATACAAATTGGTATTAGCACCAAATACTATATTTAATAGTCATTAGATTGGCATTATTATTCATGCAAGAAATGAAATTTTTCCTCAAAATGTTTTCTTTCTATTTATTTTTATGCAGTTAGAATTCTATTATGCTTCTTACTTTGTTTCCTCTCATTTCTCAAGACAGATTTGAAAATCAGATATATTATACCTACAGATCTATGCTGTAAAAGATAAAGGAAAGGAAGAAAGAGGAAGGGAGAGAGAGGCAGAAACAGAAGACAGAGAGGACAATATTTTCTGCATTGATATGGGAAGCATTTATTTTAGACAGCTTAGATCAAACACCTATTCATCCCCGGCAGCTATTTTGTTGGCCATTCAGTCTCTGCTCTTTTGACATGCAGCCTGACAGTAGACTGTGTCATTCAGCATTCTAAAAACACTCACTTTATTCTTTCCTAGACCTGGAAAGACCTGTGCTTGCCTGTTGTGACATCAGGATTCAGCCAGAGGCTCTGAGGTTTGTCAATTCACTTGGTTTCTCAGAAACACTTTAGTGCAAGTCTGTGATCGTTAAAATAACAACCACTTTCTGAAAATTACCCTTTAACTAGTATTTAACTACCATTCATGTAGTATGATTTATGATTTCCCTGCAGTGGAGCTTTATACACAACTATGATCCGTGATTCTATGGAGAGATGACCCAAAATTATTACACAGTTTTCAGAAGCTCAGTTATTAGAGAACATAGATGGCTTGGCTAATGTTTCTTTCTATTTTTTCTCATTAGTCTTTGGTAAAGTAAAAGCTCTACATAGCCTTGGACCCTAGCAAATTAAATCATATTAATTTCTTATGGTAGATAAAAGTTTCTATTCTACAGAGTACAGAAACCATTTCTGTGTGCTAATTCTTGTACCTGGAGTGATAAATATGACAAAGACTATGTATGATTCTTGGTCTCTCTGTCTCTCTGTCTCTATCTCTCCCCCCATCTGTCTGTTTCTGTCTGTCTGTCTGTCTGTCTCTCTGTCTCTATCTCTCCCCCATCTGTCTCTGTCTGTCTCTCTCTCTCTCTTCTCTCCATCTCTCTGTTTCTGTCTGTCTCTATCTCTCTCTCCCTCTATCTCTACCCATCTCTGCTTCCGCATCTCTATCTTTGTCTCTATCCTTTTCTCTTTATCTATCTGTTTCTGTCTCCATCTCTGTCTTTCTCTCTCTGTGTAAAATCTGAATTCAATACTTCTGACCATGACCTCTCCTGTCACCTATCACTCTACCAGGACAACAGAGGTGTTCTATTGTAAAAATGTTCCTTTTTACTATTTTACACTCATTTTTCATAGTAAAATGTAGCTAAATATAAGGTTAGCATTAAGGTAAATGCAATAATATTGATTAGAATAAATAATTACAGGTAGACCAAGACAAGACATGGTTAAAAGAAATGTAAGCATATTTTATCTATTCTAATAATAAAATTATAAAATTTACAAAATAGATACATTGATACAACAATCTTTCTTTTTGTTATTCAGCTTACTTAATGAGTTTTTCGAACAGTCATTTAGGATTCATGAGACCATTACATTTACAAGCCATTTCATAACTATATTGTGAGACATTTAAATTTGGACACAGAGTCACCTGTAGAATACTAACCTGAAAAGGAAACCTCAGAACACTGACATGCTTTGTGCATCCTACAAAGATGGAGAGTGTGGACTTTCCTCTTTTACTTCAGAGTTCCCAGTGAGGCTACTTCATCTTTGACATTAACCACAAATAATTTCCTTAAAGTAAAATGACCTCATCCAGTAATCATTTTTGAAAACCATAGAAACAGTTGTTTCCATTTTTATGGCTGGGAGACTCTTCTTGTATATTTAACACCCTGAAACACAGTAGACTGACCTAGATACCTAGTATAAAATATTAATGAATAATTTATCTGATAAAATAGCTGACGTTACTGAATACTTTTTATATGCTAGTTGGGGACAAACATAATTTCAGAGGTCAAAGATCGTGCTGTTTGATTTGCTTAAATAAGGCACAATAGTGAGCGCCAAGATAAGTACAAAATAAGTACAAGAGTGATGTTTATTTAGAATAAAAACATAAAAACTGTCAAATTCTAAAAAAAAGAAAATATAAAATCCATAAAAATAACCATGTTTTGCTAGTTGATTGTACAAAAAGTCTACATAACATTTTCTGTCCCTTCCCCATTTTGACAACTTCTTTTTTTAAAAAAATATTTTTATTTTGAATTAACTTAATTTCAGATATCAGCCATGGAATCTCCCGTCCTCCCTCCTCCCACTCCCCAGCCCTCCCCCTCAATCCACTCCCCATTCCCACCTTCTCCAAGGCAAGGTCTTTATGTGGCAAAACTCTGTGATATGTTGAGTTGAGAAAGAAAGTCTTGATTTTCTCTAGGGTGATTATTAGCTTTTAGATTACTTTTGATGGCTTATAAAAGTCAATCTGGCCCCAAACAACTTTTGGTTTTTAGTTACTTCTTAGAAAGTTTTGTAATTGCTGAGGATTTCTTCACATAGGCTACACAGCACTCAAACTAAACATCTCTCTAACGAAATTTCCTGTTAGTGTGATAATATCCCCAGCCACTGGGCCATATTCTGACGGAAGAGGAAATAAGGCAGAGAACCAGGACCTAAAAATAAGTATTCTCTAAAAATTAGACTTAAAGTTAATTTTATTTGAATTAGCATATGAAGTAGTGAGTTTCATTAAGGTATTTTCATTCATATCCACCATTATACCTTGTTCTTATTCCTCATTTTTCCCTGTCTTCTCCATTCCCACTATCTACTCTTGCTTGTCTCTTTCCTCTTATCAAATAGTATCTTGCTCTGCTTACATGAAATATATAGTCCATTAATCTCCTCCCCATTCCAACTTCATTTCTCTTCCCTTAAGATCTTTTCCTTCCTTCTTATTCCCCTTACGACTTTGGTGAAACACACACATATACATACACACACACAAACACACAAACACACACATGCACACACACACACTCAAATACAAATACAACAAAAATAAAGTTTTGAAAAGATCCCAATATTATCATATATAAAGTACTTGTCTGTTGTATCTAATATTTTTTTTTTATTTTGTCTCATTATTTCTACCATTGAAGATTCTCTCTGAAGAGTCTCTAGTACAATAAAAGTGGTATATCTTTGTTTTGTGTTATCTTAAGGGGAAACAAACCATTCTTTTTAAACATTTTTTTATATTTGTTATGTCTAGCTATTGTATGTATATGTATGTGCATACACACATGTCAGGGTGCGTTTGTGGAAGCCAAAGGACACTTGTATAAGTCAGCTTTCTTCTTCCACAGTGTGTGCCCCGGGGCTGATCTTAGGTCAGCAGGGTTGGTGGAAAGGACCTTCACCTGTTGAGTCATCTCATGAGCCCAAGCACCCACTCTTCAAGAAATTAGTATGGAGTTGAGCAAGAACATTTCATAGAGAGTCCAGAATAGGCTTAGGTCACAACATATGCTAAGAAACATAGTGTCTTATTTACTTAATGTTTATTTCTTATAACAGAGAGTTTTACTTTTTAGTATGCTTTCTTGAAATGATATATTTGCTCATGTGGTGCCTTTTTTCTGTTAATGTAGTAGTATTAGTAGATTTTAATGTATTAAAGTAAGATGAAGTTTCAATTCTGAACATTTATGCCCCAAACACAAGGGCACCCACATATGTAAAAGAAACATTACTAAAGCTTAAACCATATATAAAACCCCATACATTAATAGTGGGAGACTTCAACACCCCACTCTCACCACTGGACAGATCTACCAAATCGAAACTTAACAGAGAAATAAAGGACTTAACTGATGTTATGACTCAAATGGACTTAATCAATATCTACAGAACATTTCATCGTAACAAAAAAGAATATACCTTCTCAGAACATCATGGAACCTTCTCTAAATTCAACCACATACTTGGCCACAAAGCAAATCTCAACAGATACAAAAAAAATTGGAATAACCTCCTGTGTTCTATCAGACCACCATGGTTTAAAGTTAGACTTCAACAACAACAAAAATTACAGAAAGCCTACAATCTCATAGAAACTTAATAATCCTCAACTGAATCACCAATGGGTCAAGGAAGAAAGAAAGAAAGAAATTAAAGACTTCCTAGAGATCAATGAAAATGAATATACCACATACCCAAACTTATAGGAAGCTATGAAAGCAGTGCTAAGAGGAAAATTCATAGCTCTAAATGCCCACATAAAGAAATTGGAGAAATCTCATACTAGTGACTTAACAGCACACCTGAAAGCTCTAGAACAAGAAGAAGCAAAGTCTCCCAGGAGGAATAGACACCAGGAAATAATCAAATTGAGAGCTGAAATCAATAAAATAGAAACAAAGAGAACAATACAAAGAATCAATGAAAGAAAGAGTTGGTTCTTTGAGAAAATCAACAAGATAGACAAGGCCTTAGGCAAACTGACCAAAAGGCAGAGAGAGAGAGAGCATCCAAATTAGCAAAATCAGAAGTGAAAAGGGAGACATAACAACTAACATTGAGGAAATCCAGAAAATCATCAGGTCATACTTCAAAAACCTCTACTCCACAAAACTGGAAAATCTAAAAGAAATGGATAATTTTCTAGATAGGTAGGTACCACATACCTAAGTTAAATCAAGACCAGATAAACTATTTAAATACATCAATAACCCCTAAGGAAATAGAAACAGTCATTAAAAATCTTCCAATCAAAAAAAGCCCAGGACCAGATGGATTCAACACAGAATTCTACCAGATCTTCAAAGAAGAGATAATACCAATACTCTTTAAATTGTTCCACACAATAGAAACAGAAGGAACATTACCAAACTCCTTCTATAAGCCTACAATTACCCTGATTTCAAAGCCAAACAAAGATGCAACAAAGAAAGAGAACTACAGACCAATCTCCCTCATGAACATTGATGCAAAAATACTCAATAAAATACTGACAGACAGACTCCAAAAACACATCAAAACAATTATCCACCTTGATCAAGTAGGCTTCATCCCAGGGATGCAAGGGTGGTTCAACATATGAAAAATCTGTCAATGTAATACACCATATAAACAAACTGAAAGAATAAACCACATGGTCATCTCACTAGATGCTGAAAAGGCATTTGACAAAATCCAACGCCCCTTCATGATAAAGGTCTTGGAGAGATCAGGATTACAGGGAACATACTTAAACATAATAAAGGCAATTTACAGCAAGGAAACAGCCAACATCAAAGTAAATGGAGAGAAACTCAAAGCAATTCCACTAAAATCAGGAACAAGACAAGGCTGTCTGCTCTACCCAAACTTATTCAATATAGTACTTGAATTTCTAGCCAGAGCAATAAGGCGACATAAGGAGATCAAGGGGATACAAATTGGAAAGGAAGAAGTCAAGCTTTCACTATTTGCAAATGACATGATAGTATACATAAGTGACACCAAAAATTTGACCAAGGAACTCATACAGCTTATAAACACCTTCAGCATTGTAGCAGGATACAAGATTAACTCAAAAAAATCAGTAGCCCTCCTATATACAAATGACAAACAGGCTGAGAAGGAAATCAGAGATACATCACCCTTTACAATAGCCACAAATGATACAAAATACCTTGGGGTAACTCTAACTAAGCAAGCGAAGGACCTGTATGACAAGAACTTTAAGTCCCTAAAAAAAATTGAAGAAGATGTCAGAAAATGGAAAAATCTCCCATGCTCATGGATACATAGGATTAACATAGTAAAAATGGCAATCTTACCAAAAGCAATCGACAGATTCAATGCAATCCCCATCAAAATACCAACACAATTCCTCACAGACCTGGAAAGAACAATATTCAACTTCATATGAAAAAACAAAAAACCCAGGATTGCCAAAAGAATCCTGTACAACAAAACAACCTCTGGAGGCATCATGATTCCTGACTTCAAGCTCTACTATAGAGCTACAGTAATAAAAACAGCTTGGTACTGGCATAAAAACCAACATGTGGACCAATGGAAACAAACTGAAGACCCTGACATTAATCTACACACCTATGAACATATGATTTTTGACAAAGAAGCCAAAACTCTACCATGGAAAAAAGAAAGCATCTTTAGCAAATGGTGCTGGCATAACTGGATGTCAACATGTAGAAGAATGCAAATAGATCCATATCTCTCACCGTGCACAAAATTTAAGTCCAAGTGGATCAAAGGCCTCAACATTAATCTAGTTACTCTGAACCTGATAGAAGAGAAAGTAGGAAGTAGTCTTGAATGCATTGGCATAGGAGATCACTTCCTAAATATAACACCAGTAGCATAGACACTGAGAGAAACCATTAATAAATGGGACCTTTTGAAACTGAGAAGCTTTTGTAGGGCGAAGGACACAATCAACAAGACAAAATGACAGCCTACAGAATGGGAAAAGATCTTCACCAACCCCATATCTGACAGAGGACTGAAATCCAGAATAGATAAAGAACTCAAGAAATTAGACATCAAAATAACCAACAGTCCAATTTAAAAAATGGGCTATAGAGCTAAACAGAGAATTCTCAACAGAAGAAGCTCAAATGGCTGAAAGACATTTAAAGAATTGCTCAACATCCTTAATCATCAGGGAAATGCAAATCAAAACAACTCTGAGATACCATCTTACACCCGTCAGAATGGCTAAGATCAAAGACAGCTTATGCTGGAGAGGATGTGGAGGAAGGGGAACACTCCTACATTGTTGGTGGGAATGCAAACTTGTACAACCACTTTGGAAATCAATATGGTGCTTTCTTAGAAAACTGGGAATCAATCTCCCTCAAGACCCAGCTATACCACTCTTAGGCATATACCCAAGGAATGCTCAATCATACCACAAGCAGACATGCTCAGCTATGTTCATATCAGCATTGTTTGTAATAGCCAGAACCTGGAAACAACCTAGATGCCCTTCAACTGAAGAATGAATAAATAAAATGTGGTACATATACACAATGGAGTACTACTCAGCAGAGAAAAACAATGACATCATGAGGTTTGCAGGCAAATGGATGGAACTAGAAAAAATCATCCTGAGTGAGGTAACCCAGACTCAGAAAGACAAACATGGTATGTACTCACTCATAAGTGGAAACTAGATGTAAAGCAAAGAATAACCAGACTGCAACTCACAACTCCAGGGAGGCTACCTAGTAAAGAGGACCCTAGGAAAGACACAGGGATCACCCAATGACAAAGAAATGGATGAGATCTACATGAGCAACCTGGACATGGGCAGGGGGGAATGGAAGGCAAGGGTTGGGGGAAAGAGAGCTTAGGGGAGCGGGAGGTTCCAGCTGGATCAAGAACAGAGAGGGAGAACAAGGAATAAGAGACCATGATAAATGAAGACCCCATGAGAATAGGAAGAAGCAGAGTGCTAGAGAGGTCCCCAGAAATCCACAAAGATACCTGCACAATAGACTACTGGCAATGGTTGAGAGAAAGCCTGAGCTGACCTACTCTGGTGATCTGATGGCCGAACAACCTAACTGTCATGATAGAATTCTCATCCAGTGACTGATGGAAGCAGATGCAGACATCCACAGCCAAGCCCCAGGTGGAGCTCCAGGAGTCCAATTGGCGAGAGAGAGGAGGGATTATATGAGCAAGAGATATTGAGATGATGATTGGAAAAAGCACAGGGACAAATAGCTAAACTAGTGGAAACACATGAACTATAAACCAATAGCTGAGGAGCCCCCATGGAACTGGATCAGGCCCTCTGGATAAGTGAGACAGTTGATTAGCTTGAACTATCTAGGAGGCCCTCAGGCAGTGGAACCAGGACCTGTCCTTAGTGCATGAACTGGCTTTCTTGAACCTAGGGCCTATGCTGAGACATTTTGCTCAGCCTTGGTGTAGGGAAGAGGGAACTGGACCTGCCTCAAGTGAATCTACCAGGCTGAACTGAATCCCCAGGGGAGACCTTGCCTTGGAGGAGGTGGGAATGGGGGGTGGATTGGAGGGGAGGGCTGGGGGGTGGGAGGAGAGAGGACAGGGAATCCTTGGCTGATATGTGAAATTAAACTAATTATAAAAGAACAAAAAAAGAAAAAAAGATTTTAATGTATTAAAGTGATGGGGATTTCCTAGAATAAATCTTACTTGGAATGTAATCTTTATTTTTCTGGAGTTGTTTTATATTATTCCCCCGTCTTCAGTGTGTGTGTAAACGGATGGAGTTGGGGAGAAAAAGGGAAGAGGGGAGAAAGACTGGAATGTAATCGTGGGAAATACCCAGCCACTGAGCTCCAGCTGAAGCCAAGCTATTGCCTTTTCTTCAGAGATATTCTGTGGTTTTCCTTTTTTTTTTGTTTTTATTTTTTTTTCAGACTAATACTAATAGCAAAGACCTAATTTAAACATGTTTCTTCCTTTTGTTTATCTGAATGAGTCTGTAGGTGCCTTACCATCACCTCATTTTTTTTACTTATAATGTAGGTGGATAAACAATTTTGGTTTATAGTTTTTAATCAGTATTTTGAATATGCAATTCTGTTAGTTCTTTGCTCATAGTTTCTTTCTTTCTTTTCTTTTTTTTTTTTTTTTTTTTTTTTTTTTAGTTTTTTGAGACAGGGTTTCTCTGTGTAGATTTGTGCCTATCCTGGATCTCGCTCTGTAGACCAGGCTGGCCTTGAACTCACAGAGATCCACCTGCCTCTGCCTCCCAAGTGCTGGGATTAAAAGGCATGTGCCACCACCTCCCGGCACTCATAGTTTCTGAAGCAAAGTCAACTTTGAGTTTCTTGAGCATCCTTTGTACATTTTGAGCTGTTTCCACCAAGCCGACTGTGAAGGCAGAGTTCCCCAAGTTTACTCACAGTAGAGAGGCTGCAGTTTTTTATGTATTTTTTCCACATGTTACATGCAATGGGATATCTGCATAGCCCTGAACATACCTTTGTCTTTCTAGGATCCTGGGAACATGCCAAGTCTTTCCAGATTCCCAGTGAACCTTTCATTTCTTAGCATGACTTTCAGTTGTGTGCTCAGCTCCTCAGCCTCCACTGGCAAAGCCTTATCAGCAAGGTTCCGTCTTTAGTAATTGCCTCTGGTGAGTCTCAATAAATGCTCTATGAATATGGCCATTTGAATAGCATAAATTCTGAGTCAGTGCAAAATAAATGTAACGCCATGAACAAGCTCCCCCAACAAGATACTAGATATATCAAATAGTGACATTGTTTTGAGGATTCTTATGTTAATATGAAAACTTAAAAATAGAATGTAGTCCTAGAAAAATTAATTATGTAAAAAAAATTTCAAGGATCATCTGTGTCATAGTTACAAGTTTACACTTTAGTTTGAAGTACTAATAAGCTACAGGACATTTTTTATTTGGGAATAAAAATAGACTCATATTCTAGAGGAAAGGATTTTTTGGCAGTATGGTGGATGATGTCAGCATCCATTTTGAAGTTTGTGGAATATTCTATAATGATGAAAATTTATTGTTTTTGTATTATTTGTTATTGTTACTATGGTGTAGGCTCTTATGTGGTTTTGTTTAAGTTCCATTCCCTATAAAACTTCCTCTCTATTTGCTTTCAATATGCCTTCTCTTTTCTTACACTCTTGCCTAAGCCATGCTTTTATCAAAAACTTATACTATGTTCCTTATTTTACTTATTATTTTTTGACATATAAAGACTTTTTATTGTCGGTATTCCAGATAAAACACAGCAATTATTTACATAGCATTTAAACCATAATGAGTACTATTTGTAATCTAGAAATGGCTTAAAGTGTACAAGAGGATATGTGTAGGTTCTATACAAGCACTATGCCATTTTACATGCAGGGTTTGAACATCTACAGACACTGCAATGATTCCAAAGACAATGGGGGACAACTGAACATGTTAATCCAAGAAAGACCAACAACATAGGAAATATTCTCAAACTAAAACAGAAATAAGCCATGATAAATAGACTATAATTAACTGGTTTAGAATTCTTTCTTTAAATATACATATATACATATATATATGTATGTATATATGTCAATACATATAATAAAATTAGAATTACATCACATGCAAAGTTTTGTATCTTTGTATCATATTTATCACTCATATTACTGGACAACTTTTACTACATTCATCAACATATTCTGTCAGTGGCCATATCGGTAGAACAGCAGGTGGCAACTGAATTCAGGAGTTTGGTCCACCAGAATGCAAGGCACTGATTGGTGAATCTTGGATAGGCAAGGCCTTGGGGGATTTGGCTCCAGAATGTCTCTGGCTACTGCTGTTTGCCACTGTCATTTTTTTCTGATATCTGGCATGGTGTGAATAGGTGTAGGGAGATCCCCACTGCCTTTAATGTAGTGTGGTTATCTCATGGAAATATACCATTCTACTGGGCATTTTTACCTGTGGATTACTATGAAGATGATTTCCTCTTAAGCTGTACTATGTAACTGAATTAAAGATTTTGTACAATAATAGTGTTAGTTTAAATAGAATTTTGATGATTGACAGTTTTTAACAAATATAGTAAGAGATTATGATAGTGGTTAATTTAGTGAGAAAATTAATATAGGAAAAGGTAGGATATAGTGTTGCCCCTGCCCGTGATAAAGCAGGGGATGCAGAGGGTAGAAAATAGGAACAAGAAAGTATCACATACCTATGACTTATGAGCTTCATTTGAGGAGTCATATAGAAAATCGTCTAAGATAATAATGAAGGAAAACAATCAAGTCCTAGGAGTTAGCTCATGTTTCTTTTTATATTGAGAAATGTGCTCATGGGTTTTGGTGCACATCACAGCTTAAACAAAGTTCTAAACAATTTACTTCATGTAACTAGAAAACAGAAAATTGGATGTTAGCTAAGATAATTGGATAGGACTCTAAAATATGAGAAGTGAAACTAGTAACCTGGTTTTCTCAAAACTATAAAAACTGCTACTTATGTAAACGGTTGTGGTGGAAAGGATCCTGATCTATGAAAAATTTAATAGATAAATGTTTAACTGTGTGTGGGTTCTTGGAAATAATTTTGTTTTTTATCTATAATATGTAAATATTTAATCATGTAAGGGATATGAAAAATATGTTGTTTTTTACTTGTATTCATTGTAATCATTCACCTAAAAAAATAGAATGTAACCACATTCTAATTTTTGTATTGCTTGAAAGATTTTGCTGGGGCATATAAGCTGTGAAGGAAAAAATCATGTAGAAGGAAAACACCTGGAAAGATATAGAAGGAAATCATCAGGAAGTAGTGAGAAGGAGGTCATCAGGAATTAGTGAGGAGGAAGTCAACAGGAAGTAGTGAGGAGGAAGTCATCAGGAAGTAGTGAGAAAGAAGTCATCAGGAAACAGTGAGAAGGAAGTCATCAGGAAATAGTGAGGAGGAATTCATCAGGAAGTAGTGAGGAGGAAGTCATCAGGAAGTAGTGAGGAGGAAGTCATCAGGAAGTAGCGAGGAAGAAGTCATCAGGAAGTAGCGAGAAGGAAGTCATCAGGAAGTAGTTAGAAGGAAGTCATCAGGAAGTAGTGAGAAGGCAGACATCAGGAAGTAGTGAGAAGGAAGTCATCAGGAAGTAGTGAGAAGGAAGTCATCAGGAAGTAGTGAGAAGGCTGACATCAGGAAGTAGTGAGGAGGAAGTCATCAGGAAGTAGTGAGGAAGAAGTCATCAGGAAGTAGCGAGAAGGAAGTCATCAGGAAGTAGTTAGAAGGAAGTCATCAGGAAGTAGTGAGAAGGCAGACATCAGGAAGCAGTGAGAAGGAAGTCATCAGGAAGTAGTGAGAAGGCTGACATCAGGAAGTAGTGAGAAGGCTGACATCAGGAAGTAGTGAGGAGGAAGTCATCAGGAAGTAGTGAGGAAGAAGTCATCAGGAAGTAGTGAGAAGGAAGTCATCAGGAAGTAGTGAGAAGGCAGACATCAGGAAGTAGTGAGAAGGAAGTCATCAGGAAGTAGTGAGAAGGAAGTCATCAGGAAGTAGTGAGAAGGCAGACATCAGGAAGTAGTGAGAAGGAGGTCATCAGAAAGTAGTGAGGAGGAAGTCATCAGGAAAGCAGAAGAAGGGCAACATAAGGGCAGAGGAACAGAACAGAAAAAGAACAGAGTAGAATAAGGACAGAAAGAATAATAAGAGAAGCCTTTGACCCTTAGGAAAAAAATGTTTGTGTTTTGCTTGACAACTCTGCATCTTGTTCCCAGTCTCTCTGATCTGCAGAAGACTGGTCCCTCGGCAATATTCCAGTTTGGCCTTATAATTAGATTGAATTACATTCTGTATTCCTAATCTCTAAGAAAAGCATGACAACTTACTCTTAAAATGTTGAATTTGAATTTCTAATTTTTCTTTTTCCATAGTTGCCACATTTACTATGGCATACAACTTTTTTATTTTATTTCATGAATTTATCGAATCTTCACTCCTGTAATTACTTCATTCTAGCCTCAGTCACTCCCATTAACAACTCTAATAGTCATTTCCTTATATTTTTCTACCTACAGACTTTTCTTCTTCAGTTTTATGTTCTAGGAAAAGTCAGTTGTGTATTACTGGTTTTTTGAGATACCTGGAATGTTTAAAACACTTACTATTTACCACAATTAATAGTTTATATGTCTGGCCCTACTATACTACTAGTCATCAAAATTGAAAGCCAAAAATCTAGTTCATTGACTTTTGATTCAAAATAACTAACAAATTTAAAATGAAAATATCTTTCCTCCAACCAGATCTGCTGATGCATGTAACTTTATAGCTGTTAGATTTAGGAATCTGTCTTTTAAAATTAGTAGCCTTGTGATTGACATAAAACCTAACGTTTGTGTGCCTTTGCTGTGATGCAAGGAAATAAACTTTGGGTTTTAACTTACTTGAGTTGTACTGAATATTCATCAGGAAATCAACAAATAGGCATAGAAAAAAATGAGAAGACAAAGAGGAAGTTTGTGGAAAATGACTCAAAAAAAGCAGGAAGTGGCCCAATTCTTAAAAGCATGTGGAATTCTACTCCAATGAGTTCCAGGATTTGCCAGTAAATGTTCAGAATCACCCAGACTGCTTAGGTTTTGATCCCTTGATTCTGATAAGGCCCTGGAGAATAATCATGCCTGCTTGCTGTAGCCTTGCTTCCAACATATTCTGTGAGACACACTGTTTCATTCTGCAAGGAACTATCTAAAGAAGTGAGGTGAAAAACTGGTCATTTCATGTTATGTAGTGTGGAAAAACAGTAACATGAGTTGAGAGAAATTGGGGGAAATACATCTATTTAGAAGCTACTGATCAAATAGTATCAAATAGTATTAGGTAGCTTAATGTAATCAATAATACAAATGAGTAAAGGAAGAGAAAGAGAAATAGGTGGGGCTCAGTTAGGAAAACTCCACTAGACCATAGAAAGGCCATTATTCAAATAGCACCTCCTTAAGTATTTAAGTATTGATAAACTTTGACTGTTTTGGCTAGAAATTATTGTGTTAATAATTCAGGTGAGATTTATTTTAACCAGAAATTATTCTGTTAAAGTTTAGGTGAGATTTGATGGTGTATTTAATTTTCATTTCTTCAAATAGGAAAATTAAAGAAATACCTCCTGAAGATTTACTCTAGAAAGTAGATTTAATACAATAATCTCATTTACTCTAGAAAGTAGATTTAACACAACAATTTCTGCCTAAAACAGTCCAACTTTGCCAATTTGTACTTCATTTATTTATTTTTAAAGTTTATTTTATGTACATTGGTGTGAAGGTGTCAGATCCCCTGGAATTGGAGTTACAGACAGTTGTGAGCTGCCATGTGGTTGCTGGGAATTGAACTCAGGACATCTGGAAGAGCAGCCAGTGCTCTTCACCACTGAGCCACCTCTCCAGCCCCTGTATTTTATTTTTTAAGAACTTGTTTAAACTTACAAAAAGATATGGTAGCTTAAAGACAAAATTACAACATTATCTCTTCTTTTTGAATTTCTTTTTTGTGTTTGAATCACAATGAAACATTCTCATTCCCAAAGCCTTTCCAAGTCAAATACTTAAGAAGGTGCTATTTGAACAATTGACTTTCTGTCTTAGGACTAATGGCAAGGCCACTCGCTCTTACTTTTCCTCACGGAGCTCCATCTATTTTTCTCTTTCTCTTCTCGTACTCATTAGTGTTATTGATTGCAATAAGCTACCTAACTATATGATACTGAGAAATCCCTTGCTCTAATTAGTTACCACATGGGGTAGTCATACATTGAATAACAGTACCACTATTCTATGCAAGCATAAATTACCTGAGTAAGGAACTAAGACAGTGTTTACAAGGAGGAATAAAATTAGGCACTGATTTTCTGTTCTGTGTTTGCTATTTATAGGTGCAATTGCCTAGTCAAGTCTTAGTTCATAAATGTATACATCATTTTTGAATGGTCGTTTGAGGTGTTCTCAGTTTTGGCCAGTAGGAAGAAGATTTTTAAGCATTTATTTTCAAGATACCATCTTCTTCTGAGTAGATATGTATGTGTAAAGTACTTTGGTACTATGCGCCAATCTTAGTTACTTTTCTGTTGATGTGATAAAACTCAAAAGCAAGGAACTTGCCAAAAAGAAGGCATTTGGGTGGGCTTATGGTTGCAGAAGGCTAGAATTCATAATGATGGAGGAGGAAGAGCTGAGAGCTCACATCTCTAACCTAAGCCGAAGACAGAAAGAACACATTGGGAATTACAAGTCTTTGAAACCATAAAGCCTACCCCCTCTGCCAACAAGGACATACCTCTTAATACTCCCAAGAGGTTCTACCCACTGGAGAGTAAGTGTTCAAACATGAGCCTATGCGGCCATTCTCATTTAAATGCCTTAATATCTGAAGTGATTTCACAAGTTTGCATTCTTTTCATCCACGTATAAGAATATCTCCAAACTTTTCATGTAGGTCTTAGCCATATCCAATGCTGTGAAGGAGGAATTGTTTCAGTGGTAAAGATCTTTATGAATTGCAGAAATCATTACTGTACTGCTCTCTCTCTCTCTCTCTCTCTCTCTCTCTCTCTCTCTCTCTCTCTCTCTCTCTCATTGGCACAAGAAATTTTATAGGTATAATTTTGATCTCACTTGGGTAGTATTTTAAATTTCAAAGGATTTTGTTGGATCACTACAGATAGATTGTTTCCCTACTATGCTTCAGAGAGCTTTGCTCCTGGTAGTTTGCTAATAATAAGAGGTTACAGCTTCCTGCTGTCATACTGGTAGGGAAAGTGAGACATACCAAACTGTCTGTTTTAGAACAAAAGTGGTTTTTGAAGTTAAGTGGAATTGAAGACTGGTGAGGCAGTGGGATTCAAAATCAACATGTAGGCATGATTTATTAAGCAAAGACTTTGAATTATGAGATTTCTTCTCCCACAGTTTGAGAAATCACTTGACCTAGATACATGCCCAGCGCCTACTCTCTGGCTGATGTAGCAGCTGAGGAATCTTGGAACTGTAACACTGTAGTGGGCTGCTAATTTCACAGTGCTTTCTTACGGGGAGAGTTTTAAAGCTCAAGTAATCACCTATTCAGAAAAAAACTTCTCTCTTTTTACTTTAAATGAGCTAAATTTCAATCTCGTTAAGGCGCATATGATACAGAATACATCATACCTACATAACATTCAGGATTCATTGAAGTTGACAGATGAATGCATCCTTCCAAACCCATGAGTCACTACCCGCCCCCTCCCCCAATAGCATTCCACTGGAATAAACGTCATGTTTGCTTTATCCATTCACCTGCTGACAGACATTTGGGTTGTTCACAGTTTGGCACAGCAGGACGAAGTCTCTTAACAATTCTGTTCAAGCTCTGTGCTCTATCTCCTTGTCTCTCTTTAGGAGATGCCTAGGAATGGAATACTTCAGTTTCATGGTAGGATGCGTCTAACAGTCGAAAAAATTGCAGAGATGTTGCAATGCAGGTTGTCCGATTTAGAATTTCTGTCAATCACGAACAAAGGTTCCAGTGACACCAATTTCTCTGTAACAATAGGTATTTCCTCTGTTGGTTATTTAAATGTTAGCTTTTCTAGTTAAGTATAAACTAACACTGCGCTGTGGGTTTTGTTGCATTTCCTTTGCTTTTAGTAACGGTTTTTAGTATCTTTTCATGCACACGTCAGCTGTTCATATATTTTGTGTCATGCCTCTTCAAATATTTTGATGATTTTCTTGTTTTCTTTCCTATTTAAAATGTGTGTTGGAAGAATTTTTTATATATTCTGAATACAAGGCATGTATCAATATGAGCTTTTCAGAAAATTTCTTCTAAGCTATGTGTTGTGTTTTATGTATATATTTTAAAAATAAAGTTTCTATTTTTCAAAAGTCAGCATATATCTATAAATTTTTTTTTGTTCATTGTGAATAGATAAATAATAAAGTTACATCACACAGGGTACAAATGCTCCCTTCCAAGAAACAGTATTAGACGAACAAATATATCCAGTAAGCAATATATTAAGAAATCAGTAGCACTGGGCGGCGGTGGCACACGCCTTTAACACCAGCACTCAGGAGGCAGAGGGAGGTGGATCTCTGTGAGTTCAAGGCCAGTCTGGTCCACATAGAGAGTTCTAGGACAGTCAAAGCTGTTACACAGAGAAACCTTGTCTCAAAAACTAAACCAACAAACAAAAAATCAAACAAACAAACAAAAATGAATCTAGTAGCTGTTAAAAGAAAAAAAAAAAACTAGGCAGGGTGAATGGGGAATTCAAGAAACAATATCTTTAAAGGGAAGGGAAATATAGGAGCTAATCACTGACTGTAGAGAATTTTACTACTTTGTTTTATTTATTAATAAAGTGTGATTTTTTTTAAAAAAAATGTTTTCGTGACAGGGTTTCTCTGTGTAGTCCTGGCTGCCCTGGATCTCACGCTGTAGACCAGGCTGGCCTCGAACTCACAGAGATCTGCCTGCCTCTGCCTTCCGAGTGCTGGAATTAAAGGCATTGCGCCACCACCGCCTGGCGGCGAGAGTGTGCTTTTAAGGTGAGAGCTGGTAGAGCGATTTAAATGCTGACTGGAAGAACCATGAAAGCAACAAGAAGCAAAATGTACAGGAAACAAGTTGCACTTAGCTCCTAGAAGGAGAACGTGGGGTGTGACTCAAAGTCTGGCCTGAGCAACTGCTCTGGGACACAGAATTCACAGGTTGGAGACCAGGGCTCACCTGGGGCTTTAGTCAGAAAAGGATCAGCTTCACACTCACACTTAGCTTTCCATCAGTAAAAGGAAAAACATTTCCCCAAGCTTGTTTACATACTATTTCTAAGAGACTCCTTAAATGGAGCAAACAGTGAAGTTCAGATAAATTTGGGGAAATTTGTGTTTCGGTAAGTTAACATTTCTGCTTAAACAGAGACTAGATATTAAAGGAGGGAATGGAAGGAGGTGTCGATTGTTTGAGAAAAAGCTCCAAGTCAGTTCTGGAAGTGTTCTCTTAAAGTAGAAAAGGAAGAGTCGCAGCAAGCAGCAAAGAGGTCAAAAGGTCATGACAAGGTTGCTCCCCAAATGTTGGTCATTTAAACCGCCCTAACCATCATTAACTTTCTCTCTTCAAGTGCTCTATAGATGGTGTTATGAAGTCTTACTAGAAAATAAAAATCTAATTTCTACCAGTTTTTCACACAACTGTCTGCTTCCAAAGGACATGGAGGAGAGAAGTTTCTAGATCAGTACTTCATACTGAAAGGATATTAACAATACTTTAAGTGCAATAAGATTGTCATCTATAATATTTGTGTTACCTTTATAAAAATCTGTGATGTCATCAAGCATGTAACTGATTCTTCTACACACACACACACACACACACACACACACACACACACACATATATATACCCACTATCTAAGTAGCTATAACAACTCTAGAAGACATAGTTTACTTCCCAGCCTTTATACGTTTGCTCATGGTACAGAGTTAAGGAAAGCATGAACAGTAAGCCAAAAGCAGAAAGGTGAACAATTGGTCATAATAGAATCCAAGATGGATGCAGAAAGCCAAGGTCTAGAGATCAGAGGGAGAAAAAATGTCCACAGCCCTGGATAGAAGAAGTAAACAGAATGTGGACAACATTTGACTAAATCCTTTCCTTTACTTGCTTTCTCTGGGCTTCTCTGTCACTATGTTCAAATGGAGACCCCCCCCCATGCTTAAAAAAAATAAACATGTTCAGGTTAAGGTTCTTAAAGATACCCCAGATTATAGACTCATCAAGTATAAACCCTAGAGAAATATCAGCACACTGCTTACGGAGGGAGAAATCGTTGAACAATTACTGTGCCCTCATAATGGTATATGTCAGAGTTTACTCCTTCCCTTCTTTATTCAGGGTGTTCTAGCATGTCTCAGGCAGCACCATGAAACAGACTCAGAATCCCTCCTCCTCCAACTGTGCCCTGACTGTATCTTTAGCATCCAGGAGTAAGCGTACCTACAGAGTAATGACCAAGTATGTAGAGACAGAAAACTCTCAGAATCTAACACTATACCCAGGATTTCGAGATATTTACTGACCAGTGTACCAAGTCATGCTTACATAATGTTGATTCTTACTCATTGTAGTTTTCAAAGTGAATTTTATTCTAGACTATAGAGTCTGGGTCAGTTCCCTTTAGCTTTCTCATGTCACTTATCTCAAAGTTCATGTACCAAGGACTTTGATAAATCCTGAACATTTCTGAACTTCAGTTTTTAATCATTCATTTTCCATGGTATTCTCTCCAGATGTCTTTCTTGTTCAGACAAACTTCAAATTGCAGCCTTTCCCATTTCCCTGGAAGACAAGAAAAACAAAACAAAAAACCTGATTCTGAAATCCTCTCTGGCCAGTGCTCATGGAGAGGATGCTTCCTTATTCTCTCTGAGTAGAAGGATCTAAAAGCATCATAGATTTAATCTCAAGTAACCACTCTGGGACATACACTCCAGGGAAACAAGAGACACTAGTACATCCAGACAAATGGTTCCTGGGACTAAGATGACATCATAATACATACATATGTATGTACACATATAAATGTGATATGTGTGTGTGTGTGTGTGTGTGTGTGTGTGTGTGTGTGTGTGTGTGTGTGTAACATTGGTGCTATTTCTTTCAACAATCTCTGTGGAATGTCAGAGAATGAGAAGCCTGGGTGAATAAGACAATTGCTTAGATGTTGGACCTTACTAGGTGAGAGTGGTACCTTGTAGGAATGTACTCTTTACTAAATGAAATATTTAACCTGGTGAAATGTTTACAGATCACTGCTCCTGTTTAGGGAAGATAATAGACTATTAACTAAGATTATGCATGCTGGTGCAGCAATGACTCTGAAACAGGCTATGTTCCTTGGCTGACACATAGAAGTGGATTAAAATACCCCACTAAGGAACTAGGAATGGTGTTATAAAAAAAAACAGACTTTCCACCTTCACTGTGCATGTATCCCTAGCAATGTTCAGAAGGATGTTTGTGCTGGAGTCCTTTTTGTATTGAGCTGATCTTATGGTTTCAATTTATGATGAAAACATTGATGTTTCAAGGCAGGGGAGGAGAGGCAGAAGAGTATCCTGTACTGAGGGCACCCTGCTGCTGTCCCTGCCATCTCTTATATTCCAGGGTGCTCTTTATTGACCCACCCTTGTCCTGACTCAAAGTACACACTCATCAAATCCCTTCAGGCTAAAAGGTAAGATTATCTGGATAAGTCTGAGTTGAGCAAAGAGAACCGCATGCAGATCTGAGTAGAAAGAATGTAAAATTGCTTTTGGTCCTGGTCTGAGCTTCATTATGGTTTCCACTGTTAGATTGGATAGTCTGTCAACTTCAGTCCCAGGATTCTGCAAAGTATTAGGACAGGAAAAGGACAATGGGAATAATCTCTTGGTTACAATGCACCATGAATACTCTCCAGTCCAATCCCCAACACGGGCCCAGTTTCCGAGTGAAATCTGAGGAGTACAGCTTATTCTGTCAGTGTTTCTCATTGTAATTCTCAACTCTAAAGTTCCCATTATCTTACTAAGCTCTGCTTACATCACTCCAGTCTATCTCTGGTCTATTTCTCCTTCAAAGGTCAGATAATCATAACACTAACCCACTTCTTTGGGACAGTTTTCTTTCTTGGTCCATTTGACATCACTGTGACAAAGATCTGCAGGGAGGAAGGATTTATTTTGCCTCATAGTTTCAGAGGTTTGCATCCATAGTGTGATGAAATAAAGCACCTCATGTCATAGTAGCCAGGAAGCTGAAATAAAGATAACAGTAAGAGATGGCAGTAAGAGAATTCTTCCTTCTCATTTTATTCTTTCAAGCCCATCCTCACACCTATATTTTGGCTAGCAGTACACATATTTAGTATCGGTCTTTCCCATTCCTAGCTAACCAAATGGAAAACACCTTCACAAGCACAACCAGAAATAAGCTTTCCCAACCTCCCAGCTATCATTCCATCCAAGTAAGATAGCCAAACAGCCTAGATGAACCACCACAAAACAGTAAACATGCAGTTTTCTTTCTGTCTGTGGCTATTGCCTTTGTATAGAATCATTTCCACCTGGAGGGAGGATCCTTAAGACTCAGAAAGTAAATGAAACTGAGAAGGTTCCAGAAGCAAATAAAAGTTACAGATGTTAAGTTTCTGAACCTCACAGGATTCACAAACCTCCTCCTAAGGTTATGCAAGCAGTAGCAATCCCTGGGGTGAAGGAGACTCTCTCAGCTGGCTTTGTTCTCCTAGGGATGCACTTTTCCTGAAGTGTCACTCACATTGGAGCAGGCTTTTCACTGATAGAGCTGCCTTTGAGTCCGCTGTGCTCTAGTGAGTGACCCTTCATCCTTACTCTGGTAATTAACTTCTGTAAACTCTCTAGTTCTCTAAGCGAGATGTGAAGGATTTCCTCAGTCTGTCACTAAAACCCTGTTTGACTGAATAGGTTTTTGATCACATCTCCTCAGGAAAAATTACCCAGTACTTTCCCATCTAGAAGTTGTAAAGTCTTTCCTACGTCAGTTTTCAGGAGAAAAGGTCCAGTAGTAAACTCATTGGGAGGAGGAAACAGCCGTTTGGAGGAGTAACTCAGAGGTAGCAGCTAAGGAAGATGTGCAGGGACTTGATTGCTGGGCGGTATTGAGGCAGTCCTTAGGAAAACAAGAGCGGGAGAGACCGTGTAAACCACAAGATTTGCTCAGAACTCTGTGGTATTCATTTCGGAGCACACGCATTCTCATGTAGACTTATGCTTAATCAGTTTATCCTCAGTGCTGTGTCAGAAGGTCAGCTTCTGAACTAACTAGTAGCAGATAGAACCAGAACATTTAAAATTTTCAACTCTGTCCTCCTCACTACTTCAGTTATGATTTTGTGAACCCAGCACTTCTTTTAGGGCCTTTCAGGCTGGAGCAAACTCTTCTTCATTCACCACATTTTGTCAATCAAAAGTAGTTGCAGAAGCAAAAACATTATAATCTTTTCTCAAAAATAGCTCAAGTCTAAGAAACAATGTCACCCCATTCTCCAGACTCTGTATGTTTAGATAAATTATATCACCCTGGTGCGAGGCAACTTTAGAAGAACACAACTCCTAAAATCCAGAACTCTCCTGTGATATTGTGAAGAGGCTCTCCTGTCTTTACTATGCTGTTTTCAGGAGAGAAAAATCTTTGCTGACAGATGGTGAGTCACTTGCCTGCAGTGACATGCTGTGCGACATTTACTTGTGGTAAATCTAGGTGTGTTGAGAATTTCCCACAAGGAAGCGCATATTCACAAGACTGTTGTTACCTGTTTCCTTGTCTGCCTAGGTTTTGGAACATTTTAAAGATAAGCAATACTATAGATTTTGTTAGTGTTCTTAACGTGGGAAAAAAACACAGTAATAATTTTGAACTCTGAAAGTTTTTGTTCAAAATATCTCTTATTTTTTTGCTATCAGACCAGCCATGGTCTATGAAGTCAACAGCATGCAGTATGACCAAATGCTCCATTATGTATTTCTACTGTGACTGGAATTCTGCCAGGCTGAGATTTCTTAATTTAGGTCTTTTCAGATGTGTGGGAGAGTACAGCTCATTATCAAATAGTACCCAATAGGCTGCTTTCAACGGAGCGTATGTGGTCTCTAGAGGCTGGCTCATAAGTGCACTTGGCTTCCTTCAGATCAATTTGAGGGTAAGATGCACCACATTTCTTCCTAACACCTTTCATTTTCATTCCTAGAAACTTTGTTTCTCTATATTAAGCAACATCCAATGTTCTTCCAAAGTGCTCATGTGCGAGGGTGGTATAGAGACAGAGAGACAGAAATGTGTGTAGTTACAGTAAAGAATCTTACTTTTCTCTAAAACAAGAAAATAAGAATCTTCCAAATCAGATACCTGTTGAACACTGATCATTCACTATTCATAGGACCACTCAGCCAAACAGAGCTAAACATCGGAGCAAAGGGTACACATCAGGCATCCTGTCCTGCAGTAATAACTGCCATATTTATTGTTTACTAACCTTCCATAAGGATGGCATTTTAGTAACCATTTTACAAATGAGAACATTGTTCTAAGGGAAAAACTGACTGACTTGTCACAGGTAGAACAATGCAAAATTGCATTTTGAATTATATCCAGGTAGGTTAAATAAACACTCTGAATCTGGTATCTTGGGGTTGACTTTGGACCAACTCAGGCTAGAGTAAATGCAGGAACTAGGCTTATGGCCATTGGACTTGCCTCCCTTCTGTGTTTTTTTTAGTGACCACATGGTTTCTTTAGCACTCACCACAGTGCTCATTGGAAGCCATCGCTTTTAGACTTTTTTTTGTCTCTATAATGTTTAGCCATGACTCACACTAACCTAGCAATTATGTAAAAAAATAAAATCATCAGAAACACAACATGAGTGCAAACAAGTATTTTTTAGATGAATTCATATTTGTCCATGAGTTCTCTTTTAGGCTCAAATTCTAGTTTTCATGAGTTGAAATAGCCTATATTATCTGTTGGTGTATGTACAGTTACTGTGGAAGTGCACACATAGAAAATCTTTCAGGAAGGTTCTTAATATCTCAGATTGGACACATCTATACACCATACAAGATGAGCAGAACACGGTCAGGTTTCAGCTACCAAGATATAGCAGGTCTACTGAAATTTTAATTCCAATATTATGTCAGTATATAAAAATGAACAATCAGACTCTTTAAATCTGCAAATAGTTTCAAAGCCGACTGAAGATGCTGCTGTTGTCTTGACTCTGGTCACCAGGCAGCTTTGCTTATTTAAAAACCCAGGAAGCTACGACAGTCACACATACAGTAGAATTTACTTGTGACTTATGTAGGTCATGTAAACCTTGTTCCTGGCTTTCAGAACACACTTAGGACTTCACCATTTCCACCTGGAAAATAAAGCTAAGTAAATGGAAGCCAGGAAGGAGAATTAAGCAAACACAGTGCTCTCTTTAACTTCCTTTTCTCTGCCTCCTCATTAGGGCCATTGGATTACAGAACAATTAAAGCAAGGGAAATAATCATCAGGTTCCCTAGACACCTTTGTACTTTTCTTGGAGTCCAAGGCCATGTTGATTATTACCACCATTACCTATGAGGCAAGAAAGCTTAAGTTTATACACATTTTCAGAAAGAGTAGCTGTGGCTTGTTTTGCTAGATAACTGCTGTTTTTTTCCACTCAACACTTAAGAGTGTTCCTAGTGGATAGGCAACATTTTTCGTCTGTCTACAACAAAGCAAGCAGTACACACAGATCATTTCTTTTGTGCAGAACTTGATCGTGCTGCATTGAAGACTAAGCCACCACTCTTCAAGTGTCAGTCCCTAAAACTGGGTTTGGGTATCAGCCAGTGTTCTCTGCTCATTGAAAGCTTTCCAGTATGTTGCTGACACTGCTGATCTGGAGGCTCCACATGAAGACTTACTCTGTTGCACTACCAAAAATGCCACAAATAAACAGTCATTGAAAAATAAATATTTAGGGGATGGGAATGTTGTATAGTCGTTAGAATGTTTGCCTGACTACACGATGCCCTGAATTTGATAGGACCAGCACCATGTAAACCAGATGTGGTGGAGCACATCTACACAGCAGCATTTACAAGGCATATGCAGGAGACTCGGGATTACTGTCAGTTCCACGTTAACAAGGGCTATATGAGACCCTGTCTAAAAAGAAAAATAAAATAATAGTATTTTTTGGATAAGTATTACTGCTTCACCATTTTCAAATTACTGTTGTATTTTTCAAAAAGAATACATAGCTGCTCTGAATATGAAAAGCTTTCAAGATTTCAGTTTTACATAAGAAAGTGTTATGTTTGGTAGCATGTTTGTGGTGATTAAGAGACTAAGGAGAAACATAGACAGTCATATGAAAATGGAAGATTGAACTGTTTGTGTTGTTTCATAAGCAGAACTAGGATGAGTAAAATGCTGAGAAGTAAGGTGGAGTAGGTGGGGTGGGGTGGGTAGAGTCAGGGGGATTATACACGAGATACAAGAGGAACTTTTGGATCCAGAAATCTCATAAAACAGAAGGGTATCCCTCCCTTAAGAAAAATCCACCCAGCATCTAAATGATCAAGTACTGCAGAAAAAGACATCAAGCAGATTCATACACTACACGGCTTCTTTCTATGAGTTTATGATATTTGAGAATGAATATATAGAGATTACAGAAATTTGAAGTCACAAGGTCAACTACAAGACCTTGAACAACAACATTGAAGAATAAACAAGCCGTGCAAACTGTTTCTCAAAGAACATTAAGGAGAGCACCATTTCACCCACTAATCTGGAACCTGAGAAACAAGGATTAGACAAGAGTGGGCTGGACGGATAAAAGGTGAGAACCCCTCACTCTCAGGACAGAGTAACAACCTGTGTCTCTGCAACTGTACCTATCTTCACTTTTATAAGTCTTGCTTGCTAAACCTTTCTTTGTTTTTCTTTTTAAATTTTGAGAGTATAAGAACAGACAGACCCTACATACATGCAGCTATACAGAGAATCTCCATTCTAAGTATTAGATATTCATATGTATGGGTTTGAATCATGTTCAAATGTGTGGACTTTTCTGGGCTATAACATTTCCTTCACTTCCTCATAGAGTTTAAGGGAGTTAAAATGGTTTCAAACATACATAGACTTTTTTTTGATAAAACTGGCACAGTGATGAATTGTGCAATGGTTGGAAATCTCAAGAGATTTTAAATCTCCAAAAAAGGCTCTAGAACATTCAGTATAAAATGGGGCAAATCTATGATTATCAACTCAAAATCGTGTAAGAAAAGTAATTTTTTTTAGTCGAGTGTTTACCATGTCACACAGCTTCTATAAAGGTTGTATGCTAGAAATCTCAATCATTTTATGTGACATATAATGACTCCCTCCACACTTTGTAGTTATTAATAGTGTACAAGATTATTAGAAAATGAGTGTCTTTTAAAATGAAACAATAACTTAATAATTCTCATTTTACGTGTACCAGGGAGGCATAAAACCAACCTGAGAAACATGTACTAACAATGATCTCACCTGCTTCTCATTCTTTTAGAGCATTCTCACTCGTCTACCATTTTTTCCCGTGGGGAATCTGAGATGTCTGAAGTAGTTTTCTGACCTAGCCTTGTAGAACTACGGCTTTGGCAATGACTATCTCAGGTCTGTTTAGACCTTTTCAAGCCATGTCACCCTATTGCTCTAGCAGGCTATCTAGTATGGGGGACTGCCACCATGAAGTGGTAAGCATCTAGTGGATAAGACAGCACTTATATAGCCCCCTCAGTCTACAGCATTTGCTGCACCTCATGGACACTACACATGAAAACCTCTTTGAAGTGGAGTCTGTGTCATATTCTTCTTGTGAACACTGACATGGAGAAGCCTGGACCAGGCCACTTGAGAACACAGCCGTGTCAGTCAGACATGAGCGTTCTGAGCTGAGGCTCCAAGCCATTCCAAAGACTGATGACAGCCATGTGAATTACCCCAAGCAAGGCCAGTAAGTGAAGTGAGAAGCTGGGCATAAACAAGTAACACAATTGTTCTTTCAAATCAACAAGTTTTAAAAATGTCTTATGTAACTGTGGCAGATAACTGACAGGGTACTTGTGTCTGAGTGTATGTGGTGGTGATGTGTGTATTGATATGTATATGTTATGCATGTGTACACATGTGTCTGTGTAAACATGCACATACATTTGTTCACTCAGTGTATGTGCCTGCATCGGATGTCTTCCCTTATTTCTTTCTACCTTATTTTTTAAGCCTCAGACTCACCCCTTCAGCAAACTTCAGGGATCTGCTGTTTCTGCCTCCTCAGTACTGGGATTTCCGGCACATGTTGAAGTAACTGACTTTTTAGGGAGGGGCTGGGAATCTGACCACAGGTCCTTATACTTGCATAGTAGACTGAGCCATCTCCCAAGCTACTAACAACAAGGCTTTTAAATTTGAGTCAATTGTATATTTTTAGAATGTGTTCAAATGTCTGTTGTCAGACTAGTTTTTCTACAGCTTGATATGGTTGTCTATGAATAAAGTTTCAATCTTATCCTTCTTAGCTCTTTCATGGTCTCAGTATCCCAGGCTGGCCTCAAACTCACTATATAGCCAAGAACAACCTTGGCCTTCTAATTCTCCTGCTTTTGTCCCAAGAGTGCTGGAGCTATATGCATATGTCACCATCCATGGTTTATGTAGTGATAATGACCAAACCCGGGACTTTGTGCATGCTAGCCAAACATTCTACTAATGGACATATTTATCTCCAGCACCTCATACATGCATTTTTAATAGGAATGCTTTTCTTCATATCTATTTCTACTTTATAAAGAGAGAGAAAATGCTTTTTGTAAGGATAGCCAGAAGAGGAAGAGGATTTAGCATAGTACTTGGTCCTTGATTTTTATGAACAGAAAACAAAGAATATATGACCAGTTCCAGAGCTGTCATAAGAACTATGATGGACACTGTGTTAGATGTACTCCATGTCACCTCCACCCCGATGTGCTAACTTTGGGGCACACATCACAGGACACCGGTTATTGTAATGAATATTCAAATAACTGTGAAACCGTGGGGGACTTTGTGTTAAGGACTATACAGGGAAACATGGTTTTAATTCAGTGAAGTTTTTAAAAGAAAATAGACAGGCATGTAAGCATACAACATCAATTCTAGCAATCAGGAGGAAAAGGCAGGGGATCTCTGTGAGTTTGCTAACCTGATCTGCATAATGAGTTCCAGGACAGCTAGAGCTACATAGCAAGACTTTGTCTAAGAAAAAGAAAGAAAGAAAGAAAGAAAGAAAGAAAGAAAGAAAGAAAGAAAGAAAGAAAGAAAGAAAGAAAGAAAGAAAAGAAAGAGAGAAAGAAAGAAAAAAAGAAGGAAAGAAAGTTATGTACTATGTAATTTGAAGTCTTAGTGGGCTGTGGAACTTGTCTGAAGAACCCAGGTCCTGATAACATCGATTTGGAATATTCTTCTGCACTTGTCCTTGCACAGTAATTCTGCCATGAGACTTGGATGGTCTTTAAGGTCAGAAAAGGTCAGCATCAACCGATGTTCAAATGCAACCTGTCATGCAGGTTCAAAGGGTACTGGAGTCTGTCCACAGTGAGTTCACAATAGCAAGCATCTGGTAAGTGAATAAATGGAGGATTGAATGAATAAATAAAATAGAGCCTAACAAAATTTTATGTTTTTATTCTTTGCTTTCTCTGTAATTTTGTCTGCATCATTACAGATTTTAGTATATGTATGTGTGGTTTAAATGAATGCTGCCTCAAAAACAGACCATGCCATTTTTAGCCAAACTTTCTAAATAACAATAGTAAGATAAAATTTGAATAGTATGCTTTTCAAATTTAAATGTTGTTTCCCATATGTGACAGCAAAATTTTTGACACGCGTGCAATGAATTGTTATTTGTGATAACAAATGCTCTTGTTGGTATGTTTATGGATGAGGAATAAAATGAAGTTAAATGATAGATTCAAATTTCCACAGCTAGTAGGTGGCAGCAATGTTTCTCAAACACAAGCTTTTCTCCTGAGATGCATACTTCAGTGAGATGCCCAGACCCACCCAAACTTAATCCAAGAAATTAACCACTCATTTTCCAAGATGCCAGGCATGTTGGTAGCTGATAACACTTTGCTGTGCCAGCAAGTTTTCTGTGAGAAATGACCCAGCTCCTTGCCCATGCTTACATCGCCTAAAGCAGTGGTTCTCAACCTTTCCAATGCTGCAACCCTTTAATACAGTTCTCCATGTTGTGGTGACCACCAAACATAAAATTATTTTCATTGCCTCTTCAGAGCTGTAATTTTGCTACTATTATGAATCATAATATAAGTATCTGATATGTAGATGGTCTTAGGATACACCTCTGAAAAGGTTATTTAATCTCCAGAGGGGTTGCAACTTGTAGGTTGAGAAACACTGCCATAGAGGAACGTCAGTTTTTCTAAGATTATGACTGATGAAAGCATACAAGGACTCTGTTTACTGAAATTATGCAGACCCTAAAAACCCATTTCAACTGTAGAATCTCCTAGAATGTGGCAAACACCGTAGTATGCTTTCTCTCACTGTCCAATCCTGGTGTTGACTCCAGGAGCACTTGCCAATAAACTAAATTATTAGTCTGACCTTATGCTGGAGAGGATGTGGAGCTAGGGGAACACTCCTCCACTACTGGTGGGAATGCAAGCTTCTACAACCACTTTGGAAATCAATATGGTGCTTTCTTAGAAAATTGGGAATCAATCTCCCCAAGTTCCAGCTATACCAGTCTTGGGCATGTACCCAAGGAATGCTCAATCATACCACAAGGGCACTTGCTCAGCTATGTTCATATCAGCATTGTTTGTAATAGCCAGAACCTGGAAACAACCTAGATGCCCTTCAACTGAAGAATGGATAAATAAAATGTGGTACATATATACACAATGGAATACTACTCAGCAGAGAAAAACAATGACATCATGAGGTTTGCAGGCAAATGGATGGATCTAGAAAAAATCATCCTGAGTGAGGTAACCCAGACTCAGAAAGACAAACATGGTATGTACTCACTCATAGGAGGATACTAGATGTAAAACAAAGATGACTAGATTGCTACTCACAACTCCAGGGAGGCTACCTGGAAAACAGGACCCCAAGAAAGACACAGGGATCGCCCAATGACAGAGAAATGGATGAGATCTACATGAACAACATGGACATGAGTGGGGGTAATGAAGGGCAAGGGTCAAGAGAAAGAGAGCTTAGGGGAGCGGGAGATCCCAGCTGGATCAAGAACAGAGAGGGAGAACCAGCAATAAAAGACCATGATAAATGAAGACCACATAAGAATAGGAAGAAGCAAAGTGCTAGAGAGGCCCACAGAAATCCACAAAGATGCCCCCACAATAGACTACTGGCAATGGTTGAGGGACAGCCTGAACTGACCTACTCTGGTGATAGGATGGCCAAACACCCTAATTGTCATGCTAGAAACCCCATCCAATGACAGAGGGAACCAGATGCAGAGATCCAAGGCCAGGCCCCAGGTGGAGCTCCAGGAATCCAATTGGCGAGAAAGAGGAGGGTTTTTATGAGCGAGAATTGTTGAGACCAAGGTTGGATAAAGCACAGGGACAAATAGCCAAACGAATGGAAACCCTTGAACTATGAACCAATAGCTGAGGAGCCCCCAACTGGATCAGGCCCTCTGGATAAGTGAGACAGTTAATTAGCTTGATCTGTTTGGGAGGCATCCAGGCAGTGGGACTGGGTCCTGTACTCAGTTGTCTGTTTGAAACCTGGGGCTTATACAGGGACACTTGGCTCAGCCTGGGAGGAGGGGACTGGACCTGCCTGGACTGAATCTACCAGGTTGAACTCAATCCTCGGGGGAGTCTTTGCCCTGAGGAGATGGGAATGGGGGGTAGGTTGGGGGGAAGGTGGACAGGGGGGCTGGGAGGGGGGAGAACAAGGGAATCTTAGCTGATATGTAAAATTAAATTAAATTATAAAATGAAATAAAAAGAATACAGAAAAAAATTATTAGTCTGTTACAAAATTTGTTTCTTGAGATCCCTAACAAGTGAACTTCCTCTGCCATTTTTTTCCTTTAAAAACATAGCCCATGCTTCCTTAGACCTGTCAAAAATAAATTTTAAAAAACCAGTCTATTTTCAGAAAAAAAAGATCATATAAACAATTTGATTCTTCCAAATCAGAAAGGAAATGTTAGTCCCTGGCTGCAGAGCCCTTGAACCAGTGTGATGGATGTTTTGTAAAATCATTGCTTCTTTTTCCAGTTAACAGCATTTCAATCTCTTGTAGATGCAGCTACACTTTTCAAGAAATAAACTGTGTCTGGAAACTATTTTGATTTTTTTTAACCTTTCTGATATTTTTCAGCAGGTCATTCCAAAAGGAATTTGGGACAGATGCAGTAGGGACCGGTTGAGTCTAGCACACTCACAACTTACAAATGGGGCACAGGGCCCAGACCAGGAACCTGCATGGTAGACAAAAGTAAGATAAAATTAACAAATAGATGGAGGACAGAATGTGTTAATACTCTTTCAATACTGTTCTTAGAGTCAGAATACATTTTTAAACATTTTAGTTTGATAATAGTCAACACTGTGTACTCTTTATAGCTATTCACAGAGCATGGCCAGTGTGATACATTTAATTGAAATGAACTGTTCAATGATGCTTGCATGCAGCTATCCAGACCTGAAAAGGCAGAGTGCAAGTTGACTCATGTGCTGCTTTTCTAAAATAAGTCTAGTGGGCTTGGCACAACTGACTGACTTCAGAGAACTTTTGTGTGGAGGTTAAAGTTGGTTGGAGCTTGACATAGCTCATAAATCTCCAATGTTGAAATCTCAAAGACATTAAAGAATTAGGTGATGTCAATTGTTATATCCAACAAGTTCATATTTTGACCAAGGAATAAAGGAAATATAATAGAAAACTTATTATAGAGAAGTGGCACTGCAGTTGGTTTTGATAAGGATCTTCTTGAGACCCTAAAAAAAGCTGCATCTCACCATATTCTATAAATGCAGCAATATGAAGAGGTGTGTGTGTGTGTGTGTGTGTGTGTGTGTGTGTATTAAATGTTCCACAAACATCAGCAGCCTCTTAGACCATTTGAACATCTGAGCTCTCCTAAAGTCTTTGGTTTTCTAGATTCGAGGAGGGTTAACTTTAGGAGGATATTTGAACTTTGCAGTTAACAAAAAATACAATCAAATATACATTTATGCATGCATATGTACATGTGTGCAAGATACATACATATGCAGTGACATGTATTCTACTAAATATCATGCTACTAAATAATAGGGGTCTAAGCTGATATCACAAAAAATTTCATGTACCTCATCAGTGAATCACTGATCATAATAAGCTAAGCATCATTTAACATATATGAACTACATATGCATATCCTTTTAAGCTACATCAATATAAGCGATATTAATATATTAACAGAAAATTCACAAAATACACATAAAATGTGAGATGCATAAAAGTACAAGAACAATTTTTTTGTTTATCAGTACTGCATGCTTGTGTAGGCTCAAATAAATCATAAATTTTCTTATCTTCATTCCCTTATTTATGTAACTCTTGAATAATGTAATTTATTTCAGTTCTTTCAAAAAAATCATTCCATGGCTTCTAAAATGTGGGATAATATCTATTAGGTTTTAATACACTCATCTGATATATGAATACAGAGGATTTAACTGCACATCTTGTTTCTACAGTATAAAATATTTAACTGAAGAAAGTTTTATATTCTAATCCCAGCTCTTGAAATGAAAGAATAAATGCATGTTCTGTGCCCCATGTTGCTCAAAGCAGCACAGGCTATGATGATGCCCTTACAGAGACATGCCAGCTTGTCTTTCATGCTAAACTTGGTAAAAGCGTCAGATGAGCCAAAGACTAAAATAGAGCGACTTGATGTGCAGAGGTGTCGAATTGTCTGGTGAGTGACCTCAAAGACAGTGATTAGCTGGAAAGATATTAATAACCGGTGACCATGATGGAGTTAGCTCAGGACATGGCAACAGTACGCAAAGCTACGGAATGCATGATTTAGTGCATGATTTAGGAGTAGATTTAGAAACATGGTTTATTTTATTATCATAGCAGACAGTATTTGAGAGTAAAACGCTAGGTCACCAATCCAAGGCGAGGGTTCTGGACAGAGGAGCAGTAGGATATTTGATAACAGGGCAGGGCATTTAAGTAGAAGGCAACATTGGTGGCTTTATAATTTGCTGTTTCCTTTCTGCACTTGGCTTTTACAGCAACCGGCTGGCACAGAGGGGTCCTGCCTGATGTTCTGCACCAAGAGGAGAATAAAACTCACACAAGCTTCACGACAGAGAATATGGACGTTTTGAACTTGGTTCATGGCAAGAGAAATGTGTGCTTTGGATTTCTTTTTGTAAGAGTGGTGATATGTTGGCTGAATTTGTCCCTTCAATGACTTGGGAATTTATTTCTGAAAGGGTTGCCTAGGTTTAAGAAAGGCAACTATGTATTTCTCTGCAAAAAAAAAAAAAAAAAAAAGGTTCCTCGTCTTGCCTAAAAATCACTAGAATCATGAAATAATGTCTCCGATGAAAATACCCATTTTCTTGTAAAATAAATCACTGGATGTTGATAGTGGGATTAAGTAGTGCCTTCCCTCCCTGCTTCACTGTGATCTCCTAAGATACTGGTTATTAACCTTAAAGTCCCTACATGTAGTCACAAAGAAGAGAAATGGTAGACACCCTTTATTAGAGGTGACCCTCACCTTTAATTGTTGTATTGATGTGTAATATCTAATAAATCAACACACATGTAGAATTTTAATTCCTATTAGTTATATATATATATATATATATATAACTTTTGTAGACACCATCCAGCCTTGATGAGGAATATTACCAGAAGTTTCTTGTGTTCTTCTCATTATGTTCCTCTTCTTCCTTCTATTATTTTATCCCAGAAATCTGATACTCTATACGTATTAGTCTATCTTGGGATATCTAAGTGTGCTCACAGTCTTCACTTTAGTATATGGTTTCTTTCACTCACTACCGTGTCTGTGAGAATTTTTCTTTTAGAAACACGTTACTTGTTTTCATTACTAAGTAATAGTCTATCATATTAATATTATAAAGTTGTATCCATTATGTTGCCATGAATAGGAACTACTTGAGTTGTTTCCAGTTTCCATTACTTCAAATACTGATGTTGTCAACTGTTTGGTGGATGTCTTCAGCGTTTCTATGCACAGCTTTTCAATATCCTGCATAATTACTGCGTTTTGGTATTGGTATACTTTGCCCCTTGGCTGTCTAGCTGAGGAGCACTTTGACAGGTAGTTCTTGCTCTCAGCTTTTCTGGAGCATGTATTACGGTGTTCTAGTGTGATTTTGGCTTAATGCCCAATAATGTTGAACACTTTTACTTATGGTTGTTGTCTATTTGAATGTTCCTCCTCCCTCTGGGCCTCTCACTCTACCTTCCCCCACCTTCTCTCTCTTCTTGTCTCCTTCTTTCCCACTCTTCTTATTGCTCTCACTGTTTTTCTTTCTATTATTTATATATTTTACTTCTTTACTACATATAAAAGCTCCCAGCCAATGTTTACTCTCACTATAGTCTTTAAACTATTTTAAACTATCTTTGCAGAGCTAGACACTTTAGTGCATGACTATAATATGAAGTCTTCATTGTTCCGATAAAAAAAAAAGTAAGTCTTGCTTCCTGGCAATTTATGTACTCTTATTTTGCATTGCTTTATGTTGGCCCTTTAAATTTCTATATGAATTTGTATATGAACGTACTAATTTGTATAAAAGTACTGTAATGACTTTAACTGGGATTATATTCAATCTATAATTTTTATAATAATCAGCAAATTTATAATATGGATCAATTCTGCTATTTTTGACTCGTCTCTTAGTATTATTTTTTAAGTTTTAAGTGTACAATTTCTACTGGATTCAAATCTAGGAATTTGAGTGTTTGGGTGCTAAATTTCATGTTTTCTTTTAAAATTTTTTTCCAGCCACTGTGTCTAACACCCACATTGAATTTAATTATGCATTCTGAAGTTTCATGCAGAGAAGTATTGATGTTTTGTTTTCTCAATTGTATATGTTACAAAAAAGATATATTACTTATCTCTTCCCAAATCCTATCCTTTTGATTTCTTGAAAGACAATTCATCAGCCAGGGTATTCAGAAGACAGCTGGATAGAAACAGTAATGGGAACACCTCGTCCTCATTTCCAAATAGGTGAGATGTTTCTGATATTATTAAATAAGATAACTGATAGATACCTTTTATAGATATATTTTCATTGTGTTTAGTTACACTGATTGCTTTTGAATGGTACACTCCTGTTAGCACTCTAAATGAAACACAACTTCATGTAATTTATTATGTATCTTACAATTTTATTTGTTAATATTTGTTGAAGAATTTTCAATCCAATAGCAGATAAATGGATAAGGAAAATATTGTGCATAGAAAAAATGGAATATGATTCTTCTCTTAAAAAACAAAATCATGAAACTTGCAGAAAACTGCTAGACTTAGAATGTATATTACATGAGTGATCCTAATTGAGAACACAAAGGCATCATGTTCTCCCTCAGACACTGATCTTAGCCTGTAATGTATACATATAAATGGTCATGTGGGGTAGGGGATATTAAACTTCAGATGTAGACCAGGAGAGGTTACTCTTTGGTGATTAGGAAGAACGGAATTTTGGCAAAATGACACATGAGTCATGAAAGAGAATGCAAAGCTAATTTTCTTCTAAGTTCCAACTCCATCATAGTGGATTTTTTTTTCACTTTGTGGATAAGTATATTCAATTTTCCAGGTATTAAGCTATCAAAAACCATAAAAATAAATAAAACACATCAGAGATGGTAAAAAGTAAAAAAGAATTTCAAGGATGTTTCTGGGGAAAAACATAATTTTTTATTTCTCTTTATATTATTTTAAATTTTCAGAATGAGAAATACATCAGATCCATGAAGAATATGGAGAATCATTTCTTTTCCTGTTTGCTAGAAGTGGCTTTATGGGATCATATTTCTTCCTCAATGCTTGAATGAGTTAAATAGTAAAGTCAAATGGAACAAAGGATTTTATTGTGAGGTTTTTATTTATTTATACTTAAATATATATTCAATTGCTTGTAGACATCAAGTTAATCTGAATTTATATTTATTTTTCTGCAAGCTTTGGTATATTTTATTATTATTCTTTACCCTGGGGGATGCTTTTTCATTTCATCTAAATTAAAGAAAATCTGACTTGGACTAAATTTGATTATATGAAGCAAAAAACATTTTATAGCTTTTATCAGCTCCCATAAGTTCATTACATGATACATAATGTAGACAGGTTATTTCAGAAATAGGTCAACTTTCATATGCTACTTTAATTAAGAGCCTTTGTTTCCCAGAGTGATACTAGGTTCATTAAAGTAAAAACAAATTCTAATAACTGTTGCTGCTAACTCATGTCTTCAGCATTTGAGAAACAGTGAAAGCTACATAACGAAGCCCAGTTTTGTCATTTGCTATCACATGTTCACAAGCATTCTCTTCATCACTCCCTGTACTATTTTCATTCTCTCGATCTCACTTCATTTTAAGATTTAAATGCTGTCTACAGTGAAATCCTTGTAGATGACAACAGTCCAGAAACCCCATGATGCCGCCATTGTCTATTGATGTGTCAAGAAAGACACTATATTCAATCTGTTATCCATGACTCAGCTGACACCTGGAATTTCAGCTCAACTTTTTGACACATACATTCACTTCTACTCAGACACTTAAACGAGAAAAATCCAAAGATTATGAACTGGGTCTAGTTTTTTTTTTTCAAGAGAATGAACACAGATTTCAGCCCCTCCAGAAATATAACCTCAGGTTGTAAAGTCCTCTCTGTATTATTTACCTTTCTTTCCTCAGAAATGGGCTCAGAGTAGAGCAAACCACAGGTAAACTCTCAGGGTTTCTTTAGTGATGGTGACCTGAGGTGAGTAACAGTAAGGGCAACGTCCAGGATCGCAGTCAAGAATATTAGTGAGGGCTCCACCAATTCAAATTTAGGGTAACTTGTGTGCAGTGCAGAGCCAGGACTACACAGGCTGCCTTTATGAGAACTTCAGTTATACAAGCTCTGGGCCAGCTCCCACTCTTTGTGGGTATCTAGGCAGGCCATCTCACCTATTTAACGTGGCCGTGTGGACCAAGGAAAGCATGGACAACTGGGTGCCTTTCATTGCTAATCCTGGCCCTGACTCACTCTGTGACCTCTCTTGGTGTGTTTCCTCAGCTGGAAAGAGAAGATAATAATAATGACCTATTTAACAAGGGGTGTTGTACGGATTAGTAGTTAATAACATGTTTTGTGAGACAAGGCAGCACTGAGCTGGTAAACACTAAAGTCCTCTACGCTGCAAAGAATTCCTACTTCTCTTGAAGAAAACCCAGCACACCAGAAAATGAACATACAAAGCAGTTAAAATAAGGCTAGTTTTTGGTGGACCCACGAAACTTCAGTTTCTAAAAGGAGACTGAGTAACTCCTGTAGATCTCACCTTGAGCAGTTTAGGTTTTGGTTTTTGTAAAAACCCCTCCACACCTGTAGTATTATTTTAGCATTTAATGTTTACAGTGAGGTGACATTTTTGTATATACTTGGCTCTAGTTTTCCATCTAAAAATCAACTAAGAATAATACCAGCTTGAGATTGTAAGACTCCTGTCAAGCCAACGTGACAGACAAGCCTTCTCATCACTGTGGTTGCTTCATCATGAGGGATGTTTATTCTCCTTGAGGAGAGTATGTAAAGTTAATAGATTTGAACTCACGCACAGATTTCCATGACCATATAACATGTTACATTATGTCAAATGCATCCAATGACTTGGCCCTGCGTAGGTGCTTGAAGTTGCCAGATAAATTCCATTAGCTAATGCTTTCCCTTTCCTTGTATTTCTCCACAAAGGTAAAGAAAAGACACAGATATTAATAAACAGAGAACTGTGAGTTACTTTACAAGAGAAAGTCAAAAGGGGATCATCTCTAGACACCAGAAGTTGTTCTTACATCAAGGAGCTACTGTTGTTTTTATTAAAGCAGGTTCAAACTCAGGGCAATAAAAGCATGCTGCTAAAGAAATCTGGGCATAGAAAATCAATACTATGTTTAGTAATGTCTAGCAAGATACTTTATAAAAACATGAAACTATAATCTTATTAGAAATTTGACTCAGACTATTATTTAAGGTATTTTAGCAACATTTACAATTATTTTCTTTTAAAAAAATTATGTACATTTTAATGAGAGGTTACATAATACACATTTTTTTGACATTTATAAATAAGTTAACTCAAAGCTCATCATCATACGTATTTCTACTGAATGTCTTGAGTTATAACAACGCTATATATAAACAATTCTTTTATTTCTATTGGAAAAACATGGAGCTGAGAAGAATGTTTGCAAGTTTAAAAATATATATACTTGTAAACCTTTGCCCACATTAACATAGCTAGGTAATATTTATACTGAAATTGTCTTTATAGTTTCAATAGTATCTACTATTGCTCTTTTTATCTTTTAATTTCTTTTTTCACTTCTCAAATGCTTGTTATATCCCCATACTCTCTCTGCCACCTGTCAGAAAAGAGAGGAGGGATAGAGAGAAGAAAAAGTTTTATATTGGTGATATAAGGGGCTGCTTACCTCTCCTTGTTAGTTCACTAACACATTCCACCTAGAGTCACATATGAATTCCCCAACACCAATGTAAGTTAACATAGAACCGTGCGACTTCTACATTACCACAGACAGAAGTTCTGGTAAGCATAAATGATAGAAGCTTGAAATTGGTTTCTCTCGTGAAGTAATTTTCAAACTGAAAGTGTATTTCACTCCCAGTAGAATTTGTATACAAGAGCGAAAAGATTTAGTTTTATTCATGAATTTTCAGTTCTAATGTCTTCAACAGATTTGTTGTGATGAGTTTTAAGACTTACGTGAGGATCATTGACAGAGGCATTTGTGAGGACCAGAATGCTTCTCCCGCTATCCTCTCCCTGGTTCTATGATTCTTTATCTTTCTAAGTACAGCTTCTCATAAAAAGCATTATATGACCCCCAGTGGAGAAACTAGTAAAAAGCATAAGAGACAGCAATTCATTTTTAATTACTAGATAGAGTATTTCAAAATAAAAGGCTTTTCATAAGCATAACATACTTCTTTTTTTTTGAGAAAAAATATTTTATTAGTGGAAAAACTGTAACTAGTACAAGCAAATTTTGATTTTGAATACAGACAGAAATATGCCAAAGTTACTTTTAACTTTTATATGTGAATTTTATACATATCAGCATAAGACTATTCTTGACTTTTCTATTCATACATTTTCCACTTAATTTGCCATATTGAATTCAAGGTATCACCCATTTCCAGATATAACTGCTACTCTGCATTTTGATAACTATGATAAATATGTCATATTTCACATGGAAAGGAATGAAATCATATTTCCCAGACTGACACTCAGGTATAGTCAGGTGACTACCTTTATGACAGTAGAAAACAGAGAACATGGTGTGTGATGTGTCCCGATATTTTAAGAAAAAAATCAGGGCTCTTTCTTCTTCTCCATAAGTAAGCATTAAAGTGAAAAATAAAAGACCTTGACAGTCTTCTGTGGACGTGGCAGAGCTGACTTGCTGGAGAGATGGCTCAGCTCTTAAAGGCTAGGCTCACAACCAAAAATATAAGGTTTTTAGGGCCAGCAAGCACAGCCTATTTCTAAATAATGTTAAGGCTGTATTTGTGGAAATTTCAGTTACATGTTTAATCACGTCTTGAAAACTTCAACTTGAAGTCTTCATTGCAAGACCATTGGCAGAGACTTATGACATTTATTATCTCTAACTGGTGGGCATTTTATGCTTTAGTTTGACAGTTGACATTGATGATGTAGGATAAAATTGTGTCACATGTAATGTGCTCACTCTTATCTACTATAATGCCTTCCAGATTCACCAGCAAAGTTATAAACATCGTTTCTTTAATTTTAAATTACATCTGTAAATAGAGATTACAGTTTTTATGCAATTCTCTGAATAATGAGATTAAAGTTACTTGGGTTTGGATACTGAAGCCTTGGTCCCCAGTTAGTGATACTGTTTGGGGATATTCTAGAAACTTTCAGAGGGGTATGGGCCTTGAGGAAGTAGGCTCCTTGTCCATTCCCCAGAAGGTCTGTGCTTCCCCCGAACACTCCTTTCTCTCTATCACAAAATGATCAGCTCTCCTAGTCCTCGTGGGTCCACTGACATGGTGGGTTTTTTTTTCCAAACACATAGGGCCAGAAGAGCAAGAAGTAAACCCTCTAAAATTGTGAGCCAAAATAAATCTATTCCCCTTCAGGTGTTTATGCCAAGCATTATGTCTCTGTAATGAGAAAAATAAACAGGTATTGGTAGTTTTTATTGTGATGCAGAATTCAATGTATCAGGAAAAACCTACAGAAACATCAGGATGAGATAATGCAGCTGAAATAAAAGAATCCCCAGTTATGTTATACAAATAATCCTCTGGGTATATGCTTCTAAAAAGTCATGTAAAATTATACAATGGTCATACTTTTATTGGTTTTAATACTTCATCAGTGCGCGATCACCATAAAATGTGATGACTGTTGCAACTCCTAGTATTTTGTGTACTATTATCACTGTGCCCCATCATTCCATTCATCCCTCACTGGACACTCTATTCATTCTTCACTAGACTGCAAGAGCTAGCTACTTTCATGTCACTGAATTTGAGCACTAGATGGCAACAGTACACACACACACACACACACACACACACACACACACACACACAAACACACACACACACACACACACACACACACACACACACACACACACTTCATTGAATAGAATTGTGATTTTCCTTGATTTCAAGCAATTTATGGTGGATTGTCCAGCTAGGCATCACAGGAATAACAGAAAATCTCTATCAGTTTCCATGACAGAACAAACTCAGAGATGGAGTGTTCATGTCAACTACTCAACACACACAGACTCTGTAACTAATCTGAAATTTACCAATAAAATCTCCTTTTCTTTCATTTGGAAAGATTAGCACTTATCACTTTTAATTTGACTGTACATCTAAGTCTTGATGTTGTACCCTAAGACAACACACACACAAGTGCACACATGCATGCACACTGGAAAGAATGACAAGGAATAAAGTCAATGCACTTATTACTGTCTCTAAAGAGCAAATAAACTGTATAGTCATTAGATGATCAAAACAACTCACCTTTTGCTGATGAAGAAGTAATTAAAGAGAGGCTGATAGGTTTGCTCACTATCACACAGCATGTGTGTCTGAGCCCCATCTGCCTGAAGAGCTGGGACAGTGAACCTCAATATCAAATGGCCTCACACTGTGTTTATCTTGGACTGCATTACATGGTGTGGCACCACATTTCTATTTAGCCAGAAACACCTACCATTTAAATAGTGATTTAGGCATGCACTGTGGTTATTTGAATAGACACGATTATGCCAATCATGAAGTGGAGACTTGGGACAGCTGGAGATATTAAAGAACTAATGTTAATTTTCAGAGGTGCCGTGTTATTGTTTTGGGTGCTTGTAAAGTGGGAGGAATTGATCAGAAGAAGTAAGATGCTGATCTGTCAGCGATATGTGATAGGATAAAGTTATAGATGAAGCTAATTTAACAACAAATTAATGCTAGTACCTATTATATATATAATGACTGCATTTGGGCCCTTATCTTACATACTTGGTGTTCAAAATTTTTATGATGAATTTTGAAATAATCACATAAATTTAAAGTAAAGAGAAAATACAATGAGACTTTAAAGAGTTATGTCATGCCATCATACTTTTTGCAATAAACTCATCCCATAGGAACATGACACTCAATTTGCTAGACTAGAGTGTCACCATAGGCATTAGTGATTGCAGTTGAGGGAAATTTTGGCGGGGGACCTGTAAAGAGGAAATATGTCAGCTGCACAATGGAAAGATGTGTGGTCATGGGCCTAGGGGGTGTGTGGCAAAGGAACAAGTGGCAAAAAAGGAAATGTTGATGCTACTAAATGATGTTCATGTCCCCTGTTTGGTGATATCTGCAAACATTGAAACAAAGTATCTTTTACACTATTCATTAGCGAAATGTGTCTATAAAAATTGGTCCAACTTCAACTAATCTGATTGTAAGAAAGACAGACAGTGTCACTCAAGGGCAATTTGTACAGATTCAAGCTTGTGGGAGTTCAATAAATGTGCTGAGTAAATGAACAGGCATATGAATTACATTAGAAATGGCACACACATATACTGCTGTGAATGGTAGGTCATCCTTCTAGAGTATGAAGGAAATTGGGTTTTATGTTTAGTAAGCTATTATTAATATCCAGTGAGTCATGGGAGAAGTGAGTTTGCTTGGAGGATTTTAATGTCAGCTCTGCAAAGACAAGTAGAAACTGTCACTTTCCTTAGAAATGTGGTTCCTTGGGGTAAACCCAGTTTACCCTGTTCAGTATATGTCAAGTCAAACCTTAGATATCCTCTTCTAGTTTAGAGAAAAAACCCGAGAGGCCAGACGTTGGGCTTTTCTTCATTTCAAAATCTTAGATCTTACAAGCAAGACAAACAAGGAACATGTTTGTATTCTGGATCTGACACTAATACTTAGTCATGACATCTTTGGAATCACTCAATTTTGGACCATCTATTAATCATAAAAGCATATATATATATATATATATATATATATATATATATATATATATATATGGTAAAAAAGGGGGAATTACAAAAGTATTATTGTGTCATTTAACTTTGTAATTTATTTTTTTTATTCTTTAAGAATTTTGTACATGTATATAATTGATTTTCACACCTACACCCTCTGTTCCCCAACTTTCCCTGGGTCTCCCTTCAATATATTCCCCTCTGGATTACATTCTTTCTCTCTCTCTCTCTCTCTCTCTCTCTCTCTCTCTCTCTCTCTCTCTCTCTCTCTCTCATAAGTTATGGAGTTCAGTTAGTGGGACCTGTATGTCCATGAGTGTGAAGTCATCCATCAGGGCATGGGTAACTTACAGTGGCCAGGAGCCCAAGGACAAATGACTCTCCTTCTTGCAGCAGCCATCGACTTACAGCAGAGGCTCAGTAAAGGCCCAAGGCCCCCATGGTCTCCTCTAAACATGATAACACTATGATTAGCTTGATCTTGAATGAGACCATAGCTGCTGTTAGTTCCTGAGTGCAAAGTCGTATCACATTCAGACAGCACTCCTCCTATCCTTTGTCTCTTACAGTCTTCCTTCACCTTCTTTCGAAAGGTTCCCTAAGCCTCAAAGGAAGGGAGTGAAATAGATGTTCTGTTTAGGGGTGATCACTCACTGTCACTTAAGCTCAGCATTCTGACCAATTAGGAGCCTCTACTAACTGCCACCCACTGTAAAAAGAAGCTTCTCTGACCAAGTTGAGAGCTGCACAAATTTATGGAGTGGACTCTTGGCATATCTGTGCTTTGTTGAAAGGTGAGTTACTCTGATTCTTTTGGATCTGGAGGTCCCTGCGGTGCTGTATTGGGCAGAAAGTGGGAGAATTGTGAGTCATTTCCAGGTAGACCCTTGAATTCTACAGTGGCTTCTTCAGGTCTGTAACTTAGTTTCCTAGTCAACAAATATTATTTTCCAAAAATTTTTGGGTGCACTATAGTGATTTGGTACATGTATACCATGTGCAATGACCAAATTGAGTAATTGGCATTTGTCTTTTGTCGTGCTAGGGATATGTCTAGGACTTTGCACATTCCAGGCAAGTAACACAGAACCATATGCCCAGCCAAGTGTTTTTAGAAAGAAAGAGAAAGCACCACTTTGTGGAACCTATTTAGGTCCTAAATAAGTATTTTTCCCCATAATGATTATGAAAATGATCACAACAGATAAAACATTCATCACATTAATTTTTTTAAATATAGGATATTATTTTAATCATGTGAGAAAGGTATTTGGGAGTTTTCAGTGTGATGTGTGTCCATTTTGTATCACAACTTTGTTAATTAATTTTACAACTCTTCCTTTTATGCTAGGTGGTAATTCATGAAGCTTCTTCTTCTTCTTCTTCTTCTTCTTCTTCTTCTTCTTCTTCTTCTTCTTCTCCTTCTTCTTCTAGAGAAAGGGTTTATAGTTTAGAGTTACATAAAGACTCATAGTTCCATCATGGTGGAGGTTGAGGTGGCAGGAGTTAAAGCAGCTGATCATGTTTCATCCACAGTGAGAAAGATGAACACATGCAGCTGCTTAGGCATAGACTCTGCTTTCATTTCTTTCGGATATAAAAATAGAGTAGGATTTGATGACACCATTTATGTGATTTCTTTTTTTTTCTTTTTTTTTTCAGTTTTGAGATTCTATTTTAATTACAACATTTCTCCCTTTTGCTTCCTCCTTCCCAAACCTCCCATGTACCTCTTTCAGCTCTCCTTCAAATTCATGGCCTCTTTTTTATATCAGTTGTTATTTCATGTATACATGTATTTGTATATACATATATTCCCAAATATAACCTGTTGAGTCTATATAATGTTATTTGTATGTATATTTTCAGGGCTTTCACTTTTCTTTCCCATGCAGATTGGCATGTACAGTGGTGTCATCCATGTTCATCTCTTATTTGGTCAGTATCCTAGGTTTTTATTGCTGTGAAGAGATACCATGGCCATGGCAACTATTATAAAGGAAAACATTTAATTGAGGCTGCCTTACAGTTCCAAGATTTTACCATTATCATCATGATGGCAAGCATGGTGGAGTACAGGGAGACATGGTACTGGAGAAGTAGCTGAGACTTCTACATCCAGATTCTCAAGCAGCAGCAGCAGCAGAGAGAGAGAGATAGAGACAGAGGGAGAGAGAGACAGAGAGAGAGAGACAGAGGCAGACAGAGAGAGAGAGAGAGGGAGAGAGAGAGAAAGAGAGAAAGAGAGAGAGAGAGAGAGAGAGAGAGAGAGAGAGAGAGAGAGAGAGAGAGAGAGAGAGAGGGACTGGACTTGGCTTGAACATTTGAAACCTCAAAGCCCACCCACCTGACACTTTTCCTCCAATAAGGACACATCTCCTAATGTCTTCCCCTAAGCATTCAAATATATGAGTCTATGGGGCCATTCTTATTCAAACCACAGTCAGTCATGTTGGTGAAATTTTACTGGTATAGCTGCATGAAGTTCTTCTTAAAAGATACTCCATATTTTATATGATGTTTATTATAATCACAGTATGCTATGCTTGACTTTCTTAAGTATGAAGAATCAACATGAAGTAATAAATGTCCTTAAACACTCAAGGAACAAAATCATGAAATCCCAAGATTCATAATTTAACAAATTTTACAGAAGACAATAGAAAGCAAATTAACTATTCTCATCCAACTTATTCTAAATACTTTAATTAATCATTGTTCTTTTACTTGTAACTGAGTACAGTATGCAGAAGGTTAAAAAAATTAATCTCTACTTTGTGGTCCATCATAGAGTCCCCTGGGTGCATAAAAAATATGGATTTACAACCCACACACAAATATGTTAAAACTATTCTATAAGGGAAGGAAAACAGACCCAGTGAGTATTTACTGTCAATGGTTAGTACTCTACTCTGGAGGAGAAAGCTCTGCTGATTTGCCCTTCTTCCTGAGAGCCAATGCTCCCTCTCCAGATGGAAAGGGATCTCCAGTTTCCAGAGATATAAGATAAATACAAAATAAATAAAATAAATAAGTAAATATAAAGGGACTCATTAAAAATTATGTATGCTCAGATTTTCCTTCTAGAAAGCATAGCTAGGCTCAAATTTTCCTCTGAACTGTTCAGATAGTTGATGTGAATCTCAGTTTGCCAACTGCTTGTAGATGACATGGAGCCTTAGTGTTCTCCTACAGATGAGGGTCTGTTTCCCTCCACCTCCTCTGCTTTCACTGTGGACACTTGATTGAATATTGTGGATGTTTTTTCTAGAATTTTGAAATAATACTTCTTCCCAGAAATAGTTCCCTGCTTCTTATTTCTTGTTTGTGATTCAAACTTGGAGACAGGAAAGCTTCTCCTTAAAAAGAAATATTTTAATGTGTTGTGTCCTCCAAATGTTTAATACTACTGTTTAGATGGTGACCCATTTCACTGTTTAAGTGAAGCTTCTCACTTAAATGTGTGTACTTTTTGTGCATGAACATATGCCCATTCATTTACATGGTTCTTTTTTTTCACCTCTAAATAGTTTAAATCATCAAATTCAGTCTCTGGCAGTTTTTCTTACAGGTGTTTTGAAAGTTAATGGAGGGCTGAGCACAGCAGTGCACACCAGTAATCCAAGCCTGGGAAGGCAGAGACAGGGGATTATGAATTTGAGACCAGTCTGGGCTATGCAGTGAGAACTTCTCAAAGTAAACAAACAGGCAAGCAATCCAACAAACAAAAATCAGAAGGAAGAAAGGAAGTTATTTTAGACTGGTTATTATGGTGTCAGGTTGCAACTGCAAACTGGGAGATATTCCTTTGTGGTTGCCAGATGATACTGAAGTTATGGTATTGTCTTGGTGTTTTTAGTCCCATTAATGAAAGAACTTAGGAATGACTGCAACAGAAATCAAGGACAATTTATTAAAGGCTAAAAGAAATTTCTCAGAGCAGGCAAGCTGTAACTCACCACACCTATCCAGGAGAACAGAGAAAAGAAGGAAAATAAGACATATTGTTTGTGTTAAACTGGCATGGAGGTCAACCATGCTGCTGGGAGAGACAAGAAAGAGTAAGGAAGACCAAAGAACCATTTACAAAACATTATGTGGATTCTGGCCACTGACCAGCATCTGAAACAAAGAGGAAACAAAAAAGATGAGAAAGAGGAGGGGAAAGGAAGGAAGGAAGGAAAGAAGGGAGGGAGGGGGGAAGGAAGGAAGGAAGGAAGGAAGGAAGAAAGGGAGGGAAGGAGGAAGGAAGGGAGGGAGGGAGGAGGGAAGGGAAGGAGGGAGGGAGGGAGGGAGTGAGGAGGGAAGGGAGGGAGGGAGGAAGGAAGGAAAGAGAGAGTTATACCTGAATAAGGATTCAGAAAGGGAGTCAGACCAAGCTGAAGCTCACAGCAGTTAGTAAGGACTGTATGGAGGGAATATGGGAAGGAAAAGTGCTGTATCTCATTAAGGGGATAATTATTTCACCTGTCTCTTTAGTGTGTCCTTTGGTGAGCCTGCCTTTCCAGGAGTGGTCCTGCCTTCCTTCTTGGGCCGGATGATGATCTGCCCAAATGGACTCACTCCCATATTTTGGATGGACTAGAATGTTATGTTTCTACCTAGGCCAGAGAAATAGCTTTATATAATGGCCCCTGAGGAGCCCTGGTAAGGGCTACTGTGTTACTCTTCAGCCATTTCATGTTACTTCAAATCAGGACAAATGTTATAAAGGAAAGAATAAAAATGGTTTTCCATTCTGTTCTGTAAGTGTAAGTATTCCTGGATCAGCTAAAGAACAGGCCACAAAAGATGTAGGCAGAACTTTCTGTCTTGCCAGCAGCTCCCAAATAAACACACTGAGGCTTATTATTAATTAAAATGCCCAGCTGATAGCTCAGGCTTGTTACTAGTTAACTCTTACATTTAAATTAACCCATATTTCTTACCTATGCTTTGCCACTGGCTCAGTACATTTTCTCAGTACAGCATGTCCATTTTACCTCTCCCTGAATCTGCTGGCAACTCCAGACTCCACCCCTCTCTCCTCCCAGTCCTTAGTTTGATTGTCCTGCCTATACTTACTGCCTGGCTACCAGCCAATCAGATTTTGATTAACAGTGAGAGCAACACATTTTCACAGCATACAGGATTGTTCCATAGCAATTGACACCTTGGAGCAAATGGCTGATACCCACATACATTCATTGAAATGAGAAATTTCAATATTTGTGAGCATTTGGCAGTTCACATAAATACTTTCCAGACTATCATAAATGTCAGAAGTGAGGCCTTATAAATGTGAAGAAAATAGTAATATTCACATGCAAACTGAAATGAAAATTTAGGAGGCTGTAATGAAATTAATCCATGGACTCTCAAAAGGCCCATGAAAGTATACTTCTGATTTTTTATGCCTTAAGTCTCTTTCACACATTCTAACAGTGTTTAATTTACATAAATAAATATAAATTGTTAAAGTTAATATTATATTCTCAGAACTATTTTGTTTTCTCGTCACAGTTGTTGCAGGACTAAATAAGACTTGAATTCAGAAAGAGCAGTTATAGTTTCAGAAGCTCTTCAGTTCCATTTAGGGCAGGTGTAATAAAGCTGAGTGTCCGACTGTCCATTCAAAGAGATGTCTGTGAATAAAACAAAAGGGGGGATTTACTATATCTAATATTCAAATTTGTCTAAATACAGGAAACATGCTGTCCTCCCAAAAGATTCCTTCATTATTCAGTGTGATAGTGCTGGCAGTAGGGGCCTTTGGGGACTTAGGTCATTGTGGCTCCAACTTTCTAAAAGATCTTGATGGACAAAGTTGGAATCTTCCAGCCTTTCCTCCTTCTGCCATGCAGAGACAGGCCTTCTTTTCTTCCAGAGGGACAGGGTTTAAGGTACTCTCTGAAATGTAGAGAATGACTGTGTTCTTCTGTTTCTGCTCCTTTAGCAGATAAATAATCAGCTTATAAGGAGGAGAGGTTTATTTTGCCTCACGATTTCATCCCATACATCTCTGGAGAACCTTTAAGACATCGGATGCTTTAGGCCCCATGTAGCACCTTATGGTGGGGGTGAGGGTGGTAGAAAAAGCTGCCTACCTTATGGTGGTGTACTGAGTGGTTTTGTGTGTCAACTTGACACAAGCTAGAGTCATCAGAAAGGAAGGAGCCTCAGCTGAGGAAATGCCTCCCTGAGATGCTGCTCTAAGGCATTTTCTCATTTAGTGATCAATGGGGGAGGGTCCGGTACATGGTGGGTGGTGCCATCCCTTGGCTGTTGGTCCTGTTCGTTCTGTGAGAAGGTGGACTGAGGGAGCCACAGAGAGCAAGCAAATAAGCAGCTCCCTTCCATGGCCTCTGTATCAGCTCCTGCTTCCAGGATCCTGTGCTGTTTGAACTCCTGTCCTCATTTCCTTCAGTGATGAACAACAACGCTGATACATAAACCTAAGAGACCCTTTCCTCCCCAACTTGCTTTTTTGGTTCATTGAAGTGAAAGAAATCCTAATTAAACAAATTGATGCCAGCATAGTCGGGTATTGCTGTGTGACAGGCCTGACCATGTTTTGGGGAGGATTAGGGAAGGATGTCAGAACTTTGGGCTAGAAAAGGCAATGAGCATTGAGACTTCAGTGGGATGTTCTCGGGAACTTGGAAGACAGTAATGAGAGAAGTTCAGAGGATGGAGGCCTGGCTTGCAAAGTTTCAGAGGGAAAGTTTAAAGACTTCATCAGAACCATTTGTTATTTTGAATAAGATCCTGTGGTTTTGGTTAACTGAGGCTGAAGACTCAGCTGTGATTAACGAGATACCAGAACTACTAAAGCAAAATTTTGCTTTGCTGGGATATTTGATGCTGGTCGTCTGGAGCTAAGAAACTAGCTGTGATTAAGAAGAGACTAACATCACTGACATGAAATCTTCTGGGAAGTGTTTCCTGAGAAACTGTTCCAGAGGTGGCCAAGGTTGTATCTCGTGCTGGCAACTGGACTTGGTAATGAGCAAGCCTTCCTCAGGTGGTACTTGTTTTGAAGGCATGAAGGGCTCATGGAGAGCAGTTGACACTCAGCATTATGAGAGACCAGGAAAGGCCATTGGTGAAGTTGCAGCTTCAACGGCAGTTGAAGGTCCAGGACTGAAGGGGCTATGCAAAGAAGTTGAGGCTTGACACCATGAAGAGAGACTATGAGATGCTATTGGTGGAAGTGCAGTCCATTTGCAGCAAGGGACTTTGGAGATTTTGGAGATGTTAGTATCATGGGGAAGACCACTAAGAACAGTAGCAGAAGTGGAGTGGAGCCTGATGGTGCCTAGAAGGTAAGCTGTGTGTGCTTCAGAGGAGTCCAGAACATCGTGAGTGGATCCCAGATGTTGGATGGTTGGAATTTTGTTTTGCTTTCATTTGATTGTGATTGTGCCCTGATTTTTTTTCTTACATCTCTTGAAGTAAGAAAGTATTCTACTTGAGCCCACAGTTGAGAGACTTGAAGTTTAAGAGACTTTGAATTTTTAAAGCGATTGACTATTTTAAGGGAACTGAAATTTCAAATTGTTTGAACTTGTAAAGACTGTGGGACGTTTAAAGTTATTTCAGATCATGGTGATGAATGAGAACGGAAGAGTTGTGGCTTGATAGTGATGTGTTTGTGTGTAAAGTTGCCGAGTTCAGTTGTACTGGCTGGTTTTGTGTGTCAATTTGACACAACCTGGAGTCATCACAGGAAGGAGCCTCAGCTGAGGAAATGTCTCCTTGAGAACCAACTGCAAGGCATTTTCTCTTTTAGTGAACAATGGAGGAGGGCCCAATCTATGGTGGGTCCTGTAAGAAGATGGGCTGAGCAAGCCAGGAGAAGCAAGCCAGTAATGAGCTGTCCTCCATGGCCTTTGCATCTGCTCCTGCCTCTGGGATCTTGCCCTGTTTTAAGTTCCTATCCTGACGTCCTTCAGTGATGAACAGCGATGCTAAAGTTTAAGCCAAATGAACCATTTCCTCCCCAACTTGCTTTTTGGTCATGGTATTTTATCACAGCAATAGAAACCCTGACTAAGACAGATGGCTAGAGAGCAAATAAGAGAATTGAAGAACTAAGGTTAGACTTTCACTTCCAAAGCATCTTCCTACCTATAGGAAATCTTTCAATAGCTCCCACATCTAACTCCTCTAGCTCCTAAGATCGAAAAGGCAATGGTGAATCCTTTCAAAACATAGAAGTTTTTGGAGCATCATCCATCTAAAGTGTAGCAGCCTTCATCAGATGTGAAGTCCTCAGGCAGGCTGATCATGGACTTCTCCCTCTATGACTGTGAAAAATAATTGGTGTTCATTACAAATACCTAATAAAATGTCTTTTGACACAGCTGCTGAAATCATATTTGAAACCATCAATTACACGGTGTACATTTTTAATCATGTTAAAGAAGTTTTTAAAAGTCATGTTGCTATGCCCAAATGTGTCAAAGATGAGGAGGAACTTGAATGGTCTAGGCACTAATTTTTACCTCAGTCTATACACCACAGAGTTTTGAAATTTTTTCCAGTGTGAAATGTTACTTTGGCTGGTATACAACCTGAATAACAATACTAGAGATGTCCTGATAGTCTTGGCTTGAACTGTATTTTAAAGTTAGTTTTGCTATTCGTTTCCTCACAGAGTACTTAGAACTTTAGACTTGCAGACTGTTTTTGAAAATTCAGAAGCACCTTATTATCTGTGCTTCTTTGAACAAGCTGGAGTGTTTTTCCCTGAGAATCTAGCTTGTCAATCACATAGCAGCCCTTCTCTTCCTTTCCGTACCTAAATCCAGGTTGTTTGGCCCAGTCTTAGCCCTCACAAGCTGAAACACTGCACTGTATAAATCATCAATTATTCTATAAAGTCGCCTATTCTTCTGTCAGAAGGTGGCACATTCAGTGGAGGAGTGAGAGCTCAATAGCCCACTAATTAAATATCCAGAGACCAAACTTATAGGAGACCCATTTTTCTAAATAATAATCTTTAATTTGCCTGAAAGTTTCCAGATTCAATTGTTCTGAATTATTTTGTTCACTGAAATACCCAAGAAATGCTGCTCTAGGCCAGATCCATCACCAACACTTTGATTACCATATGCCCTCTGAATGGGCCACACAAGAAAAAATCCTGCATCTCTCACAGCCCAGATTTCAAGCTGTCTTTGTTCTGTAGCTCTCTGGAGCATGGTGTCCATATAAAACCAAAATATGCAGACAGGCACACTTAATGAGCTTCAGTCACTTATTTGGAATGAGTTTTCCTTACTTCATCATTTCTAAAAGGTACACATTGAAACACCATGAAATTGAACAAATGGCTTGCTTGATTTTGGTTAAAAAAGAGATGTAGTTTGCTTTACACAAATGTGCCTCAGCAAGATCATAGCTAGAAAGTTGTAAAATAGATTAATAACAGATTTGCCTGGGTTGCGAAACCTTAGGTCTCTCTCTCTCTCTCTCTCTCTCTCTCTCTCTCTCTCTCTCTCTCTCTCTCTCTCTCTCTCTCTCTCTCTCTCTGTGTGTGTGTGTGTGTGTGTGTACTCATGCACATGTGTTCACATCTGTTTTCCCCCACACTGAAGTTTTTTGTTATTGTTGAACACTTGCTATCATTACAATCATATTTTGGTCAAGAGACCTATGTTTACCACTCAGGGATATTGTCACTTCACATCATTTGGAGAAGTCACTAGAATCTTCAGTGTGATGTTAGTTTCACCAGAACTATATATCCTGAAATGCAAGTAATGACTTTGAGTGGGCCTTCATCAGCTCACTAGACAGCAAAAGGTGGAGGAAATATCCTCGGGTACTTATTTACTGTTTAATACTGCTACCTATTTTAAGAGAAAGATTTCACACTAACTTTTATTCTCTGTACAATATGCTATCTTTCATAAATAAAAATGTGTATTTATATTCTAATGGGATACATAAGTTACTTAAAATTTTATAAATCAAGTCAGCATATCTATCAGGGTATTTAAAAAAGCACGTTTAAATGAGTAGATGTCTACTCTTGGAGTAGATCCTAATCCAATCTGAAGTGTGTCTTTCTAAGAAGAGTAAATTTGGACACAGAGGGTCATCAGAGATGCTCATCCATGCACAGAGAGTAGACCATGTGACACACCAATGGGGGATTATCCACAGAAGCAAACAAAATGCAGGATGCAGGAGAAGGTAAGACATGAGGCGCTTCAGTCTGGTAGTGCTAGCCTGCAAGCTGCACAGGCTGATGTTTTGTTATGTCTTCTTCAGTAACTAATACACATGCATGACCAGAGTGTGATGACTAACACAATCTTAAGACAAATGGAATTCAAACTATCGCTTATGTTTTCTATAGAATAGGGAGCTTGAGGCTGACAAATAGACATATTAGGAAAGCAATTAAGTATGATAAAGTATAGCTTTTTGACTCTGTAATTACATATGAGTACCACAATTGTCTGCTTTTGATGTTTTTGGTATTTTTTGGTAGTGGACATTTGGATAGATAGATATCAATTCAAGGAACTAAGTGCATTAAATTTCTTTTAGTATAACAGAATTGTAGTTGGAGTTTTCCTGCCTGGCCCACAGTCAGGACAAATCTCTGTCACCCGCCAGTCCCACAGCCACTCAGACCCGACCAAGTAAACACAGAGACTTATACTGGTTACAAACTGTATGGCCGTGGCAGGCTTCTTGCTAACTGTTCTTACAGCTTAAATTAATCCATTTCCATTAATCTATACCTTGCCACATGGCTCGTGGCTTACCGGTATCTTCACATTCTGTTTCTCATCGTGGTGGCTGGCAGCGTCTCTCTGACTCAGCCTTCCACTTCCCAGCTTTATTCTCGTCCTTGTCCCGCCTACACTTCCTGCTTAGCCAATGGCCAATCAGTGTTTTATTTATTAACTAATTAGCAACACATTTGCCATACAGAACATCCCACAGCACAGAATCTTTTCTTCTATGATGTAAACTGAATCATCAATTATTTTTGTTTGTTCATTGATAATGTCTTCCTTTATTCATATTTCTGTTATTGTTGCTACAAGAAACTTATTCATGGGAAGCAATAAAGCAAACATGTATATGTTAGCTGGAAAAAGCAAGCAATAACAGTGGCTGATTGTTTCATTGAAGAGATAGCATGGATAAGCATTGTTCCCTACTTCTCAGCCAATTTTGTAGGGCCAAAAAAAAAATGAGAGAAAATATTGGCCGTAAAATAAGTGTCAAACTATTCCCAGGAAAGAAGAAATTTTTCTAAGTGGGACTCATCAGAAAACTCTTAGTTATATCCCCATGATATCCTTACATTAATTTGGAGTTACTTAATTTTCAATTAAACTCAGAGATGATATGTGATATTTTGACCTGCTCAGTGGTGTCTCTGTGTGTGTGTGTGTGTGTGTGTGGTGTGTGTGTGTGTGTGTGTGTATTTATCGAAATCTATCAATAGAGTAATTTTCTCTTTCTATTGCATAAACTTACAAAAACATAACTTGAAAAACAGTCACTAAGGGAAAAGCAAAGAAAATATTTTTTAAGAAAGAAAACTTTTTAAAGTAAAACTAATAGCAATATAATTATTTTATGTTGATATGGACCAAAAGGAGGCAGTAGAGAAGATATATGGGAGACAGCATGAATCGTGTCTGTACAAAGGGTATTTGAAGGCGTATGGAAGTGACTTGAAAAGCAGCCACCTTGAAATGTTGAAACATGTTGAAATGTTGAAATTCAACAATGCTGAAAGCAACAATGACTTTGAAAGACTTGAGGAAGAGTTGAAGTGGTTGGTGCATTTGTGAAATGATTTTGGCAGCTGTTCCTGATAATATACTATAGGAATACAAAAATGTAGAGGAGTAGGTAAGGCTACATTTGTTGGAGATGGAGAAGCAAAATAAAATTGACCAGATATGCTATATACCACTGAAGAAACAGAAAAAAATGTTATGAAGGAAAATATATTGGCAGAACATGTTATTCTGCATCCAAAATAGCACTAAGTTGTTGATTTTAAGATATATGAGGGGACAAAGAGTGATGATAAAATAGAGAAATAGAGGGAGAAAAACTAAAAATACTCAAAGTGTTACTATTAAGAAAATATTTATAGTAAAGTCCTTACTTATGTGATAGAAACATTTAAAGCTAAATGTGAGAAAAGGTGCTCACTAATAAACCAAAGACTAAGTTTTTGGCATGTATACTTACAGGCATGTACATGCCTGTTACTTGCCTATGTACAATGCAATACTCTAAGGGCCATGCCCCCCCACACACACACATAGTTTTATATCTAATCTCTGTATACTTTACCATGTATGTTTAGTTATTAAGTAACTCAAATATTGTCAGAGTATGCTTTTGCAATAACACATATCATTATTCAGTTTACTGTTGTCCTATAAGAATTAAAGATTCATGGCTCCTAGTTCAAACTATATTAGAATCATTCCATTCCATACAAGATCTCTTACTTTATTTTATGTGAATACATGCAACAAATCAGTAAATATTACCATATTTGATAAGTAGTAAAGATAATACTTCATACACACACATATATATATGTATATATATATACATATATATATGTATATATATACATATATATATATATATGTATATATATGTGTGTATATATATATAATCTTAATGCTTATTTTTAACCATAGGCTTGGCAGTTCTTCATACAACTTTAAGAACCATTGATCAACTTTAATGTCTATATTCTGTTCCATCTTATACATAATATATTTAATCAATCCACTCACTGAAATTTAGTTTAAATTTTTATTTATTTAGCGTTAAGATGTCATATTCTTAAATCTGTAACCATTAGTATTTATTTGATTCTTTTTTATGCCTTTCCATCCATGGAAATATTAGAGACAATATATGTGAATAACGACAAGTTTAAAGGTTTATTATTATATCCGATTTCAAAAAATATCCACCAATTTATATAGCTACACATGGCTTGTGTATTTATTTGATACCCTATCTTAAATTGATTTGGAATTCAGAATATTTGCTTAACCCATATTTATGAGTAAAATATGAAAATTTTTGTTTTTAAAAAACTCTAAGGTTCAGATTTATAAAATTTCTTTATGTTATAATAAAGCTGGAAGGAGATATTAGTATCCTCAATATCAGAGCTATAAAAGACAACAAAAACAGCCTCACAGTAAATCACAACTGAGATGGTTTTGCTGTGTACCTTCTTTGCTCCTGAGCATCTCCTAACCTCTAACCACACTGTTTATTCAGAGTGAACCTTCTCACCATGGCGCCCTACCACATGGTGGGTGTTCTGGACCTTGCCCAATTCTAACTGCCATGCCACTCAACAATGAAGACATTCATTTGGACCTCTGCCATTCTCCAAGAACATGAACACTGTCTAAAAGAATACAGTTTAATTTTCCATAAAACAGAGGGACTTCCTTATAGTTCAAATGTGTGTGTGTGTGTGTGTGTGTGTGTGTGTGTGTGTGTGTGTGTGTGTGTGTGTGTATGTTTCAAGACAGGGTTTCTCTGTGTAGCTCTGGCTGTCCTGGAACTCACTCTGTAGTACAGCCTGGTCTTGAACTCACAGAGCTCTGCCTGCCTCTGCCTCCTGAGTGCTGGGATTAAAGACATGAACAACCACCGCCCAGCTGAGGAAATATTTTTGAACTACTTAAATTAAAAATGTTGAAAATTTCTGATTTATAGAAAAAGTATGAGTATTACACAGACTTTCTCAAGATCTTTTACCTCTATTCCATAAATGAGAAAATATTTATTTACCAGTTTTTTTTCATTATTTTATTTTTACTAATAGTAGGCATGGAACCCTAATCCTAATGCTAATCCTAACCCTCACCCTAACCCATGTCTTATTGGTAATAGGCAAGTGTTCTCTCTCTGAGCTATACCTCCAGGTCTTTTATTTATTCACTTATGTATTTTGATATAGGTAGTGTGGTAGTTTGAACGCAATTTCCACATAAGTTCATAGGGAGTGGCACTATTAGGAGTTGTGGCTTTGTTGGAGTAGGTATTGCTTGGTGGAGAACGTGTGTCACTGTGGAGGCAGGATTTTAAGTCTCATATATGCTCAAGTCATAATCAGTGTCTCAGTTTATTTCCTGTTACCTTCAGATCAAAATGTAGAATCCTCATCTCCTTTTCTAGCACCATGTGCCTGTATGCTGCTATGTCCCACCATGATGATAATGGACTAAATTTCTATACTATAAGCCACCCTAATTAAATACTTTCTTTATAAGAATTGCCTTAGTCATGGTGTCTTTTCACAACAATCGAAGCCCTAACTAAAGCAGAAGTTGGTACCAGATACTGGGTTATTTTTGTGATAGTCCTGACCATGCTTTTGTTTGAAGGAATATGGAAGTTGTGACTGAGGATTAGAAAAGCAGTTTAATGTTTTAGGTGCTGTTTAATGGGCCATACTAGTAGGAACATGAAAGACAGTGGTGTTGAGTGTGATTTGATGAACTGTAGAGGCCTGCCTCAAGATGTTTCAGAGGGGAAATTTAGTATGTTGCTTAGAGATCATTCATATGATATTTTGGTGAAGAATGTGGCTGCTTTTTGCTCTTGTCCAAAGAGTCTGCCTGAGTCTAAAGTGAAGAGTTTTTGATTAATTGCATTGGCAGAGAAAATCTTGAAACAGCCTAGTATAGACTCTGTTGTGTAGTTATTAGTGGCAATTCCAATGAAGATCTATAATGAAAAGGAACAAGCTGAGCAAGTAAAAACATAAAGTGTACAATTTGAGGAGAAAAAGAGCACCAGGAAGTAGAATGGAGCCAAGTCCTGTGTTCAAGGAGATAAATAGATTAAGAAATGGAATAAAGGGAGTGGTGACCTCAGGGCTAGATCCCATCAGCTAAGTTTCCAACTTGTAAACAACAAAGAAAAGCTTAGAGTCAGGTGTGGTGGTGCACACCTTTAATCCCAGCACGCAGAAGGCAGAAACTGGTGGATCTCTGAGTTTGAAGCCAGCCTGGTTTACAGAGCAAGTTCCAGAACAGCAGGTCAGGCAGTGAAGGTACCCATCACAAACAAAAAACTAGTGAACCTGTGAAGGTGAAGCCTGGATTGCCTTGGAGACATCAAGATGTTGGAGATGCCAGAGCCATTGGATACTTGCTGAGGAAAGCTGGCAGGGAGAGAAGTGCGTTACAATCAACAGAGCTGAAAGGAGCTGTAGTTCTGAAGAACATTTTGATATTAAACATGGAAATGCAGAGTTTGGAGTTTGCTCAGCTGGTTTTTGGTCTTACTTTGGACCAGTATTTCGTCACTATGCTCCCTTCCCTATGTTTTGGAACAGTAATGTATATCCTGTGCCATTACATATTGGAAGTGTGTGATCAGTTTTATTTTTTAAATTTTCATTTTATAGGGGATTACAATTAAGAGATTACATGAATCTCAGAAGAGACTTTGTACTTTGTACTTTTAAACTTTTTTGAGACTGTGATAGACTGTGGGGTCTTTTGAAGTTGCACTAAATACATTTCACATTATGATATTGTGACAAGTTTATGGGGGCCTGGAAGTAGAATATGGTAGTTTGACTATAAATGCCCCCCATAAACTCATAGAGAGTGACACTATTAGGAGGTGTGGCTTTGTTGGAGTAGGTGTGGCCTTGCTGGAGGAAGTGTGTCACTGTGGGGGTGGGGTGTGAGGTTTCCTGTATGCTCCAGCCACGCCCAGTATCTTGGTTCATGTTCTGTTGCCTTTGGATCAAGATCTAGAATTCTCAGCTTCTCCCCCATCATCATGTCTGCCTACATGCCACCATTATTATAGTGCGTTAAACCTATGTACTGTAAGCCACCCCAATTAAATGTTTTCCTTTATAAGAGTTGCCGCAGTCATGGTATTTTTTCACAGTGATGGAAACCCTAACTAAGATAGGGTCTTACTCAGTCTCCCACATTGACCTTGAGCTTGCCACTTGTGTCTTAACTATCTGAGCAGCGAAGGTGTACTCATGTGAGACCTTGAACAACTTTTATCAGTTCTCTGGAAAGGTAGGTGAAATTTGATCTAAATCATTCAAAAGTAAGTTGCAGAGATGATGTTTTTTTTCATCGTTAATTTTTTAAAAAGCATGTATAGGGTGGTAGTCTCATTTTTGGTACTGTTAATTTGATCAGATTGATTAATGTGTTTCAAACTTTTCCCTGTAGAGTTATTGTGTGCCTCAAAATTACACTTGTTGTATTATCTTGTTAGGAGATGTGCTGAGATGTTGTAGATATCCTGATATCTCTGACTGACTAGTTTTCACCATCCATTCTTTTCTGAATCAATTACTATAATGGCAGTTGGAAAATGGCATATTCAAAGGCCAGCCTTCTAAGGTGTTTTCCTTGGATTTCTGTCACACAATAAACCTTTTAAAACTGGCTTTACTGTCTCCTTGGAAGGAGAATTTAGTAAGCAGTTTGTTAGATTCCCAGGAGAACTTTATTGGCTAAAGTTAGCATTTAAAACATCTTTAACAGAAAAGGATGGGTTTTCTTCTGGAAATTGTGGGAATGGAGTAAAATCAGTTTCTAAGACTGATATTATGGGAGAGGAAAATGTATGGGTTCTGAAAGAAAGGTTCTTTATTAATAATTTCTTAATAATATTCTACATGCAGATGGCTCTGAATGATTCAATTCATTTCCTCAGAAAGTCTGAGGATGTTGGACTTAGAAAGAACGATTCAAACACTTGTGGGTGGGTGTAGCTTGAGGCCAGATTTTTCTGGTGAGTAGGGCAATTTTAGACCCAAATTCTCCTTTACTAATGATTTCTTTTAACAAGGTCAATGAGCCACAAGATTTTCATTAAAAGGAACCATTTTGGAAACATTTCCCCTAGACTCCATACAAAGTAACAGTTGATGAGAAAGGAAGCAAAGATGTCTAAGCTCTGGGAGCCATTGATGTGTGTGAAGGATCCTGTGATGAAACACTTCTAATCCATGTACCACACAGCCTTGTTTAAGTCCCGTATTTCCTGAACCCTTGTGAACTTTGCAAACATAATGCCATGATGAATTTGAAAGAGTTAAGGACGGAAGTCAGGAGCAATAAAAGATCACAAGACATGGAGGGTGGGGGAGCCACAATAAATTGCGAGAAATTGTGACCAGGTGTCTTCATTTCCTGACTCCTCAGATACTGCACAGTCAGCTTTCTCCAACAAAAGGGGGCAGTCTGTGAAGTTCCACGGAGCACTCGTCAGCTTCAGTATGTCGTGCAAGAGAGCTTAGTTCTTTGCTCAATCTTAAGTACCTCTATGGAAGATGAAATAAACTATTTGAAAATTACAAATGAAATAAAAAGAAAAAATATGGTTCTGAGTGTAAGAAATTCATGGGGATACCTTTTTAGTGCTATGCCATTTGTCTTCTCTGTCCATTCAAGATAATGTAGGTTTCACTATATCATTGCATATGAGCACAAGAACCAGGTTATGGAACATTCTGATTCACAGACTTTGCAACACATATGTATTCAAATTCTTACGAATGCATTTTACATAATACTTATGCCATCTGTGAGGGCATTTTTTAATTTAATTTTATAGTTCACAGTATATACTTTTCTATGTATTTTCACAGTCATTTGAAATAATATTAATTTAGTACACTCTATAGACAAAAAATACAAATAACATCTAATCTAGGGAGGAGAATACAGCAAAGACTGAGGTATGGATCAGAGAGCCTGAAAAGAAGTCCAAGTCAGACTTTCTATACATTAAACCTAGAAATGCATTGACTAGAACAGGCGGGAAAACAGCTACAGCAGAATTTAAGTCAGGGTTCCTAACTTCCCTTCTTATGTTGGGAAAAAGGAAAGACGCATAATAGAAAAATCCATGGCATCCATCTGAACAGAGAAAGGAAAAATAATTTTTTTTTAAAAGACACTTTTCCTTGTGAGCATGCTTATGGAGCTATTCACCATATCATGCTTAAATTTGCTTTGCTTGAGAAGTTTCACCCTTAAGACATAGAACACCAGGAAGTATTCTGACCATTCTAAATAATAGTTTTATAAATGCTGAAACTTTGAAAGTAGCAGATCTTTCAAAAAGAAGTATGTAGCCTTATTGTGTTTGATAACAGTAGAAGAGAGGATCCAGTAGCAGACATAGGACTCATTTTAAATATGCTTAAATATTATTTCCTTGAATAAAATCAAATATAAATTTCCTTTTATTCCTTCCCAGTTATAGTGTATGTGTGAGGGGGAGTGTAGAATAGGCCAGTTTTCAAAATCAGGTCCCTCTATTGTAAAGGGTTTCTTTTGTTTAAAACAATAGGTTTGGTTGTGGCCTTGTGGTGTAGAGAGAAGGTTGCTCAGGCATAAAGTGGTATCTTTTTATAAAGAAAGGCGGAGATGAAATGGAGAACATTTCAATTCCTCATTTTCAAAAAATTGTAAAAATTTCAGTCTTCTGCCAAATGCCCAGCTTGGAATGTCTAAGGCATTAGTTTATGAGAAAAGATGCCCCTAGATGCGAATAGGTAAATAAATCAGTTTTATGGTTTTGAATGGCATTGGTGATAGTCAATTAAAAAAGCAACCTACCCTCTTCAGTTGATATTGATACAACCAGAAGGTCATGTCTTACTAAGATCAGCACTAAGATATTCAAGTTATTACTCCTTAAGTTCTAAAGAAACAAACTCATGCCCAAACAGAATCAAGTAACATACCTCTCAGCAGATTCAGGTTGAATAAGCTATGGGGAATCCAAAGGATGGAATGTTACTTTATCCTAAAAAGAACAAAGTATGGGAAAGCATGGAGCCCGCAATTTTCAAGTGAAAAGAAGCCCATTTGAGAACGGACTATACAATTCTAACTATGCACGACTCTGGAAAAGTCAAGCAGGAAATAAGAAGGTCGGGGGTTAAGAGAGAGAGAAGTGTGATCAAAAAGAGGGGATGGCCTTCTAGGGCAGTGCAGCTACCTTGTAAAGCACCAGTAGAGGCCACATGGCACAAGCTGTGAGCACACCACCAAAGGGAGTCCCAATGCAGCCTAGGACTTTGGGTGGTGATGACTTCTAAGATTATCAATTGTAATCAATGCACCATCGCAGGGTGGGATGTTGGCAGAGGTTGGGGAAGGCTGTGCCTGTGAGAATAGGTGAGCTTATCAGGGACTTACTACTTTCCTTTCAATTTCACTATCAATTTGAAACTATTTTAACATCCCATGAAAGGAAATAAATAAATTGAAACATTAACTAAAAAAATGATATCTAGATGAAAACTTACCCATCTGAATGAATGAGATTTTTTTTTCCCTAAAAGCCTGGTCAGTTTTAGCTGGGATATATGATATATTCTATAAGTTTTTCAAAAGTGAAATTCTAAAGGCAAAAATAGAAGGCCTTTTGACTCATTGACCAATCCCATCTTACAAAATAAATTAACATCCAGACAAAATTAAGTATGAGTCTTTACTTTCAATTTCATAATTAGTCTTATTCCAGAAATGAGTAAGAAGCAAATGTGTAGACTTTTAACTTGTTTGCATTTAATTTTGTGATGTTGAAATTTTTTTTAGAGAGAGAGGTGAAGAGTAAAGCACACTGGATAGTATACATCTTGTGACAATAAAACAGAAGTAAGAACCAGCAGAATTCTTATTTCACTTCAGGTTTCAGACAAAGAAATCTATCTGTCACTAAAGTAGAAATAAAGGAAAGGGAGAAATGAAGGAAGCAAGGGTGACAGTAGTGTGGAGCTAAAATGGACCTTAACAGCACATGAATACAGGATCAGAGCAAAGACAGTCGAGTACCTTCTCAGAATCTCACATTAGCATATTACATGGTGGTGGAAAAGAACAGTGATGTGTGTTCCTCATGCTGCCTGGACTCAGGAAGACGGGTGCACCTGAGAACAGATTTTAAAATAGCAGTGTTGTTTATTATTTAGATAAAATTATTTTCAACACTGACAGTAATTTGTCACTGGGAAGGTGAAATGTAGAGTCCAGCTGCCAGCCCACTAGTTGCATAACCAAATAGAATACACGGGTATTGAACTACATCTCATTAACTGCTTTGCCTCAGCTATTGACATGACAAGTTGTTTTTATCTTGAAACTGTGCTAAAATACACTTAGCCTTGCCAAGGTTCTAAAATGGCTTACTGTTTTCTTGCCAGAAAACAAGAAACTAGCAATTTTTAAAATGGGGTAATAATTTATGCTCTAATGACCTACACCTACCTCATTTTGGAAAGTATAATGCTGCTTCATTTAAATGCTTTAATACATTAATTTATCACTGGTGAAAACTACTTGGTCAGCATTCCTAAGACTGAACCATTAGTCTGGAATTGTATAACAGATACAGTAGGGCACAACCTGGTAGTATCCAGTGTCCTCCCCAGTTGCGTATCCCCCTACTGCATGCTTAATGGGATGGAAGACACTGGCTTCAGGACCAGCAATATTGATTCTTTTCCAAGCCTTAGCTTATTGATGATAGTCTATTGATGCTAATGAAAATCTTATTTAAGTGATCAAAATGTATTTGATTATTGAAGAGGAATACCAAGAAATTATATCATAGCCTAATTTTTCACTGTATGGAACTCAAATAAGAAATATTTAGATTGCTAAAAAAAATGGTAATTGTCATTCTCCATCCTTTGATGTGCTCTCCCCATATGGGGGAAAAGGGCAGGAAGAACAGTAATATAGGAAATCAATAGCAAAACAATGCTATAAGTTAAAAACAATCATTTAAGTATGACTTGAAGACAGAGTCAGGACATAGTAACAACAACCAACAAAAGAAAAATAACCCAATAAGTTTAAAACTGATAAATATCAAATTGCAGAGGACAGTCTGTGACATGACTGCACCTCTGCAAACCTTTCCAGCAAGCAATGATAGTCCAACAAAAGCTGAAGGGAGAGAGAAGACATGAACTGTTTTGAGCAACTGGATAGCAAGAGGAAACACAGCAGAGAACATGGAGGGTCTCACCAGATGAAGAAGAATCATGCTTCAGAAACACTGAGTCTCCTCCAAACAATAGAAGTAAAAATAAGGAAATAAACAAAGAATAAGTAACCCACTGAAGGGTTTTGTTTACTTAGAGGGATTTGATCTACAGACAAAAGAAATACCACTGAACTATAAGTTCCATAAAAAGAATAAACCAAACATATATTTTAGAAGATAGATTTCTAACATTTAAAAAATATGTTGATATTTTGAGAATTTCATACAATATATTTTGATCATATTAAACCCCCTTCTCTACGTACCCAACTTTGTGTCCCCATTTTTTTTTAAATGAAGAGCAATTTTTTTGTCCATATACTCTTGACCGCTAGAGCATGACCAACCTCTCAGCAGGCATATCCTTAACTAAAAACTGACTCTCTCTTTCCCAGCAGCTATCTTTGTCAAGAGCTCCTCAGCTAAGGGTGAGACTTGGTACTCCACCTTCCCTCTCCATGCTGTGGTTTTGTCGTCCTTGAGTTTGCGCAAGTCTTGTGTATGCTGTCACAATTGCTGGGAGTTTATATGTGCAACTGCTGTGCTACGTCAGGAAAATAACTTTCCAGCAGTTATCTACCACTTCCTGCCTTTGCAATCTTTCTATCACTATTAAAGCTAGCCAGTAATAATGAAGCTTCCAGGTCAATAGCAGCTTGGTCTTTCCATGTGCTACAGCTTAAGTATATGGTGTCTTCAGCAACAGGGTCTTATTATCAAGATCTGGAGGATAACCAAGAGCACTGACAATAGCCCATACTGTTTGTGTGGGGGTGGGGGGGTGGAACTGTCTCTAAGGGACCTTACTGGCCAATAATTCCAAAAGATACTACCCATTTCTGGCACTGGGCTTTTATTTGTTAGCCCTGAGTATGTAGTAGAGGCATTGTTGGCCCATTATATGACAAATGAATGTGAGAGAGAGACAGAGAGACACAGAGAAAGACAGAGACAAACAGAGACAGAGAGACAGAGATGTGAAGTATATAATATATTATATATAGGGAGCTTCTAAAATATTAGGTGTCCATACAACTTTTTCAAAAGGCCTTAGGTGCTTTCTCAATTTTTCCTCCTCTATTCTTCCCTCCCATCCTTGACCTCACATAATCCATTCTGTCCCATAATTCCATTCCCCTACATCCCTTCATACCACTGCATTCTGTCTCTTCTTCCTTGAAAGCCTCTCTCCATGACCCCTTACTAATTTTCTGACATCTATGGATATTCCAAATGAATCACACAAAACTGAAGATTCAAAGTTAACATTCACAAATGAGAAAAAACATGCCATTCTGGGGTTGTGTTACCTAGCACAGAATGATTATTTCCAACTCTGCCCATTTACCTGCAAATTTAATTTCATATAATTTATTTATGGATGTTTTTACTGCATGTGTCTGTGCATCATGTACATGCAGTACCCAGGTATGCCAGAAGAGAGCATCAGATCCCCATGTAACTGAATTACATGTTGTTATGAGCTACCATGTGGATGCTGGATTGGGAACCTGGGACCTATGGAAGAGCAACTGGTGCTATTAACCTCTGAGTCAACTTTCCAGCCCAGTTTCATTTTCTCAATGGGTGAATAATATTCCATTGTATGATGTACCACATTTCATTGTCCATTCATCAGTTGATGGGCATCTGCTGTGGAATAATTTTCTTGTACACTGTAAAGATTTGTCACTCAAATTGGTTTAATAAAACACTGATTTGCTGGAAGCTGGGCAGGAAGTTAGGTGGGAAAGCCAAATTGAGAATGATGGGAAGAAGGAGGGCAAAATCAGAGGGTCACCAGTCAGACTCAAAAAGCAAGATGAGAATGTTGTTCTGAGAAAAGGTACCAAGCCACGTGGCTAAACATAGATAAGAATTATGAGTTAATTCTTGTAATTAGAGATAGTTAGTAATAAGCCTGAGCTACTGGCTGAGCATTTATAAGTAATATTAAGCCTCTCAGTGGTTATTTGGAGACTGGCAGATGGGAAAAAAAACATTCAATTAGAGGCATCTACAGTAATTGTTTATATAGTTGAAATAATTTTTGAAGAACTATATTCTCAGCTAATGTATGGTAATTCTTCACAAGGATTTATAGTAATCAATTTAAAAGATTTTATCTAATGAATGAAAGTAAAATATTATTAATAAAGTAGCATTATATATAAGTAAATAAAATCTTAAGAATTACCTGTTACATTTTTGAAACTCAGCAGATATAACATTGCATTCTATGAGAGGAATTATTCTTTGGTTCAGTGCTTATTTTTCAAAAGAAATTTGCAAATTCATTTGTAAATAGGGTCAGTTCAAAACTTAACGAAATAAGAATTTTCAGGACAACTTTTATAAAAGGATTTTGGCTATAGTTCCATTATAACTGTCAGAATTGCTTATTTTTTAATTACATTTTATTTATATTTGTGAGGATGAGGTGACTTATGTATGTGGAGATCAGAGAAGAACTTTGCTTCTGTCCTTCTACAATGTGGGTCCCAAAAATCTAACAGAAGTCATCAAGCATGATGTCAAGCACATTTACCCAGGCAACGATGTCACCCACTCCCTATATATTTTTTTCTTCATCATGTTATTTAGCTGTTTTAGCACAGTAGACTGATCAACAATTTAGACTTTAAAGACCTAATAAACTACTTTAATTATTTTAAATTGAGTTCCTATTTTAATGAAAAGGATCAACTAAGTTGGATACTTAGTTCTAAAGGACTGAGACTCATGAAGAATAAAACCATTGTGAACTGTGATTTCCACCCTGCTTTACCCTTCTTGATCCATCCTCATTTTTGAAACCAGTACTCACTTCTGTTCCCAGCAAATATTCTCCTGCATAGAGGTAATTGCCAACAATGATGAGACAAAATCTTCATCTGATTCTTTGGGTTACAGGTAGTTTCTGATCAATAGAAGTCTAACTCAAACTCTGAGTTCTGCCCATCTGCCCTCTAATGAGTAGTTTTGAGAGGCAGAGATAGACAGGACTTGCTGAATGCAACCCATATTCACAAACTTTAGCTTCTTCTCCTTGGAATGATAGCTTCTTAGTCTGAACTACTGCTGTTTTTCATCCCCTCTTTTACAGACAGATGACAATTTTCCAGTTAGTCAGGGAAATTTTTTCCCTTTTTTGAGATTATAATTACAGGAGCTTTTTTTTAAAAAATCTGACTGTCATCAAAAATGCCTATAATTTCATTTGCTATACAAACTATTGTGCCTTCATCTCACATGTAATGCCCTAAATGGGGATATGTTTCTTTAGTACACTTTAAGATAAATTCCTCCAGGGGATAGCATAAGGCTTTTATATTATAGGGAGCCCAGCTATTGGCTGTTCAGATTGCTTCGACCACCCTAATGCAAAAGATGATCAATCCTCTTCATTCTACAGTGATTTAAACAACAGTAAATTCTAAAGTGTCTGAGAATTCTTAAAAAACCCCTCAGCTATCCTAAAAGCACCAGAGATAGTATAAACAAACACAAATAAACATACACACACACACACACACACACATACACACACGGTACAGATTATGAAATGCCTCCAGAGTGGTGAGTTAATAAATAACTTATTTACAAACATCTGCAAGCACTGTTTTTCTTCTTAAGAAGGCTATGATAGGGTGGAAGGTCAGAAATGGTGAGTGGTCATGTCAAAGCAATACAGAAGACTGAATACTAAGTTCTTCATGGGAGGTAGAGATGGTGTGATTTCTGCAATTGAAGGAGAGAGAACAGTTCTGACAGAGGGGACAAAGCAGGAGTTTTCATCAAACAAATGACAATGCACCCTCCCTAGGTATCATTCCACAGCAAGTAAGATCTCTTCTTGGAGATGAATCCCCCTCCATGCAATTACACAATTGCATTCAAAAAAATATTTCTGAAACAGTGTTTGTCTTAATTATGTACATTTGGGATCAATGTACTCTGGTCTGCTGTTTTTTATATGTTACTGTGTTAAGAATGCTCTTTACAGATTATATTAGTCTACTGAATCTGCTATAACAAAATACCATGAAGATTTTATAGCATAATGAGTAGCATAAGAAACAAACATTTTTACCACTATTTTGAGGGCTAGAAGTTCAAGTACAAGGTGCTGTCAGGGTTGATTTCTGGTGTGGCTGCTCACCTGCCTTCTACATCACCACTTCTTGGTATATATTCACTTGAATGTAGGCGGTAGAGGACAACATTTGCCCCCTCTTCTATCCTAATAAAGAAACCATTCCTGAAAAAATTGGGTCCACCTTCAGAACTTGGCCTAACATGTAATATCTAGCCTTTTCTGCATATACTGTAAGTTTGGGTCAAAATCCTCAACATGTGGGTTTAGACCAGCAACCTATATCCCATAGCACACAGAAACATTTACAATGAGCCGGACAATTGGGGGCTCTGGCCTTGAAGTCCCAAATTCAATTTTTGAATTTTTCCATTTTTGATAGTTATTGGTGTTATATTCTTTGTATCTCCATTTGGCTTATGAAGCCTCAAATACTTACCTTCTGACTCTTGACAGAAAATTTGTCCAGCTCTGATATAACTACAAAATTTGGTTGAACTTGGGTGGTATTCAAGTACATGTCTAAATGAAAAATTTCTATGTAGAAAGACATTTGCTGCCTCACATCTCTTTGTTTTTACTAGAATTTTCTATTTTTCTTTAGCTGTCTTCCCACAGAAACCCTTTTCTTCATATACAGTTATTTTGCAGACTTGTGATAAATATAACATCAGCTTATGGAAAGACCCATTTTAAGGTAATTTTTTTGGATTATATATGTATGGAGTTGAATAATCTCCACAGATTCATATTAAACAGGGTTGGGGTTTTTTTTCTCATAGTTAGCTCAGGGGCCTCTAGATTCCTAAGGGCCTTCAGTAATAAGAATGCTTAATCCAGATCTGGGTACCAGGCACATGCGAAAGGTCTAAGGAATTCTGTTTCTTATTCATCACACTCTCTTGAATTTTTCTAGACCATTGCAGCTCTCTATAGTTGGAGGGATGACAGTGACTTTTGTATGCAGGTTACATATGCTGATTAACATTTTACTTGTAAAAATATGTATAGAAAATCCTGCAGAGGAAGGATTCCTGTCTCTATGTAGCACTGGCTTTGCTTAAACAATGTGTTTGAACAATAAAAAGAGCAAAAGAAACTGAGTGTCTAAAAGGCATCTCTCCATGCAGAAATTGCCTTAGCATGTTTATAGTGTAAGTTCTAATATGATTTCTACTGTATTAATAAAAAATTAAGTCCTTAGCAAATATACAAAACTTCTTTAAAATCACATGCAGTTTGTGTATTAGCAGTGGTTCCCAGCTTTCCTAATGCTATGATTTTTAACATACTTCCTAATGTTGTGGTGACCCCAACCATTAAATTATTTCATTACTACTTCATAACCATAATTTTGCTACTGTTATGAATCATAATATAAATATCTAATATATAGGATATCTGATATGTGACCACTGTGTGGGTCATGAACCACAGTTTGAGAACCACAGCATTAGAAGACCTGTGTCTCAGACTTGAAGCATTTTGTCACCAAATATGTTTTTCCACTTTTTTTTCTATCATCTATGCACACTTTTTGTTAGAAGGTTTCTTACAGTATATTACAAAGGATTCTTAAGAGTGAAAGTGAGCAACAGCCAAAAGGACCATTAGAGTGATCTACATTGTAACCAGGTTTCCTACTTTTGTAGAGTCTCTGGAGCAGACAGATATTTCTTGGGGTCATTTTATGTCTAGTTTATTGGCAGACCTACTGAGATTGATTCTTACAGGGAAAGGTGATGGTATATGATTGTTGTTTATTAGAAACTGTCCTGATATACTCACATGTAGTTTGCATATGTATGTGCGTACACACACACACACACACACACACACACACACACACACACACACACAGAGGGAAGACAGATGATAGGTAAGTAGATAGATGATAGATAGATAGATAGATAGATAGATAGATAGATAGATAGATAGATATAGACACTCATACACTCAAATACAGCTTCAAGCACTTGAAACCAGGTTTAGATGGTTATCAGTGGCTTTAAGAGAGTTAAGATGTCATATCGCCTTCTCAGACTGAAGACGACGAAAATCCCATTTCTTTGACTAGTAATTAGTCTTTCAGTTCCAGACTGCACAAGTCACTGATTAGGAGGGAGGAGTAAAGCCCCAATTCCTCTGATCTTGTTAATATGTGACTACCTAACACCGAGAAGCAGCAAACATAGTTGTTTTGTTGCATTGCATATTGTGAATATTCAAAGCAAATTTCAACGTAGTGGAGGAGGCCAGGTTGCTGTCTTTGTACTAGACACTTAAAGAAATGTTCAGCATCCTTAGCCATAGGGGAAATGAAATCGAAATGACTCTGAGATTCCATCTTACACTTGTCAGAATGGCTAAGATCAATAACGAAAGTGACAGCTCATGTGGGTGAGGATGTGGAATAAGAGAACACTCATCTATTGTTGGCGGGAGGGCAAACTTGTACAGCCACTATGGAAGTCAATGTGGCCATTCCTCAGGAAGCTAAGAATCAATCTCCCTCAGGATCCAATGATACCACTCTTGGGCATATACCCAAGGAATGTTTAGTCATATACAAGGACACTTGCTCAACTATGTTCATAACAGCACTATTTGTAATAGCCAGAACCTGGAAACAACCTAGATGCCCCTCAACCAAAGAATGGATAAAGAAAATGTGGTAGTTTTATACAATGGAGAATTACTCAGCGGTTAAAAAAAAAAGACATTATGAAATTTGCAGGCAAATTAACAGAACTACAAAAAAAACTATCCTGACTGACATAACCTAGACCCATAAAGAAAACATATTATGTACTGACTCATAGGTAGATATTAGACGTAAAGCAAAGGATAACCAGACTACAGTCCACAGCCCCAGAGAAGCTAGGTGACAAGGAAGATCTTAATAGGGACATGCATGGATCACCCTAGGAAGGGGAAATAGATAAGGTTTCCTAGGTAAATTTGGAGTGGGGGGGGAGAGGGGAGAGGATGGGGAGTGGGAACATGAGGGAACAGGATGGTCAAATTGGGGAGGGGCAGAGGAGGACAGCAATTAAAGAGATATCTTGATAGAGGGAGCCGTTACAGACTTAGGGAGAAACCTGGAGCTAGGGAAATTCCCAGGAATCCACAAGGATGACCCCAGCTAAGACCAATAGACATAGTGGAGAGGATGCCTGAACTGGCCTTCTCCTATAATCAGATTGGTGATTGCCCTAATTGTCATAGAATCGTCATCCAGTAACTGATAGAAGCAGATGCAGAGATCCACAGCCAAGCACTGGTTGGAGCTCCTGGAGTCCAGCTGAAGAGAGGGAGGAGGGATTATATGAACAAGGTGGGAGGTCAAGATCATGATGGGGCAATCCACAGAGACAACTGATCCAAGTTAGTGGGATCTCACTGACTCTGGAATGACAACTGGGGAGCCTGCATGGGACTGAACTAGGCCCTCTGAATGTGGGTGACAGTTGTGTGGCTTGATCTGTTTGTGGGGCCCCTGGCAGTAGGACCAGGATTTATCGCTGGTGCATGAACTGGCTTTTTGGAGCCCATTCCCTACGGAAGGATAACTTTCTCAGCCTTGATGAGGGCCTTGGTCCTGCCTCAACTTGATATGCCAGGCTGTGTTGACTCCCCATGGGAGACCTTACCCTCTTTGAGGAGTTAATGGAGGGTTGGGGGTGGGGAATTGGAGGAGGGGAGGGAGTGGAAACTGTGGTTGGTATATAAAATGAAAAAAAATAAATTAAAAAAAAAAAGAAAAGGAAGTAGAGAATACATAAAATAGACCAAATTGAAAGGGAGTAAGATTAGAAACCTGAAGGTACTGAAGAGTAATCCAAAAGAAATGGATACTTGGATCAAGGAAAATGTTAAATCTATAAATCCTGGCATAAACATCCAGGAAATCGGGGACATTCTGAAAAGACCAAATCTAAGGACAATAGGAATAGAGGAAGGATAAGAGCCCCAAGTCAAAGGCACAAGAATATATTTACTAAAATCACAGAAGAAAATTTCACTAACTCAAAGAAGGAGATGCCTATAAAGGTATAAGAAGTATATAGACCACCAAAAAGACTGGACCAGAAAAGAAAATCCCCTTAGCACATAATAATCAAAGCAATAAACATACAGAACAAAGAAAGGAAATTAAAAGCCAGAAGGGTAAAAGATCAAGATTAATATATAAAATTAGACCTAATAGAATAACATATGACTTCTATCTGCAAATCCGTTTCTACAGAAGGTGCTAGAAGGAAAAAAACACCACCACCACCACCACAACAACAACAACAACAATAACAAAATAACAGCAATCTACAAACACTGTTCATTGCTATCTCTCAACAACAAATTTCTCAATTCCCTATTAAAAAGACACAGACTAATAAAATGAATGGGAAAATGGGATCCATCCTTTTGCTGGATCCGAGAAACATCAACATCAAATATAGATATCACCTCGAGGTAAAAGAATGGAAAAATATTCCAAGCAAACGAACATAAGCAAGCTAGTTTATCCATTTTAATATTCGACAATGCAGACTTTAGAAGATACAAGGAAGGACTAGATACTCATCAAAGAAAAATCCACCAATGTGACATCTTAATTTTCTTTTAGTTCTTTTAAAATTTATTTTTATTGATCCTTTGTGGGTTTTATATCATGCATCCTGATCCCATCCATCTCCCTGTCCCTTCATATCTGCCCTCTGCCCTCTGCCCTTGCCACCTCCCCCCAACACAAAACAAAATTCAAAAGAAAAATAAAACAAAACAAAAACAAACATACAGAAAAAAAAAGTCTTATCCTGCAGGCTGCAAGGGATGGGGAAACTGAGAGATTACCTCTCCTTCACCCACTCCCCCACATGGCAGAAGAGGGTGAAGCCAGATTTCTCATGCATGTTCCTGGGGTCAGAGCATTTGCACCCTGTCAACAAGGTCGGCTCTATTGTGCTGCCCAGGTGAGGTGCAAGGCCACTCTCCTGAGTGCTGCAGCTGGTGAGGGGCAGGGTCAGCTCTCCCTCCCACTCTCATGACCCCTGAACCCCAACTTTCTCAAGTGTGATAGGTGTGGAAGGGGGAGGGGGTCATTTCTCCCTTGCCCACACTACTGTGTGACAGACAGTGGGGCCAGCTCTCTCATTTCACGACTTCAAGGCCAGCTCATTCACACCCCTGACAATGGGATCAGCTCCACTGTGCTGCCCAGGTGAGGTGCAGTTCAACTTTCCCCGAGTACTGCAGTTGCTGGCTGGTGGGGAGGGAGAGGGCAGTTCTCCCAAGTTTAGCATTCAGTGAGGGGCGGGGCCAACTCTGGGCTACCCTATCCTCAGTCTTCCTTGGTAACAGGAGCCAAGGACATCAACACAAACCCAAGGCTGCAGCAGAGCCACTGACCCAGACATGGCTTTTGTTATCAGCCCAGGCCCAAACAACACCATAGGCCACTCAGATCAGTATGGCTCCAGCAGTGGCATGGCCCTTGAACACTAATATGGGCCCAGGTGTCAGCTCAGATACCTGTCATCCGTATGGCTTTTGATGGCAACATGGGCCATGGATATCAGCACAGACCCTGACTGCAGTTGGACCACGGACTCAGACATGGTGCTTGTCAGCAGCTCAGACAAGGATGTCACTGTGGCCCTGGTTGGCAGTACAGATCACTCAGATCTGGATGGGCACAGCAGCTGTGTCGCCCTCAAACACCAACATGGCCTCAGATGATGACCCAGATACCAGGCATCTGCATGGCCCTGGATAGCAATAGGAGCCTCTGACATTAGCACATGGGTCCCAGCCACAACTTGGCCTATAAAACACCCTGGGCCCCATTGACAACACTTGTCACTCAGGTTTGTACGGCCCCTTCAGTGGCACTGGCCGCCTGATACCAACCCTGCCACCAACCCTATCTGCCTCTGCATGGCCCCCCATGGCAACAAGAGCTACTGACATCAACACCGAGCTTGAGTGCTGTGGGTCATGGACCCAGAAATAGCCCTCAGCAGCAGTCTGGTGAATATACCAAACACCAAAGGGCTCCAAGGTTCATAAAGGAATCACTAGTGCAGCTTACATGAAATATTGACCCTCACATACTGATTGTGGGAAACTTTAATACCCCACTCTTGCCAATAGATTGGTCATCCTGACAAAATCTAAACAAGGAAATGCTGGAGATGACTGACATTATAAACCAAATGAACCTACTAGATCTTTACAGAATATTCCACCTAAACACAGAAGAATATACCTTCTTCTCAGGACCTCATAGAACTTTCTCCAAAACTGATCACATTCCTGGATACAAAGCAAGTCTCAACAGATACAAGAAAATTGAAACAACTCCCTGTATCTTATCAGACCACTGTGGACTAAAGCTGGATATCAACAACAAAAAGTTTACAAACTCATAAAACTGAACAACTCTCCACTGAATGAAAAAATAGGTCAAGACAGAAATTAAGAGAGTAACGAAAGACTTTCCAGAATTGAATGAAAGATGATAAGTAAAAACATCCCCCGTTTGTGGGTAACTCCACCAATGCAATAAACCAATAAGCCAAGTTAGCAAACAGAGCAAAGCAACTTTGGGGTGACCCTCGGAAGGGCAGGAGAGAAAATCATGTGGCAGGTCTAGCAGCCAGGTCTTAACTCCTCTGTAGGCATGGTCTTGAGCATCCCCGGAGGAGAAACTAACCCTTGGCAGGCTTTCTGAGGGGTGGGATCTGGAATGGGTGGGGTGGGACAAGAGCTGAGATTCCCAACGAAAATGAATACAGAACATACCCAAACTTATGGAACACACTGAAGGCAGTTCTAAGAGGCAAGTTAATAAAGAGTCTACATTAAAAAAAAAAAAAGTGGAGTAGTTGCATACTGAAACTTAACAGCACATCTGAAAGCTCTAGAACAAAACGATGAAATAATATCAAAGACATGTACATAGCAAGAAATAATCAAACTCAGGGCTAAAATCAATAATATAGAAACAAACACCACCAACAATAAAACAAATCAATGAAAAGAGAAAAGAGTTGGTTCTTTGAGAAAATCAGTAAAATTGACAAACCCTTACCCAAATTAACTGAAAGGCAGAGGATCTCTCAATTAACAAAATTAGAAGTGAACAGGGTACCATAACCATATAAAAGAAGGAAATTTAGGGAATCATGAGGATTTACTTTAAAAACTGTACTTTACCTAATTGTAAAATCTAAAAGGAATGGATAATTTTCTCAATATATAACACCTACCAAAGTTAAATCAAGATCAGATAAGCAATTTAATCAGACCTCTAACCCCCAGTGAAGCAGAATCAGTCATTAAAAATATACCACCACCACCCCCCAAAAAAAAACCCCTGGACCATATGGTTTTAGCATAGAATTTTATCAGATTCTGAAAGAAGAGTTAAGACCAACTCTTCTCAAATTATTCTACAAAATAAAAACAAAAGAATCCTTGTCCAGTTCATTCTGTGATGTCACAGTTTCCTAGATACCCAAATCACATAAAGACCCAAAAGAGAGAAAGAATTATGGAACAATTTCTCTTATAAACAGATGCAAAAATTCTTAATAAAATATCTGCAAGCTGAATATAGGAGCAAATTAAAAAGATCATCTACCATGAATAAATTGACTTCATCCCAGAGATGCAAGTATGATTCAACATACATAAATTGATAAATGTAAACAACTGTGTAAACAAACTGAAAGAAAAAAATTACAAGATCATTTATTTCATTAGACGCAAAAAAGGCCTTTGATAAAAATACAACACCCTTTCATAATAAAAGTACCACAGATACTAGGGATTCAAGAGATGCACTTAAACATGATAAAGGCAATTAATCCATAGAAAGCCATAGTCACCATCATCCTAAATGGAAAGAAACTCAAAGCATTTCCACTAAAATCAAAAACAAGACAATGATGCCCACTTTTTCCATATCTATTTAATACAATGCTTGAAGTCTTGGATAGAGCAAGACAACTGAAGGAAATGAAGGGGATACATATTGAAAAGGAAAAACTCAAAATGTCTTTATTTGCAGATGACATGATAATATATACAAGTGACCCTAAAAATTACACTGGGAAATTCCTACAGCTGATAAACACTTTCATCAAACTAGCAGGATACAAAATTAACTCACAAAAATCAGTAGCTCTCCTATATACAAATGATAAATTGCTGTGGAACCATCCTTTTCTATATTATGAATATGTATTACCCTCATTGGTTAATAAAAAGCTGACAGGCTGGAAGATGGGCAGGAAGTTAGGCAGGAAGTAAAACTGAGAAAGACGGGAAGAAGGAGGGCGGAGTCAGAGAGATGCCAGGCAGCAGCCCAGGAAGCAAGACAAGCTAGAGGACAGCTAAAGCCATCAACCACACGGCAATACATAGATTAATAGAAATTGGTTAATTTAAATATAAGAGTTAGCTAGTAATAAGCCTGAGCCATCAATAAAGCACTTATAATTAATATAAGCCACTGCATGACTATTTAGGACCAAGAGGTCAGGACAGGAAACATCCATTTACAACAAATGGACTGAGAAAGAAATGTTTCATAATAGCCTCAAATAATATAAAATACCTTGAGGTTACTTTAAACAAGAAAATGAAAGACTTGTAAGATAAAACTTTAAGATAGTGAAGAAAGAAATTGAAGATGATATCAGAATATAGAGAGATTTCCATTTATGTATTAGTTAGTATTCTATTGCTATGAAGAGACACCATGACTACAGCAACTCTTATAAAGGAAAGTATTTAATTGGGACTTGCTTAAAGTTGCAGAGGTTTAGTCCATTATCATCATGGTGGGGAGCATGCCAGCATTCAGGGAGACTTGGTGCTAGAGAGGTAGCTGGGAGTTCTATATCCAGATCTCTAGAGAGAAGGAAAAGAGAGAGCCACTGAACCTGACTTTGGCCCTTGAAATCTCAAAGCCTACCCTCAGTGAAACACTTCCTCTAACAAGGCCACACCTACTCCAACAATGCCACACCTCCCAATTCTCCCTCCCAAGTAGTTCCACTCCCTGATAACCAAGAATTCAAACATGAGCTTATGGGGGGTCCTTCTCATTCAAACCATCAAATCTTCTCATGGATTGATAGGTTTAATACATTCACAATGGCCATTCTACTGAAAACAATTTACAGATTCAATGCAATTCCCATTAAAATCCAAAACAATTCCTCATAGATCTTGAAAGGACAATTCTCAGCTGAATGTATGGAAACAAACAATAACAACAACAAAGCCATCCAGAATAGCTAAACACTACTGATGTATAAAAGAACTCCTGGAGGTAACTTCATCCCTGATTGCAGTTTATACTATAGAGCTATAGTAATAAAAACAGCACAGTACCAGAGCATATCACTTATATATCAGCAAATGGAATCAAATTGAAGACCCAGAAGTAAATCTACGCACTTTTGGACACCTGATTTTTTTTTTTGAAAAAGAAGCAGAAAATACACACCAGAAAAGAATGGTGCTGGTCAAGCTGGAGGACTGCAGCTAGAAGAACACATATGTATGTGTGGATATGTGTATATATACATATATTTATATATATATATATATGGAACCTTATTGCCCTTCACAAGACTCAACTCCAAATGAGTCAAAGATCTCAACATAAACTCAGGTACACTAAACCTGACAGAATAGAAAGTAGGGAATAGCCACAGCTTCCTGAACAAAAACACCTTTAGCACAGGCACTAAGATCAACAATTGATACATGGGATCTCATGAAACAGAAAAGCTTCTTCTTGGCAAAAGACACTGTCATTTGGACAAAGCAACAACCTACAGAATGAAGAAAGAGTTTTAGAAACTACATATCTGATCCAAAATATATAAAGCACCAAAATCTATATAACAAGGAACAAATAACCCAATTTTAAAATAGGGTACAGATCTAGACAGAGAATTCGCAGCAGAGGAAACTCAAATGGATGACAAACACTTAAATTAATGGTCAACATCCTGAGCCATCAAATGCAAATCAAAACTACTCTATGATTTCATCTTACACCTGTCAGAATGACAACCATCAATAAAACACATGCAAACTTGTACAGTTCATAAAGAAGATGGAAATTTATCTACCTCAATATTCTGCTATACTGCTCTTGGGCATATACCCAAAGGATGCTTAATCCTAACAAAAAGATACTTGTTCAACCATGTTCATTTCTGCTGTATTCATAATAGTCAAGAATTGGAAACAACCTAGATGTCCCTAAATAGAAAAATGGATAAAAATATTGTATATTTACACAATGGTGTATTATCCAGCTGTTTTAAGAAAAATGACATCATGAAATTTGCAGGCAATGGGTAGACATGGAAAAAAATCATTCAGTGAGATATCCCAGACCCAAAAGATGAATACATTATGTATTAGCTTATATGTGAATATTAGCTGTTAAGTCAATGATACCAAAGCTACAATTCTTAGAACCACCAAGGTTAAGTATAGAGTGAGAGACTAGGGGGACAGATAGATCTTAGTAAATGGAAACAGAATAGATAGTTATGAATGGGTAGAGGGGGTGGGATGGGAGGATCAATTGGGAAGGAAGAGGGGAGAATGGGACAAGGGAGTGAATTCAGGGAAAGACCGCTAAAAATTAAGGGCCATTTGAGTATAGAAACCTAATACAGTAGGAGCTTCCTAAAATATACACATTTATGAAGGCAATATAAATAAAACTTCCAAATAATGGGGAAGACAGAACCCCAAATCGCCATCTCTTGTCACCAAATGAAGCTTCCAGTCTCAGGGTACTGGGTTACATCTAATTGAGTTGTTGGCCAAAGGGATCCCATGGGAACACTCAAACAACCTTGGCTTTTGGTAGCTTGTTCTTCACAAACTGAAGGCAAGTCTCCATTGCAGAAGATGATATGTATATAGTTCATTGAACATGAAGAAGCTGAAATGATGCCTATATAGAACCTTCAGTCCTATATGCTAGTGGTTTTGGTACAGAAATATACGTGGCATGCTACCAAAAGAAGAAATACAATCAACAACCTGACAAAAAATAAAAAATTAAAAAAAAACTTTTGATCAACAACAGTGTCCTATATTCAAGATATACTAGGACAGTGATGGCACAAAGCTTATGGGAGTAACCAACCAATAACTGATTTGACTTCTGGCCCATTCTAAGAGATGGATTCCATACTTGATACTGCTTGAGTGACCAAGAACTGAAACTATATAGCTCATAGACCTAGTATAAAACCAAATACTACAGTTCAAAAAATGTGGCAATTACCAATAAAAATGACTCCTAATGACATTCTGTGATACTCATAGATCAGTGCCTTGTTCAATCATCATCAGAGAAGCTTTCCCTGAATTCACTCCCTTGTCCCATTCTCCCCTCTTCCTTCCCAATTGATCCTCCTGAAGCAGATGGAAACAAATACCGAAAGCCACAGCTAGACATTATGCAGAGAGTGAGAGACCTTGGAACACTCAGCTCTAAATAGATATCTCCACCAAATTCCTCTCCTCAGGGCATAGGGAACACTGTGGGAGAGGAGGCAGAAAGAATGTAAGAGCCAGAGGGGATAGAGGACACCAAGAAAACAAGGCTCTCTAAATCAACATGACCAAAGCTCATATGAACTCAGACAGACTGAGGCAGCATGCACAGGGTATTAATGGATCTACACCAGGTACTTTGCATATATATTATGGCTTTAAGCTTAGTGCTCTTATAGCATTCCTGACTGCAAGTAGGTTTCTGTTTCTTTTTTTTTTTTTTTTTTTGGTTTTTTCGAGACAGGGGTTCTCTGTGTAGCTTTGCGCCTTTCCTGGAACTCACTTGGTAGCCCAGGCTGGCCTCGAACTCACAGAGATCCACCTGGCTCTGCCTCCCGAGTGAGGTTTCTGTTTCTTGTACCTTCTGTTGGGCTCTTTTCCTCCTGTTTGTTTTGTCCATTCGAACATACTAGTTTTTGTTTTATCTTTTTGTATCTTATTTTCTTTTTTATCCCTTAAAAGTCAATTTGTTTTATGTCTAGTATCCACTTATGAGTGAGTACCATGTTTGTCTTTCTGAGTTTGGGTTATCTCATTCAGGATGATATTTTCTAGTTCCATCCATTTGCCTGAAAATTTCATGATGTTATTGTGTATTTTTTTTTTACAGCTTAGTAATACCCCATTGTATATATGTACCATGTTTTCTTCATCCATTCTTTGGTTGAGGGGCATCTAGGTTGTTTATCGGTTCTGGCTATTACAAATAATGCTGCTATGAACATAATTGAGCAAGTGTCCTTGTGGTATGATTGAGCATCCTTGGGTATATGCCCGAGAGTGGTATTATTGAGTCTTGAGATAGATTGATGCCCAATTTTTTGAGAAGGATAATCTAACTACAACTCACAGCTCCAGAGAAGCTAGGAAACAAGAAGAATCCTGAGAGGGATGTACAGATCACCTTGGGAAGGGAAAACAGAGATCTCCATGAGTAAACTGGGGATGAGGATGGACAATAGAGGGAACGGGATGGTAAAGCTGGGGGAGGGACAGAGAGGGAGAGCAATGAGAGATATCTTGATAGAGGGAGACATTATGGGGTAAGGGAGAAACTTGGTGCCAGGGAAGTTCCCAGGAGTCCATGGGGATGACTCAAGATTGGACTCCTAGCAGTAGTGGAGAGGGTGCCTGAACTGGCCTACCCTGGTAAACAGACTGGTGACTATCCTGTCACCATGGAGCCGTCATCCAGGAATTGATGGAAGCAGATGTGGAGATTCATGGCCAGGCACCAGGCTGAGCTCCAGGGGTTCAGTTGAAGAGAGGGAAGAGGCTTATATGAGCAGGGAAGTTGGAGGGGGTTTAAGGTTGTGTTGGAGAAATCCACAGAGACAACTGAACCAAGCTCATAGGAACTCATGAACTTTGGACCTACAGCTATGGAACCTGCATGGGACCTGACTGGGCCCTTTGCATATGGGAGACGGTTGTGTAGCTTGGTCTGTTTGAGGGGCCCCTGATGGTCGGATCAGAATCTATCCCTGGAGCATGAGCTGGCTATCTGGAGCCCAATAGCTATGGTAGGACACCTTGCTTACCCTTGGGGCAGTGGGGAGGTTCTTGGTCCTGCCTCAACTGAATATACTGGCTTTGCTGGCTCCCCATGGGCCTTACCCTTTTAGAGGAGGGGAATGGGGGGGATGCTGGGGGGGAGCTGGAGGAGGGATGAGAAGGGGATTTGTGGTTCATAGGTAAAATGAATAAACAAAAATTTTTAAATAAAAAAAGCCTATTTTGTTTGATAATGAGAGGCAGAAATGGAGTGGATCCGAATGTGAGGGGAAATCGGGGAGGAACTGGAAGGAGCGGAGGGAAGGGTAATTGTAATCACAATATATTACATGAGAAAAAATTTTATTTTCAATAAATGGAAAAAATTCACAGCTAAAATCACCACTACCAAAGAAAGAATTTAGTATTGAAATGTGTTTCCACAGAACTGGGAGGTTTTAAGTACTAAGCATAAAAACCTATAAACCAAGGCATCTCAGTGGGAAACCCAGAAATCCAGAAGCTGTCTACTTTGAAAAGTCCTCTAAGCTTCTGGAAAGATAAAGCACTGTGTTTGAGTGTGTGCCTGTGTATGTGTCTGTCTGTCTGTCTGTCTGTCTGTCTGTCTGTCTGTGTGGGGTAATATGTGTAATATATGTGTGTGATACACATGCTCACGTGTGTGCTGCCCAGATAAGGGTCTCTAGTTTCTTCCTCTCTTGCTCTCTACTTTATCCATTTAAGGAAAGGGTCTCTCCCTCAACCTGGAGTTCATGGTTTTGGGGCATGCTGGAAACCATCAAACCTCAGCTCCTCACAGTACTAGGGTTGCAAGAATGGGTAGAACCTTCCCAGCTTGATACATGAGTCCTAGGATCTATACTAGAATCTTCATCTCTGCACTCACTGAAGCAATGTTTTTACAAAAAGGACAAGTTATCAGAATAGTGTCAGGTTTGTGACTAGCAGCACACATACAAAAACAACTAGTAAATCATTTCACTTATAAATGGGATGATAACCTATATTCATCCCAGAACTCTGTATTGAACCAGGCTCTTACTCTAGTACTAAGGTTGAATAAATATGTTTTAAGATTTATTTTCAGTTTGTCATAACTTTTAGTACTTTGGTGACAGAACCAGAAATATTTCTGAAATAGAGCACAACTTGGTCTATGTAGCAAGTTCCAGTCGAACATGGATACATAGTGAGACCCTATCTTCAAAAATAGTTTTAATTTTTATTTAAACTGTGTATATGTAGGCTCCTTTGTGAAGTTACATGCACATGCATGTTCCCACAGAGGCCAGAAGAGGGTATTAGATCCTCCCTGAAACTGTAATTATGGTTGGTTATGAGACTCTCAATATAAGTTCTGGGTCCCAAACTTGGGACTTCTGGTAGAGCAATGTGTGCTCTTAACAGCTGAGCCATCTTTCTAGCCCCTAGAATAAATTTATCTTAACAGTAAATAATGTTCATAATTTTCCTTCTGTGGACTTTTGCCTGAGAGAAAACCCCACTAAAATAAGGGGGTGGGCAAAGAAGGAAGAAAGCATAGAATCTTGAAACAGTAGCATGAGTGAGGCCATAGACCTGGAGCTAAGCAAGAAAAGTCAAGCAAATGAACAAGAAATAAGCAGTAATTTCTGTATTAAAAAATACAGTGGAACAGAGAACAGTAAAAACAACTGTAACATTGGTCATGACCCAGCTTCCATGTAGCTTTCATGGTCATAAGGATGATCAGTCACTTTAATTTTATCAAAATATTTTTGCAATTCTATTGAGGGGATATTGTGAAAGAAACATAACACTGTCTAACTCATAGGAAAATATTTTATTACCTTCCTTAAGTGTGTTTGGAAGAAAAATTTTGAAAGAAAAGCCTGGCTACTGCTCCCATTCATGTATATACCAAATGACTCTACAATCTACCACTGAAATATTAATCCACCCATGTTTATTATTGCACTATTCACAATAGCTAGGAAATGAAAAGAGCTTTGATGTCCATGAATGGGACAAAGAAAGTGTGGTTCATATGTCTATGTTTATAGTTAGTCGCTAAAAGGAATGAAAAATATCTTTGGAAGGAAAATGCATCGAACTGAAAATCATCATACCAATTGGAATAGGAAAGAGTTAGGATAAACAGTGTATTTCTTTCATATGTGAAATCTATATACAAACTGTGTAGATTAATAGTGTGAAAGTTGGAGACTTTAAGGAAGGAGAAAGGTGACAGAGAAAAAGAGGGTAATGTGGAAGAAGACAAAATATCATAGGTTTTGTTTTATGTATACACACACACACACACACACACACACACACAGAGGATTGACAAGGGAACTGATGAGAGAGGCGAAGAAGGAAAACAGGGCAGACAAGGGGCCTAAAATGAGCAAAGTTCAATGATACATATGTATGAAAATGTCATAATGCAAACCATTGTTGTGTAGGTAGACTGAAAAGAATAAATTCATTTTTATTTATTTCTATTTTTTTTAACTTAGAATAGAAGTTTTTGTTTTTATTAGCTCCAAAAGCTCAGTTGGGATGAGAATTAAAGAGCTTGTTTTCAACCAGAATGTCTGTTTTGTTCCAGGGAGAATTCAATGGCATGTTTGCCCATGTGATGCCGCCTGGGAGAGGCACTGAAATGTAACCCAGCTAGTTTATGCCTCTGGCTGGTTTTGTGTGTCAAACCCGTGAGATCCAACTGGCAAACTGACTGGTTCAAAAGGTTGTGTCGAAGAAGGAGGGATTTTTTTTAAAGTATTTCTTAAAAGACAAAGACAACATTAAAACCTTTTTTTAGTAGAGAAAAATAAAGAAACACATCAGACATGCACAAAGGTAGAACAAAAATATAATAGGAAAAGTGGCCAAAGACGCTGCTGTAGATGATGAGCCAAACCTTGCCTTGTGAAACTCTGCCTCTGCAAAAGTAGACTCATGGCAGCAGGCTGCTCCAGGAAACTTTTAGTGCACACTTTACACAGGCCAGTATGTGCTCTTGAGATGTGAAAAGCTTCCCATCGCATTCAAAACTGAAGTTCTCTGAGATTCTGAACTTTCTGATCGGATTCCTGGCCCAGGGTGGAGAGGTGCTTCCTGAGAGTGACAGTTACTGTAATTTTGGATTAATTGATTGATGGTACTTTAGTGTGTATCTTATTATCAGGGGAAAAAGAAATAAAGAGAAAATGAAAGCACCAAAGCAGGGAGAGAAAGGAGGGAGGACACAATGGAGAGATGGAGTGAGAAGAGGGTGACGAAAGGTCGATGAGGATGGTGAGGATGACCACCACCAAGCCTGAGAGCTGTGTAGGGAACCAGTGTTGCCTGCCTTCCCAGACCTTCACTTCGCTATGCTGTGTCTCATTTGCCGGACTACGGAGTGTCAGTACAATTGTACAGTGAACATGGAGCTAGATATTAGGAGCTATATTAAAACAATAAATAGCTGTGCTTCTCAGATCATGTTATTTGTAGCTCAGAGAGGCAGAGGCGAAAGGGGGAGAAGGTGGGGCGGCTAAAAGTCAAGAAGTCAAAGCCCAGAGGAATGTGTAGCCCAGTGGCTACAAGAATGTGAAAGGAAGGCCCAGACACAAATGAGATAACATTCCTGTTGTGGATTACTAACTGGTTCCACTGAAGAAAACTGACACTCAAGAGTAGTTTTAAAGTCTTTTAGTGTTCGGGATTTCAAAGGAGATGATAATGTGTTTGTGGCAGTTCCGAAGCAAATGCAAGTCACTCAAACACACAGGGAATACACTGCCTGTTTTCTCTAAGTTGTGTTTGAAGGGATCTCTTGAGAAACTATGATCCTCTGGTGCCCGAGCACCTGCAGTGGGCCAGACAGGGAGTCCCATGACAAGGAATGAGTCCTTGTTTGCCTGTCCCATGTAACGTGCTGTATGCTATATGGTGTTGACCTTTGCACACTGAGTCTCATTTTTCTTTCTCCAAAAAGTTTTGTCTTTTATCTTTAATTTCTTATTCAGCAGTATTTCATTTCAGTTCCCTCCTCAGTATGTCAAAGTGGCCACAGTTGCCTTGTATTAAACAGCGCTGTAGAATCATAGCCATGTGTTGTGACTGAGACAAGTGGAAATCATTAAGAACCCTGAATTTGGAGCTAGAAGGAACAGTTAAAGGGCTAATTTCACTTGACAGACTTCCTTATTGGTAAAGTCTGGATTATTTTTTTTATAAGGCAGCAACTTGTCTAGCTAGAAAACTATTTTTTCAGGCTTTCCTTGTAGACTTTATAGTCCATAAAATATAAGCAGAAATTTGATAACTATTTCCATAAAAATGTTGCTTCTAAAATATCAATTTCAATCTCCTACATTTTGCTTATTTTTCTTCCTAGTGGCATTGTGGTTCTGAGGCTAGAATTGTAAAATCCAATTTACACATTCAAGAAAAATTTGATTTCCAGACACATGAGAATGAAATTCACATGGTAAAGATGGTGAAGGGAGAAGATAGATGGGGCCGGTGACACTGATTCCGTCATGGAGAGTGTTGATCAGGGTTGTTTTATCTAACTTTGGATTCTTGTTTATGAAGGAAACTACCCCACAGCTATTTGGATAAACCAAAGAAAGACAACACTGTCTACACCTATATATCTCTAAGACAGACCCAGAATATCCTTTACCTAGAGCAAGGTTCACTAGGCTCTCTGCCTTCCTCTTTCTTTGAAAAGTTCCTCTAGTTTTGAAACATTACAGTTTAACATCACATAGGCCATTCCAAATGCTTAGAAAGAAGCCCTCATTTCTTAACTAGTTTGTGTCTTTATTATGATTACTTGAAGCATGAGTCATAAAGGAAAGTGCTACATTTAGAGTAACTCCAACATCTATTCTTTGTAATTGGCCCAGGAATGGAGCAAATAAATCAAGTTAAATAATCACTCCTTCCCAGGAACTTTCTGAATGGACCTGGGAGGAGAGAGTGCCCTGTCCTGTCCTCAGAGGTTTTCAGATGTGGGCCTGGTTTGTGCACAAATCTGTGTGGAGAAGATGCTAAATCCAATGTAATGAGAAAACGCAAGGATGAAACAGAGAACTCTGAGCACCCGTGTGTGTATGAACTCCTCCTCTCTGTCCTCACTGTAGCTTCATTGTATCCTTAGTTATGGATCATGTGTACTCATAGTCACCACAGTATTTACAGTTCAGAATAAAAGCATTAATGTGGTTGCATGTCCTCGCATTGACTCATTCGATTTCTCTAGATAGAAATGTATAAATTATAATCATTGCTTCATTTTATCTGCCAGGTGATTGACACGATAGCCAATTAGTTAAATTTAAATTAATTAGAGGTCCCAGACAGACTTGTGATTAACTGTATTTTCTGTAAAATTATAACTCATCATTAGTAGCCACAACAAGTAAAATTAATGGTTTCATTTGCTCCATCATTAGCGATTCTATCTAGTAACTCAGAGTTTTGAATTGCAGTCTACTTATTAAACAAAAATGGTTCATTAAGTTATCTAAAATAATTTCTGCAAGAATATTTTTAAATAAGTGTTATGAATATAGTTCTTAAAAAGAGGGATTATTTTCCCATCACTCTTGTTGTAAATTGATGTTTTTGAACATCAGCAAGAACCAAAGTCAAATGTCCATAAAAGAAAATCCTCTCCAAACACAGTGTTGGCTAAAATAATTTTGTTTAGAATATCAAGCAGATAACATTATAATTAGTTCTGCATTAATTGACTCACATATGCTGTACTATTATTAAATTAAAATCAATAATATTGAGCATTCTGTTTATGCTTATTATATTCTTGTCTTATTTTTAATAAATAATATTTTAATCAGACTAAGTTATTATCAATACTAAATATGATATGGAAACTTTCATACAAAATAAGACTAAAAATATTATATTAAAGTCTTTGTTTTGTGATGAGTATACTATTCCTGTGCTAGTACGAAGAAAACCCCCCAACTCCATGATCTAACTGAACCATGAATTCTTTATTTACACTGAACATAATGTAATTATAACTTAATTTAGCATTATATTTGCTTATATGTTGCACACATCTCAGTTCTGTTAGTCCAGTTAAAATTTTAGTAAGGAACTGATGTATTTCTTAAAAATATGATCAATTATAAATCATACCTGAAAGATTATTTATTTCAATTACAGAGAAAGTTCAAAAGATGCCAATACCATTATGATACAACTGTTGTCATTTTGATTTTAGAACAATATTAGGTGATATAATACATGCTATTAAAGAATGATTATACCATACTTGTATTTCTAAGAGTGGATTAAAGGAGAGCATCAAAACTGTATGCATCATAAAGAAAGAGACTATGTCACAAATGGGAAATAATTTTAGATTATAAACAACATGAGAGCAAGTCATGGAGTATCATCAGGACTGAAATGACCTTCTTCTCTTAATAAGCACAAAATAGAAGGAAAAAAACCAGAACAAAATTTGGATCAAAAACCAATAAAAGTTGATGACAAATTGGAAGCAACCAAGGATTTCCCTAGATTTCTGGCAGGAGAAACTTGCTGTACATGCACCAAGACCACAGCAGTTAGGGCACCCTGTTAATCTTAGTGGGGAAAGAGAATGAAAAGAAAAATTATGGGAAACGTTTGTGATTTTATTCAAGGCTTAATGTAGATCATTGGAACTAAAGATAGAGTTCAGAAATGGATCAAAACACTTGTGTTCAGTTAATTCTAAAGGAAAGCTACAGCTTTGATAGATACTTCTCTTGGACATAGAAGTTTGATCAACATAAGTTTGATCAGGACCTATTTTCCTTCCAGTACTTGGATGTGACGTGTCACTGTATCCGGAGATGACTGATGAGGACTTGCTGATTGACAGTCCTCTCCACGTGCCTTTGTACCATTCTTTTTTTTGTTTGTGTAAGATCTTCAACAGGTGGAAGATCTGTCCTGAGATATGGCTCTCTTCAATTTTACTATATTCAGACTTCTTCCATACGCAACTATGTCTTCATGTCATTTAGAAATTTTTACATATTTTCTTCAACTTTAAACTTTCTTTGCCCAACTCTTTGCTCTTCCTTGGAGACTTCTAGTATTCATAAATTTACTTTCAATATTCTCGCCCACATCTCTGAGGATCTACTTTTTGACATAATCTTTTTTTTTTCTTTCTCATCTTCAGAGTGCATAATTTCACTTGTCCTTGTTTTCATCACTTTTCATCTCTGTCATTTCTATTTTACCACTGAGACCTTCTGCTGAAGTTTTTTAAAGAAATTGAATGCTTTAATTAAAGCTTGGCATTTGGCTACTTTTAAAAGATTTATTTTTACTGTTAGTTTTAAATATATTTTAATTGGGCCGGGCGGTGGTGGCGCACGCCTTTAATCCCAGCACTCAGGAGGCAGAGCCAGGCGGATCTCTGTGAGTTCGAGGCCAGCCTTATCTCCAAAGCGAGTTCCAAGAAAGGGGCAAAGCTACACAGAGAAACCCTGTCTCAAAAAACCAATATATATATTAATTGAAAAGAAGTACAATTATATCACTTTACAACCTCCCTTTCCTCCCTTTTTCCCCTTGAAGGTAGACTCCCTTCAATCCCTCCCATATATGCCATCCTCTTTTTCATTGATTGTTATTATACATCTAACATATGCATATATACCTACATATACAACCTAACATACATACATACACACACACACACACACACACACACACACACACACACACACACACACATACATATATATGTATTAGACAGGGCCTCCCTGTGGAGCCCTGGCTCTGCCTGGAACTCACTACATAGAGCAAGCAGATCTCGAACTCACAGAGATCTGCTGCCCTCTGCCTTGGAAATGCTGAGATTGAAAATATGTGCAGTCATGCCTGGTTGATGGTGCTTGTTATATACTAAAGAAGCATCTCTGCTGGAATCTTCCTCTGTCTTGTCTTTAGGAGGGAAGTAGCAAATGTGTCAAGCTTCAAAGCTTGAGAATAGATTCCTTAATTTAAATGAAGTGCAGAAGCTGATGAGTCCTGTCACCCAGGAAAAGAGGGAGGAATGCATGTTAATTCTCCATTGACCAAAAGGTCACATTTCCATTGCTCCACAGCCTCTGGGTTCCATCTGGGTTTCAGTTTTACTTGGGTCTGTCTCCTCCTTTCTCAAATCTACATTTTAATATTTCCTGATCGTGCCAACAGCTCTTCAGCCAGACGCAGCCTGCTCCCCGCCAGGCCCTTCTGCTATCACAGGCTCTCTTCCAGAAAACCACATTCTTTCTCTGGAACTGGATACAGCTGACCAGCGTCTCCTCACATCTTCACTCCTTTCTTCAAAATCACACTCCGGAAGAGGAAGCACAAACACAGTGAAGGGAAACCACGAGGCAGGTTGTTTCATTTCTTATGCAGGCGATCTGTCTGTCTATCAGTCTCTACTTTTCTTTTTTAAAACACACAGTTTATATTTTGGATCTCGGGAAACAAGCAGCAGGGGGTTTAGTGAAAATTGTCAAAATTCTTCCTCTACTTTATACGGAAAGACTCTTTTCAGGCAGAGTGCTTCATCAGAAAGTAGATGACTTTAGAATAGACTCATCCCTTGACATGCGGCTGGCTTTGGACATCTTGGCTCACTTCCAGCTCTAAGGGATCATGATAAACTGTGAACTGTTATGGCATCACACTGGATATGGTCATCATTTCACTATGTGTTTTTGAGACACTAAGCTCTTTGGTTACATAGACACTATTTAGAAAGTGATATACACTTCCCTACTATCCTAAATTGTCACAAAATTAAAAGAGTTCATGATAATATTGTGGGGCTGATTTTGTGGCCTCACTGCATGAAATGTTTGCCACTATTCTAACAGAGGCTCCGCTCAGCTAAACTGTTCTGTGGGAGAAGAAGCCCAAATAAAACTTAGCTCTGTGCTGGAAAAGAACTCATTATGGGTAAACTGGTGGCATTAATGGCAGTTTTCTTCCTTCATAATATTGTGAGACTTAAATCCTAGGGCATATTGCCTTGCTCTGAGGGAAAGAGCACATTGCTCTGAGCCCTTTGCAAGTTTTAGAGAATAAACTTTGCTCAGTTGAGGCAACTTTGGTCCTTTGATCAGAGGCTGTGAAGTGAGAGCCATTCTGGGCTCCAGATCCTCCTGCCAATGACTGGCCTCAGGACAGTTGTTACTGCCAAGTGGACAGAGACTGATTATTTTTCTGCTTCCCAATTTCTGAGTCGTGCTCTGTAGGTTAGAGCAGTCCCTCAAGATGGCTTTGTGTATACAGTGCTCTGAAATGGCATAATCAACACATTTTTCTTGCTGCACATGGCAGCACAAGAGAAGAACAGACTATATTAATTGATCTGCTGAAACTTTGGTCCACAGGGAAATAAATCTTTCAACCCTTGAGTTATAAGGACTGTAGTTTTCCTAGGGCAGTGGGGCTCTTTTAATTTGCTTTGCTATATAAAGCCAAACCTTAGTTTCCAGTACACTCATACATTCAGGAACATTAGAGATCATTCTTAGCTACTTACTATTTCACTAATGATATTTTTTTCTAATATTAGAGTTGTCCATTTTATATGCTCAGACTATCTCCAATAAAATACTGGTCTCAATGAATAGAAAAAGTAGAACAAATTGAGACTCTTTATTGGTTTTTCTCCTGTTTGCATGTAACACAACACACTTATTGGTTTAGTCAATGGATAAGGGTGAAGGTGGAGTGAAGAGCATTGGTAAGGAAGAATTGTGGGAATCCTTTGGTCTCTTACACTTTTGCCATCACCAAGAGGACAAACCACTAGCTTTCTGTTCCAAAGACATGAGATAAACATAGGGAAGAGATACTTGGTGGGTATGAGGAAAAACTCAGCCTATATAAACAGATCCTTAAAGGGAGAAGATTCATGAGCAAGAAGTAATCTGGTAAATATGCACTCGGAGACAGAGTAGTAGGGAAGAGGTATAGTTTATAATTTTTTTATTATATGATATACGTAATACTTTTAAGCAATTAATCTTCACAAATTTATATTAACAAACTAAACTCAGGATTGTCTCTTTAATGGCATCTTCAGAAATTCAGTGAACATAATACCTCCATCTTATAAAAGCTACAGGTATAAAGTACAAAGTTTTCAAGTTATAAAAAGATGTACCCCCATTGCGAAGGAAGTTAAAAACTCAGAATGACTCATTTTCCCAGAGTTCCACATTGTTGACCATCTGTAGGAAAAAAAATTAAATAATTTGATGAACTCTGACTTAAAAATCCTAGAACTTAGTTTAAGTTGCAAATAATGTACAATTTTTATATGTCAAGAATTAAATAGAGCATAAAAAAATCTAATAGTGATATTCACCTATACAGAAGACATCATTCATGAGAGTGAACCATGTGACATTTCAAATCAGTCTCATTGGGCATGGAAAGGCAAGGGCAAGTATGCCTATTTTAGGTGATGGTAGTCTCAAGGGCATATTCTAATTTAGTTTGTTTTTTGTTGTCGTTTGTTTGTTTGTTTGTTTTTTACTGTGGAAAGCCAGGAATGATGACACAGAGATCAGTACAAGGTCATCCTCCTCAATATAACATATTTTGGGCCAGTAGGGCTATATGATCCATCTTACAAAGTTACCAAAACAAACACACAAACAAAAAACAGTGGTAATGCTTTTGGTGTTGGAATATGGAATGAAAGCACTTCAACATTTAAAGAGAATGCCCGTGTCTATGTTTACCAAAAAGAATTTGTAAATTATATTCTGTTCTAGAGTTTTCCTGCCTGGCCCACAGTCAGGACAAATCTCTGTCACCCGCCAGTCCCAAGCTGCTTAAACCCGATCAAATAAACACAGAGACTTATATTGGTTTCAAACTGTATGGCCGTGGCAGGCTTCTTGCTAACTGTTCTTACAGCTTAAATTAATCCATTTCTATTAATCTATACCTTGCCACGTGGCTTGTGGCTTACCGGTACTTTACATCTTCCTTATCCTGATGGCGGCTGGCAGTGTCTCCCCTTCCAGCTTCCTGTTCTCTCAATTTTCCTCTCTGTTAGTCCCGCCTATACTTCCTGCCTGGCCACTGCCAATCAGTGATTTATTCATTGACCAATCAGCAACACATTTGACATACAGACCATCCCACAGCAATATTCATTTCATATTATCAAAGTAAACTTATTCCTCCAATGACTTCTACCCTAAGATCCACAACCATTTGTCAAGGACTTATTGCTCTGCATGTTCTCATTTGGAAGACAATGACTGCAGCACAGTACTCTTAGTGCCTGGGAAGGGCCATGCTTGCAAGTACTTGCTGTGATCAGTTTCCATTGAACCCAGGACCCGTGACCTCTTTATTATGAAGGCAATTTTCTAACAGTGACAGAATGTCTCTTTTCAAACGTGCTGTTTGTAAACCTAGAGGTTCTTTTTCTCCCCCGATCTATGTAAGTTTTCCCCTTTGGTGAGTGTCGTGGCTCACAGATTTCAGTGACTGTCTCTTCGTCCCCCTTCTGACAACCCTTCCTAACTAAGGACATTAATCACCAGGCTTTGATTTAGGACATCCTCCCCTCTTCGTGGTTGCATCCACCATCTGCAGGCCAACTCTTCTAGAACTGAAGAATACATCGACACCTTGTACAACTCTCTTCTTCACACCCTGCCACTTGCCTTCCCTCACCACTAAATGGAGAATGTTTCCCTCTGTTTATATCTACAAAGGACAGCAATGAGATGTCTTCTAGTGAAGGAAAGCAGGAAGAAGAGGAGATGCTAAGTGTGTTTTAAGCAGGGACAGTGGTCCTCAGGGATGGTTGACAGTGCTGACAGCAGCTAAGTCCCCCCAAAGACAGTTATTGTTATAAGAACTGCATCTTTCATTCATCAATTTTATTTGTTGATAAATAAAACATGCATTTTACATTCCAGGATCCCTTAAAATGAAAAGCATCTCAAAGTCTGTCTATTCAGAGTACAGGTTTTCAGTAAATTTAATACATCAGGATTCTGATTTCAGCTTTGTTCTCATGTGAATTCTAATTAAATCATTCATCATATATTTATTTAAAATTTATCGTAGACTAGATACCCTCTTAGTTGTAAATGGGATGGTAATGAATGTGTATAGGTGTCCTCCAGTCTATTGCAGTGAATCTTATAGTGTTGTTAATTACAACTATGAAAAAGTTCAAGTTCAAAGTTTTCTCTGAGAAAAGCTCTTATCCATGAGCAACTGTAACATAAAACTCAATTGCATATTTTATTTCTAAGGTACAGTGGCACGGTGTAAACACTTCCATTACAAAAGGAAGGCGTGGGAGAATGGAAAGGAAGGCTGATAGCAAAATAAGACTGAAATCCAGCAAGAAGAACATTAGCTTACATCACTCTGTGTTCAGCATGACAGGCTGTGTGCTCTCTATGGCCTGGATCCCTATAGCTTGGCCATTCACAGCCCACATGACCTTACTCTTGGCTTGACTCTTAGCACTGCTACAGCTTTCCTTGGTTCAATTACAAGCAATATAACAGTAATAATAATAATGACTAAAATCTAAGCCTTCTGTGTTATTATTTTTCCACAATAAAATACATTATAAGTTTAAAATGCAACAATTTTATTTTCTGGCCTTTCTTTCAAATTATCTTATATCAATATTTTCATGTTAAGTTCTTCCATTTCATTGTTGCACAATATATACTTTTTTTTAATCTGAAAAAACAATAATGCAGAAATGTTTGTGTAATTTTAACAATGACGCATGTCAGATTTCTCCCCTTCTCTTACTACATTTCAATCACTTAAAGCATGGCTGCTGATCAATGTCAATGGATAAGTTCCATTTACTTTTTTTTATAAGAAATCCTAGAATGGAAAAAAGAAGCCATGGAAGTAATATCATTTTATCTCTATTTGGTAGGGTAATTGCTAATTGTCATCTAATTGTCCTAAAAATGACCCATATGGGAAATGTGTCCATATTATGAAATCACTGGGTTTACTCTTAGTTTTTGTTCTGGATTCAAAACTATTATGCTACTTAAGTGGTTCACTGCTTTATAAACACTTTAGTGGGTCCAGAATATTTACAGAATATATGCCAAATTTAGTTTAACTAAAAGTCTAAATTTGTTTTTCAGTGTTGTGAAGACTGCATGAAATTTGATGATTGACAATCAGGGTGCGGTTCCTTCTTCTGGACTGAAAAGTGAAGGGCCTTCACTTATTTGTTTTTCAGCATCTTAACTACTAAAAAGTATACAGAGAAGAAGCAAGCTTTTCTGTTCATTTAGTAAAATTTGCCAAGAAAGATACTTATGAAATATTAATATTATTGTGGCCTAATGCATTCCCTTCTCTCCAAACATGTTAAAGTCTGTATTCTTACCAGTGTAGGACCAATATTTGTCTGTTATTACCACCTCAGTTAGCCTTCAAAGTAAACAATATATACTACAGAGTTATATGCATGTTTTACATTTTACTATTATTATCTTGGGGTGCAATTTCATATGACTGTGTAATATTTATGGCATACTGGTTATTAACTGAATTTTAAGGTTCTTCAATTATTACAAATAACCTGTATCATAACAAATTGAGACATAAAACAAACTTTATTATAAAAATCCTCCCAAATAAAGAAAATATCATCTACCACTTAAAATGATTTAGGAAACTTCTTTATTCTTTTATTGGCAAACAGATGACAATTTTTAAAATATTTAAAATATATTTTTATTAACTGTATGAGAATTCTATACAAGTATACACATACCTTAATCGAACCCATCCCACTCCCCTTCCTTGTTAACTCCTCCCATATGCCACCTCTTCTCCCTTTCAAGCACATGATTCTCTTTTATCTTACTGACTCCAGTTCATTCTGCCAGTAAGTGGGTTTAGGACCATCCGCTGGCACATGGGCAACTTAGTAGAGGTTGTTTTCCTAAGGAAAACTGACTCTGTAATATCTTTCTAAAATCACACTGAACAAATACTGAAAGCCATACTCAAATTCAGGGAAGCATTAAGGATTACTAAAATTAATGAAGATTCCCATATGGAGTTAAGCCCTGGAAGAATCACATGTATATGACAGTGATGCCTGTATAATCAACCACACAAACTCTGTGATACTTGTACAATTTCACCTCATAAAATGGCTGATTTTTGTTTGTGCCTGGATGTTAACTTTGCCCAATCATAGTGTGCTTCCTTAACTCAGAGTCTGGTCACTGGTCATTTTATCACTTTTTATCTTTTCTTACTTCTTATTCTTTTAAGTTTTAAAATGTTTTTATATGATAAAATATAACAAATTTTATCAAGGAATTCCAAATTTATTTTTAAAACAACTCACCACAATTTTCAGTACAATTTTTCTTAGCTAATTTGAGTATTATTATCATATTCTTTTGGAAGACCTATTCCAGTGAAGGGAAGACAAGAAAGTCAAAAGAGCTGTCTACCATTCATTCAATAATGTATTCTTGTTCCATAGTTAGTTGAATTTGAAATGTCCCCTACAGGTTCATAGATTTGAACATTGGTATATGTTATATATCAAATGTGTTCATATGTTTATATACTATATAGTATATGTTTTATATGTTTATATACATATATACACACACACACACACACACACACACACACACACACACACACACATACACACACACAAACTACTTGGGTTCAACTTGCATGGATAAATGCATTGACTTTTATTATTATGGTAGCTGTGGTGATATATTATGTACCCTAATAAACTTGCCTGAAGATCAGAGGACAGAGCCAGCTACTAGATTTGACATAGAGGTCAGATAAAGGTAGCACACACTCTTAATCCTATCACTCGGGAGGCAGAGATCCATCTGGATCTCTGTGAGTTCAAGGCCACACTGGAAACAGAGCAGGCATGGTGACACATGCCTTTAATCCCAGTACTGGGAAGCACTCATGCCTTTAATCCCAGGAAGTGACAGCAGGGCAGAGAAAGGTATATAAGGCGTGAGGAGACAGAAGCTAAAGCAGTTCGGCTGAGACTCTTTCAGGTGAAGACTAAGGATTTCGGTCAGGGGATGTGTGGAGTTGGTGAGGTAATAGGTGGTGGCTGTGGCCTGCTCTGCTTCTCTGATCTTTCAGCTTTCACCCTGTTATCTGGCTCTGTTTTTTTTATTAAAAGATCATTTTGTCTTACAAAATATTTTATAAATTTTCAGTAACTACGTGATATCATCATTTATAACCACTTCACTGTTCTATTTTCCTCTAAGCGTTTTTGTTATTTTTAAATATTTATTTTAAATATTTGTTTTAAATGTCTATTAAATATTTGATAATTGAAATATATTATGTTTTGATTACATTCACACACACTGTTCTCCACCCAGATCCACTCTCAAGTAGCCAACTATGTGCCCTTATATTTTTTTAAAGCCCATTGAGTTCCATTAGTTCCTCCTATATACTCTTGCCTGTGTGGCCATCCACTTGAGCATGGTTGAGCTACTCAGTGATATACCTTTAAAGAAAATTACTTTTCCATATCCTGGTAGATATCAAATACCCATAGCTTCTCAGCTCAGTGTGGGACTTGATGCTCACTGAATTCTTCCTCAATTGGATTTTGCCTGGCTTGAGAATGGACAGATCTTGTGCCTGCTGTCTATGTTTCCAGAACTGTTTCCTTGTTATCACCTGTAACGTCAGGCTCTTACAGTCTTTCTGCCTATTCTGCAATGGTCTCTGAAATTAGTGAAGAGCAGGTATGTTATACATGTCCCATTTAGGGCAGGACACTCCAAATTCACTTATTCTATAAACTGTGATTAATTGTGAGTTTTTCTGTTAGTCTCTATCTACTGAAAACCGAAGCTTCTCTAATAAGGTTGAGAGATGCACTACTTTATGGGTATAATGAGATGCTATGAAGGAGGCAGTTTAATAATATTTCCTATTAGCAGAGTAATATTAAAAGTCTCTCCCGTAGGGACTATGACTTACCTAGCCACTTCTTGGCCCTGTTAACAGTGCTGGTTATGGGTTTCATCTCTCTGGGCAAGTCTTTGGCCCAACCAGGAAGTGGTTGGTTACTCCTAGAACACTCATACCACTCTTCTATCAGTACTCATATCTTGCCAGAGAAGTTTTTATTTTAATTAGTAGATCCACAGCTGCATAAGACTGATGATGATTACTTTTCTCCTGTGGAGGTTTGTAGAGTACCTTCCAGCACTCTGAATGCTCCCCAGGAGAACAGACGCTTCTAGGTAAGTCCTTCTAAGTGAGAATTATTTTCTTGTTTTATGACCCCAATATTTTGTGTGTTCAGATATATGGTTTTACCAACTAGTTCTAAAAGGTGACTCAGGGCAATAGCAAAAGCCTAAAATGAATAGGGATATATGGGACCCCACTGGGAATAGCCCAAACGGAAGTAAACCATTTACGACATTTGGGTTTTTATTTGCTAGCATATGATGTTTACTTGCAATATTACCTTCCCTACCCCATTAGAGAGTAACACTTGAAACGCTTTTTTTTATATTTATGTGTATATTACATGCATATATTTCAGTAAACTTCTACAGTAGTAGATTTCCATAGAGCTTTTAATAAAGGCCATTAGTGTTAGTAATCTTGTTCCATATGGGTCACTACTCTACCTAGCCATCTTTAACCCTTAACCATTTAACTATTCCTTTTTCAGTATTCCCTTTTCTCCATTTACATCACTTTTTTTAAATCTCCCCTCTTTCTGAAGAAAACTGACTCTCGCTCTAGCAGTAGCTAATAAATGCTGGTAGATCCTCTGCTAGAAGGGATCTTTGTCTCCAACTCCCTATCTGTGTTGGAATTTATCCTGGCTTGGGTTTACCTGTGCACAATTCCTTTGTGTGTTGTCACAACCACTGTAAGTTTATATGTAAAGCTGCCACACTGTGCCCAAAGGACACTATTTCCTTGTATTCATCCATCACCTCCAGCTCTTACACTCTTTATCAATCATCTCCGAGCCTTTGGAGGAGAGGGTGTGATATATATGTTCCATTTAAGGCTGAGAGTTCTACAGTCTTCTATGCTTGGCTCTCTTTTAATCTCACTCTTTGTATTCTTTCTTAGCAAATGAATGCTTTCCCATGAGTTTAACCATCAGGCAAATGGTTCACAAATCACCATATTTTATTTAAGAACTGTCTCTAAGCTTTTGACTTCTGATTTTGGTAGTATGTTACCATCTCCTTGGATTTGTCACCATCAAATTCAACCAAACTTCACTCATCCTAAGGGTTGGGCTACACTAAATGTGTTGGAGTTCTCCTCCCTTCCTTTTCTTCATGAGTTCCTTTGATGATTTTAATGAGTGAAGTTTTTTTTTTTTTTTTTTTTTTTGGTTTTTCGAGACAGGGTTTCTCTGTGTAGCTTTGCGCCTTTCCTGGAACTCACTTGGTAGTCCAGGCTGGCCTCGAACTCACAGAGATCCGCCTGGCTCTGCCTCCCGAGTGCTGGGATTAAAGGCGTGCGCCACCACCGCCCGGCTGAAGTTTTATCTAGGAAGAAATCACCAGTAAATTCCATAAAGAGATATATTACCTTTTGTGTTCAAACTTGAAGTATTTGATCTAGTGTTTGTGGATTGGCACCTTGCATCAGTATAATCACCCTTCTTTATCAGATAACTTGGAAGAAAAACATCAGCTTTATCCCTTATGGCTACAAGGCCCAGAGACCATCAACAGAAGTCCCTCAAAAGTAGGTTATAAATATACCTAACTGCTGCCTCCATGCCACTAAAATTCATAAGAATCTAGATTTGTAAGAACCCAAGATGTGTATTGAAATTGTTACAAGATTATCAACAGTTTGAACCACAAGTTCTTCATCAGTTTTAATATCAGATCATCAAATTTTAAAACTTCGGAGCAAGAAAAAGAAAGTTACAAGTAAATAAACTGTAAGGATTTATACTGGTTAGTAATATCTCCACTTACATATTCTTAGAAATAAGACAAACATTTATTTTGTGTTCAATGAAGTTAGGTTTTAGTAAACTTAATGATAATGCTAGAAAGACATAGGCCCTAGAGAGGAACCTATTGATGTTTTTCTAAATGTTCATGTTGTCAAGCTGTCTTCCAAATTGTTTTGTTTATATCTATAGATTTCTACTGCTCCCAGTCTTTGTCACAGAAGCTTATTGCAGTGGGTAGTGGTTAATGAAGAGAGGCATTAGTATTCAAAGTACCAAAAATAAGTGGCAATGTGTGTTGAGCCGTAGATGATACATCTATATCACTCTCCTCCCCTGACAGCTCAGGGAACATCTCAGAAGGGAGAACAGAAAGGATGTGAGAGCCAAAAGATAAAGTAGAGTGCTGTGAAACTATGAAATGCTGTCTTCTGCACAAACACTGCCATGACACACATGGACTCACTGCGTTTGTGCTTACCTTCACAAGACCTATGTGTGATCAAGCCAGTTAAAAAGTTCTGTGTGGAGACTGAAGAAGCTGCTGAAGCCCCACCCCTAGCTGAGGAGCTACTGGGAGTTGATGACTCCTGAGCAAAACAAGGAAGCGTCTGTTTTCTTTAAGAGTGTGGCCCCTCGTAGGTTCACTATGCCCCAGTGGATAACCTAGTACCCATTCACATATGGGTAGCACTAGATGGACTCAGTGGATTAATTATGTAAATAATTAATGTAATGAATGAATGAATATACATAAATAAATAAATATAAAGCCAGGCATGAAGTTGGGAGGAGATTTGATGGGTGTCCTTGGAAAGCTGGAGGTGAGATGTGAGGCATGGATATATAATCAAAGTATATACCTGTATGAAATTTTAAAGAATAAATAAAATAATAATTTAATAAAACAAACAACATGAAAGTAAACCACAGCTTTTTTAGATGAAAATATGTCAAATTTCCTAAGAACTTACTCACTAAATATGATAAGAGGAAAGCAAATTTAGTTACTGAAAGAGCAGAAAAATTTAAGATGTCAAATTTAGTGACTGCATGACTCCTTGTGTTATAATAAATGGCAGAGCAGCTACCCTCCAACTCTCCTTCAAGGTCCACACTCTTCTTTACCTTGCCATAGTTCCTGATGGCAAGATGTGTGAGCAGAACTAACAGACTCTCTAGCTGTCAGTTTGGTTTCCCATATGGGGATCCAAAATGGAGGGTGGAAAAAAGACAACTGATGCTAAGACATCGTTTCAGCCTCTTTCCCTGCAAGATTACTGCTGCCTGCTGAGATAGACCCCCCCCCAACCAGGCTTTCTCTTATTCTCTTTACTCATAAACATTATTGTGCTTGTCCTTAAGTGGTATATTACTAGACTATTAGATCCTGAAGTAACATACCATCTAGGGCAGTGGTTCTCAATCTTCTAATGCTGCAATGCTTTAATGCTGTTCCTCGTGTTGTGGTGACCCCCAGTCATAAAATTATTTCATTGCTACTTCATAATTGTAATTTTGCTGTTGTTATGAATCATAATGTAAATATCTGGCATGCAGGATATCTGATATGTGATTGCTGTGGGAGTCATGACTCCACAGTTTGATAACCACTGATCTAAGGTGTTTTCCATAAATCCTCAAAGTTTTTTTTTAAATCTCCTCAAATGTATGCATTATATTTCTTTAACTTATCATTTTCAATACCCAAGTAACAGGTACCTTGGGTGTCAAACACATATGTATTATCAGATATAAAAATACTATCAGTAGTATGTACTAAAATTTTAATTTGCATGGGCTGTAACTTAAATTGAACAGTTCAACACTATATATTATTTTTAAAAGAAAAATATGAAGAATAATTCTTTCTGGGATTTTGATGATCTAAATTTTTCTCTTTTCTCACAGCTGATTAGAGTATTACTAGTGTGTGTGTGTGTGTGTGTGTGTGTGTGTGTGTGTGTGTGTGTCTGTGTGTCTGTGTTTATAAGACCTTCCATCAGTGACCTAAGTGAAGTAAGAGGGGGCCCAATAATACAGACTTTTAAGTTTCCAGATGAACATTTATTTTGATTCTTGGCCAGTTGAACTTGCAGATGCATAAAATATTTGTCCACGATCAGATTTCGCTAAAATTTGAACTTTGCCAAAATATATATTTGGTCTAAACCTGTATTATTTCCTCTTTCAAAGTTGAAGTTAAATGTAATTTTCACATCTATTTCAACTTTATATTATTCATCTCTTTAATTGAAAAGATAAATGTTTTTCAGAAGTTTCTTTTAGAAGTTGCTTTCCATTAATTGATGTCACTGTATCCTTGTGACTTATAAAGTTTTTATAATGAATCTTTGAAGTCAGCTGTGCTTGTTTCTCTTCATCTTAATAAAGGTGAAAATTCAACAGAAAGAAATAATTAGGTTGTACTATAATTACCGTCCTAAGTGTCACCTCTCTGTATATAAGAACCTCTGTAATGTTCCATGAATTTTCATCCAGTTTATGCTTCTGAACTAGCTCTTTTCTTTCCTATCCATTTATTTTCCTTCATTTTAATCTATTTTAATTTTGTGCTTTTTCCTTTAGAACTTGATGTTCTGAGATTGTCAGTCTCTGTAGAACTTTCTATTTGTCTAAAAACTGGAATCTAACCTCAAGTAAACTTTAATTGAATAACTACCATCACTACAGCAGGCATCAGAACAGCATGAGTGAGCCCATCATTACTCTCTTACAACTTCTCTTTTTATACTAACTGTAGTTCTTCATGAGATCACATTGACTTATAGCTCCTATTCACATACACTTACTTCTATGACATTAAGCAGTGCACTTATACCATGTTTAGTGCTTTGCACAGGATAAAAGCAATAAATTAGATATTGTCTTTCCTGTCAAAATTCATTACTAAATTGAGGATGTAATGATGTAGAAAGCATGATATGAAATTAGTAAATCTAAAGCTACTAGAAAGAATAGTGAAGATGCATGAAGACACTACAGAAGTACAAGACAAGTGCAGATTGCTGGAATATGGGGTTTATGGTAAAAAAGATAGATACATTTACTATTTTGCTGTGGTAGAAGAGCCAGGATGAAAGCAACTGAAGGACAAAGGAGTTTATTTTGGCTCTTAGTTCCAGAGTATAATTCACCATAGCAGGGAAATCAAGCCTGTAGGAGTTTGGGCAACTGACCACATTGCATCTATAGTCAGAAAGAACAGTGCAATGAATGTTTATATTTTTGCCCACTTTCTTCTTTTTATAGAGTCCAAGATCTTAGCCCAAGGAATGGTGCCCCCAGGCATGCCCAGAGATCCATCTTTCAGGTGACTCTACATGTCATCATGTATGGATTATCCAGGGTCCCGAGGATTTCGCTATGTCAGATGTGGGATATCTGAGGGAAAAAAATCTATGTACACTATGTTCTTATGTCTTATGTTAACTTTACTCCTCTAAGATGAAATTCTATCAGTACAGCTACAGCTCCGTCAGGCATTCAGGACAAGAATAAATCTAGATACACCAAGCTCTTTATCCATCTAATTTATTTCTCTCTTCTGAAATCCTGTCTAGGATTAGACATAGCTTCAGTTTCATCCAGTTCCCTCTCAGTCCTGCTAACGACTAAGCTTTTATGCTACAGCCTCATCTTCGTCCTCTGTTTCCTCATTCTCCATCTCTGCTACTCTCTACTCCTGGCACTGATGGCCTCTACAAGAGTTCTGTCTTACTGTCCACTGAACCTTTGTCTTCCTCTCTTCTCTCTGGCCATGCCTTCTGTCTGTCCCTACAGAAAATGCCTGTGCCTCTTCTGCCTGGCCACACCGTTCTCTGCCTCCTCAGGAATGTTGCTCTACCTTCCTTCCACCTGGATATGTAAAAACCTCTTCTGTTCTCAGTCAATTGCTCTGGAGAGCCACTAGGCCTCAAGGCATCATTTGCACAAGAAGCAAAGCTGTGAGTCTGCAGCCAGCTTGTCTCCTAGGCTCAGCGGGGGAGTTAGTTACCTACAAATTCAGCAGATCTGGGGAGCTGAACTGTTAGCCAAATGGTCTGGAAATATCTGGGCACGCAAAAATTTCATAGCAGAAGACAGCTGAAATATTAAAGGTTGGATAATACCAAATATTCATAATAAATTGCTGCCTTTTGACAGACCCTTGGCCGGTCAAAGTATACCTTTAATACACAGCTGAATCACTATAATATACTCTTAAGGCTCTCCACAACCATGTTGACAATTGAGATTGCTGTCATAGTAGATAAGTAAAATGATCTAAAATTTGTGATTACATAGTTGTTTTTAATAAAAGATAGTATAGAACCAGAAGTGTTTATGATCTAGACGGCTATAATTCAATTTGGTTTGTTGGATGATAACTTGAGTAACATTGTGGAGCAGGGCACAGAGTCAGAGCAACAGTGAGATCATGCAGCAGATGACTGACATTGTTTAGACTACAGTAGGCTCTAAAATTAAAGAAAGCTGGTCTCTAAAAAACTGTATGCTGATACCTAAGAAAATCATATCAGATTCTACTGGGATCTAGAGGTCAGACATAACACTGAGCACCCAACAATTCCTGACAAAGCCTCTCTCTCCTTCTCACACTGACAAACAAGTGTCCTTACCAAAGTATCAGTGGTACCTAGATTGAGAAAACAAGCTTTGAACACAGTGATAAAGCAGGGTTTCACAATGAGGGTTTAGTTGGTGTTTGAGCAACAACTCATGATGTACTTACCTATTATGTAATGTGGAATATCTTTTCAATGTTTCATTGTATCCTTTCCTCTGCTTTGGTAAAATGTTTGCTTAATTCATTTGCGACACCCAAATAGGATTATTTTCTTAATTCATTTGATTGTTTTTTAAATGTATTTGTAACATTTTGTTCTTTATTAGATATGTGCTTTGCAAATATTTTTCTCTCAGTTTTATTTATGACTTTAAATTCTGTTTTGCAAATAAATTTTCCCCCGATCTACTTGTTTGAGGCTTCTCTTAATCATGTATTTGAAGAGCATCTACTCCTTTCCTTTATTGATTGCTTTATGTTATAACAAGAGCTGTTCTTAAGATGTACTTAGGAAGATCTTCTAGGTAATTTTGTGATTTTGTTCTTTATATTTTTAAGTCACAGATGTGTTACCACTATGTTCAATTTTTATATGATATATGGTATGGTTTGTAGGCAATTTTATTTGTAGAAAAATACCTGTGTGTTCCAGGAAAATGTGCTTGAAACATTATGCTTTGTCCACTGAATGGATGTTTGGCTTTATAAAAACAAATGAACTAATTGTATGTAGGTAGTCCTTTTTGTGAACTGCCTGTTGTATATTCATTTTCTTTGATGAGTAGTGAGAGCTATCCTTATCTGTGGGTATAAGCACAGTATTTAGAATACATTCAGGAATTTTGCTGGTTTAATAAAATGACTATGGAAGGTTCTCCTCTTAGATCCATGATGCCACAAGTCTTGGTTATTGGGTAAGTTTCCAGTCACCTACCCAAGGAGGCATGAATTCCCTCCTGTTGAGTGGTCCTTAAGTACAACTAGACAGCTATTGATTACTGTCAGGATATCAGCGCCTCTATTGCATCATCAGGGTTAGTGCTCCATGTTGGTTGCTGTTGTGGTCCATAAGTGTCACAACTAGAAGGACAATTGATTGTTTCCCTCCTTTGGAGACTTGCACAACAACCTCCAATATTATGACAGCTAGTCCTTGGGAAGGGTATTTTAGTGTTTTTATTCTGAGAAGTTTGTACATGTTTATAATGATCTATGAATACATCTACCCCTCAGAACTTTTCCTTAATATCTACCTCCCAAACTCAACTTTATCTCCTGCTACTTCATCTCCTTCTACTCCTCCTTTTGTAATAATCTACCAAGTCCATATTGCATGAGTGTAGTGTTGTCAACTGGAGCCTGGGCCATTTGCTAGTGTTCATATCCTCCCCAGCAGCTATCAACTGCCAATATTTCCTCAGCTACGAATGGTATTAAGATTTCCTACCATACTTCATGCATGAGTTTTGACTGGCCTTGATGTTTTTCTCAGCTCAGTGACTGCATATGAATCTACCAATATTTGAACTATCATCTGCAGTCCCATAGTTCTGCAGTCATCACCCTGCCAGCCACTCAGGCCACAGCCTGGAGGACCTTAAGGTTCTACAGCCCAGCCCTGTCAAAGCTGCAAAATGTAGGTTTAAACTAAGTCTCTATCAACAAAGACATAGAAGTCAGATGTAGGAGTGAAAACCTGCTAGATCAGAGAATCTGAGAAGCAACCTACTTATGTTGCTTTTTGGCCAGAAGTCCCAGCAAGAGATATGTCTCTTCACTCATCCCAAAACCAAAAGGAAAGCACCAAACTCAAGTCTCTGCCCTTTCCTTCCTGTGCCTTTTCTATCAAAATTGCTGGCTCCTTTATGGCCAGTTCTATTCAGCTAGTTGCTAGCTCCACCCTGATTCAAGGTAAAGTTTACTTAACAGTCTTGGAGAGTCACAGTGCTATCAAAATTCCAATAACATCTCTCCCTTTTGTCTAAATAAAAAGGAAAGGTTTTTAGCTCTAACACAGTAAAATGATATATAATAAGAACATTTATCAGGTATTGACTAAATAAGAAGGAAAGGTTTTAACTCTAGCATAAGAAAACTGTATACAATAAGGACAATTATCAGGTAAGAATTATATTCACAATGTCCAGTCCATATGTACTTGGTAAATAAGAAGAAAGTACTGTATTATCTATCTTATCTTAGTGAGTTCAAAGTTTTATACCTAAGCCATTTTCTATCATAACTTGTATTTACCATCCTAAAAATATCTTTTTATACCTTAAAACATCTTCTTAGATAAACAACTTGAGCTTTTATGTTTCTCAACCTTATTAACTTTACATCTTTTATGTAAGTTTTTTTTTCTGAATCTGATAACAAGGAAAACTGTAAAACTATAACTAGCTATTCTTCAATCCATCAGAGACCTGAAAAGTGATATAATATTACCTGAGTAAACAGGAAGTGCAGAGCAAGCAACTTCCAAAGCTATAGAAATTACAGAAACAGCTGGCTGCCTGGACAGTCACTCAAAGTCCCCCTGCAATGTTAGGGTATCCGTCTTTAGCCTACAGGCCTAGAATATCTGACAGACTTTTCTGTGAAGCAGGAATTTTGAAGGACTGTCCTACTTTTTCTTGGCAAAGTTCTGCAGCCACCTTCTTTTGTGTCCTGCTTGTCCAATTAGGACAGCATACTGTCAGCAGTTGAGGCAAGGGCAGTTTCTTGCCCAGTGGGTAGCTTTGCCTTATAGAAAGCAAACTTCATATGTTCTTTGATTCTCATCATCGTTTTTTTTTTCTTTATTTTGAAGTAGATTGGTGTTGCCAGGATCAGATGTATCTCAATGTCATAAAAAGCCTTATATTATTAAAACATATTAAATGCTATATTCTCTAGTTCTCTGAAGTGTTTGAAGACCACCTATCTATCTAAAAATATATCTGTTTAAACTTGAAAACATACCTAGCTCTAAAAAAACACCTAAATTCTTAAAGGCTTTCCTGGGGTTACTTATGATTTTATAGAGCACTGTGCTGTATGTAAGCAAAGAAATTTATAGTTCTGTAGTTCTTCCTTTCAACCACTGATAGGGTTCTTGCCTCACTGCATTGGTTCAGATGTATAAACCATCATTTAGATTCTACACCAGGAAATGTCAATTATACATTTCTGTTTCCATTGTGGCTAAATGATTTGATTCACATGGTATTAATGCTTTCACACATTGATATCTGGTTTATGACTCAGTGTAGATTATATTTTTAAGTGTTTTGTTTGCTTTGAAATTTTCTACATGTACTGATTTTAATTTTTACATATATATTGTGGTAGTTTGAAAGAAAATGGCCCCTAAGGAGAGTGGAACTATCAGGAGGTGCAGCCTTGTGGAGGAAGTGTGGCTTTTTTGGAGGATGTGTGTGTCATGGTGGAGGTAAGCTCATATATGCTCTAGCCATGCCCATCATCTCCGTTCACTTCCTCTTGTCTTTGGATCAAGATATATAATCCTCGGCTCCTTCTTCAGTAGCATATCTGTCTGCAAGTCACCATGCTTCCAGCTGCAGTACTCCCTGACATGACAATAATGAACTAAACCTCTAAAACTACAAGCCACCACCTCAATTAAATATTCTCCTTTATAGTAGTTGCCATGGTCATGGTATCTCTTCATAGTAATAGAAACCCTAACTAAGACATTATCATTTATTATAAGGCTATTAAAAATAATGTTTTCTGTTCTATTTCTTCATGTTTGATCAGTTTTTCTGTCATATACTGAAATGTTAATATGTAGGCTTATTGTGTCCTCTTGATTTATGTAAAGTAAGCTACAATAAAGTGACAATAAAACACACTATTTTTTTAGAATTTAATAAATACTACTACAAGTTTTCTAAAAAAAGAACTAGTTATCATATAAATTACTTTATTGATGCTAAATTGTTTTCCTTGGAATTTTGATTTTTCTGTTATTTATTTATCCACTCCATCTTTATTTTGACTAATGCTAGTATGATGTATCTTTTCATACATATATGTATATATATATATATATATATATATATATATACTTACAAGAAAAGATATATATAAAAATATTAAAATCAGTACATGTGGAAAGTTTCAAATGCACATGAAATACTTAAAAGTATAATCTACATTGGGTCATAAACCACGTATCAGTGAGAGGAAATTATAGTTTCCACTCATTCTAACACTCTCCAACTTTTAACTAAGGTATTAATTGATGTTATTAATAATGTGGTTTCAATGTAGATACTTCTTTTCTGTGTATTCTGCTGTTTACTTTCCATTATTTTTATCTTTAGTTAATTTATTCATTTAGAATTTTATACATAGATATGTATACAATTATATATGTGTATGTGCATGTGTGTATGTGAATACAGTCATATCCACCCCCAGAATCCTCTCCACCTTCCCTCTGATATTCCTTCTACATATCCCCTCTCAATTTCATCACCTTTTCATTTTATTTCATTTTAATAAGCCACTAAGTACATTTATTGCTTCCCATATGGGAAAGGGTGTGGTACCATCCACCAGAGCATGACCATACCTCCAAAGAAGAATTGCCTCCCTCCCCTAGTAGATATCACTTGCCAATAGCACCTGAGTGGTGGATGGACCCTCTGAGTTCCTCAGCCATCTCTGCTGGAAGTCTGTCTGGCTTGTAACCACTTATAGTTTTGTGAGTGTATTAGCCTTTGTGTTTTCTTAACTTTTGATGAGTGTGGAAGCATTATTTGAAATGTCCCGTTTAGGACCGAGCCCTCAGTCTTACTCTCAGTACTTTGACCAGTCTTAAGTCTCTGCATTGGCTGCTACTGACTGCAAAAGTGAAGCTTCCTGGCTAGGGTTAAGAGCAGCCTGGGGCTACAGATAGAAACATAAATACTTAGGAATCTGACAGTGTCACATTTAGCAAAACAACAATAGCAGATTCCACCTTAGGGCCTATGTCTGCCCCAGTCCTGAGATTTGGGGCAGATTTTCTATTCTCTTAAATGAATACTTTAATCATTCTATTTTATTTATTGATATCTTAACAATAAATATTTGTTTATAATGAATAAACACTTCCCCAAACAGTGTTTATTTTAGCACCTGCAGTGTCTTCAAATTTTACATTGTGCCTTGTATGTATCACTACTTCATATAGACTCTAAAAATTCCAACAGCTTATTTTCATCTCTGTCCCCACCTGTGAGCTATTTTCAATTTATTTCTGCATATTATAAACTAAAAAAAAACTAGGTTTTTACTTTTTCTGACAAGTTAGTAATTGTTTAGAAGAGTTACTTTACTAAGAAAAACTCCACTGAACATGGGCCACCATTTCCGGTGTTCCTTTATTAAATTCCAGATTGGGGTCTAGTTTGGAGATTATTCCTTCAAGTGTTTCTTCTGTTCTCTCTTTTTGGCCCTCCTGAAACTCTTAGTGGCACTAACATTTAACTGCACTGGGTGTTTGCACTGCTGTCCACTTTTTTGGTCTTGTTTCCCAGTATTTCATTTCTGCTGATTTCTGCTGCTACCTGTCTTAATTCTACAGGATTTTTTTTTTTCTGTAAATTCTCATCTACTACTAACAGCAGCTAGTGTGTTTCTCATCTTAGAGATTTCATTTTTATTTCTAGATTTTAATTTAAGTTCATCTTTATCTAAATCGATCAGCTCACAAATTGTTCCCTCTAAATAGCCTACTGACTGCAGTACCTTGTCTATCATGCCTCAAACCAAGTGAAAGAGAAAAGCACAACCAACTTTCTAGTCATTAATATTCATCTTCTGTATCTATAGGTGTTAAAATCACATGAAAGAAAGCCTATTTAAGTGTAAAATAGTCGGGGAGATGGCTCAGCAAGGAAACATGCTTACTGTGCAAGCCTCACGCTTGACTTCGATCCTGTAAAGAATGCAGAAGTGCTCAACTGGAACCTTAAAACTTCTTCCACAGAGAGATGGGAAGGTGAACCAGGAGACCTGCTTAGAGGCTCTTAGAGCAGCCAGCCTGAAGTATGCCTTGCAGCAGCAACAAGAGAGACCAGGACTCTATACGATGGAAGGTGAGCATGACCTCCCCAAAGCTGTCTGTTCTCTGCAGAGGTGCTGTACCATGAGCATCCTAAATGTTTAAAAAGCAAAATGGTTTTAATTTTTATAATGGATTATTTTGCAAGGATTTTCTAGAAAAACAACATAATGGGAAGTGACTATTAGAAAAAAGTTTTAATGAACTCCTTTGCTGTGGTTGTTTTTATATTACAGTTTTATTTTCCCCATAATTTGATAGAATCAATAGCTATTTCAATTGAATGCACCCCAACTGTCATGTTTGCTTTATATGACAATTCTTCATAATATGGAATAGACTGTTCTAAAATTTGTTGCTCATAATACTCATAAAGACATTTTACAAAGTTTTTAATTGCAGCATCTTACTATGTGGGATTGGCTGGCCTCGAGCACATTGTGCCTGGCAGGTTAGCCACAGACTCATAATTGCCTGCCTCTGCCTCCAGAATGTAAGATCACGCAGCCCATGCAGACATTTTCAAGAACTACTTAAAACCATCGTACTAACTGCTTTGCAGAGGATAAATAAGGACCACAAGTATCTGGAGGGCAGCTGATGCTGAGACCACAAAGACTGGAGGATCTCCTTTCCCAGCCAATTCCAACAGCTAATCTTTTAGTGAATAAATGTTCTTTCTTAACACTTTAGAACATTTTTTCTTTTCCCTTAAGTCAAAACACCAAACGTAAGTATAAGTTTCATTCAGAAATAAAGTAAGATATATTCTCAATATGGGTAAAATCATGGAAGATGGTTAATTAAGAGTTCGTGGATATAATGTAATCGTGCATAGAGGGATCTACGGATGCTGAAAGCAGGGGACCAGACCCAATCTTTGTTTCACCTGGAACTGACTAGAAAGACTCAACGGTCTAGGGGCTGGGAAAATGGATCAATGGGTAAGGTGCTTGTGATGCAAGTAATGCAACCTCAGTTTAGATCTACACATCCGTGTAAGACCTAGGCACAGCACTAACCACCTAGCATCCTAGTGCTGATAGATCCTGGGGGCTTGCTAGCTAGCCAGTCTACTTGGAATGGTAAGCTTTAGGCCCAGTGGGTAACTCTGAACCTATGGCCTTCACCTGTACCCACAAAGGTGAACACACACACACACACACACACACACACACACACACACACACACACACACTGTTCTGTGGGATGCTCTTTGCCAAATATTTCGGGTGAAGTTGCCCTGGGAAATAAAGCTGGAATCTATGGATTTCTGAGACATAAATCTCTATAGAAAGTCCAGAAAACTAAACAATTTTCCAGCCAATTTATATATTTGTAAAAAGACTGAGGTAAGATGTTGAGGGAATTAGGACAAAACTTTTAAAACCTCTTTACAAAAATACATCTCCAGCCAGGCATGTTGGCATAAGCCTGTAATTACAGTGCTTTGGGAGTTTGGAGCAGATGAATTTCAGCTGAAGGGCTACTTGGACTACACAGAGAGTTCAAGGGTGGCCCCAGCAAGTTAGTGAGACCTTATGTCAAATCAAAAAGTAAAAAGGTCCTAGGATACAGCTCCCTGGTAAAGTGCTTATCCACCATGCACAGGGCCCTATTTCAAGCCTCAGTAATGCCCAAATCATACTAATATAAAATGTCTCAGTAAACCAGCATCTTAAGTCGAAGGACAAATGATTGAGTAAATGAGCTTTGTTACTAATTTGTCAGTTGAGAAATTGTCATTAAACTACAGGATTCTGTTTTACGATCTCTCCTCCACGATGCTAGTCTGACAGAGCTAATCTCATAGAGACAGTGACAGTGTATTCTAAGGATGGGGGGTGCAGGACTAAGAAGATCTAAAAGCCATGAGCGACAGCAGAGGGGAAGATTTTGAAGAGAGTATGGCTAATAATACCAATTCTTCTACGGAGAAACCAAGAAAATTGAGCATACAGGAGTCTGTGAGACTATCCACTATAACAAAAAATTTCTTCAGACTACTCAACTCCATAAAGTGGAGGTAGCAACTGGTTCACCTTACAGGTTGCTGGACAAGAACTACAACAGATAATTATATCCACCCAACAGAATGGATGTTTAAAAAAGTAAAACTTTTAGAGTCTGTAGAAGCAGGTGATTAACTCAGCCTTAGAGGAGGTGACTGCTTCTAGAAATACCATGGTATTTGCATTAGGCAAGTAGATAAAGACCTACATCACAGGGAGGAAGTACTCCATCTGTGACAAGTGGGAATGAAATCCCACACTGCAATGTGCGGGTAGCAAGCAATCTTGTTGGTTACTCAGTTCCTATAGCTCCATCATGTTGGCATCTGTGTGGGGCTGCTCCATCTTAAAAATTTCATCTTTTGCTTCTTTTTTATTTTGTATTTATTTATTTATTTGTATGCTTCTTTATTTTCAGACAGAGTCTAACTATGTTTGGCTTCCTGGGCTGTAATGTGCTGTGTACATCAAGCTGGCCCAGAATCCACTGGCCTCTGTCTCCAGAGTGCTAAGAATCATGTCCAGAGCTGGTCCACACCTAATCAGGATGATTGAGACAATAAGTTTTGGGGCTTTTGAATGATGACATTTAGATGCACTATTTAACTCTGAATTGATGATATAATTGAGACTTTGGGGGAAGGTTCAAATGGGATGGATGAGATTCTGTGTGACATAATCAAATGTTTAGAGCCTTGTGGTAAACGTGGTCAATAGAATGATTCCACCACCAAAAGCATGTCCAGAGATACATCCCCAGGGTCTGTGAATACATTACTTATGTAGTACATGGACATTAAAGTGACAGGTACAATTAAGGTTAAGCTAACATTAAAATAAAGATTCTTCTAATAATTTAAAATCATTCAATAATCTTAATACAGAGGTTATTCAAACGCTATGGAGAGAGGTGGAAGATTCAGTGTTAGGGTAATGAGATGTGGAAATTATTGAACTTGCCATTGGCTGGATTTGAAAATGGAAAAGGTCCACTAGCTGAGCTATGTGAGAAGCCTTGGAAAGGCATAAAAAAACAAGAAAGTGGGTTCCCTAGAGCTCACAGACAGTGAGGCATGCTTACTCACATCTTATTTCTGCCTATTGAGATCATTTTTTAGACTTAAGATTTTCAGAACCTGGGGCTGGAGAGATGGCTCAGAGGTTAAGAGCACTGGCTGCTCTTCCAGAGGTCCTGAGTTCAATTCCCAGCAACCACATGGTGGTTCACAGCCATTTTCAATGAGATCTCGTGCCCTCTTCTGGTGTGCAGGCATACATGCAGGCAGACCACTGTATACATAATAAATAAATAAATAAATTTAAAAAAAAAGATTTTCAGAACCATGATATAACAACTTTGTATTCTCTTCAGCCCCCAAACTGATGGTAGTTTGTTAGAGCAGCAATAGATATGTATTAAATAACTTTAGAGTACAACTTTTTTGTTATATTTGTATTGCAAACTACTCCTGATGCTTATATCATCTTTGGAAAGGAAAATAATATTATTTTCTCCATTCCAGAAGCAGTTTGAATATTTCTAAGTGTCCCATGACTATTAAGTAGAAAAACAAGGACTCAAAGTCAAGACTTCTGAATATATTACATATGCTCTCTGCCCGACACCAGTATATTGTCAGTGTTGTATGTGGCTGTGACGTTTTGAAGGAGCTAACTTACAAACAGAAAAGGCTTATTTAGTTCACAGTAAGGAGATTCTGTGCTCACATGTGACAGCCCTACTTGGTTTGAGTTCCTAGTGAAGATGCTCCAGGACAAAGATATTGGGTGAAAATTCTCTCAGCGTGAGCCAGGAAGAGAGAGACTCAAACAATTGGGTTCCTAGTACCATTTGAAATCTCACCTCAATAACCTGAGAAGCTAGCACTAAGCTCCTGTGTGGACTGTGAGCCATTCAGTGCCCAAACATTCAAGCACGTTGTTCTTAATCTGAGAAAATGGAGAAAAAAATAAGAGGAATTTGACCTGAGCACAATTTCATAGTTGTTTACGTTCAACTATGCCTATAGTTTTTCAGGAACTAGCTTTGTGAAAATCACTGGACAATTCTGTGACTAGGAGAGAATAGACTCCACAAAATTATATGGACTCTTGCATGGACACACACACCCACCCACTACACACAGAGGCACATCCATCCACTAATAACAAAAAGCAAAATTTTTAAACAAAAGTCAATAAATGTGTTAGCATTTAAAAAGAATGTGTACTTCACATTTATAAAAACTGAAATCTAGCTCTACTTCATTATTATTCATATCTGTCTGCACTGACACAAGGAGGAGAATCTGTTGCTGTAGGCCGTTAATGCATAGCACCGGAGTTTGGACCCCCATAACCCACAAAAAAGCCAGTTAGGTGTGTAAACCCGAGAAGGAGGCAGACACAGGGAATCCCTGGAACAAGCTTGCTAGTTAAGCTAGTTGAAAGATGAGCTCAGGGGTTCAGCTTGAAACCCTGCCTCAACATATAAGATGGGGAACGAAATGCAGCAACATCACCCACAGGCTTCTACAGCCATGTGCCCAACCCTACCTAAACCCACATGCGCGAACGTGAATGCACACAAGCACATACTCCACACACATTTATATGAAAACACCTGGTGCTGAGAAATAACGTGAATATTTAAAACTGTTTGAAAATTTAATTTTCAAATATATACTCTTTTTAAGTTAATCTTAAATATCTGTTTCAATTATAGTCACTGAATTATAGGTGAGGAATCATTCTTTTTTTTTTTTTTATTCATTGGTTTCAACTATAGCTACTTTCCTATACCTTTTTGTAAAAAAAGAAAATGTAGCAGATGTTGCACGCCCTCTAGTGGCCGTATGGTACAGCTTTGTTTACAACAGTGCTTTTGTACAAAATGTATTTTATGTGGCTGACACAGTAATTTAGTTTTTAAAGTGTCTCTTACCTTAGCTTAAGTTAAATGGCCCAAAATAAAATTTAAAATTCTCCACACAGAAAACATATATAATGTAGAATATTTGATTTTAAATATTTTTAAAAGCACAGGAACTTTTAAATTATTTCCTTTAATTTTTGAGATTTCCTTCTTCTTCTTCTTTTTCTCCTTCCCTTTTCTCCCTCCAAACCCTCTTACATACCCTTTCTTGTTCTCTTCCAAATTCATTGTATCTTTTTCACTAATTGTTGTTTAGTGTGTGGTGTGAATTCTTAACTACAACCTGCTCAGTATATACGATGTTATTTGTATAGATATATATATATGTTTTCATAGTGACCATCTTATACATTCAACAAAGTAATGGTCACATCACATAAATAAAAAACAGAAGCATGAAAATTGGGTATCACTAAAGCACTTATATAGACTCGTGTTCCTTATCATGCTGGGCTTGTAGAGACCAGAAAGAGAACAGAGCATCTGTTTTTCGAAACTGCTTGTTAATCAAGGTTGTACAGTAAGGTAGAACCACAGAAATATTTATATGTGTCTGAATACACACATGTCTAAATGCATGCTCTCATGCACACACACACACACACACACACACATTTGTGAGACATCTATGAGAGAGAGAACAATTACGTAATTGCCTGCATAACAGCAGGTCAGTGGGATCTGAAATCTGTACAGTTATCCAGGAAGCAAACAGCTCAGGCAAGATTTCTGGACAACTTTGGGGATTTGTGGGACTGGAAATTGAACTTGGATCCTTTGATGGTCGAACATGCCAGACTGGCACTTTACCAATTGAGTCATATCTCTGTGCCCTTAATTTCTTCTTTGGGAAATTTCAGTCTTTCTTCTTAGGATTTTAATTAATTAATTAATTAATTAATTAATTAATTAATTTTGATTTTTTGAGACAGGGTTTTTCTGTGTAACTTTGCACCTTTCCTGGAACTCATCTGTAGTCCAGGCTGGCCTCAAACTCACAGAGATCCGCCTGGCTCTGCCTCCCAAGTGCTGGGATTAAAGGCGTGTGCCACCACCGACCAGCTCGGATTTTAATTTATTGGACATAGCTGGCTCCATTATGGAAGATCCTCTGCTTTACTTGAATTCTGTTGGTTGCAAATGTTAGTCACATCTGTAAATACATGTGTAGCAATGTGGTTGATGAAGAAGCCAGACACAGTAGACGAGCTACATGGGCACATAAAATCAAGTGCAATTTTAAGTTCTTTAAATGTGTTGCTTCATTTTCTGTCCTTGTGGCAACTGACCTTGTTAGGCAGGTGCTCTTCTTATCAACTCACTCAAAGGAAATTGAGCCACATATCAGTGAAGGTGTGTGGGAGGCAAGATTGGTCCTTGTTTTTGTTTCTAGACGTTGATATATCAGTAAATGGATAATCTATTTTAATGAGGTATTTCAAGTGTATCCAAGAAAGATGATAAATTTTAATTATCATCCTGGCCAGCTTTATCAAAGTTTGCCATTGACTTCATTTACATCATTTTAAAATGTAAAATAAATAATCATGCTAGTCACAATTTAGTCCCATACACACTTTCTCTGTGCTGTATCAGACACAGTTGGGTCATGTACACACACATTTTCCCAGCTATATAGTCCACTCTCCTGATTCAGAGACAGACGCTACTCCTGATTTGGCATTTATCATTCTCATGAATGTTTTAGCTATAGTGCACATCTATTTGCTTAAATAGGAGTATTTTCTTATTTTTTCTCCGCTTTAAATAAATGGTATAATTGTACTATGTAACACATTTTGGAAAAGTTAAAAATGTTTTTTGAGATTTATCTCTTTTGACCTGGGCCTGTGGTTCATTGACTTGGATTTGTGTTCAGTGTCCCATTGTTGGAATGCACCATAACTTAGTCCTTTCTTTGGATAGAAGGCATTTAGATTATTTCATACTTTTCACTATTGAAGATAATGGCATCAATATTCTATGCACTTGTGCCTATGGGAGACATATCCTGTGCACATATATAAACTTTCTCAAAGTGAATTTACTAAAAGTAAGTGAAACAAGAAGAGATCTTAAGATCAACTGTGGTGATTTGGCTACTGTTGTCTGTATATTTGCAGGAAATTCTACTGAAGTGGCTCGGCAGGGGAAGAGAGAAGGAAATAGACAGGAAGGAAGGGAGAGAGGGGGGCAAGAATGCTGCTGCTCAGGGGATGCAACATTGCTGTCTAAGAGGATAATGAGAACCTAAGACAAAAATATAGACAGGGTTTGGAATATGGAAAAGCAATTCAAGTTTCATGATTAGTACAGCCATAGCAATCTAGCAAGTTTTTACTTGCATCAAAAGTAGTAAATCTTTGGATTCCCAGGCAAGATGGTGGACTAGAAGTTTGCAGCATATGACTCCATGAATGAGAAAATCCGAAGTAGAAAAGAGAGATCGTATTCCTAAGAGAGAGAGAGAAGATGGGGGAGGTATGGAGAAAGAGAGAGAGAGAGAGAGAGAGAGAGAGAGAGAGAGAGAGAGAGAGAGAGAGAGAGAGAGCTGATCAGCCAGAAAGCTCAGAGAAACAGAAGGGCACTTGGAGAAGATATAAACAGTCAACAGCTACAACCCTGGCTCCTGGGGCTGAGGAGCTAAAGCTAAAACCGCAAGGCAAGCCAGGGGGCTTGGTAACTACAGACTCATGGTCCTAAAAGCAGGGCAACCTACAGCTCTAAATCCACAGTTTAAATCCAGCATGGGTAGTTGGCATTCACTGATGCCTCCTGCACCGTAAGCCTACAATACAGAAGAAAATCAGCCACATGGCTCTCGCTGTCTCTGGAGCTAAGCTTGGAGCAGTCTTAAGGAAAAGCCTATGTTTTAAACTGAGCAACTCTTGACTTGTAATCAGAGACTATAACAAGTCCAGGATCCTGGGGACACCCTGCCATAGCATCTGGGAAGAGATGGCCATAAAATTCAGTGATGCACAGAGGAAGGCTCAGATGCCTGCCTCAACTAAACCTCAAGGAACTTGGATGTTGTAGAATATTCCTTTATACTGTGTGTAGATGTGTTAAACTCTGATTAGTGTAATAAAAAGCTGAGTGGCCAATGACTAGGTAGGATTTCCAGGCACAGAGGATGCTGGGAAGAAGAAGAGGGGAGTTGCCAAGAGATGTAGAGCAAGCAGGATGGGCAATATGGAGATGAGGTAATAAAGCCACGAGGCAGAAAGTAAATTAATAAAAATGGGTTAATGTAAGTTGTAAGAGCTAGTTAGAAACAAGCTAAGCTATCGACCAAGCTTTCATAATTAATAAGTCTCCGTGTCATTACTGAGGAGCTGACGGTCCAACAAAAAGGTCCAACTACACTCGAGCTGCCAAGGGAGCTTGTATAATCAGTGATACTAGTCCCTACTGAAGAATGAGTTCTGGATCTGTGCATGATTGCCAATCCTGAGATGACCAGGTAGCCTGCAGATTTCTCCACCTCCTCTGTTGTCCAATATGCTGGGTAAATCAAGGAATCACATTCTAAGCCCTGTAGATCACTTGATTTCACAGCCTCCTTGCCACTTCAGGTTGGGCAGAATGTAAAATATAGAAGCCAACGAGTTAGATGCCTCCTGTCTTCCTGTCAAGGATAGCTCCCGCTATGTAGTAGTCTCATGAGACACTCCATCCCCACCCCTCCCCCAGTTTTGGAAGTTTGGTGCAGCAGGGCTCAAAAACTGGGGAAACTCAGGAGTTGGAACTGCCCAAGCTCACAGGCTGAAAAGCTTATTAGGATCATCAGTAACTCCCACAGACAAGAGAGAAGCTTCTATGGTTAAAAGCAGCCCTAACACCCACAAAGGACTCTAAAATGCTGGTCCCCAGCCAGCACACTGCACGGGCCAGTGTGGAGCCAGTAGGACTAGAGAGGAGCTATAACAGACTCAAGCTATGACACACTACTCTCCTTCCCAGACATAGAAGTGTCAATCAGAGGGGACCAGTATCTCCTGATCATTGCTTTCTTTCTAACACATATATATTTGTGTGTACACACACACACACATACACACACACACACACACACACACACACACATATGTATATATATACAATTTTTACAGTATTTATGTGCTTTATTGTCAAAATCGTTTGTGTTTTTCCCTTTTCTTACTTTCATCTTATTGTGTTTACATATTTCTTCTTTAGTTTGTAATCAGATAGAAGGGGACAAGACAGATTAGGTATCATCAGGGTTTAGACAGTTAACATGTCTATGTGAAAAGCTAAGCAAGTTTTGGCCTGAAGTAAAGCAGACACACACAGAAAGACAGAAAGCTTTGATTATGCTTTTAGTTGACATTGTGGGCTCAAGTGAGAAGGTGTACATTTTAGTCACTTTTCTAAAAACCTGTTAAAATACCTTGGCTGCTTCTGAGTTTGGACAATGTTGAATAAAAATATGTAATTAGCCGGGCGGTGGTGGCGCACGCCTTTAATCCCAGCACTCGGGAGGCAGAGCCAGGCGGATCTCTGTGAGTTCGAGGCCAGTCTGGGCTACCAAGTGAGTTCCAGGAGAGGCGCAAAGCTACACAGAGAAACCCTGTCTCGAAAAACCAAAAAAAAAAAAAAATGTAATTAATATCTACCTGCAGATATTAGTATAGACTTGTTTATACCTCCTCCTAGATAAAAAAGAAATAAAGGAAGAAAAAAACCCACAACAGTAGTGGTTGTGAGCTCATGTGATGAGAGTGTGTTTGAGAGACCACCAAACTGACTTGTGATGTGGTTGTGTGCAGCCTCAGAGCTCCCGGCACTCCACATTTCAGCCGCCATTTGGTGTAGTCAATGGTCTAGATGTTGGCAGGTCTGGTAGGTGTGTAATACTATCTCATCCTGATTTGTATCTCCTTGACACTGTATAGAATGTGAGTGTGTTTACATATGTTCAGTTACCAGTGGCACAATTTCCTTGGTTGACGTGCCTGATGACATATTCCACCTCTGACTCATTGGCTTGTCATTCCCCTGTTGTGGAGTTCTCAGAAATTCTCTGTACGTTTTGACAACAGTCCTTTATCACAGAGAGGTTTCAACTTTGTCATGGAGCATGCCTCCCACTTTACATTTTTTTTAATCTTTATATTTTAGGAATGTCTCATTACTACCCAAGATCCAGAATTTTTTTTGTTTAATTCAAAATTTAAAACTATTTTAGAAGTAGTGATAATCTACCATTTTACATTTATTGAATTTCCTTATACATTTGCTTGATTTTGGCAATATTTTCATGTTTATTTCCTCTATGAGGGGTCTTCTGGATCTTCTATGAGGGAATTAATGGAGTTATCTTTACTTATTTAGTATGTTTCCTTACTGAGTTCCTCAGCACATCCTTTGCTTAGCTCCCCGTGTCTTCTACTTTTCAGGGAAACACAGCATGCTGAGGCTCTCACAGTGCATGCTGGGAAACCATGTCATCTAGACTCTCTGCTGTGAGCTCCTGGGTAGTCACAACAAGGAAAACCTCCTACCTAGCTGTAAACAAAGATTTTAAGTAAGAATCACTCTGAGCAGTGGGCTACACAGTATAATTCCTTGTTTGGTTTGGGAATTCTTCAGTGCATCTTTCAGATGCCATCTTTACAATTCTGTCATGTGTAGTTAACTATGGAAAGCATGACATTGAACACCTGTCTCTCATCCCTCCCAAACAAGGCAGAAGGACAGACAGTCTGCAGTTACCAGCTAGGAGTTTCTGCCAGGATTTCAAACCCCTCCTGATTTTTACTCAATCCCCAGCTACATTTTAATTATTCTGCTTTGCAAGGCATGACTATTTAAATGTACCTACATTTTCCTCAAAATTGGTTTTTGTCATTTCTTCTGGCCACCTGGGTTTACATTACTTTTTTCTGAAATATATCCTATAGTATGCCTTTCTTAAATGCAGTCACTGTATCTAAACTATTCCAGCCTCTGTTTATCTGCAAAGTACTTGATTTTGCTTTCACTCTCAGAGAATTATCAATTCTAATTAGAAAAGTACATTATATAGCATATCATTGCCTTCCTTTATTATCTTAATATAAGTATTATACTTATTATAATATTAATGCATATAATAAAATTGTTATAATATTATAGTATTTATAATATTATAAGTCTTAATGTTATAATAAGTAAAGTGTTATAATAAGAAATTACACTTTTTAGTATAATTTTTTTCTTTCAGTTGGGTCTCAGTATGGCATAATTTCTATGCCAGGTTTAAAGCTTCCAAGTTTATTCTTAATGTTGCTCAACATTATTTTAATTTTGAATGTTGCATATTCTTGAATTGTAGAAGGTTACTTCAGATACTCACTTTATGCTAATTTCTCTGTTATAACTTCTGTTATTTCTAGAGTATGTATTCTAAATTATGTATTTTCTGTGGCATTTAATTTTCTTTTTCTCCTCATCATGGTTTTCTCTGATTTTCTGAGTACCTTTCTTTATTTTCAGTTGCCTGTTCTTCCCTCTCAGGAATTTCTAACTTATAGTCTTTAGTTACAAAAACCCCAATCATATAGAAATTGTAGTTAGTTGTCTTTCAAACAGGCCTCTTTTACTCGCTCGTATCTATTCTTTTAAACCATTTAATTGTGTTCTGATAATGTAATTATTAGGGTTCCCTATGCTGCTTTATGGCAATTCTTTTCTTGGCTCAGACATTTGGTCAAGATAAAGATTAAATACACTAGTTAGTGATTTAAATATGATGTTTTGTAGTGGGTAGCCATTCCAGCTTTCACCTGGAAGTACCACCCCCATTGAGGCTTTGGTAACTGTCATGCCTACAAGGCGGAGCAGAGAGAGGATGCCTGAAGACCTGAGATCCAGATGGGCCGGCTCTCTTGGTTCCTGAACCCTGGATGCTGGAGGTAGACCAAGCAGAGTTCTCCAGAGAACACCGCTGGACTGCACTTCACCTTTCCCAGACCCTGTTACCTATCCCTTCACTTGTAAGTTACCCCATAAAATAAATCTCCCTTTTAACTACGTGGAGTTGCCTTAATATTTAAACCAATAATGTTTAGATATAAAAGTTGGCTGGAAATACTATGTAGACACTTAACTAGTCTGTTTATTGAAGAGGTAAAGATGAAAGGTTTGCATGGAATTCATCTGTTTTTTTCAGCTTGACTTAAGCACCATGGTAACTGAAGTATAAATGACCTATCCAGGAAACTTAACTCTTGTCTTTGCTGAATGATGGCTTCTCATGTATGTTTCAGTAGTTCATGGTTTATAGGCAAAATTTGTGCTTTGTATAATTAAGAAAAAGTCTGGAAGCTACTCCTGGAAATCATAGTTCCTCATCTCTTCCACTGACTTAATCCTTGTCTTTTATTGACTCCTTATAGAGCATACCCTGTGGATTCTTAGTACTTTCCATTATAAAGACATATACAATTGGTACTCTGAGCAGTGTACTTGAAGTAGCACTTAGTTTATTATTAAGTAAATGCATGTGGTTTTACTCAATAAAAAAGAAGTGAGCCGGGTGGTGGTGGCGCATGCCTTTAATCCCAGCACTCGGGAGGCAAGAGGCAGGCGGATCTCTGTGAGTTCAAGGCCAACCTGGTCTACAGAGTGAGATCCAGGAAAGGCGCAAAGCTACACAGAGAAACCCTGTCTCAAAAAACCAAAAAAAAAAAAAAAAAAAAAAAGAAGTGAGGCCAAGGAATTATGAAGAACCTCTTATACCTGGGTAGCATGCGTTTGAATGGGGATTTAACCACTAACAGCAAGGCAAGTGTATCAGCCTGAAGGTGCTTAGACTGTAGATGAGAGGAACTGTTAAAAAGAGAAGAGAAATTCAGAAAGAAGGAATTTCAGCTAAGAGTTCAGTGAACTGGCTGCTTTGGGCAAAAGTCAGAATAACAGAAAAGCTTGAAGTCTTTAGTAAGCCAAGTTACCACCCCTGATTCTGTCCAGAGTAAGAAAAGCTGAAAGCAGTGTAGCATTTCTTTGGATAAAATGTCACTTTAGGTAACTGAGAATCACTTAAAAGATCTCTGGTTCTGGGTCTCACACTGGGGTGTTGATGATCAAGAGATACCTACAAACATGGTCATCTTCAGATTTCACACAATTTACATTGGTCAGAAATGTGGATACAAACCAGTTAAGCTACTTGAAGCCAAAGTCTGTGTATCTTAATAGAATAGTCAACTCTACCTTCCAAGGAAAAACTTGAAGGTGCTAAAATATTGAAAAAGTAGACACCTTCAGAATGGCTATATAATCATAATATATACTCGAAACAAACATTGCACTGGGAAGATGTCTCATTGTGGCCTCTTGATATCAGAGACACACCCAGCCTTTACCTACCAGTAAGTGTTTGAGTAAAGAAAAAATTTTCTGCCCACTCTCCAGCCAACCTGCTAATCAAGATGTCACAGACATCCCATTCATATTCCTGTAGGATTGACACAATGTCCATAGATAATTTTGGATACAGATTTCTGCTTAGAATCACAGTCTCAATTTTTTAGCCATTGAGAATTCCCATGTCCTCATAGCATTATGACACTATTATTTTTCTACTTTATTAGTAGATTTAAGTATGAGAGTACAAGATGAACTAGTGCAGGCCAATTCCAGAGAAAAGTCTTACTCACCCCCATGATGTCACTCACATGAATGCAGAGAGCTTCAGGTTACATGTTGGACAGTAACTCCATCTTCTTCTTGAGGACACCATAAAGTATTTAATTGATTATTTAATCCATTATTTAATCAGTACTTACTATAGTTCTCTTATGCCCATTTCCCTTGACTATTTTCCTTTTACCCTGTTTCATACGGTGTTGTCTGATGGGTGCTGGCAGTGGAACTCATGGTCTTCTGGTATGTTAGGCAAGTGCTTTTTATTTGCCCCATAAACCCTCTCTATAAGATTTGAGTGTTTTATTACATTTATTTGCTCTCTAGAGACTTACATAGAAGAAGGAGAGAACTTTGTAAGTTGTGCTTTGGCTTCTGGCCTCCATGTGCATGCACTATCGCATGCTTTTGCATGCAAGCATACATGCATGTGCATGTGAATATGCACATGCTATACCACATGCATACATTTAAGAAACATAAAGCTTTGTAATTTTGATAAGTTTATCATACTTCAGGACATATATACATATTGGTATGTTTACATATATATATAGGTATATTTACAGTTTAAAAAATTAAGGAACTGAATAACATATTCTTTACATCAAGCTATTAAAAATATACTAGTTACTTCCTTTATGTTTTTCTTTTTCATCACATTTTAAGTTAGCCACCTAAATACTCTTATCGCACTTAATATATGGAAGGTATTTTTCATCCCATTCATTCTTTTTAAAAATTGTCTCTCCCTCTCTCCCCCCCTCCTCATTTCACTCTGTGCCTATTGTAAAGGGTGATGTTTCTCTGATTTCTTTCCCAGCCTGTTTGTCATTTGTATATAGGAGGGCTACTGATTTTTTTGAGGTAATCTTGCATCCTGCTACATTACTGAATGTGTTTATCAGCTGTAGGAGTTCCCTGGTAGAATTTTTGGGGTCATTTATATATACTATCAGCCTAGTATAGACTCCATTGTGTAGATATTAGTGGTAACTCTGTTGAAGATTTATAATGACAGTAAATTATAAAATGTAAATTCTGAGGAGAAAACCAGCACCAGGAAGTAGAATGGAGCTAAGTCCTGTGGTCAAGGAGATAAGTAGACTAAGACAAGGAATAAAGGGAGTGGTGACCTCATGGCAAGATCCCTCCCAGCTCAGTTACGACTTGTGGAAAGGAACTAAAGAAAAACTTAGAGCTGGGCATGGTGGAGCACACACACCCTTAATCCTAACATTCAGAATGCCAAGGCTGGCAGATCTGTGAGTTTGAAGCCAGCATGGTCTACAGAGCAAGTTTCAGGGCAGTCAAGCTTAGGCAGTGAAAGACAGAAAGCTGGTGAAGATATAATTGAATGAGGAGTCATGTTCCAGCCCCAGGAAGCAGTAGAACTTAGCAGCTTCAGCCACGTGGTTCTGGGTATAGAGTTAAGAATAGATAAAGGGAGTTATGGAATAAAGCCAATGAGGCCAGGCATGTTTCAGGGGTGTCTCTGAATGGAGGCCTAGTAGAGAGGCCATTTCGTGAAGCTGTGAAGTTGGAGCCTGAATTGCCTTGGAGAGCCCAAGATGTTAGAGATGCCAGAGTTGTGGGATACCTACTGAAGAGAGCTGCTAACAGGGAGTGGAAACAGCGCAAGAGAAAGAAGTGTGTTGCAGTCAGCAAAGCTGAATGGAGTTGGAGATCTGAAGAGCGTTTCAACATCAGACATGAAGATGCAGAGATTGGAGTTTGCTCAGCTGGTCTTTGGTCTTGCTTTGATCCAGTATTTCCTCACTATGCCCCCTTCCCTACCTTTTGGGATACTAATGTATATCCTGTGCTTATATATGTTGGAAGTATGTGATCTGTCTTTTGATTTTGATTTTACAGGGGATTATAGTTAAGAGATTGCATGAATCTCATAAAAGACCTTGAACTTTGGACTTTTAAATAAATATTGTGAGACTGTGATAGACTATGGGGACTTTTGAAGTTGGACTAAATGCATTTTGTATTATGATATTGTTATAAGCTTATGAGGGCCAGGGAGTGGAATGTGATAGTTTGAATGTAATTGGATCTCATAATTGCAGTGGCTCTATCAGGAGGTGTGGCCTTGTTGGAGGAAGTGTGTCACAGCAGAGGGGGCTTTAAGGTTTTTATGCTCAGAATACTGCCCAGTGTGTCAGTCATCTTCCTGTGGCCTGCATATTAAGATACAGCCAGTACCATGTCTGCCTGCATGCTGCTATGTTCCCCTAAATGATGATAATGGACTGAACCTCTGAAACTGTAAGCAAGCCACCACAATTAAGTGTTTTCTTTATAAGAGTTGCAGTAGTCTTGGTGTCTCTTCACAGCAATAGAAACCCTAACCAAGACAAGCAGCTATCACAAACTTAAAACCAACTCCACATAGTGTAATTGTATAAATAAAATTGTAAGACATACCCACTGTAGTCTATTTTATGAAGATTATTGTTATCTAATCTTTTTGAAGTTTAGTATTTTGAGACTTTTTACCATGGTTTTTACATATTTACTTCTAGGTTCTATAAGAGCCAAAGTCAACCTGTAAGCCCTACCTGCCCAAGGGCCACGTAACTTTCTGGAATGCTGGGAGTCATAGTTCTTGGAAAATAACCAAGCCACATGGAAATACAGTGGCTGTACAGTTTTATTCTTGAAAAGTCCCTAAATCAAATTGTGATTCCTGAGAGTGGACCTGACCAGAGTCTATCCTGGTCAGTATTTAATTAAAGCTTCCTTCAAATTTGGCTGAAAATTATATAACTGCTTTTTTTTTTCCCTCCTGAATCTCAGGATTAACTGTTCTGACTGATATTTAGTGGAGCTTTTGTGTGAAGCTTCCTGTGCAGCTAGGGCAACAGTGGTATTTCTCTAAAATAGTCTGTATTGGTTTTCATAAGTTTCCCCAAGGGATTGTATTCCAGAGGACAACATTTTTTGTTTAATTTTAATTTGAAAATGGACAGTCTTTTGTACTTAAATTTAGATTGAAAATGTTCAGTGTTAAGATGGAAAGCATGTCAAGAATGTCAAACTGGTCAAACTTGAGAGAACAACTGACTATGGAGATGCCTGACCCATTGAAACATTTACAACACAACTCTGGCAGGCTCAGAGAACACCAAGGAAGGGAGGCCAAAAGAGATTGCAAGAACCAGAGAGTCAGGCAATCTACTGTGAGACTGTGTCTCCTAGAAATGACAGGAAAGTTCCACTCATGATATGTGAAAATCTCAACAACATGGCTGCTTAAGCAAGACTTGAACAATGATAACACCTATAGACATGCTAACATGGAGGACAGAAATCTCAAGAGGCCCCACACCTGGCAAACTACTATTACTACTGAGATAGGGAAAATCAGTTTTCCCTCTGGATGAGCCTCCTAGTTACCCAGTGTGTTATCCAGTACAAAGTAGTCAGTCCTAAAATCATATACATATCAGCAACACTAAATGGACACAAAAGGATGTTTTTATGTATTTATAAATAGATGCAGCTAGGAAAATGGATACTACGGATCACAGGAAATGGAGGCCATGCATTTGAGAAGGAGTAGGTAGGGGTCACTGGAAGGATTAGGAGAGAAGTAGGAAAGGAGAAAAGTGTTGTAATTATATTTTAATTTAAATATAAAAGTTATTAAGAAAAAAAACTTGTTTTTACCTAGGAACACTAGAAACCTTGAAAAACCTATCAGCTTCAACCTTATAGGAACTCTGGAACAAACCAATCCATGTTTAACCAGGAGAAAGAACATGAAACAATGTGGAAAGGTATTTAACATCTTTGCCACACCCAAAATTCTAAGACAGTCTTGGCAATAGATACGTAGTGAAGACCTAGGAACAAGAACAGGTGATGAAAAATAGAAGAGACTTTGAAAATTATTATCACAAAGATAAGTAGATGAGATGAAAGACATAGAATGAGCTTAATGTAATTATTTTTCAATATGTACATGTATCAAAATATCACAATGTATTCCATAAAGTCACGTAATAAAAAGCAGAGGCAATATATTATTATTAATCTTATAAAAACATGGTCACAAAGGGAAACCTGTTGTATTATTGTATATAATATATTTTATCCAATATAATAGACAAATAGAAAAAGATGGAAAATAGATTGTCTTCACCCAAAGCATATGGGAATACATTGTGTGGTGTTAAAAATAGATTTTTCCAAAATAACTCTGGTTATGGACACATGTCTGTGAGTAATCAAAATGCAATTTTATTACTTATTATTAATTATATGGTTGGGTATGTACATGCAGGTGCAGGTGTCCAAGGAGATCTGGGGCATCAGATCCCTCTTGGTGTTGGAGTTACATAGATGCTGGAAACCAAACTTGGGTCTCCTGCAAGAGCAGTACCCACACTTAACCACTGAACCTTCTCTATAGCCCCGAAAAGCAACTGAATCAAATTTATTTAGGTAAGATGTTTAGTATATAAATTATGTTTCAATTTATTTTTTTGCTTTGTTAAAAAATAAATTATTGAACCAATGAATTAATGGGCAAATTAAAAAAAAACAAAAAACATGTCTTAGGATGTTTGGCATTTAGTATTGAAATGAGGTAGTTTTAAGGAAGAACGCTATAGAGAACCGGTAAGTTTCAACGATGGATCCTGATTCACTGATAATTGCAATAGAAAGAGAAATGCAGATGTGGATGAGCTGAATCACTTTGTTCACTAATACTGTGTAAAGTGGAAAGTATCTATGAGTAAGATTGTACTCATTCAATTTCTGTATATAAATTTGTTCAATCTAAAAGAAGAAAAATACCTGCAGAAAGCAAATCTTGGGTGTGTGTGTGGGCAGGCACTTCCTAATCTTCAGAGGAATATTTAACTAATAGCATATTTAATTAAATTTAAAGAACACCATAATCTGTATGCTCAATAGATAACCAACCAATGCTATTTTAATGAAATTCATAAAGTCTACCATCACAGCCAAGGAAATGGCTTTTTTTTTTATCTTGATAACTCCCATTATTCTTTGATGGTAATAAAGCAAATGCATTTCTAAGTAGAAGATGGTTAGCCCCTAGCGTTTGACTCTACCACCAGCTTCAAAGTTGTCACTATAAAATATAAAAATAGAAAAGAAGGATGGAGAATTAACAAGGAGTCTGACTGTTATAAGAGGTTATTAATTAAGACAGCAGAACAGGAATGTCAATGGCTTTATCCTAAATTGGGATACAGCACGCTGGAGATAGCAGCAGCAGATTGCCTGGCGTTGACACTGAATGTTAGGAGAACTGCAAGTCAAGTTTGACTATGGATCTGGGCAAGAAGTTAAGTCAGGTCAACCAGCTGTGTGGGTGTTCTTACTCAATAAGCTCCTAGAAAAATAGGTCAGATTCTCAGCAAATACGCATAAGTCATAGCAATTAAACACTGAGAATGGCACTTGTTTGGATGAAGAAGTCTATGTTTTTTGAAAGTAACCTTTCCACAAGTCAATACTACAAGCAAAGGGAAAGTGGGAAAACGCATGGTTCTCCTTGGTTTCACCAAGTGACAGTCAACAATTGATGCGGAGATCAAGGTGACAGTTACAACATGGCTAGATTTGAAGGTAGACAAGGACATATGTTCCTTTCGTCAATGAGTCATTTTCTTGGGGAATAGAGAGCATGCACACACTCCTAAGTGGCTCTGAGACCGAACTGAAATTCAGACCAGGAACACTGATGTTCCATCAGAAATGTCTTCCCATGGAAACCTTCCTGCTCTGCTGCCTCTTGTTGAAGACAGAGCCTATTCAGAAATTTGCATTGAATTTGAAGGGCACAGGTGTTTTCTCTCCTCCCTACAAACAGGATGATGCCGGAACATCCAAATCTGTCTAAGGTTAATATTTCATTAGGCATAAAGAAGGAAAGAAGCAAAAATCCACAGGGTTTGAGTTTCAATGTCTCCACTGTTGATTGGCACATAAGATGAGTACCGCAGAGAGTCTATTGCTAAAAGCCATTGTCATCGTCCCTTGTTTCCGCCATTTCCATGACAATAATATTAGCCTTCTGAAATTGTGAAAGACGTTTAAATGCCAGTTCTGCTTAAGCAAAAAGTGTTTGCCTCTCTGTCCTATTTTTTTTTTCCAGCTAATTTTTGAATTTACACTTTTTCGATCCAAGTGAACTTTAATATAGTGGAACTGTTGGAAAAATTGCTGAACATTTACTTGAGTTAAGAAATATGTTGTAATCTGTCTATGAGTAAAAACTTAAGAGCAGCTCACTGAATGGTATTTTTATTCAAGTGTCTTGCAGGATAGATCAGCCCTACGATGTTAAAATATTTTGTTGCTGGTGATGTCTTCAGGAGCAGACCCATGCATCCAGAAATGTGCTGCATTCATAAGCTTTTATTCCATGAAAGGAAATACTGTGTGTTACTAGATAAAGGCCGGCATTTGTGTGTAAAATTGCCTAAAATATTGGAATCCCTAAAAGCTTCAGATGTATTTACAAAATTATGAATCTTCTTCACAAGTGCTACCATTTGAAAAGTCAGGACGGCTTAAGAGCCCAGGACCGTTGGCATTAAATATACAGATCTTCACAACGAGAATATTTTGGAAGTAAAGAAGGTTTATATTTGCAGCAGTGACTCTCAGTGTTGTTTTTTCCTCTTGAACTGAGAACAGCCAGGGAACCTGAGGGCTGCAGGAAAACTCTCCGAATAAAGTTGTGTCTCATAACTAAACTGTTCTTAGCTTTCGGATCTCACTTTGCCTAGTTCAATATTTCTCTATCCATCAAAGAATAGCTTTGAATAACTTGATTTATTAGCACTATGGAAAGATTATTTTTTTCCTTTCCGCTCCTTTTAATTTATACTAATAAGAGTAAAAGAAATAGCAGCCTAATCCTTTTGAAACAAAATATCACTATTTCTTTTCAAAATATTTTATATAGTTTGTGACTCAGCCATAAATCATCATAGTCAATGAACAGAGGATACTATTATGGGTGGTTTACAATAGCTGCTAGTCCAAAAATTACAAGTAACTATTTTATAGTTAAGATCTATGCTGAATCAATCAAAGATAAGGCTGTGTCAGAAAATTCTAATTTTAACTTAATAACTGAATAAGTCTCACGACATATCCAGCCCACAAAACACATTTCTAAAGGGACTACCTTAAGTTCTTACACCTACTTTTCTTTCCTCCTTATTTTCTGGCTATTTGAAGATTACTACATCTTGTTTCTGTCTTATTTAAACCTTTTTGAAGACCGTGAATTCCATCAATCGTTGCATATGTTTTCCTTACTAATTTATATATTTCTTTATATATTTTTTATTTTTTTAAATTGAAAGACGATTACATTATTTCCCCTTTTCCCCTTTCCTCCCTCAAATCTTTCCCATATACCCACCTTGCTCTCTGTCAAAGTTATAACCTCTTTTTCTTTGTTACGGTTATACATAAGTACTTATATGCCTAAGCATGTAAACACAATTTGCGTAGTCTGCTTAGTGTTATTTATGTGCGTATGGTTTTAGGGCTGGTCGTTTGATATTGAATAACCAATTAAGGGCTCACTCTTGGAGAAGAGTCTCCCTCTCTCAGCATTCCTTTGTTGCTGTCGTTCTTTGTCTAGAGCCGCAGCCTACTTCCTTCCACCATATGAGCACGTCTGTTGGTTTCAGGTATTCTTTGGGAAGCCATATTGTTAAGACATGGTGGATGAAGCTTCCCTGTCATTTCTAGGAGATACTTTCTTGTAGTACATTTTCTGCTCCTCTGGCTCTTAACGATTTTTATTGACCCTCTTCCTTGATATTTCATGAGCCTTAGGTACAGGAGTTATGCTGGGGGGGGGCAAGAGGAGGGAAGAGGGGGATCTTTGATTGGTGTGTAAAATGAATAAAAAATTTTCTTAATAATAAAAAAGAGAATTGTTAGTTACTGCAAAGATATTAGTGCCATTATTGTACCGTTAAGGTTATTGTGCCATGCTGGTCATTACTGTAGTGAATAGGACTTACAGCTGTGTGAGGCTAACAGTTGTTTTCTTCCCTTGGAAGCTTGCATAGCACCATCCAGTACTGTAGGAGTCATTTCTTAGAAAAAAAGGCTTCCAAGTCAGCTACAGCTTGGGTCTTCAGAGTTTGGGCGTGAAGTGCATAGGGTCTTCAGCAATAAGGTCTTACCTTCAACCTCTGGGAGGCAAGCAAGGGCAGCAGTAATAGTCTGTATTATTTGGGAGGGAGTATTTTGAAATCACTGTCCAGTAACTTAAATGGTTTCTTGTGTGTGGTCTTAGGTTTGGTTAGATAATTTATGGCTCTTGAGGGAAGCATTGTCAGTTCAAGTGGGATAACTTCATTTAAACCATATAAATATATATCTTTAGGAGCAGCAGGTAGGCTACCAGTGTATCAGTTGGGTATAGGCACCCCATGATTATTTGCTTTCTGCTTGATATGTATTTACATAATTGCAGGTAAGTTAACAATAATATGATTCCTAATTGATTTTTCAGACATCCTTTAATATAACAGCTGAAACTTGAGCTGGCATCTAAATTGTGGGAATGTGTTACTTATTAGGATGGCAGGGGAGGAAGCTTCAGATAGAAAGTGCCAGTAAGCACTATGCTGACAGGAAGCATGGCCTAGCCAAGGCACTATGAATAACTGGAGTGCAATTGCAATTTGTAGAATAAGGAGAGTAAGAGCAAGCCACCAAAGGCCTTCCTGCCCCTGTTAAGAATTTCACACTTTACCTTCAGAGCTCCAAAGAAAGTGAAGTGGTTGTAGGATCTGGCTTCACCATATATCTTATATGGTGCAGTATAAAACCAGATTGGAGCAGCATAAATAGTGATCTCAGCCTAGTACCTGATGAGTGAATGATCAACTACATCCTTCTCATTTTTGTAATAAAATAAGAAGAATCAAAGCAGAGCCCAGAAAGTATACCACAGGGCTTATTTTATACTTTTTAAGTGATCAAATCATTCACTGAGATTCTATAAGTCAAGATGATTCATCAGTGATGATGGTTGTTAGAAAAGATTACTTATAAAACACTGTTAGTTTTTTCAACAGGTGTGGGGATAAGAACTACTAAGCCATTGTATAGAAGTTTCCCTGTAGGGGAATTAATGTCAAATGAACTGTGCCCAAATCATACATACAACTGAACTCACCCATAGCCTGCAGCAACCAGCTCAGCAAATCAGTCTGCTTTCTCTGTTACCCAGCCAGGGAAGCCATCTTACCATCTTCAGGTCAATCCATAGAAAGTCAGATTTCTGCCTCTAGCACCAAACCCAGAAACCAAACAGTAACAATCAAATAAAAATCTCCAGAATTTAATAAATAACTTACAAGGAACCAGAGGAAGTCAAATGTGTATTCCTAACAAGCCATCTAGGATACATTGCTTCTAGTCTGCCTACCTTTAGCACTGCCAACAACCTCCCACCAGAACACATGAGAAGCCTTCTATCTCCTAACTATAAATTTTACTACTCTGTTTCCTGTGTGTCTGCCAAAGCACAGGATATGGTGGCCCTGCTCTTCTAGAAAATATTGAATAGGTGTCCTTTGATTTTCCTCACGTGGCTGGTCTTCATTTATTTCTTAAACAGACTCTGTGAGGAAAATCAAAGAACCAAATGTCCATTTATTTTCCCTAGCTCCATCTCCCTTTATTGATGGTCTGAGACCTTGAATAGAGCTATATTTTTGAGTTAACATGTATGTGAGCATGTGAATTTATAAGAGAAGAGATAAACAGATTTTTTAAAAAACCTAGGCTCATGAGAAGACGAATTTAAAATGGAGGAATGCAGAAAAATCTCAGATTTTGGCATCAAGATGCAATTCTGTCTTTTTGTATTTTCATTGAAGAGAAGTGTAGGAATCTAGAAGGAATGCATGTCCAGTTAACCTGGTTATGGCCCATTAGAAAGATATTCCTTTCCAACCATAACTGTTTCCTGATGGCTGAGAAATATTCCAGGATTATAACTCATTTAGATACTCAAATCAAGCATACAAGGAGCCATCCTCACTTACTATTTTTCTGACACTTGCAGATTACAAAATGACCTATTATATTTTTGAACTTTTTTACTCTTTGCTTTTATGAGACCTAAAATTACTTAAGTTTCCAATGAGTGTCCGTGAGATGTTTTAAAAGAAGTTGAAATGTGTATTATATCAAAAAGAACCATACAATTCTAGGGAACTAAATGTAGCTTCTATAAAAGTATTTTTACGTTCATTTACTGTGTGATGTGTGTGTCTATGTATGTGGGTACTCATGTGCCGTGTTGGGGGTGTGGAGGTCAGATGCCATCTTGCAAAAATCAGTCCTCTTCTTCTACCATGTGGGTTCTGGGTATTGAACTCGGGTCATTAGCCTTGGTGATAAGAACATTTACCTCTTTAGCCAACTTATTGACCCAAATTTGCCACTCTGGTTTTCTTTTTTATTGTTTTAGTCATTTATTGAAATAGTATTAAAAACACAAATGAGATCTCACAAGGCAAGCACACAGTTATCATGTGCCTTCCATCACAATAAAGTAAAAGCCCTCTGTGTGAAGGAGCTCAACAGAGGCAAGGACTGAATCTTAAATTACCCTCTATATCATAGCAGTGACCACACATCATCTTCTAGCTTTGCTATGAACTTATTCTGGATAGTTCACATGACCCCCAGAAGGAAGGTCATGTTTTTAATTTTCCTTCACAGTCAAGTGTGGGCACCTATCTACCATGTGACTGATGGGGTGTAAACAAGAGTGTTCCTATTTGATGGAAGCATCCTATCTCTTGGACATGAAGTTAAGAGCATCTCTCAAGAATGGAAGAATTCTGAAATGAAACCGGAGATATGAATCCCTGAGGGCTTTGGTGAGCGGAGGTTTGATCACAATAAGGACATTTAGGACACAGAGAAGTGCACTGTAGTCTTTTAAAGCATTGCTTTGGGCTCTCCATTTCCTTAGTTGAAATCCCAGCACTATTACATAATAAGCATACTGCGTGCAGCTGAGAAGTGTGATCAGTGGGAGGTGGCTGGGGATGTCTCACAGAACTAAGTCTTAGCACATTCAAATTCAGTCTTTGCCACTGATAGCTCCTTTGCACAGTAGGCTTACACCTTTATTGTGAGGAAAGGCAAATGTAGCTAGAGTTTTCCTGCCTGGCCCACAGTCAGGACAAATCTCTCTCACCCGCCAGTCCCACAGCCACTCAGACCCGACCAAGTAAACAGAGACTTATATTGCTTACAAACTGTATGGCCGTGGCAGGCTTCTTGCTAACTGTTCTTACAGCTTAAATTAATCCATTTCTATAAATCTATACCTTGCCACATGGCTCGTGGCTTACCAGCATCTTCACATGCTGTTCCTCATCGTGGCGGCTGGCAGTGTCTCTCTGACTCAGCCTTCCACTTTCCAGCTTTATTCTCCTCCTTGTCCCACCTACACTTCCTGCCTAGCCAATGGCCAATCAGTGTTTTATTTATTGACTAATTAGCAACACATTTGCCATACAGAACATCCCACAGCAGGCAAATAATAACTGTAAGCTTTGTATTGAGTAAAATGTTTATGTTTTATCTAATTTGGCACTTAAGCAAGCACAGCACTAACATCAAAAACTTATATTGTCCTTACTGACAAGGATCATAAACATCAACCCTATAACCATGATGCTGCCATGATGCTGTCATGATTAGCATCACCCTTTACGGGTCCCCAACTTATTTTCTCCAGTACGTGTGAATATTCTCATCTGTGTCCTTGTATAAACTGTCCCAAGACTCTGTACATAAATATCTTTGATGATGTCTTACAATGTATCACCAATGTCTATAAGCATTAATGGAAATATTTTCATCTAGTTATTTCCTTCTCACATAAAAATGTATCCTCCATTTCTATATTTTGATTGTTGACTATAAGTTTATATATATAAGATATATATATATATATATATATATATATGATATCACTTATGTCATTTATCAAACCAGACCATAAATCTGGTGAATTATTCCTCTATCATCCATAAAAAATGGAAGGAAATAATGATATAAATATCCGGATGCAGTCTTTAGTTAGGTTCAGAATGATTCTCTTACTTCATGTGCAAATGAACATCTTCATGAAGAATGAAAAGTCATAGTACTTTATCTCAAATTTGCTAACAAAATCCACAAATATTTAACTCAGAGCAAGCTCAAGATTTATTTTAATCTGTACTGGGGGTTGAATGGCACAGTCAGTCTGGAGCATGAATGAACCAGTTCCTTGATGGTATAAGGGTATCTCATTGTGAGGAAAATACAACAAAGCACAGTCACTCTGCTCATAATTTAGGTCTCAGAGCAGACAGGAACATAGGAATGGGTGAGGAATAGAACATGAATCACAAAAAGTATGGTTGATAGTTACATGGCCTCTACCCCTTTACATAGACAAATTATTTAGGAGACTATAATAAATTAATAAAGACATTCTCCTAAAATGAGATCTGATCTGAACAAACAAACCAGAAAATTGTGCAGGGATCAAGATGTAAATATATGATGGCTGTATCCATGACCATTCTTCATATAGATACCTAAATATAAACATTGAAACATAAACTATGCCTTTGCAATCTGGCTACATTTAAAGTTCCAGTCTTTGCAGGTTGGATGATGGTGCTTCAGTAGAGCTAATTAAACATTTCCATAAGCCACAGAACTGAAAGAGACTTGGAGGAATCATCTGTTGACATTGAAATATCTACCGTGCAAAGTGGAAAGCCAGATGTGCATCCAACAATGCCACCTGGCCAGCCCAGCTGCTTTTATAACCTGGCAAATTGATCTAGTGCACTGGCACATTTTTTTTTTTTCAGAAATTAGGTGGCTACTGTCAATATTACAACCAACATTTTCCCTCTCATCTCCCTTGAAGTGAGGTATATTCACTGTAACAGATGTTTCCTTCTTTATGATGAGGTTAAGCTGTGTGTATCTGGACATAGACAGGCAGCACTTGGCTTTGGAACATTTAGTCTTCCATCAGGTTATTCCCTCAGTTTCAGGCATTGGCTTAAACTGGGCCTTTTCTTCCAACCTCAACAACATAGTATCCAAACACTATTTCTCCATTAGTCACCTGGTTCCATGCTGCAAACTGCAATTCAGGCTTGGAAACAAGTGTGTATCCATGACCTTTAAGGTCTAACATGGTCTGGTGGAAAGCATATTGGAAGAGTGGTAGTCTCACCAGCTTGCTAAGTGACCTTTGACAAATTACTTGACCCTAATGTGCTTCATTTTCCTTCCCTACAGAGCATGGAGGCAATAACATAACATCTTGTCCTGTCTTTAAGGTATTCCAGAAGGCTGAAATCAAATACTGTTCACATTCTGCTCTGATCCATTGATGCTGGTGGCTACGATGTCTGGGCTGGCAAAAACATGTCACCATATTTAGAATAAAAGTGTTGAAAGAGGGCTTAGTAGAGATATAATTCAGTTTTTTTTTTTTTTTTTTTTTTTTTCGAGACAGGGTTTCTCTGTGTAGCTTTGCGCCTCTCCTGGAACTCACTTGGTAGCCCAGGCTGGCCTCGAACTCACAGAGATCCGCTTGGCTCTGCCTCCCGAGTGCTGGGATTAAAGGCGTGCGCCACCACTGCCCGGCATAATTCGTTTTTTTTCCCTTTCTTAGAACAAATACATTCCATTTGTTGATAAAGCAGGGTATTTTAAAACAGTAGAAAGAAAATTTGCAGAATCAAATCTTAATTGAAGTTCTGACACGAATATTTACAAAGCCTCATACCCATGCATCCAGGCCACCAATACCTTCACCTTAACAACTAAGGCAAACCAAGGGATTATTGCCATCTATTCTGACAACTCACAGGCCTTTGGTGTCCTCTACACTGCTCAGTGTACCTACTTCTTTGCAAATAGGATCCAGAGTACAGGCTCAGCAGTTATTTCCTTCTGACATAGACAGAAGACAGTGTGAGAGCTTTAAGTTACAGTTCTACGGAGACTGAACAACTTCAGAACATAATACAGTTTCTACATAGGTCTGGGGTTATGATCAAAACCCAACCTCCCAGCCTTGGGCATAAAGTAAGTGACCAGCACTCATGAAGTGTAACACAGCTTCCTACTCTGCTTTTGCTTTTGTGCCCTCCTTCCTCAAACTGGCCTCTCATCCTTGTAAGTTGAGATCTCAGTTCCTGACTTAGAGGATATAATCTTTAAGTGACAACTCTCCTATATGAAAAATTGTTTCTGAAATCCTTAAAAATGTGCTGTGAGTGGAAGTATCTTAGTCTGATCCCTTACAGAACCCTAACCCAGACTCTCAGATGGTCTGGTCACCATAAGCCTGATCATCAAGAGCTACGAAGTCTAACTTGAACATCGACATTCCACTCTGATTTGTGACTCTCCTGCCAGGTGGAAAATGGGAAAATCCTCTAGACATTAAAAAATGTGCATGTGTGTGTGTATGTGTGTGTGTGTGTGTGTGTGAGAGAGAGAGAGAGAGAGAGACAGACAGACAGACAGACAGACAGACAGAGAGAGAGACAGAGAGAGACAGAGACAGAGAGACAGAGACAGAGACAGAGAGACAGAGACAGAGAGCGGGGAGAGAGATGTCTATGCCAGGCAGGGTGGCTAGATGAGGACACTGTGAATTCGCATCTACTCTATTTGACTTCATTTTCAATGATTTTATTTTCTATTGTGACAACCTCTTGAGTAGATAATGTTCTGATTCCCATTTTATAGGTAAGGAATTGAGGCAGAGAGAGCCTGAGTTATTTGCCCAGTGTTAAAAATCTGGTTAGTAGTTAGACTAAATACTTGTTTTATTCTAGAACCCATGTCCTTTATTTTATTTATTTTTGTTAGGACAGTGTTTCTCTGTGCAGCTTTGGCTGTCCTGGAACTCTCTAGGTAGACCAGTTTAGCCTCAAACGCAGAGCTCCGCCTGCCTCTGCTTCCCAAGAGCTAGGACTAAAGACACACACCACCATGCTTGGCCAGGACCCATTTTCTTAAGTACTGTGCTAAATTGAGACTGGGGAGATTTAAAGAAAAAATACTTCCCTGTATTGTATGAAAGATGATTTAAAAAGTAAGAGCAATGGCCCAGTAAGGAGTTAGGAGATAAGCAGAGACAAAGATTATGACATTGCTGGTTTGTAAAGCATGAAATGTTCCATGGTGGGTAACCTTGCCCATTGAAAAGGCAATGGTAAATTAGATGGGAAAGAGTTAGAAGAGCCATGTCGAACAGCTAAGCTGCTTGTTCATTAACATATTCCACTGAAGAGAGATCAGAATAGTGAAATCAAAGGGATTGCAGTGAGTACCACCCTTAGACATAGGTAAGGAAAATTCCTGACTCTGAGCCACATCCATCACAGACATTACATAGATTGTATTAGAGTAGGAATGAGCCCTCTATTAAGATGATTATCCCATCTAGGGTTGTCAGGGACTTCTTTAGTTTTAGCACCAAAAAGCATATATCCAAAAGTCTCAGAACAAAAAGGTTGGTGATGACTGGAAATGGGTTTCCTGGTGAGTGTAACTGTAATAATGTGCAGAGAAACGGGCTCAGCAAAGACATTTTGTGTAAGTATATTCATAGGCCATGTAAAAGGAGAGGGCTAATGATCAAGAGCATAAGGTCTCAAAGAAAGCAACTGAAGAGTGCACACACAGAACATATGCTCATCTATCATAGAAGGAAAATGCTTCATCGACGTTACACAGAAAGAAGATGAGCAGACATGGACAGGTGCCTAATTGGAAGTTGTTTGGGTTACAAATTCCTGCGATCTGTTTATGGTGCTTTAAGGGAAAGGAAAGAACTTAAGGTCTACAGTCATTTCTTAGCACGTTGATGAAGGAATTAGTCTTACAAGGACCTCAAAACGTGAACCAGAATCTCTTCATGTTCCATACCATTCTCTAGGCCTCTGAGCCTCTCATTTCTATCCTCCTTGGTGCCTCTGATGAAGTGCCACTGCCTTACCATGCACACATGGCCCCTGAATTTGTACATGGCAGTTCAAATTCAGAGACATCATCAGAGACTGACCAAGATCTCTGAAATCAAATTTTGCATTTTCAGAAGTATCTTAGAGATCTCAGTTGAGCTGTTGAGTTGGTAATTCATCTGCGTCCAGCTAATCAGTTGGGACTGAGACCACATATTAGCAGCTAAAACTTGTCTCTGCCAGTCAAACACTGAAGTCTTCATCTCTGCAAGGCAGGGGAGTTTGTTAGTGAAAGAAAAGAAAAACAAAGGTGCTGACTTACATTTCCGTAAGGAAGGGGGTGCTCTGCTGAGTGTGCCTATGCAATGCCACAGAAGCTTGAATGAATTCAGAGGGTTGGGAAAAGTTTTCTTCAGAAAGCAAGGGCGATTTCCATGAGGACCTAAGAAATGCTATTAGGACATCAAGTTTCCAGCTAAGATTAAAGATTCTTTCCTGATGTCAGTCCAAACTCTTGGTGGTCTGGAAATTTTTGGCAGTTGGCTACAAGAGAGTGGATGAGCATGTGGACAAATGTAGGGCTAAAACTCAAGGCAATGTTTAATTTGATCAAGTTTGTATAGAAGTAGCAGATAGTATAATGAAGTATCAATAGTTAGGAGCTGGGAAGATAACATAGTCAGTAAGGTACTTACTAACAAGCACGCGGACCTAAGTTCAAGATTCAGCATGGACATGAAGAAGGAAGGGTTGGGTAGACATTCCTGAAATACCAGAGCTAGAAAGGAGGAGACAGGAGATCTCCAACGCTTGCTGGTTGCTAGTCTAGCCTAATTGGCAAGCCCCAGTTCCCAGTGAGAGATTCTGTCTCAAAAAATCCAAGGTGGAGGATAAAGACATGACTCAGTCAGTGTGGTTCCTGCTCAGCAAGCATAAGAACCTGAGTGTGGATTGCCAGTGCCTATTTAAAACCTTAGATATTGCTGTTTATATCTGTAATCCCAGCATTGATGGGGCATGGGAAGGCAAATCCCTGGAATTCATTGGCCAGGTAGGCTAGTCAAATTAATGAGCTCAAGGTTCAGTGAGAGGCTCTGTCTCAACAATTAAGGTGAACCACAGCCAAGGAAGACACTCAGTAGCAACTTTTGGCCTCTACTATATGTGGAAACATGTTCATGTGCACTTGCATATATATATATATATATATATATATATATATATATATATGATATATATATATATATAAATGCTGTTCACAACCTCATAAACACATCCATATACCACACTCACACACAAACGTACACACACACACACACACACACACACACACACACACACACACACTACCCCAAAATAAAAGCAAGGTGGTTGGCTCCTGAGAAAAATACCCAAATATGACTTTTGCCTTAAACATGCAGGACACACACACATGTATGTGCACTCTTGTACACATGAACACACATAACTGTACACACCTACACACAGAGAGAAGTCTAGTAGCTGAAGTAACAAAGTTTTGTGAGGCTCATGGGAGAGTAAGAGAGAAGAGGGAAGAAATGGAAAGAGAAAGAAGAGAGGATGGAGGGCAGAAGAAGGAGGGGGAAAAGTTAAAAGGAGCAAAGAGAAGAGGTGTTAAAGCCAGCAAATTATGGGAAAATATTGTGGGACAGTGATCATCTGGAGTTGTAGGACTGAGTGTGAGAGAGAGAGCAGATAGTAGAACCATCTACTGTCTGTTGTAGCATATTATTTTAAGATGTGTTACATATGTTTGTGTTATGGAACACTTGTTTAATGATGCAAAGATATGTTGCATTCTTTTGTGTTGCATTTGTTTAACTCTATGAAGCTGTGTTACTTTGCCTGATGGTTTAATAAAGAGCTGAACAGCCAATAACAAGGCAAGAGAAAGGCTAGGTAGGGCTGGCAGGCAGAGAGAATAATTAGAAGGATAAATCTGGGAGGAAAAAAGGGGACAAGAGAGAAGAAGGAGCAGGAGAAGGAGGAGGACTCTAGGAGTCAGCCACCCAGCTACACAGCAAGACAGAGTAAGAAGTAAAGAAAGGTATATAGAATAAAGATAAAAGCCCAGAGGCAAAAGGTAAACGGGATAATTTAGGTTAAGAAAAGCTGCCAAGAAACAAGTCAAACTAAGCCCGGGCATTTATTATTAAGAATAAGCCTCTGTGTGTGATTTATTTGGGAGCTGGGTGGCAGTCCCTCTAAACAAGTAAAAACAACCAACATTTGTCAATGAAGCAGAAGATGAGAAGCAACCCTGAAGTGGAGGGAGAAGCAACACTGAAGTGGAGAAGCAACCCTGAAGTAGAGGGAGAAGCAGCACTGAAGTGGAGAAGCTGCCCTGAAGTGGAGGGAGAAGCAGCACTGAAGTGGAGAAGCTGCCCTGAAGTGGAGGGAGAAGCAGCACTGAAGTGGAGAAGCTGCCCTGAAGTGGAGGGAGAAGCAGCACTGAAGTGGAGAAGCTGCCCTGAAGTGGAGGGAGAAGTGGCATCACACTGTGAACCTGAGATCACATTTCAGTTAGTGAAATGGATTAATGTCTTTGAAGGCAAAGCAGTGGAATTCTACTGTTCTTTACTTGCCTGAAAAGTATTGGAGTGACAAGCAATATCCAATTCAAAATTCAACAGCAAAAGCAGACTCAATGATTTGAGTTTTAGTTGCTCAATCTTAAGAGACCTAAAGTTTAGAATAGTTGGGAATGTCTTTGCCTTGGAATTTAAGCATCTGGTTCAGTGGAAATTTAAATATAACAGAAAATTGTTGAGTCATCTCTTCAGTTTGAGAGTGGAACATTTAATTAAAAACTAAAAAACATATTAAAACCTAGACGAGCCCTCATTTACAGCATTATGTTGTAGACATGTTTATCTCAGATCGAAAGAACTAAAGACCCCCTGCCATGGGTATAGATAAAGTACATACGGAGTAATGGACAGTCTAGATTCTAAGGACAGTTGGATTTATACTACGGCTCTGGTTTCCTTTCTGCTGCTATGGAAAAAAAAAATGCTGACAAAAAGTAATGTGGGGAAGGAAGGATTTATTCCATTTTAAGCTTTCCAGTCACAGTGCCTCACTGAAGGAAGCAAAGGCAGGGGGAGCCTGAAAGCAAGACTGTGGCTCCATAGCGCATGGCTTCTGACCTAGGAACTCACTCACCAACCAAAGAATGAATGCAGCAACCATGGAGGATGCGGCTCGCTTGCTAGCTCTCCCACGGGCTCATCCTTAGCAAGCTTTCTTCTGCATCTTCCTCGAGATGGTACGGGCCCCGGTGTGGTGGGGTCTCCTGTGGCCGTTAGTCATCAAGACAGCCCTCCCACAGGCCAACCTGCTCAAAGCTGTTACTCAGTCAAGGCCTTCCTCCCACACAGCTCTAGAATGTGTCAAGATGACAGAGCCAGCCAGGACACTCTCTGCTTGGCAGAGATCCAATAACATTTACTCTTGAAAGGGTCTCGCTTTGGCCAATAAATTATGCAAGTACAGTGCATGCTCCTCACTAAACCCGGAAGGCCTAGTTCTTTCTATTGCGCCTACCTATGGCAGCTCTACCTGCACTCAACCTTGGAGTCAGTAAGAAGCCATCAGGACTTAGTGACAGAGTCACAGGGAACCTCCTGGAATCTACATGTCTCTGGTTAATACCAGCTACTTTTCATTAAAAAAAAAATAGAAACTTTAATTAGAAGGAATGATCATGTATAACCCTACCTTCTCACCTTAGTGCAATTTCAACACAGTATTTTACTGATAAAATAAAATTTCATTTCTGTTAATTTTTTACTACCTAGTTACCTAGAATAATATATTCCTAATAAAGCATTTCTAGAAGGAAAATGTTGCCGTCTTAACATTTTTTGCACTCTGAAAATCATTCTTTGACTTTAATGTTTATTCTAATTTTTGAACTTCCGTTTACATAATGAACACTGGATTCCTGTTGCCCATGGCAATTCAACAGTCTTGTAACTTTGGGATTTATCATGTCCTACAAAAAATGCTACACATTTCTCTTGAATTCTATACTTTATTTTATATGGTGTATCAACAAAGTTCTTGAAAGTGTGACTCAGGATAACAAACAATTAAGAACGCAGAGTTCGCAGAATTCATGTTCAAGAACTTACTGGGTTCTTCAGATGAAAGGGTTAACTTAGAGTTGTTTTATGTGAAGGTGGAGGACTTTGGATCAAGTGCTTAGGAAGAACGCTGTTCCCCTAAACAAGAGAAACAATCATGTACAAAAGGAACCATTTGGATAAAACAACTTCAAGCTATGAAAATTAATATAAAGTTTCAAAACTTCCCACGTAAAAATGAGTAAAGTGATATTGACTAGTACAAAGAAACTGATATGTTTTTGGAAAACCAAGTGACTTTTTTTCTGAGCTGGATGCACAGCTATCCAGCAGAGGGCTCCACAAGACTGGAGGATATTTTGCTCCACAGCTCTGATGAAGTTCAAGGGCAGCCATTTTATGAATACATAGAGCACAATAGTGTTTTGAAAAACAGCCATAGTATTTTTCATGATGCCATAGAATAGAATGAGAGTAAAAAATTATACACACACACACACACACACACACACACACACACACACACACACACACAGTGATCCAATACTGACTGTGTGGGGGACCTCTGGTCTAACACTCTGAGTGTATGTAAACTACCCAGCTTCCCAGACGGCTGTCTGGTGATACAAAGCAATCCAGTGTCTGAGCTGCGGGACACATGTGGACAATAGAAGCTGTTTCCTTGACAACCACTATGTGAAAGCTCTTGGAACATCTCCTCCCCAGGAGTTAATTTGTTTCAGATGAGGAAAGGTGATTACTTAAAGAAAAAGAGAGACAGAAAGAAAGAGGCTCATGGGGTTTTCTTTTCCTATCATCACTGAAAATCTCTCTTTCTCTCTTTCTCCTCTCTCTCTCTCTTTTTTATTTCAAAATGTAAGGTAGATGGTAGCAGCAGGGTAAATATTCATGACATGTTCTGCAGCAAGATTGCAACTCCACAACAGGTTTTGCCTATATGTGAAAGAAAGAGGAGTGTGGGGAATAGGAAAATTTCTTGGTTGACGCAAATGCATTCAAAGTGTGTTGCCTATCTCTCCCAGTTCACTGGGAAATGTTTCCAAGGCCTCACTTCTCTTAGTGCCGATCACTATAGCATGCAGATGTCTATCATGTGGATAGAATTACTTTGAAAAGATAACGAGCTGTCGTGTAATAAAGATTGCATTTCTGATCCGCTGATTGGAAGTTGCTTTACAGTTATAATCTTACAAATCTTCTCTCTTGCCTCCCTTCCTTCTCTGTACTTTTCACCTTGGATTCAGAGCTGCACAGTGTTCAGGAGATGGAAATTTCCTCAATTCTGGAAACATGGTAGCAGGCATTCAGTAAGCCTCTCTTAGCTGACTGGTTAAACACTGGCATTGCAGACCACAGTTGAATTGAGATTTGGACTTACAGAATTGCATAAAGCAAACGAATCTAAAGTGGAAGAAACCCAAGGCATATGGGTCCTTTTCACCACTGTCCTGAGGAACAAAGTGAACCAAACATATGACACCTTATAAAATGATAAGGATTCAGCTCTAAATTGAATCATTTTAGTTAGTCCAGGAGTTTCTCAAGAACAGAGACTAGGCTGCATTTCTTGGAGCTTCTCAGGATAATATGGTCAACTATAAGAAAGTGTAAATGAAATTAAAGCCAAAGCCAGGGCCAAGAATATGGCTCAGTGCCAGAGTACTTGCCTAGCATGTGCCTGGCCTTGTGTTATATTCCCATGCCAGCAAAAATGTAAATAAAAAGGAAAATAGAATCCAATTGTTTCCACAATAATTTTTTGCTGAAATTGAGCCCTTACTTGGAAAGATGGAAAAGATGTTATCTGATATTTTTTTTCTAGAATTTTTAGGAATGTAAGTTCTCATTTTTCTGTACTTTGTAAATTCTCAAAGAGAAACAAATAAGTAAGCCTTTCCTTGCTATTCAATGGCATTCTTACTGTAAGATTCTTAAAGGGTTTTCATCAGAGAAAATGATTCTCAGGTCTGCTGGTTAACAGGAAATTTGAATGTCTTAAAGTTCTTGTGAAATACCTAAACAAACATACGTAGAATTATTAAGAACATTAAATATCCAAAGAAGATATTTAAATAGTTCAAGTCCACTAGACCTGCTGGCATATGCCTGTGTGGAACTGAGAGATGAAGTCAAGAGGATCACAAATTTAAAGTCATCCTCAGCTACATAGCAAATTGAAGTCCAGCCTGGGCTACAGGAGACCCTGTCTTAAAGAAATCTAAACAAAACCCAAACAAATAGATACAGTCATTATTAAAGCAATACTGTACTGTTCTATACTTTGCTTGTGAGGATTGTAGATAGCAACAAGTTTCATAGAAAAGTCTCCAGGTCATCACAATACAGAGACACACTGACATGTGTAGGGAAAGACACGTTCCAGAAGCAGAATTCTATTTGGACCCTTTCCCAGTTATGTTGACTGGGTTTATAGACAGATATGCATGCATTGTTATACCAGCAGTAATAGCTGAGCATGAGTGTACATAATTAAAGGGAATACCTGTATCATCTAATATCATATTCCTTCCTTTCAAAATTAAAAAAAAATGTTCAATGGATGACAAAACACTTGAGCAAGGATCAAGTTATAAAAGTTAAAATTCTAGGTTTGTTATTTTCTGAAAAAAAATCTGTAAACTCCACTGTATAATGCCTTATATTTTTTTAAAAATCATGTGCAAATCAGGTAATACTTTGGTTGTTGATTTGCTTTCTCTTGCTTCAAGTTAATCTAAACTGACCAATTACGAGTAAACAACGTTCAAGTAACAACAATTATTTTCTTCTTTGTCTTTAATCACTTACTTTAAAAATTATAAAATAGCTATGGACAATAATGTGCTCATTATAAATATATAATATTTATATTGTAAGAATCTTTATTATTAGCATGAGAGTAACAGCATCATTCTGTTTGATTCACATTATTGATCATTTTTCCCAAAGGTGGTATTAATCAGTAGGCCTGTGTAGTTGTTAGTGATGTGACTGCAGCATTCAAGGAACAATATTGTCTCACAAGGTATGCAGAATTGCCAGAAATTAATTCACCATCTGTTGCTTAAATGAAATAGTGTCCAAAACATGCACAGAGCATCTGCTAACTCCCAAACCATATTTTCCCCACAAATAGGACTATAACATTGGATCCAGGAAAGAGAGAAAGAAAGAAGAAAGGAAAGAAGAAAATGAAAGAAAGAAAGCAGAGAAAAAGAGAAAACCACAAAATCCTTGGAATCCCTCTGAGAATGAGTTAGAATCCAGATCCTCCTGAATTTAATTCCTTTTAATGTTGTGCATCAGATCTTTAGTTGATCTTGTTTCCCTAAAGATAGAAGTTTTGTTTTCATAATTCATTCTCAGTTTGGCCTGGAATAAGAGAATTTACCTCCACATTCCTGGCAAGAAACATTTCTTTGCTGAAAGAAATGTTCACCTCTTAACTGAATATTTGGCTCAAGATCAGGGAAAAATAAGCTCAGATTTCTTTTACATGTGACTTCCTTTTTCATGTGAGCCTTGTGCAGAATTGTCTTTATTCTTCACTCTGTCAGCTGGAATATAATAAATTATGTCAGTTTCTGTTGATCTACACCCTTAGGAATTCTTCACATAGCCCCCAAATAATGTATCTTCCAACTTATTGAAATCTAGCTGTTTTGAGAATTCATTTGCCTCAAACAAAGGATGTGTATTGTGCCTTCCTCTAAGAGGCCCAGTGGTTGAGTGTGGTGTTTAATTTTCCAGGCTTCTTGCTAACAGTAGTGCTGGCTCTTTGGGTTGTTGCTGACTCCTGAGTTCGTCGCCTTTGCCTTCTCAGCCTGCAGAGCTCCCACTTTCAGTTTTCAGACTGCTGCTGTTTTGTTTATACAAATGATTTTCCTACCTGCTCTGCTTCCTTTCCCAACACCCACCTCAACAGCCTGGGCAAAAGGAAGTAGCAAGAAGAAAGGATGCAGACAGAGAGCTCTGTTTCTAGAGCACACTTGTATGAAGAGAATATGGTATTCCAGCCAGCTCAATAGTAAACCTTTATTGTGAGAGTATACACACGATAAATAACTCCTCAAGTAAATAAAAATGATACTCATATTTATTGATTAAATGGAGAATGTATCATTTTAATCTTATGGTGAAATAAAAAAAAACACACTACGAAGAAAGGTATAACATTGATTAATTGTTAAATGATATAAGTGGTTTGTTGGTTGAGAATATAAAATACAAAAGCCCATATTATCTGGGTTATCTTATAACCACTAGAAGGATAGGGAGAATCACTTCTCATGCTAGCCCCACTGTGTGTTCCCTGTGGTAGGTCTGTCTAGTATTCTACTGAACATTGCTGCCTCTCAGATAGTAATTTTGTTGATTTGAAATGAGTTTTTATCTGAAGAAAATCCAAGAGGTCAAACAGATCTTTGTCTTTTACAAAGCCTTGGCATCTAGCTCAAACTTGCTCCAGATGTTCTTTTCTAACTGTAGAAAATAGATTTTTTCATATAATATTTTGAATACAATTTCTCCTCCCAGATCTTCCCTACGTCCCCACCCACCCAAATCTATACTGTATCTTTCTCTTATTAGAATACCAACAGGCACCTAAAAACAATAGCAATATAAAATATGATAAAATGACAAACAAATCAAAATAGGATTAACCAAACAAACAGAAAAATAAGAACCAAAGAAATAGCACACATAAAAAAAACACACACACAGATGCTGAGACACACACACTCGCACATGTAGAAAACCCATAAAAACAACTGGGAAACCGTAATACATAAGCAAAAGATCTGTAAGGGGGGAAAAAGCCCAGACAAAGCATTTCAAGCCAAAAACAAAACCTCCAAAAATACCACAGAGTTCATTTTGTGTTGCCACCCACTGCTGGGGCATGCCCTTAAGTACTGTCTGTGTACACAGTGAAATTTAGCTGGAGAAAAATAATTTTTCCTTTGCAAGCAGTTATCAGTTCGAGAGAGCTAGTTTCTGTGTTAAGGATGGGGGCTTGTATCTGCTTCCTCTCTCAGGGCTGGGAAATATGATGTAGTTTTAAATAAGACAACATAGTAGTCCCAACAGAATTGTTATGGAGATAAAGCAGTGGACTTCTGACACCATCTGAAAAGGAGAGTGTCTGTAAGAATAGGCTCAGTGAACTCTGCAGAAGAGGAGGCTGTAAGAATGTAAGAGCCAGAGGGGATGGAGGACACAAGGAAATAAGACCTTCTAGATCAATAGGATTGGAGCACATACGAACTCACAGAGACCATGGTAGCTGAGGTCTTAATTAAGTTCAATACCAACAATCATTCCCCATGTAAATTTCACACACGCCCATGACTGTTGGTTGGAAAAAGTTTTCTGTATTCTGTGTTTGTCATTATTTTTCTCATTACACAGGCTGATGTTCAATAATTTGGAGCCTGTAAAATTAAAAGTCCTAATTTTGACCATTTGAACTAAAACTTAAAAAAGAAAAGACATTCTCCTTAGATAAGGCATTAATGACTTCTTCTCCACAGACTCCTGTGTCCACATCGTTTGTTATCTACCTCCTTCCTTCTCTTCCTTAGAGGTACCTCTGTCTACCAGCTGTGTGTAACTATTTGCCTGGATATGAAAGTTAAACACATTTGCACATACTGTTACCACTTCTCTGCCCAATACTCTCCAATTTGTCATTGAAAACAGAAGTGAACTGTCCCTTAGAGATGATCTTTATTTTTGTAGGCCAGCATTTGCCTCCCATCAGGAGCAGGTAATATATTTTTCTCTTATTTGTCTTCCTTTCTGATTTCATATTGTGTCTCCATCTCCCTGTCACTCTCTGTCTACAACGTTTTGCCTCTGTATTCTTATCTCAAAAGATCAACAAGAAGTATATTTTCTGGCCCCAAGATAACAAAATTAGCTGAGCCCACAGTAATGGAGGCTGATAGTTATTCTTCATTCTTTCTTATCTTAGACCCATCCCAATTTCTACACCACTCATAGTAACTCTTAGCTAATGAAAAGAGTAAATGGAATATTATTAAGGTTAAACGTTTTGCTCTCTCACTCAAGGCCCAAATCACCCTGAGAGGAGGTCACTTTTGTATACCTCAGTAACAGTTACAAAGCTCTAAGGCTTTGGGCAATCAGCTCTGGTACACTCATCTGGCTCACCTTGTGTCTTTTCACGTACATTAGAAATACACCTTTTCCTCTTTCTTCTCTTTCCTTTCTCTCCTCCTTCAGATACAGAGATATCCAGCTTGCCTCCCCTGCTTTTTAGTCTCTCTGACTCCAGTAAACTGTCTTTAAATATCCTTCTGCAGAAAGGACCCTGTGCACTTTGGTGATAGGGGGATAGGGAAGATGTTTGAAAAATGGAGAGAGTCATTAAGAGTGATGGAGGAAAACAGAGGGAGTGAATATGGGCAAAATGCAAGCATGTGTGTGTGTGTGCATCATAATGAAACCCAATATTTCTTACATGAACTAAAAATTAGTAAAATAAATAAATAGCCCTATGTGTGTTTGCATCATAATGAAACCCAATTTTTTTTTTTTTTTTTTTTTTTACAGAAAAGTGTAATTTTTAAAGAACTGTAAATAGAGATCTCCATGATGGACTTTGGCCAAAATCTCTACCAAATGCAACCCAGTTCGACCCTTGGAAGCCTTGCCTGACTACCAAAGACGGACAGTTCAGACTCTGTATCTGAAGTTGTTCTCTGAAAACTGACAGTGGGGCCTCACTGCTCAGGAAAACATCCATACATTGAACTCAAGCGAGGTCTAGCTGGTGCCTGTATGGAGCCTTCAGCCTTGCGTTCTAGGCTCTTTGGTATGAGTAAGTACTCTCCAGGCTACAGAAAGGGAAACCAGGACTGCCACTCAGCCACAAAGCCCTCAACCTACAATCTTTTCTGCCTGAAAGATGTGCTGGTGCAATGATGGAACAAAACTTGTAGAAGAGATCAGTCAATGTTTGGTTCAACTTGAGGCCCACTCCATGAGAGGGATCCCATGCAAGGCACTGGCTGGATGGCTAGGAACTGGAGAGTGACTATCCATCTGAGAGACCTAGGGTAGAACCAAACACAACTGGTAAAAGGAGAGAGAAAGAGAGAGAGAGAGAGAGAGAGAGAGAGAGAGAGAGAGAGAGAGAGAGAGAGAGAGAGAGAGAGAGAGAGAATTCTTGATGATATTCTGCTCTACTCATAGGTCCTGTCCAGTTGTCATGATGGGACTGGGTGCAGAGACCCACAGCCAGACACTATGCAGAGTGAGTCTAAATTGTAAACTTCCATTTGGTCCTTCTCATCAGAGATTGGGGACACTGTGGAAGAAGGGGAGGAAGGACATTAGGAGTCACAGGTGATAGAGGACACCAAGAGAACACTGCCCACTGAATCAAGGGCACATAGGGCCTCACAGAGACTGAAGTGGAAAGCATGGAGCTTGTGAGGGTCTGCATAGATCCCTTGTGCATATGTTACATGCTGCTAGTTTAGTGTTTTGGGGGGACTCCTAAGAATGGGAACAGTGTGTCTCTGACTCTTTGCTTGCTTTTGGGACTCTTTTTCTCCTATTGGATTGTCTTGTCAAGCCTCCATATGAAGGCTTTTGCTTTGTCTTATTGTATCCTTTTCTTTTTTTCTTTTTCCTTTTTCTTTCGGTTTTTAGAGACAGGATTTCTCTGTGTAGCTTTATGCCTTTCCTGGAACTCACTCTGTGGCCCAGGCGGGCCTTGAACTCACAGAGATCAGCCTGCCTCTGTCTCCCGAGTGTTGGGATTAAAGGCATGTGCCACCACTGCCTGGCTCTGTCTTGTTGTATCTTGTTTTGCCCTGTTTGACTATCCTTTCTTGGAGGCCTGGTCTTTTCTGAAGAGGAAATGGAAGGGGAGTGGATCTGCAAGAGAGGCTAGGCATGTTTGTATGTGTGTGTGTGTGTGTGTCAGGGGGTAGCTGAGAAAAGTGGAAGGAAGGGAAATTGTGATCAGGATGTATGATATAAGATAAGAATCTGTTTTTAATTAAAAAAAGAAAGTAAAGAACTGTTGATAGAAAACAGGATGAAATAATACACATTTAAATGATCATTATCATAACTAAATACTTAAGTCTGATCATTATTGTATATTATTTATGAAGTTTCTATGCTCTACACAGGTCTAATTTGACTGCTCTCACATCTGTGATAATGTGATTATTATATCATGCCTTGCTATACAGTACCTCTATTTTCTTGATCTATTTAAGTTTACTACTTAGGGGAGTTCTAAAAGTCTTAAGAGCATCATATGTAAAAGCTTCTAAGCAGTATTTATTTGAGATGTTACATTATCTATTATTAAATTCTATCTTAAGAATCAGAAATATTCACAAATTTGTCAATAATCAAAACTAATGCAGACTACACTTCATCTTCCTGGTAGTTTAAATTTTAGTTATGTGTAAAAGGGGATCTATATCTTTCTGTCCTAGTTTTATGAACTCTGTTTACTATAAATCATTCAGACTACAATATTTTATAATCTAGTGGGAAGGTTAAAAAATGTCTCCATAAACTATTTTGGTGTACATGTGTGATACTAGTCAGGGCCCCATTCACTCTAGGCAAGTACTAAACTATGTTCTTAGTCCCAAGATTCTGAATTTAATGGTAAGATATCATAAATGTTGGTCACAGAACATGGAATAATCAAACTGGTACTGACCTAGAGGCTTCTTCCCTACTGAATAGCTTCCATAATTCTAGAAGGAGATATGCACATTGCTGGGGAATAGTCATGAATAGTCTCACTCAGTTGTGAGCTCTGAAAACTTCAGTAATGACCAGCCTGGTAAGATACATCACATCCATGGTTGCGTTAGTGGCATATATGTCATCAGAATAACCAACAGCATTCTGATTGGGTTTAAGGCCCTTTCCACAGTACCAAACACATACCTGGTGCTATAAAACTGAACAAGAACCTGTGGCTGAGTAGGTCATATGTCTTAGAGAAGAACCTATTAATAGCATTGTTGTTAAATAGACAGCATGACTGTCTTCTGAAAACTTATCTGTATACCCACAGAACAGTTCATTTCCCACACTTCATCAGAGAAGCTTATTTCTTTAGTACATAGCAGTTAACATAGAGACTTACAGCTTTCCAAAATGCAGAGAATAAATGAATGGAATGTTCATTCCCTAATGGGACGTCTGTATCCCCAACTACACCTAAGGCTCAGAGCACAGTGTGGCAGAGGGGGCAGAAGAACTGTGGGAGAGAAATATCAGTGAAGACCTCTGTAAAATGTAGTATCCTTGACAGGACAGGGCCATTGCATTCAGGAACTCAGAGCAGCTAAGCACACAACTTCTTGTACACTCTTTCCCCCAGTTAATGGATTAAAGCCTTAGAAAACAAGCCAAAAACTAATGTAAGTCATCTAACAAATATACAACTCACTAGAGAAACCACAGCAATTGAATGGTTTGTGTAACATGTATGTGTACCTACATTAATATTTACTAATGTAGAGTACTAGCAGTAGAAGACACTTCCTATACTACTTCTAGTTTAAAGCTATCAAGCTATCCTAGGTTATGTTCATAGTTTCTGGAAAATTCTATTGAACACTCCTGACAGTGAAAAAATTAATAGCATAGTGGTATTTTTATTAGGAAAGGTTTGATTCAGGGTATATATTAAAAGTTCTAATGGACTCTCAGGTGTCCCCATACTACACTGAGAACTTCCAACAAAATGTGTTCAAAAACATGTTCATGTTTATGAGAATATCCAGAATATGGTGCCAATTTTTTTTTTCAAATCAGTGAGACAAAATAATTTTAAGTCTTGCTTCCCCTATCAACACTTGAGGCAGGTAGGAGAGCTGGCCCTGAGGTCATAAGAGCAGGGGAGCTCTCCCTGCCACTCATCAGCTGCAGCACTCAGGAGAGTGGCCCCTACACCTCACCTGTGCAACACAGTAGAGCTGGCCCTGAAGGTGTAGGTGTGGGAGAGCTGACCCTGAGGACATGAAAGCAGAACTGGCCCCGCCCCTTGCTCACCAATGCAAGGGGTGAACTAGCCATGGCAGTGCTGGAGAGCTCACCCTGGTGGTGAAGACAAGGGTGAGCTGGTAGGCTGACCAACCCTGCAACTACCCAGGCCCAGAACCAGGGTTATATGCTGGCCCACCCCAACATCTACCCCATCTGTGATCTGCTGGAGGTGGGGGTGGTCCTGCAGACTCAGGCCTGCAGGATCTCCACAACACAGGGCAGCAACGGGATGTCCAGGAAAAGTCGCAGTGAGGGCCCAATGTCAATAGTGTAGCAGAGACCAGGGGCCTCAAACCAGAACAATGATTCTTTTAGATGAATGCCTGCATGTAAAAATGTATGGATAAAAGGGGTTTGCAGCGTGACTCACTGTGTCACACTGCAGTTTCCATAATGAGATTTTTCCTTTCTTCAATTTTCCCCCCTTTTTTCTCTTAAATTTTATATTGTTTTATTTGGGAGGAGGGAGTTGGGTGGGATGGCAGGGCATGATGTGAATAACACAAACAATAAATAAAAAGAAAGTTTTAAAAAAATTAAGAATTTTATTTATATTTTGATTATCTCATCGTGAAGAAAGTTTTTCTAAATCACACAGAGAATCAACAATAAAGGAATATAATAGATTGTAAAATGTTTTAAAAGCATGATATAAATAATCAAAAAAAGAACAAGATGAAAAGAAAATTTAAAAAATAAGAAAAGGTATTAAAATGTTATGGGGGGAAATATTTGCAAATATAGAAAAAAGAGCATCCATAGTTTTTGACACCCATTCCATTTTTTAAAATCTAAAATTCTCAACAGGAAATATACAAAATATCTTCTGAGATGTTGACAAATGAAATAACCCAGACATTAAAAAAAGGTTGGGGTTGGGGGGGCATAGACTCCATGAGACATGAAAGTAGAAGGTGCCCTAGGGAACAGGAAGTTACAAGTCTGGGGGAGGGTGAGTCACAAAGAAGGATAGAAAGATGGAGGAGGAGGGATATGGAGTGGGTTGGAGAGGAGACCCAACCAGAACAGAGAGTGTGTGAAAATGCCAAAATGTAGCATCATGTTGTATGCTAATTCAGAAATACATATTATACAATGATCGGAAAATCAATCAGGACATAAGGGAAATCCAGATGGGATACAAATAGCACACACACACACACACACACACACACACACACACACACACACACACACAAATGGCAAATAAAAACCAACAAAAAATCAATAAAATACTCAGAGTGAAGGAAGTAACATCCAAGGACTATAGTCTTCAGCTCATTCACCATTATGGGAAAAATTGGACAGAAATGACTTGAAGGAAGGTGTGCCAGTCTGTGTTCAGAGGGTTCCGTTGTTTTCAGGCCTGAGTGGGAGAAGATACCATAACGGAAGGGTAGACAGAAGGAAGAACAACTCTTCTTTTTTTTTTTTATTTATTTTTTTTTTTTCTGTCACATGGCTCATCATTTTATTTTTTTTTTTTTTATTTTTTTTTTTTTTTTTTTTTTTTTTTTTAATTTATTTTAATTTATTTTGCAATACAATTCAGTTCTACATATTGGTCACGGATTCCCTTGTTCTCCCCCCTCCCGTCCCCCTCACCTTCCCCCCAACGCCCCCCCCAATTTGTGTTGTTTCTTTTTTTTTTTTTTTTTTTTTTTCCCCTTTTCTATTTTAATAAAAAGGAAAAAAAAGAAAAAGGTTATAACTAACAAAAGAAAAACTATATACAAAAGTACAATGACTATATACAATATATACAAGTAATAAATGTCTAAACAATGTCTAGTCCATTTGTATTTGACAAATTCAGAGAAAATAATTTCATTATCTATCCTATTTTGTTAAGTCCAAAATGTATCTAATTCACTTTCTATCCTAATTAATCTTCAACTATAACTAACTAACCTTCAACTATAACTAACTAATCTTCAACTCCCTCAGAGACCCAAGAAGGAAATAATATTAGCTAACAAAAATAAAAACAGAAAGTGCATGCAAGCAACTTCCAAAAAATTTGTGAGTTGACAGAAACAGCCAGCTGCCTGGACAGTCACCTGAGGTTTCTCCACAGTGTTGGGGCATCATCTTCAGCCTATAGGCTTAGCATATCTGACAGACTCATTTGTGAAGTAGGATGTACACAAGGTCGACAGTTCAACCTCACATTGGGTGAGAGCAGTCCATGTACCAGAAACACCTGAATTCCACTAGTGTCATGTCATGATTCAGGATTTTAAATTCTGGAAATTGTTGTTGATTTTTTAATTCAGCTGTCCATTCTTGGCTGTGTATATATGGCTTCATCTTAACATCCCGTTCTTCTCCACATCCCTCTGTCAAATGCCAGTTTACTATTGCGAGGCGTGAGCTTAGTTATTCTTCAAGAATAACTGTTTCAGCTGCTGTTCCATTGCACATCAGAAGCCATCGGCCCACTGCCTATTCAGCTGCCTTCGAAGAAAAGGGCACTGTACCTTTTCCAAATTGCGAAGGCCACTTCAGGGATGGTGCCATATTGTCCTGGCCTCAGAAGATGCCTTTTGATAAAGCCATAACCACACTCGTTTTGGCAAGAATCAGTAGTCCTTTGTTTCATGTCCTGTCTGTCCATTTTGTCAGCAGTTGATTCAAGGATACTTTGTTGTCCAGTGGCTAACTTTTGCCACAATGAAAGTTAACTCCATATGCAGTTTCTTCAATGCCCATATTTTCTCTGAAGTAGATTGGTACTGCCAGGAGCCGACATGTCTCATAATCATAACAAAAAAGAAAAATTTTCTAAGTTATTAAAACATTTTAAATGCCATATTCTGTAGATCTCTGAAGGGTTTGAAGATGACCTGTCTAAAATATATCTGCTCAATTTTTAAAACATATCTAATATGACTACAACTTCTATTGTAATGTCTAACTACTAACTTTCATTTCTTTTTTTTTTTTTTATTAATTTATTTTGCAATACAATTCAGTTCTACATATCAGCCACGGATTCCCTTGAAGAACAACTCTTCTTATGGCAGCCAAGATGCAGAGAAGAGGGAGGGCAAAGAGTGATGGATTATTTGCCCCAATTAGATGCCACCTTCCATATTTTAAGCGCCCCCAATAGTTGATCAAACTTTTAACCTATCAATGTGTGAATCCACTAATAAAAGCAGAGCCTTGATGATTAAGTCACTTCCTAAAAAACTCACATCTACACATTGTTTATACTGGAAACCAGGCCTTTGAGCAGGAGACCATGGAGTGGGGGTAATGGGGGTACTTCATATCCATGTTATAGCCAGTACTAACCTAAGTAACTTTGGAAAATGGTGTTTGACTAAATATAACAAGACTATCTAAAACCTATATATCAATATTGTTCTATAGTTAATAAATTTGTTTTCTTGGGGTATGCTTTAACAATTTTAAAAGTATTTTATGTAGATTGTAGTATCATACACATAAGAAGGGACATTGTAGGTAATAAGAGCCAGACCTCACCAGTGAAGAAAAATGGTAAAGGCAGCTAGGGTAGAAGGCAATTAATGTTAGTGGCACATAGAGATTGAAGTATGTACTAGAAACTCATGGCTTTTGATTTATATAGCTGCTTTTGTGGGAGTATAATATCATGTAGTATAATAAAACATAAATATATACTGATCACAAAGAATTATATATATTAATATATCTGTGAAAATACAGATATACATACACTGGACCTGCCCAATAGGAAGAACTATCAGCAATGATACCCTGTAGTAATGATTACATCTGGCATTCAGATCTTGGCTTCTAAATTTCATTCAACAATATAAGGAATTAGGGATTTTGGTTAAGTGGCTGGTTCTAGTTTGGGGTCATGAAATGTTTCTGGAAGAAAGGGCTCAAAATATTGTTTTTGCAAATAATCATAAGTGGGTTTTGAATTTCATGGGCAAATGAACAAGAAAAGGGATTATTTGTATATTTTCCCTTAACACTTAGTAGTTACCAAGGAAAATACTCACTATCAAGTGCAAAGTCTTAGAATACTCCAAGTAATGGTTGTTAAATTTCATTAATATGTCCTGTTGACATCATGTTATCAGCTATGAAATATTGATAAAGGCACACTGTACCTGTACCATTCTTTTCCCAAATATATAAGTCAAGTTAAGTTATGATGGAATATAATAAGTTTAGATTGATGAAAGCTCTACAAAATCAATAACTGAAGTTTTAAAATGCTAGACAGGAAAGATGAAGTTGATTACAGAATTGTCTCAAAATATGAAATATAAATACAAGTGATCCTGGATTGTGTATGAGTTAGTACTATGCATGTCTTAGTCACTGTTCTATTGTTATGAAGAGACACATGACCAAACCAACTTATAGAAGAAAGCATTTGATTGGGGGCTTGCTAAAGCTTCAGAGGATTAGTCCATGACCATCATTCAGGACACATGATAGCAGTCAGGCAGATATGGCACTGGAGCAGTAGCTAAGGGCTTACATATTGATCCACATAAGACTGGGTCTGCTCAAAGCTCACCTCAAGTGACATACTGTAGTTGGACAGGCCCATAGGGTCAAGGAAATTGGCTCAGACCAGGAGCCAAGGCATGCACAGAACATACTCCTTAAGAGCCAACCAACCTGGTGTCTGCATGAGGGCCTATCAACAGGAGAGTTCCTGATTGTGCCCAGCCAATGAGGGACAACCACAAAGACTGGGCACTGGGAGGAGGGTATATAAGGCCTTTCCTGTTATTGAATAAATGAGTTCATTATTTGCTTTCAAGGGATTCCCAGTGTCGGAGCCGTTGATGCCAGGTCTTCTCACCCCTTCCCCCAAGGGAGTCATTAGAACTCAAGCAACAACACACCTTCTTCTATAAGGTCACATCTACTCCAGTAAGGCCATATCTCCTAATATTACCCTTCTCAAACAGTTTCACTAACTTGGGGACAAAACATTCAAACATGATCCTATAGGGGACATTCTCATTCAAACTACCACAATGCACTACCTTTCTATTAGTGTAGCAAATATGTGAGAAAGTATTATATAACTCTGTATGTGTGTGTGTGTAGTTTAAATGAATTTATGCCATTAGATGTGATAATGCTACATGCAAAAGCCAGAGTATGTCCTACAAAGAACTTAGCACTAAGCATGAGAATCCTCCTTTTGAGTTGTTGGTCAGAGGCGTCTAAGAGACTCTGAAAGCAATATAGACTATTGCTGGTACCTTTGATCCCAGAATTTGGATGTAAGTCTCTGTTGCTGAAGACCTCCACACACAGTTTGGACATAAGATTTGGGAGAGTTTAACTGCAACAGACAGGGAAGCTCTCACAATACTGGAGGATGCTATTCAAGTCACCAAGAGAGAAAAGGAATCAATAGTCTTATCCAGCTGTGAAATCTGTGAGCCACAGCAATGAATGACCAGCAGAGCAAGATATCCACAAAGGTCCACTAGTAGCACTTATACCTTGTTAGTAGCCAGAAGTTGTCTAATCGGATTCAAGCACCACTTAATAGAAGGGAATTCATGCCTGGTATTGTAACCTTAGCTAACTAGCTATGACTGGCGGGGCCATGGGACCCAGAGGAGAACTTATTACTGTAGCTTGAGTTTTCCTGCCTGCCCCACAGTCAGGGCAAATCTCTCTCACCTGCCAGTCCCACAGCCGCTCAGACCCGACCAAGTAAACACAGAGACTTATATTGGTTACAAACTGTATGGCCGTGGCAGGCTTCTTGCTAACTGTTCTTACAGCTTAAATTAATCCATTTCTATAAATCTATACCTTGCCACGTAGCTCGTGGCTTACCGGCATCTTCACATGCTGTTTGTCATCGTGGCGGCTGGCAGTGTCTCTCTGACTCAGCTTTCCACTTCCCAGCTTTATTCTCCTCCTTGTCCCACCTACACTTCCTGACTAGCCAATGGCCATTCAGTGTTTTATTTATTGACTAATCAGCAACACATTTGCCATACAGAACATCCCACAGCATATTACTCTCATTTTCTTAAAACATTTTAATTTCTAATTGCATTCTAAATGCTTATCCTTATGCACACAGATATTTTTAGCTCTCACTCCTCATCAAAGACATTTTTTTTTGCATCATCTGGAGATAATTACAGAAAGCCCCAGCTGACCAAAATTCAGAGGAAAAATTGACTCTAAGATGCCCAGTTCTAATTGCCATGTCTATAACGAGATCCCTACAGTTTAGGCTCAGTAAACACCAAGGAAGAGGGGATAGAAAGATTTTAAGAACCAAAGGACCAGGATGTCTGTTGATTGACCCTTCTGTAGAGGATAGAGAAGATGCTCCCATGATACTTCACCAATATGGTTCCCTAAACAAGCTGGGAATGATGACAGCACCAGCTGACCTGTCAACATGAATGGGACAATCTAACAAAGGTTACACTACAAGAACTACTCCAGGTGATTAACGAAGGCCAAGAGAGGGATTCTTCCCCAGGGATGAGCCAGCTAACTGGTGATCCAATATCAAGTGGTCAACCCTGAACACACATCCATATAAACAGCACTAAAATGACTCAGAAGTTTGTCTTTATGTGTTTAAATGTATGTGTACATGTAACAGTAATAACTAAAGAGTAGAAAAAAACAATAGAGATGATACATGAAATCAGAAGGAAGGCTGAGAGGCAAAGGGAAGAGGAACAAAAAGGTGTGGTTAAAGGGGTGAGGGAAATGGGGAAATTCTACATGTATACTGACTCCTTATTTACAAAAGATTTATGTCAAAATATCAAAAATTGTTCCAGTTTATTTTATTGTTGAGACAAGGTCTGGATTCCAAGAGTGTGTCACTGTGCCCAACTAATAGTATGAGTTTTATCTGGGTCAGTACTATGCATATTCTTTGCTTTCCCTGTGATAACACAAGTCTACTTTGCCACAGTACCACAGCTCAAACAAACTTTTCAGCCTGAGGAATAAGGGTCACCATTACCCTCCGCTCTTCTCCTCCTCTTAAACACACACACACAAAACCTCTTTCTAACTGAATGATTCCAAGATTCCAAGAGGGTTGGGGATAAAGCTCAGTCAGTAAAATGCTTGCCATGCAGTCATGAGGACCTGAGTTTAATCTCCTGCACCCATATAAAACGCTAGGCATGGTGGTTCACTTGTGATCCAGCATGGAGGAATTAGAGACAGGCAGACCCCTGGGGCTCAACGACAGCCAAACTTTCCTACTAGGAACTCTCAAAAGAAACACAGTCTACAAAAAGGAGGATTGCTCCTATGACATCTTCTGGAACACACGCACGCACGCACGCGCACACACACACACACACGTGCACATACACACGCGTGCGCACAGCACCTGTATCAGCACAAATATGAGTACACAGACAAACGATTTCCAGAAATGTCCCGTGTGTACCTAAACTTTGTTTCTCTGAGTAAATTTCACCAGGATACCTCTAGAGGGCTGCCAGTATAAATAAGTAAAACTTACCACCCAGCAGAAAGCAAATAAGAATTCTCTTAAGTCCTCAGGCTTGAGTAAAAAGCTGAGTGCAAAATAATTCTCAGTTCATTTGAGGATTGATAGGCTTCAAGTTGAAGCTAAATAAAGACCTGCTGTGTTTATCTCTTCCCTAAGAAAGGAGGCTGGTTCATATAAAGGCAATAACCTCATTTTGCCTAACACAAACTAACATTCTCATACCTTAGCATACATCTCGTTTGCATTTTTATGATTTATTTCACTTACTGAAAATAGATTCTTTTCTCATACAGTATATCTTGATTACAGTTTCCCCTCCCTCCACTCTTCCCAGTCACTCCCCACATCCCTTCCCCTCCAGATTCACTCCCTTTCTGTCTCTCATTAGAAAAGAACAGGCTTCTAAGAGATAACAACCAAACATGACAAAATAAAATACAATAAGATAAGCAAAAATCATCTCACTGAGCTGGTCAAGGCAACCCAATAGAGGGAAAAGAGCCCCAAAGCAGGCACAAGAGTCGGAGACCCACTTGTTCACACATTCATGAGTCCCTTACAAATACATAATACATATGCAGAGAACCTGGTGTAGAGTCATGTGGGCTCTGTTCTTGCTACTTCAGTCTCTGGGAACTCATGCGAGCCTTGCTTAGTTGATTCATGGAGACATTCCATTCAGAGCTGTGTGTCCCAAGGTCTCTCTTTCTCTCTTCCTAGTGTCTGGTTGTGGGTCTCTGTTCCCATATACTGCAGGAAGATGCTTCTCTGATGATGGCTGAATAAGGCACCAATCTATAAGTATAGCAGAGCCATTGTATAGGAGTCATTTTATTGTTGTTGTTTGTTTTATATTTCTTTAGAGCAGTAGTATTGGTTTACCCTAGGTCTCTTGGCTATTTAGTCTAGGTTCTTGGTTACCCAAGAAGCATCAGGTTTGGGTTCCATCTCATGGAGTGGACCATAAGTCAAGTCAGATATTGGTTGCCCATTCCCACAAGTTCTGTGCTCTAGCATATCTTGCAGGCAGGATATAGTGTAGGTTGAAAGTTTTGTGACTGGGTTGGTATATAAGTTACTCTTCTGGCAGCCTGCAGTATACTTTATCCTTCTTCCTGTCTTCTGACATTCCTGGAGCTGAGGTTTCTGTCCTGGTCATCATAGTAATTGGAGATAATTCTGAGTCGCTGCCTAAAATATCCTCTCTCTCTCTCTCTCTCTCTCTCTCTCTCTTTGTCTCTTCCCTGTTTTGTTCTTTTTTAAATCTACTTTTCTCTGCATACCTCTCTTATTACTTCTGTATATTTTCCATAGTTTCTGGACATCCTATTCTTTCTCTTCTCTTTTTCTGTTTTTCTGCTTTAGAAGGTTCTATTGTCACATCCTCTGCTCAAAGATTCCCAACAGTGAACTATGGAGCTTGTCGGACACATTCTTCATTTTCATAGATTGGTTCATCTAGCATTTTATAAAGATTTTCCAAAAAGTGAACCAAAATGGCAGGTATTAACTTTGAGAAAAGAACATGGGGAATAGTCTTGAAGTCACTGAGACAGGAAAAGACCTTCTGAAGAGAACACCAATAGTACAGGCACTAAGATCTACAATTAATAAATGGGACTTCAGCTGGTTGATAGTGGTGCATACCTTTAATCCTAGAATTCAAAAGGCAGAGACAGGAGGATCTTAAGGTTCGAGGCCAGCCTCATCTACACAGCAACTTCCAGCCAACCAGGGCTACATACAGAAACCCTGTCTCAAACAGACAAACACATGATAAATAAATGAATGAATGAATGGATGGATAGATAGATAGATAGATAGATAGATAGATAGATAGATAGATAGATTTGAGACCTCCTGAAACAGAAAAGCTTCTGTGTGGCAAAGAATTTGGGCAAAGTGGCAGGCTGCCAAATGGGAAAAAAATTTTTATCTGAGAGAGGGCTAATATAAAACATTTATAAAGAATTCAAAAAACTGTATATCAAGAAAACAGCACAATTAAAAAGGTGGTGTAAATCTAAACAAAGAATTCTCTATATCGGAAACTCAAATGGCTGAGAAACACTTAAAGAAATGTTCAACATCCTTAGGCATCAGGGAAATGCAAATCAAAACTATTTTGAGATTCACCCACCAGAATGGCTAAGCCAATAAAATATATGAGAGTTCATACTGACAAGGATGTGAAGGAAGAGGAACACTCATCCATCACTGGTGGGAGTGAAAACTTATACAGCCACTACCAGAAATCAGTATGGTGATTTATCAGGAAGATGTGAATCAATCTACCTTAAGATCCAGCTATACCACTCTTGGGCATATACCCAAAGAATGTTTCATCCTACCACAGAGCAACAGCATTAACTGTGATCATTGCTGTTCATTCATAAAATCCAGAAACTGGAAACTATCTAGATGTCTCTCAATAGAAAAATGGCTAAAGAAACTGTCGTACATTTACACAATGGGGGATTACTCAGTTGGTTAATAAAATCATGAGATTTGCAGATAAATGGATGGAACTAGAAAAAAAAAATCATCCTGACTGAGGTATCCCAGTTCCAGAAAGACAATATGCTATGTATTTACTTATATGAAATTTTGATTGTTAAGTCAACGATAACCAAGCTACAATCTGTAGAACCATAGAGGTTAGATATTTATTAAGGGACTAGGGGAGATAGATAGGTCTCCCTGAGAAAGGGAAATAGAATAGACACTTATTGATCAACTGGGGGAGGAGAGATGGAGCCAGAGCTGGAGGACTCTGCAGAGATGGGGAAAGAGGCAGATGAGGGAGGAACCGAGAGGAGAAACAGCAAAAGTTAAGGACCACTTGAGGGGTAGTGTGGAGACCTCACACAGCAGGAACTTCCTAAAATATATACATACATGAATGATGTATAAGTGAAATTAAGAAATATTGGGGGAGACAGAACCCCAAAAGGCATCTCTTGTCATGAAATAAAGCTTCCAGAGCCAAGAATGGGCTACATCTCATTGAGTTGGCCGAAGGAGTTCCATAGGAATTCCCAAACAGGTTGTTGCCAAGACTACAGGTTGCTGTCCACAAACTGACAGCATAACTCAGTTGCTGAAGACAACACCTGCACAACTTATTGGACATGGAGAAGCTGAGCTGATGTCTACCTAAAGCTTTCACTTTTGTGGGCTTCTGTTCTCGGTACCAGAAGGTATTCTGCATACTACTGAAAGACAAAACCAATTCAGCCACAAACCCCACTAATCTACAATGGTGTCCTGCCTGCAAGCTATTCTGGTGCATTGATGGCACAAAGCTTGTGGAAGTAATCAACCCAATATCTGATTTGACTTAAGGTCCGTTCCTTGAGTTGGAGCCCTACTCAACACTGGCTTCAGTGACCAAAATCCTGAGACTAGATAGCTCATGGGCCTAGGGTAAATCTAAATACTACTGTTTTACTAAAGGACATTAACAATAAAATGACTTCCAATGACATTCTGCTATACCCATAGGTCAGTGCCTTGGTCAGCATTTATCACAGAAGTTTCCCTACTGCAGCAGATGGAAATAGAGACCTACAGCCAGGTAATGTGCAGAGTGAGAGACCTTGAAACACTCAGCCCTAAGTGGGATGTCTCTATCAAATCCCTCCCCTCAGGGCTCAGGGAACCCCTGCCGCGAAGGAGGCAGAAGGAGTTTAGGAGTCAGGGGGGATGGAGGACACCAAGGAAACAAGGCCTTCTAAACACAACAGAACTGAAGCACAGATGAATTCACAGAGACTGAGGTAGCATGCACAGGGCCTTCAAGTGTCTGCATCAGATGGGACCCTAGAGTTGAAAGGAGAAGTGGACACATGTTCCCATCCTTGACCCAGAAGCCAGCTACAATTTATAACCACTTGTAAATGAAAATTTAGTTTTCTCCAAAGGAGTCTCACTGGGGAAACAAACTATTCTTTTTTTTTTAAACCTTTTTTTATTTTATAATGTTAATTTAATTTTACATAACAGCCACGGATTCCCTTGTTCTCCCCGCCCCCCCCCCCCCCCCCCCCCCCCCCCCCCCCCCCCCCCGCTTTCCCCCTCAGCCCACCCCCCATTCCCATGTCCTCCAGGGCAAAGACTGCCCTGAGGATTGAATTCAACCTGGTAGATTCAGTCCAGGCAGGTCCAGTGGCTTCATGCCCAGCAATAGATGGCCAATGGAAAACAAATTCAATGGCATCTCTGGAGGATATCGTCTTTTAATACTGTGTCAGGGCTCTTTCTTTTCTTTATAATTTTATCTCTTTTACTTTTATTTTTCTCTTTTATTTACCATATGGGTCCTTTATATTTCTATCATTGCTTCTGGTTTTCTGTTTTTATGGGATTCTTGAGTGTGTGCATGAGTGGGTCTCTGAGTCTGTATCTGTTTGTTGTGCCTTTTCAGGGGCTTTTCTTTCTGTTTGTTTTTTTTCCTATCCTGGCATGTTTGTATTTGTTTTATCTTATTATATTATATTATATTTCCCTATACAATAATAAATCATCATGCTGGTTTTCAAATGAGAGGCAGAAAGGGGGTCCACTGGATGGGCTGCGGGTGGAGAGATACTGGGAGTGTAGTAAGAGAGGAAAGAGTAATCAAGATATATTGTACAAAGTAAACTTGGTTTTCAATAAAGAAAAAAACCCACAACAGTTATGGTGGCTCAAACATGTAATTCCAGCACTGGATAGTAGAGGCTGGCAAGTTCCAGGCCTCCAAGGCTGGGCAGTGAGACCCTGTTTCTAAAAATCTTCAAATTAAACAGCAGTTTTTTTTCATGAAATTCCCATCTCTGCTTTTATGCTATCTATTTGTTGTTTTTAATGTCCAGGCTGATGATTCCAACACTATTGCTCAAGCTGTGTCTGGTGATGATTTTTGTTCAGTCCCTTCAAACCGTGGCTTGTTTTTCTGTGTGGCTTTGCATTTTTGTCGATGGCCAGACACAGCATCCTGCATAAAAGAAAGTACAGTACACCAGGAGAGCCTTCATGAGTAAGATGTCCAGATCCTGGAAAAGGGACGCAGTCGGTAGTTCTGTGGAGTCTGCCCACACTGCAGCAGGTCTCAGTCCCATGGACAACCTGTAACTAACTGCAGGCTTCACGAATGTGTTTCAGTTTGGTTCACCTTAGGCGCAGTGAAATGTGACAAGGGACTTCAGTTGGGCATTTGCCTCCTCCTTGTGGCTTGGGTCAGGCTCTTAGGAAACCACAGGAGGTGAGGCTCTGGCTAAGTAGTTTATCCTAAAAGTCACTCTTGCTGAGAACAGGATGTTCTTATGAATTTCCAAATGGCTCCTTTCCCTTTTCTCTTCCTCAATATAAGGCAAGGATTGGTAGCACTTACTGTGAGATGCTGTTTGAACTTCTGGTGGCCAAGCTCAGGAGAGTTGAGCCTTCCCCTGTGACTGGGTTCTGCTGAAGTTCTTATCTCTCACACACGTCTAGTGTGATCCTCCAGCAATACAGCCTTCACCATCCAGGCTCCCACAACTGGTGCGCTCTGTGGTTTTGGCTCCACAGTTTCTGTTCCAATCAGTGGTGATCCAGTCCACCTGGCTGTCTCTGCAATACGAGGAACAATGATTTGACCTGTGACCTCACGTCTCTCATGTGTAGAACGAATCTTAAAAGTCCTTATTAATAAGTACAAACCCGGAGCCAGGTATTGAGGTGAATTCTGGAAGATCAGAGAAGCAGAACAAGCCACAGCTTCCTCACCTTGCCGGTTCCTCAGCTGATGCTGTTTCCTCAGACTGGAAGCCTCTGAGTCCTCATCTGAATGGCTCTCAGCTGAACTGCTGCTAAAAGCCTAAAAGCTTAACCAACTCTAGTTCCTGGTCCTCAAGCCTTATATACCTTTCTGCTTTCTGCCATCACTTCCTGGGATTAAAGGTTCACTTCCTGGGATTAAAGGCATGAGGCACCATGCCTGGCTGTTTCTAGTGTGGCTTTAAACTCACAGAGATCCAGATGGATCTCTGCCTCCCAAGTGATAGGATTAAAGGTGTGTGTGCCACCATTTTCTGGCCTCTATATCTAGTGGCTGTTCTGTTCTCTGACCCCAGATAAGTTTATTAGGGTGCACAATATTTGGGGGAACACAATATCACCAGACTCATGGATTTAAGAACAGTTGTTTTTAAATTTGATCAGCATTTTGTTGGGTGTTGGGGTGGGATTCTTCTACGCTCCTCCATGAAGTATTGGAAACTATTATACCTTTCACTTCACATCTTTTCTGTCTGAACTTATGTGATAGTTTTCTAACATGCTCAGTTCTTATACGTGGTATCGTAAGAGGGGGAAATCTCAATTAGCTGTGGTAAAGAAAAGTGGGGGTAGCAGTTCGTGAATGAAAACTGGGATAAAGGCCATGTTATGATGAGTTAACTAAAGAAGATGTGACAAAGAAATGCTAGGCAAACACCAGTGTTGATGGTGGAGCAAGGTCAAAGGGCAAGAAAGCTGAACTTGGCACAGCTTTCTTTAAAGGGTGACAAAGACATACAGATCTCATCATGCTTAGATAGCTATTACTGTTTATAGTTAGAAAATGAACCAGAAGTTCAGAGAGGTTAAGCTATTTACTCAAAGCTGCAAGGGCTACTCAGTATAAGAGGACCCTAGACTTTTAGGCACACACCCTACCTTGTTTATATTTCATTTTAAATACTTTACCTCCCCTCAGAAATGTAAGGCCAAGAAATTCCTGTAATAAGCACTCTGTGTTTTATAACTGCTGATATTTTTCAGACATGCAGATCTTTTCACAGAGCTGGGTTTTTGTTTTGTTTTAAATCAGCACTGTCAGAAATACTTTTAAGAAAGTAATTAGACCATCACCCACATAGTGTTAGGACTTCACTTTAGACTGTTACTCTACACAATAATTTCTTCTGAACCTGGAAGGAATTTTATACTAAGCTCTACTTCATCTTGATTACATTGAACATAAAGGAATACATTTGTCTTTGCATACAGAAAAGTAAGAAATGCCATTTTATTTCAAAGTCATCATGGTATCAAAAGAAATGGATATAAATAATTGGGGAAGCACGTCCCAAAGCTCTAGGAAGAGCGGACATAGTAGCACTCTGTCAGGAGATGTGCATCTGCACCACAGTGAAGGAATTGTGTGGGTGCATGATGCAATAAATTAAATAATATGTCAAGTAAGTACTATTAAATCACATTTAAATATACTACCCTTGATTGCTAGAGTGGAGCTCCGAGTGTACGCCAGGGAAATCAAGTTGTTTTCAACTTAGTTATCTGGCCCTTAAGTCAATTATGCTTTGCTAATGCATTTGCTTTTGAACAAATTTCAGTCTAGACAAAAGAGGATACTAATATAAATCTCCTATGTAAAATGAGATTACCAAGATATGTTCTTACCATAATGAGAAATGTAATCATTTTCTATGTCAGAAACATGATCTTGATAGTATTCAATTAATAAGAGGGTAATAGTTGAGGTAAAAATGGCATCACATTTTATTAAGAAAAGTAGATTATGGAGTAGTCTTTGTCACTAATGTGACTTTGGGCTAATCATTTAAGTTTTCTAAGCTTCAATTTCCCAATGAGATAAATGACAACATCGTTTCTACTAATTCTAAGATGTCTGATCTTCATATTAAGTACCACAGGGAGGGAGCTTACTGTGGGCTAAACAATTTAGTAGCCTTCTGATTTTTTTCTCACCACAACCATCTGTAATGGAAGTGTCATCATTATCTCCAGATGAAAAAGCAGAGGTTTGTAATGGTTAAGGACTGTATTTACATTCTTTCACATAGCTGACAGTGGGTTGGTGGTAGGACCAGAATTCTCACATCTCTCTCAGTGTGGGTACCAGCTGACATACAAGCTTTAGTAGACAGAATAGCTGCAGGTGTAAATATTCCCACCCATGCCATGGCACATTTAGTAAGGTCTAGTCACAACTGGAAGCATGCATGGTTACTTTGAGATACTTTATTAGTTCTAAGATATTCACTTTTGCCTAGTAATAATGGTGAAGGGAGAGCCAGGTATTAGCCATTTGTTATTAGACTCAACACTAGTAAAGCTAAGGCAGGAGGATTTGAGACTGAGGCCAGTCTGGGTAACATCACAAAATTATGTGAGAGAAAGAAAGGAGGAGAAGAGAAGAGAGGCCAGGAAGGAAAAGAAGGGGGAGTGAAGGAGGAGGGGGAGAAAGGAAGAACTGGACACTTTCCCATAGCCACTGCTTTTGCAGAAGAGCACCAAGAGCTACCGCCATGCCCCCAAACATACACAATTTTTAGTTTAAAAATGAAAGGCTGAAGGAGAGCATGAATTTATATGAACAAGCCCTAATTAAAATTTCAACACAATTTACCCAAAAAACTACATAATGACATCTTTCTGTGTAACAACAGGAATAATAAACTGAAATAAAATTTCTCAGGTATTATTTATGAAAAAAGTCATACCTAAAGGCATTCTGACATCCCTGTTTTCTTTTTTAATTTTTTATTCTTTCACAACACATAGATAATGGACTTTATCCCTCCAGTGTCCACTTTTCTTCTTGATACCCAACAAATATTCCTCCAGGTTTCGTGTGTGTGTGTGTGTGTGTGTGTGTGTGTGTGTGTGTGTGTGTGTGTACCCCACTGTATTTAAGGAGGGTTGCTTGCATGAGTATGACTAGGCAATTATTTATTCATTCAAGGGCAATGCAATGACGTCCATTTCTTTAGAAAATGTTCTAGACTTTACTTGTAAGGTTAAATACATTGAAAACCATATCAGAAATTTTCATTTTAATACCTTTTCTATTGATGTAGGAATTTGTACAATCTGGAAAGGATAAAGATGTATTATTTCTCTCTGTTTAGTTCTTTCTAACTAAAATACCTGAGATAACTAAGATTGAACTCAGTGCATCTCCATGTAATTGTTACCACTGTTTGCATGTTGGATAAACTTATACTGAAATACATTTTTTTGATCGGAAGTATCCATCTTTTAGAACTTCGCATAAGTGGAACACTGGGTAGAAGCATCCCAATTGTATGAAAATCTTCAACTTTAATTGTAAATCAGTGTAGCGAAGGAGGTTGAGTGGCTTTACCTCACATCAATAATCAGACATGTGGAGCACTAATGTCATATCTTCCTTTAGTCTCACAATAGCTGTGCTCCATCCCTGAGTCTACTCACTAGCTACAAGTTTAAAACGAAAATGTCTATCGAACTTAAACATTATCTGACCAGTAGAGCAGTCAAAGGCAAAGCCTGTGCTCCATGATGGAGCAGTCAGTCTCTCAGTACATTGATATGCACTGGGAGAAGCCAGGCACCTGAGTCCCCCATAGGTACCCTAACAAGAAGTTCAAACAAAACCCCACCTCTCCCCTCCCCACATCTCTTGCCTGTGTAGCCTGCTGTCCAGCTCTATCAAAACGTCTTAATCAAGGAGCTGGAGTGATAGCTTGGAGCTTAAGAACTTTGCTACCCTTCCAGAAGACCCAAGTTTGGTTCTCACAACCAAAGTTGAGTGGCTCACAACCACCTGTAACTACAGCTTTAGAGGATCCAGTGACTTCTAAAGACACCCACACACGGGAGACCTTCACTCACACAGGCACATTTACATGTACTCATAAAATTAAGAATTGTAGCTGGAGTTTTCTCCAGTCCTGCCTGGGCCTGCAGCCACTCAGACTCAAATAAACACACAGAGGCTTATATTAATTAAAACTGAATGGCCTAATGGCTCAGGCTTCTTGCTAGCTAGATCTTACATCTTAAATAACCCATTTCTATAAATCTACACCTTGCCACCTGACTCGTGGCTTACAGGTATCTTTACATTTTGCTTCTCCTGGCAGTGGCTGGCAGCATCTCCTGACTCAGTCTTCCTGTTCCCAGAATTCTCCTCTCTCTTTGTCCCACCTATACTTCCTGCCTGGCTACTGGCCAATCAGCACTTTACTTATTAACCAATCAGAGCAACACATTCACAGCATACAGAGCAATATCCACAGCAAAGAATAATAATTAAATTAAATTAATTTAATTATTTAATTAAATTAATTAAAAATATTTAAAAGAGCATCAAGAAAGTAAAGTACTATCTTCCTTCTTCTCTTGTTTTCCACCACATTGTAATGCCAGGAATGTGGGGGAGAAATTTTTTCCTTTTATTCTTCTCTGTCAGACCATCCTTACACGTAGCTTGGTTGTCACAGACACAAGATGTATCTTCTGTAACTGTGAGACAGTCCTAAGAGCTATGCCCTTCTGGGTTCCTTGTTGATATGTAGGCAGAGGAAGGAAACTTCTGGCAGAATACTTTTGCACAGTGAAAGCTGAATATAACCTCATTCTTCCTGGAGAAGACCTCGTAACTCTCCTCCACTTCCAGTCACCTCTGTCACTACAGAGACACATGCCACTGGCTTGTCAGGATTCGTATATCTCAAAGGGAAATATATGTTGACATTTTTCAGTGCATTACTTCCCCACAGTTTGGTGCATGAAAAGACAATACACTTTCATAACAGGCTGTTGGTGAGAATCTTTTATACTTTTCTGGTGACCTGATATTTCCATTTGTGAGATCAAGTACTTTCACTGCATTTAGCCTTTTTTTTTTCTTTAGTCATTAATTTCTTCTTCCATGTGATGTTGTGATTTTAGAGTAGTTCCTCACAGGTTCATAGATACTGCTTTAAAAGTATTAGTTCCACTCTATCACTTATTCTCAACTCCCTTCAGCCAGTATTGAGCTTGAACAGTCTGCCTCTCTCTGTGGCATTTGTTTGGCATGTGAAAACTAAATATAAAAGGGGCTGGGTAAGAAACTGTGTGCAAGGAAAAGGAGTCCTCTTTGATGGCATCTCAAACACACTCAGTACAGGATAAAATGCTCATCACCTGCTAGAGGGTCTATACCCATTCTGCTAGATGTCCCATGCTTTGATTAGCAGGGACTTCTGCTTTTAAATGTACTTTAGTGAGGAGCCCACAGAAAATTCCTGCTTCCAAAATTATATCATAGTGTCTTAAAACCACTCTGTTTGTTGTCCTCTCTGCCACCCCTATCTTCAAGTCACAAGACCAAGCCCCAACTTCGCATCTTCACAATGGGCATTCAGGAAAAGCTGCTCTTACCTTTTTCTGTAATGATAGCATTCAGAGCAACTGTGATAAAAATAAACTAATAAATAAAAGTTTTATAGAGTACTGCTTTAAGCCCTACATGGAACTTATGTTTTGGCATATATTAACTATTCATCCATATATAACCCCAAAAGATGAATACTGCAGTTTTTCTAATACATATACAGGTGAGGAAAATAGTACAAATGTGAGTAACATGCCATGTTTGTACATACAGTCCAAAATTATTGCTGCAGAATTTTATAACCAACGAATACCTTAAACTGTAGGGGAACTGTGGTCTCCATGAAGTTACATGAAAAATTATCTTTGTATATGCAAATATGGATGTAAATTTAGTTCTTTATGGTTAAAGAATCTACATCTCTACAGATGAGTTTTAAAATATTGTTCCCTAAAAATAGTTGCAAGAGAATTATTGCTTCCTTCTTATCTAAAAATGCATAAATCAGATTTTTAACTCTTTACAGCATACATTAAGACTCCAGGTGGTAATAGGTGAGCAAGGAAATTAGCCAAGCAGAAATGAATGAAATCACTGTTCATTCATTACTCACATCTGCTGAATTATAGTGGTGTATGGAGTGTAGGAGTCCATATGCATGCAGTATTTTTCTCAAGGCAATGATCACATTGTACTTCTCAAAAGACATACATTACCAAAACTATGATCAGTGTTAATGTCTGGAATCAGCATGTGGCAATGGGCTTATGGAAACCTAAGGGTTACCCTTCATCTTTAAAATTGAAAGGTTTTCTATAAGTCCTATACAATGTAAATGATAATGGTTATGTATTTGTTTTAATTTTTTTTAAAAACATTTATGAGCCTGCTGCTGTAAGATTGGAGCTCTTTTTTTCTTTTTAGCTCAAGTTGGTATCTCACCAAATATAATTCAGGTTCTTGAGGTCTTTAGAGCTCTTAACACTCACACATTCATATGCATTTTTTCAAATATCTCATTCATTTTTAAAAACACATCTCATAATATATTCACCAAAATTTATTAATTACATTTCAACATGTGGGCTCAAATGATATGCTTGTTTATGTGTGTATGTTATGTAGTGTGGTGTGTGTGTATCCAGGTATGTACAGTTACAATCTTACATAGACAGTCAGAGAAGGAAAGTGAGTATAATATCTCCCTATACCATTCTATAACTTTTTGTCTTGGGGGGCAGGTTCTCTCTCTTGCTGATCCAGAAGATCTCCATTCTGGCCCTCTGGCCCCCAGGGTCTATCTGTCACTATCCTCAATATTGAAGTTACAAGAATGCCCAGCCATAAGTGAGTGATTCAAACACAGGTCCTTGTGCTTGGAGAACAAGTATTCGTACCCACTGAGTCGCCTCCCAGGTCCCTCCAAAGATACACTGTACTAGTGGATGATAAATATTAGACCAACATTCTACATTCAAGCTGTTTTTGCCAATAAAGTTCCCAACATTAATATTCACTTGCTTTACAAATGATTTCACCTGATAACAAGACTGGCCTATGATACCTGGAAATATGAAATGAGCCTTTTAAAACAACCAAGGCCCAGTTGTGAAATTTTTAAGCAGAAGATTATACTCCCAAGATGGCATGGGAAATAGTTTACGTTTGCAATTCATGGCAGATTCGTCACAAAAATAATTTGTACCTCTCTGCCGTTTTCCAGTTCTAGATCATTGTGATGAAAGGCAGAGGATTTTAGCATTCAACATATTCTGAAATGCAATTTCCTGAAAAGATGTGTAGACACCTAGGACATTTGCTACCTATGTTTACTTGTAGACCACACTTGCATTCCTGTTTCTAAGGGCATTGCCTACTTTGTGATCAATGGGTATTAAATCTGGGTTCTAAAAAATGGATGGCTCATTGGAAACTCAATGGTTACCCCCTAATCTCACTTTCATTTTAGAGATTAAACAGAGTTTCTTCTAAATTTGGAAGTGCTCTGAAGTTTATACTGTAAAAACAGGAAGTCATGAGAAAAAATGGGAAATGCTATATATAATTTTGTCACGGGCTGTCTATTGTCACTCTAAAGTCTTCTCGTGAACCATCTCCCATGACACACAGGACCTGGTTCTTTGGGCTGTGTCGAGGACTGTCTATTGTCACTCTAAAGTCTTCTCGTGAACCATCTCCCATGACACACAGGACCTGGTTCTGCTGCACCAGGTAATGGCCCAGCCAGCCTGAGTGGAACTGAGTCTCATACATGATAGAAATACCATCTTTTAATGAAAGGAAACAGTTGTAATAGAATATTCTAGATTTCTTAAGCAAGAATAAAGAGACATTGTATTTTAAAACTTTTGGAACTACCACAAAGATAAAAAAGATTAACATATCTTTCAGTGTGCTGGTTTGATTAGATATCTGGGACGAGAGAAACGACAAAAACAGCAATACAAATTAGGAAAATTAGAGGCAATTGAAAAGCTCTTTAGGAGCATCAGCATAAATTAATGTCAGCATAAAACAACCAGGAAATTTGATTAAGAGCAAAGTACTCCATGCTTTGTCATAAAACACAGTATATGCTCATCATTTTGTTCTTCCCCACACGGTATCATCAGCATCTTCAGAACAACCATTTTTGTACAACACGATTAATTTCCAGCCTTGGACAGTTTTCAACCCATGGTGGCCATGGGCTAAATGTCTGCAAAATTAACATTTGTATCATTTATGCCCAGAAAGAAAAGTGAGGAGAGACTGAAGAGGTAATATTCTATTACAGTAAAATAAAATCTTGATATTGTATCGGCTACCTAACCAGAGATAGCAGGGTGAAGATATAAAATATAAATGTTACATAAAGTGACAATAGGAAACGTGGGTGTGTTGTTAGAGAACCCTGTCTTATAGCTCCAGTGTCTGCCCTCACTTTTCTTTATTTGGAAGTTGATCTTAACACTCTGCTGTACTCTTACCACAAATTTCCTTTCTTGAGACTGAACCTTGTGTTTGTCATAAAAACAAAGACATTTTCATTTCTTACACAGTCAGCATGAACACAATACAGGACACTACACATCGCCAAACTTTGGGAATATTTTTTCAGACACCAAGCAATTCTCTGGTGGCTACCAACTGGATATCTTCACTCAATTTACTTCTGTCATTATCAACTGATGGTTAGAACCAGATCCCACAGGTTAAGGTCTCAATACCCTGAGTGTTGCTCTCTTCAGATTCTGATTTTAAGTAGTGGATTACTACCTCTACTTCTAACTAGGTGACTGCAAATTGGAGTTACCGTGACAACCTCCTTGATTTTTATTAATACTCTAGCATAGCTCATAGAGCATGGAGAGACACATACTGGTTTATTGATTGATAAATAAAGGATATAATAAATATCCTTTTATTTATTAATAGCCATGTAAAGAGACACATGGAGAGAGTGTTAGTTCTAAGAGTGGACCTACACATTTCTCTTCAGCTCCACTCAAGACTCTGAACTCAAAACAATGCATTTGTGATGGCTCTCCGGATCCAAGGAGTATTTTTGAATATTTTCAATTCACCTTTGAAGTGCTTTGTGATGCTAATTACCCTAGCAGTTTAAAAGCATATGCTGATTGCTTGCTATCCTTCAGGAACTTAACAGACACCAGCACAGCCTCTTTTTTGATCAAGTAATAGCAATACATACAGGAACTACAGAGACTGGATATGAAAAATCTAATCCTGACAGTAGAATTTCAGCTTTCATAATTATTATTTAAATAACTTCAATTAGGTATCTTCCCAAACTGTTTGAGTTTCCTAACTTCACCAGCAGAAGTTATTTTGCATGAGATAAATGTTTAATAGTCAGCATCGTCAAAACAAGCAGCATTAAAGACTGATATAATTATAGCACCCAGATTGCTTGATAAACAGAAACAGACCTTACCCATTTATTTAAATTTAAGAAAAGCAAAGATACTTTTAAATAAAATTACTGTATCGTAATGAACTCACTAATAAAAAACATCACTCAACTAGATTAAGGTGGCCACTCCATACTTCAGAGTGGCCATTGTACAGCAGTGGAGTTTTGCTTAGGGTTTTATACTTTTTTTTGCTTTTTATGTGCATTGGTGTTTTGCCATGGGTGTCGGGTCCTCTGGAACTGGAGTTACAGACAGTTGTGAGCTGCCATGTGGGTGCTGGGAATTGAACTCGGGTCCTCTGGAGAGCAGTCAGTGCTCTTTACTGCTGAGCCATCTCTCCAGCCTGGGTTTTACACTTTCCCAAGCAAGCTTCACACAAACATTGGCACTAAAGTTTGGGGACAAAGAATAAACTCTCAAAGCTATAATGACAGTTAAGATGCTATGGGGTTTTCTGAGATCCTGCTTATTTTAAATTACCTTTCCAGGATGGGCATAGCTCAGCAGTAGTCAAGCCCTGCAGAGCATATGCATGCCCTTGTGTTGGCTAACCAGAACCAAAGGAAAAAGTAATTCTTCTTTTTCAGCTCTCAGTTCTTATATCTAGAGTGATAGTTTGGTGATACCTATTTCTTTTCTACATTTTTTATAAAACCCCCTTATCTAAATTTTTCATTCTACTACTCTGTATAGAAGATTAAACAAATAGTTTTATTTGTATTTAAACTAGACTTGGATATTTCCAGTAGGTAAATTGATGAACATTGTGGTTTTAGTTCTATTCTGGCTTTTAGAATCTTTACATTTTTTTTTTTTGGTTTCTAAATGGTTGATGTTGTAAGACAACAGTAATGTCTGAAAGTGGCATAAATATACTTACACTGTATGACTATGTGCAGTATTTTTTAGTATGAATTTTTCAATATGTTTAGCTCAAAGCTGAAAGCAAGTCTCTGGAAGGACAGAAACCATTCCGATTCAACAGTTACTTCGTCTCTAATAACTCTCCTTCATTCTTTAGTGTACCAGAGAAACCTTGAACAGATAATTAATCAGAAGCAATTCAGAACGCAGGAACCATTAAGAAGATTCACATGCAAAGGCACTCCTCAGTTGTGTTGGGTCTTTTACTAAACTCAAGAAGGTATTCTGACTGGAAGGGAGGTTATATGATGGGAAGCAGAAGTCAGAGTAGACATGAGTGATGAGAGTGTGCTGAATCTAAGTGGCCAAGGCCATGGAGAAGTTAGTTCGTTCTCAGGAGGTACTTCAGGACAACTACTCTTATATAGCAGTATGTTTCAACATCATGTGTGAGCTGGTTAAAAACTATACCTACAGCTTTAGTTCAAATTGAGACCCACTTATTTAGAAAATAAAAAGTCACTACTGGTGTTAGAGCAAAGGACAAAAAGCATTTTGTATGTATTTATTTGCCTTGAGAAGAATAATCAAAAATATCATGGAAAAGAAAAGACTGAGAACTGATAACATGACTCGAGGTAAAAATTCTTGCATACAACATGACACTGGTCCACAGGTCATAAGGCAGAATGAGGACGTTTCTGAAAATTATTTCTGGCTTCTATGTACATGCTGTGGCATGCAAGCATCCATCCATGCACACAGACACACAATAATAATAATAATAATAATAATAATATAATAACTTTAAAAGGAAGCAATTGAGGAAGAATGATTGAGATGTATATGAAAGCTCAATCTATAAGAGAACATACATTAAAATATTGACTATAGTTTCCATAAGATAGAAAAAGGCTCAGGGTCCAACTCAAAATTTTAAGAATTAAAAAAACAGAAGAAGGGAAAAAAGGACATAAGAAATCTCACTCCTGATTGTGAATAATTTGTCCCTCTGAAGGAGAATGTTTATAACAGTTTTCATGAATTGATACTTAGTTTATCAGTTTCTAAAACAATAAAATACTACATAGCAAATGCTAAAGTAATTTACTTAATGTTTAAAAACAATTCTTAGATATCTAGGCTTAAACAGAAATTTATTACAAACATTAAGAAGCATGAGAGTCACAGTCTTGGAAATCTTTGCAAAAGTTTATAATCAGAATTTTTCTTGATTGGATGCCCATCGATCTGCAGTTTAGTTATACAACCCTGTCCAATGTATTCCTCCCGATGTCACTTATCAACAAAGCAAGAATAAACATTGTTGGAACTGAGAGAGGGCAATGGAGAAAGCCAATACCATCATTTCTTTCCACATGAACAAATGGCCACACTTTCCTTGACTCTCTCTTGAGTTCACCTGGCTGCTAGCTATTGAGTACATAGTATCCATCAGGCATTAAAGCAAGTACAGATTCAGTGTGAGCAGACACATGTGCATTCCTTATTCCCCAGAACTTGTTCTCCCTGTCTAGAGATGACATCAATACATGAGAATGTCTGGTTAACAGTCAAAAAAAGGATACACATAAGCAACCTCCCCAGTCAAGCTGAAACCAGAATGGTGTCTTTGGATTCTAAGTATATCATAGGAACAAGTAAGACACATTTATCAGTGAGTGAAATGTTCATACCCAAAGAGAAAATTAAATATTTGCAAAAGTTTATAATCAGAATGTTTCTTGATTGTATTCCCATCGCTCTGCAGTTTAGTTATACAACCCTTTCCAATGTATTCCTCCGATGTCACTTATCAACAATGCAAGAATAAACATTGGCCTAGTTTGTTTTCTACTGCTGTGATAGACCATGATCTACAAAAGCTTAGGGTGGAAAGGGTTAATTTGGCTTACACACCACAACTAGAGTCCATCACTAGTGAAAGCCAGGAAAGGAAGTCCAGGCAGGAACCCAGAGTCAGGAGTTGATGCAGAGGCCATGAAATACTGCTTACTGGCTTGTTTCCCATGGCTTACTCAGTTCGCTTTCTTTTATAACCCAGAACAACCCTCCAGGAGTGGCTCCACCTACAATAGGCTAGACCCTCCCATATCATTTGTCAATCAAGAAAATGCTTCCTGGACTTGTCTATAGGCAATGTAATGGAGGCAATCCCTACTTGACTTTCCCTCCTCCCAGATTCTCTTGCTTGTGTCAAGCTGACAAAATAACCAGTGCAAACACAAATAAAATAAAATAAAGAAAATAAGACAAAATGCACAAAAAAATTGTATAAATTATGAATGACTATGGGCACCTTAGATGACATATAACAAGGTATTCTATAAAGAACTCTGTCAACACTGAGTGTCACATAAAAGCCTGCTCAGTGAGTCTTTTGCAAATGTTTACTATGAGTAGTGCAGATCTGCAAATTGCTCACAGCATTGTTGCAGAATTACCAAATTAAAATGGACAACTGTTAAAAATTGTCAAGTCTGAAAAATGGCTGTACCGTCAGAACTTTATTTTTGTGTATGCATGTATTCAAACTCTTCCTATTTGTTAAGTTGTCACTGCCTAGTTTTCAAGAGTCACATGGTTTGAAATCCCAACTTAAGTATATGAAACTTGAGTGTAGCCGTAGGTCCATACATGAAGTTGCAGGGTAAACTCAAGCTTCCCCAAATGTTCCTTAACAGAAACATAAATACTCAAGCTTTCCAACTTTTGTAAAATGGGTCAAAATTTAACTTCAAGAGTGAGATGTTTCCTTAAATGAACTGTTGACAAGACTTTGGAACATTGCAGGATTAAATTTGGCTTCCCTCACAATAAACTTTCTTCTGTCCAGATTGTTAAAACCTAGTCACCACGCAACCATAGATCCAGCATTCTCATTTTTGTTCCAAAATGTCACTGGAAAGGATTTTTGTCCTTGCAAAGTGCATAAAATTTACAGTAGAATATTTGTAAAAGCAGCATGCTGAAACAGATCTGCTCTGATTCCTTGGTAAAGAGAAAGGAAGGGCCGGAAGCCACAGCTTCTATTTACCCTGGCATTAAGTCAAGATAAGCCTGAAAATTACTTTTTGGTGTACAAACAGTGTGCTTTCCCCATCAAAAGGTTATTTGTTATAAAAAGGGCTTTATTCTGTAAGACATTGGGTACATTCACTTTTTATTTAGAGTTGCCAAACTCCAGGCCAGTGTGAGGTCAAAACCATGTCTTTTTATGATATTCCTTTTTCTGACTATAAAGTAATAACAAGTACACCAGAACCAATTCCTTTCTCTCAGTATTCTTTCAGTTAACTGTGCCATTAATACACACACACACACACACACACACACACACACACACACACACACACACAGACAGACACACACACGCATGCACACACACACCCCTAATCCTGCACTTTTAATCTCCTAAAACTTTTAACAGGACAATGTGTCAGAGAGAGTCTGGGTTAAGGAGGGGATTGTGTTGCTATTGTTATTGCTTTCAGATCCATCTAGCTCTGCATGAATGAATATATGAATAAATAAGTGTCTGGGCTCTTACATGCAGCAGGCTACTTTCCTTTGCTTTGCCGAATGAGCAAGCATCAAGCAGCGGAGGTAATCAAACAGCAATCTTCAGCTGTTTTCGTGTTTACTGCTCAGAGTTCTGGTGTAATAGCAAAACACAGTGACTAACTGTGGGAGGTTTTCCACTCAGTCTAAATAACGAGACTTTGATAGTCTACCCACTATAAATTCTGGTTTTTCATGTTTCTCTGTCTACTTATTTCTTTAATTCCTTCTTTCACATATGCAAGGCAAACTATTTTCAAATAAATAGTTATTGTTCAGAGTTTAGATTCAAATGCTTCTACTGAGAAACGAAAGTTTGGAACGTTAGGTGAAGTTCAAAGAGACAATCTTGTTTTCAGTTCACAACCCACCCACTGCAAAGCCAGAGTAATGGGTCAGAGGGCAGGGTTCCCCTAAAGGAGCTCAAGTAGAGAATATGTAAAATAAAGTTGTGTAATTCAAACAGAAAAGCTCAACTTTTAGTATCAGGATGGAGTTAGAAAGATTTGGAAGAGAACACCACCATGTGAATGCAACTTCCCTTCCCCAAAACTCAGGCGACTGTAAAAGAGAAGAGTGGGCATCCAGTGAGTGATAAAACTCAGGGAAGGCCAACAGGGCTTACACCAAGGCCCTGCTCCTGCCTGAAAGCTTAGTAGCAGGCGTCCCTCAGGGAACATAGTGACACTGTGATTCAACTGAAGCCACAGGAAGGTTTCAAGCCATCAGACAGAGGCCAGTTCACCGCCACGTAAGTCGTACATCAGAGGTTCTAGATGGATGAAGAAGAGAACATGGAGACGATGAGAAGTCTGGCAGGTCGAGAGCATCTGAGTGGCCTTTGTTGGATTGCCAGTGACATGATGGCCTCATAGACAACTCTCTGGAGACAGTGTACCCTGAGAAAAGAGCAACACCCAGGGAGCCTTTCTACCCCAACAGAAGAAATGAGGGTTGGTGCCTGGGTCATATAGTATCCTGCTGCGGGGGTGGGGTGGGGTGGGCAGAATCCCTGCAGGCGATATGAAGTTTAAAATGACTGACAAGCCGGGCGGTGGTGGCGCACGCCTTTAATCCCAGCACTCGGGAGGCAGAGCCAGGCGGATCTCTGTGAGTTCGAGGCCAGCCTGGACTACCAAGTGAGTTCCAGGAAAGGCGCAAAGCTACACAGAGAAACCCTGTCTCGAAAAACCAAAAAAAAAAAAAAAAAAAAAAAAAAAAAAAAAAAAAAAAAATGACTGACAAAAGAAATAAATATTAATTGAGACAATAGAGGTCCTATTTTTTTCTTTTTCTTTTTTACTTGCTGCTTTACTTATTCACTGGGAAAATGTATTTGAGATCAAGGTGAAATCACACCACAATTTAATATCTCTGAGTTACAATGTATAAACTCAGACCATAGGCAAGTAAATCCAGCACTCCATTTATGGCCTAGAGACTTCAGCAAGGTGGTATTACCAATCATGGATTAACAGTCAATTTGGGATAGGAAAAAGATAGTTCATCCTAATTAAAGACTCCAAGTTTTAAAAATATACATTTTCTCACATATAAAATAGCATATGGGTCAATTATGCTAATCTGTTTCAGTCATATTGACTATAATCTTAGGAACAATTTTATTAAAGTATAAACTCAAAGCCGTGTGTTAAAATGTGTAAGTAAAATTATTTGGAAATTATTTTAAAACTATAATAAGCTAATATTTTTAATAACAGAATGTTAAGATAAAATACATGATAAAAACATTTTCAAATGTATTACATAAAACAGTGGTATTAGAACTCCTTTCTTTTTCCACTTGAAGCCCACAGCAGAGGTGACTGGAGCTGGTACTCAAGAGAGTTAATTCTTTGTGTCCTTGTAGTCCTTATCCTCTGAGGGTGGGAAAGTCATGGACTTATTTGACACAATAGAGGTGGCTTGAGAAGGTGGCTTTTTAGAAGCCAGCATATCTCTGAATCCTGAAGCAGCCCAAATAGTTTAAAACATTCTAAGATGTACGGCTTGTGCACCCTTCCCAGTGTCAGGGAGAGGGATGTGTGTTTCAAGCAACTCAGCCTATACTATGCTGAGGAAGCAAAGGTCCTTTTTTGAGGGACAAGTCCTTCACAGTTATTATATGTGGGAAAGCAAAGATACTGTTAATCTTCAAAGAACATTTCTACCACCAACAGCCATATTCCTAACAATATTAATTTCATTTTACAGGGAAGCATGTGAGTAGTTTAAACTAGTACTGGTGTATCCATTGAGGATGGGAGATGTGGCAGGGAGAAAAGGGGTTGGATAAGATTGCTTTGCGTAAAATTGGTGGCCTTATTGTCAAAAGTTGAAACAGTGAATATATCTAGAATATTTTACATTTTCAAGATTTTTCATAGCACCATAAATGTGAACTGTGAGAGACTGCTTTGGAAGCAGTATATGTTTAAACCTACAGCCAAGGTGCTCCCTATCAGATCTTTGCCCACAAATAACAAAGTCAGTTCCTGGGTTATCAGTGCTGCCATTGGAGATCCAGAAATTGACTAAAGAGGGCTACATCTTTCCTTGGAGAGGACATAAAGGAAGACCATCCTGCCTCAGAGGTGCTAATCTTTCAAGGTAGAAGAAGAGTATACTTTTCCAATTATGAAGGTAGAAATATCAGTGTGTCTGTCTAAGCCACTGGCTCAAGTACTGTGGGAACGGCTGAGGGAGCAGGAAAGGTGGGTGAGCAGGGCCTGTGCTCTTGGAGTGGAAAAATTCTAGGGTGCTTGCTTGCTTGTTGGTTGGTTTGTTCATTTTTGGTTTTGCTTTGTTTTTCAACTTTGACTTCTAGTGGCGGCATTCAGTGACTGACAACACAAATTTCATTGAGTCAGTTCAAGGTTGAGTGCCTTCCAAATCCCTGCACTCGAGAGAAATCAGCTTTCATATTGACACAGTGGATCACCTGAAAATACAACATCTTCAGATTCAGGGAGGACCAAACTGTTCTGTCCTCAATCATGAGACATCTCCCCTCACATCTTGAAATGGTCGAGGCTAAATCTGGATCTGCACTGTAAAACGTTTCATCCATGTGTTAAATATCTGAAAATTTTATTTAAATGGAAACTTCATAACATTGTTATTTTTTGTCTTAAAAAGAAAACTGTATATTAAAAAATTCAGTAATACTGGAGAAAGTTATGATACTGTTGGTTGCCTTTTGTGATGGCATGAAAATAATTACATAAATGACTATTATGTTCTAGAAAGAAATATACGGTTAAAGTGTAATCATCAAAAATGTTTCAGACTTGTTTTGTCTGGTTGTCCTTATAAATGCATAAATGTACTGTTGAAATAAAAGCAAAGTGAGTGACGGGACTTCTGGAATAATGTAAGGGAATGCATTTTTTATTTATGGAGCAATTTTGCTGGTTCTTTGGTGCCTTTTCCTAATGTCTTTGAACTCTCTTGATAATGCTCTTTGACTTTGTTGGGAAAATAAGCCCCAAATGGTGGAACGGGGCACATCTTTCAGATCTCATATTCTTATCCTGCAAAGTAAGGAGTTTAGACAAAACGATAGCTACAAATACCAAGGTTTTAAAGTTCTGTTGATTGGGGAGTGTTTAAAAATCTTCTATATTAATTTTATCATCTACAATAAAATCAGAAGAAACAGTAATGTGCACACTAGTTGCTGAAGCTCTGTTATGTATTCATATTTTAGTTATTTCAAGTTTCCATAAAAACTGTGTGAAGAATTACTAAAACCTCCTTTAAGAGGAAAGGGAAAAATCACCAAAACTTAAACTAAACTCTGCAGTAGAGACAGGGCCCATATAGCCATCTGGTGGCTACTTAAGAAAATACACTTGTACTTTACTATACAAATCACAGAAAGGTGTATTTCAGAAAAGAAATGGATCATTCCTATCCTGATGTAATATTTGCTTCATTCCAGAAAAGTAAGTCAGACATTTTAATCCTTTATACATATATATTTGCTGTTAGATTCTTTTTTAACTTAAGAGCTTTGCACATGTTTGTGCCGATTCCTGGGAAATGCACATTGCTGTCTTTGACAATCTTTATAAAGGATATCATCATGGTTTAAAGGTCATAGCTCTGTCAAAATATAAGCCTTGAATGAACTAAACATGAAGCTGTGTAATTATAGATGGGTGTTTTTTGAGTACTCATACATAATCAGTGATATTAATATAGTATATCTTCATGAATATACATTTATTTATGCATATATATTGCTAAGTACTGGACTCTACAATTATATGAAGCATAACTTCAGCTTATGGACAGAAAGAGTATATGTTCTTTAAAAAATATAATTGCGGAAAATGTAATTACTTGTTACTTTCAGGTTCTATAACACAATTATAAGGTTTTGTAAGTACTCAATGAGTTTAGAAATTATGAAGTTTCTATTTGTTTCAGTTATTTCTAAACATTGAAATCAAACTAATTTTACAATTTAATATCACTGCAATGAAAGGTTTAAAAAAAGATTCACAGGTAAAATAAATGTGGAAGTCTATTGGAAGAGACCTTTGCTGCCAAAGCAAAGAAAAGCCAGATCACAGATAAAAAGATAAGAAAAATTATCTACATGGTGCATCCCCCCCCCCAAAAAAAAGACATCAGCATATTAAATGGAAGTTTTGTTCACAAAGCATATTTATGAGCTGAAGGTTTAGAGGGTGAAGGCATTTGCTGACAGAGAAATCCAGCTCCTGAGTGGTCTTCTAATCTCCACCCATGTGTGGCGATGCATATAGGGGGCACGCACGTGAACACACGTAAATAAACAAATTAAGCCTTCTTAATGATATTTCTAAAGGAGCAAGTTTATGGGCTTAGAGGTGTATTTTCATGCATTTTCACAGTGGTGACTTCACGGTTAGTGGAATACTAGCAGAGTTACTTACTGGTCACGGGACACATCTTTGTCTATAAGAGTTAATGTGTTTGTTTAAACAAGGACTTTGCATGCCTATTGCCCAGATGATACCCTTGCTCAGAATTGGTTTTCAAATATGTAATGCTTTTCCTTTCCCGTTTCACTGCTAGTTTTATTAATACTGAATTCTTCACTCAACATGCACAGAAATAGTACAGACAGCCACAGTAAAGTGATGGTGAATATTTAGAAGGCACTTAGTCTGATCACTAAGGATACAAGAAAATAATACATTCTCAGCTCCAACATTTACATCTAGAAAATTCAATAATAATAATAATAATAATAACAATTTTTATTTAAACTGGTGAGTTTTAGAATACTTTTGTGGAAGCCACACTTAGCACAGATGATGAAAGTGGATTCCTCCATTGTCTGTTGCAGTTGATTTGCTTGTTTGTTTGTTTCTTGTCTATTTAGTGTGTGTGTGTGTGTGTGTGTGTGTGTGTGTGTGTGTGTGTGTGTGTGTGTACAGGCAAAAGGATGGCATGGCATGTGCTGAAGGTGGACAGACAGCTTGGAGGATTTGTTTTCTTTCCTTCCACCGTGTTGGTTCCAGGGATTGAACTCAGGTTGTCAGGGTTAGCAGCTGGCACCTTTGCATGCTGAGCCATTCTCCCTGGCCCGTGTTGCTGACTTCAACATGTGAATTTACCTTGGGCAAGCCAAGGCAACTATAGGTGAAACATTAAATTTGAAGGATACAGAAGAATAAGCAAGTATGTGTAGGAAGAACTAAAATCGTATGTATGAAATAGAAATGTATCATCTGTATGTGCCGATGTTTTCTACCTAGAGTGTGGGTGTGGGTAGTCTATGACAAGAATCTGTGCACTGATGACTGCCCTCCATCCTCAGAACCTTGATGTTTATGTGTTATGTGTGTAATAAGAAGAGCAGTAGAGTCTATTCAGACACCCCTCTTCCAAATGCTAAATGTATTTTCTATGTATCACTTTTTGAAATTGGCAGAAAAAAAATCTTACTTTTTTCATTATGAAATTAGAAAAAGTGCTGAGTATATTTCACAGACAAAGAATTCTAACACAAACAACCAACTACCGCACAGGTTAAGAAACCAGATTTTATCTGTAAGTGATGCTCCATCATTTTCCCCTTCCACACTGAATGCTTGCATTTCCTGCTACTTTCACCACGTTGACAGAAATACTCCCCAAGTGTTTGAGGGTTTCTGGGGTCCTGTTTCACAGTAATGTGTGTTCTCATTCTCTCACCTCATATTTGTGTATTTGTATGTGTCTGTTGTGCATAGCTGCACTGCTAGAGCTGCAACAGAAGAACAAGAAGACAAACTTGGATTACAAACCATTATCCAGAATAATTTTAGAGCCAATTTTTCAAAACATATCAACTTGATGAACATTTCTGATGACTGCATGGTGATCCCTAAGACACGCATCTAGGAATGGGACTGATGGGTTACTCGTGTATATGTTCTTCTGAAGGACCAGAATTTTTCTCTCAAAGGAGTTTTTCCAGTGTGTAGTTTCATCTGTAATTGGAAGCGCTTCTTTTGCTGCAATACATTTCAAGTGTTTTATAGTCAAAATGTCCAAGTCGTATCTATTAGAAAGTTATCCAATGACACCAAATCAATGCTGTAGTATATATTCTTGATCACAAATAGTTTTTATTGTCTTTTTCATTTGTATGTTGGTCATTTATATTTCTCATTTTATAAAGTGTATCTTTAATTCTTAGTGATATATAGATATTGTCTATATAGTTAAATGCTAGAGTTTTATAGACTACTAGTATGGCTAACATCTTATAGCACATTGTGACTTGCTTTTTAAAATTCCCTTTGGTGTCTCTTACCCAACTAAAATTTAGATTTATTGAGATATAATGCACACAAAGTGAAATGTTCATATTCTGTATTCTAATTTATTATTAATTAAATATTAATTCCTTATTATTAATAAAAAGAATCTATGTATGTTGGATGTTGTATTTGTTACTTTGCCACTGGACAGTCTTGTAGTTGGTTGTTTTTACTCTTTGCTCTTTTAGTTTTGGGGGGGCCCTGCCACAGAGTTCCCAAGTAAATACACAGGACCTATTCATACTTACTCATGTCCAGCCTTCACTTAGCTTGCTTGTAGCCAACTTTTCTTAACTTAAATGGTCCTGCTCACCTTTGCCTCCGGGCTTTTACTTTCACTCTTACTGCATGTCTGGACGGCTGAGTGGCTGGCTGCTGGCATTCTCCTCCTTCTCCTTCTCTCATTCCTTGATCTTATTTTCTCTTTCTATTTATTTTTTCTGCCTGTCAGCCCTGACTATTCTTTCTCTTTCCTGGCTATTGGCCATTCAGCTCTTTATTAGACCCATCAGATGTTTCAAGTAGGCAAAGTAACACAGCTTCACAGAGTTAAGCAAATGCAACATAAAAGAATGCAACACATCTTTGCATCATTAAACATATACATGTAAGCATAAACAAATGTAACACATCTTTAAATAATATTATACAACATTTCCCCCTTTTGTCCAAATGAAAATGAATGGTTTAAACTTTAACATAGCAAAACTATATACAACAAAAACAGTTATCAAGTAAGAATCAATTTACAATATTCAGTCCATTTGCATTTAACAAATTCAGAGAAAATACTCCATTATCTATCTTACCTTAGTAAGTCCAAAGTTTTATACCTAACTTACTTTCTATCATAACTAAGAAAAACTGAAACTCTAATTATGTAGTCTTTAACCCCATCAAAGAACCCAGAAGTAGTTAATATATAACCTAAGAACAGAAGCATCTGCCTGGACAGTCACTCAAAGTTCCTCTGCAATGTTGGGGCATCCATTTTCAACCTACAGGCCTAGAGTATTTTGCAGACTTTTCAGTGAAGCAGGAAATTTGAAGGACTGTCCCACCTTGCATTGTCAAAGTTCATCAATTACTTTCCTCTGTGTCCTGCAGAATGTCCAACAGACTCTTCTGTGAAGCAGGAATCTTGAAGGACTGTTCTGCCTTGTTTTGGCAAAGTTCAGCAGTTTCTTTCCTGTGGGTCCTGTGCATCCAGTCTGCACAGCACACTGTCAAGCAGTCAAGGCAAAGCAGTTTCTTGCCCAAATGGCTAATCTTGCCATAATGAAGAAAACCCCCCCCCCCAGAGTTACTTCAATGTCCATCACCCTTTTATGAAGTAAATTGGTTTTGCCAGAAGCAGATGTGTCTCATTGTCATGAAAAACTTTAGATTAACAAAACATTTTAAATGTCATACTCTATAGGTCTTTGAAGTGTTAAGACCTTTTATCTATCTAAGACACACCTGTTTAACTTTGAAAACATATCTAATGTGACTACAAGTTTGATTATTATAGATTAGCTACTAATCTCATTTCTTATTATACATTGCATTTTTAAACGAGCTGCATAAGCACAATACCACAAATAAGAGTAGTAACACATATACAGTGTTACAAAATTAACTTTAAATTTGTATCAATATGCCAAAATCCATGCCAATGCAAAATATCTGAGATTAATAGTTGTCTTTTTATCCTATATTCATATATTCCCATAAATTATTACAAACATTGATAACTCACCAAATAACTAAAAATGTTCCACACCATCACTGGGGATGTGGTTGTTGTGTTCTTCAAACTGTTTCCTATTGTCTGTGGGTGAAAGCATCTTTAGGGTCCCGGAGAAAATTTGAGATAATGGCCAAGTCCTGTGAAGACCAGCTGTAACCTTTGCTGATAGATATCACTTGTCAAGATTCAGGAGGTCTCCCCTGATCAAACCTCAACCATATTAACCTGGAATGAATACTTAGCCTCTTGTCTCCTGGGGGAAAACAAGCAATACTGCTCTCCAAAGCATTTTTAATTTCTATTTGACAAATATATTTTTTGAGTTCTTTTTTTAAAGTTAAGATAGCCCTAAAGTATCTAGGTTGGTTCAATTTTGCAGTCCTGCTCACACGCTCATGTCTGTCAGCAGCTGTCTTTTGCTCATCAGCATTCAAAAAATTCAAAATCAACACAAAAACATATGGGATCCAGATGCCCTGTATATTTCCCATCTTTACGTGGCTTTTTTTAAAATATTACTTTCACTGTCTCTTTAAAGAATTTTTTTTTTAAACTGTTAATTTCTTTCTATAATTACCTATACTCATTTTCTTTTCTTTTTTAAGCCTATTCACATTGTAAAACACACTGGAACCTGTTTAGAGTTTTGTTTTGTTTTGTTTTGTTTTCTATCTGGACCTCTTTTTACTGAGTATCTCCAGTCTTTTTTGACCATGTGAGCAAACTTTAAACTGCTAAGCTGAAGCTGGGTCCTCTGTGCTGCTCTCTTGGCTGGTCCTGTCCACTTCTTGGTTCATGAAATCCAAGCCTAAAGCTTGTGGCCTGGTCAGAGGTGAGTGACTAGGAAGTGCATTCAACCTTCCTAGCTGCAGGAAACTGATACCTGAGCTGCCACAAGTGGCTTGCTGTTTCTATTTAGAGCTGCCCTGCCGGCTGAACCACAGTGCCTCTTGAAGGAGCCGTATCTTCTTTATTGCTACTGTTCCAGCTTTCTCAGGCCCTACCTAGGTGGATAGTCAAGACTCGTCATGTTGGTACACCAAAATGTAGTTGGTTGTTTTTCACTTTTTTACTCTTTTGGCTCTTTGCTCTTTTGGGGGGCCTGCCACCAGCTCCCAAATAAATTACACAGAGGCTTATTATTTCTTATGAATGCCTTAGCTTGGCTTGTTTCTGGACAGCTTTTCTCAACTTAAATTATCCTGTCTACCTTTTGCCTCTGGGCTTTTATCACTCTCTATTTCTGTGTATCTTTCTTTAATTCTTTCTCCACGGCTTGCTGTGTAGCTGGGTGGCTGGATCCGGATGTCGTCCTCTCCTCCTCTCATTTCTTGATCTCCTTTCTCCCAGATCTCCCCCTCCATTTATTCTCTTTGCCAGCCAGCCCTGTGTAACTGGAGTTTTCCTGCCTGACCCACAGTCAGGATAAATCTCTGCCACCCGCCAGTCCCACAACTGCTCAGACCCGACCAAGTAAACACAGAGACTTATATTGGTTACAAACTGTATGGCCATGGCAGGCTTCTTGCTAACTGTTCTTACAGCTTAAATTAATCCATTTCTATTCATCTATACCTTGCCACATGGCTCATGGCTTACAGGCATCTTTACATGCTGTTTCTCATCATGGTGGCTGGCAGTGTCTCTCTGACTCAGCCTTCCACTTCCCAGCTTTATTCTCCTCCTTGTCCCACCTATACTTCCTGCCTGGCCACTGGCCAATCAGTGATTTATTTATTGACCAATCAGCAACACATTTGACATACAGACCATCCCACAGCACTTCCCCTTTTCTTTTCTTAAAAAGGAAGGTTTTAACCTTTACACATCTCCAAAGTTAGCTTGGTATATTTGGGAATTTGGGCGTAGCTTCTCTTACTACTTCCTGCTGGAGGGGGGTGCTGTATCTTCTGGGGAAACAAAGAAAATTTTAGGATCATGGAGTAGTCCGTGAGGCTGTATCGTCTGAGCCAGTTGCCTTGAAACGGTTCTGGATGTTGGATCATCTGGGCCATGGTGTCATCAGAGACCTTTCAGGTGGTCTTGGCTGGTCAAGCCTGATGTGTCTTAATCTGGAACAAATCCATAGCCTCTGACTTTCTGTGGGAACAAAAGCAGAGCCTCCTTTCCAAAGCAACATATCCTTACATCCAAATTTTGAAGTCAAGGTACCTTTAAAATATACATTTTGGCATAACTCAACAGCTTTTGCAATCAAATGTTTTTCTTCAGTTACGAATATCAAAGAGAACATAATCCAGATTCTCTGTGTGGTAGCCATCTTTACGTGGCTTATTTTTTTTATATTAGCTTGAGCCTATTGCTTTAAACTGCAGCCTTCTAAGCCTGAAACGGCGCTGGCGCTGCTGGCTCCACCCACTTCAGCTTCCCAACATGGCGGTGATACGTTTTCCGCCAGCTCTGGGAGCCATCAACTCTCAGAAATAGTGGGTCTATGCTTCTATCAAAGCAGCGTGTAGCCCAGAAACCTCTTTTTTTTTTTTGTACTAGCAAAGGCTAAATCCACCACACAGCTTAATGTGCCACTTGCAGAGGCCTCATTCCCACCATACTGCAGGTCGAGCATGCACGCACACTAGGAACCCGCCAGTAGCTCAAACCGGCAGCTGCCGCTCATTTGAGAGAGACAATTAGGAAGCTGTTTTTAGCTCTGTTTTAGAATCTTTTTTCAGGTTTTAGGTGGAAACTCTTGCCACCATGTTGGACGCCATTTGTAACTGGAGTTTTCCTGCCTGGTCCACAGTCAGGATAAATCTCTGCCACCCGCCAGTCCCACAACCGCTCAGACCCGACCAAGTAAACACAGAGACTTATATTGGTTACATACAAACTGTATGGCCGTGGCAGGCTTCTTGCTAACTGTTCTTACAGCTTAAATTAATCCATTTCTATTAATCTATACCTTGCCACATGGCTCATGGCTTACGGGCATCTTTACATGCTGTTTTTCATCGTGGCGACTGGCAGTGTCTCTCTGACTCAGCCTTCCACTTCCCAGCTTTATTCTCCTCCTTGTCCCGCCTATACTTCCTGCCTGGCCACTGACCAATCAGTGATTTATTTATTGACCAATCAGCAACACATTTGACATACAGACCATCCCACAGCAGCCCTGCTTATCCTTTCTTCTGCCTTGCTGTTGGCCATTCAGCTCTTTATTAGACCAATCAGGTGATTTACACAGGCAAAGTAACACAGCTTCATAGAGTCAAACAAATGCAACATAAAGGAATGTAACACATCTTTGCATCATTAAACAAATATTCCACAGCATAAACTAATGTAATACCTCTTAAAATAATATTCTACAACACAATCTTTTGTTTTATTTAGCATGTTTAGTCCACTATGTTTAATGTGGTTATTGCTATAACTTGATTTAAGTCCATTTTGGTATTTGTTTCCTTTTTTCTCCTGTGTGTTACTTAGTTTTTGCTTCTCTTTATTATCTTTTTTAAATTACTAGTCCATAAGGAAAGAAAACTTTTTGTTAGGAAGGAATTCAAGTAATGTTCCTTTTTCTAGTTAGATTTCCGTTGCTCTCATAAAACATAATTATCAAAAGCAACTTGGGGAGGAATGTATTTATTTCATTTCACAGCTTGTAGTCCATCATCAAGGGAAGTCAGGGCAGGAACCTGGAGGCAGGAATTGGTGCAAAGGCCATAGAGAAGTGTTTCTTTTTTCTTTCCTTCTTGATTTTTTTTCAAAATGAGCTTCCCTGAAGAATAGAATGTTTCAATATGGGAGAAAGCTGCTACACAACAATGGCATATACATAAACAACCATAATCATTAATACATTTAATATATATATATATATGTATATATATGTATATATATGTATATATATTCCTAACTGTAATTTGACCCTTAAAGAAAATAAGAGAAGACAGAAGATGTAAAACACAGCATCTTTTCCTTCATTCACATTCTTCATTGTCCAGTACTCTCTACTCCTTCTGTTGGTTCCAAGGAACCATTTGGTACCATAGGAACTTTAGAGGAGTGTTTCTTACTGGTTTGCTTGTTTATGACTTTCTCAACTTGCTTTTTGGTAAGGCCATCACTCCAGGGGTGGTGCCACCCACAATGGACTGGAACCTTCCACATCAATCATCAATTGAGAATATGCACCAAAAGCTTGCCTACAGGCCTATCTTATAGAAGTATTCTCCTAAATGAGTCTCTTCCCGAATGACGATAGCCTGTGTCAAGCTGACATGAAACTAGCCAGCATACTCTTCTTCATGATTATTCCAACTTCAGGTGCAACAGTTCCGCCATTAGTCTCATGAAAATGTTATGTCGGTGAGTGGAAAAGTGGAAAAAACTCAGGCCCAGACACAAAAGCCGTCGTGATCCAAGGGCTTCTTTCATATTGGCCTTAACATCTACTGTTCCCTCTTGAAGACTGCTTTCCTGCCTCTTCAATCTCATCCTTATGGGTTCTAGGAATGATCTAGTGATATGAGAAATAGTGATAGGAGAATTGCACTTTGGCCTCTGTGCAAACAAAACATGTGACTCTGCCAGCAAAGGGACGATGACCAGCACGGGTGAAAAGCCACTTCTGCGCTGAAGATTCTGCATACTAATTGACTGCTTAGAATATTTTGATTGTGGAGAGTTGGAATGCTGCAGATTGAAAGCGAAAATTACCTTGAGCTACATTTATAACCTCCTTACAGCCTCTTGATTTGGTCTAAGATCATTTTGCACATCGGATTAACGCTTTGGAAGGTACTCATTAAGCCAACCACTAGTTCCCACCAAACCTGAAGTGAAGAATATCATCAGATAGCACCTAGGCCCCAGAGTTCCCTGCCTTGTAAGCCATCCCACGATGTTCCTACAAAGGAATTTGGTAGCACATGTATTTATGCATTTCTTTTTATCTTATGACTATAAAAATTTCATAAAACCTCTTTCTCATCAGGGCATGTCATTCCAGATAATATGAATCCAGTTTTCCAGGCCATGGTCACTCATACTTGGCTCAGGTGAAATTCCCCTTGGAAGAAAGGGATGAGAGTTTATAAAACACTTTTTCTTAGCACTTCACTTTTGTCTCTTTATTAGATTTTTGACTGTCTGTCTCTATTTTCAGTGAGTTTTCCAAGGATTAAAGTATTCATGCCTAACATACTACTTTGAATTATAATTTTATGCATTAACTAAACTTAGAAAACTTAAAACACTTTAAACTTCTATCATCCCTGTCTTCACCGTGTGTTAATATTGAATGTATTGTGCTTCTCTAGGTCATATATGTCATTTAAAACCTGAAGTTCCAATTCTGTTATGTCACTGTCTGTTGAGTCTGAAGGAGGTCAGACAGAGTGTGCATCATGAATGGACATCCTTCCAGGGCATGCAATTCCACGTAGTACATTCTGCCGCTCCACAGATCACTGTCTTTTGCTTCTTTACTATTCTTTATCTTAAGGTGTCCTGGGTTTTAATAATAGCTGTTGGGCAAATGTATAGTAATCCTGAGATCTGGTGAACATTTCAAACAAGTTGGCCGGAGGAAATTAGAAGTCTAATTCCTCTTTGTTCCCACAACATACTATAGCCATACCCTACTCTACATGCACCAATGATTGTCTGTGTAAATATTAGACATTTTTCTGCTGCTGAGTAGCAAGCTGTAGTTAAGGTGATGAGTTCTATAATTTTACTAGATTTAATCCCAGGCAAATGAGCTCTCTCTTGATTGAAGGAAGAGTGAAAATAAATGCATATTCTCCGTGAGTACATCCTTGCTTGTCTTATAAAACGGAACAGTGAGTAAATTGGCTGTGTTTTACAGGATGTCTCTAGTAGATGTCCTCTAGGGGAAAGAGGTGCCCTGAGTACAGTCATGTTTCTTCTCTTCTAGTTCAGCCAGTGAAGGACATTAAGAAGCAGGATCAGCACACCCGGGACACACAAGGCAAGGGAAGCAACAGCAGCTCATGAGTTGAGTTAGGTGGCATACTGAGTGGGGTACACAGGTGGTGAGAGGGGACCCTAAGGTTAGTCTCGGCTGTTCTTAGCAGTACAGTAATGGCAGAGATGGTCCTTAAGCAGGGTGTGTAGAGAGCTGTGCATGGCCGCGCCTCAAAGATGGCACCGGCGTCTGGCTTCCGCCTTCCCGATGGCAGGTGTTCTCTGGGATAAACAACTCCTTATTTGGCTTGGGCGTGGAATCTGGCTTGCTTGCGTATGTCTGACCCTATTGGCATTGTCCACGTGGCACTACGGGGTTGGTTGCCCAGTGGCTATAAAGGGCGTGGGCTGGCTTTCCCCAGAGTGAGAAGATGGCTTTGCCTGGGGTCAGAAGATTGTTCAAGGTTCCTGAATAAACTGCTTGGAGAAGAGCCTGGTGTTGCGTCTTCCTTGCTGGTCGAGGCTGACGCGACAAGGGTGGATGTCCACTGGCTACGGAGTCTAACAGATGGTAGAAATTGCTCAGGGCCCATGTTTTTCTATTTTTAACCCTCTGTTGTTAATGCATTTCTTTCTCCTTATGAACAAAAGGAAAAAATAGAGACTTTAAGTAGGGTCCCCTAAAGTCAGAACTTGGGTTAGTACTGCCCTGAAAGGCTTACTCACTGTTTTTTTCTAGGACTAGTTATACAGCATCTGGTCAGTTTTATTTTAGTTCATTATTTAGTGATTGGGATATTAGTGCGTAACTGGGAATCCAATTTTGATAATAAACAGAAGTAGAAAGCCTCCTTTCCTGTGAAACATGGGAAGATGCGGGCTAGGGACGTACCTAGTGACTGAAGTAAGCTCATCATTCATAATCAATATAAAGAAGTCACCATGAGATCTAGGTACTTAAGTTCCTGGTGGCAAAGATGCATTTTTGTCTTTGGGTACTGTATTGTCCTTTGTGGCTAGACATAAGAAAAGCATTCTTTGCTTGTCCCAGGGAGTTCCCTCTCACATCTGTACTCTGCTGGAGGAGAGGGAACAAGTGCCTCTTGTCTTTAGTATTGCTGTTCTAAACTAAAGGGGCCAAGGTTGCATTAAACAGACAAAGGATGCAGAAAGGCAGTTGGAAAACATAGCTCGTTCCCAAGGAAATAAGCAACAGCTTGTTCGGAGTCAAATATGAGTGAACATCCTCCAGGAGCAAAACCAGATTGTTTGGTTGCCTTGAGCAACACTTCTGACTGTTAATGAGGTTACAGAACTATTCTAGTCACAGAACAAGCGAAAGTCATAAATAAGTACATTTACCAAATACGTTTGTGAGGACAATGTGGAGATGAGGTGCAGCAGACCCAAGAATCTCTGCCATAGGTTTCTGATATCTTCTGATGACTGTCTTAGCTAGAGATTAGTGTAAGTTAGTGATTGGTGTCCTAAATTAAAGCATTGCAAAGATTTTTCTTGCTGGGCAAAAGCATATTAGGTTAGATTCAGAGGTTTCTGATAAATTGTTACTATCTACGTAACTTTGAGGGCAGATGAAGAGTAGGTTAGAGGAACCATGCAGTCAGGATCTAAAATGATCAAAGAGCAAAGAAGCCATAATTAGGCAAGCCAAAGACCAAGAACATTGTAGCACTGGGCACATCTCAGGAGGAGTACATGTGGACCCTTTGCTGCTCAGTGTTTGGGCACAGAAATAACGGTGAGAAATAAAGGGAGAGGAGTTGTGCGGGATTCTGTTTAGAAAATGTATCCTTACTTGACTCAGGCTAACTTTCTGTCACAGAAAACCGTAGACAACACTGGCAGCAAGTTCAGTCTCAAAAAATCAATTTACAACTGACTTTGTAAACTGAAATGTAATTGACAATTTTACAAGGCAGAACTGTGTTCAGGAATCAGCTAAAGAGATAGTTATTTCAGATATTGCAATTATTTGAACTTCCAGAGTTTCTATTATTCTGGGAAATGACTTAGAATACAGGGAGTAGATACCAGGGCTTCCTCAAAATGGAGCTCAGCCCTTTGAATGACGCAGACACTCCCAGGTCTGCATGACAGTTGAGGAGCATGGACATGCTGTTTGGAAGAGATGGATCCAGGCAGAGTGGCAGGTTTTGCTCGTTGTTTTCATAAAATCCCTTAATGTTAAAGGGAACAATGGAAAAGGCCCCTCAAAGGTTCACCCTGAAGAAAACAGAGTCACAACCTTCCTCATAGAACAGGATGGGGGCGGGGCGGGGCTGAGGATTTTTTGTGTAAGCCCTTTTGTGTGGCTTCAGGATGGATACAAGTGGCTGAGGGAAAGTAATTCCTTCTGGTCTGGCTGATGGAGGGAGAATGATTCCTGCCCTCCTTCATGAACACACGGTGTCCCAGCCTCTGTTTCAGAGAATGGTGGCCACTGCGGCCAGTGAAAATAAGGGGACTTATGGGAGAATCCTACTTGAAAGAAGTGAGAACTAACAGCCAAGTTATGAAATGTGCTACACATACTCTTTACCAATAAACACTTCGGGCAAGAAAATGAAAGTGCACATATAGGGGAAAAACACAGTGGCAAAATCATTTTCACATGTTCAAGCCAAGCACTGATTTCTGCTGCCTGCTATGCAGGAAGGGAAAGTACAATGTTATCACAGACCCACTCATTGAAGGGCAAAAGAAATCTATCTGAGGAAGAAATGGCAAGCATTCCAGAAAGCAGCAGTCAGTTACAGAGACCGTGCTTGAAAACAAAGATGAGCAAGGACTGAGGTACACTCAGCCATTCAATGATGATGCACCACTTTTCCTATATTTCAGATAACTGTCTGTGTAAATGAATTTTACTCATTTTAATTCCATGACCTCTCATAGAATTGTGAAATGGTTATCATTCTGAGGCTGGATTCATTAGCAAAAGAAGAAACCGATAGAGTTAAATGATGTGTGTTTTATATCAGAGATCTCATTGCTGAAAGAAGCCATCACTGAAGTGTATTTTAATAATGACTCAAGGATTTCCCCATACAGTTTATGGAATCAATACAGTCTTAAGATTTAATTTTTTCTAAAGCAAAACACCAGATGTTACTATGAATGCTACTCTGAATTCAATTAACAAGGTCAAAGTTAAATACAACATTTGTATTGATAATTTAAAATACTATATTTTTATGAGATTCAACATCCTGACAATATAATGTAATTTCTAAATTGGAAAACTAATGAAGCATGAATATACTTTGAATAACCTGTAGTGTAAACATATTTCATAACTGTACCTACATTTATTTCTATCATGGCTATATCAAATTGCCACAAACTTAATGCCAAGAAAAACATGTGTCATTTTAGATTTAAATAGGCCAGAATTCCAACCTTGTTTCTCTCATACACTGCAAACCACACAAATATATAATATACACATTCAAGCATAACACACACACACACACACACACACACCACAAACCACATATAACATACATGCGTATACCATGCCCATTCCAGCACACGAACACACATATGCATGTCACATATTCATATAAGCATACCTGCTTTCTCTATTCACATAAAGCACAGAACACACTACACACACAAATACTACAAATTCAAGTACCTTCTGCACATATACACACATACTCCACACATATATCACATATACCAAACACATCTCCTGCAATATGTATACAAATACCAAACATATACCTACACTGCACATACCATATACATACAACCCACACATTTCACATATATACCTATACCATGCACATTCCAACACCTAGTCATTCACACACACACACACACACACACACACACACACACACACACACACACTGCAATCTACACATTCAAACATTTCCTGTGAGCCTCACCACAGCACTATTTTCTCTGAAGACTGATGGTTTTCTGTTTCCAGCTCTTCTAACCTATGGAGACCCCTCAACACTGAGCTCCACCTCAGAGGTCATCTGTCTCTGGCTTTTTGGCACTCTCTCTCATGATGCCCTCTCAGGTACCTTTCTTTGTATCTCCATGTGGAATGTTTTCTCTGTCTGATTCCTGTTCATGTTACAGGTAAAGCTCTCGCAAGCTTTAACCTCATGGGGAAAATTGCAAGACACCTTTACAGGCAAAAGAACATGTTTTTAAAAACCGAACTTCCACTATTTAAGACAGAAGGTGAGATTTCTAATGAGGCAGCTTAGGGAGGTTTGAAATTCACATCGCAGGTTGAAACTCTGCGATGGATAAAATAAAACAAAATAAAAATACTCAATCTCCAAGGCCGTCACTCCATCACCCTTCACAACACCAGACTCCCCTTGTCTTTTCCGCATTAACAGCTAAGGATGTCATCACTTACACTGAGGTCACACAATGGGTAATGCTGAGCTTGGTGATGCTAACGAAAAGGTACAGTGGTGACAGGAGTTAATTGCATAGTTACCACACAATTACCAATGTATGTTCTACTGATGCTACCAGAGAATGGAAGAGAGCTAGAGAGAGCTGGCATTCTGTGCATCATGTATGGCAAGGGATGACAGTATAATGACTATAATAATATAATATGAACAATACGACTAGGTAGTGTGTGACATTTCCATGAACAGGTTTTTTTTTTTTTTTTGGCATAAATAAAGAGGAATAAGAAAACTAAAGCTTTCTCAACTTAACTACTCTAGTCCCTGCTTGAAAATGGACCCTATAACAATGATCAGGTCTCTAGTTTTAAACTTATGTCATATATTTATATTTCAAGATCCTGGATAATACATTATTTTATTACTTTATGTTATTTTATTTTGTGATACATAACCCAGGCTAGACAAGAACTTTCTGGGGGCCAAGGCTGGTCCTAAACTCCTAAGTCTCCTGCCTCTACTCCCCAAGTGCTGGCTTTACAGATGTACATAATTGTGCTCCATGTTGGCTGACAGATTTTTTTTTTTTTTTTTGGTTTTTCGAGACAGGGTTTCTCTGTGTAGCTTTGCGCCTGTCCTGGAACTCACTTGGTAGCCCAGGCTGGCCTCGAACTCACAGAGATCCGCCTGGCTCTGCCTCCCGAGTGCTGGGATTAAAGGCGTGCGCCACCACCGCCCGGCGTGACAGATATTTTTAGCAAACTGAATTTAGCATTATAAAGTAAAAATATATTACTTCTAAGCACAAGCATCAGTTTGGTTTTATTTTTCAATAGGTAGATAACTGCATTCTAAAACATATCTTTATACTCACAGATAAGTGTAACTCTCACCTTTCATCAAAAAAGTTTCTCTTACATCAAACAGAGATCATAACAGAAACCACAACAGGCAATAATGCAGAGTCAATAAATTGTATGGAGCCCAGCCCCAAATGGTACATCACAACACACGTACTGCACCTAACACTCAGGGAACATTTTGGAAGAGGGGGTGAACAGATTGTAAGGACCAGTGAGTGGAACAGGAAGTCCACCATCAGATTGTGTCTCCTAGGGAAACTATACCCATGATACCTCAACAATATGGCTACCTAAATAAGAGGTGAACTTTTCAGTAAGTATGGAAATACAGTCAATACCATTCACAGGTGACCAAGTATTTCCCTGAAATTCTCCATGGACTCTGCTTTGGGGATCCAGCTTTCCTACCCACATATGTATACCTAAGTCCTTTAACTCTTGTCACATGTTTTGATTTGTTTAGAATCCTTGAAAGAGCACCACACTTTCTTTTTCTGTTAAAATTGCATAGTTTAATCTGAGAGTGGTGGTTCATACCTATAATGCTATCACTCTTGCAACTGAGGTAGGAAATTTGCCATGTGTGTGCTGTCAACCTGGGCTAACTAGTGAGTTTCAGGCCAGCCTGGACCGTTCAGTGAAATTCTGCTTCAAACAAAACAAAACAAAAAATTGGCTGACTTACGTAACATTATCAAACAAAGTCACACATTTCAAGAAGGTAAGGACACTTCTATACTCTGCTCACTTTTGAAACCCAAGTTATGGAGCATCCACTATCTGGATTACAGTATATAGATCAGGTTCTTGCATATCAAATAGCCAATTCTGCATAGACTCCACCCAGCTGCCACTGAAACTATAAGGTGTAAATAAGACTTATCCCAACTGATATGGCTTCATTGTTTTACCTTCCCAGATAACAACAATTGAGTTTCTAATCTTTACTGTGGATCCTAGACCTTGGTAACACTGTATGTGCTCAAACTCTCAAAAGGAATAAAAAAGACCAAACACGTGTGTGGAGAAATAACTGGCTGTCTATGAACAAAACGCTGGAAAACAAAAATAGAAGCTAGGTATGCAGCTCAGCAGTAGAGCACTCACATTGCATGCACCAGGCACTCAATTTCATTCCCTGGTCACATAAGGTAAAATAAGTTTTGGAAGGAGAGAAGTTTTGGAAATGGTGACTCTAAATTACTTGTGAAAACAGAGAATGGTGTTTAGAAGGTGATTAGTAACCAAAGCTTCTGTGATAATGACACTTAAAGAAAGACTAAAGTTTGAAAAAAAAATAAAGAAAGAAAGAATCAACTGACAGATTTTTGTTAAGGATGCATGAAATTGCCAAGAAGAGTATTACAAATCTTAGTTGTTATGAGATTGTTGGGGGGAAGACATAAGAAATTCAGACAAAAGAATGTGGAGAAGGTTGAGCATAGACTTCAGTTGGGCTTAACATAAGATTGAACATGTCCCTGTTGGATCTACCAATGAGGAGCCACTAAGGCCTTTTTGGAGGAGAGCAGAGTCTGTGGAGTGGGACCAACTGAAGTTGGATTACTGGGGTGGAGGAGTAAATGGAAGATGCTGATAAGAAGATGACAGTACAGAGCCTTGCCTTGTGAATCCTGGCTGTAGACGATACAAAACAAGGTAACATCAGAGTGTGTGGGGTGAGTGGGGTGAGGGGGCTCAACAGAGACAGCAAATTTTATTTTTGCTTTTTAAACACCCTTTGGTTTGTTGGTAAGACTTGAACTTATTTATAGCCCGCAGTGAAGAAGCTATTGAAGAGAGAGCATTTGAAGATATAAGAAAAAGAAATAATTGATAGAACAAGGCCAAGCATGGCAGGAGGAGACAGGATCAAGAACACAGGTGGAGGGATCAGCCTTAGACAGACGTTGGATCTCCTCTTCCTGTGAAAGCATCAATATTTCTTCCTGCAAAGGGGAAGGCACACTTAGATCTACATGGATACACAGGAGAGATACAAAGAGCCTGACCGCTGTAGTCTTCGCTTTCATCTGCTGTCTGATCTTGATTGGAGGGAGGTAGGAGATCAGGGAGGCAGAACTGGTGACTTCACCCAGGAATATAAACCATGGCAGGAATCCTAAGCCAGCTGCTCTCCGTTTTGGAAGGCAGATTTGACTCCAGTTGATTCCTACAAAACACGGTGCTTCCGAATAGTCAACGATTTTAATATGTGTGTCAAAACAAACCTAATCAAACCAACTAACCAAACAAACCAAATACCTTTTGTTGTTGACTGACTCTCACCTACCCATCCCAGGGGGTGGGGACTGGTTCCCAAGGCACAGAAAATAAAATCAAATTTACCAAGTACTAATTATAGTAATTGAAGATTTTTCAGTGTCTAACTTATACTTGTAAAGTAATTGTTCTTTAAAAAGGGATGTATATATAGAATAGAAAACTCTGTTGAGAACATAAATGAATTTTGAAAATAAAGCATGAAATTAGAATGAAGCAATAAGGGAAAGTAATTGAGCTGAATTCAAGGGTAAATCTTTGTCATCTCAGAATTTTCAAGATCTGTCTTATCATAAATAAATGTATTAATTGCAATGGGAACAAAAGTGGGCATGGACTATAGGATTAATCTACAATAAAAGCTTACATTGTACTTGTCAAAAACTGTACTGAACACACAGGCTGTCTGAATATGTCATTTGCTTTTTACAATATGTTTGATTAGTACTGGATTTTACAAAGAACAGGATTACATTTCTTTTCAGTTGGGTGTCTACGATTTTGCACACTGTGTGCCTTGAATCAAATGTTTCTGTTGGAAGCACCATGCCTCTGTTTTCACCTATAACATGAATCACACTAATGTCCTTTTATTTCTTTTCTCTATGGGAGGCAGAATAACATAGGAGATTCTAGCCAGCCTTGGTCTGGAAGCTCATCAGCTCTGGGATTTCCAGCTTTAGCTCTCAGGATCTTCACCTACAAAATGATGATAATGATGAAAATTTTCTAAGGATGTTGTAAATACTCAATGTCCCAGCTAATTAAAATCCCATGAGCAAACCTTTGCACTTGGTAAGCACCAATGGGAGTTGAGGGAGGTAAGCTACTGTTAAATATGGAGTAATTTTCAAGTAGCTGTTGGATTCTGCAAACTTTCCTACATGTGTTATTATTTTATGATGTGATCTTTAAAAAAAATCCAAGTTGTCATATCAACTAGGTTTGAACCTGATTTTAGTAATAAAGTCAAACTTTGGAGGAAAATACTTATAAGAAGATATCAGAAGTCATTGAGCTTGGTGGCTCATACCTGTTATCCCAGCACCTGAGAGGTTGGAACAGCAGAACTGCCAAGCTCCAGGTCAGTCTTGGCTATATGGAAAATTCAAGATCAGCCTTGCAAATAAAGTTAAATTCTGCCTCAAACAGCTAGTGTGTTGCTGGGATTAGCTATTATTATTATATGAATTATGTACTTATATATGATAAATATATAACGTTATATATTTATAACAATATATAATAATTATATTAACACATATATCAATATAATACTATTATCACAGTATTATAGAGACTGAGCCAGGTGGACTACCATGAGTTCCAGCATGGACCACAGGTACCAAGACCCTATCCAAACAAACAACAGAGAGAAAGAGAAAAAAAAGTTTGTAAGTGAATGTAACTAATTTGTTCTCAAAAATAGGTTGTGGTGGTGATAGTTTGATGTGCTTAAATTACAAATTCAAACAGAAAGACCCAATCAGCTTTCTTTTAAAAGTTCTGTAGCTGAGATTAAAGGCGTGCTCGAGTTCAAGGCCAGCCTGGGCTACCAAGTGAGTTCCAGGAAAGGCGCAAAGCTACACAGAGAAACCCTGTCTCGAAAAAAACCAAAAAAATAAAATAAAATAAATAAAAGTTCTGTAGCAACAAGATAGAAGCTGGATTTAATCCAAAAGAAGTTAAACAGAACAAAATCTACACAATGAAGATGTGTGGAAGAAGTAGTGTAATAGTAAATGCATTACCTGAGCAAAATGAAACATTAATGGTTTCTAAACACTGGAAGGAAAACGGATAAACACGGTGTAAAACCCCCTCATAACCTTATTTATTTGCCTTGTTTTAGCTTTAATTTTGTTGTTGTTATTTTTAATTTTATTTCTTAGACTTGATTCCTAAAGAAAGAAAACAGCCAGAGGCAAACTTGAAACCCGGAGTGGGCACTTTCTCTTGTGCCCACTAGATGGCAGGTATAGGATTTGGAATACCTTACTGAAGCCACATACGTCATCATTGACATCTGCAACAGCTCCACATGAGAAAGCCCACTGGGATGAAAGTAGGACATTTTAGAGGCAATTCTGTCTTTCCTTATCTCTTACACATAGCTGTTTATCTGTCTTTTAAAGAAAAAGCAAAGGAAAGAAAACCATTGAAATTACTAAAAGCATGTAAGGTTTTTAGGCATTTAAGAATAAGGCATTTAATTTCTATGTAGCAATTACAGTGTAAAAGAGGAGCAGCCCCTAGTATTCTGTTCCTTTAGAAAAACTGTGAAACTGCAATCCAGTAACAAATAGTCACGTGTTCTCGTGGGAAATATTCATGATGTCTCTCCTCTTCCTTCTTTCCTCCCTTCCTTCCTCCCTTCCTTCCTTTTTTCCCCCTCTGAACATTTACAGTCCCAAACAGTGTGTTGCCTCAACGTGATCTCAGTGCTTCAATTTTCTCACAGTTGAAGGAGAAGGAACTGGGCTTTCTGTTTTGAAGGGTGTGTGCCTTTCCAATAAGGGGCCAAGGCTCTGGAAATGTAAAGGGCAGATCTTTGCTACAGAGGGGCTCATTGCAGAGAAGGGTGTGTTCTGCAAAGACAAACAGGTCTCACAGATAGTTGCCAAGGGCACCGAATACATCTTTGCATTACACCTTGAACTAGCATGCTCATATCACCTCTTTTATTGCATGCACCATAAATGACTGTAAAAGTTTGCAAATCTTGCAGAGACCTTGGCAATCAATACTTCAACAGGAAATTTACAAAGAGGATGGGGGGAGGGGGGTCCATCCTAGTAATTTGCTTTTTTGGCACAAGAACCGTGTGCTGACATTGAGAATTATTAAGTGTTCGATTTTCACAGTGTCTCTGTCAGATGCATAACGTAGTCAGAGTGGTTTCCATTTAGATGCTCAATTTGAAATCTCGGCTTTGCATTTTTATGAACAGGTAAGGAGAGCCTTGAAAACAGTCTGGTGGTCTTCCTTACAGAAACTGGTCCTCCAGAGCTGTGACTTGAGTGCCAATGATAAAATCTGAATCTGGGTCGGACTGGAGATGAGCTGGATGACAGGTCTGTCCCTAATGCGATGCCGATAGCTTTAATGTTTTTAAGTTTCTGATCCATCCTGGCACCCAAAAAACCAGGAAAATATCTGGATTCTTTTTATTTGGGTAGGATGATGAGAGAGAACTGATCAGTCAGTGTGCTGAGATTCAACCTGCCTGGTGGACTGATTGTCTTTTCCTCCTCTGCCTATCTCCTTTTTCCGTTGTGTTTCCTTCTTCTTGTTTGAAGTTTTCAGATTAAATGTGGAAAGATAGGGACCTGGTGGAAAGCTCCACTGGATAAACAGCAGGTGAGGGTACCCTAGATGAGAAGGATGTTGCTACTGCCTCAGGCCCAGGAACTAGCCTCTTTGTAGGTCACTGTCCAGAGTCAGTGAAAATGAACTGGCCTCAAGCTAGCAGGCTGTGGGCTGGCCTTAGGCTGTATTAGGGGGCTAACGGATTGTGAATCCCCTCCGTAGTTAGTGGGAATTACCTAAGAAAGAGTAATGTCTGGGGCCTGCATTTCAGACTGTCCAAGCGCCACGTTTATCCTCACCCTCACCCTGCAGCCCGGCTCTTCTCTTCCTCCCAAGCCCAGTGACCTGAGTTCTGGCCTTCCCTTCTGATGCATAAAAAATTCGAGGGTCTCCGGGGAGTTTTAGAAATTTCAGCGGACGCTGTTTTATCTGATGCTTTGCGGCAGGGGTCAAACACAGCTTCCTCAGCTGAGTGTCCTCACAAACCCAGCACAGCTCAGGACTAATTTCAGCAGAGGTCTTTTACAGGCAAGTGACTTTGAGGATATTACTAGGCTTTGTCCAAATCTGGAGGGTGGAGGGGTGTGTGTGTGTGTGTGTGTGTGTGTGTGTGTGTGTGTGTGTGTGTAGAAATGTTTGAGCTTCATACTTTCTTTGTATTTCCTCCTGCTGCAGGTGAATGTCAGGCAGCATGGGCTGTTATTCCCCTCCCCTGCGCCCTTGCGCCAGGCGGTGGCTGACTGAGGCCTGGGTACCACTGAAAGAGCTTAGAGGATCATATTTTTTTTTTTAATCTAGCCAGCCAAGGTGGCGGCGGTATCAGCAGGCCACAGTCAGAAGCAGACTTCTGCCCATCACGTGTTAGGAAGGGTTTTAGTTCTCAGCGGGTGGAGCGCGATTGCCCCCAGCAGCCATCTTCGGAAGCTCGGCGGTCTTGGGGACCAAATGGTCCTCAGGTTTCAGCTGTGAGTGCTCAAAAGAAGGAGACCGTACCCCACTCCGCAGCATCCTCACGTTCGCCCGCGCCCTCTGAAAGTCACCAACTCTCCTGGCGAGGCCACTATTTGTAAACAACTGCATCGAAAATCTGCAGTTTTTTTAGACAATCTATGTGGCGTTGGGAAGAAGAAGGCTGTAAAGAAGGAAGAAAACGTTCAGGCTGAAAGAGAGACCTTTAGTGAGAAAGTGAAGTGAGGTGGGTTTTGAAGTCACATTTTGAGCGTTCAGGGTTAGGTTAAAGGGGCAGATGGGACATAAATACGTGTGTATAATTTTCCTCCTGTCAGCACTAGCAAAACGAAGCTTCACGTGTCTTCCAGGATCCTTTCCCTGAAACATCCTTGCGACCTCTTCCTGCTCTTTGTGGGCCCACGCTCCACCCCTGCGGAGCATCAAGGAACAGCTCTGAATAACAGATGTTTTTCACCTTCAGCAACTAAAACCCATGCCATGGAGAATCGTGATAAATTGGGTTCAGTAACAATACACAGGATGATCTCCGGCTCCGTCCTTTGGCTTACCTGGTAAAACTGCCAAGCCCCGGAGCCAGGGCGACCTTGTTACCTTCTGTTTACCTGTTAATAGATTGCGTTCATACATTCATCTGAAACCACTCCCTTCGCGTTCTTAGCTCCAGACGTCGTCTCTGTTCAGTGGGTTTTCCATTGAACGAATACAATACTTCTCTTCCACGGTATCTAAGACTTCACACACTTCTTGAGCGCTGGGCTTGGCTGTTGTCTGTCTTCATTAGTCCAAAAGCTGTTGATTAGATTGCCTGGCCAAGGTTCTACACATTGTCAGCATACTTTTGAACAGATCCCATGGTCATTTCTTGGTAGAACAGAGATTCTACCACACAGCCAGCAGGCATTGATCAAAACCAAACCCACCGATACGGTGGCTCCACAGTGAAATAACTGACGCTTTTCAAGTCAAAAATGACTGCCTCGAGGGGCGCAAGAGTATTAGGTCTCAGCTTTTGTGATGGGAAATGAAGAAGTTCAGCCCAAAACTTCCAGGGTTTTATGCTAATTATACATTTATATTTTACTATATTACTAGACAATCCTCACTATCCGAACCTCTGAAAAGTTTCTTTTGTTTATTTTTTATTTTTTATTTTTTTGGTTTTTCGAGACAGGGTTTCTCTGTGTAGCGCAATGGCCACAGGAGAGCTGTAAACAACACCCCTGTGGGCGATTTGCATAATCGATGTAATCCGTTAATTCTAACTCGCTTTAGCTGCCCCTGGCCAGTATTCCTCCTGCATGGAAGCCACTGACTTTCCTCACACCGTTTGCAAGGTCTCATGGGCAATGAGCACCCAAAGAATCTGTTTTGCTCTGGAAACTCCATTTAAAGAAAATTATATGTGATCTGTCTCCTTTGTTCTGATTTCTAAAACAGCTAACTCCTTGGTTTTAAAGGAGCCTTTCAGTAAGATATTCAAAAGGAGGAAACTGAGAAAGTTTAGTAAATCCTATCTAAAAGAAAAAAAAAACACTCCTAGTTCTTTGATCTCTCTGGCTTTATTACAGTACTAAAATAACAGCCAACCCCCTGGTCAGAAAAGAAAGCCCTGTGGATTAAGTAACTGTTTATCTCATGAGCGTAATTACTTGTTGAACCTGAAGCCTTTCGTTTCTTCAACCACGACGTCAAACTGATGAGATTAAAAAAGACAATCACAGATCTGTCTGTTCCTGTCACAAACTCCTGGCCAAGATGACCAGCTGTAGCACGAATGTGTCAGGCATCCTTTCATAAGGAGTAAGGAGGTTCTGGAAGGCACAATGGAAGGGCATGGGAGGGAGAGGGAAGTTTTCCATCTGATACATATGTAAAAAGGTATGCATTGACTAGAAACCACGGGTATCTGAAAGAGAGATGTATTCTCCCTTCCCTGCACAGAACTCTTGCAGAACAGAGCACCCAGGAGGCATTCCGCTCACAGGCCCAAGGCGCAAGTTAAAGAAGTGGCCATAGGGTCCCCTAGCGGTGTGGCTGCAGTCCTGCCCCCAGGAACCCATTTAATTCCTTTTAATACTTCCGCCCTTTTCTGGACCTCTTGGGCAGTGAATTAGATTCGCATCCTAGGAGCACAGGCTTCTCTTTGCCACTTGCCCTAAAGCACTTTCCAGCCCGAGTAAATGCCGCCGCAACGAGGCTTGCCTCTGCTGAGAGGGGAAGGTCCCCGGTTTCGGACCCGCAGCGTAGCCCAACCTGGCGGGGCTCGGCGTGCCGGGGAGACGGAGAGAGGCCAGCTCTGGCTGGAGGCGTCAAGCCACTGGGGTCCTCCCTCTGATGGACCTCAGATGCAGCTGTGGCCTCATCTGAGGGATGTCTGCGAAGGCCCCGACGGCCGCTGCGGGCGTCGCTGGCCCGCGAGCCCCAGGGCTTGGGAACCGGGAAATGATCTCTCCCGGGCGGAGGCTGCCTTGCTGCTTTCAGTTTTCATTGAGACTCGCTGGTTACTGTTTAACATCCCCACCCACGTTTCAGTTTGTTTAGTAAATCGATCTCACTGTGAGAGTCAGGCCCAGGCCCTGTCGCCATTGAGCAAAGCTAATACTCTCAAGGCATATGGTCCCCCCCCAAATCTTTGCTAGAGATCCAGGAAAACAAACAAACAACAACAAAATCCCTGGGCCACCTCTCCCAGCGCCCCACCCCACCTCCCGGCTGGCTGCAAACTTCCTGGCCCCCAGACGGTGCACTGCGGGACACCGCGGTCAGGGCGGGTGGGGACCTGCTGTTGGGATGCGGCTCCAGCCGCGCAGCTGAGTGCGACGCGGGAGCTCCGGAGCCGCTGGCGTGGGTGAGTCGCTCCGCCCGCGCCCGGTGCCCGGGGATGACCCACTCCACGCCCGGCCGCTGTCCGGCACCGGGAGTCTCAGTTCCCCCAAGAAAGCAGTTGAGAGGCTGAGCACCTTGATCCCTAGGCCTGATCCTATGGAAAGCAGACCACCCCAGGCCTTCCTGCAGCCCAGGTGGGCTAAAGAAAGGCTGGAGGCTGCTGGAGCTTTGAAGTTCAAGACCTTTGCCTTGCCTTGCATTTCTTTGGGTGTTGAGAAAGCTTTGGTGGCTGCCGCTGGTCACGTGATTCCAAGATCTGTTGGTGGTGTTGGGGTAGTTTCTTGGAGGTTTGGGGGGCTCTGGGTCCAAGCTAGGACACATGTCTGAATATTAACGGACAATAGAGGTGTGAGGGTTGGTGCTTGGTGCAGAAACATCCCTCTGCCCCATGGCCTTTGGTCAAGTTTCCTTCCATATATTCTTTCAGACATTTGGGGATTAGGCACTTTCTACTGATGCTGTTGGGGGTGACTGTGTAAGTTAGTAAAAGTGTCAGTTTCTTTGGGAATATTTAACCTATTGGATGTTGAGTTAAAGCGCATTTGGATTAAGTGACAATCATTCAGTGTCTAATGGGATAAACCAGTATGTGATAAGATCTTGGAACCAACTATGATGATCCCTACCTGAAGGGATGTGTTTTTTAAGGGTGTCTGCAAACTGAGCTCAAGTACTCTCCAATATGCAAAACAATCGTAGTTTTCCTCTGAAGATAAAGGCTGGAGAATACATGTACAGGCGCTCCTAACCTTGTGGGATATTCTGCAAATTGAAAACCTCCCTGATGGCAGCATTTCCTGTTTGGGCTTTAGTTACTTTATCCGGCTTGACAGCTTGTTTTACACGTGACTTGTTTCTGTTCACGAGCTTGTACTATTATTCCTCCACCTTGGCTATCAGCATTTGTTCACAATCATCTTCCTGCTCCTCCCTCTGTTCTCACACTTTTGACTCGAACATTTCCTGCATCTGAAGCCCTTGACCAAGTCCATGCTGGATTCCCTTGCTTGCACTTAGAGCGATGAGATGGGAGGCAAGGGAGCTGCTGATAAACTAGTCATTGACCGCTTTTCAAAGCGTGATGGAAATTGACAGCAATTTGAGTTCTCGTGGCGGGTTCCCTTCCTCTTCGTTTATGACTCTACAAATACGGGGACGTTCTCAGCAAGCTTTGGGAAGGAACAACCCTTAACCAAAATGTCACTATAAAGGTTTCAAGAGATGAGTTACTCTGTGATTATGGCTATAAGCTTATGGAATAGCACAAATTAATTTTAAAGATTGTTATTTTAAAAAATGTATTCAGCATGCAAATAATAACTCTATTCGGAGTGTCCCATTAAACTTCAAAACTGACAGATTTTCAACAAGAGAGTGGCAGCATCTTAAACACTAACCTGAATATACTGTTGCAAACTCAGTAGGCGTATTTCCGTTACAGTGCTTCATTACTTTGAAATTCTTTGTTACTTCTATAAATTCTAGAAATAAAGCTAGTTTGTAAAACAACATGCAAATTATAGTACAATATAAAGAGAATGTCTGTCCTCTTGTGTATGGAACCTTTGTTGACACTGGGTTTGTGTTTCCATAATCTTCATGTGTACAGCTCATGAATGTTAATTGCTTCAAAGACCCAATAATGTTTCATTTTATATCAAAGTACCTACTCTAACCATGCTTGAGTCACTGGATATCAGTTTTTAAGATGTTGCTACTCTCTAGTTGAAAATTGCTTGTTAGTTTGGAGATTACCAAATGAAGATTATGTAGACCATCCCTGGGTGGGTGAGTTCAGGAGTTTGAAAAATAGGGCTGTGGATGTGGTGATAGAGCACTTGCCTAGCATGCTCTGTGTTCCTAGCATCACCATTGTATTTTGAGCTCATAAAAGATGCTCCTGTGTTTATTACTATTTACCCAGGGATGGCTGCAGATTCAGGTTCTTGGTATGTGAGAATTTCTATAGCCCAGGTGCCATTGATGACCCGGGAGTAGTTGTGATCTGTGTAGCTATTGATTCCTACGCTTGTCAGGTTCCTAAAAGAGGATTCTCATCCTAGCATCAAAGTCTTTTTGTCTACTTTGTTATCTTCATCTTTTCTTCATTGTTGTTTGTTTGTTTTAAGAAAGGGTCACATTTGTCCTACACTGACCTGGCCTTGAGATTGCTTTGTATACATGGATGACTGAACTGACGATTCTTCTGCTTCTATTTCTTCCATTCTGGGATTACAGGTGTGTCCCCTTGTACCTGATTTGCGTGATGATGGAGGTTGAACCCAGGGCTTTTTGCATGCTAGGCAAGCACTCTACATAGTGAGTGAGCTATATGCTCAGCTCTCTTTGTTTTTTACACACAGGCTAGCCCTCGTTCACAGAGATTTTCCTGTGCTGGGATTGCAGTCACCATGCCCCGCCGAATTCTTTGAAATTATGTGAACAATTTTCAAAAGATGGGACTCTCCAAATCTGGCATGGCAAAATGTCTTTGATAATCCTGCACCACAATATCTACTTAAATCCTTAATTTGTACCATTCCTTCAAATGAATAAACATGGGACTGAGGAGAGAGTTTCATTGGGAAAGTGTTTGCCATGAAAGTGTGAGGACCTGAATTTGCTCCTTAGAACCAATGTTGAAAAACCAGGCATGGTAATGCAAGACTCCTGTTATCTCAACACAGAGGATGCGGAGAAAAAATGGATACCTGGCATTTATATGCCAGCCATCCAGTACTTATCTATGAGCCCAAGGCTGAACAGAGACCCTGACTCAAAAACACAAAGTGGATGGTACCTGAGAAACAGCAACTGTGTTTGTCCCCTGACCTCTATTCACACACATTTGTGGATACACAGACTTGTATATGTGAACTCCTGTACATAAGCACACAAAGAAATTAAGTAGCTCCATATTTAAAACAAAGTTACCCCTGTGGGAACAACAGTCGGGTATACTGTGATGCATACTTGCAACTGCAGTTGCTTCTCTCCTTGTAGAGAACCAACCGTCCTCTCATTTGTCAACTCTGCCATTCATGCACAGGCATGTGTTGTTTACACATATGAATGACTCTCACAGCTGGACCAGTTAAGGAATCAAACACACACATACACACACACACACACACACACACACACACACACACACTTTAGTTAATACTGATTTCTCAATATATAGGTGATATTGTTCTAAGCAATTTTCATGTATTTCTTTTTCAGATCTTTATACTAATTCTACATAATCAGTATGAATATTCTCTCTTTTTACTAACAGTGCAAATGAAGCAGAAAGAAATAAGTTGAGTATGACACTCACAAGGGTCAAAGCTGGGGATTCAGGTATGCCATGTGGCTGTGAGCCACAAAAGCAAGCATGGATGTCCCGTGTAGTCATCCAGTTGTTCAAGACACAGCTGTCCTCAAAGGAGGGAGTGAGGGCTGAAACCTTTGTGTCACAGGCATGGCAAGTTCCTTTGCTCTTGGTCTAGAAAGTGACTTCTAGGTCACGAGGTCTATGTGAGAACTAGCCACAGTCTTGTGCCTGATGCACCATGGGCAAGCTCCATGCTGACATATTTGACTGCCGATGTAAGGGACCCAACATGCTCTTGTCCATCCCCTTCAAGTACACCTTGAAGAGCAGCTCTGCCCGTACTTCCCAGCCTGTATTTTAAGACACTTTGGTCAACTGTGTTCGTTACCTGGTAGAATCAGCTGATGACAAGGAGTGCCACATTGTTCTGCCTGCCCTTCATTCGATCACGGTGGTTTTCTGTAAAATGCATAAGTAGTTCAAGATGTATTACGAATGCACTCAAAGTGAAGTACAAAAATGACTTATAATACTTCTTTGTTGTTTTTGTTTTTTGTTTTTTGAGACAGGGTTTCTCTGTTGTACCCCTGGCTGTCCTGGAACTCGAACTGTAAACCAGGGAGGCCTTGAACTCAGAGATCCACCTGTCTCTGCCTCCCAAGTGCTGGGATTAAAGGCGTGCGCCACTGCTTCCATTTGAAGTGCTTTTTTAAAGATTTATTTTTATTATATATATTATTTTTATTATATATATTTATATGTATGACTGAGGGAGGATATTATGTGGAAGTCAGAAAAGGGTATCAGACTCCCTGGAGCTCGAGTTACAGGAGTTGTGAGCTAACTGATATTGGTTGTGGGGAACCAATCTCCCATTTTCTGCAAGAGCTGTGTGCTCTTTTAGTTGCTCAGCCATCACTTCAGCCCCGATTTATATTAAATCATTAAATGTTACTTGTTTTTATTTGCTCTTACCTCAGAGATTGTTGTATGTATACAAGCAAACAAGGGGCACATGACTAACAATCTCTGGACCCCTCGAAACCTGGTCAAGCCCTCTGACCAACCGGGATCTCCCGTGATACCTGCATAGAACATCCCTGACTTCATAGAACCAATGGCTTTCAAGTGTGAAGGAAATTTACCCAAACATAGCTCATTAGCTCTAACTGTGCCGGCTGAGATCATCCGGACCTGGTTATTTAATTCTTGCAAGCATTTGACAACTTCTGTGTCTACACACCATACTGTACTTTGCACTTTTTTTTTCTTCTTTTTTTTTTGTCTGAAGTTTGTGGAATCTGTAATTTAAAAATACTATACTTCCTGGGCTGGAGAGATGGCTCCGTGGTTAAGAGCTCTATCTGCTCTTCCAGAGGACCTAGGTTCAATTCCCAGAACCCACATGGCAGCTGACAACTGTAACTCCAGCCTCAGGGGACTCAACACTCTCATACAGACATACATGCAGGCAAAACTCCAATGGACATAGAATAGAAATAATTAAGTCATAAAGATTTAAAGAAACGTTATACTTTCTTATTTTAGTTATCATGGTTATGGCTTGCAAATGAAGCTGATTCATATTAATTTAGAAATATAGTAAGTTAAAGGGATGGTACCAAGTTCATAGAAGACAAATAGAAAGAATAGGTACCTAGAAAGCAAACAGAATTCAGTATCCCCACCCTTAAACATAAATAATCTACTGGGAAGGCAAACACATACAGTAGTCAGGATGGAATACAAGGTGTAATTGCCTTAATGCTGTGGAAAAACGGAAGCGCAAAACATGCATTTAGCTTGGATCACTCAGAGAGATTTCACGGAAGAATTAATTCTGTTCTGATTAGAACTTGTTGGGGAGAATCAGAAAGGTGCTGGATGCAGGCAGATTTCCCCTGGAGGGGGAGACGAAGTGGGGAGGTGCCCAGGACCACGGGGTGGCTATAGTGAGCGTGGGTGACATCGGTTGCAACTAGTTGCTGAAGGGAAACCATCAAACTATTTAAGTAGATTGGATTATGACTAGTTTTTAGATTCACAGCATTTTGGAGTATGGATAAAAAAAGGGATGTGAGAGAGAGAGAGTGAGGAGTTGGAAGTTTCAGCCAGATGAAAGATGGTGGATTGGTGGTTAAGAAATGAGGATGGGGCCAGAATAGGCTCCAAAAGCTACACAGAGAAACCTTGTCTCGGGGTGGGGGGAAGAGAGAGAGAGAGAGAGAGAGAGAGAGAGAGAGAGAGAGAGAGAGAGAGAGAGAGAGAGAGAGAGAGAGAGAGATGAGAGAGTAGGAGAGGCAGAAGCCCACTGGAACCACATTCTCTAAGCTTGTGGAGGGTTAGGATGCTGGATTCTGTTTGCTTTCTTGGCCCCCCGTCTTTATACATATCTTCTATGCTGTGGGCCTGCTTCAGGTACAATGGAACCTTTCATTTGACGGTGTCATCACCAACTTGTAGTTTTTCAACTCGTGTTTTCCCGCATGGGTTCATGTTAAAATCTGATCTGTTTGGCAAAGCTGAAGTTTATTCTTCTGTCTTTCAGGAAGTTCAAGAAAGGTGTTTACAAAGAACGTTGTTCCTTATTTTCGGTTAATTTTCAGCTAAGTAATTTTTTTATTTCCGACAAGAATTTTTATAACTGGCAAGGACTCTCTTTTCTGAGGCCCAGCAGCCCTACCAGTTCCAAGGTAACAGAGCGTTGTGCAGGAAGGCAATTTCCCCTGCTAGAAAGCATGTGTTCATGTCCCACGTCCTTCCAGCTTCAGACCCCTCCTATTGTGACTTATAACCACCACAGGAGCAACTCTCTGATATCAGTCAAGGTGGGATGGTGAGTTTAGTTCCCCAAACGCACTTCACTAAACACGCCCCATCAGATGTGACATGTCTACTGGTCGGACACTCTTTGAACGTTTGCCGCTGTTTTCACCCGACTCCATCCATCCATCCAAGCCAATTTCCACTTAGGTCTTGAGGCTTCACTTACACGCCACTTTAAAAATGTTTCCCAACGTCTTGCTCCCGCATGTCATTTTAATTGCATCTTGTTCTTTCTCTGGCCTGTTAATTTTTAACTTCATAAAGCACAGTGGTTACATGTTGGATGACCATCAGTTGAATATTAGGTCTCTGATGGTAGAGACTGTCATTAGGAATGCCAACCCTTTGGGATGGGTGTTTATTTGAGACTCCAGGAGCATGAATTTACTGACCGAATGTGTAACTGTACGGAGAAGTGAAGTGACATGTTGATCACAGAACTGAAACATGTATCGAGAGCCTTATTTAAAGCATTGCCTTCCACGTTGTGGAATAACCATGGCTATCCTCTAGGTTTCTCATGTCTGGGGAGAATACATGTAAGAGAATTACAATTCAATGAGATGTGCATAAGTATTGAGTACTGGAAAAATATATAGACAACCTGGTGAGAGGCCCATTAACTTTTCTTGAAAGAACTTACAAAGAAATGATGTGTGAATTATATATCGTTGTAATCACTAAAATCCCTTTGTACAAATACATTTCTATGAATTATGACATATGTACACAACCTTGCAACCATTCCCACAAGGAAGATAACAAACATTTCTGCACCCTTACCCTTCAGATCCATTCCCTGTGCCCTTGGGCAGTCAGCATCCCCTGCTACTCCCAGGCAACCTAATCTGAGCTCAGTCCACAGTGTTGCCTATTCCAGAAGACCATGAAAAGGGAGTCACACAGTATGTAGACCTCTGCGTTTGTTTGGTTGAATTTAGTACAATTACTGTGAGATCCATTCACGTTGTTATATCTGGCAGTATTCTTCCTTTGGAGGAACAAAATCCCAGATTTATGAGGTATAATTGACATGTAATAAAGAGTATATATTTGAAGTACATAGTTGGAAAAATCTTGTCAGTTATATATACACATCTGAAACTGTCACCACCATAAAGATAGTACATCTAACACACTGGACGTTTTTTCATGCTATTTCTTATGTAAACCCTTGCTCCCGTTCCTCTCCTGGTCGATCTACTTTCCGTCCCTAAAATTAGTTTGCCTGGTCTAGGATCTTGCACCCATGTGATTCTACAGTACTGTCTGTACCTTGTTTCTTCCATTCACTTCAGTAAGTTAAGTTCACTATTTTGATTACAGGTGTTAGTAGTTCAGTTTTAAAGTTTTTACTGAAGAGCATGACATCTTGTGGAAATGTCACAAATTGTTTGTTTACTCAATTGCTGATGAACTTTGGCTCCTTTCCAGTCTTTGGCTACTTCAAATAAAACCACTATGAACATTCTTGTACAAAGACCTTGTGTGCACATATGCCTTTGTTTGTCTCATACAGGAGTAGAATGTGGTTCTTATAGAACAAATTGTTCATTGGGTTCCAGAGTGAGTGTACTAATTTATGTTCCAATGGGCATCACTGAAAATTTACAGATTCTTCACATCCTTACCAAGCCAGGGGTATGGATGGCCTTGATTTTAGATATTCTAAAAGCATGGTGTGATACTAAATGCAATCTTAATTTTTATTTCCCTTGTGGCTAATGAGTCTGAGAATCTCGTTGTGATCTGGTAGAGAATCTGAATTTTCTCTGACAGAACTGTTCTTCAAATTTCATTTTTTTTTAAATTGAGTTGTCTCATTTTTAAGTTGTAATATGTTTGTCTGTCTATCTATCTATCATCTATATATCTACCTATCATCTGTCTATCATTATCTATCATGTATCTATTATCTATCTATTATCTAACTATCATCTATCTATTTATCTTACAGATATGCCATTTGATAGAGCTTTTGAAAATGTTTTTTCTTCACATGAATTAATTCCGATAAAAATGTAAGATTTAACCTAAAGAAAAAGAGAGCTGGGAGTATCACCATCACAAGTGTGAATTACACATCCAAGTGAGAAAAAATAAAGTCTGTTTTATGAAGCTACAAGATGCAGTAAAGTGGGAAGTAGTAGTAGGTGGCATGTTTAAAAATATAAGAAGACTGAATATCAAGACCTTTGCACACCATCCTCTAGAGTCTAGACTTGTTTTAGTGAGCAGTGATACAGAAAAAAATCGATATAACAGTATTGATGGCAGTAATTGAGCTTGAAACTTTACAGAAGTCTTTCAGATGCACAGTCAATATTAAACAGGTTTTTGATCCAGTGTTCTCTCTCTGTCTGTCTGTCTTTCTCTGTCTCTTTGTCTTGTCTTCTCTCTCTCTCTCTCTCTCTCTCTCTCTCTCTCTCTCTCTCTCTCTCTCTCTCTTTCTCACTCTGTAAACATTTAAGAACACGTGAGGAAGAGTGACCTGGCTTGTACTGTCTATGCTCAGAAGGCACACTGCTGTATTTGGAAAATGATTATTCAGAGTTATCATAGAATGGTTAGAAAAAAATCCCCAATCCCAGAGATATTCTAGATGCTGTGAAGTTTCTTGTTCTTTTTAACTAACTATTGAGGAACCAAGTGGAATCAAATCTGTTAATTGGTGAAGAGGAGAAAAGCGACAGCGTGACCAAATCTTTTGTTTTTAGAGCATTAGTTGGTTTTGCATCTCACACGCAGTTTGAAGAGCTCACTTTTTCAAACAGTGTTTGGTTGAATGTATTCTGTTGACATATTTCTGCTCAGGGCCTTGACTTCTTTGTCCATACTGGGCCACTGCACAGCTTGTACCTCAGGAGGCTGACTTCACAAGCATGAACAAGTCGATGCAGTTTGGAAACCAACCTCTCTCCTTTCTTCTCTCCCTCCCCCATTCCTTCCTAATGTCTCCCTCTGTCCTTCCTTGTTCTTTCTCTCCCTCCCTCTGCTGATTTCTTCCTTGCACTTGGAGGTTTTTAAACCTTCTCATTTTCTACTTATCTTTTTTCTTCATGGTTTTAAATTTCATAGATTCTTTTCAAGGTAAAAATAACAAGGAGTTTATAATCCAGAATAAATGAAGTAATCATTCTCAAGTGTAGGACTTACACATATCAAAATACCTTATCTAGGCTGGAGAGATGTCCCAATGGTTAAGAGCACTGGCTGCTCTTCCATAGGACCTGGGTTCAATTCCCCGCACCCACATGGCAGTTCACAGGCATCTGTAATTCCACATTCAAGAGGTCACACACCTTCTTCTGGCCTCTCAGGGTACCAGGCATATAAGTGGTGCTCAGACATCCGTATAGGCAAAATATCCCTACCCATAAAATAAAATCAAAGTTTTTTTTTTACCAAGAATATAAAAATGGATTATAAATTGATTATGTGCTGTGTGTCCATATGTGTTACCATATGCTATTTATTTTTCACATTTAGTGTACCCATTCACATTACTTAGACATTTTGGGACCATGTAGACACTGGAATCAAGTAGACTTGTCTTAGCCTGTACGGCTCTGTGCATATCTGCTAACTTAACTGAGCATCACTTTGCCCAGTGCAGTGTGGTGAGACTTACTGGGCACTTAGAACACCTGGTATGTCTGGCTCAGAGCAAACACTCTCAACAAATATTGAGACTGTTTGTTATCTCGACTTCTTATATTAAGTTAATATTCCCACGTATATATCCCCGTTTCCGTTGATTGGACACACAAACACACTACTGTAATTATCAACTACTGTGGCTAATTATTTTCTGTGTGTCATGCAGTAAAATCTGCACATATGTGCCCTCATGTAATCTTTATGGAATAAATGGTTACTCTCTCCATTTTACAAATGAGGAAACTGAGTCAGAGATAGGTTCAGTTGCCATTTGAGACCTCATAGCCAGTATCAGGATTAAGCATGAGTCAAGGCCCTTCAGCTCCAGGGCTCATGAAGTTCATCTAGTGATTTTTTTTTTTTTTTTTTTTTTTTGGTTTTTCGAGACAGGGTTTCTCTGTGTAGCTTTGCGCCTTTCCTGGTACTCGCTTTGGAGACCAGACTGGCCTCGAACTCACAGAGATCCGCCTGGCTCTGCCTCCCGAGTGCTGGGATTAAAGGCGTGCGCCACCACCGCCCGGCTCATCTAGTGATTTTAAAACCTAAGGTGTTCTGAAACTGATTAATTTCCTCTCACTTTTGTACAGTGTCTTTTGAAGCTAAGACTGAAATAAGATAATTTTATTTTCTCGCTCTTTGTATCCTATCACTATTTATCTGAAATATGAATGGTTTTACTATTCTCAATTGAATATACATTAATTTTCTGTCTCTTTAAACATTTTTGTTTGCTTGCTTATGTTTGTTTGTTTGTTGAGATAGGGTCTTGCTATCCTGTAACTCATAGCAATCCAAAGTTCTCCTGCCTCAGCCTCCAAAGTACTGGGATTTATGGCAGTATCATCTATGCCTGGCTTTGGAATTTCATTTACAAACAAAATTATGGCAGACTGACTTCTGAGACATGTTAACATAGACTGCAAAACACCAATTTTAAGCTTTTAGTAAAAAACAAAATAATTATACCAAGAATAAAAGTCATACTGGTTTTATGTTTGATGAAATAAAATCTGATGCTTATGGTATTAAAACTTATCTATTAATAGTTTTACACAATGAGTTGAAACATTTTGAATATTCATTTAATTATAAATGTGTACACACTATGATCACCTCCTCAGGGATCACAATGATTAGTTTAAATTTTCTTTGATTAGTAACTACTTAATCAAGAAACTTCTTAGGAAACAATTTAAGAAGTCTATGTATATTGAAAGCTGATTTATTTTCTTCATTTGTGTATTCAACACCTTTCCAGAAAAAGAATTAAGCTACCTGAAAGTATTGTCATCATGGGGACACTGAATGGGAAAGGTGAATGTCTATATGTTCATTGAACACACAAGGATCATAGAGTCACTTTTTATTACCAAGTGGTGGATGGCATAAACTCTTCTCTTTACCGTCCTGGAATCTGAAAGTTCCTGGTCAATGCAACAGTAGGTTTAATTTGTGCTTTTTTTTCTGAGACTTCCCTCCCTCCTGGCCTTGAAGATGTCTGCCTTTACTCTGTGTCCTCACAAGGTTGCCTCTGGGCCTGTGTGTCTGTGTCCCAATCTTCTTTTATGAAGACAATAGGACCTACCCATATTACCTCCTTTTAACTAAATTACCTTGTTACAGGTCCTATCTCCAAGTACAGTCATTGTCTAAGGAAAGGGTGTAACAGACTTTCTTTTGGGCCACCAAACAGCTCCCAAATCATGACACAGACTGATTAGTTATGAATATTCAGCCTTATTCTTTGTTTGTCCAACTAGCTCTTATAATTTAAATTAACCTGTTTCTGTTCATCTATGTTTTGCCTTGGGGCATTTTACCTTTCTTTCATTCTGTATGTTCTACTCCATGTCTGGCTTACTGATTGCTGCCTGGCTGGTGGCAGACATCTCCTTCTCTTTCTCCCAATTCTCCTCTCTTTCTGTTTTCTCCTTTAGATCTTAGATTCCTTCTCCTCTTTATTCTCTCTGGCCATCAGCCCTGCCTATCCCTCTACTGCCTAGCTGATGGCCGTTCAGCTTTTTATTAGATTGGGCAGGCAAGGTGAAACAGCAACACATCTTTACAATAGCTAAACAAAAGGAGAATAAACAAATGTAACACATCTTTGCCTAGTTAAACAAAGGCAGCATAAACAAAAGCAACACATTTGCATAGTTAAACAAATACAACACACACAAACATAATATGCCTTTACATAGCTACAGCAATGTTCCCCAACAAAGTAGCTTCCTCATATGAATGCTGCCCACTCCCACCCTCAGATGACAAAGGACAGAAGAAACTTTGCCCATAACTGCAGGATAACCCCAATGTGAGCTAGTCTCAATACAACTTCAGATATTTTAACACTTCTTAGGCTATATGCACATTATTTGTTTTAGACTATAAATTAAATAAACCTAATCTAAATATTTAAATCCCAAACCAGTTATATAGACCTCTAGAAGGAAGACTTTGCTGTGTTTTCATCCCCTCCCAGATCCACGTGTCCCTCACCACTGCTGACTGTACCTTCCTTTTTGAACAGAACCTCTTGCTAGGTCTAAAGGCAAAGCTGATAATAGCTTAAGGGTGGCACTCAGAATCGGGGTCATTATTTAAGGTATAAAACAAAGAATCTCCAGGGAGTAACCCAATGATATCTGCTAGATTTACCTAATGTTTCTACTGACTGCTACTTCTGTCTAATAACTCTTTCTCATATTGGCTTGGGTGTGAAGCGTGCAGCATTTAATCAAGAGGGGGCCGAAGGAAATGCTGTAGTAGGTGTGTTTATGTCACTGACCAGAAAGGGAACTGAATGCCAATGGAGGCCTGACAGGATGCTTCTATTCTGGAGAAGGAGATTAAATGCGTCTTTCTTTCAGGCTCCGGATCCTTAGATAGGCCTTTCACCTTCTCTTTAATCTAAAGGGATGTGTTTAAGTAAAAAGGGTTGAATTAAGGTATGCAAAAAATTCCAGGCTGCTAAACTGTACCCCTGTGGAGCTAATGAGAATTTATGTAGACCCATACAAGACCATCATCTATGGGGAGAGAAGAGCCAAGATCTTCCACCAGTTGCAGGAGAGAGCTCCTTTCTTGGTATGTCTAGTGCTCTGATTAAGAGAGATACACAAAGGTTTAAAGATACAGAGGATGCTGTCTGTGCTTAAAGTTGGGGGTGAAACAGATTGCTTCAGTGTTTTTTAAAGAGAATTCTGACAGTTCAGATGGCACGAAAACTCCCTAACTCTCTCTGTCCAACACTTCAATGTTGTTAAAAGTAAAGGTAACTGCAAATCGTGGGTGTTTGGAGCCCTGTGGTCACTCTTATGAGTGTGTTTGAAAGATGGATGATCAGTTGGGTGTGTATGTCTTTAGGTATCCTGCAAGACATACTTAGGAACAACAGTTAATGTGTTTAGAGCTAACTGTCAAGTCTTGATCTATTGCTTTTACATTTCTCTTAACTGAAGGTTTTCTTTTTTAACCTTAGAACTGAATTCAGAGCGGTGTACTTGTAGCAAATGGAAAACATTGAGCTACCCATCACAACTCCACCTTTTTCCCCATTTTTTATTAACATTTTTCCTTTATTTTACATACTGACCACAGTTTCCCCTCCCTCCTCTCCTTCGGTTCCCCTCCCCCACTCCCATCTACCCCCATCACCATCCACCCACTCCTCCTCCACCTCCATTCAGAAAGGGGCAGGCCTCCCATGGGCTTGAACATAGCATGGCACAAGTTGAGGTAGGAGCTCGCTCCTCCCCCATATAAAGGCTGGGCAGGGTAATCCAGCATGGGGAACAGTTCCCAAAAGCCAAGTAAGTGCCAGGGACAGGTCCTCATCTCACTGTTAGGAGCCTTACAAACAGACCAAGCTCTATAAATGTCACACACATGCAGAGGTCCTAGGTCAGTCCTAGGTAGCTCCCTAACTGTTTGTCCAGAGTCCACGTGCTCCCATGAGCTCAGGCCAGCTGTCTCTGGATTCTCCTGTCATGACCTTGATCCACTCTGGCTTATACACTTCCTCCTCCCTTTCTTCAGGAGGACTCCCAGAGCTTGGCCCAGTGCTTGGCTGTGGATCTCTGCATCTGCTTCCATCAGTTACTGGATAAAGGCTCTGTGATCGCAATTAAAGTAGTCACCAATCTGATTACAGCAGATGACCAATTCAGGCATCCTCTCCACTACTGCTAGGGGTCTTACCTGGGGTTATCTTTGTGGATTTCTGGGAGTTTCTCCTAGCACCAGATTTCTCCCTAGCCATCCATCCTGCCCCCAAACTGCTTCTTGCACCCAAACTCAGGGCTGAAATCAACAAAATAGAAACTAAAAGAACAGTACAAAGAATCAATGAAACAAAGAGTTGGTTCTTTAAGACAACTTTACTTTGAAAGAGAAGATCTTCCTTTATTTTTAAGTGCGTGCACGTGCGCACACAAACACACACACACACACACACACACACACACACACACACACACACACACACACACACACACGTGCTCGCGCATGCCCACAGAGGCCAGATATAAAGCACGGGATCTCTTGGAGCTGAAGTTAAAGGAAGTTGCATACTGCCAGACAGATACATGTGCTGGGAAACAAATTCTGTCCTCTATAAGAACAATGCATGCTCTTGACCACTAATCCTTTTCTCATGCTCCGAAATGAAGAAGTTTTAAAACTGAATTATATTAAATATTTTAGACACTCCAGTATTTTATCCATGTATATATTCATGTTGACATACCCCACCGAATGTCCAGCTTTCTAAGAAATGCTACTGGGCTCCTGTCCAGAGAGATTAGTTTACCTAGTATACTATCTTTTGTAGTTTTCTTATTTTCGTTTATCTGTGGTATGTCTTTGAATAAATATATAAGAAATAATTTACCAAACCACTATTGATGATCACTTATGCTGTTAAAAATAAAGCTGTCCTGAACATATCTTATTTTTTTTCACTGGACTAAGGCTCATTTTATTATTATGTTCCCAAGAGTAGAATTTCTAGGTCCTACTGAGATACATATACTCAGCCAATAGAAATTTGTTAATATTTAAGAACAATTTGAAATATGAATATAGATATTTCTATTTTGTGAGTTTATTATGCCATTACTCAAAGGGGGAGAAAGTTATTTAGGAAGGTGATGTCCAAGTTGAATTTAGAAATTCAAGCAATTTTAAATATGAATGTAAATATTTCTGCTTTATGAATTGGTAAAACATGCTACCATTCAAAAGAGAAGGAGATTAAAGAATTAAGGAAGTAGAAACAGAGTTGAGGCTAAAAATCCAAAGAATGTATCCTTCTTGCTTTGGTCATTGAGGGATTTACTATACGCTCTAACTCTGCAATATTTCTAAATTTCTAACGTAAACCTATTTCTGAAGTGCTGGATTTTTATGATCACAACCCACATTTTGGCTGTTGATGCCTTTCACCCCATTTCTCATGCATTTCTTTATGACACTGTTTCTGACTGAAATCGGGTTCTTGTCTGGCTTCTTCCCTTCCCTTCCCTTCACTTCCCTTCCCTTCCCTTCCCTTCCCTTCCCTTCCCTTCCCTTCCCTTCCCTTCCCAACAGGCTGTACCATTTCTCACTTAGTAAGTACTGAGCACACATGACTCACTGACAAACGGGCATTTTTGCTAAGGAAGGAAGTGAGAATATACCCTGCCAAGATGGTTACCATGCAATTCATGCAAATATTCACGTAAGCACACCTATGATAATCCAGTGCGTGAATTTTTTTTTTAAATTCACTTATAATGAACACTAAGTTTTAAGGAATTTAAGCTGTTCCTGTAAGTTCATCATTAAGATCATCTCAGTATAATTTTTTTTACATTAATCTGACACTTTTTTTTTATATCCTGTTCTGTGCCTCTGAACCAGGAAGTGAGCTCAAAAAAAATTCCTTTAACAGGCTGTCATGCATAGTCATTAAGGAGCTTTTATTTGTCAAGGTGTGCCAACAATAAATATTTTCTTGCTGGGACACCTACGTTATAGTCAAGGTGTGAAACTTAATACTATTCTGGTAAGGCAGAGGGATAATGTTTCCGTTACTGCAGCTCTTAGTGGAGGATGTACGATGGTTTAGTGAAGAGGAGATAGGAGGAGAAGGATTGCTGTGTTCTGGGGAATTCCCCGGCTGACGGAACTCCCTTAGTGTTTGGTGTCGTCCTTGAGGGTGTTAGAGTTAAGACAACATCATAATGCCATTTCAAGGGATAATGGGAGCGAGAAGCAGAGTGATTAGCTCTTAATGTGAAACAATAATCAGATTAAACATCCTTCATATTACTGTGTAAGTGATTATATTTTAAAACATTCTTTAAAATTTCTTTTTTTACGTGCCTGAGTAGTTAGCCTTCATGTATCTCTGTGTGTCGTGAGTGTGTATCTGGTGCCCTTGGGGGGTCAGAAGAGGGGACTGGATCTTCTAGGCACAGACCGTTGTGAGCTGCCATGTGGGTGCTAGGAATAGAGCCCGGCTTAAATCAGCCAGTGCACTTAACTACTGAGTCGTCTCTCCAGCCCCAAGTGATTACATTTTTGAAAAAAAAAAAAAAGGTTGGTAGTTAATGTTCAAAGATACTGCCACAGCATTAGACGTTAGAAAACAACAAATATTCATTTTATAACAGTTTAATCAGCAATTTACAACATGCCATACATTGGTTATTTACTGATATTATTATTATTATTATTATTATTATTATTATTGCTATTACTATTTTGAGCCTTTGATCTGTCTAGTTGTATTTAACCTCAGTACCAGAGATTAGGGAACCCTTGACCTCACATGCTGGGCAGATACTCTACTACTAAACTACACCCCAGCTCCCTCCAGGGTGTTTTTGTTTAAAATCTATCCAAATAATTTTTCATTTCTGATAATTATTGGGTGAGTTTTGGTGTTGAGGACCTAGCATGCATCTGTACTCTAGTCAACTGTTGAAATAAAGGTCTACAAAACTGATTGTGTTTTGGTACTCAGTATAGCTCCTGGCACACAGTGGGTTACTTGGTAAACAGTTGTTGAGTGAATACATATTTTAATGAAATAGGTTGAAACTTTAAAGTGTAAGCTTTTTGACATAGGTAATGGTAGGGTATATTAAGAAAAATGAAAAATAAGGAAATATAGTATTTCTATGAATGTAAACATGCCTGTCCATAGCACATACAATAGCTCTACTTTACTAATTTAACTTATCTGTGTGAGCTTGTACCTTTTAAGTGAGCAGTTATTTTGCAGTGTATGTACTCTAGGTAAGGTTTTGAATATGAATGTGAGGGGACATGTTCAGTGTATCAGAGGGCATGATTGTCTATCTATCTATCTATCTATCTATCTATCTATCTATCTATCTATCTATCTATCTATCTATCTATCTATTTATTGGTTTTTCAAGACAGGGTTTCTCTGTGTAGCTTTGGCACCTTTCCTGGAACTCACTCTGTAGCCCAGGCTGGCCTTGAACTCACAGAGATCCGTCTGCCTCTGCCTCTTGAGTGCTGGGGTTAAAGGCATGCGCCACTGCCACCTGGTTGGCATGATTGTTTATAACAAGAAATTGGCAAACTACAGCAATGTCCAACAGTGGTTGGATGAGAAAAATATTTTTTATGGATATGCAATGGAGTAAAGCCTTGAATCAAGGAGAAATGAATTGGGAGCATAACCATCAATATGGCCGAATCTCAGAAACAACATCAGGTGAAAGGAATGAATCATAGAAAGATATACTATTGAGTGAGTATGATGGGTGTGACCCCTTTCATATAATTTAAAAAGCTAGAAAACAGAGGTCCTTTGCTTATGTAATTAAAACATATTAAGCTCTTTATATTCTATTTATATATTGTGTGTGTGTGTGTGTGTGTGTGTGTGTGTGTGTGTGTGTGTGTGTGTGTTGTTTGCACACATATGGAGCCAGAAGTCAGCTTTCTCTCCTCTACCATGTGTATCCTTGTGGAGGAACTCTGGTCTTATAGGCAAGTTCCATTACCTGGTGACTAATCTTGTCAGCCCATGATTTATGGTTTATAAAGGGAAGAGTAGCTACAGGCCTGGAATGATGGTTCAGTGGATGAAAGTTTTCGTCATTTGTCATAGAAGCCTGGTGTCCTGGGTTTGTGCTTCCCAATCCACATAACAGTCCAAGGTGATGACTAAAATTACAAACTTGTGCTATATAGCAAGTGAAGGCCCCTACCACCACAAAATGGCTCCCACACAATTATAATAAATAAAGAAACAATAAGGGACTGGAGAGAGAGCCCAGAAGAGTGCTTGCTGCTCTTTCAGAGAACCAGAGCTAAGTTTCATGAGCCCCAGTCAGGCAGCTCAATAAACAGCTCCAGAGAACGTTCACCCTCTTCTGGTCACTGCAGATACCTGTACACACACACACACACACACACACACACACACACACACACACACACTTAAAAATAAAGAGCAGGAATAATGCTAGCTAACTAATACACTGAAGACAGAAGTTCAAATCAATAAGAAGATATAATTTTACAATATTATCCACATTTCAGAATAAGCTAGGCAATTTTAGGAAATTTTACAATATCGTTTTAATGAGATAAGTATGGCAGCCACTCTAATATTGATCAGCAAATATCCAAGTAAGTGTATAGATAGATGATCTTATAAATTTTGAAAGCATAATTAGTATACAACCATACTTCCTGACCATCTCATTTAAAACAATTCATTTATAAAAGAAAGATCTCCTATTTTGGAAAAGAAAATAAAAGCACTCACTTAAGCAACTAATGTCTTGTAAAGAAATCAAAACAAAAATTAAAAATATGTAGAAGCAAAAAATTATGAAAATGCTACACACCAAGACTTTGGAATATAACTGACATAAAAAGGAAGGGAAGGGATGGAGAAACGGTTCAGCAGCTAAGAGGACTTACTGCTCTTGCAGAGGATTTCCATCACCCACACGGTGGCTCATAACCTGTAAATCCAGTTCCAGGAAATCCAACTTGTCTGACCTCTGGAGGTTCCTGCATGCATCTAGTATAGATACAAACACTCAGGCAACAGACATACACATAAAATATGATAGATAAATCCTTTTAAGAAATTTGAAGGGAAGTTTAACTACAATATGATTACAGTAAATAAGAAAATGTGTGAACAGAGATAAAATTAAACATCCAGTCAAAGTTGTCTAAGAAATAGAACACAAAATAAATTAAGATAGAAGAATAAAAAGCATAATTGTAAGAAATTAATGAACAAGGAATAATTATAACATAATCATGAAGAACAAACAATGAAAAAAACTTAGAAATTTGAAATCTCCCAACCAAATGCCTCAAGAAAATGAATAATGTCAACATTATACACACACACACACACACACACACACACACACACACACACACACTCACATAGAGGATTAAACTTGGGTAGAACTATGAAGAGGTAGAGATTGTAATGATAAAACAAGTACAACATGGGTTTCTTTATAGTTATAAACTAAAGATGTAATTATATCCACAAATTGTAGCTTATCAGACAGCAGCTGGGCATGGTGGTACATGTGCTGATTTAGCACTCAGGGGTGTGGCAGAAGGATCCTTAGACTGGGTCACCTTGGGTTACGGAGTGAAATCCTGTCTCAAAAGTCACATAACACAATTTCTAAAGACACTAAAACCCAAAAGAAAAGTCATCATAGGTGTATTTTAAGCATTTTTTCCCTTAAAAGCAAAATGAAATTTTAAATTCTTTTTTGATATAATAAGTAGTTAATACTTATTTTAACTTGTAAAATGGTCTACTAAAATAGTGATATAAACTGCAAGGTACCTCAGATCGATCAATAGGAAAATGCATTTTTTAAATGAGGAAAAATATAAAATTACATTGAAAAATTCTAGAAGTCAAACAAGCAATCAACTGGTAGCCCTATGACAGCTGGGAAGGCATTGTTAAAAGGATGCTTTTATTCGATAGGTTTATGGCAGTAAATGCCTATCAAGTCTCCCAAAGAAGGATGCTGAAAACAACTGGTTCATTTAGCAGCATCTACTAGGTCAAACACATGAGGATTTAACTCCTGAGCAAACAGGAAGAAAAGGCTTCTGGCCTGGGCAAGTACCAAGGTGTGCTTTAAACTCACTGTACTCATTACAGTGGGCTTGGTGTTGAAACAGAGAGCAAGCTGCTGAATCTGTAAGCCCAGAACTTGGGAGGCTGAGGCAGGAGGCTCATCTGACATACAAAGACAGCCTGGTCTACACAGTGAGTTTCAGACCAGCCTGGGCCAGAGTGAGGCTCTGTTCCAAAGAAGAAAGAGAGACAAAAGATTGCTGGGGCAAAATACTTAGCTCGTAACATATAGCTGTTCCCCGAAGCAGCCTTGAAAGATAGATGGGGAGATGGGTTCCCTGCACAAAAGGTGTTGGGGGAACTGATAATTAACAGAGAAAAGATAAAGAAACTGGACCTGACCTCGAATTTACCGTTCATCTTGGGAACAGAGATTGAGAGCAAACCCGGGTTTTCAAACATGTCAGTCAAATGCTGACTACACTGAGCCTCATTCCCCAGCTCAATATGAGATTCAATGCAAATTGAATTTATAAATTAATAAAGTAAGTGAAAGAGCACAGAAGAAAAATATCTTTCTGATTTCTCCATGAAAGGATTTCTTATCAAAAAGAAGTACCACCACCAAGAGATAGATTGATATTTCAATAAAATGAAGTATTTTCTTCACGGAAAGTCACCATAAAAAGAGTAAAGGACAATTCCAAGGCTGAAAAAAGCATGCACACTGTCTGTGACCAACAGACTTCAAGTTGCTTTGAGTCACCAAGCAAAACAGTCAACCGAGAGAAAGTTATAACAGCTATTTCACAGAAGTCAATTTAACTAAAACCTCTTGTAAGCATCTTGCCCTAATCTGTAATAAGCAGAAGATCAACGTAGGCTGCAATAAATATTGAGTGGTATTATTGTACTTAAGCCTTTAGTATGGGAGTTTTCAGAGGAATTCACCCAATAGAATACCTGTGCAATGATAAGACATATCAAGTAGTTTGGCTCACATGGTCAGAGGCTGGATAGTCCCACAATGGCCTGGGAGTCAGAGAGGCAGTAACATTTCAGTCCCAAAAGTTGGAAGGCTCAGAATGAAGAGGGGCAGGTGATGCAGCTCCAGTCCAAGGCTGAAGGCTGGAGACCAGAGAGCTGTTGCTGTGTCTGCATTCAGGATCTGCAGGATCTGGACTGTGGTGCTTCTGGACAACCGCAGCAACAAAGTATGTCTTTACTAAGAGCTGATCTTGCATGTTCTTTTCCACTTGGATCATTCTGTTCAGTTGAGAGCGGGTCTTCCTCTGGGTTTGTGTAACCCCTGTCAACATGTCTTTGTGAGGTTTGTTAGTTGACAGGCATTATACATAATAACGTCCATAGTGAACCATGCACACTTAAATGGTCAATACCTGTTCTCTCAACAATCTTTCTTCCCTCTCCCCTCCCTATCCTTCTTCTTTCACTAGAACCCTGACTCCAGCATCTCAAACCATTCATATTAACATTTAAATAGCATCCAAATCACTTCTAAATAATATTGCGTTGTTTACATGTGCAGTAATTCTTTATCTGCTCATTTGTTGATGGCTAACTAGGTTAGTTCCTATCCTGCCTATTGTGAATAGTAAACATGGGATGTAGGTGTCTCTTTTGTACACTGATTTTACTGCTCTTAACTGCATACTTTGAATTGGGACAAGCTGGGTCAGTGGTGCATCTCCTTTTCAGAGTTGTGGGGAAACACAGTGGCTGTAAAACTTTGGGTTCCTATCAGCAGTGTGTAAGAGACCGATGACGGTGTCCTGTATCCTCCCCAGCAGGGGGTTTGTTATGTCTTGTTTTGTTTTCTCGATAATTTGTTTCCTGTTTTCCCGTTGGCTGCTTGTCCTGCCCTTGGTTTCATCAAATTGTTTTTAATAGGTATGCTATGTTTTCAAAAATAAAAATGACATTAAAAGAATTACAATGGAAATAACACTGCCTCTTGTAACACTCCCATTCTATAAGCCTCTCATTTGCTTAATTAATTAATTTCCCTGGGAATGGTTTGCAGTGGAGAGCAGCCATAAGCATATTCTTTTCTCTTTTTCTTTCTTTCCTAGATAGGAGCTTGTCTGGCATGCTTTCCTAACTTTGGTTTTCCTCAAATCATTTGTAGCTCCTAGAATCATGCCATGCCAGGTTCCCAGGCACTGCCATCACACCTCCTAGGGTTACGCTCCGTGCTCTCTGTGTGTGCACATAGCATAATGCGTTCAGCCACTATGCCGGGCTCAGATGTTTACGAAGTTTCAATAATGTATCATTAGAAACTAACCCTTTTTTGGGGCTAGCTAGATGGCTCAGTAGAGAAGCTCTTGCCACTCAGAGCTGATCATTCAAGTTAGATCCCTGGAATCCATGGTGGAAGGAGAGGGCTGATGGCTAAAGCTGTCCTCTTAATTCCACACATGCAGTTCTGTGGTACATGTGCACCTCCCACAATAATAATAATAATAATAATAATAATAATAATAATAATAATAATTTTCAAAAAGCAATCTGTTCATTAGCAACATCATGCACATATTGGGGGTGTATCCTCAGAGTAAATTCATAGAAAACTAAGTTGTAAATTTAAGTATACTCATTAGCTTTTGTTCAAAATGAACCTAGTCACTTAGCACTGCACAAGTCACTTCCAAAACTCTGTTGATTTTCTGATTTATTCATTTTTTTTGAGACAGGGTTTCTCTGTGTAGCTTTGGAGAGTGTCATGGAACTTTCTCTGCAGACCAGGCTGACCTGGAACTCACAGAGATCTGACTGCCTCTGCCTCCCAAGTGCTGGGATTAAAGGCATGCGCCACCACCTGATTTATTGATTTTACTTTTTTATTTTTTTTCCTTTGTCCCCCTCCCTCCTTCCCCTTCCTTCTCTCCCCCTCCCTCCTTCCCCTTCCTTCTCTCCCCCCTCCCTCCTTCTCCTTCCTTCTCTCCCCCCTCCCTCCTTCTCCTTCCTTCTCTCCCCCCTCCCTCCTTCTCCTTCCTTCTCTCCCCCTCCCTCCTTCTCCTTCCTTCTCTCCCCCCTCCCTCCTTCTCCTTCCTTCTCTCCCCCCCTCCCTCCTTCCTCTTCCTTCTCTTCCCTCCTCCCTCCTCCTCTGAGACTTAGTTTTGTTCTCTTCTTCAGGCTGCTTGTGAAATCCCAATTCTCTTGCTTTAGTCTTCTGAATATGGGAATTGCAGCCTGAGACAATATGCTTAGCTTCTACCAGTTTCTTACAGGTCTTTCTCTCTCTCTCTCTTTCTGTGTGTGTGTGTGTGTGTGTGTGTGTGTGTGTGTGTGTAGGAGATTCATTTTATTTCTGATTATGTGTATGTGTCCGTGTGGGGACATATGCATGTTTATGCAGGTGTCATCCTCAGCTAGGGAGGGCTTCTGATTATCTGAAGCTACTGGCATTAGGTGGATGTGAGCTGCCTGATGTGCTACCAACTGAACAGATTTGCAAGAACAGTCCCAGCTCTGAAGCACTTAGCAATTTCTCTAGCCTTGGTAGGTGTATATTTTTGGTGGAAAGTGAAATTCAAAGTATTCTTTCAAACTCTTTAGACTCAGTGATAATGTGTTGTTGCACTATCCAGAACTTTTCTTCTTCATTGATAGTGAGTTCGAAGTATAGAACAAGCTCTAAAATCTACAATCATGGCTTGCTTTGTTTGGCAATTTCTATTTTTTTCTTATCTGACCTTAAAAACCATATACATTCCTTTCATGAATATAAATAATAAAACTATTATGTGTAACCAATATAAAGATAACTGAGCAAGTCTGGCTTCTTAATAACATCTGTAAAGTTGGGATTGGGTGATTTAATAAACATAGAAAAGGGGCAGTTCATGTATATGAACTTCTATATTCAACATTCCATATGGAAAGTTGCTGTCATTGTACACTGTATTTTCATAGCAAAGCAGCAGCTTTTAAATAGCAAGCTTCTATAGTAACTTCAAATAAAAGCAATCTGACATAAGTAATTGCTCTTGAAGAGGTCATGGAGTTTGCTGTGGTCACTGGGACTTACTTTCTTCAGCAAGTCTTTCTTGGTGGAAAATTGCAATGCCTACAAATGCTTCTTCTGGAGCTCTGCTCTGGAACATCTGCTTGTCCCACAACTGTGCATCAGAAAACACTCCCTAGACCAGTTAAACTCCCAGCTACTGATAGAACAGCACAATTGATTATAGTTATGGTTATTAGTGTCTGTCATTGATAAAGTTCAAAACGATCACTTCCCTCATATTAGCGTTTTGTACAGTTTTCACACTTATCCAGAAGAATTGCCAGGTTCAAGGTGCTTTGCACTCACTATGTTACTAGCTGCATTTGTTTGGCAAGCCCATCCTCTTATTTCCATGGTGCGTTTCAGTGTGATGTCATTGAAAAGTTGCATGTGAGCTAATGTCTTTGCTCAGGATTCTGGCTTCAAATTTGCTGACCCTCCTTCTCAGCCTCCCAGAACTCGGGGTTTACATGCATGCACCACCATACCTTGTTTGATGTTCCATTTTTTTAATTGTTGTTGTTTGATTTTTGAGATAGGATCTTAATGTGTATCCCTGGCTGTCATGGAACTTGCTAAGTAGGACAGGTTGGCCTCAGATTCACAGAGATCTTCCTGTCTCTGCCCCTCAAGTGCTGGGATTAAAAAGTCTGTGCTACCTATTGGGGGGTGTGGCCTTATTGGAGTAGGTGTGGCCTTGCTGGAGGAAGTGTGTCACTGTGGGGGCGGGCTTTGAGGTCTGAGAAGCTCAAGTCAGTTCTCTCCCTGCTGCCTGTGGCACAAGACGTGGAACTCTCAGCTTCTTCTCCAGCACCATGTCTATCTGCATGCTGCCGAGCTCCTCCAATGATGATAAAGGACTAAGCTCTCAACTGTAAGGCAGCCCAATTAAATATTTGCCTTTATAAGAGTTGCCATGGTCATGGTATCTCTTCACAGCAATAAAACTCTAATAAGACACCAACCTAACTAATGTTCCCATAAGTGTATTTGGAAAGTGACTTAATTTATGACTTTCTTTTTTCTGTTTTTATAAAAAGATCATCAAACTGTTGCCATTTTGGAACATGGAATTTGGGGAAACTTAAATCTGTGTTCCCTGCCATGACCAGTTATTTTTTTGGCTTCCGGATAAACTCTTATCTCCTTTGAGGTAAAAGCTGTGCTTTTATAACTACAATGTACATTAAGACAACAGTCCACTCCAGAAAGTGCTGTTTTAAAATAAAATCTTGTTTTTTTTTTTTTTAAAGTCTGTGCCACTATGCCTTGTGTCTTAGGGTTTCTATGGCTGCCAATGAAACATCACAACCAAACAGCAAGTTGGAGAGGGGAGGGTTTTTGGCTTACACTTCCACATTACTGCTCACTATCAAAGGAAGTCAGGAAAGGAACTCAAACAGGGTAGGAATCTAGAGGCAGGAACTGATACAGAGGCTATGGAGGGATGCTGCTTACTCCTTGTGGTTTGTTCAGCCTGCTTTTTTTTAATAGAAGCTAGGACCACCAGCCCAAGGATGGCACCACCCACAATACGCTGCCCTCCGCATCAATCACTAATTAAGAAAATACTCTACAGGCTTGCCTACAACCTTATGATCTCCATATGAACTTATGGAGGCATTTTCTTAATTGAAGTTCCCCCCTCTCAAATGACTTTAGCCTGTGCCAAGTTGACAAAACTATCCAGCAGACCTGGCTTGCTCCCACACTTTTGATTCAGAATTGCATTAAAGTTTCAGCAATTGTTTATAGACTGTAAGTCTTGCAGCATGGACTATTTTTGTTTTTTCAGTAAGTGAACAGCTGAGAGCATGGTGCCCAGGCCAGCCAAGTTTATACATTGAGATCTGTCTTTTTTTTTTAATTGAAATATTAATAGTTAAGTTAAAAATATTTGAGCACAAGATCTGGTCCCACTGCCTGGATGCCTCCCAAACAGATCAAGCCAATCAACTGTCTCATCCATTCAGAGGGCCTGATCCAGTGGGGACCCCTCAGCCATTGGTTCATAGTTCATGTGTTTCCATTCATTTGGCTATTTGTCCCTGTGCTTTATCCAACCTTGGTCTCAACAATTCTCACTCATATAAACCCTCCTCATTCTTGCTAATTGGACTCCCAGAGCTCCACCCGGGGCCTAGTCATGGATCTCTGCATCCAGATCCCTCAGTAGTTGGATGAGGTTTTTAGCATGACGTTTGGGAGGCATCCAGGCAGTGGGACCAGATCTTGTGCTCATTGCATGAGTTGGCTGTTTGAAACCTGGGGCCTATGCAGGATTGTTTGGCTCGGCCTGGGAGGAGGGGACTAGACCTACCTGGACTGAGTCTACCAGGTTGACCTCAGTCTGTGGGGAAGGCTTTGCCCTGGAGGAGATGGGAATGGGGGGGGGTTGGGGGGAAGGTGAGGGTGACGGGAGGGGGGAGAACAAGGGAATCCGTGACTGATATGTAGAACTGAATTGTATTGCAAAATAAATTAATAAAAAAAAATAAAAATAAATAAATAAATAAATAAATAGAGCAGCAACGAAAAAAAAATATTTAATATGTGTAGTTTCATAAATTATCAACAATTATCGCTAAAGACCTGAGTCAAATACATGATAAACAGTATATCTGAGTAAAACTTAATAGATACTGGGTCTTGATTTATTTGAAATCTCCTTGATTTCATTATTTTGGTTTATTATTACTATATTTTTTTTCTTTTTTCTTTTTTTATTTTGCAATACAATTCAGTTCTACATATCAGCCACAGATTCCCTTGTTCTCCCCCCTCCTGTCCCCCTCACCTTCCCCCAGCCCCCGCCCCCATTCCCATCTCCTCCAGGGCAAAGCCTTCCCCACAGACTGAGATCAACCTGGTAGACTCAGTCCAGGTAGGTCCAGTCCCCTCCTCCCAGGTCGAGCCAAGCAATCCTACATAGACCCCAGGTTTCAAACAGCCAACTCATGCAATGAGCACAGGACCCGGTCCCACTGCCTGGATGCCTCCCAAACAGATCAAGCCAATCAACTGTCTCACCCATTCAGAGGGCCTGATCCAGTGGGGACCCCTCAGCCATTGGTTCATAGTTCATGTGTTTCCATTCGTTTGGCTGTTTGTCCCTGTGCTTTTGTTACTATATTTTGATGTTCTATCTTCATTCATTACTCCATACATTTCTCACTTTTGTGGTAGGACACAATAGCCATTGCATTTTTACTTTTCAAAAATATTGAGTGTGGTGCTGCAGATCTGCAGTCCTTGCACTTGGGAGACAGGAAGACCTAGAGTTCAAAGCCACTTGGCCTCAGAGTGATTTTGAGCCTGGGCTGTATTGACTCTGACTCTCAAGAAACACATAAAAGAACAAATAATCTAACAATGAATTATCACTAATTATAGTCACCACATGGGATATTAACCCATAGAAATCATATAGAGCCTTAGACAAATACGTGTACACCCACCTCTATTTTTATACTTTGGGGTATAATTACAGTCTATCTGTGAAGTAGCGCAGGACTCTACTGCGCATGCCTTATATGTGCTTCCTGCTTGTTTTTGTTTTGTAACAGGCTCTCACTACATCACCCGGGCTGCTTTGAATTTGACCCTCCTTTGTCGGTTTCGGGAGTGCTGTGATTACCTCCATGCACCCACACACCCGGCCTATTATTTTTATAATTTTCTTTTTCTGATGGTAAGACTTCTTAGATGAGCCTGCCATTTAGCGTGCACATTCTAAGTGTGCAGTATAGTATTCCTGACTGCAGGTACGACTTACACTGTGTACTTTAAGACCTGGCTTTTGTCAAATTGTGACTCACTAGAAGTTCACCACCACCAAAGTTGTAAATGCCTCATAAATGATAAATTAATGGGCTCTATGTAGAGCAAAATCACTGTCAAAGCTTCTAAATGTGTAGCCTCCAATTTTCTACTTAACCCATCACAAATCTATAAGAAACAGTTTAGAAACTGGATGAGATCCACAGACCACATATTGATATGAATACCTGAAATATACACAACTCTATTTAGAGAAACAGTATTTGTAAATTAAAGACTGCAAATGCTCCAAATGGACATTGATATGAGAATGTATAAACGAAGTATTGTGGTGTATTCATGTGATCCCTTACTCTAGTGTAGCTAAAAGAAATAAACATTCTATATCCATCAACGTAGATTAATCTTCTAAATACAATGTTCAGTGAAGATAGTCAAAGAAGAAAATATTACTATACTATTTTATTTATATCAAGATTCCCAAAGAGAAATAACTGAATAACACATAAATATATAGTAAAGCTCAAAGAAATATCAACAATTGTTATCATATGGTAGCTCCAAGAGTGGGGATTGAATCCAGGAAAGGTACTCATCACCCTTAAAAATGATTGCTTATGTCATTCTTCATAAATCAGGCACTAGCCATTGTTAGTACATATGGCTAATAAATTGAGAAGATAGTATATGACTTTTGAATATCTACTACATTTAATAACAAAGTTACTGAGTATAGATAAGAAAGATTTAGAACTTAAGGGTTTTTTGAAAGTATTACAATAGTTTTTGAATGAGCTGATTTTCCTACATGACACAACATAGAATTATAAATTTGTGAGTTCATCTGGATAAATATATTTAATATAGTCTCCATAATAAAATAATAAACAAAAAAATTCAAAAGTTATCTCCCATAATTATCACCAAGATCTGCAAAATGAGCAGTTATTATCTTTTGGATTCCAGTGTAAGTATTTGATCATAACAAAACATAACACAGTTTATTACGTTGTGGTGGTTTGAAAGAAAATGGCCCCCAAAGGGAGTGGCACTATTAGGAGGTGTGACCTTGTTGGAGGAAGTGTGTCACAGTGGAGGTGGGCCTATCAAAATGTAGGACTATCAGCCACTTCCCAAACACCATGTCTTCTTGTACCTCACCACTTTCTATCATGATGATAATGGACTGAGCCTCTGAACTGTAAACCCCTCTATTAAATTGTTTCCTTCATAAGAATTGAATTGGTCATGGTGTTTCTTCACAGTAGTAGAAACCCTAACTAAAACAGATGTAACAAAATTCTCAAGATTCCAGGGACATTTTGCCATTAATACTTGAATGACAGTGTTTGGATGCAATGGAGAATAGAAGGACCCAGTGCCAGTGTCTGCTCCTTCTATCTGTGACTTTGTGCTCACTCTGAGTTTTAATGTTGAGTCCTAACACCAAAAGAAAAGGTACTAGGAGGGCATTATTCTTTGGAGATGACTCAGTTGTGAGGTTTCTACCTCATGAATTGAGGGATTTTGTTTTGTTTTTTCTTTTTCTTTTTTTTTTTTTTTTTTTTTTTTTTTTTTTTTTTTTTTTTTGAGCCCTGGCTCTCCTGGAACTCTCCTGAAGACCAGGCTTGAACTCCGAGACTGGGCCGCCTCTGCCTCCTGTGTGCTGGGATTAAAGGCATGAACCAACACCACTCAGCTAGAGATTGACTCTCTTATAACAAAGGCCCAGTGTTTACTGCTTGAAAGACAGTGGGACCTGGGAGAGTAATACTTAAAAATGAGGTGGACTAAGATCTCATGTGATAGCCAACTTTATTCAAAGCAAATTCATCCAATTTATACTTTGAGGGTTAAGAGCTGTCACACAAGTAAAGTGTATGGTCACAAGGGCAAATCGAACATGGTAAAAACTTGTTTTTCCACAGAGGCATATAAACAAATACTGCCTTGATACTTAGCTGTAATGACTAACCTGAAGGAAACTTACTCCTACCCATTACACCTGGAAAAAGAACACACAAACTCCTTCCTAGAATAATTCTGTGTTTTTGAAGAAACTGAGGTCACAAGACTTTTGTCTTATTTCCTTGGAGTTTTCTCACAAGAACTCAGATTTCTTGCATGACTTCATTCATCACATTATGAGTTAAATATAAAGAATTTAAAAATATTCAATCTGAATTATGGGAATCATTTAAAATACAAAAGCAGTGCAATAATTATAGTAAGTAATGAGAATTTATATTGGAAGATGTACAAACATAATTTAAACGACTAACTTACGGGCATTTTTTTTCTCCATGTGTATTGCAGACAGGTTTAAACATCAAGCAAAGTTAAAAAAAAACCACATATTCAGTCCACATTAAAAATAACAAGAAGAACCTAAAGAGTATAGTTTCATCCAAATAGATCTCTGTTTGAAACATTTTTTCTTTTACTTTATATGTGTGGGTGTTTTGCTCGCATGTATATCTGTGTACCGCTTGAGTGTTTGGTGCCTGCAGAGGCCCAAAGAGGCACCATATCCCAGTAACTGGAGTTACAGATTGTTGTGAGTTACCGTATGGGTGCTAGGAATTGAACTAACTCCTCTAGAAGAGCAGCCAGTGCTCTTTATGACTGATCTACCTCCAGTTCCTGCATCCCTCTTTGTGTGCAAGTTTGACAGGTGGCTGTGTTGTTCTAACGCACCCCAAAGGGCCATATCCATACAGCCCTTATTTTTCCCTCATATAACCATGAAGCATTTACTCTCGGTTGGATGTTATTCTCTGATTTTTAAAGAGATTTATTATTGTGGTTTGTGTGTGTGTGTGTGGGGGGGGGTTGTGTGTTCATGCCCGTGTGTGCATGCTTGTGTAGTGTGTGTGTGTGAGGGGGTATACATGCCAATGTGTATACATGCTTGTGTGTGGGAGATGTACATACTCATGTGTGTGCATGCTTGTGTATGTATGTGTGGGGGTGTACATGTGCATATGTGTGCATGTTTGTGTATGTGTGTGAGGGGGTATACATATCAATGTGTATGCATGCTTGTGTGTAGGGGGGTGTACATGCCCATGTGTGTGCACGTTTGTGTGTGTGTGTGTGGGGGGGTGGGTCAGAGGATGACTTTATGGAATTGATTCTCTTCCTCCTTTATGTTAGTTCTTGGTGCAGAACTCAGGTCACCAGGCTTGTATCAAAGTGCCTTTTTCTGCTTGGCCATCTCAGGAACCCAAGTTGGATGCTGTTTTGTTCCAAATGATTATTCCAAAACATAGATTCTTTTATCCCTTTGCTTTTCCTTTTGTTAAGATAGGAGTTGGTTCTCTTAGAAGGAAAGATGTACAGGACCAGTAGAGTAAATACTGTATTATTGGGTTGATATGCTTTGTTTTACAATTATTTAACAACTCAGTTGTAGAATCAAAGTAGATTTGGACAAATTAGTATGGGCATGTTTTGATAAAAATTTTAAAAGTTATTTTCAACTGACAGTAAAATTACATGCATAATGTAACATTGATATATGTCTACATCACATAATGAGTAAATCAAGTCACTTAACACAGCACTACCTCATACTTAGCTTCTTTTGTGGTTCAGAACCATGCTCTTGACAGCTTTTAATTATACATTGCATTCTTACTAACTATGATCTCCATACACTTGGGATTCCTGGAACTTACTACTCCTGTCAAACTGAAATTTTGTCTTTTCTTGACCGCCATCTTCTCAGGCTTGCGATCATCGGTCTTTGGTAACCTTAATTTATTCTCTGTAGTCAGCAGTCTGGCTTTTAAAATTACCCACTGTCTGTCTTTCTCATTTCCCTGTTGCCGTGACCGAATAACTGAGGTGAAGTGACTATAGGGAAGAAGGTTGGTTTGGCTTACAGTTTGAGAGCACAGTCCATCATGGAAGGGATCGGGGCTCCTGCCCACTGTTCTAGGCTGTGGGAGCAGAAGCATAAGGCTGCTGGCAAAAATCTGAGAGAATGAAGGAAAAGAAACTGAACAGGAAGCAGGGCTGGACTATAGATCCTAAGCTCCCTTCCACCCTTAGCAATCCTCTACCCTGCAATTAGGCCCTAGCCTCCCAAAGGTTCCACAGCCTCCCCAAACAGCACCAGTAGCTGGAGACCAAATGTTTAAGCATGTTTCCTGAGGTGGCGTTCCACATCCAGACTGTAATAGACATAAACATGACCAGCTTCTCTCCACGATCTTTTATTGAAAATGGATTTTTCTCCCACAGTATATCCAGATTACGGGTCCCCTTCCCTCCCCTCCTCCCCTCCTCACTTTGTGTCTCTCATTAGAAAACAAACAGGCTTCAGAAGGATAATAATAAAATAACATCAAACAAAAACTGACACATCAGAGAGGGACAGAGACACACAAGGAAAAGAGCCCACGAAGGAGACCCACTTGTTCACACGCTCAGGAATCCCATAAAACACAAAACTGAAAACCATAATACATAATGCAAAACACATGGCGCAGACCCATGCAGGCCCTGTGCATGCTGCCACAGTCTCTGCGAGTCCGTGTGAGCTTTGACCACACTGATTTAGAGGACCTTGTTTGCTTGGTGTTCCCCATCCTCTCTGGCTCTTAAATTCTGCATCCCCTTCTGTGGTGTTCCCTGAGTCCTCAGGGGAGGGATTTGGTGGAGACTTTCCAATTAGAGCTGAGTGTTTCAAGGTCTGGCTCTGCATAGCGTCCAGCTGTGGATCTCTGCATTTGCTCCACCTGCTGCAGGAGGAATCGTCTCTGATGTCAGCTGAGCAAGACACTCATCTATGAGTAGAGCAGAATGTCACTAGGAGTCATTTTATTACTGCTCTTTCCTTTTTTCTCTCTCTGTTTTTCTTTTTCTCTCTCCTTCCTTCCTTCCTTCCTTCCTTCCTTTCTTTCTTTCTTTCTACATATTTTTTAGAATAGTTGTATTTGGTTTTACCCTAGGTCCCTGGGCTATCTAGTCTTGGATTCCTGTTCACCTTAACAGCGTCAGGTATGGCTTCCATCTTGTGGAGGTGGAGTTGGCCTGCAGTCAAGTCAGATATTGGTTGGTTATTCCCAACAGTTTTGTGCCACCATTTCACTAGCATATCTTGCATACAGGATACTATTTTGGATCAGAGGGTTTGTGTCTGGGTTCGTGTTTACATTTCTCTTTTGATAATGTACAGAGTACATTCCCGTATGTACTGGCTGGTATTGATGGTCAACTTGACAGAAGCTATTCTTTTTTTTTTTTTTTTTTCTGGTTTTTTGAGACAGGGTTTCTCTGTGTAGCTTTGCGCCTTTTCCTGGATCTTGCTCTGTAGACCAGGCTGGCCTCGAACTCACAGAGATCCGCCTGCCTCTGCCTCCCAAGTGCTGGGATTAAAGGCGTGCGCCACCACCGCCCGGCTGACAGAAGCTATTCTTTAGAGAGAAAGGAGCCTCAATTGAGGAAGTGCCTCCATAAGATCCAACTGTAAGGCATTTTTTCAATTAGTGATCAATGGAGAAGGACCCAGACAATTGTGAGTGGTTCCATCCCTGGGCTGGTGGTCCTAGATTCTACAAGAAAGCAGGCTGAGAAAGTCAAGGGAAGCAAACCAGTAATTAGCTTCCCTCAATGGCCTCTGCATCAGCTCCTGCCTCCAGGTTTCTGCCCTGTTTGAGTTCTTGTCAGTAGTGAACAGCAATGTGGAAGTGTGAACTGAATAAACCCTTTCCTCCCAACTTGCTTTATGGTCATGGTGTTTTGTTGCAGCTACAGAAATTCTAATTAAGACACTGTACCAAAGACACTAGAACCCAGAGGTATAGGCTCTATGAAAGCTCTAGCTCTACAGCTCTATGTTCAACAAGTTGTGTGGGTGTTGTCTTCAGTAATGGGGTCGTGATGTCAGTTTGTGGAGAGCAACCTATAGTCGTGGCAATGGCCTGGGATGTTTGGGGATTCCCATGGGACTCCTTTGGCCATCAGCTCAATTAGATGTATCCCAATCCCAAACTGGAAGCTTCATTTAGTGACAGGAGACGGTGACAGTTTCTTTACGTTAACATAGTGTCCTCTAGGTTCAGCTGTGTTGTATTACGTTGCCTTCTTTTTCAAGATTAAACAGTGTTATGGATGTACCACACATTCATTACCCATTCATTATCTGGTAGACACATAGGTCGATCTCATACCTTGGCTTTGCTAATAATCCTTCAGTGATCAGGGGGGTGTTCATTATTTTCTCATTGTATGGATTTCAGTTCCTTTTAATCTAAATCCTGAAGTGGTATTGTTGGTTAGTCCCACCGCATTACATAATAGCCTTTAGTTTTTGATGATTCTCCATGCTGTTTTCCATAATGGTGTGCTAATTTCCATTCCCAACAACAATGTACCAGTGTTTCCTCTTCTCCACCTCCTGGTCAATGCTTACTTTTCATTCTTTTGTGTGGTATCTTACTGTGGTTTTAATTTGTGTTTCCTTGATAAATAGGAAAGCTGGACATGTCACATAGCTGAATTCATATACCTGCTGATCATTTTTATTTCTTCTTTAGAGCAGTGCCTATTCAGGTCCTTTGTCCATTTTTAAATTAAATTATTTCAGTATTTGAATTTCTGATCTGAATTTGACTGTATTCATTTCTAAGATGTTTATAGTTTGTAATGTATGCTCCTATGCTATAGGCTTTTGTCTCCTCTGTGGTTGCTCCCTTTACTGAGAGAAACCTTCTGCATAGATACAATCCCACTTGCCCGGTTTTGACTTTTGTTGCCCATGCTTTCGGATCACAGTCAAAAATCATATCCAGACTTGTACTATGAAACTACCTGCTGTTTTCCAAAATAAACCTTTTTGAAAGTTCATAATTTCAGATCTTATGTTTATGTCTGTAGTCCAGGTTAAGCGAATTTCAGTACATGGTGTAAGATGAGGGATACACACACACACACACACACACACACACACACACACACACACACACACACATGTATATGACTAGACTTCCTAGGACCTTTCTACTGAAGAGGCCATCACTTCCTTGTTGTGTGTTCTTGGCACTTTTGTCAAAAAAAATCAACACACCTCAACTACGTAGACTAATTTCTGGGTTCTCCATGTCTTTTTTTTTTTTTTTTTTTTTTTTTTTTTTGCTCTGTGTGTCTTTTTATTTATGCCCATGCTGTTTGTATTATGGTAGCTCTACATTAAACATTAAAGTCATTTAATATGCTTTTCTCAAGTATGCTTATTTTAGATAAATCCTTACTTGTATTCATTGGCGGCTCTGAAGAGTTATGACTTTTCACTGTACTTCTCTGTGTTCTGCTTATCTGAAGCCTAACTGCAGACAGGTCTGCACCCCAGCTTCGGAGAGCAGGAAAGCATAGCTTTCATACACATTGTCTGAGGGCCCAGGCACACAAGTAGCAGACTTCATTTCTGATCACACCCTGCTCTAGCTCGAAACACTCACTGTTCCTGTTGTGGAGGGAGGAACAGGCACTAGGGAACTACTGGCTGTCTCTATCAAACTGATGCAAGGTAAGTTCAAAGCAACCCTGCAATTTCATGCTAAATTACAGAAATAAATACTGCTAAAGAACAAAACTTCAGTGTTGGCATCATCCCATTTCCTGTGGTTAGGACAGTACTATTAATAACACAATAACAACCAAGCAGTGTGATGCTAACACATGCTAAACACCATGGTAAGTGAGTTTTATATTTTATGTCTTTTAGCCTTAGTAGAATCCCAGATTGGAAACATGTATTTCCACCGCTTCCCAGGTCTGTATCATAAATTTTGAAGAGGGTAGAGACTTAAACAGACAATTAGTGTTTGGGGCAATCTCTTAGCACTCCTGTGTGAGAAAGCCTAAACTCTTCACTAGCCAATGAGACTAACAGGAACCCACCTGGGTGGTGGTAGTGCAAGCCTTCGATCCCAGAGGAGGAGACAGAGGCAGGTGGATCTCTGAGTTCGAGGCCAGCCTGGCCTACAGAGCTAGTTCTAGAACAGCCAAGGCTGCTACACAAAGAAACCCCATCACAAAAAAACAAAACAAAACAAAACAAAAAAACAAAACAACAAAAAACCGAACAGGGACTCCACTGTGGAGACTGGATGTTTCTTTTTCCATTTCAATGAGGGATTCTTGTAGGCACATACCATTATCGTTCATTTTAGTGCACTGACAGACACCCTGGTGTATTATTTCATGTTTATAATGAACTAATGAGGTGATGAATGACTCGATAAGTTAAATTTTAAGAGAGTAAGTGATTGTTCCACATGGCCTCACAGAGTAGCAACATCAGTGTTGGGCTTTCTCAGTGTGACTTTCTATCCCTCTACCTGGGTGTTCTGGTACCACAGGCCAACCCCTGACTTCAGAACTGAGCTGTACGTCAGTGCTGTTTCTTTTGGGAATCAGAGGAATCATATTTGGCCTTCTAGGGTTAGGTCCCTAGTTGGCCTGGATCTTTGGTCGTACTGTGTTTTGCTTCACTTTGTAAAATGAAGACAATAATAGGTATCAGATAGAATTAGTGTTGTAGACTGCTTTGCTCCAAATGCTGAAGCCCTATTCCCAAAGTGCTAGAGTTAGGTATGGGGCATAGGAGATATTAGGGTTGGATTGGGTGTAAGTACATAGCCTTCATAAGACAGAGCAGTGGCCTTAGAAGAGGGGAAAATCCTCCCTTCCTCTCTGCTTCTCTGAATCTTCCTAACACTACATCAGTGGTTCTCAACCCATGGGCCTCAACCCCCCTGAGAATCACCTATCATATTTCCTGCATATCATATATTTACATTATGGTTCATAACAGTAGCAAAATTACAGTTATGAAGTAGCAATGAAATAATTTTATGGTTGGGGATCATCACAGCATGAGGAACTATGTAAAGGGTTGCAGCTTTGAGAACCATTGCAGGACACCATATCCAACCCGGGCCAGGGCAAAGGTGATTCAAGGACTCAGTGAGAAGAAAGATAGATTTCTGCAAGCTGGAAAACCATCTCACGGCAATGCAGGCATGCTGGCACCTTGATCTCAGACTTGAAGCCTCTGGAGTACAGAGAACTAATTGTCACTTCAGCCATAGCAGTCAAAGCTGACAAAAACAGGTGCTTAAATAAGTTAATTACTTAACTTATTTAAATTAAAAAAGATAATTATAAATTGTTTAGTACACTTCCAAGTATATAATAAATGCTTAATATGTGATTGAGTTTTCTTATTATTGCATGTGGTAGGGGCATGTATGCCATGATACACATATGGTGGTCATGGGACAGCTCTGTAGACTTGGTCCTTTTCTCCCACCGTTATCTGGCATCCAGAGATCAAGATCAGAATGCCAGACTGTATTGCAAGTGCTCTAACCTACTGAATCACCTTGCCCACTCCTTCTTTTTTGAGACAGGCTCTTTCTGTGTAGCTAGGTCTGGCCTCCATTGTTTGGTCACCACAAACAGTGGTTACAGTCCTGTGTGACCACACCCAATGTGAATGCATGTGATTCTTATTATCTGTAGAATCTCCTAGAAGCACACAGTGGGCTATTTGTTCCTGTCTCATCTCCAAAGCAAAACAGAAGCCTAAATTTCCTTGAAGCATATACATCACAGAAGTATAAATGTTCCCATTTTCTTTGGTTTGATATTTACTTTTGTTTCTTGAGGCAGAGTCTCACTATGTGGCCTGGAACTTGCTACATAGGTTGAGCTGGCTTTGAACTGACAGAGAACTCCCTGCCTCTGCTTCTTGAGTGTGAAAGTAAAGGCTTATGTCACCATGTCCCACCTACATAGCTTTTAGTTGTTTAAATCTAGATATTTTATTTATTTTTAATTATTTAATTCCTTATCTTTTTAGACAGGAAATGAATAATATTTGAAAATTCAGTATCATAAAGTAGTAATATCTTTACTCACAGATGTGCTCAACAATGATAATCAACATAGAATGGTATCTATGCTCCAGAAAACAATTAGATCAATTACTGGAACCTGGCACTTTCTTTCATTAATGCAGGTAATTATTAATTTCTGGAAAACTCAACTTAAAATTAAGCTAACCAAAATGTACAAAAAATTTTTGACAATTTACTCTGTTAATACATAGCCTAAGGAGCCATGTCTGCTGATTTCTCAGACATCTTCAAATTATTGTGGTTGTGAAATAGATCAAAATAACTCATAGGAGTGACAATTGCCCCTGTGTATTTAATAAAATGTCAAAAATTATTAAAACAAAATTAGACAACAGTGAGGTGCTATGAACATAATGTCTACTATGAATTATTTTTGCTGCTTTTAGAATATAGGAAGTTGCAATGTTTGCATACATTCTATATGGAGAAGAGTAATTCCATCTCATCTCTTTCATATAAAAGCAAAAATCAATCAATCAAACAAAAACAAGTCCTTCCAGAGCAAATCAACCAAAGCCAAATCAAAAAGTCTTCCCCTAAATAGAACAATCATCCAATGAAATTAGTTTTTCTAACTTGTTTGAACTTTGCTGTTATCAAGAATTACTAAGTCATCATAAGAGCTATAAAATATATTCCTTATCTAAACATAGCTGGGAATGTCTTTATTCAAGAGTGCACACAATTTTACAAGCCTCTCTGGAGCTTCATATAGCAGAAGGGTTCATTTCTACTTGTCTGAGATCTTACTCTCTATATGAAACCATAATTGAATCATTCAAAATTCAACCTATTTATTGTATTATTCCAGAAGAAGCAAATAAAGAATTAGAAGATAGATTTTGAAATATTTGAAGATTGTGTGGGGTCTGAGATACAACACGATTCAAAAGAGAGAGTAATGAGAATGTGGCAGTGAGTGGCTGATTTGAATATGTGGGATATTATAAGCAACCCTTACTCTATTTTTCTCAAAGTATAGTCCTTTGAAAAATGTGGATTTTTCTCTGTGTGTGTTTTTAGTTATTTAGTTTTTGTTTCAAGTTCATATATAACATATCTATGTAGGTTTTGGCTAATTCCTTTTTTTTAAGTTGAATACAATAAATTTAGCCAGAAATATCTCCTTAGGAAGTGTATTAGTCACTTTTCACTGGCTGTGATAAAATACTATAACTAAAAGCAACTTAAGGAAAAAAGTGTTTATTTTAACTTATGGTTCCAGAGTGATAGACTATATCACGGTGGTGGGGGAAGGTATGGCACAGCCGCAGAATCAGGAAGCTGACTGATCACATTTTACCTCCACACAGGAAGCTGAACAATGAAACAGGAAGTGGAACAAAGCTGTAAATCCTGAAAGCCAACTTCCCTAGTGACATACTTCCTCCAGCAAGGCTGCCCCTCCTAAAGATTCTATAACTTACCAAAGTGTGCCACCAATGGGGACCAGATGGTCAAGTGCATAAGCCTGTGGGGGACATTACTCATTTAAAGCACTATAGGAAGTATACTAATGATAATTCTTTTAAGGATGGTAACTAAAACCTCTTCTTAGTCTGCAGAAGTTGATACAATGCACTTTCTACATAAAAGCATCAGAATATATAATATTCTAATCATCTGGTTTGCTTAAATGTTTGTCAAGTCCCATATATATATATATATATATATATATATATATATACATATATATATATATATATCCATAGACTTATTGATTCAACATCTTATTAGTCAGCAGACAGAAGCATTCAGAGCATAGCTGCAGTCTCTGTGGCCATGGGTGGTGCGGTAGACCTGTGGTAAAGAGAACTTGTGTTCTTCAGTTTTCATGATGAATTAATGATACTTTCTGATGCCACTAACCTAAGAGCATGTGAAGATGTGTGTACTAATGTTCTGGATCCTTGCTTCTTTATTTGGCACTATGAGGGACTGCCTTGTCAACTCTCTGTGTTTTTTTCTTTCTTGGACTTAAACCAAAGGAGTCTTGGCCATCAATCATGTACCATACATCTTATGTTGGCCAGCTCTACAACCCCAAGGTAAATCTTTTATCATCATTGTCCACATTAATAAACTGATGTGGTCCAGAGTGAAACAGGATGTAGCAGAGACAAAATTAAAACTTCCATTTTACTATGAGCTACTTGAGAAGTGACATAGTAATTTCCAAAGTGCCATATCTATTGATTGAATCCTTTGTTAGGTAGTGTAGGAAAAACCTCTGAAGAGGCAAGTGGGCCATAATGTATTACTAACTAGTTAGAATTTTGAAGATGATAAAAACTTGCTACTAGTTAGAATTATCAAATTAGAGCATAACTGGTACAGTATAAACAATGAAACAATGATTATATCTTTTAATGTATTTAAATACAAATACATGCATGAATGTAAACATATATAATCTGTATGCATGTCTATGTGCACATACATGTGTCTGATTCATATATCCATGTAACTACTGATCAGCTTTTGCAGTAGAAGACAGATTAGAGAAAAATGCCTATTTCAAAGAAAATATAATGAAATATTAAATAATTATTTAAGACTAGTAGTTTCTTGGTTTGATATATGGCTTAGTATGTAACATGCTTGCTGTGAAAATGAGAAACTGTGCGTGGATCTTTGGCACTCACAAAAAAATTCTGGGTGTGGTAATCCCCACGTTGGAGGGACAGAGGCAGGCAGATATCCACAGGAGTCAGCCTAGCATAATCAATGAGCTTAAGGTACAATGAGAGACCCTTTATCAATCTTAGGTGTAAGACAATTGAGAACGATACCTGATAACCTCTTACCTTAGCACACATGTATATGTACATGCAGAGGCATCCATTTATACAAATGCACACACTCATCCCCATACAATAGATGAATCCATTCACTGGCAAGTGATTGGAAAACATTTTAGATCCTGGAGATTGAGTGTATATAGATAAATGAGGTGGTTAGCCACCAGGGTTTACAGTAAGGATGGCAGGAATCCTGAAGAACTCACATGCCACTAAGGAGAAAGCAAAGGATGGAAGTACTCAAGAGAAAGAAACCCACTCTGTGTTTGTATTTAAGACTCCAAACTTTTGTCTACTTAGCATGGAGGAAGAGCTGTCAAAATGACAGGAGCTCAAAGAGAAAGCACAAGGGCCGATTTTAAAAGCCTTCCTAGGCCCAAATGAAGAAGGGGTTGAGGTTTTATAATTTCCCCTCAAACAATAATAGCAAATAAACAGAAACCTGCGCTGAGCATGGATAAAAAGGACATGTGTGATCCTATTGTCTTGTGAGCTCCTGGGAAACAGGTATTACATCTTATTTTCTTTGTTTCTTATGTGCCCAACACACGTGGTCTGTTTATCAAATCGAACTGACACCTCGTGGGAAGAAGCCGTAATCTTCTCTTGTGTGTTGGCATTCAGGGGCAGAGTTCACGTTGCTTCACCACTGGAAATGGGTCAAAGTTAAGAACACAGCTTTTATCTCTGGCCGGCTTTCTAAACAAAAAGAAAAATACTAAGGACAGTAATAGCCCCTCTGCTCTTTCACATTTTCCTAATGATCTTTTGAGACTGTAATTGTAGCTATTATTTTGTAGGTAGAATAGTAAGAAAAGTGTGTTGTTTTTCATGAAGTATGAATATTTTTAACTATATAGTATATGCTCATGGGATAAAGAGCCTGAAAAAAGAGAGTGGATTTGCTGAGTGATGTCATGCTGGAGAGTAACACGCTTTTCTAGACTCGACTTCACTTTGTATACTGTTTGTATGTTCGTATTTATAAATAACATATATGCTGTCTTCATTTTGTCAAAGAGATATAAATGCCACTATGTTCTCCTGTGAAACACAGGTAAACACATGTGTGTGTGTGTGTGTGTGTGTGTGTGTGTGTGTGTGTGTGTGTGTGTATTGGAAATGTTTGTTCTCTTAGGCATTTCATCTTGAAGCGATCTGTCTATCACTCCTCCCAGTCTTGATGAGACCGACCCACGGGCTGATTGTCATGGAGGTGCACTTGGCTGTAGAACAGCATCCACTTACAGACACTGTCCATTTGTAGATTGTGCTCAGAGGTCAAAAGAGCTATTTCTAAATAACAGAAGTTGTGTTTAAAAGCAACTCACATGCCAACAAAATCACATAGATGGCAGAGGGAGAGTTACATGGTAGATCATATGTCTGTCTGTGTGTCTGTGTCCGTGTCCGTGTGTGTGTGTGTGTGTGTGTGTGTGTGTGTGTGTGTGTGTGTGTCCATGTGCGTGTTATAGATTCCCATATATCCCAGGCCTGACTTGAACTCCTTGTCTTCATTCCTTTGCCTCCCAAGTGCTGAGATTATGTGTGTGCACCACCATGCCTGGCTTTTCATTATTCATATTTTATACTAAGTTATGATGCTTCATGGATGCTAATTGATCCATTCTGTGCTATGATCCTGTATGCAGAAAACATAAGTCAATGTACAGCTTCTGAATAAGAAGATTAAAAATCTTTAAAAAAACATATACACAAAAAGTACTTGAAAACATCTAGTAACTAAGTAGCTTAAGGGAGCTGATTAGTTCCCCACAGGCCTAATTAGTGAAGACAGGAGCTACTTCTACAGTGGAAAGAAAACAACATTTTCAGTTCTATTTCAGGTCTCTTTACACGGAGACACTGGCGACAGAAATCCTGATTTTAATTTACTTTGCCATTTAATCTATAAATGTAAACCATTTTACATTAAAGATGCTTAGGAAAACAAAAAGATATACTTGAAAGCCAACATTACTATCCCAAACCAGCTGAAGGTACGCAAAAGATAGGAAAGGCAAAATTTCATTATACATGCTTCAAGTGGGATTTTTCAAAAACCCATAGCCCTTCCAACTAAAATGATGAATGCTTCTCTGATTCTAATTGACAAGTGTTATATATAAAAGAGTTCTTGCCTTAGTTCTTATCAAAACTGTGGGGATTTCCAATGATAGGGCAATATTATGTGGGTGGAAACTTCTCAGAAGAATAGGGAACTTATCAGTATTTACTTAGGTTCTATTACATTCAGAGCCATAAAAGCAACTACACTCATAAATTTATAGCCAGTCAAGGATATTGCCTCTTCCCCCAAAGAGGCTCGATATTAAAGGAGTGTGGTGAATGAGCTCAAATCGTGAAGAGCTTTCAACACTGGAACAGATTCCCTTCATATTTCAACTTGTAGCCAATACATTACGAAGAGTCACTGGCTAGCTTTTAAGTTGGAGAAGTAAAAATTATAAAAATGATAAGGGTTGGTATTTTTTCTTGAAGATTTTATTTCATTTTTATTTTCATTATTACAGTGCTTCATGATGATAATAATAACTACCTTTAATAGTTCTGACTGTAGGTTAATGATCACCACAGTTGTGTCAATAGATGTTTTTATGATTTCAACTTTGCAGATAAAGAAACAGAGACTGGTAGAGGTTATGAATCCTGCCCCAAATCATATAGCAGAAACAAGACTTAAGCTTATGTCATTTCAATTCCAAAGGAGATTTTGTACTAGTTTGCTATTTCTGCTGTGACAAATTGCCACACGACAGAGTTGTCCTGAAATCACAGAAATTTATCATTTTATAGCTCTGGAGGTCAAAAGTCCAAAAGGGGTCTTCCCAGGCTAAAATCAAGGTATCAGCAGGACCCGCCTTTCTCTGTACACTAGGGGAAAAACCTTCCCCCACTTGTTTTTCTGGCTGCATGAGCCTTCCTTCCTTCCTTCCTTCCTTCCTTCCTTCCTTCCTTCCTTCCTTCCTTCCTTCCTTCCTCCCTCCCTCCCTCCCTCCCTCCCTCCCTCCCTCCCTCCCTCCCTCCCTTCTGTCTTCAAATTTGCCTCTGTCATCTCCTCTCCCTTCCCAACTATGCTGCCTCTCCTCCATGTGTTAAGAGTCCTAATCCTTCTGCAGAGCATGCTCTGATAAAAGAAACATCCTTAATCATAGTTGCAAAGTCACTTTTCACGCATAAAGTCACCAACTCTAGGGTGTCTTTGTCAACCATTATTCTGCTTACCTAGTTGTTGAAGAGCTGACCTAAGTATAGTACAGCTAGTTGTGTGTCTATTTCAGTATTAGTACTGAGAATTTTGTGGACTGAAAAATATAATCACTAAGATTAAGCATTAATAAAGTGATAACACTGAAATTAAGAAAAGTTCTTACCCATGTCTAACCATCAGTGTAAACAGATATATCTCTCCCCATGATCTCTTTGGAGTGATGTGAGTTACATCAAATTTCAAACCTTATCAGGGGACCATACTTACACACTTAGCTGAGAGGGATTCAGCAAATGCTTGTTTCTTTTCATTCATCTTTTATAAAATAAAAGAGAAGCCTGATAAAGTAGTACAGAGTGTATCGGATAAGCAATGTTGACAAAGTTGCTGAATTGTGTTTTCTAAGTATGGGAAATACTCTGTAGGTCTTTGGGTTTTTTTGTTTGGTTGGTTGGTTTTGGTTTTGGATTTTAAAAATAAGGTTTCTCTGTGTAACAGTCCTGGCTGTCCAGGAACTCACTCGGTAGACCAGACTGGCCTCAAACTCCCTGAGATTCTCCTGCTTCTGCCTCCCAAGTGCTGGGATTAAAGGTGTGCATCACTACTGCCCGGCTGTAGGTCTTGTTTCTATTTAACAAATTTATTTGTTCATCTAGTAATCAATACCTCATTCATTCATTTTTGTCACTAAGACTTTTATTTAAAACATGGTCTCATATTGTAACATAAGCTAGCCTCACCTTTTTCCATTCTCCTTGGGCACCACTAAATCCGGGTTAGACTGTCTCTTATATTTAGGGATTTGATAACTCTGATGAGTTATATGATAAGTTAAGTTAAATTATAAGTCTGATGAAGGCATTTGACATTATGGGGTGTTCATGTTCTATTTAGTTTTATGTGTCTTTTAAAAACGTTTTATGTACATTGCTGTTTTGCCTGCGTGTGTGTCTGTGTGAGGGTGAGAGAGCCATGACCCCTGGAACTGGAGTTATGAGTTACAGGCAATTGTGAGCTGCCATGTGCATGGTGGGACTTGAACCCAGGTACTCTGGAAGAGCAGCCAGTGTGCTTAACCACTGAGCCATGTCTCCAACCCTTAGGTTGATCATACTTATTTTATGAAAAGTAAATCTTGCTTCAGCTTTTTAGAGATCATTACAAAAATGACAATTCTTTTTCCTGGGAATGTTACTCTACAATTCCTACTGTATACAGTAAGATTTATTTCTTCCTCATCTTTTTGCTACTCTAAATCTATTGTCAGAGGCAACATGCCACTGTTATTGTCAAAGTCTTTCTCTCTGGGAATGTTACTCTGGAATCCCTGGTCTCATGCCTGTCCACTCTGAAACATCATTGACTCCTAATATGAAAGCAGAGGCTGCCTCATTTGCCTGAACTGTCCCTGCCCTCCTGTTAATATCTGGCATTTACATTTTTTGGTGTTATTCTATCCATTATTTTTACAAAAGTGCACTTCTTTTCTCCAACGGAGTCTATACTCTCACTTTACTTTCTACGTGTATTAGTCACACTTTTTGTCACTGGGGCCAGATACCTGACAAGAAGCAATTTAGGACAGGAAGGATTTACTCAGCCCCATAAAGGGCTCTGGTCCGTCGTGGCTGAGATGGCACGACAGTGGTGGCTTTATGGGCAGCAGGAATGTGCGGCAGCTGTTGTTCACATCTCCGTGGACCAGTAATCAGGTGAGTCAGTGCTCAGAGACAGGACAGAAAGTAAGGCTAGGTCATAAACTTTAAGGCCTGACCCTCAGAACACTGCTTCCTCCAGGTAGGCCCCACCTCCCAAAGGTCCCACAATCTCCCCAAATAGCATCAGCAGCAGCCAGGACCTTTACAGGCACACCTCATTTCCTGAACTCTCTTCTTTCTGTGGCTTGCTTTGGTTTATATTTACCGTGTTTTCTATAATCACTTCGCCACCTCTTATTTTTATTTTATTTTTACTAAGTATACACGCTAAAGTCAGAAATGTGTAGATACTGTTGACACTCCACAAATATTGGCCAGTGCTGAGTCACAGTATAGTAGCCTTTGTGGCACTGGTTCACTTGGTAAACCCAGGACACGGGTGGGGGAAAGGGAACCTGATCGACTCAAGTGGAATGCCTTCTCCTTTTCCCTCTCCATCCCAATTGCTTGAAATCATTCCAAACTTAAATTCCCGTCAAATCTATGTTTACTTTGTAGAAAATCATAGTAGATTTGTTCTGTGTGGGTTATTTGTTCTCATAGTCACGTGGTTTTGTTTTTAGTCTTGCAATCTGAACCTGTCCTTTGTGTTTGTGTCCTGACCAGATCTGCCCGTACGGTTGTATCCTCATCATTTTGTTGTTTCTCTTGCTGAGCGAACATTGCGTTGTTTCGACCCCAACCCCCCCCAACCCCCCCCAACACCCCCCCCCCCCCCCCCCCCCCCCCCCCCCCCCGCCCCGTGCTGCTCTAAGTATCTGAACCGGCTGTCTCTCTGGTGTTGTCCCATTGTGTAGAAATCCCTACATTTTAGAAACCCCTACATTTCATTCTTGGATGAAATTCTTAGTTTCTTCAAGTCCGTGTAGTTGTGTCTCTTGGTCTGTTAACTTTCCCGAGGCCATCAAGCTACAGGTTAGTAATTTGAAATATTATCTCCCACTCACTACTGACCACCCACCCAAGTGGGTTTAAGTCTGTTGTTATCCCTGAATAACTCCTAGGTTGAAAGGGATGCATCAACATGTGAAGAGAGCTCATTGTTTAGTTTTCAGGCTTCAGGTGAATTTTATATTTTGGTTATGATATTTTTTAGCTTTAAGACTTTCTAATTCGAATTATTTGTTTAAAGTTATAAAAACTATAAAATACACCATACATTGTACAAGTATTAGCTATACTTTAGATAGCATGGGAGCCTATATTTTGCTCTATACAGGTATGCATGTGTGTATATGTAAGTAGGTTGTGTGTGTGTTTGTGTGCGTGCATTTATTTTTGTTTATTTGTTTGTTTGTTTGTTTGTTTGTTTTGAGACAAGGTTTCTTTGTGTAGCTTTGCGCCTTTCCTGGAACTTACTCTGTAACCCAGGCTGGCCTCAAACTCACAATGATCCACCTGCCTCTGCCTCCCAAGTGCTGGGATTGAAGGCGTGTGCCACCAAAGCCCGGCTGTGTGTGTGTGCATTTGTTTATGTGTATGTTATGATGTGTGTGGTATACATGCATGTTTATTTCATGTTAAAAATTCCAAAGCTAAATAAGGATGATGTCAATAGGCACACGCACACAAACACATATATCATGACTATGAATTAATTAGCTCAACATCTCAAGATTATCAGCTTTTACCTAATCAGTCAGTGAAGAGGGAATATTTTCAGTGAAAACTGATGTTGATAAATTCAGTCTAAATACCTATACTAATCAAAGGGATAAAAATAGCCAAGGAGGACTGTGGAGATGACTGAGCTGCTAAAGTGCCTGCCATTAAATAATGAAGACCTGAGTTTGGATACTCAGAACCACACAAAAAGCTGGGCATGGCTTTCTGTGCTTATAACTCCAGAGTTGTTGGTGGCAGGTGGCAGAGACTGGTGAATTACTGAAATTCATTGGTCAGCAAGCCAAGATGAATCCATGAGCTTCAGACTCATTAAGAGACTCTTACAGAAAATAAAGGTGGAAAGTGATGGAGGAGACATCCCCAGTGCCAATCTCTGGCCTTCACAACACAAACCAATATCTGAACACATTTGTCCACACACCAACGCTAACAAGTACATATACCACACACAAACATCATAACACACACACACACACACACACACACACACACACACACACCAAAAACAAAATTTTCCAAGGAAATCTTAAGGATAATATTGTATAATGTATGGTGTATTTTATAGTTTTTATAACTTTAAACCAATAATTATAGAGTTAAGTCTTAGAGCCTAAAAATGTAATAACCAAATTATAAAATTCATCTGAGGTCTGAAAACTAAACAATGAAAGTATTTCCTTTGCGAAAAAGCAAAAAGAGAATAAAAACACATGACAAAAATCTAAAGGTAGGGCCAAGCATCTGGGAGCTTCGCTCAGCTCTTGGGTCTGCAAAGCAGAATGTAAAAGTGAAGGAAGAGACTAGCGAGTATCCGCAACGCAAAGCAGGAGTCAGGGTCAACACTGATCTCCGTTTTTCTCTAGCACTGACTTTGCTCCTACACCCTTTGAGATGCCCCATCTTATTGAGACCAGAGAAGGCAGCCTGGGATAGCTGGAACGGTTACTGCTTGCCTACATTCTTGTTCCTTCCTTCGGAGTTTGTGCAGCACATGCTTCCAAGGAAGTCATGTACTGCATGCAGAACGAGTGTGCACATAGATCAGAAAACAGCTAGTATGTATTTGCTAACTCCATTTTGTGTGTGTATGTGTATGTGTGTTTGAAATGTTTATTTAGTAATTTTAAAGATATTTTAAATGACACTTTTATTCAATATTCGCCTTAGTTAGGGTTTCTATTGCTACGAAAAACAAACACCGGGGACCAAAAAGCAAGTTGGGGAAGAAAGGGTTTATTTAGCTCACACTGCAACATCGTTGTTCATCACAGGAACAGGGCAGGATCCCGGAAGCAGGAGGTGATGCAGAGGCCATGGAGGGGGGCTGCTTACTGGCTTGCTTTCCATGGCTTACTCAGTCTGCTTTCTTATAGAACCCAGGACCACCAGCCCTGAGATGATACCACCCACCAGCCCTCTTCCATTGATCACTAATTGAATAAAATGGCTTACAGATGGATCTCATGGTGGCATTTCCTCAACTGAGGCTTCTTCCTCTCTGATGACTCTAGCTTGCGTCAAGTTGACACACAGAGCCAGCCAGTAAACTAGTCAAATAGGTTCTTGATTTTTAGAATCCAAACTCTCTAACTCCTAGATGTTAGATATATGATCCTTTGCACCTGAGCCAATGTTTTCTTTTTACAGAGATTTTTGTGCCTCCTCTCTTCTTCAGCTATATCTTTCAAGGGTTAACTTTTCATAACTTTTATAACTTCAGTTATGTCATCCAAGGGGAAACTTTCTGTAACTTTTTTTTATGAGTCAAGTGTTTTCTCAAGATAACTATTTCCTAATAATCAAATACATATGATCATATTTAGTCAGTTCACTTTACTGGGCTGTAGACTGTTCACATGAACTTTACCTTGAATGACATTCTTTTGATGAAAATATGCTTCTTTGTTTTTTGGAGGTTAGATGTATCGCCATAGAGCAATCTTTTGCTTTCACTGAGCATGAATGTTAGCTTGCATATGTGTATATGAGGTTATATTTGCTTTTTTTAGCTTGCTTATTTTGCATACACACACCCCATACAAATATACATATATTTCACATATTTAACGGTTATATTCTTATTTCTGTTTATTTTATGTCTTATCCTTTTTTACAAAAATTTTGTTTGCATATGGGTCTAAATATATGGATATATTTAAGTGAACTTATATCCTTCTCAGACTGGCAGATACTGTATATATTTATATGAATACCTTTTATATATTTTAAATTTATATCCCTAATATGTTTATGTGCTTGTTTATGCTTATTCCATGTGGTTGTCTATATAGTTCAGTTCAATAATTTTGTGTATGTTTATAAATACTCTGCATAGAATACTGTCATTGGATGAGGTCATCATTCATGCTTAGCGCAACAATGAGGATTAAAGAGTAATGGCCACATCTCCCACAGCAGAAGGTTCAGGTCCTGTGCTCAGCTCATTGCCTCTGATCATCCTTCCCTGTTTTCATTACAAAGTTCTGTAGTAGAAAGTAAATATTCAAAATCCTAGTGTTAGCTAAGCATGCCTCTGGGAGTCATGGCCAGGTGTCTCTTACACTTTTTCATGATATGCATGAGTGCTCATTATGCAGCAAGCATTTTACTCAGTCCCCCACCACCTGCACTTTGATTTTTGGGGGACAGTGTGTGGTCATTCAGTACTTAATCTCTAACAGGCAGCTGGGTTCTCAACTTTTTCTCTTCATATTTTTCTTTTCCTTTTTCTTCACTCTCTTCCCCTCTCCCTCCTTCACCCCACCTCTTTCTCTCCCTTCCTTCTTTTCTTTCTTCCTTTTATCCTCAACGTTGAAAGGATAAAAGCCACAACCACCCATCTTAAGTTGCTTTCTCAGTGACAGAAAAGTGATAACAATAACGAAGGAAGGGTTATCTGATATAGTTACTATGTGTGAGACATGTAACATATATCATAAAGAAAGGCAATAGAAAATCCCAGGGCCATGAGGTGGACACAGGGTCATCTAGCAGCTGCTGTGACTAGTTTTGAGAGGTAAGTGTTCTCCCACTGAAATCTAGCCCTAGCCCCCTTCCCTCCTCTAGAGTAAGAAGAGAAACAGGAAGAACAAGATGATCAGCGTGTGAGAAATGAGACTGGGGAGGCAGAGATGGGGCCAAAATTCACACGTATGAAAATGTCATAATAAAATCCACAGTGTATACTTGGTATATCACAGTAAAAAAGAGCAGAATATCAGCAGTTTTTCGAAGCACAAATGATTGTTGGGTCACCTTCATTCACTTTCATTAGAGCCATGCTGTGTGCTGCTAAAACTCAGTGAGACAGAAAGTAAGAGCACTGGCTGCTATTCCAGAGGACCTGGGTTTGATTCCCAGCACCCACATGGCAGTCTACAATAATTAGTAATTCCAGTTCCAGGGGTTCTGATGCCCTCTTCTACCCTCTGCAGGCAATACACACATACGTCCTATATGTGCATACAGGATATATACATGAAAACAAACACATCCATACATATTAAAAAGAAATTCAACTAGGAGTGTACTTGAGTGGTTGAGTGTCTGCCAGCTAGTATATGTGTGGCTCTCCATTCAATTCTCAGCACTGAAAAGAAAAATGAAGAAAATAAAAAAATACATAGCCAAGTTTTCAGTCTCATTCTATCAAATCTGGGGGATCTGTAGAATCCATATTAATAGTGGATGCTCTAGACAATGTGTATGCACACTTGAATGTACACACGCATTTGAAAAGCCACTTGTCAAATAGTTCCTTTTCTTGAAATAAAAATACTGTCATATATATTTCTATATGAGTGTGTGCACAATACTATATAATATTTAATAATTAGGCCATTTATAGTATAGTATAATGAGAAAATTACATTTTATATAATTGTATGACATAATGTAATATTGCATATTAAATAATATAATTGTATCTTTTCTTTAGTGATAATTATGTCTTTGGTCAGGTGCCTGAGGAGGTTAGTTTGTAATCGCATTTACTTTTCTACCCATCTTCCATTCTTTTTTTTTTCTTTTGGTTTTTCGAGACAGGGTTTCTCTATGTAGCTTTGCGCCTTTCCAGGCTGGCCTCGAACTCACAAAGATCCACCTGGCTCTGCCTCCCGAGTGCTGGGATTAAAGGCATGCGCCACCACTTCCCGGCTCCATCTTACATTCTATTAACTCCTTTGTACATTTAATTTTATAATACGCCGAGGATTCCCTGGTTGTACATGTATTCCTTGTGACCACTTCTGTTCCATCATATTCATTGGCTTCTTTCCCATGAACCAGGGAGTGCTGTTGTTTCCTAGAGAGGACTCTTTTTGGTCCTTTTCACCAACACTAAAAGAGAAGACTTGATTTTCTGAAGAACTCCATTGCAACGGACATGTCCCAGGTTATATATCTTTATGAATTAAAAAGCAACATAAAATGTACTATATTTCAATGCTAAAACTATTTGAAAGGTAATGCTTTCTGTGTTTCCAAAGTAATTTCTTCATTGGTGAGTAGCCCTTGCTCCTCATTATCACTTCTCTGTCACTGAGAAAGCAGCTTAAGATAGGACGTTGTGGCTTCATAAAAAGCTGATATCTTAGGAAAAACATTTTTACTGGGAGAAGAACTACAGTAGTCAGGTATTACTATAATAATGCCACCTATATTTTTTAAATGGACATAAACCTCTTACTGTTTTACTCTGTTTTATCCAGCTTTATACTCACAGGGCTCTAATCTGCTTATTTGAGGCTAAGCTTTTCCAGATTCAAATTAAAGCACAGAGTTCTGATTGGGTTTCAGGTTGAAGTGCTGGCTGAAGGAGCAGGAAAAACTCTGGTAAATTCTCAGGTAAATGCCAAGTGAGTCATTACATCACATCGACTCTGCTTCTCAATGCAGTTGCCTGGTCTGGGGAAGTGTACTCCACCCATCACAGAAGCCCTGTAAAATATAGCACAGGGTGTGGGTATGGAATCCACCCACAAGGAACTGAATAATTGGGGCAATAATGCAATCTCTATGGGAATGAAAGTATAAGAATGGCCTGAGTGTTGTTCTATACCTGATGTTTTGTTTGCTTCTTTGGTCATTATTAGAAGCCTCCTTAAACTTTAAAAAGGAGCTTCACTTATTAAAATGAAAAAGTTACTCATTCACTAGCTTGGACTTCCTCTTGAATATCTTACTTTAGTAGTGATAGAAAAAAAGGAGAATCGACCACAGTCTCTCCCTAAGTGTCAGACCTGTGATTCATGCTTGACATTGACTCTTCCAGAGGTTTCTGATTCCCAGCCAACACCAGTCATTTCAGAGATTCTTTGTTTAATAAAAATCTACATTTCCTTAATGTCTCATTATCAGTTTCTCCTTGAATTGCCCTGGTGTTTTTCTCCTTTCTAATCTTTAAATCAATGTATATTAATATGGTGGGATTGAGCTTAGGGCCCCTGGGCTGGATAAGTGCTCTACTATTGAGCTCTGTTCTTAGTCCTCTTCACTTTGATTTTGAAGTAGGATCTCAGTGTGATTTTTTAGCTGGCCTCAAACTCTTTTTGTGGCCCAACCAGACCTTAGGTATGTGATCCTCCTGCCCCAACCTTCCAACAAGCTGGGATTACAGGCTTACACCACTAAATTAGAAAGATTCTGTTAGATTCAGATCAATTTGCCTTTCAAATTTCCTCACTTCATTTTTTTTTTAACTAAGAAATTTCACGTTTAACTAAAACTTTTTCTTACAAAACCCTGTAGGCAGAAGCATCTTATTTTAAAAGGAAAATCTGAGCATGTCTGTGCTTAGAGGCCCCAGATACTGAGTTTTTGGCTTCCATTGACTAGAGGATAAATCTCAAATATCTTTAGTTAACATCTAAGTACTTTAAGACCCTACTCCATTACTTTCTTACTTGGAGAACCTCCAATCTCCAGCTTCCTTTCCCAATCCAACATTCAATATTCATAGAATATATACTACAAAACTTATTCTTGACTGGGTATTATGGTATATACATGTAATCCTAATATTCAAAGCCTGAGACAGGTAGATTATGAGTTTAGGACAAGCCTGTGCTAATCAAGACACTGATCAAAAAATAATCAAAACAAAACAAGCATATCCCCCTTATTCCTTTTTAAAATAATCTATTTATTTTTATTTTATGTGCATTGGTGTTTTGCTTGTATGTATGCCTGTGAAAGGGCATTAGATGTTGGAGTCATTCCATAGACAGTTGTGAGCTGCCATGTGAGTGCTGGGAATTGAACCCAGGTCTTCTGGAAGAGCAGTTAGTGTTGAGCCATCTCTTCAGTCAGCCTTTAGAGAGTCGTAAACTGTCTTCTATATTCAGCAAATCTGTATCTGTCTTCAGGAACCGGATCAAATGTTAGCTTTGTTTTTAGGCCTTACCTGTCTCATCTATGGAGGCAGTGGCCTTCCACTGGGGGCTTCAGAGCATGCTGCCCAACTATGTCTTAAAGTCTTTATTTCATTGGGAAGGGGATGTTGCTCTGTGATAAAATAATTTTTAACACAAATAAGGCATGAACAACATCCTTGGTAAATTTCCAGCACTTAATTCGATATGTGTGGAGGTGTGTGTATGTGTGTGTGTGTGTGTGTGTGTGTGTGTGTGTGTGTGTGTGTGTATTATAAATATACATTTGTATGTGAATGTGTATTTCATGAATATCTTTATTGTAGAAATATCAAAAGACTTTTTAAAATTTAGATGTGTTAAGAACTACTAAAAAGAAAACTTATCTATGGTAAGTACTGTTTTCTCTTGCTTGAAAGAACATTGTTAATATTTTGTGATTATGTCTTGAAATAATTATTCTCTCCTTTATCCATATGGCACGGGTATTCGTTTCAAATATACTTAATTGTGGAAAGTCATCTCATTGCTTCTCTCCCACTCTAGAGCTTGCATTTCCTTGAGGGTCATTTTTTCCTCACCTTATCCCTTGCCTAACAAATATAGATCATTGAATTAAGTTTTGTGCAACTTAATTGTAGTAGAAATGCATTTTTAAGTTGAAATTATTCAGTGAACCAGGAAAGTGTAATGCCTGTCAATAAAAAAAAACAAACACACACACAAAACAGGTTGTGTTTTGCTAATATCAGTACATGATGTTTGTTTTAAGGATATTAAATGGCATTGTCTTAACTGGCTCAATGTCAATACAGCAGTTACAAAGTCATTCTGTATATAAATATTGTTTTCTTCTTTTTGCCCTTTGTGAGCTATTTGCTATAGGGAATCCGATCCCAAAGAACTACACATACTAATCAAATAACGCTTCAGTATTTGCACTGCAGAGGTGTGCAAGGGGTTAACTCACTCTGATCTTTTTTCTTCTTTCTCCTTCTTTAAAAGGAGGGTAGCTTCTTGTCTGATCTCCTTATGGTCCTTGTCACAAGTCCATGGCTTTTAATCACTCATCCGTCCTGTGACTTACAGCACTGCGGGCACCATAATAACGCTCTAGCTTGTGTGGGTGATCTCCCTGATAAAATCCCGACAATCTCTCAATATAATGGGAAGACAATCAAAATAAAAAATGCTTGAAGGGTTCAGGTGGTGGGGCATACTATTTATTTTTCACTACGTGCAAGGATATTAAAATACTGACTTTCATACTTTTGATTGAGTTCGTGATGAAATCCAAGAAAAATTGAAAATTTGAATTATTCCACTGCCAGTAGGGACTGTATATCATGAAGAGAAAGCCAGCCTGTGTCACCAACTCTGCACCGTGGTGTTCAGAGTGTCAAGCTGTCTGTCCTCGTTTTGTCTCAGTTTCTGTAGGGTTTCTAAGCAATTAATTCACTGTGTGGTTCTTTTATATTCTAATCACCATGTGGAACTTCATAAAGATATGTGATATTAATAATGGTGCCTGGTGTTGTGGGGGTGATTCAGATTTTTCAAGGTACTTTCCATGAAATGATCTCATTGGATTCAGTAGCTCTCGGGAGTAAACAGTGGGATTCTTAGAATTCCCCCACCTGGCCCACGCCATCCACCACCTCTGTTCTGTCATTTCACTGCTCCCCTTTCCTTCCTTGAGAGGGGTCAGTTTGGTGCGGAGGAAAGAGCAGAGTGTGTGAATCCAGGAACCGAACTCCATCCTTGCCTTGTTGAATTAGCTTGACTTGGGCAACATTTTCCCTTCTCTGAACCTTGGTTTTCTAATTGACAATGTAGGAATAATGATGAACTATATTCCCCAAGTTTCTAGGATTAGGTTATGCACAAACAGAAACCATGAACAGGACAAAACAGGCCAGTTAGCTTCTTTCAAGGGAAGCTAGAAGATTAGAAAGAAAGCAGACTTGGATATCTCTGTGTCTTCGTGATAAATTTGATGAAGACAGCCAGGCTTTCTCAGTTTCATTCTCTTGTATGGAAAATGGGCATAATACTATGTACCTTTTGTAGCTGTTGAAAATATTACATATGTGTTGATCTTATCACAGCTCCATACACAAAGACGAATATTCTAACCTTATCCTGTTTTCTTTCGTGTTCCTATAACCCCAGCATTGGTTTGGTGGACAAAGACAGGTAGCCTAGGATGTTGATGACCAGTCAGCTTAGGTGAAATGGCAAGATTCAGATTCAGTAAGAGATTACATCTCAGAACATAAGATGAAGAGCAGTAGAAGACATCCAACATCCTCTTCTGGCCTCTACATGCATGAGAATGTATACTCACAACTGCATACACACACACACACACACACACACACACACACACACACACACACACATGCGCACACATGCACATGCACACAGGAATGCACACACATTCAGCCCTGAGGTTTTATTTTTTTTTCTTCAAAGCTATATATAGTCTTTGATTGTGACAGCAGAAAGGGACCTAAGGAATTGCTTGTTTGAGAGAGGGGCCCGTCCTGTTAGGGAGCACTAGATTGCCCCTCCAGACCCTGTCCGGCAGGACCTGAACATCACTGACATAGCTCAATCCTTTCTTTTCACAGACTAGGAAGCAGTTTGAGAGAAGTGAAGAGGTTTTGGTGCCTGACTACACAAAGCCGGTGAGTGGCCTCTTGAGAATGCCCCTCAGCTCCGCTTTCCTTTTTTGGTTCCTTTAGTCACTGAGGGTACACAGTGCAATGTGGACAGTTAAGATTCCACGCCTGGAAGTCAGCACAGTGTTCTTCAGTATATGATGGAACATGTAAAAGTTGAGGGAAGGAAAAGGGGCCTGGAGTAGCTGTGAAGAGAGTGGACGTGATTGACACTTTGAGAAGAGCACGGTGACCTCTGCTACAGAGTCGTATTTTGTGACTTTCCCAGGGGAACATGTGAAGAAAAGTTTGTTCACTCCAGGCAAGACTTTGACCACAACCACCTAGACAAAAGTGAATAGTAAAGTTTGAGTCATATGGATAATTTGAAAAACAAAAAAAGCAAAAATCAAAACATGGTAAGTTTTCCATTATTATAACTTTGTGAAAGAGTGAATGTCTTGAGGTTAGTTACAGGTGTGTGGGTGAGGAGTTACAGGAATATAGGAGCCTCAAAGGCAGCTACTTGAATGAAAGACAAATGTACCATCATGGATGACCACTTATAAAACTTGCTTCTTTGGAATTCTCTTCCGATCTTGCAAACAACTTGGCTATAAGGGAGTTGCCTCTCCCAAGTAATTGCTACTGCTTATAAAACTTTGGGTAAGGACCTTGGGAATCCTGTACCTTTCGGCAGATTCCTGAGTCTTGTGAGTTTTGTGCACTTCCTGAGTACTGTAAAATTCACTTATTTCCAGAGCTCCAGTGAGCATCCCTCACAGAGGACGTTTTCAGTTGAGAGTAAACAGTTGCACAAGAGGGTCCACACTGGAAACCCCAAGAAGGCCGCAACTTGTTTCTTCTGCTCCTGGTCCTTTAAGGAAATAGAAGTTCCTGACTTTCAACACAGACTTTACATTTTTTGTTTGACACTTTCTTTTTAATTAATTGAACAAACTAATAGCTGAATGAGACATGTAATTAGAGTAGTCCAATAAAAAGAGTAAGGTTAGAAAATATGGGTGAGAATATTTAAATTAGGATGCTTATCAAGTCAGAGGTGAAATGGATTCAGTAGATCATGATTTGAAGACAGTCAATGTCATTATGTCATGAAAATTATTTAGATTTATGTGATAATGGCAGGAAACCCACAAATAAACATGCTTCTGTGTCAACTTGGTCAAAATTAGAGTTATATATCTCACTACAGATCATACTTTAAAATTTTTGGATATATTATTTTAGGAAAAAAGCAAATACCGTCTTGAGACAAATGTATAAATAACTTCGCAGAAAGAAATAGTAAGCTAACCAACTTTATCTAAACTGGAATTTAAGAAAGCAGTGAAGGGGACGTGAGGTCCACTTTTGTTCTTTATCATGAAGGAATTGTTAGGAACCCTGCTGATCGTTCCACTGATTCTGTTTGCACATTAAGGGGACTTAATGAACTATGTTAGGGAGATTTTTTTAAAACATTAACCTGTCAAGTACAGAGAGATTGGATTGGAATTGAAAAGATTAGAAAGAACTGTGAGGATATATTAGCTTCTAATTTTTATTTATGTGTTTTTATGTGGTCACCCACAAGGGTAGAGGCCATGAAACTAGAAAGTGGGTCACAATAGGTTTTGAGGAAGGAGAGTGTGGAAGGCAATAAGTAGGAAAGGGGTTCCTGAGAGTAGAAGGGTACTAGGGTAGGGGTAGAAGAGCGGAGGGGGGTGCCTCAACTAAAATTAGGTGTGTATCAAAATGCCATAAGGAAATGGGTTACTTTGTATGCGTGCTGGCTCATTTTATGTCAACTTGGCACTAGCTAGAGTCGTCTGAAAGGAGAGATCCTCAATTGAGAAAATGCCTCCTAACCTCCAGCTGTGAGGCATTTTCTTAACTAGTGATCAATGAGAGAGCCCAGCCCATTGTGGGAAGTGCAACCCCATGGCTGGCGGTCCTGGTTTCTATAAGAAAGCAGGTTGAGCAAGCCATGTGGAGCAAGTCAGTAAGCGGCATTCCTCTACGGCCTCTTCCTCAGCTTGTGCCTTCAGGTTCCAGCCTCCAGTAAGAGCTGCTGTCCTGACTTCCTTTGATGATGAACATTGAGAGACATGGAACTACAAGCCACATCAACCCTTTCCTCCCCAAGCTGCTTTGGTCATGGTGTTTATCACAGTAACAGTAACCCTAAGAAAATATGCTAACTAAAAATTGTATAAAACTTTGAAAAGGGGGTTAGTTTGAGGGAACAATATTTAATGGCTGGTTAAAGAATAGAGGCTAGGACAAACATTTTGTGACGATTGGGAGAATTTCTGTAGTGAGGAGGAGCTGCCACCAGAGAACAGTGGACATAGACTGGAAAGGAATCTTGTGAAGGCATCAGTTTACTAGGAGAAAAGCATCCTCTGTAAGAGAAGGAGTCCCTTTCCCTGGCAGGCTAGATTAAGGCTAGTGTGGAATGAAGTTGGCATTGTCGGTCCATAACAGCATTATGCATCATTAAGTTGAAGGCTGTAAAATCGCAGCTCTCTCAAATGAACTGGCATTCCCCTGATGCATTTTGTCATTTTGTGTGTAAAACATTTGCTTTGCCATGAAAGAAGATAGTCTTATTGACCATATCTATTTTGAATATATTATTTTTGCTTCAGAAATTATATACCTTTGACTGTTTCTGATTTTATATATAGTTTGGAAAATTGAAAGGTTGAATATTGGATGAAAACATTAGATTCCTATTCTCCTTAAAATGGGTTGGATAATGCTGAGAGCTTTTCTGTAAACTAGAACTCCAAACACAAAGGGTCAGTGTCCCTATACACTGAGCTTTGCTTTTTAGTTTGAATTGACTCGGTATTCAAGGTAAATTAGAAAGTAGTCAAGGATGATAAAAATCAGACTTACTGTTTTAAGGAAAAATGGCTTAAGTTATTCTCTTTAAAAAGGAGATTAGATAAGAAGTCTTTTATGCTTATTAGAGGAAATATGTGACATCAAGCATTATAAATGCCACAAGAGCATTTGTATGTAAGTTCATAGTATTAAGAGGAAGATAGGAGCCTGCACAAAATTGTGTATATTTTTTGTGTGTGTGTGTGCCTGCATGCACACTCACACATGTAAAACAAACAAACCTCTGTTTCTAGGCATTGCTGGTACAAAGGTCCCCCATTTAAGTCTTAGAACAAAATAAACATGTGAGGTTATAATTATTTTATTGAACTTTCTTATTTTATGACCCACTAATGGTTCATAGATCAGTCATATTGATGAGTGCTAAAAACCTACAGCTTCAATGAGGTTGGTTTTTAAAATTTATTCATTTATTGTTTTTATTTTTCAATGCCAAGAAAATGCGCAGTTCCCAGTCTTATTTTCCATTTACAGTAAACCACAAAAATATAATTCTTTATATGGAGAAGGAACTAAAATATGTTGTATGTATCAAATTGGCAGTGTGTATATACTTTTCTAAATTACTTTTAATTTCTGACGCAAATTGTTGTACTTCTAAGTTTGAGCATATGTCTTACTCCTAGCTACTCAATATGAGATTTATTTTACTTCCTCCAATTTTTAGGCTGAAATTACTAGAAAACTTACCTGGTGAGGCCAGTTATCTGTGGTGAGCTAATATAACTGAAGGCTTGCTTTTAAAAGTTGGCATTCCATATACTTTCATGTGAGTTATTTGCATCATATTTTATGTTATGCACAGTTCTATGGTAAGGATTCTTTTATTTTTACCTGTTTTTGCAAGTATGCATTCAGCTTCATCACCAAATAAACAACATTAGGGTAGAAGTATATGTCTCTGTTTAACTTTCCAAATTGCCTAGTAGGTTAAGTCTCTTCGTGCTCTTCAGGTCTAAGCAATGAATGAGTGGAAGAGGTCAGAAAGCACTTCCAGTTGCATGAGCTAAACTACAGGAATGAAAGTAGGTGCCCCATCACCAAGTATTCGCATTTCTACTGTTCACGAGTAGATTCAATTTGAATAGCAAGCATAAGGGATTGTTTTGTTGTATCTAGTTAGTTTTAGCAAGGCACCTTAGCCCTTCCCCTGTTGACTCAGCAACTTAAGAGGCTGAGGTGGATGGGAACCACTTGAGTTCATAGTTTAAGGCCAATCTTGACAACAAGAAAGCGTTGTTCCTCCTAATAGTAAATGAGAACAACAGAGGTTCAGTGTAGTGATCAATACTCTGGCCTACCTGGGTTTGAAGTGCAACTACAAGCTAAAGAGTGTCAAAATTAGTCTAGCCCCTTCCAACTCCTTGCTTTATACAGGACTTGTTCACTGATAGATCACACCTTCATCAGAGTCAGTGTGAGTGAAAGAGCATTGGTCAGGCTGGCTTGAAGAATCTTAAATATTTTAAAAGTCATGTTTTTATGAAAGAGTAAACCATTTGACATCTATGAATGTGCTCACCAAAATCATTGTCTTTGTACAGTGGATTTTCTAATAAACACATTTTTTTCCCTGAAGATAGGAAATGTATATCAGTTCAAGAGGTAGGTGCTTGAATGTGGAAACAGGAGTTGTGAGCCCACCCTGAATGTTAAGGAAAGTGGTGCATTCCATTCTAAAATGCGGTGAGATCAAAAGAGAAATGTGTGTTGAGAGTATGTGTCCTTGCTCAAGTTACCATAGCATTTTAGAAGTCAGCTTTCTCTATTTTAAAATACATTTCTCCTAAGTTGGGAATTAAGTGAGAAAAGGCTGAAGGAGTCATGCAAAGTATCTGGGACAGAAGTGGTCCTTAATATTTAAGTGCAGTATTAGTCTGCCAATAGAACTCTTAAGATGTCTGACCAAACTAAAACCTTTAAGAGTTCCATCTGTGTCTTTGATTATGTCTTGGAGCTTTACTAGTGAATAGTAGAAAATTAATTATGCAATGGGAACTCCATGGAATCTACTATAGTAATTCCAGCAAAAACTTCTAGGAATGGGGGACAGGGAACCTGAACCAGCCATCTTCTGAACCTGAACCAGGCAAGGCCTCAAGTGGAGGGATTGGGATACCAACTCAACCACAAAGTCTTCGACGTACAGGACCTACAGTTTGTCCTGTCTGAAGAGTGTTCTGGGGCCAGAGCCTAACAGAGTAATTAATCATCAAAGAGACAAGAGGGACTTCATTCAGCAACCAATGTTAATAGATGCAAAGTCCTACAGCCAAACATTAGGCAGAGCTCAGGGAGTGTTGCAGAGAAGGAGTAGGAATGATCAGAGGAACCAAGAGGGTCAGGGACACCAATAGAACATGGCCCATGGAATCAATTGACTGGGACTCATAGAAGCTCACAGAGATCAGGGAGTCTGTGGGGGACTGACCTAGGTCCCCTGCATATATGTTATAGCAGATCAGTTTGGTATTCTTGTGGGACTCCTAACAGTGGGAGCGAGGGTAGTCACGGACTCTTTTGCCTACCTATGGGACCCTTTTCCCCGTGTGATTGCACGTACCCGGTCTTGTTGTAGCATATTTTGCCACTTGGGTTTTGTCCCTGGTTGGCCTGCTCTTTTCTGGGGGGAGATGCTGGTGGGCGGATCAAGCAGAGGGGGAGGACAAAGAGGCGAAACCTGTTGTTGGGTTGTAATATATGAGAGAATAAAAACTAGTTCCATCAGCTTCTTCATCTGTATCTTGAGGTTTTACTAGCGAGTGGTAGAAAATTAGTTGTTTTACCCTAAGTGAAAATTTTCGACAGTCCAAAGATGATCACACCTAAACATGGCCTACACAGAACACACAGCAAACCTTTTACTTCGTGCGTGTTTCACTGATAGTGTGATGATCAGACGCAGATTGACCGGACGGATCAGTGGCGTGTCTTTAGAGAAAGAGAAGGTATTCATGGCCTCTGGAGACATTTCAGCAGAGTGGGTATTTGGACTGGGGAACACAGCATGTGTTCGGGGGTAAAGCTAGCACAGAAATGATTTCCAGGCTGCATTTTCATTCCGCATTGTATCCAAGTGACTTTCGGCTGTGTGTGTGTGTGTGTGTGTGTGTGTGTTAACTGGCTGAACAAACATTTTTCTTATTAGAAACTGGTTAGGAAGGGAGAATAAGATAAATGTTCCTTAATTTACTTAATTACTGTGTGTGAAAAGAAGATTTTTTTATAAGATGCTAAACAAAGGGAAGAAAATGAAAAATCAAGTAAAAATAAGACAAGAAAAGGTGAAGTTCCTAATTCTGTTCCTTTTATATTGAGTTTTGATCAATGATGTGTTTCTAGAAGTTTATCCTTTGCAGTGCTTTCAAATTTCTTTTTTTTTTATTGCAAAATTGCCTTTATTACAAATTTCTGTGAATTAGAATATACAAAGATCTATTCCAATTATTACCTTCTAAACCAAACCATCCCCAAATTCTACTGACACTCTTTCAAGTCACTGTATTTAACCCCAGACTTGAGACTCATTCTTGTTTCTTTGGGTCAAACTAAAGGCATTCTTGTGCATTCAAACTTCACAAATCCCTATCATTTAATGATCTTTGTAAAAGCAGTGCTTTCAAATTTATTAGCATCAATTCCAGGAAAATAGTTTTAGTGTTACTTTTAATTGTTTAGGGTGTGTATCATATTATCCGAAAAAGGAAACAAAACATATCATGAAGTTTCATAATTAAAATTTTCTAATTTTTAGACTTTTTTGATGTTTATGTAAATTTTATTTTAGGGTTAAAATCCTGGATAATTAAGAATTGTGTAATTCTTAATAAATATATGCCTAATGACTCAGTAAGTAGTATTTTACTCATTTCTATTTACTTATACAAGTAATAAAAAGTTTATTAGGAATTAGTAGTAGCATAAACTTTTAGTTTGGTTAACTGGATGATATCTAATATATGCAGTAAAATTAATTATAATTTTGAGAAAATCATCTACGTGACTCAATTTTCAATTAAAGCGTAATTTTCATTATGTAACCCAAGACTGAATAGTAAAGATAGGCATTAAAATAAAACCAAATTAAGCAGTTTATAAAAATCTGTTACTGATTTATTCACATCAAAGTATAACATCTAATTTTTTTTTTCTTTTTCTGGGTCCTGATATGAAATACACCTAAGCCGTGTCATACTGTTTCACATGTTACTACACAGAAACCGGGGAAGGACTCTGTTTCCAGCTGTCTTCATGACCTGAGTGTGTGTTTCCCTGTTTTCATTCTTCCTGTCAGAGGAGAGATTTAGATGGTGACTGGGTTTCAAGCAGTGTTTTGGGAGTCCTCCAGATCAAGGCTGATTTTGTCTTCCTTATAATTATGATTTGGGTTATGTTCTTGAATGTTTCTTAAAGGTTTGGAAGGTTCCTGATCTCAATTACATACATAATTCCTTCACCTCTGGTGTTTTATGATTCATTTCTTTGATTCCTGTGCTTGAGCCAGACCCAGAAGTTGCCACGGAAGTGTGTTTTACATTTCTGAATCTGTTGATGCTGGAGGATGTTCATAGATCACCATCTTCCCATTATTCTTTGACACCATACTCTTTTTCAAAGCTTAATTTTGTGTCTGTCTCAGACATGAATAGGCATATATGCTGGGGAGGGGGCACGCTTCTTCTGTGGAGTTGTAACGACAGTGTGTCAGCATCACTTAGGGAGTGCTTACTGATTTTCACCATCCTCGCTTGTTGTGTTTGAGGAATTGGCATTCTCATCCTTCAAGGGGCTAGACATAGGATGAAGAGAAAAGACAGTGGTAGGATTCTAGGGTCTCCATCTGAAAGAAACAGCCTTCACAGAAACTAAACACAGAAATGTAAGATCAACATTCCAAATTTCATAGCAATAAGAGTTACATATTACAAGTTTTAAATCAAAAGAACCTATAAACTATCAAAATAAACAAAAAACTCAAATTATAAATAAGTAATAGTTCCTTGTTTAGAATTCCGTGCTTTCCAAGCAATGCATGCCTTTGTCCTCTAACACAAACAAAAATTGTTTCAATCTGTTTTTAGCAGCGAAATTTGATGAACCTTACTAGACATGACACATAGAACTTTCACGTAACTTTGAATAAAAGCATTCAGTTCACTTAAAACAGTAATACAAAGTTGACTACTAGGAGGTATGTGAAATGTCCTGAACATGACTACATTGTGACACATTTTCATAGACAAAGATTTTTGGTGTGTGTGTGTGTGGTGTGTGGTGTAGATGTGTGGTGTGTGTGGTGTGTATGTGTGTTTGTGTGGTATGTGTGTGTGCATGTATGTGGTGTGTGTATGTGTGGTGTGGGTATGTTTGTGTTTTGTGGTGTGTGTGTGTGGTGTGTGGTATGGTGTGTGTTGTGTGTGCTGTGTGTATGTGTGTTTGTGTAGTATGTATGTATGCGTATGTGTGTGTGATGTGTGGTATGGTATGTGTGTGTGCTGTATGTATGTGTGTGTTTGTGTGGTATGTGTGTATGTGTGTGTGTAGTGCATGCATGTGTGTTTGTATGGTGTGTGTGTGGTGTTTGTGTGTGGTGTGTGTCTGTGGGGGGGGATGTGGGGGTGTGTGTGGGTGTTTGGACCTTGTCCACTGCTTGGTTATTGGCATTAGACCTGAGAAGCCTCTCTGAATGGCAATGCAGTAAGGGGACATGTCACAGCTCCTTAGTTACTTAAGCAAATAAATTAGCTGGCCACAGCTTATCTGGAAATTTTAGAGTAATTTAATGAGACTTTCTTGTGTGGATATTGAAAGAGTTTGTTAGTCTTTCCTTCAGATGCTGTTCCGTGGCATCTTCAGAGTTTTCACTGCCCGCCCAGGAAAACGAGCGAAAGTTAATACATTTTTAATTATTGCTGTGGCTGGTCATCTTGCTTCTTCTTCCTGCTGGGAACACATTTGAATTTTAAACTGTAGAAACTGCGAAGGAAGCACTCATGGTTTGCTTCTGTGTGAAGCAGGGGTAGTGTTTTAAACAGTCATCATACCATCATCTTTTAATTGTTTGCTGTGTGAAGTAATAACTAGTACATTTTTCAGGCTCATGTTTAATACTCAGTTTTTCCTTCTGCCTGACAAGTGGCAGTGCTGAGGAATATTGACTATCCGGGTGCTGTCACTCTGTGGTGTGAGTGTTGAGCACCCCTGGGCGTCAGAGAGTTAGAGAGGAGCTTTATGGTCCAATAAGAGCTTTCCCGAGTGATGAGAAATACCCAGTAGCTTACCATGCTACATGTTTCTAGAATTCAAAGTTCACGCTGTTTCTAAGGAATGAGTGTTGACCTAAGATACTGATTTGTTTGTTTGAAATAACTCATATGAAAAGTTTCCTAATTATATTTTGCCACATCAGTCAAGAGAGCTGTCTTCTAACACAAATGACACTGAGTTTTGTTGTTCCTGACTGGTCAGCAGGACTAAGCCTTGCTCTCCTTACCCAGCCTGTTGACATTGTCTTGTTAAACAGAGAACCATCTCCCTACTCGGCATGGGAAGTTGTCCAGGGGCACAGCCACTTCCCTCTGGAAATAAATCCCTTTATTATACTGCCCCCTGGACCTCACCTGGTGCTTTGCAGTCTAAAGCCCTGAGGTGATGCCTTGGTTTGTCTCCATGGAAACTATGTCTTCTGCATCATTCTTCACTGAAGTTCATTGTGATTTATCTCAAGTTGGATTTATGCAATGAATCATATAATCGTTCCCTTTAAAATAAAACTAATGATGGAATTTAAGAAAGCATAGGTAACATTTTAAGTACTAGTTCCTAGAGCTTATTATAACATCCACTAAAGGTAGAGCAGGTTTCTTTCTTAACAAATAATCTTTGTAATCATTTCTTACAGCTATCCTCTTTCTGTTAATGTCTATAAGTGAGAAATTGCACCTGCATTGATGAGTGACCTCGTAGTCTCCTATATATCAGGATGTTTTATCAGGAACTACCCAGCTACGTACATATCATGCGTACCTTATTGTTATCACTACACATATAAAATTAATGGCAGGAAATATTCAAGTAAGGAAAGTCAAGTGGATGCTACTTTTACAATGCAAATTGTTACTGCTTTAGTGAAATAAAATTTTGTAAAACTGACAATATTTTTCTTTTTTGATGTGTGCATGCAAAAACCATGGCTCTCCTCTTAAAGGGTATAAGAGGTAGTTCATTTTGGAGCTGCTTCGAGTGACCATGGACTGGGAATATATGTTACCCCAAAGTTCATCCTCCAGCATTTTTATAAAGTTATATATTTTACAGCAAGAAAAGTCATAAATCAAGGCAAACTTAAAAGACATTTAAAATGACATCAGAGAGGTCATTACAGCGACATGGGGAAAGCTTTTCAATAAGTCTTAAACATATCTGATAATATAATATGCTGAGCTTGGAGTTGGTAGAAGTTAGTGGTCTGCTAATTTAATAGATTCCCAAAGATTGTTTTACCTGTTATCACAAGATGTTAGTTCTGACACAGGTGGGTAAGGAATGGCTATTTAGGGGGCTAAAGCCAGCTTAAAATGAGGTAATTTACCTCAGGAGCTGCAACATCCCAACCTCTCCACAACACTGTACTTTTTAATCAGTCAGTCTTTGCAGACACGGCTGCTTTTCAGGAATTCTCCTTCATAGGCCCTGTTGTAAAAATGTCAGGAGGTATATACACATGCACGAGCACACACACACACACACACACACACACACACACACACACACACACACCCCTGCATGAGCACACACACACACACACCCACACACCCACACACACACACACACACACCACACACACACACACTTCAAGCCTTTGGTTCCACTAAGGAAACACATCTCCAGTAATGAGTTCTCTGGTGCACAAAGCAGGTCAGCCCTTCCTCAGAAGTTTCTCAGTCATCCTCTGGGTGCATTCTTTGCTTGATGGCCCCTCTAAGGTTCTGCTCCAGTGTTCTTTCTTAGAGAAGCCCTCATGGGTCACTTTGACTAGGGTCTACCCCCAGCATCTTTTCCCCATTGCACTCTAATTATATGCTAGCTCTCAGGCCCCTCACACCTCTAGTGAGGAAGGATGCTGAGGATGCTGATCAAATGGCCTGAAAAGCACAGAGAAATGCCCAGAGGTCACTGTGGAACCTCACGTTTGATGGAGCCCAAGCCACCGGTTTCCTGTTGTTACTGAAGGAGCTGAGAGGCAACCACATCTCTCCCACCTTCTCCACATATTAGGGTCCTAAGCAGCACAGAACTAAACAGTGGGGGAGGAAATGGATCTCCAGAGTTGTGTCTCAGTTTGCTGATTAAAAGGCAAATGTTTCTACATTACTAGTAGCCTACAGGTCATGTAGTAGCTTGCTGGCAGCTCTAGAACTCAGTTACAACCGTCTTCCTATTTACAAGATGACTTATGAACAGTGTTGTAAAGCCAGATTAAAAAGAAACAAAACCAAAGCCATTTACTTATTTTGCACAGGGCAAGAGGCCTGTGTACTGTCACATTTGCTGGAGGTCAGAGGACAGATTGCTTGACTCTATTCTGTCCTTCCATCATGTGGGTTCTAGGGATTGAATTTAGGCCATCGGGCTTAACATCGATACCCTTTACACACTGAGCCATCTTGCTGGCCCCAAAGGCTACTTTTTAAAACCTGCCTCCATGGCTGTAAGTTAGAATCTTTTCTTGTTGTTCACCTCAGAGTCTGCCTGTTGTTTTGCCTACCACTTCCTTAATGAGATACTTATTGTGCTAAATTATAATGTGCTAGGACCCTGCTTGAAGTTTTAGACACTTTACATGTTTCCCACTAGGTACATACATGCACATAGGTACAAAGTGGAAGTTTACAATTCTCATTAGTGTTCTGAGTTCAGACCACCTTTTAATCTGGTAACTGACAAACAGAGAAGCTAAGCAATAAATCTACGTATCCAGTTCTCTCAGTATTGGGCTTGATCCTCCAGGTAGCTAGGTGGTCCATGTCTTTCGTGTCCATTTCTCACGAAGAAATGTTTGGATAGCTCTTGTAAGACTAACAGGGTTTTCTTAAGTATAAGCCATTCCCAGATCACAAGGTTATTGCCAGTCATGTTGTTCTCAGGCTATGTAGTATTCCTTTTGGGCTATTGGTATTTCAACATGCAGGTAGGGGATTAAAGTAAATCATTTAATCCATGCAACATGTCACTCAATAGTATACTTTTGGAAATTGTTTCCACAGGAGCAACAGTGAAAGCAGCCAGCCTGACATATCGACACTATAGAAAGAAACTGACAGCTCACTCCTTGTATTGATCCCACTCCTCTCTACAAACACAGACTCTACTCCCTACCACAGCCTGTAAGTGGTGCCTGCTGAGCTTGCTAAATTGCTGTGTAAATTATTTATCACTTGGACACCTTGTAAAGACCTCATGTCCTCTTGTTGGACTTAGCTGTGCTTTCTAGGGTCTCATCTATATGGAAAGGTTTCAAAAGATATACTGACCACAATGATATGGCACTCCTTGTTTCCTGTCATATACTACAGATGTGATCGGCCTGATTAGTATTATGCTTGCATCTCAAGTCAGCTTCTTAGTTTTGAAATATTGCCTATAAAAATCATCAACATTTATATACAGAGAGGCCAGACTGAGGACCAGACAGGCTGGCAACTTTGAGCCCAGTACTGGCCAATTAGCATACTTTAAAAATAAAATATGTCAAGTACTCAAATAATATTTATTGGGGGGGCAGTTCCTGTTGACAGTTTTTATCAGAGGAAACAATCTGCTTGAGCTTACATAGATTCAGTACTCAGAAAAAACTACGAATATGTCCTGTTATGAATTATTCTTTATCATTTAGGGATTTTTTTGGTATTCTTATGAACCAGAATGTTTTTTCAGTATTTATAATTTTACTGTAAGAAATATGTTTTATGCCCAGCAAATAGGGCAGCTTGCACAGATCATGACTGCTAGGTTTTAGGTGTCTGAAGTTCACACACGTGCAAGAGTGTGCACGTGCATCTGCACACACATGCATACTAACACTCACATTGTATGAAGGAGAAACGTATTCACGTCTGGCGGCTCTCTGTCCTCCTCTATCTGATTTTTACACTGGTGGCTCAGGATGAGTGCAAACTTGGGCAGTTCAGGCTAGAGCTACTGGAGTGGCTTTTAGGATTTGGAAATCGACAAAAGTACTCTTCATATCCATCCTTACAGCCGATGATGGCCAGGGAAATGGCTCAGTCAGTAAGTGCCTGCAGCACAAGCCCGAGGACCCGAGTCCAAGCCATCTTTGTCGCTGGCTGCCAGCCTAGAAGAATCAAGGAGCTTAAGTTTCAATGAGACCCTGTCTCAAAAAGGCAAAGTGGGAGGGCATGCAAGACAGGTCTGTGAGTAAAGACACTTGTCAGTCCTGACAGCCTGAGCTCAATCCCTGGGACCTTCATGGTAGAGGAAGAAAACTGACTTCTGCAAGTACACACACACACACACACACATACACACACACACACACACACACACACACACGGGATATAGTTTTAAAAGACAAGGTGGAAGGTCACAGTGAAAGACCCCTGATATTGACCTCTAGCTTCCACAGCCAAGGCCACACATGTGCACGTTCATCTTCATGTACTTGTACATACAAGTGAATACATACACATACCTCACCCCTCAAAAAAAAAACTGTCTTGGGCTCACTTTCAGAGTATGAGATTCTTAATTCTCTCTCTGCCATATGAACTCTGTGACTTTAGGTATGAATACCATTCTTTCTTACTATAAAGTGAAATAAAAATAGTGATAATTATATTATCTGCACAAAGCATAAGTAGAAGCCTGCATGTGATAATAAACTTGAATCCTAGCATAGTTGCATAAGAAGTATCTCCCCTCCCTTGTAGGACAAGAGTAAATGCCAGGACAGTTTGGGGTTCTTCCTACACCAAGATATTTTGTACAGAAGCAGACCACAGGCTCCTCTTTCCTTAACAGTATTTAGAGAAACAATATTCATGAACTGCATGTTGAAAATTACCAACCATAACTCAAAATTATGCTAATCACAATTGAAAATGTATAAAATTAATAAAAATTACTTTTTATTTTTTTTTTATTTTTTTTTATTTTTTTTTTTTTTTTTGGTTTTTTGAGACAGGGTTTCTCTGTGTAGCTTTGCGCCTCTCCTGGAACTCACTTGGTAGCCCAGACTGGCCTCGAACTCACAGAGATCCGCCTGGCTCTGCCTCCCGAGTGCTGGGATTAAAGGCGTGCGCCACCACCGCCCGGCTACTTTTTATTTTTTAAAAAAGATTCATATTATAAAGTCTAATTTATAAGCTAGGAACCATGTCACTAGGTATCTGTGATGAATGTGACATGTTGTTGATATTCAATCACAGTAGATACATGATAATAAAAGTACACTGTTAGCTTTTATACATTCATATTATAATATTTTATAGGCATATTTATTGTAGAAATTTGGATCCCTAAAACACTATACTTGTTATTTTGAATTGAAAGGGGAATGCTCAGGTGTTATGGGTCAGGGGTTTGGATCATGAAGTCTTCTAAGTAAAGAACAGGCAGCTATTCCTAGTCAGGGTCTGTGCACAAGACCTGCCATGAGAAAAGCAAATTGGAAATAAACGTGGTTTTCAAATGAGTATTTTTTTTTTTTTTTTTACATATTTTTGGTGTTAACTCCTGGCATGTAGTGCATACTTTTCCCTCACTTTTCTTCATTTATTTTTAATTTAAAAATACATACTGATTTGTTTATTGGAGGTGGGGTTCAGAGGGCAATACATGGAAGTCAGTTTTCTGCTTGCACCTTTTGGGTCCCGATAGTCTTTCAGTCAGGTTTGGCAGCAGGCACCTTTACCCACTGAGGGTCTTGCCAGTCCTCACTGATTTTCTGAGGCAGGCTGTGGGGTAGTGCGCACTGGACTCAGCTTGTTTGGTAGTCATGGGTGACTTTGAACTTGAGATTCTCGTACTCCAGTCTTCCCAGTACTATGGGAACACACCATCTTGCCAGGGAATGCTTGTTTCTTACCTTTATTGCAGTGTTGCATGGTCCAAATGAAGTCTCCTTTGTCCACCCAGTCGTTCCCTATTACTCCCACCAAGTAGCTTCCTCCTCTTCTTAGCCAGGGCCTAGCGTCTGAGACTGTATATAGTATTTGTGGTCCTATGATTGTTTCCTCTAAAACTATCAAGCTAGAAACAGACAGAGAGAGGAAAGATTCTTTCACAGTTCGGTTCTTTCAGTAGCAACGTAATGACACAGTAAAGGGGAAGCTATGTGTTCTGGAGAGCAGAGAATTTTCATGTAAAATTTATGGTCCCACACCAGCTGGGAGCACTATTGTACTCACTTGCACTTGTACACATTATATATGCCTGGCTCTCACCAATAATAACCAAATTCACTGCATTCTTTTCTAGAATACATGATTTTTCACGTTAAATGTATCTCGTGTATTCCTCACAGTAGCTTTAAGAGACGGGTCTTGTATCCTCATTTTGAAGAGCAGAATCAAAACCTTTGAATGCAATTTGTTCCATGCCATACCAAAGCCCACTGAGTTTACATACGCCCCAGTTGACACGGCCGCTCATCCTGTTCACAAGTAGTCGCAAGAGGAAGGCCAAAGACACATTTTTAGCATTGATTTACAAGCAATAAGACTAACTTCTCTGAGAAAAAAAATAATGAGAGAAAAAGCAGCCCCTACCCTATCAGACTATGTGTATTCCCTTCCACCGTCAGAGAGACAGGGACGTTCTCCTAACAGCGAGGAGTCTACGTGTGCCACAGTACTGTAGAGAGCTGTGGACTGGGACTGCTTTCCTATTACATGGCCACGGCTGACAAAGAGGTCAAACTTCAAAATCAAACTGTTGCTTCCAGGTAAGGGTTATCACTTTTACGCCATCACAAAGTCAGAAGCTAAGAATCTGCCAGGAAAGAACTAGACGTACGTAAACTGAGAGTTTCAGAATTTTCTCCACCATGAAGATGTCCTTTCTTTCTTATGAAATGAACCATGAAGGGAAATGTTATGAAGTTATATCTTGAAAATTTACTTTGCAAATGTTGATACCTAGTGAGTATTTATAAAAAGGATGCAAGATTATCTATTCTATTGTATTCTTTTACATATGAGGTATATAAAAATTGAAAAATATGATATTGATTTGAAAAATAAAAAGAATAGTATTCAGTTCAGGAGAAATAGTTTATTTACAAATTTAATTTTTCAAAAAATCATGTATTTTCTGTTTTATCTATTTTAGCAATGGTGTTTTAAAATCATTTTATATAACCTTCATAATAATTTTTACCTCTTGCTCATTCAAACACTTGATAAGCATATATTATTCCTGTTCATACAAGAATTGGAATGTTTATTTGCAGTTTTCATTTATTTCATTAGGTTAGGTTATGGGTTTTTAAAAGATATTGAATTCTGATTATTATTAATTTCATTGTAGTGGTAGCAGTATTATTAGCACATGTGTATGCATGGCGTGTGGAGGGCATGCATGCAGAAGTGAACATGTGGAGGTCAGAGGTCGGCTTTGAGGACTCAGCTCTCTCCTCCTCCCTTTACTTGGGTACGGAGAGGGAACTTGGGTCACCAGCTTTACAGGGGTTGCTTGACCTGCTGAGCCATCTCATTAATCATTTTTAATCATTAAAATTGTATTTATGATTAACTGTGCGCGCGCCTGTGTGCCTGTGCTTCTACGGGCACGTGTGGGCTACAGTTCACACACGGAGGTCAGAAGACAGCTTTCATGAGTGGGTTCCCTTTTTCCACTTCTGATTCTGAGGATGAGCCCAAGTCATCAGGTGTAGCTGCTACAGGTGCTTTTACACCAAACCGTCTCTGCTTGGCTTACGTTTTTTATTTATTTATTTATTTTTTAATTTGGAAGTTGGTCCCAAGTGAGTTGCCATACATTTTTTTCTTAATTTCTCTTTTGCTCTATTTTCCCCTATTAGAAAAAATGGCATTTTTTAAATGTCATATGCCTAAGGACCATTGTATTAATATTGGAATAAGAATATTCCTATATATATTTATATACAATATATACTTACATATATATATGCACATCAAGTAACTATGAACCTATTTGTTCATGGAAAGTATGACTCCACACTTTATTTAAAAATGTGGGAAAATCTGAATGACTAGAATGCCAAACTTCCCTGTAGAAGGCAAAGACTGTAATGGGGTTTACAAAACTGTGCTCAATAATTTAGCAGGAAGTATGAAATAAATGGCATGGGAAGACTAAGAAAATGAGGAAAATGAGGACTGGAGAAATGGGTCAGGGGTTAAGTTCACAGGCTGCTCTCCCCAAGGACCCAGGTTCAATTCCTAGCATTCTCATGTAGATTCACAATGATCTGTATATAACTCCAATCCCAGAATATCTTCTTCTGGCCACGTGGGCACTAGGCATGCATGTGGTACACAGATACTGGTTCAGGCAAATCACCTGCATACATAATCAAATAAAATGTTTGAAATGTGATAAAAAAATAGAATAAGGAAAAGCAGTTACCCCCCAGCTCCCTCATGCTGTATTCAAAATATAGAAGGTGTCCAAGAAAAACTCATGTGGTAGATATGGCTAAATTTAAGCCATTTTTATTGCCTGAAAGAATGTGACATACACTAATAGGGTCTTTCATTATAGTTACACAAATTGGACTTTAATTTGTGGCCATTGAGAATGCAGCTCCTGACCAGACATCAATTTCTTTTTATTGAACATAACAAATAAAAATTGCACATTAAAATACTATGAACCATGTGCACGTAGGAACATTATTATCAAGTGCAGGTGGTGTGCTTTATTAACCCTTGAAATTATTACCTAGACTAGTGCTTTGAATATAAGTGGTCATTATTTCTCTTGAATGAATGAATTGTAGTAGTGTGTCATCTTTAAAATACTCAATTTCATATAATTCTCCCAACTCAGCATATGCATAAACATGTATCAAAATGCAAAATAGTGGAAATATATTTTGATTTAATAATAAATACCTCTTTTTTAAATGGTAACAATAGTCATTTAAATTTAAATTGTGGCCTGCCAGTCCTATGCAAAGACCACTTTGGGGTTTAAGGAGATGGCTTGGTTTTCTGGTTTAGTTTCCATTGAGGAGTAATTTATGCCAGGAGTAAGCTATTTATCTCATTAAGTAATAAAAAGTGCAGTCAGAAAATGACGAAGATGATAAAGGAGCCAACGTGACACTGAGTTCAGAACAAAACGAATGCTTTGCCTATTCCGTTTGTGTTTTTATACTCCATTCACACAGCATTTTTTTTAGATTTTAATATTATATGATCAAATAAAGCCTCCCTACCCCTTTCATCATGCTCTGTCATTAGAAATCATGACAGTGATGTGTTTATTTCCATGTGGTTAATTTCTGTACAGTTGTAATATGTCTGCAATCTGCATTTAGAAAATACTCACGTGTTCACATGCACCCTTGTCATTTTCAGTGCAGTTGGTAAGGATTAGAGGAAATTATGAAACGGGGCTTTCAGGCAGTAGGGTCAACGTTTCCACAATCCTCAGAATTCTCGGTGCATAGGAGCTCCTGATATGCTGGTATTTCATAGTCTTGTCCTGGACAGCTGTAAATTAGTCAAGTGTCTAAAAGTCAGTACATTTTCAATTTGTCATATAAAATTTACCACTTAGTAAATATATTGTGTCAAGAGGGACACTACAATAATTAATGTAACTCCCATCCTATTGAAAAAGGAAACTAATATCAGTATTTCATTATATTTCTGCATTGTTAATTATCAGTTACATATCTTGTTCCTTTCCAACAAAATCTTTGGCTTTTGTGAACTATATATCTGTAAAGCTGTATTTCTGATAATCAGTTAAAGACCCATGAGATAAAGGACATAATACCGAAACTAGTATCTAAGATCTATTACTTCTTCAGTAATAATTTAATATTTTAGTCCAACTTTATTTATTTTTATGTGTATGGATATTTTGCCTGCGTTATGTCTGTGCACAATGTGGAGGTCAGAGGAGGGCTTCAGTCCCCTGGAACCAATGTTAGGGATGGTTGTGAGGCTTCATGCAGGGAAACAAACCCAGGTCCTCTGGAAGAGCAAACTGTACCCTCAACTGTTGAACCATCCCTCCAGAACCATTAATCTAATTTTAACATTGTAAAAAGTATGAACATTTTTGGAGGATACAAAATCTATTGTAAAATGAACGTCTCTTTCTTTGGTTTCGGGGGACAGGGTCTTGCTCTGTGTATTTGCTGTGGCATGTATTTTGCATCACAGCTCCTGCCTCACCCTCCTGAAGCTGGTATTGCAGGCATACACCACCACTCTTGTCTCTGCAATATACTTCTTGAAGGATACTGATAAATGTTAAAGCATCATTTTGTTCATTGTTAACTCTTTATTTCTTTCTTGCCATGAGGCTTACCTGACACCTACTTACAGAGCTCTATTAGCCTCTTGAATATGTCTAAACATTTTAAATTATTTTCAACTCAGTCCGTGGTTTATAAACTTCCTAACATTTGGATGTTTTCATTCATATCTTTATGTTTCCTGTAGCCCTCAATGTGTAACTCCTCACGTGGATGTTTTCTATGTCTCAGTTTTTCTCTAGGAGTTTGTGACCTGGTAGTTATTTAAGTGAATTATTTTAGAATTTTCTTCTTCTTCTTCTTCTTCTTCTTCTTCTTCTTCTTCTTCTTCTTCTTCTTCTTCTTCTTCTTCCTCTTTCTCCTCTTCCTCCTCCTCCCCCTCCTCCTCCTCCTCTTTCTGCTTCCCCCCTCTCATCTTTAAACCAGAGATGATCTCATATCTTTTAGTACTCTATGCAAGCTCTCTACCTCCAAGCTGTATCCCCAACTCAGAATTTCCTGCCTTATAACATAAGGGAATTTGTTCTCTAGTATTGGAATGCATGATGATTTCTTCACCTACACTATTTAATTTATTAAAAGAGAAGATCCATCTGCAAAGCTCAAACACCTGTAATTCATGTCATGAAAGAACTCATAAAACACTGATTTTTATTCCAGAAAAGTCCACAATAAAATGTCACTCCAGTCAGAGAACAAGAAAAAAGACACAGGAAACACAGAATAAGGCCTGCTGTGATGGAGTGATCCCAATGCCTTCTTGCTTATGCAATGATATGAAAATAAAAAGTGATTTTGCTCTGCTTCAGCTTATCTGGATAAACTTTTGTGACTCTGTAAATTGCAGTTTTAGGGGAAATCAAAATCAGCAAAATCAAAATGATCTTATCAGTTTGTGTTTGAATGGTGGATAAAGCTAACCAAAGGTCCTTTAAAATAGTTTCCTGTGTGTGTGTGTGTGTATGTGTGTGTGTGTGTGTGTATGTGTATTTATGTTTGTGTGTGTGTGTATGTGTGTTTGTGTGTGTGTATGTGTGTATTTATGTTTGTGTGTGTTTGTTTGTGTGTGTGTGTGTATTTATGTTGTGTGTACACTCACCTGCATTGTACTCCACGTAGACACTTAGACCCGTGTGTGCTAGGCAAGACTTCTCCTAGGAAGTTACATTCCTAGCCCAGCAGAACTTCTCTAAATTCTTGAGTATTATTTCTTTCATTAAATTGCTGATATGTGATCATTTGTATGAAAACATATGAAGTATATGAAGCATATCTTCCCATTCTATGCTGTCCTCTCCTTTCTTGTTCCCCAGCTTTCAAATTAGTCCTCTCTATTCCCAGACAGTTTTGGTTCTATTTTCATGTCATTGTCCATGTATGATATGTGTGTAAATATATGTATATCCACATATATTTCCCATATTCTTCTGAGTCTATATTAATTTGATCTATATGATTATCTCTAGTTGTCTCCATTTTCTTGCAAATGACATATTTTTCTCTTCTTTATGTCTGGAAATAATTCCTTTGTGCGTATATACCAAACTATCCTTATCAAGTTTTCTGTTATAGGCAAGTGTGTATTGGTGAAATTATTAAGGCCACTCGACCTAGTTAAAAGGGAGATTTATTTAATGGCGTAACTTACAAATGAAGGGATAGGTAGGTGGTGGGTTCTGGGAAAGATGCAGTGCAGTCCGGCGGTGTTCTCTAGAGAACACTCCCCAGTCTACCTCTGGCGTCCACGGTTCAAGCAGGAAGAGATCTTGGTTCTTCAGGGCCCTCCCTTGGCCCTGCCTTGTAGGAGTGATAGTTACCGAATCCTCAATGGGGGTTGGAACTTTCAGACCAAAGCTGGAATGGCTACCCACTACAAGTGTGCTTGCTGAAATCATGTTTTAAATCCAGATCTACTTTCTACAGTTGTAGAAAAACACGATCTTATTTCATCCAAACATGTCTAAGTTCAGTAGGCCAAGGAAATCACACTGGCTCTTTATGGAAGTGCTAACTGGTGGATACAGTCCACCCAAGGGAAGGATTTTAACAGTGGAGAAATTAACATAGGTATAAACCACAGTAATGAGAAAGTGATAAATGACATCCTGAGAAAAATATTAACATTTCATAGCTACTGAAGAGAAGAAAGTTTTATCAATTGGTTGCATAAAATATTTTATTTTAATTACTATTATCTTTTTTTTGTTTTTTTTCCTTCTTGAGTTTTTTCCACTCACTTTTAGATATCTGATTATACCAAGCTTTTGTTACTTTATAATATTAGAATTATTCCTAGAATGGTTAGGAAAATTTTAAGGCACACATTGTCAAAATGGACTCAGGATATCTATTCTATAAAGCAGAATAGATACATAGTAAGTAAAATGATTCAATAGTAACTTGAAAATTCTCATCATGAAAAGCCTTGGATTTTAAAATTACTGACAATTGATAGAAAACTTTATAAGATGCATGGATCCTTTAAGATACTTTGGAACACTGAAGGGAAAGGGTGCACTTTAGCCTATTCTGTGTTGTGTTATTCTGATCCTCTAACTAGGTAATGATGTCAGAAATAAATGACAGGCCACAGACCAATGCCCTTATGGACTGATGCAAAGCCCTTAACAAAATACCAATAAACCAAGTGCAACATGAACAAGAATTGTAACTGTTGTAGTTGTGAGTGCCTTTAATCCCTGCACTCAGGAGCCAGAGGCAGGGGGATTGTTGTGAGTTTGAGGTCAGCCTCACTGGCTTAGTAAGTTTCAGGTGAGCCAAGCTACATAGTGAGACATTGTTTCAAAACAAGAGCAACAATCACATGTACAAGAGCAACAATCACATGTCTAGCAAGCTAAAAGGGATTATGCAGTATAAGTAGATAGGATTTTTTTCCACACAAATAAAACACTAAAAAAAATGTCTACTAAAAGAATAAAGCTGGGCACACACACAATCACACACACACACACACACACACACACACACACACACGCCTCAGTAAACATAAACTGCATTTGGCAAAATATACATTTTCATGTTGAAAACTTTATCAAGTAGGCATAGATTTTCAACCACATAAAGCTCACCTATTAGAAAAAAAATCTACCTAAAATCATGTTAATAATGAAGACTGGAAGCATTCCCCAAAGATTTGGAACAAGATAAAGATGCCTGCATTTGTAATGTCAACTTAATTTTTTTTTTGGCAGTCCTAGACAGCATATACAGGAAAGAAAAGAAAAAAAAACTATTTCCATTTGCAGATAATAATATGTAGTGCTTATTATATTGAAAAATTATTTTAAAAAACCCAAGAAAGTTATTACAGCTGATAAATGTGTTCAACAGGTTGTGGGATTCAAAGCCAATATAAAAACTATTTACATTCCTATACACTAACCATGAATAATTAGGTGTACAAGACTAACCTAGAAAATAGATACATAGATAAATGGGAAGGACTAGAACCCAGTCGTTTATGGTTAATAGGTTCTGATAAGAGAAAGACCATATATAACTCAACATGCAAATAACAGCCTCTTTCAAAATCCATGTTAGGAAACCTGGAAAACGGCAAGCAAAAGAATGAAGCTAAACCCCTGCCTGAAACCCTGTAAAAACAACTCTGAATGATCAGTGACGGGAACACGGCTGGAGCTGTCATACTGAACTAGGAAACATAGCTTCACATCTCTGTGACCCGAGAGTAGGCCGTTGACCCTTAGACAGAACATTCAAAGGACATCCACACAAGAAAAAACAAATTAGACCAGTGAGATTATAAACTTCGATACTTTCAGGGACATCAAGAATGTTGAGACAATTCACAACTTGGAGATGCCATTTTCAGATCGTATATCAAAAGAAGGAATCTCATTGTACTGCCATTTTGGGTAACGTTATGAATAAACTGTTAGCACATATTATTAGTTATTAATGAATGTGCAAGTATATTTGTATATCATTCTAAAACAGTTTGACGTGTAAAGAAAATATAAAGTCAGTGCCTTGTTACTCTAGGATAATGACTCTTATTCACACGCATTATCAGCAAGGATGTCTACAGGCTATCCATGACTTCATATGCAACAGCAAAATCCTGGTGGTAAGCCAGTTGTCTATTAGAAGGATATTAAAAATGTTCTGTTCAAATCAAATATGCAGATTGAAACAGCTTATTTATACTTTAGAAGTACAAAGCACATATATACATACATTTATTCATACAGAGTACAAAACATATATAAAATATAGTTTTTACACATATAGACATTCTCTGGACAGAAGCAGAACTGGAAAACAATGAGACTTTTCAAAATGATGTCACTAGAAAGTACAGGGTCTTAGGCACATGTTTCGTAAGTATTTCAAGAGAGTTCCTACATTAAAGAGAAGTATTAGCTGGGAGACTTTGGCATTGGATATCTGTATTTGAGTTTGTTTTGTTGTAAACTACATCGTGGGCAATCATCTAAGCTTTCTAAGTCTTAGTTTCATTTCTGTAAAATAAAGATAAAAAGGAGTGGCGACCCTCAGATATGCTAATGTCAAAAAACCAACGAAGCTGTTGGCTAGCATAAGGCTTGGCCTAGAAAGGTCATTTAATGAACAGCGTATATTATTTTTACTGTGTTGATGATACACAAACACTTAAGATGATTGAACATATGATGCTTTGAAAGCCCCTCTCAAGATATTGTAGTAACGACTGCCTGTCCCAATGAAAATGTCTGTCCCTGGATCATGAGAACAAATGAATCATAATCATCATTTGTACTGAGTAGTTTGTTACTTTCTAAGTCTTTGCCAAAGCCTGACGATTGAGCTGAATTAGTGCTGCTCCTATAAAACTCTCTTCCTCTGTTGAATTATAGAATTTTTGTTTTGTTTTGTTTTTGTTTTGAGTGGGAGAATCACTTAGGGCAATAGTGTTGACAGTTATGGAGAAGTTTGGGCGTGCCAGTGGGAGTGCGTCACCTCTGACAAACGGCACGGTAACAACTATAATCCTTCAATAAGGATGAGAACAGCTTAAAGTCAGTAAACAGGAAATTCCGGGTCATCTAAGGGCCTAGGAATTACTGTAGACTGTTTTCAGAATACATGCATATAAATTGAGTCCATAATCCTAAAAACCAATAAAATTCTGGGCATGATCAGGAAAGAAAGCAGAATATACAGTCTTAACCTTTGGATTATAAACAGTATTTCTACCTTTAAAGTACCAAGAACAGTTATGGATATTAAATCTTAAGGAAGATACATTCTTATAATTGGGGTTACTATGACAAAAGTTGTAACTGTTTTAACAGTTCATTGCATGTACACACACACACACACACAAACACACACACACACACGTTTTTGAGAAAGGCAATTTACATTGCCATCAACACTGTATAAAATATTTTGATTATCTATAAACTATGGTGTCATTTAAAAATCAAGTTTTATTTTGAGATTAATATATTAATTATTACAAACTGAACATTTTCCAGTGTTGGGTTTTTGTTTATAATATTCTAAGTTGTGCATTTATGTTCTTCTGATGGTGGTAATTAGTTTATTGAGGTTTTGTTGTTTTTATTACAATTAAGATAATGCTTTTTATTATTAACTAATAATTTTTATTATTAACTAAAATAAGCAACTTGGGGATTTTGTAGTGGGATTTATTGGAATCGCAAAAGCTCATTTGAACATAACTGTCATCATAGATTTCTTGCAGATTTCTGATCTCATTGATAAAAATCTTTTGAGAACAGACCCAGTGTCTTAGTTAGGGCTTTTATTGCTGTGAAGAGACATCATGACCACGGCAACTCTTACAAAGAAAACATTTAATTAGAGCTCACTTACAGTTTCAGAGGGTCAGTCCTTTGTCATCATGACAGGGAGCATGGAGGCTTCATGCAGATGTGGTGCTGGAGCTGTGAGTCCTACACCTTACAGGCAACAGGAAGTCAAGTGAAACACTGGGTGGTATCCTGAGCATAGGAAACCTCAAAGTCCACCCCAATATGAAAGTCAGACTTTATTGTTCACAAATAGTTCACATTAGCACAACAACTAATTTTTGTTTATGTTTTTTGCTTTGAGACAAGATTAACACTGTAGCCTTAGCTTGCCTAGTACTCACTATCTAGAACAGATTAGCCTCAAACTCACAGAAAACCTCTTGCCTCTATTTCTGGAGTGCTGGAATTGTAGGTGTATGCTACCACATCCATCCTAAAAAGTTTTGTTAAAAAGAACAAGAACTTCAGTTTGCTGTGCTAAGTGGTAATGTAAAACTAACTGAGTGTCTAATATGCTCCTGGCTGGTGACTCATAGGAGGTGTTTTTAGTTCATATGGTCCCAGTAGTGAAGAAAACCTAAGTGATCAGATTTTTTTGTGGAATTTTATGAGGTGACTTCATGATGGATGAACCTATTCCAGGAGGCTGTAGATTGCAGCCAAAATTAATTCAGTCTTTCCCTTATGACAGGAGTAATGAGTCTAGAAACTCCAAGTGGAGTCATGTGTCTCAAGGGATGGGTTCTTCCGTGATGATATTAAACATGAAGGCAGATTAGGCCACATGGAAATAGGGTTGATAGAGTGGCAGACCTATGCCCATCCCATAGGAGCACTGAGAGGTAATGCCTTCCTAGAAGAAGCCAGGCAAAGGAAGTGTTAAGCTAAGGAATAAAAAGAGATAAACCAGGAGCTTGGCATGAGGGAGCCAAGGGAGCTTCCTCAACTTGAGGAAATTTTTGTGTATAGTTGTACCACGAATTGCTAAACAGTCTTATTAATAAAAAAAAAACAAAACTCGAAGCCAGATATTGGGGTGAAAACTGAGAGGTCAGAGAAATAGAACAAGTCACAGCCAACCTCACCTTACCAACTCCTCAGCCTCCAGAGAGAGCTACTTCCTTTATACACACCTATATACCTTTCTGTGCCCTACCATCTTACTTCCTCTCTCTGGCCAGCTACATCACTTCCTCTTTCTGCCTAGCTCTATCACTTCCTGTCTGTCTGTACAGACCTCCAGACCTCTATGGTTAACTAGTACTGGAATTAAAGGTGTGTGTCACCACATCTGGCTCTGTTCCCAGTGTGGCCTTGAACTCACAGAGGTCCGGATGTAATCTCTGCCTCCCAAATGCTAGGATTAAAGGCATGTGCTAACACTGCCTGGCCTCTATATTTAATACAGTGGCTGGCTTTTTCCTCTGATCGCCAGATAAGCTTTATTAGGGTAGACAAATAAAATATTAGTTAGGTCTAGGAGTCATGTCCCGCAAAGGCATTGTCCCCTAAACAAGATCAACTGAGTAGGTAGATCAAGTAATTACCATTTGCAGGACAAAACCTGTCTAAGACACAGTTACCAATTGCTGTAGAATTATATATTGTATTGAAAGATTAGAATAAACATCCAAGGTCCATGGGTCATGAGCGAGTGGGGAGATAGGAGCAATGGTGCGATGTATTACCTTGATTTTGCTATCAGAAGAAATAGCCAAAGCTTGGAGTTAGTAATACCTTAGAAAGTAATAGAAGACAGATTTAAGCACTGCAAATTAGTGAGTTCCAGTTGTACCGTGATATTATGGAGATCCCTTGGGGACTGAGACCCACAGAAGGAGTTAAGAGGTAGGTGCTGGAAACTGGAGTGAAAATAGAGGCATTGTAAGTTGGTCATGAGGATAAATAAAACATCATATGCTCATGGGGATTTTCTCAGCCAGCCATAATGGTAGCAATGATAAATAGAATCAGATTCCCCTTAACAGGGAGATAGATTCATCTTGGCAGAGGAATAGAATGTCTTAAAGAGTAAGCCTGGTCACTGTCAGGAGCCCATCAGGGGAATAAGTCTAAGTGTAGTAGCTTTGAATCATGACCCCATAGATTTACTTATATGAAGGCTAGTCTTTGGGGTCATTGTTGGGGAGCTACCCAGGTTCTCAGTTGCTTCCCGCTCCTGGTAGAGTTCTCTCAGATCTCACCTGGAACACTTTAGGAAAGGCACTTTGAATCTGGACAAGTTTATTTAGCTAAGAATGTCCTGGAGTTTGAAAGGAGTTTGTGTACTTAATAAGACTTTGTGAGGGGTGAAAGACAGTTTTGAAAAGCATGTGGGCCTAGGAATCAGAGCCTTTTATGGATGTTGGTCAAGATGCCATGGGTATGTAATGTGTGTGTGATTAAAAATGATCACACAGCTGAGAACTAAAGGTGCCAAATTGCTAAGCCTATCTGAATGTTATATAACAGCTAAAATTAAAATTCTTTGTTCCCATTGGTTCTGACCTCCTGGATGTTCAGCAACTGGATGCAGAGACCAAAGTCAACGAATATTGCCAAAGAGGAGAGGCCCCTTGACCCCTACCATCATGCACAAGTTAGGTCCCAGGGGATAGTGAAATGCCTTTGAAAGGGTCTTTCAACTCTGGAAAGTCACCCATCCACTTGATCAAAGACCCTGCAAAGGCTTCAGACACTGGTCTCTACTCAGTAAAGATGTAAAAACATCTCTTGATGTTTTTATTACAAATTAAATTATTTCTTACTGCTAAGCATCCCTCAGGTCTTATAGTTATTTCTGAAAGTTTGAAAATGAGCTTGAGCCTCTTATGTGCATGATTCTATAGTTACAGTGAGCTATACTAGTTATAAAATCAGAAGGTGGGGATTTTTTAGTTCTATCCATAATGTAGATGATTATGAAATTTTAACCAAAACCTGGATTGTATTCCTTAACACTCATTTGTTTTTAACTGCCACTGAGAAATTTCCTTTTTGAAAGATTTTATGGCTAGTGTACTTGAGTTTTTAGAGGTTTTTTTTTTCCAAAGTGTTTTAGGTTTTGAAGACAGGTACTGACTTTAACAGCTGAATGTTTGAGGTAGTTACTGATTGGTAAACCCATTGCTGCTACTAATTTGGTGTTGGACTTTTGACGAGACATTTCACCTCTTTGTTTCCTCAATCACGAGCTGCAGTGTTGCTTTAAGATGTCTCTAAGCTCCTAACCGTGTGGCCTTTCTGATTTGCATGCTGAGTGTTCCAGGTACACCTTTGGAATATGCAAATGAGTCTGAAGGCGGCTGCAGTCTCCTGCGGGTTAGTGTCTGCTTAAGTCATCTTCACCATTTTCTGGCAAAGGAAGGCTGTAACAAAGTTTCAAAATGTGGAGATCTCAAAGCCGAGGTGTTCGGAAGTTTCATTCATTCACTAAAATGAAAACAGAGCCATAGGAAAATGTTGGAAACCATTGATTTCTTTTTCAGTTTTTAAAGCCTCAGTGTAACTGCTCTGACCTTAGGAAATAATAGAGACAGTCATATTGCAAAGCCCTTGGGAGCTGATACTGGGACACAAGTTTTTGGTAGTTATTTGGTTGTTCTTCCCACGTTTTAAACAAAGCTTGAGGTTTTTGTTGTCCTTGTTGAGGAAGATTGTGATGGATCCATTTAACTATCTAGTAAGAGTTTAAGTGCTCTGTAGAAACACAAGCTCTAAATAATTAACTTTGCTTACCACGCAGTGAATGAAGTGGAATGACCCCTGACAGCCTGTTTGTAATAAATAACAAAGCACATTTTAATTAAATTTTTATTAGGAAAAGCTGTCCCCAAGAATGTACTTGGAGGCAAAACTAAAGTCTTAAAATTGGTTAGTTTAGTGTTAATTTTTCTCTTGATGAAAATATGTGTTTTGCATTTAAGCAATTCTGTATGTAATTTTAAGGGGATTATATAAACATTTCAATATATATGATATTGTATATATGGAAGGAATTATAGAGTTTTTTCCCTTTAACTGCATACCAATCTTCTAGTGCAGTGTAAAGTACAGGCCAGAAAATACATAATTGTAGCCACCAAACCTTGAAGGAAGGTATGGTGACTTTTAAGAATCTGGGTTGGTGTGACAAGGAAGAGGAGGTCATGAAGTTGAGAGGGCGTAGAGGGAGACTCGGAGGAGTTGGAGTAGGGAAAAGCAAGGGGTGGAAACTGGACAGTTCTCATGTAGGAAATTCTCAAAGCATACTGAACTAAATGTTTCAAAATGTGGGTTTGAATGTTCTTCCGACAAACTAATTTGATAAAAAGATAAATTCACCTTTCAAGATAATAAAAACACAGTAGTCTCCTTGCTCTGTAAGGCTTTCTAAGCAGATCTCACAAGAGGAACCCTGCTCCTCCATTCTGAGGAGCTGTTTATCTCATGCTTGAACTCTTCCCTCATTTTATCCTTTTGAATAATACTGTACTAAAGTGAATCTCTGATTAATATTTAAATGCACATGCGCTGAAATAGGTAACCTAATCAGAGAAAATAATTAACAAACCACCTCATTCTCATTCCTTTTAATTCCTACAAGGAAGCATGTGTCTTGATTGCTATAATATCATTCCCTTTGACCTCCTTTCTAAGTCACAGCCTAATAAAGCTGGTGTTTGTACAGTTTCAGTGACACCTCATTACAACTTCAGACTATTTTCTGAATGCACTGCTTAGGTCCTGATTTCTCTCTGTTCTATTTTTTTCTTTGCTCATATACAAAGAAGTCACCTATAGGGATTATTTGTCATCATCTGGTAAATTTTGTGATAGAATTCAAAGACAGAGTCCCCTAACTTAGGTGAGAAATAAGGGAAATAAGATTGTTGATTGTTGCTGTTTGGCCAGAAAAATAAAAAGCTTTTATGCAGTACCTAAAATATATAGTGCATCTTTACTTGTTAATGTAGTGTGATGATCAGGTTCTGATGGTTGAGCACTACAGTTTTATTTGAGCTGAAAATTCGTGTATGTATGGGAAAAGGATATGTATACACAGGTATTACATATGTGTATTTATGTGACTGTATAGGATATATGATATTTATTTATATATTCGGAATCACAGATGTATTAAAACCTACTCCTGTTTACAAATATGTCTACTTATATTTTTACCTACTTTTGTCATATTCTCTATTTCTGTGGTCTTATCACTAGAGACTAATGTGCGGAGGGGGAAAACTTTTGTTTTCAATACTGGGGATCAAATTCTGGACCTCATATGTTGTAAGCAGTTGTTCTAGCACTGACTTATATTCTTTGTTTTAAAATTTAATTTAGAAATATTAAAGCTACAAGGTAGCTTTCAAACAGATTAGAATTATAATGCTTTTTCTTTGATTTTATTTTATTTTTTGAGATGAGATCTTGCTATGAAACTCAGGCTAGGTTAGAACTCATGACCCTTATATGCCAGGCTCCTGAGTGCTTGGATTACAAGCTTGCAACATCATGCCTAGCTTTATTTATAGATATTTTAATAATTTAATGAAGATATTTTTAAATTAACATAATAATAGAAAGTAAAACTATTGCCTAAAAGAAAAATATTTGGAGATTAACAGAGCAAAATAAGCCCACTGAAGAAATATTTAAGCTTCCTTAGTTAGGAATATATATATATATCATAATTTTCAGCTTAATTTCTCTAGTTAATCAATAACAGAATGCCAGTTGGGGGGTGGTCTATAGCTAAGTTGTAGAGAAGTTGTCTTGAGTGACCGAGGCCCTAGATTTAGTTCCTAGCATTGCAAGAAAGAAAAAAAAATGGAAATCCATCTACCTCAAGACCCAGCTATACCACTTTTGGGCATATACCCGAAGTATGCTCTATCATACCATAAAGACACTTGCTCAACTATGTTCATAGCAGCTTTCTTCATATTAGCCAGAAAGTAGAACCTAGATGTCATTCAAGCAAAGAATGGATGAAGAAAATGTGGTATGTTTTTACACAATGGAGTATTACTCAGCTTTAAAAACATGGACATCATGAAATTTGTTGGCAATGGGTAGAACTAGAAAAGATCATCCTGAGTGAGATAACCCAGACCCAGAAAGACAAACATGATTGGTGCCTAGCCCAACTGTCATCAGAGAGGCTTTACCCAGCAAATGGAAACAGATGGAAAGCCCCACAGCCAAATGTTAGTAGGGCTCAGGGAATCCTGCAGAAGAGGGGGAGGAAGGATTGTAAGAGCCAGTGGGGTCAAGGGCACCATAATAAACCCCACAAAACCAATTAACCTGGGCTTATAGAGGCTCACAGAGACTGAACAACCAGGGAGCCTGCACGGCACTGACCTAGGCCCTCTTCATATATGTTACAGTTATGTACCTTGGTCTTCTTGTAGGATTACAACCAGTGGGAGCAGGGACTGTCTCTGACTCTGTTGCCTGTTTTGGGGGCCCTTTCCTCCTAGCAGATTCCCTTGTCCAGCCTTAATAGAAGAGGGGGTACCTAGTCTCACTGCAACTTGATATATCGTGGCTGCCTGATATCCACGGGAAGCCTGCCCTTTTCTGAAGAATAACAGAGGAGGAATGGATGTGGGAGCGGGAATGAGTGGGGAGGGACTGGGAGGAGAGGAGGGAGGGAGGGAGGGAAAACTTTGGTGAGAATGTAAAAACAAAAATAAAAAAGCAAACAGACAACAACAAAAAAAGTGCCCTGTGTGACATACCATTGTCACACTAGTGTGACAATATTAATTTCAAAAAATCAATACTGAAAGAAGTAGATATTTTAAAATGCAGTACAAGTGAAATATATTTAAAAACTATTTATAGAGTCTGGAGAAAGGATTTAGCAGTTAAGAGGGCTCCCTGCTCTTGCAGAAGACCTGGGTTCAGTTCCCAGCACCCACACAGCAGCTCACAGCTGCCTGTAATTCCAGTTCCAGGAGACCCACCATCCTCTTCTTGCCTCCTTGAGTTCCTGCACATAAACTCAAGCACACAAACACACATATTCACAGAGAGAAGAAATAAAAAGATCTTTAAAAGTACCATCAGAATTTAATATTAATGATTACATAATATAATAAATAATAATAGGTGTAAATAATAATATGAGTAGTTGAATGATTAATATTTACTACAATCATTAACTAATAGCAGTAATTGCTCTGACTTAGAGAAGAATTTTCTTACTTATATTGAATGTTCTAAAAGATCGTGCTGGTCCCAGAAGTTTGGGTCAGTAGAAAGCTCTGATCAAAGATAAATTTATACTCTTCATCTGAGCATTAACTAGATATCATGTTTTACTTTACAGTTTCCTTTTGAATCTTATTGTAGATCACTTGGTCAACTACAGTGATTTCAGAGGTCTGTGAGTACATGGAAACACACGAAATACATATTAGATGAAAACTTTTTTGCACGTATCCACTGTAGGGACTGAGAGATGGCTTTGTCAGTGAAATGCAACCTTGGGAGACTGAAGACCTGGGTTCAGATCCTCAGTCCAACATAAAAGTCATGGTAGCGTGTTTGTAGTGGGGACAGACACAGGGAGATCCCACAGCCTCACTGGCCTGCCAACCTAGTCTAATCAGCAAGATCCATATTCATTGAGGATCCTGCTTCAAAAATATAGTGGAGAGTGGGTGAAGAAAACACTAGATATCAAGCTCTAGCTTCCAGACAGACAGACAGACAGACAGACAGACACACACACACATACATATTTTTATGTACATGTGTAATGGGATACCGCCCCCCCATCAGTTGTCAAATATCTACATGTTATCTCTATATTTTCCAGTGCCCCCTGGGTAGCAATTGAGGTTCAAAATCATTCCTTTATGACAACCAATGATGTGATTTGTTGGCTTTCCTAACATAATTATAGCAAGTGTGTGTGATTCAAACACTTCACCTTGGATTGGATAATTTTGATATTATTAAAGAACAAAGCCTTTGCCATCAGAAGATCTCTTCTCATCTGTGTAGATGCTACAGAGGGATAATCACATCCTCAAGTCAGTATGACTATGCATTTCCTCTCCTCGCTGTTTGTCCAAGATGCATACAACTCAACCTTAGAGGATCAGGAAATCCCAATACTGTGGTTCATAAAATTCCTCTGAAAATATTTTGAATTATTTAATTAATTTTCTTCTTTCCCCAGCCATACATACAAAATATTTTTAGATATGTACTAAACTAACTATTTTAATATTTTGGAGTTCAGTAGTGAGCAATAATTAAGAGATATTTCTATGGAATCTCCCTGTAATGATACAGACAACACAATGGGAAACATTAATAGAAGATGTTTTACGTGGGCAGCCACCAGTTGTTAGGAATATTTCTTTAAATGCAGTCTCACAGTAGAGTAGTATTTTAAACTCTTTATTGAGTATAATATAGATACAGAAAAGCTATAAGCATAAAGCTTGATAAAATTTCACAACTCTACACACCCATGTATCTGATGATTAGGATTTAAACATAGAGATATGAATGTCCTTTAAAGACCTCTATTAATATGTATTTGGGAGTAATTGTTGGTGAGATTTAGCCAATAATTTGAAATTATTGCATGTCCAATTATGTCTCTATCAATAATAAGCAAAGAAAATATTGCTAGCTTAATCTGACTAACAGTATTCATAAGAAATAGTGTATTTTTTAATGCTCTATTGTGCATAGATTTGAAATCTACCTTATCTCTCTTATATATCCCTATAATGCATGAGTTTAATGTTGTCGTTATTTTTTTCAATCGAAATGACATCATTATAAAATAAGTATTTTAGAGGATGGAGAGGTGGATCACTGGTTAGGAGCACTGGTCTTCCAATGGAGCCAGATTTGATTCCCAGCACCCACACAGGCACTTACGATCATCTATAACTGCAGTTCCAAGGGATTCAACATTCATTTCTGTCCTTTTCATTTCACCCTTAATGACAATTGATATCATTTGTAGCAGGAATCTTTAAAGTTCTTATTAATAAAATCAAACCCAGAGCCAGGTATTGGGGTGAATGCTAGAAGATCAGAGCAGCAAAACAAGCCACAGCTACCTCACCTCTCCAGTTCCTCAGCTGATCCTGTTTCCTCAGACTGAAGCCTCTGAGTCCTTATCCAAATGAATCTCAGCTGAACTGCTTCTTGAAAGCCTGAATGCTTGCTTAACCAACCTAGTTCCTGGTTTTCATGCCTTAAATACCTTTCTGCCCTCACTTCCTGGGATTAAAGGCATGTGTCACCATGCCTGGCTGTTTCCAATGTGGCCTTGAACTCACAGAGATCCAGACAGATTTCTGGCTCTGAAATGCTTTGATTAAAGGCGTGAGTGCCACCATTTTCTGGCCTCTGTATCTAGTGGCTGTTCTCTTCTCTGACCCTGAATAAGTTTATTAGAGTGCACAATATTTTGGGGAACACAGTACCACCACAATCATTTCCAAACCATCTCTGGTACACAGGATAACATCGCTTATACCATGCAACACCACAGCCTCTAATCTAGACACCTCGCCATGCTGCCTTGTGCCATTTTGTTAACCTAAGAGGAAGGGGATTTTTTTTTTTTTTTAACATTTGAGTTGCACCTGTATTACTGTGGAAGAATGTGTGAAGAAAGGTGTTCTGGAACAGGGGCACTATGCTCTCAACAACTGAGATGCACAGTTATGTTTTGCAGTAGAACAATCTCTGTGATAAATATTTGGACTCATCTTCAAAATGACAGTGATAATTTTGAACATCTGAGATTTCAAAGGAAGAGATCAAGAGCAAGCTGAAGAATAAGGCTTGGGGGATGCATACTCATGGGCATGAGGAAGATGGAGAAAGGAGTTATGGAAGAAAAATGGAGACAAAGTGATTTTACATAGAAATCACTGGAAGAAGTAAACCGGAGGGCGATTTCAAGGCAAGGTAACAGTGCGGACTTTTCAGGCCCATCCTCTCTTTGAACACCTCTAAGTCCCTATATGATAACGCATTTCTCACTCTCTAAGAGGCCACTCAGAATTTTTCAATCCCAGGAAGTTAGATGAGCAACCGAAAGCACTTTTGGTTTACACTTCTTATGTTTTACTCATTTCTGTTTTAACATATAGTGATGACATAAAAATGGTCTGTCGTGGTGTGCTCTGTTGTCGCTCTCTGGAGCAGGAAGGGTGCCGGGGATAAAGCCAGGATGGAGCTGGTCCAGTGTTTAGTGCTCAGTCCTCACTCGTTCTGTGCATTTCAGAGAAACAGTTTGCCCCTAGCATTTCAGCACACATCTTACTGAATTTATTTACGTTCTGTGTATTTCTGCCTTAAACAGTTCCAAAGGTCAGTATTTATGACCCAAGACATAGAAGCTCATTCTTTCTGTTTCTCTTTCTTTCCTTCCATTCTTTCTCTCTATTTCTTCCCCTTCCTCCCCTCTTCTTTCCCTCGGCCCTTCCTCCCCCTCCACCCAGTCCCCCCTCTTCCTTGCTTCCCTCCCTCCTTCCTCACACACAGTTTTTCTCCCTTTCCCATGACTGCAAGAACAGTTAGAACGTGCTATCTGCTATCACATGTGTATTTATCACTGAAAATTAAATTGCCCCAATGAATATGGGTGTAACCAAGGGACTGAACAAACATTTCATGTACTGTCACAATCCAGTATCACAATTACACTACTGCTTGCCCTTTTTTTTTTCTCCTTTCTTTTTTTAGACCAGGTCTCACTCAGTCACTATGTGGCTCAGGTTGGCTTTGAACTTCCAGTCCTCCTGCCTCTGAAATACTGAGATTAAAAGCATGAGCCATCAAGTCCAGCCCAGTGTGTGTGTGTGTGTGTGTGTGTGTGTGTGTGTGTGTGTGTGTGTGTGTGTGTGTGCTTTTTCTCTTTTTACATACATACACACACACACAGCATAGGAATACCTGATCAAACTCTTATAGCTAACAAACTATGCACAGAAGGCACTTTTAATAGTCTATGTTTCCTTTTGCAACATATTTCACTTTCTCTGTACTTAAGAAATGGAGTTCCTTCCAGTCTGAAGCCAGCATTGTGGAAAAAGGATTCTTTAATTCTAAGCTCACTCAAACATATCACAATAATGTGCCTGAAAATGATACAGCCTATGGCTGATGAGGCCAAGGACTGTCGAGGAGAATCTATTACTGCCACTTCCTTAAACCAGTATAATTTCCACCACATTCTAAATTCTTATTTTTACACCTACAGAGAGGTGCAAGTCACTCTCTCAACCCTCATCCAAGAAGGTTCTTTTTCAAGGAGAGACCTATTACAAAATTCACAACTGGTCAAAAGGCAGAATATTTAACCATGGGATGCCAGCCCAAATTGATACTTCTGTAACACAACTCCTTTTTCTAACCATGAACACAGAAGAAGAGGGCTGAGCGGTAAAAGGGTGTCTAAGCTAGAGGAGCATGATGTCTGCTGACAGACTGTGTCTTCTCCACAGGAAGGGGAAATTACACCTATGAGATCTCAACAGTAGGTCTTAAAAGACCTGAGAAATGGCAACACCAATCAGCATGCCAACATGGATGGAGGAAATCTCCCAAGGCCCTGCTTCTAGAAGATCTTCATGCTGTAGTTATAAATAGGTAGCAACACTAATTAAAGAATGGGAGGCCATGAACTTGAGAAAGATTGGCGGACAGGATGTAGGAGGAGTTAGGGAAAGGACAGGGAGGAAGAAATGAAGTCAATACAGTACTCCTATGAAGCTGTCAAAAAAGGCATTGTTCCAACTCAGACACAGAGGATCTGCATAGGGCAGCCCTATGGCCTTGGCTCCCTGCCTCGGTTCCTGAAGTTCCATTTGGAGTGACGCTGTAGAGGGAAGGGCTTCAGCATCTCCCTAGTTCTTCCTCGTGCATTGTGAGCTGAGTCAGAAGCAGAAGGGTCAGGAAGGAACGTTCCACGCAGGAACCGTTTTCTTCTTGGGGCTTAATTATAAAAGGCCATCTTACAAGACCACAAGGTTGACAGCTGGAAGGTGGAGGCTGGGTGTCGCTGTCTACTGCAGTGAAGGTGCAGCTCGTACCTGTCACACTACTTGATTGTCGATTGTACAAAAGAGACAATAATCATACCAACAGTGTCACTTACATATGGGACAATTCCACAGAAAATGGTTTGTGAGAGAACTATAGGGAGGTCCACTTTAGGTTGAATGTGAATGGCTTCCCATTAGCAACTATGACTTTGACTTTCAATAGTCTTTCTCCTGATAGTAGTTATTTCCTTTACTAATTTGTTTTTAAGACTTATTTATTTATTTATTGTTTTTTCTTTTTTTTTTTTGTTTTTGTTTTTTTGTTTTTTTTTGAGACAAGGTTTCTCTGTGTAGCTTTGTGCCTTTCCTGGATCTCACTCTGTAGCCCAGGCTGGCCTTGAACTCACAGAGATCTGCCTGCCTCCGCCTCCCAAGTGCTGGGATTAAAGGCGTGCGCCACCACCACATGGCCTTAAGACTTATTTTTTAATTCTTTCTGTGTCTTTGTCTCTCTGCCTCCCCGTCCTATGTATCTGTGTGTGTGTGTGCACACGTGTGTGTGTGTGTGTGTGTGTGTGTGTGTGTGTGTGTGTGTGTGTGTGTGTTATATGTATGAGTGCCCATGTTTGCAGAGGTCAAACGGGTTGAATATGCTGGAGTTGGAGTTACAAGTAGTGGTCAGTTGCTGGATATTAGTGGTTGGAACCAAAACTGATTCCTCCTCAAGAGCAGAGCCATCTCTCTATTCCCCTAAGTTAAAAAAAAAAAAAATCTTTCTTCTGAGTTATGTTGGAAAAGCTTCCACAGTCTTTCTCTAAACCACTGGTCCAATCATGTGTAGGATCTTTGTCTTTTTCCTCCACTCCTTCCAGTGAGTCTTTTTTTTTTCTAGTAGGGTTGGGAGTGTGAGAGCTTACCACGCAATTGAAGCCAGCCTCAAATTTGTGATTTTCCTGCCTCAGTCTCTTGTGCCCAGAGATTATGGGTGTAGATTATACCTGGTACCAGTGAAGCTTTTGAATCCATCACAGTTTTTGAGGATGCTGTCGTTAATTTCCTGTATATTTCAATTTCTTACCTTTTCTTTTTAACATATGAGCCTATTGCCATTGGTTTTCACCATATTATCTTTTTACTTCAGATCATATTTTTGACTGATTAGGTAATCTTTATTTATCCTTGTCTGTTTCTTTCCATTTCACACAATATTTTGGCATATGAAAGAAACATAACAATTTGCTAGGAAGTTTAATATTTATTGTCTATTTCATAAATTTATCATAAAATCTAACAGACCCGAATATCATTAGGCGTGATTTACTAGATCTTGGCAGCTCAGATCCTTGACTGTGACCCCCCCCCATCTCCCCCACCCTGCTTTCAATTGAGTTTCCATTTGCCTTCCTTATGAGGAAATTGCTGAGAGTAGCTGGCAGCAGGGTCAGCAGGGTGTGAACAAAGCACAGCGGAGAGACTCTGCAGAGGCCATCGGGTCCCAGATCTAGATATGAGCCTAGGGATCAGTGCCAGACAGTGCAGGGGCAGCAATCAGAGTGCTGACCAAGATATCCTGACCAGCCCCACTGCTTTCAAGGATAGGGTGTGCCTCCCTGGGTGGCTTGCCATCTGAACAGCTCTGATCTTCTAAGCCTCTTAGGGAAATGGAGATCTGTGGTGTTAAGCTGAATTTCTTTATTTCCAAGCCCTCAAAGCAGCTCTGAGACTTCAGGTTGAATAGAACCATGAATAATAGTAATAACTATTATTATAACTAATAAACACACCTAATGGAATCAAGAGGTGAGAGAATGGAAACAGAGGCAGAAGAACAGTCAGAACAGAAACAAGCATTTGGTAAAGACTTTCTGCAGCTGACTGATGATCATCAGAATTACAACTAAAAAGATACATTTCATTTTAAATCGTTTTGCATGATTTTGAGCCTAAACTTAAAAGAAGAATTCAGTGAGAGTGAGGTCTTGATGGAGATCCAGATTATGGTGAAGGTCGTGCCTTACAGTCAATTGCTAAGTGAGAGCCCAGCCAGGAAGACATGGAAGCCACAAAGACATGACCCGTGTTTCCCATGCACTGCAGCTTCTCAGTCATTCATCCTTCAAGGTAGAGAGATAACGCAGAGTAACACAAGATTTGGAAGGAGAATAAAGGGCTTAAAGATGTTGTCATTGAGGACATCTCTCTCCTTTGATGAGGAATTAGCAAGTCCAGAAAGCAAGTGCTCACCAAGTTCCACAAAGAAGAAATGAATGTAAATGGTACATTCCTAAAAACTAACAAAACTTCTGAATTCTATCAACACTCAAAATTTACATTTCAATAAATGATATTAAGACTGATAGATACTGCGTTTTATTTATTGGTTTTTTAAAGAGAATTTGGTGCTGGAGAATGACTCAGCTGTTAAGTGCATTAGCTGCTCAAAGGAGAGATTCCATTCTTTGTATCCACATGGAGGCTCACACTGTCTGTTGCTTCAGTCCCAGAGGATCTGACACCCTCTTGTTGCCTCTTTGGGCATCAGACATGCACATGGTGCACATATATACACACAGGCAAAACACATAAAATAAAAAAAAAAACTAAAAGTGATATATATGCAATATGTAAATATATAAAAGGTAAATATGTACCCTAGGTTTGCCTCCTACATTCTATACAGCCCAGATTGGCAATGAGTTTGTTATTCAGCCAAATCACAGGGATTATACTTGAAGCCACCACTCCCAGTTCTTAGGAAATACTTCAGACATGTTACTTTCTCTTCACCTAAGATACAGTTAACTTATTACAATAAAAACAAGGTAATTTCTAGTCAGTTTTCTGTGATTGTCTGTCAACCTGTTTGTTTGGTTGTTGGTTTTGGAGACAGGCTTACACTCTCTATAGCCAAGGCTAGCCTTCAACCAGGAGCAAGCCTCCTGCTCTGGTTTCCTAGACACTGACATTACAACACTAAGTCACAACGTCATTGTTTGTTGCTGCTGTTTAAACTTATATGGAATTTATTTTTAGATGCAATGTGATAAATGAGATCACTTTTCTTTTACTCAGGAGATTAAAGATATTACAACAATTATTTGGATGCATAATAAAGGGTTTTGAGTTCTATTTTTAATCTCCTGGTCTATTTATATATTAATGTTGCCATATGTTTTAAAATTATGATTGCATCATGGTTACATTTCTATTGCTATGATACAATTATTGTACAGAAAGCAAGTTAGTGGGAAAAGATACTTATTCAGCTTACAGACCATCATCTGTGGGGAAGTCAATATGAAAACTTCAAACAGCTAGTTCATTGCACCCAAAGTCAAGAGCAGAGAGAAATTAATGCATACATTTCAATGCTTATGCAGTTCAAGGCGACCATCCTAGTGAATGGTGCTACCTACACTAGGAACTGTCTCCTCACATCAGTTAGACTTCTTATTTAAGACAAAACAATCCTCCACAGACATGTCCACAAGTCAACCTGATGTTGATAGTCCTTCATTGGATTACAATACCCTCTTATTCTAGATTTCTTCAAGTTGATAGTTAAAGCTAACCATCACAGGTGGCTTTATATTATATTTGTGCTTCAAGTAGATTATCCTTGATTTTCTTTAATTTAATTTTTTTTTTTTTTTGGTTTTTTCGAGACAGGGTTTCTCTGTGTAGCTTTGCGCCTTTCCTGGGACTCACTTGGTAGCCCAGGCTGGCCTCGAACTCACAGAGATCCGCCTGGCTCTGCCTCCCGAGTGCTGGAATTAAAGGCGTGCGCCACCACCACCGCCCGGCTTAATTTAATATTTTTAGCTCTTTTCGAGTTTTTATTCTTAAATATGTATTTGATGATATGTCATCTAAAATCTTTCCACATCATCAGAAGTAAATAAAGACCCAAGCTACATATGCCAGCCTTGATGATAAGAATTACATACGTTATTTTTAAAGAACTATATTTTTCATAAAACTAATTTTTTATAAATTTAATTTTTCTGATTGGGCTTACTCATCATCATTTTCTAAAGATCATTCTCATAACATTTCCTAAAATTTATAGCAAGCATTTAATTTCTTTACCTATTGCAAATGCTAGAATGAAAAAAAATGTTGACTAGTACTAGTGAGCTTGTAAACTTCTACAATATTCTTAGGTTTATGGAAACAGCCTTATTGATTTTTACTTGTGAATTTCAGTAAAATTTCTTTAAAGAAAAGCTTTTGATCCACTTTAATTTTGCATGTGTACATAAGTATTTGCATATGGGCTGACATATTTGTAGGTCAGAGGATAATTTATGGGAGTTAGTTCACACATTCCTCCATATGAGATCTGGGGATCAAAGGTAGGTCATCACACTTGGCTGTAGACATTATTGTTTGCTGAGGCACCTTGCTGACTCTCAGCAAACTTTCTTTGTAATATTATATAGGCTATTCTAATGCTTGTTTGTTAAATTACATGAAATATGTTTCCAAAATGTTACTTCTGATCGTAATTCCAGCAATATAAATGAATGAGGCAACTAGAAGAATCATGTCTATGTTTGGGAAAGTTTTGACATTGTTATCCTGATGTACACTAACATGTTAGTTATAGCATCACAATTCAGGATAGTTTTTAGTTCCCATTTAAACAAGCACTAAACTTATAATGTAACATGTGTCATTTTCAACTTCCTACTGAATCATGTAAGAATTAATAACAATGCAATGCTAGACATCGTTTCAGGAGTCAACAGGAGGGATATATATATACCTCTATACCCATAAATCAGCTCTGCTTCAGAAGTCTACATGGGTAGGAGATTCGTTATACGTTTTCTTGGATGCCACTGAAGGACAATGGTTGGTATATCATCTGTCTATCTATCTATCTATCTATCTATTTATCTATGTTTTTATATATCTATCATCTATCTGTCTATCATTAAATGTCTGTCTCTCTCTTATGGAGATGTTGGTGATGACCAATGGTGATGATTACTTGACTGACAGATCTGTGAAGAAAAGTATTTTGAGTATTTCATGTAAAAATGTCTAGTGATTGGAAAGTACTCAACCCATGAACTATGTTCATGTGCTCAACATACATGTTGTACTTTGTCAAATTAAATATTTGTATAGGTCTTTTATTTACACTTTTAGTATTTATGGGGTATTTATCAAGTAGACTATTAAAAGTCCCAGAGCCACAATAATAAGTATAAAATAGAAAGTGTTTCCCCCATCAAACTCAGAAAGTCACTTCCATGATACTTTATGAATCACATAAAGTTCTTTTAAGACACCAGTACCACCCCCTATCAACAGATATATTTTTAAAAGATTTATTTTGTTTGTAATTATGCATGTGTATGTATGGGTGTGTGTAGCTGTGTGCGCATGCATGCATGCATGCATGCACGTGTGATTGTGTGGGGGGCAGATATGTGCAGGTACCTGTGGAGTCCAGAAGACCCTTTGGGATTGGATTTACAGAGTTCTCTGGGCCACCTTGCTGTGGGTGTTGGGAACTGTGGTCCTCTGCAAAAGTAGTTACACACTCTTAACTGCTAAGCCATGTCTCTAGTTCTGCTGTTTTAATTGTATCTTATGCATCTTGGACCTTATGTGGCCTTTAAGTTTCTCTTGATGATTCTAACATGCGTCAGAGTCCACCAACTACTAGATTGATGTATAAATTAGGTACTAAGTTTCCAAATACTTAAGGAGTAATACCTTGTGCAGAAGTTACCACTTTGCTAAGATAATTAGTCCATATTAGATTAATATATTTGTTCTTAAAATAATTATGCCTTTTATATTATTGAAAATATCAGCTAAACTTTTAAACATTTAATAAATGAGAGATGAAATATTAACATTTCCATTGTGAGTAAAGAATATACCTACGTTTATTAAATGCAGATGCAACTACAGTTTAGTTTTATCCAAATCAAGTGTCACATTAAAGTATTGTTCTATTTTGGTACCTAAGACAGCTTCAGTGAGGAATACTGACAGTTCTTCACTGTATGACAGTACACACAATCTATTACTTTATTTTAAAGGAAAAGTTATAACTCTTACTTATTTACTTATTTGGCTTCCAGATTCAAAAGCTCATGGTTGTTATAGCACATTTGTTTAAGATGTTTAAGTAGGAATGTATACTCAGCATTGTAAAACTGCTGCTGATTTTTAAAACCCTGTATCCTTTGGGATATATCTGAAACAAGCACAGTGACAAACTGATCACTTCCTTCCCATTCTTCTGTTTAATGCAGCAAGTTTGGTATTGGCGTGCCACTATAATCTTAATTATTCTGACTAGCTTTGCTGAGGTTGCAGCAGCAACAGTGATAATACACATTGTAAAAAGAAAAAAATGTGCAAAAGCAGTGCCTGCCAATGCTAACCTGTGCCTTCTACCACACTTACTGTATGTTCCTCGCCAGTATAATCTGGATTCAAGTTAATAATTTAGTACTAATCATCCTCTTATCATCAGAAAAGGAGAGTCTATTTTGAATCATATGGCAACTGACCTTGAAGGCAAGTTTAATATATGTAGATTTTGTACATCACCCAAGGCTTTCCTCCCGTGGATTTCTTGGTTCTACCTGGGTCTCAACGTGCAGTCCTCAAGTGTCAGTCTCACATGTTTCTTAGTCTTCAGGTTTATATAGATTTGTGTGTTTTGTTCCAAATAATAATCTTATGGTTTCATAGGCAAGTAGAACAAATATTAAAAAAAAAATTAGGAGACTAAGGCAGGGGGATCAAGAACTCAATGCTAGCTTGGGCAACAAAGGGAGACCCTGTCACAAGCAAAATACCTAGTTAAACAAAACAACTGAGTCGTATCACAACTGCAATACCAAATGGCATCTCTCTCAATCAATTCTGTTGTGTCAGAGTATCTGGGTCTGCAGTTCCTTTCTTGAAACATTACTATCAAATGGCATTCTCTAGAAGAAGAAAAAGCTGTGAATTAAGTGTAAAACCAAAAGGTTTAAGTTAGTTCCTGAGACTAAAGCTTGTGATCTGCAAAACATTAGTTGAGAAATGACCTATGAAATAATTGTAATTTTAAGAGAAGAATTTAAAGTATATTTAAACAAAGTCATGAGAGGTTAATTTAGATTAAAAAAATTTACTAGTGTTAATGCAGAAATTGTTAGTATACAATACACAATTAATAATAGTAATGATGATAATAATATTAATAATAAAAACAGTCATGTACTTTTGTGATGTTAGGAAAGACTTTGACATATGTGTCCTAATGAGTTGATGTGATTTTGATGACCACTGCAAGGATCTACTCGACCTAAGAACAAGAAAATAAGAAGGAAAAGGTTTTACTTATCTAAAAATCATACATAATCTGGACTTTATGAAAAATATTAATCTCTTTGAGAATTAAGCCCATCATTATAGCTAATGTCAAACTTGTTTGTGAATCAGTGACAGCAATTTGCTTTGAAGATAAACATTTAAATATTTATCTGTCTTGCCTTTTTTAATTTACATTTTTTCTTTTCCTCAAACTTAAAGAGACAAGCTTTTCATTTCAAAAAAGGAATAATTTAGTTAGTACAATAACAGCAAGGAAGTACAATGATCTTATTGAGTTTTTTATGAGAAGTGAAAAGTTGAAGGTTATTTTACTTTAATTAATATGTCCTTTTGTGGAATAGATTCTAGCATCTGATCGTTTTCTGTTTACAGCGAAAATTACTGTTTTGGTGTGGATTATTAACTCCTTTCACTTAGTTTTCAATGATTGTATTTGTGTCGTTTTCATGCTGGTAAAATAGAATATGAAAATACTGAAAATTACAGATATAACTGGAGGATTAAATTTAAAGAACAAATTTTACTAACTATACTTCAAAATAAAATGTTTTTATATAAATCTTAGCATCAAAATTGCTTTCATAAAAATGTTCTAATGAAAATAACCTTGATTTTTATTAGCCTGTTTTCTTTTTTAAATCACACTATGAAGGAATGATTAAATCAAATGTAAAAGTATAGAACAATTTAGCAGGCTTAATAGTCTTACAGATAAGATAGAAATGTTTCTGCAATTATCTTGAGAGTTCATGCTGAACTGAATTCTCTCCTGTAAGCACTACACTATTTTCACCTTGTTCTGTTTCTCTAAGGAAAGTTAATGTGGTTTTTAAGACAGTTCATCAAATCATTGTTAAAAACCCTTGATCTCACTAATTCTGTTGATACATGAGCAACTATCATCATCCCCTTCGGAGTGACTGATCTGGCCAGAGCTCAGAGAAAACACGTTTTATTTGTCAGAACACTAGATCCTCCTAAGCAACAGTAGTATATTTCTCAGGCTTCCTACAGATACTGAAAAGAGGGCTCCTTCAAGAGGTATTTTCTGGCCAGGTGTGGTGGTGCACACCTTTGAATCCAGCATTCAGAAGATGAGTCCTCTGTGGGTTTGAGATCAACCTAGTTGACTTAGTAAGCTCCAAGTCAGCCAGGGCAGCAGTGAGACCCAGCCTCAAAGACAGAGAGAGGGTGGGGAGAATGCAGATACACTATCATTTTATTTCTTATATTTTTGGTTGCAGATGGTGTTTGTATATTTCTAGTTTACAAAATAAATGCTGCTTACTGTCATGTATGAATCATCATCAGTGTGTGTGTGTGTGTGTGTGTGTGTGTGTGTGTGTGTGTGTGTGAGTTTCACACTTCCACGGCTAGGCAGCTGTGCTCATCCACTTAGCTGAATGGAGCGTTCGTTCTGTAGCATCGGTCCCATCTCCTCAAAGATAATGCTATTTTTCTTTTTAGTTAAGCCTTGAAAAAAAAAATCTAACGTAGCCTTGATGACTGCTTCCCACCTTTTTAAAAAACAAATGACTTTTAATGTGAACACATGCAAACTAACATTTCACCTTTCTTGTATCTAAAATTTATATAGACTTTAATTTCATTTTGGCAACAAATGCCATTGGCATATTTTCTGAATTATATGACCTCCACGCTCACTTTTGAATGGAAAATAAAAGTAAAACCAAAGAGTATGATACTTCTTTTTATTATAATGCATAATTAACCACTCAAAATAATAACTTTAAGACTTTCCTTCTCTTTCGCCTTTCCTTCCCTCCTTCCAAGCTTGCCTCCCTTGTCTATAACCCATAATCATTGTTGCATGGAAAATGCAAAAGGAAACCAGAGCGTGATACTGATTTTCATTATGTTTCATAATCATCAGGTCAACATGGACTTTTTCCACCTTATTCCTTTCAATCCCTCCTTCCTTCTTCAGGCATGCCACTTCGTCTTCCTTTTATTCTTCATGTTCCCATTCCTTTCTTTGAAGAAATAAAAATATTCTAAATATGGTGAAATAAACATTAGAATTAGAGAGTAAGGACTGTTTGTGAAGATGATTGTAATCCAATTTATAGGTACAAATAATCTCAATTTAAAGCCAATACCAAATAAATGCTTCGAGTTAGTTAATGCCTATGATTAACTCAGATCTCTAGTTTCCATTAGAGAACATAATAATTATCCTCCAAGGTGGCTACATCTCACAACTTCAAACACCTACGGAGTTGGTTGTATTTGATATCTAGCATGTTACTTCCATTTCTTCTTGTTCTATTTCATAATACACAATGGAATTTTTTGTACTTAATAACACAAATTTTCTACAACCCAGTGCAAAATGAGTATAAGAAGACTTTTGTATTTTCCCCTTAATAAACCAAAAGTAAAAGTAGGTTAAATTAAGTGTACTAAATATTTTTAAAAACTGTAAAACTGTAGAGGATTCTGTATTCAAATTACTCCACGGATTGCTTTGTCATTCATCTCTATTTATAAGGATACTGGAGACCGAGGACAGTGCATGGGATTTATGCAAAATGTAGAATCCTTAGCAACGGAGGAGTAACCCTTAGTGTGAGTCTTCATTCTACAATTAAACATTAGCATATCTACCTATATCAGTCAAAAAGATAGGGCATGTTCATCCTTATGCCATCCTTATGATTCTCTGTTCTGGTTAATTGCTTAACTAGTTCTGAAAATTATCAGTTCAAGAATTATTACAAAAAGAAGGATTTTACTCTACAAGGTCGTAATCTGAGAAAACAAGACTGAAGAATCCTTCCTTTTGTAAATTGAGGCTGACTGTATTCTGTGAGTATTCCCACCTCTGATGTTGTTAGGAAGGCAAACTGCACTTGAAGAGATATGTCTGGCATTTTGGATTCGCTACAGCTTTTGATCCTACTCTGTGAAATGCAAAAAATAATTTAGAATCACTTGCGGTATGGGGGACACATTTTCTCTCGGAAGCCATCTCCAACTAACTGGAGCAACTCCTTGAAGACCTGTGTTCAGACATTTCCACCTTGAAGAGGAATACCCTGGTCTGATTGTTACATTCACCATGAGAACAGGACAGTGAAGAACAATAATAAAACCATGGGATTACTCTAGTGAGCTGTATTTGTGTTGTTTTTAGTATTGGCAGTGTTATGAACAAAGATCGTACTGACATCCCTCCATGTTGTTTAGTTACCATGTAGATGAGAAAGGTTGAGGACTGTGCACACAGTCTTTTGGTTCCCATGGGAATACAGCTCTACTACTTAGCACAAAAAGGACCACTTCATAGAAATAAAAACACAGTATTCACTTGCTAGCACTTTTCCAAAAATAGAATAACTGTGTTTAACCTTCAGTTAAAAGTTCTTCACTTTAAAGTAATTATTAATTGCGAATTGGAAATATATTGATTATGAGGGCAAGGAGACTATTCCCATAATCGGTCTAATATGATGTGTTTGGTTAATATGACATTTTTCACAGTACTTCATATGTTTTGAGTTTGTCTTAACATACTATATTTCTTTGGGGAAATGCAATCATATCCAAGAGTATTCAGAGGGGTAGGAAATTGATTTGCAAGATTAATTTACTATAATTTTTAACAAAGAATATAAAATTTCAAACTTAAAAAATAATTAAAAGGTAAGTATAACATTCTTTTTTTAGAAATAAAAATCAATAAGTGTATTCTCAGAAGTAAAATATTGACACTGAATATAACTTCCAAATATTTCTTTTTTTTTTTTTTTTTTTTTTTTTTTTTTTTTTTTTTTTTGGTTTTTTGAGACAGGGTTTCTCTGTGTAGCTTTGCGCCTTTTCCTGGATCTTGCTCTGTAGACCAGGCTGGCCTTGAACTCACAGAGATCCGCCTGCCTCTGCCTCCCGAGTGCTGGGATTAAAGACGTGCGCCACCACCGCCCGGCCCAAATATTTCTTGAACTCCGAATGTTTCTTGCCACAATAACACATAAAAAACATGCTGTGTCATATATATTGAGGTTAATCAGAATGCATAAACCCATAAATTAGGGATAGCTTTATTTGGTTAATGGCTAGGATGTAATTAGATAGAGTCAAATTAAATGAATCCTTATTAGTCACTGGGTTGCAGTGTACTAGCCACTCTCTGCTTGTGCCCACCAGAAATCCGCAATTGTGAAGTGATCCTGATGGTAAATTGATAGTCTGGGAGGATGTTCCACAGCTCGTAGTAGGACACTGCTCTACACTGCTAGAACACGTCATAAATCCTGGTGGCACAAACTGTGAATCTGTTCTACTCCAAAATAAACAAAGCCTGTTTTATTGTACATATAAAGGAAACCTGGCCCTGTTAAGTGTTCAGTATGTTAAGTGAGAAGTTACAGTTTTAACTTACCTAATTATAAAAGTAATATAAATTTGACTTTTCAAAACATATGGTCTGTGCTTTGAAGCTCCTCTTGTGGGCTACCATCCATGACAAAAACCTGACAGGGACTCCTGTCTGTGTTTAACCCTTCTCTAAGTGACGTCATTTACTGTGTCCTGGAAATCAGTTTAGAAAATCATGTTAGTCTACTAAGCACTTCAGATGAGGCAATTCCATGAAGCATTCCAAGATTATCACAAGGAATTGCTCTCATGTGCCATAAAAGAAAAATGAGCAGAATATGGCCTGTTGAAGGAGTTACAGTTTGACAGCCCCTCCCACAGAAGCACTAAAGCCATCCAGTGACAGTTAGCTCTGGTTAGCACTCACGGGTTGGAAGTCTAACAGTTGCCACACTCGGGGTGTGTGGGGACATTCGCATGTGTGTCCCTCAACCGATGATGAGGGTTTCAGAGCCGATGCTGGACATGGACATGGGAAACTACAGCGAAGTTTTGGACCCGACTTACACAACTTTGGAGTTTGACACCATGCAGATTCTGTATAATTCCAATGGTAAGTTTTCCTATGTAAGAAAAGTAAGCCCCAGAGGAGAAGGAAATGGGGCTCCTTGAGGTACGGGCTTAGCTTCATTGCTGGGGAACCCAAGAACTGCTTTGAAGGCCACAAATCTGAGGCTTTGTGTATCATCATGAAATGTAAATTCATGTTGCCATGGCTTTTTAATATTAGAGGTAGGATAGCTTATATTTGTGTTATAAAATGTAACCTCAGAGTTCTATATGAGCCAGCTGGGGTAAGAAGCATAGTTTCAAGGGCTATTTCATTTGCTGTACATAGCAGTAATAAGTAATTTTGACAGATTGGCCTTGAAAATACATTTCCTATGCAATGTTTCAAGTGGCTTATGGGCATCTTTACATGGGATCCTGGGGAGTTTACCGATTTCCCCCTCCCTCTCATCCTTTCAGAACTCTGCTGTTGATGCTGAGAAACTACACTGAAAATGATTGTGCAGTCTCTGTGCCGGCCACAGATATAAAAAGAAATAAAGGTTTATATTATAACCTTAGGAGGCAGGCTAATGTTTAGCTTCACAGAGCTTTTGGCGTTTATCTACTGTAACATTTTAACTTTAACTAAGACACAGATTGCTTGGGGTTTGGGTCTTTATGTAATACAGCTTACTATTCACTCTGGATGTATATTTCTTTTCTAAGGAGAAAGTTTACTCAAGGCAGATTGTGACTGTTATAACTTAGAGTTATGTATGCTATGGGAAAGGTGTGTATGTGTCTGTGTGTCTCTGTGTATGCTTGTATAGTTTAGGACTTAGGAATCATCTTATGATTATCTTAATAATCTACTGAACTGTGAACTTCATTTATATTTTCAATAAACAATACCCTAATAGTGGGGAGACTTTTAGAAATTGAAAAACCCAATTCTGTAATTTCACAAAAAAATACAGAGTGAAGCTATAGTGTAATTCTTAGGAAGACATAGTTTTGATCAGTAAAGTATTTATAGTAGAATCAGAGTTTTTAATAATAGACCACAGATTCGCAAGGAGTAGGTATGGATGTTCCACATATATCTATTCTATTTATCAGTGTATACTAAAATAATTCACATTCATAGTTACTTATACAGTAGTGTCTAACTTGTTTGCTAGTAACAACATTGTCAGCTGCATGTAAATATGGCATTAAACATGAAGTCAGAGTTGAATTTGTTTTTAATGTTATCTAATAGAGTACAGTTGATTCTAGATACTTCATTTTAAAATAATTTTTATTATTTAAAGCAACTTTTAAATTTAACTATGTTATGATGATATTCTTCGTGCCCTCTCCCAAGTTTGTCCAGTCCCAGCCCCTCCCTCCCCACCCAACTTTAAATTCTCTCTCAAAGAACAAACGAAAACCCAATGTAACAATAAAAATTCCCCAAACCAAGAAATTGAAATAAAACAGCACCCATAAAGAAAAACAATAGAACAGTATGACAACAGCAAACCCACCCAACTGTAACCAAATCAAAGGACACAAACACACTGGAGAGTCCATCAGGTAGGTCAACTGTTCCTGAACACGAGACCTTCCCTGGAGTGCCTGATATGCCCCCACTCCACTGGAGAAAACCGACTTTCCCTCTCCCAGCAGGCATGAGTGATAGCTCAGTTGTTAACCTTTACACTAGTGGCTAGATTTTCATTCAATCATTTTTTAAAAATATAACAAAATAAAACATAATAAGATAAAACAAAACGATCATATTGAAGTTGGACAAGGCAAACCAACAGAAGGAAAAGAACCTAAGAGAAGGCCCGAGAATCAGAGACACACTCATCACACACTCAGGAATGCCATAACAGGACCAAACTGAAAGCCATAGTATCTACATAGAGGGCCTGGTGTAGACCTGTGAAGGCATTGTGCATGCTGCTTCAGTCTCTGTGAGTTCATATGAGCCATGCTTAGTTGATTCAGAGGGCTTTTCTCCTGGTGTCCCCCATCTCCTCTGGTCCTTATACTCTTTCCACCTCCACTTCTGGGGAATTCCCTGAGCTCTGAGGGGAGGGATTTGATGCAGAGATCCCATTTAGGGATGAATATTCCAAGGTCTCTCACTCTCTATGTAATATCTGGCTCTAATTTCAGACACTTCTAACTTCCACATTGCTAATACCTTGTTAATGTTAAAAAACATTCCTAATATTTGTAATCTACACTTTATGATGCCACATCATTAATTTTCAATATATTTTTATTAAAGTTTTTTCAATTTTATAAAATTACATATCATGCTATTTATCTATTCAAAAATATAATGTATTCATAAGTAGAATATGTATAATATCATGTAATATAATAAATACATGCCAACTTTTAAATTTATCCATTTTTATTAGAGATACAATAATGGTTTATTATTATTATTCCTGTATTAAGTATTCAGCTTATGTTTCATTAATATTTTATGGTTGAATCTATGACCTTGTGCTTACTAGGGAATTGCTTTGTCATTGAAGTATATCCCTAGTCAACCAAGTTTAAGTTTTAATATAAAGCCTAATGTATTTAATGTCTTTGAGTTCATTGGAATTCATGAGATATTTTCAACAATATCAATTCATTAAACTATTTATATATAACACATACACATACACACACACACACATATACACACACACATACACACACACACATACACACACACACACACACACACACACACACACACACACACATATATATATATATAGTATTTTTTTCTTAAAACTGTATTAGATGTTCCACTGTAGCTGGGCACAGTTCAATGAGGTGGGACACAGCAGGATGAGGAAAACAGATGAATTCTCTGGCATCATGATGTTGATATTCTGTGTAATGATGAATTCATGAGTCAACCCATTTGTACTGCAATTCCAGGAAATGATAATGTACCTTGAAATAATAGGAGTTTGTGGAACTTTAGGCTCTGCTTGAAGGATAGAGGAGAGATGACTGTGAATTCTTAAAGAAGATTCATGCTGAATGTGAGAAGCGATGAGAAACCTGAGGAAAGTCCAGGCAGCTATTAAAAGTGCAGTTGATGAAAGCAGGTCTCAAAGAACACAAAGGGTAGCAGGGGTTTAGGACAGTGAACAGGATGGAAGAGACAGTGGGCGGGGAGAAGTGGAAACAGCCAGAGCGGGAGATGCTGGTGTGCAGGCCATTTTGGGTTATGGTGAAATAACTTTCTAACGAGAGGTCATAGAGGTACTGGATGGACAAAGGTGACATGAAGTGACTGCCTGTTAGAAAATAAAGAGAAAAGGAGTCCAGGTGACAGTAAGAAAATTATTTAGAAAGCTATTCTAATAACCCTTGGAAAGGATGATGGTATTGGATAAAAGACTGAGGGTGACGGTGAAAAGTGGGGTGAATACTTACCTTAACTATGGGGTCACAATAAATAAGTAGTGATAGAAAGAATTCATGAAAGACACCTACAACTTTATCTCTGTTGTGGAACCCTTGACTTTTATGAGGATGACTGAATGAGGCAGAAGATCCACTGGGGGCTGCAGGAAATCTAAGTTCTCTGTTCAACTATTATGCTTACTAGGTTTCAAAATAAAATTCTTACATAGGTTCTTTAGTCTTTAAAACTGTATTCTATGGTGTTATCATGGCATAAATGGAATCTGAGGATTTTTCTGTCGTACAATTGATATCTCATGTCATGAGATTGCAGGAGATTCACTTGGGAACGGTGCTAGTTAGGGGATTGAGCCCAACAGTAACCCAAAATTAAATGATCACAAATATGAGACAGAAGGCAGTAAGGGTTCCCCCATGAGGCAAAGACTGGCCTGCTAGTGCTCAGTAGAGCACTGTGCTAAGTGGTCAGCCACACTAACTCTTCTCCTCTTTCTTCAACAGACAGTTCTGCCCCAGAGACCACAAGTATGAATACCACAGACAGTGGTGTCAACTGTCTGTGTGCCATATGTGGGGACAGAGCAACAGGGAAGCACTACGGGGCGTCCAGCTGTGATGGCTGCAAGGGATTTTTCCGGCGCAGCATTCGGAAAAGTCACGTTTACTCCTGCAGGTATTATTGGAATGCTCATTTTAGCAAAGTTTTCTTTGCTGGTGTCTGAAGATGCCGTGGGGATGTAACGAAAGTGAACTGAGCACTCTCATAACTCTGTAACTTGGAACAAAAGTGCCAAGCTTCAAAAAAGCGCATGATTGTATGTGCAGTTCGCATTCACACCAGTAGTTCCATCCTATGAACAGTTTGAGACTTGTAAATGTATATAAAGAAATTCATATACCTACCACCCAGTTCAGAGCAATATAGTTGAACCCTCCAGTGGACACCTCCCTGGCCACTCTGTCATTTTCCTCAGTGTTCCAGGAGGAACCACCATCTAGAATTTAGGGTTAATCTTTTCCTGTGTCTCTTTATTGTTTTATCACATGTTCATACACCACTAAACATTTGTAAATCTGTTTAAATGGTTTCTTATGGTGTGTAGATTGATTTTTTAAATTTCGATTTCAGGGTTACTACATCCTAGATCTTTAAGAACAAAATTATAAAACTACAGATGATTTTGTAACTTACCAACTTGAAGAGTGAAAATTGATTTTCACTTCAAATTAATTCTAATGTTAAATTTTATATAATCGACAGTGTTTTGTCTAGATCTCATTTAATTTCTTCGTATGTCCATCCATTCCTAATAGTTTTTTGGATACTACTTAGTCAATATCATAGCTCAGTTTACGTTTAAGTATTTATCCTGATTGATTTCTATGATAATTCTTTAATATAGATTGTTTAGGTTGAACTTGAACTTTTGACACAACTCACTTACTTTAACAGAAGAGAATAATCTGATTTTGTTCTATCAGTAATAGATATTATCACTGGTTGTCATTGTTACTATTTGGTTGGAATAGAGATTGAATTCAGGGCCTAAAACATGCTAGCCAAATACTCTACATTGCCAGTCCAGCAATGCTGTTGTAAAAAAAAGTTGGACATTTGAGAATTCCCAACCCAGTTACATTTGACTTTTTCAAGATGTAATAAAAGTTAATACATCACTCCACTAATATCTACCTCGTGTTGTCTTATAATATTTGCAGGGGAGTTTGATGTAGGTTTATAAAAATGTAAATCCTCCACTTTTGAAATATGACAAAGAGAAAAACATTTAGATGGTATTGTGTATATACAAAGCACATTCCATAGCGAAGTATGAATCATCTTCTCCACCAAACACATTTTCACTATGGTTACATGACACGCATAGAGTTCTTCACGTTAACACCTAAAGGAACAAAGGAACTAGAGGTTCCATTGTTCTGAGTCATGTGCACTGTTAAAGTAAAACACATCAACATGAAAAGTGATGATTCTGACAGTGGAATCTGATGATATGCGCATTTCCTTTATGGGGTGAGTAGGGAAGAACACCTCCCAGAACATTTTTTGAGGTTTTTTTTTGTCCCCTCGGAGCAGAAGCAGGTGGATGTTTTGTGTCTGTCTGCTGTCAGCTATCTAAGCTTCTTTACAGTTTTTAGTATCAAGTAAGCTCTGTGATCTATTTTTAATCACTATTATATAGATGCAAATTGAGAGACCACAATGTCTTTTTAGTAAAATTTACTTGCCTCAACTGCATCCCATTTCTTAGATTGATAAATTCTAATTTGACTTTAATAGTCCTATGATGCTGAAGCTGGCCTTTCCCTTCTAAACTACTTAAATCTTCTACTTCAATACTATTCAGGGATGCTTTCTATAACATTTGTTAATGGTCCTGTGTACTTGTTAGATTGCAATTTTTTTGAATGAAAAATATAGGCAGCATTCATCTATTCTGTGCCTACGTCAAGATCTTGAACATGTGATGAGCTTAGTGATGCATGTTCTCCTACTTTTGTTGTTTGATTAATGTTAACTAGATGTACACTTGTGATTTTTGGTCATCTGATTTCCTCCACTGAATCTCTTCATCCCCATATTAAAAAAAAAAAAATGTCTTTTCTTACTCTGAGAGCACAACTCACTTGGAGCTTTATTCTTACTCAATGTTAAGTCACTGTCCATAAATTTTAATAGGTCACAAAACACATTCTGTTACCCTCATCATTTAATAATCATCTGTAATAAATGAGGCAAGTGCATCACGTGTAGCTAGGAACTTAGATTTTAGCATATACCGAATTGTGTGACTATCACTACCCTCTATTAAGAATAGAATTTAATCACTCTGTAAAGAAGACCCTATTAGGGTGTCCCCCAACTCTATGTCAGTGTGAGGAAACTGTTAATCTGCTTTCTGTTTCTACAGATTTGCCTCTCTGGACACCACATTAATGAACCATGCACTATGGGCTTTTGGTAGCACCTTTATTTGGAAGTGTTTTCAAGGTTTATGAACAGTGTAGCACGTCTGTGGGTCCTTCATTCTTGCTTATTAACAAATAGTACTGTTCCATTGTCTGATATTCTTATCTGCTCATCACTCCAACATTTTATTCACTAAGAAAATACTATTCTAGAAATCGGTTTTCATTTTTCTTGGGTATACACAATAGCTTGGAATTGCTGTGTCCTATGTGTAACTCTTTGTTTACCTTTTTGAAAAACCACTAAGCATTCTTCCAAAGCAGCAGCAGCATTTAATATTCTACCCCACAGTACATAAGAGTTTCATTTTCTTCTATATATTCATCAACACTTGTATCCCTCACCCCATTCTGGGTTTTTTAAAGAGAATAAACCGATACATCATTAAGAAGAAGTTACATTCTCAGTGCTGTTCTCAACAGTCTGTAATTTGATAATTTTAGTAAATCTCAATCCAACTCAAAGTCATTTAAAATTAATAGAATAAAAACATTTAAAAAGAAAAAAAGACATGAGTATAAAAGCTATGAACCATGACACATTGTCCACCATGCTAAAATTGTTCAGCAATAAACACCAAAATTTATATGACAAAGATTTTAAAGCTAGGTTTGACGTTCGTGACTCATAATTATGTACACTAGCCCAAAATGATGTAGTCATTCAGTTTTATGTTAGTATGAAACTATCTGAGAGGTGAGCTGTGCATTGCCATGTATATGCCTACCATGAGATGTTCAATTTCTTAGAGAATTACTTTTATACGTGCTTTATATTGAGCCTGATTTGACTGAAATTAAAGTCTAAGTGGTTGCTTATGTGCTTTTTTGATAAATGATGGGTTTCTGTGAACTAATGTGTGCTTCCTGTTATAGGTTCAGTCGCCAATGTGTTGTTGACAAGGACAAAAGGAATCAATGTAGATACTGTCGATTAAGAAAGTGTTTTCGAGCAGGAATGAAAAAAGAAGGTAATAATAATAATAATGAGAATGATAATTAACATTATTGATGAAAAGTGATACCGATGTGCAAGAATTCTCATTAATCACAAAACACACTTAATAAGCTCTGATTTCCCTCAATGGGGAATCTGTCAAAGAGTTCCTAGAGTTAAAGAATTTAGCCCAAGGATACGCACTCAGTAAGTAGTAGAACTAGAGCTTATCTGCTCTGATTCTGACACCACCCTCTACATCGGCAAAATCTATAGCTCTTAAAATCTATAGATTAAAGCTATGGATGTATTGTATACACAGTTTTCATTCTGACTAACAACCCAGTATCTTTACTCATCTCATGAACATCAATTACGTATCATCTTTTTATGCGTTCCTCTATTTAAAAATATTCATTGGACATTGCTGTTTGCCAAACACTGTTCCAGGTACTGAGATTTGAACTGAGGACTTGATAGACAAGATAGTCCTCTATCTTGAGAAGTTTATATTCTATTCAATAACGGTGGCAGTGCAGACATGGAATTAGTGTATGCTGGCTTTATTTCTGTCATGTTAAGTCATCTCATCCTATCTTTTCTCATTATGATATGTTTAGAGACAAGAGTATTACACAGCCCCAACATCTGGCAGATTTAGCTGCTGTAAGATTTTATGCCTACAGTTTGTTGTGTGCCTGTGTCTGTCACGTGCAAAACGCTGTTTTCCACAAGAAGATTACAAACTTAAAAAAAAAAAGTGAAATCAAATCACAATACTGCAGAAGCATAAAATATATGAAACCCATTTTGGACATAGCTATTTTTCTCTTAATTCAGTAATTTAAAATCACAAAAATTTCATTAGCTTTTATTGCTTTGCTAATCTTAAAAGAATATTACAAAAGTAAAGTTCACTAAATTGAAGAATCAATTTCTCCTTTCACAAATGACATAGGTAATGTCACAAAAGCTCCATTAGGTAGGTGATGGGAATAATTGCATAATTTATCAAATATCTTATTGCTTTATTACTTGAAGACCAATCTTTACCTTATAAAATTGTAAACAATACCAAGCTTGCATTTCCTTTTTGAGTCTTAGGAAATAAAATTACCTTTGAAAATAGTGAAATTATATCTTCTACTGTTCATAAAATGATGGTTTGATTTTACTAAGTAGATTATAAATTAACTTTTGAGTTTCAAAATTGATGCACTCACTCTTCAATAAATAATAGAGCTTAATATCAAAATTAAGTGGAAACAGAAATGTGAATTTATGTAAAACTTGAAAGCAGTGAAAATACTGTAAATGCTTATGATATATTTCAGCATTTTTATAAAGTTTGGTCATATGGATGAAATTTAGAAAAGCAGAAGAATGTCTTAGTTTTTCATTTCTGTATATGTATTTCCACATAAATGGAAAATAATTTAAATAATTAGCTATTAGTAGGTATGATTTTTAATATAAAATGTTAAATATTTGATTTACCCTAACGATGTTAAAAACCCACTCTTTTTTCTTCCAATTTAACAGAGTCAGTAGTTGCAACTCTTAGGTCTCTGTGATATTGATGTAGAAATTGGTGGATATCATTGCTGGAGAAAATTTTGGTAGTTTGATATCTATAGCCATACTACCCTGAATGAACCCAATCTCTTCATATTTCTAACAGAACTGATTAAAGCATTAACTGAAGCAGTTGGGGGGCTATAGGTCTTGTTTTCTTGTCTTTGGTTAATGGAAGATCATTTTACATCCTTATTTTTGAAATTTAACATTGACATCTGACACTTTTTATATGAGTATCCATGCAAATTTATGGAGTTCTTCTTTTTGTTCTTCTTGTACTTAAGTATTTGGTTTTCAATAAGGGTTTTGGACTTGTCCATTATTTATTCTTACCTCTCTGAATCAAGGAAGCAGGCCTACATCTTTCAGAGACATTTTATGTAATATAAGGGATGATTTTGTCTTTCAGAGAAGCAGATATTCAGGCCTCCATCTTCTAGGGAGATACCTCAGATTGTGCAATGATTTCTGAAGCTAACATCAGTGAACATTGCTTTATAAAAGTCACAGATTTGATTAAAGCAAACATAACTAAAATAAATTTACTCTCCATTTTTGGTAGTATTTTATGCTTAAAAGAAAGTAGGAATTTCAGAATCTATGACTCACCTCTCCTGATAGTGGCTATCTTATTATCTTTGACCGGGCCAACCTGGCAGGCAGTATTCCTCATTAGTTACCTTACAGTTTTATTAACTGTGAGAGAATAGAAGACCATCTTATGAAAAACACAGCATGTCAAAACTGGGTGACCCAATATTTCCAAACATACAACCCATCACAAATTCCAAGTAACTGTATTTTATGAGCGATGTCCACAAGCTTGGCTATTCCTACCTTTGAAAGTGATTCAAGAAGAACCTTGAGAGACCATCTGTGAACTTCTGTACTTTTGCTTGTTTCTAACCATATGTCCTAGCCTACATTAGAGATCTAACTAATAATAACTGGGGTTTTCTTCCTTAGCTGTGCAAAATGAGCGGGACAGAATAAGTACCAGAAGAAGCACGTTTGATGGCAGCAACATCCCCTCCATAAACACTCTGGCACAAGCTGAAGTTCGCTCTCGCCAGGTACTCACCACACCTCAGCACTGGCTCTGTTCAGCAGAACCCAGTGTCTGCTGATAGGAAGTGCTGTAGTCTGAATTCACTGTTTAGTGCTCATTCGTTGCTAGAGTTAACCTAGACAAGCTCAAAAGTATAACTTTGAAAGTAGTAGGAGAATCGTTGACTTAATTTTGAAATTTTTTGAACAGGACCTTATCTTTACATTGTTGGGATGTTTATTTATGAAGCTGAGTAAAAATAAAACACCATGATGCTCTAGTGGCAATATTTTTTTTTTTTTTTTTTTTGGTTTTTTCGAGACAGGGTTTCTCTGTGTAGCTTTGCGCCTTTCCTGGAACTCGCTTTGGAGACCAGGCTGGCCTCGAACTCACAGAGATCCGCCTGGCTCTACCTCCCGAGTGCTGGGATTAAAGGCGTGCGCCACCACCGCCCGGCTCTAGTGGCAATATTTTATTGGTTGAATCTGTGAAATCAACTGCCACAATTTTGAGAGACTTTGTCTTCAGAGTTTCTTCCCTTAAAATTTATGTCTGAACTCAAGAAGTTGACTCACTACCTCCTGAGGGAGCGGGTATTTCTGAGAATTAAAGGCAGAATTCACAAAACAGGGAAGAAAGTAAATTTCTTTATTTTCAAATTTTAGAATAAGAATATCAGGTGTAAAGTTAAAATGGTAAATCATTCATTTTACACATAAAACCCAGTCATTTAGGAGTCTGATATATAATCTTTTGAAGAGAGTATATTTTAGCATTTCCTTTATTGGAAGTGTTCAGGGTGTTTGTCTATGACAAAGCAAATCATGACATAGCTAAGTAGTTAATCAGGTCCTGTAAGGAGGCAATGAGTCTCTTTTCATTCTTGATAACACAGGAGTAATATGATGAGGTTACCATCGCATTATCATCACTATTACTAGATTACTTGATGATACAATAAAGCATTTAGAGAATGACTTAAAGGGGAGCTGGAACCTCTGGGTTCCCATGACAAACACGCCCATGCACACATACACACACACATGTGAGTCCACGATTAAAATTAGTTTTCCAAGACTTTAATTAGGTAGCATTTGCTTTCTCAGGAGAAAACATTTTAAAGTCTCATTTATATTTTCACACAGTCAAAAGTGATGTGCAATTCAAAAATGATTATCATTGTGTGTTAAGCTTTCTACCATTGTCAAGTCAAAGGTTTGTTTCTTAATTTTGTTTTTATGTCCTTCTGTTTAATGTGGCATCATTAATATTTCTAGTTTCTTCTCTAAATATTTCTCACCTTTTATAAATTTTATCCACTAGCTATTTTTCATCAAAATCAATAAATTAAAGATGGATTCACTTAGTGAAAATAAGAGTTTTAACTAAAAATAAAATCACAGAGTTTATTTCTTGTGGTTACTATAAATTTCTTTATGTAACCAGTTTGAAATATAAAATTTCTCCTAAAGCCTAACCTGGTTTACAGATTTGGTATTTAAAATAAAATCATACACTCAGAGTGTGGATTTATATACATGTTTTAAATTAGCTTTAAGCCAATAAGGATTTTGTTTCTCATATCTGATATTAAAGTACTATGATAATAATAATTTTTGCTTCCATGCTGTTTACTTTATATAGTCATAGAAAAAGGATTATTATCCATCCAGTAGTTTCAATGATAAATTAATATAATGTTCTATTAACATTAGATCTCAGTCCCAAGCCCCAGTGCCAGTACTGACATAAACGTTAAGAAAATTGCAAGCATCAGTGACGTTTGTGAATCTATGAAGCAGCAGCTCTTAGTTTTGGTGGAATGGGCCAAGTACATCCCTGCCTTCTGTGAACTGCCCTTGGATGACCAGGTAGGACTTACAAGAAATCATGACTCCCTTTGAAAGTGCTTTTGGTCTTTGCCAAGTTCTTGTGCTCTTTGATTTATATTTGTAATTTGCTATATTAGACAATGGATGAAGTATTTTGTGAACCAAACACAGGGTTTTTCTTGTCTTTTTATCTCCTTATTCTGTCAAGAGACAGAACCATCTTGTGTCTATTGTCAGGCTCTAGCAAAATTATTAATTGGCTAAGAGTTGATCAGGACAATCTTCTGCAGTCTTGGGGTTTAAATATTTCCATGAGGAAGAAAGATAAACAGCAAATAACTACACTCATGAAGTTTTTTGGCTGTTAGAGGAGTAAATGTTTGGTAAGTTGGAGGAAGAAGTGGTGTGCCTTGGTGTCTTGAGTTTCCTGAAGGTACAAAATTAGGTCCTTCAGAAATGCCTGGTAACTCCTTGACAGAAACCAAGTAGAATGTGTTGGTGTCTTGGTGGATCCTTTATATAATTAGCATGTAAGATTTTCCTTTTGTGCTATCAGTTTTATTCTGGCACTTACTGTATTTAAATATAGATGTGGCATAATGTCCACAGTTTTCATATCTGAAATCTACAAAGAAAAACAAACTAAGATATAGGCTTCTTTATAAGCATTTTTAAACTTGACATATTTATATTAAGAAATTTTAATTAATAATTAGAAACTTAGATTTCCTCATTAGTACATAAAGATTTATTTGGATTTGATTCACTTTGAGCTTTTCTTCCTTAAAGCATGTATACCTTTTTGTAGATGAAAATAGTCTTAAAATTCCTATTTCTTTCACACTGAAAGAATTAATAAAACTAAGAGTTTAACCCAGGGTGTATACACCCTCTGACCAGTGCAGTTACTGACACAGGAAAACCTCACCAAATACAAGAGAAAGCAAGTGTGATTGTGTAAAAATCAAGGAAGATGGAAATAGTCACATACCAGAATGGAACAGAATCATCATAGGAAGTTAGCAATTATATTTCTAAGAAGGTATTTTATTTCGTGACAGGAAAAAGTTCCATGAAAACTGAAATCACTCTTACAGTGTTTTGTAACTCCCTTCCTGGAGTGAGTCACAGTTATTGACATGTCATAAAGATAGCTTGGCTCAGAAGATTATGCCAGAGTGAATAATGGTAAATTGCTAAAACCTGCCAGTCTCACCCCAAGCAATATAAGTAGGGCTGTGTTATTTATCAGCTTTATATTTTTTATTATCATTGGTCTTTAAAACCTACTGAGTTATATATGAAGACAATGGTGCAAATATTGGGAAATTGAAGATCAGTAACTAGTTAAACAGCTTTTGTTTATTGCTCATTAATATCAACAACATAACATTTGTAGTTATGGTTAGTGAATGCCTGTTGTGGGTAAGGCACTGGGAATGAACTCTCAAATGTGTGATCAAGTATGTTATTCCATTTAATTCTTTTAGGAGCTCTGTGGGGTAGGTGTTATCTCCATTTTACAGTTCCTGAAACTGGACCCCAAATCAGTTTATTCAATCCATAAATCCATGACATGACTATTATTATTAGGAGACTACTGGTTTCAGTTAGAATCTGAGGGGATCCTGCAGTAAAAGTGAAGATTACTTCTTTGGTCTCATAAACTTTGTGGTCTATTTTGGAGAGACTGATAATAAAAAAAATACACAAATTATGAGTAAGTTGACTCTAGGTGGGGATAAGTTTTACAAAATTCCATAATATGGAATTGGATGAATAGGGGTGGGATTGGAAGGACTTTATGGTGGGAATCAGAGAAGACATCCTCCAGACCAGAATGGTGGGGGCCAAGGTCAAAGGAGAAGAATTCTGAGTCCATGAACACTGTGCTCAAAGGTTCTGAGGCAGGTGAAGCAGCATGAACAGCGAGTGCTGTAAGATAAAGCAGGAGGAGGAGGCAAAGGAGATAATGTCCACTCACCTCATGTCACCCGTGACGCCACAACTGAGAAATCTAGATTCAATTTTAAGGACAATATGAAACCACTGAAAAGTTTTTAGCTGAGATGTGACATTGATTCAGCTTCTCGTATACATATATGAGATGTATCAAAAAATCAGAGGTGCATGAGAACCAGAGATGAAATGAAGAAGTAAAAATAACCATGGGGTGTGCTGGAGTGGTCCAGGACACAAGTGACAGCCTGAGCCAGGGTGGAATCCACTGAGAAGAGAAACAGCAGATGGATTCAGCTTACTTGTTAATAAGCATCCCTGAACAGTTGGAGAACACTCCAAATAGGCTCCTGTTTGGACACAAAGAACCATATTTGGATAATGATACTATTTACAACTGTGCAGAAGACATAGGAGAAGTAGTCATTTGGGATGTATTATGCTTGCCTTGTTTCCTCTGGTTTTTAGTGATGAGGCCCAGCATGTAACTGAGTGTAAGAATGAGGCTCTGTTGAATGGTCACTGCTGTGAATCAGATGCCCAATCTAGAAACAGGCAGGACCCAGCCATCTTTCCTTCTTCTTTACAAGCCTATGGTTGGCTTTTGTTTATTTAATTTATTATTTGCAGGAAATTATGTTTATACATATTTCATCATTTAATTTTAAGGAAGACATTTGGTAATTCGTTTTATATATGAAAACAAATGACATCCAAACCTACTAGCAGGTGCATGTAAGGTTAAATAGGGAATCAAGGAGCAGGCCACCAAGCTGGGGTATAAACTCAAACCTGCTCCATTTTGCTTGCCTCAGAAACAGAAGATCTGCTTTTCTCTGCTACCCCAAAATCAAACATTTCTGATGTGCTAAGATAGAAACTTAGGAATCCTAATCACTTTAAGTATGTATGAATATTATATGTCAGAACAAAACAAGGCAGAAAAGGAATCAGGCTTAAGGAAGACTGTAAGTTAATCAGACTCACCTTGTACTGTCTTTTAATCATTGCATTTTATAATTAATTGTTAAACTTGGAAACTTTCATTAAGGTGGCCCTGTTGAGAGCTCACGCGGGAGAACACTTACTGCTTGGAGCTACAAAGAGATCCATGATGTATAAAGATATTTTGCTTTTGGGTAAGATTTTTTTAAAGGAGAAATTATGCATATTTTGTATTTACAATATGTAAGATCTATTCTGCATGTATAAAGCACACAGACATTGGGGAATGGTCCTCTGATTTTCAAGGAGTATGCCATTCATCCTGCCCTTACTCAGCTCTATTGTGGTGTGTATAGTGCGTGCATGCGTACATGTTTTTGGTGCCTGGTGTGATCAGAGAACAGATTGCTGGAGTTGTTCTTTTCTTCAACTATGTGTGTCCCAGAAATGGAATCAGGTTCTCCTGCATGGATGTAACCATCTTTACTCATTGAGCAGTCTTGCTGGCCCTCCTTTTCTTTGTTTTGACTGAATGTAAGTTCAGAGTGCTGTGAGATGATGGGGAGACACTGAAACTTAAAAAATGTAATAGGGATTTTGCTCCATGAGCCTAATGCTGACTTCTGTTTAAGACTTTACAAGACAAAGAATACCATTAAATGTCCAACTATTAAATGCTCTGTCAGAGATTCCTTAGTGGGCTATTTCATACTCTTTCAATGAACATATTTATTTCCTGTGATCTGGTTGTTCATAATATACTATGCAATAATCTTATTAAAAAATGGTGGGCAATGTCTGAACAATTCTGATAGGTAGAATTGTAAGAAGCCACAAAAGAACAGAGTGTTGAAGGTAAAAATACATGAGAAGACCTGTTGTTTTCACTAAAAATTGTCTCAGCCCTGTCCTGGTAACTCAGAACATTAGGTTCTGAGTGATATTTGGGTCCCAAATGTAAAAGAATGGAACACAGTATAAGAGAAGCTAATATCTATTAAAGGCTAATATTTATTAAATAATCTGCTTTAAGTGCATTGTGCTAACATACACTATCCCATTTAATCACTGAAACAAAACTCTACTTCCCTGCTAATTCTACAGTGAAGAAATAGAGGAAGGGAATGTCTTGACCATGATGGAAGTCAGGCAGCCAAGACCTGGAATTCCAAACCATAATGGGACCGCAGAATGTACCCTGGACCTCAGCTAAATGCTTTGGTTGCATTTCTACCAAACACTGCAACTACTGTCCTTTCTGTAAATCTTTTTACAACATACGCTGGAAAACAAGTGTTCCATACCTCATTCTTTCTTGCTTTTTCTTTAATAACTAGGTCATCTATTTTCACATGACAGAGTAAGACACACACACAGAAAGAAAACTATGTACAATGATAGATATGTTCATTTGTGTGACTGTGGTAATCATTTCTCTTTCCATGTATCACACATGCACACTTTAAATATTACAGTATTTTAATCTCTCACACATCAAGAAAGCTGATATGGGAGCTGGGAGAAAGGTTATCATTTTAGTGATTGGATATTTTTGACATACAGAGCCTTGGCAAAATACCTGAAATAATCTACTTATAAGGGGGAAAGGTTAAGCCAGGTGGTGGTGGCACATAGCTTTAATTCCAGCACTCAGGAGGCTGGCAGATCTCTGAGTTCAAAGCCAGCCTTGTGTACAGCGAGAGTTTCAGGATGGCACGACTACACAGAGAAACCGTGTCTTGAAAAAACAACGAACCAAATAAAGGTGAAAGGTCAATGTGGCTCCCAGTTCCAGAGGTTTCAGTTTATAGGTGCTTGGCCCTATTGCTATGAAAGCACAGAACACCATGGTAGGAGTGTTTTACAGAGGACACTGTTCATATCAAAAAGAGAGAGAAGGCTGGTGTCCACATATTCCCTTCAAAGGGACACCTTCAGGACTGGACAGATGGATCAGTGGTTAAGAGCATTGGCTGCTCTTCCAGAGAACCAGCGTTTGATTCTCAGTACCCATAGCATGGCTTACAACCATCTGTTATTCCAGTTCACCAGGCTCTGACAGCCTTTTCTAGCTTCTGTAGGTTCTTGGCATATATGTGCAGCACAGATAAACATGCTCACCAAACACTTGTGCAGGTTAAAATAAAATTAAAATTAGAAAAAGAGCACACTTTCAGTGAAATATCCCCCTCCCTTTGGGCCCCAATTTTAAAGGTTTCATCATTCCTCAGAGGTGCTTTAAGTTACAATTCAAAAATTCAATACCTAGGCCTTTAGGAGATATTCAAGATCAAACAATAATGATCACTTTACCTGTAGCAGGATAATTAAAAATACATGTTTTCATATAACACCAGGAAATAGTAGTCTTGATTTATTTTAGAAACTATGACAAATATTTACCATAGTATAACCAGAGAATGTCTAAGATAGAAAGACCTAGAAGGATTAGCTGCTCTCTCACATTTCTGAACTCCCTTGAATTCAATTCAATAAATCGGTCAAGCCCTTTACCTCTATTTAAAGAAACTACGAGTCTTAGTTAGGATTTCTATTGCTGTGATAAAACACTGACCAAAAGCAATTTGGGTAGGGAAGGGTGTACTTTGCCTTCACCTCCACATCACTACTCGTTGTTGAAGAATACCAGGGCAGACGCTCAAGTAGGGAAGGAGCCTAGACACAGCAGCCGATGCAGAGGTCACGGTGGGGGAGAGGGGGTGCTACCTCCTGGCTTACTTTTCATGGCTTGCTCATCCTGCATTGTTGTAGACCCCAGGACCACAAGCTCAGGAATGGCATCAAACACAGTGGACTGGGCTCTCCTATATCAACCACTAATTAAGAAAATACCTAATAGGCTTACCAACACCCGGATCTTATGGAGGTATTCTTCTTAGATGACTCTAGCCTCTGTCACGTTGATATAAAAAAACAAAACAGGTGGCACAAGAAGGAAGAACAGCCTTGGGAGATGGCTGAGTGGGTAAAGTTCTTGTCACACAATTGTGAAGAATCGAGTTCAAATCCCCAAGACCCATGTACTGTCATGTGCCACAGTTTGCATCCATAGGCCCAGTACTTCTATTGGGAGATGGCAGGCAAAAGAAGGAGACTCCTTGGGTGCTCATGGGCCTGCTACTCTGTCATACAGTGTGGAACTACAAAGATTCCCTATATTACACTAGGTGGAAGGTGAGGTTGCCCTCTGACTTGCATGCATATGCTGGATCTATCCTAGGCCTGGATGCCTGACTGACATCCCCCCACCCCCGCAAATAAAAAAAGAGAGAACCTGAAAAGATGGAGTATACTATCTGTGAGGCAACACATGACAATACACATGCTAATTTTTCTCCCATACTTAAGCTTGTTTAAACTGCATCTGATCCGGTCTTACTCCAAGAGCACCAAAGCATGCTGGCTTTAATCCACTCTTAGCAAGAAAGATTCTTCAGGATTTGTGTTCAGCTCGTTAATGAGTGAGGCACTAATAGAGGTCTGACACAGAGGAAGGCTAATCATTATCGGTCGATCCTCCCCTGTCAATTATTAGCTGGTTATGAGTCTGTACTTTTGTGTTATCACCAGTGACTGGGGCTGTTAAAACGCACATGGGCGCATTATCGTTATCGATTCTCTGAGTGTTCTGATGTTCTTGCCTCCCTAACTCAGTGCTGCAGAAAGGTGCAATACCCAACACAGTCCCTGCCACAATAAACCATTCTGAACATCGATACATAAAAAGGCAAACAGTGTCCAACAGTCCCGCAGAGAAGGTGATTAATTCTTCATTTTCTCTCAGGAAACAACTACGTTATTCACCGGAACAGCTGTGAAGTTGAAGTCAGCCGTGTGGCCAATCGCGTCCTCGATGAGCTGGTTAGACCGTTCCAAGAGATCCAGATAGATGACAATGAGTACGCATGTTTGAAGGCCATTGTGTTCTTCGACCCAGGTTTGTTTTCAAAACTGAAAAGTAGTGGCATGAGACTTAAACTGTTCTTTTTCGTCTACGCGTCCTTCACTCTCACTCTCCAGGCTGATGACCTTCTAAGTCTGCCTGTGTCTGTTCCCTCACCAGATGCAAAGGGACTGAGTGACCCTGTGAAAATTAAGAACATGCGATTCCAGGTGCAGATCAGCCTGGAAGACTACATCAACGACAGGCAGTATGACTCCCGAGGCCGGTTCGGAGAGCTGCTCTTGCTGCTGCCAACCTTGCAGAGCATCACCTGGCAGATGATCGAGCAAATTCAGTTTGTCAAACTGTTCGGCATGGTCAAGATCGACAACCTCCTTCAGGAAATGTTGCTGGGGGGTGAGTGCCCTGGCATCTATTTCTTATTGCTTAGCCTCCCTGCCCATACATTAGAACAAGATGCCCCCTGCGTTTCCTGTGGCCTAGATTTATGTCATTACTTTGAGGTTCCGATTCCTGCCTGCTTTTGTTCTTCTAACAAGGCATACAAAATCTAATTTTTTACATTTAGAAAGTCTGCAGGGTCCGAGGAAGACAAAAGGTAGTCCTGAACAGATTCAAATACCCATTCTCACCAGCCCTTGGCAATGCTTGTGGGTATGGCCCCTTTGACTTCAATTCTCAGACCCTTCCATGTGTGGTAAATAGAACGTATTCCCTGCTTTTAGGGTACTGAGAACTATAGAATTTTTTTTGTCTTTAGTTTCTTTAAAACTCTAAAAACAAAGAAATAGATGCTTAGCCCATGTATGAATCAAATGGCTTAAAAATGAACATTTTGCTTCTGAAGGAATTAATTGACATAAACTAGTAGAAGAAGAAAATGCAGCTTCAGGGTTGTAATAAATGTCAGGAATCTGTTAAGGAATCGTTATTTTATGTTCTGATATAGATTAAATTTCCTTGTAAAGTCACTATATTTATTTTTGGTTTTCTGGTACTTAATGTGTTCCTAATGATATCTTTCTGAAATAAAAAGTTGTTCGTGCCATTAGGGTGAATCCAAATACTATAAACTTGAGGTAAGTGATTCTTGGAATTGCCTTAACAACAGGCAGTAAACCTAATGATTCCAGGAAGCAGCACACAAGGCCCATTATTAATACTCAACATTATGATATAGCATTCATTTCTCCAATGCACCATGAAAGCTGACATTGTCTTTAACGTGGGGGTAACTCTCTCTATTTGTTTTGAATTTTCTGAAAGTACTTTGCAAATAGCACTATTTAAACTGTCATTGGAAACATGCATCAAGGTAAAGCCACAGTAAATGTCACTAATGCAAACACTTTTGTGTCTTTTGTAGGTGCTGCCAATGATGGCAACCATCTCCATCACCCAATGCACCCACACTTGTCTCAGGATCCACTAACTGGGCAAACTATACTTCTAGGTCCCATGTCCACACTGGTGCATACAGACCAGATCTGTAAGTATCTGGGGAAAGTTCCTGCTATAGCATCTCTTAACTTGAGTTATTTGGGGACATTATAACTTAGGATAGGAAACTGTTAGTTCCCCGTAACTACAGATCTTAGATAGGCTTTACTCTGTTGTACTTAGCTGTGAGACTAAAACACTCAGTTCATTACTTACTCTCTTTACATATGATTTGAATCCCAAACTGAAGATGTAAATATTTAAATTTTTCTATTCTATATGTCTGGGCAGCATAAAGCATACAGATAGTTATTGTCTTTGTGTAGGGCCATACAAATAGCCATAAAAATTGAAACCAAACCAATAAATTGTAATAAACAATAGAACAATTATGTTTGCTCATGACCTTTAAAATTGGCAAAATCTTAAAAACATTACTACATATTGAAAATGTATAGAGAAAGTGAAAAAAAAAACAAACTTGTGATATTGATTTAGGGAGCTCTAAGGGATCAGAAACAGTGAGAAGTAACACATTTTAATTTTGTTGTTAAAATATACCTGAGCAGTTTGAGCAATTTTGTTGTTAAAAATGTAACAGAGCAACTTGAGCAGTTCTTGCTGTCTTCTTACATTTAAGGTGTCACTGTTCTAGGGGTGGTGGGACCTGGGAGAGAATGGAGCCTATAAATGAGGTGGACTAAAGTATGGAATAGCCAACTTTACTCAGAGTCTGGCACAATTTATACTTTGAAGGTTAAGAAAGGTCAAATAAGTAAAGTTCTCATGAGCTCAAGCTGTATACAATCACAAGGACAAGTCACATGTGGACAAAAAACCCCATGTTTTTCCTTAGAGTCATATAAGGATAGTTGAAACGTTTAATTGAATAACAACAGCAAGCAATGATGACTAATCTGAAGTAGACTCACTCCTGTCCTCTCCACCTGGGAGGAACACAAAAACACATTCCAAGAACAATTTCATTTGAAAGAAGCCCAGGTCACAGGACTCTTGTCTTGTTTTCCTGGACTCAGGAATCTGCTCATATGACTTCATTCCTTGTCCATGTCCTGACAGAAAGGACATGTTGTTTGTTTGTTTGTTTTTGCCTGTGTGATGGTCAGTTTTACTCATTCAGGAGCTTGAATCAGCTTCCCGTGTTTTATCTTCTTGATTTTCAATGTTCTAAAGTAGCTGCGAAAATTTATTAGGACTTTTTTTCTTTGCTGATTTCACCTCCATTGTTCTTTTTTTTTTTTAAATCAACAATACTTCCCTCACTTACACAGACCAGCATTTCTTCCTCGGTTCCTAGATGCATGTTTATACCTTGAACAGCAATACTATCTGCAGAGCTATTTCTGCTATAGTCCCGTGTAGACTTGAATTTCAATTTCCAGCACTACTGTTTATTGTCTCTTCACTGCTCTTCATCACTGTTGGCCAATTCTCCTTTCAATTGTCCAGTTTGTAAATGGCTACCTGAGTTCATCATTGTGGGGCAAGAAAGAAGGCAACTCAATGCTATGTCATCTGCTTGAACTAAAGAAAAGTTATCAGTGGCCCATCACAGAGAGATACATTGACATCAGTGACTTGTCACAAAGGCTTCTGGTATTTAGGTAGTGGTTTCTAGATGAAAGGTTGAGAGGAAGTTTTGTTTATGCAGGTACATGTGGGTAATTCTAAGTTACCATGGTAACTGGATTTTAAACCATGTTGTTGAGTGTAATGCATTTTAACTAAGCCATGGTAAATAGAATTCTGGTATATAATAATTGTGCAAAATGAGGCTACTTATGAAAATTCTTTACAATTCTAACAACTGTTAAGTATTATAGGTTGTTGGTGACAATGTTAACTACACATTAGTGTAGATTTAATGCAGGTTTTACTTTTCTAAGCTACTCTGGGGATAAAAATTCAATTTAACATGGCATCTAGAATTGGTTGGTTAATCATATGTTAGTCAATTTTCATCACTGCGGCGGTACCTGAGAGGGACTACTCAGCAGATAAGATTTGTTTTGGTGTGTGGTTTGAGTGCTTTCATTATGTGCTCGCTAAACACAGGGTAGATGACAAGACAACGCATCAGACAGGGCTTAGTGCAGCCGAGCTTCTCATTTCACAGCAGCCAGGAAGCAGAGAACAAGAGACAGGAATGGATCAGGAACAAATGCTTTCTAGAGACAATCTACAGAGAGCTACTTCCGAAGCTGAGGTTTCCACCACTCCCAACACACCATTAGTTGGAGAGTAAGACTTCAATATGTGATCTGAGGGAAATATCAAAACATAAAATAATTGCTTATGAATTTGTACCTATGAATCCAAAATTTACCTTTCATCTGTTTACTTTTAGTACCAAACCAACTAACACACTTCACTGGCTTTAATTATTGTGATATAATTTTATGCATATTTGCATTGCCTACTGAATATACAATAGTCTTTAATAACTATTTATAATGTTGGTAAACCCAGATGTTCCATGAATTTGCACAATTTGGAAGTTCCACTAGACTGTCAATCTGTGGCAGGGAAATAGCCTGTTACCATTCTGTTCTTCAGAAATAAACATTGATGGATATTTTATTGTCATATATTTTATTGACATCATTGATGGTGTCAGAGAAAAATTGTCAGAAGAAATCTATACATGCTAGAAATAATACCATGTATTTAAATCACACTTGTTATTAGCAAATATTATTTGAACAAAATAATGGATTTATGACATTTAAACACATCTGTGTAAACAATTTACTAATATCCACCCATCCATTGCTCTCTCATCCCCTTGTAATGTTATATTAGATTTCATAAATGCTAAAGGACAGAGAGAAGGAGAGCCCAACACTGCCCAAAAGGATGTAGAATTCTGTCCCTGGGAAACTGATAATTTATAAGCTCAGAATTCTGTTAAACACATTAGCAACGCGTTAAGTATCCTAGGCATCAGTTGGTTAGAGTTTGAAAACTTGACTGGCTGTAGATTCCTTTAAAATGCTAGTGTTCAGCATTTAAGAATTACATGTCACTATTTCCTTCCTTTTTTCCTCTTCAGAACCACATTTGTGAGACTTGCTTGTGAGGGAAAAGTTGACTTTGCTTGTGCTTGCTTGGAACTGTTTGCAGTGTATGCAAAGTGAAGTGTTAAACACCAACTAAAAAATTCAGTGTTTTCTTGGTCTTTAGGGAAAACCCCTAAAATTTTAAAACTATTCAAATTGTCAAGGAATAATTTGAATACCAAATTTCTATATTTCTATTCAGCCAAGCAATATTAAGAATGCCATTTTTTGAAGTGACTGCTAATCCACACTTAGCAATAATATAAAGTATTAATGGATACCAGTAAAAAGGAGATTGTTCTTGTTTTCATAAGCATTCTTTAAAAACTGAAAAGTCTATAAAGTTCATAATGTGAGAAAACATTTAATGCTAGTTCCATTAAATATTTTGTTTTGTAAAATTAAAGAATATCATAAATTTTATTTTATAATTTGGTAAAATTTCACGATAGGAAGGAATACTTTCCTACACAATTAAGTATTCAAACTACATTTCAAAAAAATTTTCAATTCCATTTTTTATACTCAATTACTTTCTATCCAATTATGCAGTCTTGCTCTTAGCATTGGAAGGGATGGACCAGGTCAGCTCAATCATATTAGGACTGTGAAGCAACAAGCTAGTGTGCTGCAAAAGCTATGGACTGAGGCTTAGATTTCAAAACTCATGTAAAGTAACTGAACTTTAGTTTTTAGATCATCTAATGTGTATGAACTAGTGGAATGCCAGCCACATATATATTTTATGCATATATTTATTGGCATTATGTAGGACTTCGTGTGGTGAGACAGAATGACTGCTACTCTCACATACAATTCTCTACTTCCTTTTCAGCAACTCCAGAAACCCCACTGCCTTCCCCACCCCAGGGCTCAGGACAAGAACAGTACAAAATCACTGCAAACCAAGCTTCGGTCATTTCACACCAATCCCTCTCTAAACCAAAGCAGTTGTGAGAATGTGCTTGCTTCTGACTGGTACTGTGTAAATGTGAAACACATTGGTCTGCAAATCTCTCAGGATGGTACTTTTGCCAACTTTTAGGCAAGGCTTCTTCATGGTGCTCTTGTAAGCTGGTCTCCTATTTTCTTGTTTGTAAACACATTTTGTTTATTGATGATGTAAAGTAAAGCCTTTACATGCAACCTATGTATATTTGAATTTGAAGTTGTTTTATAGTGTATTGTTTCAAACTATCCATGCACTGTGCCCAAACCACTGGGATCTTATGTATGACTTTCATTTTTTTTTCATAATATTAATTTAAATCTGTAAATAATTGCTTTGCTGTGATGTGATGCAGAATTAAGTATTCTTTTTGGTTAAAAGTAGATCAGAAATACTAGGTAATATAAAAATTAACCAAATTAAAAAAATAAATTGTAAACTTGCAGATTAGAAAAGGTGAGCAGTAACTGTAGACTAGAGCATTTCTCTAAAAGATAATATGTCAGGGCCTTCTGTTGCCTGCAGGAAATGTTTCCGTGCTAACTTCAGAGAACTAACGCCATTTTAGAGATGACTGAATAGTCTCTGCAATGTGAAGAGGTTTGCTAAGGGAGACAAGTTGCTTCTTTCAGTTAGGATACAAGCCAAAGTAAAACAAAGACATACTAAACAATGGCGCAACCGAAAGGGCATTCATTTCTCACTCCTGGGAAATGTGAAAAGTCACCCATTCATTAGAACTTAGCGCATCCCCACACCGGCTCTCTGTGAAGCCAGGTGAGGCTTTTTATAGGGACCTTGGTCAGTTCAAGTTATGCAACTCTAGGGGAAAGGATACTGGGGAACAAGTCATTGAACACATTTGTGCAAACCAACTCTGCTTGGCTTTAATGAGATTAGGTAACAAAAGAACACATGAAAGTCTACAGTGTGGTTTTGAAAATTTACAGGGCTGACAATGGAGTATTATTTGCCATGGTACTCATAAATGAAAGTGACAAATACAGAACTTCTTACAGTATTTTCAGTGAGGATAAGAGGCCGGTTTTGTACCTTATTCAATCCTCACATCTTCCCCTAAAACACAAAGAAGATAAAAAACATTGGTTTTGATGACTCAGAAAAATTTGCAACCTAGGAATGTACTGAACATCTTAATCTAGACTGAGAAGTAACCCCAACCACAGCTGGGGTTTCTGTTAAAAGCATTAATCATAGGACACCTCATAAAGCAGCAATATCTCTCTCTTTGTGTGCACTCTCTCTCTCTCTCTCCCTGCCTGCCTCTGTTGTTCTTTCCCTATATTTACAGATGAAGTGAAAAACGCTTGAATATATATATGTAAATATTATTATATAAGTATATAAAATTGAATATATATCAAAAGAAAAAAGCACCTGAAGCTGTAAATTTTTGGGTTAAAGTTTTCCATGGCCCTTCACAGTTTCTCAGATTAGGAGTCATAATTTCCACCTACTTACAAGTGTAAAGATCATTTTAATATTAACTAACTTGGCTCCAAAAGGGAAGTAATGTGGCAGCTATCAGTGGGTTTCACAGAATCAACTGTATTTATTCAGATGCTATTATCTTTATGAAACTAAAATGTAACCTTGATGGAGTGGGGAGGAAGAGAGAGAGAGAAAGAGAGAGAGAGAGAGAGAGAGAGAGAGAGAGAGAGAGAGAGAGAGAGAAACAGAAAAGGGTGTTCCTTAATTCTTAATATTTTGAAAATTTACTCTTGTTTCATGAAATAAGCAAGTTACTAAATTTCATGAATGCAAATATCAACTGTAGGGTTTGTCTACTTGTTTAATGTTATTCTCCTAAAAGAAAAAAAATAGTCTATCCACACCACTATAACAAAATATCGTATATTGGGAAGAATAAACAGAAATTTATTTCTCATAGCTTTCCATGTTGCAAAGCCTAAGAGCAAAGAATTGTCAGATTCCCTCTCTGATCTGTAGATGGTGATTTCTGAGACAGCTCTCAGGGGACCACTTTGGTAAGAACACCATTCTCATCCATGTAGGCTTCACCCTCATGACCTCTTTACCTGCCAGCATCTCCACCTTCGCATATCATCATATTTTTGACTGTATTGCAACATAAATGAGGAGGCATATGGACATTCAGACCATAGCAAATAATTTAAAAATACAAAATATAAAATTTATTTTTGGTGAATAATGTATTCATGAAGATTTACTGAAGATATATGTTTTAGAAACTATTGCTAATAATTTTTAATAACTGTGGTCAGGGAACTTGTAATATAGTATTTTTATATACCGAGCTGTCAGAAACAGTGGAAAAGAAGAATTGATGTTTTCAGTGTATTATCATGATACGATTAAGAAAAGTCATTGCTTTTATATAATACACTTTTTCAGGTGATAGATAAAAATAATTTATTGTGAAATAATTCATTTTATAAATGCAAAATTATTTTTATAAATTTCATTGTTGAAAATCAGAAATGAATAGTTTTTTAAATGTTGAATTACAGTGAGATTAAAATATTTCTAAACTGTGATGCCTGTTTTACTGAACTTTCTAAATAAAAACTGAGAAAAATATAGCTAAAATGGGATGCTTCATTAGTATTTAAAACCATTTTTATAATTTTGCAAATATTGTCATTGTGTTATATTGATATGGAGTGGTCTTTACATAATACTCATAGAGGCAGAAAAGATTAATTTTAGCATATCTCCAAGTAATCAAAGGTTTGGACTCTGAGGGAAAAGATAATTTTTATGCATATCTCTATTCCTACAGCTGTGTTTGTTTTCTGATTTGGTACCAGTAATTGACATATATGATTTAAGATGGCCTAAACATCCTGTGTGCATACCTTAGTACATAAATTGCTAGCCTAGTTAGTGTATTAGCTACTTTTGAATTTCTGTGATAAATCACAAAAACCAAGGCAATTTATAGAAGAAATAGTTTATTTGGGCTTATGGTTCCAGAGGAGTAAGAGTCCATCACCATGATGGCAGGGGAAGCAGCAGGCACAGTGGTGAGCATGACCCCTGCCACAGCAAGCTTGTATCCTGAACTGCAGCCATGAAGCAGAATAAGCAAAAGCTGAAGAATTTTTAAATTCTCAAAGCCTGCCCAGAGACATACTTCCTCCAGCAAGGCCACCCTTCCAAAATCTACCCAAACAGTGCCACCAACTGGGGACCAATTATTTGAAAGCCCTAGTCAATGGTGGCAGGGGAAGGGAGAGAGGATGGGCATCTAATTCAAACCATTGCATCTAGGTATTTATAATTAAAGATTTGGGATGTAAAATTTATAAATTATGATGACCAATGTGATGGTTCATATTAATTATAAATTTAGCATCACCTAGAATCACCAAAGAGGCAAGCCTCTGGATATACCTGAGAGAGATTGCATGGCTGAGGTCAGCCTCTAGGCATCCCTGAGAGAGATTACATGGATTAGGTTAGCCTCTGGACATACATGAGAGAGATTACATGGATTAGGTTAGCTTCTGGGCACACTTGAGAGAGATTACATAGATTAGTTTAGCCTCTGGGCACACCTGATAGAGATTACATGGATTTGGTTAGGATCTGGACACACCTGAGAGAAATTATCTAGACTAGGTTAATTGAAGTGAAAAGACCAATCCTAAAGGTAGACAGTGCAATTCCTTGGGTTTCAGTTTCAAACTGCACAAAGAAGAGAAAGCTTGCTGAGTACAGACGTTCATTGTTCTCTCTTTATGACTGGATGCAGTGTAAGCAGCTGCCTCAAGTTCTGATGCTTGTGACGTCCCTGCCAAGATGAACTGTAACCACAAACTGTAAGCCAGAATCAATTCTTCCTTCTTAAAGTTGTTCCTGAAAAGTACTTTAGCAAAGCAATGATATTGGTGAAATTATTAAGGCCACTCCATGTAGTTAAAAGGAGATTTATTTAATGGCGTAATTTACAAGTTAAGGGATAGGTAGGTCGCAGGGTCTGGGGAAGGTGTATCACAGTCCAGCGGTGTTCTCTGGAGCTCTGCTTGGCCCACCTTCACTGTCCAAGATCCCAGAACCGAGTGCGTGCGCCGCCCATCCAGATCTCAGGTCTCCAGGTGCCTCCCTTGGCCCCGCCTTGTAGGCATGACAGTTGCCGAAGACTCAATGGGGATTGGAACTTCCAGATCAAAGCTGGAATGGCTACCCACTACATCTCCCCCTTTTTGTCTAAATAAGAAAGTTCTAACCTAATACAAGACTATATACAAAGGAATGGTTATCAAATATTGTCCAGGAATAATGAGGGATAATGACCTAGATAAGATGGAACTACAACCAATGTAAACAATATCAAGCAAGAAACACATACTAAAATCCAGAGAAGTATAGAGCATAGGTAAATGGCATGTTACAAAGATCATTCCAAAAGGTGTCCTATCCTAAAGAACCTGAATCTAATACTTAATATGTTCTATCTACTAAGTTGTAACTATAACTGCTAGTCTTCAGTCCCATCAAAGACCTGAGAAGGAATATAATGGTACCTGAGAAATGGTAGATGGATGCAAGCAACTTTCAGGAATCTTGCAAGAGTAGACCGAGACAGCTGGCAGCCTGGACAGTCACCTAATGTTTCTCAGCATTGTTGGTGCATTCAAATTGGCTACAGGCCTAAAGTATCTGACAGACCATTTTCCGAAGCAGGAATTCTGAAAGACCATCTTACCCTGTCTTGGCAGAGTACAGTGGTCGCTTGTGTCCCGCTTGTCCAGAAAGGACAGCATTGCATTTGTACTGTCAGCTGTCGAGGCAAGGGCAGTTCTTTGCCCAGTAGGCCATTTTGTGCCAAGAAGACAAACTTCCAAATGGAAATGTCTTAGAAGCCCAACATTCTCTCGGGATCAAATTGGTGCAGCCAGGAGCAATTGTGTCTCACGTCAACAGAATTCTAAGTTATTTAAATGCCATTTTATCTAGGTCTATGAAGTGTTTGAAGATTACCTGTCCATCTGATCTATGTATCTGTAAATCTGGATAACCTAACTAACATAACTATAAAGATGACAAGCATAGGTGACTATAAATCTATAAGTCTTATCTACCGAAATAACCTAAGGACTAAGGCTTCACGTAAACAAGGTAAACAGTCTATAAGCAAGTGTATGGTAAAGAACAATGACTTCAAAATTGTGACAATACACAAGATGTTATAACAGAGGTAGGAGTATATAGTGCGATATGCAATATGACAATAATCTTAAATATATATCAATATTTATAACAGAAGTAGGAGTATGTAATGTGATATGCAATATGACAATAATCTTAAATATATATCAATATACTGAATATCCTAAACAGAAGTAGAACATACCTAAAGTATGACAGATATAAATTTACATTTGTATCAATATACAAATATTTCAAATAAGAGTAGAAATATATGTACATTATAACAAATATAGTTCTGTATTTGTATCAATATGCAAATTATCTTAAACAGGAATATAAAAATAGTTTACATTTATATCAACATATAAGAATCCATAACAGTGCAAATTACAGTGCAAATTATTTAAGGCTGCTATTTTACTAAATTTGTTTACTAGTATACACAATAATCTACCATAATATCTTATACCTATCCATTCCATTTCTTCTTTTCCCTTTTTTCTCTCTTTTTTTTTTAGAATACTGAGTTTAATATTTTCTTCCACCCCCAACCCTATAACCATCATCCATAACCCTGAGAATTATGAAACCTAAGGGAGAAGGGGCGTCGTTTTCTTAGAATTGCTTCCTGCTGTTTAGGGGGTGATGTTATCTCTGTTGGGTACTGTGAGAAAGCTCAGATAGTTAAATCTCAGTTAGATTAACTGTAGGTTCTGCAGCAAGTCTTAGAGTAATGGGTAAGATTGTCTGAAATTCTGGTAAGAAGTGTAGTATGATGATGATTACCATGGCATCATTCTGGATTGGGTAGAGTTGTTGTTGGGGCCCCATCTTCCTTCTGGAGACTTCTGAGATTGCTATTAGAAAAACTTATTTGTTATCAAAATGGAAGATTTGGATTTAAAGAGGACATAGCATGTAAGAAAGGATTCTGAGAAATCAAGAGTAAGCATGGAGAGAATTAGAATCTAGAGACAATGGTCCCTTTTATTGGTTTCCTTCTGTCTCACATCAGAGGGCTCTTCTGATATGGGACTGAAGAATCTCTCAAACTTTTCTTTTAGCAATGTGCTTGGGTTTAGAGAAGGAGTGAGCCAATTCCATCTCCAAAGCAGCTTGGCTTATAATTGAATTGGAACCACAACTTTTCTAGATTGATAGAGAGATAGATGTTAGACAGTGAGATTTTACCGTGTGTAGATTGGTACCAATAGATTCTTTCTTTCTGCTATAAACATCTGGATATCCAAGGCCTTATGATTTTTGGGAGATGGGTATTTCCATTATCCTGGAAAGACAAAAACAGAACCCTACCCCAACCTTTGATTGTTAAATTTTTCTTACAACTTGTAGAGATGTCACATTGGTGGATGATCTTTTACTTCTCCTCATCAAGGGGTTTTTCCTGTTTGAATCGAATTTTTATTAATTTTGTTGGTATCCATAGCTTTTCTTCTCCTGCAGAAACAAAGGCAAAACCCCTTCCCCAACGTAGAACATATCCAGGTTTCCATTCTGAGGTCAGCGCATCCTTGAAATAAACCGGTTGGTTTAGCTCAGGAGTTTTGTCTGTCGTCCAATGTCTCTCCACAGCTGTTGTTCCTTTCTCATCAGCATTGAGAAAATTCAAGGTTAATAAAGCACTATGCAATCTATTTCTAGGAGTCATTGTTACCTGTTGCTGTTTATTTAGCATATCCTTTAAAGTTCGATTGGATCTTTCTATGACTGCTTGGCCTGTGGGATTGTGTGGTATACCTGTAACATGCTTTATATTGTTTTTTTTTTTTTTTTTGGTTTTTCGAGACAGGGTTTCTCTGTGTAGCTTTGCGCCTTTCCTGGTACTCGCTTTGGAGACCAGGCTGGCCTTGAACTCACAGAGATCCACCTGGCTCTGCCTCCCGAGTGCTGGGATTAAAGGCGAATATTATTATTATTATTATTATTTTTTTTTTTTTTGGTTTTTTCGAGACAGGGTTTCTCTGTGTAGCTTTGCGCCTTTCCTGGAACTTTGGAGACCAGGCTGGCCTCGAACTCACAGAGATCCACCTGCCTCTGCCTCCCGAGTGCTGGGATTAAAGGCGTGCGCCACCACCGCCCGGCTTTTTCTTTTTTTTTTTTTTTTTTTTTTTTTATTTTTATTTTTTTTTTTTCGAATATTATTTTTAAACTATGGCCATGGCATGCTTCTTGTTATCTAGTTCTTATATCATTTTTTTTTAAGATTTATTTATTTATTATGTACACAGTGTTCTGTCTGCACGTATCTCTGCAGGCCAGAAGAGGGCACCAGATCTCATTACTGATGGTCGTAAGCCACCATGTGGTTGCTGGGAATTGAACTCAGGACCTTTGGAAGAGCAAGCAGTGCTCTTAACCTCTGAGCCATCTCTCCAGCCCTGCTTTATATTGTAATAAGCAAAGAATTGTCTCATTTTATTGGAGACATATGCTGGGGCATTGTCTGTCTTAATTTGTACAGGTATTCCCATGATGGCCATAACTTCTAATAGGTGTGTAATCACAGAATCAGCCTTTTCAGAACTCATAGGAGTTGCCCATTGAAATCCTGAATAGGTGTCAATGGTATGATGTACATACTTTAATCTTCCAAATTCTGCAAAATGAAACACATCCATCTGCCAAATTTCATTTCTTTGTATACCTTTTGGATTGCTCCCTGCAGGTAATGGAAGTTGGTTATAGATAGAACAAGTAGGACATTTTTTCACAATATCTTTAGCCTGTTGCCAAGTGATGGAGAAATCCTTCTTCAAACCTTTGCTATTTACATGGTATTTCTTATGAAATTTTGAAGCTTCTAGCACATTACCTATTAGTAACTGATCAATCTCATCATTACCTTGTGCTCGAGGTCCTGGCAGACCTGTATGGGATCTGATATGTGTTATATATATATATATAGGATGTTCCCTTTTTCTGATGATTTCCTGCAATTGTATGAATCATGAAGTTAATTCTGTATTATCAGGAATAAATTCAGCAGTTTCAATATGTAAAACAACTCTCTCTGCATATTGAGAGTCAGTGACTATATTGAGGGGTTCTATGAAGTCCATCAGTACCATAAGAATGGCATACAGTTCTGCCTTTTGTACAGAGCTGTATGGACTTTGTACCACTTTACTTAAGTCTCCTGATTTATATCCTGCTTTCCCTGATTTATTTGCATCAGTATAGAATGTGCGGACTCCAGAAATTGGCTTTTGTTGTACAATGTGAGGAAGGACCCATTCGGTCTTCTTTATGAATTCTATTCTCTTGCTTTTGGGATAGTGGTTGTTAATCTCTCCCAAAAAGTTACTGCAGGCTCTCTGCCAGTATTCATTATCTTTCCATAGTGATGAAATTTCTTCATTAGTTAAAGGTACTACAATTTCTGCTGGGTCCATTCCTGTCAACTGGCGAAGTCTTAGTTTACCTTTTTGAATCAAATCAGAGATCTTTTCTATATAAGTCTTTAATTTCTTATTTGGTTTATGTGGTAGGAATATCCATTACAATATAATATCTTCCCTCTGCATCAAAATACCTGTTGGGGAATGTCTGGAGGGGAATATGACAAGAATGCATTTAAGTTCTGGATCCACACGATCCACATGTGCTTCTCGAATTGTCTTTTCTACTAGAGCCAATTCCTTCTCAGCTTTGGCTGATAATTCTCTTGGACTATTTAATTCTTTGTCCCCTTCTAGAGTATTAGCCAAATTTTGTAGTCCATCTTTGGGTATTCCCATGATACCCAGTAATTTGGAAATGCTTCCTAATAACTTTTGAAAATCATTAAGAGTCTTCAATCGATTTCTCCTTAGTTGTACCTTTTGGGGTCTAGTTTTTTGTAGCTCTATCTTATATCCTAAGTAATTAATAGAATCTCCTCTTTGTATTTTTTCAGGAGCAATTTGCAGTCCCCAGCAAGGCAAAACTTTTTTTACTTCTTCAAACATGCTTTCTAATGTATCTAATTTTGGATCAGCTAATAGGATGTCATCCATATAGTGATAAATTATAGATTGTGGAAACTTTACACGAATTATCTCCAATGGTTTCTGCACAAAGTATTGGCACAAAGTAGGACTGTTTAACATTCCCTGTGGGAGGACCTTCCATTGATATCTCTTGACTGGCTGAGAAGTGTTATAATTAGGTACTGTGAAGGCAAATTTTTCTCTATCATTTTCTTGTTAGGGTATGGTAAAGAAACAGTCTTTTAAGTCAATAACTATTATAGGCCATTCTTTAGGTAGCAGAGAGGGCAAGGGCATCCCAGTCTGTAGGGAGCCCATTGGCTGAATTACTTTATTAATAGCTCTCAGATCTGTCAGCATTCTCCAATTACCAGACTTTTTTTTTAATAACAAATACAGGAGAATTCCAAGGGCTGGTAGATTCTTCAATGTGTTGAGCATTTAACTGCTCTTGAACCAGATGTTCTAAAGCTTGTAGCTTCTCTTTTGTCAAAGGCCATTGTCCAACCCAAACAGGTTTATTAGTTAGCCATTTTAAAGGTAAGGCAGTTGGTACTTCTGAGAGTTCAACAGCAGTCGTGCTCTGTTTGTGAACAGCCTGAATGGTTGGTGACTGATTTTTATAGCATGTCATGATATTGTTCCTAGAAACATGCATTGGTCTGTATTCCTTTTCTGAAAGTGTAGGAATTTTAATCTGGGTATTCCACTGTTGTAACAGATCTCGGCCCCAAAGATTTACTGCTACATTTTCTACATATGGATTCAGCCTTCCTCTCTGTCCTTCTGGCCCTATGCATTCAACCCATCTCGAACTCTGTTTTATCTGAGATAGGGTACCAATTTCTAAAAGTTGGACATCTACCTCTTGAAGAGGCCAATTTGGATGCCATGATTTTGGTGTAATTATAGTCACATCTGCACCTGTGTCTACCAGGCCCTCCAGAACCAGGCCATTAATTTGAATCCTAAGCTTTGGTCTTTGTTCATTTACGGAAGTCTGCCAAAATATTTGTTTTATAGTGTTCTTTGTAAACTGTGATCCACCTATCAGAGCTGTTTTATCATCCATTGCAGTATCGGTTTTTACATTAGGCATTGGTTTATTCAGTTGTCCTGGAGAGGAATTTCTTCCACAGTGGCTGGGAATGTTCATACTACATTTTATTTGGGGGCCTGCATATCACTGCATATCACAAGAGTGGCCCATCTTTGATAGAAGTGAGGGCAGGACCTCAAGTTAAAGCAAAAAGCAGGAGCCATGGAGAAAATCTCCTTATTGACTTGCTATTTTTACAACCTAATACCAACTGACCTGGAGTGGACTGTCCACAGAGAGCTAGACCCTCCCACGTTAATCAGCCATCAAGAAAATACCCCACAGACATGCTCAGAGGCCAGTCAGATGGAAGAAATTTTTCAACTGACATTCCGTTGTAAAAATAGCAAAGATGGGCCATGACATGGACGTCTAAGCCAAATAAACCCTTCCCTCCCCAGGTTGCTTTTGGTCAGTGTATAATCCCAGCAACAGGACAGCATCTAGGTCAAGAGAGGAACAGGAACCCTGTAAGAGACTGGGTTAAGGTCCACTCTTGTGATATTTTGACAAAGAATTTGGCTTCCTTCTGCCCATGTCTTAAGAACTTGAATAAAGGTAAACTTAAAGGTAATGGTCTATTTGTGAGAAAGAGGAATTTTCAAGACAGGAAACCATTCAATCTGTGACGTGAATATTGCAGGCAGGGCATGTGCTGAAAAGCAACTGGAATTGTTAAAGAGAAACATCCTTTTCTATGCTAGGACAGTGGAAATGTACAGTGAGAGCAGCAATCATCCCGCTAAAGGCTTTAACTTGTAAAACTAAACGGTTATTTAATAAAGACCACAGTCTAAACTGAGAATGCTGCTCAGAGTCCTCTGTGAAAGCAACTGCCGCTATTACAGAGTCTTCCTGGTCGGTACCCTGCCCCCTACCCTAACCTCTCCAGCTCAAGGACTAGGCTAGGCTACCTGCCCTCAGCTGCTCTTCCCTAAACAACCCAGCCATTTAAGGCACTCAGACCCTTTGGCCTCTTGGTCTCTGGGTTTTCAAGTACTCTCTTTGTTTCCTCTCTCTTCTCTTCCTCTCCTGTTGCCCCTCCTGTGGTGATAATTTTATTTGTGCTTTAATAAATAAAGTTTGCCTGGAGATCAAAGGAAATAGCAGGCCATTTTAAGTAAACAAAGAAGTCAGACTTTGGTAGCACACATCCTTAATCCTATCACTTAGCAGGTAGGATCTCTGTGTGTTCAAGGCCACACTAGGGAACAGAGACAAGTGTAGCTGGATTTTTCCTGCCTGGCCCACAGTCAGGACAAATCTCTCTCACCCGCCAGTCCCACAGCCTCTCAGACCCAACCAAGTAAACACAGAGACTTATATTGCTTACAAACTGTATGGCCATGGCAGGCTTCTTGCTAACTGTTCTTATATCTTAAATTAAGCCATTTCTATAAATCTATACCTTGCCATGTGGCTTGTGGCTTACCAGCATCTTCACATGCTGCTTGTCATGGCGGCGGCTGGCAGTCTCTCTCCGCCTTCCTGTTCTCTCTATTCTCCTCTCTGTTAGTCCCACCTATACTTCCACTGGCCACTGGCCAATCAGTGTTTTATTTATTGACCAATCAGAGTAATTTGACATACAGACCATCCCACAGCAGACAAGCATGGTGATACACACCTTTAATCCCAGTACCAATCATGGAGACCTGGAGGTCTGTATAGACCGACAAAAAGTGACAGAGCTGTGTAGGAAGAGGAAGTTAGGTAGCTGTGCTAAGAGAAATAATGAGATGTCAGAGTAGCAATGCAATAAAGGCATGGGTAGACAGGAAGTAACTCACATTTGGAAGCTGCAGAGTTGGTGAAGTAAGGTTGGCTGGCAGGTTTCCGTATTTCCCTGATCTTTCTCTAAGGCGTTCACCCCTGTATTTGGCTCTGTGTTTTTTATTTAATAAGACCATTTAGAAATTCGTCTACATCCTCCTGGCCCTCACCCCATGGCCTGGTTCAGTCTGGATCCTTCCAAATGCCTCTGACTAGACTATGCAACTCCTCTTATCAATCAACCTTCCTGTTCCCCATACCTAGTGTCAATCAGGTCCTCATTTTTTTTTTTTCATTGAATTGGAGCTAAAACCACAAGAGTGGTATAAATGAGTTCCTTTCCAGGGAACTCAGCTGCTCCACATCAAGCTGCTCATTTGACTCTCCTAAGGTGTGTAGAGATCTTTTGCTTTTGCTGGCTTCTGCCCCTCACTAAGTTTGATTCCAAATTCTATTCTGGAGTCTACTTCCCTGTACCTGCTTTCTTACCATTCATCAATCATGCTCTACTCCATAAGAATGCCCCTTGACTCTAGCTTGCTACACCCTCCTGGGACATCTCTCTACACCCTCCACAAGGGAATGTCTCTCTTTTTTAAAGATACTCACTTTTTTTTTCATTCACATGACAGAATATTAAAAGCTGCAATGGAAAAGTACAAATTAAGGGAAAAATAGGCAAACCTATTAGAATTACATTTTACTTCTCAATGGAGACTCTTAAAAACCAGAAGGACTTGGACAGATATGCTGTAGACTCCAGGAGACCACAGTTTCCAGCCCAGACTACTATACCCAGCAAAACTTTCAATCACCATAGGTGGAAAAAAATAAGATATTCTGTGATAAAAACAAAGTTAAGCACTGTCTAGCTACAAATTCAGTCCTATAGAAGACACTAGAAGGCAAACCTCAACCTGAGGAGGTTAACTACACCCAAGAAAACATGAGGAATAAATAACCCCATCTAGCAAATCAAAAGAGAAGAAACACACACACACACACACACACACACACACACACACACACACACACACACCTCACAACAAAAATAAAAGAAATCAACAAACATTTTTCATTAAAAAACCTCAATATCAATGGTGTCCGTTCTCCCTCAAAAAAGACACAGACTAACAGAATGGATAAAAACAGTATCTGTTTTCTGTTGTATCCAAGAATAATAGTTTACCATCAAGGATAGACATCACCTCAGGGTAAAAGGATGGAAAAAAATTTTCCAACCAAATCAAACTAAGCAAACAGGTGTAACCATTTTAATATCTGACAGAATAGACTTTAAACCAAAATTAATCAGAAGAAATAGGCAAGCCACTGCATACTCATTAAAGAAAAAAATCCACCAACAGGACATTGCAATTCTTAAATTCCACGCACCTCACATAAGGGTTCCCAAGTTCATAAACAAACACCACTACAGCTTAAATACCATATTGACCTTATACACCAATAGTGCAAGAATTCAATATCCTTCTCTCTCTACCAGAGGTTGTCCAGACAAAAACTAAACAGAGAAATACTGGAGCTTAGTCACAAACAAAATGAACCTAACAGATATTTACAGAATATTTCACCCAAACACAAAAGAATATACTTTTTCTCATCAGCTCATAGAACTGTATCCAAAACTAACTACATACTTGCACATAAAGTCTTAACAGGTTCAAAAAGTTGAAATAACACTCTGCATCCTATCTAACTACCATGGATTAAAGCTAGATAGCAACAAACAGAGATACAACAAAAAGCTCATAAAATCATAGAAACTGACTGGATGATGGTGGCGCACGCCTTTAATCCCAGCACTTGGGAGGCAGAGCCAGGCAGATCTCTGTGAGTTCAAGGCCAACCTGGGCTACAGAGTGAGTTCCAGGAAATGCACAAAGCTACACAGAGAAATCCTGTCTCAAAAAACCAAAAAGAAAATCATAGAAACTGGACAACTCACTCCTGAAAGAAAAAATGGTTTCAGAAAGAAACTAAACACTTTCTGGAATGGAAAAAAATGAATACACAACATACCCAAACTTATGGGAAACAATGAAGGCAGTTCTATGAAGCACTAAGTGCCTATATTAAAAAATGTGTAGAGATCTAATACTAGTAACTTAAGAGTATACATGAAAATCTCTGGAACAGAAAAAAAAACCTCACACCCAAAAGGAGTAGACAGCAAGAACTAATCAAACTCAGGGCTGAAATCAATAAAATAGAAACAAACAAACAAACAACAAATATAAAGAATCAATGAAAGAAAGAGTTAGTTCTATGATCAAATCATTAAGATCAACAAACCCTTATCCAAATTAATTAAGAGGTATACAGAGAACATGCTAATTAAAAACATTTGTGATGAAAAGGAGACATAAAAACAGACATGGGGGAAATCTGTGAACTTTGAGGACACAGGTCAAAAACATGTACTCCACAAATTAGAAAATATAAAAGAAATGAGTAATATTTTTGATACATATTACCTATCAAAACTCAATCAATATCAGATAAGGAATTTAAACTCACCTAAAAGCCCTAGTGAAATAGAAACAGTAATTAAAAGTCTACCAAATAAAAAGCCCTGGCCTAGAAGGTTTTAGCACAGAATTCTATCAAACTAATAAGAAGAGTTAATACCAATACAAAATATAAATAGGAGGAACATTATCCAATTCAATTTATGAGGTCACAGATTCCCTGATACCCAAATCACATAAGTCCCAAGAATGAGTAAGAATTACAGACCAATTTCCATTATAAACATAAATTTTAAAATTCTCAATAAAATACTTGCCATCCAAATTGAAGAACACATCAAAAAGATCATCCACCATTATCAAGTAGGCTTCACTGAAGAGATTCAACAAACATATATTGAGAAACAAAACCCATCAAATAAACAAACTAAGGACAAAAACAATAATAACATCTTTTTGTCATTTGACAAAATTCAACTCCCTTTCATGATAAAAGTCCTGGAGAGGCTGGGGATAAAGGGCTGTATTTTGACAGAGTAAAGCCAATTTGCAGCAGGCCCACAGCCAATAATAATCTAAATGTAAAAAAATGCAATGCATTTTCACTAAATCAGGAACAAGACAAGGATGCCCACTCTCTCCATACCTATTCAGTATAGTTCTTGAGCTCTTATCTAGAGCAATAAGACAACTGAAGATGATGAAGATGAAACAAATCTGATAGGAAAAAGTCAAAGTATCTTTGTTTGCAGATGATGTGATATACACAAGTGACTTGTAAAATTTCACTGGGAAACTTACAGCTGATAAGTGTTTTCAGCAAAGTAGCAATATAAAACTCCAGAAGTCCAGGTATGTCACTTGTCCAGTAATCTCTCCCTACTCACTTGGTGCCACCCCAACCCTCTTCCCAATCCTCACCCCTTCCATATCTCCGTGTCCCAGCCCTCAGCTAAGGTAGGCCTTGTTTTCTGTCAGAGATGACACTGGCCACCAGAATTCCAGGCCACAGTGACCAGAAGACCAGAGAGGAAACAGAAAACAGTGAATAAAACACCAATCCAATAAGACAAACTCATAAATCTGCAACTAGACTTATAATTGCCCCAAACCCAGGTGCCTAAGGCCAGCAGAAGAACATAATCAAAAACAGCCAAGGCAATATGTCTCCACCAGAGCCCAGCTATCCTACTACAGCAACCCTTGAGTATTCCAAGACAGCTGAAGCACGAGAAAAAGACCTTAAAACCAACTTTATGAAGATAATTGAGGTCCTTAAAGATGACATGAATGAATTCTGTAAAGAAATTGAGGAAAAGATAAACAATAAATTGGATGGGAAAAAAATCCCTTAAAGAAAGCCAAGAAAAAGAGACACTTGAAGGAAACAAAACTCTTCAAGATCTAAAATAGGAAAAAGAAGCAGTAAAGAAAACACAAAGACAGAATTCTGGAAAAGAAAAGTCTAGATAAACAAGGAGGAAATAGACATGTACAAAGGAATTGTTAAATGAAAAATTCCTGACACAAAACATCCAGGAAATCTGGAACACTATAAAAAGACCAAACTTAAGAAAAATAGAAATAGAAGAAGAATCCCAGCTCAAAGACCCAGAAAATATATTCAGCAAAATCATTGAAGAAACATTTCCTAACCTAAAGAAGGAGATTCCTATAAAAGTACAAGAAGCATATAGAATACCAAATAGATGGGACCATAAAAGTATGTCTTTTCACTACATAATTATCAAAACACTAAATATACAGAATGAAGAGTATTAAAAGCTGCAAGAAAAAAAAGAGCAAGTAACACAGAGTCAGACCCATTAGAATTACACCCATCTTCTCAAGAGAGACTATATTTTATTTTATTTTTGGGGGGGGATGTTTTGAGACAGGGTTTCTCTGTGTAGCTTTGCACCTTTCCTGGAACTACTCTGTAGCCCAGGTTGACCTCAAACTCACAGAGATCTGCCTGACTCTGCTTCCCGAGTGCTGGGATTAAAGGCATGCGCCACCACCACCGGCTTATTTTGTTTTATTTTATTGGGTCTCAAGAGAGACTCTAAAAACCAGAAGGGCCTGAACAGATGTCGTGTAGACTCTAAGAGACCACAGACTCCATCCCAGACTACTATACCCAGCAAAATTTCAATCACTGTAGGAGGAAAAAACAAGATATTGTTTAAATTTGACTTTATAATGGAATATCTATCTGCAAGTCCAGCCCTACAAAAGGTAGTAGAAGGGAAACTATAATATGAGGAGGTTAACTCTAACCATGAAAATGCAGGAAATAAATGATCTCACACCAGCAAAACCCTTAGAAGGGGACTACATGCACACACACACACACACACACACACACACACACACACACACACACGTACCAAAACTGTCAACAAAAGACTGGAACCAACAATCATTGGACATTGATATCTCTCAATATCAGTGGACTCAACTCCAAAATAAAAAGACACAAACACATGCTACCAACAAAAACAAAATAAAACAAAACCCCTGGAACTAACAATCATTGGACATTGATATTTTTCATTATCAATGGACTCAATTATGAAATAGAAAGACATAAAGTAACAGAATGGATGTGAAAACAGAATCCATCCTTCTGCCACACACAAGAAATGTGCCTCAACATCAAAGACAGACATTACCTCAGAGTAAAGGGTTGGAAAAACATTTTTCAAGCTAATGGACCTAAGAAACAATGTGGTTCTGCCATTCTAATATCTAGCAAAATAGACTTCAAACCAAAATTAATCAAAAGAGATGAGGAAGGACTTTTCATAATCGTCAAAGGAAAAAATCCACCAACATGTGTAGTAGGTAGCCATTCCAGCTTTGATCTGGAAGTTCCAACCCCCACTGAGGCTTCGGTAACTATCACGCCTACAAGGCGGGGCCAAGGGAGAGCCTTGAAGACCTGAGAGCAGAATGCACCACTCTCTCTTCCTGTTTGGACTGCCAGACTGTGTTGCGTCTTTCACAGAACCTGCCACCTACCTATCCCTTCATTTGTAAATTACGCCATTAAATAAATTCCCCTTTTAACTACCTGGAGTGGCCTTAATAATTTCACCAATAAACATGATGTTTAAATTCTTATCATCTACATTCAAATGCTTAAATCACACACATTGACCTTCACACATGGATAGTGGCAGACTTCTCTTATCAACAGACAGGACAGCAGACAAAAACTAAACAGAGAAATACTGAAGCTAGCAGACATAATGAACCAATGGGATGAACAGATATCTACAGAACATTTACCCAAACACAAAAGAATACATCTTCTCAGCACCTCATGGAACTTTCTCCAAAATTGGCCACATAATCAGTAATAAGCAAGTCTCAACAGATATAAGAAAACTGAAATAAACCCCACTGCATTCTATCAGACCATCACAGATTAAAGCTTGACTTCAACAACAAAATGCCTACAAAGTCATGGAAACTGAACAACTCTCTACTGATTCAAAGAAAAAATAAAGAAATTAAAGACTTCCTAGAATTCAATGAAAATGAGTACAAAACACATCGATACTTATGGGACAGGGTAGAAGAGGTGCTAAAAGCAAAGTTCAAAGCACTAAGCTATTTAAAAACATTGGAGAGATCTCATACTAGCAACTTAACAGCACACCTGAAAGCTCTAGGAAAAAAAGAAACAAACACACCCAAGAGGAGTAGATAACAAGAGTTATTCAAACTGGGAGCTGAAATCAATAAAATAGAAAAAAAAAGAGAACAATACAAAGAATCAATAAAACAAAGAGTTGATTGAGAAAATCAAGAAGATAGATAAACCCTTATCCAAACTAACTAAAAGACAGAAGGAATATCCAAATTAACAAAATCAGAAATTAAAAGGGGGCATAACAACAGACACCAGGGAAATTCAAAGAATCATAAGGTCATACATTAAAAACCTATTCTTCACCAAATTGGAATATTTAAAACAACTGGTAACATTTTTGTTAGGAGGCACTTACTGAACTTAAATCAAGATCAGATAAACAATTATAACCCCTAGTAAAGTAGAAGCAGTCATTAAAAATCTCCAAACGAAAAAAAAAAAAAAAAAAAAGCCCAGGGCCAGAAAGTTTAACACAGAATTCTACCAGAGTTTCAAAGAAGAGTTAAGTCCAATACTCCTTAAATAATTCCAAAAAAAAAAAGGAAACAGAAGGAACATTGCTAAGTTCATTTTATGAGGCCACAGCCACGCTGATAATCAAAATTATACAAAGATTCAACAAAGAAAGAAAATTACAAATCAAATTTCCTTATGAATATAGATGCAAAAATATTCAATAAAATACTTGCAAATTGAATTCAAGAACATGTCAAAAAGATCATCTAACCTGATCAAGGAAGAAGATGGCCAGAGATCCAGGGACAATTCAACATACAAAAATCAGTCTATACAATCCACCATATAAACAAACTGAAAGGAAAGGGGAAAAAAAAAACATGTTCATCTATAGTCAAAAGTTTTCTTCAGTCCTACCTGGCCCCACAGTCCCACAGCCACTTATAAAATAATCACTCAGAAGCTTAATATTATTTACAAACTCTTTGACCCATATCAGGCCTCTTCTAGCTAGCTATTATATCTTAAATTAACCCATTTCTATAAAGCTATGCTCTGACACATGTTCCATGGCTTTATTGGTCTGCTGGCATGTTGCTCCTTGGGTAGCAGGCTAGCATCTCTCTAGATTCTGACTTTCTATTTCCTCTCTCTCTCCTTATATTTCCTACCTGCCTCTAAAGCTGCCTTGCCATAGGCCAATGCAGCTTATTTATTAACCAATGGGAATAACATATATTCACAGTGTACAGAAAGACATCCCTCAGCACATCTGATTAGATGATGAAATAGCCTTTGACAAAATTCAAAACCCCATCATGATAAAAGTGTTGGGGGGAGTAGGGATAAAAGGAACATACCTAAACATAGTAAAGGCAATTTCCAGCAAGCCCATAGCCAACATCAAATTAAATGGAGAATAACTCAAAGCAATTCCACTAAAATAAAAAACAACACTGTCTACCCTCCATGTCTATTCAATATTGCTGTGGGATGGTCTGTATGTCAAATGTGTTGCTGGTTGGTCAATAAATAAATCACTGATTGGCCAGTGGCCAGGCAGGAAGTATAGGCGGGACAAGGAGGAGAAAAAACTGGGAAGTGGAAGGCTGAGTCAGAGAGACACTGCCAGCCGCCATCAGGACAAGGAAGATGTAAAGTACTGGTAACCCACAAGCCACGTGGCAAGGTATAGATTAATAGAAATGGATTAATTTAAGCTGTAAGAACAGTTAGCAAGAAGCCTGCCACGGCCATACAGTTTGAAACCAATATAAGTCTCTGTGTTTACTTGGTTGGGTCTGAGAGGCTGTGGGACTGGCGGGTGAGAGAGATTTGTCCTGATTGTGGGCCAGGCAGGAAAACTTTAGCTACAAATGGTGCCCAACGTGTTGGCAAGAGTTTCCACCTAAAACCTGAGTAAAAAGATTCTAAAATGGAGCTAAAAACAGCTCCTAGCTGTCTCTTTCAAGCTAGCGGCAGTCTGTGTGTTTGAGCTACTATGGCGGGTTCCTGGCGTGCATGCTTAACCTGCAGTATGGCGGGAATGAGGCCTCTGCAAGTGGCACATTAAGCTGTGTGGTGGATTTAGCCTTTGCTAGTACAAAACAAAAAAAAAAGAGGTTTCTGGGCTACACGCTGCTTTGATAGAAGCATAGACCCACTATTTCTGAGAGTTGATGGCTCCCAGAGCTGGTGGAAAATGTACCACCGCCATGTTGGGAAGCTGAAGTGGGCAGAGCTAGCAGCTACAGCGCCAGCACCGTTTCAGGCTTAGAAGGCTGCAGTTTAAAGCAATAGGCTCAAGCTAATATAAAAAAATAAGCCACGTAAAGATGGCTACCACACAGAGAATCTGGATTATGTTCTCTTTGATATTCATAACTAAAGAAAAACATTTGATTACAAAAGCTGTTAAGCTATGCCAAAATGTGTATTTTAAAGGTACCTTGACTTCAAAATTTGGATGTAAGGATATGTTGCTTTGGAAAGGAGGCTCTGCTTTTGTTTCCACAGAAAGCCAGAGGCTATGGATTTGTTCCAGATTAAAATACATCAGGTTTGACCAGCCAAGACCCCCTGAAAGGTCTCCGATGACACCATGGCCCAGATGATCCAACATCCAGAACCGTTTCAAGGCAACTGGCTCAGACAATACACCCTCATGGACTATTCCATAATCCTAAAATATTCTTTGTGTCTCCATAAGATACAGCGCCCCCCTCCAGCAGGAAGTAGTAAGAGAAGCTACGCCCAAATTCCCAAATATACCAAGCTGACTTTGGAGGTGTGTAAAGGTTAAAACCTTCCTTTTTAAGAAAAGAAAAGGGGAAGTGCTGTGGGATGGTCTGTATGTCAAATGTGTTGCTGGTTGGTCAATAAATAAATCACTGATTGGCCAGTGGCCAGGCAGGAAGTATAGGCGGGACAAGGAGGAGAAAAAACTGGGAAGTGGAAGGCTGAGTCAGAGAGACACTGCCAGCCGCCATCAGGACAAGGAAGATGTAAAGTACCGTAAGCCACAAGCCATGTGGCAAGGTATAGATTAATAGAAATGGATTAATTTAAGCTGTAAGAACAGTTAGCAAGAAGCCTGCCACGGCCATACAGTTTGAAACCAATATAAGTCTCTGTGTTTACTTGGTTGGGTCTGAGAGGCTGTGGGACTGGCGGGTGAGAGAGATTTGTCCTGACTGTGGGCCAGGCAGGAAAACTTTAGCTACAAATATAGTACTCAAAGTTCTAGACAGAGCAATAAGACAACTGAAGGAGACCAAGAGGATATAAATTGGAAAGAAAAAAAGGCAAAGTCTTATTATTAAAAGATTATATAATATATATAAATGACCCCTAAAATTCTAGCAGGGAAGTCCTACAGCTGATGAACACTGCCAGTGAAGTGGATAGATAGAAGATTAACTAAAAAAAATCTTTAACCCTCCTATATACAAATGACAAAGGAGCTGAGAAAGAAATCAAGAAACAACATCCTTCACAATAGCCACGAATAATGTCAAAAACCTTGGGGTAACTCTAACCAAGCAAGTGAAAGACTTGTTTGATAAAAATTTCAAGTTTTTGAACAAATAAATTGAAGACGATATCAGAAGATGGAAAAATCTTCCATGCTCATGGGTCAGTAGGATCAACATAGAAAAATGGCCATCTTACCAAAAGTAATCTATAGATTAGATATAATTCCCACCAAAATCCCAACACAATTCTTTACAGACCTAGAAAGGACAATATTCAATTTCATATGCAAAAGCAATCCAGGATAGCTAAAACAATCCTGAACTAATGAAGAACTTCAGGGGGTATCACAATCCCTTATTTCAACCTACAGAATTGTAGTAGTAAAACCACATGGCATTGACATAAAAACAGACAGGTTGATCAAAGAAATGGAATCAACGACATGGATATAAATCCTCAAGCCTGTGGATTTTTTTTTATAAAGAAACCTGAATTATTAAATTGAAAAAATATCTTCAACAAATGGTGTTGATCTAACTGGATATTTGCATGTAGAAGAATGCAAATAGATTCATATTTATTACCCCTCACAAAACTCAAGTCCAAGTGGATCAAAGACCTCAATATAAAACCAGATACACTGAGTCTAAGAGAAGAAGAAGTGGGGGACTACCCTTGAACTCATTGGCACAGAAGACAACTTCCTGAATAGAACACCAAGAGCACAGACACTAAGATCGACAATTAATAAATGAGACCTCATGAAACTGAAAAGCAAAGGGCACCACTAATAGAACAAAACAACAGCCTACAGAATGGGAAAAGATTTTCACCAACTCCACACCCAATAGAGGGCTAGTATCCAAAATATATAAAGAACTTAAGAAACTAAATAACAAGAAAACAAATAATCCAGTTTAAAAGGGGGTACAAATCTAAACAGAGAATTCTTGATAAAGGAAACTCAAATGGATAAGAGACACCTAAAGAAATATTTAATACCCTTAGCCACCAGGAAAATGTGAATCAAAACTACATTGAAATTCCATCTTACAGCTGTCAGAATGGCTAAAATCAATAACCCAAGTGACAGCTCATGCTAGCAAGTATGTGGAATAAGAGAAATATTCTTCTTTGCTGGTGGGAGTGTAAATTTGTATAACCACTCTGGAAATCAATATGGTGGTTTCTCAGGAAACTAGGAATTGATCTACCTGAAGATACAATTATACCATTCTTAGACATAGACCCAAAGGATGTTCCATTCTACCACAAGGACCCTTGCTCAACCATGCTCATAGCAGCTCTTTTCATAATAGCCAGAAACTGGAAACAACCTAGATGTCCCTCAACTGAAGAATGGATAAATAAGGTGTTGTATATCTATATCATGGAGTATTATTTGGCTGTTAAAAATATGACAACATGAAATTTACAAGCTAATGACTTAAACTAGAAAAAAAATCATCCTGAGTAGTATAACCAAGACCCAGAAAGGCAAACATGGTATATACTCACTTATAAGTGGATATTAGATGTTAAGTAAATGATAATCATGCTACAATCCACAGACCCAGAAAGGCTAATGGAAAAGGATAACTCTAAGGGAGATGTATAGATTCCCTTGGGATGGGGAAACAGAATAGATTTTGTGAGTGGATTGGTGCAGGTGGGAATAGAAACAGGAGGGATCAGGTGGGAATGGCTAACCAATGATTGGTCTAATTTGAGACCCATGCCATAAGAGGGAACTGTAGTGGAATTTCATTCCACCAATTAAGAACGGCCATGCTGGGGTCATCCATATGGATTCCTGGGAACTTTCCTAACACCCAGTTTCTCCCTATCCCCTTAATGTCTCCTTCTGTCATGGTATCTCTTTCATTGTTCTCCCACTCAATCCCTGTTCCAACTCTACCATCCCATTCCCTTATGTTCTCATCTGCCATCCTTTACCCTCCATTGCCCACCTTCATTCCCAGTTTACTCATGGAAATCTTATCTATTTCTCCTTCCCAAGGTGATCCATGTGTTCCTCTTAGGGTCCTCCTTGTTAGTTAGATTCTCTGGAGCTGTGGATTGTAGTCTGGTTATCTTTTGCTTTACATTTAGTATCCACTTATAAGTGAGTACATACCATGCTTGTCCTTCTGAGTCTGGGTTACCTCACTCAGGGTGTTTCTAGTTCCATCCATTTGCCTGCAAATTTCATGATGTCATTGTTTTTTACTGCTGAGTAGTATTCCATTGTATATATGTGTCACATTTTCTTTATTCATTCTTTAGTTGAGGGGCATCTAGGCTGTTCCCAGGTTCTGGATATTATGAATAATGCTGCTATGAATATAGTTGAGGATGTGTCCTTGTGGTATGATTGAGCATTCTTTGAAATTCCCAGGAATTCACAAGGATGACCCAAGCTTAGAATACAACAATAGTAGAGAGGGTGCCTCAACTGGTTAACGCCAGTAATTAGATCAGTGAACACCCTATCATCATAGAGCCTTCATCCAGTAACTGATGGAAACAGATGCAGAGATCCACAGCACCAGGAGTCCAGTCGAAGAGAGAGAGAAGAGGGATTCTATGAGCAAGGGGCATCAAGATCATATGGAAAAACCTATAGAGACAACCAAACCAAGCTAGTGAGAATTCATGAACTTTAAACCAACAGCTGTGGAGCCTCCATGGGACTGGAGTAGACCCTCTGCATAAGCGAGACAGTTGTGCAGCTTGATCTGCTTAAGGGGTTTCCTGGTAGTAGGATCAGGATCCATCCCTGGTGCATGAGCTGGCTGTTTTGAGTCCACTACCTATGGTGGGAAACCTTGCACAGCCTTGATACAGGGGGGAGGGGGTTGAACTTGCCTCAACTGAATGTACCAGACTCTGCTGACTCCTCATGGGAGGCCTTACCTTGTTGGAGGAGGGAATGGGGAGTGGGTTGGGGGGAAGGCTGGGGAGACAGGAGAAGGGAAGAGAGGGGGATCTGTGGTTGGTATGTAAAATGAAAAAAAAATAAAAACAAAAAGAGCTGGGTGGTGGTGGCGCATGCCTTTAATCCCAGCACTTGGGAGGCAGAGGCAGGCAGATCTCTGTGAGTTTGCAGCCAGCCTGGTCTACAGAGCGAGATCCAGGACAGGCACCAAAACTACACAGAGAAACTCTGTCTCAAAAAAACAAAAAAACAAATAAACAAAAAAGAATTGCCATGTACCACCACTCATGGAATCAAGAAAGAGTTATCAATCTGTCAATCCTATCCTAGTTCAGTCAGTAGAGCATGAGACTCTTAATCTCAGGGTCATGGGTTCGTGCCCCATGTTGGGTGCCACTTTTTATGAAAAAGCCATAAGAGTTTGTTTGAGGGGTAACAAGGATTTATTAAGGCAATAAAGGGGAAGATACACTCATGAATACAGAACCAAGTGAACATCTGCTGTCTGTTCTGCCCAGGAGCAAATGGATCCAGCTGTTTGAGTGTACCCCAAGAAGAAATGGTGTGACCCTCTCTCTCTCATTTTAAGCTATCACTTACTCGGATCAGAAGCCAAGCCCTAAGGCTTATACCTAAACCCTGACTGGAAAAGATGCAGAGAGCCACAGCCAAACTTTAGGCAGAGAGAATGCCCAAACTGAAAGGAAAGGGAGCCTGCATGGGTCTGTGATAACTCCTCTGCATATGTGTTATGGTTGTTAGCCTGGTGTTATTGTGGGATTCCTAACAGTAGGAGTGGAGTTGTCTCAGACTCTTTTGTTTGCTCTTGGAACCTTTTTCCTTGTACTGGGTTGCCTTGTCCAGTCTTCATATAAGGTTTTGTGCCTAATCCTATCACATCTTGTTATGCCATGTTTGGTTGATATCCCTGGGAGTCCTGCTCTTTTCTGAAAGGAAATGGAGGAAGAGTGGATCTGAGAGAGAGGGGAGGTGGTGGAAGGGAGCTGGGAGAAGTGGAGGGAGGGGAAACTGTGGTCAAGATGTATTGAAAACAAAAAATTAATTAATTTTAAAAAACAAACACAAAAAATCAGTAGCTCTCCTATATACAAATAACAAACGGATAGAGAAAGAAATGAGGGAAACACAGCCTTTCACAGTTGCCTCAAATAATGTACAATTCCTTGGGGTAATTGTAACAAAGCAAGGGAAAGACTTGTATGATAAAACTACATATCATTGAAGAAAAATATTGAGGAATATAACAGAAGATAGAAAGATCTCACATTGTAATGAATCCATAGGATTGATATAGTAAAAAAGACCATCCTACCAAAAACAATCTACAAACTCAATGCAATCCCTGTTAAAATTCCAACCTAATTTTCACAGAACTTGAAAAAATAATTTTCAATTAAATGTGGACACACATAAACACACACACACACACACACACACACACACACACACACACATGCACAAACAAAACAAGATAGCTAAAACAATCCTGTGGAATGGATCACTATCCCTTACTTCAAGTTGTTCTGCACAATCATAGTTAAAACAAACAAACAAACAAAAAAACCACAGCATGGTATTTTCATAGAAAGAGACACTTTGACTAATGGAATTGAGTTAGAGACTGAGTTATAAAGAGTTAACCAACAAGTAAGTAAGATTTGACTTGACAAAATCTGTGGTGCCACTTGTTTAAAGAAACACTCATATTCTCCTAGAGTTGGACTGCTTTTTTTGTAAGGGAAGTTATGATGTTGTTTCAATGCTGGAAGTCCAACCCGGTCACTGAAGGAGGAAACTCTGAAATACTTTCTCATAGCTTCATAAGCCACACACAGAGTAAGATTTCAGAAGCACAAGACCCCCTGTAATTGAAGCTCCTCAGAAATGACTCTCTAAATCTCTCTATAATACCTGGGAAGAAAATATCCAGTAAAAAATAGCATGGCAATTCTAGAAGAAAAAATGAAATTAAGAAAATTTTAACCATTCAAGCATAATTAATATTTCACAAATATTTATTTTGTACATGTTGGGGGTCAAGAAAGGAATTGAAGAGATATAAGCAGAAACACAAATACACATTTTTATTGTTTTTGAGTTTGAAACCTAGTGAGAAAAACTCACCAGTCATTAATATTTATAAGATAGAATGTGATATGCATTAGGATGCACTGTGCTGCAGAGATTAAGGATTTAGTCAGTCTAGACTCAAATGCTCGTTCTGGTGTGCAGTGGCCATTGGATTATTTGCAAGTTCGCCCTGAATGTTAACTTCCAAAATAAGACAAAAGAATATTTTATAGTACTTAAACAAATTTTGTTATAGTTAGGACAAACTGAGAAACATTGACAAAATATGATTTTCTTGGAATATGGAAATTAGTAGACACTCAGAAATGATGTTTAGAAATATTAGTAATGGTGTGGACAACAGGGCATGAGAGAAAAGAGAATATGATTGTTATTTTAAAAAAAATGATCCACTCAAACAAGTACTGATCAAAACTGAAAAATATAGACTGAATCCCTAAACATATTACATATGCTTTTTCATATGTGGCCAAATATAAAAAATATTATGTGTATACTCTGGTGAAGCATGCAATCTTTGCATAATCTCCCTGAAGACCTATGGACCACCAGCTTATAAACATGACTAAGAACATGATAACTACTGGAGTATGAAATGAAAAACAAATACCTCTATGCTGTGAAAGTTAAAGCTTTTGAACTTATGAATAATAATTTCAAAGTGATGTGCAATATCTACTTCCATTCATTTTTCATTAAATAAGAAATGCTTGGCTGGAAAGGAAATCAAGATCAATGATGTGGTTAATCCCCATCCAGAAGTGGTGGTGTACCTGAAACCTGCAGCTAGAAAGAGCCCTGGACAAAACCAGAGGACCAAGTTCTATGTGACAGTGCTTAAGATCAGTCTGAGTGACATATTCTGAGTTCTTGCCACTCCAAGCACCACAAATAGAGAGGTACTATTGTCTGAGCAGCATACACAAGTGTCTCTCCATTTCTGCAGGTTGAGACTTTTCTACAGTTACAGAGAGCTCAGAGTACTCATCTCCCATGGATTATGAGGACTGGCTGAGGATTCTCAGAATTCCATTGGGACTAAGGCAGCCTGTGGACTACTTGGTACTCCAGATGAAACCACATGTTGAACTAAGCCTTCCTAAGTTGAAAGTCACTAACAAAGCTGCAAAACAATTTCTTCCTTTTATGTGTTCTAACAACGTAAGATCCATGAAATTTTTGCAGCAATGAATATTAAAGTGAAGATATTGCTTTTTTTGTTTTTTTTTTCCTTTTTTTGTAATTAAGAGATTTTCTATTCATTTTACATATCAACCACATATTCCCCTGTCCTCCCTCCTCCCACCCCCCCAGCCTTCCCCCACAACCCATCTCCTATCCCCACCTCCTCCAAGCTCTCCCATGGAGAGTCAGCAGAGCCTGGTACATTCAGTTGAGGCAGGTCCAAGCCCCTCCTCCCTGCACCAAGGCTTCACAAAGTGTCTCACTATAGGCACTAGGTTCCAAAAAGCCAGCTCATGCACTAAGGACAGGTCCTGATCCCACTGCCTGGGGGCCCCCTAAACAGTTCAAGCTAAACAACTGTCTTGCTTAAGATATTACTTTAAGCATCATTATTAACTTTATGATATTTTTTGTTTGTGCACTTTAAAAATTAAAGATACTTTTCTTTATTTGGTGCAGCAGAGGCTTTGACAAACATATGGAATTGGACTATGATGTTACTACAGAAGAAGAAAAATAGTTTTCCTGAAAAATTGAATTTGTGTGTCACAACAGAACATAAATAAATCATCTTGGCATGCCCTCCCCTCTTTAAGACCCCTTCATTACTCCTGCAGTCCAATGCCTATGATGTCATGCCACATCAAGTCCTTTATGATGCATACATCCTATTTCTTCACTCTTACCACTTCTCATGACACTGTTACTGCCATCCTCATCATTATCCTTTCTACTATAGGAGAAAATGCAGGCATGACCTGACCACCAGCCTACATGGCATACTGAGTTTCTAAATAAGAAGCCTAGCACACCCTGCTCCTGAAGTCAAGAACACTAAATTCTGAAGAAGACTGAGTAGCCAGTAGTTGAGTCTGCACTCTCCATGTCTCTTTTAGTGTTCTTCTCCCTCACAGAGATCCTGGTGGTATGACTGCACACTATCCAACCCACGGTAGTGTGCTAACCAATCATAGTCGATAAGCTTCCACTCTATAAGTGGTTGATCACATGGAATAAGGCAGATGCTGTTCCCTAAAAATGTCTGGGAATGGTTTGTTCTCAGCCATTTACTGATATATGGGCATTGTGAATTTGCTGGGAGATGCTGGGTAACAACTGCATCTATTACTGTTCATTGTTATCATCCTCTAGATTATTTTGGTCATGGAAACCTTGGCCTTTCTAAGTGGTCTTATTTTTTTTTTCTCAAAGTACTTCCATAATGTTAAGATGTCCAACTTCTTTCTTTATTTACTCGTCTGTCAGGTCTTCAGAGATGGGTCAGGACTCTCTTTACTGTTACCTAGGGTTTTGATTGTTGTTTTGATGCTGTAGGGTGACACTAAGACCACTTATGCTATACATCCCTGTACCACTCAACCATATTCCACCTCTCGACTCCTGCTCTTAACCACAATTTTACCGTAATTTGTAATGCAAACAATGCAAAGCTAGAACCGTGATCAGAAGAATATAAATTGCCATCCCTTCTTTCCTTCATTTGATTTTACTTATATATATTTGTATGTTTTTATATATATACCACATAGTGTGAGGGTGACCCTGGAGGCCAGAGACAGTTTCAGATGTCTTGGAGCTTGAGTTAGAAGTGGTTGCGAGCCTACTGATAGAAGTTCTCAAAGGTCACCTTGGGTCCTCTGGAAAATCACTGAGTGCTTTCACCTGCTGAATGGTCTCTCTAGCCCTTGTCATCTCTTCTTTTTAATTTTAGGATATAAATTAACACAGAATGCCAGAAATAGGGGTTGATAATTCTCGTGGACATAACCTTTCTTTTGAACCCATGGTAATATGGATATGTAACTTCTATGATGTTTTTGTTTAGAGAACTCTCTTTAGTAAATATGCTACTTTTTCAAACTCTTATTTATTCCGTATTTATTTGGTAGTATTGATCAAATAAAGTGTACAACTTTAAAGCATTAATGTTTAATGGTTTCTAGTTTTTCCATCAAGGGGAAACAAAGCTTGAAGTCATATTGATACTCTAGCCAACTAGAAACCTAAATAAAATTTAGCAACTCATCTCATCTGTCAGCTAATTGAGGTCATAGAGTAAATTGTTGCCTCTAGAGTTGAGATAGACAGGTGGGTCCAAGGAATTGCATAATGGAGTCAAAACCTATGTGGAGAATCTCCATAGGATGTAGGAAAAAGTGAGGAAAGGCAAACTTAAGAGACAAATTGCTAGCAGCTCCTGCTGGGTAAGTCTGAGACATACAGGCTCTAAGGAGAACTCAGGTTGGGCAAAATGGCCCTTTCACCTGGAGTTCTACTTCCAGGAATTTTCAGATTCTCACAATGCAAATAAGAGATAACTGGGTCACCTTTCCAGCAGACACTAGGGAGAATGAGCTACCAAGCTCTATGCGTTTTTTTAATAAGATGTGTCCTGCCAAAGCCAAAGTTATCATGGCTATGTGAGAACCTAATTGATCTCAGGGAAATGATGTTCACTTTCACTCTGTTATAGACTGCCTGTGTGAGAAAGAAATGTGGCCACTGAGCTGCCTCTATCCTTTTTACATCATCTATATGAGTAAGTAGCACTTGGGAAGTTCAAGTCCAAGTTGCATGTCCACTAAGAGACTAGGATAAAATAAGAGAATTATGGAAAGGTTTTACTCACCCTCTACCCTGTGTTATACTCTGCACTGCATTACTAAAGGGATGCTTGCTTTAGTTTTTCAATTAATAAATCACTACTTTCCACTTTCAGTGAAAAAATTTACAAGGTATAACTTGAAAAACATAGTCTAAGGTTAGAACAGATAGAGATGTTGGGAATAATCAAGTGTAATTATAAAACAAAGTATGAAAATTTTGCTAAGTGCTCCCATGAAGAAAAGTAGGTAATCCAGAATATTTGGATAGCAAAGTAGTGCATTCTATCAAAAAGTCTGAAATAAGTTTTAGAGATGAAAAACAACCCAGTCATAGTGGCTAATACTTGTTTTTTCCCCCGACATGATATGTTTCTTAATTATTTGAGGATTTTATACAACGCACCCTGGTCACACTTGCTTCCCATTCCTCCCAGAGCCACACTCCCATCCCAATGTCCCCACACATAAACAAACAAAACCCACCAGGTCCAAATTGTGTTGCCCATATATTCATGAGCGTGGTCAATCTCCCAGTGGCCAGCCCCTTAAAGAGAACTGAATCCTCTCCCTCTACCTCACCCCTGCTAGAAGTCATCAACTGTGAAGAGCTACACTTCAGCATCTTTATCACAGTTTTTAAGGATTATCTCTAATAGCTTCCTCTCTCTCTCTCTCTTTCTCTCTCTCTCTCTCTCTCTCTCTGTGTGTGTGTGTGTGTGTGTGTGTGTGTGTGTGTGTGTGTGTTTTGGTGGGGAGGGCTGTCACAGAAGCCTTCAAAGTCTCATTATTAGTTATGAATCTGCAGTCATTGACACCACTGCAAAAGTGCTTAATATATTTTGTAATCCTAGCACTTGGAAGGATGAGGCAGGAGGATTTCTTTATGTTTGGGGCCACCTTGGACTGAATTCTAGTCTAGCCTGGAACACCAAGTAGACTTTTTTTCATAAAAGAAGGGAGAATGACAAAGACAGACATTGAGCCAAAAGAAAGAATGTCCTTCATGGGCTTCTTAGAGAAACAAGTATGCCCGAGGAAAGAATCCCTGAATAGAGATGCATCAATAGCAACTTTTCAAACTAAAAAGGAACCAGAAAATGACTGAATACAGATATAAAATACATATGGGAAAGTTAAAATAACTAATAAATTAAAATTTAAAAGTAAATAAATCTAAGTGTTAATAAGTAGCAGCATATTCAAGATTGTGGATGATAACTCAGTATTGTTGTCAGTTTGACTATATTAAGTTGGTATAATCAGAGACATCACCTAGATTCCAGTTCATTAGTGTGGGTATAGGCAAAACTCACTGTAAAAGTTAGATGAAGAGACAAAACATCAAGATCAGTCAACACAACATGAAAGGGGAAGAAGACAACATGGAAAATGGAAGACTAACCTTTCCTGTAGAAGGGTGACCATCAATACACTGACTGATGAAAGAATGGGAAGTCCAGGGAAATGTAGTGTATTAGTTGTTTCTCTATTACTATGATAAAACACCATGACCAAAAGCAACTTATGGAAGAAAGAGTTTAGTTTTACTGATGGTTCAAGAGGGGAGTCCATAAGTGGTACAGGAAACATAGCAGCAGGCCGTCAAAGAAGGAAACTGAGAGATCAAATATTTACCTGCAATCAGGAAGCAGAAAGAGTGACATGAAAGTAAGAGGAGGCTACAAAGTCTCGGTGTCTGAACCCAGTGATATACTTCCTCCAGCAAGAGTGAACCACCTCCCTAAACAGCTGAACCACTTGAAGATCAAGTCGCAAATATCTGAGCCTGTGTGGGACATACTTCTTCAAACACCGTATAGATGAATGCAGCAGAACAAGGAGCTCAGTAGACTCACAGAAATGACCTTAACTCATTTTGACTTGGTAGCAAAGTCAACATATTGGAGAAAAAAAATAGCCGGGCGGTGGTGGCGCACGCCTTTAATCCCAGCACTCGGGAGGCAGAGCCAGGCGGATCTCTGTGAGTTCGAGGCCAGCCTGGTCTCCAAAGCGAGTTCCAGGAAAGGCTCAAAGCTACACAGAGAAACCCTGTCTCGAAAAACCAAAAAAAAAAAAAAAAAAAAAGTTCAAAAAATGTTGCTGAAATAATCGGATGTTCACCTACAAATAAAAAGCATGCATTTAGACACAGATCTTACATTCTCCACAACAGTAACTTCAAATGTACAATGCAAAATGATAAATTCCATTCAGTATTAATGGAGGAGAAAAATCTAACAGTCACCTCCAGAGACATGAAGCATGGAGTAAATACTAATTAAAATAATATATCTGACCTTACTAAAATTAAAAACCATTTGAAATATATGTTCATGCAAAATGAAAAGACGAGGCTAGAGACACAGCTCAGCAGGCAAAGGTACTTGCTGCCAAGCCTGGCGGCTTGTGTTCAATCCCATTTCCTCCGGGAATCCCTTGATATCTCTCCCTCCAACTTTCATATCCCCTTCTTTTCTAATATTACTTTTCTTACATGCCAGCAAGTGCAGTTGTTGCTGGTACTTGTACATGGGTGAGGAGCCTCCCCCAGGTGCATAAGCAACCTACCTGTGGCCATACTCCCAATTAAAATGATTCCCCTTTCCCCAGTAGCTGCCAACAGCCAGTATCTCCTCAGCTAGGGGTGGAGCCACATAAGGGCATTGCTGATCTGTGCTGGCATATTGATTGGCTTATGTGGATTTTTTGTAGATAGCCATAATTGCTGTAAGTTCATGATTCAAAGGTCGTGTTGTATCAGGACAGCATTTCACAGCCTCCCTCTCTATCCTCCATATCTTACATACTTTCTGTCTCCTCTTCCATGTTGTTCCCTGTGTTTTAGAGGGATTGCTATTGTGCTGGCTAGTTTTTTTGTTTGTTTGTTGTTTTTGTTTTTTGAGACAGGGTTTCTCTGTGTAGCTTTGGAGGCTGTCCTAGAACTCACTCTGTAGCCCAGGCTGGCCTCGAACTCACAGAGATCTATCTGCTTCTGCCTCCCAAGTGCTGGGATTAAAGGCGTGTGCTGTGCTGTCTAGTTTTATGTCAATTTACACAAATTAAGAAAATGCCTCCATATGATCAGGCTATAGGCAAACCTGTAGGAAATCTTTTAAATTAGTGATTGATAGGGAAAAGGGCCCCACCCACTGTGGGAGGTGCCATCCCTGAGCTGATGGTCCTGGGTTCTATAAGAGAGCAAGCTGGACAAGCCAAGGGGAGCAAGTCAGTAAGCAGCATTCCTCCATGGCCACTGCATCAGCTCCTGTCTCCAGGTTCTTGTGTTGTTTGAGTTCCTGTCCTGACTTCTTTCAGACTGCGATGTGGAAGTGCAAGCCAAGTAAACCCTTTCCTCCCCAACCTGCTGTTTGGTCATAGTGTTTCATCACAGTGATAGAAACACTGATTAAGACAAATATAAATATCAAATTTAGGGCTGAGCACTGAATTACTTATTCTCTGTACTTTGGCCTGTAATCTCTCAACATATTGCTGCCTACTGCATAAAAGGAAGCTTGTCTGCCCAGGGTTGAGAACAGCCCTAATCTGTATCTATAATCTCTATCTATCTATCTATCTATCTATCTATCTATCTATCTATCTATCTTTGAATATTTAAAAGGCAGTTTGACAACATGATCATCTAGAAAAACAACTACAGGTTCACTGGTATGGCTTATGAACAACTGGGCATTTTGACCAGATATATAGTACCAGACATGGAATCTCTCTTGTGAAGAAGGACTGAAATCCAAGAAAAAAATGGTTATGGGGCTGGGTAGTTGGCAGTTAAGAGCACTGGATGCACTTTCAGAGGATACAGGTTCAATTCTCAGCACCCACATGGTCACTTAAAACCACCTTGTAACTCCACTTCCAGAGGATTTAACATTCTCTTCTGGACTCTCTGTGTACCAGGCATGTACATGGTACATAGACATACATGCTGGCACACCATCCATACACATAAAATAAGAATAAAGAAAGAAAAAATAAAGGAAGGAAGAAAAGAAGAAAAAAAGGAAGGAAGGAAGACAGAAAAGAATTTGGTCATCCCCATAATGTTGATGTCATTATCATACCAATCAGTACATCTTGCCTGGCAAACCAGTGCTATAGTATGCAGGGTCCACCAGTGGGTAAAGCCACTGAAGACTTTTCTTTCTCAACAGAGTATCTATCACCTTCTAAGAATATGAAAGCTGGATAGCGGGAAGAAAGTTTCTGGGTCAATTTCAGTTTGGATTCTCTACGTTGTACTTCCAAAGCATGTGTTTTAAGGGATAAGATCTCACCATCTAACAACAGTAGAAAATGAAATTGCAATGGCAATAGCTTAGGTCTTTTGATGGGATTCTGTATCATTCCCAGCCAATGATTTGCAGGGAGGTATTCTCTGCCTGCTACTGAGATTTTGTTCAGTAACTCATGTCTTCATATAGAGTATCCCCGTTTTAAAATTATGTTTTAAATTAGCTTATGAAGCAGTGGGTTTCCATAAGACCTTTTATACATCTACATTATTGTTTTTTTTATAACTCATCCACATAATCTCCTTGCCCCATTAATGCTTAAAATTTCAACCCTCAATGTTTCCCATCACTACTTTTATATCACATGTGTTTTCCTATCCCCTTCAGGCTTAAAATCTCTTCCTTTCCTCTCTCTTATGGATGTTTCCTTCTCAACTTCTACACACACTCCAAATTAAACACATAAATTTGAAAATTCAAAGCTAGGGTACTTCTTTTGAAGAAGGAAAATGCAATGTTTGTCTTTCCAGGTCTGGACTATCTCAGTGAAATATTTTTCCAGTTTGACCAGTTTCTTGTGTATTTGTTTTCTTTAGAGCTGGATGAAATTCCATTGTGTTTATGTATGGTGATATTTTATTTGTATTAAAATGTTATTTGTATGTTAATAAATAAAGTTGCCCGGGGGTCAGAGCTATTAGCAAGCCATAGGAAAGCAGGGCAGTGGTGGCATACGCTTGTAATTCCAGCACTTGGTAGGCAGAGCTGGGTAAGTCTCTGTGTGTTCAGGGATACAGCCATTATTGGATACACATGCCTTTAATCTTAATACCAATCATGGAAAACCTGGAGGCCTATACAGACAGGCCGTGAGGAGGTGGTCATGTGGTTGGGTTTACAACCAATGAGAAGGCAGAACAGGAACTCTATATAAAGACTTTAACACAGGGGTAGCTCTGGTTCGGAGAGGTAGGACCACCGCAGGAGGAAGGGTAAGGTTTTAGCTCTTAGCTCTGACCTCTTGGCTTTCTTCTTTGCATTGGTTCTGTGTTTCTTATTTAATAAGAAGGTTGGATACATCTACATTTGGCGCCCAACGTGACAAGAATTCATTAAAAACCGCTTGGCTTGGCTTGGCGGCAGGTCCGGTTTCCGGCCTGGGCAGCCCGGCTGCCTAGCTCGGGGCAGGCCTGACTGACCCGCAGCTGGAGCTACTTGCAATTGCTACAAACAACTCAGGCCTGCCCTGCCTAACAGGACCCCTGCCTGTAAAGCCAAGGCTTGACTCCTCAAGCAGCTATGCTTTCTCTCTCTCTCTCTCTCTCTCTCTCTCTCTCTCTCTCTCTCTCTCTCTGGATTCACACCTTGAACACCAGGTGGCTGTGAAATTCCCTGGGATTCTACTGTTCTACCCAGACTTGGTAAGTCAATTAACATATCTATTTAAAAGAGAATTTTTTTCTACATTAAAAAAAATGGGCTTTATGTGTACATTGGAAGAAAATTGGGCTTTGTTTGAAATTTTAGGCACTCTGACAATGGAACAACTATATGAAAAGATTAATATTGATCGAATTATTCAGTTTATTACTTTTCTTATCCTCATTTTACTATTTAAAAAGATAGTCAACTTAAGTGCCAGGATAACAGTCTTAGAAAAACCTGTTAAACCGGTAAAAATGAATTATAGAGAAATTCAAATTCAGACAGAAGAAATAAATAGTGAAGTTGTTTCAAAATTGGATCATAAGGTTACAGAAAGAAAGCCAGTTTTCACACAATCACCCTTAATTTATCCAGTAGCCGTACAACAGCTACCTGATGAAGAGAATGAACAAAATACTTGGGTTCCAGTTAAAATGTTAGACTTACGAAGATTTAAGGAGGCAATAGCATCTTATGGCATGCACTCCCCATATGTAAAGCAAATGTTAAACACCTGGTCAACTTGTAATAGGATTCTACCAAAGGACTGGCGGGAATTGGCACAGGCTGTTCTTGAACCCGGACAAAATCTCCAGTGGAAAATGTGGTTCAATAATGAGGCAAAAAATATAGAAAGACAATGGAGGGATAGCAGAATACAAGTCTGCCAGGATCAGCTTATTGGAGAAGGCCAATATGCTTCAGTACAAACACAATGTTCATATGATGTCCAAACCATCTATGTCGAACGGCAGCTTTGAATGCATGGGACAGAGTTGAAGAACCAGGAAAAAAACTGAGTCATTTACAAAGGTTATACAGGGCCCCAAAGAATCTTTCACAGATTTCTTACAAAGATTGACTTCAGCAGTACAAAAAATGGTCCCGAATTCAGAGGCTAGTCAGATAATAATTGAATCTTTAGCCTTTGAGAATGCAAATGCAGCATGCAAAAGAATAATCAGGCCGTTAAAGCCAAGATCTGCACCTGTGGAAGATTGGATTAGAGACACGGTTAATGTAGAGGCTCATGACCATGATGATATGTGGGTAGGAGAAGCAATTTCAAAAGGTTTGAGCAATGTTAGATGTTTTGGATGTGGAAAGCAAGGACATTTGAAAAGGGATTGTAAACAGGTCATTCCTAGAAATAATGTTTCTTCAAGGAACACTGGCAACAGAATGCCCCTTCCTTCTGGAGTATGCAGAAGGTGTGGTAAGGGAAAACACTGGACCAACGAATGTAGATCAACAAGGGACAGACAGGGTAACCCTCTGCCTCGAGCTTCGGGAAACTCCCAGAGGGGCCTCAGGCAGGCCCCCACAGTAAATCCAGTTTAAACCTTTCCTGCAGTTGTAGAGGAAACCCCTACTCAAAGCAACTAAATAACCAAATGTCTATTGGAATAAATCATGTTAGTCGAGATGATGAAACAGAGAAAATAGGAAATACAGGAAAAAACATAAAGAAAATTTTTTGGCAAACTTCTATTAATGAACAAAGACCAAAACTAACAATAAAAATAAATGGTGTTTTGTTGTCTGGTCTGGTAGACACAGGTGCTGACATTACCATAATTGTATCAGAATTTTGGCATCCAACTTGGCCTCTTCAGGAGGTAAACATTCAACTCTTAGGAATTGGGACATTATCTCGAGTGAAACAAAGTGCAAGATGGCTTGAATGTATAGGTCCAGAAGGACAGAAAGGAAAATTAAAACCATATATGGCTAACATAGCTATGAACCTGTGGGGTCGAGACTTTTTACAACAATGGAATACTCAGATTAATATCCCTCCAATCTCAGAAACAAATCATAAATTAGTACACGTTTCTGAGAGAAATATTAAAAGATATTATTCTAATGAGTGCTCACCAGCCATCCATGTCATACAAGAACAGGGCACAATAACTGATAATCTTCCAAAAACACTAACAGCTCTACCTTTAAAATGGTCAACAGACAAGCCTGTATGGGTTCAGCAATGGCCTTTAACAACAGAGAAACTCCAGGCTTTACAAGAGCTGGTGGAAGAACAGTTAAATGCTCATCATATTGAAGAATCAACCAGCCCTTGGAATTCTCCTGTATTTGTTATTAAAAAAATCTGGTAAGTGGAGAATGGTAACAGACCTTAGAGCAATTACCAAAGTAATTCAGCCAATGGGCTCTTTACAATCTGGAATTCCTTTGCCTACTCTGTTACCAAAAGGATGGCCTCTCATAGTTATTGATTTAAAAGACTGTTTCTTTTCAATACCCTTACAAGAAAAAGACAGAGAAAGATTTGCTTTCACAGTGCCTACTTATAATAATTCTCAACTGGTTAAAAGATTTCAATGGAGGGTTCTCCCACAGGGAATGTTGAATAGCCCAACTTTGTGCCAATATTTTGTAAAACAGCCATTAGAAGTGGTACGTAAAAAATTTCCTAAATCTATAATTTATCATTATATGGATGACATTTTATTAGCTGATTCAAATGCAGATACTTTAGAAAGAATGTTTGAAAAAGTAAAGAAAATTTTGCCTTGCTGGGGATTACAAATTGCTTCAGAAAAGGTACAAAGAGGAGATTCTATTAATTATTTAGGATATAAAATAGAACTTCAAAAAATTAGACCTCAAAAGGTGCAAATTAGGAGAGATCGACTACAGACTCTTAATGACTTTCAAAGATTATTTGGAGACATTTCTCATCTAAGAACTATTGTTGGGGTAAAAAATGATGAACTGAATAATTTGTTTAAAACCTTAGAAGGTGATAAGGACTTAAATAGTCCAAGAGAATTATCACCTGAAGCTGAGAAAGAATTGGCCTTGGTAGAAAAGAAAGTACATGAGGGGCACGTAGATCATATTGATCCAAAGCTGGATTGCATTTTGGTTATTTTACCTTCTAGGCATTCCCCAACAGGAATATTAATGCAAAGGGAAGATATTATATTGGAATAGATATTTTTACCAAATAAACCAAATAAAAAATTAAAAACTTATGTGGAAAAACATCTCTGACTTGATTTGGAAAGGAAAATTGAGACTTCGTCAATTAGCAGGAATAGACCCAGCAGAAATTGTCGTACCTTTAACTAAGGAGGACATTGAAAAATTATGGATAGAAAATGAAGCTTGGCAAAAAGCTTGTAGTAATTTTTTTGGAGAAATTAACAGCAAATATCCCAAAAGCAATAGAATTGATCTTATAAAGAGAGCTGATTGGATCTTGCCTCGAATTGTGAGGAAAAAATCCATATCTGGAGTTCATACATTTTATACAGATGCCAACAAACAAGGAAAGGCCTGTTACAAATCAGAAAATTTAAGTAAAGTGGTTCAAAGTCCTTATAATTCAGTTCAAAAATCAGAATTGTATGCTATTCTATTGGTATTAATGGATTTTTCAGAACCTCTCAATATAGTAACTGACTCTCAGTATGCTGAAAGAGTAGTATTACATATTGAGACTGCAGAATTTATCCACGAAGCTTCAGAATTAACTTCATTATTTATTCAATTACAAGATACAATCAGAAAAAGGAGTCATCCTTTATATATAACTCACATCCGATCCCATACTGGTCTGCCAGGCCCTCTAGCACAAGGCAATGATGAGATTGATAAATTATTGATAGGAAATGGGCTGGAGGCCTCAGAATTTCATAAAAAATATCATGTCAATAGTAAAGGTTTAAAAAAGGATTTTTCCATAACCTGCCAACAAGCCAAAGAAATAGTAAAGAAATGTCCTACTTGTTCCTTCTACAATCAAACACCATTACCAGCAGGATGTAACCCAAAGGGTACTCAGAGGAATGAAATCTGGCAGATGGACGTGTTTCACTTTGCAGAATTTGGAAAACTGAAATATGTACACCACACTATCGATACTTATTCAGGATTTCAATGGGCAACTGCTTTGAGTTCTGAAAAAGCTGATTCTGTAATTACTCATTTGCTAGAAGTTATGGCCATTATGGGTATACCTGCACAAATCAAAACTGATAATGCTCCATCATATGTCTCTGTTAAAATGAAACAGTTTTTTGCTTATTATAATATAAACCATGTTACAGGTATACCACATAATCCTACAGGTCAAGCAGTTATAGAAAGATCAAACAGAACTCTAAAGGATATGCTAAATAAACAAAAAGGAGTAACAAAACCCCCCAGAAATAGACTACATAATGCTCTATTAACTTTGAATTTTCTCAATGCCAATGAGAAAGGAACACCAGCTGCAGAGAGACATTGGATAATAGAAAAAACTACAGAATTAAATCAACCTATATACTTTAATGATGTGCTGACCTCAGAATGGAAACCAGGATATGTGTTACATTGGGGACAAGGTTTTGCTTTTATTTCTATAGGAGAAGATAAGCTGTGGGTACCATCAAAATTGATAAAGGTTCGATTTGAACAAGAGAGACCTCTTAATTAGAGGAGGTGATAGTTCATCAACTATCGTAAACATCCAATTTAAACTAACTTACACCAGTAACACATGTCTTTTCATTTAATCAGATAACTTGTCAAAAAGGAACATCCCCAAAAAACCTTGGGGAAAGGATTTTGTTTTTGTCTTTTAGGAGAATGAAGGTTAAGGAATTTGAAGAACACTGGACAAATGAGACAACTGAAGAAAAGGGACAAATCATCTATCCTAAGAAACAGAGTGAAATGGCGTATGGGTATGTTATCTAAAAAAATTTTGTCTTCCTAAATGTTTGTTTCTGCTTTTCTTTAAAGATTTAACACTATTTAACTTCCAATAGTCCCAGTTCAATTAATATTTAAAGCTGACTTTGGAGTTGGAGAATGGCTCTCTCCTTCTTTAAACTCAAGCATGTTGTTAAAAGGAAAATGCAAACTCCCTGTATCATGCCAGAATAAAAGAGCCATCTTCTGCTATGGGACAGGAGAAAAGCCAAATTAATTAAGGGACTATTCTATTACGAATCTCAACTCTTTGATTCTATTCTGATTCTTTAAACTTTTCTTAAAGTATGAATTTTATATCAAAATTTACAAGATTAATATATATAGATATATATACACTTTAAACTTTGTTAAGATATAAATGGTCATATAGAGTACTAACTAATTCTAAAAAGTCGCATATATAGTCTTTGTGTTCGAGTCTCTTATCAGTTTTTTGCAGGAAATCACGGTTAGGCCTAACATCAACTGAAGTCTCCAGGAAGAAGATGGGGCCCCACAACAACAACAATTCCACATGGACAATAATAACATCACTAAGCTGACAAACATCATCTACATATCAGCTTTGAACTACAAAGTGCTCAGAGCAATTTTGAGAAGAGCTAGCTGAGATGATCCAGTCTCAAAGACTACTTGAATAAGGATTTGAGATAAACCCTGAACTTTGGCATTATACACAGACTGGATAACGAAGGATATATTTACCTTTCCTAGAATTTGACAATTAACCTAAAATTTTTCTTTCAGGATAAAGATACCTTCGCCCATACCCAGCAGGAAGCAATTTCAAGAATACGACGCCCACATTCCCAAAGAGGTGGTGTGGGGCGGTTGTTTTTTTTGGTCTTTTAATGGGTTTTGGGTCTGGGATAATTTTCATTGATTGGGGGGTTGGTTACAAGTTGTTGTCAAGGGTTAGGAAAAAGGCTAAGCAAAGGAGATTAGATTTAAGGTTCTTATTAAAAAAAAAGAAAGAAAAGAAAAATGTAAATACTTTACATTGGATTGGATTGTTTTATATTGTATACAATTTATATATATTGAAATTGATATTGTTAGAAAATGTTTTATATATATATTTCTAATTGTACCGTTCCTCTAACAATGTAATGCAATTTTCTGATCCTTGAATGTTATTACCAACTATTAGGATATAAAGAAATGAAAGTTAGTAGTTAGACATTATAATAGAACTTGTAGTTATATTAGGTATGTTTTCAAGATTGAGTAGATATATTTTAGATAGACAGGTTATCTTCAAACCCTTCAGAGATCTACAGACTATGGCATTTAAAATGTTTTAATAATTTAGAAAATTTTTCTTTTTTGTTATGACTATGAGACATGTCGGCTCCTGGCAGTACCAATCTACTTCAGAGAAAATATGGGCATTGAAGAAACTGCATATGGAGTTAACTTTCATTGTGGCAAAAGTTAGCCACTGGACAACAAAGTATCCTCGAATCAACAGGACAAAATGGACAGACAGGACATAAAACAAAGGACTACTGATTCTTGCCAAAACAAGTGTGGTTATGGCTTTATCAAAAGGCATCTTTAGAGGTCAGGACAATATGGCACCATCCCTGAAGTGGCCTTCACAATTCAGAAAAGGTACAGTGCCCTTTTCTTCGAAGGCAGCTGAACAGGCAGTGGGCCGATGTCCTCTGATGTGCAATGGAACAGCTGCTGAAACAGTTATTCTTGAAGAGTAACTAAGCTCACGCCTCTCAATAGTAGACTGGCATTTGATAGAGGGATGTGGAGAAGAATGGGATGCTGAGATGAAGCCATATATACACAGTCAAGAAGAATGGACAGCTGAATTAAAAAACCATCAACAATTTCCAGAATTTAAAATCCTGAATCATGACATGACACTAGTGGAATTCAGGTGTTTCTGGTACATGGACTACTCTCACTCAATGTGAGGTTGAACTGTTGACCTTGTGTACATCCTACTTCACAAATGAGTCTGTCAGATATGCTAAGCCTATAGGCTGAAGATGATGCCCCAGCACTGCGGAGAAACCTCAGGTGACTGTCCAGACAGCTGGCTGTTTCTGTCAACTCACAAATTTTTTGGAAGTTGCTTGCATGCACTTCCTGTTTTTATTTTTGTTAGCTAATATTATTTCCTTCTTGGGTCTCTGAGGGAGTTGAAGATTAGTTAGTTATAGCTGAAGATTAGTTAGTTATAGTTGAAGGTTAGTTAGTTATAGTTGAAGATTAATTAGGATACATTTTGGACTTACCAAAATAGGATAGATAATGAAATTATTTTCTCTGAATTTGTCAAATACAAATGGACTAGACATTGTTTATGTATTTATTACTTGTATATATTGTATATAGTTATTGTACTTTTGTATATAGTTTTTCTTATATTAGTTATAAGCTTTTTCTTTTTTTCCTTTTTATTAAAATAGAAAAGGGGAAATATGGTGATATTTTATTTGTATTAAAATGTTATTTGTATGTTAATAAATAAAGTTGCCCGGGGGTCAGAGCTATTAGCAAGCCATAGAAAAGCAGGGCAGTGGTGGCGTACGCTTGTAATCCCAGCACTTGGTAGGCAGAGCTGGGTAAGTCTCTGTGTGTTCAGGGATACAGTCATTATTGGATACACATGCCTTTAATCTTAATACCAATCATGGAAAACCTGGAGGCCTATACAGACAGGCCGTGAGGAGGCCGTCATGTGGTTGGATTTACAACCAATGAGAAGGCAGGACAGGAACTCTATATAAGGACTTTAACACAGGGGTAGCTCTGGTTCGGAGAGGTAGGACCACCGCAGGAGGAAGGGTAAGGTTTTAGCTCTTAGCTCTGACCTCTTGGCTTTCTTCTTTGCATTGGTTCTATGTTTCTTATTTAATAAGAAGGTTGGATACATCTACATCACATCTTCAGTGTCCATTCATGAGTTAGTAAATATTTAGGATTTTTCGATTAGGTAATCTATCCTTAATATCATGTTTAAAAATACAATTAATGGTATTCTTGGCTAACAGAAGTTCTTCAACTATGAATTTATAATAATTTTTTATAATATCATTCTTCCTCCATGTCTATTTCTTAGATCTTTTATATATTTTTCTTTTGCTGATGTCTGCTGTGGGATGTTCTGTATGGCAAATGTGTTGCTGATTTGTCAATAAATAAAACACTGATTGGCCATTGGCTAGGCAGGAAGTATAGGCGGGACAAGGAGGAGAATAAAGCTGGGAAGTGGAAGGCTGAGTCAGAGAGACACTGCCAGCCTCCAGGATGAGAAACAGCATGTGAAGATACTGGTAAGCCACGAGCCATGTGGCAAGGTATAGATTTATGGAGATGGATTAATTTGAGCTGTAGGAACAGTTAGCAAGAAGCCTGCCATGGCCATACAATTTATAACTAATTTAAGTCTCTGTGTTTACTTGGTTGGGTCTGAGTGGCTGTGGTGTGGGACTGGCGGGTGAGAGAGATTTGTCCTGACTGTGGGCCAGGCAGGAAAACTCTAGCTACAAATGGCGTCCAACGTGGTGGCAAGAATTTCCACCTAAAAACTGAGAAAAAAAGATTCTAAAATGGAGCTAAAAACAGTTCCTAACTGTCTCTCTCAAATGAGCGGCAGCTGCCGGTTTGAGCTACTAGCCGGTTCCTAGCGCGCTCGACCTGCAGTATGGCGGGAATGAGGCCTCTGCAAGTGGCACATTAAGCTGTGTGGTAGATTTAGCCTTTGCTAATACAAAACAAAAAAAGAGGTTTTTGGGCTACATGCTGCTTGGATAAAAGCATAGAGACCCACGATAGCTCCCAGAGCTGGTGGTAAGCGTAGGGCCGCCATGTTGGGAAGATGAGGTGGGTGGAGTCAGCAGCCACAGCTGCTGCAGTTTAAAGCGATATATTCACAATAAGACAGATTCAGATGTAATAGTTTACAATGTGTGTAAAATATATGTAGGCTTGAAAGAGACAAAAAAAAGGTGATATACACAGTTATATAAACAAATACATAGTTTTAAAAAAATAAAGTCTTTAAAGAGACATTAAAATTAATATAAAAAATAAGCCACGTAAAGATGAATATTACACAGAGAATCTGGATTGTGTTGTCTTTGGGATTTTTAACTGCAGAAAAACATTTGATCGTAAAAGATGTTGAGTTAAACCAATATGTATATTTTAAAGATACCTTGACTTCAAAATTTGGATGTAAGGATGTGTTGCTTTGGAAAGGAGATTCTGCTTTTGTTTCCACAGAAAGCCAGAGGCTATGGATTTGTTCCAGATTAAGATATATCATGTTTGACCAGCCAAGACCCCCTGAAAGGTCTCCGATGACACCGTAGCCCAGATGATCCAACATCCAGAATGGTTTGAAGGCAACTGGCTCAGACAATACAGCCTCATGGACTATTCCATAATTCTAAAATTTTCTTTGTGTCCCCATAAGATACAGCGCCCCCCTCCAGCAGGAAGTAGTAAGAGAAGCTACGCCCAAATTCCCAAATTATATGTAATTTTACTTTGTTAAGTTAAAACCTTCCTTTAAAAAAAAAAAGAAAAGGGGAAGTGCTGTGGGATGTTCTGTATGGCAAATGTGTTGCTGATTTGTCAATAAATAAAACACTGATTGGCCATTGGCTAGGCAGGAAGTATAGGCGGGACAAGGAGGAGAATAAAGCTGGGAAGTGGAAGGCTGAGTCAGAGAGACACTGCCAGCCTCCAGGATGAGAAACAGCATGTGAAGATACTGGTAAGCCACGAGCCATGTGGCAAGGTATAGATTTATGGAGATGGATTAATTTGAGCTGTAGGAACAGTTAGCAAGAAGCCTGCCACGGCCATACAATTTTAACCAATATAAGTCTCTGTGTTTACTTGGTTGGGTCTGAGTGGCTGTGGTGTGGGACTGGCGGGTGAGAGAGATTTGTCCTGACTGTGGGCCAGGCAGGAAAACTCTAGCTACAGATGTCCATTTTTTTGTCAAGATCTAGCATACATTGTTTCAAAAATGAGTATCTTTGTTAGTTTTTGTTAATACAAAGAGTCACCTGTAAGAGAGAAACTCAACTGAGGAGCTGTAGATCTTTAGGTCATTTCCTTGATTAATGATTGATGGAGGAGATCTAGGCACTCTGAATGGTGACACCATGTTGTATAAGAAAGCAAGTCAAGAAAGCCATGGACAACAAAGCAGTAAGCAACATTCCTCCATGGCCTCTCCTTCAATTATTGCTTCTAGGTCCTGACTTGAGTTCCTGTTTTGGCTTGCCTCAATGATGGACTGCTGTGGGATGTTCTGTATGTCAAATGTGTTGCTGATTGGTCAATAAATAAAACACTGATTGGCCATTGGCTAGGCAGGAAGTGTAGGCGGGACAAGGAGGAGAATAAAGCTGGGAAGTGGAAGGCTGAGTCAGAGAGACACTGCCAGCCGCCATGATGAGAAACAGCAAGTGAAGATGCTGGTAAGCCACAAGCCACGTGGCAAGGTATAGATTAATAGAAATGGATTAATTTAAGCTGTAAGAACAGTTAGCAAGAAGCCTGCCACGGCCATACAGTTTGTAAGCAATATAAGTCTCTGTGTTTACTTGGTCAGGTTTGAGCGCCTGTGGGACTGGCAGGTGATAGAGATTTGTCCTGACTGTGGGCCAGGCAGGAAAACTCAAGCTACAATGGGCTATGACAATAAAACTAAATAAAAGATAACATATTCAAATTAACAAAATTAGAAACAAAAAGGGACATAACAACAGACACTGAAGGAATTAAAGGAATCATTGGGTCATACTTTAAAAACCTTAGTCCACAAAATTTGGAAAAATCTAAAAGAATAGATAATTTTCTGGATAGATACCACTTACCAAAGTTAAATTAAGACCAGATAAACAACTTAAATAGACATATAACCCCCAAGAGATAGAAGCAGTAATTCAAATTCTCCCAATCAAAAATAGCCTAGGGCCAGATGGTTTTAGTACAGAATTCTACCAGACTTTCAAATAAGAGTTAAAACTGATAATCCTAAGATTATTCCACAAAACAGAAACAAGAGCATTGCCATATTGACTTCATGAGGTCACAGACTTTGATACCCAAACAGCACAAAGATTCAACAAAGAAAGAATTACAGACCATTCCATTATGAATACAGATGCAAAGATACTTAATAAAATACATGCAAATTGAATTCAAGAATACACCAAAAAGATCATGCACCATAACCAAGCAGACAGAAGACAAGAGTGGAGCAGAGCTAGGCTGTAAGGGCTCTCTCTCAGAGAGGAGCAGGATTGCCACAATCTGTGAGTAGATCATCCCACACTGGAATCCAGCTTCGTGTAGAGCCTGACTCCTGACAAGTCAGGATGCTTTTTCTTCTCACAGCTGTAGGTGACCAAGATATCTAACCTTCACAGCTGTAGGTATTGGTTGACTTCTGACAGTCAGTGTACCTTTCCCTTTAGAGCTGTAACACTTGCAGGTACAGTCTAACTTCCCAACAACTCAGGATACCTTTCCCTCCAGTGCTGTATTACTTGCAGGTATAGTCTGAATTATGACCGTCAGAGTATCTTTCCTTCCAGAGCTGTGACACTTGCAGATATAGCCTGACTTCTGACAGTCAGGGTACCTTTTCCTCCAGATATGGAACTCTTGCACTGAAGGAGATGAAGAGTATACAAATTGGAAAGGAAGACGTCAAAGGATTGCTATTTTCAGATGATATGATAATAAATATAAGTGACCCCAAAAATTTCATCAGGGAAGACCTAGACATGACAGATATCTTCAATGAAGAGACTGAATAAAAGATTAACTCAAAAAATTAGTAACACTCTTATATAAAAGCAACAAATGGACTGATAAAGCAATCAGTGAAAGAAAGCAAACACTGTAAAATATTGGTATAACCATAATCAAGCAAGTGAAAGACCTGTATCACAAAAACTTCAAGTTTTTGAAGAAAGAAATTGAAGAAGATATCAGAAATTGAAAGATCTTTTATGTTATGGATAGGTAGGAACAGCATAGTAAGTAGCCATCCTACTAAAATCCCCTTCAAAATTCTAACACAGTTCTTTACAGACCTTTAAAGGACAATACTTAACTTCATATGGAAATATCAAGAACCCATAATAGTCAAAACAATCCTGAACAATAAAAGAACTTTGGAGGTATCACCATCCCTGATTTCAAGGTGAATTACAGAGTCATAATAATAAAAACCACATGGTATTGGCATAAAAAGAGAAAAGTTGATCAATAGAATCAAACCAAAGACCTAGGAATAAATCCACACACCTATAGATACTTTGTTTTTGATAAAGAAGCCAAAAATAAAGAATGGACAGAAGAAACCATCTTCAACAAATGGTTCCGGTCCAACCAAATGTCAGCATATAGAAGAATGCTAGTAGATCTATCTATCTATATCTATATCTATTTCTATATCTATATCTATATCTATCTATCTATCTATCTATCTATCTATCTATCTATCTATCTATCTATCTATCTATCTATCTATATATCACCCTACACAAAACTCCAATACAAGTGGACCAAAGACCTCAATATAAAACCAGATATATTGAACCTGATCGAAGAGAAAATGGGGAATAGCTTTGTATGCATTGGCACAGGAGACAATTTTCTAAACTGGACACCAATAGCACAGGCACAAAGATTGATACTTAATAAATGGGACATCATGAAACTGAAAAGTTTCTGTAAGAAAAGGATACCATCAATAGGGCAAAATGGAAGCCTACAGAATGGGAAAAGATCTTCACCAACCCCACATCCTACAGAGGGCTGATTTCCAAAATATATAAAGAACTCAAGAAACCAGACATCAACAAAACAAATAATCCAATTAAAAATGGGGTACATATCTAAACATAGAATTCTAAACAGAAGAATCTCAAATGACTGAGAAACACTTAAGGAGATGTTCAATATCCCTTGCCACCAGGCAAACACAATTCAAAATGACTCTGAGAGTCTATCTTACACCTGTCAGAATGGCTAAAATAAAAACACAAGTGACAGCTCATGATGACAGAGATATGGAACAAAGGGAATACTCTTCCATTGCTAGTGGCAGTGCAAACTTGTAAAGTCAGTATGGAAATCAATGTTGTGGTTCCTCAGAAAGTTGAGAATTGATATACCTCATTATCCATCTATAGCACTCTTGGGCATATACCCAAAGAACACTTCACTCTACCACAAGGACACTTGCTCAGTTATTTTCACAGTAGATTCATTCATAATAGCCAGAACCTAGAAACAACCTAGATGCCCCTCAACCAAAGAATAGATAAAGAAGTGTACATTTACACAATGGAGTACTACTCAGCTTTTATAAAAAAGGCATTATAATATTTGCAGGCAAATGGATGGAATGGGCAGAAAGGGAGGATGGGGATGGAAACAGGAGGGATGGAGGGGCAGGACACAGGGAGAGATTTTGGGGACAGATGACTAAAATTAGGGGCATTTGGGAGGTGATATAAAAACTTACAGCAGTGGAAACTTTCTTGAGCCTATGAGGGTCACCCTAGCAGCTGTCTCCTTGTGATGGAGGATTCAGAGCCTGATCCAGCTATTTTTTGTAATCTGGAAAGGCTTCCAGTGTTAGGACTGAGAAACCAACCCAGTCACAAAACCTTCAAACCACACCCTGTCCTGCATGTAAGATGTGCTGGGGTAACGGTGGCTCAGAGCTTGTATGAGTGGCCAACCAATGACTGGTTTAACTTGAGGCCCACACCAGGAGAAGAAGTCCATGCCCAACACTGCCTGGATGGTCAGGAACTGTAAGCTGAATGGCTCAGAAATCAAGGGCAGAACCAAACTCGACTGGCAAAACAAGTCATTGAAATGATTCCTAATGATATTCTGCTATACTCGTAGATCAGTGCCTAGCCCAATCATCATCAGAAAGACCTCCTCTGACACCTGATGGGAGCAGAAAAAGAGACATACAGACAAATATTAGGCGGAGATCTGGAAACCCCCACAGAAGAGGAAGAAGGATTGTAGAAGCCAGAGTTGTCAATGACTTCAGAAGAACATGGCCCACTGAATCAACTAAGGAGGGCTCCCAGGACTCTGAGAGACTGAAAGGACAATCATGGAGCCTTCATGGGTCTGTGCTATGTCCTCTGTATAAATCCTGTGGTTGCTTAGCTTGGGGCTTTTGTGGAACTTTTAACAATGGGAATGGGGGTGTCTCTGAATCTTTTGCCTGCTTTTGAGGCTCTTTTTCTTCTACTAGGTTGCCTCATCCAGCCTTGACATGAGGGCTTGTGCTTAATCTTCTTGCATCTTATTTTGCTGTGTTCTGCTGCTATCCCAGGGAGGCCTGCTCTTTTCTGGAGGGAAACTGAGGAGCAGTCAATATGGGGGAGAGGAAAGTGGGGGGTCAGGAATTGGAAGGAGTGGAGGGAGGACAAGCTACTTCAAGATGTATTGTATGAGAGAAGAATAAATAAAAAGTATTAAAAATATACAGAATTCCAACTGATATAAGCTTTAGTTCTTTTGTAGCTTTAGGGAGATAGTTTCAAGAACTTTTTGTTTTTTCCCGGTATCAGAGCTTTATTAGGAGGAAGGAGGGGACAGAAGAGAGCATAGCCAGGCCTGGGGCAGAGACATGTGAAGGAGAGATAGTGTGGGGGAGCAGGGCAGAAGAGAGAGGGGAGGAGTCTGTGTCTGGGTTTTTTTTTTTTAAGGATTCCCCTGCACATGCGCTGATTGTGTGACTGTGCTGTGCACATTTGCACAATTACAAAGCACACTGATGATGTAAGACCCCTTGCTTAGCTACTGAACTGTGCATGTGCCGTCATATAGCTGGAGCGGCAGAATCCTAACATTGCAAAATTTTTGCTTATTATAAAAAAGTGGGTTAACAGGAACAGGGGCGCTGTTTCTCCCCAAAACTGCTTCCAGCTGACTTGGTGGGCATCAGCTGACTCTTGGGCAGCTAGGGAAGGAGACTTCTGAGGTAGACAGGTGTCCTGGGATGGTGGGCTGTTGTCTGCTGCCTTTTACCTGTCCATCGTCCCTCTCAGCCTGGGACTCTGGGAGACTGAAGTAGATCTGACCTGTTCAGATGGATTTAAGCTGGTTTCCAGATCTTAAGTGAGGCACTTCAAATGATTGCAAAGATATACATATGAAACACATATGTATATATAAATATAATTTCATATGTATATATGTGCATGCATATAGTTTGTATTTATGCTTGAGAACTAAATTTTCACACTAGTAGATCAAATGAGATTTCCTGTTTGAAAGAATTTAAGCCTAATTCCAAAGTGGAGAGTTTCAATTCTTTAAAAAAAAGAGAGAGAGAGACTTATTTATATATTACTTGTGAGTACATGTGTACCTACCTGCATGTATTTATGTCTGTTGAGACTGCAAGAGGGTGTCAGATCTCATGAAACTGTAATTCCAGGCAGCTCTGAGCCACCAGAAATGAGTGGTGCAGTTTTCTTAATTGATGAGTTATTTTCTCAGAGCCTTGATTTTCACTGTTCAAGCTTTGTACCACTGCTCTGCATATTTCTATTCCTTTGAGATATATAGGGAGAAAAAAATGACTGAAAGCAAAATGTGAAAGAAAATCACCCATGTATGCATCACACTGTCAAATTGCTATTACAAAACATTTCTATTAGCTTGCATAAAATATAAATGACAGATATATTATAATTGTGTGAGATACCTCATCCCTGAAGTAGTATGTTGACCTCATTGTTGACTTCTTAACAATTCTTTCAACAACTTTGTAATTTCTCGCATTCCAGCAAGAATAAGCAGAAGTCAACAAAGTTACCAGCTTGAAAACAAGCAGGTAAATAAATGTAGCTTCAAATCGTTGCATAAATTTAAAGACAAAATTATCTTAAAATTCTTGAAAAAATAACTATCAATACATAACGTACTTTGCAAAACAATATTTTTGAAGAAAATTGTCATGAAGCAGTGGAGGGATTAGGAGGTAGTTAAGTTAGAAAAGTTGTTGCCTAGCATTCATGAATCCCTTAGTTCAATCCCAGTACTACATCTGCACCACAATAGTACTCACTCATGAAGTAGATGCCAGAGTTTGAGACCATCCTTAGCTATATATAGAAAGTTTGAAGCCATATTGGTGTACATGAGTCCTTGTCTCAACAAACAAATTAAAAATGAATTAATTAAAATAAATATACATAATATATTTTGGTTATGTTAAGGGTTCCTGTCAAGATTTAAAAGCAGTATCCTTAAGATTTATTGATTTGTGTTTACATATAGAAACAAGAAACCATTTATGGAAATTAAGGATCTAATAAGTATAATGTTCATTGATTAGAAAATGTAGTATATTGGTGACTGAAATGAGTTCTTCTGAAGAATATTTTTTGGACTCATCTTTCTCATGTAAAGTAACCTGTTTGATTCCTTTATAGACAAAACAAAAACTCAGTCTCGCATTGAACAGAAATTTGATGAGACTTGCTATACAGAGATTATGTTATATATATCTAAAGTGAACTATGTTCTTTCAACAATTATGGTACAAGTATATGTATATCAATTATATCAAGTTTCTTAATGTATAGTCAAACCATGATTATTTTTAGAAATATTTTAGTTTAGTTTTGTCTTATTTTTTGTACTGGCTATACTAAACTTTACTAAGAATGTGTTCTAATTTTCCCTCTATGATCATATTTTTTCTGTTTACTTTTAGTTCTATCATTTTAACTTTGCACATTATTTTATAGTACCTGAATACATGCTAATATTGTTTGCAAATCTTAGTGTGTTAGCAAATCTTCTGTAATTTGAAACTACCTGTTTTGGGCTTAGGGTATAGCTCAGCTCATAGAGTACTTGGTCAGCATGCATGAAACTCTGGGATTGATCCCTAGCAAAACCAGTTGAGATGTGGTACATGCTCATAGCAGGTAGAGTCAGGAATCTCAGAATTTCAAAAAGTTCATACCCAGTTTACATGGTGCTAGGGTTGAGCTCAGGGATTAATAAATGTTAGGCAATAGCTCTTTGAATTCAGCTAATAGGCTGAATAGCAGAGCCCTAGAGATATATAAGATTCTTTTTAAGAAAATCCACTTATGCAAAAAAGCTCTTTTAATGTTTACTCTATTAAGTATAATGTTTGAATGAAAAGAACTGAACTTCTCACTTTTGATGGGGCATTAGATTCAAACAAGCTATGTATTTTATTTTACTACATGTTTAATATAATTGTCCACATATTGATGTTTAAATTTCCCTTTCGTTTCTATTTTCCACTTGTGTGTTCATTTTTTTTTATAAATTATGCTTTCATTTTAAAGATTATTTTTAATGATAGATCATAACTTTAATTAGCATGTCAATGGCTAATGCTTTTGACTGGGATAACTTATCCCAAGTTTTAACTGGATTTTGATGAGGCAAGCAGTTTTGGGTCAACCAGGGATCCTCATATCCAAAATAATTAGATCTAGTTTTTGTTAGAATTCTTTGGGACTCTTCATAGGCTAGGGCTATCAAGATGCTAGGGACAATTACAAGATTGCCCCTGGTAGACTCAATAAGTCTCTTCTAAATAGTAGAGTGTAATTTTCCTTTCTCAAGAAGGTAGCTTTTTAAAAGTTATTTTTCAGTTTTTATATTGGTACTGACATACTGATGATGAAGTATTTTGAAGGCTTTGATCCTGAAATTAATCACCAGATTTACAAACTGTACATTCATAATTTTGTGACATTGTTCATAGGAGGTGGTCTTACTGAAAAGGTCCATTGAGGGTTATCTTTGAAGAGCATATCTTCTCCATCCCCTGTCTGTAATGAGCATAGTAAAAACTGCTGTTTAGACATGTAAAATTAGCTTAGTCAGGAACCCCACCACATCCAAGACTGTGCCTGATAGCCAGAACCCAGTGACATCACTCACTCAAGTTAACTGGACACAGTCCTAGAACTCCATAATACCCACCAGACAGTATATAAGCAGAAACTAAGAGCAATGCTATACTTTGCAGATCTAGAGAGACACCACTTTGATCTTCTCTGTGACTGGAGAGTCTCCTCCAGGATCCTCATCCTGAATCAGAGACTGTAGTTAGAGACTGGACCTGACCATCAGTTAAGATACTTGGCACAAGTGAGCAGTCTTGGGGACATAGGCTTGGACTGCAGTTAGGAACTGAGAGTGTTGACCTCGTGTGATAAGCCTCAGCATAATAAAATATAACTTTTGTTATACTATCAACGTGTATCTACCTTCTTGTTTGCGACACTGTCTTTGGGCTTTCTGACTACAAAGAGGTGGACATCTTCCTCCCCACATTCCTGTCAGCATAATGCCTTAATATGTACATCACTTGTAGTTTATTCCTGTTATTTGACTTTCCTTTGCAGCTGTATTTTATTTTTCTATGCTTGATCTGTTTCCATTGGATTCCAGGTGTTATATTTTAAAATTATTGAGCTAACTTGAGGTATAGGATCAGAGGGAGAGTTTCCCTTTACTTGCAGTAGAGCTAAACCCTGAATACCACCATTCCAGGAGAACGTTGATGCATCTGTAGAATAAGAACCAGTGAGTCTACATTTGGTTTACCCTAACTCTAGTTTGGATGTGCATGTTCTCTTCTGAAATCCTTGAGTATTTCCCTTAGTCATTCTTGCTTGTATGATCCTGACTTGAATGTTTGCCTTCTATATTCCATAACAAAAAGTTTGCAAAGCTTCTCTGCTAACATTTTGGAAATAGTAATTATTCAAGGAAAACAAGTAAGTTCTTTGGTGTTACACAGCTTCAACTTCTGTGCTGGCTAGGTTTTTGATAATACAAGCTAGGGTTATGCGGAAGCAAATCTTAATTGAAAAAGTCTCTGTAAGATATGCCTGTAGGCAAGTCTGTAGGGCATTGTCTTCATTTTCTCCATTAATAGTTCATGTGCGAAGGCCCATTCCATTGTGGGTAGTGCTACCCCTGGTGAGCAGCCCCAGGATGTGTAAGAAAACAAATCAAGTAAGCCAGGAGGAGCAAGCTAATAAGCAGCATTTCTCCGTGTTTTCTACTTCAGGCCCTGCCTCCAGGTTACTGCCTTGAAATTCCACTCTGTCTTCCGTCAGTGGTGAACTAAGATTTAGCAGAAATCAACTCTTTCTTTACTCTCCAAGTTGGCCTTGGTCATGGTGTTTCACATCAATAGAAACTCTAACTAAAACAACCTATAATCACATGAACACTATTATTCAGGATTAGACTGTTAATAAAATTAAGTTTCTTGTTAACAAATAAAAACTATAGCTTTTCATTCATTTTTAAGACCAATACATTTTATTTTGCTTCTAAATCTAGAAAATTTTAATGAGCATTTTACAAAGTGAGTAATTACATTTTTAGTAAAAAATATTGAATTATTGAATAAGCTTCTTAATCTCTAAACTAATTTTGATAATCTAATAAATTAATTTATATGTATAAAGGACTTAAGTTATATTAAAATTTTGAAACTGTTTATTTAAGGGTTATAAGGTTACTACTTCAAATATGCATATTGATCTTTATTATATATTTTAAATTATAATTACATGCTAATGTTATAAAATAATATTACAAATTCTAAGCATAACAGATCTTCAAATAGCAAATAATCACATTTTGCATGCTATAAAATAGGAATAACTATACTAAGTATGTTATTTACTAGCTTACATCAATGCATAGTTTTAAATCTTTCTAGTTCTGATATACATTTTTATTTATAATATTTTTATATCTAAAATAGTTTTTAAGTTTCATTTTCTAGAAAATTCCTTGGGCGTATTTGCAACTTTCTGAGTGGTATATTGACTGAAATTTTCATTTAAGTTTTAAGAGTTGTATATATAATGGCAGAAAAGCTAAGCCCCACTTTCTAGTTGCATGCAAACAGAATTCCAAAACATATTCTCTTTAAACAAGGTGTTCTGCTGTACACATTCCCAGGTAAAGAAATTCTTTCATTAAGAAGCTTTAAGCTGCCGGGCGGTGGTGGCGCACGCCTTTAATCCCAGCACTTGGGAGGCAGAGCCAGGCGGATCTCTGTGAGTTCAAGGCCAGCCTGGGCTACCAAGTGAGTTCCAGGAGAGGCGCAAAGCTACACAGAAAAACCCTGTCTCGAAAAACCAAAAAAAAAAAAAAAAAAAAAAAGAAGCTTTAAGTAATACGAAAAACAAACAAACAAAAGTGTAGCCTCCCCCCCCCCCCAATTCCTGTAGATTTTGCATCACCACCTCCAAAGATATATCAAAATTTCCTCTTGTTTTGTTCCTATGTCAAGTTTTCTTTCTTTGTGTGTTTTTGAGGCAAGGCTTCCTTATGCAACCATAATCCAGGTTGGGTTTGAAATCATGATCCTCCTTTCTTTAATTTCCTGAATCCCGGGATAAGTGTTTTGTGATATAGGTAAGGGGGCACACCTCTCCAGTGTTGCCACAAGCAGCCTGGAGAGTTCTTCTAGAGTTTTAGGAACCTTAATACAGGCCAAACCAAGATTCATAGGTTCATTCTAAAAAAGATTTCAGTGCCTTCCCAGTTATGAAACACAGTTGGAGACTAATAAGAGTTGGGGGGAATAAAGGCACTCATAAGAAAGTAACCCCCTCCCTTGCCACACACACCCCAGGCCGCATGTGGACTTCTCAAAGAGCACTAGCAGCTCATTGTTTTATGACAGTCATACATAGAATTTTCCTTCTGTTTGAAGTTACTCTCTTATCAGTGGGTGGTTCCTGTGGGGTGTTTGACTGGAAAAGTCTAGCCTTTGGGGATGCAGGAAGGTAGGATAGCTCTGCTGTGAACAAAATGAAGTTTTGTTTTTGAGACTCTCAGGTAATGGTTGTGGAAGGATTGAGGCCCTCTTCAAAGTCATAAAGATCCAGACCTTAACCATGGGTCACAACAGAAAATATCTGTGTATGAAAGGAATGTTAAACTCTGTGTCAGCAGTCTTGACTGTAAATGTTGTTAATTGTGCTGGAGTTTTTGCTTCTCAGTTATCAATGGCTGGGATGAAGTGCTCTTCTCTTTTTGTATGTTCTACAGTTTTTTGTTTGTTTGTTTGTTTTTTGCCATTTTATCCTGCCTTGCTGAGATTGCATGGAAAAAGAAAGAATGAAAGTAGTACCATGAAAGTATCATAATGAAGCATAATTCATTGTCTGAATCAGACATAGGGGAGATTTCAAATCAACAAGGTAATCAATTCACCAAAATGCTCAAGTCTAAATTGCTCGCAGAAGGACTAAGTTTGGGGTCACATGGGAGACCAGCACTCCAATCAGAGTGTCTTGACAAGGTAAAATTGTCCTCTTGACCAAGAGGATGCACTGCACATGGAAGTGAGACAGTGAGCACCCTGGGGTGGGAATGTGCTTGGTGTCTGCACTAAAACCCAGTGATGACCCTTTCCTTCCTTCATTGGCTGGGGTCTGTCCTCACAGTCTTTCCAGATTTGCTCTTTTTAAGGAGGAATCTACAGAAAGAAAATGAAGAAAAGGGGGGGGGGAGAATCACATTTCTAGGAGTTGGGGAACACAGAGGTAAAGCAGGGATGGTTTTGGGGAAGGTGGGGGGAGGGTGTGGGTAGGAAGAGTGTGGGGGTGGTGTGGGGCTGGATGGGGCATTGTGTAAACAATATTTGTACAGAATGGTAAGATTAAAACATTTACATAAAGGTTTTACATGGTAGGAAAGAAAAAAATTTGAATTCTTTGTGCTAAACCAAAGCATAGTAGTGTTTAGTAGAAAAGGCTAATACTTAATATTTCTTACAATAAGAAGTTGATGACATGGATTCCAAGTACATAGAATAAAATTTTCCAAAAATAAAGGATGAAAAAAAACCACAATCATGTTGATAGAATTTATTATATTTTTCAATATATCATAGATTAAACATAAAGACAGATAATAAGGAAAGAGGAGAAAAATCTCAGCTTGAAATTCAAAAACGCACTTACACATAAAAAGGGCTAACAATAAAAGAATCTATAGTTTTGCAAATGTACACAAAACACTCAGCATTATTGACTCCCTGGATTGTAAAACATACTTCAACAGTTTCAAAGGGCTGGAACAAGTCAAAGTATTGTGAACTCCAGTAACACAAATGATAATGTTGTGGAATGCTCTCCCTTGAGCAGTCAGGTAAGGCCACCGCCATTTCACTCTCCCAGCAGCTGAGGTCACTTGCAGAAGAATGCATGAGACTGAGCCCAGGAGTATTCTGTCATTGCAAGAGGGATTCAAGAGGGCCCTCCTCTGCCTAAGGATTTCTAAGCAAGGTAAAGATTTTTTGAGGGAGGGAGATTTTCCTTCTGTGGCTTAGCTACCATAAGCAGCCCCTACTTTTTAAAGGAGCTCCTTCCCTGTATTACTGTATGTAAACTAAATTAAACCCATGGGTTTGCCTAACTAGACTTGGATTGACTTGGTTTTGGTCTGGTCTAGACATCACTCTGTATCTTATAGGTATTGGATAGAGATGACCACCATATTCATGATTAAGAAAGTTTTAATATTGTTAAGATATAAATTCTTTTCAGTGTGACTTGAGCAGACATTGCCATACACAAAACGAAACAAGACCCTTAGTCGTGTAATAAATCTATTTTAGATTATGAAAAGTAAAGCATCAAAGCCATGGGGGTGGGGAAAAATGAGGCAAGAGTAGTAGGTTAGTTTAAATAAAAAGATTTTCCTCAAAATAAAGCAGCCAAATAAGCTACCCAAGTGTTTGAATGTATCTATAATGAATCTATCTGGCAATTATTCAGCAGAACATAAAAAGAATGGTAGCAACTCAATTCAAATGTGGACAAGGTAATATAAAGTGGAGAAGTATTATACAGGCACTTTATAAAAAGAGAGGTCCATTGGGCCAATGCATATAAAAAATGCATATATCAAATCCATAGTTACCAGGAAAATGGAATTTAACAGTACCTCACCATACAAGAGCACATGAACATGAATAGCTGGAATAAAAGGCTGAAAACATCTTATGTTCCTGAGGATGTAGATGAAGTTGAAAGATTAAATACTGTCAATGGCCTTGTTGAAAAATTACTTTGTAAAAGTATTTTTCAGGATGACTTTTGCTAATGAATATATCTGTAGCTATAAAGACCTTAATTATGATAATTTAACTTCTAGATAGATAACAGAATATGCACAAATGTTTTTCAACAAACATAGGGAACTATTTATAGGAACACCATTAGCAATAGTTTCAAACCAGGGACTGTCCCACTGTGATATATATACACAATATAGTATATGAAGCATTCTCCAGCAATAAGATGAATGAGCCATCCACAGAAACACATTTATCACAAAGGCATGGTTTTGAGCAAAATATGTCAAGCACAAAAGGATATGTACTATACAGAAGAGAGTTCAAGAATAGTCAAAACTCATTAGTGGTGTTAGAAGTCAAAATAGTGGTTGTGGTATTTAAACTAGTACCTACAAAAGGCTTTGGGACATAAGTAATGTTTTATTTCTTGATATGACTATTTTATGTATGGAAATCCATCTGTGTTTTTGCTTCAGACACTTTTATGTATGAGGTTTGTAATTCAATTGAAAAGTTTACAGTCCAAAAACAAATGTCAGAATTTTGTCATTAGGGAGTCAATGGGAATGGTCTACGTGCCCATTATAAAAAACGACAGCACTGGAAAAATGTGGAAATTTGCTTCTTGAGACACTGAGCTGCAGCCAGCATAGAATAATGTGCCACTGAAAGGAAACCAGGTGATGTGAGTCTTGGAATCATCCAGAATTTTGCCTGAAGGAAGAGTCTAGTCTTGTAGACCATAATATAGAGGGGAGAATCTAAACCTGAGCATGGCAGTCATTAAGTTAAGAGACCAGGAGACAGAGCAGAAGGAAGGATGGTTGAGGGGCTGATATTTAATAATGTATCTTATTTCTCCTCATATCATATCTAAAAAGCATTGCTCTGTTTTTTCAGATTACTTCATCCATAGTACAAGTCCAGCACTGAACACCTATGTAGATCATTCAACACATGCAAACTACATATCATATATTAATTTCTCTTAGCAATCAATAAATAGTTTAAAACTGAAAATATACTCTGCTTAGACTTACATGGGAATATGTTTTAAGGTACTGAAACTGATTTGCTTTTCTAAAGATTTTTTTTCAACATCTCTAAACTTCATAAACGAGACAAATCAATCCCTCCCTGACTACTGTATATTGTGATTGGTACACACCAATGGCTTTTAATTTAGGGTCAGTGCCACTTTTAACATATGAATTAGCTGAGCTTCAGAGGGGTCCTGTGCTGACTTCAGTCATTTTGTTCTGTAATTCTTCAAAGCAAACCAGGGGCTCACTGGTGAACATGCTTGCAATACTGATTCTTGTGTGATGGAAACTTTTAGGAAGGGAATTCTATTTCCCTGAGCGAGTTTCCAAGCACTAAACTCCCTTTCAAATAATAAAAGAGGTTAGAGACTAACTTAGGAAACAGATTCAATTTCTCAACGTGGCATTAATAGAGGCAAAACAAAGAGATAGACTGCGTGGACAAGGAAACCAAGATGGATAATGGATTTAATAGCATGTGTTCTAATGGAAAAAAAAGAACACTCTCTATAAGACTGTGGTATGTTTTAAAAATGTAGCTACCATTAATAGGTCATATGTGGACAAAAATGAGCTATATGGTGGCATATAAATCATTAAAAAGTTTTCAGTAAAATCAAATAGACAAATATTTCTGTTTCTTGCTCTCCATTGTCATCATGTATCTTCAGTGATTTCTGTGTACTCAATGCCATTATAGAAATGCCAAATATACAGAATATTAAATTGTTCTTCAGCCTTCTGCCAGTTATAGCAACAACAGCAACAGAAAACAGCCCATAATCAACAATGTGGAACATACTCAATTGTTCAGGACAGATAATTTTAGGTTACTTGTGGGTATATATGATAAAAATTTTTTGGAGTATTGCAACAGTTGGGTAAAAAAATCACAATCTTATTAATATCTCCTGTCTTTTATATAAGGTTTCATAAAATATAAACCAAATGGAAGTTTTAAATTTTTCATGAAATTAATAGACTCTGGAACAATGCACATATGTATGACCATAAACCAAAATGTTGAATCTTTCTTAGGTTATAAAATGAAACTTGAATATATCACTTGAAAATATTCAGACATTCTGAATTAACTTATTAAAAAATCAAGTAATTCCATGGAATGACAAAAATAGAATAAAGGTAGAGATACATTTTTTTTAAATTCTGTCAAAACACAAATGAAAATATACCTGAAGTATCACAATTGGTCCTAGCATACAAAACACCATGAGAACCCAAACATCCAAGATCCAACCAAAGGTTTGTGTTTGTTATTGAATTCTGTTTTATCAGTGGGAAGCAGTAACTATGACTGATGTATAGGAGAGATAGAGGGAACAGAGGGGGAAAATGGACGTAAAAAGTAGAGAAAAGAAAGGTTGACAATGGGAAAAAGTAAAAAGAGGTAATGCTAAAATGATGAATAATCTGAGACACAAAAGAAAAATACAAATTTCCATCCTAAATTATAAATAATTGTTGAATTACTTGTACCATTTTTCAAAGAATGATCTATCAGTAGTTCCCATGACTTTCCAATGCTACTTATTTCCTTCCTAGCAATTGAATAAACTAATAAACACCTTAATGGAAACAGATTAAGTGTGGCATCAAATGAAGCATGGGAATCAGGGAAAACAACACCATCAAACATTTCACAGTAGCCACATGTTGAATGTTAACAAGAAGTATTCCAGTGTCTGATTCTTAGGTCCATTATTAGGGCTGGTGGCAGTTCACTGTGGTTAGATCTTACAGATGTTCACGGAAGGTCTCCATGGGGCTGATGACTCCCAGAAGAAATGATATAGGTGGTTAGAACACGATTATCCTGTGACAGATAAACAAAGCATTTCCAAATGCTGTGTTACAGAAGCCATTCATATCTTAACACATCATAAACTGACAGGCAGGTTTTATGCCTCATGGAATCTTGGGTACAATTTCTGCTATTGGTATTGGCTCACAGAAATGAAGGTGTTTATCTTCTATGAAGAACTTGACAGATGTTCAAATTTGCCCCCCCCATAAAAGAACAAACAAAATCCTTTTAATAGGTACATTTAAAAGGAAGAAAACATAGTAAGATTATTTAATGAAATTAATAACTTCACTACAACTTTTGAGTGTAAATCAAATACTAATAACGAAAAATATGTGAGTAATTTTTTTTGCAAGGTGCAGACAGTTAAAATAACTGTATTTGGGGTATGAGCAATTCACAAAAGAACAGTCTTGTAGCTAATTTTCAAACCCTCTGGGTTTTTATTTTTAAATTTTATGTGTGTGGGTGTTTTGCCTGCATGTATGTCTGTGTACAATGTGTGTGCCTGGTATCCCTGGGGGGCAGAAGAGGGCGTTGGATCTCTTGAGACTGGAATTACAGACAAGTGTCTCCACATGGGTCATAGGAACCAAAGCTGGGTCCTTTGGATGAAGCGTCAGTGCTCTTAACAGCTGGCCCATTTGTCCGGCTCCCAATCCTCTAATTTTTATGTAAAATATTTGTAGGCTATTAACGTGCTGACAAGGTTTTCATTAGTGACAAAATTTGCCTTAGCATGGCACTTGGTTGTCATCTTGCTGTAGCTTCTAGTCCCCTGGGCTTGCCTTGGTTGCCATCTCAATAAGCACAGTTTCTAAATGCCAGGAATTCTTAGTTGTCCTGCAGCTTCTGAGAACAAAACAACTAATGAAATACACAGCCTCACCTCAGCTCTTCACTCCTCAAGAATGTAAGACTCCAGACCCCGGCAGACCCGGGCTGATGTTATACGAGTAGACGATCCTTAAAACGGTTTCCAATTTTTGGCTTTTCATTTTCACTCTTGAAACCATTCACGGTGTGAGGCTTACCATTTTATACCACTTCAGAAATACCTCTTGTCTTTTCAAGTGAGATAAACGAAAGGAGCTTCTAGACACCTGTGCCAAGGAGCGGACTTGAGGTATAAGAAAATGATCTGTCCAGATAGACGTTCAAATACCCTGCCAGAATTAATGAAAAAGTAAAAAGAGTTGGATAGTCTTTCACAGGGGGAACATTTATAAAAGTGAAATTCCTCTCAAAAGATCATGGGACTAAACAATGAGAGTTTAAAGGCAGTATCAATGTGATAAAGAAGGAATATATCTTTTAAAACAGGAGAAATACTGCGTAAAGATAAATTAAGAAAGAGAAAAGGCACGAATGAATTCCAGTAACTACAAAACCAGGCCAAGTGTGGCAAGCATATACAACTCCAGCATTCTGGATGCCGAATCAGGACAATCCGCAAGGCCACACTGGGCTCCACACACAGCCTCGGTCTCAAGAGCACCAGGCTGGGACACACAGTGTTCTCAGTGTTGGAGAACTTGCCTAGCATCTACTTGTCCCTGATCTGATCAGCTTTGCAAAGATAGATAGTGCTTTTTATTCAGCCAAGATAGAGACAACAAATGAACTGATTTAGTTCTACAAAGATCCCATGAAGGAGAAGCAGATAAGCATGGTGCTTTTCTCTTTGTGTGTGATAAATATGCTAGGCTGTGTTTAATCTAGAGTTCTAATAATAACAAGCTTTTTTTCACTCATTTATTGACTATTTGTTTTTAATCTTTTGAGGATGGGAAATTCCCTCCATTTGTCTATTTATTGACAGTTTATTTTGGATTTTGTCTTGAATTTTTTGAATTCTTTATATGTTCTAGATATTAACCTTTGGTTCATACACACCTAGAAAACCGTCTTAGAAAACTGTCTTTCATGTCAGATGCACCTTTCATTCAGCTCACAGCCTTCTTTTCTGTGAAGGTGCTTTTACATTTTATACACTTTCACCTGTTAGTTCATATTATTTCCCAAGCTTCTGGGATTTTTTTTTTTCAGAAGGTTCTTACCTATGTCCACATCTTAGTGTTTCTACTTTTTCATATACCAGGACTAACATTAAGGCCTTTGTCCATTTGGAATTGACTCTGGGGAGAATGGGAAATAGGCATCTGGTTTCACTTTCCACAAGTGGAGGCTTTGCCAGCATCCTTTGTTGAAGAGACTCTTTCCCTACTGTGTCTTTGCCATCACCGTTAAAATCAGATGTCTGTAGCTCTGTGGATTTATGTCTGTGTGTCCTCATCTTTTCCATTCGTCTCTGTTTCCACGCCAATATATAAAGTTCAGTACAATTTTGAAATAGGGTCTGTGATACTTCCAGCATTTTTTTTACAGAAATTTAGTCTTTGCTGGGGATGGCTTTGGTTTTATGAGACCTTATTGCTTCTGTATGAATCTTATGATTGTTTTTACTTCTGTGGCGAATGTCATTGGAATTTTGATGGATACTGTGTTGAGTCTATGGATTACTTTTGGTCTGATACCAATTTTGTGATATTAATTCTGCTGATCCATATGCCAGTGAAACCTTTTCATCTTCTAGTGTCTTTTTCAATCTTTTTCTTCATTATTTTAAAATTTTCACCGTGATAGACTTTCACTTCCTTGGTTGGGTTTATTCCCAGGCATTTTTAGGGCTATTGTGAATGAGATTGCCTGATTTTTTTTCTCAGCATGTTCATCATTGTTTTGTGAGAAAAACGCTGATTTTTATATGTTGGTTTTGTGTTTCCCTACTTTACTAAAACTGTTTATCAATCCTAACAGTTTTTCTGGTGATGTCTTTAGTATCTCTTATATAAGATCATATTGTCTACAAATAGATGATTTGACTTAGCTTCCTATTTATTTCACTTCTGTTTCAGTCATTCTTTTGCCCTACTTCTCTAGTTTGTATTTCAAATACTATTTTGAATAATAGTGGAGAGTGGACGCCTGTGCCTTGTTCCTGAGTTTTACATGGTATGCTGGTATGCTTTGAGTTTTCCTCAGTTAGTGTAATGTTGTTACATCAGGGCTCTCTCTCTCTCTCTCTCTCTCTCTCTCTCTCTCTCTCTCTCTCTCTCTCACACACACACACACACACACACACACACACACACACATACACACACACACACACACATATATGTATGTATACATAAATACATGCATACCTATATATAATTTTATATATTGATATATATGTATGCATAGACACATATGTATATATGTGCACATATATGTATATATATGCACACACATATATATTCACTTTATTTTATTTTTATTTTTCTTCAGCCCCACTAGTTGTTATCATGACTCCTAGTTAATAGGGCTAATTTCTTTTATTACTTTTTAAAAGAATATAATATAATTACTTCATTTTTCTTTTTCTTTCTTCTTTCCAAACCCTTCTATATACTCCTTCTTTCTCTCTTTCAAATCAATTGCCTCTTATATATACTCTGATTATTTTGGGATGATTTGTTTTACTTTTTTGTTTATTCAGGACTTTTTTAACTTGAAGAGATGTTACACTTTTATACTTCTGTTGAAATGATCATGTGAATTTTTTCCCTAGAGTATATTTATGTACTGTATTAAATTTTTTTAATTTGCATATGTTGAACTATCCTGACAATCTAGAATGAAGTCCAATTGATCATGGTGAGTGATACCTCTAATGTATTGTTGAATTTGGTTTTCAAGTATTTTGAGAAATTTTGCTCACACTATTTGTCTTAGTCAATATTCTATTGATGTGAAGACACACCATGACCATGGTAACTCAAAAAGGAAAACATTTAATTGGGGCTGGCTTACATTTTCAGAGGTTTAGCCTATTGTCATCATGGCAGGAAGCATGGCAGCATGCAGGCAGATACGGAACTGGAGAAGTAGCTTGAGAGTTCTACATCTGGATCTGAAGACAGCCAGAACAGAGCAACACTGGGCCTGGCTTGAACATTTGAGGCCTCAAAGCCCACCCTCCAGTGACACACTTCCTCCAACAATGCCAGACCCCCTAACAATGCTACTCCCTGGTGATAAAGCATTCAAATCTAAGCTTATAGACGCCACTCTTATTCAAACCACCACACTATTGTTGTTCATGGGGAAAATTAGCCTCTAGTTTCCTTTGGTTACGACCTTGCATGGGTTTGGTATCAGAGTAATACCAACTATATGAGAGCTAACAACATTCTTTCTATTTTATACATAGAATACCACAAAGAGCACTGCAGTTAGTCCTTTAAAATTTAGGTAAAATTCAGAAGTGAATCCTTCCATATTTGTTTTGATTGATGGGTATTGGGATTATTTTGATTATCTATTTCTTCCAGATATTCCAATATTTTAGAATATAAGTGTTTAAAATACTTCCAAGTAATGTTGTCAATATTATTGGTGTCTGTTGTAATGCCTCCTTTTATGTCTTTAATGTGTTAGTTTGGATTATCTCTCTTTTTCTTGTGGTTAATTTAGCCAAAGGATTGTTCATTTTGTTTATTTTTTTATTTTTCTTTTTTTTTTTTTTAATTTATTTTAATTTATTTTGCAATACAATTCAGTTCTACATATCGGTCACGGATTCCCTTGTTCTCCCCCCCTCCCGTCCCCCTCACCTTCCCCCCAACGCCGCCCCCCCCCCATTCCCATCTCCTCCAGGGCAAAGCCTTCCCCACAGACTGAGGTCAACCTGGTAGACTCAGTCCAGGTAGGTCTAGTCCCCTCCTCCCAGGCCGAGCCAAACAATCCTGCATAGGCCCCAGGTTTCAAACAGCCAACTCATGCAATGAGCACAAGACTGGTGAGTACCCTTCCTTGCCCCAGACCCCATCCCTGGGCACCAGCCACTCCAGGGAAGACCTGCCCAACTTGGCCCCAGGTTCTGGCCACCGGGCAGGTTCCCTGCTAGCCCCACCGGGAAGGATCCCCTTCTCCAAGACCCCTGGCAGGCCCTGCAGTCTCCACGCCCTGCCCCCACGCCCATCCGCCTGAGCCCCAAGCCTCTTCCTGAGACTTAGAGGCTGGCCCCCATCTCCCATCTTGCTCCGGACTTCCCTTTTGGAACACTGGTCTGGCTGAACCAAGTGTGCGGATAAGGCCAGTAAGGAAGCACAAGGAGATGGGCAGACGTCAAGGCAGAAACATATACAACAAAATGAATAGCAATACAGCATCACCAGGCCCTAGCCCTCCTCCAACACCTAGACCTGAACATCAGAAATTGGAAGAAGCAGAAGAAAACAGCCTTATGAACGACATCATGAAGAAGCTAGAGGCTTGTGTAGAGGAAAAGACAAAAAAATGTGAAGAACGCTGTAAACAACTAGAGGAAAGGGCAAACAAATTAGAAGAAATCAATAAAGTCCTGGAAGAAAACAATAAAATACTGAGAGAAAAACAAGAAAAATCAATGAAACAAATGAAGGAAACAGTCCAAGACCTGAAAAGGGAAATAGAAAAAAATGAAGAAGACACAAACAGAGGGAATGCTGGATATAGAAAATCTGAGAAAACGATTGGGAACTTCAGATGCAAGTATAATCAACAGAATGCAAGAGATGGAAGAGAGGATCTCTAGCGTTGAAGATACAGTTTATTTTTTTAAAGAACCAACTGTTCAGTTCATTGATATTTTTGTATTTTTTTTTGTTTTCTGTTCTATTAATTTTGCTCTGATCTTTATTATGTTTTCTGTCAACTTGTTTTGGGCTTGGTTTGTTCTTGCTTTTCTAAGCCCTTAAGGTGCTTCAAGTATTCCTGTGAGGCCTTTCTGATTTGCTATGCAGACACCTAATGGTATAATCCTTACCTCTTAGGCTGTTTTCTTATATTCCAGAGGCTCTAATATGTGTCAGTTCTAAGAATTGTAGCTTTTTCTTCATGATTTCTATGACGACCAATTCTTCATTCAATTGTGTATTGTTCAATCTCATTCAGTTTGGATATTTTCTGTAGCTTCTCTTGCTGTTAATTTATAATTTTATTACATTGTAGTAAGTTTTCAAAGAAATGCAAATCAAAGCTACACTAAACATTCCATCTGACCTCAGTAGTGATGACTATCACCAAGAAAGCAAGTAACAGCAAACATTGGCAAAAACACAGTAAAAAGTGAGCCCTTAGGGGTTTCTTGCTTGTAGGAATGTGAATTAGTCCAGATACCACAGAAATCAATCATGGAGGTGTCCTACAAATCTAAAATTAAACTACCATACAATCCAAGCATAACTACTTCTGGTAATATAGCTTTTGTTTAAAGGATTCCATATGAGTATCCTACTATAGAGATCCCTGCCCATCCATGCTTATTATAACATTATATTAGCCATGTTATGCAATAAATCAACAGATAAATAGATAAAAATGTGATATGTATATATATATATGATATATATATATATATATATATATATCATATATATGATGGAGTTTTAGTCAGGTATAAGGGGAAGGAGATAATGCCAATTGCAGGTAAGTGGATAGAACTGGACTTTATCATATTATATAAAGTAAACCAAATTCAGAAAAATGAATATTGGATGTTTTTCTCACATGTCTTAGATTTTATACATACATAAAATCATTTCTATATCTGTCACAGATAAGTGGAAGCGAAACTATAGGAGGAGAAAGGGGAAGAGCAGGAGGGGAGGGAAGGGAACTAAGGGAAGGGTGTAGGGGCTGAATATGGCTGAAACACATGGTATATTTGGATGAAAATGTCTTTATGAGAGCTACCACTAACAAGATGAATAACTATGGGACTGGAGAGATAGCTCTGTCATTAAGAGCATTTGCTGTTCTTCCAGAGGATGTGGGTTCAATTTCCATCACCCACGTGGAGGCTCACAACGTCCTGTAACTCCAGTTCCTGAGGAACTTGATCTCCTCTTCTGGCCTCTGTGGATATCAGGTACAAAAAAGGTGCACAGACACACATGCAAGCAAAACACTCATATATAAAATAATTTTAAAAAATGAATAGAAGCAATAAACCTTTTAAAAGATAAAAAATTAGCATTCTTGTGGTTGATATATTGTGCACCCCAATAAACTTATCTGGGGTCAGAGAACAGAACAGCCACTAGATATAGAGGCCAGAAAATGGTGGCACACATGCCTTTAATCCTATCACTTGGGAGGCAGAGATCCATCAGAGTTTAAAGCCACACTGGAAACAGCCAGGCATGGTGACTCATGCCTTTAATCCCAGAAAGTGATGGCAGAAAGTAGAAAGGTATATAAGGCATGAGAACCAGGAACTAGGCTGGTTAAGCTTTTAGGTTTTGAGCAGCAGTTCAGCTGAGATCCATGTGGATAAGGACACAGAGGCTTCCAGTCTGAGGAAACAGGAACAGCTGAGGAATTGGCAAGGTGAGGTGGCTGTAGCTTTTTCTGCTTCTCTGATCTTCCAGCATTCACCCCAATACCTGGCTCCAGGTATATTCTTATTAATAAGACCATTTAAGAGTCATGACACACATTCTTTCATGTTACTTCCAATCATCTACACTAAAGTATTGGAAGTGCATCTCATTTTCACTTACGTGTTGCAGACAGGAACAGTGGGTTTCTAGGCTGTTTTTCAAACTTGTCTGTTGGACAGACTCTGAAACAAGGCCAAGCAAATATTCTTTCCCTGAGTTGCCTCTTCCATCCCTTTTCCGAAAGATCTGGTTCAAATGAGTCAAAGAACTTCTGGAGACTTGCTTAAAAGGGCTACCATTTTACCTGACTCATGGTAAATTATTAAATATATACGAAAGTAATTCCCCAATTAAACAATTAAACCCTTCGCAAGAGGCATAAACACAAACTACCTTATTTAATTTACATTTCATATTGCTAAATGTTCCAAAGTACTTCTTTGGATGGGCACACTTTAATTAGAGGTCATATTATCATTGACTATCAACAAGCTGTAGAATATATCAATCATGCAACAGAGTAAAACTGACAAACAATATTAATATGGTTGCCACACAATCCCCTAGATCATTGCTTTCTTCCCACCCTCTGTACTTTGTTGTCTGTGACCACAGTATAAAGTTGTAGGATTTGAGAAGTCTGCACACGTAAAGGAAAGAAGGGATAGGAGGGCTTAGACCTCATCTTGCATTCAAAGAGGTAAAAGAACTCTGAAGTAAGAATAGCGCAGAAATGTTATGAAGAAATGGCTGACAGGCAGAACACACAAAACTTATAAAAACTGTTCCCCTCTCCAGCTCTCTGTATATTTTATGTGTACATATCTGCATATGCAAATATGTAAAAGTATTGACATGTGAAAGTGCTGCCATTTAGATGTGCGTTAGAGGTAATGATGAATATTAAGAAAGTTACAGTTACTGAAATTCAACTTCCCATTCTTTTGAATTGATTTTTATTTTAAAAATTTGCATGCATACGAGGCATTAGATACCATCAGGGCGTTTTCAAGCAAAGTGTATTATAGGAGGCTCTCTCTCCTGTCCCTCTCTTCTCTACACTAGTAGCTTCTCCCCTCAGTCTGCTTTCTGATTTTAACTTTTTGTCCTTACCGTACTTTGCATGTTCACCGTTTTTTTTTTTGTTTTTGTTTTTTTTTTTTTTTAAGATTTACTTGGAAGGAAATCCTACTTGAACACTGTTGTTTTTTCTCCAATAACCTTTTAATCTCAGAGACAGCAAAGTTTCAGACAGGAAATTCGTCTTCACTTGTCTCGCTGTCTTTTACAAAAGGAGATGGAGCATGATTTTGGGAAGGGTGCAATTGGTGAGTGTTACTTGGACTCTGTTATTATCATGCTACACACATCATCTGGAGGTGTCAAAATCAGGCTAACAAATGTGCTAGAAGTATGAGCTAACAGCAAACCTTTAAAACCAAGGGTCAGGATGGTTGAGGTTTCACTGCTGAGGATGTAATTATAACAACTTACTTTCTCTAGTACAGGTTCTGCATATCTGTAAAATGAGAGTGGGCTGTGTATTCTGAAAAATGAGCTTCTAGGAGTTTAAATTATTATTTTTTAAGAAAATTTGTAAGTATATTCATGAAAACTTTCTTTGCTTTCTCTAATGTATATAAAGATTTTCTGTAGTCTGGAAACTAGTTGAATTTAATAGGTTGTTAATAGTTGTTAACTCTGTAAGATTTACATTTCTAAAACTAATGTGTGGAACTGTACATATGCCTTGAAAGTGAAATATGTTGTGAATATGCAAAACAAAATTTCTAGTGTATCTTTCACTTGTTTAGGGGAAAAAGTTGTGTTCTAAACGAAGTTCTTTATTTAGAAAGCTACTTTATCCCATTACTATAAACTGGGAGGCCATTTTACCCTATATCTAATTTATTTTAAACAAAATATTTGAATGTGAGATAAAATAAAATTGCCATCTTTTTAAAATCTGTTATTGTAGCAGAAACTCTACAAAAATTGATCACTGTAAGCCAAGTGCTGATCACATCGGAATATAACATACACTCAGTTAAGAAGTGAACAGTTTTTGAACAGACATCACTGGTTGGCTCATGCAATACTGCCATTTTACAAACATCCTTTTCTTGCTAATGGAGCAGCTTGACAATTTTCGGCAACCCAGAGCACTTGAGTGGAAATTCAATAAGTAAGTTAAGAATACAAATGGTAACCAGGCCTTGGGGAAGCTGCAGAATTGAAGCACAACTTTTTTTTTTTGACAGTTTGTAGTGTAGCTCTGGTGGTCTGTTTCAAAATCTGTCAAAGAAAATGATAACTGGACTTAGGAGTTTAGTTTGATTCTTAAACCAAATAATCAGACAGGCTGTCTAGCCTTACTGCCTTTGGCCATGAAGGAAAAAAAAAGAAAGAAAGTTTGAGTGTGGAGAAGCAAAAACACTAAAATCATCAGATTTCTGCTTTTTTCGGGGCAGAATCATTTGCTAAGTTTCATGCTCTGAACATACAGTCAGGGAAATCAGATGATGAAGGTATCTTCCTCTTTGTCAACTGGACCCTGCAGCAAACACATCCTCAAAGAAATGCCCTTCAGTTCTAGGGTCAGATGAAGTGGTAGAAACCATTAGCCTCCATTTATCTCAGTGGTAACTCTGCTCTCACTTTGTCAGCATCAAAAAAATAAAATCACTCCACATTTGTTGTATTATATACCCAACTCACACTGAGGAAACTGATATGAATAGTCTCACTGTTTTTTAATTCTATGGGGTTATTTCCAAAGATGGGGAAACAGAAAACTACATGCTAAGTTTGCAATAAGAATAGTTTGTTTCCAAATATATTCAAAAGTGGAGTTCATAATGATATCTATCACAGAGTCTTTACACACAAGTTTTAATGTATCTGAAATGTTATCTAATCTTATAGATTTTTACTTCTGTTTTCTATAATATTTGTACATATTTACTATGTTTAGCCATGAAACCAGTGTAATAACTTTAATTATTGCTTGGGACAAATATCAACATATTGTAGGTAATATTTCTTACATTTCTTCTTTGTTCTACTTATTGTACTAAGTTATTTGTCTTTTTCATTTGACCCTCAAACTGATTATATGAAGTAGCTTCTATTAAAAAGTGTATTTAGCAGACAGGTAAAAGGCAGAGAGACTTCCTGACTTTGAAAGAACACATAGCATTAAAGGGCTTTCAGAGGTCATTGAATCATGGCTTTCCTGAATGGCATAGAAATATTTTGTAGGTATATGGAAGCATCATGTAAAGAAATGTTTATAAAATTGTTATCTAATGTTTTAGAAGGCATCTGAAGTGACCTTCTCATTGTAAAATTAGAAAAAATAAAATAAAATGATTGTTTGTTTCCTTAGACATTTAATCAATTCAGTAATATAAACAAATTACCGAGGATGTCACGTGCCTCTCATTGTGTCCTCCAGGGGGCACATGACACTCATAGGAAGTAGGCAAGTGTGTGATAAATCTTAACTTGAAGGATTAGCCTGCAGAAACCAAGCCAGCAAAAGCAAGTTGGATGTGTACTTTGTGCAAAGAGGAAAAAAGGAAGACTGCTGGAAGGGAACCGGAAGTCAAGAGCCTGGAGACCCCCCCTCTCCCGGAAGAACATGTCCTTGTTTTCCTCATGACTGGCAGTTCTCTTATCTCCACTCAGTCTGTTCTCTTTTTAGACCCTTTGTATATTGAGCAAATAAAGGAACTTAAGTAATACACGTGCGTAATCTCAAAATTCAGACGATTGAGATTAATACTGAAAATATCAGATGGGGATTCCATGGAGAGGCCAGCATGGAAATATCTCAGTCTTCTCTAAGTTTTCAAGCACCGCTGGAAATATAAGAAGATGAAGAAAATCATGATTCCTAGAACTCTCTCCATTGAGGTTCCACTCATAGGAAGACAGTAGGAAACTCAAGTGGGCTTCATTTTCCCAGCTCTCCCTGTCGTTTTTTACTCTTCCTTAGAGGAAATTCTAGTCTTCTGTTCAGTAGAAATGTTCAGGTTCGAATCCTAACATTCTAGACAACACAGCTTCACTACTTGTAATCCATATCTGGTGGATCTCTGTTGTAGTTTAATTCAGAAATGCCCACTACACACACATTTGTAACATTTGCCAGCTGGTAGCACTGCTTGGGTAAGCTGTGCAACTTGTGGGTGGTGGGGCCCAGGTACAAAAGGTAGGTCACTGGAGTCAGGGTTTTGAAGTTTGCAGACGGATTCCTATTCTAGCTGCTCTCTTTTAGCTGCTTCCTGACACATGCTCCTGTCACCACAGACTAGCCCATTCTTCCCAGGCTTCCCTGAGGTGATGGCCTGCAACCCTGAAACTGTGAACACAGACAAAGCCTTCTTTCCCAATGAGGTTTCTGTCAGGCATTTGGGTCACAGTGATGGAAAAAGTAATTAATATGGTTCCAGGATCATCTATGTCTGATAATATTTGTTTAAAGTGTATCGGTGTCCAAGTATCTTAGTGATGCCATCATTATTACTGGCTTGGGAGAGACTGAAAGAATATGCCATGGTTTTGGTAATTATAAATACAATGTATATATTATTTATATGTAATATAATATATAATTTGTAAATATAAATATATTGTAATAAAATGAAATATTCAACACAAAGGAGTAAGATGAGTTTTTAAGTGTATTCATTCACTTCCTTTGACATATCCCTTCTTGTATCTTTTTGGAATAAGTAAACATTCCCTAAATAAACTATCATTTCTGCTCAATAAAGCTAATTTTATGACAACATTTATCACTTTCTAAGTGATTAAATGTTCGAGAGAAGACTACATGCTGTCATTTCATACATGACTGCTTCTAATTTTTTTTTAATAATGAAGGAAGTTTATATAGTCTAGATAACAAACTACTTATACTTGGCCTTATATTAATGGGAAATTTAACTTTATCTCTCTTTTCATAGCATCACATATTTAAAACAAAATCCTAAAGTATTATTTATGCCATTTCTAAGAAACGTTATCAGGGGCTGAAGAGAAGGCTCTGTGGTCTAGCTGCTCTCTCAGAGGATCTGAATTTAATTCCCAGTACACATTTGGAAGCTTACAACAGCACACAATTGATGTATAGATATGTATCAAAGCAAAAACTCACACAATAAAAGAAAAAATAATTACAGATTGTGAAAGAAGTGCTGTTGATATAAGCCATTTGCAACTATAAGATAGGTACACTTAAAGTTTTCTCGGATAGCAGCAGTAGTATATAAGATAGGTACACTTAAAGTTTTTTCGGATAGCAGCAGTAGTAGAGGTACTTATAACGTGACAAGTAGCTGGGGGGGGCTATAATGTCCTGTGCTATCAGAGCAGACTTCCGCTAGCACCTCTCAAAATCACAGCTGTCACCTGTCACAGGAGGCCTGGGACTGTCCAAATCTCTCTGATGTATCCAGTGGTGAGAAGAAGCAGAGGTAGCTAGAACATTGAAAACATGATAAAAATCGTATTTAAATCAAAAGTTATATGACAAGACTTTACTTTAAAATTATGCCTAAACATTTGCAGGCATGGAAAATCTGGAAACTTGTTACTGGTATTCCTGACAGATACTGCAAACAAAGACCAGAAGCCGATAGCTGAAAAGAGCAGAGGGAGCCCTCCCTAAAACTAGACCTCCAACTCCAGAAACTGAAGACATTACCAAGTGTTGTAAGCCTTAGCAGTTACCATCAGAACAGCGCATTGATTCCACAGTTCATTTAGATCTATTGGTATGCTGTATGTACACATTTTACATCTATGCTTAAAAAGTCTTCTTAAAGAATGTCATATATTGCAGCTAAAATTTCACCAAGAATCTACATTTAACAAGAGTATCTTGACAAATAAGGGATGGAAGACTCAGATTTTTAAAGTGATTATCTGAAAAAGAATCTTAGAAAGATAGGAAAATGTTCTCCACTGGGTATAACACGAAGAAATATTAAATTGCATTATATGCATGTAGTAAAGAGAAGGTAATAAATATGGCTACAATGTTAGACCTTGTGACAGGGTTTGAATGTTGATATTAAAAGTAATTTCTTTCCATTTGTTAATCAGTGTTTAGATGACTTATTTTTAACTTTGAAAGCTTACGAAAGAAGCTTCCTTTTCACTGAGGACCCAGCTAAGCTATTCACAGGCAGGGGACTTCACCCAGAGCAGTAACCAAGGCGCCTGCACCACTGGCAAACTGCTGATGAGGGAGGTTGGTTTCACTTCGTTGTGAAAGAGACCTTGATCTGCAAAGTGGCTGTAACTAGGGCAAAGGGCTTCCTAGTCTAGAGCTCGGTGTGTGCTTTTCTTCCTGCTCCAGAGACAGTGGCAGCGGCTGGATGGTTAGATAACAAACCCGCTTGCCCTCTCTTCCTCTGACCTTCTCAATACATTCCGACTTTCAAATCTTCCTAATAGGACTGAAGTTTGTACTTTACTCAAACCATACTTCCGTGTTTCTCCTTGCCATAGATGGATGCAGTAATTGATGTATTTCAGAGTGCATGTCTGTGAAAGGCACTGAGCTGTGTTGTTGGTTTAAGGGGTGTTGTTACAAATCAACGCCATTGACCATGGAGCTGGCAGGTTGAGGAAAGGTAAAAAACCTCCTAAAATTCAATTGTTTTTTAGAATTATCAGAAGTTCTGCTGACATTAAGCACTTTTTATTTTTGGCACAAGAAGTTCATTTCATTCTAATTTACTCCAGCCAAATTTCATTAATCCCCAACCCATCTTTCTCTTTCTTACCCCCAGTATTTCCCATCATGTGTATTTGTACATGTGCACACATTCACGGAGTCATGTATACTCAGTGTCATGCATACAAGCTTACTATTGATACCCACTGGATCATCTGTTCTATTTCCTTCGTCTCTCACTTTTCTCAGCTCAATCTTGAACTCTGCATAGTCTGCCCCTAGTGAACCCTTACCTCCTGTGAACCTCCATACTGGAATTTTTAAATACTGATGTCCATGTGTCCCGTCTCTTCTTAAATGATGTAATTTTATTCTTCTGTCATCTTCATTTCTGTGGTCTCCTAACCACTTTGCATTTCTCCTGATCCAGGCCTCAGGTTAGGACACTCCCCGCTCGCCACTCCCTGTGTGAGACCTCTGGCTGCCCCCTCTCTCACACACCTTAGACAATGTTTACACCACCTGCTTAAGACCGAGCCTATCAGCCAGTTAGTCACCCTTAATCTTTGAGAGAATTTATTTGGAAACTTAGGAGTGAGGCTTGCTTTGTTCTTCTGCTGTATTTTTTTACACTAACTTCAATGATTTTAATACCTATGTTAATGCTTCTATCAAGATGACTTTTCCCCCACTTTCCTTAATATGGATACTCTATGAATTTTTCAACTATTTCCATTGCTCATCAGATTAGATAGAAGTGAGGTGTCAGTACCATTCAGAAGGGATCTTCCCTCACATTGCTCATGGGACAATTTTCCTGTGTCTAATATTTCAATAAATTTTAGCCCCCCCCCATTTAAAGACTCATTTTCTGACTCCAATAAAATCATTAATACATTTATAAGCATGTTCTGATATTTTTAATTCTTTTTTTCCTTAATTATTTTAGGCTCCTTTAAAGTTATATGTAGGACTGGCTGGAGAGATTATTCCCTGGTTAGGTTAAGAGTGTTCACTGCTCTATCACAGGCTCTGTTTAGATTCCAGGTCTCATATCTGGTAGTTCACAACGACTAGTCACTCCAGCTCCTGGGGAGCCAATGTCTAGCTTCTGGCCTCGATGAATGTGTACACACACACACGCACACACACACTGAAAAAGTCATGTGCTAGTAGAATAGAAGTTACTCGTTTGGATTGCATTTTTTTTTTACCCACTAAAACTTCTTTTTACAAATCCTGCACCCTTATTTCAAGTCCACACGTCAACATAAGAGCGCTTTCATCTCCACAGCCTCTGTTAGGGATGACCATTCACATCTGGGGACTTGACTGAGGTGATGATCTGCGAACTCTGTTACATCCTGTGTAAGTTGGTAGTGCTTTCCCTTAGCCCCGTAGTTATGTCATTTAGACATATTTTTAACTTTTTTATTTAAAAAGTTGAGATTATAATTTAATTACATTTCCTCTTCCTTTTCCTCCCTTCAAGACCTCTCCCATGCCCCTCCCTTCTCTCCTTTAAATTCGTGCCAACTTTCTTTTAACCTAATTGTTCATGCATGCATCTGTGTAGATACATATATTCCTAAATATAACCAATTCAGTCCATGTAATGCTACCTGTATGAATGTTTTTAAGGCTGAACCTTTGGCATTGAACAACTGATGTTGTTCTTCCCTGGGAATAACACATATCCTATGTCTAGCTCTCCTCAGTTATCTGTAGTTCTCTGTGTAGGGTTGAGACCTCATGGGCTATTCTGCATCCAGTTTGGCATGTTCATTGGCATTGTTTAGAGGTTATATTCAATTGCTCATCATTGAGTTAGGACTTTGGTGGGTATGAGTCACTCCCAAGCATCTTTCTAGCTTCTCTGTCTCTTCCATTGTCTGCTTTTTCATCATTTAATCCTTTTGATGAGGTGTGGCTCTTAGAGCAGAGCAGAAGCTCTGCCCACAGTGGTATTTAATTTTTCAATCTTTATTTGAGAGAGAGAAACAGAGAGAACATATGAGTGCCGTGGATCGCTTGTAGAGGTCAGATTAGGTTCTCTCTTTCCACCATATGGGTCCAGGGAACAAACTCAGGTTGTCACATTTGGTGGAGACGGCCTCTATTAGCTGAGCTATCCCAGGGGGTCTAGAATGATTTTTTTATTCTGGTTACACTGTGAAGGAGACTGTTTTATCTTCTGGTAGTTATGTTTAAATTGTAAGCAAAATTTGATTATGGACTTAATTAAAGTTAATGTTTAATTATTCATTCTGGATTACTATTGAATTTAACTACTATTGTTAAATTGATTTTATGAGTTATGTTTTCCTACATAATTGATCATTTTGTTTAAAATTGATTGACATACACAATTGCGTTTTCTCTTTAAAAATGTTTACTTTTTTACTTATAGAGTACATTTGTGTTTCTGAATTTTACCTCCTTTTGTACAACTCTTTAGTCATCTGTATGTCATTAAAATTAATACCAGTCAGTTTAGATTGGTATAATCATCTTTTTTGTAATTTTATATTTTATCATATCATTTTTTCCTTTTTTTCTTATATCACATCATCTATTCCTCTAATATCTTGAAATGAATGCTTGGGCCACTAATGTTCAATCTTCTGTTAGTTTTAAATATAAATATTATGTTTATATTCTTAGCTTGTAAATTTTAATATTAGTTATTTAAGATATATAGATATAAATATAGATATAGATATTATTCTTTAGCCACAAGTAGTTTATAATCTCATCACTAATTTCTTTTCTTTTTTTTTTTTTTTTTTTTGGTTTTTCGAGACAGGGTTTCTCTGTGTAGCTTTGTGCCTTTCCTGGAACTCACTTTGTAGACCAGGCTGGCCTCTAATTTCTTTTTTAATGGTAGAATCAATTATTGTGGGGAATTTCCCTTACAAAAATGGAGTTGTGTGAGGGAAATTCTGAATTATGCGAGAAAACTACAAGAAAAGAAGACAGGAGTCTTATGACCTCAGTTTCTTCAAAACACAGAATTGTTCTTGGATATGTTTTTGCTCCTCCAAGGTGTAGCAGACAGGAGTGAGTTCACTTCAGCTGTTGTTATTCAAATGCCTCTATGGAAAAACATGTTTCTTGTCATGTATGGCTTACCCTTGTTACTGAACACCTTGCTCTTGTGATTCTTATTAACTTTCTGAGTATACATTATCTGATGCTCTGAATAAAGTTGGCTACTGCATTAGACTTTAGTTGGCCTCATATTTAGGCTCTGCTTTCCCAGATTCACACTGCCAACTAGAACAGTAAACAAGTGGTGGTACCTATTAGGGATCTGAAGTCAGCTATGAGATAAAAGAATGAGGACCCTCACAGAGGGGGTGAGTGAGAATAAAGGCATGGAAACCAGGGAAGGCTTTGGCTTGTGTTGACCTTTCATAAAGAAATAAGGAGCACAAGTATCAGAATCACAACTATTAGATGGCTTAAAAGTTGTTTATGATTATGATCCCTGGTTTCCAGAAGAAGAAACTTCCGATGAAGAAGTATGGGACAGAGTCTGAAAGAATATTGAAAAGGCATAAAAATGGGGGGAAAAGATCCCCATTCAATTCTGAGTCACTTGGGCATTGATTGAAACTGTTATTAAGCTGTTTAAGGAGGATATAGATTATGACAGAGATGGCTAATTTCTTGAATGAATATAAATTGGATGATCAGACCTTAAAATTGGTATTTCAACTGAAATTTTAGCAAAGGCTAGAAAGAAGATTTTCTCCATTCAGGCTAAATCGAAAGTAAAATCAGTGCCACTGACAGCCATGCTGGTGACGGCTCTCTCAGCTCCCTTCCTGGAGCCTCCTTTGGATACGTATCCTCCATTGCCTGAAAATGTCCAGTGACATGGGGTGAGGAATTTGATAATCAATCTAATCTTGAATTCTCTTCATTTTTTTGATGAAAACTTAGAAAAGCCTATGAAAAAACTAACTTTATGACCTAGGCAAGGCAAGGCATGTCAGGGGAAAGGAATTTGTTTCCCACTTCCTCCCTGGCCTCATGAGCTGTCCTTACTATTTTCACTGCAATTTAGCAAAATCAAAATGTTTACCTGATTATGCCCTAATCATTATACTTAAAACTCTAGAAGGAGAGAGGGCATTAGACAGTCCTCTCATATTATCTTGAGAGGCAAGAAAAGAACCACAGCTATTTGAATCTAGACTAAAAGAGGCATTTGTGTATTGAGTGGATTCTTCACTGCCTTAAACTTACTTATTTTCCCCACTAAATTGTCTCCTACAGGTATTATAGCACAAGAGGATAAACCTTGGGAATGGATTTATTTACACCATAAGGGCCATAAAATACTAATTGCTTACCTTGCTCAATTAGTAAATCAAAGGAGGATCTGATGTCAGATCAGCAATTACATAGTTTTGATCCTTGCTGTATTATATTAACCTTAATTAACAATCAATTTTTAAGAGCTTTACAGAACTCTATGAATTTTCAAATTATAGTTGCAGATTACCATGGAAAGTTGGAAATCATTATCCAGCTGGTAAGCAGTGGGGATTTTCTCATACAACTAAATTTGTGATTGCAGAAATTTCCCAACATTCCCATTCCAAAGGCAGATATTTATTTTATTGATGGTTCAACTAAGGGTATAGGAGGGACGAATGGTCTAGATATTCATCCATCTATTAATACCTCTTTTTCCTCACCACAACAGGTGGAACTGGATGATTTGATTCATTTATTATAGTTAATCAATAAACCCTTAAATATCATTTCAGATTCTGCTTATGTTGTAGGATTATTTTCAACAACAGACTCATATTTGTGTACATTCTAACCTCCCTGGTTTTATTGCAGAGGAAATAAGCAAGCTGATGCATTAACTTGCCCTGTTTTTGCTTTGCCAGAAGAAAGTTGGGAAGGGGTATGCATCTGTCATTGCAGGTGGATGTACTGAAGTATTATGAATTCCTCTTTAGCTCCTCTAGCCCTGGGCCATCAAGGCCAGTGACAGAGGACAAGGAATCAGTGGAAGATAGCAAATCTTCAGTTAAGGAGCAAAAGGAGATATCAACCACATCATTAGAAGTCAAGTTTGCCCACCTAGATGCCATGTTAAGGCCTTATGTACCAAGGGAGAAGTTACTTTACTAATGACTCTGTTTATGACTGGACCTTGGGATCATAATAACTCATGCTTTCATCTGAAGAAGGGACTGCAATTTGCTTCTTTATAGGACAATTCGATTTGTCTACAACATCTCAAATAAAAAAAAAACCTCTGGATATCCTGTTATTAAAATATAAAAAAGGGGGAAGATGTAGGAATATAGTCCAAGAATGGAGTTAAACAATTATGACATGAAAATAAATCTCAGATTCTGAATTTATCATTCAACTTTAATTTTACTTACAATTTCTTACTTGTTTTTAGTATTTTAGGGAATCTTTTAATTGAGTATAGAGTTAGAGTTATCCATAGTCATACTGTGACTTTTCTTTAGCACCATTCAACAGAACATATTCCCCCCCAACCTTTCCATCCCAGTTCTTGATGGTTATGTTGCTGCCTTGAGTCAGGCTGAAATTTTTGTCCTCTCCTCTCTGTGTTTATTGAAATATCATTAAATGTTAAAACTTTATTGTGCTCCCCTCAAAGTGAGTATTATTTTTAATGAAAATTAATATTTTCACAATTATTTTGTTGCTTAATATTTTCCATCATTACCTTAATGATCATTATACCTAAATTCCATACTACACCTGTTAAAATTACAGAATCAATTTCAATCACAGAGAGCAAGACAAAGCCTTGTAGACTTTGAACCTAGACACTCTGGACTGCATTCTATCCCTTATGCTATCTAGTACTTTACTTCTTTATTCTTTGATATTTTTCCTAAAACAATTTTTCTTTGTGTGGCCAATATGTGTTTTGAATACTAATATACAATTTTAGGATTTCAGTTTCTTTCTTAATGAGTTGATGCTTAATATTCCAGTGTCCCAAAAGTATGTAATTTTAGGCTCTGTCTGAAATGTCTTCATTTTTTCGTTTTCTTTAATAACCATTTAAATTAATATTAAATTCTAGGCTGAGAATTTTTCCTCAGTATTGGAAATGTTAATTAGTTTGGCTCCTGGCATCTTTTTGTTTATAAGAATTATACTTCATCTAAGTTTCATGAACATTTTGTATGATATTGGGGCCTTCCTGGTTGGATTTGCTTTGAGATTTATAGCTTCAAAGAATAAACAATCAATTAAACATTAGCTTTGTATAGAAATTGTACATATTCACATTATTGCAGTGCCTATTATTTACCATTCTTATATATAACCACAATATATTCATAAGTTATCACTTTAAGGAATGGAATATGATCTCTACTTAAAAATATTATTTGGTAATTTCAGTTATAGCCAAAGTATCCGGGTCATATTTAGCACCCTCTAAATCCTCCTAGATCCCTACCTATAATCACTCCCCCTTCTCCGTGTGTGTGTGTATGTGTGTGTGTGTCTTTCTCTTTAATACACTGAGCCCCATTGGTCCTTTCTATGCATATAGATGTAAGGTCAGCCACCGAACACAGACAATGTACTAGGCAGCCATATCCATGAAAAAACTGGGTCACCTTTACCCAGCAGCCATTAGCTTCCATTAGCTCCTCAGCTAGGGATGAGACCCTTTGAGCCCCTCCCCATTTATGCTGAAATGTGATTGGCTTGGTCATCTGCAGGTCATGTAGAAGGCTACCACAGCAGCTGTGAGCTCATGAACACAATGCCCTTGCCGTACCTTTCTACTTTTAACAATCCATTGACCAATAATGCAGTGTGACTTCATTTACCACGCAAAGGTCTGTTGCCACTCTGTAGGCCTCTCATTCCTCTGCCACACAACTGTTCACACTGCAGTTGTCTCAGTCTGCGGAAGTTAGAAACCTAAGAAGACAATGATGCAACACTCCAAAGTGTCATTGTAAGCTTATCTTCATGCTTGCTGAGCCAAATTGAGTTCCAGATGCCATTTTCTTTGGATCTAGAAGGCACCTGCGATACAACAGAGATAGATGCTCCTGCCATTATCTAAAGATGTTTTGTTATATATTAAATTAAATTCCTGTAATTTTTTCTCTTGTCACTACATTTTGGCCTTTTCAGCTCATGGTAATGTGTTCATAATTTAATTGCAGTTTCCTTGTTTGTGATATTTCACTTTACTTTGTCTGCTTTCAAGATTTTTCATCCACTTAGCTATGAGCAGATTGACCATGCATGTCTAGCCATGATTTTTTTCCATTTATGCTGTCAGGGATGTACCCATCCTTTAAAATGTTTAAAAACTTTGCACCAAATTTTGGGGAATGTGTACCTATGTATCCATAGCCTTTTACTATTGCTACATAGTCTGTGCAGCTCCCTCTTATTTTTAAATGTCTTTTCTTCCTCTGTATTCTTCAACTGACTTCATTTCTATTGATTTGTTTTCAAATTCCCTCACTTTTTGTACAATATCTTCATTCTTCTATTAGACTTACAGTGTGTATTCTCGAACATTTTCACACTGTGCTGTAATCACTAAAATATTTATTTTGATTTTGATTGTAAATATGTGTATATGTATTGTCTTAGCTACTGTTCCATTGCTTTTAAGAGACACCATCAAAAAGGTGACTTATAAATGAAAAACATTTAATTGAAGACTTGCTTAGAGTTTCAGAGAGTTGGTCCATGATCATCTTGGAAGCATGGCAGCAGGCAGGCAAGTATGGTGCTGGGGCAGTAACTGAGAACCTGTATCTTTTCAGCAAGATGGAAGGAGAGGGAGAGACTGGGCCTTACATGGACTTTTGAAACCCCAAAGCCCACCCCCAGTGACATACCTTCTCTAACAAGGCCATACCTCCTAATCCTTTCTAATCAATCCACCAGTTGAGTATCAAACACTCAAGTATACGAATGTATGGGGGTCATTCTTGTTCAAACCACCACATTTCAATTCCTGGTGGCCATAGGCTTGTAGCCACACAATGCAAAATGCATTCAGTCCAATTGCCAAAGTCCCCTTAGTCTTTCAATATTGAGACAATTTTAAAGTCCGAGTTCAAAATATCTTCGGAGACTCAGACACTGTCTTAACTGGAAAGTGTAAGTGGATGTAAACACAGTAGGACAAAGTCCACATGCTGAATTACATGGCACTTCAGGTCTTCTGCTCTTTCTGGCTTTGTTGACTATAACACATGTCTCCCTCAGGCTGTTTCCATACCCTGTCTGCCCCTCATCTTGTCAGGTATCTCATGGCTCTGGCATCTCTGACATCTTGGGGTCTCCTTCAAATCCAGGCTTCACCATCACCACTTTATGCAATGGCCTCTCTGGGCCACCATACATGCGTGGCCTCAGAGGCTTTTGTCACCTTGGAAGAAGATCCCACAACCCCTTTAATTCTGTATCCTTGATGAAACCAGAGCATGCAGCCGAAGCTACCAAGTGCTGCTGTCTGCTGGGGCTGGAACCTGGGCCCATCCTTGAATTACATGGCTGTTGTTTTGAGCTTTTCCTTTGATAGTTTGCAGGATTAGTCACATGGAGTCTCACAATGAGGGTCCCACTCCCTTATTTCCCTTCAGCAGCAGGCCTTTCTTTAAGCTTCTTATCTTCTTGTGCACAGGACTTGGTTCCAATATTTCATTTCCTGGTGATCTTTTCTTCCTCAAACTGTACATTTTTTATTTCTTTTTGCCTTGCTTTCTCCTTTACATGGTAGATATGCATAAGAGTGACCACTAATAACCACAAGACACAGTCAAGAGTAGCATCTCCTCTGCCGAAACCAGTTGTCCTAAACTCTTTAATGTAGCCTCTGGCAGATCTTTTTGGATAGAAAAGCAGAGGACAGAAAGCAGCCACATCTTTACCAACATATCACAAGAATAGCCTCTAACCCAACTGCTGGTATTGCTCCCTCTGAAACATCTTGAGTTGGACCTTCATATTCTACACTGCTTTTAACCCTTACTATCTTCCATACTTGTTTTAGGATGGCCCATGAAGGCATACTTACACTGTTCAACTGCTATTCTAGTCCAAAGTCCAAAACTGTTCCATATTCCTTCAAATATCAGCATGTCAGACTTAACACAGCAATATCCCAGGCCCTGGTACCAACTTCTATCTTAGTTACTGTTATATTGCTTTGAAGGATGGGGCCCTTCTGATTCAAATCACCACACATATATTTCTTTGTGGGGGTATGTGGGCTTGAGTGCAGTTGGGGGCAGAGACCAGATGAGAGTGTTGGATTCCCTGGAGCTGGAAGTACAGTTTGCTATGAGTTGTCCAACATGGATACTAGAAACTGAATTTAGTTCCTCTGGAAGAAGATTGTCATGTTTAGATTTTGTCAAATTGATACACTTGAGAAGAGGGAAACTCGGTTGAGGATTTACCCTCATCACCCTGGCCTATTAGCATGTATGGTGGTTTGAATGAGAATGGCTCCATATACTCTGACATTTGAATACTTGGTCCACTGTTTGGTGGGCTGTTTGAGAAGGATTGGGAGGTGTGACTCTGTTGGTGGAGGTACGTCAAAGAGGTCAGGCTTGAAAGTTTCACAAGACTCAAAGACTCATACTATCCAGTGTGTCCTGCTCTGCCTCCTACTTACTGATTTAGATGTGAGCTCTCAGATATTCCCGCCTTTGTTCCACAACCATGGACTCTAGCCCTCTGAAATTATGAGCCCAATTAAATACTTCCTTTTGTAAGTCGCCTTAGTCATGGTGTTTTGTCAGAGCAATAGAAAAGTAACTAAGATGACATGTCTATGGGGTATTGTAATGATTGATGTTTGATGTGGGATGGTCCAGTTTACAGTGCCAATTCTAGGCAGGTGGTCCTAGGCTGAATAAGAAAGCAAGCTCCGTGAACTATGACAGCAAACCAGTAAGCAGTATTCCTCCATGCCCTCTGCTTCAGTTTCTGCCTTGAGCTCCTCCTGCCCTACTTTCCTTGGATGGTGGACTGTGACCTGTAAGCCAAACAAAACTTTCTCTCCTCAAGTTGCTGATAAACACAACAGAACGCAAATGAGAATAGGTAATAATTGCTCTTTTTTCAATTAAGAATTTTTTTATTCATTTTACATATCAATCACAGATCCTCCTCTTTTCTCCTCCAACCTCTCCAGCCCTTCCCTACCCAACCACCCCCCATTCCCTTCTACAAGAAGTAAGGCCTCCCATGGGGAGTCAGCAGAGCCTGGTACATTCAATAGAGGCAGGTCCAAGCCCCTCCCCCTGCATCAAGGCTGTGCAAGATGTCCCACCATAGGTAATGGGCTCCAAAAAGCCTGCTTGTGCACCAGGAATAGATCCTGATCCTAGTGCCAGGGCACCGCTTAAACGGATCAAACTATACAACTGTCTCACTTATGCAGAGGGCCTAGTCCAGTCCCATGGAGGCTCCACAGGTGTTGGTCTAAAGTTCATGAGTTCCCACTAGTTTGGTTTGGTTGTCTCTGTAGGTTTCCCCATCATGATCTTGATGTCCCTTGCTCATAGAATCCCTCTTCTCTCCCTTCAACTGGACTCCTAGAGCTCAGTCTGGTGCTTGGCTGTGGATCTCTGCATCTGCTTCCATCAGTTGCTGGATGAAGGCTCTATGATGACAGTTAAGAAACCAGAAGCTAGGAAGATTCCCAGGAATCCACAAGCATGACCCCAGCTTAGACTACTACAATAGTGGAGAGGGTGCCTGAACTGGCTTACCCCAGTAATCAGATAAATGAATACCTTAACTATAAGAATTGCTCTTAACTGCTGACCCATTTCACTAGCATGTGTGCTTTAATTTTTAAACTTTATATTTTATTGGCTATTTTTTAAGGCCACCATAACAACTTACAGAAATGTATTCTTTTCCACCCTTTAGGCTAGGAATCTGAAATCAAGGATTCTGGAGGGCTAGGCTCCTCTACCAGGAATAAATCCTTCCTGGACTCTCCTAGGCTTTTACAATTGCAAATGTTTGAGCTTCAATTGTTCACAATCATCTTTCTGCCACTCCCCTGCATCTGATTCTCTGTGTATGGATATCAGCTATTATTAAGTTATTGCATTTATAGTTTACCTGAATCCGTTCTGAGTTCCTTTTACTGAGTTACCTCTACAAAAGTTGAAATCCACATTCACAAGAATTGGGGGATATGACACAATTTTGTACAGAATTATGGTTTTTTTCTGTTGAGAATTTGCTGTCTTTTCCTTATTGCTAAATTATTTTCCTTTACATTATTGAACAATTTGCAACAAAGGAGAAGGCAGCAAATACCTAGATTCGTCTTGAGTTCTTGCACTAGCAAACAACTTATAGGCTACTCTTTGCATGTCATATCCACTGGTCATCCTGGAATGGACAGAATTTATATGCCCAAACTGGCACTCCTCTGTCCTACCCCACTTTCTGGCTTCTTGAGACCTCTTATTTCCTTCTTTTCTGGGGCCAGAGCTAACAGTTTATAAAGGGGCTCCATCAACACCATGCCAGGCTGTCATCTGTCTGCCCTCAGGTCAAGCCACAATGACAAAACTTTCACCTCTTGTAGTTCCTAGTGTTATCTATTCTCATCCAAAATAAGCTGCTTTAGCCTATGCTTCTACTCTGTGGGTAAGTAGTTTTATAGTTCTGTGTTTTACTCAGAATTTATAACAGTAAGTGTGGTGGTTTAAATGACAAGGCCCCCATAGATTCATACATTTGAATTATTAGTCCTCAGAGGGTGGAACTGTTTGGGAAGGATTAGGAGGTGTGGCCTTGTTGGAGGAGGTGTGTCACTAGGGGTGGACTTTGATGTTCAAAAGCCCACCTCATTCTCAGATCTCTGCCTCAAGCTTGTGTCTTAAGAGGTAAACTCTCAGCTGCTGCTCCAGGATCATGCCTGTCTCTTTGCTGCCATGCTCTGTGTCATGATGGTTCTGGATTGTAACCCTCTGATACTGTAAGATCCAAATAAATAAACTCTTTTATAAGTCACCTTGGCCTTGGTGTCTTATGGCAGCAATTAAGTTACTAAGGCAAGGATTGTCTCAGGAAGCAGAATGCACTGACTTTCTCTACTGAACTAAGGTAAAAAGAAAGAATGAGTGAAGTCTAGTAGATAGACTGAGAACTTTTATATTCCTCCCTTGGCCTTCTGAAAGTTCTGTTTCTGGGGCTGGAGAGATGGCTCAGTGGTTAAGAGCACTGACTGCTCGAGCCAGGCATTGGTGGCCCACGCCTTTAATCCCAGCACTCAGGAGGCAGAGGCAGGCGGATCTCTGTGAGTTTGAGGCCAGCCTGGACTACAGAGTGAGTTCCAGGAAAGGCGCAAAGCTACACAGAGAAACCCTGTCTCGAAAAACCAGAAAAAAAAAAAAAAAAAAAAAAGAGCACTTACTGCTCTTCCAGAGGACCTGGGTACAATTCCCAGCACTCACATGGCAGCTCACAAGTGCCTGTAACTTCAGTTCCAGGGTACCCGACACCCTCACACAGACATACATACACTAATACACATAAAATAAAAATAAATAAATAATTAAGAAAGTTCTGTTTCTATTTCATTCATTTATATTTCTCTATAATGCACCTTGTGAAATTTGTTGTATAAAAGTTCACTTTTAAGCTGGACGGTGGTGGCGCATGCCTTTAATCCCAGCACTTGGGAGGCAGAGCCAGGCAGATCTGTGAGTTCAAGGCCAGCCTGGTTTACAGAGCAAGATCCAGGACAGGAACCAAAACTACACAGAGAAATCCTGTCTCAAAAAAAAAACGGAAAAAAAAAAGTTCACTTTCAAAATTCAAATTGGCAATTAAATGGAAGTTTCTACAGTGTGGTAGGCTGAACTTCCATGAGCAACACTCCCCTTGCAAACATGTAGATACCCTAAGTTATAGATCTTAATTTTCAAGAAAAAAATAGCTCATTATAAAGTTCTTTGAGTGAAGTTGCTATTTTTATTACATTTATTTATTTATTTATTTATTTATTTATTTATTTATTTATTTTGTGTGTGTGTGTGTGTGTGTGTGTGTGTGTGTGTGCGCACGCGTGCGCGCACCTCACAACCTCACAGTGCATGTGTTTTGAGGTCAGAGGAGAACTTGCGGGAATGAGTTCTCTCTTCTCATGCAGGAGCAGGGTGTAAGGCGCAGGTGTTGGCATTTGGTGCCAAGCATTTTTACCTACCGAGTCACCTTCCTTGTTCAGAAGTAGCATATTTGTAAAAAACAGTTTTAGAAAATTAAACAGAACTTCACACTAAAGAACTGCTCTTTTTATTCTGTGAATTCTATAAAAGGTGAGCTGAATTTTTGTCTTTTATGATGGCTTTCTGATGTTTAAAAATAGAATAATTTGTTACTTAATATTTTTATCAACTAGTTGTAAGTAAATATCCCATTTGTGAAAAGCCAAAAAGATTAAGGATGAATATTTATAAAGTGGTTTTACTTTCATATTTCTTCATTTCATTTGTTGTATCACATTTGGAGAGTAGAAACATTTGGTTTTTCCTAGAAGGTTTCTTTTATTTTTTCAGTGCTTGCTTCTTGATTTCATGTATTTTCCATGTCCATAAACCAAACATTTTAAGCAAAACCAATTTATGTTTGTAAATGTTTTTATGGGCGAGTTTGTGGGTAGGGCAGCAAAAGAGGTGGTGATGTAATTATCATCTCAAAAATAAAAGAACTTGTTTTTAAAATCATTATCCTGCTACAAGTTGTCATCTATGAAAACTTGTATAGCCCATCCTCCCATTTAAAGGAATGTGTATATAGACAGAGAACCCCATTTCCTGTGCCCTATCCTTAACCAAACACTATTTCAGCTGGACTCATCTGCCCATGCTCCAATAAATCACTTCACAAATTAGAGTCAGCATTCCACAATGAACATGAATTTAGTTTTGAATCCAAACAAAATAAATCATAAAGAAGAGACGGAAACTCAGGATTACAACCTCACTTTCATTGCTTTTCCATCCATGGCATCTAAGGCTTCAGTTTATCCTAATGAAAAGCCCATCTTAAACGTTTGACTGTTTCACTCCTCGCTCACGTGATTGTCCTGCTCATCTAGAGGATCTTCCCCTGTCTTTGGAACCCTTCAGGCTTTCATTCATGCTGTGCTTCATGGGTGAGGTCCAGATTTCTGTACGGGGCATTTTGTCCTAGGAAAAGGGAGTCTGGATTTAACAGCATAATATTAATCTTTCAGCTATTGCCATTTACTTTTTAAATATTCATTAATTCACTTAACATTCATAGAGTGCCTACCAAAACCCATGGATTTGATAGTGAAAAATGCACGATTTTCCGCTTTTAATCCCAGAGGCAGATGATGAAGATAAATATTGATATATTTGAGTCAACTGCTAAGACCCAGGTACACCACAGCAAGCTCATTGTCACTGACTGTTGCCAACTAAAAGTCTAGTGTGAGCCTAAATCAGGTGGAGGGCTGTCAGGAACCATTGTTCGCATCACGGAAGTTATCACTTCCACAGCTTCTCACATTCTGTGTTTTCTCACTGGCTGGAAATTATGTAAATTGTTTTCCCCATATGTTTGAAATGTAAGGATGATTGTTTCTCACATAAATTTTTAAACTTGTATGAGCAGTGTAAACAGCGTGAAAGGTGAGGAGTGGGAATGTCATGTGTCACAGCACATCAGGGTAATGAGATGTCTAACACAGTCTCATAGTCACACAGCCTGGAAAGCCTTTCTTCATATTCATGTTCTTAATAACCACACATTTATAACATAACATAGGCAAGGCAAACTATTTCTTTCAGTGGATTCGTGGGTCAATTCAAGGTAAACCATTATTCTACAAAACCATGGTTCAGAAATAACCTAATTAGGTCTTATAACCACATTTCAAAGGGCTACTGTTCTGTTATTGTATATAAGATATAGAAGCCTTCCCAATAAAGCAAAAATGAGGAAAACTGATATGAAATATATAGGAGTAGGCTAACAATTTTCTAGACAACACAGTTTTATATTTTGCATTATTTTTCTGAAGACCTATAGGCCTTGATTTCTTGCGATTGCTTTTTTTTTCCCTCACCCTTCCTAGCAATGCTGCAGAGTTAATTTTATCTGTATGAGAAATATGAAGCTAGGGAATTTAATAATTGTTGCGCTAGGTAAGGGATGAAGCAAATTCCACTGCCTTTCGTTTGATTACAATCTTCCCTGCTGGTTTAATTAAAAACATCCATGTGAGAAAGAAAGAAACATGGTTGAGGATCTAATTGTTTTATTGTATTGGATGTAGAGTCGGAACAATGACGCCGAGGCTTATAGTTGTAAAACTTAAATGTTTCATGTAAATCTAAAACGCAGACATAGGTCAACAAGAGACAAATGTCACTAGACTGGATTCCAAACGCCGCGCAGACAGTAAAGATGACACTTATCCGTCATCCATACATCAGTAACTAAAACAATTTTAGGGTTGTCTAGACAGGCATGCATTATGTCTTAAATTTAAATCTTTAGTGGAAGGACAACAGCAGGCTCGGGATCTATATTTAGTTTCATCAGAAATGAGAAAAGCCTAAGGAAAAAAATGTAAGGACGTTTTCAGGGCTCTACATGTAGAAAAGCCTGGCACTGCTGCTTTCTGAGCAGATTAGCTTTCTCAGTAACCGTGACATGGACCTGCAATTTATACTAAATTCTGGTATATGTGATCCAATTTTCTGATTTTTTGATAAATTTTCAATCATGGTATTTAGAAAAAAAAAACCTGAAATCTTCCCCACGGTCTTTGCAAATCTTTGTCCCTTTAAAATGTGTTATTGAGTTTTTTTTTTTATGTGTTCTTAATTGGTAATTGGGGAATTAGAAGGATCGTGAATTTACAAGCCTCATGAAATTGTGGACGAGCACTTTCCTGAACAGGAGACAGTGCTGGAGTGAAAAATAACAAGGGAGCTGGTACTGCACAGTGCCACTGTGAATTAACCTTCAGTCCCCCAGAGCAGATGACCAGGGAGGGAATTTTACTTCATTTACTGAAATGGTTTAGCATGCTCCTCTATAACACTAGCCAACATCACAAATTCCTGAATGGGAAGACTAGCAACATGTCATGTTTTCCAAGTCTGACAAACTAAAAATAACAATAAAGGAAGACTAACAAAGGCTGAAAATACAAGGAAAAGAACAACAGCATGGAAGTTACTGTGGTTATTTCAGGACTTTCTGTCAGTTCATTTCCCCCATTGCCATTTATTGAATTACTTACTGGCACCTGTAGTTTTAGTGGTCTAATTTTCTTCTTGTTTTTTTTTTCAGGGGGGGGGGACTTATATTAATATATTTTTCTATACAGATAGCCTCTAGTCCTTAAATTACTAGTTTTCTATGGGTCTACTATTTGCCATTATTTAAATGTTTAAATTTTAGCTTGCCTTGAAAAAATAATTATGATATTTAAAATCATTATGAGTTAGATTCCAATAACTAAAAAGAAAAAAAAATGATGATCCTGGTGTTCTATCAATGGTTATTCTAATGCACTTTTGTGAGAAGTCAGTGAGGGGTGTCTATTCTTTGGCTCTGCAGGATGCATATCTTTCACCCTCCCCCCAGCCCACATCCCACATATACATCTTCGGGATGAACATCATTGTCCTAAATATATTACACAGCACAGATTACTTCAGTCCACTGCTTCTAGATCTTATGGCCGTAAATCACAGCTTTTAAATATTTATAACGTTCCCTCGAACACTTAAAGGGAGAAAGACAAAATAAAATTTTTCATTTTCTCTTCGAGTGAAAATGCCTATGCTGGTTAAAAAAATACTACTGTTTGCCTTAAGAACTTAAATCATGTGTGCTGACCTCTATCTAACCATAGGTATTAAAGAGGGTTACTTGGGTACCTAGGTTTCCTCCCAGTGACACAGGAATAACTGTGAGTAAGTAGGTTTTCCATAGAATCTAGGATGTCTTTTCATCTTTTCTCTTTGCTTTATTTTTAATTTCTTTTCACCTTTCTGATAATATCAATATCTTTTATTTTCTTTAGTTAGAATTTTTATAGAGCTCACTCAAATCTCTCCCAAACCAAATAAAGCAATTTTCAATACTGTTTAAAAAAATCCACATCTTCCCATATAAGATGCAGTATAATTCACAGTTAAAATATCCTAATATAAATGCACTTCTCATTGAATAGCCTTGCCAATACAGAGAGGCAAGATTTGTTCCATAATATTTACATCGAGAACAATATCGTCTTATGTAAAAATATTCACAGGATCATCTTATCATAAGATATCAGAAATAAATCGGGATTCCTTCCAAGACTTTCATGACAAGCAGGCTTTACTTTTAGTATTGAGAATTTCTTAGATTTTACTTCTCCTACCTGCTCTGTCATCAATATCCACTAGGTGGAGATATAATTATATTTTTTCTCAAGTGTAGCCTGGCTTAAACCTTTATGCCGTTCTATGGAAGGAATATTCATCTTTACAATTTGAACAAGTATCGCTTAATTGGTGTTTAGTAAATACTCTGATATCAACCTACATTAGTTTTTATAACAGATGGCACTTCCTTTTGTTTCCACTTTATTAGAGATTCTGAAATGCAGGCAATGGTTGCATTCCCTTGTGTAATTTCCATCTCCATGTGGGAATGCAGCAGTTGAATGAGGAGTCTCTGTTCCTGAGTATAGTTACTGTAATCCCCAACATTACGCAGAGATGGTTTGCAACTAAGTGCAGGTTGTTGGCAGGGATTTAATTGGAGGGTTAGCGAAGGAGAGGTAGGAGATTTTCCTTTTTTCTCTAAGCCAGGTAAGAGTGATCCACTCAGCCTGGAGCTGCCAGGAAGCAGAGGATGTGAAAGCAAATGAAGTGGTTTTATGTCCTGGAAGATCTGCTCTTTGTAAAAAACACACCTCACTCTCCTGCTTGCTTTTTCTCTTTCCTACCCTTCTCTTCAATTTTTAAAAAGTCTGTCTTGCTTCCTGGCTTGTTTGCTTATCTGTCTATCTATCATCTATCATTTATCTATTGATCTATCATCTGTCTATGAGAGATGCACATACAATCACACATGTAGGATTTTTTTACTAGCTTTTTATACAACCCAGTATGTATGCTACGTATCAAATAATAACGCACACCTTAGAGCTTTACAATAACAGTAAGAGATAAAAGTAGTATGTGTTGTAAAAAGGATTCTGTTTTTTCCTGTCCTTTTTAGTGGGACTTGTTTTATGGGACACTATTTGCCACTAATTACATATTTCTAGACACCTAAACATTTGACTTCTGTGTTCCTTCCTCACAAGAGGACAAAATATTTCAAATTACTTTTGTTCCCATGCTGTCCTGGAAGCAAGTTGCAAATCTCTTTGGAAGAGGCAAGCAGAAGAACGTTCTTCTCTTCATAGCAAAAGGCTCCACTGGAAAGTCAGGATGTAGAGTAACCTTCTTAAGTTTCAGAGTAGCCAGTTTCATGAGCGAGTTGAGTGCAAAGCTTTGAGTTTTCAGAGACAAAAACAAACATTTGGCTAGCACTTCTCCCTCTATTCTCAAGAAATATAGGCCTAAAGTTCAAGGCAAAATATAAAATGGGAAGCTTTGGACAAATCTCTCCTCATTTATTGGGATTTCTGAAGAAAGGGCACTATGCCTTGACCATTTTTTTTTTTTAAATAAGCCATCAAAAACAGAAGGAACTCTGTTTTCCTGCTTGAGTTGTTGGGCATATTAGCTACAGGTAAATACACCTGGTGTCTTTAGATTTTGAGTACATATTATACTCCTCCCATTTGTCTTTTGTTTTGGCATTTATGCCAGGGATCTTTTAATTTTAAACATCCCTGTTCACAGTGACATTAGCTGTTACAGGTTTTATTCTTCTTCTAATAATAGTATTTAATATGTACTGATCAGTGAAACACAATCTTTCTCAATTTGGGTCTTTGACTAATTCATGTTGTTAAAATCACGGGTACAGTTTCCCTTAGAGTCTAAAGGCTTCCTAAACTCAAGAAATTTAATACAAGTTAAAATTTCTCGAAATTCTCAATTACTTCCAGTTGGCAACATTACAATGATAATGTTTGATATGTTTTGACTTTTCATTTAGTGCCAGGCTAGAATGGAAACAAATGTTCCTGATTATAAATATTACATTCTATAACTAAACAAAGTAAATAATAAAAGAGATTGGGCAACCTTCCCTCCTACATAATAACAAATAACAACAGGCTGCTGTTCTTTCAAAGGACATTGCACTAGCTCAGCCATAAGATTCCTTTATCAAAATTTCCTCAAAGATTTTATGACATGGCAATAATTAAACTGAAAGAACAATAATACCTACAAACTCTGAGCCTGATGTGATGGGACATGATTGCAATCACAACACTTCAGGGCTAGGAGGCAAAGACAGAAAAGGTGGGGGATTGAGGCCAACCTGGACTGTGTAGTAAGACCCATCTCAAAACAAAACAAAACCTAAAACAAAATGCAAGACTGAGCCTGGTAGTGCACACCCTTAATCCTAGCACTTGGGAGGCAGTAGCAAGTGGATCTTTCTGAGTTGCGGGTCAGCCTGGTCTACAAGCATGTTCTAGACCACCCGATTCCAGAGTGAGACAATGTCACAGAAACAAATATATAAACAACACATGCCAAACAACCCAAAGAAACAAGGAAAGAACACATCTGCAGAACTAATTTATTCACTTTAAAAATTAGACTTCGATACTCAGAAGAATCTTCTAGACGCTCGCGCCTGTCTTGGTACTGGTAGCAGCTGTGGCTGTGGAAGTGGAGTACGCACTGCAGATGCAATAGCATTCCTATTCCGCAGAAGCTCGAAGCTCTGGACGATGGCCTCTGCGTTTTGATTTTCCAGGTCCAGAAACCACCATGAAGTTGAAAGTTTCTTGGTCTCAGTCCTGCTTGTGTGACTGCATGTTGACTTGTGCACGCTTGCTCCCCCGCCCTTCCGCTGCACACCTTTCTCTCACGTCCTATCAGCTCTTTCTTCTGGGGAGCTGGGACCTTAATCTGTTTAAGATATTCACATTCATACTTACCGAGCATGAGCAGGGCCATGTGAGAACAACCACATGACTCACTACGGGGATGTGGAGAAAATTATTTCACTAGATTCTTGATTACTTTTACTGGTAAAATTAAAAATTCCACATTATTAACTGAAAGAATATAAATTTATATATGTATACAGACTTTAGAAACTAAGTTTGGAATTCAAGTGGAAAGTATTCTTCTTGTTTTAGGGAACATAGAGGATCGGGTAATGTTTAAGTGTTAACTTTCTCTCTCTCTCTCTCTCTCTCTCTCTCTCTCTCTCTTTGTATGTGTGAAATATTCCTACATAGTATTTGATACTCTTATTAACATTTATTATTATCTCAATGACAAAGGGTGTCTTTACATTTTTTTTTTCAATTTATTTGTTTCTTTGTGGCATTGCAAGCCCTGAGCAACTATACTGGAGCTTGAAAGGAATTTGAAATCTTGTGGATAAAATGGAGCTTAAACCATCGAGTAATGTACCAGACTCCTTTCCTATGGATTCCACCTAAACAACACTATATGATGAAACTGTACCCGTGATTTTAACAACACTTCCTAATTAAGAGAGAAATACCATCACACTATAATTATCACATGTACAGAATGACCTTGAATGTACACATTTATCACTTGCTTTGTTTTACTTTGAACACCACAGCAACTGTCTGAAGAAAGCATCATTAGTCCCAAATCAAAAGAAAAGAAAAAGAAGAAGCAAAGAAAAATAAGTCACTGGAAGCTTCAAGACCTAAATAACTCGCCAAGACTCACTTAGCAGGAAATAGAGGCAGTGTATCTGGAAGGCAGGGTTCCTATCTCCAGAGCTCCTACTCCTAATAGATCATTAGGACTTCAATGGACCTTCAAATTCTCTAGTCTGAGTCGTTATTTATTCAATGAGAAAATATATGACAGAGAAGAGAAAGACCTAGACCATGTGATGGAAAGGCAGGTTTGGGACTAGCACTTTTCTGTCATTTCAAAATCAGTGGCCTCTTTCATATGTCACAATGCCCCCATAACCAACATTTTAAATAGTTTTTTAAATCAAGTCTCAGAATGTGTAAAATTTAAAATAAAAGAAATCTCTACTATAATCCTTCTTAGTTGACTGAATCCTTTGAGTTAGAAACAATAAGCTGTTTTTCATAAATAGCAGGACTGTGTCAGCAGCTATGATTATAACTGTGTGGAACCTGTCCACGACGCAGTAGCTGATGGTATAAATGACCAGACCTTTCCCAACCTGAGTAGAAACAGGACTGAGAGAAAATACCAGAGACAATGGAGAGAAGACAGAACACCCTAAAGTAGCAACAGACACCAGCCACCGTTCTCCACAAAACACTTTTATTCTCATTTACCACCGAGGAACTAATCTCCAGACCCTGTGCACATGAGTGGGATAGAATATATTTTTTTTCTCATAGCATCCTCCTTGGAGGGCCAGATTGAAATGTGTAGTACTGAACTTGAAGCAATTACAATAGATCTCAGTTTTCTGGACTGTGAAGCCACCCATCAAAGGCTTTAAAGATAAACAACATAAACCCAAGGGGAAGACCCTGGCAGAACAAGGGCAGTACTCACAGACTGAATCAGATGTGGTCCTTTGGAACACTGTTAGCTTCTTCAAAAAATTGATTCATGCATACTTATTCATTGAAGAGTAATTTATTAAGACACTCAAAAATATCTAGCTTTGTGCTGGGTGCAGCTAAAGAGCAAACACATAATCAAGTGTAGAGTGCTCTATAGGAACCAGGAGGGAACAAATATTCATAAAATTAATTACATGACAAAGCTGTAGACAGGGGAGGTTATGATAGTTCACTGTAAAGCAGGTGCATGAGAGGGGAGAAGTACCAAGGGTGTGCTAATAAAATGAGCAGAAAATAACAAAGAGAAGGATTTTGTCGAAGAAGGAAAAAAATGGCCTGGTTAGAGCTCAGTTGGTAGAGTGCTTCTATAGCATGAACCAAGTCTTGGAATCGCTCCCCAGCACTTCATAAATTGGTCATGCAACCCACCGATGACACAGAAGAGGCAGACAAAAAAATTCAAGGCCATCTTCATCATTAACTCAGGACAAACCATACCATGCCTCCAGAAACAACAACAATAACAACAATGGCAAAGGAAAAAAGTGCTGTTGTGGAATTGGTGACCAGCACTTCTAAAGAGACTGACACAAAATAGAAGTTAAGGGAAAAGCAGATGAATAAATAAAGGGAAGTGAGGACTAGTAAGTTATCTATTTTATCTAGAACATGAAATTAAAACATCAACAGAAAAGATTTGATATATGCTTGTATGTGTGTCCATGTGTATTTGTGTGTACATGTATATGTGTGTCTCTGTGTGTATTTGTATATGTATGTGTGTTCTTATGTGTGTATATATGTGTTTGTATGTGAGTATGTATATTTTCATGTGTATTTTTATTTTAAATGATTTTATGCCTGGTGAATTATCCTGCACATATAAACTCCCATAAACAATGACATGTCGAGAATGACTATTACAGTAATGTTGTAATGTCAAATGTTTGAAACACCTAAGTGCTCCTCAAATCTATCATGTGTATGGTGCCCTGCCCTGATCACTAGTTCCACTTGCAAATTCTGGTATCCACATACAATAACTACAGAGCAGCATGTAGGCTATTTCATAAAGACCAACATTGCATCCTGTAGCCCTGCATGTCCTATCAGATGCTGACACTAATGCACAGAGCACAGTGCATGTCACATAATTGTGTGACATATGCAGGCTAAACATTATGCTTCAGTATGTATGATTAGGCCTACTCTATAAGAAGGGATAGGAATGAAAGCAGTTATATTTGGGAAACAGATGTGAACTGCTGGTGGATCTGGGAAGAAGTGTTCTCTTTCACTGAGTGTCATTTAATACATTTTGAACATATAGATATTCAAACATTTTATAGAACTTATTTTTTAAAAATTATCTAGAAATCCCAGCTTGAATTGCATTATCTTGACTCTTCAAAATACAATGGAAGGAAAAAAATCAAATATATATGACTTGGAAGTTACAATGTCTTTTCGTTTTAATAGTAAGTGTCTGGGTACGCTTGGAGGCAGAAGTGTGGAGATGGATGGATGGAGTGGAAATGAAATAGAAGGTAAGTGAAAATTATAGGATTTAGGGCAGAAGTGGAAAGCTAGAATCTTAGAAGACAAATGTCCTTTCGATGAGGCATCTAAACAGAGGCACTGAATCACATCTTTTGGACAGAAGCTGATAGACCATTCTTTTGTTTTGGTATCAATAGTAGTGATTGGGAGAAACATGTGAGGTGAATAGTACAGCTGCTTCTCAGGGCAGGGCACAGGCCTCGTGACAAGGGCCTTAATCAGTGCAGGTGCCTTTCAGGTGATGGGTTGGAAATACATTTTAATGGCATATTCCCTAGTGATCACTTGTCTAGAGAAATGTCTGTTTGTATGGAGAGGAGAAGGGGTCCGTGGCCAAAGTGAGGGGGATCTGGGATGAAGTGTTAGAAGTAGACTTGCTTGGTATGCTTCAGTGTGACATTCTTCTCATCCATACACTGATGAACTGCGAGTGGTGATATAACTTATTCAGATAATTTGTTTGTTGTGAGAATGGAGTTAGGTAACATGGAAACAATATACCAGAAAAAAACTAAAGGCATAGTAACAGGAAACATAGAATTTTAAAAAGTATTTTCATTGAAATAAGTTGCAATGACAAAGTTTACAACTGAATTATCATCTCCTCACTCAGCATTAGATAAACAGTTTTAGATTTGGTATAACTGTGGGCATTTTACTGTCTTGACTCCAAACACACTAATTAGAAAATAAATCTTAAATTTGTTCTAAGGAAAGATTCATTTCATTTTCTTCCCATTAATGTGTGATTTGAAGAAAAAAAAAGTTTGATAAATCCTTATTGAGTGAAAACTGCCGCTGTTCAGGAGGGGTAGTAATGCCCTTTGTGCTCTGCAAAGGAACTATAATGACTATGCTCGATTTCTTTTTCTTCTTTTATTTTTTAAAAATTATTTGCTTTTTATTTACTTTGTTTTCATTTTACATACCAACTCCAGTTCCCCTCCCTCCTAGACCCCGAAACATGGGTTGATGTTGCTCGCATCAGAGTGGGTCTTCTTGCCTCAGTGACATCTCTCTGGGAACACCCTCACAAACATGTCTAGAGGTGAATTTCCCAGGTAATTCTAAGTTCAGTGAAGTTTGTAATGTAGATTAACCATCCTCTAAAATGACTCGGTCATCGTGTAGATGACATTTGGCATTTTGAAAGTGAGAATATAATGTATTTGTTGTAAGAGCGCCAAAGATGAAGATATCACTCTGTTTTTTTCTTCCTCTTTACCCCCTTCCTCCCTCCTTCCCTCACTCACTCACTCACTCATTTTCTCCCTCCATCCCCCTCCGTCTTTCTTTTGTTCTATCATCTGCCCATCTAATTATCTATCCATCTATCAAGCTGTCCATTTACCATCTGTCAGTCATATGTGTAAACATGCCTATGTTATTGATTTCATTTGTGTTGAGGCCAGGTTTACAGTCCAGACTGACCTAGAACTCACTGCAAAGCCCAGGCTGGTTTTGCACACTGGGTGGTCCTCCTACCTCAGAATCTTAGGGCTGGGATTACAGGTTGTCCCACAGTGATTATTTTATACGAACTATTATGTCAGAAAATAAACACTTAGATAAAGTCATCAGAATAAAGTTCCTGTGACTGAATTGCTGGTGGCATTACAAGAAGAGACAGAGAATCTTGAAGTTACTTAAACACACCCACTCACTGTCTTTTATCATGACACGCCTTGCAGTTCTTCAAAAGCATATAAAGAAGGGCATCACAAGGTGCAGCCTCCCAAGTTGCATGAGATAAATTTCATTGCAAAATATCCTGCCTCAGACTTTTCACCTGAGCAATGCCAAATAGACTGTTGGGCCCAACGATGAGACTCACTCACTGAGATACTGTAAATTGAAATAGAATACACGTGGTCCATGCAGTATCTCTATTGCTCACCACAGTAGGCTGCAGAGCATGGTGTGTTTCCTCTTGTGAGAGTGTCTCAAGAATGGTGTAGCTTCAAGACAGTGTCATACGACACAAAATATCAAGCTTCAACAGTTTCTACTGAACGTTTCTTGTTTTTTCATGATATAAAAAATTAAAAGATCACAAATATCACCATTATAAACTACGTATATGCAAATTATGTATGTATTATGTGTATAAAGAAATAACAACAAGCCAGGTAGTGGTGGCTCACACCTTTATTCCCAGCACTCGGGAGGCAGAGGCAGGCGGATCTTTGTGAGTTTGAGGCCAGCCTGGTCTACAGAGCAAGTTCCAGGATAGCTAGAGCTGTTACACAGAGAAATCTTGTCTCAAAAATTAAAAAAGAAAGAAAGAAAGAAAGAAAGAAAGAAAGAAAGAAAGAAAGAAAGAAAGAAAGAAAGAAAGAAAGAAAGAAAGAAAGAAAGAAAAGGAAAGGAAAGGAAAGAAATGACAACAGAATTTTTCTTACAGGGAAACATGCCTTACTTAGCATTTAGAACATACATTGAAACTGGGATTCTAAGCAACATAAAATTTGTTTCTCTAGGGAAGGAGTAAAGTGAGGAGAGATGAATCTGGACATGACACATAATGAGCTTCAGGGTATACATAGTGGCCAGAGAATATTTTTTAAGATTTATTTTCATTGTTTTAAGTTATGTACATCTATGTGTGTCTGTGTATGTGTGTGTACACTTGAGTACAGCTGTCCTTAGAGATCAGGGGCCTTGGATCCACTGGAGCTGGAGTTATGGGCAATTGTGAGCTGTCCAACCTGTGTCCTGGTTACTGAGCTTGGGTCCTCTGCAAGAGCAGTACACACTCTTAGCCTCTGTTATACCTCTGTAGCTCTGGCCAGAGAATACTGAGACAATGGATTACCTCTGTGAGCAAATAGGGAATCTTCTCAAGGTTATGATGCAAACTACTTTCCTACACCCTCTCTGATTTTCGGTAAAGTTAATTACACTTACAGCTATTTTATATATAATTTATAATATCTAAAATAATACTATATATGTATATGTGCATATTAAAAGGTATGTATAGATACTCCCAGAGTGTATGATGACTGAAAAACTATATTCTTCCTCCTACCAGTAGCATTAATTGAGTGATTCTACTAATAGTATAAGTCAAACCAAAGGATCCAGGGACATGTAAGATTAAGCTATGCTATAATGATTAATATATTCATTCATATAGCTATATCTATATATATGTATATATATGCTGAATTTAATTACTTCTCCTTGGGATATTGAAATCTGCTGAATTACATTATGAATATTCAAGGTGGAGAAAGTGTATAAAATGTACCTGTTCTCATAATTCTTTGTTCTGGACCAATAGATTTCATTGGACATATTCTTGGCTGAAAGAAAGCATCCCATACCATAACATATTAGGTATTCTCACAGTACATACCATTCAGGGTTACAGCTTAGCTAATCTGTCATCTTAAAGTTCCTAAATTCATCAGTGCTATGTTAGCACTAGAAACATTTATGTATGCTGAGCAGTGGTGGTGTACATCTTAAATCCCAGAATTCGGGAGGCAGAAGTAGAAGGATCTCTGAGTTTGAGGCCAGCCAGGTCTACAAAGTGAGTTCCAGGTACACAAAGAAACTCTGTCTCAAAAAAAAAAAAACCATAAAAGAGGAAAGAACTATTTTTGTTCCCTTTTTAGAAATTGCATCAGGTGAACACACGGCAAGAGATGAGTATGTCAGGGGCTTGCTCAGCTGAGCATCTCTTTAGTGCTAAAGAGACAAACTATGCCATATTAGTTCTTATACCTGCAATTATTCATAATTGTCTTGGCCAGATCAACTGAATTTCTTTTGAAAAATGAGAAAGGAAGGGCATCTCACTCAGTTCCAACTGAGGCAGGATTTCCTGTCACCAAGGACTCTCAACTCTCTATTTCTCTCCTACTCCTCTTTTGGTAAATCACCTTCTACTATCCTTGCTACTTTAATTTGAATTAATAAAGCCTTTAATAAAACTTCTAGTTCCTTTAACATTCTCTCAAATGGTTGAGAAGTTTTACAAGTCACAATAACATATTTGGGGGCCTTTTATCCTCTCGCCTAGACTTTACTGACACTATGAAGTTTCACACAATTTCCAGTCTGCATCTCATCAAATACTGGCAAAATTTATTCAATTCAAATTAAATAGATGTAGCACAGTGTAATCTTTCTCTATTAAATATGTCACTTTCTGCAATTGTTTCTTAATACCTCTCACAGCTTCCATCTAAGATTAGCACTTTCTTTGCTGCCAGAGTTTCACTAACCTACTGAATTATTCACTGAAGCATAACCTTCATGTAGCAGGTTAGAAGGACCTTGATTATGGCAGGAAGTGAACTGGATAAACCATTTTTCTTTAAAAGAATTTTTCTCAGCATAGCAGAGTTTGAAATGAGATAAGTATTAAATATATGTAAAAATTAAGTTGATAATTGGCAGAAATTTAGCCAACTGCGACATCCATGCATTTTGTTTATTATAATGTATTACACCACCCTAAGCACCCAAAGCAGCATAAAGCATGTGCATTGCCATCAGGTTTATTTAGCCTAAGAATACAGCAGCTGGATGCACATTCAACAAACAACGTTGTTGGAAGCCAACTCATATGATGTTTTACAAAGGCTCTGAATATTCAGATTATTATTATTATTATTATTATTATTATTTTTTTTTTGGTTTTTCGAGACAGGGTTTCTCTGTGTAGCTTTGCGCCTTTCCTGGGACTCACTTGGTAGTCCAGGCTGGCCTCGAACTCACAGAGATCCGCCTGGCTCTGCCTCCCGAGTGCTGGGATTAAAGGCGTGCGCCACCACCGCCCGGCTTCAGATTATTTTTTAAATAGTGTCTCCTCTTCATTCCTTCCTCACTTTTGTTCCCTCCTCTCCAGCTTTGTTTCAGTGTCCTATAGTGGTAAAGTTCATGGTTAAGTCAGCAATTCACCATGAGCATCCCTACAGCAAATTCTATTAGTAGCGTCTCCTGCTTTATCTCAATTGAGTGTTGAAAGGTCATTAGAATACCGACCGAGGAGATGACACTCTTGGAACACCTTTGCTGGTGTTGAAATCAGAAAAGTCGCCACTCACAAATCAGCCACTTCATGACCATTCACTGAGTACTCAATAGCAAAGTGCAACCTTGTCTCACAGGAGGGTGTGTTCATTTTTTTCGACCAGATGAGAAGAAATGCACAGAGACAAAATTCTAGTCTATATTTATCTATATTTACTCTACAAGACACTGAAAGAGTTTTGTTACCTGCTACAATGTATTTGACCTCAGATACCAAATGACTTTCCTAACACATAAGTGAAAACATGCATATTTTAAATACCAGTCCATTTATTAATGTTAGACTTCTCCTACCATTACTGCTATTGTGAAGTCAACACGACTTAAGAACGTCAATACTGAAAGATGATGCATTATTAAAAATGTACTTTGACCAGGTTTTTGACACAAATTTGCTGTTTAGATGGAGGCAATTAAGTAAGAAATATTTTTCATTATGAGTCATTGTAAGTGGTTTAGAGATTAATCATTTTTTTTAAAATAATGTCCGTCCTTCCCTCTAATGAATGTACCAACTGTATCCTCTTTTACAATTTTTATCTGGTTGAATGATGATTTGGAAGGCTTTTTATAAGCACTTAGGGAAATATTAGATAAATACAGGAGATGACAGGTTACCCAGAAAAGTGCACTGGGAGAGACAGAAGCAAGAAATGTATTGACCAAGATATTTCTGGCAAAAGTCCTTCTTTAGGAAAAAAAAAAGTGAAATCTTATTATAAGCAACAGGACCATGGTTTGCTTTGTGGTTAAGGTATAAAAATCCATTATCATCTGTTCCTCCCAATAAAGTTACAGAAAGCATCAGAAATTAGGGGTTTATAAGGAGTTGCATGTGGTTTGTTAGAGTAATAACGTATTTTTTCCGATTTCTTTTTACTTCACATATTCAAAATTTTGTCAATTTATTTTGTTTTGTCTACATGTCTGCATGCGCCTTAAGTGAGTGTCAATTGCCCAAGGAAGCCAGAAGAGTGCTTTGGATTTCCTAGTACTAAAGTTACATACAGGCAGTTGTGAGCTGCCAGGTGAGTGCTAGGAATCAAATTCTAGTCTTCTGAAAGAGCAGCCAATGCTCTTAACCACGGAGCCATCTCTCCAACCACTTCTTCATGTATTTTACTAAACACTTCATTATTAAGAAAGTACAGCGAAAGAAAGAAAGTACAAGGAGGAAATCCTGCCTGCTTTTTATCAGATGTGTGCAATACCTTGCCAGCTTCATGTGCCCTTTTGCTTACTTTTAGCGTTGCCATGTTTTCGGAATAGAATAAGAACTGAACAGAAAGTAGCCTCAGGGCTATAAAGATGTTTCAGATATTAAGAGCACTTGCTGCTCAAAGGACCAGAGTTCTATTCTCAGCATCCAGGTTGGACTGTTCACATACATCTACCTGTAACTCCAGTTCTAGAGGATCCAATACCTTCCTTTGACTTCCATAGGCTCACGTATACATATCACCCCAATATATATACATAATTAAAAATAATACTAAAGAGGTCAAGAAGAAGATAATAGCCTCAAACTATTAATGTAAAATATAATTGGAGGTGTGGTAAGATGGTTCCTCTCCATGCTTCCAGCACACTGAACTGAAGTAGGATGGCTGCTATAAGGCCAGCCTGGGATGCACAATGAGATTTGGACAAGTTTGGGCTCCAGAATGCTATTCCTTATCAATCAATCAATCAATAAAGGAAGGAAAGAAGAAAGGTTACATAGCTGAGAAGCATAATGTGACTATGGTAATGGAGAAGAGGATGGTAGGTCATTCCTCAAGCAATTTCTCAACCTATTAAGAAAATAGAAAATATGAGAAATCGATGAATTATAACGGGGACAATTCACAGTGAAAGAGACTATCCACATTACCTTTTGTTTACCAATGTGAAATCTCTGTAAGTGTACATACAGATAACTGCATTTTCTTCATCTCAGGGAACTCACTCCCACAGAAGGTTTTATTCATTTTCTTCACCTGTTTATGTTTTGCCAGATTTCTTCAAGGGATTTATTCATTTCCTCTTTAAGGACATCTATCATCTTCAGAAAGTTGGTTTTAAGGTCTTTTTCTTTTGTTTCAGCGGTGTAGAATATTCTGAGTTTACTCTCAATGGGTACCTGGGTTCTGGTGGTGACATATCGCCCTGGCTGTTAGTGTGTTCTTACACTGGCCTCTAGGCATCTGGGTTTAGGGGATTATAAGTCTAGCATCCACTTTCACTAGCATGCACTTTCACCTGCACTTGAGCAATGGTATCCGCCTGCCTGTGTAGGGGCCAGGGCATGATAGAGGGGTTGGGTGGTTTTGGAGGGTGCCAGCAACTTTGGTCCTTCAGCTGTGAACCAAGGGAGTAGGAGGTTGCAATGGTAGATGGGGCTCTCACCTGTTCTGGCTAGAGTGGCTTGCACCTGAGCAGTGGATATTTGCCCAATGTGGGAGTAGTATGAGGGGGTATCAGTGGCTTGAGTCCTTGGCCTCTGAACTGAGGGTATGGGAGGGTTCTGAAGGTAGGTGGGGCTCTTATCTGCACAAATACTTTTATAGGCCTGTTTTCATTGATCTAAAATGTGATTCTAGACATCTTTTAAATGGGATATAGATTGATACTAGAGTATAAACTACTCTGACATCATTTAGTGACAACTCTTGATTATATGGTACTTCTCCTGTGCAGGAGACTATGCATTCATGATTCATATTGAAAAGTGTCAAAACAGATTGCCTAAATGACAAAGGATTTGGTCACAACCATTCATTTAAAAGTTGGGAAAAACACTAATATTAATCACAATTCACGGGAAGGTCCTAATTTAGATCTCCCTTAGGTCTCATTCTAATTAAAATAAACCTTATTTGTTTGATAATCTTGAGTCGAGTAAAAATGAGTTCCAAGGAGTGCCTCTGTATTCTAACCATCAAAATACATTGTAATTTTCATTAAGTCTACTTCTGCAGGATGTCAGCTGTTGTCTGAGGACAGAGTAAAGTGTCTTCCTCACTGCTTCCTGTTTAATACACCAAAGGCTGATACAGAGCTTAAGTGTTCAGTGACTATTTAGTGAGTTAAAACAATATGGAAATGATTATCTGATGGGTGCTAACTATATGAAAATACTACCACCCCCAGAGATAAGATGACTGCATATAATGAGTTTATGTGGGTTGTTTGGGCATTGTCCTGTTTTTCCAGAGGTTCTAAGATTGGTAAGGGGGGTGCTGTCATCAAAAGTACTCAATATTTAAAGCTCAGATTCTATTAAATTTTTTCTTGTGTTGCTGGAGTTTGAACACAGGGTGTTGTACATGAAAATCAAGTGTTCTACCACCTATAGACATCCCTAGCCTCTAAACCACACAATTCTTAAGTAAACTCATTAGAGAAGGAAAAGAAAAAGGACACTGGCAGGGATAGATATACAACAGAAAAATGCAGAAGGCATTTGGGAGACCTCACAGAAAATTAATAAGTAGATTAATTAGTCAGATATTGCCCATGTTTTGGATTAGAGAAGATCTGGGAAGAGGCGATAGGAACCAGAATCCCATGGTTCCTTTAAATTCGAGGACTGTGTTTTTTTTTTTTTTTTTTTTTTAGAGTAAAGAGTCATTGTCTCCTTTAGTCTTTCATGCTCATTCCCTTGTTTATTCCTCCTTAGAACTATAATAACAGCATGTGGTGTAGAAAATCCAATATAAATGATACTTGTTCTGTGACACCGAGATTACTCATCAACCAAACAAATGCTTGTCCACAATGATTCTACTTTCTTTAAGCATATCTAAAAGAGATTTAATGGTTATGTATAGGACATTGTCCTAACAATTTGAACAAACAGTCCTCCTTCCCAAACAATTCCTCCTCATTGAGAACCTTCACAACGTCAATGACTAAGGTTAGGATACAGTCATTTCATTTAACATCTTTCTCTCGTTTGTCTGTATACAGTGTTTACTGTGCTGGAGACACAATAGCAATTGCTGGTATTTTGGAATTTATTAGGAGCTTTTCAAGAGCTGAAGATTCATTGAGGCATCTTCTACCTCTATCCCTCTGTATCTTTTGTCAACAATGAAAATTCCGCCATGGTGAGCAATGGTAATGAGTTTCCCTTGAGCACAGACCACAAGGATGGTAAATGGACCTTCTGTTTCTGGCCATTGCAAAGCACTTGCTTCAAATCATACATAAGGAATTTGAGTGATGTTCCCAAGCCATATCACAAAGTAGGTCAAATCACTCTTAGAACAGTTACTCATTGCTGTGGTCCCCTTATCACTTCCTTGACTAGCCAAGTGAATAGTCCACGGGTGGGCTATTCATGGAAACCAAATCAAGATTAGTGGCAGGTCAATAATTTATTTCAAATTTATGACTGTGTCCCTAGTATATATTAAAGGAAGTAGCTTGCCCTTACTTTCCCCATCTCAGGCCACATGATGAGGATTGTCTACGTCAGGTGACAATTTCATGATTAAATCTGGGCTGTAGGTAGATGGAGTAAGCAACCACATGAGAATGATTTATAGACTTTCAAAAGCATTGTCATGCTGATGTGTTTGTACTCCTATGGATTAATATCATGCCTGAAATTTTCACAGAACTCCTCCCTCAGTAGGAAGCTTTATATGCTTAAAGCAGTCTACTTGGAGAAAGAATAAGATATTGAATGATTAAGACTGAATTTTCCAAACTTCATGGTTAAATGGTTGCTCCTTTATGTTTCAACTGGAACCTGATCAATGCACTAAGTAAACACTCTATGGGAAGAGTTACATCTTGTTCTAACTACCCACTGGGCTCTAGTATTTTTCTTCTAATTTCCTAGTAAAGAAACCCCTCTTGTTGCTCCAGGTGGTGCCACAAATTGTATCTTAAAGCAAGTGACATCTCAGCCTTTATGCATGCTGCAAAAGGTACACCACAGACTCAGTCATACAAGCCCACATTTTATAGATGGGAGGTCTTGTTATAAAAAAGATGTTACTGCTTTAAGGAACAGAAAGAAATCTAAGGAGTCAAGTGAAACCATAGATAGCAGTAGCAGATGGTACCAGGCAGTAGCAGTTGGTATTGGGCATTAAATTTTGTTTCTATGAGGCAATATTTGGTAAATTTAAGGGGACACATGTATTTACCCAATTTACATTTTCATAATCTCATTCTGGGTAAGGTACAGATAGTGGACACATATTGATACATAAAGACAAAAGTCATCAACAAGACAGTCAAGTGAAACAAGCGTATGCTCTAAGAACACCTAAGCCTGAGCTTGTACTTGCCTCTTTTAATTACCAAATTACTAAATATTCTCCTTCTCACAGCTTTAGTGTCATAATAATATTGTCATTGTGGCATTTATCACTTTCTCAATTAACTTATTTACTTATTTTTTGCCTAATCCTTGTTATGCAAGCTAAAACCTACTACATTATCTTGTTTACTATTCCTAGGACAGATATGAAACAATTATTTAAAAAAATTATGCAAGCCCATTATGATTATCATTTAGAAAAATAGAGAAAGGAGAGCAACAACTTCCTAGTCTCCTAATGTGTGTACCATGTATTCTTTCTAGTCAAGTGGAGGACTAGCCTATCCATTAGTTTTAAATGAACCTGATGTGTGAATTAAATTATGCTATAAAGAGAAATTAACACTTGAATCTTGGCAATTCATATACAATATTCAACAATTATTCACAAGAATTAATATGTTAGTTAGAAGAATTCTTATCCCATGGGGTAACTCTTAGAAAAATGCTCACTATGTGATGTAATGTTACTCTCTTCCTGTAGGTAGCACACAGCTTTTAAAACAATTTAAATTTCATGAGTTCCCACTAGTTTGGTTTGGTGGTCTCTGTGGGTTTCCCCATCATGATCTTGATGCCCATGCTCATAGAATCCCTCTTCTCTCTCTTCGAGTGGACTCCTGAAACTCAGCCTGGTGTTTGGTTGTGGATTTCTTCCCTCAGTTACTGGAGAAAGGCTCTATGATGACAGGGTATTCACCAATCTGATTACGGGGTAAGCCAGTTCAGGCACCCTCTCCACTACTGCCAGTAATTTAAGCTGGGGTCATCTTTGGAGATTCCTAGGAACTTCCTCGAGGCAGGGGGAGGGGCTCAGACCTGCCTCTACTAAATGTACCAGGCTCTGCTGACTCCCCATGGGAGGCCTTACCTTCTTGTAGGAGGGAATGGAGGAGGTTGGAGGAGTAGGAAGAGGGAAGAGGGGGATCTTTGATTGGTATGTAAAATGAATAAAACATTTTCTTGATAAAAAAATTTATGGTAGGTTATGAAAAATACAATTTAAATTTAAAAATTATATATGTGTACTATATTTTTATCATTTTTCTTCATTCCTTCTGGCCCCTCCCTTGTCCCTCCATGCTGCCAACTCCCTCGCAAATTCATGTTCCCCTCTTCTTTAATTATTACTGTTTTACACACACACACACACACACACACACACACACACACACACACACATATTTAAATACAATGTGCTGAGTCCATTTAGTGTTCTTATATACACTTGGTATTGGATAACCAATTTTGGGATCATCCCTGGGAAAGACTGATTCTTTCTGTTGCAATAGTCATTGGTTCCCTATAGCTCTTCTTTTAAAGATGGGTCATTGTGAGATTTCTTCCATTCATGTTGGAATATCAACTAATTTTTTTATTCAGTCTTGTTTGGACAATCTGATTTTTGAGAGTTGATGCGTATAGCTTCACTGTCATATCATTAACACAATCTCTCAGCAGGTTTCCTGATCATCTTTATAATCTTAACATTCACTCTTTTGAAATGTTCCCTGAGCCTTAGGTGTAGTGATTATGTTATAGATGCATAAACTGGATCTAGATACCTCATGGACAGTGGTAGCTTGCTAGATTTATAATATCAGTACCAGGCATGAAATCTTTCCTGTTGAGTGGGATTTACATCCTAGTAGACACCTGTTGGTTACTGCCAAGATAGATGTTTTAGTTAGGGTTTCTATCACTGTGACGAAGTACATGACCAAAAACAAGTTGGGGAGGAAAGCATTTATTTGGCTTACTATTCTATATTCTAGTCCATCAGTGGAGTAAGTCAGGACAGGAACTCAAACAGGGAAGGTACTTGGAGTCAAGAGCTGATACAGAGGTCATGGAGGGGTACTGCTTATTGGCTTGCTCCTTAAGAATTGCTCAACCTGCTTTCCTGTAGAAGCCAGAATCACCAGCCTGAGAATGGAACCACCCACAATAGGCTGTAACCTTTTCCCCATCAAGCAGTATTAAGAAAATGCCTTACAGCCAGATCTTACAGAGGCGTTTTTGCAATTGAGGTTTCCTCCTTAAATATAATTCTAGCTTGTATCAAGTTGACATAAAACTAGCCAGAACAATATACACAATGTTATTTCTCCTTGGAGATATGTCTCCATTCTCATAATTGTGGTTTGCAGGTATCACTGCTGGGTAGGACTATGGATTATTTTTCAAGCTTTCATGGCATGTTCTGGCATTATGAAAACTAGTTCTCAGAAAGGAGGCTCCAAGGTCAGATTCAGCTAGATTTCTGCATGCGCTGTGTGTGGTGTCTTCAGAAGTAAAAAAGTTGTCTCTGATAAATTAGCATGAGTGGAACACATCTCCTATGAGGGAGGTAGGCTATTTATGGGAGCTCACAGTATATTTTGTAAATAGTGTTGACTCTAACATAATGGTATACTATAAAAGTATGGAAGTATGTAAAATGAGTCAAAATTAAAGTTAGAAAAAGCTAGCCAATAAAAGAAAGAGGAAAATATTCAAATAAACTATACCAGTGGTGTTTTCTTCATACTGAGTACACTCACTCAAGCCTAGTAGTTATCTATCTATCTATCTATCTATCTATCTATCTATCTATCTATCTATCTACATATATATATATATATATTATACACGGATGTATTATATGTGTGTATGTATATATATATATATATATATAACATGTATTTATGTATGTATCTATGTATCAGTGTATCTAGGTATCTATATATCTGTAATCTGTTTATCTATCTATAATATATCTATATATCATGTCTCTATCTCTCTATCTTTATCTGTACCTATGTATCTATATATCTAGCTATGTATTGATCTATCTATGTGTCTGTCTGTCTGCCTGCCTGCTTGTCTATCAATCTATCTATCTATCTATCTATCTATCTATCTATCTATCTATCTATCTATCTACCTACCTACCTGCCATCTGTCTACTATTACCAAATCGGATTTCAGCTGTTGATAACATCATTTCCAGCTCCTGACTTTATTTGAAAGTTTGCCTTTGTATACTCTTGCTCTTCTTGATCCTTTGGCTCTAAAGCATCTTTCCACCCACAGATGGCTCCACCTCAGGCTTGCTTTTGTGTTCCACTTCACAGCTAATCATCTTAGATTAATACCAGAGGCACTTTTGCCTAATGGAGTTTCAGCTAGAGAGAGGGAGAAATGAGAAGGAAGCTCCTGCTAAGTGAATATGTCTACTCATTTTCTCCTGTGTTTTACATGCTTTCTGGTATAAAAGAAATCACAGAAGTCAATGGATTAAATACAAATGTGAAGTGAGGGTGTGATAAAAAGAGAGACAGATAAAATGTACTTGAGACCAATGGGCAGACTCTATGGTGAGCTGATATAATACTTTAATTCTGGCATCCCTGTGGCTAACCCAGGTTGATAACATTTCAAATGTGACAATTATTTGGAATAAATCCAAGATGATACTTTAAATAAAAATGTTCACAAATCATAGCTCCTCCATTGTGAATAGGACGAGTATACCAGCAATCACTTAAAGCGGTGGTCTTATCTTGCAATTCAAGCTGTTTCTAAAGGTGATTTGACTAAAAGCTGATTTTTTTCTCCTCAAAGTGAAAAATGAAAACATTTAACTTGTTTTGTCCTATATGTGAAGTTCAATTAGATGAATCATTTCTTCTCTCAGCTATATGAATGAAAAATTATATGAATGAATATATTGGAATTATTATTATAATGAACAATTTATATGAATGAAAACTGTGAACTGAAGAAAAGGAGAGAAAAAACAAAACCAGTGTTGTTTTCAGGTTGAAGCAGGCTGGACCAGTTGCTGTAAAACGAGATTTGTTACGAAAGATCAGTGCCAGGCCTACTCAAATGGAACCTTGGCTTGAGTGGTAAAGTTACTCTGTAAAGAAACGCTTTATCATTTATTGGTTTCGAAAATAACACAGCTCATCCTCCAACCTGCTTCCTTCCCATCAGGCAATGTACATCTTCCCTAAGAGCCAGCAAATGTGATTTCCTTGTCCAGAGTCTGCTGTGTCCAGCCTTGTTTTTTGGGGTGAGTTTCTAGACTTGTGTGTCAGTTTCATTATTTCCAAAATGAGTGTTAAAATCTCACATGATCAGCATAAATAAGATAATGAATGTGGGGCACTTAGCAAAATACTAGGCATATACTCAATGTTGATTTGAAGATTTGCCATTGATAAGAATAATCTCGTGTGTGTGTGTGTGTGTGTGTGTGTGTGTGTGTGTGTGTGTGTGTGTGATTTATACATCTTGATGGCAATCCAGTTGCACAGTGAGAGGAATAAAACCTATGTATATTTGGTCTTGGGGAATGATGTTTGACTTACATGTCTGTGACACAAATGATTCATGATGCAAAGAGAAGCTGTAATTTCGATATTACTTTGCCAAATAGAGAACAAAATTCAGAGAGATAAGAGAAGAAATCATAGAAGATAAATCTATATTATTCCAAATTTGGTTTTTATTTTATATGGGATAATAATAAAATAAACTAAGATAAAACAAAAACTAACATATGTGACTTAGACAAAAGAAACAAACAAAAGTAAAAGAGCCTAATGGAAGTCACACAAACCCAGAACCCACTCATTTTCCCACCCAGAAATGCCATAAAATCATTGCTCTGGAAGCCATAATATAAACACAAAGAACCTGTAAAATAAAAGACTGCAAAAAATATAAATAAAATAATATAAAAAATAAGATATTAGGCACCCCCTTCCCTGGGCTCCATATTCCAGTTTGTGACTTTGGCAGAAGACTAGAGACCAGGCCAGTTCTAGGGACCCAAATAAGACACTGCCCACTGCCCATTAATACTCCTTAAAGCCCACCGAACATCTCCCAACAGCACGATCACCCCAGGGCTCCATTTTCTGGCCCACAACTTCAGCAGAAGACTTCTGCTTTGCCTAAGACCAGACCAGTTCTAGGCACCCAAGTTAAAACATTGACCATTGCCAGCTAACACTCCCTAAAGCTGGTCCAACAATCCCCAACTGCACCACTTCCCCTGAGATTCATATCTCAGTCCACAACTTTGGCAGAAACCTTCTGCTTTATGGGGGAAACACACAGTACTAGGAATCCCAGAGACCACGCAGATACCCAGAACCCCAGAGGCTACACAGGTCTTTGTAACTACAGAGGCAATGTTGGCACCCATAACCCCAGGGATCTTGCTGGCTGGAAAAACGCCAGTGGAGACAAACTACAGGGCCTGGAAACTCTCTGGTCATCAGAACCCCTGGCCACCTAGGCTGGAAAACCAGAGAGAAAACAGAAACCAAGGAACAAAACATGTATCCAACAAAGACAATCTCAGGAATCAACACATTGATCTATAATCATCCCAAACACAGATGCCTAAACACTGGTGTAAGAATGTAATCATCAACAGGGCAATGTGGCATCATCAGAGCCCTGCTACGGTAGCAAGACCTGAACAATTCCAATGCAGCTGAAGCACAAGAAAATGACCTTAAAGCCAATTTTTGGAAGACAATAGATGTCCTTAAAGAAGAAATAAAAAAAAATCCCTTAAAGAAATTAAGGAGAAGACTAACAAATAATTGGAGGATTCAACAAATCCCCTAAAAGTGCCAAGAAAGCCAAGAAAAAACAAACAGGTGAAGGAAAATGTTCAAAACCTAAAATGGAAATAGAAACAATGAAGAAAGCACAAATGGAGTGAAATCTGGAAATGGAAAATCTGGATAAGGGAACAGGAATTACAGATGCAAGCATCTCTGGTAGAATTCAAGAGATGGAACAGAGAATCTCAGGTGTTGAAGATGTGATAGACGAAATAGATTTATTGGACAAAGAAGATCTTAAATCTAAAAATTCCTAACACAAAACATCCAGGAAGTTTGGAACACTATGTAAAGAACAAATCTAAGAATAATAGGAATAGAAGAAGGAGAAGATCTACAGCTCAAAGACCTAGAAAATACTTTAAACAAAGTCAAAGAAGAAAGATTTTCCAACCTAAAAAAAGACATGTCTATAAAGGTACAAGAAGCTTAGAGAATACCAAATAGCTTGGACCAGAAAAAAAGGCCTCTCCTACCATATAATAATCAAAACACTAAACAAAGTTAAAATCCAAATAGCAACCTAAAGGTAACCAAAAACATTCAGTGTGCAGATTCTTTCTACCTTGGATGTGTTTCTCCCTCAATGCTTAAGCACTACCACGATGAACATGATGAGTGCAAAGTGTAAACCCATGTCATCAGCTAAGAAATGAGAAAGCTCAAACAGATTGTTAGAGACTCAGGATTAAATAACAATGACAATTTTGGATTTTATCAATTCAGAAAATACATAGTTTTAGAGTTATAATATCCACTGTTCCCTAGCTGATGTTTGTTGTTTCCACATATCAACACTGTTTGAAATATGCAACATCCTGTTTAATTTTTCTTTTAAAACCTCACAAGTAGATACATAACTATTACTTCTATTCACAGAACTTGTGTTTAAAGTCTGAGATAGGCTGTCTCTAGTCATATAGTTAATAAATAATTGAGTCAGGTACTGAAGCCAGAAAATCTGACATCCAAGCCCAGTTTCTAACCAAGATTTGCTTTTATGTATAGTATTTGCACACATGTGAAAAACACTTTAGAAGTATAAAATAGTATCATTTCTTTCTAGAGAGTATTTTTACCAAACACCATTGGAAAACAAGAATTATGTATTCCCATTTCTACAAACTAACTCAAGATGCAGCATCAAACCTGTGCAAACAGCAAGTTACATGGGTTCCATAAAACCTTTTCAAAGCAGAAGATGAACATGAAATTAGATTGAATATTTACTAGCTGAATACATTATCTGTGGCATGTTTGTATAATGGAATACCTTTCAGAAATTGAAGCACTGCCTTTGAGTTACTGATAATGTAATAAATATAAAAACAAGTTATAAAATGATGACTATAACATGGATTTTGCTAGGTACTGTTGATTTTACAGCTAGACGCAGTATCCATTTTTTCCCTACTATTCTCTCTTCCCAGAGTGCAGATTCCATCATCATGTTTTTATCCCTATCATCTTGGATTTGAAGAATTTTAGATCTTTCTCTCTAGAGGAAGAAAGGAAAAGAGCATTAACCTATGTAGGTGATTGTATGATCCTTGCATTTACCATAATATTTGATTTCAGCTTCTAGGAAAGGAAACTGGATTGCAGCTACATAACAGAAGCAAAGAAGAATCTTGTTTATTTTATTACATTTACTCATTTATTTGTGTATGCACATGTGCCATGGTATCTGTATGGAGGTCAGAGGTCAACATCAGGAGTCAGTTCTTTCTTTCCACCATGTGGGATCTAACTCAGGCTGTCAATTCTTGGAAACAAGTTTCTTTAGCTGTCCACTGAGTCATCTTGCCAGCCCAGAAGAATCCCTTTATGGTTTAGGGATGTTATAGACACATCTGAGGATACTCATTTCCTCAAGAAATTCTTTCAGTAGAATGATAGTCAAAAAAAGTTGATGTGACAGGGAAGCAGAAGAAAGAAATATCTTGGGGTAGGAAGGGTACTGCAAGTGAGGCTGGAGGAAGGAAAAATGAGAGATTAACAAGTAAAAAACACAGTGACATTTATGTATAAAAATACCAAAGTGAGGCCGGGTGGTGGTGGCGGCGGCGGCGGCGGCGGCGGCGGCGGCGGCGCACGCCTTTAATCCCAGCATTCGGGAGGCAGAGCCAGGCGGATGTCTGTGAGTTCGAGGCCAGCCTGGTCTACAGAGCGAGATCCAGGAAAGGCGCAAAGCTACACAGAGAAACCCTGTCTCGAAAAACCAAAAAAAAAAAAAAAAATACCAAAGTGAAATATATTCCTTTGTATTTTAACTTAAATTTATAGATAATGATTTCAAAATAATCAAATTTTAAGAAAAGAAATACTTTAGTGTTAACTTCTGGATTATGTAATATGTTCAAGTATGTATCAAGGTATATTTCTTCTTCTGATTAGTAACCCTACTGAAAATGTTGCTGTATTTATCCCATTTTGGGACACTTCTGTTCATCCATCTTAACTATTCTGTTGAGTTTCACTTAATTTCAGCTTTGACATCATTCATTAGTTTTTGCTATGTAAATTTATTTTTTCATAAAGACAAAAATAAAAACCTCATACATGTGGAATTAAAAAAAAAGAAAAACAAAAAAATGGCCTTAAATTGTACTGAGAGACTTTGGATTTATCATACCAGGTAAAGTATCTTATCAAAGTATCAGTCAAAAGTAAAGAAAAAAGTGGATTGTGGAGGGAAGCCACCTTAAGGGAGTGTCTATGGTAGAGTATTTGACCAAACTGTCAGATGTCTTCATTGGATGGTAGCTGATGATCTTTTTGGAGTACTCTGTATTAGAGACACAGAATTTCACCTGGACGATGCACAAGGGTAAATTTTGAAGGAAAAATGGTAAATGAAATATCCTCCGTTCCATGGACTGCATTATAGGGATTCTACTTCCTCTGATTCTCTTTGGAGGTGCCCAGTGTGAAGCTCTGGGAGTAGAAAAGAAGGAAGGCACTCAGGTTAGGAAACATTCTCCTGGGTCATTGCTCTGAGGCCCCTTTGCACTTGCTGTACCCTTTGGACTCACTCATGCTTCCAAATTGACTTTATACAACATTTTTGCCTTTCTAGATGCCAACGACCAAGTTTCCATTCTCATTCACTTGTAGTTATTATTGGTATCATCTGGAACAAGCTTCGGATCATTGTACTAAGCTTTGTGGGTTTTGTATATTAAAGTTTTGTAGCTTCTCCTCTTTTTTTTTTTGTTTTTTGTTTTTTTTGTTTTTTCGAGACAGGATTTCTCTGTGTAGCTTTGTGCCTTTTCCTGGAACTCACTTGGTAGCCCAGGCTGGCCTCGAACTCACAGAGATCCGCCTGGCTCTGCCTCCCGAGTGCTGGGATTAAAGGCGTGCGCCACCACCGCCCGGCTGCTTCTCCTCTTTTAATAGAAATGTCCTTATATACCCATAAGAATGTGTTGTGTATTCAATACTGAGAAAATTATGTAGCATAAGATGATAGTACAGATGCTGAATGCCCACCAAAGATCTTTGTGTTAAATAATGTGTAACAGGGTGATACAGTTGGAAGGTATGCTGGACTGTTGACAGGTGAGGTTTCACCTCACTGGGGACAAATCCATAGAGAATATTATAGATCCTTCTCCCTCATCTGTTTACCTCTCTGTCCTCCTTCCCCTTTCTGCCTCTCCATCCTGACTCATGATGTGAGTGCTTCCCTCTATTGCTCTTGCCATGATGTGCTTAATTCCTTAGAGATATAAGGCATGGAACCACCTGAGTTTTTTACTGGAAAGTTCTGAGATATGAACCAGAATAAATCATTTTCCTTTTGAAGTTAGTTTCCTTAGGGACTTCATTCTACTAGCTGAATCGCATGGAGATTAAGAAAACACCTATAAACTGGGCGGTGGTGGCGCACGCCTTTAACCTCAGCACTCGGGCGGCCGAGGCAGGCAGATCTCTGAGTTTGAGGCCAGCCTGCTCAACAGGGTGAGTTCTAGGAAAGGCTCCAAAGCTACACAGAGAAACCCTGTCTCAAAAAAAAAAAAAAAAGAAAGAAAGAAAACACCTATAGCCCTAATTTTAGATTCAAAATAAGGAAGGCCAAGACATAAAGAGTTGTTAATCCTGATTTATTAGTGTGGTTCACTGAGAAGTCCTGGAGACCATAACTACTCCTGTAGCAGGAAGGCAGACATCATCCAATCGTACCCGATGGTACAGAGATGGAGAAGGGGCAAAGTCTTGCCCCCATTCAAAAGTCAGAATGCTGTGTCTTAAATTTAGATGTAAGATTACAAGTTGCATAATTTTTTCATCTCTAACACTAACAAGCTATGAAGCCTATAGACCAAGAGTTATAGCAATGCTTGTCTGACTTATGAGGCTTCTAGACTTAGTCTGAATCATACTACTAACACTAGAGGTTCATTTGGGCACAGATGACCTATACTAGAACTGCTCATTTCCATAGAGATGTGAGCCATTTGCCTTACAAATCTCCTCCTTTAGTGCTGTCTATCATCTATCTGCCTGTCTGTCTATCTATCCAATATCAATTAGATATGCTTTGAATGAACTAAGTTATTTTCTTAAAACATGAGAGGAAATGAACAAACCTTTGTCTTGCTTTTTTATCTGAACTAAAGCATATACTAAAGACTATCAGGTGTTGGAGGTTGGATGTCTCTGGAAATGCTTCTTACCTTAAGATATTTGGGGAAAAATATTCCACAAAGCATGCTATGGTAAGGCATTAAGTTAAAGTGAAAGGGATGATACATCAAAGAAAAAAGATTCATGGGGCAGGATCTGTCTCTGGATTGAATCAACAAAGCCTTCATGATGAGTTTTGGCTTGAAGAGAGTAACTTCTAGGCTCTTGGCTCAAGAGAGTAACTTCTAGGAGGTTTTCTAATACATCTCCAGGTGTCCTGTGTCTATTGGTATATTTAGCCAGTCATGACAGTCAAAATCATTGGTACCTAAACCAACTCTAAGATTTTAGAGGAGTTTTGTATTTCAAACAAAGTATTTTTTTCTTTTTACTTACTATAGTCTTTAGTCAAAGTCAGGTACCCAAGATTCATAAAGACAAAAGAGATCTTCAGAGGGAGCATTCACATACAAGTAGAAAGGTAACATCATTTATTATTCATCTGTTATATTAAAACAGGATGATAGAAGTAAAATATAGCTGTTTAATAATCTCTCATAAACGGAGAATCCAAGAATTTTGTATGACAACAGTCATCACCAATAACAAGGAGATTTTTGTGCCTCTCAATGAGAAAATAATAGACTCAAAGGAATCACCCCTGAAATTGATTAAGTCTCTGGCACATGTGTCTGTTTTCAGAAAATACAGACCTGAGAGGAAAGTTTTCAGCTGTATTTTAAGACACCAGTAAATGCAGCTTGGCAGATTCAGGACAAATGTTGGTAGGTTCCTTAAGGGTCTTCAACTAAAAATGTATAGAAATAAAAGGGAAAAAGCAAGAAGTTTTCAGATTCTTCTTAAAAACCTAAAAGTAGAGACCAAGGAAGGAAGACCTTGAGTTCAGCAGTGCTTATCTGTAGCCAGGATGTCCCATGCTCAGGAAATTGGTCAGAAGGATCCTAAAGTCTTAAGGACTGCTAGTCTAGTGGAAACGGTGAGGGGTTGAAGAAAAGAACCTGTCTCAAGAAAAAAAAAAAAAAAAGACAGTAAGGGATAGAAGCCACTCCTGGCCTCTATACTCTGTATAGGCATTCACAGATCAGAGCACACATCACAACATGTGCTGCACCCCTACACACACACACACACACACACACACACACACACACACACACACGAGTCAAATCTCTGTTGGTTATGGGGTGCATTGGAAAGGTTCAGGAAAATCTCAAAATTGAGGCCAACCTGAACTGTAGAGTAATTTCAGGTCAAACTGAGCTCCATAGTAAGACTTTCAAAAAAAGTCAGAAAGATTATTAACAGGAGGAAACAGAGGTAAGAGAGTGGGAAGTTGGAGGGAATAGGGGCAAAGTGGTCAAAGTCTCTTATACACTCGTATGAAATGTCCTTAAGTAAATACAGTACCAGGTATGATAAATGTATATAATACAAATTAAAAACAAAATAAAACAATTAAAAGGAATATTAAGGTTAAAGAAAACTGGTAAGCAGAGCAGAACAATAGAACTCTATACAAACACAGGGCTCAAAGGCCTCCATTGAAATGGAGCACAGGTGAGGTTTCCAGGTGATCCAGTTGTAGATTGTGTGGCTATTTACCTTCTAAGCTGTATGGAGTTATGTATGCTTATAGTGGGTAGCCATTCCAGCTTTGATCTGGAAGTTCCAACCCCCATTGAGACTTCGGCAACTGTCACGCCTACAAGGCGGGGCCAAGGGAGGCGCCTGGAGACTTGAGATCTGGATGGGCCTGCGCTCTCACTCGGTTCCGGGACCTTGGACGGTGAAGGTGGGCCAAGCAGAGCTCCAGAGAACACCGCTGGACTGCAATACACCTTCCCCAGACCCCGCGACCTACCTATCCCTTAATTTGTAAGTTACGCCATTAAATAAATCTCCTTTTAACTACTTGGAGTGGCCTTAATAATTTCACCAATATATGCTGAGTTTTTTATTTGTGTTTTTTTTTTTTGTTTAAATTTTAAAATGATTGCAATCGTTAGGGCCAAGATGTGGGTTGTAAATCAAAATTTATAATGTGTAACTATCTACTGATTATCTTAAGTATAATCAGGTTTTGTAATGTAATGTAATCCTGAATCCCAAAGAGTCATTTGAGAATAGTTGAGTGAATGCACACATAATTTCAAGGGCCAACTGCCATAGTACTTGGCCACTTTTGAAGATTCTAGAGAATATTTAACTTAGAAACTCTTGAAATAAACACCTGAGTTGGTGGATATGTCTATTATCTTGTATTAATAATATAACAAATATGCATGTAATAAACATTGTGCTCCACAAAAATATACAATTATTTTTAAGTGTTTTAACTGAGAGTACAAGGAAAATATTTTTTAAATGTTTAAACATCACAGACATACATAACAGTTCACTAACAGTAGATTAGTTAATATCAAAAGAACCTCTGGATGCCAGGCATATTCTGTATTTTTTCCTCATAACTCATACAGTGTCACCATAGGTAACTGAGAACATGATATAAAATGTATCTTTGTTTTAAGACACTTGTTTTTTTTTTCATTTATAACTTCTCCAACAAAATAATTGCCTTGACTTAAAATGAGAGATTTGACGCCATTACAATGGTTTGATTAGAAAGCAAGCAAAATTACTGTCGCTGTTAGTGACTTTATTGAAAAAGATTGTTAGACCTAACAACCAAACTATAAAAACTGACAGTATTAGGATTTCATCAATGATTTTCTGATTTTAAATGGAAAGAATAAGGTGGAGATAACGAACAATGTTAGTTGAAGCAGCTGTTGCTGAATGGATAAAAAAAAAAAAAAAAAAAATTTTTTCTTTGAAGCCAGAGGAAAAGATGCACACTTGAGATAGTAGTTTGTAAGAGGAAAAGGAAAACTGTGATTTGGTGAGAAGAATGAAGCAGAGGAGGGAAGAAGAAAACGTAGAATTCATGTAAAGAAAAATGGCTCGAACTTTTGAATTCTGGACTTGGGATGAAGGCAAATCCTTCCATTCAGAAATCCACAGGTAATTTCACCACTGTTTTCTTTTTCTTCTTTTTTTCCCCCAGAGGAGATGTGTTTTGTGCAGGTAATAACAATAATTCTGCACCTTTGGCATATAAAACATATTGTTTCCTTTCCTTGAAATGATGCTCCGTCTCTCAGGTGCCAAGAGCAGCACATCAGGCATGAAGCCCTGTCCACAGTGCTTCTGCACAATAGCCCGGAAGGCGCAAGCCTTCTGTTCTCAGCTTCAATCATTACGCTTTGCTAATATCACAGGCTGAAGCAGTAGATGGTCAGACTCAGCATATATGAAAATGGAAAAAAAAGTTAAATACCAGCCTAGATATGCTTGTGATATGCTAAAAATGAATCCCAAGTACTAAAAGCCTGGCGTACAAGGAAACTATCAAAAACTGCCAAGTTTGAGATTTAGAAATGTCACTCACCAATGCTGTTTCCAAACAAAAAGCTTTTATTCTCCTGGCAGGTTTTCACAGCTTAACAGATAAGCCTGAGCTAGGTGTTTGCATGTTGCTACTGAGAAAGGTATTTTATGAACACGGGCTATGGTTTGTGTGAGGAAGGGAGGCGTTAATGGGTTAAAAACTGTGTAAATGTTACTCCGGTAAAATTACAGCTTGTTGTTCAGATGAATACTCTCCACTTCTCATATAGCTTTAAATTATGGACAAATGCTTGCAATTGTGAACTCCCCACATTCTGCAGCCTGTTCCCAGGCTTCATCAACCAGGGCTGTCCAATGGGATTACTGTAAGCCTTCACGGCAGTCTGCCAGCCACTGATGAGAAACTCATAGCCCTGGATGTTAGATTGCTCTCTTTATTCCGTCCCTGTGACGGCTGTGATTGCTGTCATGGTGTTAGGTTAGAAATTAGCATTGTGTAGCCCAAATTTTGCCATCCAGAACATACTCAGGGGAAGAAAAATATCAAAGAATAGCAATTTCTTCTGTAGAAAGAAAGAAAGAAAGACAGGAAAGAAAAGCATTCAATGCCTCCATGATACAGATGTCTACAAAACTTGGGTCAGGAAATGTGTGGTCCTGGTTGGCAAAATTATCTAAGACAGGTGTGTTCTCTTGTTATCAAAGAATGATGCCTGCCCAAAAAACTAAACAAAACAACAAAAGAACAAACAACAACAACACACACAGCAAAACAAAACAACAAAAGAAGAGTGGCTTTCTTTGATAAATTGGTTGACTGAGGCAGCTATGGGTGAGTGCTTGGGAGTGTTCACAACAGCCTTGGCTTTGGCTTTTAATATTGGTTTTAAGAATAATAATTAGAATTAGTCCAGGAGGCTGCTGAGTTCTAGGCTGAAGTTCAGGTTTTTAGTGTGGTTTCAGATGCCATATCTGGAAGCAATAAAGGCCTAGCATTAGTGACTTGTGATAGTTTCATTGTAACACACAGATCTGAGTGACCTATGGAAAGATGTATGGTAAAGGCAAGGAGTCATGAAAAAAAAAATAAGATACTAAATGAAAAATTTTTTCATGTAATTTTCTTTCACTCATGATGAGAAAATGACTGACACAGTACTGCCACAATAACCAATGCTTGAAGTTACATGGCACTGTCTTTTCTTTCTACTTTCTGTCTGATTATTCTTATTTACTTAAAAAAAATCACTAAATGCTTGCTGACCTTTTAGTTTCTAATGAAACTAAATTATTGGGGAAACTTAATATCTTTTATACTAAAGATTAATTATAGCAAAAAATTGAAAGCCATTTAAATTTAGCTAAAGAAGAATATAGGGTCCTTATCTTTTGACTCTTTCTAGGCTAGCCACAGACATGCTAATTTTTTCCTGTCATTAACAGTGAGCAAGCTGGAAGGATTCTGACATGTGAGGTGCCCAGACTCTGCTAGGAGTCTTGATTTTTATCCACCTACCCAAGCTTATCCGTCATCTTTAATCATGCAAAAGGGAGAATTACTTAATCATTTCATTTCATTGAAAAAGAAAGAGAAAGATTTACATTAAAATGATGACATGCACGAGAAAATAAATTGAAAATGATCATGAGGGGAAGGAAATGTGGAGACTGAAGCTCCATTGGTTTTGTGACACTCATTTAAAGCAATGATCGAGTCAAAACCAAGATGTAAAAGCAGTGATGGTGTTAGCAGTTGGGGTATAACCACCCCATCCTCTCAATCTAAGATGCAGTCTGCAGTCTCCGTAAATTCTGTGAGAAGGCAAGACAAATAACTGAACATTTGACCCAGTTGCCTAGCCCTCTTTCATCCCACATTAAATTACACATCAGTGATAATACTACTTAGAATAATAAAATAGGACCTCAAAATTTAAGTTAAAACCCCAAAGATCTTTATTCAAAATAGCTGTTTTTATTCCAAATGTGCAAAATAAGTCAAATGCTTGGACTTTAATTACCAAACTAAGTTTATGTGCATTCATATAAACCTATTTTATTTTTGTTTTAAGCATATTTGGGTATATGAGCATGCTTGTATGTGTATTACTTGTATTCTTTATTTTTATTGACAGTAAAGCAAGCTTTTAATGTAATCGTATCTTTTATGTGCTTATGTAAACCATATAAACTTGGGTTAACAAACCCAAAATAAAGCAATGTTCAAAACCTTTCCCAATTTCCCTTGCCAGTCCTTTTTCTTCTATTCCCACATTTCTGTTGAAAGTTAGTAATGAATCCTTTAAAAACTAAGGAATTTCTAGGTGCTATTGGTGCTCACTGACATTTTAAATATCTTCTTTTTGTATCACATGAAACAATAGGCAAGCTTCTTGTATTTTTATTTCTTTCTTTTGAAATGTATATTGTCTTATATATTTCAGTTACCTTTTGTGAAAACAATCTATATTTGAATGGAATTATCTTTAAATATTCATTTGAGTTAAGTAAGCACAACTATATACAAGAGAAATGAGCAGAAATGTCTTTGATCTTTTTAAAAGGCCAACTGGTAATTGCATTTATTCTTGAACTTGCCTAGTAAATAGTTGTTCAATAGGAATTCTGTTCCAAGGATGGTCCTCCATATAGGTATGGCTGTGAACAGAATTCTTGATCTGTAAGATGCTTAACTATACTCTCTTCACAGTGCAAATCATTTGATAATCCAGAGAAAAAGCTTTATTCTGGATTCTACTAGCAATATAATTGCCTCTCTTCCACAAATGCTGGATATCTTTATATGCAGCTGTATAAGAAATAGGTCACTCAGTGATGATAAACTCCAATACTTCAGCATATTTAGACAATATGAGGCCTTTCAAATACTTTGAATTTAAACAGCAAAAGTTGAGGTGATCTGAAGACATTATTTGTTTATAAACATACAACCAACAAACAGCTCAATGGGATTTAATGCAAAATGAAAGATGCACTTGAGCAATTTAAATAACTTTCACCTTTAAATTACAAAGATTCTAAACAAGCTGAAGAGAAATCATGATTTTACAATCCATAAAAATCTATATAAGCTTAATAAATACATGATTGATGACACTATCCCTGATTGGATTGAGAATATCATGTGCTTTAAAAAGGTAATGATTTTTTTCTCGTCTACTGTATCTTTAAATTCCAAACTTTATAATTACCACTTTGTGTCCTGGTCCTTTGGGGAAGATAAGGATGATTCTGCTTTACTTTTATTTTACTTCATTGGAAACTTTGGTGCTAGAGATCCCAAGAACTTCTCTTAGTATTTGTAGACAACCCATTATATGAAACCATACACAACATTTAACAAGTAGTGCAAAATCATGAGAGTACCACATTATAAAACTATAAATGTGAAAGTTGTAGATATGCAGAAATTTATTAACCAAATATATATATTATTCATGTATATGAACAGGTAGTTGCAGTAGAAAAGTCAAAATAGCATTTCGCTTCAAAGAGACATTGATATTAATATATGTGAACACATGTGGTATTAATTTATATGAGCATATGCTTTCAGTTGTCTTTGTATTCTTATCACAAAATAGAAAAAGAGATATAAAATATGTATCATGTTGCAATGTAAATATTCTTATGCAAATAGAAATTGAGGGACTTATCAGTTTGTTAGAGAAATTGACAGTTTTTATCATAGCAAAGAAAATTTGATTTATATACTCCAATGATCTTTTGAAATATATTTTTATATAGTTTGCTACAGATAAAATTAAATTCTACTTATATATGTTAGATGATGTTAAATATATATATATATTAATTACAATTTTATTCATACTATACTGTAACGTAAGGTTTTGTAAAGATAGAAATTAAAATGTAAGCCTAGATTATTTTATTTTCATGCTGCTTCTAGAGTTTATATATTTAAACTTTCAAACATATATTTAAAAATTTATATCGAAAATTACATACTAATCACTGTAAAAAAACTTAGAAGAACAAATGCAGTCAGAAAATAAAAGAATTGGATCCAATACTAAGGAAATGCTAACAACCAGGATACTTTAACTTTATAGCAATAGGTGGCACTGTTACCTAAATACTCTGATTTGAATTGAAGAATTAGAAATGTGTTGTCTCTGCACGTAATTTCATACATGTAAACAAATGACAACTCAGTTGAAAACTGAAAATGCTAGTGATTGGCTCAGTATTTTATTTACACAGTCAGTAGTATCTAAATAGTGGAAATGGAGATTAAAATGCATGAATAAATAGGATTCGATTGGTACATAGTTAATGAAACTCATAAACATTTTGACTTTTTAGTACAAACAGCAATAATGACTGGATTTTTTTCTGCAAAATTTTACTTTATAATTCTCAAATTACATGGGTTTTGTACTAAACATTTTAAGATGTTTTAGAAACCAAACAACAAATTACAGTGCTTAGGTACATTAATATGACACATTTTTCCTATGCAATATCTTTCATGGATTTTGTGTGTGTGTGTGTGTGTGTGTGTGTGTGTGTGTGTGTGTGTGTGTGTGTGTGTGTGTAGGACCAATAAGAAAGTCCTCATGTGATCTGCATGTTTGCTAAGTACACAGAGTCTTTACACTACTTCACGTACAGGCTGATTGGGCAGAAATGGCTTTCTTGGTCACTGCCAACTTGGTCATGGGCAATATCTGAAAGAAAGAAAAATGGGCATGTGTTCACTATGTTGATATGCAAATAAGAATGATCAACAAGGACCTTGGTAGAGTGTACTCTAACTGAGCACAGGCTATAAAATGCTACCCCTGGGGAGGGGAGCCACATTTCATTAAATACATTTCTCTTCCAATACACAGTATGCTACTAGGGCCAGGACTGCAAAGTTGAATGCAGATGATTTCAGTCTCTATGGCATCACTGTAGACCAGTATAATCCACAGTTTTCTCCGTGTCTTAAAAACTAATTGATGACTGGTGTGGCCTTATCTTAGAATTTGAGACATGTTGCACGGATATAAATTTTGGTGGTTTCTATGGCTCTGCTGTATTGTACATAAACACTCTGGCAGAAAGCTGTAAAAAATATAGTGACCTAAGGTATTTTGATTATCAATATGCAAGCTCCTATCTAATCAGTTAGAGGTCACTGGATCACTAGACATAGTTCTTGCTCTTAACTCAGCTTGGTAAACTCAGGTATATGATCCCAACCCCCTTCAGACTTGCTTTCTGACTTGCTGTAAATGCCACCTGAGGTTGAAACCAGATTCCAACAGGCTCCTAAGGAAAAGGTTTGTGCTCAGCAGATGTTTTTGGCTCCAAAGTCATGTTCCTTTGCTGGGGAGATCAGCAAACCCAGTGAATATCATGGAGGAAACTTAGCCCCAACCTAAGACAACTTGTTTCTTTTCTGCCCTGGAACAAAGATGAACAGTGGTGTCCCTCACAGTAATATCTACTATCCACACTAATATCCACCTATAAGCCTTCTCCCAAGGAGTTTAGTTAGTGCTCTGCACAAGGATAGGTGCAAACTGAAGGTGGCCTTGTGATAGTCCACCATACTCCATTCAACAGCCAGAACCTAGATCATGACATCAACAAACATAAATTTCATCAATGAAATTTTCACCCTAAAAATAACTTTAAAAGGCAAGTAAAATAAAACCAGATCAAAATGTTTGTGGCAGCAAGTAACATTACTTTATAAGGATGCATTTGAGGGGCTGTAGAGATGGCTCAGTGGTTAAGAGTACTGATTGTTCTTCCAATAGCATCCACAGGCTGGCTCAAAAACACCCATCAGTCCAAGGGATCTGATATCCTCTTCTGGCTTGTATGGTCACCAAGCACTCATATGGTGCACAGGCATAAATACAGGCAATATATATGCATACATACATATATGTAATTTTAAAAAGCAATTAATTTGAATTGATATTGTATAGACTGGTACTATTTAACAATTGGCTCCATGTAGGAATCCACAGTTATCTAAGATCTGGTCTCTTTTCTCAAGAAGTTCTTGGATCATCAGAGGTCCCAGACTGTCCACGGTCTGTTTTCGCTAGTAATCTGTTTTTTTTTTTTTTTTTTTTTTTTTTTTGGTTTTTCGAGACAGGGTTTCTCTGTATAGCTTTGTGCCTTTCCTGGAACTCACTTGGTAGCCCAGGCTGGCCTCGAACTCACAGAGATCCGCCGGCCTCTGCCTCCCGAGTGCTGGGATTAAAGGCGTGTGCCACCACCGCCTGGCTGTTTTTCTTTTTATGGAGGAAAAATGTCAATTTGCAGAGCAAACCATTTTCTGAAAATACCCCCCCATTTGGGGTAATTTTTGAGTTTTTATGTATAAAAACATTGTTGTTTAACAAATGACATCATATTGTATTTATCTTTTCATCGGGTTAAAAGATGCCATTTGAAAGCAGTATGAAGTATTTTACTTTTCAAAAGAGCTACAGAGTAGCTTATTTCTTCAAACAATCCCACAGGAGTGAAAAGAAAGATGTGAACCATGATCCGTTGTACCTTCACTTCATCTGCCTTCTCTCTGGAGCTAGACGTAAAATCTGAAAATGAGGCTCAGCCCAGGATTTTACCAAATCACCAATAATTAATTAAAATTGACATTGGCCCCTATTTGTGGCCTGAACCTAAACAGATCACCCCATTTTGTAGTAATACAGTAAATCAAGGCTTAGGAACATGAAATGTTAGCACAGAAGGAGAACATATGATTAGTCATGATTCCCCATCCTACTGGCTAATTCCGGTCTTCCAGAACTCACAGGCAAAGTCTTTCACTGCTGGGTCTTGCTATATATTAAGAGAGAACAAGCTGACAGATTATTTTTTATCCTGTAGCTGGAGAGTTTTCTCTCCAGTTTCGCCAAGTCCCAGCAGTCCGACAACCCACTTATAAAATAAACACACAGACGCTTATATTATTTAAACTGTTTGGCCTAATGGCTCAGGCTTCTAGCTATCTAGTTCTTACATCTTAAATTAATCCATTTCTATAAATCTATACCTTGCCACGTGGCTCATGGCTTACTGGTATCTTCACATGCTGCTTGTCATGGCGGTGGCTGGCAGTGTCTCCCTCTGCCTTCCTGTTCTCTCCATTCTCCTCTCTGTTAGTCCTGCCTATACTTCCTGCCTGGCTACTGGCCAATCAGTGTTTTATTTATTGACCAATCAGAGCAACACATTTGACATACAGACCATCCCACAGAATTATGCTGTTATATCTTTGGTTTGAGCCAAATCATGTGGCTTCATGATAACTATATTTTATATTGTGTGGATTAAATATATTTGGTCTACAACAAAATTCAAGTTAATTCATTGAACATATTTATTAAGTAAGTAGTTCTATAAGGTGAGGTCACACAGTGGTAAACAATTATCAAAAGCCAGTAGATACTTTTAAGTTTCCATCAAATGTTTTGGCATTACAGAAGTTTGTAATGAGTTGTTAAATTAAGAATCAAATGGATTTACATCTAGTATACACTTATGAGTGAGTACATATTATGTTGGTCTTTCTGAGTCTGTGTTACCTCAGGATGATATTTTCTAGTTCCATCCATTTACCTGCAAATTTCATGATGTCTTTGTTTTTTACAGTTGAGTAACACTCCATTGTGTATATATACCACATTTTCCTCATCCATTGTTCAGTTGAGGGGCATCTAGGTTGTTTCCAGGTTCTAGCTATTACAAATAATGCAGATATGAACATAGTTGAGCAAGTGTCCTTGTGGTGTGATTGAACATCCCTTGGGTATATGCCCAAGAGCAGTATTCTTGGGTCTTGAGATAGATTGACTCCCACTTTTCTGAGAAGCTGCCATACTGATTTCCAAAGTGGCTGTACAAGTTTGCACTCCCACCAACAGTGGAGGAGTGTTCCCTTTGCTCCACATCCTCTCCAACATAAGCTATCTTCAGTGTTTTTGATCTTTGCCATTCTGACAGGTGTAAGATGGTATCTCAGAGTCATTTTGATTTGCATTTCCCTGATGACTAAGGATGTTGAGCAATTCCTTAAATGTCTTTCAGCCATTTGAAATTCTTCTGTTGAGAATTTTCTGTTTAGATCTGTACTCCATTTTTTAATTGGATCATTTGGTATTTTGTTGTCTAGTTTCTTGAGTTCTTTATATATTTTGGAGATCAGCCCTCTGTCAGATGTGGGGTTGGTAAAAATCCTTTCCCATTCTATAGACTGTCATTTTGTCTTTACTGTATCCTTTGCCTTACAGAAGCTTCTCAGTTTCAGAAGGTCCCATTTATTAATTGTTGCTCTCAGTGTCTATGCTACTTCCTATGGTTAAGAAGTGGTCTCCTGTGCCAATGCATTCTAGGCTACTTCCTACTTTCTTCTCTGTAAGGTTCAGTGTAGCTGGATTTGTTTTGAGGTCTTTGATCCACTTAGATTTGAGTTTTGTGCATGGCGATAGATATGGATCTATTTTACATGTTGATACCCAGTTATGTCAGCACCAGTTGTTAAAGATTTTTTTTTCTGTTGTACAGTTTTGGCTTCTTTGTAAAAAATCATGTGTTCATAGGTGTGTGGATTAACATCAGGGTCTTCAGTTCAATTCCATTGATCCACATGCCAGTTTTTATGCCAATACAATGCTGTTTTTATTACTATAGCTCTATAGTAGAGCTTGATGTCAGATATGGTGATGCCTCCAGAAGTTGCTTTATTGTAAAAGATTGTTTTAGCTATCCTAGGTTTTTTGTTGTTGTTGTTTTTCCATCTGAAGTTGAGTATTCTTTCAAGGTTTGTGAAGAATTGTGTTTGGATTTTGATGGAGATTGCATTGAATCTGTAGATTGCTTTTGGTAAGATTGCCATTTTTATTATGTTGGTTCTACCTATCCATGAGTGTGGTAGATCTTTCCATTTTTTGATATCTTCTTCAATTTCTTTCTTCAAGGACTATATGAGCAAGTTAAGATCGTGATGGGGAAATCTTCAGAGACAACTGAACCAGGCTCATAGGAACTCACAAACTTTAGACTGACAGCAGTGGAACCTGCATGGGACCACTTTAGACCCTCTGCATACAGGAGACAGTTATGTGGCTGGGTCTGTTTGAGGGGTCCCTGGCAGTGGGATCAGGATCTATCCTTGGTGCATGAGCCCATTACCTATGGTTGGACACCTTGCTCAGCTTTGATACAGTGGGGAGGGACTTGGTCCTACCACAACTGAATGTACCAGGATTTGCTGTAACCCCATAGGAAGCTTTACCCTTTTGAAGGAGGGGATGGGGGATGGGCTGGAGGAGGATGTGGGGAGAGGGGAGCAGGAGGAGGGATGAGAGGAGGACCTGTGGTTGATATGTAAAATGAAAAAAAATTAAATAAAAAAGAATCAAATGGAATAAGATGTGTATCACAGTTTCCTGGCTGAGTGATTGTTAGATTTGCTTCTTGTTATAAAATGTTTATTTTGTTAGTAAGGAAATGCAATTTCGGTGTGTGACTTCCACTTCACCTTGTCACATTTTGCTCTTGAATATGCTTGTAATACCAAGTACTTTTGGGATGTATCCGTTCCATGGAGTTCATTTTGTGCAAGCTCCATACTTGTTACAACATACAAACAAACAAATCCCCATTGGTTCCCCCTCTAAGAGGAGATTTTAGAGCAATGAGATGTAATAAAATATAAAATTGAAAATGAATATGGTCAAAAGCAAATACTCAATATTCAAAGTTGCAAAATACTGCAATTTTTTTTACTGTCAGTGTGCTTTAAAACAGATTTCTTCAACTTAATCTTCCTATCTGCAGGATAAATTCATATTCTTTGAATGACATCTCCCAACTCCTCTTCAAATTCCACAACTCCAATAACCACCAGACTCCTCTTTACTTCTTCAAGAGAAACTTCCATAGATTCCACACAGAAATAGGCTCACACAAAATACTTCATGTATTAATTAGCAACATTAATCATTCGATAATGTATATGTATAGATACATACACTTTAACACACCATTTTGTATCTGATAAATGGACTAATTTACCTGTTACTTTGAAAAATATTTTTTAAAAGAGGAGCAACAATGCTTTCAGTATCTTAAGAGTTAGGTTCTGCTGATGATAGAAGCATCCTCTAATTAATGTTTTAGACTCCAGGCACAATGTTCTGTATCTTACGAATACTTTTGTATATATTAAGCAATTGCTCTAATCCGTGGTTGAAGAAATAGCAACCCATTTCTGACAAGAAAAGTGATGTTTCCATGAACTTACTGACTGATGTGTGAGATTCAAATCCAGGTATTCTAGCTCTTTCCCACATGGTCTGCTCCTCCAGCTCATCCACAGTAATGGCAACAGCTGAGGTACTGAGCACCATGAGAAAACTCTATGAGGGTAAGACAAAAGAAGTGTATGATTGTTAGATAATTCAGGAAGAGTCCTCCTGCAGTACAAGGACCAGATTGTAGCAGGAAATGGAGCTAGAAAGAACTTCTTGGAAGGCAAAGCTGCAATTTCCAGTAAGATCACCACCTGTATCTTTCAGCTGTTACAGGAAACCAGTATCCAAAGTACTTTCACCGGGAAATGTGGGGAGACCGCTTTGATTGCACCCCAGTGAGAAATGATTCCAATTAAATGGCTGTGCCATAGAATAGCAACTGCATCCTTTACCAAAAGGAACCCTGTTGTATAAGGGGAATAAGTTTTACCTACTGAAAGTGGAGTTATTCTTCAAGGATGATGTCAATAATGATCCACAATGGTCTGGAGAGCAATTCATTGCTACAAAATTTTGTTTTACTGGATTTGTTATAGGCCAGACAGAAATGGACATCATGAGTCATGCTACACAGCTGTTTTTGAAATACTGGAGAAATCCTGGCTGCCCCAGAACAATGGTTGATGTAACAACTGGATTTAGTGTAGATGTAACTACCAGAGATTATTCTTGCTGATGTTATTGATAATGATTCTTGGGAACTTTGGCCATTAGGAGGTCGGAGTTATCTGAAAGATAATCTTACTGTGTTTCAAAGTAAGTCTGGAAGGACCCAAGAAGATGAAGAAAAGCTTCGAGTGGGTTGCAGATCTAGCGGAGTTGCTTCTGAAGTCAATCAGCACAGGGTTGTAGGATTGATGAGTTCAGCATCTGACTTTGGTCACTGTGAAAAAATTAGGAAGTAAGAAGACCTGTGGGCATTTTGGGATTCCATGTGAACTTTGAGTAGCATCTGCCCATAAAGGGCCAGATGAAACTTTAAAGATTAAAGCAGAATATGAAGGGGATGTGTTTACTTACTGTACTTGTCCTGGTGGCAGGTGGCAGGCAGAAGCAATGGTCCATTTTTCGTATGTTCACTCATCACACCAGACTGGGGTGCTCAGGGTGTGTGGTTATCTCTTGGAAAGATTACTCCAGTTTGCTGCAGACATATTTTGGTTAAACAACCATTTGACGTGGGCCAAATTTCAAGCAACCGTATTGAACACATGGTTATCCTTAAAGCAAGCTGATGGGGGGAAAAAGACAGTGCAATTTGTTAGAAAGTAATTTTAACTTTTAGGAGAAAAGTTACATATTTCTAGTTTGGATAAGAAAATTCAAACAAAATAATATTACATCAGAGAAAACAATTCAGTTTACTAGTGAATAAATGCTTGTCTAGATTAGTAGGTTGAGAAATCACTGGTGGCTTTTTGTTAACATTTTTTAGCTCTACATAGTGATGTGTGCTTGTAAACTCAGCACTCCAAAGGCTGAAGCAACAGGATCACTTTAAATTCAAAGCCAGGCTAGACTAGGTAGTGAGAACTTGTATTGAAAAATAATCCCTACAGTTAGCAAAATTGGCATGACATTGTTAAATTAAATCTCACCCACATTGTTGGGTAGATACATAACATTAGCAAAGAAATGTTGTATGTGGGACTGGAGACACGTCTCCATGGTTTAAAAGCCAGTAAGGTTCTGTGCAGAGAACCCAAGTTTGGATCCCAGAATCGCTGACTCAATCAACTGTAACTCTAGTTCCAGGAGATCTGACCCTTCTGGATTTCTTCTGCACCCACACTCAAATGTTATTACCCCAACATACACACACACACACACACACACACACACACACACACACACACACACACACACACAATTTAAAATAATAAGAAAATTAAGCCAGGCAGTGGTGGTGCATGTCTTTAATCCCAACATTCGGGAGGCAGAGGCAGAGGCAGAGGCAGAGGCAGAGGCAGAGGCAGAGGCAGAGGCAGGTGGATCTCTGTGAGTTCGAGGCCAGCCTGGGCTACAGAGTGAGTTCCAGGAAAGGCACAAAGCTACACAGAAAAACCCTGTCTCTAAAAAACAAAACAAAATAGAAGAAGAAGAAGAAGAAGAAGAAGAAGAAGAAGAAGAAGAAGAAGAAGAAGAAGAAGAAGAAGAAGAAGAAGAAAAAGAAGAAGAAGAAGAAGAAGAAGAAGAAGAAGAAGAAGAAGAAGAAGAAGAAGAAAATTAAGTATTATTCCTAACTGCTAATGATGATTTTTTTTATAAAGTGGTAGTTACTGCTTGATATTCTGTAGTTCACATTTTCGAAATAAGCATACTTGTATTGTGCATGCTAATAACAACAGCAGCAACAACAACAAAAAACCAGGTTGTCAACTTTCCTTGTCACTGATCTGGACCTGCCTCTGTAATTTCAAATAAACATTGATATGAGTATTTAAATAAATATTAAATTACAGAAGGCATTTTTGGCTTTTTAAAAAAGTAACATTATCTCAAAATATAAGACAAAGACAATCAAGTTGCTGATTCATATTGTTTCTGTCCTTAGGAAGGTGGCACCAAGCTTTCAGAACTGTGATACCCATGATTGGTCAGATAGTTTTTGGATTCAAGAGCAAAGAATTTTGAGGGATATAGTGTACTTTGGCCCTAGAAAATTCAGAATATGACTTAAATTCCTTAAACCATCTGCAAAATGTTCTATGGCATGCACAAAAGGTCATTTTTGTAGGAAATAGGTTCAAATAGTTAATTAAGGTCCTGGGTAGTCTTACTGATGACACAACACTTCTATTAATACCTTTAAAGAGTTGTTTAAACACCTGCATATGAATGAATATGAAAATTCACAGGCACATATACATATTTCTAGTAAATGCAATTTTGTGTATGGTAAGGAGATAGAATTGTGTTATGTTTTGAGTAGCTGTTTAACCTTTATTTTAACCCCAATACATTTATCATAAAGGAAGGCAGGTTTATCTAAGAGTTACTTCTCTGCATGTTATTCTATAAGAAAGATTTTTCCTTAAGGATCTTTCTTTAGAAGAAAATTCTAATCACCTGTTGATTTGTGCAAAACTCTACTGAGGCAAAGGCAGTGTGTGTGTGTGTGTGTGTGTGTGTGTGTGTGTGTGTGTGTGTGTGTGCATGTGCGTCCAGTATCATGTGGTTTATGCTTACTGTATACATGCATAATAAGGACAACCTTTGAAAAACTTGGTTCTAAATGTCAAGAGCCAAAAAGAACTCTATCATGTGTGTTATTAATATGTTTCACTATCTAAGAGAGTATTCCATCATGTAGTAAGAATGTCACATTACCATAATTTTCTTATATCAAATGCATGCATTTAGCAAGTCCATTGTAGCAGTGTCTGCCCTGAAAAGAGAAAAATCCCTTATGTACTGAGGTTTATGATGTTGAACTGTCAAATTCACTTTAAAAATAGAACAATGCTTTAGGAGTGATTCTTTTGTATTTTTTACTTAGAATTTTGATGCATTTAAACAAGTTACCTAATGTCCACTGAATACAAAATAAATTAAAATAGTGTTGGATAATTTTATTTATTTGGAACAAATTAAATATAACATAAAGTGGACAAAGTTGTATTTCTGGTTAATTTTTTTCTGTTAAATTATGTATTTTGAAAAAATAATGTTTATACTTTCCTTTAGCAGAATAGTTAAATGATTTTTTAATACAATAATAAATCAAATGTGTTTTATGCAGTTTTTAAGGATCTCTTTAAATGCACTTGAAAAACTGTATCTTTCCCTCAAATAAAGTAAAAGTGAGAAATTTCTGTTTTGCTTTAATAACTTCAATTCTAAGACTTTAACAGTCTATTAAAGATTAAATTTAATTCCTATCTGGAACCATATAATTTACCAATATTCAATTATTTAGAATCTTCAAATTTTGTGTAGTACATTACTATCTAGTGCTATATTTATGAAAATATAGTTTCCAGTTACATAATTTATAAATACAGTTACTGTTGGTTCATCTGCCTCACACGTGACACCATACATGATCTAGTTTAAGCTTTCTAGTTGCTCATATTTCCTTGAAGCCTTGAATTCCGTGGTTAGACAATGTATTATTAAGGTAAGTTGCAAAAATCGTAGACACTGTAGAAACTTGCCAGCTGTCTTCCTAGGTAGCCATCTCCGTTAGAAAAAGGATGAAGCGTTTCCCAGAATTTCTGTTGTAGGCCAGCTGCTCAGATGACTGTCCGATGTGTGGCTTCAAGGTCACCAAGGAACTTGTGTTTTGTGTGCCTCTGCACAGTTGTGACACACCTTCTCCCCTCTCCACACTTCTGTCCCTGAGATGTCCTGCTTGTCACTGGCTAGCTTCAAAGGCCACTCTGTGCTGCCACTCCAAGACAGGAACCTTTAGACCCTGCCTTTCTCCTAACTGTGACCTCATGTTTCCAAATTCCAGTGGAAACATATATTAGTGATTCCTTGTGTCTGTTTAATAAAGACTCAGTGTGCCTCTTCTCTAAAATGGCTCTTCCAATCCACACAAAATGTGTCATGGTCTTTCTAAGTTACTTAGCATCACCTGTCACACTGACTCTCTTATTCTTTCCTACTTAATAAGTAAGTCATTGACAGATATTCCTTGATAATTGCCCATTGCTGGCAGGCTGGCAAATCCTGCAACTACCCAGGCCCAGAACCAGACTTATGAGTTGGCCCTCCCCAATGTCCACCCCATCTGTGATCTGCTGGAGCATGTGAAGGAACTGGTCCTGCAGATCCAAAGCCAGAGGATCTCCACAAGACAAGGCAACAGCAGGATAACCAAGAGGAGTCCCAGTGAGGGCCCAGCATCAATAGTGTAGTGGAAGCCAGGGGCCTTGAACCAGACCAATAACTCCTTGCAATGAACACTTGTGAGTAAAGATGTGACTCACTATGTCACACTACAGCTTCCATGAGGAGAATTTCCCCCCTTTTTTTCTCTTAAACTTTATTGGTGTGTGTGTGTGTGTGTGTGTGTGTGTGTGTTGGGGGGAGGAGGGCAGCTGCAAGGGCAGCGAGAAGATAACTACGGACGGGAAGTGGATGGGATCAAGATGCGTGATGTGAAAGACACAAAGAATAAAATAAAAAGAAAGTTAAAAAGAAAAAAGAAAATGGTTAATCATTGGGTTTTCCCACTACTCAGCTGGCCCCAGAAGATATTGCTGAGTCCCCGGACAAGCTGCAGTAGACCCTTGCTTTCTCTCTCGGCTAGTTCCATGCTCCCACGCCATCCCTCACACCATCCGATGCTGCGTCCCTATTCACTGTTAAAACACTCCAAATCTCTTGATTCTCTATTCAATGCAACAAAATGACTTTGTTTGGGAAGGGAAACAAAAAAGCAAAATGCATAATGGGGGTGGTGGGTTTGAACAAAGCATGTATTGCACGTGTATGAAAATGTAGTTATGAGACCCATTATCCTGTATGCTAATTAAAATGACTTGTTATTTAAGGTCACTCAATGTAAACCCCATGTTCCTTCTGTTACCACTATTTTTTCTTAAACAACTGATTCCCTTTACTGAATTAGTTACAAACCGGTACCTCTGTCTCACTTGCAACATTGTGCATAGAAGAATTTTCTCTTCCACTAACTTACATGTCATCTTTATCTAAACTGTCCTGGCAGTTATTCTCTGATTCATTGAAGAGGTTACTTTGTGTAACCTTTTAATAATCTGTTATCATGTGAAATTACACATGATGAATGTATTGCTATTTACTTTTCATATTTTACCTCCCCAACTAGATTATGATTTCTTGAAGATAGATTATGTACCACCATTTTTGACCTTTTTATTACATCATACTTCCAATCCTGAGTAAGTCTAAGTATTTAATGTGAGTTCCAAAAACATTGCTCAATGTTATAGACTAGAAAATATTAATTAATGCCAATTTTTGTTTACAATCAGAAAGGACACAGTAAATTTAGAATTAGAACTGCCTGCATATATTAGAGAGAGCTTCTGAACTGAAGTTTTATCATTCATTGGGACTGGGGTAACAGGATAATGGAGAGCAGTTCCCAAAGTGCACTCAAACACGGTAGAGCTAATTGAATAAGCAGTGAGGCAAGCTATGATTCCAAATACCAAAGAAAAGCTTGCCATAGGTGCAGTAAATGTTTCTGAGTATATGGCTTTACAATGATATTCCTAATTCAGTAAGACTGTTCTCAAACAAATTACAGTGTATGATTTTTTTACTCTTCTTGCAATTACAAATGTTATTAAATCTGATACAGTACAGAAGGTTTTCAAAATTAAAACAGGATTGGTAGGGACCTGTGAAGCAGAGAAATCCAAAACCATGTATACAATGGCCCTAGGAAGTAGACTCATTCAGCAAGTCCATGGTGCCCATAATCCAATGTTTATGAAAAATTTAAAGAGAATTAATGACCTAACCTTCACAGAAGGCAAATCCACGGCAGACTGTGGAAACAGAGAACTATGGTGCAACTTGGAGCTTGGTGCTGGTGCTTGTTATGGTGGTCATGACTCCAGTGACACAGAGATAGCATGGTGGTGGTGGCAAGGATGCTGCTAGTTTGTTAGGCTCTAGGTTAGACTAAAGGGGAGAACCACAGGGAGTGGGCTGTTCTTCAAAGGCTCATTTTTAGTTTGTTTTTTTTTAAAACGTGTCTAGGTGTGAGTGAGTGTGTATGTGTGTGTGTGTTTGTGTGTGGTGTGTGTGTGTGTGTGTGTGGTTTATATTGAATCTTATTATACAAGTAGGAAAAAATGTTCAGTTATGGGTTCTAGTGCCAGAGTTTTGTGTTGATATTTACTTAAGAATACTAAGAGTTTCCTAACAAACACAGCCTTTATTTTTCCCTTGCAAGTCTAAATTAGTCTCTACATACATGACGTTTTCCAAGACAAATAGCATCATTTTTCATATTTGTGTCCTAGGAAACCAGCATGGGGACCTGAGTCTACCTATATCTTGGGTGTGTGGCCAGGAAAAGACAGGTAGATGATCGGGCTGGGGAAAATGTAGCAATGTAACTGGTGCAAACGGTGTGAACATTGCGTTTAAACGTCATTGTCCTCTTACTGGTACATGAGCTACATTCAGAAGGCATAATTTTTCCTCTTTCCTCTAGGTTGCTACACCACATGACACATTGATGACCTGCTGTCTGAAATGTGGTGACAACGTTCTGTCACTTTCTATTAATTCCATCCTTGAACCATTTTTAATCTTTCTCATTATTTTCAAACAGTACGTATTTATTTTCCTTTATACACACACACCTACTCAATATTTAGAGAAGTAAACAGCTGTTTACTCAATAATGAAGCCACTTTGCGTAAGTATTGATGTAGGAAAACTGGGAGTAAGAGGGTGAAAGTGAGGGACTGCACCAATCTATTCAACTACTAAGTGGCAGTCAGCGCATCCTGTGTCCTGTGTTTCTCAGCATGTGTTTATTGGAATCACCATGGATGCGAAATCAGTAGGTGTGTTGATGATTTCCTGCCTCCCTCCCTGCAAACCTGAGCTCCTATTTTTATCCTTCCTATCTGCTTTGTTTCATTGGAGTAGGGAACTTAGGAAAAGAATTTGCTCTGCTTATGCTTAGGCAGTCATGTTGGTGAGACTTGGTGATATGACTAGCACGCACAATTACAATTTATCTGCCCTCTTTTCTACAGTGCTCCCTGAGTTTTCGGTCTAGAACTGGCCTTGCAGATGTAGCCTTTGGGACTGGGGTCCACAACTCTCCATTTTGATTGTAATTTTCTGTAGTGGTCTCAGTCGGAGACCACATGGTCTCATTCCTCCAAAAGAACTACAGCAGCTCAGGAATGCAGAGAGTGGGAGAAACAGTCTTACCTAGGGGAGAGCACAGCAATTGGTTATCCAACAGCAAAGGGGCAAACCAGGTTCAGTCTCCCTCTCTGTCTGCTTAGGGATCAGGATATAAGCTCCCAGCTATCACTCCAGCAATGTGACTGCATGGCTGCTGCCATATTTCCCACCATGATGGCCATGGATTAACCCTCTGAAACTGTATGCAAGTTCACAACTAAATCCTTTCTTTTTCTAAGTTGGTTTGGTCATGGTATTTCTTCATAGCAATACAACAATAACTAAGACAATATTATAATCTCAAAAATAAAAGAAAAATACAAACTACACAATATTCAGTATTGACATCTAGAGGAAAGGGATTTTTTTTAACGTATTTCCCTTGATTGAAAAGAGTGCACATAGATTGTGTGGTCATCTCTATTTCTTTAAGATAGCGTGCTTTGGGGAGCTGTAGCTATTCTATTCATTTAAGTGGGTGACTCTGCTTTCTGTGTAGTGGTGCAATGTTTGTATTTTCTGTAGACTTGGGTTCCCTAGATGCTCAGTTGCATGTGCTGGAAAGAAGAGCACACCAATCACGACCCATTGGAGTGGTAGCATTGAGTTGGTGGACACTTGTTTATTTTGTAGAACAACTTAATGTTCTCTCGGTCTGAATTGAAACAAGTGACTTGTTTTGTGAAAAGTTTGCCTTTTGGGCTTGTGACATGGCTCAGTGGGCAAGGTTAGCAAGCCTGAAGACCTTCACCTCAGTTCGATGCCTGGGTACCACCTGGGGAAAGGAGAAAACTGGTTTCCCACACATACTCTGTGGCACGTGCATTGTACCATCCTAACACGAATAGATGTAATTTCAAAAGGAAGTTCACAGTTTCAACTGAAGGAAGTCCGTTATTGGACTTTTATCAAGGTTATGCTAAAAATTCATCATTATTCCTTGTATCTCTCTGGAATTATGTAGCACAACAAATGGAGATATATTCTCAGTCTGTAATAAGTGTGGTTATCTTTGAGACACAACATCTGATGACAAGTTTGAGTCCATACAAATATATCCACTCTTTGAAGATGTTCATCAATTTTTCATGTCTGACCTAGGCTAGAGACACTAGCCTTCTATACCTGAGAGTAATTCTACTTTTGTCACACCTACACAGCCTTACATTTTCTGCAGAATATTCCAGTACACTGTGTCTCAGTGCTGTTTTACATTTTTTTTAAATTTTAAGTTAAAAATTTTTTTATTTATTTTACACATCAACCATAGATCCTCTCTCATCCCTTTCCCTGCTTACCCCACCCCCACCTATGCCCCCTTATCCACCACCCATCCTCTCCTTCAAAAGGGTAAGTCCTCCCATGTACTGGACCCTCTGCATACAGGAGACAGTTGTGTAGCTGGGTCTATTTTGGTGGCCCTGGTGGTGTGATTGGGATCTAGCCCTAGTGCATGAGCTGGCTTTCTGGATCCCATTGCCTGTGGTAGGACACCTTGCTTGCCCTTGAGGCAGGGGGAGAGGCTGGGTTCTGCCTCAGCTGAATGCACCAGGCACTGTTTTAAATTTAAAGCACCTTCCTTTCCCTTTCTTTGTCTGTCTGGAATGGATTCTTCTTACAGCCATGTTTTGGCCAGCATTTCTTTCATGAAATTCAAATAGGAAAACATGAAGACAGTTTTAGCTGTGGTGAACTTACCACATGACATTAAGTAGTATGCCTAGGAATACTGTGACATAAGCCCTGGATGTAGTAAGGGAGAGAGAAATTAGAGGTATGTTACTAGCATTACTGTTTTACACTAAAATGCTCTTTAGTTTGTAAAGATCTTACGTAAGTTCTACAGCGAGCTTGAAAAAATTTTTGAGAATGGTTATCAGCACGTGTTCATATTCTTCACATAGAAAGCATTTCTTTTTGCCCACAGTGAGTTTAATAGCTGATATTGATTATCAAAATTACAGTAATATTCTTGAGTGAGATATTTCAACTTGGCTTGATACTTATGATTCTGATGTTCCTGCAAGAAATCAATTTGATGGTTGAGATAATTTTTAAATTACATTTGTGTTGTGGCTTTTGCTTACTTTAGTCCCCTAAGTAATTTCAGAAAACCAAGCCCATAAGGATGTCTTTATTCTGTTGTCATTGTTTCTATAACCCCTCAAGACCTAGAGCAACAAAGACGAACTAGTCCCACCCAAACCACCTGCTCCTCTGTAAGCCTCTGCCAGCTGTTGTAGCCCATAACCTCTGAGATGGATTTGTGTTCTATGGGTAATGACTTTCTGCCCTGTGATACCGTAAGGCCCAGATACCAGTATGCCTTCAAGGAAAGTAAGCTATCCCTGAAACTAGAGTCCACACAGCCTACTTCCCAACCCTGTAGCTTTTGTTCTTTAATTTGTATCATTTATTTTGTTTTATGTATATGTGTGTTTTGCCTGCATGCATACATCTGCTCACATGCTTGACTGATGTCCAAGGAAGTCAGGAGAGAGTGTCAAATCCTTTAAAACTGGATTGTAGACAGTTGTGGGTCTCCATGTAGGTGCTGGATATCAAACCTAGCTCCTCTGGAAGAGCAGCAGATTCTGCTAACCACTGAACCATCTATCTAGCCCTAGATTTTATTCTTTTTTTTTCATTTTTATTTATTTATTTATTTTTCTATTATCAGCTTGATACAGTATAAATTCTTATCCTAATAGTGAAAGGTTTCATTGAGGCTTGCCCAGTAATTGAGTAAAACCAAAACTTATTATAAGTCACAGTCATCCTAGGATCCCCCCTGTTATATAGCCTCCCTGGTTATGTGAGTTGCAGTCTGATTGTTCTTTGCTTTACATCTAATATCCACTTATGAGTGAGTACATACCATGTTTGTCCTTCTGGGTTTGGGTTACCTCACTCAGGATGATATTTTCTAGTTCCATCCATTTGCCTGCAAATTTCATGCTGTCATTGTTTTTTCTTTGCTGAGTAGTACTCCACTGTGTACATGTACCACATTTTCTTAATCTGTTCTTCAGTTGTTCTTTTGCTCTTTTGGAGGAGCTCTTGCCCATCGATTGTTATATTTGATTGTTTTGTTGGTATAAAACTCTCTGAGTAGTATTTGATTAAGTTTTCCTCCTCACATTAAACAAGAAATTCCCCACTTCATTACCAATCCAAGTTTTAAATAATTTCTACATCTGTACCTGCCTTAGTTGTTCAATTGCTGTGATAAAACTCCAGGATCATAAACAACTTGGGAAGGAAAGGATTTATTTTAGCTTACAACTCCCATGTCATACTCCATTGCTGAAGGAAGCCAGGGCAGAAACTCAAGGCAGGATGCAGAGCCATGGGGGAGTGCTGATTACTGGCGTGCTCTATATGCCTTGCTTTACCTACTTCCTTGTAGTGAGTGCCCAGGACCACCAGCCTAGGGGTGGCAACATCCACAGTGAGATGGACCCACTTACATGAATCACCAATCAAGAAAATGCACCACAGGCTTACCAACAGGCAATATGTAGGGGACATTTTCTCAATTAAAATTCCCTTTTCCAAAATGACTATAGCTTAGTTCAAATTGAGATTAAAAACTAGCCAGCACAAATCCAAGCTACTCCACATCATTAGGGAGATAATATACAAATATAAGTTGTCAGTTTCACATGAACTATTGCTGAAAAATTCAGGTCTTTCTTTCATTTTTTTTTTCTTTTTCTTTTTTAATGTCAACGGTTTAGAATATATCCTTTTTCATTTTTATTTTTTCTTTTACTTTCCTTTTTAAAACAATGTTTTTAATTGAAATAGTATCACATCACTTTCCCTTCCCTAGTCTGTCTGTTCCTAGTCCTTCCCATGTATGTTTCCTCCAACTCATCCAATGTCTCCCCCAGTATCAAATTGTTAGTCCCCTTTTAAATTATATTTCTCACACACATACATACATATGTTTGGGTTCAAATTTATACAACCTGTGGAGTCAGTTTGAATTGTTTGTGTATATATGGTTTCAGGTTTGACCAATTTGCATTGGACAACTAATGAGTGGGAGGTTACTTCTCCTTCTTCCAGCAGTCATTAGCTGCCTGTAATACTTTGTGTAGGGGTGGGATCCAAATGAAATTTCCCTACCATGTTAACATGCCCACTTATATAGCCATTGTTCTGGTCTTGTTGATGCAATCATTTTCTAGAAGACTTTTCCTGCAGACTTCCTCGTGTTCTGGCTCTTACAATCTTTCCACCTCTTCTACAATGTTCTCATAGTAATAGATGTGTGAGCTATGTTGCAGATACATCTGTTGTGTCTGGAATCTCCATGATCTGTTGATCTCTATATTGTGTTCAGTTGTGGTTTTCTGTGATGGGCTCCATTTGCTATAAAGGGATACTTTTTTGATGAGGGGGTGGTGGCGACACTTACTTGTGGGTACAAAGATAACATTTAGGATATAGTAAGGAATTGTGTTGGTCTAGCAAAATAGTGATAATAGATTCTTTACTAAGGTCTATGATCTCACTAACCTCACCAAACTGACTAGGTTATCAGTACCAAGCATGATTTACCTCTTGTTGAGTAGACCTTAAGTCCATTTAGAAAGCTGCTGGTTGCCACCGACACGTTTTCCACCTTTATAGATATCTTGGCATCCTGGTCATTGTCATGGTTTATGTAGGGAGTTCGGGGGAGGAGAAAGTAAATACAGCTTCCAGAAGCTACGTGTGAGTTTCCTTTCTGGGGTTGTTTGTCCAGATACGGTTGTTATGTCTTTGGAAACAGCCTTGCCCTGGCTATCTGGATGTGGATGAGGTAGTGGGTGAGTGAGTTGGGCAATAACAAGGAGGGAGAGGGGCTGGGATTTCAGCAAGCTTTAGGGGAATGGGGAGCTCTTTGGTCAGGGTCTAGCAGAGTTTGTTCAAGTTTTACTCCAACAGATTGTATAGTATTCTCTGGTACCATGGAAACTTGACTGCAAGGAAAGCCTCTCAGGTCAAATTTTTCAAGTAAATTCTTAGGGGAAAAATAAATTCCTTTTAACTTTCAAAAAATGGAAATGATCCACCAGGGGTTCCCTCGGCTTCCATAATACTGTCTATAAAGCTGCTGGTCTCTGTCCCATTCTTTCTTCCTTTCTTCTTGTTATAATACAAAAGCTGCTTTGTCTACCATCAGAAGTCAGTCTTTCTGTCCACACTGTAGTATCCATGTAATTTATCCCTCCACTCCTGTCCTTTCTCCCACCCCTTCCCATTTCACTAAGGCAGACCTCAGTCTCCTCCACACCCTCTCCACACACAACTCAAATTGTTAGTTATTGTGTGTTCTTATCTCCACATACACACTTTGCAATGAATTGTCTTTTGTGTACCCCTCAATGTCAAGTTTCTCTGGTGATTTTATGCATTCACTATCTCCATGCTTCTTCTAGTATGACTACAGTCCCTTACCTCAAACTCTGCTCCATTCTGAAGGACTGCCACAGACCTTACTGTATTTCAGCTATATTTATAGGGGAGAGCATGCTATTTCAATATATGTAAACAATGGTTCATAACTACATCTGGGCATTAGCATATACATTACCTTTTATACCTGTCATTTCTTGTGTTGGTAACTTTAAAAATCCTTTCTTCAAGTGATTTTTGAAGCATACAATATATTGTTTTTATTACAGACACCCTATCATTTAAGACTAGAACTTATACCTTATCTAACTGATTCTGTTATACCTGATGATAACTTATTTGAATGCTCCCCTGCCTTATGCTCTTTTTATCTACTTCCATCTAATTCTATGATGCCAACTTATTTAGGTTTATATGTAAGTGAGAACATGAAACATATTTTTTAAAATACGTGGCTAATTTCACTTAATATAACATTTTTCCAGGCATATCTATGTTGCATAAATGACACGATTTTATTCTTTTAAAAATTATTGAATAATTTCCTATCACATCTATATGCTGTATTTTCTTTATTAATATTTCTGTGGTGGATGACTATGTTAACTCTGTACTTTTCATATTTTTAGTAATGCTCCCTGAACTCAGTTACCAATGCCCTTTGTGTCTGTCATTAACTTTGAACACCACATTTAGTATCTGAAAATCTGAAACATTATAGAACAACATCCATATTTTTATGGTTTCTTCATATTGTTTGCTATTTAAAAGGTCCTGTGTACTATTCAGACTACACATTTCCTTATTCTACCTAAAATTTGTAAATGTAAATATTTATAGCATGGAGAGATAACCCAGTGATCAAGGGAATTTTCTGTTCTTGCAGAGGACTAGAGTTCAGTTACCAGAATCCCATGTCAGGTGACACATAACCACTTGTTATTCTAACTCCAAGGGATCTAAGACAGTTCATTATGAGACATTTGCACTTCCATGCATATTCTCCTTCATAAACACATACGTGTACATATAATTAAAATAATACAAATAAATCTTTAAAAGTATTTATTGTTGCCTCCATATATACCTATTTGAAGGAGTTAAATCTTCAGTCAAGTTGACAATTTAGAAAATAAAAGTCTCCAGAATATAACAAAAAAGAGATAGACATAAATATTTTTGGAGGTATATAAAGGATTGTGGACTACAATACTGGAGATACAGCAAGCATTAATAAGAATAAATACACCTATATTGGCCAGGGCTCTTTAGGAGACCCTCAAAATACAGAGCTTATTGTTGTTGTTCTTGATTATCCCAGCATGAGGGAATGGAAGGGAAGTCCCTATTGTTGAAGACATTACACAGGTCAGAAGCAGAGCCCAGAGACTTCAGAGCTGGAGCTAACATGAGAGTCCCCAGCCAGCGGACTAGCTTCCATGGTACCCTAAGGCACCATTCAAATTCCCAAAGGAAGGAGGCAATCAACAGTCCTACCCACTTACGATGCCTATGAAACTCTTAACAACCAGCATATCATGATAACCTTAAGGGTGCACTAGTGGCTCACACACCTAGTAAGTAACCAACTGGAGTGAAGACCTGCTCAACAAGAGGGCTATTCATTGTACAATAAACTTAGCTAACTAATAGTGTCAGCGAATTAATGGTTAATGGAGTATGATCTACAACCACTAATGTACAAAACCAGCATAATCCCCAATAACAACCTAAAAATATGTGTCCTTATTCCCACAGATAAGTGTAGTCTTCACCCCCAACCCACAAAATCTCTTTTCAACAGTTAAAGACCACCACAGAAACTACAACCAAACAAAGTGCAGAGCTGTAATGTCCGGTCCCAACAGATACATCGACAAAACACTCCCAAAGTTAAGGCCAAGGAAACATTATAGAAAAGGGGTCAGAAAGATTATAAGAGCCAGAAAATCAGGGAGTTTGCTGTGAGAGTATCTCTCCTAATAACATCAAAATCTAAACACATAAAGTCTCATCATTATAAGCATTATGAGTATTCAGCAGGTTATACTTAGGAATACGTATGTATATACAAACATATACATGTGTAAGTATGGAATAACAATTGTTGAGAAAAAGAGGCCACAGATTTGAAAGAGAGCAGTGGGTTATGTGGGAGGGCTTAGAGGGAGGAATGGGAGGGGAGAAATATTGTAATTAAAATACAATCTTAAAAGTAAACAACATCAATAAAAGATTTAATAAAATTAGAGTCTGAAAATGTGGAAAATTAATCAATTACTATTTAAGACAACTTCTTGAGTCTTCCAAAAAGCAAAAATATTTTAAAAAATGATAGAGAAAAATATTTCAAATACAAATAAACATTCAGTTTCCCTCTTTGTGCCTTCCTTGTGAACCATTTCAAACAGGAGTGTGTTAGCCTGGTTTCTACAGGGTACAAAAATACACTAGTGTTTTATAGTAGAGAAATAATGTTGAAATTTAGTCCTTACAACATCTCTAGAGGCACTAGTGGGACAAGAAGACATCAAAATGTAGCTATCGGTTAATGAATTTTAAAATGTCTCAATCTACTCATAATTTTAAAATATATGATAGAGGGATTTCATTAATATTATTAATTTTCCAATAAGTTGACCATGAGTTATCAAGAACAATTATCTATCCCATGTGGATCTGATTACATCATGTGAATTCTCAAAGGATATCAGAGAGGGTCATGTTTGAAGGGTAGTGCTGTTGGGGTTGAAGAAGGACAACATTAGTTTGAAAACAGTTACAGAGAGTGGAATATTACAGGGATGAGGCCTGGACTCTCTGGGAATCAAGAACATGGGAGCCAAACTCTGTCACCATAGAGTGGGCTTCAAGATGAAATTTGGTCCATGTTCAGCACTTTAATTTCAGAGTGCCATGATACTGAGAACTGGATCCAGCTAAACTGAACTGGAGCCCCTGAAATATAGTAAGACAATAACTGTCCTTTTTAAAGCCACTTAGCTTGTGAAAATTTTTTTATGTAGAAAAATAAAACAAAACAAAACACTAGCATAAAATGGTTTATACCTAACTCACTCCCTACAGTTATGTTTGTGCATCCGGTTGTGGAAAATCTTTGGTACTGTTTGTGGTTTTATGAAATGGGCCCTTGCCACGCAGCTGTGGCTGATTTTTAATAGCAATCCTCCTGCTTCAGCCACCAGAGTGCTGGGATTGGAGCCATGCACAAACATCTCTAGCTGCAATTCTTTTTAAAGGAACCCATAACACAATTTCAACTTTCTAGCTGTTGTAGGATTGGGAAATACATAGAAAAAGAGGGGAATAGCATTTAGGGAATGTGGCATAATACTTTACATACACAACATGTAGTTACTTCAAACTAAGTTTCATTTTATAAAATCAATGAATGGTTATTTCCTAATGACTTATAGTATATAACAGTACAAATCATAGTTTATGCATTTCTGCTATGCATTTAAAAATAATATTTACAAAATATCAATAGTTCTGTCTGGGTTCAATTATTTGGACTTCATTCTGGTGTTTTTATATTTTCTCTACCAGTTTTGACAATGTGACAGAACTGTGTATCCTTGTAAAATATTTTGAGGTCTAAGCATTTGACTAAAATACATAAAATATACAAAGGTGAGGATTGTTGAGGTGGTTCAGCTGGGAAAGGCATTTGTCACAAAGTTTGGTGACCTGAGTTCAACCCTTAGAAACCATATGGTGAAAGGAGAGGGCAAATTTCTAGAAATTGTTCTCCATTCATTGTATGTGTATTGTGGCACACACACACACACACACAGACACATACACACACACATGCATACACACAGTCACACACATACACACAAAAGATGTAAAACATTAAAGACAGTGATTTGCATGAAGTCAGGACCCATATTTATAAATATTACATGGGTTTTGCGTTTTTAACAAAAGAGATAAATTCCTTAGGATTATGACTTCTCAAGAATCTTATTTATTTATTTGTTATTTATTTTTTTATTTACAAATATCAGAACATGAAGCTCTATGAGACTCATGTGTAAGCTGCTTACAAACATGTGACATTCTTTGTAAAAACTGACTGGGTTAGCAAAAGAGAGAAGAAGGCTATCTACTGCTGAGTTCACTTTGGTGAATGCCTTGAAATTTGACTTCTATTATGTTCTTGCAAGTTTACCTAAATGTGTCAAGGTGGTAATTTTTCTATAGCTGTCCATTTTCTCTTTCTTACAAGTCATTCATCTCTGGGTCTTTCACGCAATATTTGGTTTCCCAGAATAAGAACTATAATTTCCAGTTTCTCCTGGAATTCAATACAGCATTAGCGATAGGTGAAGAATTTGGGCAGTTTCTGATTTATACACTTTTAATTCCATTTTCTGCTTCTGTTGGTTGAAGTGTGGAAATAGGGCCATGATATCCTCTTGGTAAAATGAAGAATCTTCTTCAGGTAGTCACAACAAGATTGCTGGACAACATGATCAGACCCTCTGGAGATGGCAGTCTATTTATCACGAGGTGTTCAGCTGAATCAACTTCTCTATGTTTAGAATTATTTTGATGTTGACAGAGTAGCAATACTCACATTATAATTTTTGTTTTTTTTCAAATTTTATGACCACTAGTCTTACTTAAAAATATATTTTAAGTTGCAATGCAGTGTGTGTATTAATATGTGGCTAATTAAAAATTATGGTAGTTAATCTTAGATAAGTAAGCTCTGATCTATCCATCACCCCCCAATCTTCTATTTTGCTCCATTCCATTAACTCTCTCTCTCTCTCTCTCTCTCTCTCTCTCTCTCTCTCTCGTGTGTGTGTGTGTGTGTGTGTGTGTGTGTGTGTGTGTATGAGAGAGAGAGAGAGAGAGAGAGAGAGAGAAAGAGAGAGAGAGAGAAATATGATAAATCTACACTCAGTCACAGTGAATAGTTTGAGAAACATTGTCCAAATTAATGTAGTAAGTTATTTACCAGGGTAGCATGCTCTATGGTAGAGCTTACCTTCTTAAGCAGAATCCTTAGTGTATTTTATACCTGGCAAACATATAATTAATACTTATTAGTTCTTTTTTTTTCTTTTTCCTTTTTTTGGTTTTTCGAGACAGGGTTTCTCTGTGTAGCTTTGCGCCTTTCCTGGATCTCGCTCTGTAGACCAGGCTGGCCTCGAACTCACAGAGATCCGCCTGCCTCTGCCTCCCGAGTGCTGGGATTAAAGGCGTGTGCCACCACCGCCCGGCAATACTTATTAGTTCTTACACACTGTTTACTGAAAGTCTGTAATGACTTAAATGTAAAGTTTTACTTAATTATTCCTATTTTTATTACTTCTGAAGTGTGTGCTCAATGTTTGTATTGAATACTTTTAAATGACTAAGACATCTTTCTCCTCAAGAGCTAGTCTACATTGTTGTAAACAGATTAAAGTAGAATGTGCTGGGTGGCTAAACTACACCTACCCTCCTGCCTCTCTCCTCCCTAGTTTCTGACAATCATCTAAGGTGATGCATGAAATGTAGAAGTTGATTACCAGCAGTCTAACTCAAAACACAGCAACTGTGAGATGGTCGAAGTGTAAAAGCTCATCTGCAGTCAAGAAGAGGTTAAGACCAAAAGCACTGGAGACACCACACAAGCACAAGCAGGATCTGGCTTGGTTGGCTTTAGTATATTTTAGTCCTTTTGCTATAAATAACCAGGTATGGAATGCTTCTGAAATTTAGACAGCAAAGAAGTCATTCGAGCTCACCTTTCCTTGTGTACAGAATTAAGGTTTTGGTGTAAATTGCGATGAGTACATGGAAAATGGCATAACAATATTATCAAATTGGATTCAGCAGCAAGCTTAGCATGTATATGGAGGCTTATTGCTCTTAAAAAAAAAACTGCAGCTTTAATACTAAAAATCCCTTGGTCACTTCCAATATCTTTGACATTTTAAGATAACTGATCTATGATGATTTTTTTTTCAACCTAAAATCTTAGAAATGTATTTACTTGCCTACTTTGTATTAACCTGGCTTGAGCTGGGGAGACTTTTCTTATCTCAAAAGTTGCAGGAAGGCTCCCTTGTAACAAGTATCTTAGAGGTAAGAGAGAGTTCAGATTGTCTGAAACTACTTCTTGTTCAGGTGGAGAGAGTCTGTGGATATTTGATGGCAACCTAAGGTGCCGAGTTGAAAAAAATCTCTGTAAGAATCAGGATGGATTTTAAGGAAAGAAATAAAGGCCCTTGGATGTGAGTAAGCTGTGAACAGAGAGAGGATGAAGCAAGGGTAAGACTCAGAATTCCTGCTCACTCTACGTTAATCACAGCTGCTTTCAGCACGGTGTACCCAGGAAATGGATCCACAACACGTTCCGAGTATCTTATACAGGATGGCAGAGAACAGGCTATTTAAGCGGTGGCCAAGAACAACCTGATGGTCTCTGCTACAAATTGAAAGTGAAGGTTACTTTCTTGTAGACTTTATCTTAAAGCAGTAAAACGGGTAACTGCAGCTACAACTGAAAGTATTGATTTTGTAATTTCAGCAAATTAAGAACAAGACAGAAAACCTATTAAACCTTTCCACTGATTGCCAGGGTACTTTTTGGTGATTCTGAGGGTGACATTAAAATTACATACACATGTCTCTTTAAAATGAAACATATATTTTTATAGAAGATAGTTACTGTAATTTTTGTAAGTACATGGATTTTCACTTTTTAAATGTGAAATTAGCAAGACCTAATGTTATGAATGTCATATAGTATATCTAATTTGCATAATTTTTTGGATGTTAAATATAGACATATTTATCACATTTTTTTCACAGACTCAAGATTTTTAAAATAAAAATACAAAAAGAAACTCCAACAATATTACATGTCAAAACATTTTGAGTAATGACTTCACAAAAATATATTACAAAGACTACTGAAAAAATGATCCAATTATAGTCTTGTGTACAAGAGTAAAACAAACCTATTTGATAATGTTATAGAATGCACCAAACTTTAAAAAATGTGATTTAAAAATTTAAGTGAATACATTAAAATTCACATTAATCATAATGTCAAAGAGGAAACTGGTTATGAAAATATGATAACAGGATGGATAGCTTACAGTTAAAATAAATTCAGGATATTTATATCTGTCTTTCTACATTCACTCACCCCAAATATATTTATTACTTGGTAGATAGTGTTAGAGAAAATAAAACTTGAAAAAGAAGCCTTCATAAGTAAAACAAAACAAAACAAAACAAAAAATGACAAATTAAGTCAATTCCAGGATTTTTCATTTTATAGTACATCATAGATGAATTTATACTTTTGATTTAAAATTTCGTCTTTGACTATGGTATGGTCAATATGTCAGTTTGCCATACATGATACCAACCTTCTCCTAAGACAGATACATGTTCCCTAAAAGACAAGACCATTTCCCCTTTTGCATGCCGTATCTTTTTAGAAGCAATTTACAGTTTCCTTAATCCCCGTGAATTATGTCCATTTCAGACCCTGACCAAGATAACATAAAATTCTTACAATGACACTACTCTCTGGTAAGGTAGAAAGAGCATCTGATTAGCTTGGAAACTGCATTATGATTAATGAACAGAAGTTTAGGATTAAAGTACTCCCAGATAGGTGAATAGCATGAGTGGATTCCTGAGACAAATGACGATGTAGGGTTGGCTTGGAATAATCAATCCCAGAACTCATCAACAAAGCCACCAGTCATTACATTTAACACCACGATGAGCATCATGCAATACTTTGAGATGTTGGCTGTAGTTACCATACTGAAATCCTGCTTTTATATATATGCAGTAAAAGAAGTAAGAAAGTTACGTGAAAAACCTGAAGAACTTCAGATAAAATTTATATACTTTCCATAAAATGAACAAAAATAATATGGTATATTAATGTTTTGCATGTTTATATGACTATTTTTTTTTTTTTTTTTTTGGTTTTTCGAGACAGGGTTTCTCTGTGTAGCTTTGCGCCTTTCCTGGATCTCGCTCTGTAGACCAGGCTGGCCTCGAACTCACAGAGATCCGCCTGGCTCTGCCTCCCGAGTGCTGGGATTAAAGGCGTGCGCCACCACCGCCCGGCTGACTATTTTTGATATATGAGAAAATAATAATTCAAGTAATTTTATATAAGATAAAATATTTAAATAAATCTCTTCTGTTGGAAATGTGGTTTGTATATTTTGAAAACAAACACTTGGCCACCATTTATATCACAAGTTGCTAAGAGCTAATTGTTTTTATCTCCTCATTCTTAGAAAAATATAATTGCTTTTAATGAGGAAAAGACTACTAACACTGGAATATACTTGACAAGGATTGGATAGCTAATGAACTCCTGCCCCCAATGTAGCAACTCAAACAGCATCAGATAGCATGGTATCTCATCTGTCAGTCATCCTCAGATGGCTGAAACCGAAACAGAACTCTTAGCTCTCTGTTTTGGTTTTCCAGACGAGTAGTAAAATTGGAATATTTAGAATTTTAGTCAGGAGATTAGTCTACTATACTAGCTAGACTTAGGCTTCCTTGGACTGAACATTTTTGGGAAGGCATGAACTTTATCTCACTTTGATTAATTTATTCATTATGCCATCCACAAATATTTAGTTAGCATTTTCCATGTGTTTAACACTGTTACAAACAATTTAAAAAATGCCAAAATGATTCAGGTGATTATTTTCGTTCTTTAAACACATGTCAGTCTGGTAGTAGATAAGAGATGCTGAGGACAAAGCTGGACATCTGTTCTGGTGTAGGAACCAGAGATGCTTTGTGATAAGAAGTTGGCTACTTCCACAGTGTGTTTGCTACCAGTACTTTTCTCTCACTACATTTCTTTTTAATAATTTCCACAGCAGGAGGTAATAAAGTATGGAATTTAAAAACATTATTTTATCAGCCTGGGAATTCTCCAAATATATGCAAAAAGATTATTAAAGAATAAATGTGCACAAAAAACTCATAAAATGTATATTAATGAAGTATTCACAATGGTCTTAAAGGAATAGAAATATTTTCCAAAGATTATTTTATTTTGGCTCAAAGAACTATCATTAACATTGAATTCAATACTTACATAGTTGTTAATCAAAAGATCATCAAGTGACTATCCATGAATTTCCTGATCGTAAATGGTATATTTAAAATAGCAGCAAGGTAAAAATCTGTTACGATAAAAATGTTTTGTTGTCCAAATATTATCTAAACAGGATTGTATTTGATTATGGAATTTTGCTAAATAATTTATTGAAACTGTCACGTGGATCTTGTATAACTATCAGTTGATTAATTTAGCTGGAAGTAACTCAGACATCGGATGGGAGTAAACGCTTGTCAAATGCCATTGATAAAACTGTGATAAAAAGGAAGGCTGTTAATTCTAGTGGATTCTTATACTAAATAATATCACCTCTAGTCTGTTCAAATTCAGTCTTAATCAATACAATGATGTACAGTATTCTATTTTAAAGAAAAAAAGTATCAAATGACACCTACAAACAGAAGAAAATCACAATTGAAAAACTGTATCTGAAATGTTCATATCAAAACAATTTTCTTCATCTGAAGACATAAAAGTAACCCAGATCGCATACAGTTATTTAATTTGAAAAAAAAATTGAGGCATTTTGGATAAGTTTGAATCCATTTTGGCATTGAAAGCTGCTTGTCTTTAGCTTTCTTGAAACAATATGAGAGACTTGAGAAAAGATGTTCTGACAGCTTAACTAGCCGACATTACATCTATATGTCTAAACATAACATTTTCAGAGCACTGCAAATGTAAATTGTGATCATTGACCCAAAAAAGAAATGTGCTTAATTCAAGCTGTGCATTGCTCCATGTCAGATCAGTGTTAGTCAATACAAGAGATGTGTCAGTCATCTCGTCCCAAACAGTCAGCATCATATAGATACTGCTTACATGGGAGAAAGGAAGGGAAGGAGAAAATTAAAAATTAAACTGTCATTTTCACATCTTCATAACACATCATATGTTCTAACACATTTTAGCATGAATGTATTTTGATATAAATGATGGCAATAGAATTATACCTCTGTTTCTTGGCATAATAGTATAGCAAAAGGTATTTTGTATGTACCAAAATAGAATGATATTTAGACAAATTAATTAAGGCCTACATATCAAACATATGATCATACTTTTCTTTTAAATGTTCAAGGTATTTATCTCTTAGTAGTTTCCACCTAAATTTTCAGAAGAGAGCTTCCAGTCAAAGCTACTTATGTGTGCAGAATTATTTCAACCTAGTACTCCAATTACTCGATATTCGTTACTACTCTACCCCCTGACTGCACCCTGCCTCATGTGGTTATGCTACTCTCTGATGCAGCATTTGAAAATCATCGTCCTCAAAATAACAGAAAGAATTAATTGTAAAAGTCATGCAAATTTTGATGTAATGAGCCGCTGATGGCTTTCTTTCATGTGTTGAATAGAGTTTCTAGGCATCTGCATGTTCTTCATTTCTCTATGTTAGTATCTGGAAAAGGATTAAATGTTTCCAAATGAGGAAAAAGGATCTATTTTTGGAAATTATTCTTTAATTAAAAAGAAACTGCTCACATGCCTTTGTGTATACATCTGTAATCCCAGCATAGGGAGGCTGAGGTGAGTCTCATATCATGATATTGAGGTCAATCTGGGTTACATGGTGAATTACAGATCAGGTTAGATAACAAACATGATACTCTTTCTCAAAAACAGGCAATTCCCTACTACTATGCATACACAAAACAAAACTCAAAATGTAAAATCCACAAAAATCAAACAAAGAAATAAAACTACTCTCTTCAGTCAATGCATTTTTACGTAATTTATAATCAAAACCATTTATCAGAAAATATTTAAGATACAGAGATTAAATAAAATTGTAATCATAAAAATCTTTAAAAGATAACTACTGTTTTGCCATGAGAATAAACTAATCACTCTTTCAAGTATGTGTGGCTGTAGTATTGAATTGTACATGTGAGTGGTAAAAGCTCCCAGAGGTCTCAGCACATCACAAAAACTCACAATCCTTGGGGAATTTTATCTCCCATAGATCATTAGTTCTGTAGAGCCATCTTTTTGATTGTGTAAAGAAATAAACATAAGTGATGTTATACCCACACTGCTTCTTTATCTCATAGAATAAAGAGGCTATGGTGAGAAAGATTAGAGAGGACACATCTTGAAATGGCTCTGTACTCCCCCACTGACATTAGATCTTACTTTCTCCTGTTTTGTACAACATCAGATCAAAAATAGCTTTCCAGGGGAAGTAATGTGGTGGTACCTCCATCACAAAACAGTGATGGTCAAGTGGTGCCATCTAGCAACATGTTCATCCCACTTTCCATGACTATCATTAGTGTGGGCTTTATGGGTAGTAGCTTCAACTGTGCCTGCTTCAAGAAAACTGTGGTATTTACGCTTAAGGTTCTGAACAAGTGGTATAACCTCTGCCATCTTACATGTAGCTACCTATAAAAGTTTTTTTTTTGTAAATGTTAAGAATGTTCGCATTAGCTCATGTTTGAATAAGAGAGTAAAACATCATTATAACTTAAGCTGCATTTATTACACTTGTGTATATTTTCAAAATATGGTTGGTAGAAATGACGAGGACTTGAGAAGCAAGAAATTATAAATACTCTAAATATATCAAGAACAAACATTCCAGAGGGTAAGATGGCCAGTCAGAAGAAATTACAGTGCCTTGTCACATCAGTGAAGTGACATTTAGTTTTCTATGCCTTTCTGGATTAGATTATTGAAAGACAAGTTCTGGTACTTTGTTCTACCCTTATCAAGTAAAGAGGCATGATGCTTATTGGCCTTTTGGTACTGGAGGCACCTAGTTTGGCAAGAATTTCCACATAAAACCTGAAAGCTTAAAAGAAAGTTTCTAAAATAGAGCCAAGAACACCCTACTAGTTCAGGTCTCATTATGGGCTGTGGTACAGAACTGCATCCCCTGGCCGCAGCAGGCTTCAGGGGCAACATGGCAGACTCTGATGGTCTCTCACAGGCCATGACATAAAGAAGCTTCTCCCAGCCATGGGCTTAAAAGCACAGGCATGTTACTTAATACTGCTTCCCAGAGTTGGGGAGGTAAGTGTGACTTATTGGTACCTGTTCCATGTTGAAAAGCTTAGTGGGGTGGAGCCAGCAGCCAGAGCACTGCTTTTGTCCTAGCCATGAAACTTAGCAGTTTAAAACTCTCCAGGCCAGAAAAGGATTAAAATTATACCATAAAACAGATTCAGATAGAAAAAAACCTGTAAACGGGTTACACTGTGTTTAAAAATATACATAGACTTGAAAGAAAAAGGAAAAAGGATAGAGAAAGTCCTTAAAAAAGAAATGGAATTTTAAAAAAGCCACTTAAAGATGGAAAATACACAAGAGTCTGGATACTGTATATTATTATGTTGTCTGTGATTTTTAATTGCAGAGAGACATTTGCTTTTAGCAGTTGCTCAGTTAAACTGACACACACACACACACACACATATATATATATATATATATATATATATATATATATATATATATATATATATATATATATATATCTTAAAGTTATCTTGACTTCAAAATTTGGGTCTAAGGATATGTTGCTTTGGAAAAGAGTTTCTGCTTTTGTTTCCAAAGAAGATGAGAAGATATAGATTCCTTCCAGGTTAATATGGATCCATCAAGGAAGATGCCCTGAGAGGTCTCCAGATGATCCAACATCCAGAATACAAGACAACTGGCTGAGATGATGCAACCTCACAGACTATTACAGCAGAGATTTGACCATAATTCTAAATTTTCTCAGGATTCCCATAAAATTGCCAGCTCCCCACAATCAGCAGGAAGTAGTATGAAAAGCTATGCCCAAATTCCCAAAATATTGTTTATGTTTGTTTTTATTTAAAGGGGTTAGTTATAAATGCAATCTTTTTCTAAAGAAAAAATGAGGAATATGTTATAGAAATAATAACAAGATAGATTATTGAATCTACTTTGATCCAAAAAACAACTATCATTCTCAAAATAACTTACATTAATATGAATTTGATATTTTGATACAAATTTAAGGTCAATTTTATTATCCTGTATGTATATTTTTACTCTTGTTTAATATTATGCTTATGCAACTCATTTAAAATTATAATGGATATTTAAGAAATAAAAATTAGTAGTCATCTATAATAATCAAACTTATAATCATATTACTTAGGTTTCTAGATATACAAACATATATTTCAGATGGACAGGCAATCTTCAAACACTTCAAAGACCTACAAAATATAGCATTGAAAATGTTTTAAGAACTTAGACTTTTCTGAACAGTGGGATGTAGTCAGAAGGTCTCTTGGACCTGCCTGGCTCTCCTCCCATGGATCCACAGCCACTTATAAAATAATCTCTCAGAGGCTCAGTATTATTTGTAACTGCTCAGCCATTAGCTCAGACTTATTACTGACTAGCTCTTATACTTAAATTAACCCATAATTCTTTCTATTTTTAGCCACGTGGCTTGGTACCTTTTTTCAGTTCTGCCTTGTCATCTTGCTTCCTCTGTGTCTGGCTGGCAACTCCTGACCCAGCCCTTCCTCTTCCCAGAATTATTCTCATTTGCTAGCCTTCCTGCCTGGCTACTGGCCAATCAGCATTTTATTAAACCAGTGTACATGGGCATTATCCCACAGTGGTGAGACACATCTGCCCCTGCAGCACCAATTACTTCAAAGAGGATGATGGGCAATAAATAAACTCATTATGGATTTGCTTGCAACATGGAAAAGGCAAACAAGAAACTGCTCTTGATTGGACTGCTCGACAATATGTTGTATAAACTGGACATGCAGGACCCATAGGAAGGTGACCACTGAAAAGAAGAAACTGCTAGTCATTCTGCAGGACACAGAGAAAAGTGACTGATGAACTTAGACAATAGACGAAACAGTCCTTCAAATTTCCTGCTTCACTGAAAAGCACGTCAGAGACTCTAGATATGTAGGCTGAAGATAAATACCCCAACATTACAAAAGAAGTTCGGCTGACTGTCCAGACATCCAGATGTCTCTGTCATTTCTAGAATTATGGAAGCTGCTTACAATGCACTTCCTGTTTACTCAGATAATATTATATCCTTCTGGGGTCTTTGATGGGGTTAAAACTAGAAAGTTACAGTTTTTTTTAGTCATGCTAGAGATAAATTATATATAAAACTTTAGACTCACAAAATAAGATAGGTGATAGAATATTTTCTTTGATTTTGCCAAATACAAATAGACTAGATATTGTAACTGTAATTCTTGCTTGATAACTCTTTTGTTATATATAATTTTACTATGTTAAAATGAAAACCTTCCTTTTTGATTAGACAGAAAAGGGGAAATGCTGCTTTGGCCTATGGTAGGGCAGGATAAGAGCCAGATAGAAAATTCAAGCAGAGAGACAGGGAGAAAAAGGGCAGAGTCAAGGCAGATACTATCCAGTTGACCAAGGAACAAGATGCCAGCATACCGTTAATGGTACGGCCATGTGGCAAAAGATAGATTAATAAAAATGGGTTGATTTAGGATGTTAGAGCTAGTTAGCAATATGCCTGAGCCATAGACCAAACAGTTTGCAGTTCATAGTAAAACTCTCTGTGTTTATTTGGGCCTGAGAAGCCGAGGGACGCAGGACAACTTCCAGCTACAGCAATATGTACTACATTTGTATATGCAGACTGCCTGCCTCTACTTTCGTTTTCTTTTCGTGATATCTATTGTCTAATTAGGAGTGGAATATAGCCTGTGATTATTCTTCAAGTTCAAGATACTATGCAAGCTGTATGAGACTGGGATCATAAAATCAATGATATTTTAAATAGCTTTTACACTTTGGGATGTTTCATGAAATTCATAGTGCACTATAGTCAGAGAAACAGTGCAAAGTCTTGCAATCTCTAGCACAATTTGGCTGTCCTCTGTCAGCAATTCTCCATTTGAGAAACAGGTCCTGTATTATGAGCCTAGTTATGGACTTACCTAATGTCAATACATAAACAGAATAGGAAATCAATGCCTTTTATCATTAGCATGATGTTTTATACCCCTAACAATTCTGAAGTTACACATGCTTAACTACTAAACTTGAATGGTATATGAGAGATTGGGACCTATTAGATCCACAAAAACTTGGTAAATTGCACCAACAATTGGCTTGGGCACCTTACTTCATTTCTTCTTTGCTTCTATCTTTGACCTCTTTGAGCTTTTGAGTAGTTTTATCATCAGTTCACAAAGAGGGGCATTTAAAGACCTGATTTAAAGATGGGCCCACACAGTTTGTTTATGTTAGCCATACTGGATGTCTACAGTTTGTTCTGTCCAACAGTTCTATTCTTGGTAATTTTGAAAGGAACTGTGAAGTTAATTCTTCCCAGTGGGCAGAGTTTTGAATAAGACACAGATGGTGTGGTTTTTCTTTCTACAAATTATAGTATGTACTCATTAGAAAATAGTATATAGCATGATTTCCACTCTAGCCATAACATTCAGAGATAGGAATGAAGGAAAGGAGATATAGCTCTTTTTACTATTGTGCCTAATGTCTTGCTGAACGATCTTTGTAATCTCCCTGCCTTGGAATTCATATGTAGAGAGTCTCCCTTTTTCCAATGGAGAAAACTTCCACCACAACCAGATGCCCAGTGACATTAAGTTGAAAGTTGATGCAGCTCCCTGACCATTTTTGGTCACTCATTTATAAATCAATAGAAGAAAAGGTTCCTGAGTTGGCATATATGATTTCCCATGGTTGCTACCTTATTCACAGTAAAGACAATGTGCCAACTCAATCACGAATGAATGGCAAAGGATCTCAGTCCACTAGAAATAAAGTATTACCCTGTTTTATCTGGTAAAAAACACAAGAAATCAAAGTTTTGATAGAGGGTATGGGGCATATGTAGTCTATAGGCATATGGTAAGGAAGCTATTGAATCTACCCCTGCTACCAGCACAGAATGAAAGACTGTAGCTTTTATGGCAACTTTACATTAAAACATGCTTGTTTTCCCCCCCAGTGGAACCATCACAGATTAATTTAAAAATAAAGGAACTGAAGCTAAGTGATATAAAGTGACCAACTGATGGTCATACCGCTCACAGACGCCAGGATGTCCATTTGCTGACCTTGTTATGCTCCGCTCTTTGTTTCTCATTATGCTACTCTGCTGTTAGTGGCATAGGTGAAGAGGAGAGAGGGTCCTTGAAGGCATGGGCCCAGAGAAAGGGCACTAAGTGCCTGGTTTGGAGACAATAATGCATGCAGATTTTTCCTCCAGTGGGCAATGCCAATGGTAGTTGGACCATGTTTCCTCAAATGCTCAACTTAAGCTTGAGTCTGATAAAGAAGCATGAGGCTACATCTGCCATCAAAGAAAACCTATACCCTACCTCTATTTCCATATTTGAAATAATAATGACTTCATCATTTCTACAAGATGCTTAGTACTTACTTGCCTACCATCTTATAATTGAGGAGTTACCCTTTCCACAATTAAAGAGGGTCCACACCACAAAATGATGCTTTATCTGTGACAACATCATATTTCTTTAGCTTCAAGCAGAATTTTGTCACAACTCAGCTCTCGCTCTCCCTTTCCTGACACTGAATAGAATAATATAGCTTTATCATGATGATCATATCCAATGAATGCCATTTATTCTTTTTTTGTATTATTATCTTTACTGACTTCATAACCATTTAGAGTTGGCACTTAGTAACCAGTGGATATTGCTACTAGTTGAAAATTAATTTTAATACTATGAAAGTATAATCAGAATATTTTATATATTTTTATATACATTGATAAGTAGGACTTTGAAATAAAAACACAAAAGTGCATTGTTGGATATAGAATATGAAATGTTTTAAATGCTTGCATTAAACTATAGATTATGCTTGTACAATATTAATATGTATTCACTGATGCAATTTCTCTCTTTATTCAGTTATCCTTTTATGTCACTAAGTAATGATCCATAATTCTTTTTTATGTAAATGTTCTTTTTTTTACTTAGTTTATTTCTAACTGTGTCATATATTTATTATTATTCTGAATGGAGTTTTTATTTTGTCATGTTTTCAAATTATAGTTTATTAGTACAAAAGGACACGTATTTATTTTTAAATACTCATTTGAAAAATATAGATTCCTCTTTTGAGATAGCTTTCTAAAATATATTTAATTTAAGTAAGTTTTGTAAGTTCCTTTTTATCTCAGTGTTTTATGTATCTAATTTAATATATAGTTTGACATTTATGTACATATATACATTATATACACATTATTCACACACACACACACACACACACACACACACACACACACACACACACACACATATATATATATATATATATATATATATATATATATATATATATATACTAATTTGCCTAAGTATAAAATCACAATTTTTCCTTAGGATTCTAGATTCAATGTTTTTTATTCAGACATTATTGTTTCAGATATCATTCTGTGGTCTACTACTACTAAACCAGCTCCATTCTTTCAATGTCTTGTGTATTTTTCTATGTTGGATGATGTTTATTTGCCATTCCTCTGTAATCTTGTTATGACTTTTTCTCCTGCCGCAATCAACTGAAGATTTGGTCATTATAACTTTATCAACAGTAAACTTTGATCTTCAGTGTACTCTACCTACTTCCAGGGACTTTTTGAGTGTGTGAAGTCTATAACATAGCCTTGAGTGCTCTGTGTCTGCTCCATGTTCTCAGTTCTTGCAGATGTGAAATGGGTCATATGGAAATATCACTGTGGTTGTGTAAGATGTATCCACCACAGCCTGCTGGCTAGACAGAAGAGGAGGTTCAAGATTATTCCTAACCTTCTAACCCACTCTACCTTGCAGATTCTACAAGGCAAACATTTAGTAGACTTCTTGTATTGAAGGAGGAAATCTTGATTTTACTCAAGGAAGTTTGGAAATTTAGTAAATCCAGATTAAGGCTGTCTAGCAGATTTTCTTTTTTTTTTTTTTTTTTTTGAAAACAACTACTCTATTTCTATATGACAGGATAAGTAGTGTTTTGGATTGTGAGCAGATATTGTTTAGACATAGTTAGTGCGGGCACAAATTACATAATGGGCCATTATGGAAAATAGTATGGAGATTGTTCAAACAACTAAAAATAAAACAACTGTATGATCCAGCTATCTTAGTTCTAGGTAAGTATTCAAATAAGTTGAGATCAGTACATCAAACATGTACCTGCATGCTCATTCACAATGGACCACTATCCAACAATGAAAGGAAGAAAATCCTGGTGTGTGTGATATGTGTGTGTGTTTGTGTTAATATGAATGGAGATGGAAAACATCATACAAGTTGTGATAAGTCAGTCACAGGAAAATATTTATTTTTGTTAACCTAATATGTTTTATTGATTATTTGGAAATTTCACATGATGCATCCAATCACCTTTACTTCCCGGTCCTCTCAGGTCTGCCCCTTCAGCCTTGTGCCCCCCCTCAATGTCCAATTTGTGTTGTCCATATAGTCACTGGAGCATGGTGTCCAGCCTCTTAAAGAAATGTGAGGCCTTTCCCACCTCCAGCCCCGCCAGTACTCCTCTATTGTGAAGAACTACACTTCAGCATTCTTATTACAATTTTTAGGGTTCTCTTTGATGGCTTCCTGTCTAAGTTGTTACTTTTTTTGGTGGGGGGAGGGGGGAGGTGCCAGTTGTCAAGGAAGCCTTTTATGTCTCTCTTTCTCAACTGTGAATCTGCAGTCATCCATACCACTGCAGGAGAAGCTTCCTTGTCCTTTACAGCCAGAGAGAAGTGTTTATCAGGGACATCATGTTATCTGTTAGCATGGACCACTGACATCCTTCTGGTCTCCGGCATCACAGACCTCTTCACTATGGGCCATAGACATCAACATAGCTTCAGGCTACAGAACAGACCACAGTCATCCATCCACATGGCCTTCGGTGGTAACACAGGTCGTGGACATCAACACGGTTCCTGGCTGTGCAGGACTTTGGACCCAGACATGGCCCCCAGTGGCAAGACAGACTATGGATATCCACATGGCCTATGGTGATAACATGGGTGACAGACATCAACACAGCCTCCAGCTGCACTGCAGCAAGACCACGAACCCAGACATAACCCCCCAGTGGCATCATGGACTACAGGGACATCAACATGTCCTTGGGTGGTGGCTTGGGCCTTGGATAGTATATGGTTCAGCCTGCTTCCAAAGCATATGCACTGCTCTGCTCCTCTATCCTTCCCACCCCTCTATTGAAAATTCATTCATCACAGTGGCTTTGGAAACTGCAGCTTGTCATTTAATATTTTTTTCTTTTTACCCACAAAGCTCTACATGCAGATATTCATTGCCATAAGTCATTGGTCTAGCTCAAGGCTTCTGATTTCTGAAGCACCATAAATACCGGACCATCAGCTAGATTTCAGCCATGCTTCAGGCCTTCACCTTCAGTGGTGAATCTGGTTCTGCAGCACAGGCTCCCCCTAGCGTACAGCAGCTCATAGATGGAATAGGTGTGTGGGTTGGCCAACTCAAAGTGCTAGATCTGGGCCCAGATGGAGGCTGAGTTGGTTTGGCTTTCCTGGAAGGGGTGGAGGGCTCTTCCAGGTGAATATTTTAATTCTCTCTATTTTCTACTGGCCCTTTCCCCCCTTTCCTTAAGTTTTCTTGTCTTGATCACAAACTGGTAAAATATCTACCTCCATTCAGAAAGAGTATGACATAAAATTCTGAGGCATTTGCTTATATTTCTCTTTGTATCTTGTATTTTCTGTTACTTCTTTCGTGACTTTTTCTAAATAATATCCCCAGTTTTTCAGTTCTTAAATAATCTTGTTTTCTACATCTTCCAGAAATAAAAACTCTCTTAAAATTTATTTAAATGCAGGAGCTTCAGCTCTGTTCATAAAGGCTAATTTGCCGTACTCCACATTTTTTTATATTTGTTTCTTTCTTTTGTATGTGATCCATGGAAGTAGACTAAAGCAGAGCTTTTAACTTGATTTCAGCAATATGATAGACACAGTAAATCGTGTTAAATTATGAGCAATGAAGTTATTGACAGATGTAGCTTGAAAGGCCCACGTGTTCACAGCTTGACCAAAAGACATGAGAACTTTGGGACACAGAGAAAGGAAGTTGGGCTCTAGGGGCTGGGCTTGGAGGAGGTAATGGAACCTCATACTTCCGCTTCTTTTATACTGTTGCTTGGTTGCCATGAAGCAGTTTTCCCCATCGCCACCCTCTCGGTGCCGCTCTACCTCCCCACGGGCAAAGGCTACCTGACCACACACTGGAGCCTCTGGCATCAACAGTCAAGCTGAAGCTTTGCTTCCTAAGGTCGTTTGTCTCGGTTGTTTTGCCGTGGTAATGGAGAGCTGACCGATGCCACCTCTGTCGCTCTAAAGTGTCCTAATGCACGAAGCATATGTGTGATTAAAAAGACTGAAAGATGAGGTTATTGCACACAATGTTTATAACCGAAAAAACTTTTTACAAGTGAAAAAGATAAACTCCACTTTTTTTTTTTTTTTTTTTTTTTTATAAACTCCACTTTTCTGGGTAGAATAAAATTCTGTGAAACATGGGGCAATTAAATTGGGGGAAATTATGAACTTTTGGGGGACTTGTTTCCTTTCAGTTTATTTATAACTCCAATTTCCTTGTTTTTTTGCATTCAGAGAGAGTTCATTTTCTTTTCTTTTTTGCCCATTTCTACTTTTTGTGCAACTTAAAACATTTTATTTCAAAGGCAACATCAGAATTCTCCAGGGAGTAGAGTTGCTCTATTGAGTAATCTTTGATCAGATTGTAATGGAAAAAATCCCTGGAGGTGTTATAAAATGTGTACATTTATTTGAATATATAAAATGTGTATTTTTTTATTTTATCCTCTTCAACACTTCTAAACACAGACTTCTTTTGTGGACTGACTCCAAAATGATGGATCATCGTGGAGAAAGGTTTCAAAAGCATGACAGTTTTATATATAGATGGGGAAAACAATTAGGTTTATAAATTCTTTTGCAATCCTGAGTAATCCTCAACAGTAAAAATGGAAAAGGCTATGAGAAATATTGAAGTATATAGAAACCCAATTTGAAAGATGTATAATACACTTCTATTTTTGTAAAATTTTAATACTGTTAAGATTCCTGATATTTATAATCTTAAATTATTAGAAATATTGGTATCAATACAGTTAATTATATAAAAATCTGTAAGACAATGGGTGTATAAATGCAATATGTGATATTACCTTTAAAGATACATGTTTAATGATTCTCTCTCTCTCTCTCTCTCTCTCTCTCTATATATATATATATATATATATATACACACACATATGTATATGTGTGTGTATATATATTTATGTGGCACAGTGCATATATAGTAAATGGTTCTGCTTTGGATTTTTTCAAGAAAAGCAAGAATACTAAAATTCCTATTTTTTTCAAGATGTTATGATGGTTAATCTTGATTTTTCAGATTGATTGGATATAAAATCATCTTTGGAAAAATTTCTCGGCATGTCTTCAAGAGATTATAAGTTAGGTGAATTAAGACGGGAACATCTACTCTACATGTCAGCAATTCTGGTAGATGGTCTGAGTTCTCAGATTGAAAAAGCAGAAAAAAGCAAGCTGAGCACGAGAATGCTTTACTCTCAGCTTCTGCACAGTGGTTCCCATGTGACCAGCACTTCCTGTTCTTCCTGTCATGCTTTCCCCTTATTGATGAACTCGATAACCTTTAGCTGTACAGAATATATTAAAATGGATGCATGCAAATTATATACATTTCATTCCAAAGGCAACCCAATTTCATTTTGATTTCATCTATTCTTATAATTTTAGGTTTTTTTTTTTTTTAATTGAAAATAGATTCTTCTCAGTTGAACAGTGGTGGTACATGCCTTCAAACCCAGCATGCAGGAGGCAGAGGCAGATGGATCTTTGTGAATTCAAGGGCAGCCTGTTCTACAAAACAAGTTCCAGAACAGATAGGACTGTTACACAGAGAGACCCTTTCTGGAAAACAAAACAAACAAACAAATAAAAAGATTCTTCTCTCATTCAATAGATCCCAACTGCAGATCCTCCTCCCTCCATGTCTCCTACTTTCCCCAACCTCCCCTCTCCCCCAGACCCACTCCACCTTTGTTTTCCCTTCAGAAAAGAGCAGGCCTCCAAGAGACAACAACAAAACAGGACTAAACTAGATAAATTAAGACAAGGTGAAAGACCTCATATCAAGGCAAACCAATAGGAGGAAAAGAGTCCCCAGAGCAGGCAAAAGAGTCAGAGACACACCTGATCCCATTGTTAGAGGTCCTACAAAAACCCCAAGCTAAACAACCACAGCATGAGTCAGAGGACCCATGCAGGTCCCAGGATCGCTGTTTCAGTCTCTGTGAGCCTACGTGAGCCCTGCTTACTTGTTGCAATGGGCCATGCTCCCCTGGTGTCTCCTATCCCTGTTTTTAGCTTCTTAATTGAGATTTTGCTAGGAAAACAGCTTTGGCAGCTATTTTTATTTATCCATGACATATAATTTGGTAGACCTCAGTTTTGAAGCCTAAAGTAATTTGAATTATCTTTATTATCTTAATTAATTTGATTAACTTACATAAGTTAACATTTCAATGTCTGTGTTATTAATATTACTTATACCTTGACAAGTACTTTCAACATATTTCCCAGAAATTTTTAGGAACTTATATTAGTTCAAAGAATTTGAAGCATGTTTTTCTAAACATCCTCTTCACAAGCACAAGTATTATCTTTTTGTTACTTCTTTTTCAGTATCAAAAAAAATCAATGACATTGATTTCTTGTAATTTTTATTATTATATGAAACATTTCCATGTATCTATTGACCACTTTATTTCTGTTTTTTTTTCCTACTGAATAATAAAAAAATGTCCAGAATAACACTAGAGAGGGGGCCTTCTAATGTAGGTTACTTTTGCTATGTAGACAAAGAAGATGAGAAAACTAATGTTTATAGAGAACTTTTCTAATATAATTGGATTCATGAGAGCATATGGTTTTCCCATTTGTCGGTCTTTCCTCACAATTCATAGTTATTTGCTCCACTTATTTTTCATGAAACTTATTACACATTATTGGGGAGCTTACTCCCCGCAAAGCTCGATAATTTTTAATTTTAGCAGAAAATGTTAAGTAAGATATATCATCTTTGAATTAACTTTTAAAGTTCCTTCTCCTTGTTTTTTAAATTTTTTCTTTTGTGAATTCTGGAATCAATTTACACTCACTGCTGAGTGGCCTTGGCTCATCACCCAGGCCCAAGGACAATGGAAGTCTGGTGTGTCCATCAGGCAGAAAAACCTACTCAGCATTCTCTAGTCTCCACTTCACACTCTTTCAGGTCATGCGAATTTAATTAAAAGCCTTTTAACCTTATTCAGTAATCACTAGGGAAGAGACAAATTACAGAAACAGAGTCTATAAGGGTCTCTGTGCCTGGAAGCTGCTTAAGATGTGTTAAGAGATTGAAGAGACTGAGGAGCTTCAAAGACACAGAAGCAGTGTTGTTAGCAAGCAGGAGCCTTCACTAGGCAGGGAGGAAGTGTAACCATGAGCAAAGTCTGTAGCATTGAATGCCAACGGGATTCATGAAGGAAGGGCACTGGGTACTGGATGGGCTTACCCTTTTAGAGACCATGGAGAATTTAGAGGAAGCCATTTGCATCTCAGGTCTCCTTCACTACGCATTGAAGAGCTTATGAAGCTGCCACTGTGTATGTATTCATGTAGCACAGGAAGGAGTAGTTGAAGTGTTCCCTGAGTATTCGAGTTTTTGATCATCTCTGTGTTCAACTCACTGTGATTAACTAGAATTGGTTATAAGATCTCAGAACGATTAAAATGGATCTTTAGTTCAAAAGTCCTACCATTTATACTAAAATCTAACCCTATCACTTATTACCTGGTGAATTTGAACTTTATGTTAATATTAGAAATTTGAATTTCTCCTCTAAAAGGAAAATGAAATATCTCACAATTTTGTAAGACTTAAAGTGAGATAATGTACATAGGTATTCTATAATTTCATTTTTGTAGGGATAACAATCTAACCTGTAAACAATCTGATATATCTTAGGCCTTTGTTTAAAAAAAAAAGGCACTAACATCAGGTGGGATATTCCAAGGGCTCAATAGATTCTTCCCAGGAGCAGGTCAAGGGCAAAACCTTTCTTTGAAATGTGGGGCTACAACTTTTTACCATGCAACTAGAATTCATTTTTACAGAAAAGAATAATGGAAAGGTCTATTAGACAATTGATATTAGCTTATGTCAGTCAATAAGTATGTGTTCTGTATTCATTACCACTTTAATAATAATAATTAGAAACTATGATACTTGACCAAAGACAATTGTGAGGATTAAAAGAGACACATAGACACTGAGCACTGCTGTCTTCTAGATACTTTTCAAGGTCCTTTGTTCATTTCATTTCTTGTAGCCCTCATGAAAACCTGGTAATGTATGTGGAGCTTCTTATAAGTGACTAAGCTGAAGAGTTGAAGTGATGAACTATTTTCAAAGGTTTTTTATTCAATCAATCACATTTCAATAATGAATGTTTTCCTTTGTCCCAGCTGGTAGATGGTATCAACAATATCAAGGATATAGTAAAACCCAAATGAGCGTGCTGTACACTTATACAATACCTAAAAGCTGGATAGGAACAGAAAAGGAATAGAAAAACGAATAAACACATATGTAGGCCCTCTTCTCTCTATTCCCTCACCACAATATTTTATTATCTATACCCAGATGTAAGTGGAATATTCTGTTCTGCCAGAAATCTCCCAAATAACCACATAGAGATTTATTATTAGTTGTAACCAATAGCTTAGGCTTGTTTCTAACAAGCTCTTATAACTTAAATTAACTCATTTTTATCTGTATATTGCCACCTGATTCATGACATTCACCTGTCCTCTTGCATATCTTGCTCGATCTCCATCTGGCTAGTAACCCGGCTCTTCTTCTTCCCAGCATTCTTTCTGTCTGGATTTCCTGCCTGTACTGATTTCTGCCTAGCTATTGGTCATTTAGCTCTTTATTTAACCAATGAGAGCAACCAACTTTCACAGTGTATAAAAAGATTGTTCTACATTTCCCCTTTTTTTGTCTAATGAAAAAGGATGGTTTTAACTTCAACATAGCAAAACTATATATAATAAAAACAGTTAGCAAGTAAGAATTACAGTTACAATATCCAGTCCATTTGTATTTGGCAAAAGAAGAGAAAATATTCTATTATGTATCTTATCTTTGCAAGTCTAAAGTTTTATATCTAACTTACCTTTTATCATAATTAAGAAAACCTAAATGTAATTATTTAGCCTTTAACTCCATCAAAGACCCCAGAAGGGTGTAATTTTGCCTAACAACAAGGTTATCTAGCTGCCTGGACAGTCACCCAAAGTTCTTTGTAATATTGAGGCATCTGTCTTGGGCCTACAGGCCTAGTATATCTGACAGATATTTTTAAGAAGCAGAGAACTTTGAAGGACTGTCCTACCTTTTCTTGGCAAAGTTTGGTAGTTGCTTTCTTTTTTGTTCTGTTTGTCCGATTTGAACAACATGCTGTCAGCAGTTGAGGCAAGGCCAGGTTTCTTGTTTGTTTGTTTGTTTGTTTTCCTAAATGGCTAGGTCTTGCCACAAAGAAAATAAATTCCATAGGGATGATCTTTGATGCCTATCATCTGCTCTAAAATAGATTAGTGCTCTCAGAAGCAGATGTGTCTCATTGACATGGAAAGCCTTGCATTGTTAAACATCTTAAATGCCGTATTCTGTAGGTTTTTTAAGTGTTTGAAGACCATCTATCTATCTAAATATATCTGTTTAACATTGAAAACATATCCAATGTGATTAGAAGTTTGATTATTATAGATGACTAGCTACTAACCTGTATTTCTTAATTAAACATTACATTGTTAAATGAGCTGCATAAGCATGATACCACAAGCAAGAGTAGAAACATACATATAGTATATCAAGAATAACTTTAAATTCGTATCAGTAAACCAAAATCCACGCATGTACTAGGTGGTTTTGTATGTCAAATTGACACAAGCTAGAGTCATCAGAGGGAGGAGCTTCAGCTGAAGAAATGCCTTGATAAGATCCAGTTGTAAGGCCTTTTATCATTTAGTGATCAAGGGAGGAGATCCCAGCCCATGGTGAGGGGTGCCACCCCTGGGCTATTGGTCCTAGGTTCTATAAGGTGGGCTGAGCAAACCAGGGAAAGCAAGCCATTAAGCAGCTCCCCTCCAAGGCCTCTGCATCAGCTCCTGCCTCCAGGATCCTGCCCTATTTGAGTCCTGTCCTGACTTCACTCAGTAGTGAACAGCAATGCTGAAGTATAAGCCAAATAAACCCTTTCTTCCCAAACTTGCCTTTTGGTCATGGTGTTTCATCACAGCAATAGAAACCCTAACTATGACAATACCAATGTAATATATTTTGAGGTTAATAGTTCTTTTTGGGTTAAATTTAATAATTTACCCTTTTATCTCATCATTTTTATGCTATATTCCCCCCCCCCCTTTTATTCCCCTTTAGAAAGAGATCCTTGAATCTAATTCCTTGTCTGGATTTTATTCTGATCATGACCAATACCAACTTGTAAACAACACCCCCCAAATGATGACAAATATCCATAACTCATCTCTTGGGAATATGGGTATTGTGTTATCTAGACTGCTTCCTATCTTCTGGGAGTGCTGGCGTCTTTGGAAGACCCTGGAAAAGTCAGGATAATGGTCATGACCTGACTGGAGTAGTCTGTGAGGCTAGACCAATTAAGCCAGCTGCCTTGAAGCTGTTCTGGAGGCAGAACTCTGAGGAAACAGTAACAGACGAGCTCTGAGATGTTGGATCACCTGGGTCATCAGTTTTCATTGGTGTTTGATCCTCTTGTTCTGAAAACACATAAACTTTTAATAGAACAGTAACATACATATCTATATTAACACAAGTATGGAATGTGTGGCATGCACAAGTCAGTTAAAGATTTTTTTTTTGAATGTTTGAGCAGATAAAATATGTTAGCTGTCTTTAGTTTTGTTTGTTTGTTTTTTAGGTTTATTTCTTTATGTCTGTAGTCAGGATTTTCAGGGTGCCTCCCCTGATCAAATGTAGCTGGAGATTTTTCCAGTCCTGCTGGGGCCCACAGCCACTCAGACCCAAATAAACACACAGAGACTTATATTACTTATAAACTGTATGGCCATGGCAAGCTTCTTGCTATCTAGTTCTTATATCTTAAGTTTACCCATTTCTATTAATCTATAAGTTGCCACATGGCTTGTGGCTTACTGGTAATTTACATCTTACTTCTCTTGGCGGCGGCAGCTGGCAGCATCTCCTGACTCAGCCTTCCAATTCCCAGAATTCTCCTCTCTGCTTATCCCACCTATACTATATTTTCTGCCTGGTTACTGGCCAATCAGCATTCTACTTATCAATCAATCAGAGCAACACATTCACAGCATACAGAAAGACATCCCCAGCAATCAAACTTTATCTTCTTTAACCCTGAACAAATCCTTAACCTTTTGTTTTCTTTGGGAGCAAAAGCATAACCCCTTCCTCAAAGCAACACACCTTTTGACTTCCATGTTGAAATCAAAACGCTTATTTTAAAAGTTTATAGTTGGTTTAATTCAGCAGCATCCATAATCTAATGTCTCTCAGCAGCTATTGCTCATTCATCAGCAATCAAAAAATTTAAAGTTAGTACAACACCATACAGGATCCATATTCCCGGTGTATTTCCCATCTCTACATGGCTTATTTTTGAATTATTACTTTTATTTTCTCTTTAAAGACTTTAATATTATTTTTAAACTTTTTTCCTATGACTATATATTTTATCTCTTTTTAAAAAGCCTACATACATTTTTAAACACACTGTAACCTGTTTGGTGGTTTTTCTGTCTGGATCTCTCTTTATTGAGCATCTATAGTGTTCTGTAACTCCATGAGACAAATCTTAAACTGCTATGTCAGCCACCTCAGTGAATCTGCTTAGTACATGGCACTGGTAGCTGGCTCCCCCCTCACCCTGCCCTTCTCAATTCCCTGAGAGCCTAGCCTCATGGCAGAGTTACTGGTGGGAGCCACATTTATTGCCTTAACTCTGGAAAGTTTCTGGATCCATACTGCTGTAGGCTTTTATACCTAGTTTCACGCCACCGAGTAGTGTGCTACCCACTTCTCGTGAACCCCATTAAAGTGCATGCTAGCAGGTCCTCTTAAAAGAGCTGTGCCTCTGTTTGCTGCTAGCATCTAGTCTACCTGAGAGAAGGTGGTTACCAGGAAACCACTTTGACTCTATGTTCTGAACATTTTTTTTTTTTAATAATTTTCTCAGGCTTTATGTGTATGTATGTGGCCCTGGATTTTGGACACCATTTATAGGCAGAATAGCCTGTCCTACCAGCCAGCTCCCAAATAACTGTACAAAGACTTATTATTAATTATAAATGCTCAACTGATAGCTTAGGCTTGTTTCTAGCTAGCTTTTATAACTTAAACTAACCCATTTCTATTCATCTACATGTTGCTACATGACTCACAGCATTTATTTGTCCTCTTGCATGTCTTGCTCCCTCTCCTTCTAGCTGGTGACCCCACCCTTCTTCTTTCCAGCATTCTTTCTTACTGGCTCTCCTGCCTATACTTCTTCCTGCCTAGCTATAGGCCATTTAGCTCTTTATTAAACCAATGAGAGCAACACATCTTCACAGTGTACAAAAGGATTGTTCCACAATACCCAGTGTTTACATTGCTACATTTATTTGTTTAGTGTGTGTGTGTGTGTGTGTGTGTGTGTGTGTGTGTGTGTGTGTGTGTGTTAAAATGTATTCACAGGTCAGAGGACAATTTATTGGGGTCAGTTCCATTCTTGTATCACATGAGTCCCAGAGACCAAGCTCAGACCTTCAAGCTTGGTCTCAAGTGCTTTCAATCTTTCCATGTCACCAGTCCCCGTACCTAGGGTTTAATGGTCATTGTAAACACAGACATTTCCTTTGGACCCCAGACACATATGTGCAATTATTTTCTCATAGAGTTCTGAAAAACATGGCCTATTTAACAGTTACAAATTGAAAACATGATCTTCTGAAAGCATTCCCACAAACAGCTGATCTATTTGTACACCTCAGTGATTGCCAGTGTTGTTCCTGCTGTGAAGTACGAGTGGCCTGATATTTTTATTTCTCTGATGGCTACCTCCATCATCAAACCCTGTTAGATGCTTTTTGTAAGATACACTTCAATTTTATCCACTTTATCACCTCACCCCATCCCCCTAGCACAGAATGACATCATTTGTCATTTGGAATACTAGAATGTCGTTCCCAGCTGATCTACCTGCACCTTCCTGATGTCTGTCAACCCTTCATGAGTCTCTGTGTTATATAAAAATGGGAAATCTGGTCATATTACTTGCTGCCTCTGTTTGACACCTTTTAATGATTCCTCAGTGTTCTCAGGATAAAACCAAGATATTCATCATGGCCACACATCCAGAGGACTTGGTGCTACACCCAGTTCTATAGAGGCTAAGTTTTCTAGACACCTAGATTTTCCACTATTTCTTGCCACTTTCAGCTCTTTATAAATATTTCACATAAACCATAGACCACATCTTACATGTGTAGTTAATGCCTTCTCATTGTTCAGATAGCAATTCAGTGGTCATGCCCAGAGAAGTCTTTCCTGTCAATGCGGGATAAATTTTTAATATTTATGTATTCTCACTTCTATACTTAGTTTTTGATAGCGTCTGAGAGATGAGATTTTTTCTTTTTATTGAAATTGTTTATTGGGAGAATAAGACTTTTCTCTAGAAACTAAAGCCTTGGGTTGACAAGGATCACATCACTCCTTGCTCTCTTTCTTATCATTCTAAGGAATATTTTATTACTATGATAAATAGCACAAATCTGAAGCATAGATAAATAACTAAAGAAGGGAATATCAGAGTTCACACGTGATGTGCAAGAAATCTGATTTTTAATGTGTCTAATTTTGTGAATGGAAGATTTAAATAATTAATAATTTTATTTTATATGCAACAAAAATGTATTTATTTTTCTCATACACAATGTCCTACATCCAAAAGAAGATATAGTAGCAAAAACTACATAGATGAACTATTGTTTTCATAGTATTTACATTTTATTAGAAGAAGATACCAAAGAACCAAGTAAGATATTTAAGGTAATTTCAGAATTTTAAATGCAATAAGTTCTTTTAAAAGGATAGTTTGAGGAGAAATATGACTTCTAAAAGACATTGCACATGTTAACACAAAGAAGAAAACTCTGTAAGTAAATTCAACAAATCTATGGAATGTATTTATGAAAATATTGTAATGAAAAAGAAAAAAACGTGATGGGGAAGAGAAAGGGAGAGACAGGGACGGAAAGATTGAGAGAAAGAGATTGAGGGAAGGAGAGGAAGAGGTGAACCTAGCTTTGAGGGAACAGGTGTCTTGAGAGGATGTTGCTTTGCTCAGGAACAAGGAAGCTTAGGGATCATTGTGTTAGAGTAGAGATGTGGAAAAGATTACAATGTGTCCGCAGATATATCCAGACCACTTTGTAAAAATGTCCCAATAAATACATTGTCTCTGTATTTGACAATTCTATGACACTGTATGTATGTGTTCTTTTTTAAAAAGTCAACAAAGAGATAAAGTTGGCTTTAGTTTTTCACTCTGAAGGGCCAAGCATGACTGCCCCACATACAGAGGATACTAGGCGCTGTCAGAAGAAAATTCAAAATAGGAAGTTACAGCCAGTTTGAGGCTTCCTTCAAGCCAATAAATGAAGGTTTCTGGGGGCATTTATTATCATGCAGAACTGAAGAGAGATTATTGTGTTCTTTCTATTACCACTTAGCAGTTAATGGTGGAAAATAATGAGTGGGTCAGAAAGGCAGGAGGCTAGCTCCTAAAATTCTTTATAAAATGTATTAATTATTGCTAAATATGACATTAATGACTAAAATAATGACGTTACTAACAGTGTGGCAGCATAATGTGGTATAAAGGGCAAAGGCCTCTTAGGTCAGTCAATCTGTCTGCTATTAACTGGTGGTGTGGTCATAAATAGGTCAATTTACATCACTTAGCTGCAGTTCTTTCATTTTCAAATTAACCTTTCCACAACTTTTCTTTAGATTAAAAATTCTATGATTTTATGAGGAATACCTTATAAGAAAGATTTTGTCACCATCTCTGTGAAATGTGTTAAATGCTGATCAAAGGAAAAAGGATTGAAATGTGAAAGGCTTTGCATGTCAAAATACTCAAGGTTGTATTCTTTGAGCCTTTTGAATTGGTTAGATCTATTAGTAGACATCATTAAGTAAATTAAAAATGTATTGAACACAATGATGTAATACTGTGACAGTCAATCTGATGGTTGATGCCTAAAATTGGGTATAGCATAAGTATGGATAACTGGAAAAGGGGGCAGTTCACATCCTGGGCTAGATAGATTAGGATGGCCCAAGATTTCATTGTGCTAATTCTAAAGTACAGGATTTAAATTTCACGAAAAGGTTGTTTCTGTTTTCATTTTGTCTTTTTCGATCACAGTCAATGAGATCTAACTAAAGCTGCCCAAAGGAAAGGGGGACAGTCGTAAAGAGCTGCCCAGAAGCACATTTTGGTTGTTTCAAGGCAGCGCTTTATAGCATCCACCAGCCTTGTATGCACTGTCTAGTGGAGAGTGGCCTTGAACTTCTGATGCTTCTACCTCCACTTCACAAATACTGGAATGGCAGGTGCATATCACCGTGTCCAGCTCAGAGGGATGTACTTTTTAGTCTTCATCTAAATACCTTAATGACAAACTGCAACTTTGTACATTTAAGATGAAATATAACAAAATATTCATGTGAATGACTAAGGTAAGTACAAGGTCAGTGGAAGATAATATTCTATTAGTGTAATCATGCTACTACGTCTTTTAACTTTTACAATACAGGAAACTAGCTTTAGCTTTAGGAGAGTTCATCTCCTCTCTTAACGCCAGCTGCTGGGTTTGAAGCTTTCTGCTGACTGTGGGCCCACTCAACATCCATCTTCACACAGAGGATACAGAGTCTGCAGGTTCCACAGAACGGGAACTCAGATGTTCCGTGCTCTAGTGCACACGCGCATATCCCAATACGTTGTAAATAGCTGTTATCACTGCTTAGGATAACTTAATTAAACTTGCTTATTAAAAATCTTTAATTCGTTAGTGATAAAATCTTGATTAGTACATTTTCCCTGCTAGGTGACCTTCTAATTTAATAGAAAATGAATTTTTAAATGGGGAAAAATGCCTGTGGCAGAGATTTTGTGGGAATGAATAGAGTTTGCAATGCACACAGGGATATATTCCAGCCTAATTAGTAAGGGTGCAAATGAATTTTTATTTCATACGCCAGAAGTGTCATTGATGAACCATGGTGCAGAGTTGAAAATGCATTCAGATTGGCAGTGTGGGACCAAAATCTGTGGGAAAATCACAAGCTAATTCATTGATTGCCCCTTGGAAATTACTGCTGTTAATTGTTAGGTAATTAACATGGAGCTACAATTATATTGGCCTAAGGGGGTGATTAATGTTTCACCATGTCACATTAGTGGCGGCTGGATTTTCAAAGCTTTGCTCTTCACACGGTTTAGGAGACAGATGGCATATTGTCTATGGATTTGTTTTCTATTGAAGCTGATGCTGAGAGCAAATGTATGTGTTTTCTGTTCTTATGCCTCCTCTTATAGACACAAATTTCAATCTAAGGACTTATAATATTTATGAAATGCTGTATTTTAAAACGGAGCTAACATGCATGTTACCAGATGGAAAAATTTTAATTTTATGTATTGGCATAAAACCAAAGCTGTCTTGGTGTTTTTCTTTATAATGTGTCCTAAATTATTAAGTGATGGTAAGAAGAAAAAATTATATCATATCATACTTATCATACCTGTAATAATCTAATTTAAGCAGAAATCAAATAAGCCTCACCGAACAAACACACTTACAGTGATAAAGCGGAGCACACGCCTCTGTCTAATGTGCAGCCCAGTATCACTGCCACTGGTAAGCCTTGTATGTACCAGTGTATCGAATCCGCTGGGCCTGTTCTTGGGCGCACAGCCTATGATGCTTTCCTAATCTCTAAATAGCAAGTTTAAGACAGAAGGGATGAAAAGCTAATGACTTTCCCTAGGAAGCTGGTACTAGCCTTAGCCAGGTGACACTAAGATGTTGCATGATGCGTTGGAATTTGCCAGTACCGTTTAGTTTTCATCTCAGAATCGAAGTTTGATAACTGTCTGCCAGATTTGAGGTAGAGATGTTATAGGATGAAAATAATTATAAAGAAAATTTTATATAAACTACAGCTACTACTATAGTTTATTCAATTACAGGTGCAAATTAATTTTTATTTACAGATAAATCTATCTTTCAGTGAGCTCAGATCCATAGATCCAGACATCTGCAAAAATACTTTTGCTGGTTAGACTTACTTATTTTTTTTTAAATTCAATTTGGCTGAAATGGGTAAAAAGTTTTCAAAATATTTAAATCTTTAATACAAGTCAAGATGACACATTATACTTTGTGAAAAGAAGATATATTCACGACTAAAACCTAAGTGAATCTGAAAATTCTGAAGGTCTCTAAAGGTGATTTCTTTTTATTTAAAAAAATCCAATTAAGACACATTATCTAAAAAGATAGACTGAATCCCTAGCAGTTCAAAGAATAGAGACTTTTATAATATTTTTTTTTCTGTCAGAATTTGAGATATCCTCTCCCTTAGTAGCCCCATACTGAGATCTCTGTTGTGACTGTAACCTCCCGCTTTTATATTGATTTCTACTCCTCCAACAAATGATAGAAGTCTCTATTATCTACAGTCAAGCCAGCTATTAGGTTTTAATGTCCATTAAAACTGAAAAAAAAATGTAAAAGGAAGTCAGTTCTTCTAATGACGTTTTAAAATAGAGAATTATCAAAATCTTGATTTGGGAGCAATTCTGTGATCAGATCCTTCTGTGTTTCTTTTACATTAAATCTCAGTTGTGCTTGTTCAAATGCCCATTTTACTGTGGAGCTGACATTTCACCCAGACTCCCTTTTCCTATGCTTATTATAATGTTCCAAAAGAGGTGCTTATCATTCTGGAAACAGCAGAATAAACTGTAGGGCTACGTTAGGTGTCCTCATTTTCCTAGAGGGAAACTTTCATCGAATGTCATTTTCATCCTATTTTAACAAACCTTTGTGGTAAAGCAAGAGATTCCGACTTTGATTATAAATTGTTACATAGTGTTACAATTTACACTTGACAGCGCCTTTTGGACCAAGGGTTCCTCTATTTATAGTCCCGCCTTGAGCTCCTTCCCTAACATCCCTCAATGTTGGATTGTAACCTGGGAAATGTAAACTGAAAAAAGACCTTACCCCAAGCTGATTTTGGTCATGGTGTTTATCACAGAAGCAGAAAGGAAACCAGGATAAGTATTTTTTTTTTTTTTTAATATCTGTGGAGTCAGTCTTAGTGGCCACTCATTTTAAAATATAGCGATCAAAGAGTGGCATGGGGCAATGTTATGATATTGCATGCGCAAGGCCCCGGCTGGCGGGCCAGTGTGTCCCACGAGAGAGGGAAACATGCTAGGCAGATGCAGGTTGCAGCGCAAGAACAGTCAATGGTCACTCACTGACTAGTCACTCACACAGCAGGCCCTGCATCCATGTGCAAATGAGTTTATTTGACAGAAAGATAGAAAGAGAGATGAGAAGCGGCGTGGGTCTCCAAGGGGCGGGTCAGACTATTAACAGACGTTTTAAAGTTCATTGATTTGTTGTTGTTATTTGTTGTTTGGTTTTTTGTTGTTGTTGTTGTTGTTGTTTTGGTCTTTGTCTTTACAGGTCTTCAAGTTGGTGGAACTAACAAAGAAAAAAAAAATTCTTGGGAAGTAAGGACTGTCTTTGAAATGCAAGCGGTTTTTTTAGGGAAGAAGACCTTTCCAGAATGCATTAGTGACAGAGTGCAGAGAGAGTGGAGTGGGCTCAGTGCCTGGAACAGAGATGTGCCTGCACCAAGACTGAATGGCTGCGGGTGAAGTCAAAGATGTGAGCTACCGGAATGACGTCAGCACTCGTAGTTCATGACCATGGAGTTTAGTCAGAGGGATCATGACAAAGCATGGTAAGGAAGCCCTTCAAAGACCTGGGTAAATGTTATTCATATTGATTGTCAACTTGTCAGGATTTAGAATCACCAAGAGGCAAGCCTCTGCAGGATTATCTAATTAGGTTAATTAAGATGGCAAGGGACATTCTAAATATGAGTCATGTACTGTTTATTGGCTTTCTAGACTGCATACAAAGAGAGAGCCAGCTGAGCACCAAGATTCATCACTCTTGACTTCCTGAATGTGGATATGGTGTATCAACTTCCTTAAGTTCTGCCACAACAACTTGCTCACCATGATGGGCTATGTCCCCTCCAAATGTAAACTTGAATAAACCCTCCATTCTTCAGACTGCTTTTGTGAAGAGTTTGTTCACAGCCATGACAGAAGTAACTAATACACCTTGGGTTTTACTTCATTGAGTCTAGGTCTCATTATGTGGCCCAGACTAGCCTAGAAGTCCAGGCCATTCTCTTTCAGCCTACAAAATGTGGGAGTAACAGCCATGTATGTTTATGCCTTGCTCCATTTGGTTTTAATTGATTTTCAACATCATTAAATTTTAGAGGCTATATAGCTAAGCAGTATGTTTTTTTCCTACTCGCTTTGCTATGGACAGCACCTACCATCTCCCCTCTTGACTAAGGACACCTTAACAGTTGAAACTTTTCTGTGAAATGATTCATGTCACGGTATTTCTAGAAACAGTTTCCTTTCAGTTCTTTCCCCTATATTCCAGAGGAAAGTTGTTTTTCTCTATCTCACTGATCCTCTAAGGAAATGTAGTCTTTTCCTACCTTCCCAGGCCTTTGGGAATGATACCTTTCGTGACCAGCTGTAAAATCAGATATTCTTGGGTAAAAAACTAAAATCAAACAATAATATTTCCTTAGATTTAGAAAGCAGACTTGCAAAGATGTGTAACTACTAGGAGAGTTTGTAATTACATTGCCCGGTGTTTGCCTATTTGATGTACTGCCCAGGTTTCACAGATAAGCCTTTTACCTGCCTCCCTGAAGCAAGGCAGTCTTGGTTTAAGATGGTCTGTCTCCTCTACTTGCTAGCTTAAAAAGCAAAGCTCTCCTAACAACTTGTTTTCAATTCACTCTTCCCCAATGTTAAGTGATAAATTTGGGTTCACCATTAGAATACGATGCATTAAAAAAAGTCACAGATTTATCAGTTTAGTTGTTTATTTTCCTTAAGTCTAAGTTAGACTAATATTTTTTTCATTGCGATATTATTGTTATAGTTTGAATATGAAATGTTCACCCAGTAATATCACATGTTGAATGAAAATTCTTGGTCACCAGTTTCTGGGACCACTGAGAAATGACGGAATCATAGAATGTTAGTCTCACTAATGGATTCATCCATTTTGAGTTCATAGTTGGATGGGCTACTAGAAGATAGAACCTAATTCAAGGATGTAAGGTAGGGAAAGGCTTCCAAAAGGCATAGCGCATCTTGACTCTGCTTCTCTCTTAGCTTCTGGCTGTCTGGGAGAATAGCTTGACTTCACTTTCTGTTATTGATGTTCTGCAGCACTACTCCTCCAAAAACAAAGAAGCCAAATCTCCGAAGTGTTAACCAAAATCAGTCCTCCTTTCCTTAAGTAGTTTTTTCCTCAGGTATTTTTGAAAAGCTAAACACAGCATGTGTTAATTGTCAACAATATGCAAGCCATGCTTTTCTTATGCTGAGTCATTGTTATGGATGAGAGGATGTCCCTAGTACGCCTTACATTCTAGAGGAAGGAGATAAATGTCAGTGGCATTCAAAATTAAAGAATCAGTTAATGTAAGAAAGTTCTGTAGGAACAAAGAGCAGTGCTGGGGGTCAGAGATTGAGAAGAATGTGGCAGCCACTCCACATAGTTCAGCTCCAGACATGCAGAGAAGGAGGCAAATGAATTATCACCTGCATGATGGCGTCAGCCAAGGAGACTGAGGAGTCAGAGAACTGACATTTCAGGAAGAAGGAACTGCGAGCACTGGGTGCTTTTAATGGAGCACACATTGAAAATGGGAAGAGTGGCTTCACTTCCTCGGACAAATGAATGTAAAACTTAGCAATCATTTGGCATTGATATTCTCATCTGTGCCTCACAGGAATAGGCAGGTTCTTTTGAGTAGTCACATCTTTAGCTTTCTCTCTTCAGCAATACAGTGGCACCCTAACTACCCAAAGCACATAACTGCGGTAAACAGTGAATGGGGCTAGCTCTGCCTCATTCATTTCTTCCTCTCACAATAGAATTGCACTATTACATCCAGGAAAATTTTATTTACTAATATTGAAATATGATATGCGTTTACTTAGCAATTAACTGTCTTTTAACATTAGAATTATTTATTCATGTATGTGTGTGTTTGTATGAATATCTGCTGTGTGTGTGTGTGTGTGTGTGTGTGTGTGTGTGTGTGTGTGTGTGTGTGTGTTTGAGAGGACAAAATGGGATGTTGGATACTCTGGAGCTGGAGTTACAGGGAGTTGTAAGCTGCCCACATGGGTGCTGAGACCCAAGCTAGAGTCCTTTGGCAGAGCAGCAAATGCTCTTAATTCTGAGGGGTATTTCCAGCCTCATTATTGCTATATTCTTAATTCTATATTAAGGAAGATTGAAAAAGAATAAAAGCTGGCAGGAAGGACGGAATTATTATTGCTTATTTTTATCTTTAGCTAATTATTGATTCTTTTTAATATTATTATTTTGTTAATAAGAAAAATCCAGAATAAAATCTATTAATGTAAGAAAAATAATATTTTGGAAGAGATAATACGGCAGACTTGTCAAACTGTCTTTTTGAAATCAAAGAACTGTCAGAATAAGCTATCTTTGTCTTTATAGACCTGCCAACTTTGACTAAGCCTTTCAAATCACTCAGCTGGCTCCTGTTGTAATTGCTGTAGCTCTGATTTATTTGTAGATATTGGGCCTAAATTAGACTTTTCTTGTCTCATAACTAAAACACGCCTGGCTCCTGACTTTCCAACAATCCTTTTCTCAATTTTTCTCTCCTACCTCTTATGTTGACAATATATCTCTTACTATTGAACTTCATTGCCAATTCCCTAAACCTCTTCTTCAACATAAATCCTCTGACCTTCTTTTTCCAAAGTCTAATGACCAAAACAGACTTCTCATAGCCCTCCAAGTAATCTTACCTTTACTTTACTGATTGTATGACTGCACTCCTGCTACAGGCAAACAGGCTGAAGTCATGTTTTACTAATACTTATGGCAGAATCTTCCTGTCTAATGACATCCACTGTAGTCTTCTTTTTCATTTCTTCCCTATAAATTTTCCCCCTCTCTCTTTTTATACCTCAATGTTTTTATAAAGCATTCCAAAGACTATGAAGGTCTTTATTTAAAGTCTCTATTTCTTCACAACTTTCTTGCATATCACAAAGAACCAAGTTATAGCAGAAGCAAACATTGTAAGTAAGGCAACTCAATATTTTTGTTTTTGTTACACAACAAAAGTAAAGCACAAGGGATTTAGGTTATACTTAGAACTCATATATCTGAAAAGAACTCTTTTCTTTGTAGTTATATAAGAGATCATGGAGACATTCTAGCTTGGTGGCTGGCTATTCCTAGCAGATGAGGTTTAGTTGTCCCTGGAAAGGATTAAAAAATATTTTCTGTTACTTATGAACTTTTTGATTTAGTGATTATGGGCACTTATAAGTACATGATAGAATTCAGCTAGACCTATGCAGCATGTTTCAGGTTAGAGAGAATGTGACCTTTGACCAATTTTCATGATTATCTAATAGTCCATGCTTTTATGCATTAAATAATATGTGTAAACATGCTATGTTTATAGTCCTTCCCTTTCTCACGTGTGCTTTTGACTTGTACCATTATTACACCGTGCCCATCTGCTATTCATGTGAGCAGACTTAAAAATTGGACGGATGTCTCCTAGGTCCCACATTACTGAGAAGCTGAATTTCACAGGAGTTTCAGCCATCCAGCTTATAGGTGTGCTGGTGGAGGCTGGTCAGTATGTAGGGTATGGCAGTAGATCCAGGGCAACTGATCAAAGAGGTTGTCACAGCTGAGTCTGACTAAAGCAGGGAAGTGAAATCCCAAAGGCAATAAAACTGTCCTTGAGGAATTTTACTGTTTCCCAGATTGGGCAAAAATATCCTCAAAGGGATGTACTATGTCTTATTTCCTTCAAAACGAGAATAATGAGCCAAAGATCAATATAACACAATCCAAATAGTGGCGTTCTTAAATGAAAGTTACTCTATAAAACAAATAAAGTGATGGTGTATCATTCTTATTGTAAGTGCTACTGCTGGGCCACTTGACACAGATTGCTATGAATTTCAGAACTATATTCTTACTAGTAACAGAAAATAGAAGCGTTTCTTCATTACCATGATTGTAAAACCTTCACATTAAGAACATGCTCTTTTATATGTTCTTGAGTTTGCCATCATGTAGGGGCTTTAATGTTTTCCATTATGAAGGGAATTTAATAATTTTAAAACAAAATATGCCCTAGCAAGTGTGTTAGCACTCTGATCAAGCTGAGCTGTGACTTCAATCTAACAAACCACCTTCTTTCTTTCCTTCATTAGCCAGGCAGGTGGTATTCACCCATCATTACTGGTAGAAGGACACTGGTTTTCTCAGAATGGGTGATATGTATTTATGCATCTACGCCCACTGTACAGCTCACTCACACAGTTAACCAACATGTGTTTTGGGCTTGCATATGTCATGCATGAGGCAATGACCTAGGGAAGTAAGGCATTGTTCAAGACAAGACTTGCCTTTGATAGCACCATGCACCACGGAGGCCGACAGCTCACAGGCTCACCGCTAATTGGTTTTTATCACGACCTTACTTGAATGGTTGGATAATACCGTTTATTTTTAAGGTTCATATTTATTTGTATTGTGTGCTGGCTGAGATGTGGCAGGGAAGCATGGATGGGGTAAAGAAAATACAATGGGTTTTCTGTAGTTTTCAAGCTCAGTGAAATAATTCAAACAATTAAAAACAATGAAATGAACACTGGCAAACACTGAAGATAAAAAAGCTCAAAAGATCAAGGTTCTCATTGCTCCTGTAGGGTATCATGTAAGACAAGCATTTTTTAAACCACATGGTAAGACTCAATCCTCAAGAAGCCCATAAATCAAGCAGAAAAGGACAATCGTAACAGCCACATGGGTGATTATCTTTAAAGTAGAGGATTCCTAAACATTGAAAATTTGTCTATTTCTTTCTGTTTTTTAATGCCTTTGTTTCTAATAATTTAGTTATTCAGAATGAAAACAAAACAGAATAGCCCAAGTCTCTGACGTGAATCATAGGAAAGTAATTTTTGGAGAGAGTTCTATTAATGTGTGCGTGCGTGTGTGTGTGTGTGTGTGTGTGTGTGTGTGTGTGTGTGTGTGTGTGTGTGTGTGTGTGGTGTGCGATGTGCACACATGTGTGTGCTTGGGTATTTGCACCCATGTCTGCACATATGGAGGCCGAAGTACACAGGGTGCTTTCCTCAATCTCTCCCATCATACTTTGTTGACACAGTCTCTCATTGAATCTAAAGCTCACCTTTTTGGCTAGGCTGGCTGTTCAGTAAGTAAGCTCCTGGGATCTATCTGTCTCCACCTACCAATATTGAGGGTACAAGCACGTGTCCATGTCTACCTTTTTATGTGGGTGCTATAGATGCAAAGTCACATCCTCTTGCTTTTAAAGTAAGTGTTCTTACCTGCTAAGCTCTCTTCCCAGATCTCCAGAGAGAAAGGTGAATTGTTACAAGCAGGACTAGGAAATCAGATAGCAATGGAAAGTTGGATTAGAGAAATGAGATGTAAACAACGCCTTTGCGTGGACCAAGGAAGCCTGGAGAATTAAGAAATTAATAGCTAAGTTTGCATTGGATACATGTGTTCTTCATCCTAAATTAAAACGAATGGTTTGTCAAAATAAATTCATATTGTCTGAGAATTGTCCAGCTCTGTCTATTCAACCATACTCTTTAAACTATACACTATTTATATTTTATTTATATCATAGTGTATTCATATTTATACTCTTTATAACTATACATATAGTAATATTAACTTTCTGAAAAACATTTTTCAAATGTATTTATAGACCATTTTCTTCCCCATTCTTTTCTAAATATGTATTTGCATAAAAAAGACCTTGCTCTGCAAATTAGATAGTTCTTATTATAATTTATTGCAATTTGTAAAAGTTTCATGTTTAATGAAAATAGAATATATTGTAAATCTAAATGACAAAGAAATCTTCTAGTTGAATTATGCTTTCCCATTATGATTAATTTTTGAGTTAGTGATTAAATTACATAAGTGCTTCTCTAATATATATGACATCTGGACACAGCTAAATATACTTTTTTAAAACAACAATTTCTCTTACATTTAAAATATTTTCTTTTGCCCTAATCACTTTGGGCTTTGAAAGGATTGTTCCTCAATTCCACTTCTCAAATTATGACAAATCAGAATGTGTAACAGGGATTAAACTAAATGTGTATTAGAAGAGTAAAGAATTCACTGAGGCAAGACTAATCATCATTTAGATTATCAGGAGGAGATGATTAGTAAACAAAGGATTTCATGACAAGTTCTGTTGATGCTGTTTCCATAGCCAAATGTTTTAGCTTTTACAAATGAAAAAATCTCTAAGCAGCTTATGGGAAAAAGTAATCATTCAAATTACAAACTTAAGAATTTCAAATTACATACTTCATCAAGTTGAGTCTATTTTAACTTACTGAGCAGATTTGGTGGGACAGAATGAGATAATTACTTAGTGTTTCAAGTCAATGGAGAACAGTCTTCCCATGCATGCAATTTATTCTCTGAACAATTGCTGTTGCAGATGAGTGTGAGAAGAATTGCTGAGATCAACTCTCTAAAGGGCTCTGTTTAAAAGTAGTCACAATTGTATTCAAAAATAAGGAATTTACATATATTTTTTCCAAGTGATTTCTCTTATCTAGCTATTCTTTTGCAGTATTTCTTTTCAGAAATCCAATTTTTAAAAAGTTCCCTTGAAACAGTAGGGAAGCTGTAACAAATGTCTACATCTCAGTGGGTTGTCTGAATTAAAGATGAAAATCTGACTCAATGAAACTTTCCACAAATTGTGTGTGTGTGTGTGTTTTTACTTAATAGTCTGGAATTATATCCCATTCTTGATGTCAGTGCCTTTTGCACTTCTCAAGGATGTTTAGGATTAAGAAATGCAGTGTTAGGCAACCTGGGTTCAAACACCAGTTCACCACTTAAATAATTGCTGTGGATAAATTAACTTTTCTAAGGCATGAAATATTTTTGTCTGTGTGACTAGCAATTAAGGCAGGGTGTAAAACACTGATAATGGAGTTTAGTCTGCTTAATGCACACAGCTTATTGTAGATGTAACTTCATATTGTTAATTGCCATTTTTCTTGGGGTATACCTTTACTTGTTAGTGTTCAAGATTTTAGAATCATAATTGATAGCTTTAGGTACTCTAAGAATGAAAAAAAAGTCCTTGTAAATTTTGCAGTTCATTAAAATAAGCCAATATAGGTCAATACTACAAGGTACAAATATAAATGTGTGTAAGCACACATCTTTTGAAACAAGATCTGTCTATGTAACCCAGGCTATCTTCACACTTCTGTGTAGTCCTAGTGGGCCTCAATCTCATGGTCTTCCTGCCTCTGAGTCCTGAATCCTGGGTTACTGGCATGCCCAACACACCTATGGACCTAAAAACATTTCTAAATGACCATTGCTTAGGTGTGCTCCCTCAGTTTCTAGAACTTGTAGGTCTTACAGCATCTATTCCAGGTGTTTTGAGAAAAGTAACTGTTTTTATTCTTTGACATTTCAATATAAGCCTCCTTGTTAACATGATGTCACCATAGCTCTTGAGACACAATGATACTTTACGGTTGTTTGTTACACTATGATGCTAAGATATTATGAACCATTAAGATTGAAGGTAGGAAGAGTGTAAGGGGTAGAGGACACCAAGGGACAAAAAGAAAACCTGTTAAACACAACAGGACCCACACACATATGAACCTACAGAGACTGAGGTGCAGGCACAGGACCTACATGGGCCTTCACCAAATGAGATGCTAGAGCTGAAAGGAGAAATGGAGATACACTTTATTCCTAACCCAGAAGCTGTCTCCAATTGAAAACTACTTACAAACAAAATGTAGTTTTCTCCAAGGATTCTCACTGGGGAAACAGAGTAGGCTGCATGCCCAGCAGTACATGGCCAACAGAAAATGGACTCAGTGGCATCTTTGGAGGTCCCGGGTTGCACAGTGCTGTGCCAGCGCTTTGTCTTTTCTCTTGTTAACTTTTATCTTCTTTTCTTTTCATTGATTTTTATCCACTTTCACCCTACAGCTCCTTTTGTTTATATAGTATGGCTTCCAGTTTTGTGTTTTTCTGGGGTTTCTGAGAGACTTGAATGGGTGGCTCTCTGCATCTATATCTGTTTCTTATGCCTTTTCTTGGGCTCTTTTGTTTTGTTCTGTTTGGGATGTGTTGGCTTTTGTTTTATATTATTTTAGCTTATTTTCCTTTACTTGTTTTGTAAGGAGAGACAGTAAGGGTGTGGATCCAGATGCATGCGGGTGGAGGCGGGGAAGAACTGGGAGGAATAGAGGGTGAGGAAACCAGAATTAGGAAATACTCTATGAAAAAAATGTTCAGTAAAAAACAAAACCAAAACAGGATTGATGCACATATGACTTCACACAGAAAATGTAGCAGCATACGCAGGGCCAGCAGAGGTGGAAGGCAGATAGGGTCCAAATGGTGGTGGTGGGGAAAATGGACTCAATCCCCCATGCCTAACTAGAAGCTATTGCCCACAAAGGAAAAAACAGTTTTATCGGCTTTCAGTAGGAAAACAAGCTGCACTTGAGCAAACTCAATGGTAATTTTGGAACTTTTTGTCTCGGCACTATTTTTTTTTTTTACCCCTACAGATCTTTTGCTTATATATTATGGTTTCTGACTTTTTTTTGTTTTCTTTGTGTTTGAATGTGTGTGCCTCAGCATCTGTATTTCTTGTGCTTTTTCTTTGACTCCTTGTTTTCCTGTTTGTTTCTTTGTTTTATGCTATTCTGTCTTGTTTGTTTTACTTTATCTTCTTTATTTTTATTATTATTGGTTTTAGATGCCTTAATTTCTAATAAGAGAGAGAAAGAAAGGGTATAGAAAGTGGTAAAGGTAAAGAAAGTGGGGGGTAGCATAGATGATCTGGGAAGAGTTGGAAAGAAAATCCATAATCAGAATATATTGTATGAAAAAATTCAACTTAAAATTTAAAAAATTATTTCAAGAAAGAATAAAAAATTAAAAATAAAAATTCTATAAATATTAAAGGAAATTAAGAAGTAATTATTTCCCAGATTCATACTTTAAAAAATGTGACATAATGTCAATCATCTTTATTGTCCAAAGACTTATTGTAGTTTAAATTTTCCTTGCATGATATTATTAACAACATTAGCCCAACACTAATTCACTCCCAGAAGATACAAACTGCTATTTTACCAAATATAAAACGTGGTGCTCAGGGAGGGGCAGTTGGTCTCAGCATTAAAACATTAGCATCACAAATTGTAATGGGGGCTGGATGATAATAATAGAGAGGAGCTATTAGTGTTTTAAATAGTGACTCCATGAAATTAAATGAAAGTAAACCCATTCAAATTAAGAACACCGACTCTGAGCTCTAGAGCTGTGTGTTAGACAAAATGAATTGCAGATTAATCTTGATAATTTATTCCTTCTTAATCTTTTAAGTTTGCATCATATTATCTCCCAATGCAGTATTCAGGTTGATTATTGAGGCCTCCAATAGCATTTGAAAAAAGAAATTGATCTTCTGATTTTTGTTTAAAGTATGTTTTTATAGGTAAGTATGTGGGCCAGATGTGATAGAATATGTTCCTTTGAGCATGATATGGCTATTGCTTTGCTGAAATTGAAGCATGTTTGATTCCTTGGAGGAGACCCTTCCAAGATTAATCCCACTGATAGATTCTTATGGGAGATGAAGGAACAAATGGGTTCTTGAGGCTGCAAACACGGTGATCATGCTACATGGACTGTGTATGAGGTCCCTCCTCATCTCTGAGGACATGTGGACACAACAGAGTCTATGTCTATAACTACCTCTGTGTTTTCCATTGTCCTGTTAAGCTGACTGTAAGCTGCCCAAACCCAATTCAACCTGATGATTCATAGGGCTACAGTTGGTTATAATTGTTTCTTTGTGGTTTTAGTTTCCTTTTTTGACTTGTTAATGTACAATCTACGGTGCATAGACATTTGTTCACATGTCCTAAAGAAAATACATGTAGTAGCCAATTATAATTGCAACATTCTTGACAGTATCCTTTCTGGCTCACAGTTACACAAAAAATACTAGCAGATTGGAGGAGATAGGCTGAAAGAGTTTTTACAATTTGATATTGCCATATGTAACAAAAAAAGTGTGCATAAAACTTTTTAATAGGTATTATTTTGAATATGTCTTCTGCAATATGTAGTAGATATACATAATTACCTTATTCCACATGAGAATTTAATAATGTCATGAACTTAATACAATTTTTCAATATAAACAGAAACAGTACAGTAAAAATATCAAAATGACAAAAGTCTGCAGATCATACAGGAAGGATATTGTAACCAGCATGGCAGAAATGAGAATATTCCAGAAACACTTATATCTTTCAATCTGATTATCAGACTACTAAAACAGTGGATCCCCAAGATGAAAATATCCCCAGGAACCTCATACTGGAAAAAGGAAAATGCACCACAATGAGGGGGGAAATTGTCTCCTAGAAAAGAGTTTCCACAGTTCTAAAAAAAAAAAAAAATCATTAGATGAATTTACAGAATAAGAGTGAAACTCAGACAATGGTGGGTCAATGGTGAGTGAGATTCCACATTGACTTTGTCAGGGACAGCATAGATATGCACATTCATGGCCCTCTATTTTAACTTTTATCTCCAAACAGAAGATGAACTTGAAAGGGTTGGGTCTCATTTTCCCTCTTCTCAATGTGGACCTGTTGAATAAAACTCCTTTTTCTGCTTTCCACTATGAATTTTACTCCTTTTATTGACTTACTTAGAAATGATGCCTGGAACTGACTCAGGGCACAGGTTGTAAACCTCAAGTTCAATAGCAATATGAGTAGGTAACCTCATAATTACCTGATAAAAAGAAATCTGAGTTTCTAGATTACTGTTTGGTTCCTCATTGGCAGTCTTCAATGTCCTCCAGTTCTTCACTTGCACTGGAAAACTCCTACTGCAAAACATGGCATTTCATCTCTACCTAATGAGACTAGACATAGTGCTAAACTAAGTTGTTATGGGAAATTATTATCCATTTACTTTTTACTTACGAAATTCTAATGTTATGTTAGGCAATATGATATAAAACTGAATAACAGTCAATGCATGTTCTCAACAATTTGTTACTAGATCGTAATTGTTACTTTATACTCAAGTATAGAACCTTCATCAAATTTATGTGATTGAAAACCTTTAAGTATTTTTCTGCTTTTCCCAAGGTTACATATTGAATGGTGTGATAAAAATGTAAAACCAGAACAAAGTTACCTCAGGTCCATGCCCTTAGGAGTTGCGTAAACAATTTCTAATATGGGCATGTACTAGGCACTTAAATTAACCTATTTAAACACAATCCTCTTCCATTCTTTGAGATGATTAGAGTAGAACTATTCACTATATTTTTATGAACTAAGACATAAAATATGAAAAAATGAATGAAGATGCCATATGAGTCTTTCTCCAACATTTCCACCCCTCATTTTCTAAATTAGTTAGGGTTTCTATTGCTGTGAAGAGATACCATGACCAAGGCAACTCTTATAAAAAGAAAACAGTTGGGGCTAGCTCACAGTTCAGAAGTTTAGCTCATTATCATCTTGGTGGCAGGCAGGCAGACATGGCACTGGAGAGGTAGCTTTGAGTTCTACATCTGGATCAGCAGGCAGCAGGAAGAAAAGAGAGTGACAGTGGGCCTGGCTGGAGCATTGGAGAACTCAAAGCCTGCATTTCCTCCAACAAAGACACACCCACTCCAGCAAGGCCACACCTCCTAATACTGCCACTCCCTATGAGCCTATGGGGCCATTTTCATTCAAACTACCACACTTTTCTGATCTAGTTGGAGAGCAAGCTGACTATGTTATTAGCTACCATTTTCCTCACAGCTGTGGTCACTAGACATAGTGCTTTAGACCTACAGAGGAGGTCTGAGAAGATCACAAAGAATTCATTTCAATGTTCATTTCTAAGTGAAATGAAGTGAAAGAGGTTTCAGAGGTTTCTAAAACCTCCTTGTTTTGGTTCTTTTTGTTGATTATCTTTTCCTGAACACAAAGGTGTCTCAAATTCTGTGTTTAGACTTGTGCTCTGTATCCCAACTAATGGCAATTGTTTTCTGATTATGTAGCAAGGAATAAAAAGACTTAATGGAGTTCTTCCCTCAGCCCAGTAATGCAGTCAAATGCTCTGCAGTCTTCCCTCAGAACATTGGTAGTCTTTATTAGATTTGCAGCTTCGCGTTCTTTGTGTGAGTTGTCATCTGCTCCATAGCTCATGACCTCAAAAAGTTTGGGGAGAGATTGTTTTCATCTAACAGTCCAGTATATCCATTAAACAAGTACACTATCACACATGTGGTAAAAGGCTCCCAGGCAAAGGAGCTGTGGGAACTCAGTGTGACTGGGCTAGAGTTAGCGTTAATTCAGGACTAGTGCTGGTAACAAGGCAGAAGACATCAGTTCTTCATTTCAGAATGGATGGCAGAATGAGGAAACTTGTAATAAGAGGTGATGTGTCCACAGATCTATGTTATTTATGAGAATTGATCTGGGAACTGGATTCTGTTAACATATCCGGCAAAGCAGGAGAAAAGATGACAGAATCTTGATGAGGAGGGACTCTTGAAAGGAGTTAGGTTATTGAAAGCCTACTCTTGGCAGGGGTGCCATGGATACCCCTCCTTACTCTTTTTTCCCCTTCCTGGTGGCTGTGGGTGAAGCACTTTCACTTTTCCATGAACTCTCTGCCGTGATGTGCTGGCTTGTCACAAGCCCAAAGTCACAGAGGCAGCTAACAGTGGACCGAGATTCCGAAAATCAACAGTTTCCTTCTTATAAGTTCTTTATCTCAGGTGATGTTTAGTAATAGAAATCTCACTACCACAACGACTAAACAAGAAACAACATAACTACAAAAGGTAACTAGGAAAAAAGACTATTAAAAAAATACTATATATACATTTTAAAGGTTTATCTTTATTACTTTTAATTATATGTAGGGGAGGGGTGTGTGTGTGTGTGTGTGTGTGTGTGTGTGTGTGTGTGTGTGTGTGTGCATATGAATACAAGTGCCTGTAGAGGCTAGAGGCAGCAGATGTCCTAGAACTGGAGTTACAAGTTGTGTGAGCTGCCATGTAAGTGCTGAGAAAACTCATGTCCTCTGAAGAAATGGAGGTGCTGTTAACCTCTCAGCCATCTCTGAAGCTCAGAAAATGCTGTTTTTAAAGTCAGGAATACATGGCCAGAAGTGAACACTGGCATACAATAATATGGAAATTTGATATATGTGCTTTTGCTGACTGCTCAAATGTTCTATGGAACCTTGCCTTTGTTAGTCAGTTGATGAAGTCTTAATAAAAGAGTGTATTCTTTGTAAAATTTGAAATAAAACAAAGTGTCATCTTCCCTTAGTTCAAATGTAATATGTTAATGGTAATTTTAATGTATATTAAATACCTATCCCAAACATTTTCAATTGGGTTCTGGATAAAATAAAAATTAAAGTAATTATTCACATATACAAATGAATTTAGTAATTGTGTGGGACCTGATATTAATTTACAGGAAATTTCAGATTCTCACTACCTAATTGGTCTAGCACTGCTCCTTATGGTTACATTTCAGGGATCAAATTCAGATAGTTAGTTTGGTGGCAGGAAAATTTACCTGTTAAGCAATCTCTCTGACCCTCATAATAGATATTTTTTAATCAAACTTTTAAAATTACATTACATAATGAATAGTAAAATTAGGTAGCAATAAACCAATGCAAATTGTTGTGTGCTATAGTTAAATAATATCAGACAAAATAAATAAAAAAATTCTGCATAATCCAATATTGTCTCTTAAATTATTTGTTTTCATTTAACATGTATAATGATTTTGGATGCATGCATGTAAGTGTGCTACATGTGTGTAGTACTTGTAGAGGCCAGAAGAACATGTTGGATCTCTTGGAACTGGAATTACAGAGAATTGTTAGTTGCAGTGTTGGGGCTGGAAACTGAACCCAAGTCCTCTGAAAAAGCAGCAGATAGTCTAATCCCTGACCTGTCTCTTCTACAACTCCCTGCATAGCTGAGTATGACACTGAACTTCTGATCATTTTGCTGCTACCACCTTAGTCCTGGGACACCAGGAGAGCACTGGCAAGCACAGTTTTCTTGTGTTCACTTTTAACAGTGACTGACATCTCTATAAACTGACATCTGTTGAGTCAGCATAACAAAGTGAGATGTGGATATACTATATTCCCTGAATGTGGAATTCAGATCAGCTAAATGTGGAATTCTACCAGAGCCACTTTTAAGACTTTATTTCTTTTGAAGATCATTGATTTTTAACCTTCTCAGCTTTCTACCTTGACAAATAGAAACACTCATGTAGCTAAAATAGAGTCTTTCAAAGACTTTGTGATGTTTACTTTAGAAGACAGAAATGTGAGTGCATGGGTAAGAGTTAAGAAGGATGAAATTTTGTTTTCACCAAACTCTTCATCCAAAGCAGTATTTCAAGGAGTGACCTTGAGGATAAGCATTACAAGTAGAGGATTGAAATTACATCCCAGTCATCTTGAATTTATGCTATTGTTTTTGAATACTGAATTTATAAATTTATCTAATTATTTTCAGATCTGTATTTTTGTGAATGTTTTGAGTGTTGTATTCCTCCCTTCAAATAATTTTGTCATAACCCCTCAACTGGTTTATGTAAATGCTTTCTCCAAGAAAGTTTAAAGTTATATGAACTTTCATACTTTGAAGATCCTATTTTGGTTATCACTGAATAGAAATGGACTTGTAAATAATGGAACAATCTTAGGGAAAACACATTTTGTCTTGTTAGTTTGCTTATCTTTTCAACCTTGCCATTGTAAAGTCTAGTTTATTATTTATTCTGTTGCTTCTCCCATCATTGTCTGTAAGTGTGACCTAGTCATATTCCCAGGTAGTCTTAACTCTCCATCTAATTTCTTCGTGTTTGCCTTTTCTCCACTCGCTTCCTGCACTGTGTGGCCTCTTCCTCCATGATGACTCTCCACTCAGGTAGCGTTATCTCCATTCCCAATGTTACCATCTGATATTTTTCCCTAGATTAGCTTCACCAACCTGAGTCATCTCAATTCAGTTACTAGATCACTTTGGTTTCTTCCCTTAAAATACAATATTTCATATTTTTTTGAATATTTTCTAAAACACTTAGTCATACAATTCTCGCCATAAATTATTCTCCCATTGCTCTCCAGTTCTGACGTTTTTGTTTTAGCTCTTTTTATTGACTGACTTTTGCTGAACTCAAAGGTGTCCCAAATTCTGTGATTCGATTTGTGCTCTGTGTCCCAATGAATACCAGCTGTTTTCTGATTATGCCAGCTAGATGTGAAATCTCTGCTTTTTGTTGTTGTTTGTTTGTTAGTTTGTTTTTCCAAAGTCAGTGCTGTTGAAATTCACTTCCATGCCATTATTGCCCACAACACTGAAACACACAGATTTCTTAGGGATTTTGGCGTCTTCCTGCCAGAATATGGAAGTTTGTTCTCTGAGTCCTAGGTTGATGTCATATTCATGACACCTTGGGAGTAAATGAAAATTTATCACCTTAATTATGTGACTATTTACTACCTAGATAGATACAGATTTTGTTTTTGTTGAGCATCTTTTACAGAACTCAAATGAGCACTACATGAGAAACAAGGTGTCCGCTACAGTGAACATCCAGCTGGAAGTGCTGAGCAAGCACTCACTCAGTGCTCCAAGTTCCCAGACATCCTTGCAATTCTTCTGTGGCATCAAATTCATCAGCACTGAGACTAGCCCTGTCCTCAGCATTTTATGAGGTCTTCAGTGGTAGATCTTTCAAACAGGAATCCAGCCATACAACATGTTAACAAATACCATGCCAGAGGAATTTATTTCATGGAAGAAGACAATGCTTTGATTTCATGCTTATTAATGAATCATGTAGCTGTATATTGCTTAGGATTGGGAAAGTGTGCTTTTTTTTATGAGTATTTCCCATCAGGCTATGGATGAGTATGAGTCTCTGGCTGGGATAATTTGATGTGAGAGTTTTGGCATTTTCAAACTGCTAGGCCGCGTGAGGCAGAGCTGGCTGCAGCATGTGCTGTACTCCATTGCCTGTCTCTGTGTGTGTTCTCATCTCTCACGCAGCAGCGGTCCTATGAATAACTGCCTTAAGGACTTTGTGAGTGGGTACTCTGTTGAGGGAGGAAAAAAACAAAATGAAACAAAACCCAAACTCTTTGTGGAAGCAAAAAGGTTTTTTTCGTTTTCCCTGCTAAGAATAATGACTTTAAATTTAACATATGTGTATATGTGTGTACATTCACACAAAAATTCTGTGAGAGAAAGCTAACAAAATTTTCTGATTTGCTAAATTTATACATATGCTGTCAGTATATGATGATGTTAAGAATTATTTCAGACCATGGATTTAAAGATAAGAAAGTCTAGAAATTTTGGCTCTTTTTCAGCATCTTGAAGTGTATGAGGTATTAAAAGGCACCCAACAGGTCTTAGTGATTGATGCTGCTGTCTGAAATCCACATTCATGTTCCATTTTTTTTCTACAGTTTGCCAGAAATTAAATAGTTTAATAACTTCCTCATTGCTCTAGCTTGATATTTATTTCATCTTTCTTCCCTGATATATGCAAATACGTGTCCCTTTGCTAATATCTTTTTTACATGCTCTTGTATGAACGCTGATGCAAAGAAGTCATTAAAATTGATAGCAATATCTACCACTTCAGTGAATAAATTATGCTTTCCATTTCATGGAGGTCCCATTATCTCTGGCCCTGACCCCTTCTTACTTCTCAATGTGAAAGGATCCTGATTTATCTCAAATTCCTGTGCAATCTTCCTTTCATTTTCTACCCTTAATTTTCTTATCGTATTTTTTACCCTTTTAGCTTCATTCTGTCTTCTCAGTGCTACTCTTTACCTCATAATTTTTATGCTGAACATTTTCTCCTTTCTGGGCTTTGATTACTTTTTGGGCTCTCCCCTCTTTCCACATTTGCTTTTTATTCTAACTGAAACCATATTTATTTCTAGATGATATGCATGGTCCTTGAGGATAATTTAATTTACCCCTCAGTATATTTCATTTACTCGTTCCTTTTACTTTCTCTCTTCATTTTTCATTTTGTTAGCATGAATGTTTCTACTACAAATCTACTTTTCTTTCTACTGAAAAAAGAAATCACATTTTTGCCACACCTCCCCCAAACTTTTTGGGTATTCCGTTGGTTGATCTAACCTCAAATCCAACTTTATTTCTTTGATTCCACTCTCATATTTAAAAAAAAAATCTGTGATTATATCTCTTGTTACTTAAAAGTACTCTTGGATTTACAAAGAAAACACATTCTCTTGACCTTTGAGAATGTCTTAAGAAAGCATCATAAGCAGAAAAGTGTTAGAGGCAGGAAAGCTGTTGGTGGGATCTTTGTTGGAGCTTCCAATTTTCAACCCAATACACAGAAAGCCATTAAAAGTTCGGATAATGGCACCAATCTCATTGTATCTTCTTTGCTTGGTTATCTCTGTGATTTAGCAGTCCCTGCAGAATATAGCACAGGAGGTCATTTAATCTGTTGCTCTATGACCTGATGGTGCTCAGGCAGGCCGCATACTCTCTAAAAGATACCTTTTTGCTTTAGTTCTTGCCAGTTTAAATGGTATTTGGAGTTTTTGGTAAATATTAGGGAGGCTACAGAAGTCATAGGAAAGTAAAAACTTGTATGGATACAAATTATAGAAATGTCATATACTCTACAAGAGGTCATTGGAACCATCAAAGCATTTAACAATTGGGAAATGCAGGTTTCAATATTAGTTAAAAATATTTAAGACAGTCTAATGAACTTCAGTGTTTTGGCTTAACATTATATAAAGATGAATATCATCAGAAACTATGATTATACAGTGATAGATGGCAAGGAGTCAAATCTACCCATAAGAATATGTTTGGCTACTTTTGTGCAGTTCCAGCAGCTGATTGGGTCAAGGCTGACTCTGTCAAGTGGATTAACATTGTCAGAAGAAGCAGACCTGATACCATCAAAAGTTATTGTAAGACTGCAAATATTGAGTCATTGTACATTCAAATAGAATGATAATTTTAAAGGAATCATTTTTAAGCTAGTATTAACAATATTTCTGACTCAATCTGAGTCACTGAGTGCCACATGTTTGTAAGATCAATGATCTCATGGATATGTGGGGTGTGAATTCAATTGGATGTCACTGTTTTATAGATGGAAAATATCAAACTCATCATATATATTCACCCAACAATGATGCCCAATGGTTTCAAACAAAATTTCGAAAGAGCCTCCATATTACTAAATTTTACATTATAAAATTTACAATTCTATGGAGTGTCTTTTTAAAGTAATTATCAATTCGAGAAGAAGAAAGAATTCAGGGTTGGTAGGGAAATGACTGGGGAGGGACAGATGAGAGCCAGTATAGAAGTAAAATATATATAATTTACTGTGAAAAAAACTTGTCCACTCAGTACAGATTAAATTACCAAAATTAAAGTGGTCATTTGGCACTCTGTCACTTCCATTGTTTGGTGATTTCATTTAGTGTGCCTTTGTATATTTTAGGAAGTTTGTACTGTATTAGGTTTCTATACTAACCCTTAAACGCACCTTCAGTTTAGCGGCCTCTCACTGTTTCCCCCCTAGAAGCCCCTCTTGTCACTGCCCCTGGTTGATCCTCCCATTCCGGTACCCCTCATCCATCCATAACTCTCCGTTTTACATGACTTCCTTGAGCAGATCTGTCTGTTTCTTCTACTCCCTTACTCTACATCTACTCTCAGCAGTTCAGTGGACTGCAGATGTGTTATCATTGACTCGTTAGCTAATAGGTACATGTATGCAAATGCATTCCACATTTTTCTTTCTGGGTCTGAGATACTTCACCCAGAATGATTTTTGTGTATTTCTATCCATTTACTGGAACGTTTAGGGATTTTTTTAACAGCCAACTAAAACTCCTTTGTATAAAGGTACTGCATTTTCTTTAACCATTCTTCTATTAAGGGACATCAAAGTTGTTTCCACGTTCTGGCTATTATGAACATGGCTGAGCAAGACTCTCTGTAGTAGGATAAACCATGCTTTGTGTATATGCCCAAGAGTGCTATAGCTGGAGCTTGAAGTACATGGATTCCCATCTTCCCAAGCAACCACCGCACTGATTTCCTTTGCCTTACAGAAGCTTCTCAGTTTCATGAGATCCTATTTATTAATTGTTGATCTTAGTGCCTGTGTTAAAAGTGTTCTGTTCAGAAAGACTTTCTTGTGCCTATGAGTTCAAGGCTATTTCCAACTTTCTCTTCTATGATGTTCAGTATATCTGTTTTCATGTTGAGGCTACTTTGGAGTTGAGATTTGTGAATGGTGATGAATATATATTTGTTTGCATTCTTCTACATGCAGATATCCGGTTTGATCAGCATTATTTGTTGAAGGTACTGTTTTTTTTTTCCAGTGTATTCCTGGCTTCTTTATCAAAAATCCAGTGTCTGTAGGTGTGTGGACTTATGTTTGTGTCTTCAGTTTGATTCCACTAATGAATATGTTTGTTTTTATGCAATACCATAAGATTTTGGTTACTATAGCCATGTAGTACAACGTAAAATTAGGAATTATAAGATCTCCAGCAATTCTTTCATTATTCAGGATTATTTTAGCCATTCTAGGTCTTTTGTGTTTCCATGTGATGCTGGGAAGTTTCCTTTCAAGATTGGGGAAGAACTGTGTTGGAATTTTGTTGGGGATTGCAATGAACTTGCATGTTACTTTTGGTAGGATGGCCATTTTACTTTTTTAATTCTACTAATATGTAGCTGTAAGTTTCTTCAGTTCCACCTGGCCCCACGGTCTCACAGTCATTCTGCATGTTTTGAAAATGTGTTACTCTGATTGATTGATAAATAAAGCTGTTTGGCCAGTGGTGAGGAAGAATAAAATTAGGTGGTACATTTGAGCTGGAGAGACAGGAGAGTAAAAGAGAGTGGGATAGACATCAGACCACTGCCAAAGGAGGAAGAAGATGCTAGCAGACTGGTAATGCCATGGCCACGTGGCAACATATAGATGAATAGAAATGGGTTAATTTAAGAGACAAGAGCTAGCTAGCAAGAAGTCTGCCATAGCCCATATAGTTGGTAATTAATATAAACCTCTAAGTGATTATTTTATAAGTGGCTGCAGAACTGCAGGGCCAGGTGGGACTGGAGAAACTTATGGCTACATTTTAGTGCCCCACATTGAGCACCAGATAATGGGATAAAGCCACGGAGTCTATTTGATGGTCAAAGGAATCTATTAGGGGGTTTACTCACAACCAGAAAAAAAGGAGTTGGTTGCAGAATCCTGGAGGGGTAGGGCATGGTCCAACGCAGTTCTTAGGAGAGCTCTGCCTTGATTTACACCAGCATCCAAGACCACGAGGTAGCAAAGAGAAGAGAGCACACATATGTGCATTCCAGGTCTTAATGTTCTCTGGTGGCCGCATCCAAGGGGCAGGTACCTAGCAGCTACCTGCTGCTGGACTAGGGGCAGTGCTTCAGGGCATGGCATAACCAACACCCACAACATCAATCCATGAATGTGGGCGATCTTCCTATCTCCTGATATCTTCTTCAATTTCTTTTTTCAGTGACGTAAAGAGTCTTTCACTTGCTTTGTTAGAGTACCCTAGATATTTTATATTATTTGAGGCTATCTTGAAAGGTGTTGTTTCCTTGATTTCTTTCTCAGACAGTTTGACATTTTTATATAGGAGGGATATTGATTTTTTATGACTTAATTTTTGTTTCCAGATACTTTGCTAAAATGTTTATAAGATATGGGAGTTTCTTGGTGGAATTTTTGGGGTCACTCACATGTATACTATCATATCATCTTCAAATAAAGATACTTTGACTGCTTCCTTTTGAATCTGCATCTTTTTTCTCTCCTTCAGTTACCTTTCTGTTCTAGTTAAGACCTCAAGTATTCATTGAATAAATTTGAAGAGAATGGACAAATGTGTGTTGTTCCTTATTTTAGTGGAATTGCTTTGATCTTCTCTCCATTTAAATTGATATTAGTTATGTACCTGCTGTGCACTGCCTTTATTATGTAGACGTATGTCCCTAGTATCCCTAATCTCTTAAGGACTTTTATCATGAAGTGGGGTTAGATTTTATCCAAGGCCTTTTCTGCATCTAATGAGATGGTCATGTGTTTTTTGTCTTTCAGTTTGTTTATTTGGTACATTACAATTATTGATTTAAGTATGTTGAACCATCCCTGCACCTCTGGGATGAAGCCTGCTTCATAATGGTGGATGATTGTTTTGATGTTTTCTTGGATCCAATTAATGAGTATTTTATTGAGAATTTTCGTATGTTTTTTTTTTTTTAAGTGAAATTGGTTTGTAATTCTTTGTCTTTGTTGAGCATCTTTTTGTGGCTTGGGTATTTGGGAATCTGTAGCCCTGCAAAATCAATTGGTAAATGTTACTTCTGTTTCTATTTTGAGGAATAATTTGAGGGATATTGGCATTAATTCTGTTTTGAAAATCTTGTAGAACTATGTGCTAGACCCATTGACACTGAGCCCTGGGCTTTTTTATTTTTATTTTATTTTATTTAATTTTTTGGTTAGGAGACTTTTCATGACTGCTTTCATTTCACTAGGGGTTTTAGGTCGGTTTAAATTTGATATTGATTTAACTTTGGTATATATTTACACACACACACACACACACACACACACACACACACACACACACACATATATATATACATATGCCATTTCTTTTGGATTGTCCAATTTGGTGGCATACAGTTTTTAAAATTATGTTCTTATGATTCCCTTGATTTTCTCAGTGATGGTGTGTAGCTAGGGTTTTCCTGACTGGCCCACAGTCAGGATAAATCTCTCTCACCTGCCAGTCCCACAGCCATCAGACCCAACCAAGTAAACACAGAGACTTATATTGGTTACAAACTGTATGGCCGTGGCAGGCTTCTTGCTAACTGTTCTTACAGCTTAAATTAATCCATTTCCATTAATCTATACCTTGCCACATGGCTTGTGGCTTACCGGCATCTTCACATGCTGTTTCTCATTGTGGCGGCTGGCAGTGTCTCTCTGACTCAGCCTTCCACTTCCCAGCTTTATTCTCCTCCTTGTCCCGCCTACACTTCCTGCCTAGCCAATGGCCAATCAGTGTTTTATTTATTGACTAATCAGCAACACATTTGCCATACAGAACATCCCACAGCACTGGTGTCTGTGTCCCCCTTTTCGTTTATAACTTTTGTTAATTTGGATCTTCTCTCTCTGCCTTCTAGTTGATTTACATAAAGCTTTTTTATATTTTTTAAAGCTTTTTTAATCTAATTGATTTTTCTCAAATAATCAGTTCATGGCTTCATTGATCATTTGCACTTTTTTTTTTTATTGTTTTCAGCCCCAAGATTTATTATTCTTGCCAATGTGTTCCTTTTGGGTGTGATTTCTTCTCTTTGTTCTATAGCTTTCAGGTGTGCTGCTAAGCTGCTAGTGTGAGATCATTCCCCCTTTTTTTAAATGTATGCACTAGTGCTGTGACCTTGCTTCTTAGAACAGCTTTCATTGTGTCCCGTAAATTAGGATATGTTTTGTTTTTGTTTTCATTCAATTGTACAAAATCTTTAATTTCTGTGTTGACCCATTTTTCATTCAGTAGAAAGTTTTTCAGTTTTCATGAGTATGTAAGCTTTCTGTTGTTTCTGGTGTTGATGATTCCAGTGGCTCTAATTCATAATGGCCATATAGGATGTATCGAGTTATTTCAGTTTTTTGTATGTGTTGAGATATTTGCTTTGTGTCCAAGTATGTGGTCAATTTTAGGAAAAGTTCCATGAGCTGATGAGAAGAAGGTATGTTCTCTTTTGTTTGGGTGAAAGGTCTATAAATATTTATTAGGTCCATTTGCTTAATAATATTTGTTAGCTCCAGCATTTCTCTGTTTAGTTTTTCTCTAAATGACTTTTTTTGTGTGTGGTTAAGGTGGGGTATTCGACTGTGTGAGAGTCCTTTGTGGTTTAAGATGATGCAGTGTTAGTTTTCAAATGTTGCTCTTGTGTTTGGAGTACGGATACTAATAACTAGTCATCTTGGTGGATTTTTCCTTCCCTATCACTTCTTGTTAGTTTTAGTTCAAAGTATGTTTTGATAGATATTCAAATGGATACATCAGCTTGTTTCTTAAGTCCATTTGTTTGGAATATCTTTTTCCAGCCCTTTATTTTGTAGGTATGTTTCTTGGATGCAGAAGAAGGGTAGATCCAGTTTTCCTATCCATTCTGCTAGTCTGTGTCTTTTTTACAAAGGAATTGAGATTGTTCATGCTGACATAAATTAATGACCAAGGATTGTTGATTCCTGTTATTTTGTTGTTGTTGTTGTTGGTGGTGGTGGTTGTGGTATGTGTGTGTGTGTGTGTGTGTGTGTGTGTGTGTGTGTGTGTGTGCCTGATTCCCTTCTTTTGACTTTGCTGATCTGGAATTATTTATTCTCTGTGATTTCTTGGATGTTGCTAAACTCTCTAGGTCAGAGTTTACCATCTAGCACCTTCTGTAGAACAGGATTTTTAGACAGATATAACTTAAATATGATTGTATCGTCGAATATCTTATTTTCTCCATCTATGGTTGTAGCATTAATCTTATAAAGTCTTAGTAAAAACAAACCCAGAGCCAGGTATTGGGGTGAACGCTGAAAGATCAGAGAGACAGAACAAGCCACAGCCACCTCACCTTACCAATGCCAATTCCTCACTAATCTCCTTTCCTCAAACTGGAAGCCTCTGAGTCCTCAATCAAATGGATCTCAGCTGAACTGCTGCTCAAAAGCCTAAAAGCTTAACTAGCCTAGTTCCTGGTTTTCACAACTTATGTACCTTTCTGCTTCCTGCCATCACTTCCTGGGATTAAAGGCATGTCTCACCATGCCTGGCTGTTTCCAGTGGCTTTGAACTCACAGAGATCCAGATGGATCTCTGCCTCTAGTATGCTAGGATTAAAGGTGTGTGTATGTCACCATTGTCTGGCCTCTATATCTAGTGGCTGTTGTGTTCTCTAACTCCAGATAAGTTTATTAGGGTGCACAATATATTGGGGAACACAATATCACCACATATGGTGATTGAAAGTTTTGCTGGGTATAGTAGTCTGGCCTGGTATCTGTGGTTTCTTAGAGTCTGCAGCACATCTGTCCAGGCCCTTTTGGCATTTAGAGTCTCCAATGAGAAGTCAGGTGTAATTCTTTTTTCTTTTTTAATATTTTTTTAAAATTCTTTTTTTATTTTACTTACTAAATATACAGTTCCCCCTCCCTCCTCTTCTCCCACTTCCCCCTATCTCTCTGCCCCCCCATCCATTCCTCAGTGGGAGTAAGGCCTTACTTGGGGAGTCAACACAGGCTGGCATACCAAATTGGGGCAAGACCAAGCTCCTCCTCACTGCTTCAAGGCTGAGCAAGGTATCCTACTATAGGGGATGGGCTTTACCTGGAGTTCAGTGGAAGAGAGGGCAAAGGGGTTATAGGAGCAAGGATGGGGGTCAAGATCATGATGGGGAAAACCAGAGACAGCTGACCAGAGCTAGTAGAAACTCAGGGACTCTGGACTGACAGCTGGGGAGCTTGCATGGGACCAAACTAGGCCCTGTGAATGTGGGTAACAGTTGTGTGGCTTGATCTGTTTGTGGGGCCCCTGGCAGTGGGACCAGGACTTATCCAGGGTACAAGTTCAATTCTAATAGGTCTGCCTTGATATGTTAATTGGTCTTTTTCCCTTGCACCTTTTAATATTCTTTATTTGTTTTGTACATTTAGTGATTTGATTATTAATGTGCTGAGGGGACTTTGTTTTCTGGTCCAATATATTTGGCGTTTTGTATGATTCTTGTATTTTGACAGTCATATCCTTCTTTAGGTTAAGGAAATTTTCTTCTATGATTTTGCTGAAAATATTTTCTGAGCCTTTGAACTGGTTTTCTTCTCCTTCCTCTATTCCTGGTATTCTTAGATTTGGTCTTTTCATAATGTTCCAGATTTCCTAGATGATTTTGTACCAGAAGATTTCGAGACTAAATATTTTCTTTGACTGATGTATCCATTTCTTCTATCATATCTTCAATGCCTGATATTCTTTCTTCTGTCTCTTGTATTCTGTTGGTGAAAGTTGCCTCTCTAGTTCCTGTTCAAGTTCCTAAATTTTTCATTTCTAGATTTCCTTCAGTTTGAGTTTTCTTAATTGATTCTGTTTCCACTTTCAGGTCTTGAATGGTTTTATTCGTTTCCTTCCACTGTTTATGATTTCAAGATTTCCTTAAGGGACTTATTCATTTCTTCTTTAAGTACCTCTGTAATATTCATAAAGGCCTTTTTAAAGATCCTTTCCCTGTGCTTCATCTATGTTGGACTATTCAGGCTTTGCTGTGGAGTATGGGGCTCTAGTACAGACCTATTTTCCTGCCTATTATTGTGTTTTTACACTGGTTTCTAGGCATCTGGGAATGGGGAGTTTGTAATTTTAGGTGCTGGTCTTTGTTTTGGGAGTATTTTATTTGCTTTTGTTTTCTTTAAGTTTCTGTTTCCTCACTGGTTCTTAGGAGAGTATAGTGGCTATGTATTATCTATGGGAAAATCTTTTTTTGGGTCCACATAGGTGTGGGCACTTGGGGTTCAAAATCAAATGTGTTTCTGGGTGTTGGGTCCTGAGACTAAGGGATGGGAAAGGACTGTCAGTAGTTAAGGAGCTTCATGAGAGGGTGATACATGGTATTCCACCAGGATCTGCTTAGTCAGTCTCCTGTTTGGGGGCAGAGAGTGAGGAGAGGCCATAGCAGAAGGTCTGCAAAAGAGCTGGGGATGAGACTGAGGAATAGGACTTGGACAAATGGAAGGAGAGGTTAAGATCTGCTGTTAGCCTACCTAATTCCCTGGCAGGAGTGGCTGGTAGGTTCCCAGGGAGTTCCTGTTGGAGTTGGGGGCTGGGCTAAAGCATATGTGGGGAAAAAGAGGTTAGGAAGGGAAGATTGGTAGGATCCACTGGAAACTGGGGTAGGGGAAAAAAAGAAGGATGCAAGAAGTATTCTGTTGCAGAGCTAGCAATGAGACTGGGGGATTTGATTTGTAGGAGCTGAAGGAGAGGTCAATGTTCTACTAAATAACAACATTGTCAACGAACCCCAAATAAATTGGTTCCCACTACTAGCACTCAGATAAACTAAATTAACAACATAGGTAACTTATATATAGCAAGGTGAATAGGCCATACATGGGCCCAAACACTGTGCTCATAAATACATAAATTTTTATCAGTTTAGTTTAGTCTCTATTGTTTGCTCATTATGTAGCTGTGGGAATTTAATTTAATCCCCTCATTCTCAGTTTGTCTAGATAGCCAGATAATGGTATTTACTTGAAGAATTGTCATGAGAAATCAACTGGAATAATGTTTAGATATAAATCACAGAGTACACTTGCTAGAACATAGTAAATGAATAATTACTTATAGCTTTCTGTCATATTGCCCTTGCCATTTTTCCTAAAACCGTTGTAGGGACTTCTTTGTTACATAAAGGTCTGCCGCATTCTCAATAGCATTCTTTGTGGTTCCAGACTATTAACTGCCTAAGAAGGCTACTTGCATTATGTCACTCCTCTACTTGTCCTCCTTCTGAATGAGATGTTAGCAGTTTAGCCTAGCTCACATATCCTTCTGTTGTTGCATTGTTTTCCTTCTCCAGCCTTCTATTCATATATTTGCAGTAGGCAGTGGATTTGTCGATTATTCAAGGAAGATATGTGCACACTCTCTTATTCCACGTAACACAATGAAGCCTACTGACACTTGTTTGCTTCCATGTTGATTTCCTCCTTTTTATTCCTTTACCCCTAGTTAGAAAGACTTCCATTTCCCATGTTCGTTCGGAATAAATTGAGCAGTAGTAGGCATTGACAGAAAACTGGAAGACAAAAGGACTGGGGCAGAAGGAGAGTTTGAGAAATCTTTCTTATTTTTATTTTTCTGTTTCTTAAGCAAAAAACTAGATTTGGGGATGTGCTGAAGTTTCTTGGGTTAGGTAGTTATACTCCCTGTCTGGTCTCAGGGTCTGCTGGCGTTCTATATGTTGGGTTCTACCTAAGTTGTTTCTATTTCCCTCAAACCTTAGCATGGGAATATTCTTTGTCTGAGTTGCTTGTCTGGACCCTGGGCCTTTCCATGCATGCTTAACCATCTTCCTTCGCTATATTTTATTACTGAGCATGTTTTCTGTCATTTTTACTGTACCACAGCTACAAAGATGACACTTATTTGATTTAAATATTAGCTTTTATGATGCTGAGAAACTACTTATTTGAGTCCTAGTTTCTTCACCAATAACATAATAGTGTACTTTGGTGATTAAATAAAGAACATTCATGGAAATGCACAAGTAATCCATGCCATATTTTAGTTAATACTTGAAATTTCTTCTCTCACTAAAAATGCTATGAATCTTACATATGGGATAAAATTTGATAATTTGAATGCAAGGGAATTAAGAAAACCTTAGATGTTTTCCCTTCATGTGCATCTTGCTATTTTTTTTCATTTATGTTCAGAAATTGTGTCTGAATTACAATCTTTGAGAATTTTAGTTCTGAGCAAGTATTAGGACCACCAAGAAATTTCTAAGTAACAAATACCATTTTCTAGGTAAATGTGGATAGTTTTATTCTAAGAAAATACTGTGTGGCTTAGCAGATGTGTGCCAGGTTAATATGGATGAACTCGGGGCAAAAGAATCCCAAGAGTCATTCGGGAGACAAGTAAGAGGAAGGGCAAGGGACTTATTGGATAAACATTAAGGTCAGGGGATTAGAATAAGGAATCAGAAAGAATTTTCCAATTACTGAGGATTTTTTCTTTCTACCCTTAGTCTCAACAAGGAACTGAAACATTCTGGGACTGTTCTCCTGCCTACAGAGACCAATAAGTTGGCATCAGAAACACTCTTTCTTTCTTGATGACTTCTTGTCATCCACTTACCAGAAACACTTATCTGGATTCCCAATAACTTGTCTAACCTTTCTGCTAGAACCATAGCTAAATTAATGAGAACAATTAAAGGAGAATACTACCCACAAAGTAACTGACATACAGAGTGCTTCATTTGATGCCGAACTAGACTTGTTTAAGACTTGCATGACGAAGCAAAAGGAAGACTTCTTTTTATTTGAATCAATGGGGAAGATACCAATTTAAATCACTTTGAAACGAGGGATTGAAACACGGGTACTAGTAAGCTAGGTGAAAACCCTAGTAAGAATAGATTCATTGGAGTAAAGAGAAAACACATAGCCAGAACTCAGAAAAGTGCAGAGAGGTTACTTTGAGGTCCTCAATGTCGGGTGTGGTCTGGAGTGGGTAATTCCTAGTGGAATGAACTGAGCAATGTGTATGCAATTGTATCTGGGAAGCTTTAAAATTTATTTAAAGGTAAATTCTGTATTTCAGAAATTCAAGTAAGGATATTATTTTATGTGATTCCATCTCTGTTTTTGAAAGGTAAATCTTTTGGGTCTTTGAAAGTATTGGAATGTAGGCATGGTAGAGATAGATCAATGAAGAAAGTGGGAAAAGGTAAGATGAGAGATTTTGGGTAATTGAATCGAGTCAGTGACAGCAAGAGTGGAAAGTATGAATGAACATGAAACCCATTTAAGAAACTCAGTCGATGAAACCAAGAAACTAATGAGTGTGTTACAGATCCAAAATGAACAGAAAAAAGGTCAGCATTTCAGAAATTAATAACTAAAAAAAGTACCAATATAATAGATGTATACAACATGAGAAACAACATTTTTACAGATGGAAAGATATTAAAGATGATTACAAATACATGTAGATAGTCGTATGTATATATAAAGTTTATGAAATTGTATTTTACCAGAAAGGCTGATATTGAATCTGACTGATATAAATACGACACTTCAGTATTTCATTTCAGTTCTTTTGTCTACCTGTGTGACACAGTCTACCACAGTCCTCCTTCAGGTGTTTCTAGAGACTCAGTTCTGGATATTAAATTACCTGTTTGCTGCTCCCCACCTCCCTGACCTTTATAAACATGCTTAGCTCTCAAACTCAGACTCTGTGACATATTCCTTTACTTTCATCTGTTCTGAAGCCCAGGGAAATAGAAATGCCAGTGAATTCCTTCACCATCGGCCCAGAGAGGGACAGCTTAAATCACAGCAATACAAAGCAACAGGAAGCCCATGGGTGAGTCATTCTAGATCCCCCTTTTTATTTTATTATTTATTTATTTATTTATTTATTTTTAGCAGAGACCCTTTCCTTAAGAGACTTCTAGAACAATTTCTACATAAGGTCCTTGCTTCTAGGCAGTCTGTCAAATCCACTCTCCATGCAAGGACCTGAGGGACACTTAACATGCTTACAGGATCCAGTCCCATTGTAGTCTTGGTAAAAATTACCCTGACCCATTTATTGAAATAAAATGATCTCTGTTCTCAGAATTGCAACCCATTTGTCTAAGCCTCCTGAGAAGTTGCACTTGCAAGAATGTACCTGGGTACCCAGTTTGTGTTGTTGTTGTTTTTTCTTGAATAGAGAATTTATTTTTATATCACAGTTCTGATACCAAACATAACAATAAAATGCTGTTACTACATGGCATAGACATGATATATATTATGCATGCATATATGCATATACATACATATTTGCCTGTGTATGTATATGTATATGATGTATATGTATGTGTATATGTACATACAGTTTAGAAATCCATTTTAACCTTTTTTTCCATTCTGAATAATACACTGAAGATATTGGGAGTTGGCAGATATTCTATTTAATTGGAATTTCAAGATAATCCTTTCTTCAGAAATGTAAAAAAATTAACATTTAAAAAGAGATCATGTGTTTAATTTTTTTTTAATTTTTATTTTTATTTTGCAATACAATTCAGTTCTACATATCAGCCACGGATTCCCTTGTTCTCCCCCCTCCCGCCCCCCTCACCTTCCCACCAGCCCACCCCCCATTCCCACCTCCTCCAGGGCAAAGCCTCCCCCAAGGACTGAGATCAACCTGGTAGACTCAGTCCAGGTAGGTCCAGTCCTCTCCTCCCAGGCTGAGACAAGCGACCCTGCATAAGCCCCAGGTTTCAAACAGCCAACTCATGCACTGTGTACAGGACCCGGTCCCACTGCCTGGATGACTCCCAAACAGATCAAGCCAATCAACTGTCTCACCCATTCAGAGGGCCTCCTCAGCCATTGGTTCATAGTTCATGTGTTTCCATTAGTTTGGCTATTTGTCCCTGTGCTTTATCCAACCTTGGTCTCAACAATTCTCGCTCATATAAACCCTCCTCATTCTCACTAATTGGACTCCCCGAGATCCACCCGGGGCCTAGCCATGGATCTCTGCATCCAGATCCCTCAGTAGTTGGATGGGGTTTCTAGCACGACAATTAGGGTGTTTGGCCATCCCATCACCAGAGTAGGTCAGTTCAGGCTGTCTCTCGACCATTGCCAGCAGTCTGTTGTGGGGGTATCTTTGTGGATTTCTGTGGGCCTCTCTAGCACTTTGCTTCTTCCTATTCTCATGTGGTCTTCATTTACCATGGTCTCCTATTCCTTGTTCTCCCTCTCTGTTGTTGATCCAGCTGGGATCTCCCTGCTCCCCCAAGCTCTCTTTCCCTCACCCCTCGCCCTTTATTACCCCCACTCATGTCCAGGCTGTTCTTGTAGATCTCATCCATTTCTCCGTCATTGGGTGATCCCCGTGTCTTTCTTGGGGTCTTGTTTTCCAGGTAGCCTCCCTGGTGATGTGAGTAGCAGACCAACCATCCTTGTTCCCACATCTAGTATCCTCCTATGAGTGAGTACATACCATGTTTGTCTTTCTGAGTCTGGGTTACCACACTCAGGATGATTTTTTCTAGATCCATCTATTTGTCTGCAAACCTCATTAGACATCAAAATGCCCAAGAGTCCAATTAAGAAATGGAGCCAGGCGGTGGTGGCGCACGCCTTTAATCCCAGCACTCGGGAGGCAGAGGCAGGCGGATCTCTGTGAGTTCGAGGCCAGCCTGGGCTACCAAGTGAGTCCCAGGAAAGGCGCAAAGCTACAGAGAAACCCTGCCTCGAAAAACAAAAAACAAAAAACAAAAACAACAACAACAAAAAAAAAAGAAATGGGCTATAGAACTAAACAGAGAATTCTCAACAGAGGAAACTCAAATGGCTGAAAGACATTTAAGGGATTGCTCAACATCCCTAATCATCGGGGAAATGCAAATCAAAACAACTCTGAGATACCACCTTACGCCTATCAGAATGGCTAAGATCAGAAACACTGAAGACACCTTATGCTGGAGAGGATGTGGAGCTAGGGGAACTCTCCTCCACTGCTGGTTGGAATGCAAGCTTGTACAACCACTTTGGAAATCAATATGGTGCTTTCTTAGAAAATTGGGAATCCATCTCCCCCAAGATCCAGCTATTCCACTCTTGGGCATATACCCAAGGAATGCTCAACCACACCACAAGAGCACTTGTTCAGCTATGTTCATATCAGCATTGTTTGTAATAGCCAGAACACGTAAACAACCTAGATGCCCTTCAACTGAAGAATGGATAAACAAAATGTGGTACATATACACAACGGAATACTACTCAGCAGAGAAAAACAATGTGTTGTTGTTTTTAATGTTTACTACAGAAGGACTTTTTCGTGAATAGTCAATGACTCCCAAATCTGTTGCCAGACCACTTGGTTTCTATATGCTACTCCTATTGGCAATTTCTGCTAGATTACACTATGCCCAAATTAAAAAATAAAAATAAAAACAAAAGCAACAAAAAGAAGACTTATTCCTTCTTAAAATTCCACTTGTTTCATAAGTTTTAAATATGCCCTATCTCTGATTCATTTATTGGACTCAAACTCATATCAGTTATCAATTCCACCTCTTATATTTCACATCTCTTCTTCTGCTTTTTTGATTCTGGTTCTTCATTCAACTCTTCAGAATTTTTTTGTGTGTGCCATGTTAACTAGGTCATGTTCATGACCTGGAGCATGTTCATACAACTTCTGCCAAAACAAAGTATCTTTGGCATAAATAATTTTCTACAGTAGAAAGTATTTAAAGCAATTTTGCAAATGAAAATGAAATAGGTAAAGGACAGGAAACCTAGCACTGTCTATTCTCATGCACATGTTGAGGTGAATAAAGTTGATCTTATAGAAGCAAGAAGTACGCTTGTGATTACCACAGGCTGTGAAAGAGGAGAATGGGGGAATGAGAGAACAGCAACAAGACAGAACAGCATCTAGATAGGAAGACCAACTCCTCATGTTCCATATAACAGTAGAATAACTATGATGTGTTGTGAATGGTCATCTGAAAGTATGTCTGTGCACCATGTGCATGAACTATCTATGGATCCCAGGAGAGGGTTTCAGATCCCATGAGATTGAAGATACAGATGACTGTGAGTTGCTGTGCTGGCAGTTGAATCTGGCTAGTTGGGAAGAGCAGTCCGTGCTCTTAACTACTGACCCATCTCCCAAGTCCAAAGTACAGTTTATATATTAAACAAGCATGCTGAGTATAAAATCCAATGTGAATTTACACAGTTTCTGTCCTGAATGACTCCTATAACTGTAAAGAGGTTCACTGGGTCTGGTTAATTTGGGGACTTTTTTATTTGCAATGTGTGTGTGTATGTACACACACACACACACACACACACACACACACAAATATATATATATATATATATATATATATATATATATATATATATATATAATAGAGTTGAAAATAATTTAAAACAATAAATTTTCAAGTTATATATTGGATTACATAACCCTGGAACATTTTGACTCCCTCACAGTCAGAGAATTCTGAACCTATTAATATAATATACATGGCCATCTAAAATGTGATTAGAAATATATTTTTCCAGTGACAGTATAAATGTTTTGCTAACACAGACAAAGAAAACCTCTCAGACATTCATATTCAGCATGCTGTATTACAACTTCAGACCTTTGGAGAATGTATATTCTTGTCTAGATTTGTTTAAATGCTGTCCACTAGTAATTTCATACTGAAAAAATAGCTGTTATCATTAAACTCTTGTTTTAAATGGCACCCTTCACTAGGAACTTGTTTTTCAGACTTAAACTTAAATCCAACTTTCCAAATAGGAAAACTTTTAGTTTGTAATAACAAGCTTCTCATTCTTACATATTTGTATCTTAGACAACCATTTAAATTGCAATTGTAATAAGAGAAAATTGCCCATAGACACTCCTCCTCCCCATGCTCTCTCTCTTGGTAAATGTGAATCTCTACATTCATTAGTTTTTTGGTGGGTGTTTTCTTTTGTTTCGCTGATAATACTAAATCAAAACCCACAGCATTGCTTGTAATGCATATTTTTCTTCCATAATACACTGCTCAGAGCTAATTTGTATCCAATACTGAGCCATTAAATAAAGGAACATTTCTTCACTGGTGAGAAAACTATGAAACTGTTATCAAGAAATTGATCCCAAGGGGGATGAACAAGAACAGAGCATAATGATGCATTTGTGCAAAAAAAAAAAAATGCCATAATGAAGCCCATTATTCCATATGCTAACTTAAGAAATAAAAAAGAAAATCAGCAAGAGAAACAAAGAAATCATTTTTCCTAACTTTTAACTTTATTTTGTCTTGTTAAGGAAATAAAAACACAGTGATCATGTTAGGTGAGGGAGACTCTTCCTTACCCTTTCCTCCAACCTGCAGGCTACACAGTACATATTTAAAAACAAGCTCATAATGAAGAAATGGACTACTCAGAGGCAAACCCACTCTACAGATGAAGAGTAAATGCCATCAGAAACACAATGCTTTAAATTTTGACTTGAGTTCTCAGAAAGAAACGGTACCACACAGAGGGGAACCCTAATGAAGCCCATCATGCTAAACATTGCAATTGTAAAGCCAGAGTGGATGAGAAGAAATGAAAAGCTATTCCTTGAAGGTGCCTCCACATGGGACAAATGATTCTTATGGTTGAAGTAGATTTAACTGTCCCCAAACAGCAATCTCACTCTCATACAGGAAATGAAAATAAAAGCAAGCAAGCAGTCAGTCAGAGGCAGTCACCACCTTCTGGGGACAGCCACTGGAGACCTGGGAAATGCACAGCTCTGCAGGATCCTTGCAATTATAAAAACATCTGAATGGGAATGCTTGAAAATGATCTTTGACTCTAGTGGGGTGTTGAAATGACTTTTTTGAACTTTTCTCATTTTTCTAAAGTTTCTTTTTTCCTGACTCTCTAAGGTAAATTATGACATAAATGTTTCATGCTCTGCCTCCTGTGTTGGATTTTGGGGCTTATCATAATTTTATTTTGTGTATGTTGAGAGGTTTTAATAAATTATGTCAACCCAAAATACAGTGGGAATCATTGTTGCCTATATGAAGTGACAGCCTACAGGCCCGAACTGTTATTATTTGAAATTCCATTGAATTTGGAATTTCAGCACCACATTTTCCTCCTAGACTCAGCTATTTATGTTTCATATGTGTTTAGTAATTACAGATATAATTCTTTGTATTCGTGAACTACAGAAGTTAAGAAAATATGAATGGGAAAGCCAGTGGTCCTGGATAAGTTGACTGTTCATTAGTTCTCTTTATCCTACCTATTTAGTTTAATTGCATATGCCAGTTATCAAGTATGATAATATGAAAACATGAGAATTCTGAACTTTTTTCTTTCTAAATTTTTAAAATATTTATGTATTAACATAAGTTCTGGACTACTAATACTGTAGCTTATTTTGCAAAAATAATAAGAGACAAATATTAGATCAGTGTCTAAGTTCTTAATTATTGTACTCATGAAATATTTTGCTGTTGAGAAGGTGGTATTATCAGCAGTCAGACTCGGGGGGTCATGTGATTATAATTTTAGTTCCTGTTTTGTAACACGCTACTTTAATTACCATGGATTGATCAGCAAACTATTTTGAACCTCTATAAAGAGGAAACTAGGCTTTGGGGATGTATTAAACATAGATTTTTAATATTACATTATCAAGGAGTTATGATTATAAGTAACCAATTTCAAATATTACAGAGGAGTTAATTGCACACTAATTACAAGTACCTAGCACAATGTATAATTCACAACCCTAACTTTTGTTGACAGTTTTTTATACCATAAAATTTTTATACTTATTAACAATGAGTATAGTGGTTTCCTTCAGACTCCATGCACACAAACAGTTGCAATTCATCACAAACTTCAGAACTGCAAGTAGAAGACAAAGTGCCCATAACTTAATATTCAAAACCATTAAAAATCAAGAGAAGACATACTACATTCCAGGCAACTTTCTCAATATCTCACATGGGCACCTGGTTACATCTTCACAGTTCCCCCTGGGAGACAAACATTATCAGTTGACAATTAATGACATAACCAAAACTTGAAGAAATGGAATGTTAGTTGAATCACTGTTTCCTGTCAACTAAGAACTATGGAATAGCTAGTTAAACCAAGCTAAAAATATCTATTAATCATATTAGTACATATTTAAAATGATAGTTTTGATAATATCTTTGCCTAATTCTTATATAGTTAGATTTTCAAATATTCCAAGGATAGTTGAATTAGAACATTCAAGTTGATTATATATATAAATATATACATATTTACATTTGAGTTTAATGTTCTAAACATATACTAAATATATAGTATTTATTAATCCATAACTTTTTACTTATAATTAGAATCAAGACAAAACCAAAGTACATATATCATATATTACTTTTAGATCAGTGATATTTATAAAGTTCAAGTGGGTGATTTCTCTTAAGAGCATAACTGATCTCTTTCTTCTGTTTCTCAATTTCTCTCTACCCTACACTTGCCTTGACCCCATTACCCTCCTGCTGCAGCCTCCGAAGTACAGGCCTGTGCTACCATGCCTGTTTGTAAACATGATCACTTATGTAGAACTCATACTCTTTACATCTCACTTCAGTAACTATCCTCCATTTAACTTTCCTCTATTAAATGGAACTATCAACCAATGGAGATGAGGGATTTTGTTGTTGTTTTTAAGGTTTGTTAATTATTTTTTATCTTTTTAAAGTTTTTTTAATTAAGAAAATATTTTTATTCATTTTACATACCAATCAAAGATCTCCCTCTTCCCTCCTCCCTCCCTTCCCCCTGCAGCCTCCCCCTCCCAACCCACTCTCCATTCACTCCTACAAGAAGGTAAGGCCTCCCATGGAGAGGTACATTTAGTAGAGGCAGGTCCAAGACCCTCCTCCTGCCTTGTGGCTGTGCAAGGTGCCCCATCATAGGTAGTGGGCTCCAAAAAGCCTGCTCATGTACCAGGGATCGATTTTGATCCTACTGCCAGGGGGCCCCTTAAGCAGATCAAGCTACACAACTGTCTCACTATGCAGAGAGCCTAGTCCAGTTCCATGCTGGCTCCATAGCTGTTGATCTAAATTTCATGAGTTCCCACTAGTTTGGTTTGTTTGTTGCTATAGCCCTTTTGAAAATCAGTATGGAGGTTTCTCAGAAAATTGGGAATCAATGTTCCTCAAGATCTAGCTATTCCACTCTTGGGCATATACCTAAGGAATGCTCAATCATACCATAAGGACATATGCTTAACTATGTTCATAGCAGCATTATTCGTAATATCTAGATCCTGGAAACAATCTAGATGCTTCTCAACCAAAGAATGGATTAAGAAAATGTGGTACATATACACGATGGAGTACTACTCAGCAGTAAAAAACCAATGACATCATGAAATTTGCAGGTAAATGGATGGAACTAGAAAATATCATCCCGAGTGAAGTAACTCAGACTCAGAGGGACACACATGCTATGTACTCACTCATAAGTGGATACTACATGTAAAGCAAAGGATAATCAGACTACAACCCACAGCTCCAGCGAAGCTAGCTAACAAGGAAGACCCAAAGAGGAACACATAGATCACCCTGGGAAGGGGAAATAGATCAGATCTCCATGAGTAAACTGGGAATGAGGGGTGGTCAATGGAGGGTAGGGAATGGGGGATGAGAACATAAGGGAATGGGATGGTCGAACTGGAACAGGGATGGAGTGGGAAACCAATTAAAGAGATACCATAATAGAGGGAGATGTCGTCGGAGTAGTGAGAAACCAGGAGCTAGGGAAGTTCCCAGGAATTCACAAGGAAGACACCAGCTTAGACTACTAGCAATAGTGGAGAGGGTGTCTGAACTGGCTTACCCCAGTAATCAGATCGGTGAATACCTTAACTGTCATCATGATGGGAAAACCCATGGAAATGAGTTTTACAATTGAAACTGTGTTTCTGTTTTTATGATGGACTCCCACTTTGGAATCCCTAGTTCAGCAGTCACATAAATCAGGTCCACTTATTTAATGAAAATGCTGGAAAACCTCAAAAACATTCCAATGCAATTTGTACTTTATATCCACTCAACAGCTTTTTAAAAAATAATCATTTATTAACTTCTTGCTCAAATTTTTTTTGTGACTTTTCCAAACATTCACTTTTTCCAAGTACCTGACTTCAGCAGATGTGTTTATCTCTTTCTCCACTGGGAAAATTAAAGTTACCTGACATCTAAGGCTACGAATTTCTCACAAGTCAAAGTTTATAAGTGGCTTACTTTCCCTTATATCCATCCTCTATATGCCAAGACCACCCATTCTACACTTTACTAAAGATTTTATTTAACAGCTTTTACTGCTAGGAAAGTTTGAGTTGTTACCAAAACCCATCAAGGAAGGTGATTATTTCCAGATTTTACTTACAAAGGGACTGAGATTGAATAGTGGCTAAGAAACCTGCTCAAATGATGTAGTGAACCAGGCATAGAGCTTAGAAGAAAAACCAAGAATTTTCTGAATCCAAGAGTTCCCCCCTTTATCATGATCTCATCTTCGTATTCCCATCAACTTAGTTGAAGATCAGGTTTTCACTTTCTTTGCCTTTGACACATATAGTGGTTAGACACATAGTGTGGTTAGACCATGATTGTTGAATCATGTTAAGTTCTTCAAGATATAACTAGCTCGTCTCTTTACTGGTTAATCATCAATATTTAAAAAGAAGTTGTTATAAAAATAACACTATGCTTATAAGTATACATTATTCATAATATTACAATGACTTTGGATACTTAAATTTTATAATAAATAATTTCAAATTTCTAAGAGTTTCAAGTACAGTGAAAAGGAGTTTTTCTTTTGGGGGGGCACACATTATTTGGCTTACAATTCCAGGTCACAGTCCATAGTATTTTAGAAATAGAGGCAGGAACTCAAGCAGCTAGTCACATTATATCCATCATCAAAAGCAAAGAGAAGAAATGTGGTGTCTTGCTTGCAGCTAGCTTTCTCCAGGTGTTCCTTCTTCTTCTTCTTCTTCTTCTTCTTCTTCTTCTTCTTCTTCTTCTTCTTCTTCTTCTTCTTCTTCTCCTTTTCCTCCTCCTCCTTCCTCCTCCTCTCCTCCTCCTCCTCCTCCTCCTCCTCCTCCTCCTCCTCCTCTTCTTCTTCTTCTTCTTCTTCTTCTTCTTCTTCTTCTTCTTCTTCTTCTTCTTTTCTTAAATATTTTCATTTATTTTAGAGAGGAGGGAGGGGAAACTATGGTTGGTATGTAAAATAAATGAAAGGGATTATTTTTTAACAAAAATGTTCCCATTTTGTGATATGTGCTTTTCCACTCTTGACTATCATTCAATATGGTTTGTGCCCACCAGACAGCTGATATTCAAATGTAATGGCTTTGAGAGGATGTCAGAATCTCATACAATCACCAGTGTGAATTGTGAAGACTTAGACCTGATGATCCAGTCGTAGTTGTTCTAAAGAAAGATACCAGAACACAATAGCTCTCTCTGTCTTCCATCAGGTGATATCATTGTGCTGTTGTGGGATCATGCCACTGGGACTATCACCAGCCGAAGCCTTGGCACCTTTGGCAAGAACTGGGCTCTAAAATAAAATAATAACTTAGGGCATTATATTTTTATTAGAACCTAAATATTTAGTGAATAATAGTGAATATTGTAAATAAATAGTTAACTAGGTTCCTTAGTAGAATATCCTTTAAAACAATTTATTAACTGGCATTCTTTACCAAAAATCTTAGGAGAATTTTGATACAAGTAACTGGAATATAAAATATAAAAATCATTTTATTAGAAAAAATAAAATGTTAATCTTGAAACTTCGATAAACTCTTTTATTTATTTATTTATTTATTTATTTACCTATCTATCTATCTATTTATTTATTTATTTATTTATTTATTTATTTATTTATTTTTGAGACAGGGTTTCTCTGTGTATAGCTTTGCACCTTTCCTGGATCTCGCTCTGTAGACCAGGCTGGCCTCGAACTCACAAAGATCCGCCTGCCTCTGCCTCCCAAGTGCTGGGATTAAAGGCGTGTGCCACCACCGCCCGGCAACACTTTTTATTTTTATTTATTGTTTTTTCTATGTAGAACTTCTTTTTTTCTTTCTTTATTATTAAGAAATTTTTTATTCATTTTACATACCAACCACAGATCCCCCTCTCCTCCCTCTTCCTTCCCCCTAGCCTTCCCCCACCAAACCACCCCCATTCCCACCTCCTCCAAGGCAAGGCATCCATGGGAAGTCAGTAGAACCTGGTATATTCAGTTGAGACAGGTCCAAGCCCCTCCCCCTGCACCAAGGCTGCCCAATATATCCCATCATAGGCACTAGGCTCCAGAAAGCCTGTCACGCACCAGGGATGGATCCCAATCCCACTGCCAGGGGGCCTCCTGAACAGTTCAAGCTAAACATCTGTGTTGCCTATGCAGCGGATCTAGTCCAGTCCCATGGGGGCTCCACAGCTCTTGGTCCACAGTTCATCCATGAGTCTCCACTAATTTTGATTGGTCATCTCTGCATGTTTCCTCTACTTTTCAACATCATAAAACATGAGTGACAATGTTTTAGAATATGTGGACTGGAATATTCCATCTCCAAGCAATAAGATCCAAATATATAAAATATGACTCCTTACCAATGATATAAGATGTATATTTTTCTGGGTCTAAAATTATGATATGAGGAAGACTTACTTTCCTTTTAAAGTAAATCTTCATTTCAGTAAAACAATAAAAGGAAAATAACCACACCTCATTTTGAAGCAGCAAAAAATAAATAGAAATGCATAGGAAGAATCCCACAGTGACTTAATATGTATATAAAGATTTAAATGTTTAGAGATTATTTTTCTAAGGAAACAGGGCAGTAATGTATACCTTTTTATTTTAAAATATGAGATAAAAATTTTTATTTTCCAAATTAATATTTAATCTTAATATTATCGTAATAAATATTTAAATGTATTCCTATGTGTATGTATATATGCATGTATGTTTCTCTGTGTGTACGTAGATAATGAAATACATGAAGGGAGCCAAAATATAGATAGAATTGGAGAAGGTTAAAGAAAAACTCCTTTTGACATAGCTTAAAACATAGTGCAGGATTGGAAAGATGCCTCAGCAGTTAAGCACATGATGCTCTTTCACACAGATACACAAACTTAAAAATAAATTGAAATAAAAAATTCTCTCTAGTAGTTCTAACTCATTATTAAAAATTCTAATGTAACCAGAAGTTTTTAGATGAAAAGTCCGTTCCTACTTCTTTCTATGGGAAAATGTAATTTATTTTCTGACATAAATCTATGCTTTTCATAAATATTTTATATTTGTAAAATATTATATCTTTAAATTAAGTAAAAACAGTTGTTTGAAATGCTCAATATTAAGTGAAGTAAAGCTTCATTTTAATTTATATCGATTGATAGATATTTAATATGAACTAAAAGGAAATATTAGAAGAAGGGAGTACTGGTGCATTTTGTCAGCTTGACACAAATGTGATTCATTTGGGAAGAAGAAACTTCAACTAAGAAATTGCCTCCATCAGACTGGCCTTTAGGCAGGTCTGTGGGAGCATTTCTTAGGTTAATGGCTAATGTGCACAGTGTCAGCCCTGGGCAGGTGGTTCGGGAATCTGTAAGCAAGCAGGCTGAGCAACCATGAGGAGGAAGCTTGTAAGTAACACTCCTCCAATGGCTCAGCTTCACTTCTTAATTTGAGTTCCTAACCTGATTTCTCTCAGTGGAGGAATGTGACCTTAAGACAAACAGATAAACCCTTCCCTCAAAGTTGCTTTTGGTCATAATGTTTATTGTATCACCTGAACAGAGGGAAGGAGTGTGTTCTCTTCGTTAGAAACACATTTTATAAAAGAAATTTGGTAAAGGAATGAAGAGAAAAGACTCTTTCTCTAACTATATAAGACTTTGGACAACTGTTCTTGAGTTCTTTTTTCTCCAGAAAAAATAAAACTAATAAATAAAAATTAATAATTGACTAAATAATAAATATTATAATAATAATGTAGAATTTAACAAGCTAATTGAAAAGCTTATATAAAAAGTACCAAAGAACAGCAGTCAAAATATTTTGAAAGAGAACAATTAATTTCTGTTCTTGCTTAACTTTCAAGCTTCCTACAATAATGAAGTTACAATAATGAAGAAAAAGCATTAATGGTATGGGCAGTCATTGAAAACAGTGGAAATGCACATGATGTCCAGAAATTGACTCACATTTACAGAGGCAACTAATTTTTTGAAATATTACAGAAGTATTTAATAGAAAACCACTATTTTTAACAAATTGAATGTTGTGTGTTAAAATTGTCTATTTCATAAAAATATACATTTCTATAGAAAATATTTTTTCATCTAATATATTACAATCACAGTCTTCCCTCCCATAACTCCTCCCAGATTCTCTCTACCTCCCCAACTCCATACCCTTACTTTCATTCTTTCAGTGAATTCTATTAAAATAAATAATTCTAAGTGGGACTTAGATTTAAAACCAGAAGTAGAAAGGAAAAAGGGAAGCCAGAAAACACTTCCAACTAAATAGTACAGAAACATAGCATATTAAATAGTATCTCTCACAGTGGCTAGAAGAAAATGTAGAGATTTAAGTGAGTTTGTTAGTAGAAGTGCAAAAGGCTGTGAAATAATCCATGTTACAAATTTACTGTACTTGAAAGCATCAATAATCTCCTGAGTGAAAAGTCCTTGGCTATGCCTTTGAGGAGTGATTTAGAGTGGATTAATCTCTGGGCATTTCTATAATGGATTATTGATATAAGGTCACTTGAGGTGAGAAGACTTATTTTAATTTTAGGGCATCACCATTCTATTGGATGGGATCCTGGACTCTACTACCATAACTTGACTACTGTGATGAACTATATACTTAAATTGTGAGCTAAAATATATCCACCATCCCTTAATTTGCTTTGGTCAGATATTTTATCACAATAATGAAAAAAGTAACTAACACAGACAATTTGTACCAGGAGTGGGATTGCTATTGTCATAATACGACCACTTGATTCTCAGGCCATTCTCTCAGGAACTGGACCAGTGACTATTCATACTACAAGGTAGCACATCATCTAGATGTATCCCTGCCATTTTATGAGACTTTCCATGAGACAGAATTAGGAAGTAATGGGTTAATTTTCTCTGGTGGAGGAAATTTCAAGATAGCCAAATGTTTAGGCTAGAGCTTGGCTAGTGCTCAGTGTTCTTATTCAGATCTATAATGAGATAATAAAAGTATGTAATAGGGATTAACATTTGCATAGCTTCCTACTGATGGGAATGCTGTTCTGTATGCTGTGAATATGTGTTGCTCTGATTGGTTGATAAATAAAGCTGTTTGGCCAATGGTGAGGCAGAATAAGTGTAGATGGGACATTCCAACTAGAGAGAGAGGAAGGAGAAAGGCACAGCAGAGGAGATGCTGCCAGCTGCTACCAGGAGAAGCAAGATGTAAAGTGTTGGTAAGCCACAAGCCATGTGGTAAAGTACAGGTTAATAGAAATGGGTTAATTTAAGATATAAGAACTAGCTATCATGGAGCCTGCCCTGGCCATTGTTTAAAAATTATATAAGCCTGAGTGTGTTTATTTGGGATCAAGTGGCTGCGGGATGTGGGTGGAAGAGATTCTGCAGGATGGGAGAAAACTTCTGGCCACAAATGGCGCCAAGTGGGTTGGCTCGAGTTTCTACCTGAAACTTGAGAAAACTTTAAAAAAAAAAAAAAAAGGATTTTAAAACGGAGCTAAAAACAACTTCGTACTGTGTCTGTGTCTCTCAGGCCAGCCACAGCCTATGGGCTTGAAATACATTATGGTGGGTTTGCAGTGTGTGGGCTTGAGCGCAGCATGTGGATTCCTGCTGTGCTGCTACACAGTAGTGTCTCCAAGCCACACAGCACACTGCATGGCAGATGGAAATTACACAGAGAGTCTGGATTATGTTGTCTTTGGGATTTTTAACTTCAGAAAGACATTTGATTATAGAAAGCTGTTGAATTAAGCCAATATATATATTTTAAAGGTATCTGGACTTCAAAATTTATGTATAAGAATATGTTACTTTGGAAAAGAGGTTCTGCTTTTGTTTCCACAGAAGATGAAAACCTATGGATTGCTTGTAGACTAATATGGTTTGATGAGCTAAGATCCCCTGAGAGGCCCAGATGATCCAGCATCCAAACAGCTTCAAGGCAACTGGCTCAGAGAATACAACATCACAGACTATTCCAGTCAAGACTTGATCATAATTCTTAATTTTCTCAGGATCCCCTTAAGAAAACAGTACCCTTTATCAGCAGAAAGTAGCCTAGAAAACTGTGCCCATATTCCTCCCCCCCCCAAAAAAAAATAGATTATGATGTTTGTCTGTGTTTAGGTTGTTTGTGGTGATATTTAAATGTGATTTTATGTGTATGTTAATAAATAAAGTTTGCCTGGAGATCAGAGGTCATTAGTGAGCCAGGAATAAAAGTCAGGTGGTGGTAGCCTACGCCCTTAATCTGATCACATGACAGACAGAGTCTCTGTGTGGTCAAGGACACAGCCAAGTATGGAGACATGAACCTTTAATCCCAGTACCAACCATAGAGACCTGGAGGTCTGTATAGACAGACAGTGACTAGGAAGTCATGTGGCTGGGTTTAGAGCCAATGAGAAGGCAGAACAGAAAGGCAATAAAAAAACAAGTCAGGCTGGAAGAAACACTCTCTCAGGGAAGCAACAGCAGTGAGTGGTAAGCTAAAGGTAGTCTTGGCTCTTCGCTAGTGCTCTGATCTCTTGGGCTTTTAACTCTGTATTTGACTCTGTGTTTCTTATTTAATAAGACTGTTTAGAAATTTGTCTACATTTGGCTCCCATGTGGCAAGAATTCATTAAAAAACCGTTACACAGGCCAGGGGTTACAGGCCATGGCTCGGCCAGAGTTTACAGGCCCCAGGCCCAGCTGAAGCTATAATCAGTCTGGTCTGGCTGCAGGCAGTCAGAGCTACATTCAACAGTAGCTACTAGTGGCTACACGCAGCTAGAGCTGCTTGTGGCCAGATTGCCAACTCACGTGGGTGGAGCCAGAGCTCAGGCCCGAATTGGCTCAAGTGGGAGCATGTGGCTGGATTTTAGCTTTTAGCCACAACACATAGCTGCTCTCTCTCTCTCTCTCTCTCTCTCTCTCTCTCTCTCTCTCTCTCTCTCTCTCTCTCTGGATTCCAACCTTGGGTGCTAGGTAGCTGTTTTGAAATTCCCTCGCACTTCTACTGTTTTAAGCAGACTTGGTAAGTCAATTAAGATATCAGATATCTTAAAGGGAGAAACTACTTAAAAGAGAAAAATTCGTCCCACATTAAAAAAATGGGAAATATCTTTACAATTAAAGGAAATTGGTCTTTGTTTGATGAAACATTAGGCAGTCTGAAAATGGAAAAATTACATGAGAGGATTAATGTTGATGGGATGTATGCATCATCAATTATACATATTTGTTTACTTATCCTTATTTTACAATTTAATAAGATAGTCAATTTAAGTGCCAAGATAAAAACTTTAGAAAAACCTGTTAAAATGAATTATAGAGAAATTCAGAGTCTGACAGAAGAATTTAAGTGTGAAATTATTTCAAGATTGGATTAAAAGTTACAGAAAGACACCCTGTTTTCAAAAAATCAAACTTAATTTATCTGGTAACCGTACAGCAACTACCTGATCAAGGACATATACAAACTAATTGGATGCCAGTTGAAATGTTAGACTTAAGAAGGTTTAAGGAGGCAATAGTATCTTATGGCATGCATTCTCCATTTGTAAAGCAAATGTTAAACTCATGGTCAACCTGTAATAGGATTATTCCTCAAGACTGGAAAGAATTAGTAACCGCTGTCCTGGAACCCAGAGCACAGCTACAGTGGTGCCTGTGGTTTAGAGATGAAGCCACCCACAAGCTGAGAAGTTTGGGATGCGTAGAAGAATGGGATGTCAAGATGAAGCCACCCACAAGCCAAGAAGAATGAACAGCTGAATTCCAAAAACATCAACAATTTCCAGAATTATGACAGGACACTAGTGGAATTCAGGTGTTTCTGGTACATGGACTACTCTCACCGAATGAGAGGTCGAACTATAGGCCTTGTGTACATCCTGCTTCACAAATGAGTCTGACAGATACACCAAGCCTATAGGCTGAAGATGATGTCCCAACGTTGTGGAGAAACTTCAGGTGACTGTCCAGGCAGCTGGCTGTTTCTGTCAACTCACTATTTTTTTGGAAGATGCTTATGTGCCCTTCCTGGTTTTTTTTTTTTGGGGGGGGGTAATATTTCTGGGTCTCTGAGGGAGTTGAGGATTAGATAGTATTTTTTTAAAAAACTTTTTTTTTTGTTTTTCAAAACAGGTTTTCCCTGTGTAGCTTTGCGCCTTTCCTGGAACTCACTTGGTAGCCCAGGTTGGTCTCGAATTCACAGAGATCCGCCTGGCTCTGCCTCCCAAGTGCTGGGATTAAAGGCGTGCGCCACCACTGCCTGGTGAAGATTAGATAGTTATAGTTATAGTTTTCTTTATTAAGAATTTCAGAAAAGATCCTAAAGAGGTATAAGTGTATAAATTTTAAAGACATTATAAAATAGCTCTGTTAGTAATATAAGTTAGGATAGAAAGTAAATCAGGTACATTTTGGACTTACCAAAATAGGATAGATAATGGAATATTTCTCTGAGTTTGTCAAATGCTAATGGACTCAACATTGTTTAGGTATTTATTGCTTATATATACTGTAGATAGTTATTGTACTTATTATATATAGTTTTTCTTGTATCAGTTATAACTTTGGTCATAGCCAATATCTAAAGAAAAAGGGTGGATATGATATAGATATGATAAGATGAAAGGTTAGATTATTGAATCTTCTTTTAAAGAGCAACTTGTTTAAAAATATTTTACATTGTTATGGATTTTAGTTTATTGATACAAATTTAGAGTTGATTTTGTTATGATAAAATATATATATATATTTCTACTCTCATTTAAGGTATTATGTTTATGTAACTCATTTAATTGTAGTGGATAATTGCTGTGGGATGGTCTGTATGTCAATTGTGTTGCTGATTGGTCAATGAATAAATCACTGATTGGCAGTGGCCAGGCAGGAAGTATAGGCGGGACTAACAGAGAGGAAAATTGAGAGAACAGGAAGCTGGGAGGGAGACACTGCCAGCCGCCATCAGGACAAGGAAGATGTAAAGTACCGGTAAGCCACAAGCCACGTGGCAAGGTATAGATTAATAGAAATGGATTAATTTAAGCTGTAAGAAGAGTTAGCAAGAAGCCTGCCACGGCCATACAGTTTGTAACCAATATAAGTCTCTGTGTTTACTTGGTTGGGTCTGAGTGGCTGTGGGACTGGCAGGTCAGAGAGTTTGCCCTGACTGTGGGCCAGGCAGGAAAACTCTAACTACAAATGGCGTCCAACGTGGTGGCAAGAGTTTCCACCTAAAACCTGAAAAAAAAGATTCTAAAACGGAGCTAAAAACAGCTTCCTAATTGTCTCTCTCAAATGAGCAGCAGCTGCCGGTTTGAGCTACTGGCGGGTTGCTGGCGTGCGCGCTCGACCTGCAGTATGGCGGGAATGAGGCCTCTGCAAGTGGCACATTAAGCTGCATTGTGGATTTAGCCTTTGCTAGTACAAAACAAAAAAAGAGGTTTCTGGGCTACACGCTGCTTGGATAAAAGCATAGACCCACGATAGCTCCCAGAGCTGGCGGTAAGCATACCGCCGCCATGTTGGGAAGCTGAGGTGGGCGGAGCCAACAGCCACAGCTGCTGCAGCTTAAAGCAACAGATTCACAATAAGACAGATTCAGATATAATAGTTTAAAATGTGTGTAAAATATACGTAGGCTTGAAAGAGACAAAAAAAAGGTGATATATACAGTATAGAAACAAATACATGGTTTTAAAAAAAATAAAGTCTTTAAAGAGACAGTAAAATTAATATAAAAAATAAGCCACGTAGAGATGACTATTACACAGAGAGTCTGGATTGTGTTGTCTTTGGGATTCTTAACTACAGAGAGATATTTGATTGTAAAGGAAGCTGAGTTAAACCAGTATGTATATTTTAAAGATACTTTGACTTCAAAATTTGGATGTAAGGATATGTTGCTTTGGAAAAGAGTCTCTTTTGTTTCCACAGAAAGCCAGAGGCTATGGATTTGCTCAAGATTAAGACACATCAGGTTTGACCAGCCAAGACCACCTGAAAGGTCTCCGATGACACCATGGCCCAGATGATCCAACATCCAGAACCGTTTCAAGGCAACTGGCTCAGATGATACAGCCTCACGGACTACTCCATGATCCTAAAATTTTCTTTGTTTCCCCAGAAGATACAGCGCCCCCCTCCAGCAGGAAGTAGTAAGAGAAGCTACGCCCAAATTCCCAAATATACCAAGCTGACTTTGGAGATGTGTAAAGGTTAAAACCTTCCTTTTTATGAAAAGAAAAGGGGAGGTGCTGTGGGATGGTCTGTATGTCAATTGTGTTGCTGATTGGTCAATGAATAAATCACTGATTGGCAGTGGCCAGGCAGGAAGTATAGGCGGGACTAACAGAGAGGAAAATTGAGAGAACAGGAAGCTGGGAGGGAGACACTGCCAGCCGCCATCAGGACAAGGAAGATGTAAAGTACCGGTAAGCCACAAGCCACGTGGCAAGGTATAGATTAATAGAAATGGATTAATTTAAGCTGTAAGAAGAGTTAGCAAGAAGCCTGCCACGGCCATACAGTTTGTAACCAATATAAGTCTCTGTGTTTACTTGGTTGGGTCTGAGTGGCTGTGGGACTGGCAGGTCAGAGAGTTTGCCCTGACTGTGGGCCAGGCAGGAAAACTCTAACTACAGATAATTAAGAAATACAGATTAATAATTAGTTTTCTATAATCAAAATTATTGTCATATTAAGTTTTCTAGGTATACATAGATATAATTTAATTAGGTAAGTAATCTTGAAACACTTCAAGGACCTACAGAATATGGTATTTAAAATGTTTTAAAAACTTAGACTTTCTGGATAATGAGACACATCTGTGCCTGGCAGCACCAATTTACTTCAAAGAGAAAGATGGGTGTCCAAGACACTCCATATGGAGTTTATCTTCTTCATGGCAAAAGTTAGCCATTTGGACAAGAAATTATTCTTGCCTGGACTGTTTGACAAAATGTTTTATTGACTGGACATGCAGGACCCATAGGAAAGTGACCACTGAACTTTACAAGGCAAGATGTTCCTTCAGGTTTCTGCTTCACAGAGGAGACTGCCAAACATTCTACAGAACACAGAGAGAGGAGACTGAGAGACTGTAGGCCTATATGATTGAAGATGGATGCCCCAATGTTACCAAAAAATTTTGGATGGCTATCCAGACAGGCAGCTGTCTCTGTCATTTCCAGAATTTTCAAAGTTCGTACAATGCATTTGTTGTTTACTTAGGTAATAGTTTATCCTTCTGAGGTCTTTAATATAGTTGAAAACTAGATAATTTAATTATAATTTTGCTTGGTTATGACAAAAGATAAATTACATATGAAACTTTAGTCTCAAATATAGGATAGATAAAATATTTTTGCTAAATACAAATAGACTAGATATTGTAACTGTAATTCTTGCTATTTAACTGTTTCATTACATGTAATTTTACTATGTTGAAGTTAAAACCTTCCTTTTGCATAAAAAGGAAAGGAGAAATAATGGGGATGTCGTTCTGTATGCTGTGAATATGTGTTGTTCTGATTGGTTGATAAATAAAGCTGTTTGGCCAATGGTGAGGCAGAATAAAGTTAGGCGTGGGTGGGAGAGATTCCATAGGACTGGAGAAAACTTCTGGCTACATCCTACTTCCTGATTGTAGACATAATATGACAAGCTGTCTCAAGCACTTGCCACAGTGCTTTCCATTCCAGAATGGGCAATGTCCAAAAAACTATGATCCCAAATAAACTCATTCTCCCTTGAGTTACTATTTATGTATATTTCAATCACAACAATTAAAAGAATAATTTCTACACTAAGCAAAAAAAGTTAACTAAACCCAAGATAATTAGAAAAAAAAGAAAATAGTAAATGTAAGAATAGAGTTATTAACAAATAAATAGAAAACACCAGTGAAATCAACAAAGCCAACATCAGTTCTTTGAATTGATTACATCAAATTAAAAACTATATGAATACAGTAGAAGATAAGTCAAGTAGCAATTTTTGCTCCTAATTGATCAAGATATGAACAAAGGTTTATAAAATACTGTATTTTGTGTAATTGTTCATAGTTTAAAAAAATCTTGAATATATCCAAATATTCACCAGATAGAAAATGAATTTATAAATACAGTGTTGGTGCTTTGTATAATGATATACAACAGTAAGAAATAAAAAGACAGTAGACACTAGGCTTGGAAACATACATCTGTGATCTCAGTACTTAGCTGTTGAAGGAGATTGTGAATATGAGACCAGGTTATGCCACAGAGAAAGACACTCTACAAAAAATAAAGTAAAAAATTCATGATACTACATTAGACATGAATCCCTCAGAAAAATGCACTGGATGAAAAATGATAGAAACAGTTATGTCTACAATTTTCTTTTATTAAATTTTGAAAATATACTGTTAGAAATCAGAAGGTGGGCGACTTCAAGTTTGAGGCAAGTATTCATAAATAAAGGCTGCTTCTAAGAAGAGGGAGATATGCTCTATCTGCTTTGGGAAGCTTATCCCAAGGGCATATGAAATTGTCTAAATCTATCTATCAAAGTAATTCAGATCTATATATTTAATATATTTATATACTGTATGCTTTTATGTTTGAAATTGTGATGTATTTAAATGAATGAATTTTGAGGATCAAAAAGTGAAGCAGAACAAAAATATATAAGCTCTTAGTTATATATGTTTTATCAACAGATGTTAATGTTTAAATCTAGACAACTAAACTCCATCATTAAATAAACAGTAATGGAGCTTACTACAATGTGCACATAGAAATCAAAGAGAATATGTTGTTTAAGTGTAAATAAACTTAGTTAAGTAAAAGATACATATTTGTGGGAGACCAGCCCCCACATTTATTTACTCCAGGGACTCTTGAGGAATAAGGGGTAAGAGACTTATAAGTTAAAAATAAAGAGGGGAGAGAAACAGAGCGAAATGCAGGATAGCCTTAGGTGGGCCTGGAAACCCTATTTTTTTGGCCCAGAACTTTATTCCAAAGGTCTATTTATAACAATGCCAAGGGGTGGGGCAAAAGACCTCACCCTTACTAGTTACAGTCAAGTGTAGACCCTTACAAACACCTGGAACCCAGGCCTATGGTACAATCAACCTCTTATGCAGTCCTACTGGGTACAGCCATTAGGAAACCTAATTAGCTCCCAAACTTATTATGTTAAATCATTAACTAATTTTAAGTAACCTGCTATATTTTCCACCATCTATATTTTTTGTAAAATTTCTAGGTACAATCCTTTTAATGGCTCACATTGATTCTCACAACATTTCCATAGGATGGGATTATAGTGTTATACTACTTAAAGCATAGTTTGAGCAGCCTTAGAACATGCTGAGTTTAATTGGTTGAGTTCTTATAAATTATCAGAGTGATCACATTCCTTCAAGATTTCTTAAGAGAAGAATTTTAAGAAAATTTAAAGCAATCTTTAAAATAAATGAAATAATCTTCAGTCTGGAGGACTCCAGAAACTTTTGTAAGGAATTTTTAACATGAATCAGATTTGGGAGACATCAGATTCTGCAGCATTATCTGCTTTAAGAAATTTATTGCCTGTTATTGACTAAACTGAATTGCATGTGTGTTTTAATTTCACTCGGAAAAAGATCTTTAAATATTTCTGACAATAGAAGGAGGAAGTCTAGGCTGTTAGGAGAAGACAGCAGACATGCCGCTGAGGAGGCAGCAAGCTGCCTGAATTGTGCATGTAGAGGTCAGAATTTTCTTTTGAGAATGGCCTTCCAAGTACAGCCCGTTTACCATAATTAGTATCCTGACGACTCAGGAGATGGGTGTAGACACAGCTGTTGTTTCAGGTTTCAGACACATCAATGCGAGGACCTAGGTATTGATTTGTGCACTGACATCCTTCTAACTATGCCATCTTAGTGAAGAAAGCCCCAAATTAGCCAATAATAAAGTGTTAGAAGTTGTAGTAGCTGCCCTCTTGGGACTTGTTCTTGGACAGTGCAGGGGCCCCTCCCAACACAAACCATCAATCCTGCTGAAGGACTCATGGCAGCACTATATTGACTGTTAGAACAGTAAGTATAAAGATCACAATAATACCGTTTCCCGTTTGCTTGTGCGTATTACTCTAAGTTAATTTTCTACATGTGCATACTTGTTACTGTATGCATGTCTATATAAAGTGTAAATTATGTGCTGTCATGATACAAAGGATCCTTATTTCTGGAGAATAATACATAAAAGTACCAGATGGTTCTCAGCATCTTTGGCAGAGAAAAATCAAATAAGACTAATTCTGAAGGCAAATGTGAAATTATTATTTTGTATCACTGTTAGACATGGATACAAATTTTGCTAGTATTTATTTTTCTCTATTGTTTTATTTTCTGTTTCTGTTGCTAGTTACAGAATTTTAAGATTTTGTCCTTAACCTCATTTGTTATGAAGAGATAGAATCCAGCATTGAATTAATTTCTTAAGTATATGCTAATTTCACTGAATCTAGAGGTCACACACACTTTTAAGTTAAAAAAAGATTATATATATATATATATATATCCAAATTATCCCTTGACAATATTAATATTTAAATAATGTTCAAACTTTTTTCTTTTTGTCCCATTATTTGATAGGAAGAATTACAATTTTCCTTATCCTAAATATAGAATTTTTGTCATCCATTAGAGGCACCTATACTTTTAGCTTGTACGTAGCTGCACTCAGCTTTGCAACTGGCCCTGTGGTCCTTTGCCACATCTCAGAGGTATGAAGTTTCTCTTACGGGACTAGCAAAAGTAAATATGACTTTCAAAAACAAATACCAGGTTTTAAATTGTCAATGATAATAGTGATGGTAATTACATGGACATAGCCAGCCAAATTCCAGCTTTCAGTGGTTCTTATTTCTTATATCAGAATCTCAATAAACGCTTTCACCTTCCACGGCCTTGTATGATCCAGTTGGTTAGTAAGAAAAGGAAATCCACTTAGTACTATTGTGTGAAAAATGTGAACAGTTTCTTTATTTGTAATTTTTTGGGACATGTATAGTTGTTACTATATCATGCTGGCAATTGGTCAACATGTACATAATTTGGTCTCCAGTTGTTCACAGACAAGGGAATTGTGAAGGAAACAAAAGTTGGACAGGTTTAGGTCATAGGCATTATCTTGTCATTTGCTGTTATTTTTCCCCATTTAATTACTTGGACAGAAATCCTGGGAGCTGTGATTAAAGATTGATTTAGAAAAAAATCTCTCTGTGTGAATCTCTGTTGGAGTTGATTACCCTCCAAGCTGACTCTGGATATTGGCCATTCATCTCATCTCTGCTTGGTCTCCAAAGGCTGGAATCTATAGTTTCCTCATTTATTTTCTGGATTATTATTGAGTATGGCCAAGGGGATACAGGAGCAGAAAAATTTGGGAGGGAGAGAGGAGTTCCTTTCCCTTTCTTGTTCCCTGGCTTTTTCAGGGGGAGGTCCTCTCCTCCTCTGCCTGTAGATGTTGTCTCCTGACCCCGTCTCACTGTTCCAATGGCATCCTTCTCTCTGTTTCACCTGAGTTTTCAACTGTGATATAACGCTTGCTGCTCTTGCTTCTCCTCGGGAAAAGGCATCACGAACTGATTCCCTCAGTTCTACCCACGCCGCAGATAGCTGTGCTGCTAAACTGTTAAACTACTTTAACTGGTCTATGTACATACCTATGGGTGCTTGCTGAGGTGTGTGTTCTTCTCACTTGGAATTAGAAACCGAAACATTTGCATAATTTACAAGGCTTAGTAATTATGCTATCACTGGAATTCGAAGGTTCCATTTCTTGAGTATATGTTCACATGGGCACTAAGACTTTCAAAAAGGCCTACAGAGTATCTACCTTTTTATGAGGATCATAAGGCTTCTCATTTGAACCTTGCATATATTCTCAAGGGCTGTTTGCAAAAGCTAAACACAAAGATGTTCAACAGAGTTAAAAAAAAGTGTGGCTTCTTAGGTTACTTTTGTAAAATATTTAAAATCTAGCATTTTGCCCCAATTTGAGTAAAGCTACTGAATTTCACTTCACTTCTAAAGGCTGAAGGTCCTAGAACAGCCCCCTCATTCAACCTCTCTCCTTACCCCCTATGCTTTCCATCTTTATGCAAGTATTTTCAGATATTTCTATGTGCTTTAAGGCATATTTTGTGGCTAAACAACTCATAATTAAATTTTTCTTAATAATTAGTATTTCTTCATGAAGAAATTATCATGTTTCATAAATATTCAGTGTGTTGATCTAAGTAAAAATAACAGAAAACTTACTTTAAAACACATGAAATATACAAAATAATTTCTAATGAATAGAATATTACCTTTTAATAATTTTTATTCCCAGCATTTTTGTTAGAGCTACAAGAAACTTAATTGTAACTACTGATAATTCAGCCAACTAAATATTATGAGGTTAAAACCAACTAAAAACACGGTGAATAAAGAAAACAAAATACTAAGATCATTGAAAATTGTGAGATTTTGAGTTTAGAATTATCCTTGAAGAATGTTCAATCACGGATGGAGCATACATATGACAACCCCTCCTCCAAAGGCTCAAGGATCATGAAGGACATGGAAAAATTTAAGTCTCAGGTGGCAGATGAGCACAAGACAACAGTATCTTCTAGAAACAGAAGGGCAGCCGCATTTATGAGCTCCCAGCAGGAATGACGGCACGCACAAGATTTGTGCAACCCGAACCCAAACCAAATTCCTGTATGGAGAGCAAGCAGACTTGGGCACAGAATCAACTCAACGAGCTATTGGAAATCGTTAGTTTCTGGGATAAGAAGGGCCAGGTTTTTTAGTTTTTCCTGTTTGTTTGTTTTTACAAATGTAGGCTCTGGTGAGGGCACCTGGGCTAAACAGCATAGAGTATGCCTCCTAGGACTGCTATACCCCTCTGTTCTGGCTTCCAGGAGCAGCTGAGCTCCTGCAGGCAAAGCTCAGGGGCTCTATTTACCTTCGAAGGCCACGGGAACACCAGAGAGCTGGGGTATGTAGGTTTCTGAAGGCCTGTGCAGATCTGAGTGGCCTGCACTGCCACCTGGGGTAATGGTGACATCCAGACCCAGTTGCTGTAAAGGACCATGTCTGGGTCCTCCTATGGCTAGATCTGTGCTAGATTCTGAGTCCTGTAGTGTGGGAGCCCATTTTTTAGGTTCCTAGTGGCTTTGCCCAGCAGGTCTGCATAGAGGATGATTAGGACCACGGGCCTGAGTGCAGGTGTCTGAGATGGTCTGCACTTGGCTGTGCTAAGGGGAGGTCTTTTGCTCCACCCCTTGGCGTTTCTATAAATACCTTAGGACGGAGATAGTCAGGGCCCTTTGGAATAGGTTCCAGGCCCTCTTGAGGCTATTCTGTATTTTCTATCTGTTTATCTCCACAATCTAAATCTTTCTATCTAGTATTTCCTGCTGCTTACACTCAAGAAAACTTTGGGGCACTGTGGGGTTGGTGGGTAATCACCTCTGACTAAAGTTCCACAGTAGTGCCACTAAAGTTCCCAGAGAGCCATAGGCTGGGGCCACAACTGCGGCTTTGGTGGTGTCAGGTGGCCGCGCAGCCACCAGAACCGTTCCGACCTCAGTGGTCATTGCTTCTACTCAGAGCCTGAATGTTATCCAGGCCAAAGCTGCTGACGAAGGCCTGATCTAGGTCTGTGGTCCACTTGCAACTGAAGTCTGTGTTGATGTCCATGGCCAGTGTCACCTCACGGGGCCATAGGAACCATGCTAACTGAAATTAGAGGGCCATGCTGAGCTAGCTCAGCCTTTCACTGGCCCTGGGAAGGCTGGCCTTACCTCAAGCTGGACACAACAACAAGAGAGCTAGCCCCTGTACTTACAAGAGATGATCCCACTCCTCACCCCAGGCAAGGGTGAACAGACCCTGAGGGCAGGGGCTGACCAGTTAAGCTACCACCCAGGCCCACAGCCGGGCCTTGGGTTGACCCACTCTAACATCTACCCATCTAGGGCCTGCTGGAGCTCCTGAAGGGACTGTTCCTGTGGAACGATACCCCCAGAATCTCCACTACTTGGGGCAGCCACGGGATATCCTAGAGGAGTTCAGATGAGGATCCAGTAATGATGGTGTACCAGAAACCAGAGGCCTTGAACTAGACCAGTGGTGGACTCATTGCAATGAACATTTGATAGTAAAGCTGATAGAACAAAAGGATATATTATATGAAACCTGAGGCTCCCAATGTCACCAGGACGAATGAAGAGGTGTTGGAGAGGCGAGGCAGGAAAGAAGAAACAAGGAGGTTTTTGTTTTTCTTTTGTTTGTTTGCTCGCTTGCTTTGTTTTGTTTTCTTTTGGGGGGTGGTGCTGGGGTGAGGGGAGGACATTGGGAGGGCTAGGACATGAGCAGAATTGGGGTACATGATGTGAAACTCCTAAATAATCAATAAGGAAGCTAAATTTAAAAAAAATGTAGGCACTGATGATTTGAACACACTCTGGTAGAAGAGTGTTTAGACACTCCAAGAATGTTTACACAGTACCAATATGTCTTGATCAAGGGAAAAATAAGACACAAGGTTGAGTGTGACTGGAAGGGAGATCTGAGCAGAATTGGAATGGGGTATATGAATATGATAAAATATTATACAGTTATCAAATAACTAATAAAAAAGCATAAATATGAACAAAATATATGTAAATTTCAATGATTAAATGTACCCAAGATACATGAAAATGTCAACAGGTATCACATATATTATAGCCATAACATTGTTACTGTGCATATGTACCAGTGTATAGAACCATTGACACAAAATGTTTTTCAAAAAATACAACTTATACAATTTTGAACAGTGGAATATAAAGCCACAGAGTGGGTTCTGAAGAAAGAGTGTGTGAACAAATAAGGATTAATGTTTTGGTTGTGTGTACATCAGTATCTTAAAGAAATTTGACTAAGAGGAATCTGCATTTAGATACATGTAACAGAACATTACAGTGGTAACGTGGAGGAATGATGAGACATGGAAACCCTAGAGGCATAAAATATGTCTTGAATGTCATCACCATCATACAACAGGTATGAGGTAGCCTTATGTTGGTGGTGCTAGGAAAGTTAGGAAGAAGGATGCTTTTTGGAAAACTGAAAACATACCAGAATTCTGTTGCCAGGAACGTGTTAATAAATGCAAATTAAACCCAAACCATGATTTCCTAGAAGGCTTTGTTTCCCATTCCCCCTTGGTTCTCTTTGCTGCTACCTCTATTAAATGCATACCTCCTCATATTGCAGATTTGAACTATTCTAAAGTAGAGTAGTTTGTTTAGAATGATCCCATGTAGAGAATCAATTTCCATGCTATCTGGGGAAAAATTCATACTGAAGAATGCAACAGCTACTGTAGAATATTATGAAGTAGAAAAAAGATAATTGCAAGTTCTAAGCTTGACTGAGAGCAGAAATCATGATTTGGAATTAGTAATGTGACATGTATGTTAAACTTCTGGGTCACGAATCTGTTATAACACAGGACTCTTGCTGTCTATTTTATATCAGACACATTAGAATTAAGTTACATGAATCAGCATGCATAAAAGCTATTATGCAGAGAACATGGTAGGATACATCTATAATTCAGTGGCATGAGGCTTGTACATTCCATGCCATGGTGTGCTATGCAGCAGGGCCTTAACACAGCCCCAATAAAATTTTAACTTACTGATTAGTATATACTCATGTTTCTTTATTTTGTGATCCTTTAAAGAGTATATTCCAAACATTGAAATAATAGAAAAGAAGTTTAAAGTAAAAAGTATTCATTTATTGTAGATTTTAGTTGTGTATAGTAAAACACTGTTATGAGTTTTTGTGGCTGAGGTTTTCTTTATAAAGCCTGCCCAATCCATATTCCTAATTTTAAAACTCACTTTTATTCTGATTTTTGTGTATGTATATGTGTCGTTGTGTGCAGGTGTCCATGGATGCCGGAAGTAGATGTCAGATCCCCTGGAGCTGGAGTAGCGGGCAGTTTGTGGGCTTCCCAACTAGGAAACAGGGATCTAAACACTGGAAGATTAGTTGACACTCAACCACTGAGGCATGTCTCCACACCCCATATTTCTAGACCTTACAGCTTTCATTTGCTTATTTAGATATAGATTATACAATTTATGATCCTTTAAAACCTCTAATAGGCTTATAGACAAGTGTTCAGGTATAATTTAACCTTCACATAAATACTACAAAAATTGAAAATTTTTTCCTTGTTTCTTTTTTTAACATATTTTTTACAGTTATTTATTTATTCCTTCTTTTTTCCCTTTTATAATTAACATTTCCCCATTATTTTACATACTGACCACAGTTTTTACTCCCTCCTCTCCTCCTGGTCCCTTCCTCCCTCCTCTGATCTACCCACCTCCCCATCCACCCACTCCTCCTCCATCATCTCCATTCAGAAAGGGGCAAGCCTCCCTCGGGCTTAAACACAGCATGGCAAATCAAGTTGAGGTAGGAGCAAGGTCAACCCCCTGTATAAAGGCAGAGCAAGGTAATCCAGCATTGGGTTCAGGTTCCCAAAAGTCAGCTAAGTGCTAGGGGCAGGGCCTGATCTCACTAATAGGAGACTTACAAACAGACCAAGCTACACAATTGTCACACACATGCAGAGGGCATCGGTTGGTCCCATTCAGGCTCCCTAACTTTTGGTCCAGAGTCCATGAGATCCCAGGAGCTTAGGTCAGTTGTCTCTGTGGGTTCCTCTGTCATGACCTTGTGCTCCTTGGCTTTTATAATCCCTCCTTTCTTTTTTCAGGACTCCCAGAGCTCGGCCCAGTGCTTGACTGTGGATCTCTGCATCTGCTTCCATCATTTACTAGACAAAGGCTCTCTGATGACAATTAGGGTAGTCATCAATCTGATTACAGTAGATGACCAGTTCAGGTACCCTGTCCATTATTGCTAGGGGTCTTAGCTGGGGTCATCCTTGTGGACTCCTGGGAGTTTCCCTGGCACCAGGTTTTTAACCTAGCCCTCAGTCCTGCCTCCTGTACCCAGTCCAAGCGACCCACTCCCTCAAGTTCCCATTTCCCCACTCCCCCCAATTCTGCCCCCACTTTACCCAGGAGATATTTCCTATTTCCTCTTCCTAGGGAAGTCCATGCATCCCTCTTTGGGTCCTCTTTGTTTCCTAGCCTCTCTGGGTCTGTGGATTGTAAGTTGGCTATCCTGTACTTTACTCCTAATACTCCCTCATGAGTGATTACATACCATGTTTGTCTTTCTATGTCTGTCACCTCACTCAGAATTATTTTTCCTAGTTCCATCAATTTGCTCACAAATTTCATGATGTCGTTGTTTTTTTACAGCTGAGTAATACTCTATTGTTTAGATGTACCACATTTTCTTTATATTGTCTTCAGTTGAGGGGCATCTGGGTTGTTTCCAGGTTCTGGCTATTACAAATAATGCTGCTATGAACATAGTTGAATAAGTGTCCTTGTGGTATTATTGAGCATTCTTTGGGTATATGCCCGAGAATGGTATAACTGGGTCTCAAGGTAGATTGATTGCCAATTTTCTGAGAAACCCCCCATATTGATATCCAAAGAGGCTGTACCAGTTTAAGCTCCCACCAGCAATGAAGGAATATTTCCCTTACTCCACATCCTCTCCAACATAAGCTGTCATCAGTGTTTTTGATCTTAGCCATTCTGACAGGTGTAAAATGGTATCTCAGAGTCGTTTTGATTTCCTTTTCCCTTATGACTTAGAATGTTGAACACTTCTTTAAGTGTATTATTGCCATTTGAGATTCTTCTGTTGAAAATTCTCTGTTTAGATCTGTACAGCATTTTAAAAATTGGATTATTTGGTATTTTGATGTCTAATTTTTTGAGTTCCTTATATATTTTGGACATCAGCCCTCTGTTAGATGTGGCATTGGTAAAGATCTTTTCTCATTCTCTAGGCTACCGTTCTGGCTTATTGACAGTGTCCTTAGACTTACAGAAGCTTCTCAGTTTCAAGAGGTCCCATTTATTAATTGTTGATCTCAGTGTCTGTGCTACTGGTGATATATTCAGGAGGTAGTCTACTGTGCCAATGCATTCAAGGCTGGTTCCCACTTTCTCTTCTATCAGGTTCAGTGTAACTGGATTTATATTGAAGTCTTTGATCCACTTGGACTTGAGTTTTGTGCATGGCGATAGACATGGATCTATTTGCAATCTTCTACATGTTGACATCCAGTTATGCCATCACCATTTGTTGAAGATGCTTTCTTTTTTACATTGTATAATTTTGGCTCCTTTATCAAAAATCAGAGATCTTGTTTCTCAAAATTATTTTTAGGAGGACTATTTATTTTTAATTAATCATAAAATCCATACATGTTTCTTCTTATTTACATTATTACATTTTGATGATTATAAAATATACAACTTATCACTTTTATTAAATAAGTTACTGGATTCTAATAGCTTTCTTTGAAAAAACTTAGAAATCTTCCACACCCAAAGTATGTTTAAACCTTTTTGATATTCACTTTTGAGATAACCTCAGTAATATAACTAAAATGTGGTGAGATGGTATCATGTGCCCTGCATTTTTGTTGAAGAATGTCACTGTGTTTACATTTCTGCCATGCACCACATACCACACATTCTTGAAAGCATAAAGGGTTTCCTACAGAGCTTACTTTAATTAGTATGTGTTTAGAAATACTTTAGACTGAGTAAGAGAAGGAGAAATGTAGGCAAACTCAATGAAAGCTGGAAGAATTGGAGCACTGAGTTTACAGTTGTCCTGAAGAAGAAAACAGTGCATGGCTTGTAAATGTGCTTTACACAAGAACCACATAATCTCTATATAGACCTCTGTGAGGTCTAGTCTTACAAGATAGGCATGAGGCCAGGTGGGGTACCTTGAGAGGTATGCTAGGCATATGACATCTCTGTGCATGTGAAGCTACCCATGTTTGCTTTTATTTCCTAATAAACAGATGTTTAAGTAAAAACTGTCTTGAACATATTCTCATCCATCACTTTAAAAGTTCTTTAATAGCTTTAGGGTACCACTTTTCCAGAAAGACTGTCCTTAGAATATTTGACCCCCATAAGTCTAGACTCCTGGGAATAAAGTCCGGAGATGTACTTAAGTAGCACTTTGAGCTCAAAGAGATTTGCCACATTAAACTAATAAAACATGACCACGGAACCATCTGTAAACATGAAGTGCCATATAAATGCTTATTAATAAGCATTTTTCTCCAATTTATATTTCTTTTTGTTCTAAGATGCCTCTTAAAAATACATTACGGGTTATTTTGTATAATGCCTTTCAAACAAATTATATTCAGGACATTTTAGAGAGTTAAACACATGTCAGTGTGTGGCATAAATTACAGAAGGACACTTTGAATAGTAAATGAATTAGTACATTCAGTCATAAGGCCAGAGAAAAATGGGTTGTGTAAGCGTCTGGGTTGAAATATCTAGACTCTCTGGAACCAAGACTTTAAATCCCAGCAGAGCAGACCTGTCCTTCTTCCTTCTGAGATAAGAGTCCATTCAGTTTACAGTCTGCTGGTTTTTTGAATGATCTTTTGGAACAGTAGGCACGTCTACTGTGTATGAACATTTTACCAAGTCAGGACAAGGGTGAAAACATTCAAGAGAATTTAACCAGCATTAAGGTATGTCTTTTTATGTGAACAACATTTTAGTGGCAATAAGACTGACAGAACACAGAATAGAGAACTACAGTGTATATTCATGGTGTAAAAAGAGGAAAACTAAGTTAATGTCTAAGCAGTTGTTACTACTGATCGTAAGAAAGCAGATTCAAATTGTAGAATTTGCAAAGCATGGAATTAGCCTATGCTGCATAGGTGATGGTGTGGGATGTCATATGATTTTTGTTATACGTTAAATCTGAACTCACAATGACATATATTTATAATCTAGATAATATTTTTACAACTTTGGAGCCAAAAGCATAATAGAACCCATAAATTAAATAAAAATGATGATACTATTTGGATGTGACTTTGGGAAATATTTGAGCATCATGTCTCTAAGTGATGATTTTTGAATTTCCCAGCTTTCAGAAATCCTATCATGTGTCAAACATGATTTGCAAGAAAGAGGAATTCAAATCAGCTAATACTGAAAGCTCCAGTCTTTCCCAGATACTGGCTTGTAATGGATTTTTCCAGATTCATATCAGGATTGTGAGGATGGTTAGGATTTAAATCACATCTGAGAGTACAGATAGAACTCAGGGCTCCCTTTCACTGAGAAGGCATGCTGCAGGACAGACAGTAATAAAGAGCTGGGACAACCTAGGAGTAATTTTAAATTTCCACAGTACTTTAGACCACAAGAACATGATTGTGATGACTTTGAAAGAAATAAGTAAAACAATATAAAAACCTAGTATTTGATACTTCTCAAAGGGACTGTTTAAATCTAAACTTTAAGCATCCATTGTTTGGGTATCTCCCTCTTCTCTTTTCAAGTGATTACAAAGGCAATCCTAAATACTGACAAATCATCCTACAGATGAGCTGGAAGGCTTGTGAACACATCTTAGGAGGAGGGATGAACATGAACAAAGTAGAAGCAGGCAACCAGCCTCAGGTGCTGCAGAAAGCATTCTTTACCATTGCAGATATGTGTATTGATAACTTGGAGCAAGGGACTATTGTCTCTGAATAGGGAAGACCCATCAACTAGTCAAGAATAATACACCTTTATTTTAGATTTTCACCTACTGAATGGATATATTTGTTTTCAAAATTTAATGTTCTCCTGGAGCAAGGCTTACTTAATCTCTGTTCCTAGCTTAGATCACTTCCAGTGGCCCTAAGAGCATTCCTGTGTCCCTCCCCTTGTATCACATCTTACGTGGTAAGCAGCAACCCATTATCTATGTCTCTTATCTGCTTGCAGCCCCACTGTGATGTGCATGAAGGGTAATACACATAATGCAAAAAAAGAAAACACAATTAAAGGAATAGTTACTCATTTTTGGAATAATATTGTTCTTCTTGAAATTCAAATGCATATATCAAAGTGGACACATTTAAGGAGCACTCCTAATAAAAAGAATGACAACACGCCTTCAGATTACATCCTAAGGAGAATAAACAGATCGTGAATATTTATGTGGTTTGGGGAAAGACTTGCATTACACACACTGTATTGTTGAACCAAGTAATTATGCAAAGATGGTTTCATTTAAAATAGCAAATGCCACATTTCAGTTTGTGTTGAACAGTTTTAATGCATATTGATAATGGAAGGAAATAGCTTCTTTTTAAAAAACAATACATTTAAGTTGGAAAAATGCCATTACAGCATATTTTAAAATGTTAAAATGGCTGGAATTGTGTTAGGATAAGAGCTAACAAAGGTCCAAATGCTGACTGAGGTTTAAGAATGAGACATAATTGTCTCTGTAGAAGGTAATGTAGTTGTCTCAGTCTGATAATTCCTCATGCTCCAGTTGATGTATCCTTTTTGTTTGTCCAGTTTGACCTGTATGTACAAAAAAGTGCAAAAGGAACCTTAGAGGTCACCATGGGTTAGGAGCAGAGTAGCATATCTCTATTACAAAGCCATGTGAACACTGATTTCTATTATAGCTTATGTAATTAGTGTTTTAAGAAAATAGTTGGTGGTTTAATATCTGCATAATAGGCATTTGGGAATGCAAAAGCACATTACTAGATGCATGAAAGAGATTAAGATTGTGCCTGTAAGACTGATCCCAATAGAAAACATATCAATGTATATACTAAAGTACAAGATAGTAAATCAATTATTAATGCTACCAGTTTGTCAAATAGGAATACTATGAACTTAGGAAACAGACAGATAGAGGGTTGAATTCAGCTCTGCATTCTTGTTCATTTTTGTTTTTAATATTATTGAGCCCTAGTTACTCCCCCCTCCCTTTCTCTCTGTGTGTGTGTATGTGTGTGTGTGTGTGTGTGTGTGTGTGTGTGTGTGTGTGTGTTTACATAAGAGAGTATGTTGCTAATCCCAACAATTCCTTCTTTCTTCTTGAGTCTCAGTGAGATGCCATTCTCGTCAAGGCCAATATCCCACTCTTTGCTTGGCACCTGGGGAGTGTTTCCTTTTTGTGTTTAATAGAAACACAGTCTATTCAAATGTGGCTGCAAATATTTTTCACTTTTTCACAGAACTCTAGAGTCAATGCTATAAAATATTACTTTTGCAAAAAATGCACGTCTGTGGTATCTTTCTAATAGGAACTGAAATATTTTAAATTTTTTAGTAGAAAAGAAAAATTGTTTAATAATTAAGACCAATGTTAATGGACAAAGAAAGAAGGATAATTTTCTTTTAGTATGGAAATATATGGAGATATTTTCTTTTACCTTTAAGATTTAATCTTTATTCCAATTAAGGATAGATTTAAAATGTGCCCAGATTGAGCGGGACAGTCCTGTTTTCCGGCTGGTAATTTCTTTATGATGACAATTTGCAGCTGAGCCACCTGAGGTTACCTTGCACTAGGAGAGAGGGAGACCCTTATTAAGGCATGTTAATATTAATGGAATCCATCAAACTGCTACATGAACGTGCAATAGAATGTTTTTCTTTGGCTTACAATGCTTGCATTCCTATCTTCTTGATACATATTAATTCCATCCTGTTCAGAACTTCAGAGAACTTCAATTCCTCCATTCCGAGGCTGTTTTCAGCCTGTTGTATCGTGGTTATGTGTTCTATATAGAGAGAGTTAATCATTAGGGTATCTGTGGCATAAAGCAGTGACTTCTTATCTCCTTGGGCCTGCAATCACATTCCATTTCTGGCTTTGTCTTGGTGTCTGTTGTCTAAGTGGCTGCATCCTAATCAGCGACTTGAGAGCAGAGAGCAGCCTTTAGCCTTATCAGAACAATCCCTCCGAGTGGATTTTCTTTGCTTTGCTTTTCTAGGAACATGGAAGGGAATAAATAATTAATACAGATGAACATTAAAACAAATGTGGAAAATGCATGTGCTACTTTATTATTACTGTTTTTATTTACATGTTACATACATACAAAGTGCACATACATACATACATACACACATATTTATGTATAGTGCATACATTGTGTGCATTATTTTGTCAGTGTAATACATATTGTATGGCAGGAATCTAAAGGAAAAATTCAGACTACTGGATTACATGTGGCACCATAATAGAAAGCATTTGAAACATGAGCCCTGACTGTCGAGATGAGTGCGGGCATGAACATTACCTGGCACAATAGATGCATTGGAAATCTATGGAAAGAACACCTCAAACATTGCAATACCACAAAAGCTCATCTGTGGTAGAGCATAGAGTAATAAGTCATTAAAAGACATTTCTAAAGTTCTGTGAGACTAGAAAATTAGGGCATTAGAAACATAAAGCATTAAATGGAACGTTAAGTGGGGTGAGGGGGTTTGTAAACACAAGTATCAGAGGGAGTGCAGACTAATATACATAGAAAATAGAATTAAGGATCACAAAATAAAGAGAAGAAAAAGTCCACCATAGATAATGGGCTGCAAAAAGCCAACTCATACATCAGGGATAGATCCTGATTCCACTGCCAGGGGCCCCTCAAAGAGACCAGAACACCTTGCTCAGCCTTGCTGCAGGGGCTAGGGGCTTGGTCCTGTGTCTACAGGATGTATGAGTCTTTGCTGACTCCCCATGGGAACCTCTACCCTTTTAGAGGAGGGGTTGGAAGGTGGGTAGGTGTGGGGGGGGGGACTGGAAGGAGGGGAGAAAGGATAAGAGGGAGATCTGTGGTTGGTATGTAAAATGAATAAAAAAAATTCTTTAATAAAAAAAGAAAGTCCAAAGGAAAGAGATCTCGAAGGAAGGCAATGGACAAGAAGAAGATAAAGGATTTAAAATACAACATTAAAAAGCGTAAGCCACAGGTCAAGGTTTTATTAGAAATCCATCCTGTGTGCTGTTAAGATCTTCAGAAATAGTTTGTTTATGAGAAAGATAATGACATTGAAAATATTATCCTTCCTTGTTAGTGCAACATAAATGATTCTAGTCTCTGGTATACCTTGACCTCAGCCTTCATATTTTAAAATAACTGCTTCTCCTCTTGAGTATCTGGACACAAAAATATCTAGCTCTTTGCAGCAATATTATTACAGATTGAGATTTCAATTTTGTAACTTCAAATTGGTGTAGTATTTCAAACAAAAAGACAAATATGTTTCAATCAGTAAAATTCGAATTCATATAAAATACGACCGAAAGACAATGTAGGATAGTAATTGGAATCATTTGCCTTGGACCTAATTACTTGTGAAATCAATTCGAGTTCTACATAAAACAGCCCTTGCTTTGCTTTTCAGAGCGTCAGCCTTCTTTTTCTCAAAATGTAGATAATTACCCATGTCATAGTGTAAAATCTGAACTAATATTTATAAAACTCAACTTTATGGCCCTAAATTTGGATTAAATGCTGAGAAAAATCACTTAATTCCTAATAGACATTGAGATTTCATTCATTTTCCCTGTGGAAAACTTAAAAATGAGTCTGTATTTTTACATAAAATTATGTCTGTATATCAGTGTAATCATTTTACTTGTTATTTAAAAGTTTATGTGTACTTCTTTTAATATACATATGTGTAAATGCTAAAACATACATATGAACATATTCTGAGCCCATATACATGCTTATACAAAGTAAGTCCAAGAGAGACTTCACTCAAGAAGTGAATGCAGGGAAACCATAAATTGGAGTTTATCTGATCTCAAATAAAATGTGTGGAAACAAGTCCCAAATATGTTACTAACAGCTGCAGGAATATCAGAGCTTACATTTCTAATGCTCAAAATTAAGGCCTCAGAGTCCATAGTAGCCTGGGTTGCTCTGGTAATGATATGGTGATCAGTTTGATCACATATGCAATTTAACATTCAGATATATTAAAATACATTAAACAAATATAATTAAAATACATTAAACAGATATAATTAAAATACATTAACAAAATCTTAGACAAATTTCCCAAACCTAGAATTACAGTCAGATATGTCTCATTTCCTTTGGTGGAGTTAAACTTTTTTAACATTCTGTGCTGTGGGTGTAAAACATATATGTTTGTAAAATACATGTAAATGTGTGATGAATCTGTTGCTTCATTATTAAATGAACTACTCCTTGACGAGACACTGAAGACTAATATGCTATAAAGTAACACGTGATCCAGTCTTCATTATTGTGAAAGTTACAACATCGCAAACACAGATTCTGGAAATTTGTGCAGAGGTAACATGTTTGTCAAGACCATGTCAAGTACATGGTCACAAATGGAAGGCCGTAGTCTTAAAGGGAGAATGGGTACAAATGGTTAAATAATTCTACTTCAAAAGAATATTGGGAAAATTGAAAGGATACAAGCATATCCATAAAAAGTAATGCCAGGGAGCTAAGGATACCTCACAAAGGAAGGAGGTTGAGATAATCTAGTCGATACAACAGAAGAATGTAACTTGCTCTTACTTCAACAGATAAAGAACTTCTGCCATAGATAGTATCATTTACGTATTATTTAAGAAGGACTTAACACAACATAAGAGAATGTCTACATAAATATTCAAATGCTTATACACAGTAGGTCAATGTAAGGGAGAGGATTTATAGGAAATAACCCAAATTTACTTTTAGGCTCCTTCCTTCCCTCCGCTCTTGCTTCTTTCTCTTTCTTCTCTACTCTCCATTTCTTCCTCATCTTTCATATCTGTATAGTCTAGATCTCCTTTCTCTTTACATGTATTTGAATTTCAAGTCTAAAAATCGAGACCGAAGAGTTCATTGATGGAATCGCCACTACTTCTATTATTTTAGGAAATACATAAGCAATTTTCTACTCTCTGTTCACGACATGTTATAATTAAACTAAAAAGGTGAGGGATAATTTGCTATAACAGTCCATAATTGTTATCATTATTTACACTGATTATGTGTGTATAATCATTTATTTAATGGTTTCTTTCATTTTATTACTGGAGTTTTTAATGATTATAGGCTAAATAAAATCATACAGAAAAAGCTTCAACATACAGAAGTCTATATTTCTAGAAAAACTTTGGATGAAAAGTTACATTTATCATAAAATGTAGAATCTATTTTTATAATAATTTATATAGTTTCTTTGAAACTAAATGTGGCAATCAACAGAATCTTAATACACAATAGAATAGAATCTGAAGGTAAGAAACTAAGATCTGTAGGTGGGATTTCTTTTAAACCATATTTGATATTTTCCATATTAAAATTTAAAATGAGTCTTATTTTATCTACATTGGCAGAAAACTCAAGAATCAACAGAAATAGCTAAGGCAAGTAATTGATTCAAAGAAATTTCATTTTAATAATGGCTTTGAGTCTTTGTAGCTTGGCATGCCCTCAGATTCTCTTATGGGGTTCTACAAAAGACATTGTCAAATCAATTACAAAAACCATGGACTATCTTACACTTCTCTTGAAATTAACTAGTGAAAGTAGCTCACCATACCTTCAGTTGACACCATGAACTATTTTGTTCTCAATGGCCTAGGTAGAAAAAACACTAGTGACTGACATCAGGTGATATTTAAATGATAATGGAGTCTTCCTCAGAAGAAACACATAACAACACCCATGAAACTAAAATATTTTATATTTTTAAAATACTTTATATTTTTATTTATTTTTTAACAGGATAAAAGTTTTATCTTACTTCTGGGAAGATACCAGAAGCTTACCAGTTGAAAATAAAACTCTGCTTACAGCAGGTATTTTTCAGTTTCATTGATATTGTTATGTGGAAATACACAACACTCCAGTTATATGTCAGTTGGTAAAATTGTTTTCCCACATCAAAAGTTTAATAAAGTTTCAAAAGTAGAGTCTAAGATGACTAATACAACTAGAATACTTTAGGTTATGAAGTGAAAATTAATATTCTTTGGGTTATGGTTCCATTTTGCTTATAAAAATAAAACAAATAAATAATATGTCCAAATGCTTACTTTCAAAACCAAATCCTCAATATTTCTTGATTGATAGTTCAAACATTCCTTATTCTTATGAAGCCCTATGATGTTTTTCTTTTAAATTTGTGTTCTAGTATTTAGAATCATCCATAATTGTAAATTTTAATTTAAAGAAATTAGTTTTATATATCTTTTATTAAAAAATAAATATTACACATGTTCTTATTGTAGTCAAAAGTCAGTAAAATAATATACTATTAAATATAAGAATGGATATGTTTGTTTCCTTATAAAATATAAATACCTATAAAATGATATTTATACAAATTAATATTTGGTATACAAATGTTGTTTAAAGTAATGCACTTTAGATTTTAGACCTTATATTCTATAATTTTGAATTATACGCTCTTGTTTAAATAAATACTTTGCTCCAAGATTCAGATTTATTATATATAAAATGGGTTTAATGATTGCCACTGCTTTTGATTTTTGAGAATATGCTATTCAAAAAAGTATACAAGCTATTTATTCAAAATAGGCTGAATAGTTAAAGAGCATTATTTATGATGAGTCAATTAATTAGTATTCTTTTAACTTTTAAAAAATACTTGAACATTACTGTTAAAATTTTATGAAAATATCAAGGTAGGATGCAGTGTATCCTGTTTGGGGTTGCATGGATTTTAGTTTTCTTTACAAATTTTAGAGAAGCTGTTAAAATGTCTATCATGGTATTTAACGAATTGTTGTATAGTACTTTGTATGTTGTCACAATTTGTTGCATTCGAAGATGACAGAGTCAATAAAGCCAATTGGTTTATGCTGATGGTATAAATTACTATGTTATCTATATAAAGGACAACCTGTGTTCAGAAGATACATTTCCAATATAAGCAACTTTCACATTTTTATCTCCATGCTATTTTTACATCTTCCCTTTTATTGGCATTGATTCCTTAATAACAAACTTCATAAGTTAGGTATTGAACATGACATCTTGAAGTCCTTAGAAGTTTGTCATATCTCCTTGTAGACATCTTTTGTCTTCTTTGTTCTGGAGTTCCTTGAATTTTGTACTAATGTAATAGTATTCTTAGGGTGGGGCAGGCACTGTAGGTGAGAGTAGATCCTCCTTTTCCTTCTCTTTCAAAGAGATTCAGGCTGCCCAGGAGCTCACTATTCAATCTTGCTTAATAGGCAGTGATATTCTTGCCAATCGTGGCTGCAGATGCTGACCAACTCAAGCATCCTGGGAAGTGTTGTTCTCTCCAAAGAACTTAAAGAGAAATTTAGCTCTTAAATTCATTGCCTTCCCAGGTCAGAGGGTAGAAATGGGTTGTGGGATTGCTTTAGACTCTCATTACAAGAAATAGAGAGGAAGAGATGTATGTGGTGGACGAGTTTCCACACAAACAAGAATTTGAAATGGGCATTGTAGATTTGGAATTAAACCATCCATTTCTTTCTGGATTAACAGGTATTATTAACTATAATAGGAGGGTTGTAAAAGGAGACTCAGCCATCCATTAGAGGAATGAATGTGTGTGTGTGTGTGTGTGTGTGTGTGTGTGTGTGTGTGTGTGTGTGTGTATTTTCACTCTGTAACTTAAGCTGGCTTGAAAGTAATTGCAATCCTCCTGCCTCAGCCTTCTGAAATCTAGATGAAAGATTTATTCTTCTTATAAAGTGGTAAATTAAAGAACATCATTGGTCTGAACAGTACAGTTATAATGTTTCAGAGGAGTTTTCTAGAGAATGTAAGACTATCCCAGTAGTGTTTAGGCAAACCAACTCTTCTTTTAGTAATTTGTATGAATGTAGGCTGGATGAAACAACCTAATATGCATGCAAGACTGCTAACTAAGCAAATAATGCAAAACTAAGATGTGGTTTTTCTACAGCTATTACCATAGCTTTTAACAAATTAATTACTTGGTACAGCATTCATGTATTAACTATTTTGTTGTTGTTAATTTGTTTGTCTTTTCTTTTGTGTGTGAGTCAAGAGACCAGAGGATCTTTAGGGTCTTCTCTACTCTGAATCCCATTAGACTGAGTTCAAGGTGTCATCCTCAGCTGTAGGCATAATTTGGTGCATGAAATCCTCTTTGAAGATGACTAGGGAGTGGTAGACTTCAGCTTTTAAGGCCATAAGGATAATGGCCATTCTGCCTGTAGTGACAGACTACAGTTTCCTCATGTGACCCTCCCCACAACATGACTCTAACATGAAGATGTGTCTTGCTTAGAATATTTCACTTAGACAAGATTTAAACTGCATGTTACAGGGTCACATGATGAAGTCAAGTCTGTCAGGATAATTTTCCCTTTGCTGAGCTTAAAAACAAGTGGCTAGACATCCTCACTTACTTCAGTGGTCAGTGAGATGTTCCTACCTTTGAAGTGATAGTATGACCTAGTCACTAGAGAATTATCTGCCAAATTCTCAAGTTTTGGACATCCTTCAGGACAGGAATCTTGCAGACATCTTAGAATTATGCCTATATGTCACAGTAATTTGCATTGTTTATATATAATCTAATACTTGTGCATCAGAAATATCTGATAATCTCACATGACTATTTCCTCATTTTTCCAGAAGAGAAATAATAGTCTGGCTTCACGTGACTATAAGGATTGTATAAGGTGATAACCATAAAGTACTTATAACCACACTTATTTAATATGTCTCAAACCTTTAAGAATAAAGTAGAACACTTACATTTTACTCAAGAATGTTAACTGATGCTATTATTATAAAGTTTTACTTATATCTGAAATCCAATGCTCATAAAAAAATGAGTGCCATTTGGTTTATGTCTCTTTCATAGTTATAGTATAAGACATATTGTATATATTTGTTGCCTCAGTCTTAATGTTCTGAATTATACAAACTTGGTATTTAAAATTAATATTATATATATTTAAAAATTAATATTTTCTCATTAACCACATGATAATTAGGAATGGTGTGCTAGAAGAACTGATTAACTTCAGATAATGATTTTCTAGTACACAAGAGACATGGGGCAGTTTTTAGTATAATTAGACCTTGAATGCCAAGGTCATGATCGATAGAAGTTAAGAGACCATTGAAAAGCTTTATTTATGGAATTTATACAGACAGTTAGATTTTTCTTTTCAAAATCTCAAAGCTCATTGTTATAACATGTCTGATAGTAAGTATTACTGATATTTCCATTGATTTATGTCCAATCAGTACATTACACAATAAAAGGGATGTGTGTATATATAATATATATAGTTATAAAGATATATATATATATATTATTTTAAAGAAAAAAGACAAGTTTTTCTTTAATTTGATGAGTTGTAATTTAATTAATAATCAACAAAATAGCATTCTTTCTTAATTGGCCTCAGATGGTAGCTCAATGACATCTATTGATTTTGAATCATTGGTCTGGATATTGTCATCATTATTTCTTTGTGGCATGCTTCAGGCAGAATGTGAATTACATCATAACACACAGAGCTCTTTTCTCTTGCTTTGTGAAATGTGCATGGAGTGTTACAAATGATATAAAATTTCATAGTGTTATAGCAAGTCTTCCTCAATATATTAAAAAAATATTAAATGCAGACTTAAGTGTTCATTCAAAATGTTTCACTGATACAGTGTGCAGCTAATAAATCAGTTATTTTATTCAACCTTTACTGATTACCTTCTGTTAAGTTTTTTGCTGAAGACGGTGTAATGGTTTCTTGTGATGAACAGGATTAGAAGGGAGCATTGAGTACTTTAATAGAATATTGAGGAATATAAATACTATACTTCAGGATTAAGGATGTGGCACATGTAATTAGTTTTAATTTATTTTTTGTCATATTGCCATCTTCTTGAAGATATTTTATCATTGCCACTGTCAAGTTAATCAAGGCCACCTTTATCTTCTACATTACATCAAATGGTCTCTTAATTGCTTTTGTAGTTCTGCCCCTGGCAACTTTCAGTTTGTCCCATACAAAGATTCCAAGAAAATACAAGATGCACTACTCCTTTCCTTAACACTGTTCCTATGACTCCTGTCCTATCCTGGAGTACTGAAAGCTGATGCTACCATCTCTAAAAGGCTTTATTAACGGCTGGCTCCCCAGCTTTCAGATCTCAACCCCAGCATATAGTTTTCTACATTTTCCCTGCTTTGATTTTCTTAGCTACATGAAGTGTACTCCCACCTCAAGGCAATTTATTTTCTCTTCTCCCTTTAAGTCTAACAAATGTCATCTATATTCGAGAGGGCTTCTCTGGACATATTCCATGATTTTGTACCTTTTTGGAAGTCTATGTTTCTTTCTCACAAACTGAAATAAATTAATTTATGTGACAATTTTAGTCTTTCTCTCCATGAACTATTAACCCCAGCATATCATTTTATTTTTGATGTTATTTTAATTTTTAATTCAATGACTGTAATTTTGAATTTTATATCTTTAATAATCATTTTATTTTTACTTAAGATGAAGTCTGCATGTGTAAGAAAAAAGGAGAAGTGATATCTATCTCTATATCTGTGTATATCTATATCTAGATATGTGTGAATATATATATACATATAGATACACACATATACATATATATATATAGAGAGAGAGGAAGAGAGCAAGAGAGAGAGAGAGACAGAGAGAGAGACAGAGAGAGAGAGAGAATCACTGTTTCTCCAACTAACAACATAAAGATCTATACCTTGGAGAGAGAAAAGAGGCACCTGTAAGTAAATTGTATTATTTTAGTTTGTTCTTTCTATTCCCATATTTCTCATCCTACCTCATTTTTTTTCTGTATTGGATTGTTTTCTATATTTATACACTCAGTGAAAATAGAGAAGTTCCTGTATAAAGTATGGAAACTACAAATACTTTACCTTCCTTTTTTATATCTAAAAATAATGGAACCAAACCAAACACCAAATATTAACACAAAATAATTTCATTGCAGAGATCTAATGAAAGTGCCAAGGCTATGTATAATTTGCAAATTAGGAAAGAAACTATGGTGTCTAGTCCTGGGAATGATCAAGGATGATGGCTAAAATGTGAGTGTAAAAGCATATTTCTTTAAATTTGAAAGGCTTTCCTCAAGGTTCACTTGGCAGAAGGTGGTATTTGGATGTGTGGGTTTTTCAGGTGAAGTAGCAAACACCATCAGATAGCTGAGTTCTGAATAAAAAAAAAGGGGGGGTAGATTTTGTAGTAAACACTCTAATCAGATAATATTTGCATGTACAATCTGACTTCCTGACTGAAAATAAGAAACTAAGGAGGCAGAGATGCATGTACAAAATTCAGTGTACAGTGGGTCAAAGATTTTAATATGAACCAAAACTCTGAAACTGAAAGACAGAAACATAAGAAAGATTTCATGATATTGACAGGGGCAATGACTTCCTCAAAGGATTCCAGTAGGACAGAAAATAAAGGCAAACATTGAGAAATTAAAAAAGACAAAGAGGTGACTCATATCCAAGGTATAAAAGGCCATGAGAATAATAATTCAACCAATGAAAGGGTAGCAACTAAGGCTGGTGAAAATACAGAAAGCTGGTAGAGGAAATGGGGAAAATGTTTTAAGATAAAGGCATAGGCAACACCTATGTGCTACTGATGGATATGTAAATTAGCACACCCACCAAAGAAATCAATATAATTCCTCATTAAACTCTAAAAGAGCTGATGTATGACCCAGCTGTACCAATTCTGAGTACATACCCAAAGGAATAAAATCAGAATATAATTGAAATATTTGAGCATCCTTCCTTATTGCTATGTTACTCATGGAGGCCCTCACTAAATAAAAGGAAGACATTGTAGAATATATATGCAGTGAAGTTTGACTCAGCTACAAAGATGAACAGATTTATAACATTTGAAGAAAAATGGATGAAATAGAAAAACAACATGTTGTAAGATAGACCCAGAGAGATAAGTATGATTCTTTCATATGGGGAATTGAGACTGTTTTATAAGATAGGAAATCAAAAGGAAGACTCTTTGGGAGAAGGATATAGATATAGCAGAGAAAGAGGGACTAAGTTTGGCTATGGGGTAAATTTGATCAAAGTATAGTATACATATTTCTGCAAATGTTATAATGAAACCCATTATCTTTCATAATTAAGACACACTAATAAAATGAGAATGGGGAATCTCTGCTCTTCCAAATTCCTGCACAACAAGCCAGAGGGAAGCGATGTGGCTGCTGCTAGGGGAAAGGAAGATGGTTTGTTTAGAGAAAATTCTAGAAACACAAGTGGCTCTAAGCTGCAAGCTATTCCTCTAAATATTTCTTGAAAAATATCTCTATGTAGTTATTCTATGGTTATCATAATAAATTAACGTACATTTAATCCCTAAATATAATAATATCCATAGGATGGAATTCTAGTGAAGTTCACTGGGTTCTCTTGGTTGTGCGCAAAGTGTTAACAGGGCTATATTTTATAACGTATGAATTGAAAGCTTCCTCTTTCCAGTCATCCAGGTTGTTTGCTATACCCAATTCTTTACAGTTTCTTTCCCAGCCCAGCACCAAGTCTGGATCTGAATTTGCTCTCCCAGGCTCTGCATGTCCCTTTCTCCTAACAGGAGGTTGTTGCTCTCACACTTGGTCACTCTGGCTTCTGATGAAGCCCTCAGATACCACTTGAGAAAGATCTTTGCCTTCAAGGACTCTAGGTTGGAATTACCTGTTCAGTTCACAATTCTGACTACTCTAAGCCCAATACTTTTTTATCTGAAAATTTCTCCATATCATATTCTCAGTCTCTAAGTGTTAGAAGATAATCATTGTTATATAACCACTCTTCCTACCTTAGTCAGGAGATTAACATAATCATTATACAGATGTACCTATAATTTAAAAATCAAAGGAAAAGTGAATTACAAATATAGTGGAAAAATAGAAGACAAGAACAATCACATAGAGATATACATTAAGGGTTCTGAAATGAAAACATCTCCATGGGCTCAAAAAACAATAATCAGGAACAAGACCTCTCTATAAAGAAAAGAATGGATACTTAGTGTGAAAGTCAGAACAAAACAATAACTCAGAAGGAAGAGAGGTTTAGCAGAGCTCAACAAAGAAATTAAAATAGTGAAAGGATGGATATTAAATGGAGAGGAGGGAGACAATAGAATGAATTTATGTAACTAGATGATTGGGAGATCAAAAATGAAAGAACACATGTAAGATGAATTACTAAATGGTCTTATTAATATAAAACCCAGAGCCAGATATTGGGATGAAACTGAGAGATCAGAGGAATAGGACAAGCCACAGCCAACCTCACCTCACCAACTCCTCAGCCTCCAGAGGAAGATGCTTCCTCTATACTCACGCCTATATACCTTTCTGTGCCCTGCAATCTTACTTCCTCTTTCTGCCTAGCTTCATCACTTCCTTTTTCCGCCCAGCTCTATCACTTCCTGTCTGTCTGTCCAGATCTCCAGACTTCTATGGTTAACTAGTGCTGGGAATTAAAGGCGTGTGCCATCATGCCTGGGTCTGTTCCCAGTGTGGCCTTGAACTCACAGAGATCCGGATGAATCTCTGTCTCCTGAATGCTAGGATTAAGGGCATGTGCTACCACTGCCTGACTTCTAAGTTTAATATAGTGGCTGACTTTTTCCTCTGATCCTCAGATAAGCTTTGTTGGTGTGCACAAAAAAAAGTCACCACAAACATGCTTAAATATAAAATAGAAGAAACCCCTTTGGTTTTTAAGTCACTTGTCAAATGTGTCTTCTTAGTAGGGAGTATGGCCACCTAAACTAGTTACAATAATTACAAGTTTTTTCCTTGCTTCTCTCCCCTCCTGCCCCCCAACTCCACTGGTAGCCATTACCTTTCTTATCTGTATATCTGCTGTTAGAAGCATAAGCAGTCTTGCAAGTTACAAAGCAACTTTTCTAACTAGGCACACCTACAGGTAGAACAGGGCACCCAACTGGCAGCACATGCAGTTTACAGTATCAAGCAGGGTGAAAGACAGTTCGTTCTCTTTTGGTTAATATTTATATCTAGTAGGCTCTGGGTTCTTACGATCAACTTATCCAGTCAAAGCTGGATCAATCTGTTCTACATTTTGTACTGCTCTATCTCCTCTGGGGATATACCAGGTTTTTCCATTTATTCTATAGACAGCGTAGCTTGGAAACTTACTCTTAATAATTGAAACTGTTTATTTCTTGTTCTCATGTCTGTCTCCCTTAACTTCTTGGGGTATTGACACAGTTATTAGAAATGAGAGAACTGTGGGATTTTATAATTCTGCTTCATTTGCTATTCCTAGACTATTCCCATTAACTCCTGTTATAATCTATTTAATAACACTTCTTTAAAACACTTATGATTAAAATCATTATTTCCAGAAAAGTTATACAAATATGTAATATTAAACTTCAGGACCTAGTATGGCTAGCATGGTGAAAGCAAACAAAGAGAGCACCTAGCACATATGCTCCAGGGGTCATGTCTGGATCTGTGCAGCAAACTGTCCACAGGTCTTTGTCAAGTGGTTCAGGGTCTCCAGGGTCTTTCCACAAGGAGAGCCATGCATGCTGTTCTCAGGCCTTGTTCCCCACAGAGGTCACATGGATCTTGCCACTGAACCTTTTAAGATGTATTTATAAGACATTTGTATTTCCTTTGAAAACTCTCTGTTCAGTTAATTTTCTTTATAATAGATAGAATAATTTATTCATTTGGTCTTTAGTTTTGTGAGTTTTTATTTCTTTTGTATATTAACACCTTAGTGAAAGTTTGCCTCTATATCTTCAGACTATTAAGTCTTTTATTTCCTCTGTAGAAAGTTCTGGGTTTTCTGCAGTCCTGTCCTCTATATTTCTATGATGAATGACATCAGTGTATTTGAAAAGGAATTTTGTTGTATCTTGGGATTGGTTTTGGCAAAATACCCATTTTAAGAATTATTTTCTGCTCTTTATGAAAATGGGAGTTTTTTCTGTCCTTCCATCCAATGCAGAATTTAGTTTCTTGCTTCAGTGTTACACTGTTTTTCATTGCATAGGCCATCAGTATCTTTACTTACATCTGCGCTAGGTGTTTTGTTGTGTTTTGAAGCTGTAGTGAGTGAGATTCTTTTCATTATTTGGGACAGGAGAATGAGATATAGGAGTGAAATAAAACAAAATAAAATAAGCCAGTCAATGTCTTCTTACTAAGGAGTCAGGGTTGTGGACAGTTCTTTATTTACTAAGACTTTTCTTTTTATAGTTGCCTGTTGTTTCTTTGTTTGTGTGTGTGTGTGTGTGTGTGTGTGTGTGTGTGTGTGTGTGTGTGTGTGTGTGTTTGCACACACACATATGGAGGTGGTAATATAATGTGTCATTTCCATCTCTGAGGCCCAGACAGCATAGAGTGGAAAGGATGGCATTTGGACTGACTTGTGAACTGTCTTTCATACCTAGACCTGTGAGGTACTATGACAATTGCTGGTCTGAATTCTTGTATTTGTTCTCCATTTCCCACCCAGCCATAATATATAACTTCTGTGTAGGAAGTTACCTCACATTAGATGTACTGTGTCTATTCATGGATAGCCATTGGAAACTCTGGAGTCCACATTTCTCAACATCTCAGCCTGTGTCTTCAGGTATATACTGAAGTCAACCCAGTGCTGGGATCAGACTGATTTTCAGGATGGTTTGTATTTTAGTCAGTGGAAATGGTGATTTTGGTATTTGGAGCTATAAAAATGTTTATAGCCCCACCACAAAAAAAAAAAAAAAAAAAACATTGACAGTAAGGCATCACATAATTTGGTTCTGCATCATGGCACCAGTGAGCAACCTGCAGAGGTCAAGGGTTCATCCTCCTGTATTTCGTCCAGGGTTTCAGATCTTAAGCTTCTGCTTTGCAGAGTACGGTGTAGGTCCTCTCAAGGGATTATTTTTCCCTTTACTTAAAGCCTGACTGTGGGAGATTCTCAGTTATTCTACCATTTTTGTAGTATCCAATGTTAGAGTTCTGTGTTTCTTTCACAAATGAAAGTTCAGAATTTCTTGACTGCATCTTGCCCAAATTGCCTGTTGTTTATTCTCATGTCCCTGTAACTTTTTATGGTATGTCCACTTCTTGTGACTAAACATCTGTTTTTTGTTTGTTTGTTTTGATTCATTCCTTCTTAATGCGTTTTAAACAAGGGTTTTCTTTTGTAAATTTTTAATAATCAAATCCCTGTATTGTCGATTCTAAACATATTATTAAATAATTTTATTCTCAGGAATAAAATGAAGGGTAGGTAAATGACAGCTTTGTGTTCATTGAGAATCCATACACACTGCCACTCTTTACTGAAGTCTCACTTGACCATTAAACACAGCTGACTTCTAAAGAAAAGTAACTTAATGAAATCTGCTACCAAGTAGAGATACTGTAGAATCACATGTGAATGATACTTGGTGACCTGAACTATGCATGAAATGTGTGTGTGTGTGTGTGTGTGTGTGTGTGTGTGTGTGTGTGTGTGTGTGTGTGTGTGTAGTTGTATATAGTTTTGTGCATAACATATTGAGAGTCATGTAACACTATGTTTTATAATGAAGTATATCACATTAAAGCAAATGGTAGATAAAAAAGAATAAAATACGAACATAAGATTTCATTAGTTTAAGTTTATATTTATTAATTCAAACAGCTTGTCATATTTCTATATACTTAGGTGGTATTTTGTTGTATGCTTACAACTCATTTTATAATGAACTCTAAGTTAGTTAATTAAAAAACTTTAACATATATTATGCAAAGAATTCTCAAATACATTTCTGCAAAAGAAAAAATGTTTTATAGCCAAGTATCAGCGAATGCTTTATTATCTGATCATTCAGGGTGACAAATGAAATAAAATCGTTCTAAGTGAACATAATGTACAAGACACAACTATAATGTCAGTCATTAAAATGAAACATAGAGATCTGAATTATTGTTAGACGTCTGCCACTTGCAAATCATATCACCCTTCTCACTCACCTTCTTCATCTCTAGGACGGGAAGACTGAGGCATAAGTGCACTCCAATCCTGACATACATTAATTTTCCATGTAATTCATGTTGTCATCAAAGAAGACTTCAATTCATTTTATGGCATAGTTTCTAAATTTTTTAGGCAGTGACTATAAGAAAGCTTGTGTAAGGGGGAATCGTGATGAGAAATATGTTTTTCTGTTTGCAATAAAAATTGAAGCCTTGAGTAATTCATTTAGCCTTCTTATCTCAATTTCTAGATTTGTAAAATGAAACTTTTATGTGGAGTGTAACTCTGTGGCTTGAATTTATTATTGCTTCCATAGTTAGTACCTAATTGTCCTCAGAAGAACATTTGCCTTCTTCCTTGCCTTCAGTACGGCAAGACTTTACTGCTTACATGGAATCCAGATCCCCACAGTGTTCTGGGAAGGAAATCACATCCTTGTCTGTAGGTTTTCTGCCAAGTATTTTGGGAGTAGGAAGTTGCTGCAGTTACAAGAGCGCTTAGGGGTACATGGAGCACATGCGAAGCTTGAGCTAGTCAAGGGAAGTAGATGGACAGTGTAGTAAATGATTCAGTCAGTGTTTTAGCCAATTAACAGTTTATTTTTTAAAGTATAACTTCAATCTTATTTTCCCAAGGTGTTTTTCTTCTGTCCTTATGAAGCCACTTCTTTACATGAGCTTTGGTGAAGGTTGTGATGCAGGACAAGCAGATCTGTACTGTGGTCGGGGTGTTTGGATCTCCAGGCTTCCTGAGATCCATTCCTGACTACCCTGATACAAATGGCATAGCTCATGCAATATTCTCCTGGATACTCTCTCAAATGATCTGAACTACAGATAGTTTCAAAACACAGACATATTATTCTTTTAGCATTTTCACCTAGGGCACAGTACACCTACTCACATTTGTAGAATATTGTCATTGTTCTCTAGTGAATTTTATTTAAAATGTTTTCTGCTCTCTACTTAAGTATGTTAGTTTGTTCATTTTTTTAAAAAAATTAGGTATCTGACATTTAGTGTTTTAGAATTAAGGCATCAAAATGTGTTTTGGCTTCATATTGTGTGCAAGTAATAGGATGCGGAGGAGGTTCATTTCCTGACACTTGATTTTTAATCGACTTTTGATACTGTTAGGTTTTATTCCATACATCATGAATTGTTACTGTGTATTCTATCCAGTCAGAGTTGAAATCATTTATAAAACAATTGATATCACATACATATTTTTAAAGAAAATCTTGAGGCACTTCAAATTTTATTGGCTCTTAAATGTTGAAGTGATGAGATTTGAGCTCATACTGTGGAAGATAATTTAAAATTATTGAAACACTTCACATATTTTAAACACACTTCAGTGGGGAAAATGACTGTGCTCTGAAAATGGCAGTGAGGGTGTAAAATGAGAGGGCTCAAGTGCTCTGTGAGGAAGTGATGGAGGTCCTCTGCTTGCGCAGCACAGAGCAATTGAAAATTACTGAAGTGCCTCAAGTGCTTTGTGTTTCCAGAGGAGATTTTAGTTTTCCCTCCTCAGAGTGATTTGAATGTTTGAATAGTTTCACAATGTTGCTTGCATGCTTCTGGCCTTGATGATCACTTTAGGAGTTTGTGCAAATAATGAGCTTCAAAATTGAGTCTTGGGAAAATAGGAAATGTTTGGAGAATCTTGGTTTCAGATAACCAAAATGAACTCACCATGCCAGGCTTATATTTCAAACCAAGGTGCAAAATTTAGCCTAATATTCAGGAAATGAGGCTTTTGTGCAGCAACCTTTGGAGGAATAAGCCACATAGCAGGTAATATTTTTTGTTTTGTTTTGCCCCAGGTTAAAATGGGTACTACTTTTAATTTAAAACATTAGGCAAACTTGAATTTTCTTATAAATGTCTATGAAAAGACATTTATATTTTATGTACTATTTAAATATATTTTATATATTATATATAATATGACATTTTATAACATAATTGCATTCCCTAAAGCTAATAAAATCCATGTCTGTCTTTGAAAATGATCAATGGTAATGTATCATTGATGCAATATATTGGAATGATTCCATCAACTTCTTTTGGCTTCAATTCTGTGGATCACTTAACATATGAGTTAGATAATTTCATTGTCATGTATCTCATGTTTTAAATGTACATGATCTCATAGGTGCTCATAGACACATGTGTATTGGGCACCTACTGTGTTGAACACCCCAGTTATCATGAGATACTAGAACATTTGCTCCCATATATCTAGAAAACAAAAAAGGAATCTATAAACCAATTCCTATTATTTTGTGATTTTTCCTGATGAGATGTAAACAAATGCCTACTCTCCCCAAACAGGATACCAAGAGCAGCCTAAAGAAAATTCCGCTGAAGTCAAGCAGAGTGAACCAGTGAGCTTTTTGGAGTTACTCGGAAGAGCATGGGTGATTCGAAGACAGTTACATCATGGAAAGCCCACTTCAGCATGGGTGATCATGAACAAAAGTGAATCATTGTAGCTCCCTTCACAACTTGCAGGGAGCTCTACCAAAGAATCTCCTCATCCACTCAAATTGCTTGCTGCTTCTGTAGCTTCGGGGAGGGACCTTGTGAACCTTGTAACTTCTCGAACCTTGTAAACTTTCTGAGTCTATGAATATCTGTCTTTTCTCCAGAAGGTAATGTCCCAATTAGGGTGAAATAGGTCCTCAGCATCCACTTTATAAGCAAAACCAAACCGTGAAAAGTTGTGGGTTGTTCAAGCTCAGTTCTTGCATGAGAAGTAGGGTAAAACCTTTCTTTCCATGAAATTGCCTTTCCTTTGAAGACCAGCTTTCTACTCCTGATACCCTTTTAGCATTATTTTTTTTGTGTCAGTATTATTTTTTTTTTTGGTTTTCCATGAGATAATACCAATAGCTGAAATACAATGCAGATAATAATCACGGATAAATTGGCTTTAGTTCCATGAAGAAACCTCAGTAGGTAGTACAAACAAATACAATGCATAGTGTGTCATACAGAATAATTGTTTATATTTGAATATTATTTTAGAAATGTAAACCAAAAATCTGATATACTAAAAATCTAAAAATTAAAATGAAAAGAATGCTAAAAAATTGTTACAAGAGTAAATGCTCACACAGCTGTGATATGCAGAATATCTCCATATACAAATAACATTAAGAATTTTTAAATGTTAGAAACTGATTGAAAATGTTTCCAGATAAAGATAAGGATTCAAGAGTCATGTTACTAAGCATTTGCTGCCTCAAGGCCAACAAACTTTCTTGATAATGTAGCTTCATGAAGGTGTAATTGAAGGTAAATGTAAGCCATAGGTTCTATCACAGTCAGGTGGTCAACACAGGCATTTTGATCACTTAAGGGCCCCTGCACCATGTTGGTAGAATGAGATTACAGTGGAACAGAACATTTTGTGTATCTTAACGATGTCATGGACACCATATTGTTGCTAACAGGTTATTCATGTGTGTGTGATAAAGTTGCTATTTAAAACATACCAAAATTACAAAAAGAAAACTTGACTGTTTCATCAGTTCTGCAAAGGTATAGCATGTTGCACTATAGATCATGGGTATATGTAAGCAATGTGAGATGGCATAAAATAAAGACTATGGACACTTGGGTTAGTACTTGAGCACAGCAGACCAGTTCACAGGAGAAACTCCTCTCCTAGCATTGCTAACCTCTGACATGGAACAGAGAATTGTGAATTCACTGACAGATTACTATGCACTTCAATCTGCTCTATTCTACAGTAGAATTTCAGCTCCATAATTGCCTAGAAAAAATAAATTTGTAAAGTACTACTTTACCTGAAAGTAAGTACAAGCACTACTTCATGTTGAAACAAACATGTATCATCAAATGAAAATGGACAACATGGCAAATATTTCCTACATATAAACAGAGCCCATAAAATCTTAACAAAATATTTGGTTTTCAGCATAGAACAATAACTATTAGGGTATGATAGTGGCACAGATATCTTTCTGGTAACCAATGGCTCTCTAACTGGACTGAAGTCCTGGTCATCATGAGGAAAATCATGCTTGATACTAGAAAAAAAAAAAACAACTACTCAGGTCTAGTGGGTATATGGATCTTAGAAGAGAATCTACTACTACCACGTTAGTAAACCTGTTTAATTTCTAATTGCAACTTCGAATATTTATCTTTATATACATAGATAACTCTAGCTTTCACCCTCATCAAAGAAATTCTCTTTTCAACAGACATACTATTAAAGAAAAACCACAATTGGTCAAAATGCAGAAGGAAAATGATCATGGAATACCAACCCTAATGGATACATCTACAGAACAACTCTTAAATCATATGCATATAAGCAACAGTAAGCAGTCTGAGCAGGTTGTGTTTAGATATTTAAGTATGTGTGTGTTTGTGAGTCTATATGCGTGTATAACAATATCAAAGAAAAAGAGACTATGACTTTGAAAGGGAGCAAGAGCTAGAGGTATTGGAGGTAGTAAAAGTGAGGAGAAAATGATGTAATTATATTTTATTGAAAAACTAAGTACAAAATAATATGGTATTTTGAACACTAAATTAAATACTTAGAACTTAGAAGACTTAAAGCAATACTGTTTTAGTACTGATGAAAATTTTAAGTGTTTTAAATTTTTTGTTGATAACTATTTATGTTAATAGTGCATTAGTCTATCTTTAAAATATGCTAAACAAAAAAAAAAACCAGATGGCAAGCTAGAGAAATATTGATTTATGTTAGCAGAGATTCATTAACTGAAGCTTTCATTTTGCTTGGATGTTCAACTAGCTTAAATTCTACTCAATAATACAAAGACCCTGCTCACCACTTAATCCAAAATAAAATGTCATGGGGAGTTTGCCAATAGCTTTGCTGTAACAAGGTATTCTGTACATCATGCCCTGCAAGACCAACCCTAACCAAAGAAGCAACCTTTAGTAAACATTAAGTTTAAAAACAATTTTAGTGATTCATTTGGAAACCATGAAGAGTAAATTCCAATTCATTTTCTTCACACATTTAACTAAACGCACATAAATCATTGTGTGTGTGCATGATGTGTGTAGATGTACATGCTACAGCCCACACATGGAGGTCGGAGGACAATTTACTGGAGTCAGTTCTCTCCTTCCACCTGGATTGGGGGATTGAACTCAGTTTGCAGGACTCAGATTGCAGATTTGAACAGAGTAAATGCCTTTATTCAAGGAGCCATCTTATTAACCTAAAAAGACTTTGAGATCAGTCTGCTTTTATGACCTGAAGTCTTTGCTTCCTCCCATGAGCTGGTGGCTCTGGTAGGAAGGATTATATATTCCGTGTGTCCATGTAGTGTCAGTAGTTTTCACGTAACGTTGAAATATACACACATGCATTTGATATATATGTTTTACAATGTGTTTGTGTATTTTTGCATGTGAATCCTGTGTGTATTTATTTGCTATTTAAGGAAAATTACAAGAACAATATGGATATTTTTCCAGATTTTATCTCAAACTTCCAACGCACAGTACATTTTAGCATGGAATCTTGTTAACATCACGAATGTGGTGGGTATCATGAATGGAAGCTGACATTGGAATCTTCCTAACATCTTTAACAAGCCCATTTACTTGTGTGCTTCTGCCTCTTCCTGTTCTGAGGAAAGATGCCCAGCAACTGTGCCTCCACAAATCCCCAACAGAGAAACTGAGTGAGTTTTAACCTCCGCGCTGACCCATATGCATCTTATATATAAACACTTCACTTTTCATGACTGAAGATTATTTCTTCATCTGTACAGCAATGATTTATGTCAAAGAAAAATCAGATAAGTAAATGAGATTAGAGAAATTAATTGATGATTATAATGTCTAGTTCATGCTAAATGCTTAATTATAAAAATGTGGAAATATATTATAAATTAACTATAAATTCGCATATCTATTAAAAATATTGTAATTGTTGAAAGGTGGTGATATAGTTCATGATCACATGATTGAAAAATAATGGATGTTTGAATTGAAAGATAATTCCATTTCCACAGCAATTCAAAACTGCTAAATTTTCAAAACCAGAGTCATTGCTACCCTGCGTTGACTACAAGGATGTAAACGGTGTGACTTCCTCACTCTGTCAGAAACTGCTATTGGCATTCTATATAGGAATTATTAACTTTGCAGTTGGTATCTGAAATCTTTAATAATGCACCCTACATTTTTTTAGTATTTATTTTTTCCCTTTTTACTGAACATAGTTTTTCATCAAACATTAGGGAGAAAGAGAGTACAAATTGGAGATATCCATTGATTCCTTCTGCTTGGACCTTAGGGAACCCCACAGAAGATGGGAAAGAAGCATTGTAGGATCCAGAGGGGTTGAGGACACCCGGAGAACACGGTCCACACAATCAACTAAGCAGGGCTCATAGAGCCTCATGGAGACTAAAAAGGCAATCAGGGAAGCTGCATGGGTCTGTGCAGGTCCTCTCCATGTTATGCCTGTAAGCTTGGTGTTTTTATGAGACTCCTAACAGTGGTACTGGGAGTGCCTCTGACTCTTTTTCCTGCTGCTGGACCCTTTTCTTCCTAATGGGTTGCCTTGCCTAACCTTGATATGAGGGCTTGTGCCTAGTCTTGTTGTATCTTGTTGTATTGCTGTATCCTATTGTAGACCTGCTCTTTTCTAAAGGGAAGTGAAGGAGGCAGTGGAGGAAAGGACAGGTGGTGGTGGAACTGGGAGGAGAAACTGTCGTCAGGACACACTGTATGAGAGAAGAACAAAAACAAAAAGAAAGTAAATTTTTCTAACGTGATATATATGCTGATTATAGTTTCCCCTCCTTCTACTCCTCTCAGTTCCTCCACCCCTCCCCTCCCATCCAAATCCATCCTCTTTGTGTTTCTCATTAGAAAACAAACAAGCTTCTAAGGAACAATAATAAGAAAATATAAAACAAAAACTAACACATCAGAGATGGACAAGACAAATAAACAGAAGGAAAAGAGCCCAAGAGAAAGCAAAAGAATCAGAGACTCACTCTTTCACACACTCAGGAATCCCATACAAACACTCAACTGGAAGCCATATGCAGAGGACCTGGTGCAGACCCATGCAGGTTTGGTGCATGCTGCTTCAGTCTCTGAGATCATATGAAGCTTTGTTCATGTTATTTAGAGTGTCTTGTTCTCCTGGTGTCCTCCACACCCCCTGGCTCTTACACTCTTTCTATTTCCCCTACAAGGGGTTCCTTGATAGAGATAGGACTGAGTGTTTGAAGGTCTCTCATTTTCTGCATAATGTCTGGCTTCAGGTCCCTGTGTTTGTTTGTATCTGTTGTAAGAGGAAGCTTCTTTGATGATGGCTGAGCAAGGCACTGCTCTATGATGATAGCAGAATGTCATTAGGAGTTACTTTATTGCTATACTTTAAAAAAAATTGTTTATTTCAGTCATTTGTCGGAGTGATATAAAGCTGACTAACACAAAGCTACAGCCCAGTACATCAAATAGAGCCACAAGCTCACATTTATATGGAAATCATTGGATTACAAATGAGATGAAGTAGATAAAGCACCCATACAAACTTCCAAGTCATTTACACATCAACTCCACCTACAAAGATGCTAGCCTACATTCACACTTCTCAAGAGTGGCTATTCCTTACGACTTCTTTCCCCACAAAAGAGAAAGCATGGAGTAACTTTCAGTAGGGAACATAGCAATCTCTACTTTACCCACTGACTGAGATGAGCATCTATGTGGGAGCCCCAGTAATGTTTTGTAATGGGAAAGGCACTCACTCTCTGTAGTGTCCTTTCCAAGAGCATGCTTTAGTTAAATCATTTATGGCACATCTTGATGAAGGGACTCTTCAAAGTATTTAACAAAAAAAAATGTCAAGGTTGACACATCAGCAAAAACATCAGAGTGAGATGGTACAAAATTGTCTTTACATAAAAGTGATGGGAAAGAAATGTTTAAGGTCAGCACTTCTAGAATACAGATGTGAACATAGGGCTCATGACAACTTGGGGAGGATGTTGTGAAAACAAGCAACAAGTCCTAGTGTAGATGTAACCAACGGTCCTATTAAATAAGAAACACAGAGCCGATTCAGAGAAGAAAGTCAAGAGGTCAGAGCTAAGAGCCTCACCCTTCCTGATTCAGGGATCCTCTCCAGCCAAGAGAGCTCTCCGAAAAGGGGACCTACTTCCTGTGTGTGTCTTTATATAGTCTAGCTGTTCTGCCTTCTCATTGGTTGTAAACCCAAACACGTGACTGCCTCGTCACTGCCTGAATGTACCGCCCTCCAGGTCCTTTAAGGCGTGCGCCACCGCCGCCATGCACTTGCTATGGCTCTAATAGCTCTGACCCCCAGACAACTTTATTTATTAACATACAATTAAAATCACATTTCAGTACAAGTAAAATACCACCACATCCTAGTTTAGTAAAATAAAGCCATTTTGTGGCTTTTCAACTACTCTTTCCCATCCCCCATTCCTCAGCACTCTGGAAGCCCCATGTAATAACAGTAGCATTCCTGATGTAAGAAGGGACAGAATGGGGCTGAAATGATCTTTTAAAGATTCATTATTAAAGAGAAGCCATTATTTGACCATTCTGGTGGCTCCTTGGCTTTCATTTATATACCTTCATTAGAATTATATCCACACAAATACATTTATCTGGAATGCATTTGTCAAACAATTTAAAGTCTTGGCTACTTTAGGCTATGAACAACAGTTGAAGTAGACAATAGACTAACCAAAAACATAAAACAAAAAGCTGAGGAGTGATAGGTCCATAAATTTGAAGAGGTTACAGTTCAGGTGGGAATAAGTATGTATATAAGCTCTTTGCATGAGCTCAAGAAAGGTAAGTTAGGCTAGAGAGTTGGCTCGGTGGTTAAGAGTACTTGTTGTTCTTGCAGAGGACAAGATTCAATTTCCAGCATCCACATGGTAACTCACAATTTCCTGTAACTCCAGTTAAAATGGATCTGATGCCCTCTTCTGGTCGTTGTAGATAGCAGGCATGTACATGATGCACATACATACTCTGCACATAAATATTTGATTTTTTATTTTTATTTATTTGTTTATTTTTATTTTATTTTATTTTTTGGTTTTTCGAGACATGGTTTCTCTGTGTAGCTTTGTGCCTTTCCTGGAACTCACTTGGTAGCCCAGGCTGGCTTCGAACTCACAGAGATCCGCCTGGCTCTGCCTCCTGAGTGCTGGGATTAAAAGCGTGCACCATCACTGCCCAGCAAATATTTGATTTAAAAATAAACATGGAATGCAGAGGACAAATAAGAAAACATCAGATATAAACTTTCTTTTATCAATAATTAGAGTATATATAAATCTAATAAAGGTAGAGTGCTGGTGACCATGTCAGAGGAGCAATTGAAGTTCAAGGTGTCAGCCCACTAGGAGGAAATGCTCTGATGAGTCAATCTACATTAGGCAAAACACTGAGATCACAGACCCCAGAATGTCTTTTGCTTCTGCTGTGCCTTTACATGCTTGTTGCTGTTTTCTTTCTCTGGTATGGTGTGAATGAATGTGGGCAGATCCTCACTGCCTGTAATGTAGTATCTATCTCATGGAAACATCCAGCTCTACTGGGCAATTTTATTTGTGGATTGTCATGAGGATGATTCCTCCCTAAGCTGGAATATAGGGGTGAAGGCTCTATGTAGGCATCAACTCAACTTTTCTATGTTTAGTGGGTTGTATAGCTGTTGACTTCAGCAACAGAGGCCTTGCAGACAGTTTGTGGAGAGCACGCTACAATCTTGGGTATAGCTTGGGTTATTTGCAGAATCCCATAAGACCGTTTGCCAACAACCCAATTAGTAATAACACAATCTGAGTACTGGAAGCTTGCTTTGGTGGCAAGGGATGACATGCTGGGACACTGTCTCCCCCATATTTGGCAATTTCATTAAGATAGCATTCATATGTTGCTGTGGGATGTTCTGTATAGCAAATGTGTTGCTGATTGGTCAATAAATAAATCACTGATTGGCCAGTGGCCAGGCAGGAAGTATAGGCGGGACAAGAAGGAGAATAAAGCTGGGAAGTGGAAGTCTGAGTCAGAGAGACACTGCCAGCCGCCATGATGAGAAACAGCATGTGAAGATGCTGGTAAGCCACGAGCCACATGGCAAGGTATAGATTTATAAAAGTGGATTAATTTAAGCTGTAAGAACAGTTAGCAAGAAGCCTGCCACGGCCATACAGTTTGTAACCAATATAAGTCTCTGTGTTTACTTGGTTGGGTCTGAGCGGTTGTGGGACTGGCGGGTGGCAGAGATTTATCCTGACTGTGGGCCAGGCAGGAAAACTCTAGCTACAATATGTGTATATATTTTAGGAAGATTCTAGCATATTGGGTCCCAATCCTACCCACCAAATGCTCCCTAATTTTAGCCTTCTCTTCCATCCCTCCCTCATTCCCTTCTATTCTATCTTTCCCCAACTCAATCCTCCCATCCCAGCTCTCACCCCACCCATCCATAATTATCTATTCTATTTCTCTTTCCTAACAAGATTTATCTGCCCCCCAAACTCTTACTCTAAAGCTAACTTTGTTGTTCTGTGGATTGTAGCTGGTTATCCTTGACATAGCAGCTAACATCAGCAAATAATGAAAACATAACATATTTGTGTTTCTGGTTCTGCAATACCTGAGGATGATTCTTTTTTGGTTCCATAAATTTACCTGCAAATTTATTTCATGCCTGAGTAATACTCCATTGTATAAATGGGCCTTATTTTCTTTATCCAGTTTTCTGTTGAGGGACATCTAGGTTATTTCCAATCTGGCTATTATAGATAGAGCAGCCGTGAGCCTAGTTGAGCAAGAATCTCTGTGGTAGTATGAAGCATCCTTTTGGTATATGCCTAAGAGTGATATAGCTGAATCTTGAGGTAGATGAATTCCCATCTTCCTGAGGAACTACCACATTGATTTCCATACTGGCTGTATCAGTATGTACTTCCTCCAGCAATGTATGAATATTCTACTTCCTCCACATCTTTGCCAGCATGAGCTGCTACTTGTTTTATCAATATTGGCTATTCTGACAGGTGTAACATAGAATCTCAGGGTGGTTTTGATTTACATTCCCTGTTGGCTAAGGACATTGAACATTTCTTTAAGTATTTTCTAGCCATTTGAGTTTCCTTTATTGAGGATTCTCTGTTTAGATTTGTACCTTAGTTTCTACTGGGTTATTTGTCTTCCTAATATATGCTTTATTTGAGTTCTTCATATATATTGGAAATTGGCCCTCTCTCAGATGGGTAATAAGTAAAAATCTTTTTCCATTATTTAGGCTGCCACTTTGTTCCAATGACAGTGTCTTTTGCCATATAGAAACTTCTCAGTTTTATCAGGTCTCAATTTTTAATGGTTGATCTTAGTGTTTGTGCTAAAATTAAGGTAGTCTTTTCCTGTAATAATGAGTTTAAGGCTATTCCCAAATTTCTCTTCTATCAGGTCCAGTGTATTTGGTTTTATGTTGAGGTCCATTTGAAGTTGAGTTTTGTGCAAGGTGATGAATATGGTTCTCATTGGCTTCTTCTAAATATAGCTATGTAGTTTAACCAGCACTGTGTGTTGAAGATGTTTTTTCTCAGTGAGTATTTCTGACTTCTTCGTCAAAAGTCAGATGTCTATGTGCAGGTTTAAGCCTTCAATTTCATTCCATTGAACAAATTGTCTGTTTTGTGCCATTATCATCTGTTTTTACTACTATAGCTCTGTAGTAGAACTTGAAATTGGGAATGATGATACCTCCAGCAGTTCTTTTGTTGTTCAGGGTTGTTTTAGCTATCTTGGTTTTTTATGTTTCCATAGGAAGCAGAGACCTATCCTTTCAAGATCTGTGAAGAATTTTGCTGTAATTTTGTTGGTGATTGTGTTTAATCTGTGGATTGTTTTTAAGGATGGCCATTTTTTACTATATACATTCTGGTGACCCATGAGCATAGGAGATTTTTCCATATTCTAGTCTTTTCTTCAATTTCTTTTCAAAGACGAAGTTTTTATCATACAAGCCTTTCACTTGCTTGGTTAGAGGTACCCCAATATTTTTAGGTAATTGTGAAATCTATTGTTTCTCTTATTTCTCTCCCAGTTGTTTGTCATTTGTACAAAGGAGAGTTAATGATTTTTTTTGTGATTTTAGTATCCAGATAATATCATCTGCAAATAAAGATACATTGGCTTCTTCTTTTCCAATTTTATACTTTTGATCTCCTTCAGTTGTCTTATTGTTCTAGCAAAGATTTTAAGTACATATTGAATAGGTATGGAAAGAGTAGGCAACCTTGTGCTACTCCTGGTTTTAGTGAAATTGATTAGAGTTTCTCCATATTTAAGTTGATGTTGGCTGTGGACTTGATGTAAACTGTCTTTACTATGTTGAAGCATGTCCTTAATATCCTTAATCTCTCCAGGACTTTTATTATGAAAGGTGTTGGATTTTATCAAAGACTTTTTCTGCATCTAAAGAGATAATCATGTTTTTTTGTCTCTCAATTTTGCTTATATGGTGAATTACATTTATTGATTTACATATGTTGAACCATCCCTTTTTCAATTTATATTTGATCATGACTTTAATTGTGCACCCTATGTTTTATTGATAATTTCTTGTACAATTAAAATTTTAATAATTTTGACTTTAAAATTATAATCAATTCAGCTAGATTTCTAAATAGATTCTAAAATAAAACTATCTAGGAACTTCTCAATACTCACTCAATGGACATATGTGTTATTCCCCAGTAACAAAATAACACCTTATCAAACATCTTAAATTTATTTTGTACTGAATACTACCCACAGTAAAATCCTAGTCATACCATCTTGCTAAATAAAAAGAAGTTTTTTTTTTTTAGTTTTCAGCAAACTGTCAGTATAGTCAATTAAACCCATCTATGGTAGTTCAGTCTCATTTCTCCTGTATCACCTACCCCTTAATCCAAACATTGTATATTTAATGTCTTGCTTCTCTTCCCAGTCTCTAAAGAGCAAATGTCAATTTTTTATCATCTGGTTGTCAATATCATTTAACCCATACTAGATTCCCAATCAAGTACTTATTGCCTATTTGAATAAACCTTACCTCCCACTTTTTAATTTATATTTTAATGGTGAGGCCTAGAGGTCATATAATTTTCCAAAATTGTCCTTTATCTGTCTCTATTCTGAATAGAGTTCCTTGTGGTTGAGTGAGCTCTTTGTCTTGTCTAAACCCACAGAGCAACGTGCTCTGTAGATAAGGAAACTAACACACTATAGCGATTTTTTTAACATGGAAGACTGTGCTATTCAGAATTGGACCAATGCCAGCACACATTTCTCATTGACAATTAAGCACCCATCAATTGATAATGATGACTTATAGTAACTTGTGACACAGACCAGACAGTCAGCATGTGATCTAGATGAGAAAGTATGTGATTTCAGTATTCATTCTTAGAGAATTCTCTACCTCATAACGTGCACAGAATGGAGCCTCCACGGAATAGAAGGCTCCAAAAATATACATATTGTGTTTGTAAGGATATAAATTTTTTTTCTCTATGACTAATGTGAGTATGCTTTAGGGAAGCACTGAACATTTTCTTTGTTATTACAACCTACATTTCAAACTGCAAAACTGTTGCATAATACATGCACAGAAAATAGTCATCAAAAAGAACATTCCTCCGCACAGTATTCCCATCTGAGAAGATAATTTTAAAATGTTAAGTCTAAATTTTTATTCTATTGTTGTTAGAGTTTTCCTGCCTGGCCCACAGTCAGGACAAATCTCTCTCACCCGCCAGTCCCAAGCCGCTCAAACCCGATCAAGTAAACACAGAGACTTATATTGGTTTCAAACTGTATGGCCGTGGCAGGCTTCTTGCTAACTGTTCTTACAGCTTAAATTAATCCATTTCCATTAATCTATACCTGGCCACGTGGCTTGTGGCTTACCGGTACTTTACATCTTCCTTATCCTGATGGCGGCTGGCAGTGTCTCCCTCACCCAGCTTCCTGTTCTCTCTATTCTCCTCTCTGTTAGTCCCGCCTATACTTCCGGCCTGGCCACTGCCAATCAGTGATTTATTCATTGACCAATCAGCAACACATTTGACATACAGACCATCCCACAGCATTCTATTTATAAAATAAGTACAACAATGAAGAAGCTTTTTTGAAAACATTGTGAATGCAAAATGCATACAGAAGTACAAATTTGCTTACTCCATTATCTTTGAGACACAACAGGACTGATATCCATATGAACTTACACACTGTGATAACATGTGGGAGAATTACACAGGTTTAATCCATACAAAAATCCCAACACTGTGAAGGAGAAGTAGATATAAAATCCCACTCCTAACCAAGAAGGTATTTGCTATTGATACCTGATGGAAAAGGAAAATCAGTTTTCTCCAATGAGGTGTCACTGCGTGTGTCAAAACACTATCTGGCCAACAACAACAGCAAAAATGACTGCATTTTTTCTTTTGTTTTATTTTACAATACAATTCAGTTCTACATATCAGCCACGGATTCCCTTGTTCTCCCCCCTCCCGCCCCTCTCCCCTTCCCCCCAGCCCACCTCCCCATTCCCACCTCCTCCAGGGCAAAGCCTCCCCAAAGACTGAGATCAATCTGGTAGACTCAGTCCAGGCAGGTCGAGCCCCTCCTCCCAGGCCGAGCCAAGCGACCCTGCATAAGCCCCAGGTTTCAAACAGCCAACTCATGCAATGAGCACAGGACCCAGTCCCACTGCCTGGATGCCTCCCAAACAGATCAAGCCAATCAACTGTCTCACCCATTCAGAGGGCCCGATCCAGTTGGGGGCCCCTCAGTCATTGGTTCATAGTTCATGTGTTTCCATTCGGTTGGCTATTTGTCCCTGTACTTTTTCCAACCTTGGTCTCAACAATTCTCGCTCATATAAACCCTCCTCTTTCTCGCTAATTAGACTCCCGGAGCTCCACCCGGGGCCTAGCCATGGATCTCTGCATCCAGATCCCTCAGTCATTGGATGGGGTTTCTAGCACGACAATTAGGGTGTTGGGCCATCCCATCACCAGAGTAGGTCAGTTCGGGCTGTCTCTCGACCATTGCCGGCAGTCTGTTGTGGGGGTATCTTTGTGGATTTCTGTGGGCCTCTCTAGCACTTTGCTTCCTCCCATTCCCATGTGGTCTTCATTTACTATGGTCTCCTATTCCTTGTTCTCCCTCTCTGTTGTTGATCCAGCTGGGATCTCCTGCTCCCCCAAGCTCTCTTTCCCTCGACCCTCGCCCTTCATTACCCCGACTCATGTCCAGGCTGTTCATGTAGATCTCATCCATTTCTCTGTCATTGGGCGATCCCCATGTCTTTCTTGGGGTCCTGTTTTCCAGGTAGCCTCCCTGGTGATGTGAGTAGCAGTCCAGTCATCCTTGTTCCACGTCTAGTATCCTCCTATGAGTGAGTACATGCCATGTTTGTCTTTCTGAGTCTGGGTTACCTCACTCAGGATGATTTTTTTCTAGATCCATCCATTTGCCTGAAAACCTCATGATGTCATTGTTTTTCTCTGCTGAGTAGTATTCCATTGTGTATATGTACCACATTTTATTTATCCATTCTTCAGTTGAAGGGCATCAAGGTTGTTTCCAGGTTTTGGCTATTACAAACAATGCTGATATGAACATAGCTGAGCAAGTGCTCTTGTGGTATGATTGAGCATTCCTTGGGTATATGCCCAAGAGTGGTATAGCTGGATCTTGGGGGAGATTGATTCCCAAGCTTGTAAAACCACTTTGGAAATCAATATGGCGCTTTCTTACATTTTGTTTTTATATGTATATGCCTTTTCTTTTGTTTTGTTATTATTTGTATTGTTTGTTTATTTGAATGGAATTTTGTTTGGGGGGTATTTTTGAAAGAGACTAAGAACATGAAGTTGGGTGGGTAGGAAGCTGAGGATGATCTGGGGATATTTGGGGAAAGGGAGAAGGATATGTTCAAATTATACTGTATGCAAAACAATTTTAAAGAAAAATAGCTCTCTCAAGCAAGTGAAATACATCTAACACTCCTTTAGCATGGCTACCAGTATTGAGATAATTGGTTATTTCTGTCTTAGAATCTGTGCTTATTGGCACGATCTCTAACTCTTTAGGTTTTTAATTTTCTTATGAAAGGAAATTAGCTAACTACTCAACTGTAAATAATCTGACCATCAATAAGATTGGATTTCATCCAGTATGCCATATATCACCACCAAGAATACAGTGTCATTGTTTAAGGTCATTCTTTAGAGAGGATGCCTTACTTAGTTTCTAAATAATGATTATTAAATATTGTAAACTAAAAGGAAGTTAATCATTGGTTGTGGATTCCTGAAAACCTCTTGTACATGTCTTTTAGCATGGTATATATTATTTCATAAAATGGCATTATCCAATATATTCAATATATTTTAGAAGTTCATAATTATAGGAACTGGAACTTTAAAAATATAAGTCATCAAATCATTAAAACTGAATTTTAACCTTCAAGGTCAAAATAACCACTTGAAAAATAAACTATCCAATGGCGTTAATTTCATCTGAGTAATCAGAAGAGCTTTGTTTCCTACTGTAAATAAATTGTAAACAAATGAATCAAAGAAAAGAAATTGTAAACCTTTTATATTTAACTTGTACAAGGATCTGAGGGACATAGAGAAAATTTGAATCTTAGAATAGTTTCTGGCAATTTGTCACTGTATTACAACATTTCTTTAAAAATTTTCACTTCTCCTTGATCCTGCAACCAATCCCTTTACTTGCTGTAAGTTACCCCAACATAAAGCTCACTTTTAACTTAAAAAAAATTCAAGGACTGTTATAATAAAGGTTAAAAAATTCTTGAACACATAATCCGATATATATTTAGCAAGTGGAGATATTCACCATAGTACATCCTTTTATGTCATTACCATTTGAATGTTGTGAGTCTAACAACAAAATTTGTGTTATGTGTTCAACAAAGCTAGGAATCATGAATTCACAAATTAACAAGATAAAGATTAACTTTTGTGAAGTAAAAAAAAAGTGTATGAATCACAAAAATGGCAGTTTCTATGGAGGAATCTATTCCTTTTCTAAGATAAACCAGACAAAACTCTCTTGTTAAGGTTCATTTTAATAGTATAATCTAAAATGTAAATCTATGAATCTCCAACACAGACCATTGAAATGGTCCTGATGCTGTGTTCGTAGAGATTTTTCTCATTTCCATCCCCTGAGCCCATGAGTGGAGCTGAGCTATTGCAACAGGATTCTTAAACTCATCACAATTCAACATCTTGGTTAAAAATGTTGGGTCACGTGGCCCAGCTTAGATTCTTTTTTGCCCTGGAATTTACTAACTGAACATATTTGATATCACATGTGTCCATTCTATTCTTGCTTTTCTTATTTGATAATAGAAATGGTCACCTAAAGGTTTTCATGCTATAGATACTAATTGTTACTTATACCTAGTCTTCAATACTTCATTTTAAAATCTTAAGACAACATGATTAAGGGTTTAGTCTTTACCAGAGAGCTTGAATTACAAAAATTCATGAATTTAATTATCACAAACCTAATGCTTACTCCACATGCTAGTCTTCAAAGGATATTACATATTTGTTTTTTGAATATGTCTATGTTTTGATAATTCCTTCACTAGTAAAGAATGTTTACCCTATAAGGTCCACGGAAAAAAATTAAGTATGATTCTACCAAAATTCTTTATGTGGGTCTTAAAACTTCATTGAATTTACATACAGATCAAGGGTAAGGGATTACACTTGGGTGGCTCCAGACCAGCTGCACTAGAATGTCATCATTCAGTATGGATGCTGACTTTTCCATAGAAACATAGACATAGTTTCTCTGTGTTAACCTCCACTAATGTAGCCTGCCTGTCACCTTCTGAGACCCTAAGTGGGAGAACTGCATATATCTTGGGAAGGAGAGGAATGAATGGACTCTCAGATGGGAGTCCTCTTGTCTACTTCAGCCCCTCTTTCTAGTAGTTCCCTCTTACACTATCAACAGTCTTCCTTCCAGTTCCTTATGGCTTCCTCCAAACAGGCAAACTGATCTATAGTAGTTGCTGAATATTTTTCTAAGGGGTAGAGCACTACAACAGTCTTGTTTAGAATTGTGAAAGTAATCTGATACTCAACAATAATTTGTTAAGTAGGCTTAGCTGGTTAGAAAGAGTAAATGAATCCTAACAGTCTTGATTATATGTCAGTATGGTTTAACGTCATGCAACAAACCTAATAATGATACAGAATTTCACAAAAAAAAATGCTTCCTATTTAGGTACTTACATGTAAATTGTAAATAGTCTCTCAGAGTATACTTGACATGAGGCACAGTCATTTGTGCTATGATTTATATAAAATAATTTGTAAGACATTTAATCTCCATAATATGAAAGTGGGTTTCTATTTTGCAATTTAAAGGATTTCCAGGTGCACAGGTTGTTAACAGGCATAAACTAAGATCATGCCTTGACTTGAGAATGTACTTAATATGCCTGCACACTCCAGAACTTACCTCTTGATATATGAAAAATCCAGTTTATAAAATAATATGGAAGATATCTAACTGCAGTATTGAACAGCTCTCATCTCTAAGCATACTATGGTCACTGATCACTGAGGTTCTCAGATCTTGTCCAAAACAGTGTGGAGATCCAAACATAGGTAGACCTCTGTAAGTCAGTACTTTTGATTATTGCTGTCTTATGGAGCTATCACCATAATGATGGAAATAATTATCTTACCCTTTCTTCAGATTCCTAATAAACTTGAAGCAAATTTACATTCCAGGATGAGGACAGTCTTAGGCTTCCTGTTTGAGTTCATCTGGCTCAAAGGAAGTCAAAATTATCGTGTTTTCTCTCCTCATAGAAAGATAGAATACACTTTATTTTTTCTATGACAATGTAACTTTTAGAAAATATTGTATGGTTTTATTGATGAACTAAAACTGGGAAAATTTCAAGGATGAATATATGAATGAACACACTTTCTAGAAAACTCTTATTAATTAAAAAAACCTACATAAGATAATGCACTGATGTATAAGACTTAGTATGCTAACCTGAAATTTGATAATAACAATAAATTCTGTAATTTCTTACCTATAAAATGTTTGAAGTCCATAAATTAATGTTAATATAGAAGTTGTACTATTGTATTCACCGTATGTTAATATAGCATTTTCTTCCATTGGTCTTTTGTTTGTTCTTCCAATTTTTTTAATATTTTTCTTTAATCAATAAATAATCATAATATATCTGAAACATTACCATTTATTTTCTTTCTAGAACATAATCTATCCTTAGTAATTATGAGTGGGAATCTCTGCTTCCTGACCAAAGTTTATAACTTCATTAATATTGATGGTAATGATAAGGATATTTTTTAGTTTGTATTGTGTCCTCATTTTCTTCCAACTGCTTTGGGTTATGATTTGAATACATTCCCCAAAGTTTAAATGTAGAAAACGTAATCTCTGTTATGTAGTAGTATTGGCAGGTAGCACCATTAAAAGCTCTAATGAAGAGATTAACCCTATTATCACGGGGGCTGCTTGTTTTCAGGGAAGTGGTACTTTTATCAAACATGAGTTTGGTTTCCTTTCTCTATCATATGATGACTTCTGCCACACAGTGACATAATGCACAAAGATAGTTGTTTTTTCCCGATGAGTAGAAGAGAGCTTGCTACTCATGGTGTATCCCTTTTAACCTTGACTAACAGTTTAGCATCTTCTCATCTTAGCTTAAGCACTAAGTATATCAAAAAGTTATTGTGAACATTTGCACCCATGATGTTTTAATGGAATGTCTGCCATAGTTATCATGTCTTAGAATATAGACACTTCTAATCCAGCATGGATGAATGAATATGGAGACTTGGCCAGGATGTGTGGCTCCTTTGTAGGCACCAAATTAAGATACTACGGATCCTCAGCATGAACTCTTGTTGCCCCTTCAACTTTGTCATACATACAGTTTTTTACCTTCATTTTCAGAGTCAACTGAATTGGGCATAGAAACCATGTAGCTTTTTGAAATAGGACAAAGCAAACTTCTTTTCTTTGACTATGTATTTCCTTTCCATATTAACTCTATCATCAGTTCTGGCCCAGTATACAGATGTGACACATTGGAATGTGTATATAATAGCTGTATCACAGCAGCTATTTAAATATGAATTTCTGCAATTTCTCTCCAGGAATTATGACTCTCCTACTTGGATGGGATCACCCATAGACCCACCAATTAGCTTTCTGCCTTGTTAAAGAACAGTGATAGAAGTTTCTCCTCCAGGAAAGAGATTCCCCCCACGAGGAGATAGATGACCACCTCCCTCAGAATGAGCACACCTAGACCCCAAGATGTGGAAGATAAATCTCAGCCTTTCCCCCCCGAAACACGTATGTGAATTATGTACTCTGTGAGCTTCCCCTGCACTGCATTGATTATAGCTAATAAATACATAAAGCAATTGAAAAAATAAATATGCAGTTCTGTTAGTATTATATCCGTCTAGAGAAGAAGACATTTTTATCTAAATTCCCTTCATTTCCATTTTCCCTGCTTATCTACATGCTCTGAAATAGAAGAGAGAAGTATGTGCTCAAGTTCAATATCTGTTTCCATTTTAATGCCATCTGTGCTATCTCTGGAGCATTAACATCTGAATCAGTTTTCATTTTTTAACAACAAAACACCCAGAAAAAATACATGGCATCTAATTAACAGTAGGTTCTCAATCTTCAATTAATGTTGTCTTATTCTAATAAGACAATATTACTCTATCTCTGTCTCTGTCTGTCTGTCTGTCCACTCCCTCAGGTTTTCTAACTATTAACATTTAGGAAGAAATCATGTGTCATCAGTTTGCAATTAATTTGATATTCATACGTATCCAGAAAAGAGAAATTAGCTTATTTTCTAATTATTAAGAGCTGTTAGATGACCCAATGCCACAATTGTTTGCTGATTAATTAGAAAACTTCAATTATCTTCTCTGGTCACAGAAAAAAAAATCTTCTATTAATTCCACCTTGTACTTGACCATTAGATGCTAATTTAACCCAAATTATATGGATATTGTTTCTTTTCAAATACTTTTCTAAATGATGGCATCTTTTACTCTGGAGGTCAAAACTACAGATTTCTCTGGTTGTTAAGTCCCTTTGTCTTATGTAGGCAGTCTGAAGGTCCAGTGGTTCTGGTTAGATGAGTTAGGTGAACACTGCTCTACTGACCTTCCTGTTTCCTGAGTCTGTCATTTTCACCTCTCAGGTCTACCTTTCCCATACCAAAGCTCCCTTGGCATTTCCCTGTTCAGTTGCACCTTAGTGGTCTATTTCCCTAAACCATGCCAGTCTTATTTCCTATGGGAAACTTTCCTCACATCAATTTTCATATTTCCCTTTTTAATTTTTTCTTCCTGCCTATGAGCCAACCTCTCCTTCCAAATTAAAAAAAAATAACCTATATTTTTTACAAGATGCAGTAAAGATAGGTTAAAGAAAGCTGAGGGGGTATAATTGTAAATAAATAAATAAATAAATGTTTAGATGACATAAAATACATGGCAAATGGAAGATGCTGCACATGAGCGTGACCCGTTTAAGTAGTTGTTCTGTAATGACAATTTAAAAAAAAAAACACACACACACACATTCAATTTCCAATGACTATAAGTTGAGGTTTGACATGTGTCTAGCAGAAGAAATGATGTGATGGGGGACTCTGGAGAAATGGAGAACTTTGTGGGATCATGAGTGATTAATTAATTAATTCTGCCTTGTTAGTGTTTTCTACTGTTCACAGGCGATCCCACTGCTGTGTTTCTCTGTACGCTGACGGCTGTGAAAGGTGACTTACTGATCTCACCCTTCATTTCCACTGTTAGCTGCATAGGATGCATTTAGCTGTTCCTGCTTTGGTCAGTTTTCTTGTTGCCTTTTAACTTTTTCTTTTCCCCGTATTTTATTCAAGATGAATTTGCAGTATTTTTTTTTCAGCAGTTTGTGAAAGCAAAATGCACAGTGTTGATATGTTTTTGTCAAGTATCAAATTTTGGGGGATTTTTTTTCCTATGATATTTTTGAAAGGAGACTGTATGCTTGAATGTGTAAACAGGAAACTGACCCAAGTTACCACTTCAGTACAATCCCTGATAAACTCTCATGAGATTCTTATTGGATTTTTTCAATGTTCATAAACATGTACTGCTATGAAATTAATCCAGTTCCTTGTACTAATATAGAATTATAATAACACTTCACATATATCATCTGTGAGATTTACATCAACACTGTGAAGGAGGTTCAGCAATATTTTGCTCTGAGTTGCAGATGAAATAAGGGATTAGAAACTGCTATGACATTTCCAAGGCCAGGAAGCTAAAGAGAAATTAAGGCTGGAACGCTTAGGTTCAGTGTGTTTATTCAAATTTCACTGCTTTTCTAAATAAATTTAATGGTTATTCTCTCAGCCATTTGGGCTGAGATAATAAAAATATCACTAGTGGGGTACCTTATCAACAATAAAGATTTTTTTCTTCCATATTTGGAGACAAAAATGTCCAAAGTTGTGAGCTCAAAGAGTGGAAAGCCTCGCGTAATTCTGAGGTCAATTTTATAAAGATACTAATTCTAATTATGTTTGTAGAAGAATTTCTAAACAGTTTTATTAAATAATAAACACAGAGCCAAATACAGAGGTATAAGCCATAGAGATCAAAGCAATAGCCGCCAACTAACCTTAGTTTACCACCTCGCTGTAGCTTCCCAAGAGAGCTTCTTCCTGTCTAACCTGTGCCTTTATTGCCTTTGGGTTCTGCCTTCTCATTGGCTCTTCTTAGTCCAGCCACATCACTTCCTCATCACTGCCTGTCTGTCTATACAGACCTCTTGGTCTCTATGTTTGGTACTAGGATTAAAGGCCTGTGTCATCATGCTTGGCTGTGTCCTTGAACACACAGAAACTCTGCCTGCCATGTGATCGGATTAAGGGCATGTGTAGCAGGAATCTTAACAGGTCTTATTAATAAAATCAAACCTGAGGCCAGTTATTGGGGTGAATGTTGGAAGATCAGAGAAGCAGAACAAGCCATAGCTACCTCACCTTGCCAATTCCTCAGCTGATCCTGTTTCTTCAGACTGGAAGTTTCTGAGTCCTCATCCAGAATGAATTTCAGCTGAACTGCTGATCAAAACCTAAAAGCTTAACCAGCCAAATGCTTCTAGTTCCTGGTCTTCACGCCTTATATACCCTTCTGCTATCTGCCATCACTCCCTGGGATTAAAGGCTTGTGTCACTGTGCCTGGCTGTATCCAATGTGGCCTTGAAGTCACAGAGATCCAGAGGGATTTCTGCCTCTAGAATGTTAAGATTAAAGGTGTGTGCTACCACTGCCTATCCTCTGTGTTTAATATTGTGGCTGTTCTCTTCTCTGACCCCAGATGAGTTTATTAGCGTGCACAATATTTTGGGGAACACAATACCACCACAGGCATGTGCTACCACCACCTGACTTCTGTTTATGGTTCACTATGACCTCTGATCTTCAGGCAAACTTTATTTATTAACATACAAATAAAATACCACATTTCAACACAAATAAAATATCACACATATCTTGGCTCAACATATAGGATATAATCCTACCTTATATATTATCACTTAGTGGTGGTGGTTAGCACATGAGCTGGAGGGTCATAATATTTAGACCATTGCCTTTTCATATGTAAGATTTCTAAAATATGCAATTGTTTAAAGGTCTTCAAATAAAAAAATCATTTGTGGTTTTCATCATTGCCATATTTGTTACAATTGCTAGCTACTTGATGCACATTATTTCTGATCCATAGTACAGATTTATAAGCCAAGATCATATAAGCCTAATGTGAAATTGGGAAGGTAGTCTTGGCAGCCTTCAAGAATCTATGTGAAGGCAGACAACTCAACAGGACCACTCTGTTCTCTAGCTCACTGCACATTGTTTCTACTCTCTAGCAAAGGCTTGCTAAGGAAGTCCTTTAACAGCAGTTTATTTTTCTGTTAGTGACCAAACATCAAACATAAGCAACAACCAACAAATACATTGGGTTGGAGTATCATTCTGGTGCAGCTGCTAGCTTAGACTCCCTCCTGATCCACTTCTCTAATACAGATTTTGGCTTTGGGAACTCTGTGATCCATCTGTGACTTGAGTGTACCTGCTACACTCTGACTCCATGTCACCACAGAATTATATGTCTGCCCTGATGCAATCTCATAAAATAGAGCAAGTATACATATTGGAGTGACTATTTTTTCACTTTATTTGTATAACATTATCCATTAAAGACCAAGTTTATCATACATGTTTTTATAGACACAATCCAAACTCCACTTAAAGAAAAGGTACTATGAAGGGCCTGAATCATTGAGTAACATTTTAGCCTTTGGTCCAAGTTGACATTTGGCTAAATTACAACTCTGAATTTTCTAAGAGGAGTAAACATTGTCATGTTTGATTTCTATGTAAGCAGAAAAAAAAAACCCAGCATTTTGATCATAGGCAATCTGACACCATGTATCTGTTAATAAATATAAAGTAGAAAACTCTAGTGTTTACTTTGGTACACTACAAGAAATAGTTTTATTCGATTGCTTGCTCTCATGATGATAAATGCTTGAGGAAGTCAGCTAGAAGGTAGAAGACGTATTTTGTCTCAGAGTTTCAAAAGTATTTTCTATGGTTCAGATTAATGAACTGATATTGAGTGAGCAAGCTTTTTTCTAGATAATTGTAGCTTTGAAGCTAATATACACTTTTACATTTCTTCTTAAATTTCATTTATTTTAGTTTTGTTGAGAGTTTCGTTTATGTATATAACAGATTTTGATCAAATACCACCTCCATTCCTTCCCAATAATTCCCCCGTTATCCTCACCACCACTTTGCCTACCCAACTTCATTTGCTTTCTCCCACACTGAGTGAAATATAGGACCATGTACTGTCTTTTAGAGATTGCCTATCTAAATAAAACTTACTCTTCTTCCCCTCAGAAACTATTACGTGATAGGCAGGGCAGCTGTATACATGGAGAAGAACTGGCTGCAGCTATACACACACAACCTGCTCATGATTAAACCAGACAAATACCCATAGAGGGAGAGAGTAAATCTTACTTTCAGCTGAAAAGCTATTAGCAACTGCTCTTCTCTTTTGATGAATCTTTTCACTGTCTTTTTTTTTTTTTTTTTTTTTGAGTGATTGATTGTTTCTTTTCCAGGGTTTCTGTTTGATTCTTTTTAGAATCCCAATTTCTTTGTTAAATTTTACCCAGGTCGTTGACCTTTTAACCATTTTGCTGACTTTCATATCTAGCACCTGAATTTCCTTATTTCATTTATGTACTTGAGTCCTCTATATGGTAACTGATCACTTTTAAAACTGACATTCTGAACTTCCTTTTTTTTTGTATTTCAGCTGTTACATTTGTTTGAAGTTATTGAGTAGCTGTGAACTTTGGGGGTGACATGGTCCCTCTTTCTTTTCTTTTCTTTCTTTTGGCCAGTGGTGAGACAGAACATCATCTTAGGGATATAAGCAATGTTGATCATTTTATGAAGACCAGGGAGGAGGGTGGAATGCAGAGCCAGGGCAAAATAGGAAAGATTAAGAGAAACAAAGAATGAGAGGCAGAGGAAGAGGGAAAAGAGAAACAGAGAGATATTCTTGACACCCTGGTTCCTAATATATCCTCAGTGTGCTAACTCCTTTCCAGTATGCCCACATCCAAATAGTGGAGCAGACTTGGAGCCAAGCTTCAAAAGCACAGCCTGTGGTGGCTGCCTAAGATTCAAAGCACAGAAGTAGCTAACAGGTTTCATTCCCTTTTTTTCTATTAGAAATTATAACTTGCCACTGTGTTTTTCTCTCCTTATTTATAATTGATTGCATTTTCTAGTAATGTGAATAGATTTTTTAAAAACAAACAAATATTACTGTTGTGGATATTTGATCACATTGTGTAAAGATATGTCTGTCTTTCCTCACCTGCCTAAGGCACTTCTGATTGATAATAGAGAGATTAATGTCCAATAGGTAGGCAGGAGAGGATAGGCAGGACTTCTGGGAAGAGAGAGGAAATTGGGGGAAGAATCTGAGAAGAGGGGGATTTGCCATTAAGATGTGGAGGAAGTCGGATGTACAAGACTGAGCAGAGGTAAAGAGCCGTGTGGCAGAACATAGATTAATATGAATGGGTTAATTTAAGTTGTAAGAGCTAGTTGGGAATAAGCCTAAGCTAAAGACAAGCCTTCATATTTAATAAGAAGTCTCCATGTCATTATTTGGAAGTTGGTGATCAAAAGAAAGACTGACAACTTATTACTGTCAACTTTATTATATATTTCAACATAATAAAAATTTTCATCACAGTAAAAACATTTAAAATTATATCTACCATTTCTTTTCTATTTTAAACGCATCAACTGGAAGTAGAGGTATGCTTTTTTAAATAAACACGAACTTCATATGTTTCTTTTTCTAGAAATTGTTTTTAGCATTGATCACCATGTAGTAGGATAACTTCTCATGCTACAGTATTTCTGAGAAAACTGTTTTCCAAATGTTGGTTATATTAAATGTCAAGGATTTCCACTTTCCGTTTCTGAGAATTCAAGAAGCACAAGAAAAGCTTTAAGAACATTGGACCATACATCTTGAAGGAAGTGCTATTTGATGCTTAGGAAGGTCTATTGGCTGAGGGAATGAGTGACTATAATACTGATGATAATTTATTGCACAACAATAAGATTTTACTATTGTGTGTTTAAATTCATCTTGTAACCAGAAGGATCTTTCTTGTTCTTATTTATTCAAAGACATTTGTTTGAGTTGTGCCTACTTTCTCACGTCAGAGAAAACATTAGAGATGATTAGCTATAGGTATCGGTGCCTTGCGATATCTAAGCAAAGTCCTTTTCATATTTCATCTCATAATTGTATTTGCAACTTAATGTTTGAAGTGTCAGTCTTTGTAAAATTGGCTCATCTTGTTATGATTTAGAGCTTTGATGTGAGTGAAAGGCTTCGATTGCAATGCGGAGTCACATCTGAGAGTAAACTGCCCAGACAAAGAGGTCTGCAAGGACGAGTAACTCAAATACTCCAAGCTGTCTATGTGGATTAGGAGATAGTATTTGCATAACTTTGAAGTATTTATACTGATGAAATTACAATAATTAAAATCATTGCTGTGTCAATTGCTGAATGCCACAAGGCATAGCAATTACTAGCATGCAAATCAGACTTTGTGTAAGCATTTTAAAGAATAATTACCTTATTTGATTCAGATGTGCCTGAAAGGCATTGAGAATCATTTGAGCTATTTTGCCTTCAACAATTTTAAGGCTTGTAGATAATGTTGTTATTATCAATTATTTACTTTTGTGTATCACTTTTCTTTATTTTGGGTGAAACTAAATGACACAGACAAAATAAAAACATACAAGTTTGCTGAAACTAGGAACAATTTACAATATCAGTTAATCTGCCTCTTGCTTCAACAAACATTTTTCTTTCTAATGGGCTTCACTCTGCTATGTCATCAGTTTCATTTTAAATAACTAATGTATACCCAATGTCTATGTTCACACAATTTAGGACTAAGGTTGTGAATTGCAAGGAAATGCCAGAGTATGAAATCAAGCAAGACTGGAAGTTTTAGAATGTATTCCAAATGCCAGTGTCACAGGAAACTTGTAAATGGTCACTTAGCCTGCTGACAATTTTAGTTTTCAAATGATAATATTTTAATTTTAAGAATGAATAATAAACTTTGAATAACATATGAAGTTAGAGCTCCCATCTTGTTGGGTATAGGACAAACAAACTGTGATGCATGGCCTCTAAAACTCGAGTTAAATTGATATTTGAATTTATTCTATATTATCATTTATTTTTGAAATATGAGAGTTAAATAATTAAAATGCAAAATGTTTTTAAAATGTATCTTACAAAATATTTGAGCTGTAAGATATGAAATAAGTGTAATGATTTTTATTAGGTTCATTCAAATTCTTATGAGCTTTTTAAAATAAAATTTCTCTAGGATAAGTTTTATATTATTCCATTGAAAATCAAGGCATTACCATTTTAATACTTTTGCTTTGGATTTTCATCTGAAGGTTTTTAAAAATACACCAAATTGTTTTTCGATTAGTTGAAAAGTTATCCAAAAATTAAAATGTCTGTGATTGTTGAATAAATATATTTTATTTTTAAATTAGTTTGAAAAGAGTGCTTATTTCCAATTTTATAAAAAATAGCAATATATGGAATCTGTAATACTTGTTCATAATGTATTGAAAACTAACTTTGAGTTACTTACGCTAGTATAATAATTTAATTTGATAAATGTACACTGAGTGAGGAAAATCTGCAGATGTACACAAGAGCTAAGGAAATAAAAGTGAGTATGTAAAGTTTGTACCTATGTTTCTGAGAGATGTTTGTATATACCTGCACAGTTGATGTATTATTTCCAGTGAGACATAGAGGCAATCAACATACATATGTTTTCATTCAGGAAGAGTTTCTAAAGGAAAGGTCTTGGAGTCCTGTCAGAAATAACTTAATGCATGTTTGGAACTTGCTAAATTTGATTTTTGGTTGAGAATGGACTTCTATATAATAAATATTCATAGTTTCTAGAATGTGTGTTTGTTGGAAAAAAGGAAAAAAATAAGATTCTTTATGAAGAACATACTTTTTGTAACTTACAATGCATTGTAAACAAAGTATAGTCTAGAACAGATCTTACTCTGGCATTTGTATATGTAATAACTGAACTTTGACATTATAAATCTCTTTTATAACAAAGTGTTGAAATGTGGAAAAGAACAGATTGACATGGGAGTATTTATAAAAATGAAGATTGCAACAAAACTCAAGTGTCTTCACTGAAAATTAAAATGACTCATGTTTTTTCAATTCAATATAACTTTTTTTAATTAATTAATTTATTTATTTTATTTTGCAATACAATTCAGTTCTACATATCAGCCACGGATTCCCTTGTTCTCCCCCCTATGGCCCCCCTTACCTTCCCCCCAGCCCACCCCCCATTCCCACCTCCTCCAGGGCAAAGCCACCCCCGAGGACTGAGATCAACCTGGTAGACTCAGTCCAGGCAGGTCCAGTGCCCTCCTCCCAGGCCGAGCCAAGCGACCCTGCATAGGTCCCAGGTTTCAAACAGCCAGCTCATGCAATGAGCACAGGACCCGGTCCCACTGCCTGGATGCCTCCCAAACAGATCAAGCCAATCAACTGTCTCACCCATTCAGAGGGCCTGATCCAGTTGGGGACCCCTCAGCCATTGGTTCATAGTTCATGTGTTTCCATTCAGTTGGCTATTTGTCCCTGTGCTTTATCCAACCTTGGTTTCAACAATTCTCACTCATATAAACCCTCCTCTTTCTCACTAATTGGACTCCCAGAGCTCCACCTGGGGCCTAGCCATGGATCTCTGCATCCAGATCCCTCAGTCATTGGATGGGGTTTCTAGCACGACAATTAGGGTGTTTGGCCATCCCATCACCAGAGTAGGTCAGTTTGGGCTGTCTCAATACAACTTTTAATGTCTACCTTGTTTGGGTCTTGAATGATTGTGGGGAGGCTCCTTGACTCCTATGTGTTTTAAACTTTCTTTTGATGATTCTTCATGAAGATACCATGGCTATGCTTCTTCCACTTATTTCATTTCTTACAGAGAATGTAGAAAATGGAGTTCTACTGCTGACTGCTAATGACACTGGCTGATGATATTTTATGTGATTTTGTTGCAGGGCATAATTCAAAAATGAAGAAAAGAAAACTGCCCCTTTGTTCCCTATAACAGAATGAATGGATCATTAACTGGGCAAACCACGCTGGACAGAAAGTTGAGCAATAAGGATGCTTTTCTCATCACAATGCATTTAAATAATACTGTCTTTCTGTCAGTCCTCTCTTAAAAAAAAAGATATATGTACATTCCCATGGAACACATCTCATCAAGACTTATGATACAACCCAATTTCTTTTAAACTGATTTATCAAACTTTTCTGCAGAGGTTATTGCTAAAACTTAGCACAAACAGAATTGTATACTGTACTAAAAGCATAAATGGTATGATAGGTCACTTATACTTAGAACATATTTTTTAAAATGTATATCATTCCATTAAAAATGTATGCGCTGTAGAACATGGGGTTACTATAAAATGCTTACATTTGTTTGTATGCTCTTAATTTGTTCTAATAGTCTTAATAGTTTATTCATATTCTTAACAATAATATCAACTTATCCAGCTGAGTTATAGCATAGACCATCCATGATCCAAAGCAACCATTCGAGACATGCTCAATATTAGTATTTCAACAAGAAAATCTTTAAAAGGAGTCCCACTTCCCTTCCCAGAACTTCAGAATCAGCATCTTAGTAGAATCATCACAGGGACTCTGCATTAGAAAGAATTTCCCCAATGATTTGTCTTTACATCCAGGTTTGGTCTTACTGTTTCCATCTTAGATATTGTCTTCATCACTACAAACAGGCAAGATGAGCTCTTAGAGTTTGCATGACCAAGTTTTTTTGTTTTCTTCTTCAATAAACCAAAGGCACTTTTCTCTTAATCTGTCTAGTTTAAATGCAACTTTTCACTTTGCAAAAAGATTAATATTGAAAATAATTTGTTAGCCTGGAATATTTAATATTTGCAAACCAGCTTGTAACTTTAATGAATATTTTTGTATTTTGTGTAAAATTCTTTTCAGCACATATATAGGAATATGTGAACATTATCTTACGGTGAAAATAAATAAAACCACATATACCTCAGAACACTAATTCAGAAGCATGCTTAATAGCAAAACAACATTTCTAAGGAAATCAAAAGACAGATAAATTTTTATATTTTCTACAGCATATTTTAATATTGTTTTGGAGGGCATTCAAAGCAATAAACCTGAGAATCAAATATAAATTGCATAACATATTTCAAAAAGTATAATTCAAAAAGTCATTAGATAAGAAGTTTTATAGTCACTAATAATTTTTTGTAGAGTGGCTACTTATAGGTAATGTATAAAGATAATAGCTTTTACTATTCTACATATGTTCAAAAAATAAAGATTTATCATTGGAAAATCAACAGTACATATCCATATATCACTATATAATACATATACATCCTGGATTATATATCTCTGTATATATATATAATATTATGTAATTTTGAAGCATCAATATAGGTCAGTATGTGAGAATAACATGTATGCCTAATTTTTACAAAGAACCCAATGCTACAAAAATAAAGAAAAATATTGCAAAGATGTTAAGTCTTTAAGCAGCAATTCGTACATTTATTGTTATACTTACTAAGATGAAAGACAGCAATTACTAAATGTCATAAATTTCATATTATGGAACAAAATAATATTAATTAGATAATAGTGAACAGGAAAGAAATAATCATATGATAACTTATAGAATACAAAATTGAACAAATAGACACATCATGAGATTCCGTTTACAATATAATATTTGCACTGCAATTAGTAGGCTAGAACATGTCAAAGATCATAATTCAAGTCATTTAAAGAAATAATTCAGAAATGTTCAAGGAATTCCTTCTGGGCAGTGGAGTAATTGGAACTAGAAATATTTTGTTGTCTGAAACAGTTAAAACCCAAGCACACAAAATAAAAAATAATGGTTTGCATATATTGGGTTTTTTTTTTTTTTTTGGTTTTTCGAGACAGGGTTTCTCTGTGCAGCTTTGTGCCTTTCCTGGGACTCACTTGGTAGCCCAGACTGGCCTCGAACTCACAGAGATTCGCCTGGCTCTGCCTCCCGAGTGCTGGGATTAAAGGCGTGCGCCACCACCGCCCAGCTATATTGGGTTTTGAACAATATAGAACAGTGATGGATGAGAAAAGATTAGCGATTAAATTAAGAACTAAGATTATTCCAGTTTCCTGCCTAGAGAAGGAATGTAGTATACATTTGAGGTAAATGGCACCGAAGTGGAGTCCTGTTGTGTTTTGAGGTTGAGAGAGAGATCTGGGAGTGCGGGGAAGAGCTCCAGTGGTTCTAGACTAGAGAAAAGTGAGGAGAGAATCAACCATAGATCTTCAGTAGAAGGTTGACTGATACTCTCTGCTCACTCAAGCTGGGATAATAAAAATTTCAAAGCAAGCCTCCTTACTAGTGAGAGGCAGGAACATGAACGGCTTTAGAGTAGCAGAAAAAAAATGGTGGCATACCTTTAATCCCAGCACTCGGGAGGCAGAGCCAGGAGGATCTTTGTGAGTTCGAAGCCAGACTGGTCTATAGACCAAGATCCAGGAAAGGTGCAAAGCTACATAGAGAAACCCTGTCTCGAAAAACAAAAACAAAACAAAACAAAACAAAAACAAAAAACAAACAAACAAAAAACTTTAGGATTCACAAGATATTGTAGAGAGTACTCAGGGAAACATCACTTTAATAAAATTAGTCTTGGAATGAATATGGATCTGGGGTTCCAGTGGATGGAGGTTGGTGGTTGAGATAAGTTTTCTGGTAGCCTACTAAAATGTCCTGAGAATTGTGGAAAGACAAGTGGTGTAACAGTAAAAAATAAAATAAAATGAGAAAACATCAAATCTGACAATGGTGACATAATATTACAAAGTACAGAGTAGACACCAACACTCAAGAGAGTGGCAGAGGAAGGGAGCATATCCCCACCATCTGGGGCCTTCACAAACAAAGACGAACAAGCCCTCTATGAGACAGCTCTATAAAATCCCACTTCAGAGGAAGACCTGCAGGTGTGTCTTTAGGAGACAGAGCCTTAGAGGGATTTGCAGCCTGCTGTTACTCCTTTCCTCCCAGAGTAAAGAAGTGTTTAGTAGTCACTTTTCTGTTCCTGTGCTAAAATAGCATGAACAAATCACGTTAACAAGAAAGAAAGAGCTTAATTTTGTTTTGTAGTTCAAGAGGGATAGAAGTCCATCCTGGTAAAGAAGGCATGTCATGGGAGCAGGAACAGCTCTGGCTGATGAAATTTCATCAATTTCATATAATCACAGGAAGCTTAGAGGGCAGGAATTGGAGGTGGGCTATAAACCCTCACAGCCTGCCTATGTGACTTCCTCCCTTGAGGCTCCACCTACTAAACATTCCAGCGCTTTCCCGAGTAGTACCACTAACCAAGGGCCACATGTTAAAATCCATGAACTTTCAGAAAACAGTTCATTCAAACCCCAATAGAGGGTGTAGCTCTGAGCATGACGCCTGCTCACTGACTACTCTAGTTGGAGGTAGAAAATTTGTAACTGTCAGATATCCAAGCATGAGGAGCCTTCCCTCCCTCTACCTGCTGAGTTACTGAGGACCTTGACAACCACTTGATGAACAAGCCTGGTCTGGACAGTCTGGGAAATGCAAACATACTGAGACAATGTGGATCACTGACTCAGGTGGGGCCCTGGTGGGAAGAGAACATTCATCAGCAAAGTTGGGAGCAATTGGGAGTGAGTATGATGATCTCCTATGAAAACTGAGAAATACCTATGGGAACAGATGCTTGTGCAGAAACCTGAAACAGCAGGGGATCCATTCTGCTCTGATTTATTCTGATTTAAATAAAGACTAGCAGGTATATTCCTACCTGTAGGTTCAGCTTCAAGATGATATAGTAATTAATAATAATCATAATAGTAAATAAAAATAATGCTAAGTAATTAACATGTGAGAAGTAAATGCATTTTTTCCAACAAAACAATATTGACTAATGATATAATATTTTGTTCTATTTTTTAAACATTTTTTTCTAATTTTCCCCTTTGTGATTTGTTCATTTTTTTTTGTTGTTTCAGATTTTTCATTCCTGAATCATCATGTATGACTGTTCATTCTTCTCCTTTGCTTACTCTACAGTACGTTCTTGGTTACTTCTCATATTCGTAATTCTTTTCCTCTCATTCCTGACCTCCCGAGTTTGCTTTTCTTCATTTCCTCCCAGATTTCTTTTTCAATTACAAACAGCATTAGCTTTAAAAAAAAAAATCTTTCTTTGTATTAATTCCCGATGCATGAGGGAGGGTCTTGGTCCTGCCTCGACTGAATATAGTAGGCTTTGCTGACTCCCCATGGGAGGCCTTCCCTTTGGAGGGAATGAGGGGGTGGGTTGGGGCAAGGAGGTCTGCGGAAAGTGGGAGGAGGGATGAAAGGAGGACAGGTTGTAGCTAGAGTTTCCCTGCCTGGCCCACAGTCAGGACAAATCTCTCTCACCCGCCAGTCCCAAGCCGCTCAGACCCGACCAAGTAAACACAGAGACTTATATTGGTTACAAACTGTATGGCCGTGGCAGGCTTCTTGCTAACTGTTCTTACAGCTTAAATTAATCCATTTCTATAAATCTATACCTTGCCACATGGCTCGTGGCTTACTGGCATCTTTACATGCTCTTTCTCATCGTGGCGGCTGGCAGTGTCTCCCTGACTCAGCCTTCCACTTCCCAGCTCTATTCTCCTCCTTGTCCCGCCTATACTTCCTGCCTGGCCACGGGCCAATCAGTGATTTATTTATTGACCAATCAGCAGCACATTTGACATACAGACCATCCCACAGCAACAGGTGGTTGACATATAAAATGAAAAAAAAAATCTTAAAAAACAAATTTTTCTATCACTTTTACCTGCACAGCATCCCACTTCTCCAATTTCTAAACTTTATTGGGGTTTCAAATGAGTACACACGTGATTTTTTTAATTGTATTTTAATAGTGATTCTAGTGCCAAATCACCTTTTATGTTACCAGAACCTGCTCTCCTGCTCTAGTGAGGGGTCATAAACCCAGGTGAGGAATACAAATGGAAGACACACATAAAATGAAACAAACAAGCAAAGGAGTAGTCTCCACAGGTTTGCAAAACACAACACAGAACCGAGAGAGAGAGAGAGAGAGAGAGAGAGAGAGAGAGAGAGAGAGAGAGAGAGAGAGAGAGAGAGAGAGAGAGAGAGAGAGAGAGAGAGAGAGAAGAGAGGGAAGAGAACAAGAAAGAGAAAACATTACATCTCTAAAAGCTCACAACTCCTCAATAACTGAAAACAAATACAGGGAAACAGCCGAAGTGCTGGAAATGGAATTCAGAATTCTAGTTTGAAAAGGGTTTAGTGATCACATAGAGGACTCAGATGGGTAAATGAAATAAGGAGTCCATTTAGGAATGAGCTACGAAGGCCATCAAAATGACTGAACGTCAGCAATAGGAGGGAAATTTAACAAGGGAATTGAGATTCTTAAAAGAATCAAATAGAAAGTCTGGATATGAAACAATCACTCAAATAAAAAGGATGCTGGCAAGAAAGAGAAGAGCAATCACCAAAAGCTTCTTAGCTGGGGATGGATGTCATGAGCCCCTCCCCTGTCTATAAGAAGTTTTGCCTGGTTTGATCTTGATCAGATCTTGTGCATGCCATCATATTCAGTTTGACTTCATGTGTATAACAGCCCTGTCTGTCATGTAAGGGGAAGAAGAATACATTTATTTTCAAGGATGCAAATTTTCCTCCATGAGTTAGTAGATATTCCTACATCCATGCATAGACAGATAGCTCTAAGTGAGGGAGAGAGCAAATGAAGCTGGGAAGCATAAGGGGTGGTAGGAATAAGTAAGAAATTATAAGGGAAGTAATGACGGGGGTGTATTTAACCAAAATACATTATATGTATGTATGAAATTCTCAATAAAAAGAAAATAAATAAAAAAGAAATATAAAATGTCTATCAGTTTCAAAACTATATGTCTGCTTACTCAGTATCAACACATCAATATGAACACTGACTTCAGGGGAATCTAGCATGCCTAATTGAGCAACTCCAACTTATCAATGCTAACAAAACATGCTTCCAGAAATGCTTGGAATGTTTCAATGAATTGAAATGCTAGGTTTTTTAAAAACACAAATCTATGGCCATCTGGATGCCTCAGAGTAGGGCGTGAGAGTGAGGGAAGAACTAGCCGAAGAAACAGTATTAGTTGTGGAAAACTAGGCTAAAGGAGTGATTCATTCAAGCATCAATAGGAAAAATGAAAATTAAAGTTAATGACCCAAATTGTCAAGAACTCTGATATGTAACTAAGAGACCAATCTGAAGAAACTGTGGGGTAAAAGAAACAGACATAAATGCTGAAGGTACAGAAAATCTATTAATGAAATTCTATCTGAAAATTTTGGACATCTAAACACAACAGGCACTTATGACCATAGACATGACATATTTCAAAGAAACTACATTAAAATGTACAAGGCATCATGCTACAGAGAGGGCTCACATGTGTGCAGTGCCCACAGAGACCAGAAGAAGAGGACAGATCCGCTGACCTGGGATTTGGATAGTTGTGAGCCACCGTGTGAGTGCTGGGAATTGAACCCAGGTCCCACTGAGGCATTTTCCAGGCCTGACCTTTGTTGTTATTATTATACTGAGAAGGAAGATTCATAACACCTGGGGCCAAGGAGACGGAAAATTACTCTGGTTAAGTCTCATGACGTTCTTCCTGCAGAACTTAAGGCTCTGCTTGTCTTCTTGAGGAGCAGCTGTTACCGAAGCTTCACGCTCGAGCCTTTACTTTCCTGATCCGGCCGGAGCTCTCAGTGATGTCTTGTACCAGGCAGAGATGGCATTTCCTACTGTACAGAACAGGATGAGAAAGATTTTCATTATTGTTTGATCTCATTGCCTCATCTTTCTTTCATATGTACAAATTCTTTCATGAAAATCAACTCTGAAAAATGAATATGATTATCAGTTTACCTAATACATAAATTTGATTCTCATCTAAGATGGAGATGGATCCATAGGTACAAAAAAACTAACAAGGTGAAAAATCAAGTAGGAGTATGTTTTTAGGAATGGACAGACATTAACTTAGTTCCAAATTGTGAAGTTTTCTCTATTTACCTTCCTTTATATCGACAATCTAAGAAACTCACCAACAGTGAAAGTGAGCATTATGCTGACGCTCCCTTTATCTTCTTACTATATTTACCACAACCTAAGAGAAAGTTGGGGGAAAAAATTGAGTTGGAACTAAAAGTAACTCTTACAATTGCCTGGAAGATTGAAATGGAATTATAGAGCATGGCGGACTTTGAAATGGCTGGTGAAAGTTGTAAATTGGATAAGCAGAGTGCGCACTAGGTTTTCCTCTAGAAACTTCCCAGCCTGTCCTGTGGTTTCACGTTTTGCCGACTGTGGTACTTCCTAAGCAGAGACAGTGGGTCTGTGAACAGGCTGAGATTTGCTCCTGTTTCTGGTGATTCCTTGGCACTAAGGTTCACAAGCTTATCTTCATGCATGGGTAAATAAAAAGAGGGGATGTGATCAGTATACAAGCAAGAATACAGTACCAAAATTATCAATGATACATAACTTTAAAAGATAAGTGCTTTAATTAGAAAAAAATCAACTGGTGAAATGGCTATATTGAGCAAAATAAGACTAATTAAAAGAGTAAATAACAACTTTAAAAAGAAAATACAAATAAAATAAGTATCAGGAACAATATATGGTAGGCTCAACCATACAAGCTAGTGAATTATTTTCAGGAAGGATAAAAAACAGAAAGCTCAAGACCTAGAAAAGAAAATTTAATGAAAACTTATGTTAGTAGAGGATAATGATAGACATCAAGCCTACAAATAATGACTCCCCTCAAAGAAGGAAATGGAAGAAATAAGGTACAAGAACAAGTTCATCATTACTTTTTAAGTGTGAAGATCATTTATCAACAAGCTGTTTATTGTCTGGGTATAAAAGCAATGCTAATGCATTCTTGGAGGTTATTTGCCAGTATTTTATTGAGTATTTTTTTTTCATCAATGTTCATGAGGGAGATCGGTCTGTAGTTCTCTTTCTTTGTTGTATCCTTGTTTGGTTTAGGAATCAGGGTAATTGTAGCCTCATAGAAGGAGTTTGGTAATGTTCCTTCTGTTTCTATTGTGTGGAACAATTTAGAGAGTATTGGTATTAACTCTTCTTTGAAGATCTGGTAGAATTCTGCGCTGAAACCATCTGGTCCTGGGCTTTTTTTGGTTGGGAGACTTTTAATGACTGTTTCTATTTCGTTAGGGGTTATTGGACTATTTAAATAGTTTATCTGGTCTTGATTTAACTTAGGTATGTGGTACCTATCCAGAAAGTTATCCATTTCTTTTAGGTTTTCCAGTTTTGTGGAATAGAGGTTTTTGAAGTATGACCTGATGATTCTCTGGATTTCCTCAATGTCTGTTGTTATGTCCCCCTTTTCATTTCTGATTTTGTTGATTTGGATGCTCTCTCTCTGTCTTTTGGTTAGTTTGGATAAGGGCTTGTCTATCTTGTTGATTTTCTCAAAGAACCCAAACTGACCTACTTTGGTGATGGGATGACCAAACACCCTAATTGTCATGCTAGAAACCCTCATCCAACTACTGAGGGATCTGGATGCAGAGATCCATGGCTAGGCCCCGGGTGGATCTCTGGGAGTCCAATTAGCGAGAATGAGGAGGGTTTATATGAGCGAGAATTGTTGAGACCAAGGCTGAATAAAGCACAGGGACAAATAGCCAAACGAATGGAAACACATGAACTATGAACCAATGGCTGAGGGGTCACCAACTGGATCAGGCCCTCTGAATGGATCAGTTGATTGGCTTGATCTGTTTGGAAGGCATCCAGGCAGTGGGACCGGGTCCTGTGCTCATTGCATGAGTCCGCTATTTGAAACCTGGGCCCTATGCAGAGTTGCTTGGCTTGGCCTGGGAGGAGGGGACTGGACCTACCTGGACTGAGTCTACCTGGCTGATCTCAGTGCGCGGGGAAGGCTTTGCCCTGGAGGAGGTGGGAATGGGGGGTGGGCTGGGGGGAAGGTGAGGGGGGCGGGAGGGGGGAGAACAAGGGAATCCGTGGCTGATATGTAGAACTGAATTGTATTGAAAAATAAAAATAAAAAAAGAGATATAGAAAGACAGAAAAAAAAGCAATGCTAAAAGGAATCCATAGTTACATATCACCTGAAAAACATGCCTTGATTCCAAGAAAATATATGTTTAAAAACAAGATCCTTACAAGTATACAGCCAGAAAAAAGTGACATAGAAGAACACACAACAGAGATATAAATAAACTTAGAATTCAACACATGAAAAACTATAGTCGGACTTCCCTGAACAGATCAAAAATAGGTATGACTGATAAGAATGAGTCTTTTAGCAAAATGGTTAGAAAAAAAAAACTGTCAGATAACAAGGTTATGGTAGAGAATTTAAATTATAAACAGAATCAAGAGGATTTTTCTCACAGAAAATATATGGTTATAGAATACACATTCTATATTAATCATGATGGCCCCCTCTATCACAACCCACATCAATGCTTCACACTGTAAATCTCTCTGATACATCCAATATAGGTGTGAGTGGTTCTGGACTCCATTTTGAGAGCTAGATTGTTGTCAGCCAACAGTTTTACAGAGTAGTGCTTGCCACTGCGCACTAAAATTACAGACCACAAGAGTGAAACATGAAAACAATGTAAAGAATGGGGAAGCATTTTAGAAGTCATTGCTCAACGACTGTGGATGATTTTCTACCACGCCTCACTGGTCAGATCCTCGTTATATGTTCTTACCAATAGAAAGAAAAAAATGGGAAACGTGGCTAATGTTGGCTTGGAAGCAAAAGGAAACAATTGTATTAATGAATGCTAGCTTCTTTCAATATAATCACGAAACCTTTTGGTGATTACATTATATTACTAACAAAAACCCTATTAGATTAAAGGAAATCCAGTGGTGGTACATGCCTTCAAATTTGAGGCCACCATGGCCTACACATAAGACATTTTCAATAAAAAATGAAAAAGTAAATTTAAGGAAAATGACTGGAAACTGAAAGGATTGTGACATTTAAAATTGTTAAATGTTAAAACTATTCATTAAAATTTTGAGTATGGTAGAAATAGACTACGCTGGCTTATGAAATGTGCATAGGATGACTGAAAATAACATTTTCAGCAAACAACATTTAAATGTATGAGACTACACTATTCATAAATTGACCTAATAAATTAGTTTACTTTGTGTGCTTGGTTAGTTTGATGACGTATACAAGTATATATCGGCTCAGTATTCTGAGTTCAGCAGCCTGATTTAACTTCTAATTTAAACTGGTAAAAACTGAATCTTCTAGCAACACTATGATAGCCCATTATTTTGCTGTGTTCCAGATTTCTTTCAAACTGTGCAAATTATTAATGATGCCAGAGAACTTGTCAAAGTGTGCTCTCAAACATAATTATATTTTCTTTTGCCTAAAATAATCATCATAAATATATATAAAATATACATTATTAATGATAAACCATCTTTTCCTGTGCATTTCTATGTAAATTTTGCTGTGACAGGGAAACATAAGCAAATCTAAGTCATCAAATCACATGCAATCTTTTCCAAAATTTAAGATCTGATATTTCCATTCAGCAAGCTTAATATTCCTGGCCCGTCTAAGTATTAAATAATAATATCTGATTACCAGAAAACTCACATCTTTATAAAATGTCTTTGAAATGTCTAGTTTTCATGCAGAGTAGGTGCCTATTGTATTTTACTGGCAAAATAACATGTTTCAAATGCTAACACGGCAGGGGAATACTGACGGAGCTATTAATAAAACAGAACAGCTTTTAGCTGCCGAAGAGCCTTCTTTCCATCAAACATGTCTCAGGCTTTAATAAAGAAAGTCAAGTGGTGTAGGTGAAAAATGACTTTTCTCCCCCGGTCATCTGCCTGTCATGTATTACTCAGGTCACCAGTGTTTGTCCTGAACTGTATCATTCTGTAGCGGTGTCGGGTATGAGATATGTTCACTGTAATTCCATCAGACTTCGGGAAGTTGATTAGAACAGATCACCTTTCGGCATGGGCACAAGTTATCACAGCAGATTGAGTGAAAAAGACTTATTTATCTTTGCCTTATAATAAAGAAAGAGATGAACAAATTTATCTATTAACTTGGAAAGAGTCAGATATTTGGAGTGAAAACAAACTATAGCAAGTAACTGCGTTGAAAATATGGAAAAATCCAATGTCTCTTCAGGGAAAACAATAAGCACACTATAGCTTGAATTTAGTACATAAAATACTTGAACTATTTTTATTTAATGACTACTTAAAATATTTCTTAAAGTGATAAACATCCCACAACAAAATGAAAGAATATAATGAAGAACACATTTTTTTTGATGTTCCCAGCACTCTCTTTTGGCAAAACAATTATTTTAAAACACAATCTTCATAGTATAACAAATTTTTATGATACTATCCCTTTTGCTGTATATATTGAATGAAAAAAAATTGGCCATTCACAATAATAATGATGAAATCTGGATGATAAACAGACGTGCAAATTAGGTGTAATAAAAATCCTAGTTTCTGTGACATGAGGATGGGTCCTCAGAGTAGTGTGCTGGATTTTTAGATTTCCAGGGAGGAGTAGAAGCATGGTGATGGGTACCAATCACACGGCAGTGGGCCTGTGTTGACATTAGAACGTGGTTCCCTAAAATCATAATTTAGGCTTGTTGCTGACAGCATGAATAAACAAAAGACTATGTGTCAGCATTGCCAGTACCATGGAAAGTGTGTGTATTCAGGTACATTAATGTGGAAGCATGTCCACATCGTCCAGTGATTTAACACAGTGCATGGTTGAAATCAATGCATGTGAATTATTCATATCTTTCAATTCTTCAGTTTAAGGATCCCAGAAACACATTTTGAAAACATCGACAACTGATACCAACATATTAATAATTCTGTATATAATAAATATAAGAAGCAAATACATGTATTGTGATGCTTCCTAAACAATACCTTTATTATCCTTTTTTATATATTGTTCATATAACAGTAGCCACAAGCTGTGGAAAGCAAAGTCAATTTCTTTTTAGTCATTTTTTACCTCCTGCAGTTTGGAATGTGTTTGAAAATAGAAAGCCTTAGATACTGCTTAACTCTCCCACATTACTGCTGGAGATTATTGCAACTTGCTTTGTGCAGTGGTGTCCTGTTCAGCTTCCTTGTATCCTGTAAATCTCTCTCTTCCCTTTTGCTGGGTGCCACAGCTCAAAGGACCAAGAATGTAGTAAGTCTTTGGGATATGGTAAATAATCTGCCAATTTGATTTGAGAGGTACAATTTTGTTCTCACAGATTTGACTTTGACTTTTTTTTTTTTTTAGCAGAAGACCAGGAAAACTTGTATGTGCTAAGCAAGTCAAGAAAAACCACTGTGCAAGTCAAAATAAGCATCTGTGCTTGGAAACGGAAATTAAAACTGATAGAGAAATCCAAATCGATGGGTAATACAGAAGATTAATCTATGGGCTAGGAATATCAGCAATCCATAGAACACTTGTGTAGAATATGAGAGGCTTGGGTTACAATCCCTAGTTTGGAAAAATAAAAGATTTTAATACTTGTAAAATAGTCATATGAAAACAGAAGAAAAACGGGTAGAGTATGTTTATCCGTACTTTGCATTGTAATGTCTTCTCTTCTTAAAACGATTTGTCTGCGAATCTTCATTTTCTGAATCGTTCTGTGGAATGACTTTTTGTGGTTTTGAAACTTATTTGTGATCTAAATAGCTATATAAACCACACATTTCTTAGCGTATAGGGTTGTCTTTTGGTTAGCTGCTGGCACAAGCTTTGATGGGTCCCTCATACTACAGGCAAGATAATCTTATTGAAGAGTAGCACAAGAGCTAATTTTGTAGTCAGAATGAAAACTATGCCTTTTTTTTACACTGAAAAGAAAACAGTCTGTTTCCTAATTGTCTTAATGAGACACAGATGCACTGAATTCTGTTGCCTCATTTCTCAGAGTGAGTATGAAAAAGAATGATGGGGCGGGGGGGGGGGGGGAGAAAGATGATTTTGGAGAAATTATTCCAAGCCAGACATTATTTCTAGGCATTTCTCAAGAATAAACTTATTTCTTTAATTTTTCAACTTCGCTTAGACAAGATGTACCATTACATACTCCTTTAAGTACTGCCAAAAGAGTAAGTAAGCATATCATTTTTAGGTGAGATTAATGATAAATTTGGTTTTGGTTTTTGTTACATAATAAATCTGATTATTATCTAATGTAAATTCTTTTGTATACTGAAATTAATCTATTATCAATGTTCATATACTTTATTTAGCAATTTAAAATAATGATACAATGGGTCAAAAGCAATGCCTGAAAACAATCACATGTAAGAGAATCTATACCACCATCACTAATAAAACATGCTACTTAGGGAGGCAAAGGGAAGACCAAGTGGGGACAGTATTGGTGATAAGAAAAGCAGGTGGAGTGATAGAGAGGATTTGAAGACCAATCCAATCAGGTAGCTGCTGCATGATTGGGGAAGATCATTTTTCACTTTCAGCTCTTGGCTTCTTCATTTGGAAAATGTAAATGATAGAAACACCTCCATTGCTAGCTTCGTTGAAGATTAAGTACAAATGATTAGCATACCTCTAATAAGCAAATTTCATGAATGTCCTCAGTTGAAATAAATGACCAACAGATGTACATGAATATCTATAGAGAGCATTGTGTGAGTCACAAACTTAGCATATATATCCTTTTCAACTGTATCAAAAACTTTATTCAAAATAACCATAAAACAAGATATGAAGAATTGAAAAGGATCCAATTCATATTGAGAAGTTTTCATCTAACTGAGTAGTTGTGTTTGAATCCATAAAAAAGAATAAAATCTACAAATATTTGCAAACATACAATCTATTTCTAAAGAATCCTTTATTGAATGATATAAAAATAAATTGAAGGTGAAATTGTTTTGATTAAATATTGATAATGTTAAAATAAGAATGCTGGTGGTAACTTATGCTTTTAGCTAATAAATATATAATTTAGACCATATTAATACATTAGAAGGTTAAAAATCAACTATCAGTGTCACGTAGTTTTAGTAGAACAGAAAATTAACTCCAAAATAGAATGAAGACACTAAAGATTAGAGCCTAAAACTTTACTATATCCACTGGTTAAATAAGGTAAACCTATAGGCTTTCCTCAATTGTGTTAATATATTTAATAAAATCTAACTTCAGGTTCCAGTATTGGTTCCTCTGTGGGCTTGAACTTTTCCCTTGTTATAACTACCTTTGTCTCCAGAGAACTACTACAATTAGCTGCTACACCAGGTTTTTTTTTTTCCTTCACCATTCCCAAACCTTTTCAAAAATGAAAGGGATAAATGTTGAAAAATAAAATTAATCAAATCAAAGCGTGACCATTCAGCAATACTGTGCTTGGTTAAATTTCTTCGGTGTCTTCTTGGAACTGTGATCATTTGATGCCACCCCATCCTCAGTCAGAGAACGGCATGCTCCTGTCTCTGCACCCTCCATCTTTTGAGTCACTGTATCCCCTATCTTCTGCATACTTCACCTCTTCATCAAGTCATCATCTAGCCACTTTTCATCTCTCATCTTAACTGTTACTTGTAGAATTCTTTTATTTATAACAAATCACTCATTTGAGGCCTTTGAGACCCAGTATGTTTCAGCTACCCATTAGTAGCTGGTAGTACAATAAGGAACACCTACAAATGCAAATAAATACAGAAACAAATGAAAGGAGTCAGTACTTCTTTTGATTCCATAATATTTCCTTTGGAACAGAACTTTCAACTCCTCTTATTCCGGTTCATGGGTCTATAGGTTTCTAAGGTCCCACTTATCACTAAGCGTCAGGATGATGACTGTTCCCTGGAGTTAACAATTGTGTTCAAGACAAAAATGTAAGTGGGAAGCTACATGCCAATGGTGATTGCTTATATCAGGAAAGCTAAGATTTTCCTTCAAATCTCTAGAAACACTATAAAATTAACTGGAGAATTATATTACTATTCAGTCACTTACTGTTTAGGACATTGGGAAGCATGGAAACTTGAGAGCAGTATTCAAACTGACGAAATCTGGCATGAGCGCCATGGTTTCTATTATTTGTGGAATTATTTCAATTGTATTTGCCTACCCAGTGCATTATATTTTAAACCCCATTAGAAAAGGGGCTGCTTTTATTGTGTTCATTGCAAGCACTCCATAAATGTACATGCACATGCACACACACACACACACACACACACACACACACACACACACACACACAGAAAGAGAGAGAAAGAGACAAAAATTGCTGTTTAATGTGTGTTCTTTAACATACTTCTGTATCAGAAAAAAATATTCATTTTTGTATCATTCCTTGTTGCAGTTTCATAGTTTCAAAGCCTTGTTTTCCAAATTCAGAAACTGGTACCAATGGCTGGTATCCTCTAAATTCTCTATTGCATACTTGTCGCTTACATATGTGAGTGAAGCAATCCTTTTTTATTTTTTTCTTAGCTATAATCTCATAGGAGAACTTAGGAAATGTATTAGCTTAAAAGAATGATCACTTTTACATCAGAAGAAGCTTTATATTTTGGTTCCGATAGGATCAAGTAACCCCTTGTCAGCAAGTGTATATTCACATAACTTCCTACAAAAAAATATGCTTCTGTAAGAGGAAATAAGTTGTACAATGAAACATCATCAAATATTTTCCAGTAGTTAACAAAAGCACATAATGTGGAAAATCCACACAGAAAAATGTGACACAGAGATACACTGAATTAAAAGATTTCCAAATGGAATTAGCATAGCCAATTCATAAGTTTAATCTGAAATTAAGGTATATGTACTATGACAGAATGCATTGCAGGAACTGAAGATATACATACATGTACTAATATGGAATTATACTTCACAAGTTCCAAGGTGAAAAGAAGGAGGTTGGAGAATGGAAGTGGAAGGCTGTTTGGAACAAAATATTTAACTACAGAATATTCAGGAACACCTTAACTTTTAGTTGACAAGCAGCAGTTAATAATATGCTATCAAAATTGGAAACTAAGGAATAATATATTTTAATTACTTTATTTATTTAGGAGGGCAGCTTGGGTGTGGAAAGTGGAGAGAACAGCTTATAGAAGTCAGTTCTTGGTCTCTTTCTCCATCATGTGACTCTCAGGAATTAAACTCAGGACTTTAGGCTTGGTTGGAAGTACCTTTAACTGCTGTCCAATTAGAGCTGGTATCCAAGAATAATAACAAACTTCAAATAATTTCCTTATTGAATTCAGTGTTTGAGCTGTCAATATATGTTGCTTCTGCTTATTTTGCCTAAATGAAAATAGTTTTCATTATTAATTGTAACATTTTGAAATCACTTGCATGTTGACTATCAAATAATATACTTTCATTTTTTTTCTGTGAAATAGATTTTTTTTTTTTTTCGAGACAGGGTTTCTCTGTGTAGCTTTGCGCCTTTCCTGGAACTCACTTGGTAGTCCAGGCTGGCCTCGAACTCACAGAGATCCGCCTGGCTCTGCCTCCCGAGTGCTGGGATTAAAGGCGTGCGCCACCACCGCCCGGCGAAATAGATTTTTTTTAACAATAAGTATGTATTAAACCTTTTTATTTCTTTGGAGACGGGGTATCATGTCTTGCAGGCTAACCACACTCATTGGCTACACAGCTGAGGATGACCTTAAGCTTCTGACCCACGTGCTTCTCCCAAGTGCAAGGATTATATGCATTGTGACTGAGCTAATACTGTGCTAGAAATCAGTTTCAGAGCTTTGTGCATTTTAGGCAAGCATTCTACCACCTGAGTTATATCTCCGTTCCTACACATTTTAGTTAGAGGTAAAGGCATTTTAAAATTAGGGTTAGGAAACACAAAATATTAATCTGTATGGCATCTTTCATATAAATATTTTAAAGAAGAATTTAGAACTATATAGCAAACAATGAACTGAAGCTTAATAAAAATACAAATAGATCAACTAGATATGGGAATTATAATTATGTAAGAAATTAAACATGATCAACTGAAAATGATACACATAATTGTTACATTTTATAACAAGTGAATTAATCAATATCAATTTACATACTATAAAATTCACTTATGCTACATCATTCAACTACCATTATTAAAAACTTTTTGAAGATTTGCCTAATCCCGCACTGGATTCTCATAACCATTTGTTATCATCCCCATGCTCCTCCTTCCCAAGCCTCTGACAGCTACTAATCACTGGTTTGCCTCTGTGAATATCCCAATTGTGATCATTTCAGAGCCATGAAATGATTCATCATGTTGTCTTCTATGTCTAGTGTCTTTCACTTAGCATAATGCTTTCAAAGGCTAGTAGACACTAAAACTATAGCTTTCTCCCATATAATATACTATAGTTTAATGCATTCATTTTCAAGAAGAGTTTTAATTTTCTTCCCATAAGAGGGTGTTTACGTTCCCCAGGCTCACTGTGTTCTTGCTCTGTCTCAGATAACCCTGAGTGTCTGATCATTGTGCCTCCTTTGTCTGGTGCTGCAATAATAGACATCAGTCCTTACTGTGACCAGTTTTATGCAGGGCTGAGAACTGAACCCAGGACTTTGTGTACGGGAAGCAAGCCCTCAGCCGACTAGGTTATAGATGCACCCTGCACTGATGGACTTTTGCGTTATGAATCTTAGTTACCTACATTCAGCTTTCCTAGGTTATAGTTGCATCCCGCACTGATGGACATTTGCATTATGAATCTCAATTACCCTACATTCAGCTTTCCTGCATTTTGCTCTTGTCAGCTCAGATCTGAAGCTGAAGCTCTCTGCTAAATCTTTTCATTGCAATTACTGGATTTTAAAATGCCAGAACTTTTATTTGGTTTTCATTTACATTTTTTATCTTCATAAGCACTGTCTCTATTTGGGGAAATATCATGATAATATTCTTCTTTACTCCTGTAAATGATTTCCTCTACTTCTTCGAGTTAAGGGTTTAATGTGCTACTGCTAATGCTTGGGCCTTCTCAGCAACACCTTGTATTCAGCTTGCTCCCTCTTCCATCTGTGTCTTTCTTCTGCACTTTGTCTGCGTCCCTACTTGGGTTCTTTCTGTGAGCACTGGGACATTCATGCCTTTACACTTCTAGAAGGCAATATCTACATTTTTAGAGAAATCCTGGAGTTCAGGCATACATGACAGAGGGAGTTTCACTAAGGACTTTTCTGGACTTACTCAGGAAAAGGATCCACAGAACAGGTTGGAATTCTAAAAACCAAGGAATCTCAGAACATGTAAAAAAGCAAACAAACATAATATTTTACATTCACAGATAGGCCAAAAGAAAAATGATATGCAAAAGAGATAGAGACTCTAAGGAAAGAGTCTAAGAAATGGAAATAATTGAAATAAAAATAAAAAAAAGTTTGAAAATAAGAAAAGCAAAATAAATAAATTCTCATAAAAATACTTATCAGATAAAGTTTTTGGTATAAATAAGAAGTAAAATTCACAATTGATGTCTAATACACATTAATCAAGTAACATAGAATTGAAATTTCTCTGAAGTCACAACTTGAAAAGAGATTGATATAAATATCTATTAATACATTTTCCCTTCTTTACCAAATAAATGTAGAAAATAAGCTTATTCAGAAGGTGTTTCTGATTTTCATTATAGAAGCATGAAAGCCCAAATGAATACCTTGAAAAATGACAAAAAATGTTATATTTTCCAGAAAGGGTCCTATGGCTTAATTTCATTATATTTTGTATGGTATGGTGTATAAAGCAAAATAAAAATGCTGATAGAAGAGTTAAGTATGCAGTTTATTGGCTTGATTTAATAACTTTGTAGCTAACCTTGCTTCTAGGGAGAATTCATAATATCACCAAAAGCCTGTGGACTGAGTCACATTATCGATCACAGGGAAGATCTCTAGACAATTCTGCTTTAAGGAAAAAATACCCATAATCTAATTTCTGATTTTTTAAAAAGAACCAAAATTAATAACAGACTTTCTTTTTAACCTAAACATTTTTTAAAACACCGTTGAAGACATAAGGTCAAAGAGAAAGTAAAATGTATATTATGCATATGTACAGACTGTTGGTGGACATGAGGGATTTCTATGGACATATTTCTATGGACGTTGCCTTTTGTTTCTGAGTGGGAAAGGAAGTCAGAGATTAAATGTTTTTTTAATTATTGCTTTTATTTTCGAGATTATAATGTAATTACATCACTTCCCCTTTCCTCGCTCCATTGCCCCTGTCATATACCCTTCCTTGCTTGCGATCTTTTAATATGATGGCCTCCTTTCATTAACTGATGTTATGTGACACGTGTATATGGATATACAAATATATTCCTAAATTTAACCTGCTCAGTTTGCATAGTGTTACTTGAATCTTGAACGTATATTTTCAGGGTTGAGCTTTAAGTTTTGGAAAATAGATTGGTGTGCTCTTAATATTAGGAGAGAATCCAGGACACAGAAAGAACAGCAATGGAAGACAGCAAAATTGATCGTCGTTTTAATATAACGTTGTTTTAATAAAGTATTTTAAGTACAGGAATATTAGCTGTAATAAAATAGATTCATTCAAAAAACATAAAAAACATAAATATTTTAAAATTCAAAGTAATATTTTTCAAAGTTAGTCACAGAGTTAATATAGACAGTCACATTAACAACACCTGTGGTACGTACTTACTTTGTCTATTTTACAGATAAAAATGACAGAGATGAAAATTTGCCTAAAGTAACATAGCAATCAATTATAACAAGAGCATATGACCACAAACACTAAATAACTGCTTCTTTTGTAAACAGTAATAATACCTAAAGTTATTGAGAAGTTACTAAATACCATGGATGGTGATAGGCATTAAATACAGGATGTAATTAATCTTTATAAAGCCTTCAAAAAAAGAACATCAGTTATACATGGATTAATCTATGAAAATTCTAAGGCATTTGGGGTGTGGGTAGTCTTAGCTGAAACATTTAATATTTTTAATTTGAATAATAGATGCAGCCAAGTCTAAACAGATAAATCCTGTCTCAAAAACCAAGAAATCCAAAAAAAAAAAAACCAAACCAAATCAAACAAATAAAAGAATAAATTGGTGAGAATCCATAAAAAATTGTGTTTGTACTTTTAAGTATTGAAATATAATTTTAATGAAGTCATGGTAAAAAAAAATTGTAGGCTAAAACCAATGTTTTCAAGAAGAAAATAGCTGTGATGAAATAGTGAGAATTGATTTTTAAAAATTTACACATGTAAGTTCTTATCTACATGAGTTTGATCATAGAAAACAAGAAAGCATTGCCTAAATAATGAAAAATAATAGTGAATAAAACATAAACAAATGCATTAACACAGATTTTAAACACGGATAAAAATAAACATGCTGCTCCTAATGGGCATGGTTGTACACACACACACACACACACACACACACTCACACACACACACACAAGAAAAAAAATAAGCCCATTTCCTCCTTTGCCACAAAAAAGTGAGAAGGATCAATCCCTTTCATGTGCGTCGAAATTCAGAGTCATGTTGGGTTAACAGACTCACCACTTCCAGGCCCACTGTCGATCTCAGACACCTGGAACTTCAAGCACCCAGGGCCACCACTAGTTTGCTAAGCTATTCTGATAACCCATGGATGTAGTCGCCTTAGGAAGGTGTCCTTCAGGTGTTTCTGCTGTTCTACTTCCACCTTTTTTCATAACATTATCTCTTCATATTCCTGCTTCCTAGAGGTGCATACTGCTGTAAATGTGATGAGATATATCCTTGTCTGTAACATGAATCTTAAAAGGTCTTATAATAATAATACAAAAAAGTAGAGTCAAATATTGGGATGAAAGCTGAAAGATCAGAGAAACAGAACAATTCAGCCATGTTCTTACCTCTACGAAATCCTCAGCCTCAAAAGAGTGAGTACCTGTTTCCTCATGTCTTTTATACCTTTTTCTGCCCTGCTATCTTACTTCCTAGGATTAAAGGCATGTGTGCTTCCCAAGCAAAGGCATGGGATTTCAAGTGTTGGGATTAAAGGTGTGTGCCACCATGCCTGGCTCTGTTACCAGTGTGGCCTTGAACTCACAGAGATCCACCTATCTCTGTCTGTTGAGTGGTAGGATTAAGGATGTGTGCCATTACTGTCTGGCCTCTCTGTCTGGCTCTGTCCTCTGATTCCCAGATAAGTTTTATTGGGGTGTACAATCTATCACCACACTTGTCTTTCTGCTGCTGTAGGTTAATTTCCAAACAGCAAAGGAACAACTGTACTCAAAGTTTCCACTCTTGGTGCCCTAGGTTCATTCTTAAGCTGAAGTAAAAAAGAAGTTAAAATGAAGTATATGGTAGATAATTAAAACAGAGATCGTGTTCAATCAAACCTGAGACTTGAGAGAAGAAGAAGTTAATGCAACAACTTTCTGTCTAAGTAGAGGAGCTAGAGGAGTTTTGAAAAGGGGTGGGAGGAAATGTCAAGAAGCTTAGGTGATAAAATTATTTAGATTGAAAGCCTGATCTGAGCTCCTCTCCTTAAAAAGGCAGAAACCAGATGTGGTGGCTCACATCTGCAATGCCAGGACTCCTACTGTGAGATGGGAGATGCTGACTGGAGAATCCATCCAGCCTGCAGTACACAGCCTGGCAGAAGTAAGAGGGATCCTGCCTCATCTAGGGAGAGGAAGAAAACTGACTCCTCACAGTTGTCCTCTGACTTCCACCTCAGACCTCTAGCATACACACACATGCACACACACACACAAACACACACACACACACACACCACAAACAAACACACACTCACACACACACAAACTGACACACACACAGACTTGCACAGATACACAAACACTGACAATAATTAACAACAATAATAAAAATTATAATAATTTTTAAAAAGGAAATAGGCCATTGAACTATTTATAGAGACTTGATGAGAACGATGATAACCAGCTCTGTCTTCTCACATGTGTAAGTTAATGAGATTTTATAACTAGCTGAATAAGATCATCATAATTTATATCTCAAGTTAACCATCGCTAGATGTGAATACTGACTAGGTTTATAACTCAGGTTATTATTTATATTTTGACACACAATTATTGTATTTTATATATAGGGTCTATAATAATAGATACAAATCAAGAAATAGAATTTCTGATAAAATTAATTTTATTTAAGTAGGGTCTAACTTTGTAGCCCTGGCTGCTTTTATATTCAGAGATCCATCTGCCTCTGCCTCCTAAGTGCTAGCATTAAAGTTACGTACCATGATGCCTTGAAAAATGAAAAACAGATAAAAAGATAAACTATATTATCATATATATATATATATATGTTTCCCAGAGTTTAATATAGTCAACAATAAGATTATTGAAGTTAGTACATTGAAGAATGACACTGTAGAGTTATGACAGCCCCCCAAGCAACTCCTGCTGATATGAATTATGAGGGTCATTATGTTTGGTTTGGCATGAGATGGGGAGACATTAAGGTATTGATACATATAAAATGGTTAGATGTTTGGACACTGGTCCATACTGTTTTGTTTATAACTTTTCCAGGCTTGTGTCTAGGAAGAAAATCTCTAAAAAAAGGTTTTTGTCTATGGTCATATCTTGGATTTCATCTTCACAGTTTTAAAGTTACTGTAAACTTCAGAATTATTTGTTTCTTAATATGGATAGTCTTCTATGATAAATCTTGGTGTGCATATAGACAAATCAGAAGCTGAAGGTCTTTCTTAGTTCCATCTATAAATAGTTCAATATTAGTTTAAAGTCAATGTAATCAACTTTTTGTTAGATTCACAAAATGTAATGTGTTCCAAATTAACCCATAATAAAATTCTTACATTATGATATTGATGATTAAAAGAAAATATAAATATTTGGCTAACAGGAAACAATAGACAAACCAGACTGGAATAATACAATCTAAGTTTATCAATTTCACCCTTCTAATGTTGTCGAAAGTTTAATTTTACTATTGCCGAAATCATATGACTCTTGAAATATCACATATCAGAGATAACCTACGTACTTTGTATTGTTATTTCCACCAGGTCTATGACAAAATGTTACATCCATTGCATGTAGCCGGGGCAATTGCTTCTCCCTAAGCATTTCATGTTTGGGGTCATGTGATGGAGAGACAGAATCCAGAAGGACGAGCGTGCTTTGAAATAAGTACAGGTTTGGTCTGGAAGATGGATGCAAGAGATGTAAAATATGTAAAGCACGGAGCCCTGAGTCTAAAACTCTTAAATAATACTAGAGTGCCTGGATGATTTCTGCTCCTGGAATAATCAATGTTGTAGATGTAAAAGTCTTATTAAATAAAAAACACAGAGCCAAATGCAGAGTTAAAAGCCCAAGAGGTCAGAGCAGTAGCTGAGAGCTGAAGCTTAAAGCCGCCTTCTTACCCCTCCTGCCGCTGCTGTCCTTCCCCTCAGAAAGAGGCCTAGTTCCTGTGTGTCTGTCTTTTTATTGGCTTTCTATTCTGCCTTCTTACTGGTTATAAACCCAACTGCATGACCTCCTTATCACTGCCTGTCTATACAGACCTCTACGTCTCTATGGTTGGTATTGAGATTAAAGGCATGTGTCTCCATGTTGTCTGTTTCCTTGAACACACAGAGATCTGCCTTCATGTGATCGGGATTAAAGGTGTGCGCCACCACTGCCTGGCTTCTGCTATGGCTTGCTATTAGCTCTGACCCCCAGGCAACTTTATTTATTAACATACAAATAAAGTCACATTTCAGTACAAATAAAATATCATCATACAATGTAGTTCCTTGTTGAGACCATGGAAGTACACCACATGCCGAGAAAGTTCATTAATGAACTTCCATCCTAAAAGAAGTTTTACGATGGAAGATTATTACTGATGAAAGATACATATAAATGAATGAAAAAGAGGTCTGGGTTGTCATAAAGGCAACATGAGAGATTCTGGACCTCCATACCTCCAATGGGGCTCTCCCTGAGAACAGGAGAATAGGAGAATGGAGAAGTAGTGAAGTCATTTTAAAATGCCACTGTTATACAACTGAGGCTAAGGCGAGGTTGATTTGGGCTGTACACACAAGGCAGATTGAGAACATTTTTGTGTTTTAATTTTTCTAGCAGTTACGTGTGAATTGAAAATATCAACTCTGAGCTGCTTTTGTCCACTAATAACTAGTAACCAGGTGGCCTCTTCTATGATTACATCTAAAGTCATCAAAACAAGAGTTTCTAATCTGCCTTTATATTTGGGAGAATAATTTTGGGATAGACACCGAAAGCAGGAGACCAAAAGTCTCCAAGCATTTCACCCCTGCTAGACACAGAGCTGAGACAGCATGTGCACTGGAATTTTCTTCAGACTAAACACTGATGGAACTGAGAACCAACCCACTATAACTGAATGCACTCATCTGCCTCCATGCCTCTTGTGTACATAAACCTGAGGAAGGTACTGAGGTTTAGTGGAAGAATAGATTTGGAGACAAAGCAGTTAAGCTCTAGTCCTAGGATTTTTGAACAAGAAAATCATCTACATTATTTTCAATTCCTTCTCAGCATAAAGAAAGGATTGGACTACAATACTCTAAATTTTCTATGAACTAATATTTTAAGATTCTGTAATAATAGGAGCATCTTGAACTGCTTGTGGCATGGATCTTCCTTAGAATGTGGCTATATGCTTAATGACAAAGTCTTATAACAGATGTGATGATCACATGATGTATCAGAAATATTTACATACATATTTTAATACTTCCACGAATGTTTGTTTTTCTAGCCCTGTGATAGGCTTAGTAGCAATGACTAGGGTCTTGTGAGAAATGCAAACTAGTCTAAGGATGCCAGAAGTCTGTGTGGTGCTTTGGGAAGGTATACAGACATGCCAGAATGTTGACATGTACTCCTAATGTTCATTTCCATATACATATTTCTATTTTTCTTTCAGATTACTGAGGAAGAGGATCCTTGAAGATATACTGAAGAGAGACAAATGATTTCAAATATCTCTTTTTAACAAATGACTTTTGTGCCAATTACAGCAGGCATTTTCTTCCTCTATTTCTTGTTAAATCCTCCTTAGAACTTTCAGCCATTTTGACCTTTGAGATCACGTGGTGTAATTACCTCAGCAGCATCTTTCTAACCTTAAAGAATAATGCAGCCGCCCTGGCTCAGTGGAAATGAGGCATGCAGCCATGGGAAGAATGAAGGCTCCTTAAGTCTGAGACATTGCTTGGTGACAATTGTCTTGGTCTTTTAAAGATTAACATTGCGGGTGCGGAAGTGTTCCAAGTGAGAGCACCATGCAGGTTTCATTGTAATTAGTTTCTATATTCAGATTAATTTATGGGCCCGTTGTCAACTACTGAAATGTCCAGACTAGATAAGGTAATCCATCCCTTGGGGGAAAAGAATGAATTCAAAGTGTGCAGGATGTGAACAGAGCAGCACATTGAAGACTGTCAGTGCGGTGGGGGAGGGGCAGCAGGTGCAGAGGGTTTATCACTAGAATTTTTAATCTTAATCTTAAATAGCTTTGTACTCTTTTTCCTAAGTGGTAAGACTTCTTTCCTGCTATTGTTTGTTTATAAATGATCTTTTGATCAAATATAAACCACATGGAAACAAATCTATTATATATGAAGGATTTAGTCTTCCTCTTTCATTTTATTCTTGAGATGTCTTTATAATTTCATAGAGATTTGGGGCTTTGTTTCTTGCTTTAAATACACTGATGTTTATCAGTTTGGGTCACCTGAAAAAGTCTATGTGGGATGAAAGAGGGAAGTGTGTATGTTGGTTTAATCCTGGGATATCCTCATGTTTTTACATATGTGTTGGGGACATCTGGAGATTTTTAATCAGCAAATTGTAAACATTTCATCAAATATCATTTCTGTGGTTTGTGTTCCTGTTGGCCCAGAAACAATTAAAAAGCAGTTACAGTCCCTGCACCTACAAAGTGTATTTTGACTCTGCATCGCTGTGGATAAAAATGTGCAGCGCTCAGGAGGACAGGTCTTCAGAGCATCTGTCTTCTCTCCACATAGTCCTGAGAGCCTAGTGAGTTTTCCTGTCTGCCCCCACTTTTTGTCTTTTCCTTCATGTGAAGGCTAGAGAGATCCTTGGCCAGGGTCCCTATGGAGAAGTCTCTGCCCACGCCCCCATTTGTACAGCGGTTTATGAAATCTGAGCTTCTTTGTTTTACTGGCCCTGCGTTTCCATTTGTGTTGACTTCAAGGTTTGATCGAATCTGTTCTCAGCATTGTTTCTGAAGCTCAAGCACAGTCATTCGCAGTTGTCTGATACCATACAGGAATCACCAGCTCTTGGGACCAAAGTGTTTGAGTCTCTAAGGGTAGAAATGGAGCCGGCATTTCCTGAGGACGACCTTCACCTCTCTTCCACAGCAGTTTTGGCACCGGGAATGTTTCTTCCACTAAAACCAAAATAACTGGAAATATTAACTAATCACACATACTTTTCTCCTGGTTAATAATATATATTTTGTTTAAAATGTACTTACAACAAATATGTACATTCTTGGGATATTTGTGGGGACCTGATTTTTAAAAATCCAATACTATTTTCTGTGTCTTCATTCTGTCAAAGTTGTGTATGTGGAGCTCATCTCTTTGGGAATCGTCTATGAATGAAGACCCTTGGATTGATTCCTTTCCTTCAAACCAGCATGACAACATGGCCCCTGAGCTAACATCTCACTTCAACTGATGTTTGTTGTTGATGTTAACAATTACAACTCCCCTTATTAATTAATTTATTTCTTTGAACAAATGCAGTAGAATATGATTATTGGAGTAAAATGATACTAAATATAGATGCTAAATAATTATACAAAATATTCAAAATTTAGACTTTACAGGAATTTGTCTCTCGAATGAGATTTGCCATCACCAAAATAAATTTATATTTGTTATGCAAGTACTGCTCTGTAAAATAATCACTACCAAAATTACCAGGTGGTTTTTAAAAATTGTTCTTTTAACAGGATTAGAAAGACAGAGAAAATTTTACATAAGGAAATAATTGAGGTAGACTTTAGAATTTTTTTTCTAACGAAACAGTCTTTGCTTCAAAAGAAGCTAATACTATAGCTTTAGAAGTAGACTTCTTTGTACTTAATTCTGTACCCATATACTCACAAATACGTCTGGAGACACCCCTCAGTATGTTCTCTAGAATATAAGTAGCGCCATGTGCTTTAATTCAATGTATTAATGCTACTAAACAATGGGCTCTGACAAAAAATTAGGTGAATGATCCTGCAGAGATTGTGATGCTTCGTGTTTGTCTTCTAAATAATATTCACAGGGCTTTGTGGCACGGACCATGAAACCACATTTAGAGCTTAAAACCAAGTATCAAAAATCCTTAATTCCAATCTTGCCAAAGGTATTGTTGACTTCCCCTGCAACCCCATTTCATTTAATTTACTTGGAATTAACTTAATCACTTCTGTGGCCTGTGGAAATAAAAGCACTCTCATACTTCATGGGGGTGCCATGTAATTAATGTATTGAATTTGCGAATTAAATAATGCTGGAGTGCTCTGGGTAACTGAAGTATTTATATAATGGTTACTTTGTCCTGCATGTATGCACAAATACTGTCCCAGGGGATACATCAGGGCACATTAGTGGCTGCTTAAAAGCTCTGTTTTGGTACCAAAGTGAACTCACATGAACAACTAAGGATGTCAGGCTGGCATCTACAGTAGACTTTCAGTCAGCTCACTGAATTCTTAGCAATGGTCAAATTCTAAGAGGCACCTCAACTGAATCTTTTTATGGCTTTAGTATGTGATGAATAATGTTGTCAAGAAGACATTTTACATATAAAAAGTGCATACTGTAAGAAAAAATAGGTTATTCAATACCAATATTCTAATCAGCTAAGCATGCATATGACGACAGCATGCCAGAGATACTAACTTGACATTATCCGTACCTCTTACCTTTCTTAAACGGGCATTAGCAGATCAAAACCCTATGAGTTATGAAAAGCAAAGAAGGCTACCTAAGAGGGGAGAATGGGAGGAGAGGAAGGTCATTTCCTGATAAATGCGACTGCTTCCATTTAAAAATAATTAGAAAGGGTAGAAAGAAACAATTACCCAATGCTATTTGACACAACTGAATAATTGCATGCATTAGTGACAACTTCCTGGCTTCTTAGAAAAAGCTGCCAAATACTTGACTTACCTTTGTTCTTGTTTTCCTCATTGTGAACCAGGGATGGCAGTATACTAAAACACAGGACGATGCTTGATGAAATGATGCTTGACCGAACTATGGGTAGGTTGCAAAACAACATTTAAAAGATGCTTAATTTTGTTATCAACATTGATCCACAGCACATTGGAATCCTGCAGTTTCACAATTCACCTTCATCTTGGATGTGTTCTATTTATTTGTTAAAAGAATCTCCCAGGATGCTGTTTGACTGTGTTTGGGATTGTAAGGTATTAGGTGTAAATCAAAGAATCAAGTTTATTTAGCATCTTTTGTCATTTAATAAATGATATTAAAGACACGAAAAATCTACTATCTAGTCATGAAGCAGACTGGGGTCTACATGCTTTAACATTAAGGCAGCTGTGACTTCTTGTGTGTGCCATTAAACAAGGAATATTCTGTCAGTTCCATGGAAGTGCTTGTCTTCAGAGCCTTGCAAGTCTTGGCTAAGTTACTGGCAAAGAAAAATAATAAAAATGAAATGTATATAATATGATGTTTAAAAACAATAATTAACTAGAAAGTTGGTATTAGTTTTAAAATACAAAATAAATTATTTAAGGCACAAATGTATAAAATTGCCTTATGTTTTTCATTTGTATAATATACATAACTAAGGGCATTGTTAGATCAGTATTGATGGAGGTAATATGGAAATAAAAGAAACCAGACAAGCATTTCCAGAAGAAGAATTGTTCTTTTAATCAAAACAACTTCATGGTCTTGGTCTTTCCACAAGAATAGACTATGCACACTATGGAGCTTTATAGGACAGAAAGGGGTGGGGATGGAAGAGTCCATGTGCTGGTCAGTTTCCCCGCAGTCTCAAATGACAGACTAGTGCAGGCCCTGTGCATGCTGCCACAGGCTCTGGGAATTCATGTGTCTGTTGGTCCTGTTGTGTTTAGAAGGCCTTGTTTCCTTGGTGTACTTCATGCACTCTGGATCTTACACTCTTTCTGCCTCCTCCTCCCCAGCTTTCCCTGAACCCTCAAGGGAGAGATTTAATAAAGACAATTTCTAGGAAAATGAACATTTTTAAAAGTTTTTTTAGGCATTTTTTCTTGTCTTTGTTTCTTTTATTTTTGAGATGACAGTATAATTACACTGTTTTATCACTTACCTATTCTTTCTCCAGACCCTCCCATACAACCCTCCATACTCTTTTTCCAGTTCATTGTCTCTTTTCATTAATTATTTCTATATATGTATACTCTCACACGTACACAAACACATACACACACACATACAAACACACTCACACACACACACACTCAAACACACACACACACACGTATGTACAGGAAGATATATTAAGGCCACTTGTCAATTGTTGGCATTATTATATATTCTTAAATATAATCTGGCCAGTCTAAAAAATGTTTCTTGTATGTGATATTTTCAGAGCTGACCACTTGGTATTAGATAACCAAGTGTTGTACTCTTCCCTGGGGAAGACTATTTCTCTAATTCTCAGTATTCTTTAGATGCTTGTAGAGGTCTGTTGGCTCTTTTCTTTTCTTTTGAGAACTCTAGTTGAGGCCCCAGACTCATTTAAATAATTTTTTTTGAAAGGATCATTTGCTTTTGACTCTTTTTTGTTTGTTTGTTTGTTTTGTTTTTGTTTTTTGTTTTGTTTTGAGTTCTTTATGTATTTTGGATGTAAATATTCTGTCAGGTTTATAGGTAGCAAACATTTTCTCCATTTTGTTTTCTTCCTGTTCACCTGATTGCTGTGTCTTTACATGGGCAGGAGCATTTTAGTTTCATAAAGTCCCAGTTGTCAATTGTTGGCCTTAATTCTTGGGCAAGTGGAGTCCTGTAAAGTCCTTTCCTACCCCTTTATGATGCATGGTACCACCTATGCTTTTTTCTGGCAGTATCAGTGTTTCAAGTTTCACTTTAAGGTCCTTGATTCATTTAGAGTTACTTTTTGAGCAAGTTGATAGATATGGGTCTAATTTAATTCTTCTACATGTGGACATCCACTTTTCCCAGGACCATTTTTTTTTAAATCTTTTGTTTTTCCAGCATGTGTTTTTTGGCATCCTTATGGTTGAAGTTATGTGTACTCATGTTTGGAACTTCAATTTTATTCTGTTGGTCTACATCTCTGTTTTTGTGCCAGCAAAACAGACATGTGTGCACGCATGCATGCACACACACACACACACACACACACACACACACACACACACACACACACACACAGAGAGAGAGAGAGAGAGAGAGAGAGAGAGAGAGAGAGAGAGAGAGAGAGAGAGAGATTGTGATTCCATATAAAAAATGTTTTTTGTTTCTCTGAAAAATGAAAAGGAGATTTTGATTGGGATTGCATTGAATCTTTAAATACTTTTTGGAAAATGCTCGTTTTTACAATGGAATATCTTCCCATTTTCTAGTGTCGTTATCTCTTTTTTCATTATAAAGATCCACCACCTTCCTGGTTAGGCTTATTCTTAGATTTTTCATTTTTTTTGAGGTTATTGTGAATGGGACTTTGTTCATTATCTCATTCTCTGTATATTTGTGGGTGATATGTAGAAAAGGTTATGCTTTGGGACAGTTGATTCTGTACTGTGTCATATTACTGAATTTACACATCATTTATAGAAGTTTTCAGGTAGAAGTTTTGGGGTCTTTTATGTAGAATATCATGTCATCTCTAAATAGGGATAGCTGAATATCTTTTCTATTTTTATCCCTTTAATTTCCTCCTCTTGCCATCAGGTAGTGCTTTGAAGACAACATTGAAAAGGAGTGAATGGTGGACAGCCCTCTCATATTACTGATTTCAATGGAATTGCTTCAGTTATTTCTCATGTAGGATGATGCTGGATTCATATTATTGGTTTCATATTATATCACTTTTAAAAAGGAAGATGTGGAGAGGCAGAAGGCAGAAAGAAAGGGAAGCTCTGTCTGACCTTAGATAGGTCCAAGCTTATTCATGGAGTGGGGACATCTTATCGTTCATGTGTTCAGATGGCCAAAATGCCCATGAAGAAGGTATTATGCAGCTTCTTACAGGGTCAAATCCGGGCAGAAATGACTTCTGTTCTTCACAAGTGATGCTAGGAAATGCAGTCTTTCAATAGAAAAACTACCATTCCTAACTCTGAAAAGATCTAAGAAATACAGGGCAAGATTATTATAACTGTTTTCTGGTGAGGAAGGTCTTGGTTAGAATTGGTAGTTCTGGTTCCACTGAGAGGTGTCCTCTGGTTTTGTAGCAGGGGAGAGTCTTAACTTGATCAGATGCAATGGGTCACACAATTGCCATCCTGTGTTCCTTAAGATACTTGGGAACTAATTTTTCGAGGGTTGTAAGCAGATGATTTGGTTATGTAGTAAAACTGAGATTTCCCAGGAAGGTTGAGGGATAGGGAGAACCAGAGTTGGGAGGAAGGGAATGGGCTGGTGAGATGAACTGGGCGTAGAGTTGACTCAGGGTGACAGTAACTGGTCATGTTGCCAAGAGAAAGCAGCAGGGAACTGCAGCGCGTCAGCAGAGCGAAACAGGAGAAAATAGAATTGCGTCTGTCTGGGAGAAGGGCATGAAGGTCGCTTTTATCTAGAGTTTCTCCACGGCATCTCCACAGCAAAAAGGTCTTTCTGCAGATGTATCAGGAACAAATGGAGCTGTTGTAGGGTGGAAGCTATTGGGAGAGCTTGCACGGAACATTTGTTTGGGTACAGTGTGAAGTTCAGTAAGTAAAATATTTAAGAGACAGGGTAGAAACATGGGTACGACCATAACCATGATGAAAAATGTGATCCAGGAGAGGAACCAGAGGTAAGGGAAAAGGAAGGATTTTTTTTTCTTGTACTGTGTCTTTAGACCCCATTTCAAACCTGTTAGGATCTGTGGCCTGGAAGCTGCATTGTTAAAGAGGACACAGATTCCATCCTTAGCAGTAGTCAGATGAAAAAGTTAATTATAGAGTACTTCCACAATTGAGCTAGCCCTGAAGGATGTTAAGTTGATCTGAGTTGGTGAGACAGAGGTTAATTGATGCAAAGGAGGCTTCAGGCCAGATGTTTAAGTTCTGTGTTCACAAAACAATGTCCAGAGTGGCAAGAAGAGGGATGAGTCCAATGGTTCGTGGCTCATTAGTCTTGTTTTAGAGGTCACTCAGACTGCTTTTAGGGATTTGAGGGCATTGATCTTTTGGTAACTGCTTTCAAGGCTGACAGAAGGGTGGTGAGGAGAGCAGCAGTCAGAATGCCTCAGGAGACGGTCCCTCCAAGGGGCCATGAGAAAACTTAACAGTTGGCCAAGATCCAGAACATCAGTCAGGAGGTAAAAACTGTACAGCTTTGTCAGGAACACTAAGAGACAAAGTTATAAACTTTTACATCAAGATTAACATGAGCTAAATGCAATTACAAAACTACCAGACCATGTACCAGAGCTCTGTAGAAGGATAAGGTACCTGAAATTAGCTGTTTGTTACATCAGTCTCCTGTAAAAGCAATAAGCACCTAAAAGCTTTGTAAAAGAAGTCAGGTAAAATCGGCATGGAAGGGATGAATCTGAACAGAAAGTGTCTAAGTGATATTCCTTGCTTCCAAGTATGATGATCTTTGTATATTTGCTTTAAATATTAACAATACTAGCTATTATTTAATGAACAAAAACAATATCTTAATTAAAATAAAATAATTTGATAAGGTACTTTTTAGAAAGAAAAAAAGAACCTTAGATGACCATATCTAGCATTTGAAAACATGGTTTAATAATCTTTTGATAATATCAAATTGTCATACCTATATTCCAAGAAGAAACAATTTAATTTTAAGTTGCATTTTCCAAAAAGAAATGATTCTCAATTTCTAAGTTAAAAAGTATGATCCCAGAAATGATGTCTGTCTAGTCAAGAATAAATGATTCACTTTACACAGTTTTATAAAAATCAACCCTATTAAGAGAACCCTTAAAAAAAAAAAACTCTACATTTCTGCTAGGTGGTGGTGGCTGCGTACGCCTTTATTTCCAGCACTCAGGAGGCAGAGGCAGGTGGATCTCTGTGAGTTTGAGGCCAGCCTGGTCTACAGAAAGAGATCCAGGACAGGCACTAAAACTACACGGAGAAACCCTGTCTCAAACAATAACAACAACAACAAAAACTCTACATTTTCATCCCATACATTCAACAAATAGATGAATGAAGAAAGCAGATAATCATGTCAAATCTGTAATTAATAAGTTAGACTGAATTAACAAAGAAGGCTAAAGTCTATTAAGAAAAGCTTTAACCAATATTGGATTTTAGAATTTCTTACAAAACATCATCAAGCATCACTGCCGAAGCCTGTGCACTCCGTATATGTTATAAGGAAAGAGTGGAGTGAAGACATTGACCCTGGAGCTCTCTGTCTGGGTAGAGACTAGATTGTATCCTTAAGCACCATGGTTGAGTCCAGGTTGGAGAGACTCTCCTTCTTTTAAGTCATCTCCTCCTGAAGAATCTGAGGACTTGGGATAACACTTAACACAACCAATCACTGGCTCTACAGATGCAAAACCAACTGTCAAAGATATAGCTTGGCCATTCTGAATAATCTTCCAAAGCTCTGAGCTTGATGACAGAGTATATGGTATCCTCCTTTAATGAAGGGACATGGGTGGTTAGGGTATAGATGCTGAAATTAGCTTTTGCTAAGAGGAAGAATTGAATGCCAGGGTAAAGAGCATGACAAATTGAACTTGCATACAGGGTGGAGGGCTTATGTCTAAGTTTCCCCTCTTCAGAGCTTGCTCATAAGTCAGTTTGGGAAATATTAGGGCAGCATAGTTGCTATTTGCATCTCTGTTGTCAGAGACATTTAGGAGGATGTGGGTACAGACACTGAGATCCTCCATTGTGCAAGAGAATCTATCCCTGGTGATGTGATGCATGAGGAGTAGTTCATCTTTGCATAAGGAGATTTTTCTGGTTTGCCCTACCTGGTCAGAACTGGCCAGGTATACATAGCTGGAAGCAAAAGTAGCAGACTTCTGGCAAGACTGATTTTCCATGCATCCTTGTCCAGTAATGAGGCTAGCACGGAACTTGCTCTGGTGGAATGCTGCTCCTTCCAAGTGGGCTTGTGCTTCATTCAGGAGAACTGCTTGAGTTTGGGGGTTTCCTGCCGTGTAAGTCTATTGTAAATTCGACCATTTTTTATTCAGGCATTCAGTCTGTTACAACCTATTTTATATGCCTGATTTTGAATATTATTTTACATTAAACAAACTAAGTTTACTTTAAACTTATTTTGCTTTGCTTGCTTTAGAAATAATTTATCAAGACATACAAAATACTATATGATGGGATATAAAATTTGGTCTCTCCTTTAAAGTTTGTGCCCAATCATTGAACATCTTAGTCTGTGTCCTATTGCTGTGAAGAGACACCATGGCCATGATTTAAAAAAAAATTAATTGGGGTTGGGGATTTAGCTCAGTGGTAGAGCACTTGCCTTTGCCTAGCAAGAGCAAGGCCCTGGGTTCGGTCCTCAGCTCTGGAAGAAAAGAAAAAAAAAATAATTGGGGACTACATGACTACTGTTTCAGAAGTTTAGTTCATTATCCTCATGGTAGCATGCAGGCAGACATGGCTTGATATTTTGAAACCCTAAAGCTCACTCCCAGTGAGTCACTTCCTCCAACAACACCACACCTACTCCAACAAGGCCACAGGTCCTAATCCCTGTGAGTGGTCTCTCCATGAACACTAAACATACAATATATGAGCCTATGGGGACCATTCTTATTCAAACCACCACAAGGAATTACATTTGTACTGAGCATGATTTACCATTAACTTGTATAGCTTAATTATCTTTGACAGTTTAGAATAGTAAGTAACTTTTTTAAAGATTTGGAATTTATAATTTTATCCCTTCTAAGTTTGAGCCTTAGAAAATGATAATTCTGTTGTCTGAGTCTAACAGGCTGGACTGACTCCCCAGGGGAGACCTTGTCTTGGAGGTGGTGGGAATGGGGGGTGGGTTGGGGGGGGGGGTCTGCAGGGGAGGGAGGACAGGGGAATCTGCAGCTGATATGTGAAATTAAGTTAATTATAAAATAAAAATATTTTAAAAAAGAAAATTAAATATCAAAATTAATTGCCAAATAAACACTAAAACATAAATACCGTTCTTAGGGAGACTGGGAACCTCCCTTTCCTGATCCTTTTATAATGTAGTTTTACAAATGCCAGTTTTTTTTTTTTTTTTAATATGACTCAGTTTCAAAACAAACCCTCTTGGATGACATGATAACCAGAGGTTGTAGCACGAATCTTAAATGGTCTTATTAATAAAAACAAATTCAGGGCCTGGTATTGGGGTGAATGCTTGAAGATCAGAGAAGCAGAACAAGCCACAACCACCTCACCTCACCAATTCCTCAGCTGATCCTGTTTCCTCAGACTGGAAACCTCTGAGTCCTCATCCAGAATGAATCTCAGCTGAACTATTGCTCAAAAGCCTAAAAGCTTAACCAGCATCTAGTTCCTCATCCTCATGCCTTAAATACCTTTCTGCTTTCTGCCATCAGTTCCTGGGATTAAAGGCATGAGTCACCAAGCCTAGCTGTTTCCAGTGTGGCCTTGAACTCACAGAAATCCAGATGGATCTCTGTCTCTGGAATGCTAGGATTATAGGTGTGAATGTCACCATTTTCTGGCCTCTGTATCTAGTGGCTGGTCTGTTCTCTGACCCCAGATAAATTTATTAGGGTGCACAATATTTTGGGTAACACAATACCACCATAAGAGGTCTCAGATGTTCTAGTTGTATTATGGGAACTACCTTAGTTGATTTTTACCACGTGATCACCTTAACAAAAAATGGTGGTAATTTTCCATGGCATGGACTTTCTCTAACATTAGTAAAGATAGTGGCAGAGTCACATGACAGCCAAGATGCAGACAAGCCATGTGGTTGTCATTTACTCTAAGGGGAGCATAGTTCATAAGCCACAACAGCAGCAAGTTACATAGTACTCCAAGGAAAGCACATCAGGTGAATATCCTCTCCCTGTATAATAGTTGAATCCAAGCCACTTATGTGGTAGTAAATAAGATTATCTATGCACAGGTTTTTGAAATAACACTCAATGAACATAGAAATGTTAAAACACAGAAAGTTAACATTTTCAACAAAAGCATTAATGACAGTAAACAGAACCACAAAAAAGGTGTGTGTGGGTGGAGAATTCAGAGAGTTAAACACCTTGCCATTTGTTAAACACCTCTGTTAGACCCCAAAATCTTGGGTCTCAAGTGGGTGCCCCAAGAACCCAGACTCCAGTCCAGTTGATGCAACAGCAAGAGGTGTTTATTGATGCAGCTGTACAGTCGGGCAAACTCTGCTCCAAAGAGCAAGAGTTGCATTGCACTACAGTCACATAGGTACTTTTAAAGGAAAAACCCACAAAAGCCATAAGATTACAATTCCCATACAATTTTGTTTCACAAGATCATGGTCTGATCACAGAGTGGGTACAGTCACGTCCGAATGTACATTCTTCCCGAAACCTCAAGGGGGGTATCAGGGCGGGAGTGGAGTTTACACAAAGATCACAGTGGTCCTTCCTGGAACACCTGCAACTATCCCAGTCACAGTTGAGCACATCTCTCAACAGAAATCTTTTTACATTGTTACATTGTTGCAGGAGTGGTTGAATAATGGCTGAGTCAGGTTGCCCTTGGAACTAGCTTTCTTTTTAGTTCCTACTTCTCCTGGGGCTTGGGGGGTGTAAGCCTGAAGGGTTAGGGTCTTTCATCTCTATCAGAAATAATTTACTTCTCAGCTATTCTCAGGCTCAAAGTGTCTTTTCCTGGGCTCCTCTATTTTTCTCTCCTTTTCCCTCTCACTGACCCAAGACACAGACTTAGAGGGAAATTTTTAAATAAACATGCTTGGGTTTGGGGCAGATGGGCCAAAATCCATCACCAGAGCCAGTCTTCTCAATATTGACCACACTTCAAAGACATTTGAATCTGTGTAAGTCTGAACTCTGTGATGTATATATCCATAACCAGTTGGTGTGTGTCTGCAGACGGGAGCAGGCAACCTGAAATGCTTTTAACCTCTAGATGTTAAAGATACAAGCAGGACTTTCCAGTGTGAAGAAGCAGAAACATAAGTAGGCAAAAAGACATAAGGCAAGCATTCTGGCTCTAGGTGTGGGTGTAAGCCAGAGACTTGAGAAAAATTTAAATGAGATGGGTGTTTTATGGGACATTCTGTCTTATGGTGTTACCTAACTCAGTTGAGGCATTAGAAATAGAAAGTTCCAAATCTGAACCAGCAGTGGCCATTTGTCCAGTGTATAGTCAGGCTGGATTTGCCTTCAAGGGAAAGGAGAGTCTCTGGTTTCTGTTCTTGCTTGAGATCCTCTAAGTTATCCCTCAAACATGCCAAAGGAATAGCTTTTGGTACAGAAAATTTGAAATGCACGGTGAGGCCCAGAACCAAGGTAGAGACAGGGGTCAATGTCCAGCTGTGTTGAGTGTCCCTTGTAGCTGGAAATGACCAAATGTCCCTGGAACGTAAGTGGCATTCCCAGCCATTACAATTCCAGGGTTAAGGAGCCACAGGACTTTGGACGGTTATAGCAGCTTTTGGATGAAGGAGTGAGGTCTTGTAGCCACTGGGAAATCTCTGTTGCCTTCAACTGAGCAGATTTTAAGAAGGCTCCAGTGAGCCCCAGAAACCTAACTGGCACCTCCAAGTTAGGTCTAGCTGATTACCTTATTTATTTATTTATTTTTATGTTACACACATGTTCTGATTGAGTGCAACATGGCCTCCCATCTCGGTCAGGCTGTGTTGGGGCAGTAAGGTGAGAGAGAAAGGTCGCAGAGAGTGAAAGGAAAAAGCTTCCTGAGAGAAACAGGTTGCCCTCCTAGGCTCTTTCTTGTAGGGGAACATATGACAGCCTGGGAGGTTAGTCCGTGGGTGAGCTTGGGTCACTAGTAGGCTTTTCCATCTGGGACTTTCAGCAATATATGGTAGATGTAAAAATCATCAGTAAAGAGATGGAAATCAGAGAGGAAGAGAGAGTTGGTCTGACCTTGGGCAGGACCATGATGATTCACCACGAGGGGCATCTTGTCACTCATGTGTGCAGATGGTCAAAATGCTTACTGGGATGATGGAATGCAGCCTCTTACAGTGCAGAAAAGATTTTCATAGTCCTCAAGGGAATCTTTACTCCTTCAGTGGGAAACTATCATTTCTCACATATAGCTTTTATAAAATTTTGAGGTATTTTTCCCCTAGGCCTACTTTCCCTAGGACTTTTATCATGAAGTCATGTTGGATTTTCTCAAAAGCCTTTTTCTGCATCTATAGAGATCATCATGTGTATTTTATCATTAAGTCCATTTACATAGTTTATTGACTTGTGAACCATCCCTTTATTTCAGGGATGAAGCCAACATGCTCATGTTGGATGATCATTTTGGTATATATTTGTACTCTGCAAATATTTTATGAAGTATTTTTGAGTCTATGTTCATCAGGGACATTGGCCCTCTTTTCTTTCTTCCTTTCTTTCTTCCTTTCTTTCTTTCTTTCTTTCTTTCTTTCTTTCTTTCTTTCTTTCTTTCTTTCTTTCTTTCTTTCTTTTTCTTGTGTGTCTTTACCTAACTTTGATATTAGAGAAATACTGGCTTTCTAAAAGAAGCCTGGAAATGCTTCATCATCATCATCATCATCATCATCATCATCATCATCTCTTCTTCTCCTCCTCCTTCTCCTTTTTTTTGAATACTTTAAGAAGAATTACATGTAGACTTTTTGAAAGTCTGGTAGAATTATGGTGTGATTCCCTCTAGCCCTGGACATTTTTTAGTTAGAAGACTTTTTATTATTATTTCAATATCTTCCTGTTTTATGTGTCTGTTTAGATTCTTGGTTTCTTCTTGGTTTAATTTTGGTGGTTTTCTTGAATATAAGCTATTCAACAATTTCTTTCAGGTTGTCCAGCTTAATAGATCAATGGCCTTTAAACTATTCCCTTACAATGTTCTGAGTTTCTTTAGTGTTTATTGTATTGTGTCCCTGTTCACTTCTGAGTCTCTCAATTTGGGTCCTCTCTTTCTTTCTGTTAGTTGAGTCAAGGTCTGTCAATCGTGTTCATCTCAAAGAAGCAGCCCTCAGATTTGTTGATTGTTCATATTGTTTTGTTTGCTTCTGTTTTATTAATCTCTGATCTTATATTATTATTTCCTGTCATTGATTGGGTTTGCATTTAGATTTTTCTTGTTTTTCCAAATTTTGCAGAGGTATCACTAAAATATTTATTTGCCCTCTGATTTAACTGTTTCCTTGTTTAGAATGAAGTATCCCTCTTATCTCTTCTTATTGGTTTTAATTTAAGTCTACTTTGCTAGACATTAAAAAAACAGTGACACCTGCTTGAGTCCTGGTAAACCATTTGATTAGACTATGTTTGTTCATTTTTTTACTCTAAGGTAATGTCTATCTTTAAAGTTAAGATGTGATTCCCATAGGCAACAGACAGGTGGATTTTGTTTATTGATGCATTCAGCCAGCTTGTATTTTTTACTGAAAGAGACAGGCCATTAGTATTTTAAGTCATTATTGCAATGTGTGTGGTAATTGTAGTTAGCAATCTTGTGTTTTTGAGTTGTTGATGTTCTCAGTTGTATTTTCTGTATTAGTAATTATGGCTTCATATTTCTTTCCACAGTCTCTTGTCTATGATTATTTCTCTTCATACCCAAATATTGCTTCCTGTATTTTCTTTAGTTTGGTTTATTAGATAAAATTTTATTTTTAGGCTGGTGATAGCATGCAAAGGTTTTCTTTCTCCCTTAACCATAGTGGATAATTTTTCTGGGTATATCAGTATAGGACATCCGTCATAATTTGTAGATCTTGGAGTGCACTGTTCCATGCTCTGTCTTTCACAGTCTCCTTTGAGATACCAGCTGTTATTCCTGTGGTTTCACTTTTTAAGGAACATGTCTTTTTTTCCCTTTTCTTAAATCTTTCAAAACACTTTCTTTGTTCTGTGTACTTAACTTATAATTAACAATATTATGAATGCTGTCAGTATTTTTTTGCTGGGTTTGTCTCTGGAGTTTTGTGCTTTTTTTTGTTTTTAAATCTGTACGAGGGTATGCCTTTCCTCAGTTTGGGCATGCTATTTTTTTTTTATCTTGTTAAGTAAGTACTCTCTGCCATTTACTTGGGATTCTTCTCCCTCATCTATGCCTACAACTCAAAGGTTTTGGCTTTTCATGATGTCTCATTTTTCCTGTGTGTTTCTTTCTTGTGGGTTTTTTTTTGTAATTTATCTAAGTCCTCTAGTTTATTGTTGACTCCTGATATTCTATTTTCTGCTAGATTTGTTCCACTTCCAAGGCTTTCCTTTGAGCTTTCTAGTTGGGCTTTTGGGTTTTTCAAATTCATCTTCATTTCAGCTGGAATATTATTCATTGCTTCTATCTCTTTACTAAATTCCATTTTCAAGTTCTGAATTATCTTTGTCATTTTCATTAGTTTTATGTTCATGTTTACTTGGACATCACTTAGGCATTTATTCTCTTTAATTTCATGGAGCAATTTCTTAGTTTGTTCTTTAAATTTCTTGGATTCTTTGATGAAATTTATGTTTTTTTTTAAATTATGTGTATAGGGATTCCTCTAGGTAATTCTTATTGGCAAACTTTTCTAAATGATTGGTGGGGTTTGAAGAGGAAGTATGTTTTGATATATTATATTGTTTGTAACTTTGTGATAAGATCTGGGCATGAGGACCTCTTCTATAGTTTTGTGTCTGTCTAGACTCTGGAGAATTGGAAGTATTTTTTCTAAGTCCACACTTAAAAGTTCTTGTACTGGTAGCCCAGTTACAGTTTAGGGCTTAAGAAGATTCTGAACTTCACTGTTTTGCTTTGTCCTGAACTCTTCTTTTGAAGGCTGATGTAGGGTTATGGCTAACCTTAAATGTCACCTCAGAGGACTGAGCTGCACAAAGGACAGTAGTAAAGCTTGCTGTTGAATATGTCTGCAAAGAGTTTGGAGACAAGACAAAGAAGAAGTGAAGACTCTTCCTAAATATGAGTGTCACCACCTAGTGCTTTGGAGTCATAGATGGAAACAAAAAGACAATGGGAATCCCAGTGCCACAAGCTTCCTCTCTCTGCTTTCTGCCTCCAAGAGAGGAATTGCTCTGCTTTGGCAAATGTTGCTCACTGTGACCTTCACCGTCCTTGTGGTCCAGAAACAATGCAGCCACTTGGCTGTAAACTGACACCTCAGAAACTGAGCCAAGATGGTCTTTTCCTTTCTTTCAACTGCTTCTCTCAGATATTTTTCACAGTAATGAAAAATTTGCATATATGTTCCAAAAATTTTATTTTTAAGGAATGTATGTCTAAGTGTTGTGGCAGGCTGCAAAAAATTCAGTGCTGTAATGTCCTGCAAGATGAGATTTCAGAGACAGGAGCAATGATTCTAGAAAAATAAGTCTAGAGATCATCAGTCTAATGTCTGACAAATACTTATCAAAAGTTCAGTTAAATGTTTGAACCAGAGGAAGAATTTAAGTATTCTTTAAGAAAATACATTTGGTGACTGTTTAATTTCCTAGAGTCTTTGGAATCAATGAAAATATGAATATATTTCAAGTAGAAAATTTGTAAATGCTTCTTCTTCTTCTTCTTCTTCTTCTTCTTCTTCTTCTTCTTCTTCTTCTTCTTCTTCTTCTTCTTCTCCTTCTTCTTCTCTTTCTCCTTCTCCTTCTTTTTCTCCTTTTTTTTTGTTTTTAGTGCTGCTTAGAATAAAAACCCCTGATCTAGAACATAGACACTATAAAGAAAATTGCAATGAAATAATGAAAAACTCCATGTTAGGTTACATCTCATTATCTATAATTATGGTTAAGGAAGGTACAATACTTTTTATTGCCATATTCTTCAAGTATTATTCATCTTAAAAAATGCCTTTTAGCATTTTCTACATTATAAACAAAATAAAGACACATATTTTTGGATAGACAATCCTGTGCTTCCACTTCCTCTAATGTTGATAATGTTGGTTAAATATATTCATTTAGCATGTCAAAGGTTTGTGGAAAATGGATTTGGAAAACAGGATAAGAAGCAATTTCATTGACATGAGCATTCTATGAAACATAGATGCATGTTTCATAAAGTTCTAACATTTGAACTTGAGCATTAAAGAAACTTATAAGCTTAACTTCCCCACACTTAGGTTAAAAACTTAAATACCTATAGTTTATGTATATATATATATATATATATATATATATATATATATATGTATTTTAAATGGTAGTTTAGCTATCATTTCCCATTGATAAAATCCAGAGTTTTACATTGATACACCACATTTAAATTAGCTTTGGAGATTGGAAATTGGTGGCTAAGGATAAGAAAGAGTAAGAAATGAAGTCTAGACAATGAACTGCACATTAGTTTCCTCATAAGGCATTAATTACAAAATAATGTAGAAAATCAGTTTGCTTCTATAGAGATTGATTCACAGAGCTTGTTAGTTGTCTTAATCCATGTCCTATTGCTGTGAAGAGACATCATGACCGTGATAACTCTTATAAAGGAAAAGGTTTACTTGGGGCTGGCTTACAGTTCAGAGTTTTAGTCCATTGTCATCATGATGGGGAGCATAGAGGCACATAGGCAGACGTTCAGTTCTTTATTAGACCAATCAGGTATTTTAGACAGGCAACATAACACAGCTTTACGAAGTTAAACAAATGCAACACAAAATAATGCAACACATATTTGCATCATTAAACAAATATTCCACAGTATAAATGATTAGAACACATCTTAAACTAATATTCCACAACATACTTCCTCCAACAAGGCCACACCTATTTCAACAAGACCAAATCTCCTTATAGTACAACTCCCTATGAACCTATGGGGTCCATTTTTATTTAAACCACTTAATTAGTGAATATATTTTTATTTTTGTCATTCTGCTTACTCATGACTAGACCATATTTTGACAAGTATCAGCTATGGGGGGGATCATGTATATCAACCTCTACCCATCTAAGTTGTAGGGCAATTTACTAAAGAACATTAAGAGCTTGCAGATGGGGAGAGAACAAGGAAATGATGTCCTGGATAATACATTGCTGATGCATTCATCAGTTCAGAGCAGTTGGTTTCATACTCAAAATTCCAGGATGGATGGGGATGTTCCACTTGAGTTCCTGTCTCTAGCAGAGGAGCTATTAGTATGGTTGTGGAAGAAGGGAGAGTCACTAACCTCTAGGCACATGGCTACTGGTGGGTTTCTATTCTTAGTGGATTTCCCTATGTCATGTGCACATGAACAGCAGTAATTGAACTCAAGGGGTTATTGTAAAAATTTCAAAAAGAGATGTGTCTGAGAGGAGGTTTCTTACAAAGACTACCTGGGGATAAAAGACTAACCCCAATCATTGATGGCACCTTCTGATAGCCAGCCCAGATATTGAAAGGTTCAAGGAAAAAGAATGTGTAATACCTGCTTCTGTTTCTTTCTGAGTGGTTACCCTTATTGCTGTAAATGCTGTTTTCCATGGATATCAGATTCCACCTCCATAAGTTTTCCAGCACGGGCATGAGACCAATGAGTTTTGAGGGAGCTTCTAGAGAATCATGCCTAAAACAAGCACTATTGATGATATGGCATGCTTAATAGACTCTGTGCTTGATTTGTTTAAATGTATCGTATGTAAAGTGGTACAGTAGGATTTATTTCTCACTGTTATACTAATTGTATTGATTAAAACAGAAAGCTCAAAATTTTAATTTGTTATGGAATTACTAGAATCAGACTCTGGAATATTTCCTAATATATTGTTTATCTCATTTATTTTGAATATGAAAATAACACTTACACAAAGTCAACAAACTTATTTTTAATTTACTAAAAAAGATTTATTTTATTTTTATTTATGCGGTTTTGGTTTTTATCTATATGAGTATGTGGCTCATGTGTGTCTGTGCATTCAGAAGCCAGAAGAGGGCACTGGATCCCTGGGAGCAGGAGTTACTTTCTGTTCGTCTTATGATTTGTTAGGTCATGAAAATTATCTACAAGTTAAACCTTGCAGTTAGTTTTCATCCAGTTCTCACATTGCCTCAAATGTCATATATTTATACTAGTGTGAGACATTAGGCAATGTGTGTGCATGCATCAAATTGTGAAAAGAATCACAGGAGAAATTTTAACTTCCTTAAACTCATCAAAAATAAGTTGAGATTCTACTATATCTAGTCTTTGTGTTTCTTATTTTGAATGTTACAATGACAGACAGTTTCTCTTTTCAAGAGTCTCAGAGTAGCAAACAAAAAAATGAGATTGTGTGTTAATGGCTCTAAATATATTGACTGCAACTGGCTGAAATAGGTATAAAAGGTAAGTCAGCAAATCTAGATGCAGTGTTTAATGTATTCTCTCTGAAATTGACAGGTCATGACAGCAAACCCCAAATTAGAAAAGCAAAGATATAAATAAGATGATACAAACTCTGAACTCAGCATACCAAGACCACATACTTGTTTCAATCATTCCCGAAACTGAGGCAAAGTGTATGTCAAGAATGAAAATTGTCTTATGGTATCATTGAAATTCAGGAAAGCTGGAAATGAATAACTTGAAAAAGTATTAAAACTTCATGGAGGAGAGATGCTATCTCCCCCCCACAACCATCAATACCTGAGGCAGGTGGGAAGTTGGCCCTGAGGTCAGGAGGGAGTTAGAGATGCTCCTGCCTGGCACCAGCTGCAACACTAAGGAGAGAAGGCTCTGTACCTCAGCTGTGCAGCACAATAGAGCCAACCCTGTTGGCAGGGATGTGAGGAAGCCCCGAAGTTGTTAACATGGGAGAGTGGGAGAGCTGTCCCTGTTACTCTTCTGTCATGTGGCAGCATGGGCTGGGGAGAGAGGACACCCCCCACCCCACCCACCCCACGCCCTGATACCTGAGTTAGGTGGGAGAGCTTGCCATGAGGTAATAAAGGAGGGCAAACTGTCCCTGCCCCTCATCCGCTGCAGTACTTTGGAAAACGGTCTCTGTGCCACACCTAGGCAACACAGTATAGATGGACCTAAAGGTGTAGGTGTGGAAGATCTGACCCTGAGGACGTGAAAGCAGAACTGGCCATGCACCCCACCACACACACACATTGCTGCAAAGGGTGAACTCGCCAAGGCAATGCGAGTTGCCTTGATGATGAGGACAAGGGAGAGCTGACAGGCTGACCAATGTTGCAACTACCCAGGCCTAGAACCAGGATTATGTGTTGGCCCACCCCAATATCCACTCCATCTGTGATCACCTAGAGTAGGCAAAGGGATCAGTCCTGCAGACCCAAAGCTGCAGTATCTCCACAACACAGGGCAAAAGCAGGATAACCAAGAGCAGTTCCAGTGAGGACCCAGTTTCGATAGTGTAGTAGAAACCAAAGACCTCAAACCAGACCAATGACTCTCTGCAATGAACTCATACAAGTAAAGATACATGGGCAAAAGGGTTTCCTGCATGACTCACTGTGTCACACTGCAGCTTCCAGGATGAGATTCCCCCCACTTCCTTCTTTTCTTTTTAATTTTTTTCTCTTAAATTTTATTGGGGGATGTAAGGAAAGAGGGCAGATACACATGGACGAGAGAGATGAATGGGATTGAAATGCATGATGTGAAAGACACAAAGATGCCGAGCAGAGGTGGCACAAGCCTTTAATCCCAGCACTCGGGAGGCAGCGCCAGGCGGATCTCTGTGAGTTCAAGGCCAGTCTGGGCTACAGAGTGAGTTCCAGGAAAGGCGCAAAGCTACACAGGGAACCCTGTCTCAAAAAAAAAAAAAAAAAAGAAAGAAAGAAAAAAATGTAAACTTCCATAACTTGGAAACTAAAATATTAGGATTAGATATTTACTATATAAACAAGAAAATAATAGGAAAAGTGATAAAGTACGTAAAACAGTGGTTTTCAAAGGTTATACAAAATTGTGACACATAACTACAACATTTAAAGGGAAATTTTATTATCAATAATAAAATGAAAATTTCATTTTCATTTTCCATTTCTGATAAAAATTACCAGAAGGTAAAAAAAGTATTTAAGTGAAGAATTTGAGAAAATAGGAAGGAAAACTAAAGAAATTTGTAAATACAAAATAATGAAAAAGTATAGCTTTGGACTACATACCATTAAAATACTGGGGGAAGAGGTGACATTGAATGAGAAAATGGAAAATAGTTCTCATAGTTTATATTTGGTGGGATTGAGTACTTTAAGACTATAATAAAATCAACTGAAGATCATAGAGTTTTAAAGGTAGTTTTATTTGTCTGGAGAGATGACTTGCTGCTCTTCCAGAGGATATAAGTTCAAAACCTATTAACGATGATTGACAGTTCATGATAGTCTGTACTCCAACTCCCAGGGATGAATACCCTCTGCTGGACTCCATGAATACTAGCACACATGGGATACACATGCACACACACACACACACACACACACACACACACACACACACACACTTAGACATACACACACATGTACTTAAAAGTAATAAATTAATTTCCCATTTACACTTTACATCCATTATGGACTACATAGGCTCTTTTTCACATATTTTTTACTTAACAAATCTGGATGATGATATATCCGTGATCTTAATGCCCCAGCTAATGTAACAAGAAACATGTATATGCTTTGTTCAATTATTTACTGGGCCTTGAAAAGTTCCTCGTAGAATCCATCTTAAAATTCATTGGTCTCTAAAGGTGCCATCACCATACAATGAGACAATAATAGTGACTTCAACAGACGATGGAGTGATAACTGGATAGCCACATGAAAAAGACTGGGGTTGGACCCTGATCTCATAACATAAAGGTCAAGTGGATTAAAAGTACAAATAAGCTAAAACTATAAAACAACCTTTTTAAGAAGCTGGAATTTTTTTTCTTTTTTGAGATCACAATACAATATATTATTCTCCCTTGTTTTTACACCCTCCTTGCTTTCTTCAAAATTCATGGCCTCTTTTTTCATTAACTGTATAAATATATAGTTCTAAATACATAAATACAGTCTTCTCTGTTTATATGTTACTTGTATGTATGTATTTCAGGGTTGACCACTCAGTATTGGACAGCCAGCTGGCGTGGTCTTCCTGGGGAAGGCCACTTCTCCTGCTCTCAGTGTTCCTTGGGTAAAGGGGAGGCCTCTCAGGCATTGCCCTGTCCATGTTAGCATATCTATTGCTGTTATTCTTGTTAAATTCATGTTTAGTCATGTTTGTGAGACCTTATGTGTATAGCTTCTGACATTCCTAGGAGACACGGTCTCATAGAAAACTGATTCCCTGCCTTTTATAGTCTTTGTGCCCCCTCTTCCACAATGATTGCTGAGCCTGAGGTGTGGAAGTTGTTTGGGGATGTATCAGTTGGGAATCAGATAACAAAAAGTGTTAACCATTACATGGAAAAATATAACAGATACAGAGAATTTCAGATCTTACATACAAAAGAATTTTGAAAAACAAATGAAGTGTCACTATAAAAACATAGATGACATCTATCCTCATGAAAAACGAGGTTTACCTTAGAGTCAGCATAATAGAAAAATCAATAAACCATGACTTTTCAAATGATACATAACTTAAAACATAACTTAAAATGTTCTACTACAGTTTTTTTTTTTGAAAAAAAAACTTGAGACATGATGATACTCTTTTTTAATTAGAGAGTTTTGACAGCAGTCACCTAGTTAAGAAAACTTCAACGGCTGGGCTACAGAGATGGCTCAGGAAGTAAGAACACTTGTTGTTAAGCTTTGCAGACCTGAGTTTACCAAAGGGTAGAGTAATCCTAGTACTTCTGAAGTTCTGAAATGCACACGTACATACACTACACACACACACACACACACACACACACACACACACACACACACACACACACACGTGCGCGCGCGCGTGCGCTTTAGAATAAAAAGAACTAGTAAACTATAGGTGTTGGGAATGGTGGTCCACATATGTAATTCTTATATTTTGGGAGCCTGGAGCAAGAGGATTGCCATAAATTTGAGACCAACCTAGACTACAGAGTGAATTTGATGTAAGTTTGAAATACATAGCAAGACACTGTCTCAAAAACCAAGAGTGCAAATAGATTAAACACTATAAGAGAAAACTGTAAAAATCTCTGTGTAGTTTTGGTACCTGTCCTGGATCTCGCTCTGTAGACCAGGCTGGCCTTGAACTCACAGAAATTCATCTGACTCTGCTTACCGAGTACTGGGATTAAAGGTGTGTACCACCACCTCCCGGCCATAAGCATATTTTTATAGTTCTGTAATAATGTGATTCTCCAGTGATTCTCAATTAACAAAGTATTTTTATAAGTATTTCCCTAGAAAATCATCCTCCCAACTGTGTAAAATCAAGTATCTTTTCCCAGAAAGTAAAAAAGAACTTTAGAAGTTAAAAAAAAGGGGGGGGGGGGTAAAGAAATCACTCTCTGAGGTGATGGGCAGAATACCAACATTACCTACAATCCTACCAATCTCTGTTGAGCAAATTAATATTGCTACCACATGCTGGGAATCACAAGAGTTAGCCATGGTTATAGAATTAAATATATGGGCTGCAAATTGACATAGCCCTTATTTTTCACCTGAAACCCTCAGTCCTATACTGCTTACATTGAATCCTGCTCGTTAGAAAACTCTTTCGGTTTTGAAAAATAGAAAGTGATTCTCTTTAATAGGCAAAAGAGATTAAATTTTTATGAAAAGGGAAATACTTCACTTCCACAATTCCATTCATCCAATACATCAATGAGTTGGGCATTCAAATGAGTATTAAGGAGAAAGATGAATAAAATAAGAGCCCTTCATTAGAAACAAATGGAAGGCACACAGAATAATTTGAGTGCTAAAAGAAAATACAAGCGCTTTCCTATGGGAGAGAGAAGGATTATGAATCTCTCATGTTTATATTCTTCACAAAGTGCATCCAGAGTAGCATTATAATAAGGTTTTGAGCAATAATGTAGCCAAAGGTTGGGCATAACAGAAGTTGGGGAAGAGGTGAATGAAAACATGTCATCTAAATTGGTAATCAAAGACAAAATATTAAGACACAATTCATCTGTATTTAGAATAAATAAGTCAGAAAACCAGCCATAATTGTTTATTTAACTTTCAAAAGAAAACATTTCAAGAATCTGAATTGTGCATCCAGTAATAAATGGAACAAGCTTTGATATTATCTTCTGAAAGCAAGGAGGGAGTGGTATTACCTTAAAATGGCATTTGACTTATAATACCATAATTATGTCCATTATTTAACAGATGTGAGATTTTTTCCTATTTTATAAAGGTCACTAAATTTCCTTGTTGAAATCAATAACTATCCATTTAGTCTTTTAGACAGACTTCACAAGTTTAAAAGTATTTCAGGTTACTGTTTCAGAAGTTATTCTAAACTTTCTAATTTTAAATATTTTAAAGAGGGAAAATATTCATAAAGATAGGTCTCATTTTGATTAATTGTGAAATGAAGAACCCTATAATATTTTAATGTCTAATATACCTATAATTTTCATTGAAAACTTTTAAAACGTCTCAAAAAGAAGACATTGAAGAACTGTGCGTTTTGATAGAGTAGCATTTGATCACAAGTAGGTCACATTTTGATAGAGTATCAGATGATCAGAAGTAGGTCACACAATCCTTCAGGGGGTTTTCTGAAAGTAAAATATTGTTTTTTGGGCTTTTGCCACAGTTTAACATTAAATACCATCCGCCTGAAAGTGTTTTGGCTTCATTCCATTTATGACTACAGAAGAGAGATTAGGTATTTTCCCCAAATTATTTTGTCTTTTTTTCCTCTTTCTCTGAACTACTCAAGGGAAAGAGCTGATAAAGTTCAATTTCAACAAATATAATCTGGAACATTTTAGATGATGTTAAGAAATAACTTGGACAGAAATGCCTATATGCTTGTCATAAAACTGTAAGCATTCAGAATTTTGCATTGCAGGGAGGCTTCAGCATACATAGAATAAAGAATCCATCCAAGTACAAGCTCACTTGTCTCCAGATCAAGTTGTTAACGAATTTTTTAGACTCTCGGTAGTTTTAGAAATCTTGATCAGTAAACTTGAACAATGACCTGAAAAAGTCGTACAGAGAATGCATGCTCTTGGTCATTTTGATGTTTGCTAGCCACGTTTACTTTTTACCTTACTGCTTCTAACACCGTTCCCTATGCACATATTAAGGTGCAATGGTTCTACAAATTGTCTCAACACATACACATTGTTTACTTGTATTTAGCTTCATGAATTCTTAAATTGCATTATTTATTTTTTGGCTATGCAACCATTCATCACCTAAAAAGAAAAAGAAAAACATCAAATTAAAATTTATATATAGAGCAATTGCAATTTGTACTATAATGTCTCTTATTGTTCCTTTGATAGTGTATCATCTACATTACCAGTATAATAATTCAGCCTTTTTGTCCTGTTATCTGTGGACAGCTAATATGCACCCATGGGCATGGCAACACAAATAATATCATCTTAAACTTTCATCGTGTAATAAAGCAATACATTTTTCTCTAATTTTGTAACAACTGTGATTGCTCACTGGCTTTTCTTCCCAAATGAACTGTGAATTAGGATTTAAACTATCAATTTATATTCCGATTCTAGAGTAATTGTTAAAGCATGCTCGGTGGATGCTGGGTGAATCTATATCCCAAGTTTTTGTTCTGAGATGGTAGAATTTGTGTGTTTCTCAATGTCATCTCTATGATTGAGAAAGGAATACATTAAAAACAATATAAATGTCTTACTATTAATCACAGTCCATTTGCTGAATTTCATAATATAATCAACTAGTCTGCTTGACTTTCTCTTTCACATAATTGACCTATTTTCCCATATCTGGCTTTATTTTTATACTGTATTTCATTTAGTGACAGTTTTAGCCTGATATAAATTATTAAAGAATGAAAAAGATACTGATTTCAAAATCCCAGTCAAAGTGCCTGTTATGCCCGTTACCAATATCTCTTTAATTGATGATATTGAACTGCACAAAATTATCAATTTTCACAATTATGTTTAAAGTCAGTCAAAAACTGAATGGAGTACACAAGTTAGAAAATGCTTTCTTATTTACATATCATAACAAAAATACCTGCACAAAACAATTCAAGAGGGGAAATACTTACATTGGGTCACAACTCTTTGTCAGGAGGTTCCAAGCCATTGTGACAGGGAGTGTGTATGAAAGGGCAGAGTGCCTTAACCATGGTAAACAGGAAGCAGAGAGTGTAAGGGTGGCAGGGGCATATGTGTTGATCTGTGCTAGGGGGTGTTACCTTTTCTTCCTTTTCTCTTGTGAGGTCCCAGTCTGTGGTACTGTTTCACCCCATTCAATCTGTCTTCCCTCTTCAGTTAAACTTCTTTGGTAGCATACTTAGAAAACATTCCCAGGAGCTTGATTTATTAATCTCCTTGATGCTTACTTTACTATCAAGTTAATAATGATAATTCACCATTTATCTATTTGGAACACACCTTAAGGATTGTTCTCATGAAGACTACTGCGTTCGGTTGTGCAAAGCAAAGAATAAGATCAACAATTTTTTGACAACAAACCACTAACTGAAAGATTCACACATACTCATACCCTGGTATAAATCTGTATTCACATTTACCCTTCAGAATTTTCTTGTACGGTTCTTTAAAAGTTATCCAAAGGCAGATATGTGTGTGGAGAATCTTAGTGAACAAAGAATAATTATAGAGATTTTTTTATTTACTTGAGCAAAATCTTACAATTGTTGCATATCCAGATTTTGGTTTTGAAAACAAATCTCTATCATATAAATGTTCTGTATTTCAAAGGACAACAGTATAACCAATTGTTTGGACTGCTAAGCACAAGTTATTGAAAGCCACATGATCAGCATTTCCCAAGTCACTGAATTCTTCTGTGTCATCAATGCTTCAGCAAGAAGAAATTGGGAGGAGTGGGGACTGTAAGACATTGAACTACGTAAGTCTTCCATTTCAGATGCCACTATTAGTCATTTTGTCATGGTCTTCACGGCTGTTGGTGTAACTACACTCTTTCATAAGATTTTTAAATTAGTCCGTTGTATTGAACAGTCTGTCCTACTAGAGGAGTTTCTGGTAGATCATTAGGTCTACTAATCATCAAAAAGAGCCAATGGAAATACAATGTGAGATACATATGTAATACTCAATGTTACAATGACACAATGCAAGATATAAGAAAATTAATCTTCACAATCTCCTTTACTTAGATCCATAAATCTAAAATGTGATTATGTCAACATGTAATCAATACTAAGGTAAATTCTTACACAATTCACAATCTCTGATATAATTAAGATCCAATGAAACGTTATTAAATTTACTTTTCATGGCAGTTTCATATCTCACAAACTGCAATTCTTCTTTTAATTCTCTCCAAATGTTGAAAGCACATAAATCCATCATTAGATCCTGCATCACAGGACCGTTATGTCAGACTCATTTTGTTCTCGGGTCCCAGTTTGTTGAATGCAAACTTGTATATTAATAGGCATGTAACTCATAATGAATTTTAAATTCATCTTGACTAAATTTAATTATAGCCAGTAAAAGATAAGTTAAAATAAAAATCTGAAGTGCAGAAATGCTAAAATTGTTCATGATTTATCATTTGACATTTGAAAACCATTGAACAAGTGAATAAATTCAATGAACATTATTCCAGAAGTGGTAAGTTGTCCACCCATTTAATTGTTTGCTGCTCAATTTCTGTTGTGAAGTCTATTTAATTATCCTGGTATTTGACATTGTTTGGGAATGTGGACTTGTGGTATATGCTTTTAATCTCTTTGAAAATTATCTATCATAGTTATCGTGGAGAGTTGAAAATGTATATGTTGGCTCTACATATATTAATACAAATGCCTGAGTATATTATAACTTGAAATATTTGTTTATATTTATTTAATTTCTATATCTCAGTAATGCCATATTAAAGCAGTTCTCAGCCTGTGTGTCATAACCCTTTTGGGGGTCAAATGACACTTTCACAGTGATCACGTATCAAATATCCTGCATATCAGATATTTACATTACTGTTAACAACAGTAGGAAAATTACAGTTATAAAGTAGCAATGAAAACAATTTTATGGTTGAGGATCACTGCATGAGGAACTGTATTAAAGAGTCACATTATTAGAAAGGTTGAGAACCACTGCAACATTCATTAGCTATAAGAGACATGAAATTTTGTCTAGGTAACAGTATCTACATGTGATGGGAGGGAGAGATGGTGCAGCAGGTTAAGAGCACTTGCTGTTCATGTAGAGAACTCAAGATCAGTCCCCATTACCCACATGGTAGCTCACATCCTTCTGCAGCTCCATTTCCAGGAAACCTGATGTACTGTACTGGTATCTGTGCACACCAAATATGCATATGGTACAGATAGGTACATGCAGGCAAAACACTCATATGCATTAAAAACTAAATCTCTTTTGAAAAAAATAGAATGTCATGAAAAAAAGAAAACAACAACAAAAGCCCTCTGACTTGTTTACAATTACAAACCTGAAGAAAAAAATATAACTAAACAACTTCATTTTGTATATAAATAAGCCTTTCGTCAATTTGTCTCCATCGTTTCTCAAAACAAATAAATGAATGATCTTAAGTCTTAAATCATGGTTTAATTTTAATTTTAAACTTTCAAAGTCAAATACCTTTCAGAAGCTAAACTGCCTTAAAATAGTCATTAAAACATCATTTTTCTTTTTACCAACCCTTTCTAGGTTACATAGGAGTTTAATAAAGCCCTGTAGATTAATTAGTCATGACCTGAAGCCATAACTTAAAATATGAGACTATTATGTTAATGCATTATAACATCAAAAACACATTTAAGTGAAATCTAAATGAAATGGATTGTGCTCTTTTCGAAGTTCAGTATAACCATCAAAGTCAGTGAACACTGTGCCATTTGAGAATACCTTACATGCCATTTTATGTTCTTAGACAATTAAATATATGACTCATCACTGTCTATCTATGCTGTTCAGTAATACCCTTTTCATTCTTGTATTGGGAAGAATTAATAATTGTTCTATATTCTATTATCTTCTGGTATAGTACAGAGTTTGGAATTAATTTCAAGTCTTGCTGCTCTTCAGACTGTTGTATCAGAACACATATTTCTTCACAGACGTTTTACATTTTCAGAACCCTTCTCACATTCTGCTTGGCTGGCCCAGTCTCTTCCATGTGCATGACAATGGGGAAGCCTTATGAATTATGATCTTCTTGTCTTAATTGAAAGGTAAAAAAGATCATCCAAGCATCAACTGGGCTCTTCTTTGGTTTTCAAATCTGGTTAGGAGTAAAATGACAAAGACTTGAGTCACAGAAACTCAGAAATTTCAAATATGCATACTTCAAACTAGTTTGTCAATAATCTTCAGTTTTAAAGTAGAGATGGTCCACAAATTCAATCGTTTATGGCTTAATGAGAACACTTATTTCATTGAATTCAAATTCTACAATTCTTCCAATATGACAACATAGTCCTAATCCTTAGATAAACATTCAGAGAAGACTGCTTCTTTAGAGCAGAATACTCAAATGGAAGAGAGTTCAGTACTAATATAGGGTGAGCAAGACACAATTGGATGTGGAAAGAAATACAAATCTTTTTCTCAGGTATTATATATTCTGAGATGTGGAGGCTCTGAATCCAAAACCAAGCTAAAAATATAGAGAAGATAATTATATTTTTCTTCTGTATTTTAGATGGGAAGAACAAGGTCATGTTTGTTGTTCATTGAAAGACACAGAAAGCCATGCTGTAGGAATCAACCAGGGAAACTGACAGTGTCTGATTTCTGTTAAAAATGAGCATGTCCTCATTTGACAAAGGTGACTTCATTTTTTATTAAAATTATATTGTTTATCTCCTTTCCTCTTTCCTTCCTCCCATCCCTCTCATGTCTCCTCTCCTTACCCCTGACCCCTCTCACATCCCTGGCCTCCGTTTCTTTTACTGTCACTGTTACACACACACACACACACACACACACACACACACTAAGATGTAAATACACCTTCTTGTATTTTTTTTCAGTGTTGCTTGTTTGCAAGCACATGATACATGTAATTTCAGGCTTCACCACTTGGTACTGAATAACCAATAGAGGGTCCCTTCCTTTGGGAAAAATTACTTCACCTCTCTCAGCATTCCTTAGTTGCCTTTAGGTGACTCCATTTCTTTAACAAAAGGGCGCCATTCACATTTTTATGTCAGTTAGAGGAAGAACACATTCTTTATAAATGTTAAATTATTATCAGCTACTAAAATGTTTGAAACAAACTCCCTACCAATAAATGTTGTAAGCCATATTAGACAAATAGGTTAACTAGACTAAATAATCAAAGCTATAGAACAGATAGTACTAGTCCATCCAGTTGCTGAAGTTAGTCAGATTACTCTAAATTATGAAAGTATATACAACAATTTGGAGGGAAAGTGGTTGTAAAGATGTATCTTAGATAGTAGAGGGCTTGCCTAGCATGCATGGAGACCTGGGACTCTTAGCTCTGTATATACCATGCATGGTGGAGGATGATGGTAATGCCAAGACTTGGGAGGCAGAGGCAGAAGGATTAAAAATGCAAGGTCATTCTCATTGACATAGCAAGTTTGAGGCCAAGGTTGTATAAAGTCCTTTTCTCAACAACAACAACAACAAAGAAACTTTTTAAAAAAAGCCAGTAAGTGTTAAAGAAATAAATGAAATAAATAAGTACTTAGAATAGAGAAATATTTATAGGACATTTTTACACTAAAGTAATAAATATCAGAAACTATGATTTTTTTTGTTCACTATCCAATTAGATGAAAGAGAATTTAAAAACTAGAATTTAAAAGAACATATTAATAATAAACCTCTTTTAAAACAGTAAAAAATACATAATGGAAAGAGATCAGATAATAAAAGACCAGTAGAGTAGAATTTGAACACAGAAAATACTTACCTAAGAAAGGGAATGAGGGACAATCAGATAAATCATGACACATTTTACAAAACAGCTGAAATATCTCCTCACATAGTTGATCCTTAAACTCCCTCTTGGGAACTCGGGGTACAAAAGACTCTTGAAGAGAGAGAAATGAGAGCAATAGCTCAAGGTTGTCTTGCCCACCTGATCTTCTACCCAGAGCATGCTTTTCTTGATGGTAATGTCATAATCAGTCCCAACATCTTCATGTTATTCCCTGTCACTTTGGGAATAGACACATTTTTTTTTTCTATCAGGTAAATCTCATTGCAACTTTCATGCTTTGGTGTAGTTGATCAATAGTATAAAAGATGAAAGAAGAGGTAAAAATGTTGCCAGAAATTCTTAATCTTATTTAATAGTTAATACTCAATAGAACATCATGTCTACATCTAAAGAATACGCTTTATAGTGCAGGATTTTAGGCAAAAGTAGGGAGACTTAAACCTTGAAAAGGGGCTACAGAGGGGAATTGACCTTTGGGAAGAGCAAAGGATAGAAAGATACCAATGTAATGCCACTAAGGACAACTCTACTCCCTAAGGGACACATAATCTTAAAGTTAGAGGGTTGAGACTTTCAGTCCAATCATGTTGTCTTTCATGAAAGCTAGTGGGGCTCAAAGCTGAGTAAAGCAGGAATAAACAGAAACCACCTAAACAGTAAGATTTCTGAGTTTCTAGGGTTGTGGACATGTAAGGTACTAGGAAGGTGGCACATCCAGCAAGGGAAAGAAAGTTCTGGGTCCCCTACTTCTATAAATTTCCTTGTGGGTCTATCATCTTGATGTTTCTGAGTTATAGCCTTTGTGATCAACTAACTGGTTATAGCAAATTAAATGCATTTCTGAGTCCCATGTTAATTTAGAAAATCGCCAAATCTCACAAAGTGTTGTGGAAATTATTTGATGTTGAACAAGAAGCTATGTGGTTAGTTTGGGAACAAGCAGTGATGGCTAGGACTTTTGAGGTGGAGGCAGCTTTATGAGACATGACTCTTGATTAATGAAGTCAAGGATAATTAACTGTGTTTAAGGTCAAAGTAGAAGGGAGCTGAGTTTGGCTCAATGATAGAGTTCTTGTAAGCACAAGGCCATGGGTTCAATTCAATCCCTAGTACTGATAACTGATAAATAAGACAAAAAATACTCTGGGGAGAGGCAGTATGATGGTTCAGCAGGTAAAGGCACTTCCTACCAAGTCTGGTGACCTGAGTTCGAGTCTTGGAATCCATATGGAGGAAGGAGAGAACTGATTCCTGCAAGTTTTCCTCTGACTTACACATACATACCATGGCATGCATGGCCCTCTTCACAAATAAATAAACACATAGATAGACAAATACGTCATGAAAAGTAAGTAAAAGTAAATGAAATAAAAATGATTATCACTCAAGTGGTATTGAAGAGTTTTTATTACATTCTTGTTTTGGCCATTTTTGAATACAGAATATTTTCAAAGCATTGTAGTATCTTTCATTTGCACAAACATATGCATGCCTGAAAAATGTTGAATGGGAGTTGCAATTAGAGGCTTAAGTCCAGAGAATGGCCTACATATAGATTTAAGTGATAAACCACAATTAGGACCAAAGTTGTCTGTCCAGACATATTAAGAATTGCCTAAGCAGGTTATGCCTTCCCCAGCCTTATTCAGCATATCAACCTTACCTGTATTTATTGATTTACAGACTTCCTGTGGGTTTATTGCAGTTACTTATAGGAGAATGGGTGAATACTTATAAAAGCACAGAAGATACTAAAGTAGCTGCATTGATGCAAAGTTCTAATCACATCATCAATGCTGATTCATGAAAACTGCATCATGGGAATTCCCTGCACAGCTGGAAGGCACTACTCCACCAAAGAGTCTCCTCTCCTATGGAAATCATTTACACATTCATATATAACCTGAGGGAAGGACCTTGGGAAGTTCGTAAGCTTCACAATTCCCCTGAGTCTTGTAAGATTCTTATGAATTTTTAGCAGCCTCTGAACCTTCTTTTTCTTTCATAAGGAAATGTTTAAATCCAACGGAAATAGGTACACAACACCTTGTAATGTAGGATTCTTGATAAATAGGAATAACAAGGATGGCTAGTGAAGAACTGCCACATCACTCAACAACCCAAGCTTCCTCTCTGACTACCTCTGTGTTCATGATGGGGAGGATTTTTGAAAGGTGGTCAATGGAGTAATGCAAAGATATTTGGTGGTTTTACAGTGTTACTGTATGACAATTTAAGACACTGTGCGTGTGTGTTTGCTTTCCAACATACTCTTGAGAGTTAAAAAGTGAATCGACCTCTGATGTTAACAGATGTGGATCTCTACTCACAATTTTCACAAAGAAATCTTCCAGTATGGTGATTCAAAAAGGAATGTCATAAGCACCAGTTGAAGTCTGATATTCTGGCACAGGGTGCAACCATATTAGATTCGTTTTAGTGATTTCTGTATTCCTGTTTTCTTGACTTCTGAATTCCCTTAAAAAAATTGTTTGTTCTTAAATTACTCCTTTAGAATGATAGAGAATGAGAGACAGACAAATTGCCATGCCATGCGTAGAGGTTAGAGGATAACTCACTAGAGCTAATTCTCTCCTAACACCATATGAGTTCTGTAGATTGAAAACGCAGATATTTTGGCTTTGTTGCAAGTGCCTTTATACACTGAGTCATTTCACTGTCCCTTATTTTAATGGTTTCTTATTAGAATACAATCTAGATATTACTTAATGAGAGTTGAGTTATCAAAGATTCTTTGAATCAATGGCATAATGTGGGATGTTTATGAAGATCTTTTAACAATTCTTTGAAATACTATCTATTTAAAAAACAGTTTAAGTGTAGGATTTTTGTAAAATTTTCTGAAGAGAATTTTAGTAAAAATTTTGCAAACAGGATTTAGGAACATGTTTATCATCAGCCCATGAGTCGTCTTGCTTTTGTACTTATATTTGAACCATAATCATTTGTCTTTGTAAAAGCAATATATGAAAAATGGAAAGTACTTAAATTCACACTGCTTTATTAGCCAAAAAAGACAATATGTCTTAGCTAGACCTGATAAAAATCCCTAAACCACTTATTATTTATAGTATATCTTTTCTTACATAATGTGCACTAAAAAAGTATAAAAGTTCAGTTAATATATGGTATAGTTTTTGTGTTGGAATTAAAAAACTCATATGTATAAGAGGAAGAAATTTTTCAATAGAAACATTTCATTAGGAAGATAGTGATTCATGAAAACCTGGTAGAAATTACTAAATAACTAAATTCACATTTATTTTTATAAGATACATTATTTCAACTACACATTTTTAGTTTTTATTAGCCATGTCTTATGAATTGTCAGAATTCTATCAGTCATTCAGAGAATGTCTTGTTTCCTTTCCAATTAATCATCTTCTATTATTGAGATTCCCCATGACATTCTCTTCTATAATTTTTAGAAAATAAGATTTTTGTTAAGGACAATAGTGAGTAGAAGAAAGGATAAAAACAGAAAGTGATACATATGTAGACTGGGAACCACAAGGAAAGCAAAGCCATCTCAGAGGGCTGGACTCAGTCGCCCCCTCTCACCTTTCTTAACTCTAATGTATGTTGCTTTGGGATTAGAAATTTAAAAATTGTCATATTACACCACAAAATCATTTTCTCCCTTTTGATCATTTTTCTTTTTTATAATTATACAAATTTCACAATATATCTTCAAGTCAAGAAATATTCCAGAGATTTTCAGACATTTGCCTATTTTTTTTTCATTTGGTAATTTATAGGAGTTGGGTCATTTCAACATGTTATTTATGTGAGATCTGCCTTATTTGGAGACCTTCTTCCTTTTTGTGTAATGGATATTTTCTTATAACATCATTGTTTTAAATTCTGTCTTCTCAAGATGACATTTTTGAAAGCTTAACATCACAAAAGAAGGCCGTGTCTCCAACGACATTCTCACGTTATTTAACAAAGAGGAGAGAGTACCAGTCACAATTTATCTGATTTCTAAGTGGCCTTGACAATGGTGGTTAGCTGCTTCCCCCAGGCAATATTGCTGTTTTTGCTTGCTGCAAAAGAGAAGATTTTCTTTAGATCTCCTCGGTACAATGTCACAGATCTGTCAGTTGAGCAAAACCACATGTTAAGTAACGCTGAATTTTTTAAAAGTATTTTTATCATTGACTATGGGTAAAACTACTCCTTCTTTGTTTATTGTTATTGTGTCTGCTAGTTTGTATCTCACTTTCGGGATCAATAAACTTGGAATCAGCTTACTAAACTGAATTACTTCACTATGGCATTCTAGAGCAAACCCAGACCATGAAAACAAGCAATTACTAGGGGAGACATTTCTTAGTTTCCATTATAGAGGTGTAGGGAGAGACTAAGTTTATCCAAAGAAAACTGAGTAGTATTTACTGACACCAATTGCGTGATTCTGCACTAAATAGGAAGATGTTTATCTTCCCAGATGGTAGGAATGCTCATGAGCTGGAAATTAAATAGATAAATAGATAGATAGATAGATAGATAGATAGATAGTAGATAAGTAGATAAATAAATGGAATCGCTATTGTGTTTCAGGAGAACAAGATGGTTGAGAGGAGTTGAAATAAAACAAAAATCTCAAATTTTATTGTCTCAAGGAGGGCAGTCTTTTGGACAAAATTAAGGAGTACCTTAATTTTATTTTTTTTATTTATTTTTACAAACATAGATATTATTAACTTGAGAAGCAAATGAGATAACATGCTTCAGTCATCTAGGACAGTACATAAGAAGACAATGTCTCTTCTTCCTCTTCTGTTCTATTTAACTCTATACTCATCTGATGTATAGCCTTCCTCAGTCGTTTTTATACAGAAATGTAATTCATCTCTTTAAGGTGCTTTCAATTCCCCCCTGGGTAAATTTTACCTACTGCATTATTATTTCTTATATCTTAAAGTTTGATCTCTGTGTGTGATTTACATGTTCATGCTTGTTATTTTGAACATGCTGAATGCAAGTATAATACCTTTAACATACTGCAATAATTCCATCACCTGTTTCTGTTTCACATCCCATTTACTTGATTTTCCTTTTGCTAGCAGGGTTATATTCTTGGTTATTGGCAAGTCTAGTAATATTTACAAGATGCCAGACATGATTTCGCTTAATTGAATGTCAGATACTTATGTACTTCTCCAAATATTCTTAGGTTTTGTTCTTGGAAGTGGTGAAACAATCTAGAAATTATTACATCATTTCACATCATGTTGTAAAGATTGATTAAGTGGTGCTAGAGAAGAGTTAGGGAAAATAATTCACCACTATCAAGCACAAGCTAACACTGAGTCTATCTTACCCAGGGTGCATGGGTGCCATGATATTTTGAAGTCTGATTGTTGGAGTTGGGCATTGGTCCTAGGGCTATTTGAGTGTTGCCTCTCTTGTAACTATTCTAGGTGGTTCTCTGAGCCTCAGCTATCCCTTCACATGAATATGTGATTGGTATTCAACAGAATGTTGCACGGGAGTTTCTCGAGCACTAGATTTCACTTTGTGCATGGCTTTCTCATCTGCAATTATTTTTTCCATGGAGACTAGACACCTTACCCTGACTCAGTACCATCCTCAGATCACTGAATCCATCATATGACACTGGTGTTCCTCATCTTTGTGTTATAGCAAGCAAGGTAAAGGAGAACGCTCCTGACAGTCCCTTGAAAATGACTATTCTTCTTTACATGATGTTTGGGATCTTAAAATACATCAATTCATGTATGTTGTCTCTTTTGGTATTGTTTAAAAGGGAAGGTAAACTGTTTAACTTAGTACTTTATTTTGATAAGAAATACAATTAAGCATAAAGACATTCAAACATGTTCATTGTTGCTCTATTCTATGGACAGAAATTGGAAACAAACTAGATGTCACTCAAGAGAAGAATGTGTAAAGAAAAGACTTTGGAGTGCTACTCACCTATTTAGAAAAACTGACATCATGAAATTTGCAGGCAAATGAATGAAACTAGAAAAAAAATCCCTAATGAGGCACTCCAGACCCAGAAAGACAAATACGATATCTATTTGCTTATATGCAAATATTAGCTGTTAAGTCAAAAATAATCAAGCTACCATCCACAGAACCTGAGAGGGTAGGTATAGAGTAAGGGGGAAGAGGGTACAGATAGAACTCTTTAGGAAAGAGAAATAGAAGGGATTGTTACAGGTGGATGAGGGGAGCTGAAGTAGGAATCAAATGAGAGGCAAGAGGTGGGGGTGGGGAGGAGATGAGGAAGGGAATAAAGGGAGAGACAGTAAAAATTATGTCCACTTGAGGGATAGTATGGAAACCTAAAACAGTAGAAATACATACATACATGAAGACAATCTGAAGCAAAGTGACAAATAATGAAAGAGACAATGTCCCTACTGGCCATCTCTTGTCACCAAATATAGCTTCCAGTACTGGGATAGAGTTTCATCTAATTGAGTTGTTCGTTAAAGGGATCCAATGGGAATCCTCAAGCAACCCAGATTGTTGCCAAGACAATATGTTGCTCTCCACAAACTGTCAGCCAAAGACAACACCTATAGGACTCATTGAACATGGAGAAGTTGAGCTGGTGCCTATTTAGAACATTCGCTCCTATGTTCTCGTATCTTTGGTGCAGGAATGTACTCAGTATACTATACTTGCTGTTCAAGAGTTTTGTAGAGCGAGCTAAGACAGGCAGAGGAACTCTGGTGGATGTGGATGTCCAACCAGAGGTCCTCAGGCTGAACCGGCAGTAGCAGCTGGAAGTAAGTTCCCTCTTTACATTCACAAATATGCACAGGGAAAATCTAGCAGAAGTGAGAAGGGACACAATATGCTCACACTTTGTACAGTCTTGTCAGAGGAAAATGAAGCCCACACCAATATACTGCAAAAGGTAAACTCTGAGGTGGGGGATATAAAATATCATCTTCTTAGCAAGGAAGAAATGTTGATATGGCTTTGACTATTTTGTCTTTCTCTGTGTTTGTCATATACTCCCCCAATCTAATCTCCCATATCTGAGCAGAAAGAATGATTCTAAATGTATCACAATACCTGATTTAAATATATACTAAAGGGGCTGGAGAGACAGCTCAATTGTGGATATCCTTGGTTGCTCAGTTTCCAGCAATCACATGGCCACTAACAACTGTATGTAACTCTAGTTTCAGGTGTTCTAAAACCAACTTCTAGCATTTGTAGGCAACAGGCATGCAAATGGCGCACAGACATACTTGCCACCAAAACAACCAGTCCCCACCCCATACACAAAGAAAATGCACAGAACAATAAAATAAAATTGTTCTCCACAACCACAGAAGCAGAATCAATGTGGTACTAGTACTAAAACAAAACGGTTTGTGTAGGTCAATGGAATATAACAGAGGACTCATAGACAAACTCAAAGATGTCAAAAACATACAGTTAAAAAAAAATCAATGAATAGCACTGAAAAAAAAATCCAGATTTGAAAATGTTGGAGAATGAAACTATAATCCATATCACTTACTATCTATAAAAGTCAATTTAAAATGAATCAACATCCTTAATATAATGGAAGAGAGTTAGCAAGGAGTGAAGGAAAACCAAGAACTAGCACTTCTGTCATTTATGATTAACAAGGAACATTTGCCAGAGTGTAGTGATGACTTACGCCAAATGTTAACCTGCTATTCTTCTAACCAGGGAGTAGAACCCATAACATGTAAAAAGCCCAAACATTACCTCAAAAGAACAAATAAACCTATCAGCAAGTGGGTGAGAAAATGAATAGTTCCCAAAAGGATGACAGATGAAAAATGTTCAACATCATTAGTCATCAGAAGAGTACAAATTCAAACTACATTGAGATTCCAACTAATTCCAGTTAGAAGAGCTATCCTAGGAACATAGCCAACAGTGGATTCTGGGAAGGATGCACGGAGGAATGTATAGAACACTCTTATCCACTCTGTAATATACAAATGAGCAAAGCCACTACTGAAAACCAGTATAGAGGGTCCTCAAATACTAAAAATGCAATTATTTGGTGATACTATTTCTGAGTATGTGCCTGAAGGATAACAGTCTTAGAAACTTCAAAGAATCCGAATAATCATACCTTGGCAATGCTTTCACATTCATCTTTGTTGCTGTCCTTCCAAGAGCAGTTTAGCTATAGAACCAACCTAGAGGCCCATTGATATATTAATAGAAAAAAAGAGTGTCATACCTCTACAATAGAGCGTTATTTAGATATTAAGAAGAATAAGAACATACCTGCCCTTGTTACTTTTCTGTGGTTGTGAAGAGACGCCATTACCAAAGCAACTTCTAAAGGGAAGCATTCAATTGGGGCATTATTTACAGTTTCAGAGGGTGAGTCCATGACTGTTATGGCAGGCATGGCACTTGAGAGGTCTGGGAGAACTTACATCTGACCTACATGCAAGAAGTAGAGAGAGACGGAGAGAGAGCTAGACAAAGAGTAAAAGATGAGGGAGAGGAAGAAAGGGAGAAAGAGACAAAGAGAGAGAGAGAGACAGAGACAGAGAGAGACAGAGAGATGGAGAGACAGAGAGAGACAGAGAGACAGAGAGACAGAGAGAAAGCTAACTGGGAGTGACACGTGTTTTTGAAAGCTCAAAGCCTGCACCCTGTGCCACACCTCCTCCAACATGACCCTACCTCATCATCCTTCCCACATAGTCCTACCAACTGGGGAACAAATATTCAAATACATTAGCTCATAGGGGCTCTTCTCATTCAAACTATCACAGTATCATTTCAAGGAAATTGATGTTACTGCAGATCATCATGTTAAGTACAATGAAACAGATGTAGATAAATAAGCAACACATATTTTCTCTCAAATGTAGAATTTGGATAAAAAAGTATATGAAAGAAGAAGAGCAGCTCTTGGAACCTGTAGGGTTTGGGAAGTGAGACTCAAGAGTTCAGTTGGAGCTAAATAGAATCAAAGAATATTATATACACATGTGATAATGTAATTAAGCCCATTTGTTTCTTCCAACTACAAATTTACTCATTAATCACTATGTATTCTCCCATGTTACAGGTGAAATAACTGAAGTTTTTTCAAGCTTAATTAAAAGGTCAAGAGTTCAAATCTAACCAGAGTCCATTCACTTAACTTTTTTTCTACCAATGATAAACACCAATTTGCAGTAGATCATACTTTGTCTAAACTCAGAACAACTGAAATGCAATGTAGCAAAAATCTTCAAAAAATTACCAGAGAGGTACTTGTGCAAACACAGAAAGACCTCCCATGATAATGGAAATGGTAACCCAGACTTAGAAAGACAAATATTTTATTTTCTATGTCTCTTGGATTCTAGTTTTCAATGGTCACACAAATGTGCATATCTGTTAGTGTGGGTGTGAATACAGAACATGTAAGTAGAAAGAGGACCATGAGAAGGAAAAGGAGAAGGGAGTAGATAGAGGGTGTCATAGAACCATGTGACATAAAAGCCATGGAGTGGTGACTGGGGGCAGAAGAGACAGGGAGTTCAGGGATGAAGGAAATGGGTAGGGAAGAGGATCAGCTTTAAAATATGCATTTAAACATGCTATAGTAAAACCTAATTGCTGTGGGATGGTCTGTATGGTCTGTATGGCAAATGTGTTACTGATTGGTCAATAAATAAAACACTGATTGGCCATTGGCTAGGCAGGAAGTATAGGCGGGACAAGGAGGAGAATAAAGCTGGGAAGTGGAAGGCTGAGTCAGAGAGACACTGCCAGCAGTCATGATGAGAAACAGCATGTGAAGATGCCGGTAAGCCATGAGCAAGGTATAGATTTATAGAAATGGATTAATTTAAGCTGTAAGAAAAGTTAGCAAGAAGCCTGCCATGGCCATACAGTTTGTAACCAATATAAGTCTTTGTGTTTACTTGGTCGGGTTTGAGCAGCTGTGGGGCTGGCAGGTGAGAGAGATTTATCCTGACTGTGGGCCAGGCAGGAAAACTCTAGCTACACCTACTGCTTTGTATTTGGCCAAAACAATATTCAAAAATAAAAATATAGATAGTTCTAAGGAGGTTAGGAACAGAAGGGCGGGGCAAAGGAAAAAATATGGGGAAGAAAAACTAACACTAAAGGCCTGCCGAGAAAACCATATGAACGCCCACTACTATTGAATACATGTGCATGTGTACTCATACACACACACACACACACACACACACACACACACACACACACACACACAGTGTGTCTGTGCTTGTGTATAAAGGCATTTATGGAGTAATAATATTATGGGTTGCAGTACCCCAGCTAAACATAGTCTAAGATCAAATAACTGCCCCCTAGTACCAGGAATGGGTTGCATCTTTTTGAGTTGTTGGTTAGTAGAGACCAAACATTATAGACTATTGCCAATGCTGTTAGCTATACACTCAATAACTTGACAGCAATACTCTGTTGCTAAAGATACTACAGATTTATGTCATAGAAACTACTGTGGCATATAAGACAAAGAGAAAAGGCTTAGCTTTTGTTGTTGTTGTTTGTTTTTATTTTTTCTGTGATCAAACCTGAGAAACACTAGGACTTCTTCTTCTTCCTCCTCCTTCTCCTCTTCCTCTTCTTCTTCTTTGTTTTGTTTTTTCGAGAGACAGCATTTCTCTGTGTAACATTCCTGGATGTCCTAGAACTCACTGAGATCAGCCTGCCTCTGCCTCCCAAGTTCTGGGATTAAAGACGTGCACCACCATACCCCTGTTGTGGATATTGCTCTGTATAAATAAAATGCTGATTGGCCATTATAAGAAATATAAGTCTCTGTATGTTTACTTGTTTGGGTCTGAGCCACTGTGGGACTGGCAGATGAGAGAGATTTGTCCTGACAGGCAGGACAAAAAAAAAAACTCCAACTACATACCCCGGCACACACTAGGACTTCTTATACTACCAAATATATTGATGTGACTCAATACATTCTATAATGTGCAACCTTCCTGTGGGTCAGCTTACCATAAATGTGACAAAACACATCAGATAACAGACTTAAAAGCTGAAATGTTTCCCTTTGCCTCATGGCATCAGAAATTTTGGTTCATAGTCAGTTTGGTCCACTGCTTCTGTGCTGTGCCAAGTCAGAAAATCATGGAGGAAAGCGCATGGTTGAATAAAGCTGCATGTCTTTGGCTTTCATGGGAAGCAAGGAGAAAGAAGGTGGCCCAGGATCTGGAACCACCTTCCAGGGCACACTCCAAATGATTAACATCATTTAACTAAGTGCTGCCTTTTAACCTCCATCTTTTCCTTCTACAGCAGCAAGCTGAGCCTCGAGTGTTTACTCACTGATCAATGAAGAGCATTCTGAATCCAAACTGTAGCAGCAATTCATCTGTCCCAAGCATCTTGCTAAATATCTTACTAAAGTCACCATAGCCTAGAAGTTCCTATCTCAGTCAAGTAGCACAAATTAAATATATAAAAGCAGTTTTCAACATATGTAGTTTTTGAAGTATGGGAACATTTTGGAAATTGTTAAAAGAGCATTTTTCCCTGGACATTTTAACAATAGCTATTAAATTTTATGTGATAAAATCACTGTTATTGTTTTAAAAAATTACTGATTTTAAACGGCATTTTGAAGACATTTTATATTTATGTTTTTATTTCATGATGTATTAAATATTTGTTATAAGAACTTTATTCAGTCTCAAAGCTAATCTGTGATTAAAATTTTAAATAAAGTTATTGTTACTTATAATTATTTTCTAGAGTGTCTTAAAAAGCTTTCTGTGCTAAAAGAGACATGGAGGTGTACTCTGTGTTTTTAGAATACATTGAATCTACTGTGTTTTCTGATTGACTAAGGCACAAGGAATTCTCTTCAATCACCCAGAGGCACCCTTCCCTAGGCAAATGGCTGCCACTGGGTGACAGAATTCCACAGTGCACCTCAATTTCAGTCTAAACATTAACTCCTACCTCCAGACCTGCCACTTGAAGAAGGAAATCTCCTAGCAAACAATTTCCCTGTTTACTTAGCAATTTGTGGCTGTGAGAATTTCAATTAGTTCCCTGGCCACTGTTTTTAAATTAGAGAATTGTCAACCTAAGCAAAGAAAAGTGCACTTTTACTTAATTGATAAAAGATTAGTGCATTCCTTACCGTGAACTGTAACTCCAGGGGCCTTGGAGCTGACTGAGAGCTAATAGCAATTGTTAAAATATACTTCTTTTCCAGAATTTTCAATTGACTTCATAGTTTTTGCTCTTTCTATGCTTATTTTGAACTCCCTTTAGGGCATTTGGATACTGCAGTGCATGAATAATATTCTGGACATGATAAATTGTCAAAATTTTAATATCTAAAGACTTTGTATTAACATATGTATATGTAGCTTCCTTTGAACATCTCAGGCAGTCTGCCCATGCTGTTGTACTTCACAGGGAACAGTCATCTGAACCGAGGTCAGCTAGTCCTTTTACAGAGAAACACTCTGTCCATTCCCCACCTTGAGGGGCTTCCCTCCTGCTGCCCTCACACTGAGAGGCCACGCTTTATTTTCATCTCTTCCTGTATTTAAGAGTTGTTTGCTTGTCACTGGAGAGGGAAATAGTGCATATGTGTCCTGAAACATTTCCCTGTGGGCTCAGTATTCAAGAAGTGGCTCTGTTCAAAGGATATTAAGATGCCCTTCTCTGAGTGGAGATGGAGGAGGAGCAGATGGGGGACATGGGGATAGATGGCAGGTTGGAGGAGGGGAACCTGTGGTAGGTATATAAAATAAATGGAAAAAAAGATTCAGTTTAAGAGTGACTCTTCACATTTTTATGTTCTTGCATGAGATATTCTGATTTATCACCTTTGACCTCATGACTTAGATTCCACAGCTAGATAAACACAACCTCTTTCCTTCCTCTCCCACCTCTGGGGAAATGTACTGCTTTTAACAGCATAAATGTACCTTGTACACACTAACTTAGGAATGTTTTGCGTGAGAAACAGCTGCCTCTTGAAGATGGTTATTCAGCATCGTCATCACTGTGACAGAGAACCTGAAATCACTGACCTTGGCAGAGAAAAGATTTACTTGGCTGCTGTTCCAGACATCGTCTCTAGTGACTGTGAGTCCTTGGTGATTTGGAGTATCTTAGGTGGGGCAGAGGCTATTCCTCTGAAGGCAGACAGAAAATAAGAGCAACAGCAGGAAGTTGCCAGGACAAGATATCGTCCCATTGTCATACCTCCAACAGCCAGGCCAACTTCCTCCAAACATTCCCAGTTCTTGAGTCTCTCAATAGTCTACTCAAATTTTGAGTTCTTCAGTGGCTGTAGCCCCTGAAATTGAGTTCTGTCTTAGAAACTACAGATACTTTGTAAATCCCCTAGCCACTTATGTAATGCAAATGAAACTGACAATCAGAATCTTGCATATCAATTATGTTTCCTCAGATATCAAGAATGTAACCTGGTGCTTCGTAAGTATATAGAAGACTTGGAAAGTCATTGATGTATACAATTACTGATTAAATTGTTATCATTGCTTTCATTAAAAAAAAAACTCAAACAGACCAAAAAAAAAAAAAAAAAAACCTCAAAAAAAATAAAAAACTTAGTTTTTAATGTTATTCGAGTTTATTTTTATCCTCCTTAGATTACTTCCTATTTTCTAGAGATAACAAGCCTTTTCCTACTGCTATCTGTAAAGGAGACAGCTTAGTGAATTTTAGTTTTTAAAACAAAACTCCAAAATTGATCTCATCTTTGCCTGATCCCTATAGAATTCAAAAACCCTTCTTGAACATCCCCATCCTCCTGACTTACTGGCAACAGGAAGGAATGGGAACCACATTGCCAACTGTTTGCCTAGAATATCCATGGTTCACCACATCAGATACGGCCCGTCTTATGTTGGGATTACAGAGCCAAAGCTTACAAAATGCTTTTGGAAAATCCTGTCTGGCACCTGATCACCCAGTTCCAGGTATATAATTAGGAGACTGTAGCCGCCAAGACAGCCCAGAAAACTCAAGATAACCTGGAGAACTTAAGAAGAGTTCCTGAATTATATAGCAGTTTCAGAGGACAGAACTAGTAGCATAGTGTGTGTGTGTGTGTGTGTGTGTGTGTGTGTGTGTGTGTTATGTGAAGTTCTTCAAAGATCTAGGGAATCTGTGAAGTGCATGGTCTGACTCTGTCTAAGTTTTTCTAGTCTGAAGTGCCAAGAACTAGGAGTTGAAAAGCATGAGCTCCATTGAACAAGTTAATTTCTGTGTATATCTGTTTATATCATACATACATACATATCATTTTGTATCATGTATATCAATTTATGTCACACATATCAGTTTATATCATACACAACAGTTTATTTCATGTTTATCAGTTCATATCATCTATACCATTTATTTCCCCATTTATATTGAGATGTTTAGTTCTTTTTTTAAAAACATTGTTTTATTGAAAATACCTTTTTTCATATAAAATATTTTAGTTATAATTTTCCCTTCCCTGACTCTATCCAGTTCCTCTCCAACCCTCTTCCCATCCTGATCCAACAGACATCTAAGAGATAATAACATAACAAAATAAGAGAAAACAAAAAACAAACCAATCAGAAAAATGAGCAAAGAAACCGAAGGAAAAAGACCAAAGAAAAGGCCCAAGAAACACATATAGATTCAGGGACACACATGTTAATGTGGTGGATATATTGTGCACCCCAATAAACTTATCTGGGGATCAGAGAACAGAACAGCCACAATATTAAACATAGAGGTTAGGTAGACAGTAGTAGCAGACACCTTTAATCCTAGCATTCCAGAGGCAGAGATCCGTGGGGATCTCTGTGAGTTCAAAGCCACACTGGAAACAGCCAGGCATGGTGACTCACGCCTTTAATCCCAGGAAGTGATGGCAGAAAGCAGAAAGGCATATAAGGCATGAAAACCAGGAACTAGCCTGGTTAAGCTTTTAGCTTTTGAGCAGCAGTTCAGCTGAGATTCATTAGGATGAGGACACAGAGGCTTCCAGTCTGAGGAAACAGGATCAGCTGAGGAATTGGTGAAGTGAGGAAGTTGTGCCTGGTTCTGTTTCTCTGATCTTTCAGCATTCACCCCAATACCTGGCTCCAGATTTGTTCTTATTAATAATACCTTTTAAGATTCGTGCTAGATGTTAATATACAGGAATCTTGTAGAAAAACAAAATAGAAAGCTATAATATATACTCAAAAAACCTGTAAGATTTAAAAAAAAAAATCTCAATACAACATTATGAGACAAAGGACCTCCAAAATGCCATTGAGTTAATGTTCTCTTAGCATCTACTGCTGATCATGGGACCTTCCCTTAAGAGCAGTTTGTTTCCACAATGAGACTCCCTTGGACAAAACTAAATGTTACATTTGCAAGTGGTTATCAATTGGAGATAGCTTCTGGATTAGCGATGGGTGTATGTGTCTACTTTTCCTTTCAGGTCTAGGGCTCCATCTGATGTGCTGCCACAGTTTCTGTGAGTTCATATGTAAGTAGGCCCTGATGTATGTAGAAGGCCTTGTTTCCTTGGTATCATTCATCCCCTCTGGCCCTTAAAGCTTTTCTGCCCTCTCTCCCTCAGGCTTCCCTGAACTCTGAGGGGAGGGATTTGATGGAGATATCCCTTTTCGAGCTGAATGTTCCAAGGTCTCACTCTCTGTATTGTCTGGCTGTGGGTCTCTGTATTTGTTCCCATCTACTGCAGGAGAAAGCCTCTCTGATGATGGGTAAACAAAGTACTGATTGATGTGTATAGTGGAATGTCATTAGGAGTTATTTTGTTGCAATGTTCCTTTAATAAAAACATAATATTTTTCAGATATATTCTAATTCTATAGAAAAAGATGATACCTAAGGTTCAATTTTATGAATTAAAATGAAATGAGAAATAAAATGCACTAGAAAATTTCCAAATTAGAGGACACCAGAAGCCAATGACTTCCCAAACTATCTTTATCCCTGTCCAACCTAATTGATTTGTTTCTGGGACATGGAATGCATCTGAGACTAGATCCAAAGAGTTAGTGGGAGGAAGATGTTGTAATGAAGTTCACAGAGACGTACTTAAGATAGATCCTAAAGTCTGGCCAATAGTCAAGTTTAGAAATTAGCATAAAAATAACTAAGAAATTACCAGCATCAAGAACATAAAATGCAGACATGAATACCTCTTCTTATTTCTATCCAGAGCTCCCAGTCCTTACTCTGTAATCTGTTTTGCTCTATTTTTTGTGTTTTCTTGTGTTTTTTTTTTTATTGTTAGGTTTTGTTTGTTTGTTTGTTTGCTTTGGACAGATCACTTTTACAGATCAGGATGCTCCTATAGCCTCCCGTAGAAGTCATAGGAAAGAAACTGACTCCGTCTTGGTTTTTGTCCCTGATCACAGAGATTAATTTATACATTAACAAGTGACAGAACTGAATCAGAGTTGACTGTCTTTCCTCCTTCTGTTTTTTGTTGTTGACAGAACCTTTTAGAGTCATTGCTTTCTGCTCTGAACAGAAGTCTACAGGATTCCCATCATGAACCACTGGACTTCTGGCCTTTGAACCACACCTTGACTACTTGGAATAAAGGAAGATAAAATAACTGAGAGAAAGCCGTGGATACGAGAATGAGAGTCTTGAAGATCTCATTCTCTTGGTGTCAGTGTCTTTCAGGCTGACGTTAACCATCCTTTTCATGTGCTTTGCATTTTAAAACAAATAATACCTTTTTTCTGTCCACAATAATATGATGAGATTGTATGTATTTTGGATACCAATAATTCTGGAAAATACCATGCAAGATAATGTCCAAGACTCTTTAGTGGAAATAGAACATGTTAGTTTAAGAATCTGAACATTATTAAGACCTTTGGGAAGCAAGATTTAAGATACACTCATGAAAATAATATTCACTTAGAATTATGAAATTTATTAAAACAATACTCTTGAGGTCAAGAGAACTCTGAAAAAAAAAAAAAAAAGGTTTATGAAGCTTCTCCAGGTACTGGCCAGGGAGACAATGATTAATCCAAGACAACTTCCTGTTGTGCTATTATTAGTAGGGAAAAAAAATCACTGGACCAGAACTCAGAATATTTTTGTAATGAAAATTTTAAGAAAGGAAGTCATAATTTGTTTACATTGAAGCTATGCTACCACTGGATAAGAGCAATGGAATTATATGAAGGGAGCAAGCTTTGGGATGGAGAGCAGTCCAAAGTAAGAGGAAATGGTTGGTTGCTCATGAATTGTTTGGAGTTCGTGAGCATGGTGTGCTAGCACCTGAAATGCTGATGGGTTTGAAGTATTTCAAATGCCTTCAAAAATGTGAAAGGGATTTGCTGCTGAATCCCAGCTTATTGACTGCGTACCCTCCCCCATTTTTCCTCCTGGCCATCTACTGACCCCAGTAATTAAATTTAGGGTATCTCAGAATTTTTTCTGTTATGCAGCAAAGACAGGTTTTAGTGTTAGGGACTGGGTGGAAAACTGAAATAGATGAACAAAGGTAGCATTCTGTATATTTTGAAATGAAAATTAACCTCAGGAAAATGAGAGTTATTTTTTCCAAGAGTTTAGAGATGTAAAATGCATAAAATTTAATACTTATCACAAAAGCTACCTACCATAATGATTTGAAAGGAAAAACACTTTAAGTTATGCACATACTTAAGATTGAAAAATATCTTCTGAATATATACAATGGATATTTTTCTCATGCTTATCATAATTCTATTCCCACTCATTTGAATGCAATTTACCATGGTCATAACATTCTGAAGGGAACCTACAGAGATTGTGTTGTGATGTCAAATTGCTATATGAAAACAATTTTGATAAGCCTATGGACACCACATTATAATGACAAATTATAATGACAAAATGGTTTCATGTTTCCATGGAGACCAAATTACAATGTCAAATTGATGGCAAAATGAGGTCAATACAAATCTACATGGGCCAGATTGTGATGTTAAAGCAGTGTGAAGCAATGTCACTACAAGTCTGGGGAGGCTGTTCTATGATGTCAGGAGGAGAGTAAAGAACAGTTAAGATGATGTCAAAATTGCAAAAGAAGAAATCAGTGGAAATTCATGCAGCATCTTCCTGACAATTCAATAGAACACTCTTATTAATGCAAATTTTACCAGTGGTAACAGAAATATAGCAAAACCAAGCAACTGAGGAGCTCACAGGTTATATTTTCTGGATTTCAAATATTGCTAACATTTCAAGTTCTCAGAACTGAATGCTTAGTCATGAAAGCCAGTAGGAAGATCTAAGCTATGTTGCAAACTGGTGAAAGGGATTTATTAAAATCTGTTTAGATGTAAATGATTCTCCTCATTTACAATAGGAGTGGGAAAGTCCCCAAGGGGAGACAATCTGATTAATTCAGTCGTTTCTAGAAGGTTTCTCTGGCAGCCTTTCCTGTTGAAATGTCTTGCGGCAGGCTTCTCCCACATTTGGTATGGGTGTCATACCTTTTAATTCTTCCTTCCTAAAGATGTTAAAATATTTACAGTTAAAATTTGTACCGTATAAATTATATACTAAATAGTTTAACGCTTCCTTAAACCCACGATTGTCAGGAATAGTGTGAAGCACAATATTATTTTCAGTGATGGCAGTCTTCCCACTTGTTCTTAAATAATAAATTATATTGATGCAATTTATCTTGAATAAGTGCAATAAATATTTTAGCCTAATGCTAATGCCAATCAGTTGGACTGTTACATGTGAGTGCAGTAGACTGCATTTGTCATGGCTTTTAGGTCCTAATAGTTCTCCCTTCCTTCCAATGGTAGCTCTGATTTCATGCAGGAGCAATATACAAAACATGCCTAAACCACACACACACACACACACACACACACGCACACGCACACGCACACGCACACGCACACGCACACGCACACGCACACGCACACGCACACGCATGCACGTGCGCACGTGCCCACAAGCATTTTGATTAGTTTAAAAATATGAATTTCATCAAATTAAGAAAAGAAATCACAATAGTTAGACATGAAAAAAAATATCCAAGGCCGAAAACCATTCTATGATTGGAGATTTAACATTTTGTGTCATGATTAAGGCTGTGACTTCATAAACAAATTCTTTATCTGTGTTGTTAACTAAATTAAATACCTGTCTCCAATAAACATATTTTAGTTGAAGTCAGTGTAGCAGCCTAGAGTGTTAATAAAATTAATCAAATGGTTTTTAAAGGCTTGTTTTGTAATGTCTAAAAATTACTTTTAAATACTCAAGTTAACTCAGCCCATGTGCTTATCAGAACGGGAGTCCTAGTGAACTAGGATTTAGATGCTTCATCTTCTTTATTATTATTTTTTTGTTGTTGTATTTTAAATGAAAATGTAGGTGAATTGATACATAGAAAAGCAAACAAACAAAGCTGCAAAAACAAAAACAGCTCACGAGAGTCCTTGACATAAGACACACAAGTTGTAGAAAATGTAGATTGTACTCTAGAAAAAATAAATCACATTGTTTTCAGTTATTTGGGAAAGAATGTAGAGACAGGTGCAAAATATGGCCTAAGAAACCTAAGTATCCAGCTGAAAGCAGTTAAAACCAAACATGTAAGGAAGAAAACAGAGGTGAGGTGGGGGGGGGTGGAGCTGGGGGCATAGAAAGAAGATGAGGAAGTGGAAGAAGAGCAGATGAGGAGCAGGAGGAGGAGGACAAGCAGGAGGAGGAGGAGGAGAAGGAGCAGGAGGAGCAAAAGGAGGAGGGGCAGGAGGAGGAGAAGGAGGAGGAGCAGGAGCAGAAGGAGCAGGAGGAGGAGGAGGAGAAGGTGGAGGAGGAGGAAGAGGAGGAGGAGCAGCAGCAGTAGCAGGAGTAGGAGGAGCAGGAAAAGGAGTAAGAGGAGGATTTGGTGGCTGCAGTGTTCATCTGATGCAGTACAGTTTGTAGAGCCCCTCAGTTGAATCTTAGCCCTGGGCTGTGTTTTGAAGTTTAGCAAATCTTTAGCTTTTCTGAATCTTGTCTTTTCTTTATATAAGCAGGAACTTTGTTTCTCATTTAGGACATGTAAGTGGAAGCCTTTCCTCTAACAAAATGGCTTAACAAGATGAAAATATAAGGAATGGAAAAAGTATTTGACTTTGTGGCATGTGAGCATTTGCTTGCTAAAGATCTTAGAGGATAGCATGATTTTAGCCTATACTGACTTTACTTACCCTATCTTTTCTCACAAAACTATCCTATCGGTATGAGAATCTTATCTCTAATCCAAAGAATGCAGGTGTTCTTTTCTTTGTTTTACTTTTGCCACATTCCCTAATTACTAAAAACTCCTATAATTTATTAAAAAATATGATCTGCAGCCAGCCACTTTATACTTGCTAGAGGAGGTTTTTCACAAGGTGAAACAGTTCCTAGATTTACAAAATGAGGTACTGCTCTGTCTCCAGATAGAATCACAGGTACAAAATGAAGCAGAAATATTAAAAAAACACTGTTTGGAGAGAAAAGGGAAGGGCAGGGCTGCAGTATAGAGGAAAGAATAGGAGGCTTTACTCCTTGTCCTTGGAATTCTGTCTTTCTAGCTTCTTTTCCTACCATACATATTTTGAATAAACATCATTGTTATAATTTATTTGCTCCTCAGAGTTTCATAGAGTTCCTTTCTATGAAGTTCTGGGTTAACAGTTTAACATTTGGTATGTCTTGCTTCGTAAGAGTTTTTGCTTACTTGGGACGCTGAGTTATACTGGGGTGTGTGTTAATGCTGATTTGTTTTTGGTATTGTTGTTTATTTGGTTGGTTTTGTTTGTGTTATACCTTTTATTATTTAAAAGTGTTTTTAAATTTAAATATATTGTAGTCATATTCTTCCCTTCCCCACAGTCCTTCCAAAATCTCTTCCCTCCCTAGCCATCTAACTTTAAGTTCTTCCTCAAAACAAACAAATAAGTAAGAAAATGCAACAACAAAACCCTGAAAACCAAGATACAAAATGAAACAGCAACCAAAGAGAAACAAACAAATAAAAAACAAAAGCAAAAGCAAAAGAAAATACCAAACTGAAAACAAGCAAAAGCACACAGGAAAAACAAAAACAAACAAACAAACAAAACAAATGTAGAATCCATTATATGTTAATCAACTACTCCTGAACGTGAAACCTGTTCTGGAATTGTTCTTCTCACAGCAGCTATAAATGACAGTCCGGTTGTAACCATTTACCCTAGTGATTGGGTTTTCTCTCTCTCTCTCTCTCTCTCTCTCTCTCTCTCTCTCTCTCTCTCTCTCTCTTTCTTTCTCTCTCTAAAAGTATAATATAATACAATATAATATAATATAACATAATATAATATAACAAGAACTATCACATCAAAGTTGGACAAGGCAAACCAATGGAAAGAAAACAACCTAAGAGAAGGTACCAGAGACCCATTACCAGAGACTCATTTGTTCACACATTCCTGCAGGCTGCTTTAGTCTCTGTGAGTTCATATAAGCTTAGGTCATATTGATTAAGAACAATGGTTCTCCAGTCACATATCAGGTATCTTGTATATCAGATATTACATTACAATTCATAACAGTAGTTAAATTACAGTTATGAAGTAGCAATGAAATAATTTTATGATTGGGATCATCACAACCTGAGGAACTGTATTTAAGGCCCGAGTTTTGGAAGGCTGAGAATTTAGCAGGTCTTATTTTCTTAGAGTCCTCCATCCCCTCTGGCTCTTACTCGCCTTTGTTAGAGTGCAGAGTACTTTCTTATATGAATGACACTAGAATGTAGGAGTGACGGCTCAAGGCAGACACCAGAGTGACATCTCCATGTTCGAAGAGTTGTGTAGGAGTTATCCTCAGCAATGGCCAGTTTGTGGAGAGCAACTGCCATGGCAACTGCCAAAGATTGTCTCAGGATTCTCATGGAGCTTCTTTGGCCAACAACTCAATTTAATATGAGTTAATCCCGGTCCTGGAGCTTCATTTGGTGGCAAGAGACAGCCAGTTGAGACTCTCTTTCCCCCATTAGCTGGTCATTTGCTTTAGATTGCCTTCAGATACATATAAATTACAGGACGTTTCTACTGTCTTATGCTTCCATGCTATCCATCTGTATGCCCCTCGCTCACAGCACCCTCTCTCCTCCCCTGCCTCACCTTATCCTCTCATTCCAGCACTGCCTTATCTATCCAATTTATCCTATTTCTCTTTCCTAATGAGCTCTATCTGTTCCCTCTAGCCCCTTACTCTATATATACTCTCTGTGGTTCTATGGATTGTAGGATTGTAGCTCAGTTATCGTTGCTTAACAGCTAATATCCACATATAAGCAAAGATATAGAATTTTTGTCTTTCTATGTCTGGGATATTTCATTCAGGAAGATTTTTTTACTAGTTCCATCCATTTCACGGCTTATTTCATGATGCTATTTATTTATTTATTTATTTATTTATTTATTAATGTCTGAATAATACTCCAGTCTGCAAATGTACCACATTTTCCCTAGTTCTTCTCTTCAGGGATGTCTAGATTGTTTCCAATTCCTGACTATTATGAACAGAGTAGCAGTAAACATAGTTGAGCAAGCATCTCTGTGGTAGGATGAAGAATCCTTTGGGAATATGCCTAAGAGTGGTATAGCTCGCTCCAGAGATATATAGATTCCCATATTTTTTTTTAACAACAAACTCAGTTTCTTCATTTATAAAGCACATACTCTGACAATCAATATATGATTTTTGAGACCACAATTCAGTAATACTTTTGACACTTCAGTTAAAGATAAGATTTTATCAATGCCAATGGATAGTCAAAGAATAAATCTCAGTTTAAAAAAATGAAATCAATGTGGTATCACCATTTTGCATTCAAGTCTATTTGAATTGTGAATTACCAAATAAAATACCAAATGCTCAGTTAAATTTTATTTTCAGATAAATAACTTATGCATTTTTATTATATTCGATCAGTCTTATCCAAAATTTATAAAGACATCTGTGAATACTTGTTAATCCTGATTTGTTAGGCCCCATGTGTCTTGCTTTAGTGGCTTAAACACTACAGTTGCTACAGGTTAAGGTCAGGCAGGCCTGTGTGACTAATCCCCAGTAAAATCTCTGTGTACTGGTGCTCCTCAGAGCTTCTCTAGTTAGCAACACTCTTTGTTATACCTCGTGTTGTGTGAAGAAAGTGAGGAGTCTCTCTTCAATTGAATACTATGTGTGGTTTTTCTGTCCTGACCACAATCAAACAGCCTGACATGAAAATCCCCTGGCGAAATATGGCCTGCCCAGTCCAGGCTGGTTTCCAGCTATTGCCCAGTCTAAGGAACTGTGCTCCTTCCCATGTGCATTTTCTGTGCCCTAGGCCATACTGCTATGTCACTTGATCTGAAGATTCCTACCAAGCTCCTTGCAGAAGCTTCTTCCTGTGCCATCCTTATGCAAGGAGTGGAGAACAAACCGAGAACACCGTTGACACAGTTTACAGCTACTGTGGTGAGCGAAGAAGAGCCTAAGCCTCTGCACTGCCACCCTTGTGCTTGTCCCAGCACAGTAGGTGATGAACGAACTTGGACTTTGGCCTTGTTGTGTCTGTCTGTTTTTCATTGGCCACTATGGCACCTGAAAGCTTAGTACTATCCCTCTCTAAGCTCACAGGAGATCTTATTGGCCTCATCCACATGATGCTGCTTGGAGAAGAAAACTGGAAGTTCTAAAGCTGGACTGTCCTGTATCTGCTAACCTATGCCTTTTTCTAGTTCTGCTTTTCATAGTTTTTCTACTCACCGTAGAGAACTGTTTTGGAGCAAAAGACCTTTGCTGAGTTCTGAGAGACAATCTACGGAATTTTTCAACTCAAGAGTGGCCGTAGCAAAGAGCAGAGCCTCATGTGCATTTAGTATATGATCAAGATTAAAAAGCATGAAGAGTATGGTGCATTTAGTAGATTTCTGTGTTTTCTCCACTATGACATAAGCAACTTTAAAAACTAAAAAAAAAGTCTGTTAAGACTTTATACACTTCTATGTAAAAACATACGTGTGTTTACTTTGATAAATAAAACTGAGAAATGCTTGGCAGGTATCACCCAGTTTGAAAATTAAAGATTTACACGGGGAAACTATGTCTAGCTATAGTCATGCTGAAATATTAAAGACAAAGCAGTAAAATTATTGCATATTACTTCAAAATTCAAACTTAATTTTCTTTGTTGAAACGATTTTGGTAATCATCACATTTTCTTACAATGTAAAAATAGTCACAGATGACATTTCAGAGATGGAAGGAACATAGGAAACTCGCTTTACAAATTTTTTTGTATTTAAAAGCGTGGGCGTGGAGCATTTAAGCTCAAGGACAGGATCTCAGATAAAATTAGTGTCAGAGAGAACAGTTCCAGCTAACGCTATCCTGTGAGCCAGGGATCTTATGCCATACTGGATTCTAGCTTCAAAATGTATGCATAATCCCAGTTCTTTTACAAACTGCTAGGAGAAAGGAAGTGGAGATTCACTGCCCTAGTTCATGTGAAATCACCCATCTGTGTACAGAATGCTGACAGATAAGAAAGTATTTCCATTTATGGTTTTGGAATACCACATTTCACATAGAAATCAAGGAAGAAAAGCCTCTCAAACATGTAAATTAAATACCAAATACAGAAAAGAAGAAATTTTTCTTTAGTGTGACTTTGGGTCAGTGGGTCTAAGCTAAGCAGGAACTTATAATGATTGCACTATTTTTCTAGATCTCTTTAAGAAACATGCTTATAGGCTTTTTCAGTAACTAATGGGAAAGAGCTACATGCAAGAATACATGTATAGGTAGAGAACAACTTGGATTCTGCTAGGGATGAGAGGGAAAAAAACAAGAAATTAATGAAGAACTGTGTGATGATTAGTTTTGTCAATTTCACACTGGGCAAGAGGGGATCTCAACTGAGGACGTTGCTTCAACAAACTGACATGTCTTCAGGGCATTAATTGATTGCTAATTGATAAATGAGGTCGTGCTCATATGGGTGATGCCACACCTGAATAGGCAGTCATGGTTATATAAGAAATATAGCTGAATATGTGCCTGGCAGCAAGCCAGTAAGCAATGTTCCTCCATGGTCTCTGCAACAGTTTTTGTCCAGGTTTCTGCCTTGAATTCCTGCCTTGGTTTCTTTTGATGATTGGCAGTACAATACATTACTGTGAGATGAAATAAAGCCTTTCCTCCTCAAGTTAGTTTGGTCAACATTTTATCCCAGTAATAGAGAACTAAACTAGGATAGACTAGCAAAGTGAATTTGTGTTCACCCTTTACCATCTGTCAGAACAGTTCAAAACACTTGCTTAAATGTAGCAAATGTAATTGCAGAGATTATACTATAGCAAAATCTGTTGCAATATAAAGGAAAAATGTCAATTGAAAAAGCTGAGTCCTATTGAAGACAATGGGGAATTTTCTGGAAAAGACAAATACTCCCAGGATCAGAAAAGAACAGGTAAGAATCAAACAAAGAAGTCCAAAGTTGGGAAATGATACTCTGTGTGGGTTCAATGAGTGTCACTGTAACAGGAAGGAACGTGAAGTGATATAGTCAGATATGTTTCCTAAACAGAGCCAACAATACCCAAGGGATTACAAAACTACATGGCTTTGGAACTAGGGACTCCATGTTTTTGGTTTGAAACATTTGAAAACTTTTTTGGTCATTAATTGATATTGGAAACATTTTAAAGGAACAGGCTCAGAAATCCAGAGTCAGTCTTTTTTTTTTTTTTTTAAGATTTATTTATTTATTATGTATACAGCATGTATGACTGCAGGCCAGAAGAGGGCACCAGATATCATTACAGATGGTTGTGAGCCACCATGTGGTTGCTGGGAATTGAACTCAGGACCTCTGGAAGAGCAGTCAGTGCTCTTAACCTCTAAGCCATCTCTCCAGCCCCCCAGAGTCAGTCTTAAAATGGCTCAGATACCATTTGCTATCCATGTCTAAATGAACAATATAGAACCATGTATTTCAACCTAGGAATCAAAAGTTTCAAGAATGGAGATGCAGACATGAAAAATTAGTCATTTTTTTCTGTAAAGACAAAAAACACGTGAGCATATTCACAGCAACAGATTTCATGGGAACTCATCTCTGGAAATTGAAAAAGTCATTGACACTGTGGTTAAATCATAAATTATTAAGGAAACGTGTTAGAAATGGAAAATGTCTCCAAAGGATATATGGGGGTACTCATCAAAGAGACATCTGAGGCAAATTGAGCCTAACAAGAATGACTTAGAAAGAGGGCCCAGGGCCATAGAAAGACATCCAAGAGGTAACAGAATTCTTTCAATACAACCTAAAAATCATGTTAAGAAAACATTTTAAAAAGAGGAAGGAATCAATTTTTCTTTTTTTTACATGTTGCTGGTAGATAAAGAATGTACAAATTAAGACCTTACTTGGGTGGGTTATCACAGAAGTCAATGGTACACTTGTAACACTGGTGGTGTTTTGAGAACAAAACTTGATTGGTATGGATTTTCAGAAGCCTAAGAGATGGAAATGGAGATTGATAAGTACAGAAAACAGAGGAATGTAGTTGGGCTAAATGAGGGGAACAATAGTCTGGTGTGCTGGAGAAGGAATTGGGATACATGGCCTTTTCCTTTTCAAAAGTTAGAAAGGACAACATGGATGAAGACAGAGGGAGTGATACAGGGTTCCACAGAAAGATGGAGGCTATGATCAAAATGGAAATCGCTGAAGTTAAGTGATGTCTGCAACCTGAAAGAAGTGATGTGTTTTACTGAACAGGGATGCAGGCCTTGTAGTTAATCATATATGTAGTTCATCCCTCATAATAGTAAAAGGACAGTATATGAAGGCATGTTTTGTGCTGGTGTCTTCTCAAGAGACTTTGCTAGGATTGGTGTGAAGAAAACAAAATGAAACAAGTTAACCTTGACTCTGAATCTTGTTCCTACTGCTTTCTAACAATATGTCCTTCAGTAAACTCTAAATAAAGATATATACTTGACATAAGAAAGAAAAAGAATAGGTAAGAGAAAGAATATTGTCTTTGGCCGTAACACACCACACTGCCTTTCTACTCAAGTAGTATTTTAAATTTTCACCAGCAGGCACCAGAAAGAAAACTGTAGCCTTCATGGTGATGGTAGCAGCAGTAATCTGTAGATGTAACCAACCGTCTTATTAAATAGGAAACACAGAACCAATGCAAAGAAGAAAGCCAAGAGATCAGAGCTAAGAGCCTTACCCGTCTGCTGCAGCTAGCCTCTTCAGCCAAGAGAGCTACTTCCTGTGTTTTTGTCTTTATATAGACTTTCTGTTCTGCCTTCTCATTGGTTGTAAACCCAACCACGTGACTGCCTTGTCACTGCCTGTCTGTACAGACCTCCAGGTCTTCTATGGTTGGTATTGAGATTAAAGGCATGTGTCTCCAATGCTGGCTGTATCCTTGCCCACACAGAGATCTACCTAGCTCTGCCTACCAAGTACTGGGATTAAAGGCGTGCAACACCACTGCCCAGCTTTTGCTATGGCTCTAATAGCTCTGACCTCCGGGCAACTTTATTTATTAACATACAAATCACATTTTAGTACAAATAAAATATCACTATAGTAATCACTGCAGTGACCACTGCTCTCATCCTCTCACCTTGCAAAACTTTTCCCTTTCCCCTTGCAGGCTTAAGAAGCATAGGAGCTCGTCTCCTGTTACTATAATAAAACAGCCCTCCTAAAAGTAACCTTAAAGGAGAAAAAGCTTTGAAATGTTTCATCTGTACTTAAGAAAGAGGAAGACAGGATGCTGGTAGCTCAAAGGTCCTTTCACTCACACATAAGCACTGGGGAAACCAGTAATGTTAAGTGTGCATGTTTATCTCTTCACAGGAAGAGATGCGTAACCTGTTTTCTACCCAGAAGGACAGGAATGGAGGTGATGGAGGTGGCTAATAGTCGAGGTGACCTCTGTGCTATCTGTATGACCAGGGTCTCCACCAGGCTCTCACAAACAGGACAAGAGGTAGTTGATAGCCTAAATGACCTCTAGGCTATCTGTATGACTGAAAACACACTAGAGTCTCCCATAAGCCCTTAAGATAACACATGTAGCCTATCTGTAGATCCCATCTCCATGGAAGAAGTGACATGTACTTTGAGATGAGTTTTTTTGCAACTATGCCTCATTGTGCAAATGGGATTATGTTATAGCAGGAAAAATTCTTTTCTAAATTGTACTTTACTTAAATATATCTAAAGTAAACTGTTGATGTCAGATTCTTAAAGTTTGAACCAACATCAGCTACTGATACCTGTTGAACTGGACTTCCTTTTAGCCTCATGTGGATCCTTATTTTGCCATCCCTGGTGTTTTCAGAGACCCCCATATTATCAGAAAATAGGACCAGGTTATATATACTCAAAGATGACCTCCAGCAACATACTTTCTCTAGCAAGGCCATGCCTCCTAAAGGTTCCCAAACCTTTTCAAATGATGTCATCACGGGACTAGACACAAGGATTAAGAGAACATGCGTATGGGCTCACAATAATCTGTAACTCCAGTCGATGGGAATTGGACATCCTCTTCTGGACTCCACAGGCACCTGGCATGCATGTGGTACACAGACATGCCTGCAGGCAAAACATGTTTACACATTACAAATACAAAGCTCCAGCACCTGGGAAGCAAGTGTTCAAGCAGAAGCCCTGATGGCCATTTTGTATTCAAACCACAGGCTGTTTTTGACATCATGACCCATATTTTGCTTTACTCAATAATTTTATAAGCTACAGATTGATGATTTTTGATTCTTATGATTTTTTCATTATTAACATTAATGATTTTATAAAGGAAAGTGTGGCTTCAGTTACTGTTTAATTACTCAAATACTAGCCAAGCAATAGAGAATCCATTCCCATCATGTTATCATGGTCCAGAATAATTTTATTCTTAAGAAACCTCCAAGAAAAAAAAGAGAAAAAAGAAAAGAAAGACAGTGACTTCAATAAATGATGCTGAGCAAATTAGCTAGCTGGATATATGCATGTAGAAGAATGAAACCAGATTATTAATCTCTTATTCTGCACAGAACATAGCTCCAGGTGGATGAGGAACTTCAGCAAAGGCTTGATACCCTGAATCTGGTAGAAGAAGAAAGGAAATACACTTGAATTTGATGTAATAAAGGACTTTCTGAACAGGACACTGATAGTGCAGGTATTAAGACAATCAATTAGTAATTGGGATCTCATGAGACTGAAGAGATTCTGTACAGAAAAGAGCACCATCTTTCAAGTGAAGAGACAGCATACAGAGTGGGAAAAAGTCTTTCCAGCTATACGTCTGGCAGAGGGTTAGTATCTAGAATATACAAAGAATTCAAAAAACAAAAGTAAAGACAAAACAAAACAAAACAAAAACCCCATCACCAATAACAAAAACAAACTTTAGCCACCAACAAGCAACCCAATGTAAAAATGGGACATGTGGGGTGGCTTGAGTAAGAGCGGCTACACATCCCACAGTCTCATATATTTGAATGTTTAATCAGCAGAGAGTGGAACTCTTTCATATGATTAGAAAGGATTGGGGCGTGTGGCCTTGTTGAAGGAATGTATCACTGGAGGTGGGCTTTGGGGTTTCAAAAGCCCATTTCAGGCCCAGTTTCTCTCTTTCTCTGTCTGTGGTGTTTAGTAGGTGTTTAGCTCTCAGCTGCTTCTCCAGCACCATTCCTGCACTGCTTGCCCCCACGCTCCCCTCCATGATGATCAGGACTCACCCTCTGAAACTGTAAGCCAGCCCTCAATGAAATGGTTTCTCTTATAGGAGTTGCCTTGGTCCTGGTATCTCTCTGTAGCAAGAGAACAGTGACAAACACTGAATGGAACTAAACAGAATTTGTAAAAGATGGAATACAAATCACTAAGAAACATTTTTTACGATGTTCAAGGATACAATACCAAGTAAATAAAAATAGATACTACTTCGAGATATATAATCCTTCTCCAATCAAAAGTGCTAATATCTAAAAAAAAAAAATGAGGACAAATGCTGGTGCAGATGTAAGGAGAAAGGAACATTTATTCACTGCTGGTGGGAGTGAAAATTAGGGCAGTCACTATGGAAATCAATGTGGAAGTTCCTCAAAAAGATAGAAATAGATCTGTCATTTGACCCAGCTAGGTCACCCTTGGGTGATTAAAGAACTCTATATCCTACTCTAGAAATAACTGCTCATTCGTGTTCATTGATGCTCTGTTCACAGTGGTTAGGAAATGGAAACAGCCTAGTTGCCCATCATCTGATCAATGGATAAATGTGCAACATTTACATAATAGAATATTAATCATCTGTTAATAAAAATGAAATTGTCAAAATTACAGGTTAATGGATAGAGCTGGAGACAAACCCAATTAAGATAACCCTTGCAGAAAGACAACTGGGTCATTTTTCTCATTTGTCAGTGTTAACTTTGAATCTTCAGGTATGTGAGATATCTGTCTTTCGTTGGAAATGCACAGAGAGGTAAGGAAATTAGTAAGAGTGTACAGAATGGGTGCTAAGGGAGCAGAGATAGAAGGGAGTGGTATAAAAGGCTAAAGGGGAATAACAGAACAGGAAGGGTTTAGTGGGGAGGGGAGTGAGAGGGCAGGGTGAATGAGGAAATACATGGAGGAATAGCTGATACTAAAGACATTTTAAAAAGGCATAAGCAATCTATAGTTATAGATGCTTCAAATATATACACATATGTATATGCATATTCATTATAATATTTATATTATAATAAATAACAATATAAAATATTACATATATATTAAATAGAGTTACTCTAAAATGGGGCAAAATGTCCCTACTAGACACCACAGAACAACAAATAAAAAGTTTAATGTCAGATTACATTACCTCTTTTGGAGTTGTTAGCAAATGAAGCCCCATAGATTCCAAACATTGTAGGCTATTTCCAAAGCTCTTCTTTACCCTCCAAAATTTAACAGTAAGACCCTACTGCTGAAGTCACCATATATGTGAGTCATAGAACATGGAGAAATGAAGCTGATACTGACCTGGAAGTTTCACTTCTATGGGCTAGCTTTCATAATGCTGAAAGTTGCTATGTATGGTAACAGAGGAGAAAGTGATCCTCAATCTTACTGAGCTGTGGTGCTGTAAGCTACAACAATGCTTGACCTGGCAGGACATGCCTACTTCTGAAATAGGGGCACAAATGTCACAGGAGTAACCCAGTGACTTAAAGTCTACCCATGTGGTGGTTTGAATAAGAATGGCTCCATAGGCCTATATATTTGAAGTTTGATCCCTAATTGGTGAACTGTTTGGGAAGGATTAGTGGTCTGACATATTGGAGGACATGTGTTACTGGGGGCGTGCACTGAGATTTTAAAAGCCCATGCAAGTCCTAGTCTCCTGTTCTCACTCTGCCTCCACCTATCTAGTAAGTTGTAAGCTCTAGCTTATGTTTCAATGCCATATCTGCTGGCCTGCCACCAAGCTTCCTACCATGGTGATCATGGGCTAACCATCTGAAACTTTAAGCAAGCCCCGAATTAAGTGTTTTTATTTCATAAATTGCCTTGGTCGTGGTGTCTCTTCACAATAACAGAACTGCAACTAAGACAATTCCACAAGTCTACACAAGCTGAATATTGGGGACTATGGGGGTCCAGCCCCTTGAGAGTCCCCTCCCAGGGCCCGTGAAGAGTCTACAACCAGCTGATAATTAATCTTTGATGAAAGAAATGAATCTATGTACACGAAACTCCTTAGTCCATATACTTTATTATTCTATGTCAGTTACAAGCTTATTTCTGCTCTCATATTTAGTTCATTTCTAGCTTGATTTCTCTCTACACTTGTCTGCGTTCCCCTCTGGGTTCTATCTTAATTCCTTCATCTAGTTCTGCCCCTTCAAGGTTCTCATCCATCTTGTTCCTTCCCATATCATCTCCTCTCCCATCTCCTTCTCTCTCCTCATCTGGCTCTTCCTCGTCTTGTTCTTCCCCATCTGGCTCTTCCTCATCTTCCATCTTGTTCCTCTAGTACTCTCTTCTAGCCCTTCAATCTAGTTCTTCCCCATCTCAGTTTGTTCCTCTCAATTTCTTACCCATCTAGTTCTTCCATTCTCTTTTCTCTTCTCTGTCCTCCATGTGCCCTGGAAGTCCTGGTATATATACACTTACAAGAAGTATTCCCTTAGCAGTGCAAAGCCAGGCTTCCAGGGTCAAATGGAGGGGTGATTATAATCACATAGGGAGGCAATAACCATTAATTATCATTTGCAACCCCAAAGGGAAGTGACCAAAGGGGAATTAACTAAAGGCTAAATTCAGGTAATATCTAAGAAGAGGGCTCTTATGTGCTCAACTATAACCTTAAATGTGATTGGTAGAAAATGTTAAGAATCTGTAAGTTGCTAGGTCAATGGGAGAAAATAAAACTGTCTTCTTTTTTCCTGTGACTCATATCTGTCCAAGCTATCTGCCATTTTTCTGCAGGGTGGGGGAAAGTGTGCTTGGTTGCTAGGCAACCTGTGTACAGCTAGATGCCGCTGGTGATAGTTAAAGGGAGATCTGGAACTAGAGGTAAGATTTGGGAAAGGAGGAAGTAAAACTTAATTTTACTTTACCAAGCCTTCTATCTCTGATAAGGTACTTTCCTCCATCTGGGGATGGACCTGGCCGGATGCTGCCAATGATGATAATTACAGGGAGGCTTGAACTGGCGTTCTGGCTGAGCATAGCTGTCAGTGCAGAAGGTTATCCAAATATTTCTAGAAGTGGTTAGATAAGGAGTTAGAGGTCTATAAAGTTAGTAAGGCTGTAAGAAAGGAGGGTCCAAGCTAAATTGTGTAAAGCTATTACTGAATATCCACCTGACCTAAGCGGTGTCTCCTTGTGGAATTTGTCTTAATTTAGGAGACTTGCATGTGGATTGTTATTACTGCTAGTCCTTGAAAGTGGCCAAGGGAGATATCTGATTCTAGAGAAAGCCTTTCCTGAGGCTATTCTCCAAATACCTGGAATGTGTATGTCCAGAGAGTGATCAGTCTACACTGTTAGCCCTTCTTAGGGAAAAGTCAATTGGGAAAACTATGAAGGCACACATGATTTTCATAACAGAAGACAGCTGATATGTAACAAGCCAAGTAACACCAAAAACTCCTTGGGATTTGGCTTCCTCTGGAGGAATTCCCTGATTCCTCCAGGTTGTGACTTTGCCATAACCAGCTGAGTTCTTATAGTAGATTCCTGCGGCCTGCAGCATTGAAACCCATACCAGGCATCAATTTCTGGCCCAACAGTCTGTGGCTAGACTGGTCATAGGCCCTACTACTATTATTCTGCTAAATGGACATATTACACCAACTTCAAATTGGTGTATCTTTATACACATATATTAATTAATTAGTAAACTCTGATCTGAAAATCTTCCCTTTGAAGTAGATGTTTATTACCACAGGGACTCACAACTTGTCAAGGAGTAGAGAATATGAGCTTGTGGGATGCTGAACATTTAATGGGACATCACTAACATAACCCTCCTCCCAAGGCTCTTTGAAGAAAAGGGGACAGAAAGATCATGTGAAGCTACAGGTGGTAGATAAATATAAGGAAACTGTTTTCCTGACATGACAGGGCAGTTGCACATATGAATTTTGTAGCAGTTATGATAGCAGGCACATCTGTGAAGCTCAAGCTAGATAAAATTCAGCATGGAGAAGGGAGGATGGCATGAAATCCTTCCTGCATCTACAGAGCTTTTTGTCAAATGATAAGCACTTGGAGAGGTAGATGAAGTTTTCTTTAAATGTATGACTGTCGGTTGGTTAACTGTACTCTGGTGAAAGCCATGCATCCGAGAGTTTATAGACAGCACAAACTGTGTTGTAATTAATTGGTTAAAAGAAGACTCACAGTTGGGTGGGCAAGAAAGGGGTTATGGATCATGCAGGACTGGGAAGAGGGGTGAATATGATCAAACTTGATAGTACAAAATTCTCAGAGACTACACCTGAGATCATCCAATGTCATTTCATTTTTGACAATAAAATAGATTGGGTGATTCATATGCTAAGGATCACAACTGAAACTAAATCAACTCCCTTTAAATTTAGTTTTAAAATAATTTATATGTCTATGAAGAAGAGAAAAGGAAGAGGTTGGTTTATAAGGTATTTGTAGCCAGAGCAATATATGACTTGAAAGTTGTGGAGTCACCCTTCCATGTCTTTTTTTTTTCTTTCAGTTTTTAGACTCTTATTTTCCTTCTAGCTTGGAATTCCCTCCCAGACTTGGAGGTGCTCCTTCTGGTGAGATCACAGCTGCCCACATGTTAAAGGAAAAATTTCAATAGGAAGCTCAATTTCAACATGCTTATCTTTCTTGCAGGCACACAGTAGCATTTTTATAATATTTTTGAAATTGTAATTACATTTTCCCCTTCTCTTCCTTCCTTCCTTTCGATGTACCCCTTTGCTCTCTCTCAAATTCATGATCTCTTTCCCTTAATTGTTGTTACACACACACACACACACACATGCACATGCACATACACATACACGCGCACAAACATATACACACACACATGCATGCACATACTACTAAATACATAAGTATAACCTGTTCAGCCTGTGTATAATGTTACCTGTATGTATGTAGTTTAAATGAAAGTCTCCCTTCTGGGCTGACAGTGCTCCCCCAAGAGTCATAGACTAAGAAATCTCCCAACAGGAGGCATGAGAAGCCTCCTTTGAGTTTCTGATCAGGGTTGTCTAAGAGATACCAAAACTTTATAGACTACTGCTACTGCTCTTAGTATCCCCCCAGAGTTAGAGATTAAGTTGCCATTGCTGAAGACACAATGCACTTCAGACACAGGGCCCAAAGAACCTGAGCTAGACCTGATCTGAAACCGTCTTTCCTGATGACTTTCATACCAGAAGTTACATGGCAGTTTCCAAGGGAGGGAAGCGACCCATACTCCTACGGTGCCTATGAACCACAACAATGACCAGGATGGCATGACAACCCTGATGGTGAAATAGTGCCATGCATACTTTGTCAGTAACCAATAGCTTACTAATTGGACTTAAGGCCTGCTTAACAAGGGGAAAACTATGCCTAGTGCGGGAAACCTAGCCAACTACAAAGAGCTAGTAAGTCATTGATCTTGGAGGAGATCACCACTTAATAAACCAACGTAATTCCTAACTACATTCTAAATATTCATCATTGTACCCACAGATAATTGTAGTTCTCCAACCCTGTCAAAGAAACTTCTTTGTAGCAGACAGAGACCATTAGAGATAATCACTACCAACTGAAATGAAGAAATCAAGAAACTTTGTGTGCACAGTCCCAAGGGATGTATCTACAACACAATGCTGCACCCCAGGCTCAGGGATCAGTGTGGAGTGAAAAGATTTTAGGAGCCAGAGGAACAGGAAGTTTGCTAATGCATCCTAAAAACGCCAGAGAGGCTACACCCATGAATTCTCACAAGCATGGCTCCCTAAATAAGACTTGAACAGTAACACCACTAATGGAAATATTAACAGGGAAGGGAGAAAGTTCAGGATACCTCAATCCTAGACCAAGAACTACAGATGACTTGGGAATGCTGAAAGCAGGGGGGGAATGGTCTTTCTCAGGGAAGACCCTCTTAATTGGTTATTCAATACCAATTCAATACCAGTGCTCAGACCTGAGATTATATGATAATATATACATATATATATATACATATGGCTCATATATATGATATATATGGCTCTCATATATATATATATATATATATATATATATATATATATATGTAACATTACAAGATAGCTTTTTTCTGCAGTACTGAACCAAACCACTACTTTTTTTGTTTCCCATGATAACAACTTATTTCTACTACACATTAATTTGGAAATTTTCACTTTCTAAACTTTGCTGGTCTTAAGCATAAGGCTAACTTACATCTGTTATAAAAGTAAAGACTTTGAATAGCCTACTGCTACCAAGCTTGCTAAATAGGACAGATAGATGAAAATCAACTGGAAGCATTATCAAATATACCCATGTTCATTGAAGCATATATTACTTCCAGAATCCTTTCTCTGTTTCTGTTTCTTTTTCTCTCTTGTCATAACAGACAAAATCATGTGCTAACACTCTTACAGTGGGGAAAAATAAGGTGATAGATGCAGAGTCCATAACGTAATGACGAAAGAGATGCTCTAGCTTCAGGGCTTGACCACATAAGACTGAACTGGAATTCCTGTTCGTCTGTTGGAGCTGCATTAAGGGCTTTGTATCACTTTGACCAACGTACACAACAGATACAACTAAGGGGGAGGAAAGGTTTACTTTGTCTCATTCTTTCAGAGGGGTTTAGTCCATTATTACAAGAAGGCATCCTTGAGCTCATGGTAGTGGCAGTATGTGACTGAGGCTGTTCACATTCCCTTGAGCCCATGGGTAGGTAGACATTAAGATGGGAAGTATGTACAGGAGAAACCTTCAAAAGACTATCCCTGCCGGCCAACTTCCTGAAGTCTGAATCCACCTTGTGAAAGTTCCACAGATTCACCAGCAGCCAAAGAATGAGCATTCAGAACAAAAGCCTGTGGGAGGTTACTTCAGATGCAAATTTAAGGTTTGATTGTCTCTAAATTTACTGCAGCACTTTCAGTCAGTTGCCAGCAGGTCATGGTGCTGTATCTCTGAGCAGGAGTTTGATGTGAAAGTTTCCAGAATGTACCCAGACTTTAATTTATTTGAAATTCACCATGAACTAGTTGTAATGGTCAGGGTAATTCAATGTGACAACTTTCTTTGGCCAGAGAACTTCTCTAGACAACATGTTGTCAGGATCAGGCACTGACACTTTCTAAAGCATCTCCAAAAACTAAAATCTGGGTTCAATTTTTTTTTGGAATTTTTAAACATCAGTTGTCCTCATAATTCCTACGTAGTCAAGCATCTTTGCATATTTTTTCTTCCCTAAAATGCCATGGAGATTGCTGTTATTAAAGTCATTACCAAACTCAGTTGTTTATTTTCATCTTAGTTTGATATGAACTACTTTCAGCACTCTGTAAATGTTGAATCACCCCAGTAGAACCACATTGTTTTTCAATTTTCAGGACGATATACTTCCTTCCAGAATAAACACATCTCTCCATTATATGAAAACATATTTTGATTTTATTTGCTCAATGCTGAGCACATATAGCTGATCACTTTGGAGTCCAGGGAATGGTAGAGCAAGAGGGTTTTACTCTGTACTGATTTATAGGGATGACATGTGGAGCTCTGGAAAAGCTTCAGAGGATCTGCTGTGAAAGTAGAGGCAGGAAATAGTTAGCAAGCGTAGACACCAGATCCCAATTCAGCTGAAGCTTCAAAGCCAAATGCTACAGTGGCAAATCACCACTAAAAGTCATAGAGGTCTCACTAATCACAAGAAAATCATGGACTCTATGAAAACTAATGATCAATGACCATAGATAAGATTCTCTTCTCCATTTTAAAGACTATAGAGCAATCCAATGCTGGACTGAAGTAAAGATGAGAAATTAGAGGGAGAGAGTCAAGGCCTCAGTTTGTACTGCTGTCCCAAAGTACCCAAGAACAATATATAAAGAAGGAATATGTACTTCTCAGAATCCCGTGGCTTGAAATCTAGATGAATGCACTGTAATTCAGGGGCTTTGTGGAAGACTAATGTCTCTGCTTTGACCAAAGCACCTTGTTGCTTGACTTTCATAAGGCAAACATTAAAGCACCACAAGGCTTCCCTAGTTTCCCCAGATCTGTTACTGGGTGATAATCTCATCCACAAGAGGGGTTACAAGCATGGTAACCTGTCACGTTGCTGCAGGTTGTCCACGATGTAGAGCCAAGAAAGAAAAAGAAAAAAGGAGACAAGAACTGAGACAATATGTCTTCATGTTATACCTGTGTGGAAAGTGGACTGAATAGGACAGAGGGTGAAGCAAAGGCAGCATCTGGGACACAGCCTCATTACACCCACACATTTCCTAAGAGTTCCTAGAGCAGAGTCGGTGGTTAATAAATGGGAACTATTTCTACTACCTACTATAGATCCTATGAGGTATATACACACTAAGATTCCATTAGAAACAAAGTACTGCCAAAATGGGAAATAGTATCCAAAGAAATTACTTTCAATGAGTGAATAAATACAGACAAGTGAGATACAAATCATGTCTTCAATAAGCAAATAAATAGTCTTGTAAAAATGAAACTTTGGAAATAGTTATAATGGTAATCATGATGTTGTCATAAACATTTTTCTATGTTGGGTAGTACAGCCTTGCAGCACCTTGTTCCAATAACTTCCACTGGACAAAATAATTATATTAAATGTAACTCCAAGGACAAAGAAAGTGGAGAGAGATATAGTCAGCAAACATTTTGCAGTTTGGTTTGTGTATATACTTCTGCAGAGCAAGGGGTCTAGTGAACCTGGTCTGTTTCATGGACTCCCTGAAGGTATTTTGAATTGTTTATTGTCTTACACTGTTTCTCTGCATATGTCACATCCCCCTAGAACATCCTATTGTTTCATCTCCCTATAAGCATTCTGTCTTAAGAATCAAAACCTAAAACAAAAGGTTCTAATCTCTGAGAAAAGTACTACACAATACCAATATGAAATGGTCAGCCCTTAAATCATGTGCACACTTTACCATGCTGGAATCAAATGTGTTTCTTCCATCTCAACATCTCCAGAGCTGGAGTTACTGACAACACCACAGCTTCTGGCTAAATATTTTAATGTTCATATCCAGAATCACTGCTTCCTATATTTATTCTTAGGTATATTTACCTCCAATGGCAAACTTAACTTTCATGCATATTTTTTTTCTGTGTTGTTATCATAAACCAGTCTTCAGAATATAAAATGTAGTCTTTCTTTATTTTTATTTTCTATTTTACTTTTCTTTTCTTTTTTCCTTTCTTTCTTTCTTTCATTCTTTCTTTAACATTTTTTCATTTATTTTACATACTAACCACAGTTTCCCCTCCCTCCTCTCCTATCCCTTTCCCTACCTCCCATTTACCCACCTCCTCATCAGTTCCTCCTCCATCTCCATTCACAAAAATGCAGGCCTCCCGTAGGCTTGAACAAAGCATGGCACATCAAGTTGAGGCAGGACCTGGCTCCTTCCCGTGCATCAACCCTGGGCAAGGTAATACAGCATGGAAAACAGGTTCCCAAAAGCCAGCTAAGCACCAGGGACAGGTCCTAATCTCACTCCTAGGAGCCTTACAAACAGACCAAGCTACACAACTGTCACACCTATTCAGAGGGCCTAGGTTGGTTCTATGCAGGCTCCCTAACTGTTGGTCCAGAGTCCCACATGCTCCCATCAACTTTTTCAGCTGTCTGAGTGAGTCCCAAGTCATTCCTGAGTTCCCTGGCTCTTACACTCCCTCCTCCCTTTCTTCACTAGGACTTGGCTGTGGATTTCTACATCTGCTTCCATCAGTTACTGGATAAAGGTTCTCTGATGACAATTAGGGTAGTCACCAATCTGGTTGCAGTAGATGGCCAGTTCAGGTACCCTCTCCACTAAATATAGTCTTTCTTATGTTCTAGTCACTCTCAACCTCCTGTTTTGTTGTGGTCTACTGTCTTCTGACTCTAAGAATGGTCTGTTAACAGAAAGGCAGATGAGAACACCTTTACTACTTAAGTGAAGTAAGAAATGTGTTTGTACACATTTCCGCCTAGAACACAGTTATCTACACAGAGTCTACACACAGAGACATTTTCCATGGCAGAGAGGACTCACTAGGCCAGGAAAGTCCAGGCTCCTTTTTTTTCCAAAGCCAACATTGACAGGAAAGATAAGTCTTTGTCCAATGACTACAACTTCTAGCCCCACTTGAATTTTTAATAATGTTGTGTCAAATGTATATGATTTATATCACTTCTAGGTCATAATGGCTAATACAGTATCTCTTCCCTCACCTTCTCTCTTTATCTGCTGTTTGGCATCATTCCTGGAAAATTGGAATTTTATTTCAACTTTTAAATATTGACAGAGCCTCCAAGAGCCTGGGCCTGGATGTGACTTTGTGTAACAAAACTTTGTGTTGCAAAAGAGGAATGCTTTTATTGGATAGTTATTTGTATAAATTAAACATATGCTAATGCATAAGTTACACACTTAGGGCTTAGTCAAATCAGTTGTTGGTGCTTATTTATATGCTAGCACCACAGAACATTTGCTTATATCTAAGAATCCTGTCTGCCTTGTGATTCAGTTTGTTTGGGAACATGTTTTTCTTTTCTTTTTTCTTTTTTCCCTACATCAAAGATTTGTGTTCTTTCTCTGAGACGGTTCAGGAGAATACAACTCATACCTTAGAGAAAATACAACTTATCTTAGAGGAACCACATATCTTTGGTATAATCCAACTTTGCTATTTGTCTTGCATATTCTTTTCCACTTAAGTATTTTTTTTGAAAATTTCTTTCAACAAATATTTGCACTTCTGACTTCCTTGTTCTCAGAAAGCAAGGAGCAAATACTCTTTCCTTACTTATGCATGCATTCATATTTCACTAGTAACATCAAAGGGATATTTTATTAACGATGACAAATTTAAATATGACATACTTCACAGGTGTGCTCAGGCAGCACTACGTTTCATCTGAACTGCACTACCTACTCCTTTCAAGGCCTGTAATTTACTTAACTAGGTAAATAAAACATAATATGATTTCTTGAGGGTTTGTCCCTCTTCCCTCCCTCTCCTTCTGTATTGATTTTCTTTCTCTGTCCCCAACTGGAGCCTCCAGTTTTACTCATTCCCCCTTTTCCATTATTTCTCGTGTGTGTCTGTGTGTGTGTGTGTGTGTGTGTGTGTGTGTGTGTGTGTGTGTCTGTGTGTGTGTGTGTCTGTGTCTGTGTGTGATTGATCGAATGTGTGTGTACCTCTGTATGTATGTATGTATGTATGTATGTATGTATGTATGTATGTATGTTCGGTGTAGTGTGCCATGTGCACTCTTGTGTGTGCAGGTGGTATATTTGTACACATGTTTGTGGAAGCCAAAAGAGGACATGAGGTTTCTCCCTCCGTTGTTCATCATCTTATATTTTGAGACAGCTTCTGTAAGGGAGCTGAAGCTTCCAATTTGGTTAGACTACCTGGCCAGCAAGCTACTTGAATTCACCAGTCTCCACTCATCAGTGTGGAGTGGATAGGATTATACATATCCTCTGCCATGTCCATCTTTACCTGAGGGATGGGGAGTCAAACTCAGATCTCTCCTTTTATGCACAGCAATCGCTTTTGCCTAATGAGCCATCTCCAAATGTCTTCATTATTTAGTGGTGATAATAGACCAGCAAAAGTTTTGATGTATTGAAGCACACTGACTTTGTTTTTGCCTCTACTGATAATATTTAAAGTGTGATATCTGTGAAATGTCTGCCTCACTTGAAGTACACACAGAGTCTTCACACTTCTTTCAGAAGTTTTCATTTATTTCCTATATTTATCTAGGTAATATGCTGATAAAACTTTAAAAATTTTAATAATTATGAATTATTTAAAGGAGAAAATTATATTTTATCTTTGCCAATACTAAAATTCATAAATCTCTCTTTATCAGTTCATTCATAGGTGAGAGTCAAAATCATATAGAATTGCATCAGTGTTTTGATAATAAAACCAAAATGAGTTATTACTCTTGTGAAGAAGAACAAATGTCTCAAAATTACTCCTGAAGATTTATGGGAATCTGGCTTTTGAAATATAAAATTTAATTTTGATACTATGATATTTAGCATGTATTATTGGTCAGAATAAAACATTGCCTGGTGAGATGAAATAGAAAATTCATAAGTGGTCTTTTTCTTTCAGCGATTTAATAACTGATGAAAAGCATATTCCAGATCAATACAGGATGAGAAATTCTCTAATAAACAGAACAAAGTAACTACTTATCCACACGGAAAGATGGACTCGGTTTCCTAATACTCACTACATGAAGAGATCCAAGGGAATCGGTGCTTAAAGAGGCAGTACCAGCAAATGGTGGGGATAAACACAACACTGTTGTACCCTCGAGATTTACCACACTTCAAAAGTCAACATGTGAAAGTTCTAAAAACAAATCGACATGCTAAAAAAAAAAAAAAACCACCATGAAGAGTATGAAAATATCAACTGGAGTAGGCTTGAGAGAGATGGAATTGCTAACTTTGGGGTAATTTTTTTCTGCTGCATGTTCTTCCAGTGCTGCTCGTCAGTTCTGTTTTCTAACTCTTGATGGCATGAATTTTCATTGGACTTTTGTATATTCGCTTTGTGTCTAAACGTGCCAGTTTTATTTGTTACTTTACTTGGATTTTCAGCCTTCGATTATTATTTTTAGAAGATGATAATTTATTTTTCTGTAGTTCACAGTCCTTTTATTTTTTAATTGCCCTATTTTACTGTTTAGAGCCTCTACTGTCATGTTGAGGAGAGAGATAATGAAAAATGACCTTTCCTATTCCTTTCCCAGATCCAAATGAAAATTCTCAATATCTCACCATTAAGTGTAATATATGATGTCAGAATTTTATTATTATTCTTTTACTATGCTAAAGAAATTACTCTTTAATTGTCTTTAAAATCCTTATGTATTTGGTTGTGAGCTTAGTCTTTAATGGCTAAGCCATCAATCCTTACCTGAATTGATGTAGACTTTCAACAAACACTTACACGTGCATTATAAATATTGGATTTCCTTCCTTTTAAAAAGTAATGTTTTTGTAAAGTATTCAATCAAATTTATGATCCCCATTATATATAAATTATAATAAAGTGTAATTATAACAATTATAGATTATTCCACTTATGTTGACATTGCTAGTCTATAAAAATCATTTTTTTCTGAATGTGGTGAGGATGTCTTGAAGATTTCTTTCTTATAATGCATTTTTTGTTTGGTGGCCAGATCATGATGATGTCATCATCTAAGTTGGAAAATTCTCATTTTCTAATTCTTGACAATCACATATCACACCACTGCTGTGATTTCTCTTAGGAACATTAAGAGTTTGGTCTGGCAAAATAATTTTTGCCTGTATTTTCTTTCATGGGCTCAAAAAATCGGCATTTTGAAACTATTTAATTTAACTTAATAATTAATATTTTTATGAATGATGGAAATATGCAGTAAAGTTTCTTTAACAATATTTGATATTGATAATTGGTACATAGTTCCTGGGTCTGCATTTGTTTTCTCTTCCATTTATTATGAATCTCTTTTCTGTTTCATTAGTTCTGGCTCATTTGTACTTTCCTTGACCGTGATATTTTTGTTCAGTATGTGCAGCTTTCATTAGTTGCTTGTGGAAGATGCCCAGATCCTTAATATTTAGTTTTTGTTTTCTTCTTATATATGCACTTAGTATTGCAGTGTTCACATGCACTTGGTATTATAGCTTTCTTCCTAAATGTTTAGCTGAATCTCACAAGGTTTTCCATAAACTGTTAGTTATTATTATTCCAATCAAAGTGTTTCATATACATTCTATAGTGACTTTTTTATTGACCATGGCACTATTTAGAAACATAATGCTAAGATTTCAAATTTTTACATTTTCATAGTTTTTATGATTTTTCTTTAAAATTTAAGTATAAATTGTTAGTAATAAAAATTTTACTGGCTGGGCCTGGTTGTGCATGCCTCTATTCCAGCACTGATGAGACAGAGGGAGGCAGATCTCTGATTTTGAGGCTGTTCTCATCAATATAGTAAGTTTAGGGCATTAGAGTGAGACCTTGTGTCAAAATTTAAAAAGATAGACATATTAACGAATTACTGTGGTATTTTACTATGTGTACGTGTATGCTGTATCACACAAGAACTTACATTGTAGAAAGATTACTTAGCAGCAATTGGTCAACCTCCCTATCCCTCTTCCCCATAACTCAGACTCATGTTCCCATTCTCTCAAACCTCTGTAGGGTCAACATCTTTAGAGTATGCCTGAGGGTGAGATAGGAAAGTCCTTATCATTCTGCACCTGCTTATTACCTTTAACCTAATGAATCAAGTTCCATTCATGTTATAGACAATTGTAAGAGTGTCTCTTTTTATGGATAAATAATGTTTTTTATGCTTATAGCAGTTTCACATATTTTCCAAGTCTTCATTTTTCAACTTCAAATTACTTTGGAATTTAAAACAAAACATAGCTTGTAAAGCAAATTTATAGGTGTGGGGGAAAGTGTAGCAGACAGTAATTAACTTGCTAGCTTTAAATACTATGTAACATTAAAAAAAAATAGAAAATGAAACAAGCTAGAAGGTGGAATTCCGGACCCCGACCACATGTTGAGGTTCAGTGGGGTGAAAGAGTCCAGGGAGGGGAAGAATTCCACTTGGATGAACAAAGGATTTAAAATCAAAACCGGGTAAAACAGAGCCTCTCACATTTCCTTCTCTGTGCTCAGTCTTCCTGGAAAGCATCCTCATCTTTTCCCATGTGTGCATCCTTTTCGTCACACTACTTTCCTTGAGGTGATGGACATTATTTAATTACATTCCAGAAGACACCTAGGAAGGGTACGTATGTGGGAAAAGTCAAATGGTGGATATTACAAAGGGAAATGATATGGATGGGGTGCTAGTGCCAGGGTCTCAGTTTGGGGTAATATAAGAGTCTTGGAGATGGATGGTGGTGATAGCTACAAAACAGTGCACTTATTTACCAGAAGGTTTTATATTTGTTTTGTGGAGGAGAAAATTAAAATAATGGGAAAAGTATGGCCAATGCCAAGATTATCGCTTTGGCCTTCTGGTTTTGCAAACCCTTCCTGTAGTCATTATTGATCATTCTTACCATTTTCTTGTGTTTTCAACTTTTAGTTATTATTACTGCTACTATTTTGTGCAAGGTTAGTTTTCCATCCTCAGAAGTGGATCTTCTTTTTAACTTTCCTTTAACTCAAGGGCAGTCAATGTAGCTATAACTTTTCCTAATTTTTGTCTATTCTTTATTCTAGCAAAGCCCTTCCTCCTCATCTGTCATTTCCTAAGTTAGTTGAGGTGGCATTTATCAAATCCCAGAGGACCATCCTTGCAGTTTCATCTAAGCTGCAAGTTGGGCATGACTGGACTAGAAGAAGCTCCACAGCAGTCCTTGTGTGCTTTCTTATCAGAATTCTGCTCTCTGCCTTGCCACATATAATGATCTGTGAGCTCTCTCTCTCTCTCTCTCTCTCTCTCTCTCTCTCTCTCTCTCTCTCTCTCTCTCTCTCTCTCTGTGTGTGTGTATGTGTGTGGACTCATACATGACACTGTCTATTAGCTCACTAAGAAGCAGCTATTGTGAACATGAACATATTGTAAACAGCAAGAAAGGCTGAAGTATCTTAGATTCAGGTATTCTGCAACTGATCTTCTACTGGGAGCTATCAAAACATAATGACAAAACCTTTCCTTGTTAGCTTGCAGTGTTTTTTCTTTTCTTTTTTTTTTCTTGCTTATACTTATATTTTTACAAAGCAGATGAAGTAATATTTATGTGTCTAAGCTATAGGATATTATAGTTATTTTGGAGAAAATAAGTACTACCTTGTGGCTATTTTTGAGCTCTACAATTTTTTTCTAAGTATCACATATTTTTTTGTGTGCGTGCATGGACGTGCATACACACACACACACACACACACACACACACACACACACACACATACACTCTCACACACATAAACACACACGCATGCACACCAGCAATCATGAAGTTATCACTGATAAAATTTTGAAAACACACTATTACTCTTCAAAACCAATTCTCTCTTTTCACTGTTTGAACAAATGTACTAAAAAGGACTTGAATCGGTATTTTTAAAATCTGTTTTGGTGTGTCATGCTAATTATATGATTATCTTGGAGATATAGTTTGTATTTAATTTTCACTTTTAGAAGTTTCATCTGGCCACTCATCGGACTATAGAAGTAGGACAAGGATCCACTGAGGCTATTCCATATACTTAGTATAGTTCTACATTCAGCTGTGTTAATCTATAATCGTTTCACATACTCACTTAACACTGTAAGATAGACTCAAAGCAAATTTGTTAATCCTTAAAGTCACAAATGTTTACTTGAACTAATTGCCTTCATGGTTATTTAGGTCACGGTGTTGAATGTGACTGCAGAGCTGATGTCTAACTGATGTTGAAAAGTCTTCTCATTTCTCCAATTGTGGCTTCCTTGAGAATGACTGGGAGTTACTTTGCACATGTTTACATCAGGGACCTGGACAAGTAATGATTGTTTTTCAAGAGCTCCTTTCTTTCCTTTTTTTCAATTGACTAAGGGTCTCTGAAAAGACTTACGCTTAGAAGTGAATAAATTATTATTCTTCATGATATAATTCAAGATAACCCTTAATTTAGCAAATCTAAACTTATACTTACTCTTCTACAATTGTGCTTGAAAATAAACTAAATGTACTGCCTATCTTATAGTTTAAGAAGTGCAGAACTGTCACTGTTACCAGTTCTCAGATTTTGCTCTCCATCCTGAGATCCCTCTACTTATCACTTGTTTCAGAATGTTAAAGTCGTGGACTGCCATTGTAGGATCACTATTAAACCTGAAGACCTCACTCAGTGATAGTGTGAATCATTCCACCCATTGTCCACTTGTCCACCACCAGAAGAAAGAAACCACGGCAATTGTGAGGAATATCGGAGGTCTTCCTAGCTATGTGCTTTCTAATATCATCGTGTCCTTTGGACTTTTAGGGATGTAATTAGACGAGAGGGGGGAAATAAAAACTTTCTCTATTCTGATTTTGAATGTCATTTATTTCCTTTATGGTAGTTCTAATAAAGGATTTCCAATAGTTCAAACTTGTCCCATGGAGGTCACTACTGTTTGCATACAATTCAGCCTTCAAACCTACAGTAAGGGTGATTTCCAAGAACCCATTTTACTAATTACAAATCTCACACGAATCATCCACATTGAGAAATTCAGCTTTGCCTAAAATTTTGTTTCTCTTTACTCAATTTTTGTATCCCATAACTTCTATCATACAATCCATACAATCATATATATAGTTTGTGCATATGTGCATATGCATGTGTGTGTACATGTGCATTTGTGTGTATGCATATGTGTGTGTGTGTGTGTGTGTGTGTGTGTGTGTGTGTGTGTGTGTGTGCCGATGGGTGGGTGTGAGTGGGTGAATCAGAAGTTAAGCTTGGATTTTGCTCCTTCAGCACCATCTACATTTTCATTTTGAGATAGGCTCTTTCACCATCCAAGAGTTCACATATTAGACTAGGCTGGACAGCCAGTGACTCCCACGATCTGTTTATTACTGTATCCCCAGGACGAGGATCATAATCATGCTCTCACATATGGGCTTTTTATGTGAGTTCCAGGAATCAAACTCAGGTCTTAATGTTTGCAAGGCAAGCAGTTTACCAACTGAATTAGTCTGTCCATGTGTCCATCTACATGTATATTTTTGTCAAAAACATTGAAGTCTTTCACTATATTTTTTTCCTTTCTGAGAATAATTCTGTATTTGCCTCTGAGGATTTGAGGACCAGGCTTGAGTCAAATGTTTAGGGAAATGAGGAACAGTGTAGGGAATAGGCAGAAGAATTGGGATATTCTTACATGAAGGAGATGTGTTTAGTTACTTTTCTGCAAATATGGTGATATTTTATTTATTTGTATTAAAATGTTATTTGTATGTTAATAAATAAAGTTGCCCGGGGGTCAGAGCTATTAGCAAGCCATAGGAAAGCAGGGCAGTGGTGGCGTACGCTTGTAATCCCAGCACTTGGTAGGCAGAACTGGGTAAGTCTCTGTGTGTTCAGGGATACAGCCATTATTGGATACACATGCCTTTAATCTCAATACCAATCTTAGAAAACCTGGAGGTCTATACAGACAGGCCATGAGGAGGCGGTCATGTGGTTGGGTTTACAACCAATGAGAAGGCAGAACAGGAACTCTATATAAAGACTTTAACACAGGGGTAGCTCTGGTTCGGAGAGGTAGGACCACCGCAGGAGGAAGGGTAAGGTTTTAGCTCTTAGCTCTGACCTCTTGGCTTTCTTCTTTGCATTGGTTCTGTGTTTCTTATTTAATAAGAAGGTTAGTTACATCTACATACAAATAAAAAGATAATAGCACTGTCAAACAGGCAAGAAGATCCTATAAAATGAAGGAAGAATGATTGCTTCTACAGGAAAATATTTAGGACACTCAGAGCCATCTAGGTGCCGTCAAGTGACCTCACTTAATTCTTAAACCTCCACAGCTCATGAATGAGAACACTAACTCTGTCATAACAAATGCTACATACATATAAATAGAGCTTTCAAAAGAATTTAATCCCACATCCTAATTCAGTTCTCTTAGTTCCATAACTAAAAGAAATTATTTTAGGACAGTGATGGAATATAACTATATTAAGTTGTATTTCAAATATAACTTAATCACATAGCATATGTGAGTGTTTTAGGATGCTAAAATGCACTATTTTGTAACTGGTTTAATTAAAGTATATCCATTTTAATACTCTGAAACGTATCCTTTAAGATAATGTTATTTATTTGAATTGTTTCCAATTTTCAGAATGTGCCTGTTTTTCTTTTTAAAAACTTACTTTGTTTTAGATGTATAGGTGTTTTGCTTGCATGTGTGCCAGTGTACCATGTGCATGCAATGTTCTCAGAGGCCAGAGAAGGGTGTTAGAACCCCCGATATGTAGATATAGATGGACATGAACTTCCATGTGAGTGCTGGGAATCAAACCTGGGTCCTCTGGATCATCAGCCAATGCTCTTGATCACTGATCCATCTCTTCAGTCCCAGAATGGAACAGTTTTCAAACAGGGTATTTTATCCTTGGTCACCAAACTCTGGGGAATACTGGAGAATTTCCCAACATATCCTCAAACAAGAAAAGATTGCTAGCTTAGTTAAAATCTGATCTTTGTGTTGGATATTTAGGAAAGTATTGTTTTAAGATCAAGCTATCAGTCAGTGTGCTGATGACATAAACAGAATTTTCAATAATGGCTGGTGAAGCATCCTTTACAGAAATAAACATCTATTGCATCTCGTGTGTCTCACTGCCACTTAGCTTTGTGTTATACACATGTATAATATCCATGATCTTAGAAGTTGCTATAGTTACTATCATCAAAAGTTCATTTTGTATGCACTAAGACTGTAAATAGATAATATAAATGAGAATTAAGAATGTCATTGAAGATGATTTTTAGTTTCTGAATCAAACAACATATTTAAAAAGAAGAGGGTGTTCATGTCTTATTAATTTGCTCATCACTGGTTTAAATGATGTGGAAACATTTTATCATTGCATCTGGGTTCCAGTTGCCAACTAAAAAATCAGATAAAATAACCAGTCCCACATTACAAGGTGTTGATGCTTTAGTCTCCCATTAGGAACAACTGCACAAACAATTTTAACTATCAACTTTCTAAAGTCCTTACATTGTATTTATTCAAATATGTTTTGCTCAGATAATACTTTGAGTATTAACATTCTGTGAAATAAACTCTAAACTCAGAAGGTCAATATTGGTATTAAATCCTGGGTCTCCCAATACATTGACTCAGAGGAAAATTATTTATCTTTACTGGGTCTCTGTTTTTCACAAACTAACAAACAAGAAAAAGGCGAGCAATGTAGATGCTAATCAGGCTTGTGCTAAATCTAAAGTCCCATCTGTCTCTAGGGTAGTTAGGAGAATATGCTCTTGCAGGTTCCTTAAATGTCATTTCAGATAGAAATGGCTAACAAAATAATCTGTCCATCTGTCTCTGTCTCTGCCTCTCTCACTCTGTCTGTCTGTCTCTATCATTATTTATCTGTTTATCTATCTATCTATCTATCTATCTATCTATCATCTATCTACCCACTTAACTATCTATCTATCTATCTATCTATCTAATCATCTACCTACCTACCTATCTTCTATTATCCTTTACTGAAAGAAGGAAAATCTCCAAAAGGTAAACACTGAGATGTGCATACAATTTTAATGTTATATGAGACAGTGGAGACCTTCTTTATGCTAGACACAGATTCTGTCATATAAATGGAAAATATAAATAAATTTGACTAAGGAATATGGAACTAGACAGCCCCAAGGACATAGAAACAGCCTTCAGATTGTTCATTTTTAAAGTTGAAAATACATATTAGTGATGATAGGGAATGCAATTCTAATGCACAGAATGCAAGTCCTGAAGGAAGGAAATCATATAAAATTATATCAAATTTAAATGTGTATATATGTAGATATGTTGGTAGGCATACACAGAAGCATGCAAACTGTTTCTCCAGTATTGTTCAAGCAAAGCAATTTGAAGGTGTAGGGTGGAGAAAAGACATATAAGAATTGGAGCAAATTGTGTTTATACATTTAGAACACACACACATATACAACCATTTTTTTAAAAATGTGGCCATGGATTCTAAAGAGAGTAAGGGAATCACATGGGAGGGCTGGAAGGGAGTAAAAGCAAGGAGGGAATGATGTAATTATATCATAATCTCAAAAAATAAAAGTAGCTTAATAAAATAATTGATGGAAACTAAAAATTTTGTAGGGGAGGCCTGTTACCTAACTCACTAGAAATACACAAATATACCATAATCCTACATTCAGAAATGGTAGAGACAAAATATGTTTGCACAAATGGGCAAATATCCAAAACGTACTCTTTTATCCATTTTTAAAAGGCAATTTAAAGTTATTTGTGTATCAGACATCTAGATGATTAAGGTGGCTATGATGTCATTTTGCTGCCTACACAACAAAACACTCTCTCAGCCATGTGGAATGGTCATCATTGCCTTGAGGAAAATCCCCAGGGACAACCACGTGGGTTTTGAGGGCTTAGAAGAGTGTGCTTTGGTCACTTAGGGTCAGCTGGTGGGTTTGGCATGTTTTGGAAGATGCAGGAAATGGGCCAATGGCTTTCCATATTTTTTAAGTCTTCTTTTAAGAATAACTAAACCACTTAAGCATTTGATAGAAAAAACAGTAATGTATTGGGAGGGAAATGCTGGCTGCAGACTCTCCAGCTTGAAATGTACTTATGAGAATTTGGTTTTTGAATATGAAATTATACTTTATATTAATGTATATTTGCTTGAATTTTCCTTTTTTAATGAATGCACAGAGAATGGCTACTTTATAGAACAGACAATTTAAACTAAAAGGACACATCTGTTATGTTTAAAATAAACTCTAAATGATAAAGAGTATTGTATTATAATTTAACTGGTAGAGTCTTTATTCTTGGCAGATTGTAAAATAAAAGTATATCTTTCAACAGATGGTGTTTCAGCTTGAATGAATTATAGCATTGTTACATGAAACAAAAGGAAGATATAATAAAGGGAAATAATATTCTTATTTGTGTGGGAAAAATTAGAGGAGGTGATTTATGTCTCTATGCATGAAAAGTATCTGGAAATATATAGAAAACAAAAACTGCCAAACAGTTACCACTACGGAATGGGAGAAAAAAAAAAACAATGAAAAATAGGAGTGTTTTCATGGAAATTTTTTCCACATATGGTTTTCCCAGCAATTAGATTATCTTCAGTCTTCTACAGTAATTATTAAATGTTTAATAAACTATCTCAGTAAGACTATCTAAATGATCCTGACTACAAAATTACATAGCCTTTCTTAAAGTCTCAACACACTTATGTATTCACCTTTTTACGTTGCAGAAGCCAGAAAATGACCATCAATGTTTACATGATATTATACATTTTAATATTTCTCTATTTTTGCCTGTTTCCTCACTGGTATTATATGATCTTTGACATTAGTGATTTCTTCTTTATACAATGAAAATTACCTTAAAATTTTTGAATAGTCTTTTATTCTTTAAAGACTAGTACATTTATATTAGGTATATTGATAATGTCATCCACCACTATCCAACTCCATGTTCTCTGTGTGGTTTGAAGCAGAATGCCCCCCCCTCCCCATATACCCATATTTGAATACTTGGTCCTAAATTGTTGGAACTGTTTGGAAAGGAGGTTTCAAAAGACTAGCCTGGTTCGCAGGGAACATACTCTGCCTCCTGCTTGCTGTCTGAGATGTGAGCTCTCAGCTGTTCCTGCAGCCCTGTTCCTGCAGATCCACCATCACTGACTCTAACTCTATTGGAACTTCAAGCCCAATTAAACACTTTTTTTAAAGCTGCCTTGGTCATAGCACTTTATGACAGCAATCAAGGTAATGAATTCACTTTTATATTGTTATTATTAACCTTCTGGGTATAGTTAGTGATGCCAAAATGTGCATGAGTGTGTGGCTACCTACAAATGTATGAGCAATCTACCTGCAATCACATCCCCAAAGGAGAATGATTTTCCTTCCCTAGGCAACAATGAATTACCAATAACTCCTCTAGTAGAGATGAGGCCTTGGGGCCCCTTCCACATGTTGCTGTGATATGGGCTGTCTTGGTCTTGTCCAGGTCCTGTCCAGATAATTGCCACTTCTGTGAATTGATATATAGAACATCCATGGCATGCTTAGAAGTTAGCATTCTTAGTTCCCCCATCTTCAGGCTCTAACATTCTGGCTGGCCCCTCTTCTGTGACATTCTCTTAGTCTTAGATAGTGGGGAGCTGATATAAATTTCCTCCATAGAGCTGTTAAATTGCAGGCATGTCTCATCATCCTTTCAATGCTAAGTCATGGACAAGAAAAATGGTTAAATTTCTATCAGCACTCTTTTTACCCCCAATCACACTAAACATGTTTAAATTGCAAAAGGGGTTATCAATACTAGCCCATGAATATGCACATAGAATTGATGAAAATGCAGAAGTGAAGTGAAGATTTAAGAACATTTCAAAAGTCAAGACTGATAGGCCATTCTTGTGAGCTGCATCACTTATACAAGAAAAATCCAACACAGCTTTGCTCTCCTAATTCTAGAAAAAAAGTTGCATACTAAGAAATATGTTTTATTACCTCCTATTACTTATTTATGAGCGTATACTGTGTAATTTTGTAAGATTTTAATCCCCTAACAGTACCGAGTTCTCATTAGAGAGTTGCCTTTAATACGTGTGTGTGTGTGTGTGTGTGTGTGTGTGTGTGTGTGTGTGTGTGTGTGAAATCATTCCTGAGAGAAATGGAATAATATACATAAGATTCGCTCTTCTGAAACATTTTAATATTAAAAGTGAATTGAGAAATGTATTCTGGAGCGTGTGTTGTGTCTGTATATATCAATGTATGGTAAGTCATTTCTGCAACTGCATGTGTCTTATTCTTCTATCAATGTTCTTTCATAACATGAGAGGAATTAACAGATGATGGTTTGATTGTGAAACTACGATTTCTGGGCTTTCTGCGCAGTAGTTTATTCCACATCATTATAGTGATGACAGTATTTTTAATATTACATTCCAATATCAATATAAGTGTATTAATTATAGCTATCAAACAAGGTACTTTATGATGAACAAGTTTATTGATTTAAAACTAACTCAAAAGCAAAACAAAATTAAAATGGGAAGTGATAAACTGGAGCTTCTAAATCATATAATTGGAGTCCTATCAATTCATTATCAAATTAAAATAATCCGCAAAGATAATGCCCTCTTTCTTACCAAAAATAGGGCACAATTCCTGTGAATCCTAACAGCTGTTATTAGTATTTTAAAGAAAACGTCCATCTGCCTGAGGTCTATAATATAATTAGACACGTTAGCACTCTCTTATCTGGGGGTATGTTTCATGAGAAAATTTGTCTCCTGGATGTTGTATAATGCCAGTAAAACTGAATCTATTGATTAGCATAAGCTTGTTTTCAACATTTACTGCCATTGAGCAGTTAGAGCTTCATTTGGCAGCATTGGTGATAAACACATTTTCATATCCATTCTGAAGAAAAATAAACTGGCTCCTTCTCTGAGGTAAGCAACCTTCCCAATAGTTAAGTCACACTTTGCCAAATACAAGCTTCCCAGATACTAGTTTTGTGCTTAATGTCACAGAGAATATTTAACAACATATTTCTGTTGCTGATTTATTTAAAACTAAGTAAAAACATTGTTGGGGAAAAATGTTAAAAGACAGAACACATTTAAAATTCTTCCATAGTTGACTACAAAATAAGACATAATTTCAATTTTCTCTGTCACCCACCAATAGATTAGCTAAGTAGAAAATGTGATATTTTAAAGGATATTTCCTCACTAAAGACTACCATATTAAACTAAATATTAAATAATTATTGATAACTATTGAGTATATTATTAAGATGGCAAACCTTTTTTTCAACATTTTTAAACAGTGTTTTACACACACTGTTTTCATACTTGTAATGGCTGGACATTGGGCAGCATGCTGGGCTTTAAGTTCCACATGTTCCTGAAAGAGAAATTTAATTTTGAGAAATCCTCCTCTTCCTCAATGACTTGGCTAATGCAATAGCCATTTAATGTGCTTCTGGGAAAATAAGGTCATTTTAATACAGGTTTAGTAAATCATGTTCCTTTAAATACAGGTGTTAATCATTATGACATAGTAAACCTACACAGAGCTTAAAGGTTTATTTAATGTGTTTGGAGTTCTGTTTTTCTGGGTTACTCTTCAGAGCCCCTAAAGATGAGCTTCATTGTGCACAACAACTTGGTGGAAAATTCAATTTCAAACATTTTCATCAACACAGTTTTCTAAGAGAGTAGTGTTCTATCTAATTGGAGCCCTAAACTTCTGCCCAGTGTTTCTTTCCCTTTTTGGCCATTATGCTAAGGATATATAATTTCTGCTGATTTAGGTATCTCGTGTCAGGGCAGTAAGTACGCAATTAGCTTCAGCTTAAGTGATAGCAGCATGCTATAAATAAGATTCTTAATTGTGTTTGCAAGATTAAAATTCAGCCTCATTGTTTGTTCCCTTTATTTCTTTGGTGGCATTGTGGTATATTCACATTGCTACCTCTAAATGAATGTCAACTTGTTTTACCTCGACTGCCGCCGATCGATACTTCATTAGACTGAATTGTCTTGTGCTCATGCAACCTTGAAGCTGTGGCTTAATTACCACCCAGATTATGCAGTGGCTCAGCGAGCTGTGCTCAGCTGTGTCAGTTCTGAAAAAAAAAAAGTTTAAGCCATGGTGTTACCTATGTCTAGGAAAAATGGCTATTTTTTAAAAAAATAGTAATATTTGGCAAATTAAGCACTAATGATTTTTTTAATACGCCAAAATGCACAAAGATAATACGGTCACATTTTGAAACTTATTATTTTACAAAACTCTTGGAATGGAAATATAATTTTCATGATCAGACCATTGTGCAGTAAAGATAATTTAAAACTAATGACAAAATTGCATTCGCATGAAGGAGCGGAGAGGGGAGAGCACAGTCAAATGGCAATCATGACAAATGACGTCTCTCGTCCGAGAGTCATTTTTCCTCACTAGACTGATTTGTCATCCGCACTTTTGACATTTTTCATCCTGCTATGAAATCACACTGACAGAATAAGATATTTCAAGACTTCACAGCAGGCCACAGAAGATGGGTTGGTGCCTCTATTTATTTTTTGGTTGGCTGTTTCAATTTTTATTTTTATGCTGCAGAACTCTGGGCAGACAAAACCAGAGTTCTAACAAAATATTATCAGTTAAACAACATGTGGAAAAAGATTTTTCAAAATAAAATGTGAAATAATAGGGCATATTGCATACAAGACAATAAGTCTCTCTACTTCTCATACTTAAAATGCCCCCAAATACCAAAAATTTTGTTGGGCAAAACATTTAATGAAGTATTTAACAGATTCAGCTGTTCATACCAAAGTCCTGGAGTGGAAGGAGCTCTTAGGAAAATAAAAAAGATGATTGTTAATCACCTCTCATAGCCATGAAATTGAGAGAGGGAGTTGGTCTTAGGGGCTGTGTCAGTTTCCTATAGCCACCCTAACCAAGTACCACAAATTGATGATTTAAATGAACAGAAATATATTTTCTCATAGCTGAAGCTAAAGTGTCAGTGTCTAAAGCTAAGATGTCAGTAGGGTTACACTGCTTCAGCAACCCTTGGAACAATGCTTTCTTCCCTCTTGCCAGGACGTAGTGGGTAGCTCACCATCTTTGGCATCCCATGGTTTGTAGCTGTCTGACATATTTCTACACAGACCACATACAAACTGAAGACTAGATACAGCTTTCAGAATTTGAGTACAAGAGGGGTCCTTTCTAATGTTCAGCTGTACTATGTTCTTCTTTTTCTTTTTCTTCCTGTCTTCCAGAAATGTTTATCATCATATACAGTGAAATAATGCTATTACTTAAAGAAATTTGAATCAGTAAAAACATTCATTATGAGGTGTTTGTGAAACATACTTCTCAGTGTCTAGTCCACAAACCACATGAGGACCTTTGAAAATGAAAAACCTGAGGTAGAAAATCCTTAACAGGGCCCAGGAGTTTTCATTTGACACAAAAATCCAGGTGATGCTCAGTATTACTATTTTGTGGCACTTAAGTAGCAAAACTCCAAAAGACATAAGTAGAGAAGAAAGGACCATCCTCAGCTAATGAGCTAGAAGACTCTTAAAGAAGATGGTTATATGTGATCTCTGTTATTAAGGAATTTAAGGAGGTGACCATGCACAGATAGAGAACAAAGGCAAAAGAGAAAGGAATATGTGGAAGGAATGCCTTGAATTACAGCACAGTAGAAGTTCATACCTCCCATCATGAGGGAGTGGAAAGTGAACTCATGTTGAGAGAAGATTGAAGTTTTACAGAACCAGCTAAGGAGTGACAGCTTAACCCTAGTCAATGAGGATCCACAGCTGTGTTAATCAGAGTGACCTTGTATCAAAGCCATCATCAAGACCCTGAGTCCATTAAACAAATAGTCATTGTGTGCCTGATAGGTACTGAGCATTCCTACTCCATTCATAAAGTACTGGTGAAAAAGACAAAAATCTCTATTTTTTCTTGTACTTCAGGGGATCTATGCCATCTCTTGGAAGTAAATAATATTTGTAGGAGGAAAAGCATGAAGATAGAGTGTGAATTTGAAAATATTCATTGTGTAATACTGAGCATATAAGTAAAGGCTAGGGTTAGGTTAACACAAAAAAACAGACATCTGCCTCTGCTTCTTCCTTTATACTAAAGTGAGAGTAGCATGATGAGAGCTAGAGGTAGATGATAGATGATATGTAGATAGATTACATCTATTATCTATATAGATATATAGATGATAGATAGATAGATAGATAGATAGATAGATAGATAGATAGATAGATAGATGGTAGATGATATATAGATTGATTATATATAGATGATAGCTAGACCAACAGATACCAAAACAAAAGAACAAAATCCTAAAAGAGCAGCTGGAAGAAAGGCAGAAGTTAGAAACTTGTGCTGTAAGTGCCTCAGCTGAATGTAAACTATGAATCTATCCTACAGTGCCTTGAGGCAGTTGTAAAGTGCCAAATCCAGGTAGAATTATCCTGTGCAACCTCAGAAAAACTCAAGAAATAACAGACATTGGGAATTTTTGCAGGCTACGTATTGAGATACAGTGCTTTGCAGAATATATAAACAAGGAACAAAATAGACAAGTGGGATCTCTGCCTCACCTCACCAGGCAATTATTCACTGCTATCATAGTAGAAGATGGAGGTTGAAGGAGAAACTGGATTCTAGATTTGGAGATGCCAGGTACTGAAGAAAGATTATGGCATGGTAAATGACCATCCTGAGCCCCGAATGGTGAGACCCCCTTCCCTTCTCCAGTCTACTCTGCTGGCACACTTAGCTCTGGGAGCAGTGGGAAGAGACAAGAAAGAACATTGGGTCATTCTTCTTTATGAAGTTGATGAGATCAAAGAAGAGAGGCAACCCACAAATATCTACACAGACTACTTCATAAGGCCCCCCATAAAGGCTCACACAGAAACACAGAACCAATCCCCAACTGTTTGTTTTGTTTTGTTTGTTTTCTTTGAAATGTAGCTAATCAGGAACTGAAGAACTCATAAAAATGAAATGTAGAAAATGAAATGAATACACACAGTAGAACTTAATGGAACAACCCAAGCTAAGGAGGGAAATAAGCAACACTCATCTTCTGAGACTTTATAGAATGTTTCTGTAATGTCCCAACGAGAAGCTGTGGATTATGAGAGCATAGAAGACAAAGCTCATTGAAACTCAAGTTTTATGGAATAAAATTTTCAAATTTAAGGGAAAATTTGGAAATTAACATTTAGTTATTTCATAGCAAATAGGAAAAAGAGAAGATGGAGAATATAAAAGACAGGAAAATTATGTAATAAGTAAACTGAACACAGGAAAATTATTACATATTCTTCACAAACATACACATACATACAGATAGATAGATAGATAATTAACATGAAGATACATGTCTATGAACTTCAAAACAATATGAGGAAATAAAAAACCTAAATACTTTGAGAGAGAAAACAATACAATAAGAAATGTCTGTAAATTGAACCAAGAATAGCATTCCTAAAGCTTGGAGAGTATGAAAGATATTATTAAATTCTGAGACAGTATTTTTTAATGAGGAAGAACAATTCCCACACTAGCTCAATTGATGATGAATGAAGTCACTTTTGGAAAGTCAGTGCATTAATATCTAAGTCCTTAATACCCCTGTGTTGCAACTCTTGGAATACATGATGTATCACATCAGGCAATAAGTCAAAGCTGAGGAAAAAGCATGGAACTAAAGGACTAGAGAATTCAATGCGACGATAGAGAGAGTGAACACCAAGATAGGCCTCCATAAGAAGAAAATAGGCAATCTATGTGTCTTAGTTATTGCTGTGAAGATGCCGTGACCACAGCAACTCCTATAAAAGAAAAACATTTAATTGGAGTGGGTTACATTTTCAGAGGTTTAGTCCATTGTTATCATGGTGCAACATGGTTGAATGCAGGCAGACACGGTGCTGGAGAAGTAGCCCAGCATCTTACATCTGTCAGAGAACAGGAAGTGGACAGACTCACTGGCCATGGCTTGAGCATATATAAAACCTCAAAGCCTGCCTCCAAAGCGACACACTTCCTCCAACAAGACCACATGTACTCCAACAAGGCTACATACACCTCTCAATAGTGCCAGTCCCTTTGGGGCCATTTTCTTTCCACCCACCACACTGTGTGTGCTTTATAAAAAACACACATTTGATGCTTGTCTGTCACAAGCTTTTAACATGTACAGCAAATGATAAGATAAAGGAATCCACTCATAGGTTAGACAGATGTATCATAAAACTTAAAATTAAATATATACTGCATAGTTCATCCATGTGTATTAAATATAAAGAGAATTTTCAAAACATGACTAATTTCAGCTGACAAGAGTTAAAAAGAGTTTGGGAGAGTATTCTCCCCATACACACCATACATATTGCACACAAAATTAAAATAAATAAAATTGATTCTTTAAAGTACATATAAGCCGGGCGATGGTGGCGCATGCCTTTAATCCCAGCACTCGGGAGGCAGAGCCAGGCGGATCTCTGTGAGTTCGAGGCCAGCCTGGACTACCAAGTGAGTTCCAGGAAAGGCGCAAAGCTACACAGAGAAACCCTGTCTCGAAAGACAAAAAAAAAAAAAAAAAAGTACATATAAGAATTATTTTTAAATGAGCTATATTTAATTTTAAGAAGTCAGACATAATTTCTAGAGAAAATAGTAATTAAGCATATACTTGTCTTGTGTGAACTAATATTCCTCATGACACAGCAGCAGTGAAGGTCCACTGAGGGGAGAGAATAGGGAGGGAAAAAGTAAAATACTCAACAAAAGCTGGAGCATGTGGAAAAAATAGTGCACTGGATGAATTTACAGAACTTGGTGAGAGTTGACTTGGGGCATTGTTACTCTTCTTAAGAAATTCTATTTGAGAATCCAAAGGAGGCTATTAAAGATCCTTCAACCCAGGGGCAGGTCAGAGAGAATACAGCTTCTTGCTTAGTAGGAAGATTTTGGAAGCAAGAGGATAAGGCTGGAGGGTAGGGCTGATGGTCTGTTTTGGGATGGAGACAATGGTCTTCAGTCAGGAGGATGCTAATGGAGATTCAGAGGAATCCTTGGTTACAGCTTCCCTTTGAAGTTTCTACTTTTTACTTGTCCCTCACTGAAGGACTTTCCAGGCCTTACTCTGTTTAGCTCTCGAGATCAGAGTAGATTGGGCATATTCAGGGGGGTATGGCCAAACGGAAAGAACATGCAGATGAAAATACTAATAAAGAAACTGAAGGAGGGTTAGGAATGGCACAGATGCCCAGATATGAAAGGCAATTTGGGAAGAGAATTGACAAAACCCAGTGACTAATCTGCTTGCTGAGTTGGTGATTGAACTGCTTCTAGTTTCGAATTCTGGCAGGATCAAAGCTATTGCCACATCTTGAAATATTAGGAACTTGGAAAGCCTTTTCTTAATGAAAAATCAGTTATTTCTTTAGACACATTTTGAAACCTTTAAGTGCTGAAGCCACCCAGTAATTCTTGGAATCATTCTACAGTTTTCAAATGAAATCTGTCAGGAGCCATTACCCTTACATTTGCTATCTTTAACTCAAAATAAAGTTCCCAGGTTGTTAAAATATTATTTTGCTCTAAAATTGTTTTCTTTTAGTCCCAAGGCTGATAAAATTGAAATCAGCTTTTCAATGCCCCCCTCAACTCACATAATCCTATTGTGTACATTTTCCTAGTAATTAGTCTCACACCCCTGATGTTTTTTCCACAGTTCATCTCTAGCTCACCCTTTTAGCCCACTCTTCCCAACATATTGAAGATTTTAAAAATCTCTGGTCCATTTTTTTTCCTTTCTCTTACTTAAGCTTGCACCATTTATAAACAATTTTCTTCTTTAGCTGCTCTGCTATTGTAGAGTGTATGCTCAGAGGAAAGCTGGAACTTCTCACAGAACTCTTGATGAGGACTACTTACAGACTTTTACTGAAAAACATTCTTGTAAGGCTACCTATGTGTATAGTATCAACATGAACTGCTATCAGGTCCAGAGGGACCCCCTGGAGAGCTTCCAAGTTCTTATGTCATCATACAAAGTGAGCAGAATCATAGCAGAACAAAGAGAGTTCTTAAAATGAGGAGAACACAAGATAGGAACTCTTTGGTCTGCTTAGGATAGGAATTCCAAAAAGAGATGTTTTTAGTGTGTCCATGTTGGGAGCCATGAATACCAGGAGATTTCTGCTTCCTAGTCCTTGATTTTTCTTTTTCTGAATGGTCATCTGTCATTAGAGGGTATGTCTGAGGTGAACCCTAAAGTCTGACTGAATACTAATACCCAATGCTGAGGAGAATTACAACTGTATGGCTGGATTTTCATGGGAGAAATGGGTTATATGTTACCAAACTTTAGCCTATTCTTCAATGATGTTAAGGTCTGGCTTAGTCAGGATTACTATTGCTTGATAAAACACCATGACCAAAAGCAAGCTGGGAAGCAAAGTGTTTATTTTTTATTTGGCTCATGCTTCCATATCATCGTTCATCATCAAAGGAAGTCAGAGCAGGACCTCCAGGAGAGCAGTAACCTGGAGGCAGGATCTGGTATAGAAGCCATGGAAGAATGCTGCTTACTGGCTTGCTCCTCTTGGCTTGCTCAGCTTGCTTTCTTGTAGAGCCCAGGACCACCTGCCTGGGGGTGATATCACCTACCATGGAATGAGTCCTCCTATATCAATCACTGATTAAGAAAATGCTCTACAGGCTTGCCTACAGCCTGATAGTACAGAGACATTTCCTCTATTGATTCTCTCCTCTCAGATGACTATAGCTTGTATCAATTTGACATGAAAACAGCTAGAACACTCCTGAGTGGGTAATGTTACAGAAGTCTTAAAGGACATTGAGGATGGGCACCCTTCCCCATGACATGTACCTTTGGCCCTGAATAGAGACATGGCATTCTGATCTGTTCTTAAGATTAAAACATTGTATTCTGGTGTCTGTCTTTAATCCACCTAAGCCTGTAATCACCTGGCTAAGAGACCACCCCATAGGAAAGATGATTTGCCTGAAGGCATTCCATGGAGACAGAAATAATTATTGCCATAATGAGATAATATACTTCTCCTCCCCAGAAACCCTACCATCTGAATAGTCATTTCCAGAGCTTGCTTCACATAGCTCTGAAGAGCTACCCAATTTACCAACTCCTAATTCAGAATACCATAACTTTTCCATTTCCTTTTATTTCTTTCACTCTTCCGTGTAGTCAGACACAGACATTTCCTGTGTCCTGGCCTGCCAGCAGTCACAACAAATCTCTCACACTGTGTCCCCCAAGTAAACACACAGAGGCTAATATTAATTATAACTGCATGGCCATGGCTCAAGCCTTTTGCTAGATAGCTCTTATATCTTAAATTAGCCCACAACTATTAATCTATGTATTGCCACATGTTCCTTGGCTTTACCTGTGTCCCATTACATGTTGCTTCTTGGGTGGCTTGCTGGTGTCTCTCCCAGCCTTCTTCCTGGATCTCTCTTTGAATTACCTGCCTGCCTCTAAACTGCCTTGCCATAAGCCAAACCTTTATTTATAAACCAATCAAAGCAACACGTATTTGCAGCATACAGAAAGACACTCCCCCATCACTCCTGAGCATGCTTTCTCTCACATTGTGCCTCCTCACTCTTTCTCTGAAGCTCTCCCGACTTTCTTTCACTGACCAATTGTCTGCCATGTGCCTGATTCATAAAGGGCATGACTTCCACTCTTCCAAGAGTTACACCTGCTTCCCCTTTTGTTTTATTCTCAAACTCTAATAAAAAAAAAAAAGTTCTCAAACATCTGATTGAGTCTGTTTTTAAATTTTTTTATTAATGAGACTAAGAACCCTTCATATTTCTTTTTGTCAATTTAACATGGGGTAGAGTAATCTCAGAAGGGGGAGTATCAACTTGTAATCTGAGAAGGGGAGTATCAACTTAAAAAAGCCTCCATCATATGTCCATGGGATATTTTATTGATTAATATTTGATGTATGAGGGTCTATCCCACTGTGTGTGGTACCAACACTAGGCTGGGGTTCTGGGTTATATAAAAAAGGAAGTTTAGCAAGTCAAGAAAAGCTTTTCTCTATTGTTCCTTGTGGGAGCCCACAAAGATTTCAACTTGTGGTTTGACTCAAGGTCAGAGAGTCAGAGTTTATGTTGCTCTCCAAGGCTGCATAATAGGGTGCAAAGGCATGGTTACCAGGTGTCTTATACTTCAAGGCCTAATCGCAAGATGCTTTGCCGTGGGGTTGGTTACCAGGGATTTTGAAGGTTCTACACTTGGTTGTACGTTGTGCTTTGATCTTGAAAGGGGGAGGTCTATTCTGTGTCTCTTTTTTCTTTGTCTACTTATATATTTCCTATCTAGCATTCCTCACTTCCTTACTGCCCCCTTCAAGGTACCCTTCGATAGGTTGGAGCTGAACCCCAACACTGAATCCAACAATTCCTGACTATGCCCCTACTTGAGTTCCTGCCCTGAATTAACTCAATAATGGACTGTGATGTGGATGTCTAAGACAAATAAACCCTTTCCTCTCCAAAATGCTTTTGGTCATGGTGTTCATCACAGCAGGAGAAAGTAAACTAGAATAGAAATTAAGCTTCAATTTTTTTCTGGTAACAAAGGGATAGTATACTCCAAGGATGGGGAAGACCAGAGGAGAGAATTCAGTAGCTGAGTCGTTCTTTACAGAGTTAACATTTTCTTGATCATTTGCATAGTGCTGGCTTTGCTGCACACAATCCAGCAGCTACATGGAATTTTACACAACCTCCTCTGTCTTATTAGCATCTTAAATCTCCACTGAGAGGTGCAGACATTAATTCTATGTTGAGCCAGCCATAAGTTACCTTGTAACCCTGGGGGATGCAACTGCTTCTGTCAATAGTAGCAGTCTGTTTTAGTTGGTTTCTTTCCAGCCTCCCATTTTGCCAGTGCCTTTTATTCATATGCTAATTTTGTAAGTTTTTAAGTGCCCATTTCCTCAGGACCTCACTCCCCAGCCTGTTCTCTTGCCTCAGCCCATGTGTTTTAGGTTATCTAAGTTTTGTTTTCTATTATGGAGAATAGAACCTATTCAGAGCTGAACAAAGCCCAATGTTTGTTAGGCTTCATCAGCTTATAAAGTGTGTCCCCAAGTAAAAGCCTGGAGATTCTGTGTTTCAGTACAGGAACAATGTCCCTTCAGGAAATTGCTTCTGTTTCTTTTTTTTTTTTTTCCTAAATTGCAACATTTTCAGAGATAAGAGGATGTTAAAGTTGAAATTTGCTAAAAATCGAACATTTAACTGATGAAGTCCTCAGCAGTTTTGTCAATTTTGTGGTAATTTTGTCATTTCTTTAAAACTGGATGAACTATGTTTTGTTTGGTGTCATCTGTGAATTCTATAGTACATTCTGTGACTTTTGCCTTGGGATGCTGCCAATACCTTTATCCATACTGTATTTGCTTTACCTTTGTGTGTCTAGGACTTAGGGTTTTAAATAGTGCATTGAAATTGCCTTCAAATGATGTTTTCAAATTCTCTTTTAGTTTCTTTGATATTATGTCATCTGGTATTTATATGATTTAATTGTCAAATTGATTCATCTCATCTATGATTATGTTTGAACTCTAACAATGTTAGAATGAAAATTATCAAAGAAGAGTTTATGCTTTTAAAAATCTTATATAGTTCCTAGAATGGTATGTAATTGTCAGTCCATTATTTTAATAATAGTTTTATATTTATTTGTCTTCAATAGTGAAATTTTTAATGTTCAAGTTCTGCTATAAGCTATAGTGAGTATAATATACAATTGAGTGTATAAAGTAGCACATTTTATAAATATGTATGTACATATGTATGAGAAATATGTATATATACTCAAAGAAATATTTATATGTATATATACACATTTACATAATATAAATATATTTTTATACATATAAATATATGTATATATTTGAAATTGTGTAAATATATATATATAAGAGATATGTGTATGTAAAGAAATTTTTATGAATGTATATATACATATACATACTCACACATAAAATATATACATATTTTATGTACATAAACACATGAAATATATACAATATATACAAATATGTAAATATGCAAATACATACATATTTTATATACATGAACATATGTATGTGTTTGAATTCTATGTATATATATTTAACATTTCTGGTTTCAAATTTGGAAATTATCAAATAATTGAATCATGTATTGTTTTAGAAAAATGATCTAAAATGTGAAAGACATACTAGTTTTATATAATTTCCTTGGGGCCTCATTACAGTAGAGAAAATTGAATCCACTTTTTTATGAGTATGGTTTATAGCATTAAGGAATGATTTGCATATAGATATTGATGTGTTGAAATAGCTTCTGTATTTGTTTTTGTCAAGTTATAGAAATTTTGTTGAGACATTGCTATAATTCATTATTTTAGTTATATATTTCAAATCAGTATTGGTTATTAGATAAAAGTGACCCTAGGTTATATAAAAATAAATTTGCAAATGAACTGATGGAATATATTGATTCTTATAAAACTTATATATCTTGATTTTGGTCAAATTATAAACATATTTTAAAGCTCATTTTGGAATTAAATAACAAAATATTTTCTTTAAAATTACTTTTTTTTTCATGTTAGAAATTGAATCCAGAGCTTCACACTTGCTGAGCAGTATTTTCAGCATTACTGTAAGAAATGATTGGGGGCTGGAGAGATGGCTCAGAGGTTAAGAGCACTGACTGTTCTTCCAGAGGTCCTGAGTTCAATTCCCAGAACCCACATGGTGGCTCACAACCATCTGTAATGAGATCTGGTGCCCTCTTCTGGCCTGCAGTCATACATGCTGTATACATAATAAATAAATAAATTTAAAAAAAAAGAAATAATTTTATGGCCCACTCTAACCATAGCCATGCCAAGTAAGGACCTCACTCAGAGTGCTCTTGTACCTTTGCCAGAAAACATCTCACCCCTGCCATAGAACACTGTGAGATTTCCATATTTCTGAGGATGTGTAGTGACACTCAGCTAACTTTACAAAAAGCCTGTTTCTGTGCTCAGAACTGTACCTAGCCCGAACTGAGCTAGGCAGGACCACTTCTCTTATGGAATTCACCATATCATCAACATGATTACCCAGAACTGAATATCAAGCTCTGTTTACCTGGTCCAAATCCTAACAAGTTTGTTTAAGAGCAAACAGAGCTCCAAGTACCCACTCAACAAAGGTAGGATAGATATCCATACCAAAAACCACCTACTAACAACCCAGCATCACATGTCTATGTCTCATATAAAAAACACAAACATGAAGACAATAATGGCCAGGCAATGGGCCATCTCTACAAATGAGTGCTCTCACGGTAATGTTAGTGAGAAAAGCAACCTATGATGTACAAGACAATGAACATAACATAACAACTTTAAATATGTTCAAGAAATCAAAAGAAGATATGAAAAAAATCAGAATAAAGACCACAGAACACAAACAATTGAAAGAAACAAAGAAAACAAGATATAAATGTAATTTAATAGAGACAGACTTTCTGAAGAAAACACTAGCTAGCTGTATGTAGAAGAATGAAACTGGATCTTTATTTCTCATCCTGCACAAAACTCAGCTCAAAATGGGTCAAGAACTGGGACAAAAGAAGACCTGATACCCCATCATTTATAGGAGAAAGCAGGGAATGAATACCTTTGCTCTTATAGGCACAAGAAACAACATTCTGAATAGATCTCCTTAGCAGAGAAATTAAAAACAGCAAATAACAGTAGAACTCTGTTAGCTGAAAAGCTTCTGTACAGCAAGTGATGAGGCAGGTTGCAGAAACAGGATTTTTTTTTAACCAGCATTACAGATGACTGAGGTTTCAGTCTAGAATATACAAACAACTCAAAAAACTGAACCAAGGAAACAAATATTCCCAATAAAAACGGCGGTTGAGCCAGATAGTGGTGGTGCATTCCTGGCAGAGGCAGAGGCAGGTGGATCTCTGTGAGTTCGAGGCCTGCCTAGTCTATAAAGCAAGTTCCAGGACAGTCAGATCTGTTACAAAGAGAAAAGATGGGGATTGGAATCAAGTAGAAAGATCTACAAAGATGAGATACAAATAACTGACAAATATTTTTTAAATGTTCAATATCCTTAAACATGAGGGAAATACAAATTATAACTACTTGGAGGTTTCATGTTATCCCAGTCAAAATGGCTAAGATTAAAAAAAATGATAACAAATGCTGGCATGAATGTGGAAAAGGGAATACTTATGTACTGTTAGTGTGGTTGGAAACTAATAAAGTCATTGTGGAAATTCGGGTAGAGTTCCTAAAAAAAAAAAATTTACATAGATCTACCAAATGACCCAGCTGTGCCACTCCTGGGCATATCTCCACAGGACTCTTTATCTTACTAGAGAGATGTTTGATCATCCTGTACTACAGAGATTTGTGTTCATTGCTGCTTTATTCATAATAGACTGGAAATAGGAACTGCCCAGATATAGATCAACTGATGAATGTACACTGTGCTGTCTATACATAATGGAATATTATTCAGCTATGAGGCAAAATGAAATTACCAAATTCTCAGGTAAATGGATGGAGTTAGAAATGATCATGCTGCTTCTGTTAATGCAGACCCTGAAGACAGGTATCTATTCCCCCTCACATGTGGATGTTAGCCTTAACTTTTTAGATATGTGTATGTGTAAATTGAAGTAACTTTAGAGATCAGGAAAGTGAAAAGGGGCCATAGAGAGCTCCTTCCAGAGGGGAGGTAGAACTCACATTGTATGAAAGGAAAATAGGGAATAGCCGAGCAAGAGATATAAAGAGGAGTGAGGGTTGAGAAGGCATGGTAGAGGTTGTGAATAAGGAGGAAAAACTAACACTAAAAACTATTTTTGAAAAAGCCATACTGAAACTTATCATTGAATCTTTCCAAAACATTTACATGTGCATATATAAAATGAGTTTAAGTAGAGTGGCCCTAAAATGAGATTCCGATATTTCACCTAGACAACACAGGCTATCAAATAAAAAGTCCAGTGCTAATCTTAGTTTACCTCTTGAGTTGTTGTCCAGTGGGGCCCTTTAGACTTCAAAATATTGCAGTTTATTGTCATTGCTCTTGGATATCCTCCAGACTGGACGGTAAGACCCTAGGACTCAAGACACTGCATATTTGAATCATAGAGTGTAGAGGGATAAGGCTGGTACTGACTTGGAAGGTTCATCTCTACTGGCTGATTATAACAGTGCAGGAAGGTACCAGACATGTTTCCAGTAGAGTAAAACAATCAACAGTATTACCAAGTTTGAACTCTGTGAGCCATGATAGTGAGTGGCCTGGCAAGATATGCCCACTGTGGAACAATGATATAAATGTTATGGGAGTAGCCAACTGCTTTCTGATTGAATTTAAGGCCTGTCACACAAGACAGAGCTCATGCCTGGTACCATCAGTGGGGTCAAGAACCCGTGGCTTGTTAGGTCATAGGCCATAGGAGAGAATGTGCTACTATTATTCTGCTAAATAGACACAACATTAAACTGACTCCTAATGAGTTGTGATACTTAGATTAGTGAATCTCTCAAACTTCATCCAAGAAGTTTCTCTGTGTAGTAGATGAGGGTTAACACTGAGACCCACGTTGGACATGATGCAGAGAACAAGACATTGCCAAGTGCTTCGCCCTAAATAGGGCATCTATATCATATACCCCCTTCCCAGGCCGTAGGGATGATAGTGGAAGAGAGGATGGAAAGGTTATAAGATCTAGCAAAACTGAAAGCTTACAGAAAACCTGTTTTCGGAACATGACAGAGAAGCTGCACTACTGGAAGCGACCATCCTCCCAATCCAGCTGCCACTGTCTAGGCCCGGTCAGCCTGCTTGCGAAACTTCATCACAGTTGCGTCTGTTGGTTGCTCACCTTGTCTCTTGGAAGAAGAGGGAAAGAATCACGGGACCTTCATCTACCTAGCCACCACCACAACCAGCTGTTTGAAATTCTATTATAACTGCACACAGTCGCTGGGAGGGGCTAGAGTACATAAATGTGAAAAGGTGAAGAGAGAGGGTTCCATCTGCAAAGCTGCGGAGAAGCCAGCCAGCACCCTAACTTTCCAGCATGGCTACTTTAAAATCACCAATACTTCTGCCAGTAGACCCCCACCAATTATTCTGGAAGTAAGCCTCATAAACCCTTTGGATCCCCCAGGTGAACTGTAGTGGAAAAGTACCTTGGTGTATCAGCAGGACCTTAGAAATGGGTAGATATTATTTATATCTTTCACCAAAAGGAGGAATTTTAGCAACATGCACAAGTTAACTCACAGTGGCTATGACTGCATACCCAAGAACTAAGAGAGATCAAATGAGCTAAAATCCCTGAATGGATGGGGAGCAGGCATCAGGAAGCCTCACTTTTAGCTGATAATTTGTTGACAATTAATGGATAGTGGGAGAGAAAGTTAAAGAATAAATTTACTTTAGAGGTGGGGCCTCTTAGAAGCTACCCATGCTCCAGTTGATGGTCTTACACTCACTTACATTCTGACAGCACTATGGTTTCAGGGGAGTTAAAAAATGAACACATGCATTTGGGAGAGAATAGTGTTGGGAGAGATAAGAGATGAATTAGAAGGGAGCAAATAGGAAGTGGATTTTATTAAAGCACATAAGAATGGATGAAATTTTCAAGCAGAGTTTTAAAAAGACTTTTCTTAAAATCTAGGTTAAAGCATGGTTTTTAACTCTACTTAGTTAAAACTTGAATTTTGAACCCAGGTTCTAATGTCAGTCTGGTCAGAATGGTTGAAATTCATGTGCTTAGAACAATAAAAATGCTACTGTAAGAACAGCATAAAATCATTCAGTTTCTCTCTTTTTTTGCAGCAATATGTTCTTGAACATTTTGAGTATATTCAAGGAATGAGTTCTATGCCTGTGTCATCAGCCCCTCATGTATAGAAGATGTTCAACAGATACTGTGTGAATTCAAATGAAAGGAGCTTTCAGAAGACAGATTTTACCACAATCATTTATCCAGCCATGAAGATGTTTAAATGACCAAACTAGAATGCTGTGGGATGTCTTTCTGTATGCTGTGAATATGTGTTGCTCTGATTGGTTGATAAATAAAATGCTGATTGGCTAGTAGCCATGCAGGAAGAATAGGTGGGGTAAACAGACGAGAATTCTGGGAAGAGGAAGGGCAGAGTCAGGAGTTGCCAGCCAGACACAGAGAAAGCAAGATGACAATGCAGAACTGAGAAAAGGTACCCAGCCACATGGTTAAACATAAATAAGAATTATGGGTTAATGTAAGTATAAGAGCTAGTCATTAATAAGCCTGAGCTAATGGCTGAGCAGTTATAATTAATATAAGCTTCTGAGTGATTATTAATTTTTTGTTGTTGTTGTTTTTGTTTTTTCGAGACAGGGTTTCTCTGTGTAGCTTTGCGCCTTTCCTGAGACTCACTTGGTAGTCCATACTGGCCTCGAACTCACAGAGATCCGCCTGGCTCTGCATCCCGAGTTCTGGGATTTGAGGCGTGCGCCACCACTGCCCGGCCTGAGTGATTATTTTATAAGCGGCCATGGGACTGCAGGAGTTTAGCGGGACCAGAGAGACTTTCCGGCTACACCAGAGCAGTACTGTTATAAATCACCCTGAGCATATGTACTGTTTAGATTTTGTCCATGTGTTAGAAACTCAGGTCATCTGGAAAGAGGGACCTCAATTGAGAAAATGTTCCATTCAGATTGTCCCGTAGGCAAGTCTGTGTGGGCATTTTTTTTTTTTTTTTCTTAATGATTGATATGGGAAGGCTGGGCCCAACTAGGGGTGGAGCCACTGCTGAATAGGTGGTCCTGGATTGTCTAAGAAAGGAAACTGAGCAAACCAGTAGTCAATGTTCATCTATGTTCTTTGCTTCAGTTTCTGTCCTGAATTGCCTCAATGATGGACTGTAAGTTGTAAGACATAATAGACCTGTTCCTGCCCAAGTTACTTTTAGTCATAATGTTTATTACAGTGGTTGAAAGCAGATTAGTCAGCTAACGGTGTAAATCAACCATTCTGTTAATATGTACCATTTAACTGTTGACACATTTAACTGTTTTGTTGGTCATTGTTTGTTTGTTTTTTTTTTTTTTTTTTTTTTTTTTTTTTTTTTGGTTTTTCGAGACAGGGTTTCTCTGTGTAGCTTTGGGCCTTTCCTGGAACTCACTTGGTAGCCCAGGCTGGCCTCGAACTCACAGAGATCCGCCTGGCTCTGCCTCCCGAGTGCTGGGATTAAAGGTGTGCGCCACCACCGCCCGGCCTTGTTGGTCATTGTAACAAATACCTGAGACCAATATACTTACATGGAGGAAAGGTTTTCATGCACGATACAGTTGGGGAGGTTGCAGTTCAGGACTGACCTCTTTTCTTTTAATCTGGGAAGAGCCAACCCAATACTACTGCAGAATGTGGTAGAATAAAACTCTTATCCTCATTGCTGGCGCAAACGCAAGACAGAGAAAGAGCTCAAGAGAGTGTGATATCATGATCCCCATCATGAGCATGGTCACATGATTTAAACACTACCATTGTGTTCCACTCAGTAAATGGTCAACATCTCCCAACAGAGTCCACTGGCATAGGTCCAAGATATTAAGACACGAGTTTTTGGAACCATTCCAGATTCAAGTGAGAGATCTACAGATTTTTATTTTTACACATAAGTATGTGAAAATTAGTACAAGTAATTATCAAATTATGAAATGGTCTCCAGTAGGCCAGGATTGCTCTCAAGGATGCAATATAAGGTTATTGATAGTATGGCATAAATTTGTCCAACTTTATCTCCATAGGTGTCATGTAGTGCAAGCTTACAAAAAGCCCAGGAACTTTTGAATGGGTTGTGACATAGTCTGCAGGGACCAAATGGCGTGAATATTAAAATAATAAATACTATTATTTACATATTAAATAATTAATATTCAAATATGCAATACTTTGAGATACTCTCAAAATGTTAACAATGAGAATATATAATATTGAAGGGAAATATGTAATTAGATTGATACCTAAGCATCTAACTCCGAAGTTGGAAATCACTGCTACTCTGGTAGACAGAAAGGGAATAAGATAGGAAATTAAAATCCATTATTTCCAGGTCTGGGTGGATTGAGGAAGTATACTCATCAATGAATGAAATATGAATCATTGATGGTATTGTAAGGATTAGGACACTGGAGAGAAAGTAAGTGTATGAAAGTTTTCTGTCATGTTTGCTACGGGAAACTGCACTTGTCTTTTAAAAATGATTAAAAATATACTTTTTTAGTTTTTTAAATTACATGACTAGTATGTTGACTTCCATCAATAGTAATTCATATTTTATATGTGAACATTTATGTTCATAGAAAATTTAATTCTTCAAATATACATATATGATATTTTCCTACCTTAGACAGCTTTTATAATTTATTCTAAATTCACCTGAAATATGAATACTTAGTTCTTTTTTAAAGCTATATTAAAAATCCTTGTAAGTACAACTTTTACAATTCTTTAAAAAGTATTTTAGCCAATACGCATTAATTAATTGATGTTTGCATGTGTGTGAGTGCATGCATGTGTGTTTGCTTGTGTGTGTGTTTGTGTGCATCTGTATGTTTGTACAAGTACATTGTGTGGATGCTCATGTGCATGTGTGTAGGTCCGAGGACAATTTGTAGAAATCAGTTCTCTCCTTCCCGCAGGCAGGTTCTGGGAACTGAATGGAGACTGTCTGGCTTAGCTGCAGACATTTTTACCTGTTGAGTCACCTTTCTAGACATTTTTCCTATATTCATTTCATTTTTAGAACTTGGTCTTTTAGAAGGAAATCAGTCAAGAGGACCCATGAATACTCCAGTTATTTTACTCTAAAAACATTTATATTTATGATATAACACTGAAAAAGATGCTGAAACATAGGCACTGACATTTTCTCAAAGTGTCCAACTGCTTATGAATAATTTTATGACTTTTCATATAAGAACATCATACAGCAAAGGCCACGTGAGCCCAACCTGGCCGGATCCATGCCTGTCAATGGAGGTGTGGTTGAGAAAACATGAAAGAAATTCCTCTTTTTAGTCACTATTTACCTTCTTTCTAAGCTCATTCATGTAAACAATTGATTTTGTTTTAAATAATTTCAGCATTCTATACTTTATATGAGAAGAAAATTTCGTTGAGAAATCCATTATTAAATTTCTTTATAAACAAATAGTACTAATGATTTGTCCTAAAAACGTTACTGTGGATTAGTCACAAAGTCTAGTTGTTCTTTTAAAAATATAAGAAAGACTAAATGCAAGTGACATTCCAAACTTATGAATATAATCAAATTAAACTGTTTATAGACAGAAACAGGAAGCAGTATAAGTGTGAAATTTTATGCAAGTCTAGTAGGAATTTGTGTGAGCTTTCTGTTCCATTTGAGTTGAAACTGTATTTTACTAATAAGACATTTCACCAATATCAGAACAAAGAATCTTCAGTTTTATCACGAGCAGGCATCTTACGGCCTAAGGAAGAAGTAAGGCAACAGATCTGATTTTCTTTTCATTTCACAGCTGTAATAATGCAGATCTCAGGAATTATCCCATTTCCTCTTCTGGAGAATACAGTTCAGGGTTTATTCTCAGAGGAATGCAACTAACCCCCACACTCTAGTATTAGAAGCTTTCTATTAGTGTAGAGGAAAGCACACACAGTGGGACCAAGTCTCAATTCTTGCTCTTATTTTTCGATGTTTAAGCCTACCTGGCACCCAAGCTCTTGGCAAACATTAGTGTCCTGCTATCTTGGTCTTGGCTATTTGGGTTATTTCACAAGAAAGCAAAAAACATATTTGTGTTTTTTAAAATGAATATCTTCAGTTATTTAGCAGAAAATTCCAAGATTTCTCTATATTTTAGATCTGCCTGTGCATTGTTACTGAATATTCAGTTGTATAAATATGTCATACGTTGTTTATCCTCTCACCAGCTGAGAGACACATGTCTTGACAGTTGTAAACAATGGTGCCATGAACTTTCACGTGTAGGCTTTCACAGAGACATTTGTTTTCATTTCTCTCAGGTACAGACCTAGGCATGGAGATGGTGGTCACGTGGCGAACGTATGGTCAGCATCTGAAGCACAGCAGAACCGTCTCCTGAGCAGCATTGCTTCCTGTCATGACCAGTACCGTCTGAAGTTTCGAATTACTCCATGTCTCTTTCACCTTTGGTTATTGTCTGAATTTTAGAAATAATTTTATTTATTGCCATTGTATGTGTGAGAAAGTATGTCTTCTCCTGTGCTGTGCCACAGGTGTGGAGGTTAGAGCACAACTTCACGGACATGATTCTGTCCTGAGGATCAGAGTCAGGTTGCCAGGCTCACGCAGCAAGCAGCTCGCTTGCTCGCACACCCCGCCCTCCACCTGCTTGTTCGCACACCCCGCCCTCCACTTGTTTGAATAAGGTGAAACGTCTTCAATTTTAGTGTGCGTAAAACACTGTCTCATAATTTCAATTCCCATTTCATAACTATCCATGATGTTAAGTATCTTTTCCGTGTATCTTTTGATCATTTTTTAATTTTATATATGAAATCATTGTGAGCTCATATCTTTCACGCACCTTTAATTAGACAACCTTAATTTTTAAGCTGGGAGAGTTCTTTATATGTATTGGATATAAATTTTTATGTGATTTATGATTGGCAAATATTTTCTCGAATTTTGTTGACTGAGTTTCACTTTCTCAGTTTTACTTGCTGTACACATATTTATTCATTTGGGTGAAGGCTAGCTCGACTAGAACTCAAAAATATGTTTTTCAAAAAATATTCCACCTCAAATGATTATTTTCTAACAAGTAAATTTACATTTTAAAGGATTTTTTTAAGTATCCCTTTACAGGGTGCTAATTTTAAATGTTATATTCATGAAGATAGTTCTCAAATATACAATTATAAATAACATTTTGTTGTGAATGTTAAACCTTTATTCAGAGTGTAATAAAACCCACATCAAATTCCTAGGAGGAATATACACATAATCATGACTACAAGATTCTGCATATACTATAAAATTCCTTACTAAGTATTTCTGGAAGAAGACTTAGAATTATGATTGTGTGGAAGATATTTCTACAAGAGCTCATCTTTTACTTCTCTACAAACAATGAAAAAATAAATCATGAAAAGAAGTAAGATTATGCTGCTGGATTATGGACATATTTAATGTAGGGCAAATTTAAATTTTTCCTGTAGCCCTTAGTTTACCATTGCATGATTGCTTTTCATTTTCTTTTAAATTTTATTTTTGGAGATACAAGGCATCATTGTTTGCTCAGAGCTCATTTTAACTCATATGTAGCCCAGACTGTTTGGTCCTATTGCTTCTTCCTGTTGAGTCTCTCTAGGCCAAGTGCATCTGTGGATTGATATTCTTGCTTCCCTGAGAACCCAAACTCCTCTCGTATCCCTGGTGAAAACGCTAGACTCTCCATCTACAAAATGTATGAAGCAGTCAGTACAGTTCCAGCAACATTTTCACACAGTGTTGCTTTGCTGTGCCTCTTAGATACATTTTTATAGACTCTTTTCAATAGAAAAAACATGCACATGACAAGTACGTAAATGTCCACATGATGAAGGAATATGAAGATCAATGAAAAAGACCACAGACAAGAGCAGGGACCCTGGAAATCACAGCTTACTCAGCCATAATTACTGTGGTGACGGAATTGTCATGATGAACCGAAACAACCACTGACATAAAAGTGAAAACTTTCGATCAAACTTTAGGGAGTTAGCAAGTTATTTATCAAGTTTCTCTCATGTTGTCAGTAATTTCATAGGCAATTTTCCTTGATGAAAGACACATTCTAACAGCTCTTTAAGACATGCACACAAATATAAATTGCCAAGCTTAAAATTATTCTTGTCATTCAGGCATTAATTCTGAATATTAATATTTGTCAAACTGAATTTTATCATCTAATTTCTTTTATTATGCTCTGGATAATACTTGAATAGTTACTAAGAAAAAGATAATAGACTAAATAAGAACATAAACTCCAAGAAGCATAATAAGGACATCCATGCTTAAAGACAAGCATGTGCTCTAAGAAGAGCAATGTGAGGCAACTCGGTCAGGGGGTGAGCATCCCGGGTGTACTTGCACAAAGAGAAGGAATTAACCTTCAATATTCTAAAGTTATAGGGTAAGCCTGATTTCTTCTCCTGGGAAAACTGTACATTTTATTGTATTGAAAATTTTAGGCAACCAGAACACAATTATTAGTTTTGTGTCCTATCTAAATATATTAAAACCAAGAAGTACAGTAAATGTGTAATTAAAGGATGGAAAGTGCACTATTGTACAGGTTACTATGAGTGGGTCTTAGAGTAATGGAATTTTCTCCAGTAAGTCAGTGAATTTGAGTGAGGCTAGAATCTCTTGTGCATATCAGAAACCTTGGACACCAAATCTATTTAAGCATTGTTTTAATTTTTATATTTTCAGTACTAAGGACTGAACCCAGAGTCTTTGTACAGGCTAGGGAAATGCTCTAACTTGGAGCTATATTCCCAGGCTTCTGTACAATAAGGGTACATTTTTCCTTTAAATTCAACCGATTCTCATTCTATTTAAGTGCGTATTAACCTTTGCTCATGTTAGCTTTTAGATTATCTTTGAATTTTTGAGCCTTAAGTTAATAATTGGTTTAACACATAAGCACACATTATGTAGATATTCAAAACAGACATCTTCCTTTGTATGTGTAGTCTACTAACATTTTTCTTATTTTACTTTTTACATGTTTTTATTAAAAGCAAGGACACAAATACACCCATTAGCCTCTGCTTGCACTTTCTGGGATTCATCAACATCACAGTTGTCCACATACATGTCTCATCAGACTGAAAGGTATTTGGGAGCATCAGCACAGAGCGTTCTCACCCCAGTAGCAGCAGGGAGTGTGTTTATTTTGAACCCCCCAGGACCTTTCTGAGGTTGGTCTTGGGGCATCACTCTTTAGAAGCATGCCAAAGTGTTGGATTCTTTATTCATGATAGATTCACTTATAAGACAACAGTACATTTTGAACATTGAACTCTATTAATAAAACATCCTAGCAGGAGTCTATTCCCACAGGTGTTTTTAGGAGCCCACTGAGAGCCACCGAAGCTTCTAGTGAAACTTTTCTTGTGAATTTTCCTGTAGTGTTTCTTTTACTCTAAGAATTCTCTTTTCTCTTGTTTCTTCTTCAGCTCTATCATCTGGTGAGTGGAAATTTTATTTTTATTATGAGAGACTGAGTCTACTATCACAGTACATTCTATCAACTTAAACAAAATGTATTACATACCTATTAACTATTCCAGCAAGTAACAAATTTTTATTTGTGAATATATAATCTTTCATTTGAACTACATTATTACATTTGAGAAACTCAGTTCTTGATCAAACCCGTGCAAAAAGTGGCAGTGTTGCTGTGCTGAAGTTAGAACTTGTGTTCTTGTATTTATGTGGGGCTAGAGCATGAAGAACAAAATCCCATAAAAGCAAAAGGCATGGAGAAAGAACCTACAGCATTTTCATATAGATTGTCATTTGATATTTATCCTTAAGGGCACAGCACGACAAAAAAAAATGGCTGGAGGCAGAAGTAGATTGAGATTTTCAGTAAATTCTGCATTCTAAGTACATTGTAAGTTTATAGTACAGATTTGCCTAGCTGGTGACCCAGCTAGACTAAAGTCCCTTACAACAAAATGCTGGCGTTTAAGGATCACACCCATGACTATGGATGAATCTATTACACTAAAGCTAAAGACAAAATAGACCTAACGTCAGGAGAATGGAAAATCATTCAATTCATTACTAAATGGAAAGTCTCAACACTTAAAAATGAGTAGGAGCTCTACCATGTATTCCCATCTGTAATATAAGATTTGTAACTAGGCATATCTCCTAATGAGAACGATCCATGTGGCCCATCCTGCACAGCTTGGTACCTCAATCTGACTAGGGAGGGCAAAGGAATGGAGAGAGGAGAATAATCCTGCAGGGACAACAGACACATACACAGAAAAGCTGGGGCCAGGTTGGCCGTGCTTGCTCTAGAGAGCATCAACTACTGCACAGCATCCCCAAACCTCAGCACTCTCGTTGTGTGCAGCACAAGGAAAAGAAGTTAGCTAGATTTGTAGGCAAGCAGTTTCAGGCTAAAAATGTAGCCTGAAGGATGAAGATATGGCTGCTAGTTTTTGCACACACTGCTCAATCATTTGTAAACACTCCTACTTGGGCCAGAGAAAAGCTTTACCAATTTCCAGTAGGTATGAGGCATTGGCCCCTGGCATGCTGGTTCCCGTGGCAACAGTACATATTGACCCAGGTTCTTATCAGCTGGATTCCTTGGCTCTCCATACCCATGTGCTCAAGATTATTATTTGTATTATTTTTATTATTATTATTATCATCAATATTATTAGAGATTTAATGGCAGAAATTATTTGAAAAGCACTATACATTAGGAGATTAAGTCCCTTAAAGGCCTGATATAAATTAAAAGATCTTAATTTATAGGTTTTAGTTATGCTAAAATTTTAAACACCCTATGTAAAAAGTGAATGTAAACATAGGAAATTTCAGAAAAATATGAGAGCCACCCCAAACAAATCAAACAGATGTCTCAAATACAAAAAACTAGAATATCTGAAGGAAAAAGATCGATAAATGAGTTTAATATTTTAATATTTCATAGGAGAGACACATCATGGCCTGGGAAAATGACTAGAAAAAATAATTTATTTCCTGTCTACTTTCTGAGGGTCTTTATTCCTTCCCTTGCTTTGCTTGTTAACCAGTTGCTCAATAGACAGACACTTGGTGAGTACTGTGTTACCTTCTGCATATGTGTACACGTCTCACAGTTACATTTGCTTCATACTGTCCTTGGAATATTGTCAAAACTTCCATTTGTACACAAAGAACCTTTGAGAAGTCAGTAAGTATGTTCATATATGGATATTTGACAATTGGCATAAACATAGTATGTTTAAGCTGTGTATAGCAATCCACCACATCATTGTTCCTGTGTGAACCTGCTTGTACATGTATCTGTAAGAGAAACAATGTGTGAACATGTTTGTACATGTATCAGTAAGAGAAACAATCTTTTGGATAAAAAAAATATTAATTGTATTTGGTTTGGGTCAGAATTCAAAGAAACATCATTTTAAGCTTAGAAAAGTGGATACAAATCTGATAATATATTTGGTAGCACTTTCAAGCCTTTATAACCTTATTTACAGTTTCCATAGGCTGTAATTCTTAATTATTATCTCAGATCACTTCCTGCACTGGCATAGGTTATTAGACTTTTTGATGTAAAATTTAAATTCTGTTTATTGTGAGGAATGTTTCATAGCATTTATTGTACTTAATTGCATGAGTTTTTGAAATTGGTCAGAATCTCAGTTCTTTCACTTGTCGGTGGCACAAAATTACATTTTTGAAGATTCGCTGTGTAGCGTACTGTTTGTAGAGACCACTTGTTTACAACACATTAAACAGCCCAGCCTTCTTAGTAATGAAGGGCACCTCATCAGACACTGGTTCAGTTACATGTGACCACAGTACCAAACTATGTGTAACTGAGGTTTTCTCATAATAGAAAGGAGAATTCCCTTTTTAAATCCCAGAGGATTCAGATCCTACACCACAAAATGGAACCTTAGAACTGAGATAAGAATTATCTCAGAGACCATTACAGAAAATCAAAATGCATAGTTGTAGAGTCCAGTCCCAAACTGATGAATCTACAAAACATCTCCCCCATGTAAGGATTGGGGGGTCATTTTGGAAGAGGAGGAAGAAAGATTGATCGTAAGATCTAGAATTTGCTACGTAATTTCAGAAGCTACACTCATAAATATTCATCAATATGATACCCTAATCCTGAGCTGAAGAAGAATGATACCAATAGACATGCTAATATAGACTAAGAAAAACTCAAAGATCAAGAGGCCACAACGTTATATAAAGAACTCCCTGAAAATAAGAAATTCTGAAATTTGTAGAAAAAGTCTTCCTCAGGAAAGAGCACACCAATTGCTTATCCAATACCAAATGGTCAGCCCTGAAAACATATATAACATTGTACAGATGGACAGGTTATATTTATGATCTTAGGACTGGATATCCCTCTATATACACATAAACTTGAGGTCATGGATTTGAAAGAGAGCAATGAGACATGCATGGGAGCACTTAGAGGGAGGAAAGGGAAGGGGGAAACGGTACAGTTATATTTATCACAAACATTAAGAAAAAGAAGGAACAACACAGGTACTTGAGCACCTGCACGTATGGAGATCTTTTGGTTAGTTTGTTCTGTTTGCTTTCACTTGTTGAATATCCTTGTCTTTCTCTTCATTCTAAAATATTTCTTCCAGTATCCTCCGAAGGATTGGGTTAGTGATCATAAATTCATTTAATTTTGTTTATTATGGATTTTTCTTTCTCATTTTATTATAAATGATAGTTTTACTAGGTCTAGTTGTATTGGCTTGCAAATTCTGTCTTTCAGAACTTGTAGAAAAAAAGTTCAAGCTCTCTGGCTTTTATAATTTCCATTGAAACAGTGGCTGTTGTTCTGATTAACCTGACTTTATATGTGAGTTGACCTGTTTCTCTTGCAGCTTTCAGCATTCTTTGTCAGTTCTGTGAACGGAATGTTTTGACTATTACATGATACAAAGAGTTTCTTTTCTGTCCTGGTCTTCTTGGTGTTATGTACTCTTGTTATACTTTGGTAGTAATTGCTTTCCTTGAATTTGAAAATTTTCTTTGCTAAAGTTCGTTGAAAGTATTTCCTGTCTCTTTGACTTGAGATCCTTCTCTTCTTTTATACCTATATTTCTTAGTCTTTGCCCTTTTATAGTGTCTCAGATATATATATTTTCCATTCATGATTTTTGTTCTCTTTTGCTTTTAGATTGACCATTTTCTTTGGCTAAATGGTTCAGTTTTTCTACTTTGTCTTTATGCCCAGAGATTTATTCTTCCACTTAATCATTGTTTGGATGAAATTTGCTTATTGAGCTTTTCATTTGGCCGCTAACAGTTTCATTTCAAGTTTATATTGTCTTGAGAAGTTCTATATCATTAGTATATTCGATTTTCACACCATGAATTACTATTTATATATCATTTCTCCTTTGTGTCCTTCATTCAGGAATTTATTCATACCTCTTTGAGTTTCTTGGTTATATTTATAATTGCTGTTTTGAGATCACTGTCTTATACATCATCCAGGATTATTTTCCTAAGGATAGCTGCTGTGGGAGCAATAATTTTAGGAAGAGACATGTTGTCTTTCTTATCCATGTCTGTTTGTGGAAGCCCACAGTGACTCCAGCTCATAGCTTGATTCCATCTTGACTTAAGGTCAGAGAATTCAAGTTTGTTTTTGTTCCTCAGGGCCAAATAGCAGAATATTTGACCAAGGGCATGGTTACTAGATGTTTTGAGAATTAAGGAGGTATTCATTCTTGTTTGTTCTTTGAACCATGGTAAAGAAATATTTTGGCCCCCTTGCTTTAGGTATAAAAAGGCTATGAGCAATAAATTCAGGACTGCTACAATATTCACTGAGAGCCCCCCCATTCTATCTTCTGTCTCTTGTCTCTTTCTTTCTTAATCCTCACACTCCTATTCAGATATTGTTAGACATGCATTAGAGAAAAGATACCTTCTTTAAGACAGACATAAGAATATTCAAGTTACATCTATATCTCTTACCCTGCTCAATCCTAAATTGAGTACTTAAGTCACCTTCTGAAAAAGGAAGAGGAAACAATGGAAGAACAGGAGGATGGGGTGAAATGCTGTCTTATGGACGTGGCGTGAGTGCTGAACTTGTGAACCCACAGCATTTGTGACTACTTGGAGAAGCTTTGCACAAGAAGTTGTCTGTTCACAGTCCATCACAGGGGGGCAAAGGGTTAATGCTGCACCACTCCATCTTGATTGCTTGCCAGAGGAAGGCGAGTCATAGTCCTCATTTTTGTGGCCATTGGTTAAGTTGTTCTTGCTCAGGTAAACACCACCCCACTTGTTCATACAAATACACCTAATTAAGTACACAGACACAGAAATCAGAATGACACCATGCAATAGAGCATGACTTTGGGAAAAGAATAAGTGTTTTCACTGGTGTAAAAGAGAGATAAAAATAATAGTGAATATTACATTATTATTATTTTGTTGTTTGCACGTAATTATTTCTTTCTGTACCAAAAAATAATGAATTAAAGCCAATGACACCTCCTTTCTCATTGTGACAGGGCATGGCAGTGCAAGAATTTTAGATTCTCCATCTAATATTCTTGCTGAGGCCAGTTTTCATTTAACTAAAATTTAATCTCCTTGATATTGGTGTAATTATTGACGCCACTCCACATAGTTAAAAGGGAGGTTTATTTTGTGGGGTAACTTACAAGTGAAGAGATTGGTTACAGGGTCTGGGAAAAGTGTAGCGCAGTCCAGTGATATTCTCTGGAGAACTCTGCTCGGTCTACCTCCAGCGTCCAGGGTCCAGGAACCAAGGGAGATGGCACATCCGGATCTTGGGTCTTCAGGGTCCTCTCTCAACCCTGCCTGGTAGGCATGACAGTTACCGAAGCTTCAATGGGGCTTGGAACTTCTAAATCAAAGCTGGAATGGCTACCCACTACACCTTGAAGGTATTCTCATGGGAAATTACCCAACTGTATTCCAGGGGCCCAAGACCAAGATGTCCTAGCTAACATATCTTAGCTTCTGTTAAACTGCCTGCTTGCCCCAAACCTCCCCACTGTAGCCGCTGAGCAAGATAACAGGATATGGTTTTTGTCTTTAAGAGCACCAAGTCCTAAATACCCAGTGCTACACTTGGGTCCCAAAAACTTCAGGGTAGTCCCAGATGGCTAGAATAAAGACTTCGAATTGGCTGTAGACCTTATCCAAAGGTGTTCTCTGGTCAATACTTCATAATATCATGAAAAAATAAACAAATTAATAATTCAAACTGTATCAGTAACTTTAATGTAGGTCTAGAAACTTTGAAGATAGAGAAAGATGGGTAAATACTTGATATAGGCGTAGGTAAGGATTTTCTGAACTAGATTCCACCAGAGAAGGAAATAATCCCCCAAACTAGCAAATTGTGTTGCATAAAATGAAGACTTTCTGTACAACAAAGACAAAACAAACAAGCAAACAAACATCAACAACAAAAACACTGAAGTGAAGAGACAACCCACATAATGGGGAAAAGATATGTACTAACTTCTGAAAATAGTGGGGGCCAGCGGCTCCAGCAGTGGGCACCACTATGGTGAACAAATACATGATGGAGAAGTGGGAAAGACGGAAAAACAGAGTGGTATACATGCTATGGAGAGAGGTAGAACTGGAGATGCAATGGTCGTGACAAGTGTGAGAGAGGGCTGAGGTCAACACTGGAACACGTCTTTGCTCACTAGGGTGGGGGGATGGTGCATAGCAGCCTGGAGCTTTTACACAGATAAAGACTTGTCACCTGAACTCGCTGCTGCCTGGTTGGTCATAGGGTTGCTCTGGCTCTGGGAATTGACAGAGTCCCAAGATGAGAAATATTTCACTTTCTGGATTGGACCTCCTCACAGGATCACCATGGTCCTTGATACCACCAGAGACCATGTTGGTACCTGTAGTCCATGCTGCTGCCCCAGGCTGTGATTAAGCCCAAGATGCATGTGGACATGCAGTTTTTTGCCACTGACTGGGGTCTTGGTGATGTCCTTGAGCTTTGCTGCCTCAGGAGGTCATGTAGATGTGAGTGGCTTGTGGCCTGAGGCCATGTTGAGGCCCATGATCTGTGCTGCCGTGAGTGGGTTGATGGTCCTGACACAGTTGGGGGCCAATCTGATGTCTGTGGTCAGTGTTACCACACAAAGCCGTGCCGATACCCACAGTCAGTGCTACTGCCTGAAGCCATGCTGATACTAGAAGATGGTGTTGCAGGCCAGGGGTATGTTGAAATGAGTGGTCCGTGCAGCTGCCTGGGGCCTGGCTGATGTTCCTGGTCTGTGTTTTCCCTGAGAGCCATGTGTGGGTTAGTGGACCTGATGTGGCTGGGTGACTGGACTGATATCAGTGGCTCATGATAACACCTAAGGCCATGTAGATGTCCTGATCGATACAGAAGCCTGAATCTGTGTTGATGTTCAAGGGCTGTACTGCCATCGGGTGACATGTTGATGAGAGTAGTCTATGCTGCCGCCAGAGGCTATGGGGATATCCAGGTCCATGCTGCTACAGAGGGCCATGTATGGGTCTGAGGTCCTACTGCAGCCAGGGTCTGTGTTGATGTCTGAGGCCAGTGTAACCATTGAAAAGAACAAGGAAGCTTTGATGACTGCAGGCATGCAGTGGAGAAAGACAGACATGGAAGACATCTGTGACAACCCTTATCCCCACTCAACCCCACCCTCCTCTAAGGAATAGCCTAAACAGGAAGCCATCAAAAAGAACTCTTAAAAATTACAGTAAGGGTGATGAAGTATAGTTTTCCACAATTGATGGCTTCTCACAGGGGTGTGGGAAAGGAAGGACTCCGTTCTATTTAAGAGGCAGGCCAATGAAAGTTTGACCATGCTCCAGTGACTATATAGATCACACAAGTTGGACTTGTTTTTTTCCTATTATGTTTATTTTAATTTTATTTTTTTGGGGGGAAGGTCATAAGGCAGACATGGAAGGACTGGGAAGTGAGTGTGACCAGGGTGCACGATGGGAAATTCCCAGGGAATCAATAAAAATATTATGTTGAAAATACATGGAAAATAAAATATCAACAGAAAAAAATTAAGAAGTTTCTGTACAACAAAGATGAAAAATAAAGCAAACAAAACAAAAACACTAGAGTGAAAAAGACAACCTACTTAATGGGGAAAAGATATTTACAAAGTACAATCTATGCAGGGCATTAATAGTCATGATTTGATTTTTAAAACTGAAAAAGTTAAAACACTAATGCAAATTGAAGCTGTATTGATACAACATATTGTCCTAGTTAGAACAGTCACTAACAGAACAAAACAAAATGACAAAAAATACTGATGAGGACACAGAGAGGAAATCTTTTCACTGCTGCAGGGACTGTAAGCTTGGTTAGCACCATTATATAATCAGTGCTGATGGTTCTCAATTAACTGAATGTTGAGCTGCTACCTGACTTAGTTGTATCACTTGAGTGTGACACAGGGGACTCTAAGGCGACATATCACAGAGGTATTTTCATTAACTAACTGAACGAAGAAAGAGAAACCACAGAAGGGAAAGGAGACATGAAGAAATGTCAACTGAGGGAAAGATACAAAGAGAGCAAAGTAAAATGATTCATAATTGTAAAAGTACCACGATGAAGCACATACTTTGTAGGCTAACCTGAGATATCAATAACAAGTAAATAAATAAAAGGAAAAATCAGATGCACTTGGATAACATGTATGAAAGATAAATATGTCTTGCTTAAATGCTTGTTTACTGTAGTGCTCTCAAGGCCAATGTCCCAAAAATCTGACTAAATTACATGTTAGAAACTCCTCCAAATTGACAATAATCGAAAATGTAATTTTAAAATATTTTTCAGCATAAAACAACTCTAAAATTTTAAGAATTAGATTATATTTATATCTATTATTTGAAAACTGGCACATTTACTTGTATCCCAGAAAAACCCTATCATTTACAGGGCAGGCTGTAGTCACATTTATTTTTGCTATGAGAAATTTTTAAGTCATAGTTAGGGATTGAGAAATTTCTCCAAGTTTAGACCTAAAGATACATCATGAATTGTCCATGCACTGAATTTTAACTTCTTTATTCCCATGGAAAAGTCGAATAATTAGTATTAGAATTATCAGATCAAAATTTAAATACATGACTTAGGCAAAACTTTAATGCAATTCAGATTATAAATTATAAAATGTCATGTGGTCCAACTATACTATATAAAATAATGGATAAGAAAAAGAAAATTAGAAAAAAAGTCATACCAGTAATTTTTTGCTTTATCTTAGATATTTTTTATTAAGAAAACTTTTATTCATTGTACATATGAATCACAGATCCCCCTCTTCCCTCCTCCTTACCCTTCAGCCCCCCGCAACATACCCACCATTCCCTCCTACAAGAAGGTAAGACCTCCCATGAGGAGTCAGCAGAGCCTGGTAGAGGCAGGTCCAAGGCCCTCCCCATGCATCAAGGCTGGGCAAGGTGTCCCTTTATAGGTAGTGGGCTCCAGAAAGCCAACTCATGCACTAGGGATGGATCCTGCTCCTACTACCAGGGGGCCCCTTAAGCAGATCAAGCTATACAACTGTCTCCATTATGCAGAGGGCCAGTCCAGTCTCATAGAGGCTCCACAGATGCTGGTCTAAATTTCATGAGTTCCCACTAGTTTGTTTTGTTTGTCTTTATAGGCTTCCCCATCATGATCTTGATGCCCCTTGTTCACAGAGCACTTCTCTCTCTTCAACTGAACTTCTGGAGCTTGGCCTGGTGTTTGGCTGCAGATCTCTGCATCTGCTTCCCTCTGATACTGGAGAAAGGTTCTATGATGACAGGGTATTCACTGATCTAATTACTGGGGTAAGCCAGTTCAGTTACCCTCTCCACTATTGCTAGTAGTCTAAGCTGGAGTCATCCTTTTGGATTCCTGGGAACTTCAAGGAATCATACAACAAGTACACATGCTATTTTCATAACAGCATTATTTGTAATATCCAGCACCTGGAAACAACCTAGATGCCCTCCACCAAAGAATGGATTAAGAAAATATGGTACTATACACAATGGAGTACAACTCAGCAGTACAAAAACAATGACATCATGAAATTTGCAGGCAAATGGATAGAAGTAGAAAATATCATCCTGAGTGAGGTAACTCAGACTCAGAAGGACACACATAGTATGTACTCACTCCTAAGTAGATACTAGACGTAAAGCAAATGATAACCAGACTACAACCCACAGCTCCAGAGAAGCTAGCTGACAAGGAGGACCCAAAGAGGGACTCATGAATTGCCATGGAGAAGGGGAAATAGAAGAGATCTTCATGAGTAAACTGGGAATGAGGGGTGGGCAATGGAGGGGAGAGGATAGGGGATGAGAACATAAGGGAACAGGATGGTCTAGCTGGAACAGGGTTGGAGTGAGAGAGCAATGAAAGAGATATCATGATAGAGGGAGACATCATGGGGATAGGGAGAAACCGGGTGTTAGGGAAGTTCCCAGGAACCCACGAGGATGATGTCAGTAGTTTTAAAGGATATAATTTGATATAATTAGAAAAAAAATATAAAGGTAGCTTTTATTTTTACATTGCTAATTGTATTGAGATTTTTAAAAATCTGCTAGATAAAATAAGTCTCCATAGGTTCAAAAATGCCCCATAATCATTCAGTGAAATATATGTTCTCCAGATGGATAATTAAGCAGCAATTTTATTATTTTTAAATTTACTATGTTTTTGGCAGATGATAAAATAGTTTAACTACTATGTATGATATAGAAATATAGAAGTATCTAATTCTAATTTATGAAGAATGCTCATTGTAATTGTTAAGTATAATTTGTATTATCAGAGGACTCCACTTAGAAAAAATATGTATACATGTACATATATATGCATATATATATATATATACATATACACATATATTTTAACTGAGATATAATAAATGGCTTCTTGGCAATAATACTAAACTGAAGGAAAAGGAGCTAAAAAATTTAATTTAATATTTGCATAACTATAAATTACCTTGCACTGTTAAATATTAAATGAGACTTGACACTAAACAACAGTATTTACTATTTCATGGTTTTAATCTAAAGAATGTTAGATCTGGACTTCATTTTCCTTCTGGCTCTTCTAGGTCCTACTTTTCATAAGGCAACCCATTATACCATGACATTTGCTATATCATTCAAAAAAAAAAAAACCTGTGCATTTAGAAGTGAAAATGATGTGTCAGTTGTCACATTGAATGAGAACCTTCATCCACTGTCTGCTCTGCAAAATGCTCGATTTGAAAATCTATCCTTCTTGAGGACCTGCAGTTCTTTCTCTCTTTGCCTCACTTTCCCACAACTGTCTCCCACTACCTGTCTCTTCCTCTGTTTATTACTTAAACACACCACAGAGCCTTTCTGCACTCATGTGCTCTCTTCCTCTCTCACCTTGGTGGTTCTCAGGCTATTCTGATTCAAGTTCATCAGAGAATCTGATACATTATGGGGTTTCACCCTCCCAAACAAAGCATCCTTAAAAAGAGATAGATACATAAATAGATATTTAAAATAGTAAGGGAAACTCAGATGGGTTCCCCAGAAACCAAGCATAACTTGGTTCTTATAAGGACATTGCATGACTTTGTAGATATGTGTCATGTTTGTGACGAGTCTCTACTGTGTTACTTTGCCCTCTCAAATTGCACCCATAACAGTCAACTTTCACTGAGCTTCTTTGGAGGGTTAGGGTGATATCTGAAGTTCAGAATCTGCAAGTAAATGGTCTCACATTAAAAATTCTGCTATGCATTTTGCTCAATGGTCCCATATCCACTTTTAAATATAGCCTCTCTCATTATATTCTTTTTGAAAAAAATAATTTTTTTGTTTTTGCAGTTATAATTATATCACTTCCTCCTTCCTTTTCCTATTGCTAAACTTTACTATATACCTCCTACCTTGCTATCTTTCAAATTCATCGTCTCCCTTTCCTTAATTGTTGTTATTGTTGTTAGCGGTGGTGGTGGTGGTGGTGATGTGTGTGTGTGTGTGTGTGTGTGTGTGTGTGTGTGTGTGTGTGTGTGTGAGTGTGTGTGTTTGTGGTGTGTGTGTGTATGTATGTGTATGTGTATTCATAAGTACATAAATATAACCTGCTCAGTTCATATATTACTTGTATGTATATATTTCCAGGGCTGGCTATGTGTGTTATTACATGACCAATTGGTGTGTTCTTCCCTAGAGAGGACTATTTCTTGTGCTCTCAGCATTCCTTAGCTGGCATGTGGTTCTTTGTCTAAGGTTCAGTCCTTTTGAACATTTCCTCTTCTCCATTAACATTGTCTATTGGTGTCTTCCTTGTTCAGGTCATATTTAGGAAGCCATGTTGGTCAGCCTGAAATTCTGTTGGACTGCGTACCAGAAAAGAATAAATATTATTAACATATTTTTTTAATCAATCCTTTCAGAATTTTTAAATCCTTCCTCTACTTCTTACATGTCTAGCCCTCAACTTCCCACCTCCTCCCAACTTCATATCCTCTTTATTTTTCTATTTTTCTTTGATTTTTTTGTTACATGTATACATGCTGTTCTAGTTAGGGTTACTTTTATTATCATGAAACACCATGACAAAAGCAAGATGGAGAGGAAAAAGTTTATTTGGCTTATATTTCCACATCACAGTCCATCTTTGAAGAAAGTCAGGACAAGAACTCTTAACAGGGAAGGTACTTAGAAGCAAGAGCTGATCATTAAGAAACCAAGGAGGGGTGCTCCTTAGTGGCTTGCTTTCTGTAGATTGTGCAGCCTACTTTCTTATAGAATGCAGGATCACCAGCCTAGGGGTGGTACCACCCACTGTGAACTGGGCACTCCCACATCAACCACCAATTTAAAAAAAAAAAAAAAAGAAATGCCCTAAAGGTTTGCCTGAAACCCAGTCTTGCGGAGGCATTTTCTCAATTGAGGTTACCATTTCTCAAATGACCCTAGCCTGTGTCAAGTTGACACAAAACTAGCCAGCACCCATACATATCAATATGTCGGTACAACCCACTGGGTCCATTTAGTTTGTTTATATGCACTTTTGAAAGGGGGATCACTTGATATTGAATAATGAATTAGGGCTCTTATCCCTGCAGAAGACTGATTGTCCCTCTTTCAGCAGCCGTTAACTACTTTCAGCTATTCATGGGGAGGGGGCTTGGTGAGATTTCCCCATCTGTGTTGTCATGTCAACTGGTGTCATCATTCTTCAGGTCTCATTTAGGCAGCCATAGTCACACTCCCTGGGTGCAACTTCCCTGCCCTGTATAGAAAACAAAATCTTGCAGTAGATGTCCTGTTCCTCTGGCTCTCACAATCTTTCCACCACCTCTTTCATGATGTTTTCTAAGCCTTAAGTGTAGGGGTTGCATTGTAGATACATCAACTGGAACTAGGCACCCACAGTCAGTGATTCACACCATTTTGACTACTAATAACTTTCTATAATGGTCTCTGTCAGATTCAAAAATAAGTTTCTTAAAAGAACGAGTAAGAGTTACACTTATTCGTGAGTGTGAGGATAAATATTAATAATGCAGTTAGAGATTATACCAGTTTGGGAAAGTGGAAGCAGTAGGTTCTTCTCTAAGATCCATGGCCTCATCGGCTGTGAGTCTTTGGCCAAGTTCACATTATCAGACATTAGTTCTTTCTTAATAAGTGGGCCTTGAGTCCAATAAGACAGCCATGTAGGTGCCGCTATTGCATCTTTAGTGTTATCTTACAATGCCGTTTATCGCTATGGTTCACAGGCATGACACTTGGGTAGGAATATTGATTGTTCTTCTCCTTTAGCAGCTTGCACAGTGCTTTCGGACACTGAGAGCTTGTCCTCAGAGAAGAGGCTTCCATATTAGATCCAACTACATATCTTCAAACCCTGCGTTCCAAGTGTGTGGTGTCTTCAGCAAAAGGATTTACCTTCCAATACTTGGGTGCAATCAAAGGCAAGAGCAGTAGCCTATGTTGTTTTGTGGACTTCTTGGACTTTCCTAATGAATAACTCAAAAGGAGATTTCTCTTACCTGGCACTGGAGTTTTTGCTAGTTAGTGTGTAGATTTGCAGGGGAATTATAATTATTTTTGTTTTATCATTAATGATTTTCTTGACATGCGACATAAAACCATTGTGAATTATGTGCTGCTGCAGCTCTCAGTGTTAATTTGTGCTAGTGTATTATAAATACATGTAGAATCAATGATGATTTTCCTAAAAGTGATAGACGTATTCATATACATGTTTCTATTCTAGGTACATACAATATTTCAATATGTGTGTGTGTGTGTGTGTGTGTGTGTGTGTGTGTGTGTGTGTGTGTTTGTGTGTGTGTGAAGAGAGACAATATCTAATTTCAAAGTAATTTTAGAAATGTTTTATATATTTTTTAAAAATTGCATAATTTGGCAATAACAACTCATAATTCCTTATCAGTTTCTTGTCCTGTAATTACTGCATTGTATGACTATCTTCCATCTCCTACCTTACGCCCAGCCAAATCACACATCTTTCACATCTATCTAGTGTTATTAGAATACTTTATGTATCGACAATCCATTGTAAAACAAAACATGGAGAGGAGGCTTCTAATAATGTATCTATTTATATAATTACCAACCCTGTTATAGTCTATTTCCTCAAAGCTGAGGATTTCATTTGTGTTTCCCATTTAATAACTTTCTATTCAGAACACAAGAATGGCAGAGGGATACATTATTTCAGAAGTCTCAGTCTCTTTTCCAGTTTTATTTTGTCTTTTGTTACATGACACTTGCTATTTTGTTTCTTAATATGTGAAAGTTATTTCAAAGAAATGCCTAGGACATTCTCAAGAATATTTTATTTCTAATATTAAACAGGAAATTCTTAAACATGGGGCAATTTTGTTTTCATAGAAGAATTAGTTTTCTCCGAATGACGGAGGGATCTCTGTGGATTGCAACGAGAACATCAGCAGCTTCCTCTTGACGTTTTTTCTCCCTGAGGCTGCAAGACAGCTTCAGGAAGATGCACTTCTGCATGGCTTCTCTGCAGAGAGCAGCCTCCTCCGCCAAGGCTCACGTCCTAGCACCCGCTTAGCCTGGGCCCTTCACTAGAATTTAAGCTCTTTAGGACAAGGACTTTGTTTTGTTCACTCTTGTGTCCCTGCACTAGTGCAAGTCCAGTTCACACTTTAAAACTAAGAGTTAAATTCTTTCAGATCTGCTCATAACATGAAAATGTTGCATCTGTAAAGTATGAATTATTTCTTTTGAAAAAATTTAAAAATTGGATGTGCCCATACATGCTCCATGGTTTTATTCATGAATAGCTTTTTTTTTAAGTCTAATTACGTTTCTGTTTCACTATTTGGTAACCGATTCCGTGCTGATAAATGTTAGCACACCTAGGGAGGCATAGGCATAGTCTGGGTTGGAGAAGTGTCATTCACCCAGTGAAAGGTAACTTAGACAAGACAGGGATTCACATACTCCAGGAGACTACACCCTACCACAGCAAGACGTTAACCCCCCGCCAGTTCCTATTTTCTCCTCTCAAAAATTACAAACCTCACTTCCCCAGGATATACAGTTCTGGCAGCCTGTAAATCAGGGGCAAAAACTCTGCTCTTAATTGTAATTACTGGGTCCATATCCCAACAAGATAGATCAGGTGGTATTGAAATTGCCTTTATTTAGAGAGTGGGCATGGTTCTCTATGAATAGAAAAGAGTACAACAGCACGCTATTTAATGTTATCAAAGCATTTAACTTGCTTCTCACTACATTAAAATAGCCTTCTGACACTTGTGCCGAGCCACTTGCTGGGCCTACAGTTTAGTCTTGTTTATTATCACTAGCTTTAATAACATTTGATTTTATGCATATTTATCAAAATATTCATTTCTGTTAGGAAAGAAAAACGAGGCTAGCGGGTTGTAGAATGGAGACTGACTGTTGGATCTCGATTTTTTTATCCCCTATCTGAGAGCAGTCCCTATTATTAATGTATATTATTACTTCAAGTATGTCAGAAAAAGAGACAAACAGTCAGAGGCAGGAATTTCCCCCTAATTCACTCTGCCTAGCCAGCAAAATGTAACACAAAATTATTCAGGGGAAAAATACAATTTTCTGTCATCTCTGTCATACACTGATAACAAAGCTATGGGTTAATATGTTTTGATATTTTTGTCACTCATTTATCATGTGACCTTTCATGCTATCATTAATACAGCTGAGGGACAGAGCAAGGGACACTGAAATAAGGATGTGGAGAATTCAGATTGCTGCTCTAACAACCAATGGTCAGTTACAGCAATTTACGCTTTTCTCTAGAAGAGCCCTGACTGAGGAAGAGGAACTCTTATTAAAATTTGATATTACTGTCTAGGTTCTGCCACATAGAATTTGCAACTTTTAGCAATGATGAGAATACTGGAGGGTTAATAAATTTCCCTTTGAATTATGATATTAATACAATACAGTGTGCCTGTTCAGAATCTCTGAGCACACATATGAAAAAAAATGCATCCTAATGTTTGAACATTGGCTATTAGTCATTCTCTGATTTGGTGAACCTAGGGAACACATTAAAATATTATGGTTAACATTGCTCTGCATGTGTTCAGAGGAAATTGTTGATATTTTTAAAGTATAGATAAACCAAAATAATTTGTGGTACTGGGGACACAAAAGTTTAATTTATCTTGTGTTTTCTTTGATGATAAATGGTACCTGGTTTAAATTTGCATGCAGCCTAACACCATTCTTGACAATGGTCTGGTTTTTATGTTGCCCTTAGAAGCTGGACTGTTAAAATTCCAATATAAAACTAATTTATACTTGACATTAATGAGTTAAGGAATGTTTTATATAGTACATCTGGGCATGGGGAGAACTTTACAGGGTTATAGTAAAATGAAATTATGTTTGAATACTACTATCAAATACAAAAATGAAAAATCCTTCCACAGTCTTAGTTAAGTGCTAGTCCAGAGCTCCAGATCTTAATATTCATGTTAAGAAAACCATTTTGCTTTCCTTTATGGCACATGAGAATAGGATAACATAAAGGCAAAGTATTAGCATTTAAAATATGCACATCTATTAAAGGTTATGAAAAATAGTTTGTTATAAAATTATTTGCATTAACCTAAAACACATCTCATTAAATAACAACAAAAATAATGATCCTGTCATTATTACTTTGAAGACTATATTTAAAATACAAATAAATCAGAAAATGACCTTTCCATAAGGGAAAAAACAAGTAAGGGTGACAGTTTTATATAGAATAATTGTTAAGGAGGTCCCAAAGAGACTGTGACCATGTATAGTGGTTTCTTAATTCTTATTACAATATGTATTATGTACATGACAAAATATTTCAGCATCAAAATAAATATTTATTTAGTAATTGGATAACAACTAGACCAATGATGTTTTAAAATTCATTTTAGTTTTAACTTTGCTTATTTTTGCGGTTATCAATACAGCAAAAATAACTTGAACTTCATATGGGTAATGTACTGAGTGAAAGTCAAGTGTGTGTATTTTATTGGAATTATAATTTATGTATATTGGTAACATTATCAGAAATATTTTATTGTATCTAAAAATCATTATCTTGCATTTTATTACTTTGGAAATGTATTTGCAAATATAGGAACATTTCACTTAAAACTGTCACTCTTTAATTTTCTCTAAACTGACTTTGTTGATGGTCTTATAGTATGTATCTGAATGAAAAACTTATGAGAAGATACAGAACAGCTCAGTAAAATGCACAAATGCATTCCTATTAATTGATAAGGAATTTAAACAACATATTAAATTTATGGATTGTATGGCTTATTTCATTGCATGCCTTCTAATAAACTTCATTAACAAATACAAACTGCATTATTTGATTTTAGAATATAACACATGAAATAAATACCTTTTAGTGTAATTCTCAAGTCGCCTTTGTCCTTTTAGTGTGCTATATACTCAGGCAAGGATTTCATATGGTGAACTTTCATGTGAGTTCTCTGTAACGAAAAATATAACTTTAGCTTGAGAAAGCAGCTCCCGTTGCAGGGTCAGAGAGGATTCAGTGTATGCCAAGTTCATCCCTCGAATCTAGCGAGCAGATTGTTCAGCAAAGCAAATTTTACAAAACTCCAATTTCATTTATGTCACAGGAGGAGGATAAGATGGTTATAGAAAAAGTGGAATAGTTTGGGGAAACAAAATGAAATAGAAGGACTTCCCTCCAAGAAGCCACATATATATCTTTCATATGTATAAAGAAATGCATTTCAAGAAATTCATGTTAGTTCATTCCAGAAGGGAATTCTAAATGGCTTAGCATCCCAGATATGTCAACTTAATACATAAATGCTTCCATAATTACCTTTTAAGGCAGTTTATGGAAATAGATTGTCATCATCATGACTTGATTGAATTTATTTTTCCTTGATATATAAATCTAATAAAATAAAGTATACTAATTTTTTGGAATTTTTAAATATTATAAACTGCTGTAAGTGCATTTTTGTTGTTGTGGGTGTTTTTCTAGTATTGGCAAGAGCACCCATGTGGAGAGCCCTGCTAAACAGAAGACCAAGGTCCTGAGTTAAGCATCACGTGCAGAATCAGCGGAAAAATGCTTAGTGCTTTTATTATAATGGCAACATTCTATAAAGCTATAAGATTAATATGATTTTAAAGGATTTTTCAGTGATCATATGATAGTATAGTTAGCAGAAAACCATGATTCTAAGTTTTGTATTTCTGTTTGCATATAAATACAGCCGGAGTCACAAACAAAGCCAGCAACCTCACATACTTGCCTTCAGTGGTAAAGGATGGAGAGCCTGCCTGCTACCAATCAGCAAGTGGTTGCCATGGTTACAAGGTCAGGAAATATGCCTTTTCCCCAGTTGTCCAAGGCTTGCACATGTCACTTTTGAAACTATGAATTTTATATACAGGTCAGGAGATGCATACCAAAGAAATAAACAGTGAACTGGCCCATTATGACAGCTAACGTTCAAATGTCCTTGGGTTTTTAAAAGATATCTTAGGCAAATATATTGTTATTTTCAATGAAGCAGGTTTTGATTGTTTCACACACATATATGTTATATAATATATATTGAACAGCATGTTTTCATTTAAGGAAATTTTACGTTATAGTTTCAAATTGTTTCTAAGTGCTATAAGCATATACCAACAACTTGTTTCTTAAAAATATTATCATTTCTCCCCAAACTTATTTTATTTTAAATAAGAGCTTTAATATATTACAAAATATAATGCATGAAACCTGAAAACACCGCATTTAAACTGTTTTCCTGGAAAATTATAATTCTTAGGTTTCTTGCTCAAGGATTGCTGGTGGGTTGTTTTTAAAAAGATGACTGTTTCAGGAATTACCAAGGTCAAAATTGTGAGATTTAAAAAATACATTATTTGAGGGAAAATTATAAATTAGCAAATGATAAAAAAAATAAGTTTGTGAATCAATGAAAAAAATTTGCTGGATTAATTAATCACAGACCTCTTGAGGGAATTGTGTTTTTGCAGTACATAAAGGGAAATTTGATAATGCATATTAAAGCATCACTATTTTTTCTTTTATAATTTGTTATTCATCTAATACTACTAAGATTATACTATATTAAATAAACATTTGGTATAGGTATTGAGTTGAAACTTATAAGAATGACTATTATTCCTTTTAAAATATGAATCATTTCAGGAAGCTTAGGATGAAGCTGCTTAGAGGGAAATGATGCAATGTTATTTGCAAAGCACAAGGTGGCTCTTTCAATGCAAATGTGTATTACCTCTGTAAACACACATCTTTGTATACAAGAGTCTCTATTTCCAAAAGACTTAAAGGGGATGCCTGTCCATTTGAAGTATGAGTAATGTGTATCATTAAAATAATAATGTATATTTTGGCATCCATCTCAGACATTATAAAGACATTATCAGGTATATGTGATTAAATAGGATTAGAGGAATTACAACTTTAAAACAGATACTTTCCAGCACAGAAGCCTCTGATTTTCAGCATGTAATGAATTGTGCTTTCTGTTAATTGATGTTGAAAGCTTTGAAAAAGGTCTGAAATACAGTGGGAAATAACATGGCCCTTTCCTTTTATTTTACCCCGAAGATGATTGTTGCTATTGTTAAAGTTAACATCTCTCTCTCTCTCTCTCTCTCTCTCTCTCTCTCTCTCTCTCTCTCTCTCTCTCTCTCTCTCTCTCTCTCCCCTCCCACTGTCTTTTTCTTCTCCTCACCCCTTTCTTTCTTTTGGGTCACTAAAGATTAGTCCTTACCTTGATAACAATCCTTTCTAGCTTTTTTTTTCCCCCTTTTTTTTTTAACGGCAAGCAGCATTCAAATGAGGAACTAAGTACATTTCTTTTCAACAGGCAATTTACCCCATGATGAGATATGCTTTCACTTATTTTTCTCTGACATTCTAGCATCTAGCAGCACAGCAGGTACCGGGAGGTTAGGCTTCAAATAAAGGATAACTACATTCTTACATTAATAGATGCCTTTGTATGGCTATGTCATACTATTGTAACATTTAGTTCCTTTAATTGTGCTTTTAAAATTATGCTTGATAACCTGATACAGCCAAAGCAAGAGAAAAAGATCAATTCTGTTATCATTATTGTTTTATTTACACACATCTACCCCATGTATACCTAGCTGCTCTTCATGAACGTGAGTCTCTGCACTCCAAATATTCATAGTATGTTTATGTGTAATAATGCTCAAAATACATTTTATTTAATTAATATACTGTGCTGTGTATTTGTCATATGGGGACAGAAAATGTGCTTTCAAATATAAAGCATCATAACATATTTTCCAACATGAAGGATTTTCTGTGTGAATTCAAAAAGTAAATATAGATTTGTACAGCAAAATCTCATTTGAAGTACATATAGTCAGTGCAACAACACTACTGCCCTTCTCTTTTTTTCCCTTTTTCTTTTCTAAGCTCCCTACAAGGGTGCCTTTTGCCATCTTATGAGCCTGCTCCTCTATTTGAGATGACCTTCTTGTATAGCCAAGTAAGTTCAGGGGTATATATCTTGTGGCCTGTGTACAGCCTTGCCCATTAGCCTGTCTCCAAACCTTTGATGTGGACCATCAGCACTCCGATTTCAGTGGCTCATTCATTTTTGTGTTTCTCTAACGATCTCTGCCCCTGCTCCGAATCCTGCCTTTATTGTAGACAGAACTGACAACAGGCAGCCTTGTCTTTCATTCCCTTGATGTACTTTGTACTGTGGTATGGCTTTTGTTAGTATTGATGCAAACATTACCATAAACCACCACCTAGGGACTAGAAACAATTGACTAACTGTTTTCAAATCCAATACACTTAAGTTGATCAGACACAAAGTTTAAGTACAGTTAGCTATAACAGCACCAATTCTGTGTGGTCTCAGTCTCTCTAGACTGCAAAATAAAGGTCAGTGCAATGTGGATGCTTATGTCAAGACAGCCTGCAATGAAATTTATTCAAGAGATGAATATTGGACCAGGAACTCATTCCTTCACTTCCTCGGCATAAAAATGCCAATTCTATTTCCTGGTTTATTTAAAATGATTTTTTTCCTGAGCCATTTAAAAGCTCATTCTTAATAAGAAAAATGGCCTGGCATGTGAAAAAAAAAAAAAAAAAAAAAAAGCAAGTCTTTTGAGACATTCAGACTTTGACGAGTTGTGCATTTCAAATTGACAAGTGTTAAATTTTTTTTGTTTAGATTCTAAATTTCAAGCCCATCGTCATTGAACATATTATAATAACTAAATGCGCTACAGCATCCAGAAGAATTACAAAGTTAACTATATTGTAAATGCCAAACTGTGGCTGACCCTCATTGTGTAGGGAGCAGAGACAGGGTCAGTTTCCTTTTGAGTCTTGTGCAATCCTAGATTCCGGGCTCTGTAAAAAGGACTATTCAGAACCAGCTTCCCATATGATGCTTCAAAGACGTCAGCGCAGTCTTTGAAGTTTCTCCCTAAAATAATCAACTGAAAAACTGGGAGCTTAAAAACAAAAAGATTAAGGAAATGAGGCAGACTTGGGGCACCTCTAACTCCTCCAACATCCTAATTACTTAAAAGAATTCCTAATTACATCATTCAATATTCTAATCTTTTAAAATTCCATATAGTAAATACCAATAGTTCTCTATGTAGGGTGTTATATTATAATCTTATTATTTCTTTGAAATTATGTTTCAGGTGAAGTAGAACATTCACCCACAAAAAGAAATATGTATTAAATGAATTTTTAGTTTGAAGGAAGTTCCCTGACCAAACTTATACAGCTGAGTAATATTTATGTGCTCTGTGTTCTTAACACCCCCCCCACAAACACACAACATGCACACGCACATGCACATATATATTATGTTTTAATTCTTGATTGCTAAAAGCATATTGTTTTTTGAAATACGAAGATATCCATGAAATATATTGAAAGAACTGAAACATAGAATGGAAAATTAAATGAGATATTAATAATCTGCCTAGCAATAAAACTATTTATGTATATACACACATATGTATGTATGTATGTACATGTACATCTACCATTTACAAATATTCAGATACCCTTGTAATTGTTCAAGGAGTTTATGTTTAGTAAGTCCATTAGATTACTGTGCAATGAGTTGTCTTTTATTTTAGGGAATACACACTTGCAGTGTCTCTTGTCAGACCGCGTTCAGTGCATTTGAACTGTACTGGATTTCCTGAGACTGTTCAGCTGTTCTTCAGCAGACAGCTTCACCAGGTTCCATTCACATTGTGAAGATGTAAGAGGGCCCAAATGATTTAAGCCAGGAGTCACCATGTCATCCCCTTCTTGACATCATTTGATTTTTTTCAAACCATCTTCCAATGGAGCATATCAGATGTATAGGGGTTGATGATTTAGGTGACTGAATTTATGTATGGACTCTCTGGCTGAACTGCCAAATAATTGTATTCTGAAATAGACATGGCAGGTGAAAAGCAACTGCTAACCAACTGAAAATATTTGCTTAAGAGTCACGTAATATGTATAAATGCTTGCAAAGATTATGGCCTGTTATTAATAATCTGATGTGCCTAAATTACAATGAAAGGCCTAAATAAATAGCTATATCATTTCTTTGTGGTTAAGATTGCATTGTAATACATGATAAAGCTTATTTCTACTTCTGGCAATTACAATGACAGTTGTAAGAGTTTAAACTAATTTCTCAAATGGTTCATAGAAATATTTTAGTTCAACTCTGCATTTGACCTGTCCATTGATTCTATAATTTGCAAGTGATTACTTTATTAGGATTGTTCACTTTCTAAATGCTTGTACAATTAGGACTTCTGCAATCAGTTTTTAAACTACTGTTTTAATAAAAAGTATTTGAGGTGCTTGAGTTGAGTATAATCTGTATCTTCTTTTCAGAAACATGCTTATGAAGTTTTTATTTCTTCCATAAAATTTTCAGATGCATCTATTCTACAAAAGACATAACATTTTTTTCTGGCTGTGATAGATCATGGGAACTTACAGAAAAGTATGAAAACACATGGAGATCTGCTGTAAGAAAATAAATGCAGTCTATTTTAAGGTACGTTTTTCATCAAAGTAGCCTTTTGTCACAGAAGTTATCCAAATATTTAGTAATTTGTATCAGGTTTTTAGCTGGTTTTTGGAGTCATACCGATAAATCTGGAGTGTGAATGAACAGACCATTTTTTATGTGGCTCACATAAGCTTTTTTCACATGATTCTTGCTCATTTTTAATATTACCTGTCTTCAAAATATAATGGAGTTGCTTATCGGATGTCTGAAGCACTTTCAGGGATCTGTGCTGATTTTTCTTCCAGCAATTCTACCACAGATTAACTCATCAGAATTCAGGGCCACAATCACTGGAGAAAATAGTGGAAAAGAGTTAAAAGATGATAAATGGAAGGAAAACGATGCAGTTAGATGTGGAGTGGACACACACTTTCATTCAAACCACCTTGCATCAAATTATGATCGTGGGTGAAGTTCACAAGTCTGCAGAGAACCAGATGAGCTGAGGGGTAGACATAGGAAGGGAGGCAAGGTTTCTGTTATACGAACAAGCAGGAAGCCTGTGTGAGCCCTTTTTGTCCAATGATGAAGTGGTTTTTTATTCCAAAATTAACAGGTAAATTATCTTTTCAGATATAGGAAACATTGCTGATGTTTCTAAAAAAAAAAAAAAAAAAAAAAAAAACCCTACAAAAAATCCATGAGTCCTTCAGTTCACTCATTTCCTTTTTCTTCAGAAATTTGAGATCTTTGATTGCTAGAGTTCTTTTCAGAAACCAAACTCTGACTGTCCTAATCGTCTATCTCACCAAAAATTTTGACCTTAGTAACTACAAAATTTGTAAATAAAAAGTGACTGTCACACCAGTTGAATATCAAATGTCACTCTAGGTCTCTACATTCTCCAACATTAAGGACTTTGTCTGTAGCCTATCCACTCCATAATCATAGCAAAAATTGTCTTTTCAGGCAAATATTTAATAATAATTCCTGGTAAACTGACAGTATTGTTGAGACTTTCTAGGTTTTTACCTATAATTTATGAAGAATGTGTTAACAAAGGAAAAAAAATTAATGCCTTCTGATGAGTCCTAGGTTGGACTGTAATAGGCAAATTAGCCTAGAGTTTCACAGTATAATGAAGAAATAAAATTTTTATATTCACTAAGTCAGAATTTTAATAAAAATGATATTAATTTTAAAAATGAGGAAATTCAGAATGGTACCAACTTCTCCCAAACACTCCTGGAGGCCAAAATGTCAATATTCACCTTCTGTTCACATCTTGTGTGCTTCCAGTTGATCATACAAAACAAACAGAAAAGAGAAACGAAGTTCTAATGCATAGGAGATTATTTTAAAATTATTATGCTGGAATCTCATGGAAAAATAAACACAATAATTAGTGCAAAGTTGCAGTCAGTAATCATATAGCCATTTAATAAATAATCACAGCTACTGTAAATAATTAAGTAACATTTTGCAACCTAATCAGAATATAATTCCCATCCCATTTTTAGCTAAGATTTGTTTGAAATGTTACCTCCTTAGTAATGTGCTGGTTTTCATTTGCAGCATTTTTGGTGAAGAGGCTTTAACACATTTTTATATTAGACTCAATTATATTTCTCAGGGTAGCCTTGGAGAGACATCTGCATTAGAGAATTCCAGAAAATATTTATATTATATCTACGATGATAGGAAAGTTCATCCCAGCACTTTGGCATCCATTCCAGATGCTACCCAATCTAGCATTTTAAGATTCTGAATAGGAGCTTATGGGCAGTTGTCAAGGTAATTTCTCTTCCAAGAATTTATTTGGGCAATTTCATTACTCCAGTCACTATAGCTAAGGCCTCTCTCACAGACCGAGCATAATTTCTTTCAGATTTAGTCACAGTGTGTGACACAGAGCAAGCAGTGCTCTCCCTGACATCTGAAAACCTATGTGATATCAAAGATGTCCCCCGAGGAGCATTGCACAAGTCAGGATTAAAAGGGAGGCAGAACCAGATGCACTGACAGTTTCACTCACACCCTGACCTTTTTTGTCGTTGCACTGTATGTAAGTTTCAACCTTGTTATTAATTAGAGAAGCAATAAATACCTCTAATTTTTACTGCTATATTTTGTCCTTCTGTTCCCCTTAATGGTTATTATAAAGTCCCTGCAGAAAAATCTTGGATGAACATATGCACTTGTACATATAATTTTATTTGCACATAAGGTGGAGTATTTCAATGTTTTAAAATATTTATTCCTTGATTGGAAGTTACATATATATATATATAATATATCTATTATATATATATGTATATATACACATATGCATGTGTATATATATGCCTTTGATGTTTTTCCATTAGATGGCTCTACTGCAGTACATTTGTGGCTTTTATTTGATTAAAATTTTATTTTTTCTTCCTGTACTTATGGAAAAAAAAAACCTGCTTTGTGTTCATTGGAGTTTAAAGCCATGTTCAGACATTTTGACCTTAACCATAACCAAGGCTACCGTCTTAGGAAATGGAGGATAGCAATAGTGTGCTTGACTTAGAGGGAATAACAGTAAAACTGAGAAGCCACAATTTGACAAAAATCAGTACAATTACTAGGTCACGGTATCTAAAGAGACAAGCTGAAGTGGAGATCTGTGCAACTGCTCCAATAATTAAGTCCCCAAGAGCTCAAAACACATTTTGCCTAGATAATCCAGGTAATTCTGACTCAAGTGGCCAAGTGCCTTGCTTTAAGATTACCTAGTGCACTAGAAATCCAAACCTATGGAAGAGCTAAATCAGAGAACAATTCCCGTGCAGTAAAATGATTTGTCCAAGTGACTCTTTCATGGTCAAGTAGGCCAGAGCTCCCCAAGAATGAAGAAAATGCTTTGCTTATTAACTATCTGAATTACTCATATAAATTGACCAATCTCCCAGAAACAAACACAGAGTTAATGGAACAACAGACCTAATGCCTGATACTGAAGCTTTACTGGTTCAGATCAGTGCTTGTGAAGGCAGACGGACATGGCTCAGTACCCAGAATCTCCTCTGAATAGCTGTCTAATCATAGAAAATTTGCTTAATCTTTGTAAGCCCCTGTTTACTGATCTGTTAAATAAGTATCATAATATTATGCATTTCAGATGATTATGAAGAAAATAATGTGAGACAATGGAAAGGAAACATTAAGTGAGACCTAGAAAAGCACTTAGCTCTCAATCAAGGGTAACTGGGTTGTTGGACTTGTGTTACTTGTATGTACCCACTTGCGAGGAGCCTACATTAGAAGTAACTCCTCACTGAGATCATTCATTGATGAAGAAACTATGCAAGTGGTAGCTTTCATTCATTCATTTAAAAAATATTTAATGACTATCAGTAGTGTGTGCTTATATGTGTTACTGGAGGAATTACAATAAAATAAGCTAGGTCCAACTCAAAATGTGCAGTCTTGCAGAGGAAACTGATATTTCATTAAAAATATTAATAAACACCAATTTCTTGTAAATTATTTCTGGTTTCAGATGATTCTTTTCTGGAGCATTCTTAATAAATTCTGAATTCATATTCATATACAAATCATATGATTTTAACCTGGATTTTTTTTGACGCAAAGATGTTCAGAAAAGACTCAATCTAGTTTATTTAAATCTGTGTTAATTCTGCATCTGTAGAGTAATGTTTGAAGTCTCTAACAGGAACCATTTAACTTAAGGCAAAGCCTGGGTATTTGCCGATTGAAATTCTCTGGCCACATTATCAGAAGAATGACTGTACTTGTATGGCCATCACTTCTGGTGTGATTACCTAGTTCTTCACGTAAGCATGGGACAGGAGCTGAGATTAAATCATAGGAAAACAAATCATGAATCTCATCAAAGATGCTACTGGCAAACAAACATTACAAATGCCAAAAGGCTTGGCTTTTTCCTTTTGTTGCTGTGACAAAAACTAATCATGCTGACCTAGATTGTTCAAGTTTCCCACCAGGAGGCAGGGAACCAATCTGCAGGTGCCTGTATCTCAGGACGCCTGGAAGACACAGACTTTTATCTTGTGCCAGACAGCCTGATGCTTAAGACTTGAATGGAAAGCATCTATAGATGAAGAAATATGCATTGGCGGACATATAAAAAGGTCTGCAGATGGAAGAAGAGAGACTGGGAAGGAAGAAAAGAGGGATAGAAGTAGAGAGGGGAGAGATAGAAAGAAAAAATAAACACAGATACCTTTATATTCTAGTGTTATTTGTGACAATGGACATACATTAATCCCTCAATCAGGTCATCCTTTCTCTTTTTTTGTTAAAAAATTCTTTTCTGACCTCTGATTTCTGGGACTGCAAGAGTGTGCCATCATACCCAAGTCATTATTTTTATATTAAAACTAGGGACAGAGAGACATAACTAGTCAACTGTGTGGCCCAATAACTGCTCCACTGAAACTGATTCCACTAAAATTTATTTATGTGATTGATAATCTGTATCTTCTTCTGTGTGTGTGGGAGGGTGAGTTAGGAACTCACACACCCAAGACTGGCCTTTACCTTGTTATAAAGCCAAGCATGTCATTGAACTCCTAATCTTATTGCCTCCAATTCCCAAATTCTCAGATTAGAAGTGTGTACACCCACATCTGGATCTAGATCTTTAATTTTAAAGATATATTAATCTGCTTACCTTGAAAAACATAACAACAATATGCCATTAACCCATATCACATATATAAATCATATTATAAATATATGTGACATTTATCAGTTATACTATGTGCTAGGCATTCATTTCAATATTCTGTGTGTGTTACCAAGTCTAACTGAATCAATCACCCTTTGAGTTAGTGGATTGGTGAGAATTAAACCAGTCACAACCCCAAATCTCAGTGCCTTAACATAATGTTTATTTCTTACCCACATAATAATTTATTGCAGTCATGATGGCTCTTTGCCATAGAACACAGGGCTCAAAATTCTTCTGAAATGTTATCTTCAATCTAAGACCCAAGGCCACTGGGGAATGGGAAAAGTACGTGGAAGATGGTGAACAAGAGGTATTTCCTGAACCAGAGATAGAAAGACCATCCATCACCCACAATTTGCTGGTCAGAACCCAATCTCAGTTTAGTTAACAAGCAGCTAAGCAATATATGCATTCAGTATAACAACTGAAAGTAAATACAGTGAACGTGGAGTCCAACTCTGGTAACTCCTGACCCTCTTAACAAAACACCTATGAATGGTCTGTGTGTTCCCTAAGGGAGACAAAGGATCGTCCCATCAGTATATCTAGTTTAATGTCTAATATCTTTAAGTGATACTCAATCAGCATCTGGAGTCATCTTCCTGTCCATTATTTTAAGGGGTAGAATATTTTGTTTATCACCTTTACAGCATCCTTTACCCATACACACATCAGTGTACAATAAATATATAATGATATCACATCTACCATCTATCTATCTATCTATCTATCTATCTATCTATCTATCTATCTATCTATCTATATCTATCATCTACCTCCCTATCTATCTATATTTCAGTACAGTGTGATTGGAATTTTTTGGAGAAAACATACAATCTACCATGCTAAATAAGGATTTTGATTTAAATGGCTGTCAAGCACACTGGAAAGGAGGCGCTTAGGACACCAAAATAAAATATAATTTATATATCATATATAAAACATCCCATATGAAATATATTCTGAAATATATGTTAAACTATTTTAAAATGAAGATTTTTCTCCTTATTTGTCTATGGACATTAAAAATGATTGAAAGTAGGTCAAACAATATGGCTCAAGGATAATCAAATGCAGTGTTATCAAAGGCAGAAAACACTACATGAATTCTATAAAGTCAGAATACATTATACTGTATGTATGAATGCACGACTCCTCCCATTTTCAAATGCAAGTTGTCAAAGAAGAGGTTCCTTTGAAATCACGGCTTAGGTGAAATATTTTGTGTCTGTCTTTTCTGTGGTGCCATACTAAACTGACAAGTAATATTAAGTCAATTTCTACGTATTCTTTACAGTAGAAATCACCCCACCACTCTGCTTCTCTTAAAGCCATGGGTGTCTTCTAGGCACTGTACTGGTTAATATTGATAGTCACGTAGAGTAGACTGAGAAGAACCTCAGAGATAGAGATTAGAAAGCACATCTCAGATATATCCGAACACGTTTTCGCAGCAGGATTTACTAAGAAGGAAACCCATCCTGAGGGTAGTCAGCACCATCGTATGGGTTAAGACGTCTAGGTGGAATGAAAACAAAAAGTTCTGGTCTACTGGAACTTGGAAATATGGGCTACAGAGGATCTTCATGAGTAGAGTTTAGTGGAAAATTCTGAAAGGAATTCAGAATAGTGGGATATGGGTAGAAATATAGACAATAAAGCCCATGTTAATGAGGCTTCATATACGACAAAATATTCTCATTTTTTTCCCATTCTGTTAAAGTATTTTGGCTGCAGATTCTATGCCATACATCTTTGTGATAGGTTTAGTTTAAAGATGATGGACTAATCTGTAAGTGCAAATTTCAGGGCAGCCCCACAGTCAGATACGGTTTATGGCTTATGGTTGCTGCTTTGAGCTATATTTAAAGTGAAAATTAGCTGCAAAGGAAGAACAAAAAGATTATAAAAGTCAGTGCTAAGTTGGTGCTAAGTACGGTTTGGGTTCTGAAAAGTTTGGAGAAATTGAAAAGACAGCAGATAATTTGTACTAGGACCACAGAAAAGATATCTTGATGGCACCTCAGGAAATGGTCCAACTGAACACCCTGCAGCTTCAAGAGTGTAAAGAGCATACTCATCCAAAACACGCTGCCAGAGCACCCTATTTGTAAAGGGACTTGTTTTCCAAGGATTTGTTTCACAACAATCAACCTCTGAGAACACTAAGAGGCCCATATGGCTTTGGCCCAAAGAAGTTAATCTCCCACTTCTGCCAGTAGCAGAACTAAGCATTATCCACATGATGCTAGTTGTCAAGGAATGGATTATTCAGGAATTATGAAATCATGGAAGCTAATATCCGTATTTCAAAAGAAAGCACTGTGTGCCACGAACAGAGACCCTACAGAAAACTGCTATGAGGAAGTGTTGTGGATTTCTGGAAGTCAAGCCAAAGTTGCAATGGAGACTGTAGGAACTTAGATATGCTGTGAGTGTTTAATATCTGCTGAGGAAAACCTTAGGTGGTGGGTGGAGTGAGTTTATGGGAAAGTCTATGTGTCTATAACCAGCAAGCCTGTGGAGAAGAGAATATTGGAATTTACTCTGTGCTTTGTGTGCCCAGGCTGTTAGCCAAAATCTAGAAGATTTCAGGGTTTCTATATTGGGGTTTATGTAGCTGGAGAATTTTTCTCCAGCTCCCACCACCAAGTCCCGCCAGTCCCGGAGCCCACTTATAAAATAAACACACAGACTCTTACATTATTTAAACCGCTTGGCCGTTAGTTCAGGCCTATCATGGTCTAGCTCTCACTCTTATATTCAGCCCATTTCTATTAATCTTTACTTTGCCACGTGGCTCATGGCTTACCGGTACTTTACATCTTCCTTGTCTTGGCGGTGGCTCCAGCTGGTCCCTCTTTCCTTCCTCCTTCCTCAATTCTCCTCTCTCCTTGTCCCGCCTATACTTCCTGCCTGGTCACTGGCCAATCAGTGCTTTATTTATATAGAGCGATATCCACAGCAGGTTTAGACTGGTTTGTATGGAGCCCTGCTCATCACTTCTGTAATGGCAATGTTTACTGTATTCCTTATATTTGGGGATGGTGGTGCTTTGAATGAGAATGACCCGCCATAGACTCATGTATCTGAAAGCTTGGTACTCAGTGAAACTATGTGGGGGGAGATTAGGAGGTGTAACTTGGTTGGAGTATTTGTGGCCTTGTTATAGGAGATGTGTCACTGGGAGTAGACTTCCAGGTTGCAGTAGCCCATGCCAGGCTCAATCTGCCCCCCTCTCCCTCCCCCTCCCCCTCCCTCCATATCTGCCTGTGTGTCAGGTGTAAGCTCTTAGCCTGATGCATGCATGCCTAGCTCCCTGTTTCCTGCAATGATGATAATGGACTAATCATCTGAATAAGCAAGCCCCTTGTTAAATTCTTTCTTTCATAAGAGTTGCCTTGGTCTTTATTGCAATAGAACAGTGACTAAGGCAGTGATTAAGTAACTTGCCATGATTTTGTGGAAGTTCACAGCTAGCAGTTTCCCTTAAGTAGCAGAGGAGTCACTGAATATAGAATTATGAACAATGCTGGGATTTTTGATACTATAGGGATTCTTAGAGAAGACTGAGTGGAGTTTTTTCTTTCTTTTTCCATTTATGGCTGGACATGAGCTTTTGAGACTAAAACACAGAATGCCATGGCTCAATAAAAAGGTATGTTTGGGTGTGGAATTGGCAGTGGATTTGTGATGGCTGCTTTTACCAACTTGATTGAGATGACAATGTCCTGAAAGATTAGAAAACATATGTATAGGTATGTCTATAATAATTTCTAGGCAGGATTAATTAAAGTACAAAGACCCACCCTATATGAGAAGCAATGGCCTGTAGGCTAAAGAGGAACAGGAAACTTACCCCCTTTCTATTCATCCTCAACAACATGAGATAAAGTGTCTGCTTTGGTCATGCTGACATGATGTTTTGCCACACCTTATTATCCCAGATACAATAGATCCAAAAATCCTGAACTGAAACCTGTGAAGTCATACCTAAAATATCAGATGTCTCACCAAGTGACAAGAAAGTCTAGTTAAAACATTGAATACAAAGAATATCTGCCAGGTTTCATGTGCCCTCACACCCCAGAAGCATTTAATATAGATAACTAACCTTATTTTAATGAAAAATGTCATTCCTTGAGATTTCAGCTTCATACTCCCCGCATTTCTTCATACCCTTGGTTATTTTTCTTCACTGCTAGCTTATCTTCTATGTTGCTTTTACATTGGTATCCCTTCACCTCAGTGCTAGATCTATTATTCTTTCCAAAACTGGCTCTTTCTGCAGAAAACCATACTCAGATTTATGACTTGAATTTCTGTCTGTGAGTTTGAGCTCTCTCCAGAATTTCTATCATTTGTATTTACTATTCACGAACTTAAAAATGATATCATATCTAATAGGTTGATAATTTAACACACATTCCATCTTAACTTGATTGACGGTCTTTTGGTGGCTTCTACCTCAGTAAGTTGCCCCTGCACTTGAGAGCAATAAGCCGAAATTCTTTCTGTTCTGGTCTAGTGCTAATCATGAACAGGAAGTGTGAAGTTCTTTTAGTGTCAGCAACTGGACCAGGAGTGTAAGCATCCCCTGCTTTAGTGTTGGAGTTCTGGGCTTTCAGTGTCCATGGTTCATCAGCAAGTACTCCTAGTACAAGATTCAAATTTGTCTTTTGTTACTGTCAGACCACTGAAAAATGTATGACAGCTCAAGTTTGTTCAGAGATCTCATTTCCTAGAATGTCTATTAGCCAATATCCCCAAAACTAATCTAATTTACTTTGATAAATCTGAGTGCCCACCCTTCCTATCCTCATGTCTCCTACCTATTAGGTATCTTAACATGTAAGTATTCTCTTTTATAGCATTTTAAAAATCTGAATTAGGCTTTTGTTTTATCTTAATGTGTTATATTAATCTTTAATAAAATAAATCTTGAGGGAAAAAATTCAAGGCAGAAATAGGGAATCCTCAGAAGTTCTGAAACCAGTGACCCTGGTTCTTGTAACTGAACAACAAGAAAGAGACCCTGTCTCAATAAAACAAGGTGGAAAGTGAAGACTCACTGACTGAAGTGGTCATCTCACCTCAACATGCACAAAATGGGATGTGCACACGTACCCACACTCCCCCACAAACACACCCTAAACATATTCACAATATTAAAAAAGATAACATAGATGTAAGTCTTATTATATATAATTATTATTTGTGTTAAAATAATCTATAATAATATTTATGGAAAACAGTAAAATAGTTATTCATTAGTTTGTTTGAGATTGGACATATTAATCTGGGAAATAATATGATCAAAAACATAGGTAAATATATTATTGTGGTAGTAATAAAAGAAACATACATTTTTATCCATTTATTTCTCAAGAATTATTTTATGATATTTGTTTTGCATTAGTTAAGTATTTGGAGGAGAGCCAAAAGAGGAGAAATTATTAGTAGCTAGTTTAAGCTGAAATAAAATTAAAAGCATAAATATTATTAAGGGAGTAGTAACAAATTACTTAAATGTATATAACTATGCTATCTTATTGTGAGTCTTAGCTGGACTTCGACCTGCAAATTCTGTAGCACTGACGGTAAGACAGGCCTGAAAGTGGTAAGGGGTGCTGGACTTGATGTCCCAGAAATGTTTGTTTCCAAGCCTAGTAAGAAATGTTTATGTGTACATTTATGTTTCTGTTTATTCATATTAGTATCAACCTATCTATCTTCATATATGGATATCAGAGTTTAAAGCAGTGAACTTCTGTGTATATGATTTTTTTTCTCTTTTTTCCTTTATGGCCCGCATGTGTTCAACAATAGTGATTATTATACTTTCAAATATATCTCTATTGTGTGTATGATTTTTTCATATATGGCATTCCTTTGTTTGCCTTGCAACCATTGCACTATGGAAGAAAATTTGTTTTTTGTTTGGTCCTTTTCACAATAAAGTTAATTTTTATACCCTAGTCTAAATGAGAAAAAAAATAGAAAAAAAGAAATGACTTAGAAGCCGGGCAGTGGTGGTGCATGCCTTTAAACCCAGCACTTTGGAGGCAGAGGCAGGTGGATCTCTGTGAGTTTGAGGTCAGCCTAGGCTACAGAGTGAGTTCCCAGGAAGGTGGAAAGCAACACAGAGAAACCCTGTCTCAAAAAATAAAAAATAAAATAAAGAAATGACTTAATGTGTAGAGCAGTGGTTCTCAAACTATGGGTCACAATCCCTTTCACAGATATCAACTAAGACCAACGGCAAACATGGATATTTATGTTATGATCCATAACAGTAGTAAAATTACAGTTATAAGGTAGCAATGAAAATAATTTTATGGAAGGGTATCACCACAGCATGAGGAACTATATTAAATGGTCACAGCATTAGGAAGGTTGACGACCACTGGTGGAGAGTGTCTCCAGAAGAAATATGCATTTAGATTGGTAGTTCTATTGGGAGAATCAGACAATTATCTCCTTCAGGCCATTGTAATTACTAAGATTTAAATATGATGTGGGAATTATGTGTGAATGAAACTTAAGTCTTCACAATCTGAGTATTCGCAATGTCAGTGTTATTGATAGTTTACTATTTTTACAGAAAGTGGTGGGTTATCAACTTCACCTATCAAATATAGAATGGAGTAGTATTAATAGTCAAAATGACAGCTTTTAGGATATTTCATTTTGTTTCTACTTGTTAATATATATCTATACTGCTTGTATGATGATTTTGATTTAATTGTAAATGAAATAATATAAAGATGTAAGGAGTGAGGTAAGGAGCTAATTATTAGAGGCTGATCATGCAAATGGAGAAATTCTTCTGTAGTTGGCAATGTGTCATTTTGAAATCCTGACTAAAATGGGTAAGCTGCAAAGTTATGCAAGGGTTCAATCTGTGAACTGATTTGAGCAGTTATCTAACAATTTTACTAATATCTTATATAGAAAATTTGATTTAGGTCATGGAGTTTGCTTGAAGTCAACATTAGGGAGCCTGATTTCTTCCTTTATTAATTGTTTCTTGCATATGTTGGCTTCTCAAATGTAAGATATAATGAAGGATATCCATGCAAATCATTCTACACTGGCAGCTGAGCATCCAGCCCATAGCTACTTAGTATTCTAAGGTAAATAGTTCTCAAATCATAAAAAATACCTCACCATGGTTAGTGAAATAAAATGTTCTACAAATGAAACCAGGATGAAGTCGTTATTCCAGATTGCCCAAAATAATGTTGTGAGAAGTAAGTTATATTAATAGCCTTGAATACAATAGTAAAATGAATACAGGCTCATGTGTTGTCAAGTATATATCCTCAAAATGATGCAAATCAGTAGATGTAGCAAGCATGGGGTTGTCTAAAAGAGAAAGGTCTCCCTAGCTACACTGAGGGGTTCTGGAAAAGCAGTTTAGTGCTTATTGAGATCAGGTTTTAGAGAGGCATTGCTTCTCTCAATGCCAATGGATGAGTCTGCTTTGAATCATCGCTTCTTATCAAAAATGCATTTGGACATTAGTGGGAAGAATGCTCATCTAACTTGAGCAAGTACCTAAGCCCAGTGGATGTATTCACTCTGGGAACAAATTAAAAGGTTTTAGCTTGTTTCTATTCTTTCCAGAGGACAGTCTTCTGAAAAAGATACATTTGCTATTCTTTATAAACTGCAGGATAATGCATCTGGAGGAACTATCCCTGTACTTTTAGAATTAGCTGGGCAAACCTTGTTGCTGCCTTAAGAGATTTTTAATTATATAGTTTATTTCTGTAATTGCTTTATTTTATAGTGCACTTACTTCCTGGAAGTGCACTCTGTGTATGTGGCAACTCTTGTTTCTTTAATAATAAGGTTAATATCACATAATTACAGGGTAAATACTCGTTATTTTTGTCCCATGTGCCAGTGTTTAGGTAACTTGGTATTTTGCACAAAGAAACAAAATGATGATTAGTAGTTCTTTCTTTTGATTCCCTCTTTAGAAAAAGTAGCTTTCTGCAGAAAATGAGATAACCTATTATATTATTGCAAAATTACTTGCAAGTGCCAGAGCAGTGGACAGGTTTTTGAAATAACTCATGCTACTCTAAGAACTGGCATAGTAAACCTTTGCTTTTCTACAGTGTCAGAAAACTTATTTTCATGCTTACCAAGGAAAATATTTATTTCATGCTTTTAAATTAATACTTCTAATTTCAAGTTTTGTGTGTTGCCATTGCTATCAATTCTAAACTTGTATATATTCATCTAAAAACAGAGAGGACAAAACCAGAATTTAGAATATACTATAACACTAATTAGTTCGCAAACTAAAAGAAGAAAAATGCAAACAATGTTGACATTCAGTTAGGTTTAAATTGTTGGCATATTAAGACAGGTATTTGAATAATTTCTGTATGTAGAAAACTTTAAACTTTCCACATGTTCAATGATTCTATAATCTGAAAAAAATGAAATATAATGTTTTAGATTTCAGAATGTCAATATTAATCATGCCTAGTAACAAAATATGCATGATTCCTTAATCAATTCATATATGAACATGTATTTTACCTTATTAACTTCCAATAATGGCATATACTGCATTTTATGCACTCATTATATTTGTATGAGAAGTAACCATATAAAATAATAATTGTACTTTGCATTAAAAGTTCTCTAATACTGCTGAATAATGAAATGTGTTGTGACACAGAGAGACCAGGTGTAATGAGGGCAGACAAAGGTGGGGTGCAGGGGAAAGAACTGGATTCTTAAAGGTGACAAAAAAACAGGAGTTTTCAAAGAAAAGTGTTTTTTTTGTGTGTGTTTCAGATTCCAATGGTGAGCAATAGCTCTTCAAAGCATACAAAGAATAAATATTAACATCTAGGTTAGCAGGTTGCATTTCCTCACTTTATCAAACCAAAAATTACTATATTTTAAAGTCTACTAAAACTAATATCATTCAATGGCAACAAGAATATCAATAAGAGATCTTTTTGCTTTTTATTCTTTTGCCATTATAACTTTATTTTGGTATTTCTCCCTTCCCTTTCCTCTCTCCTAATATCCCCATATACCTCTCCCAACTATCCTTCAAATTCATGGCCTTTTTTTTTCACCAATTATTATTGCATGCATATTTGTGTGTGTTAGTGTGTGTGTGTGTGTGTATGTGTGTGTGTGTGTACATGTGTTCCTAACTATAACCTTTCCAGTAAGTATAATGCTGCTAGTACAACCATAATAAAGGGAGCAAACATTGCTTACAACTGATAATCAGATAATGTGCACATTTGGGAAAATTGAAGGCTCAAAGTACTTCAGCCACAGACCAAGGACACAGAGGTTTGACCATAACACACTAACTTCTTTAGCACATGAATTATTTTATTTTATTTTATTAATTTAATTTTATTTTATTTTACAATACAATTCAGTTCTACATATCAGCCACGGATTCCCTTGTTCTCCCCGCTCCTGGCCCCCTCACCTTCCCCCCAGCCCACCCCCATTCCCACCTCCTCCATGGCAAAGCCTCCCCCAAGGACTGAGATCAACCTGGTAGACTCAGTCCAGGCAAGTCTAGTCCCCTCCTCCCAGGCCGAGCCAAGCGTCCCTGCATAAGCCCCAGGTTTCAAACAGCCAACTCATGCACTGAGTACAGGACCGGGTCCCACTGCCTGGATGCCTCCCAAACAGATCAAGCTAATTAACTGTCTCACCTATCCAGAGGGCCTGATCCAGGGGGCCCCTCAGCCATTGGTTCATAGTTCACCTGTTTCCATTAGTTTGGCTATTTGTCCCTATGCTTTATCCAACCTTGGTCTCAACAATTCTCACTCATATAAACCCTCCTCTTTCTCGCTAATTAGACTCCTGGAGCTCCACCCGGGGCCTAGCCATTGATCTCTGCATCCAGTTCCCTCAGTCATTGGATGGGGTTTCTAGCAAGACAATCAGGGTGTTTGGCCATCCCATCACCAGAGTAGGTCAGTTCGGGCTGTCTCTTGACCATTGCCAGCATTCTATTGTGGGGGTATCTTTGTGGATTTCTGTGGGCCTCTCAAGGATGACTGGACTGCTACTCACATCACCAGGGAGGCTACCTGGAAAACAGGACCCCAAGAAAAATACAGGGATCGCCCAATGACGGAGAAATGGAAGAGATCTACATGAACAGCCTGGACATGAGTCAGGGTAATGAAGGGCGAGGGTCGAGGGAAAGAGAGCTTGGGGGATCGGGAGATCCCAGCTGGATCAACAACAGAGAGGGAGAACAAGGAATAGGAGACCATGGTAAATGAAGACCACATGAGAATAGGAAGAAGCAAAGTGCTAGAGAGGTCCACAGAAATCCACAAAGATACCCCCACAATAGACTACTGGCAATGGTGAGAGACAGCCTGAACTGACATGAATTATTTGAATGCTGTGAAATGAAGAAAGTCCATGTCTATGAACAAAAGCTGCAAATTAAGTCCTCTGATGCTTCTGTGTTGAGTAAAAGCTTATGTTGTGGTGTTAAATCTATAGCAAGCACTCTATGATTTACTCCTTCCATTCCTGATCTACACTGGCACAATGTCTTGTACCATCCTTCCATAGCTCTTATAATTACTTTAGGTTAGTTTAGAATATCAAGACACTTCAGTTCAGACTAGAGTTGTAATGAGATTCTTGAAGCAAAATTGTCACAAGAAACGTTTTGAGCATGTTTGGAATTCCATTTCAATACTTGGAATGAATGATTGGATACTGGGAAGAGGATGCTGTGGAATATCCACCCATAATATATAATATAAAACTACAATTGACATCTCCCACACACTATTAGAAAATACTGCCTGAAAACAAATGCTTGAGGAAGAGCTTAAAAATCTTGACTGCTTTGTTTCTGTGTGCATATGCCTTCTCTGAAAGACATACACCCAAGAGCCTCTATGGCATCAATGACTGAGAATAGTGTTTGGCTTTAACCTAGCTCACTTAGGCAGATCTAAAAACCACACCCACTATTCTTTTTCTAATGGTTACTATTAGAGTCTCATATTGTTTCTGCTTTCCAACATGTTCTAATTTCTATGGCATTTAATTTCAAAAGCTACTGGCAACCACATGCTTTGCATGATAGTGAAAAAAATCCAAACATCAGAAATCTTTCCTTGGTGTGCATGAGAATTCTATGCCCTGAACACAATGTTTGGTTCCTGGCATGGGAGTATTTAAAGATCACACCTCTCACTGGGGATTGTGAACACTGTCTGGACTTTTGTCATGTCTTTGCCACTATTGCCAGCATCAGGTTCTCATAAGAACACCAATGTGAGGAATACCTCTAAATACGGACTGTAATTATTTGTTCATTTTTATGTACACAGTTTTTCCCACAAAGCCTCATATGCATTTGAAATAAAAGGTCTGTTAAGTAAACATGCAAACATTATTTTCTCGGGGAATAAAATTTGTAAGCACTTGGGGTGGAGCAAGGTGCAAAGTTGAGGCAGGATTTCTCCTAATGTGGATGAACTCAGGAGAACCCAAAGCTCTTACGTTGTTTCTCTCATATCTGTCAGTTCTGATAATACCAGGGAGGGGGTCCATGTTAGAAATGCTTTGTTTTTACCACCTTTCTTTAATTTCTTTTTTTAATTTTTTAATTAAGAAATTTTATTATTCATTTTACAAACCAGTCACAGATCCCCTGCTTCCCACCTTCCACATCTCCAGCCTCCCCGCCACTCAGCCACTCATCCCTATTCTCTCCTACAAGAAGGTAATGCCTCCCATGGGGAGTTAGCAGAGCCTGGTACATTCAGTAAAGGCAGGTCCAAGCCCCTTCCCCTGCATCAAGGTTGTGAGAGGTGTCCCACCATAGGTCGTAGGCTCCAAAAAGCTACCTCATGCACCAGGTATTGATTCTGATCCTACTGCCAGGGGCCCCTTAAGCAGATCAAGCTACACAGCTGTCTTGGTTATGCAGAGGGCCTAGTTCAGTCCCATGGAGACTCCACAGGTGTTGGTCTAAATTTCATGAGTTTCTACTAGTCTGTTTTGGTTGTCTCTGTAGGTTTCCCCATCATGATCTTAATGCCCCTTGCTCATAGAATCTCTCTTCTCTCTCTTCAACTGGACTCTTAGAGCTCAGCCTGGTGTTTGGCTGTGGATCTCTGCATCTGCATCCATCACTTACTGGAGAAAGGCTCTATGATGACAGTTAGGGTATTCACTGATCTGACCATGTTAGGCCAGTTCAGGCATTCTCCCCGCTATTGCTAGTAGTCTAAGGTGGGGTCATCCTTGTGGATTCCTGGGAACTTCCCTAGAATCTGGTTTCTCCCTATCCCCATGATTTCTCCCTCTATCATGGTATCTCTTTCATTGCTGTCCCACTCCATCCCTGTTCCAGCTCAACCATCCTGTTCCCTTATGTTATCATTCCCCACCCTCTACCCTCCATTGGCCCCCCTCATCCACAGTTTACTCACGAAGATCTCATCTATTTCCCCTACCCAGGGTGAGCCATGTGTCCCTCTTTCGGTCTTTCTTGTTAGCTAGCTTCTCTGTAGCTGTGGATTGAAGTCTGGTTATCCTTTGCTTTATATCTAGTATCCCCTTCTGAGTGAGTACATACCATGTTTGTCCTTCTGAGTCTGGGTTATCTCACTCAGGATGATATTTTCTAGTTCCATCCATTTGCCTGCAAATTTCATGATGTCATTGTTTTTTACTGCTGATTCCATTGTGTATATGTACCACATTTTTTTTAATTCATTCTTCGGTTGAGGGCCATCTAGGTTGTTTCCAGGTTCTAGCTATTACAAATAGTGCTGCTATGAAAACAGTTGAGCATGTGTCTTTGTGGTATGATTGAACATTCTTTGGATATATGGCCAAGAGTGGTGTAGCTGGATCTTGAGGAAGATTGATTCCCAATTTTCTGAGAAACTGCCATACTGATTTCCAAAGTGGCTGTACAAGTTTGCACTCCCACCAACAGTGAACAGTAATCTGTCATTTAACAGAGCTGTAGATCGTATAGGACCATTAATATGGCTTTAGTATTTAAGACACTAGAATAAGAGGACCATCATCAATAATCCTAATACATGTCATATTAATAATAAATGCTGAATACTAAGAGTACTGAGTCCAGAAACCCGGAGGATGTCCTATATTTCATTTGTACAGTGTGGTTGGACTGTTTTTCTTCTGAATTTTCTGATGGGCCTGGGACAAATGTGATCATCTCCTCAGTCATTTTTCATGAAGATTACAACAGGAAGATATTGTCATTTTGTAGAGAAGATCACATGGATGGTTCTATCTTGATACCATACCTTCATGCATGCATTTCTCTACTTTATGGGAGAAAGAGTAGGAACGTGTTTATACATGAAGAATCCAATGTGAATGGGTTCCTTTCTCCCCTCTGTTCCTTCACAGATAAAAATCTTCATTCTTTGTACACTCCCTAACAAATGGCCTTTTTCCAAGACACCAAGATTTCTGGGTAGTAAAAAAAAGATTATAATGTTTTTCTGTTGGTGGGGAAGCCTTTGCATATTAACAATATATGAAGCTAACTTTGCTGCACTTGAATACTAATTGTTAAGTATTAGTTAAAATGAGGTTGGGGAGATGGTTCAGTTGGTATAGCAGTTGTCATGAAAGCCTATGGTCTTGCATTTAATCCCCAAAACTTACATAAAAATGCCAGGCATGGTGTACACTGCCCAAATGCAACCCTAGTTCTGGTAGAGAGGAGACTAGCTGTCTCCTGCACTTACTGGCCAGCCTTCCTAGCCTACTTCATGAATTCCAGGCCAATGAGATACTATGTTTAAAACATAAGGTGGGCAGCTCCTGAGGATCCGTGTTCGGACTTCCTCATGCATATGTACATATACATAAACACATATACTCACATAAAAGAAAAACATTTACTAAGCAGTGAGGAGACCTAGTTGGTACTGTGAGCCAATTGTAGTATAAAATAAATAAAACAATAAAACAGACAAGTGGATGAAAGTGAAACTAACTTACCTCAAGCACCTCAATGGCTGCCCCACTGTCTCTCTCGATTGTTTATCTGAATGTTTTGATATTTCATTTAACAAGATTAAGAGACAAAGGTGCAAAGAAGTGAGAAGGCATTCTTCTCAGTGACGAAGTAACTGAGGTTAAAAAGTATAACTAGTACATGGCAGGCATCTACTGAGTGCCAGAACCAGTACATGAGTTCTGTCTCCAGAGCTTCCTTTTTGTACAGCCATATTCAGTGTCACAGTCTAGACCAGACATGATGAGCACTTATTTATCTGCCAAAGAGCATGGATTAGCCACTTTCACAAGCATGTAAGGATTATTTATTTTTTAAGTAGACATGACCTAAAATAGGTGCCTCCGTATCTTTTTTTTTTTTTTTTTTTTTTTGGTTTTTTTCGAGACAGGGTTTCTCTGTGTAGCTTTGCGCCTTTCCTGGAACTCGCTTTGGAGACCAGGCTGGCCTCGAACTCACAGAGATCCGCCTGGCTCTGCCTCCCGAGTGCTGGGATTAAAGGCGTGCGCCACCACCGCCCGGCTTCCATATCTTCTTATTGCGTCTAAGGTATGGGGTTGGTGGCATATCAGGAATGCTATGATGTCAACATTTTTATCCTTTCCAAAACACTAGTATTGGAAATGAAATGCTCAATGAAAGAGTTCACAGGTGAGGCCTCTGGGGAACTTATGCTCATTAGGGCAGAGTCCTTGTGAATCAATCAATGCCATTATAATGGGTTTGACAGAATGAACATTTATCATGATATACCTGCCATATGAAGATTCAATGTCTGACCATCCATATGAAGATCTGATGCCTACTATCTTAGCTTATCTCTATAAGGGACCACCAAATGACTGTCCCTCATTGCCCATACACATGCTACCATGTGAGCAGAGCTCAGTAAGAAAGCACACACCACACACTTGATTTTTCATTCTTACAACAATAAGATAATATATTTCTCTTCTTGATAAATTGGGACTCTTTCTTTTCTCATATCCTGAACACCAACATGCCTGGATTAATTTCTTTACCCAGGAGAAGGATGAAGATCAGAGGAAGTTAGAATCCCCAGAATATTTTTCAAGGGATAATCTACACTTCTTTATGAATGCATATAATAATTATGTGATGACTTAGTCAAGTGGGAGGCTCACTAACTTCAAGAAATTTATCTCTATCCCAGTGATTGAGAATTTAAAATGTTCTCATAAGTGTGGTAAGAACAGTAATAACAAAAAATTATAATTTAGTTACATTTTCTTTCCATTTGGGAGTAATTTATATTAATATAAGAGCTTTGATACCACACAGAATTCTCCTATATCCTTTGTCTAACTTCCTGTAGGATTTTTTTTTCTTTTTTGAGAGAGTATCTTACATATCCCAGCCTGACCTCAAACTCATTATGTAGCTGAAGCTGACCTTTAACTTTTGATCTTCTAGTCTCCTCTTACCCTGTGCTGATAATACAAGCAAATGTCATCATGTCTAGTTTTATGTGGTACTGGGGTGCTATGGGATATCTTTCTGTATGCTGTGAATATGTGTTTCTCTGATTGGTTGATTAATAAAGCTGCATTGGCCTATGGCAGGGCAGGATGGAGCCAGGCAGGAAAATCCAAGAGAGATAGTGGGAGGAAAAAGGAGAAGAAGGAGACATTGCAAGCTGCCAGCAGGAGAAGCAAGATGTGAAAATACTGGTAAGCTATGGTCATGTGGCAACTTATATATTAATACAAATGGTTACTTTAAGATGTAAGAGCTAGCTAGCAAGAAGTTTGACCCATAGGCCATGGCCATATAATTTGTAATTAATATGAGCCTCTGTGTGTTTATTTGCATCTGGTGGCTGTGGGACTGGGTGGGTCACTGGAAAACTTCCAGCTATGCTGGGGATCGAACTCAGGATTTTGTACATGCTAGACAAGCTTTCTACCAACTGAGTTACACCCATAGTCCTACTTTTCTCTAAATTAACCTTTTCTACAGTCATCATATATTCTTAAAATTAATAAACTACATTTTATTCAAGGCTGTTAACATTTTACTTATAGTCATAAAAGGTGCATGGATAGCTGAGAATAAAGTGATTTATTTGGTTTGGAAGATACTATTATAATGATGCAGTCTCTTTCAGAATTGAAACATAAATTTAATACAATTCTAATGGGATAGCTGTCGGGTTGGTTTTTGTTATTGTTTGCAACTTAACAGGATATTTAAGTTCTGTTTTAGAAAATTTAAATAAGAAGAGAAATTTATCCTACTTAATAATCACATATGTTACTCATGACTTGGAGTTGATATGAAAATAAATTTAATACATAAAAAGAAAAAATGTCAAGGATCTGAGGAAATGAGATAGAGTCACTGGGTTAGTTCTTACTTCACAACACTGAGTACCTATGTTAAATCCACAGTATACACATGAAAAGGTCAGGAATACTTTAAAACACAATGCTATGGAGATGGAGACAGGAAGATTCATGGGATTTGCTGGACAGCCTGTCTAGTGTAATTGGTGAGCTCCAGGCCAAAGAGAGACCCTGTCTTTAAGGAGGTGGAATTTATTCCTGAGATTGACCACTACTCTCCACATACTCACCCATGTGTGCCTGGACACATGTCAACATGAATGTAAGCGCACACACACACACACACACACACACACACACACACACACACACACACCACTAATTTAAAAAGAAAATTTAGGAAAAGATATGGGCAACTATAAAGCACAAATGTTGTGGTCCAATAAATTGAAAAGAATGAATTATTTTATAGTTTTTCTTTCCTTTATTTTTTTGAAATTAGTTCTCTGACAACTTCATACAGTATATTTGATCATTTGGTCATATTCACCCTCAACTCCTGTCGCCTCCAAAAACCGTGATTACTCCTGTAAACTCCAACTTCAAGTCCTCTTTAAAATAAAATAAATAAAAACAAGTCAAATTTGTCAAATTTGTGCTGCACATATACTCTTGGGGGTGAGGCCACCCTGGAGAGTGGTGTGACTACAAGAAGTCACACCCTTAAAGAAAAGTAACTGTCCCTCTCCAAGCAGTTATCAATGGCCAGTAGCTGTTCAGCTACGGATGGAACTTCAAGACCATCCATACTGGGATTTTATCTAGCTTGATAAAATTTACTGCAATATCATTATGGTTTCAAAAAGCACGAATCTAAATAAATTAACATATTGTAATTGTTACATAGAATAAAAAGAAACAAATGTATAGACACATATACACAAAAAATGTAAATTTGTGGTTAGAAAAGGCCCTAAAGTTACAACAAAAGAAGAAATAATATGTTTCAACATCAGTTTAATTAGATACATTTTAGTACAACTTTAAATCTGGACTAAAAATGAGAAATTTTGGAAAAGAAAATCAGTATGAAAACTATACAATAAAAAATCATCAATAAACATTAAAATTGTACAAATTGAGAAAACATTGAATTTGAAAACAAATACTGTACAGAGTTTAGTAATTTGGGGATAATATTATTGTTAATGAGTGTTCATCAGTAGTAGAATTTAATGGGAATGGGATGTCAGTTAGTAGAATTCCTAAAATTATACTATGAATCTATTTGTCCATGTAAATGTAAATCCTTAACATTTATGCTTATTTTAAATATGCTTTTCTAAGAAAACAATAAAGGATTAGGATGAAGATTTTTCCACATATAAAGTTATTATTGCCTTACTAACATGTAAAAACGGTAACCCAAAGATACATTAAGAGTGATTGAGAGCCAGGTGGTGGTGGTGGTGGTGGTGGCGGCGGTGGCAGCGGCGGCAGCGGCGGCGGCGGCGGCGACGGCGGCGGCGGCGCACGCCTTTAATCCCAGCACTCAGGAGGCAGAGGCAGGTGGATCTTTGTGAGTTCGAGGCCAGCCTGGTCTACAAAGTGAGTTCCAGGAAAGGCGCAAAACTACAGAGAAACCCTGTCTCGAAAAATCAAAAAAAAAAAAAAAAAAAGAGTGATTGAGAAATTTTTGCTTCATTTTTATACTAAAGTGCTAGAAAGCTAAATGAATATATTTAATAATTCATGAAATAGTTATGATGTGTTAAATAAGAATGCATACCATAAACCATACAGAAAACATGCATGGGAAACATCTGGAAGTTTATAGGTCATTTAGTAAGTTTATAAATGAGGGTCATTTTCTTACCATTTCTGAATGATATTCTTTATTGTTCATGTACTTATTCTACATTTAGGTTTAGATTAAATGGAAAATCAATCATAAGATTATCTCTATGCTAATCAGATAAGTTAAATATGCAAATAAATATTGCCCAAATTTTCCTTGTACTAAAAATTGTCAAGAGTAGTTACTGAACAATCATTTTATGAAGTAATGGTATGAAAGAGCTCTGAAAATTTCCCGGAAATGAGAATGTGTCCCATTATTAATATCACTGAGTGAAGTTAAAAAGTCAGATAAGGCCCTAAGGTCACATGGAGATTGCACTGGAACATGTGCTTGATTTAATAGAAATGTCATAACCAAAACATTTGCATCAATGAACTGCACATGAATTAAAGATAAGTGAATCAAAAGCCTTAATGTACTGATTTGGAGTCACAAAATCTGTATAATTGTTAAATGTTTCATTAATTTACCAAATGGTTCCTTCTTCATGTCTTTTCCTATTTGCAAATTAGAGACCATACAAAATACATTCAGTCTGTGCACAATACAAAATGGTAAGAAAATACTAACACATCTGTGGAAGAAAGTAAAATATACATAATGAGAAAGTACATTTAACAAGAAATGGATGTATGGCCATAAACGATTTTAAAACTAGTATTAAGCTTCCAATATACCTGTTCTAGTAGCCTTGGTAACAGTACACACCACAAACTTTGCATAAGCAAAACTGTTTTCACATGCTATTTCGTTTGAAATTCATATTACCTCTGTTAAATAGATAAGTAGATAAGTAATACATATGCCTATTTTTTGGAGCTTGAGGTCCACAGAGAATAAGATTTGATATAGGAACCTCCAATCTGTCAAGGAAGAATGGTGATTGCCTCACAGGAGACAACCAGCCATGTGGCAGTGTCAAGAACTCCAAGACTCACTTGGAGAAGAGTTGATGTGGCTAAAGCTAAAAGGGCCTGCAAATTCCATAGAGCATGGACTCTCAAATAGTTTCATGTTTTATATTTGTTTCTGCCACTATGTAACTGATACCTAAGGAAGCTTGATTTCATGATAAAAATGTAACAATATTGATCTGCTTCTTAATTGTAGGAAGTAATACAAGTACAATATTTAGAAGAATACTTGGAACATTGACTAAATTCAAACTCACTGACTATACCTTAACAACAGTTGTTTTAAAATTAATTGTGAGACTGGGTATGTAGCCCAACCATAGAGGAATTGCATAGCATGTAGGTAAGAGTTGGTTTTTTTAGACTTGCAAGTTTTTGAACCAATGAATACCTTGGTTTACTTGGGCAATTTTGAATCATATTTCATTTAACCTTAGATTTAATCACTAATGCATTCATATTTTCAAATTAAAAACTTTGCCTAATGTTTGACTGTGGATTTCGGCATCTGCTTCTATCAGCTGCTGGAGGAAGCCTCGCTGATCACAATTGGGCTAGGAACTGCTGATCTACAAGTATAGCAGAATATTGTTAGGAATCATTCATTGACTTTTCTTTCTTTTTTTTTTTTTTTTTTTTTTTTTTTTTGGTGAGTCATGTTTGGTTCTACCTACCTCTTTGAGCCATGTCAGGCATAGGCTCCCTCTCATGGCCTTGGCCTCAAGTTAGACTGTTCATTGGTTGATTCCACAACCTCTGAGCCAGCATTGCTCCAGCACATCTTGCAGGCAGGACAAGTTGTTGGTAGTAGATTTTGTGGCTGAGTTGGTGTCCCAGTCCCACCACTAGGAGCCAAGACTGGTTACAGAAGATGGCCAGTTCAGGCTCTGTATCCTCCATTACTGAGAATCCTTGATAGGGTCACCTTCAGAGGTTCTAGGAAATTTCCACTGCCCTTGGTTTCCACATTGCCCACTACATGCTTACCTGTTCCAGTTGTCTCTCCCCATACTCTCTCTTGGTCCCTCGGTTCTCAACCTGATTCCTATTATTCCCATCCCCACCGGCCTCCAGTCTACCCACAAAATCAATTTGATTTCTCCTTTCTGGAGATTGGAGATCCATGTGGTCTCCCTAGACCTCTCCTCCTTTTCTAACTTTTCTGGGCCTGAGGAATGTACAGTCTCAGGAAATCTCACAGAAGAGGGGAGAGGAAGGATTGTAGAATCCAGAGTTGTGCTGTGGGATGTTCTGTATGGCAAATGTGTTGCTGATTGGTCAATAAATAAAACACTGATTGGCCATTGGCTAGGCAGGAAGTGTAGGGACAAGGAGGAGAATAAAGCTGGGAAGTGGAAGGCTGAGTGAGAGAGACACTGCCAGCCACCATGATGACAAACAGCATGTGAAGATGCCGGTAAGCCACGAGCCATGTGGCAAGGTATAGATTAATGGAAATGGATTAATTTAAGCTGTAAGAACAGTTAGTAAGAAGCCTGCCATGGCCATACAGTTTATAACCAATATAAGTCTCTGTGTTTACTTGGTTGGGTCTGAGAGGCTGTGGGACTGGCAGGTGAGAGAGATTTGTACTGACTGTGGGCCAGGCAGGAAAACTCTAGCTACAGAGTTGAGAACACCTGGAGGATATGGCCCACAGAATCCACTCAAAGGGTATCAGAGAGACTGAAACCTCAACCATTGAGCCTGCATGGGTCTCCACTAGTCCCTCTGCATATATGCTGTGGTTGTTTAGTTTGAGATTTTTATTGGGCTCCTAATAGTAGGCTTGGGGGTGTCTCTGACTTTTTGCCTGCTCATTGGACCCTTTTCCTCCTAATGGGTTGCCTCACCCATGCTTGATATAAGAGTTTGTGCCTAGTCTTATTGCATCTTGCTATGCTGTGTTTGGTTGGTAGGACTGGGGCCTGCTCTTTAAAGAAGAGAAAAGTAGGAGGAGTGAATCTGAAAGAGATGGGAGGTGGGGGCACTGGGAGAAGGGGAGGAGGAGAGACTGTGGTCAGGATGTATTATATGAGAGAAGAATATAGAAAAAGAAAATAAAGACTTAATAGCTACTGAAAATTGAGTTTTAATGACCTAAAAAACATCTGGTACCTGAAGAGATGCATGTAAGAAAATGGTTTGCTTAAAAACAAAAAACAAAACAATTTTATATTCTGTTATTTTTTTCATTGTTTTAGTTTTTGGCATTCAATATTCACAAATGAGAGTGCAACATGCCAGAAATATAAATACACATTTATGGCTTTCTATAATGACAAGATTTATGGAATAACAATGAACTCACAAGCTGGGTTGGATCTGTTGGTTGCAATTTCCTCAGTAGTCTTAGTTACCCTTGATAGCTGGACATGGACAAACATCTCTTTCTTAATCTGATTTGGATCATTAGTGGTAACTCTCAGATGACACATTACTCTCATAAGGTGAGTCATATAGTCATTAGACATGTGTACTACAGAATAGCTACATAAATATTAAAGAGACCATAACATTTAAGGAGTTTAAAGAGTTCCTAGAGGGCTTACTGGAGGCAGAGACAGAGAGCTGAGAGATTTGCAAATAGTAAATGCAGAGGATAGAAGACATTAGCAAATTCAGCTGCAGAGCTACTGAAGACAAAGAGCTTACCTGGGTCTCAGGGTTGAATTCAGTTTCAGTGATAAGGGTCAGTAGTATGGAAGTCATAGGTAAAAGGCACAGGATTGATTGCAGGGGCACAGAGATGGGGTGCAGGACCAGGGCTTTACTGCTGAATAGATGCACAAATGGCAATTTGAGAAAGACCCACAACAGTGGGAACCCAGCTGAACTGAAGCCTTAGGGAAAGTCAGGAATTATCTGCCTGTCTGTTCCTTGAAACACACACCAAATGTTCAGATGACAGGGTAATGGGACTGTTTTCATCACAGTTTAAGGACATGTCAATGATGTAGGGTCCAGATGATACAGTATTCTTCTTAGGTCTAGATTACCTGATATGGTTTTAATGTGCCCATGCATTCATGTGGTGCCAATCTAATTTGCTGAGTTTATGTGCAACAACATTTTACTTTCTAGGAATTAGCATTTTGTTAGTCTCTGTCTCATGGGTAGAATTGAACAGGGAGTTGCAGATCAGTGGTTTTCAACTTTCCTAATGCTGGGCCCCTTTAACACAGTTCTCCATGTGGAGGAAATTATTTTTGTTGCTACTTCATGACTGTAATTTTGCTACTGGTATGAATCACAATGCAAATATCTGTTTTCTGATGGTATTTTTGAGGTTGTGACCCACAGGTTGAAAGTTACTCTGGTATATGCACAAGTCATCTTGCTTTGTGATTTGCACTCAAAATGTAGCTAAATGATGCATATAAAATGGAGTCACCCATGGAAAACCAACAATATGGAATAGCTTAGAGGGGGCTCAACTCCATAATGACTAGAAAAGAATGTTTTCAAGTGTTGGAGAATGGTTCATGAAATCACTCCATCATAAAATGTTGAAAAACATTCAAGTAAATATACGTTTCTTAAGGTTTCTACATGAACCAATATATTAAATGCTCCTACAATTTATATAAAGGTAATGACAGCTTATATAAGCAAAATATGTATGCAATGATATTATCACATTGTTGTGAGTTGTATATAACGTTCTATTCACCCCAGATAGGCTATCTGTGACAGACCAAATGAATGATTCTATACAAATCTACCTGAGTGAACCATTTTAGCTTATTGTGGTTACACACCAGAGGATGGGTATCTCAAAGACAGCTGCATCTTTGGAATGCTCACACCAGGACTAGAGAGCTAATTAAGCAAGTAATGATGCTTGTTGTTAAGTTCTGATGACCCAAGTTTCATCTCCAAAAACCAAATGGTAGCAGGAGGGAAGTGAGTCCTACAACTTGTCCTGTGATCTCCACATGTGTCCTGTGGCATGCTTGTGTGTGTGACCCCCCACCAAGACACACAAATTAGTAAATGTAAAAAAGAAACTGAAAAGCTCACCACATCAAGGATGACAACTCATGAAAGCTGCAAGTCGCATCCCGGCAGCTCCTTAACCAATTTACAGCCAGCTTCCTAGCACAGTCTCTCTCCTCGCAATTATTTACTACTTTCTCAGGCTTGGGGAGGGGCAGTAGATGATTGAAATTGTCTGCACTTCCTGATTCTTGTACATTTTGTTAACTTCCTGCATTTTATGAACCTCCCTCTTCCCTCCAAGAGGGAGAGTTTCAATTTGGCCCAAACAACTACATAAAACACAAATTGTATAAAAGTTTACCATTTGTAATTTCCTAGACTCTCATTAAATTACAATACAATGTCAAAATGGAAATCTATAAAATCATTAAAAAATAATCCCCCAGTAGGCATGCTGACACACACTGTACACCAGCACTTGTGCAACTGAAGCAGAGGGACCATGAGTATGAAATCAACCCAGGCCACATAAAAAGATCGTGTGTAAAATAAAAAGATGACACAAAGTATGTCTTCAATGTCTATGATAGAAGAGAAATTAATTAGAACTTTCATCTGAATACATGAATATGCATTTGATTTATAAATTCATTTTCAAAACACACATGATCTATCAAATTTTGCTTGCCCTTTTTTTCTCCTAAAATTCAAACATTTTTATTTTTAAACTTTTATTGAGGGTATGTTTTTTTTTCATTTTTAAATAAATCAAAAGAGTAATATATTTAACACAAAATAATCAAATTTCTGTTCCAGGGCAAAACTATATTATGAAAAAGACAACGCTTATTTCTTAAAAAGATTTTTGGTCTAAGCTCAAGCTGTTAGGAAATGCACTGATTACCATTGACATCTGTGGATTCTCATTACCCCTGACAGTTTAGCTCTGTCAAGTCACCAGGAACACTGAATTACTCAGTACCTAGCCACTGCTCTAGGAAGAAATACAAGGTTAGGATCCTGTAAGCCTACAAGTCACTACATGTTCATCAAGCAATCAATATGTCGCCCTGTGTTATGTGTGTCCTCCTGACCATGAATATTCCATCTCATGTCTGAACAAAGATTGTCTTACAGATTTTTCTTCAAGCAGCTTACCACAGCCCTTCTTAGAAACAATGGTCAATGCTTCATTATTATGCATAAGAATCATTAGAAAGAATATAATTTCAGCACACAAATGAGAGATACATGACACTTAAACAGATTATGCAAAGGGCATTTGTATACCCTGCAGGAAGCAGAGCAGAAAGACAGAGTGTGGCATGCTTTGACATCAGCTGCCAGTGTGCATGCATGACCATTCCAGTTTGTTGTTGTTGTTTTGTGTATGTCTATACATGACCCCTAAATCACTGTAAGTATTGATGTTAGGCTGACAAAAGTTAGCAAGTATATTAACACGTAAATATGAATCCATGAATATGAAAATCTATTGTATATTTAATGGAAATCCTTTTGAAGATGCAGCAAAAATAAGTATCTTTAAATTTTCACCATCAGGCAAAAGCCATGATAATGCAAATGAAGTCAAGGTATATACAATCAACCTAGACGGCAGAAGCCTAGGTACCTGGCTGCTCGGGAAGGCACATGGGGTTACATTTAGAGTTGTACCTGAAAATGAACAGAGCCAAATTTGGAGCTTATTACTATCCCTGTATTATACAAGTAAAATGGCAAAGAGTCCATTTGGTTAAATTTAATGTCCCTAGCTTCTACTTTAAAAACAAAAAGAATGTTTCTTATTGACTGAAAATGAAGGAAGAAAGAAGGAAGGAGGGAAGGAAGAAAGTCATATTGATGTTATGGTCTTCCATTTACAGTCTGGGAAATCGTATAACTCGTGTGAGATTCATTCATTGTCTGTAAAACTAAATTAATAGTATATATTGAATGATGCAATAAGGTAGCATGTAGGGAAGTTTAGTTTTTTAAAAGTGATATAAAAAGAGATGAGATCATTTTTGAGTCAAGCAATGTGTTTATTTATATCATTTGAAAACATTGTAAGTCATTTGCCCTTCAGAATCTGTTCAGAATCTACTAACATGTATTATTGGGACATTAAGAAAAGATGAAAAAGAGCCTTTGATATTCATGGTAGGAAAATAAAGCCAAGACTACAGATAAAGGAAATAAAAATTGAATATACGAATTATGGTTGACAATGATTAGCTCTTCCTATCTCAAATTTTTATTATTGCTAATCTTGGATTACCTTTGAGCTAAGCCCATTCATTACAACATTTTCAAGAAGCATTGCCCTTCTTTCAACCATTGCACTTCTTTTAGAGCCTTCATCCAGTAACTGATGGAAGCAGATGCAGAGATCCACGGCCGGGTACCAGGTCGAGCTGCAGGAGTCCAATTGATGAGAAAGAGGAGGGATTCTATGAGCAAGGGACATTGAGATCATGATGGGGAAAGATCAGACAGACAGCCACACTAGTGGAAACACATGAACTGTGTACCAATAGCTGTGGAGCCCCCATGGGACAGGACTAGGCCCTCTGGATAGACAAGTCAGTTGTTTAGCTTGAACTGTTTAGGGGCCCCCCAGGCAGCAGGAATGGTATCCATCCCTGGTGCATGAGCAGGCTTTTTGGAGCCCAGTGTCTATGATGGGACACCTTGCACAGCCTTGGAGCAGGGAGGAGGGGCTTAGACCTGCCTCAAGTGAATGTACCAGGCTCTGCTAACCCCTCATGGGAGGCCTTGCCTTGGAGGAGGTGGGAATGGAAGGTGGTTTGGGGAGGAAGGCTGGGGGGTGGGAGGAGGAAGGAGAGGGACATCTATGGTTGGTATGTAAAATTAATAGAAAACTTCTTAATAATAAAAATAAGGATAATTTTTTTTCTCTAGACTTTCAAATTGACATAGTTTGCCATGCCAGTCAAGCCTTCCCCGGAAAAGGGGTTGCAGTGGCATACATTGTTTCTGGATTTCTCCAAGAGCTCTTCCATACTGGCTCTTTAACTAACCAGGTGGTGCACAGAGTCCATCAGAGGAATGTGAGATTGTAGGGTAGGATGTTAGAATCAGATAAATGAGCCCAATGATAATGTGGAATGGGGCTCTCACATGCCGATCTTCCCTTCTTCCCTTCACTAACCCATTTCCCAATACCTGAATTATCTGCTCTGGTTTATGATATAATCAAAATAAAAATGTTGGTCATGCTAGAACACTGGGCTTTGTTTTTATTTGTTTGTTTGGTTTTTCTTTCTTTCTTTTTTTTTATTCTGGGCTATTTGTTACAGTTTTTTTTTTCCTATCCCAATGTACAATGTACATATTTTCCCTCATAACTACTGGTGAGCTGCACTGTGTTAGAATGTGAAAGATAGATGCCTGACCTGCACTGACAATGTGATCTTGCTCTTTTCATTCCAGTTGTTTAACTCAAAGGTAGAAATCAGAGAGTGTGATGTCGTCATCATCAGTAAATTGATTAATATACATTAGTTTAGCATTTGCTTTGTGTCTACATGCTTACTGATCTCCATTTCAATTAATTTTTCTCCCAGATATCTTGCTTTTGTTTTTTAATATTCATCATTTTTAATGTTTTATTTCTAACATGTATGTACATCAAACAATCTAGGAGAAATCTTAGGCTACAGATGTCTAGTTTAGCTTTACCTGGTTGTATGAACTGACCCGAGACAAGAGCTATGAGAGTTTCCACTAGCTTGAGCATATAGTTTGAGTTGTGTCCTTATATAAAATATTTAAACTATTGGAATCTTCAGGTTCCATTTTAAAAATAGATATAGAGGTAGTATATGGCATCAAAAAAGCAGCATCTTCTAGAAAAAACAGGGTTGATGCATACATTAATTTACAGACTAACAGCAGGCATAGGACATGCACAAGCTCAACCTAGGCAAAGTCCCCGCACCGAGAAAAGGAAGTGGAAACATTGTCCCAACCCTGCCAACTGTAAAGTAAGAACATAAAAGGTCCATACGTTTAGTTCGACTCTTCCATGTTAGAGTGACAATGTGGTCATGTTTACACAGTTTCAGCAAAGTCACAAGCTGGTTGTGCATGGTGCATAGTAATATTCTAATGTATTTATTCCATAACTTGCAAATGTCTTTGGTTTTCATCTTGAGAGTACATATGTGAAATGGGTTATTTCTTCCAGTTTTAGGATAGAAATAATGACATCAGAAATGGACACTCATTTCACTAAGCATTGTTAATCCATATTATGTGAGTTACAGCCTCAGAATATCTTAAACACTTCTTCGTATTATTATTTTTATTATTATAATTAATTATTGCTATTACTATATTGTTTGTGTTTTGCTTTTCTTTTTTTCCAAAATCTTCCGGTGATGAGGAAGACCCACCTCAAACTTTACTTCCAAGGCCTAAGCTTGTTTCCAACTCTTTTCCACTGGCCTTCCTGAGTCACTCATCTGCCTTCCCTGTCCTCATCTAGTAGGCAAGGGACTTAAGCCTAACTCACTGATATGCATTCCAATTCAACTTTGTTTCCAGAGATCTTGATTTAATTTTGAATATTCCACTTTTCCCCTGAACACTGTATTTATTACACAATGCATGCCCTGGAAGCAAACCACAGAGTGAACTTTTAATTTGGCTTTTCCTAGAAGTATAACCACATAGGAGGCATGAAACCCTGTTGTTCTTTCTTTTTTGTTGTTGTTTATTTCTTTATATTTTATTTTTGAGATTAGAATATGATTACAACCTTTCTCCCTTCCTTTTCTTCCCTCCACACCATCTCATATACCCTTTGCTACTCTCTTTCAAATTCATGGACTTTTTTTAATTATTACATTCTTATATGTGTATACATGTACATGTATTCCTAAATATAATGTGCTCAATCTGTATAATGTTCCTTGTATGTATGTTTTCAGGAATAACTGTGTGGTATCATATAACCAATTATTGTTCTTTGTAGATGAATTTCTAAACAGTCTTATTAAATAAGAAACATGGAGCCAAATACAGAGGTAATAGCCAAAGAGATCAGAGAAATAGCTTACCACCACAGCACGCTGTAGCTTCCCCAGAGAGTGAGACCTTCTTCCTGTCTAACTTACGCTTTCATTGCCTTCCTGTTCTGCCTTCTCATTGGCTCTAAGCCCAGCCACATCATTTTCTCATCACTGCCTGTCTATACAGACCTCCAGGTCTCTATAGTTGGTACTGGGATTAAAGGCATGTGTCACTATGCTTGGCTGTGCCCTTGACCACACAGAGACTCTGCCTGCCATGTGATCAGATTAAGGGTGTGGGCTACTACCACCTGACATCTATTCCTGACTTGCTATGACCTCTGATCTCCGGACAAATTTTATTTAATAACATACAAATAAAATATCACATTTCAGCACAAATAAAATACCACAACTCTTTTCCCTGGAGGAGGACTGTGTCTCCTGCTCTTGACATTCCTCAATTGCCTATAGTTCTTTGTGTAGGGTTGTTGCCTGGCTAGATTTTTCCTGTCCACTTTGGCATGTCCTTTGTTGTTGTCCTTGTTTAGCTCACGGGTGATCATGCTAGGGAGACTTTATAATATTATATGGGAAGACACTAATTATTTTGAGATAGCATTGAAATGTGTAAAGTGTATAAGATTTAGGGCAGGGGGCCTAAATGGAACTCTAGAAATTAGTTAATGTTAATTTTCAGAAAAACAAAGAAGGAGCTTGATTTATAAATACATTTATAAACTGTTTTTAAGATATATTTTTACTGAAAAAGAAAAGCACCTTTTATTTTCTAACTGGCATTAAAGTTTGGTTGTGGTTTTTATTTGCTAAGTATGATAAATTATACACCCAAACCATATTGTGTCCTTGAGACAATATTGAGTCCTTTGGGTCATTCATTGTTTCTGAAATATTAAGGTTCACATCATAAAACTGCAGGCATCAGAAAACCCCACCTCCTAGGGTGGTCATGAAGATTAGATGAGGTTACCTATGTACAACATCTCTCATTCTGCACTTGGCTCAGAGTGTAGTTTCAAAACTGAAAATCCATTGTAAGTGCAATAAATACAAAATTTATTGAAACTGAAAACAAATACTACACATGATAAGACAGGAGATCCATATGAACTAATGATTTCCAGAAACTGTGTGAGATGATTGGACGTTAAATGTGGTCAGTTTACGAAAGGAGAGTAGTAAAGCAAAATGTCTTGTTTGATCGGACTGGGAAGTAGAGAAGCATGCCAAATTTATGGGCTAATCACTGAGTACAGATGAGCTAAAGAGGAGACACTTTTGACAGGTTTTCTGGAAGAAGACCATAAAATAAGTTTGCCAGGGGAAGGAAGAGACCCACCATAAAGCACCTTGAAAGGCAGGCAGGAGAGCTGGGATTTTATGAGCTCCACACGAAGAACTTCTTTTCAATTTTTGACCAAGGAAATAAAATGATCAAATTGGCCCTTTACAAAATTAGTCTGTCAAAAGTATGCGAGATGGATTGGAAGGGAGGGAACTTATCAGAGATAGCAGTCATGAAGCTAGCTACTGTGGTAATCCAGCTATGAAGCAAGGGAGTCTAGATTAATTGGTGGATGGGCCAGGGGAGCAAGCAAATCTGAGAGACTTTAAAAAGAGCAGTGACAGAAACTGAGAAGGTGAAGGGAAGTCAGGGTGATGACAAGAATTCCTAAATGTTCAGGGGAAAAATAAAAATGAAATAAAAAATAAGGAAATTGATAAGACCGAAAACTAGGATTCATTGTAAGAAAGCTCCATATAGAAATAGAGGTGACTTTTCTCCATTACTTGATAGTCATTCACTGATCAGGGTCAGGTACACAACATCTATATTTAGGCTGACACTCATTCTTGAGTCAGATAATCAAGTACAGTTGGCTGTTACTTTAGGATACTGAAAAAATATCAGGTGATTCTATTAAGAATTTGCTTAGGAAATAACTCTGGAAAGCCCCATAAGCAATTATTATTGTATTACCATACTTATGGAATTAGCAAGTAGTTAATGGTTCTCAAATATAAGTAAAATGTTCTTTGATTCCCTTGGCTTCTAAGAAGACTGTTTCTTCTTTTATAATGCATTATTATGTACATTAATTTTAAGCATTACGTATTAGTAAAGAAATATAAAATTATACCCTAGAAAAAAATACACACATGTTCAAGTGTTTTATTTTGATCTATGCTAATCTTATTATGTGTTCAGAACATTATATTTGAAAGGTATCATATATGAAAATAATATCTACTCTTCTTACATTAGAAAATGATAATTATTTTTAATTACAAGGCAATTTCCTAAGCAACTGTCTGTTTTGAGTTAATGATGTCTTTCCTTACTTTGAAACCTTTCTCTGACAGAATTTTGATAATGTTTACATGTATTGTGCCAATATATTCTCAAAGAAATTAATTTCCCTGGTTTAGAAAATACAATTCCGCCGGGCAGTGTTGGCGCACGCCTTTAATCCCAGCACTCGTGAGGCAGAGCCAGGCGGATCTCTGTGAATTCGAGGCCAGCCTGGGCTACAGAGTGAGTTCCAGGACAGGCGTAAAGCTACACAGAGAAACCCTGTCTCAAGAAAACAAACAAACACAATTCCTTCCATTTGTGATTCAATGAACAAATACCATTGACTGTTACTAACAATCCTATACATTCCTAGGACAAGTGGGCGGCCTAAAGTAAACCAGGCCTGCTGGCTTTTTGTGTGACAATATTGACAGAAAAAAGATAATATCAATAGGGTGTTTAATTAATTCTTGAAAAGAAGAACACCTTTCTGATACTTCTTTCACATCAACAAAGTTTTACTCATGGATACAGCTGTGTGGCCCCCAAATACCTAAGAATGTTTGACTACTCCATGGAATACATCACTTAGAATCCAAGGGACAGTCTCTATAATTCTTCCTGAATTTAGAATTAAAATTAAAAGCAAATTATTTTTCAACATGTATATGCAGCTCATATTTTAAGGTCTATATAGTCAGTTATTTTATAAAAATATTTTAATATTCTTATATGTATATAATATGTTTAGATAAAATCTACCCCTCACTCCCTCACCAGCACTTTCTCCCCTATTTGAGGCCTCACCTGAACCTTTTCCTCCCAGCTTCCTGTGGACTACATGATCAAGACTTGTATAAGATCGATCGAGCCAGCTAATCTCCCAGCACGGATGGTGGAGAGCCCTGTGAAGTCTCACTGCTCTCTGAGGACTCACTGGCAACAGACGGCTTCTGAGGGAAGCTATAGGCAGTTTTCTTCAAGGATGTGGCCCCTAAGAGGCTACTTGGTTTCCAGAAGATGATTCTATACCCATGCACTTACATGCAACACTCAATGGACTCAGTCAGTGTTAGATCATTTTATAAGTACACAATGATTAATATTTTAAAATTCAAGGTAAGTGCTTTGGAAGTTTAATCTTATTAAGAAACTAGTACCTTTTTGTGTAAATTTCAAAGAAACTACCCAGCATCATTTGTTTATCATAGAAATCTGACTTCTGATGAGGAAGGACTCATGGTTGTTCTGCTGTGTGGACCTCAAGAGAGAGGCTTTCTTTGACAACCATTTTCCCTGTACTTTCTCCTTCCTCTTAACCCTCCTTTTGCCCCTCTGCCTCCTCCTCCTCCTTTGTCTGTCTTATACTCCCATTTCTACTGGCATTTTAATGATTATTTAATCTATAGAGTATCATATTGTAGTGATGCTGGCTAGGTTCAGTTTTTTGGCATAAATTCTATTCATTTTCTCTTTTTATGGTTTTGTGCATATTAAAGTTTACTCTAATATTAATGCACTGATCCTATTCTAAATTCCTAGGTTATATAAATGAAAAAAACTTTGTATTTTATTCATGTCACACTGTATATGTGATGCTTTCATGCTGAATTGGGAAGGTTGAAGCTCTGGTGAGGACAAGAAAAAACATATATTGTATTTTGTTTTTGAATTAATGATTACCTCTGTTGCTGGAGAAGCAGAATTTTCCTTAGCATATCTTTTGATTCTCATTCTGACAGACTGCTGTATAACATGTTTAATGAACATGACATAGTATGTAGTCAGGATTCCTGACAGTGCTGAATAAATATTCATCACATTAAAACAGACAGAGCTTATTCTCTTCCCTCCATCATTAAAGGAGCTTGTATACTTAATTCATCGTCTTATGTTTACAATGAACACTCAGGATCCTTATGATGGGATGTGTCACTGGGTTTTGTTTTTCTTTTCTCTAAAGTAAATTCATTTTACATACCCAGATGATCAATTGTATTTAGGGTTTGGCTTGTATAAAGTCAAAGAACAAGTGAGAATGCTAGAGAATCAATCACATGCCTGGGTTGGCCAATTCATGCACTTGCTGTGGATCATGCATTGTGGTAAACTGCTCTGTTTTTAAAATTTTAAGATTCACTGATGCGTAGGGTTCCTCCTCCAAAAGGCAGCATACACAGAAGAGAAATATGACACTAAAATCAGGCAACTACTGGCAATCCTGAACTACTGACCCATCAGTAAATTTAAAATGAAAATGAAAAGAAATGATAACATATGTTGTTTTAATTTAATAAAAGCAAATCTATTAAATTATTTAGATTAGTAATTTTCAGGGGAGATAGTTTTGGCTAGGCTGATGTAAAAGATACAAGAAATTAAACATAGGCTTTGAAGTGAATCATGTACAATAACTTTGGAAATGCTGACTTTTTTCCATATAAAAGAACAATTTGTATATAGATTCATGATAAATTCACCACCTTCTTTTCAAATAAGATAATGTCAACATGAAAAGAAGAATTGAATAGTATTTTAAGGTATCAATATCATGTTTATTTACTTTGAAGTTTGTTTGTTTGTTTTTTTGAGACAAGATCAGATAGCCCAGGTTTGGCCTTGAACTCTGGAATTCCTGCCTCCACTGTCTAAGCACTCAGATCGGAGATATGTGCCTCTATATCCATCTTCAGCAATATTCTTTAAAAAATGCTTTAAGATATTCTTTAAAAGTTCAGATGTAAAACATCCATAAGCTCCTGTGTTTAAGCGCTTGATCCCAGCTAGTGGTGGTACTTTAGGACAGGGGGACTAGCTATAGGAGGTCGGTCACTGGTTGTGGAGCTCTGACGGTTATGCCTGCTTCTACTTCTCATCTCCATTCTCTGTTTCCCAAGACCAGGTACCACTTGTTCCCAATGACACAGACTTGGCCTCTCCCTCCACTGTATTATTCTATCTATGATGGACTACATGCTTTGAAAATGTGAACTCAAATAATTCTCTCCCTACTTATGATGATCCTGTTGGGTATTTCATCACAACAATGAGGAAAGAAATAACACAATGGATAGTTCAAGAGGAGAGGAAGAGGATGTCATCAGTGCAGTTTTGAAACATGGGTATTAGAAATCTACCTACCATTTATACTGGATTTCTTCACCTACTTAGCTTCCTTAAAAACAGGAACAGGAATCTTTCATTGGAATGAATTTCTGATAAAAGTCCTAGCACAAAGAACAACATTGTTAAATCTCTCTAAGCACATTTGATTGATGTACTGTTCAAGGGGTACTTAATTCTAGTTAATTTATGAGTCCCATGGATGCAAGGCATCTAAATTTTTCATTGCAAATAAAAAAATGAATATAAAATAGAAACAATAATAGGTATTGTTATTGAATTTTTTGTTGTCTAAACACTTTTACGTTATGTCCAGGCATTCAAACAAAGAATCCTCTCAACAATCTTAATAAAAAAGAGCATCTTCTGTTTTCATATTTTATAGATGAGAAGAAATAAAAGTTACTTATATGATCTTATCCAATAGCAAACAGCATGCTAATATCACCCCAAATATTTGCATCAAGTATTTTACTCAGATATTAGCACTTTAATCACTGACACACCATAGAAGTTTTGATTCATTAAGTATGAAGTTTATGTCTAAAATCACTTGATATCACCAAGAAAACATTATGAGTATATTTTTCAGAATTCAAATTCTTACTCATTTGTGAGTCTACTGTCTTCATAGCTGCTGGTTTCACTGGATTCCTAATATGCCTGTTCTCACATGAAATGAAACTCATACCTAAAAGCTAAGCATAGCCTCACCTCAAAGAGCCAAATTACTAACTATGGTGATATTTTATTTGTGCTGAAATGTGATTTTTATTTGTATGTTAATAAATAAAGTTGCCTGGAAATCAGAGGTCAAAGTGAGCCATAAGCAGAGTCCAATGGTGGTCAAGGACACAGCCAAGCATGATGACACGAATCTTTAATCCCAGTACCAACCATAGAGACTTGGAGGTCTGTATAGACAGGCAGTGACGAGGAAGTCATGCAGTTGGGTTTAGAGCCAATGAGAAAGCAGAACAGAAAGGCAATAAAAACACAAATCAGGCAAGAAGAGGTCTCTGTCTCTGGGGAATCTACTGCTGGTGGTAAGATAAGGTAGTTGTGGCTCTTGCTCTGATCTCTTTGGCTATTAACTCTGTATTTGGCTCTTTGTTTCTTATTTAATAAGACTGTTTAGAAATTCATCTACAACTACCAAGTTATTGGAAAAATTATCTTTATCTAATTAATACCTTTAAATGAAATGTAAGGACTCAATCAATAATACTAAAAGCTTCAAATCTACTAACCAGTTAGTATATATCAAATACTTAAACAAGTAAAGTACCCTGTCTTGAGCAGCACAGCACAGTTAAGAAGACAGATACTAAACAAAGCATTCATTATAATGTACTTCTCTGGGTTATGTCAGTGGTAGTAGTGGATAACATGGGGAGCAATGGAGGTGTTGCTTTAGGCATAGGGTAGTGGCTGGATCTAGAAATTCTGAGCCTGATTATTGGGATTAAGTTAGTAGACAACAATGCCTATGTTCAGCCATGGGAAATGATCTGAGTTTTTTTCCAAGAATAAACAGCTGGGTATAAAAAAAAAAAAAAAAAACATGTATTACACAAGTATCCAATATTGTTCTTGTTGTCTTGTTTTATTTACTGTTGTTAAATTATTAATTATCAATGCTATAATGAGATCCTTTATATGCTTGGAAGATCCTATATTGTTGGTTCTCAGAAGGCCAGAGAAAAACCAAAATAGATCCGTTTATCAGGAAAATGCTGTTAAATTTGTTTGCTTTCTTTTCCTTATTTCGCATTTGTTTTATGAAAGGATATCACTGTGTAACTCAAGCCAGTCTTCAATCTGATATACTTTTGTATCCATCTACCAAGAACTGGGAATACAGGCATGAATCACAATACCCAGTTTTATATTGACAACTTTTAAAACTGTACAATAAAACATTTGTCATTGTCTATGACCCTACTTACTAAACCATACTTGCTATTAACTTACCATCTTATGTTTACTGTTAAGCCATTATTAAGTAGAGAATGCATTGATTGAATATTTAGATTTTGTAACTAAACTAGTTCTCAAATCTACACAAACTGTGTGTGTGTGTGTATATATATATATATATATATATATATATGCATGTATGTATGTATGTATAGCTTTTGCCATATTTAGAAATTCAATGTAAATTCAGAAAATTATTTCTAATGCCATAAACTTATAAAACATCCCCTTAAACTCTCCATAATTTGCTATTTTGCTTATAGATTATATAAATTAGTATTCTGCTCATCTCTCTATGTTATTCTCAAGTGCTATTTAATAAAACAATTTTAGCTTATGAAATATATCTTAATTTATTAGAAAGGAATCTAAATGGTTCAACATTTTGCTTTATACAGAAGGAACAAGGGGAAATTATGATAAAATTGGTTCCCATGAGCATAGAACTCAGTAGCTAGGAAGACTTTTGCAAACATTGCTAATAATTCTTTACAAAATACTAGTTGGGGTTTAGAGAAACCCTATGTTTTCTGACTGTTAGAAAACATGTTTCTAGAGTCTAAACAACATGTTTAAGAATATAGAAATTAGAATTTATATAATTATACTTAATTCTCAATACTTAGCCAACTACAACCTTATATTTTTTATGTCAGAATTTAAGTATATGTGAAAATAAATCCAAATTAATAAAAAAAATGACTGCTTTAGAAAGTATTCACAGTTCAGATTAGATTTTGTGTGTGTGATACAAAATGACAGAGATTTGCTATGATGTCTGCAAAGTAAATTATATATATGTATATATGTATATATATACATATATACATATATATAGTTTATACACACACACATACACACACACACACATAAGAATAGACCCCATTTGTCCCAGTTAGTTTTAATTATCTTTGTAACATAGCTTAGAGTCATCTGAGAGGAAAGCTTTGATTAAGGAATTGCCTAGATCAGATTGGCCTGTGGGTATATACATGGGGGATTGTCTTGATTATGAGCTGGTGCAGGTTGGCCTGCTATGTGTGGCATCATTCCTAAAGTGGTGGTCCTGAACTGTACAAGGAAGCTGGTATAGCTTGAGTGTGAACAAGCCAGCCAGCAGAGTTCTTCCATAGTTTCTGTTCTAAGTGCCCACTCAAATTCCTGACTTCCCTCAATGATGGACTGTGATATGGAAATGTAAGCCAAATAAATCTTTTGTATCTCTCAGTTGATTTTGGTCATGTTCTTGGTCACAGCAACACAATGAATCCAGAATATATTACCCCCAGTGTCTTTCCCTTCTGTCCTCAAATGGTTGTATTCCTCAGTTTTATTTTGTAAGTGATTCCCAACTTGACTCCCCATCCCAAAGTTTAGAAAGTAAATTTTTGATTTGACAGTCTTACAGTACTTCACTTAGGAATTCTTCAAAAATCTTTGTTGCCGTGAATCTGAAATGCAGAGGAAAATGATCATTATCTATCAATACAGTCACTGATAATAAATGAACAGAAACATTTTTTAATTAGCTACTATGTGCTGTGTATCATTCTGACAATTACCTCTAGATATAGAAATCATGTTAAATATATAGAAATGCTGTTGTAGACTATCAGGTATCAGGAAATTGTCTGAAGAGCTCTTTGGGAAACTACAAGTTTTGTTTGTAGTAGGAAGGTTTCGTCAGTCCTGCCAGGCCCATGGTCCCACAGCTGCTTGTAAAATAATTATTCAGAGACTTATATTAATTACCAATTGCATGGCATATGGCAGGCATATTGCTAGCTAGCTCTTATAACTTAAATTAAACCATTTCCATTAATCTATGTTTTGCCATGTTCCGTGAGTTACCTATCTTCTGGCAAGTTGTTCCTTGGGTGGCAGGCTGGTATCTCTCTGTCTCTCCTTTCTCTTCCTGTCTATCTCCCTTTGATTTTCCTGCCTGGCTTCATCCTGCCCTGCCATAGGCCAAAGAGCTTTATTTATCAGCCAATCAGAGCAACATATATTCACAGCATACAGAAAGACATCCCACAGCACTTCCCCTTTTCTATATAATCAAAAAGGGAGGTTTTAACTTTAACATAGTAAAATTATATACAATAGAACAGTTATCAAGCAGGAATTACAATTATCTAGTCCATTTGTATTTGGCAAAATTAAAGAAAATATTCTATCTATCCTACAATTAAGAATCTAAAGTTCCATATCTAATTTATCTTTTTTTTTTTTTTTTTTTTTTTTTGGTTTTTCGAGACAGGGTTTCTCTGTGTAGCTTTGCGCCTTTCCTGGGACTCACTTGGTAGCCTAGGCTGGCCTCAAACTCACAGAGATCCGCCTGGCTCTGCCTCCCAAGTGCTGGGATTAAAGGCGTGTGCCACCACCGCCTGGCTTATCTTTTATCATAACCAAGGAAAATTATAATTATAACTATCTAGTCTTCAACTACATTAAAGACCCCAGAAGGATATATTACCTAAATAAACAGGAAGTGAATTATAAGCAACTTCCAAAAATCTAGAATGACAGAGACAGCTGGATGCCTAGACAGTCACCCAAAGTTCCTCTATAACATTGGGACATCCATCTTCAGCCTGTAGGCCTAGGGTCTCTCTGTGTCCTGTAGAATGTCTGGCAGTTTCTACTGTGGAGCAGGAACCTAAAGAATCATCTCATCTTGCAAAGTTCAGTGGTCACCTTCCTATGGGTCCTGCATGTCTAGTGGATACAACATTTTGTCAAGCAGTCTAGGCAAGAACAGTTTCTTGTTCAAATGGCTATTTTTGCCAAGAAGAAGATAAACTCCATATTACTTTGAAATAATTGGTGCTGCCAGGAGCAGAGGTGTCTCATTGTCCAGGAAAGTCTAAGTTTTTAAAACATTTTAAATGCCATATTCTGTATGTCCCTGCAGGGTTTGAAGATGACCTGTCTATATAAAATATATCTCTCCTTGATCTTGAAAACATACCTAATATGAAAAGTTTAATTGTAATGACTAACTACTAACTTTCATTTCTTTATATCCCAATAGTTGGTAATAATATCTTTCAGGGATTAGCAAATTACATTACATTGTTAAATGAACTATATAGGTACAACATCCTGAACAAGATTAGAAATATACATACAGCATTTTCTAGCAAAATCAATCTCAAATTTGTATCAATATACATAATTTATATAAAATGTACAAAAATATCTAATCCAATGTAAAATATTTAAAACTAGTAGTTGTATTTTAAAAGTAGATTCAATAATCTACCTTTTTATCTATATCATATTTATGTTCTCTTTTTTCTTTTTGAGTAGATTCAATAATCTAGCCTTTATTCTATCATTTCTATATCTTCTTTTTTCAGAGTAGATTTAATAATCTACCTCTTACCTATAATGGAGATCAGAGGAATAGGAACAGCCACATGTATAGAAGTCAGGCAATGATAGCACATGCCTTTAATCACTTGGCAAGCAGGGATCTGTCTGGCCCTATATGAGTTCAAGGCCACACTGGGAGCAGAGCCAGGCATGGTGGCACACTCCTTAAATTCCAAACTAATTAACCATGGAGGTCTGGAGGTCTGTACAGACAGACAGGAAGTGACAGAGCTGGGCAGAAAGAAGAAGTAATGTAGCTGGACAGAGAGAGCAAATCAGATGGCAGAACAGCAAGGCATATAGGCCTGAGTAGACAAGAATTAGCTTGCCTTTTGGAAGCTGTGGAGTTGGTAAGGTGAGGTTAGCTGTAGCCTTCCCTATTTCCCCAATCTCTCAGGTTTTCACCCCTATATTTGGCTCCATGTTTTTTATTTAATAAGACCATTTAGAAATTTGTCTACATGTGTTAGTTTTTGAAAATAAGGTCTTTTATGCTTCAGTTATTGTTTTCTATATTGGTAATCTATATGACATTTATTTCTCAACTGTAATATATTATATTATATAAGACTGTTTCACAAACAAGTAGGATTATTGAATGTGGAAGGATGCTTGATGATGAATCTGATGACCTGAGCTCAATCTTCAAAGCAACACAGTAGAAGGAGAGAACTGACTCTTGACCTACACCAGAGTGGGAGTGTGACCACATAAACATGCTCATACACAGTAAATAATCATAAAATTAAAAAAAATACTATGAAAATATACATGGTGTAAGATTTTAAGAAATGAAATATATGCATATCCATATATGAGCACATAAACATCATGTACTCACATTGTATATTTGTATTATCTACAATGTGATAAATTCTGTTATTTCAGTAACTGTAGATTACTAACAAAGTTATATTTGGGACTAAGTAATTATGTGGGGTCTGATCACATATGGGCTCAGTTCCTACCTACTAGGTTCATGACCACTGCTCTAAGCCTATACTTCTTTATCTAGGAACTAGGAATAAAAATTTTCTTATGGCACTCTTGGGAGGATAAGAGTCAAAATATGAAGATGCAGAAAACTTCAATAAGCCACTGAGCAGTTCAGTCAATCTCCTAACCATTTCTAGTTAAACACAGCTAAACTTCCTATGTGACAACCTTATAGAGAGCTGGAGATTCCCATTTATCACTTGACTGGGAGGTGCTATATTATGACCAAAGTAATTTAGCATTGTTTAATGTAAAAAAAATAAAAGAAGATAAATTGTTCAACTGCTATGTTATCACCATCAACTTCTTGAGCAAATCTCTAAAGAATATACAGCCAAAGAAGCAGCTTGGAGAAAATGTTTCAAAGAAACTGAAATGAGCAGAAAGTAAGTAAACATGATTTTTTTTTTAATATTTAGCTTTTGGAAACTCATAGTAAACTCACCCAAGTAAGAAATATATATTAAGCTAATATAATCAATATCAATTGGCTATTGGTTTTTCAATTGCATTATTGTTATCATACTTGGCATACTTAGGGTATTTATTATTATTCAGATGATCACACATATTTGATTTGAATTTGGGGCTAAAACTAGAATTCTCCTAAAGCACTACGGCTCAATTGTCAATGGATAAATGCATTGCACCCAATAAAGTCTGAGTCCCCAAACCTCTCTTATATAAACTGTAGTTAATTATTTTGCTTTCTTTTATCAAGATTTTGCTTTTTGTTGAGCATTGGTTGACTGTTGGGAGACAGTGTAGTCCATGGTGCTCCCAAATTCCAATAGTGTTCTCAGTTGTTCTCTTGGGTGGCTATAATAAGACACTGATAAGAGTTTCATGGTCTTACTAGAAGTGCTCTTCTGATCAACTGTAGTAGGACAGGCCCATAGGAGCGAGGAAATTGGCTCAGATCAGTTGCCAAGGCATGCACATAATGTACTCCTTATGAGTCAACCTGTGGTCTGCCTGAGAGCCTAGCAGCGGGAGCTGTCAGAGTTCCTGGTCACTGTCAGAGTTCCTGATCATGCCTAGCCAATGAGGGACAACCACACAACACCACCAGTTGGCCTTCAACTGACTCCCAGTGTCTGTGCCCTTGACAACACACCTTCTCACCTCCTCCCCCTGAGGAGAGTCAGCTTCCTTTCATGTAAGAATGTTGTTCAAGTCTTAGATGGTCTTTTAATAAAAAACCTTGGTACCATATATTGGGGTAAAAACTGAAAGATCAGAGAAACAGAGCAAGCCACAGCTACCTCCTATTACCTCACCAACTCCAGGAATCCTCTGACTGAAATCCTCTGAAATTTCACACAAAAGGATCTCAACTGAACTGCTTTAGTTCCTGTTTCCTCAGGCCTTGTATACCTTTCTCCTCCATGCTGTCACTTCCTGGGATTAAAGGCATGAGTGCTTCCCAGTACTGAGATTAAAGGTGTGTGCCACCACTGCCTGGCTCTGTTTCCAGTGTGGCCTTGAACTCACAGATCCAGACAGATCTCTGCCTCCCAAGTTATAGGATTAAGGGTGTGTGCCACCACTGTCTGGCTTCTATGTCTAATGTAGTGGCTGGCTCTGTTCTATGATCCTCAAGCAAGCTTTATTAGGGTGCACAGTATATCACCACATAAGAATATACCCTACCCACTTTACCTGGGGAGGGAAATTCAATCTGTTTCAAATGCTTGCCTAAAATTTTAACATGTATAGCTGATAATTATGATAATTGTGTTAATTATGATAAATTCACCCTTCTAAAGGAGATGTTAACAGTGATGGTTGGTGCTTACACTATTTTCATGTGTTTTATGGCAATATGTTCAGTCTGCTTTATGAACTGACAGGCAGGAGATACTTTGATTGACAGAAAAGTTTGTCCACTATGGAATCAGAGCAAAAATTGTGATTTGACTAAAGGCTCTTGCTTCATTGTTATCCCCGCTATTTAGAGAGGAATGCTAAGTTCCTCTGTTTTACAATGCTTTTTCAGGTTTCCTACAAAAAATATAATTGCTAGTGAACATAAAATAAGAATAAAATGTTTGAGGGTTGATATGGAAATATAGGATAAAGATATGATAGGATTAATGGTGTGCCTAAATTTCCATATCAGAGGGTCTAGAAAAAAAACCTAAAACCCTTGGTTTCAAATATAATGTGTTTGACATTGGTTCTATTCATTTTTGCCTGTAGTGAACACTGGCTTGGTATGTTTTATATGAATATAAGCAAAATAAAAACATTTATTTGAGGATTATTTTTATATTCATTTCCATTTTCCTCTATTATGAAAAGATTTAATGTCAGCCCTTATTTTTTTCCCTTAGAACAGCAAAATGAAGAGAATCCACAAAAACTATCTCAAAAGCAAAAAGAGTTAGTTCACTTTTACTTAAAATGTTTTCTTAAAACCTTCAAAGCAGACATCCATCCCCATCATTTAGAAGATGCGTAAGTAGCAACAGTATTTCCTCTTCACTTAAAAGCCCAGATATTTTATAGGCCTGAGAAGCAATTTCGAGGTGAGCCGTAATCATTGGCCCTAATAAAGGCAGATTGCTGTGCGCCTCTTTTCTCCCATTTCCCTTCCCTGTGACCTTTATGCATCTATACTGTGCAGGCTATTCCTACCCCCACCATAAAATTGTCCAGCCATTTCTCACACTCATTTGTATGATTTTCCTTAATGGCCCAATGTGTCGTGTAATTCCACAGGGTCCCTCCACTCAGCTGGATCCGCCTGAAATCTCACTCGTGATTTCCTTTGTCACTTCATACTGTCTTTCTCCTTTTGTTTCTTGAATTCCTAGAAGCTTCCAGGGGAACGGCTGTGTAGCAGGGTAAGCCAAGGGAATACCTTGCATGCTTTACATCAATGCAGCATCCTTTCTTCCCCTGGGGGGAGTCAGTGTGAATCATAATTGGGTGCTTCAATGATGGGACCAAATTAGAAACTAAACTCAAGTGTTTGAAGAAGACTGGAACACACATATTCATGCCTTGTGCCAATTGTGCTGTGTACTCGAGAATTAAAAATAAAAACAAAATAAAACTCTTTCAAATGCGACTGCTAATGATTTTAAATTTCCTTATCTTTTTATTTCTTGCTGTAAGCCGGATGTGCTGGATGAAAGCAGCAGCCATGGAAGAGTGTATTCAGTGAAAACCTAGCCTTCCTTAAGAACTGTGATTTTTTTTCAACAGTGGAGCACAGTTTAATTTACACTGTGGACATTAGGATATGCAAGTGCTGTTTTACATTACAGTGCTTGTGACTATCATCCAGAGAAATGCCCAGTGTTATGCTACTGCTACCCCAAGCATTGATTAAACTCTCTGCAGTTCAGGAAGCCTGACAGGGATTCAAAGAAGGAAATGTAAACTTGAAGGTCCCAGAAAACAGTGACATTTCACTCCATAAAGCTGCCAATATTTTAATCCTGAATGTAAATCATTTTTATCAGTACACTTCCATATCTTAATTTGTGTACCAAGGAAAATACTCAGTTGTGTTAAGGTCAATAAATAACAGTATGCTATTAATCGTCCGTCACTGTTCTTGTGAGACAGTAAGCATTTTCCTTTTACCTTGGTCCCCACTGTCTACACCATCCTGAGATAGACCTCTAACATATATTTTTCATTTTCCCTTAGTGAACAACCTAACTTTCATTATTTTGTTATTTAGAATCTTTACTTTCTCTGCTTAAGTGATGTCTTTGTCAATGATAACATTGTACTCATTTAAAGTGATGACTGATATGGTAATAGATCCAGTGTGATTGAAAGCAACCTTTGTCAATAAGAAGGCCAGATCCACAAACTGTGTATTGGTCGGAATTTGCTCATTATTGGAGACCTTTCATAGTCATATTGACTTGCTGTCCAAATGTCATTATTTACCTGATGCTTCCATTGTTTAAGCAGTATAGACATTGCTATTGAATTTTGCATCTCCCAATATTTGTCCTAAAATATATATGTCTCAATTATGCGATGCCAAAGTATGTAACAAATATTTTAAGTTGCAAAACGTGTATTTAAGTTTCTAGAAAGAAAGAAACAAGTATGGCTATGGGTACTATGCCTTTATCCCTTTACTATATTCTTAATTTTGAAGTATAGCTTTGGGCCACTTTTATTTGAAAACCAAATCAAAGCACTGGAATGATAAATGTCTTACTATTACTCAAGAATTTGACTTAGTTACATTTGCCTTTTAAAAAAGTGCGTAAAATGGTATGTTACTAGTTTCGTGACATGTTAGTGTGTAGGGACAGTTAGCTGTGCCTTCTAAATAATAAAATTACCCCTTGAAAATTTACCCTCTGGTTTACAGAGGCTCTGTTGTACTCAGAAAGACCCTTACTCCTATCAGTGCTGGGACCATATTTGATCCCCAATGTCTATGAACAGATTTAATATATTTTCCCGATGCTTTTCATAGTGCCTAGTAATTGATGGGTTATCTGTACATTTTTGTTGGTTTGAAGACTCTAACCTGTTCAGGGCATCCAGAACAGAGAAGCCTAGAGTACTGTTGTTTTCAAGTGACACTTGTAGGAAAGAAACACTCCTAAATTACCTGAGCGAAAGTCTGGCCATTGATTGTCCTGAGAAAAAAAAGTGATAATAGCAGAAAATACATTCTCCTAACTCTGTTCACCCAAGGATTTAACCCTGTGTGCTCTCAATTGTTAGAGTGAGTCTCCTTTTTAAATCAATCTCCCTTGAATTTATGGCTAACTAATTTTTTCCTATTACATTGTATGTTTTCTCTTTTAAGTTTGTGAATAGATTCATCACCCATTTCTTCACTAAAGATTTGGTAATTGTCCAAAGACTTGTGTTTTCTGCTTTTTGGCTGAGGTGCTTGAAAGTTGTGATCATTAATTAATCCTCCCCTGCCCCCGTGTCTGTCAATACTTCATTTGCTATGTCTTCCCTATGCAGACCTTGTTTCTACATCTCCAACCCAGCTCCGGATAGCCAATACCACTCTCTTCCTAACTAGGCATTGGACTTGAGTATCTCTTCTCAGCTTCTACTCTCATTTCACTTTGCAGCCGGCCTGTGATCATATCACTCAAAGGCTTGCATTTGCTTATAACATGAAATTCAAACTCACTATGCTAGCATTCATGTCGTCCCTTGTTCTGGTCCTAACCTATAATTTTAACTTTATCTCTTCTGTCTATTTCATATTAACTCAATCTATACACTGTATCCAGCATGGGATGCTCCTTTCCATTCTCCAATGTTCAGCTACACACCATTCTCTAAAGTAATTTCGTTTCCCCATTTTCACCAGGATAAACTCAGCATATCTTTCAAGTGCTAATCTTTCAGAAGTCTTTCCTGACTTCCCAAGATAAACACAACCATTCCAATAAGCTTCCAGGTGATTGGTAGCACAATGCACATCTTTATACCCTTCCTCAGTTTGACCTGAAGTTAAGATGTCATGGCACTCCACTTTTCCCCCCAGTAGTTAGAGGAGCTTAATGGCATGTGGTTTCTGTAGCCATATGTCTCCACTCTTGTCATGGACCAGGCATGGTTTAGTGCTCTGCTAACTCTGTCCTGCAGTTATCAAATTTTGAACATAAGATTCAGTTAAAGTGGGTGAGAAGGACATACAAAGGGATGAGGGACTCAAGAACATTGCAGGCTTTATTCAGAAAAAGAATAAAGGGGTCGCTTGTATGAGGAAACAGCCTCTTATCTGCTCACAGGCTAGATTAGTTAGAAGGCAGAAAAGGCAATAGATTGGAGTTTTACATTTACCTTCATTCACACTAAAAAGAGAGGTGCCTCTGTGTAAGGCTAAAAGTAGACTTCAGCTGTGGGAATAAGCATAGATATTTTGGAAATGGTTTGATGATATGTCAGTTCAACTAAGTAGCCTTCTTAGGTTGGTTACCAGGGCCTCAGATCTTTTTATCACTGGTTTTGAACCAGGTTTACAGTATTTGTAACAAATTTCGTCTTGTAATGTAATCCCCAAATCCAGTTAGTGAGTATAGGCTACCTTTATAAAAGATGTGCTACCTTTACACCAATGGGCACATCTTGCCTAGCAGGTTGGTATTATAGCTCATAAAATTGACAGCTGGGGTGGATCCTCAATACCTTTACCCTGTAGCAGCCTGCACAGCACCATTCTGCAACATGAAAGCCTATGGTTGCACAAGATGTTGAGGATAAGGGATGGAAACACTCAGGGAGCATGGCTGAAAATGGGCCAAAAAGAATATAAGGACTAGAAGATGGGAGATGAGCTGTGAAAATCTCTTTTAAGAAGGTCAGAGCCATGATAACCATGAACTTTCAGCAGCTGTGAATACTGAAACTGTGTTCACAGAAGTCAGGCCTTATTAACAGTCAGCAACTGGGAGGCAGCAACTCACCAAGCCCCACCACTTACTGCTGATTTACTGACAACTGACAGATTGTAGGAGAGTGGAAAACACGATTTTCAGTTGTGTTGCTACTGGTGAGCCCACCAGCCTGTCCTGTCTAGTTCCAAACTCACAGACCACAAAGATGACAGTAGTTAAACTCTACAGGAAAAGAAGATTTGGAGGGAGGAGGGGCTAATAACAGTGGTGGAATGGAGCTGGGGATACTGACACTAGAATACATAGTGTACTTATATGAAATGCTGAAAAAAACCCAAAATTTACTAATAAGGAAACACATGACTAAATACATAAATAAAAATAAATTAAAGAGGGATAAGGAGATGGAACAAAAGTTTTCATTATTGACCCCTATTTGGCTTTTGCTAGTGGTAGCAAGAGACATAGTCTGTGTAGTATATTAAAGAGCAGCAGACTTACACACCTCATCCATTGTCAGCCATTCCAGGATGGAAAAGGCAAGATTCTAGGAAACCAGGTTCTGTTAGCTCTGGAACCAGGCACTATAGTTCAAGAAATTGTAATTGTTTAAGCAAAATGAGGATAGTTACAAAATGGCCAAGACATGGCTAATTCCTTAAACTCTCTTGTTGCATTAAGCCTTACAAACTGTAGTCATGCCTGTAACAAAGTAGTCATTTAATACATACGTTAAAGAAAATACTGTTTGAATTTTAAGAACATTTTCTTCCATCTCTGAAACAAAATCAAAACAAAATCTAAATTAGTTGATATTTAGAAATATAACTGCATCGATGCTTGATAAAACAATGTTCAGGTGAAGTCTTTAGAACAATAATTTTATTTCAGTGTGTTACCATGAAAAAAATAAATGGCCACAATTTATGGAGATTGGATTTTTTAATCTACAAAATAAATTAGTAATCACTTTAATTTTTAGGAATATGGATTGAGATATTTATATTTGACCTTAAAATAGGTAATATATATTCCTTCAACCATTTATGAAATATATTTACATTGATTTAATTACTTAAAAAGTGAACAATGTATTTATCTGTGTGACTCACTCCTCTTTCAACTCAGTTACTGGTCACTAAGTTGTAAGATTTTCTTGACTTTTCTGGCACAGGATTGGAAGAATCCTTGTACAGTTATTTAGACAAAGAGCAATTGAATGTGACTGTATAGAATTTGGTAATTAAAGGGAAGGCTCCCAACCCTTAGATAGGCCTGAGTTGCCCATCATGTTTAGTATTTTAAATATTAGAACAGAATTTTCCTCCCTGACTTACTGGAGAAATGCTGATCAAGAAATATTTCCAGACCATTGGTCTTTTTCATTATCTGCAAATTTTGTTTTGTTTTGAGCATGTACTCAAGGCTAAGTTCTTTTTGTTCAGTATTCACAGTAGGAGAGCTACTTCATGGACAGTGCAGTCATTGAGAGCACACCCTGTGAACTTGCTGTCTCTGCTCTGTATAAAAGCAGTAAAGGACCATTGTGTACTGTATCCACTGGTGTTCCTATAGCAATATCCTTCTCTTCATATATTAGATTTATATATTTGTATTTTACAGTTTAATTGCCTTGATTCTCTGTCTTATGATCCTATCAGGTATAAAAATTAATGAGAGAAGATGAATTTTATTTGCTATCATATCAGTTAGAGATGTATGAATTTAAGATTTATGGTAAGCGAACAGTGAATTGTTGTGTATTTAGATTCAAAATTTCTAGGTGTTTAGAAGTTCTAATTAATTACCATATATATATGATATTTGAAATTTCTAGGTATGCAGTGAAACAGTGAGTTTAATTAAAACTCATTGTTCATCATCCACAAAATATTTCGGTTTTGTATTTAAAACTTTTATTGCTATAGATAAATGTAATATTTCTAAGAAAGTAACCAGATCTTTCATCTCACTCTACATGATAAAACATAAGAGATTTATTTTGAAAATAACCACAATTCTAAAATAAATGATAAGTATGAATATTTAGAGCAAATATGGTAGTGCAAACCTTTGATCCCAGCACTTGGGAAGCAGAGGCAGACAGATTTCTATGGTTGAGGCTAGCTTAATTTACTTAGGATTTTCCAAGTTAGCCAGGGCTGCATAGTGAGAGCCTGTCTTAAAAAAATAGACAAGTATACAAATTAATTTAAGATTTTCTACTACTTGTGTTTCATTTTATTTATACAGGTTATTCTAGCTGGCCTGAAATAAACTTAACTATGAGAGTCAGAGACATATGTATAGAGAAATGCTATGTTGTGACAAATTCGATGATAATGAGACATCTGACATTAAAACTGAGGTGACATCCCAGTGGTAATTTTAACAACCTGGATGTTTATTTATTTATTCTTTTTTATAATTATAATTATTTTCTGAAACTGTACTCAATGAGAAAGATAATCTTTAACAAGCTTAGTAGAAAGCCTGTGGTTCAGAATTTAATGGCTTTTTAAAGTAGAACTATTTAAAAGAGGAGTCAAAACAATATCTTTAAAACAAGAATGCCTAATAGATTGGATTGGAGTGAGAGAGAGGTATGTCAGTAACAACGTATTAGTGATATAAAATAATGTAATCATAGTATAACTTAAAATCTATACTCTAACCCATGGTGTGGTTAGATATTATTGCCTTTATATTTAAGACCATTCAATTGAATTTCTTCTAATATACTCTTAATGTTTTCCTAATCAAAGATAACTTTGAATTTCTTATCTGAAGAGGGCATGGTATTCAGAGAAGAGAGAGGAGGTAACCTCTGAAAAAACCGTCACAAGTATGAAGCAAAAATGTTTTTCAGTAAATAACAATAATTAAAAAAAATCTCCCTTTGTACAGGGTAATTAGTCAGTTCTCTAATGTTGCCTTTTCAACAAGCATTTAAAAATAATCTGTGGAAACTAGGTGGTGCAGCACCACCTGTATGCTAATAATGGTGGCTAATGTCTTTTTTCTTGATAGCACATGACTTGAGTAATTCTCTGAGCGTCCCTCATCTGGTTAGTGGTGCCCAGTGTGTAATGGCATGTAGATATAAATACTAATGGAGAAAGTGCACTGCCTTGGGGAACACCCATCATGACAAGTAACTAATTGCTTTATGTACATTAGTACCAAGTGAAGCGTTTTACATCTTCTGAAGGGAACCAGCAACCTCCACTCTCTAATTTACCAAAATGTCATGTCCTCTTCTGACAGAAAGGCTTAGAAGAATTTTTTAAAACCTTCTCACTAATTCTTCTCAATTGACTATTCCTTGTAAACTGGGTTCAGAATACTGACTGAGAAAATTACTTAATATTTCTCATCAAATGATACATAGTTGGAAATTTTTATTTCCCTTTATTGCTAAATATATGTCTAGCTAGCTGTCTCTCTATCATTTTCTATTACAACCATCTTTAAATTAAATAAATTACAGTATGAACAAAGAGCACTTAGTGGATTTAATTTGTATGTTATAAAAAGTATTAAAACATTAGCTTTTCAGGCAGCAATTGCTTTCTATTCATACAAAGGTAAATGAAAATAATATAAACATGAGTTCCTTTGAAAATAAAGTTAAAAATTACATTTTTGGGGGTGAAAAAATATACTGCAAGCATTAGTGACATTTCTTCTATGGCACAGAGTTACACTTTGATGTATGTGCCCTTAATGTGTGTACTTAGTGATGATACACCGTGATCAGACAGTTAACAGGCTTGATGGGAAGTGCAGGATTGCTCAGTTTGATGAATGGAAGCTTCCTGTCAGGAAACCGGAGTGCTTCCATGAGACAGGTTGCTACTGCTGTCATCAGGGGCTCCCTCAGAATTATCTGCAGTAAGTGATAGAAGTGGAGTGTACAAATTCAAGTTGTAGCAAGTTTCTTCCAACCTTTCTCTACTGTTGTCCCATTTTTTTATTAAAGAAATTCACTCCTCAAACATAGGAGACTAAACCTTATTTTAAACATAAGCTGTATTTCAATTCCAGACTAGGCTGTTTATTCTGATATCTAAATCCTGAACTTGCTCTTTCTGTAGCATTTCTTACTTTGATGGGATGGCAGCAAAAGCATGCCCTTGTATAGAGCACATCTGCTGTCTGCTTTACAGAAAGAAGGTTATGTTTCTTGTAGTGTTGAAGAAGCTCTGTTTTATAAGATAGGGTGAGTACACCAGGCTTAGTGGTAACCCTGATCTTCTAGTTCTGGGTGTCTGCAGAATATGGAGGGTGGGAATCATGAAGCCTGTGGAATTCACCTATGACGGTAACGAGGTGCGTGTGACCTCTGTGAAGCACAGTCAAAGGTGATATGCTAGATTTGGAGCAAGAGATAGCAAAAGGAGAACTCTAGTTCCCCACTGTGACCTTGGGACATGTTCAATCCTATCAAGCTCAGTAAAGCTATTTGAATGTTGGGTCATTAAAATATATTTCAGACGGTCTTTTGTGAGAATTACATACTACATGTAGGATGCTGCATACAGTGCAGGCAAAGATGAGAATGGTCTTTTTTGTTATAATTAGCCTTTTTGATATGCTGTGGGATGGTATATATGTCAAATGTGTTGCTGATTGGTCAATAAATAAATCACTGATTGGCCAGTGGCCAGACAAAAAGTATAGGCGAAACTAACAAAAAAAAAATTGAGAGAACAAAAAGCTAGGTGAGAGAGACACTGCCAGCCGCCATGATAAAAAACAACATGTAAAGATGCCGGTGAGCCACGAGCCATGTAACAAGGTATAGATTTATAAAAATGGATTAATTTAAGCTGTAAGAACAGTTAACAAAAAGCCTGCCATGGCCATACAGTTTGTAACCAATATAAGTCTCTATGTTTACTTGGTTGGGTCTGAGCGGCTGTGGGACTGGCAAGTGAGAGAGATTTGTCCTGACTGTGGGCCAGGCAGGAAAACTTTAGCTACATTGATAGAAAACAGTGGGCTTTATCTGCACTTGTCTTGTTGTATATTTGCTTTGTTTAACTGAGTAACAGGTTGTTAGCTACAAAAGACAGATTTATATGTGTCAGGAAACAAACTTCTATATTAGGGTGAATTATTATTTTTTGGATATTTCATCATTTTATTTCTTTTTCATTTTACATAACAATTACTTTTCCCTTTCCTTCCCCTCCTCCTGCTCTCCCCCTTCACCTTCCTCCCACCCCACGCCCTATCCACTCCTCAGAGTGGGTAAGGCCTCCCATGGGTTGTCAACACAGGCTGGCATATCAAGTTGAGGCAGGACCAAGCCCCTTGTCCCAGCATCAAGGCTGAGCAAGGTATCCCACCACAGGGAATGAGCTCAAAAAAGCTAGTTTATGCACCAAGGGATAAATCCTGGCCCCTAGGGTGAATTTTTTTATTTCAAGATATTGTATGGAAAGCAATGATTTTTTTTTAGATAAATGACAACCTCAATATAAAAATAAGTAACTTATTAAGATTTAACATGCTGATAGTAAGTAAATTGTCACTAAATGTCAGCAAACATTAGGGAGCATGTTTTTGTTTGTTATTCTGTATTAATCATCCTATGCTACTATGTTTCATTACTTCTGATGAAAGTTGGACAGTAATGTTTTGCTGTTTAATTATTTATGAAAGGAATACATTTGCTACATTTCAACATGCATCATGTCATTACCAAAATGTGTTTGAAAATAACTGTAAAATGGCTTGTATTTTATTGCTTTATAGCTTTGCAAACCGGATGGTAAGTATGATAGTAACTTGTTATTTTTTTTCTTAAAGGGGATAGAATATGAAACATAGTTATTATTATTTATATTATTCTGTTTTAAGTGCTTTTCACTATTTATCTTAAGAATTAACTTTCCATAACAACATTTTAGCTTTTAATATGGATGTCTTATCTGCCAAGGATTAATCCACTACTCATAGTATACATCTTAAGCAATTATTTTCATTTTCCTTCTTCCAAGGTTTGAATACAACAGAACAAGGGGAATATACTGCACTTGAGCAGTGAACTCCATGAATGAAGATACTCAGTGGAGTCTGTAGGAAGGAGGACTGGCTACTAAAGGAAATCGTTTGGATAGGTTTCCATTTTGATCAATAAATTAGGTCATATAGTTACTTTTATCCTGCATGTGTCCCTTCCTAAGATGCGTCTGATTTTAATTATATACACACTCCATTACGCATAGACATAAAGTAATAGAAAGGGTATTCCCCCTAAAAGTTAACTTGCAGAACAACTTATGAAGTTGAGAGGGAGATATAGTGAAGGGGTTTTGGGAGGCAGCAGGTAGTGGATATTATCATGATACATTGTATACATGTATAAAATTTCAAAGAACAAATAAAAATCTTTAAAAACAAATACGCAAATAATGGAGACAATATGTAGTTACAATATTCTTAGAAACCATGAGTGGCTGACACAATTTTCAGATTGGGATATATGACTCGTTATTAATGATGATAATTGAAGGTTTTAGCAAATGTTCCACATCTATGGGTTAGTTGGTATAGCATTGCTTTATTTATATTTTGCTGCAACTAAAAGTTCCTTTCATACCCTACACCTAAAATATATTTATAGACACCTCTTTTCTGCATTATGTAACTTGAATTGCTCCCATTTTCTCTCCTCTTAGATACTGTAACAAAAGGAATCTAGCCTCTCAGATGGTGAGGTCATCATACTCTGCTAATAGTCACCTTTCTCCCTTTCATCCCTAACATCGTCTTCCTCCCAGCCCCCCAGGGAAGGTATCTTATAATCATTTTCTCTTTCTCTTTCTATTTCTCACTGGAGCTAATCCATCCATCATTGTACCCTGACAGGCTTGTATATGTGTATCTATCTATCTATTATATTTCTTGAGCCTGCATTTCCACCTTAACAGCTAACACTTTATTCCACACTTCCTGGTAGGTCCTTCATCTGCATGATTGGACTAGAGACCTCATCACTGTTTCGCCTCTAGGGTTTCTCCATTGTACTTAATTCCCTATGTCTTCTGGAACAATTTCCTCCAGTGCTTATGTTTTTATCAAGTATATTTGCTTGCTCCTCGCCTTTTTGTCTTACTAATTTTTCCTTGTTTGTAGACTTCTACAGTCCATTGCCCTGCCTCACTGACCAGCAGTGCCACTTTTATTTCCTTTTCTCTTTTTTTATTCAGAAAACATTTTTAATAAAAATATAATCACATTATTTTCCTCATGCCTCTCCTTCCTTCAACCCCTCCCCTCTCTTACACAATGGCTTTCAAATTCGTTGTCTCTTATTCTTAAGTTATTAGTGTTACATATATGTACATGCAAATAAATATATAAATATGAACCGATGAGTCCATTTACTGTTGCTTTTGTGTTTATTCTTTACAGTTGACCACTTGGGATTAGATAACCAGATAGGGGACTTATACCTGGGGAAGACTAATTATTATCTCTCTAAATAGTCTTTAATTTTCTGTAGTTCCTCATCTAGGGGTGGGGCCCTGTCCAATCCCCCATCTCTGTTGGCATGAATAGTGCTCTTAAGAATCTCCACATTTGTCAATTAAATTTCTATTCCTTCCCCACACTTGCCTGTTTACTCTCCAGCCTTAATGTCAGCAATTTCCCATGTCTTTACTGCATTTTAACTTTGAATTCCTTAACCTTTATGTTTGACAATAGGGAATAGTTAAGTAAAATATGATCTAGTCATCCAATAAAGTGTATGAAGTCACTGAAAATATTTTACACACACTTAACTATTTTTAAGTAGGGACAAACAAATTTAAAAGTATTTTTAATACTGTATTATACAAGGTTTCCAACCTAACAGACTGAAGCCAAGATTTGCTTGCTGTAAGTTTTTGAAGACTGCCCTTGAGATTTGCTCCCTTAGTCATCAGATGATAAAGGAAGCAGGGTTGGACAGAGGGAAATGCTGGGCTTTACTGCAGTTAGAATTTGGACAATCCTGTAGACATCTTTTCAGTCAAGGCAGACTCAAAAATAACTATGCAACTGAAGCCCACTAGAGTCCTACATTATTATCATCTCCAGGATGAATGAGGCCAATGAGTAACAAATACTTACATCCATTCAGGGAATGTGGAAGTGACTCTGCTGGTTTCTGAAATTTCAGAATCAAGAGTTAGAAAGAAACAATGGAGTTGCTCATCACAATTTAATAGGTGACTTCCACTTATATTTTCATTTTCTATATTCTTTGCAAAAAAAAGAATACAATTTGACTCCAAGTAAAATTTAAATTTCATTTTTGCCCTACTACTTCCTTAATAAAAAGTTTCATTAATTGATGAATCCTGTCCTCTATATTACCAACTTTTTAAATTGCTGTGATAAAATATATGACAAAATCAACATAAGGAATGAAAATTTTGTGTTGGTTTCTGTTCTAAGGAGAAAATTAACCTGTTATCATCAAACACCATGGCTTTAGAAATATGAGACGGCTGGCCATGTTACACCTGTGATAACCTTGTCTCTATTTCATTTTTGTGGCACATGGTCAGACACCTCATACCATGATGTGATCATGCCAGTCAGACTCAGGGTTGATCATTCCTCTGTAGTTAAAACTCTCTGGAAACATCCTCACAGACATGCCCAGATGTGAGGGAGGGACAATAAAGGGCCAGGAGTCCTTAAAGGCTGCAAAGGCTTTCCTCTCCAGTGGGGTCAGGATGACTAGGGTCCTGGAAAATCAATGCCTGTCAAATCCACCATAATGCAGGCTTCTTGGTCCATTATCTTGAGGAGTGAATTCTATGGATGATGGGAGAATGAGTTGATGGAAAGGGTTAAGTTGATTAAAGGTTCAGAGGTGAGAGCTAAAGAGCTAGGAAGCAAGAAGAGCTCTTGTGTTGCAAGAGCAGGTTCCAAGAAAGGGGCTGCATTGAAGGTCACTGGCTAGGGTCAACAAGGCCTTTCTGGGTTAGATGATTAGTCCAGTCAGCCCACCCATGAGGTGTCTGTGTCTTTCCATCCTAAGTGTCTAGATTAGAGATTAGATTAAATCTTCATGTATAAACTTCAGGCAGCATTTTCCTTGTTGTGCAAATGAAGAAATAATAAACCATACTAGACACTGAACACTAGACATTCAAACACTTCTGGTGTTTTTGTCCCCTAAGCATCACAGAAGGAAATCAGGAAATCCTTTCTGGCTTCTAGCCAAGAACGAAAATTCATATCCATCATCCTTTTTCTTAAATGCCCTGAACAGATTTTGTATAAATATATATAAACACATATATTTACATATATTTATAGATATGTAAATGTACACACATATAATATACATAAATATATAACATATGTAAATATTTGTAACTATATATGTATATATATATATATATATATATATATATATTTCTACACATTTGTAAATGTACATTGAATGGGATTGTCGGGCTCTGATCTATTCTCTCTCTGCTTCTTGACTTGTGCTGTGAGTGTGCTTGTCCCTGTTCAACCTTCCTGCCATATGACACACCATGCAGCTAAAACTGATGAGGCTACCTGATCTTGAATTTGAACCTCCAAAACCATGAGCCAAAATAGGCCCCTCTTTACTATGTAAGAGGCTCATATTCCATATTTTGTTATAGTGACAGAAAGTTGGTAGTATGTTCTAGCACATGCATGACTACATCCATCCTTCTTACAGCTACTGATAGGGAGCTCCGGCCTGTATTAAGTGTCAGGAGAATATTCAGAGCTGGATTAGAACTAATTTTAACCAACATGATACTAAAAGACAGGGCCATCACTTAGATGGAGAGTGACAAAAATCCTCCAAGTACAGTGATACTTTAGTGGACCCTGGCTATGGTGAGTCTCCAAAACCCTTAAAATTATGTGTTGAATGTGACAGTTTACTTGCTAGTCTTTCAACAAAAACAATATAATAGATAATTATAAAAATAAAATATAAAGGAAAAGGTCCATCCTAGTTTGCTTCCTTCTTGTTATGAAAAAACACTCCAAAAATCTTGGAGAGGAGAGGGTTTTTCAGGCTTACACTTCCATGTCACACTCTGTCATCAGAGGAAGCCAAGGAAGTAGAGGCCACAGAGGAACATTACTTACTGTTATACTCCTCAGACACCATTCAGCTTGCTTTCTTATATAGTCTGTGTCATATACTCATGGGTGGTATTGTTTTTAATTGGGCTGGGCTCTCCCACATTAATTATTAACCAAGAAAATGCCCAAAAGACATGCCCACAGGGTAATATGATGGACGCGATAACTCAATTGAAGGTCTCTCTTTCTGGGTTACTCTATATTGTGCCAAGTTGAAAAACTAGTATGATATATATATATATATATATATATATATATATATATATATATATATATATATATGATTATGTATATGCATTTGCCTACATGTATGTGTGTATGTGCCTGCATATATGTGTGTGTATGCATGCATATGTGTGTGAGCATGTGTGTGTGTGTGTGTGTGTGTGTGTGTGTGTTTGTATGTGGTTTGAAATATATGTATTTCTGTAGTTTGACACTTAGAGATATATACTTTTCTTGGTAAAATAAATAATAAATAAATTTTAAAAACCCTGTGTTTTACTTGACTTTTTCTAAAAGTTTGATGTTCAAATAAATCTAACAATTTCATTAATTCTTACATTTATGCTGTTGTAATGTCACTTAAGCTTCCACTGGAACACTTTCTAAGAGAGCTGTGCTTGCATCTAAATCCTGATGTTTTAGTTAGGTTTATATAACAAGTAGTAACTTTAATAACAGTATTGCACTTAAGAATGTATTATAAGGTTCCATAGTCATAACAACTATGACTGGTAATACTACTTTGTGCATGGGGTTGTACTCAAGAACACACTCAGAAAAAAAAAAAAAACATTTAAATTTACTTTAAAAGGGGAATTTTTTTAAAGCTCCTTGACTTATGGACATAAATCATATGGCCAAATCTTGATCATTTTATTCATTTACTCACTCAATATTTTCAAGTAATATAAATATACCATGGTTATCATGGTGAACATGATAGATTTAGCCAAAGTGAGATAACACCTGTTAGGTATTTAGATTTCATATTCTATACGGTGGTTAGGGGATGTGGCTGTAGGCAGCTGGTAGGCTCTCCAGGGCTCTTACTGAAGTAGCAAAACAGCTTGGGATTGTGGAGGTTCTCAGTCTGAGCTAATGGTCAACCCTGACCAACTGTAGAAACTGTACAGATAACTTCTGCTCCCATTCCACTGGCTCTGATTAGCCACCCTGCTGGTCCTAGCTACCAGAGAAGTAGAAAGTACAGTCTGTTTTCTGTAGGCAAGAGAGGATGTGGACAGAAGCTTGTGAACACAAAACTTTTATTTGTATCTTACTGAAAACGTTCTTTCACTCACAGTGTTCATATTCTAGAGTGGGTAGACAATGTTTATAGTTATATGAACAAGGGGCTTAAAATAAATAGATAATAGACAAGAATAAAGGTAATGAAGTTTAATACAGGAGATGGGAAGCAGAATTGGAGATACTGCTAGAGTCCATCCTGCAAGGCATGATGCTGTAGGGGAAGTAGGCAACTCTGGAGATATAAAGTAAAATGTGTGATTATGGAATACATGTATTTCAAGATGGAGATAGCTTGTTCTTGGATTGCATGCAGAAGCTTGATATATAGCAGTAAAACTTCAAAGATAGCTTCATAGGTGGTTTTGATAAACTCAATAGACAATGTGAACTTATGAGATACAGAGAGCTGAGAAAGAAATATTTTTTTGGTGGAAGGATTTGGAAATGTTTTGTGTGACTATGCAAATTTTAAGGCCCCCTTCTCTCAAATATCCCATTAGAATGCCAGCATATTAGGGAGAAACATTTGTCTCAGATTAAAAAAAAAAGACTGGGTACTCACTTTATTTCCTTTTGCATCATATAAGATTGATTTTCAAATATATCTAAGGATTTTGTAAAATTTACCTTTATACTTTTTTAATAACAATTAAGCTGATCTACAAATGTTATAAGATGCTGTGTTCTGTCCCTTGTACACCAGCAGATGATTAGAGCTCCAAAGCCAAAATAATGTGCCTTGTACATATGGCATGGTCATTGGGAGTCACAACATGACTCAAAAAATTTAGGAACAAGTAAGAAACAATTATCAAATCAGGAATACTACTAAATTTGAAGCTAAGTTTAAAGGAATAGTGCAATATTTTAAAAAGAGTGGGAAAGTATGGTCACTCCCATAGATATCATGGCAGAACACTCAACAGATTTTAGGAGAGAAACATTAAAAAATAATGTGTACTCACTTTTTCATTTATTTCAGATGACATGGAAGAAATGACAGAGGAATCATTTGTGAAGGGATGAGTGCTGTACACTTAAAGTCATTATAAAGAATGTTATTACCTGTGAAGACAAAAAAAATAATGAATCTCCTACTAGGAAACTTTGGTACCTAGAAGACATTCTAGGAAGAGAATGGAAGGCAGAGAAGATAGGAAACAAACAACAATGCGAAACAGTGTGTTATAGGAAACTAAGGAGATGGAACCGTGTTAAAACCTTTACAGACGATTTCCAAAAGGAAGAAATAGGAGTGTTAGAAGCAGCTGAGAATGGGACAAAGCTGCGCAGAGCGGAGTAACTACAATTTCAGCACATGAATTTCTGGGTGACTATTGACAAGACCAAGTTTTATGGAAAAGAAAATAAAAACTGAGATGTCATTAAACAGGAGATAAGGTTAACTAAGGTTTAGAAAGAGGGAGTGTAGACAACTTTGTTTTTTTTATAGTATTTTTATTTTATAATTAACTTAATTTCACATATCAGCCACGGATTCCCCGTCCTCCCTCCCTCCTCCCACCCCCCAGCTCTCTCCCCCAATCCACCCCCCATTCCCACCTCCTCCAAGGCAAGTTCTCCCCTGCGGAGTCAGCCCAGCCTGGTAGACTCAGCCAAGGCAGGTCCAGTCCCCTCCTCCTTACACCAAGGCTGAGCAAAGTGTCTCAGCATAGGCCCCAGGCTCCAAAAAGCCAGCCCATGCACCAAGGACAGGTCCTGGCTCCACTGCCTGGGGACCTCCTAAATAGTTCAAGCTAATCAACTGTCTCACTTATCCAGAGGGCCTGGTCCAGTTCCATGGTGGTTCCTCTGCCATTGGTTCACAAATGTGTGAATTAAAGAAAAAAAAGTGTAAATCAAGAGGAATTTTAGAATGGAATATATTAGAAGACATACATGCTCGGGAAGGAGACTGTAATAAGAAAAATAAACCTTTTAAGAGATAAAATACTGTAAAAGTAAGATTCTTCGGATATAAAGATGGACTGATTCATACCCACAGAGGAAGAGCCTGACTCGATATGTGATAGGGCTCAGTTCATATGTTGTCACTGAATGAAAGGTTTCAGAAAGTGAGCTAGGTATCTGTAATGAGAAGAACATGGAGGATTTCTCCTAGCTGGACTATCTACTGTTTCCATTCACTCTGGCTCTGGGTATCAAGTTCACATGTGTGTGACAAGTAACAATCTGCTGGCAGCTTTGGACAATTGAGAGGCCTTGAAGGCTTCAGAGAAGAAACGTTGTGAAAGGGTCACACGAATGGAGTACTAACATGCTAGTGAGGACAGTAAGACTCTCCAGCTTCTTGTTCATTGGACTAATTGTTAATTAGTGCTTCCCAGCACCTGAAGATGCTCCCCTCCATAGTCAACAGTTCTATTCTGTGTACAGAACATGGTTATCATGGAGTTTATTTCCAGTAGCTTTGCCAGGAACTCGGGGAGGGAGAGTAAAGCAAGAAAATTGAGGTCAGTGGCAAGCCAAGAGAAAGAAAGTGTTATATCTTGAATTCTGTTTCTATGCTAGTACAAGTTCACACACCAGCTGAAGGACTTTTTGCCAATTTTTTGTTGTTGATGTTATTATTGTTTCTTATTTGCTGTTATTGAAACTAATTTTTAGTATTGTTCAACTTACAGTTTTTCAGTTAGTTTCCAACCTATTATGAAGCCAAATTTAGATAAATGATTAATCTTTATAAACTTTGGAAATTAGACAATTTAATACTAAGAAGTAAAGTCTAAATGACTTCCCACTTCCCCAGGGGTTATTTAATGATTTCTCTTGTAAAATTTCTTTGGCTAACTTGACAGTTCTGAGACTTAAGAAACACAATGCACAAATGACACACTTACAGTCCATTTTCAGCTTTGCTGTGATTCTTGATAAAATTAGAATATTATCTCATTGAAGGACTTTCCCTTCTCAAAATGAAAGAAAGTTAGTTAGAAGTAAGGCTTTATTTTTCACATGAGATATTTTGGAGACAGTTTCCAATTAGTTGATTTCTGTTTTTGTTTGTTTGTTAGTTTTTTTGATAAAATGTAAAAATGGACACATAAAAAGAATAGGGGCCAAAGTCAGTGTTTTCTGTATAGAAGAGACTTTGAGAGCTGATTTAATCACCAAGATAATTCTATGAGACAAATGTCATTATCTCCATTTTAAACAATAAAAAAAACAAGGTTAAGAAAATTTTTATCATTTGCTCAAAGGCACAAATTCAGCAAGTGACTGAGCTGGATTTGAGCCCAGATCTGTCATTATACCAAATCTGTGTGCTTTTTAGGTCAGAAACTTGCCTCCAGGTTTTAAACTTAATGTCTGTATCTTTAATGTGTACAAGCATGTAATATTTAAACTAATAGATGAGATGGAAAAGGCACATAAACAAATAATCTCACCATTTGACATCATTTCAAGCATATATACATAACAATTTCAAAATTGTTCCTACCCAAAATTATCTTTCCAGATTAGTGGCATGTGGTTTATCATGTACTAGTGTTTGAAATCATTCTATAATATAAATTGACTTTAATTATCTATATTTGTCTAATATTAAATTAAAGATAATGCTATGCTAACTATAGAAACCAAGACTGTATATGTCTTTCCTGTTTTCTCAGCTGACTCAAACCAAATGAGGTAATTCTGTCTGTTTAACTTCCTTTGACCCAATTCACAGTCACTACTAAATGGATTCCAGCAATACCAGTTCTGCATTTTACAAACTTTCCTTAAAGCAAGCCTAATGCATCAAAGTGTGTAATTTTATCTAGCATCAATTTATGCATCATACAATAATCACATTTTGTATAGATTTAGTACAATAGTTATGATAATAAAGCCAAAGAATCTTGACTTCAAAGACACACACAAAATGCACAGATAGATTTAGCATAGACATGTGAACCTACAAACATATATCAAAACAAATGTATTATACATAAATATGATATATGTATATGTTCCCTTTATCTAACAATGTAGGATAACAAATTACAAATATGATATTTCTAAAAATTGTATACTATTTTTATCTTAAATTTTGGCAGTGGTGCTCAGTACCAGCAGTACAATCAGCAATTAACATTATCTGGGTATTTCCTAAGCTCTTTATGTGAATTAACTTACATCCTTCGCCTAGACATCTATTACTGTATAGCATATTATTCCCCAAATGAGTACCATTAAAAAATACTAATGATCTCATAGATACTGTGCATCAACTGTGTGTGTGTGGGGGGGGGTGTGGTGGTGGTGATGGTGGTGGTGGTGGTGGTGGTGTGTGTGTGTGTGTGTGTGTGTGTGTGTGTGTGTGTGTGTGTGTCCATAATGGAATTTTATGCAATGGCAAAATGTGAAATTCTGAAATTTCAATGCAAAGGGATGGAACTTGAAGATACTATACCGACTCAGCTTACTCAGACCCAGAAAGACAAACATTTCATGTTCTCTCTCATATATGAGCCCTAGTTTTATCTATCTATCTATCTATCTATCTAGCTAGCTAGCTAGCTAGCTAGCTATCTACTTATTTTGTATTTCTTCTAGAGAAGTTGAAGTGGCCAGGAAACTAGAAAGAGACAATTTGTGGGAGAGCAGGTGAAGGAGGAAAGACAGCAAAACACAGGTAAAATGATACCAGACAGGGTGAATGCTGGCGACAAGAAGGTTCCAGCAGCATGTGGGGTAGATGGATGGTGAACTGAAGGGGAGGGAGGGGTAGAACAATGAAGTGTACAAGAAAAAGCTTTATACAGGGAAAGTTATAATCTTGAACAAAAGTAAAATTATAACAGGGTAGTGGAACACACATGATGTGAAACACAGGGTGTGGGGATACTGGGGCTAAAGGTTCAAGTGAATATAGAGGCAAGTGGATGGAGGAGAGGTGGAAGTTGGGGTGAATTAATGAAAACTAAGGATTATGAAGAAGTCATAAAAATATACTAATTTATAAGCTAATTAAGACTTATTTATATATTCATTTATTTATTTGCTACAGAATCAAACTATATAGCTTGGGTTGTCCCAGAACTTACTGTGTAGACCAGTCTGTCCTTGAATTCATAGAGATCTGCCTGCTTGTGCCTCCAAGTGCTAGAATTAAAGGTGTGCAACAACAGGCCCAGCTTAATTAAGATATAATTTTAAAAAGAAATTTTTTTTTCATTTTTTTATTTTATAATTTAATTTAATTTTACATATCAGCCATGGATTCCCTTGTTCTCCCCCCTCCCGCCCCCCCACCTTCCCCCCAGTCCACTCCCCATTCCCATCTCCTCCAGGGCAAAGACTCCCCTGAGGATTGAGTTGAACCTGGTAGATTCAGTCCAGGCAGGTCCAGTCCCCTCCTCCCAGGATGAGCCAAGCGACCCTGTATAAGTTCCAGGTTTCAAACAGCCGACTCATGCAATGAGTACAGGACCCGGCCCCACTGCCTGGATGCCTCCCAAACAGATCAAGCTAATCAACTGTCTCACTTATCCAGAGGGCCTGATCCAGTTGAGGGCTCCTCAGCATTAGACTACTGGCAATGGTCGAGAGACAGCCTGAACTGACCTACTCTGGTGATAGGATGGCCAAACTCCCTAATTGTCGTGCTAGAAACCCCATCCAATGACTGAGGGAATCGGATGCAGAGATCCACGGCCAGGCCCCAGGTGGAGCTTCAGGAGTCCAATTGGCGAGAAAGAGGAGGGTTTATATGAGCGAGAACTGTTGAGACCAAGGTTGGATAAAGCACAGGGACAGATAGCCAAATGAATGAAAATACATGAACTATGAACCAAAAAGAAAGTTTTAACAGAAGACAATGTTGTGCCCAGATGACCTAGGAGGTTAAATGAAAATCTCAGTACTGACATCTCACTAAAGGTATTCGTTCAGGAGGACCTCAAAGGCAACGCAAACATTAGTTAGACTTATTGCTAACAGCACTACACACTTGGGGTGGTGGACGTAGAGAAAGAAACCATGAACTGTCCAGGAAACTGTTACTATTGGCTGTATTCCATAGTGCCAGAAGCTTCTGTACAGGATACTGGGGCAAAAATACCTAAGTCGTCCTACACTCTACAAGACTGACTGGGTAGGCAAGATGTGCCCACTGGTGTAATAGTGACATGACAGTTCTGCGAACAACCACCTACTCTCTAATTGGATTTGTGTCCTGCCACACAGGAAATAAATTAACATCTGGTACCGCTAAATCTGTTTAAAAGTCATTGACAGCATGGGTCATAAGCACGGGGAGAAATCTGCTCTTTGCTAAGAAGTTGTGTTGTCAAACTGCCTCTCTATTTATCTTTATATACAAAGTCCTGGAGATTTTCATTACCCTCAACCTTGACCAGGAGTGCTTCTTTTCAGTGGGCAGTGACCAATGTAGAGACTCATAACTGTTCCATGTGCTGGGAATCAGTGACTGTGAGTACTCGGCCATAGATGGAATGACTTTATTAATCTTCTCCTGATGCAGTTTTCAGGAAACATCACAGAAGTGGGGTAGAAACAAAGTAAGGGGCAGAGGACGAGGAAAGTGATATCAAATGCTGTCTGCTAGACATGACATGGATAATGTACATGTGACTCACAGGAGTTTTGGTTAACCACAAAAGACATGTAAATTATTAAACCATTTAAAAATTCCAGCATGAATAAGGCAATGCCTCCCATGACCCCACCCCTACCTGGAGAGCACCTGATGTCCACTGTCAGAGGAAGATCCCCTTTTCTTTTAGGGTGCAAACACTCATGGTCTGCCTATGTCCGAGTGTACGGAGCAACACTGATGTGCATATGGGCGGCACTGATTTGACTCGGTGGGTTATACATTTTTCAAAGGACACGAAATTGTCAGAGATATTCCTGGGGGGCTGAAAGCGGGAAGTAGAGATGGAAAAAGTAAGATATATGTGTGACATTTTCAAAGCATAAGAAAAATACTATTTTTACAAAGGAAGTGAAAAATTTTAACTTTAGAAATACATGGTTAATTTAGAAAATGCTTTACCCATGTGATTTCCTCATATATAATAACATCAATAGTCTAACAACACAAAATTATTTTCTATAGTAAATAGTATATTCAGGAGCAGGAAATAAGGTTGCCATCTTCTGTTTAAGTAAAGGATTCTACTACAACATGATTCTGATAGTAGTTGCTTAACAAGTTTTAATGTGTGAACAAATCAACCCATGAAGACATGAATAGTACTTGTGCCCTGTATTTTCGTCAACAAATTCCACAGAAGAGATGAAATTCTTGCCCTTGTTTCTGAAATCACAAGATAGTTTTCAAATCTGTGCATCTGTAGCTCAGTTACCAGAGAAAACATTATAATTGAAAACTAATATGGTCAGAACTGCTTTTGTGTTTTGTGACATATTTTAAGAATAGGAAGAATGATTTTTTGAGAGAATATGGTTGAGAAAATTCTCAAATTCATTTTCATGAAAGGGATAAAATTATTGATAAACACATCTAAGTTTGCAGATTGGTTATTTCTCAGAGGTTATTTGGGGTCATAATTGTAAATCTCATTATCGTACTTGAAAGGGGTCTCTTTCATTATTATGGTGCTGAGGTCTGTATCCCTGAAGCTAATTGCAAGGTAGAGCTGCAGAGTTCTAATTGTTTGCCATCAAAATAGCTGTGTAAGCTTGATTAACAGTGTTCAGCAACATTCATAACAGTCCAAGCCTGGCCCTGCATAAAATAGAAACTGGGAAAAAATCAATAAGATTTAATAAGATCAGGAACAATCACTTACAATAGTACATCAATCACACAAAGTAATAGGTGCAGGATTTGATAGGGTCCTGAACTGCCTGAGAGATTCATAACCAGTACTCGTTAATGATTTGTTCATTTGCATTTTATCAATCCAGCTACAGCTGACAAGCAGAAGGAGCAGGAGAAAGAAATATGTTGACTTAAACTCATCAGCTTCGCAATTAAAAAAATAACATATAATAGCAAATGTCTTGTCACATGGAAATCTGATGTTATTACCAAGATGTGTGCAATCATTTGCTCTTCAGACTGAGCTGCTCCTAGACTTGCATAACAGACCTGGTGTCAGTGTTCTGTGGTCACTAAGACGCCCCAAAAGCTTAGAAAGAATGTATATGGCATAAGCTTCTATTGCATAATTATATTCAATGCAAAATGGGCCCAGTTCCTTGTTTTTATCTCTTTGAAATAAATGAGGCTCCTGGCTTTGCCTTAGGCAAAACCTCGATCAAATGCTGAAATAATCAAAATGAGATGGCTTTCTGGTGATTATTGCTTATTATTCTATCTTCCTTCAGTTGATGTTATGACTTTATAAGGTAATCATGCTGTATTTACTATCTTTATTAAAACACATTTGGGGAAGAAAGATAAATGAATAGAATAAAATTGTGTAAACAAATTTCTGATTCTAAATAAATGATAGTCAGTAAAATGAAAAAAAATAATCCTCCTATAAACATCAGAGGCATAATGAAAGTCTGAGCTTCTTTCCAAGAAATGCATGTGGATTCCTGCTTAGAAAATTTCCTGTAGGTTTTCTATGGAAAGAATTATGTGAGTGGTGAGATGCAGAGCTTATTGTCAGAAACCAGCAGTGGTACCATCCAAAATGTGGATTAATTAGTCTCTGTCCAAAACTACAGTAAATAATGTGCTCCTTTAGAGAAAAACATCATGATTCAGGTCTTTGTAGATGAAGTTTAAATAGGAGATTTCTATATGGGATACTTTAATTCAATCAAAGTACAGGTAAAATCCCATTATTGTAGACTCCATGGGGCCTCTAAATTGTTTTGTTGTGGTAGAATTTGGTTAAAATGAATAAATACATTTATCACATTCTCAGTGTGGAGTACATACTAGAAACACAGATGTGATGCTGGTCTCTTTTCTATTGAATTAACACATGAAAAGAAATGCTTTGAATAGGAAGGGGGAACCAGGAACAAGGTCTAATGCACACATACCTTCCAGTCTGTCCCTAAATCCTCGATAACTTTAAAATGGCTTGGGATTAAGATAACATTTTTATTTTATCCTTTCCTTTTCAAAGATAAACCTGGTTATATTGACTGCAAAGAGTGAAGGAAATTATTTATATTTATATATATATGTATATAATTTGCTATGTGGATCAAAATAATGTAAGAAAACTCAAATATATGCATTTTAATTTCCTTTCTTTATAAAACAAATGATGTCAAAATCAAACTACTGAAGTGCATCGCACTTAAGAAGCATTGCAAAATTTACCAACAATCAATTCATAGAATGCCAATTTGCCTAAAAGCAAATTGACAAATGTCCAAGCAACTTAAAGATCAAGTCACCCTTATTTGGCATTGGATGACTTGTTTTTAAGTGAAATGGGAGGCTTCAAATGCCAGTTATCAAATGCATATGGCTCCTTCTTATGAGTTTTGTTTGAATGCTGGCAGAGATTTGTAATTCTGAACATTCTTATTTTTTATTTACTTAAAAAATATTTTTTAGCAGGGGCACTATAAGAGACCTTAGAGAGAGATATGAGTACTTTCATTGTGACAGAACATTATGCATTTTATGAATATTCTGATAATAATATTACTGACAGACTCTCAGCATGCAGAAAATGGTTTATCAATTGTGTATAATTAATGTGTCCATCTAATTTGTCATCTCCTAACTGTGGCCCTCTTTTGAAAATGGAAGACAGACTATTACTAGCTATATTGAGATGAAAGGATTACATAAGGATGGTTTTGAATAAATCAGAATATGTGTTCACATCAACAAGACAAGAGAGTTAAAAAAAAGACAAGAGTAAGTTAAGAGCTATTGAGAAAATGATAAGGGATGTGATGCTTCAGTTGACATCCTGAAAATAAGTAGCATTCCTCATAAGATGCATTTGTAAGGTCTTAAGAGAGCAGAACAGACAGTCAAGGAAGTGTCTTGTGTATCTAGGATGGAAGACATTAAAACGTTGATCAGGAACCCAGCATCAAAAACCTTTGATACAGATGTCCGTTTGAGAATACATGCACCATTAAAAGTGTTTGAGAAATAATTACAAAGAGGGGCCAAAACATGTTGTATCAAGTCCTTAGTGAGTTGTGATCTGGAAACCCAAAGATTTGGATTTTCACCACAGCTTCCACACACCGCCAACTATAATTTTATGAATTCATGCTCCTCTACAAGTTTCTTTTTTCTCAAAATCTATGGTACATATAAATTACCTACCATGATTATTTGGCACATAGTAAGTACTCAATACTTGTCACTTATTATTATTAATAATAACACAAGGTGCTATGAAATAATTGAAGGTATTTACATGAAATCTATGTATTTAACTACAATGGAACTGATAAATGATATATTTGTTATAATAAACAAATTCTATCACTTAGGTAATATTTCCATTTTATAAACACAAAAACATATCCCAATAGTACTTTTATGAATAGGTGAAGTAACAGTACTAGGGCGCTCATGACCTCATGGTAGCTGTAGTTGCCTGCAAAAGGCCTGCACAACGTCAAATCATAAACATCCTAGAAAGAAAGAGGAAGGGGTTCAGGAAACCTCACCCCTAACTGAGGCGCTATGGATAGCTGTAAGATTCTGTGGGAGGAAGAACTGGTTATCTTCAAAGCTATGGCTCCTTATAAATTAGCCACACTCCAGTAAATGGCCCTCACTGAGAAGTATCTGGGCAGCACAAACTGGACTAACTAGATTATTATGAAAAACAAACAAACACACAAGCAAAAAGATAGGAAGTTAGTGGGGTGGTAAGGTAGAGGTAGATATAGTAAAGAGTTAGAGGGAAGTATGTGCAAATATGAACAAAATACATTATATGAAATTCTCCCAAAATTAATGCTTTAAAAAATGAATTGAGGAAGATAATACTGAAAAAGAAAAAAAAATGAGACTCTTAAGCCAGAATTTCCCATTTGTGGTCTCCAATCTACTAAGCCTCTTGGAATCTGTACTGTCATGTGTTTTTCCCAACCACTGATTCCTGGCCTGACCATGAGACTACAACCAGTAGCTTCCCCAGTGAGCTGTTAAAAAAATTACAAATGTGGAAAAGCAATCGGCATGTGCATATAGTGGCTTGCTTTCTTTTCTTTTTTTTTTTTAAATTTAATTTAATTTTATTTTGCAATACAATTCAGTTCTACATATCAGCCACGGATTCCTTTGTTCTCCCCCCTCCCGCCCCCTCCCCTTCCCCCCAGCATAGCCCCCTATTCCCACCTCCTCCAAGGCAAAGCCTCCCCTGAGGACTGAGATCAACCTGGCAGACTCAGTCCAGGCAGGTCCAGTCCTCTCCTCCCAGGCCGAGCCAAGCGACCCTGTATAAACCCCAGGTTTCAAACAGCCAACTCACGGGGATTATCCAATGACCGAGAAATGGATGAGGTCTACATGAACAATCTGGACATGAGTGGGGGTAATGAAGGGTGAGGATCGAGGGAAAGAGAGCTTGGGGGAGCAGGAGATCCCAGCTGGATCAACAACAGAGAGGGAGAACAAGGAATAGGAGACCATGGTAAATGAAGACCACATGAGACTAGGAAGAAGCAAAGTGCTAAAGAGGCCCACAGAAATCCACAAAGATACCCCCACAACAGACTGCTGGCAATGGTTGAGAGACAGCCTGAACTGACCTACTCTGGTGATGGGATGGCCAAACACCCCAACTGTCATGCTAGAAACCCCATCCAATGACTGAGGGATCTGGATGCAGAAATCCATGGCTGGGCCCCGGGTGGAGCTCCAGGAGTCCAATTAGCGAGAAAGAGGAGGGTTTATATGAGCGAGAATTGTTGAGATCAAGGTTGGATAAAGCAGAGGGACAAATAGCCAAACAAATGGAAACACATGAACTATGAACCAATGGCTGAGGGTTCCCCAACTGGATCAGGCCCTCTAAATGGGTGAGGCAGTTGATTGGCTTGATCTGTTTGGGAGGCATCCAGGCAGTGGGACTGGGTCCTGTGCTCATTGCATGAGGTGACTTGCTTTCTTATAATATTTCTTATAATATTTCTTTTGGAGGTCAGATCATATATATATATAAGAGAGAGAGAGAGTGAGAGAGAGAGAGAGAGAAGAAAGAGAGAGAGTGAAGGGGAAGAGAGAGAGAAAGAGGAGAGAGAGAGAATACCCACTCAGTTTCACTTGAACTGTTTGTTCAGCTGCTTTACTAGGAAATTAGACACATAAGTTAGGCACATGATAAATGTCTTTATGAACACCCACGGTTAGTAGATACAATGTGAAATACACAAGCTGTCTTTCAAATGAAGCTCTGCCAATATTACAGAGTCATGCACAGGTAATTATTTGTCATGTTATGCGATGGGTTTTTTTTTTATGGTATATTCTCACACTGGGTATAATAACTATGATACAAATTGGAGCCTAGGTATGGGAACCTAGCACAGCAAAACAGTATCATACTTACCATTACTTGGTACTGGTGACAACAGAAGACTCTGCAGGCATGTGATAGCTATTCTTAGTTGTCAGCTTGACTACTTCTGGAACTTTCAAAAACTAGAGCTGCTGGGTAATATCACCCTTGGATCTATAAAACAAACAAAAACAATGAAAATTGCCTTAAACACCTATTGTTTTTCTTCTAATTCTGCATAACAATAAAAACCCATGTGTTTTCTTCTCTAGGTTCTGTAGATGTAAACAACCTTCTTATTAAATAAGAAACACAGAACCAATGCAAAGAAGAAAGCCAAGAGGTCAGAGCTAAGAGCTAAAACCTTACCCTTACTCCTGCGGTGGTCCTACCTCTCTGAACCAGAGCTACCCCTGTGTTAAAGTCTTTATATAGAGTTCCTGTTCTGCCTTCTCATTGGTTGTAAACCCAACCACATGACCGCCACCTCATGGCCTGTCTGTATAGGCCTCCAGGTTTTCCATGATTGGTATTGAGATTAAAGGCATGTGTATCCAATAATGGCTGTATCCCTGAACACACAGAGACTTACCCAGCTCTGCCTACCAAGTGCTGGAATTACAAGAGTACGCCACCACTGCCCTGCTTTCCTATGGCTTGCTAATAGCTCTGACCCCTGGGCAACTTTACTTATTAACATACAAATAACATTTTAATACAAATAAAATATCACCATATTTCCCTGTTTCTATTTTAATAAAAAGGAAAAAAAAGAAAAAGCTTATAACTAATATAAGAAAAACTATATACAAAAGTACAATAACTATATACAATATATACAAGTAATAAATACCTAAACAATGTCTAGTTCATTTGTATTTGACAAATTCAGAGAAAATAATTCCATTATCTATCCTATTGTATCTAATTCACTTTCTATCTGTTCATGATAGTTGATGAACTATCACCTCCTCTAATTAAGAGGTCTTTCTTGTTCAAATCGAAACTTTATCAATTTTGATGGTACCCACAGCATATCTTCTCCTGTAGAAATAAAAGCAAAACCTCGTCCCCAATGTAACACATATCCTGGTTTCCATTCTGAGGTCAGCACATCCTTAAAGTATATAGGTTGATCTAATTCTGTAGTTTTTTCTATTATCCAATGTCTCTCTGCAGCTGTTGTTCCTTTCACATTGGCATTGAGAAAATTCAAAGTTAATAGAGCATTATGTAGTCTATTTCTGGTGGTTTTTGTTACTCCTTTTTGTTTATTTAGCATATCCTTTAGAGTTCTGTTTGATCTGTCTATAACTGCTTGACCTGTAGGATTATGTGGTATACCTGTAATATGGTTTATATTATAATAAGCAAAAAACTGTTTCATTTTAACAGAGACATATGATGGAGCATTATCAGTTTTGATTTGTGCAGGTATACCCATAATGGCCATAACTTCTAGCAAATGAGTGATTACAGAATCAGCTTTTTCTGAACTCAAAGTAGTTGCCCATTGAAATCCTGAATAAGTATCGATAGTGTGGTGTACATATTTCAGTTTTCCAAATTCTGCAAAGTGAAACACGTCCATCTGCCAGATTTCATTCCTCTGAGTACCCTTTGGGTTACATCCTGCTGGTAATGGTGTTTGATTGTAGAAGGAACAAGTAGGACATTTCTTTACTATTTCTTTGGCTTGTTGCCAGGTTATGGAAAAATCCTTTTTTTAAACCTTTACTATTTACATGATGTTTTTTATGAAATTCTGAGGCCTCCAGCACATTTTCTATCAATAATTTATCAATCTCATCATTGCCTTGTGCTAGAGGGCCTGGCAGACCAGTATGGGATCGGATGTGAGTTGTATATAAAGGATGACTCCTTTTTCTGATTGTATCTTGTAATTGAATAAATAGTGAAGCTAATTCTGAAGCATCGTGGATAAATTCTGTAGTCTCAATATGTAATACTACTCTTTCAGCATACTGAGAGTCAGTTACTACATTGAGAGGTTCTGAAAAATCCATTAATAACAACAGAATAGCATACAATTCTGATTTTTGAACTGAATTATAAGGACTTTGAACCACTTTACTTAAATTTTCTGATTTGTAACCTACCTTTCCTTGTTTGTTGGCATCTGTATAAAATGTATGAACTCCAGATATGGGTTTTTTCCTCACAATTCGAGGCAAGATCCAATCAGCTCTCTTTATAAGATCAATTCTATTGCTTTTGGGATATTTGCTGTTAATTTCTCCCAAAAAATTACTACAAGCTTTTTGCCAAACTTCATTTTCTATCCATAATTTTTCAATGTCCTCCTTAGTTAAAGGTACGACAATTTCTGCTGGGTCTATTCCTGCTAATTGACGAAGTCTCAATTTTCCTTTCCAAATCAAGTCAGAGATTTTTTCCACATAAGTTTTTAATTTTTTATTTGGTTTATTTGGTAAAAATATCCATTCTAATATAATATCTTCCCTTTGCATTAATATTCCTTTTGGGGTATGCCTAGAAGGTAAAATAACCAAAATGCAATCCAGCTTTGGATCAATACGATCCACGTGTCCTTCATGTACTTTCTTTTCTACCAAGGCCAATTCTTTCTCAGCTTCAGGTGATAATTCTCTTGGACTATTGAAGTCCTTGTCACCTTCTAAGGTTTTAAACAAATTATTTAGTTCATCATTTTTTACCCCAACAATAGTTCTTAGATGAGAAATGTCTCCAAATAATCTTTGAAAGTCATTAAGAGTCTGTAGTCGATCTCTCCTAATTTGCACCTTTTGAGGTCTAATTTTTTGAAGTTCTATTTTATATCCTAAATAATTAATAGAATCTCCTCTTTGTATCTTTTCAGGAGCAATTTGTAATCCCCAGCAAGGCAAAATTTTCTTTACTTCTTCAAACATTCTTTCTAAAGTATCTGCATTTGAGTCAGCTAATATAATATCATCCATATAATGATGATAAATTATAGATTTAGGAAATTTTTTAGGTACTACTTCTAATGGCTGTTTTACAAAATATTGGCACAAAGTTGGGCTATTCAACATTCCCTGTGGGAGAACCCTCCATTGAAATCTTTTAACCGGTTGAGAATTATTATAAGTAGGCACTGTGAAAGCAAATCTTTCTCTGTCTTTTTCTTGTAAGGGTATTGAAAAGAAACAGTCTTTTAAATCAATAACTATGAGAGGCCATCCTTTTGGTAACAGAGTAGGCAAAGGAATTCCAGATTGTAAAGAGCCCATTGGCTGAATTACTTTGTTAATTGCTCTAAGGTCTGTTACCATTCTCCATTTACCAGATTTCTTTTTAATAACAAATACAGGAGAATTCCAAGGGCTGGTTGATTCTTCAATATGATGAGCATTTAACTGTTCTTCCACCAGCTTTTGTAAAGCCTGGAGTTTCTCTGTTGTTAAAGGCCATTGCTGAACCCATACAGGCTTCTCTGTTGACCATTTTAAAGGTACAGCTGTTAGTGTTTTTGGAAGATTATCAGTTGTTGTGCCCTGTTCTTGTATGACATGGACGGCTGGTGAGCACTCATTATATTATCTTTTAATATTTCTCTCAGAAACATGTACTAATTTATGATTTGTTTCTGAGATTGGACGGATATTAATCTGAGTATTCCATTGTTGTAACAAGTCTCGACCCCACAGGTTCATAGCTATGTTAGCCATATATGGTTTTAATTTTCCTTTCTGTCCTTCTGGACCTATACATTCAAGCCATCTTGCACTTTGTTTCACTCGAGATAATGTCCCAATTCCTAACAGTTGAACGCTTACCTCCTGAAGAGGCCAAGTTGGATGCCAAAATTCTGGTGCAATTATGGTAATCTAATTAATCTTCAACTATAACTAACTAATCTTCAACTCCCTCAGAGACCCAAGAAGGAAATAATATTAGCTAACAAAAAAATAAAAACAGGAAGTATATGCAAGAAACTTCCAAAAAATTGTGAGTTGACAGAAACAGCCAGCTACCTGGACAATCATCTGAGGTTTCTCCGCAGTGTTGGGGCATCATCTTCAGCCTATAGGCTTAGCGTATCTGACAGACTCATTTGTGAAGTAGGATGCACACAAGGTCAACAGTTCAACCTCACATTGGGTGAGAGCAGTCCATGTACCAGAAACACCTGAATTCCACTAGTGTCATGTCATGATTCAGGATTTTAAATTCTGGAAATTGCTGATGTTTTTTGAATTCAGCTGTCCATTCTTCTTGGCTATGTGTGCATGTGGCTTCATTTCAGCATCCCGTTCTTCTCCACATCCCTCTATTAAATGCCATTCTACTGTTGAGAGGTGTGAGCTTAATTACTCTTCAAGAATAACTGTTTCAACTACCTTCCCATTGCACATCAGAAGCCATCGGCCCACTGCCTGTTAAGCTGCCTTCGAAGAAAATGGCACTGTACCTTTCCCTGATTGCGAAGGCCACTTCAGCGATGGTGCCATATTGTCCTGGACTCAGAAGATGCCTTTTGATAAAGCCATAACCACACTTGTTTTTACAAGAATCAGTAGTCCTTTGTTTCGTGTCCTGTCTGTCCTGTTTGTCAGCAGTTGATTTGAGGATACTTTGTTGTCCAGTGGCTAACTTTTGCCACAATGAAAGTTAACTCCATATGCAGTTTCTTCAATGCCCATATTTTCTCTGAAGTAGATTGGTACTGCCAGGAGCCGACATGTCTCATAGTCATAACAAAAAAGAAAAATTTTCTAAGTTATTAAAACATTTTAAATGCCATATTCTGTAGATCTCTGAAGGGTTTGAAGATAACCTGTCTATCTAAAATATATCTACTCAATCTTGAAAACATACCTAATATAACTACAAGTTCTATTATAATGTCTAACTACAAACTTTCCTTTCTTTATATCCTAATAGTTGGTAATAACATTCAAGGATCAGAAAATTGCATTACATTGTTAGATGAACGTTACAATTAGAAATATACATATAGCCTCCCTGGTGATGTGAGTAGCAGACAAGTCATCCTTGTTCCACATCTAGTATCCTCCTATGAGTGAGTACATACCATGTTTGTCTTTCTGAGTCTGGGTTACCTCACTAAGGATGATTTTTTCTAGATCCATCCATTTGTCTGCAAACCTCATGATGTCATTGTTTTTCTCTGCTGAGTAGTATTCCATTGTGTATATGTACCACATTTTGTTTATCCATTCTTCAGTTGAAGGGCATCTAGGTTGTTTCCATGTTCTGGCTATTACAAACAATGCTGATATGAACATAGCTGAACAAGTGCTCTTATGGGGTGGTTGAGCATTCCTTGGGTATATGCCCAAGAGTGGTATAGCTGGATCTTGGGGGAGATAGATTCCCAATTTTCTAAGAAAGCGCCATATTGATTTCCAAAGTGGTTGTACAAGCTTGCATTCCCACCAGCAGTGGAGGAGAGTTCCCCTTGCTCCACATCCTCTTCAGCATAAGGTGTCTTCAGTGTTTTTGATCTTAGCCATTCTGACAGGCGTAAGGTGGTATCTCAGAGTTGTTTTGATTTGCATTTCCCTGATGATTAGGGATGTTGAGTAATTCCTTAAATGTCTTTCAGCCATTTGAGTTTCCTCTGTTGAGAATTCTCCGTTTAGTTCTATAGCCCATTTCTTAATTGGACTGTTGGGCATTTTGATGTCTAATTTCTTGAGTTCCTTATATATTCTGGATATCAGTCCTCTGTCAGATGTGGGGTTGGTGAAGATCTTTTCCCATTCTGTAGGTTGTCGCTTTGCCTTGTTGACTGTATCCTTTGCTCTACAAAAGCTTCTCAGTTTCAAGAGGTCCCATTGATTGATTGTTTCTCTCAGAGTCTGTGCTACTGGTGTTCTATTTAGGAAGTGGTCTCCTATGCCAATGTGTTCAAGATTACTTCCTACTTTCTCTTCTAGCAGGTTCAGAGTAGCTGGATTTATGTTGAGGTCCTTGATCCACTTGGACTTAAGTTTTGTGCACGGTGATAGATATGGATCTATTTGCAACCGTCTACATGTTGATATCCAGTTTTGCCAGCACCATTTGTTGAAGATGCTTTCTTTTTTCCATTGTGCACTTTTGGCTTCTTTGTCAAAAATTATATGTTCATAGGTGTGCAGATTAATGTCAGGGTCTTCAATTCGATTCCATTGGTCCACTGTCGGTTTTTATGCCAGTACCAAGCTGTTTTTATTACTGTAGCTCTATAGTAGAGCTTGAAGTCAGGGATCATGATGCCTCCAGAGGTTGTGTTATTGTACAGAATTCCTTTGGCTATCCTGGGTTTTTTGTTTTTCCAGATGAAGTTGAGTATTATTCTTTCCAGGTCTCTGAAGAATTGTGTTGGTATTTTAATGGGGATTGCATTGAATCTGTAGATTGCTTTTGGTAAGATTGCCATTTTTACTATGTTAGTCCTACCTATCCATGAGCATGGGAGATCTTTCCATTTTCTGACATCTTCTTCAATTTCTTTTTTTCAGGGACTTAAAGTTCTTGTCATATAGGTCCTTCACTTGCTTGGTTAGTGTTACCCCAAGGTATTTTATGTCATTTGTGGCTATAGTAAAGGGTGATGTATCTCTGATTTCCTTCTCTGCTTCTTTGTCCATTGTATATAGGAGGGGTACTGATTTTTTTGAGTTGATCTTGTATCCTGCTATGTTGCTGAAGGTGTTTATAAGCTGTATCAGTTCCTTGGTGGAATCTTTGGAGTCGCTCAAGTATACTATCATGTCATCTGCAAATAGGGAAAGCTTGACTTCTTCCTTTCCAATTTGTATCCCCTTAATCTCCTTATGTTGTCTTATTGCTCTGGCTAGAACTTCAAGTACTATATTGAATAAGTATGAGGAGAGTGGACAGCCTTGCCTCGTTCCTTCCTGATTTTAGTGGAATTGCTTTGAGTTTCTCTCCATTTAAGAAAGACACGGGGATCGCCCAATGACAGAGAAATGGAATGAGATCTACATGAACAGCCTGAACATGAGTGAGGGTAGTGAAAGGCGAGGGTCGAGGGAAAAAGAGCTTGGGGGAGCAGGAGATCCCAGCTGGATCAAGAACAGAGAGGGAGAACAAGGAATAGGAGACCATGGTAAATGAAGACCACATGAGAATAGGAAGAAGCAAAGTGCTAGAGAGGCCCACAGAAATCCACAAAGATACCCACACAACAGACTGCTGGCAATGGTCGAGAGACAGCCCGAACTGACCTACTCTGGTGATGGGATGGCCAAACACCCTAATTGTCATGCTAGAAACCTCATCCAACTACTGAGGGATCTGGATGCAGAGATCCATGACTAGGCCCCAGGTGGATCTCTGTGAGTCCAATTAGCGAGAATGAGGAGGGTTTTTATGAGCAAGAATTGTTGAGACCAAGGTTGGATAATGCACAGGGACAAATAGCCAAATGAATGGAAACACATGAACTATGAACCAATGGCTGAGGGGTCGCCACTGGATCAGGCCCTCTGAATGGGTGAGACAGTTGATTGGCTTGATCTGTTTAGGAGGCATCCAGGCAGTGGGACCGGGTCCTGTGCTCATTGCATGAGTTGGCTGTTTGAAACCTGGGGCCTATGCAGGATTGCTTGGCTCGGCCTGGGAGGAGGGGACTGGACCTACCTGGACTGAGTCTACCAGGTTGAACTCAGTCTGTAGGGAAGGCTTTGCCCTGGAGGAGATGGGAATGGAGGGGGCTGGGGGGAAGGTGAGGGGGACAGGAGGGGGGAGAACAAGGGAATCCTTGGCTGATATGTAAAACTGAATTGTATTGCAAAATAAAAAAAAAGAAATATACATATAACATTTTCTAACAATATCAATTTCAATATATATAATTTGTATACAACATAAAACAATCCAATCCAATGTAAAGTATTTACATTTTTCTTTTCTTTTCTTTCTTTCTTTCTTTCTTTCTTTCTTTTTCTTTCTTTCTTTCTTTCTTTCTTTCTTTCTCTCTTTCTTTCTTTCTTTCTTTCTTTCTTTCTTTCTTTCTTTCTTTCTTTTTTTAATAAGAACCTTAAATCTAATCTCCTTTGCTTAGCCCTTTTCCTCACCCTTGACAACAACTTGTAACCAACCCCCCTAAACAATGAAAATTATCCCAGACCCAAAACCCATTAAAAGACCAAAAAAAAAAAAAAAAACCCACCTGCCCCACACCACCTCTTTGGGAATGTGGGCGTCGTATTCTTGAAATTGCTTCCTGCTGGGTATGGGCGAAGGTATCTTTATCCTGAAAGAAAAATTTTAGGTTAATTGTCAAATTCTAGGAAAGGTAAATATATCCTTCCTTATCTAGTCTGTGTATAATGCCAAAGTTCAGGGTTTATCTCAAATCCTTATTCAAGTAGTCTTTGAGACTGGATCATCTCAGCTAGCTCTCTCAAAATTGCTCTGAGCACTTTGTAGTTCAAAGCTGATCTGTAGATGATGCTTGTCAGCTTAGTGATGTTATCATTGTCCACGTGGAATTGTTGTTGTTGTGGGGCCCCATCTTCTTCCTGGAGACTTCAGTTGATGTTAGGCCTGACCATGATTTCCTGCAAAAAACTGATAAGAGACTCGAACACAAAGACTATATATGTGGCTTTTTAGAATTAGTTAGTACTCTATATGACCATTTATATCTTAACAAAGTTTAAAATGTGTATATTTTACAATTTTAAAATGTATATATATACATATATTAATCTTGTAAATTTTGATATAAAATTCATACTTTAAGAAAAGTTTAAAGAATCAGAATAGAATCAAAGAGTTGAGATTAGTAATAGAATAGTCCCTTAATTAATTTGGTTTTTCTCCTGTCCCATAGCAGAAGATGGCTCTTTTCTTCTGGCATGATGCAGGGAGTTTGCATTTTCCTTTTAACAACATGCTTGAGTTTAAAGAAGGAGAGAGCCATTCTCCAACTCCAAACAAAGTCAGCTTTAAATTTTAATTGAACTGGGACTATTAGAAGTTAAATAGTGTTAAATCTTTAAAGAAAAGCAGAAACAAACATTTAGGAAGACATAAAATTTTTTAGATAACATACCCATATGCCATTTCACTCTGTTTCTTAGGATAGACGATTTGTCCCTTTTCTTCAGTTGTCTCATTTGTCCAGTGTTCTTCAAATTCCTTAACCTTCATTTTCCTAAAAAACAAAAACAAAAACCTTTCCCCAAGTTTTTTTGGGGATGTTCCTTTTTGGCAAGTTATTATCTGATTAAATGAAAAGGCATGTGTTACTGGTGTAAGTTAGTTTAAATTGGAGTCAGCACCTGTGTCTACCAGACCAGACAACAAAACACCATTTATTTTTATTGTTAGTTTTGGTCTTTGTTCATTAATAGAAGTTTGCCAAAAAATTTTCTTTATGTTTTTTCCTGAATTTCCTATTTTCTCTGTTTCATCATCTCGACCAACATGATTTATTCCAATAGACATTTGGTTATTTAGTTGCTTTGAGTAGGGGTTTCCTCTACAAGTGCAGGAAAGGTTTGAACTGGATTTACTGTGGGGGCCTGCCTGAGGCCCCTCTGGGAGTTTCCCGAAGCTTGAGGCAGAGGATTACCCTGTCTGTCCCTTATTGATCTACATTCGTTGGTCCAGTGTTTTCCCTTACCACACCTTCTGCAATCTCCAGAAGGAAGGGGCATTCTGTTGCCAGTGTTCCTTGAAGAAACATTATTTCTAGGAATGACCTGTTTACAATCCCTTTTCAAATGTCCTTGCTTTCCACATCCAAAACATCTAACATTGCTCAAACCTTTTGAAATTACTTCTCCTACCCACATATCATCATGGTCATAAGCCTCAGCATTAACTGTGTCTCTAATCCAATCTTCCAAAGGTGCAGATCTTGCCTTTAATGGCCTGATTATTCTTTTACATGCTGCATTTGCATTCTCAAAGGCCAAAGATTCAATTATTATCTGACTAGCCTCTGAATTTGGGACCATTTTCTGTACTGCTGAAGTTAATCTTTGTAAGAAATCTGTGAAAGATTCTTTTGGGCCCTGTATAACCTTTGTAAATGATTCAGTTTTTTTTTTCTGGTTCTTCAACTCTGTCCCATGCATTCAAAGCTGCCGTTCGACATAGAACTAGGGTTTGGACATCATATAAACATTGTGTTTGTACTGAAGCATATTGGCCTTCTCCAATAAGCTGATCCTGGCAGACTTGCATTCCGTTATCCCTCCATTGTTTTTCTATATTTTTAGCCTCATTATTGAACCACATTTTCCACTGGAGATTTTGTCCGGGTTCAAGAACAGCCTGTGCCAAATCCCGCCAGTCTTTTGGTAGAATCCTATTACAAGTTGACCAGGTGTTTAACATTTGCTTTACATATGTGCATGCCATAAGATGCTATTGCCTCCTTAAATCTTCATAAGTCTAACATTTTAACTGGAACCCAAGTATTTTGTTCATTCTCTTCATCAGGTAGCTGCTGTATGACTACCGGATAAATTAAGGGTGATTGTGTGAAAACTGGCTTTCTTTCTGTAACCTTATGATCCAATTTTGAAACAACTTCACTGTTTATTTCTTCTGTCTGAATTTGAATTTCTCTATAATTCATTTTTACTGGTTTAATAAGATTTTCTAAGACTGTTATCTTGGCACTTAAATTGACTATCTTTTTAAATAGTAAAATGAGGATAAGAAAAGTAATAAACTGAATAATTCGATCAATATTAATCTTGTCATATAGTTGTTCCATTATCAGAGTGCCTAAAATTTCAAACAAAGCCCAATTTTCTTCCAATGTACACATAAAGCCCATTTTTTGTAATGTAGAAAAAAATTCTCTTTTAAATAGATATGTTAATTGACTTACCAAGTCTGGGTAGAACAGTAGAGTCCGAGGAAATTTCAAAACAGCCACCTGGTGTTCGAGGTGTGAATCCAGAGAGAGAGAGAGAGAGAGAGAGAGAGAGAAAGAAAGCATAGCAGCTTGAGTCAAGCCTTGGCTTTACAGGCAGGGGCCCTGTTTGGCAGGGCAGGCCTGAGTTGTTTGTAGCAGTTGCAAGTACCTCCAGCTGCAGGTCAGTCAGGCCTGGGCCCGAGCTAGGGAGCCAGGCCGCCCAGGCCGGAAACCGGACCTGCCGCCAAGCCAAGCGGTTTTTAATGGATTCTTGTCACGTTGGGCGCCAGATGTAGATGTAAACAACCTTCTTATTAAATAAGAAACACAGAACCAATGCAAAGAAGAAAGCCAAGAGGTCAGAGCTAAGAGCTAAAACCTTACCCTTACTCCTGCAGTGGTCCTACCTCTCTGAACCAGAGCTACCCCTGTGTTAAAGTCTTTATATAGAGTTCCTGTTCTGCCTTCTCATTGGTTGTAAACCCAACCACATGACCAACTCCTCATGGCCTGTCTGTATAGGCCTCCAGGTTTTCCATGATTGGTATTGAGATTAAAGGCATGTGTATCCAATAATGGCTGTATCCCTGAACACACAGAGACTTACCCAGCTCTGCCTACCAAGTGCTGGAATTACAAGAGTACGCCACCACTGCCCTGCTTTCCTATGGCTTGCTAATAGCTCTGACCCCCGGGCAACTTTATTTATTAACATACAAATAACATTTTAATACAAATAAAATATCACCATAAGGTTCTCATACATTTGGCTTATTCTGTACATCATTTATACATCACTGTAAAATTTGTTGCCTTTATCTGTCCTGTTTCATCCACTGATGTAGTGACCAGTTCTGCAAATTTTCCCATAAGCAGAATTATCTTGACATTCTGCTCATGTGCTGATGTCATGCTGACTTACAATCCTGCACCTTCCCAGTTAAAGCAGTGGTCCTCAAACTTCCTAATGTTTTCACCCTTTAATACAGTCCCTCATGTTGTGGTGACCCCCAAGCATAAAATCATTTTAGTTGCTACTTCATAACTATAATTTTGCTATTGCTATGAATCATATTTTTGGAGATAGAGTTTTTCCAATGGGTCGTGATCCACAGGTTGAGAACAGTTAGATCAAGTGGGCAAGTCCTGAGATGTGTTCTTGATGCCTAAGGACACCAAATATATATAATACAATAGAGAATTATACATTAAAAATGAGCAAAAATGTTTTAGGAATTGAAAGTTATATGGTATCTGATGGCTTCTTTTTCTTCTTTTTGTTTTTAGTTGTGCTTCATAATGGTGATTAAAAGGCACAGTATTTGATGGTATTTTCTTCATTTTCAATACTTCCCTTGGAACTCAAGAACCAACAGAGTTGTCAGAGGGATGAGAAGATTGTCATTTTCTACTTTGGCTCAGGATAAATTCATCCTCTCTTGTCATTTGAGTGAGATGATGAGGCCAATCTGATGGGGTTGATGGCACACAGGTTGGTTGAGGACACCGTGCATCAAGCTCCATAGTAGAACGTCTGTGTGAACTTAGTTTACAGTAAATGCAAGTCATTCTTCAGCAATGAGTAAGTTTATTCTCAAAGTCTTTCCAGTATTGGTGGCCTCTATAGTCCTTTCATAAGGCTTCTTTATTGCCATTTTACAGAAATTATCCATGACCTTCATCTAACCTGCCCCTATGATGGACTGGGTTGTATATTCTCCTCATAAAAATAGTTTTATACCATTCCTAATATAATAGATTTGCAAAAAGTGTGAGAAATATTCCCAGTATACTGCATTAAGCTCTTCTTGTATACTTCTGACATGTTTGCAATAATTGAACCCAGGATCTTGTCCTTTCCATGCAAGTACTGTGGACTCAGCTCCCCACACAGTACCACTGCTCATCCTTTACCTCACTTGGTTGACCCTATCTGCTCTGCAGAATCAGCACAGCACAGCTTTACATATTGCTTAATTGGCGCCAATATACACAGAGATTCTTGTTTAATTCTGTATTTGACTTTACACTGTTGGATGAGAAACAGATCTCTCAATCCATGTGTGTGCAACCTGGAACTATGAGAGTGTTAATATCTATTAGACAATAGAAGAGAGCTAATGAATAAAGAGGTTTGCATTAGTCATCAAAATGCACTCCTGAAATCTTTTACTTTATTTTACTTTTGAGAAAAGTTTTCACCAACTCATCTTTTTTTTTTTCATTTTTTTTTATTAATTTATTTTGCAATACAATTCAGTTCTACATATCAGCCACGGATTCCCTTGTTCTCCCCCCTCCCATCCCCCTCACCTTCCCCCCAACCCCCCCCCCATTCCCATCTCCTCCAGGGCAAAGCCTTCCCCACAGACTGAGGTCAACCTGGTAGACTCAGTCCAGGTAGGTCTAGTCCCCTCCTCCCAGGCCGAGCCAAACAATCCTGCATAGGCCCCAGGTTTCAAACAGCCAACTCATGCAATGAGCACAAGATCTGGTCCCACTGCCTGGATGCCTCCCAAACAGATCAAGCCAATCAACTGTCTCATCCATTCAGAGGGCCTGATCCAGTGGGGACCCCTCAGCCATTGTTTCATAGTTCATGTGTTTCCATTCATTTGGATATTTGTCCCTGTGCTTTATCCAACCTTGGTCTCAACAATTCTCGCTCATATAAACCCTCCTCATTCTCGCTAATTGGACTCCCAGAGATCCACCCGGGGCCTAGTCATGGATCTCTGCATCCAGATCCCTCAGTAGTTGGATGAGGTTTCTAGCACAACAATTAGGGTGTTTGGCCATCCCATCACCAGAGTAGGTCAGTTCGGGCTGTCTCTCGACCACTGCCAGCAGTCTGTTGTGTGGGTATCTTTGTGGATTTCTGTGGGCCTCTCTAGCACTTTGCTTCTTCCTATTCTCATGTGGTCTTTATTTACCATGGTCTCCTATTTCTTGTTCTTCCTCTCTGTTGTTGATCCAGCTGGGATCTCCCGCTCTCCCAAGCTCTCTTTCCCTCGACCCTCGCCTTTCATTACCCCCACTCATGTCCAGGCTGTTCATGTAGATCTCATTCCATTTCTCTGTCATTGGGTGATCCCTGTGTCTTTCTTGGGGTCCTGTTTTCCAGGTAGCCTCCCTGGTGATGTGAGTAGCAGTCCAGTCATCCTTGTTTCATGTCTAGTATCCTGCTATGAGTGAGTACATACCATGTTTGTCTTTCTGAGTCTGGGTTACCTCACTCAGGATGATTTTTTCTAGATCCATCCATTTGTCTGCAAACCTCATGATGCCATTGTTTTTCTCTGCTGAGTAGTATTCCATTGTGTATATGTACCACATTTCTTCAGTTGAAGGGCATCTGGGTTGTTTTCATGTTCTGGCTATTACAAACAATGCTGATATGAACATAACTGAACAAGTGCTCTTATGGTGTGGTTGAGCATTTCTTGGGTATATGCCCAAGAGTGGTATAGCTGGATCTTGGGGGAGATTGATTCCCAATTTTCTAAGAAAGCGCCATATTGATTTCCAAAGTGGGTGCCCAGGGATCTCATCTTTTATTTAAGATCTGTTTATTATTTATATGTATGTTCCTGTGTGAGTTTTTGTGCACCCCTTGTATGCAGGTGCCCACAATGTCAGGACAGGGTGTCAAATCCCCTATAACTGGAGTTATAGGCAGTATTAAGTCACCATATGGATGTTGGAAACCAACTATTAGTCCTTTGCAAGAGAGGGGTCAGCACTCTTAACAACAGTGTTATTTCTCCAGCCTTTTATTTTATTTTATATTTTGAGACAAGCTCTCCCTTTGTAGCCCTGGCTGGCCCAGAGCTCACTATATAGACCAGGCTAGCTTCAAACTCACAAAGATTTGCCTGTCTCTTGAATGCTGAGATCAAAAGCATACGCAACCATGACTGGCTCTTAGTAACATAGTTTCAGTCATCAGCAAAACTAGCTTTTCTAAAAGTGCACATGTTCTTTCAAAATGAGAACAACTACCTTTTAACGTTTGAACCAGGTAACAGGGAGTTGTAAACAAATATCCCATTACCCTTTAATAGTTAAATGGACAATTTCACAAAGAGCAACATTTCTTGTGGTCAAATGAAATTTTGACATTGGAAAATAAGCATGGCTACATCATTACACCAATCTGGGAAACTATGTCATTTTGGTCAACAATCTTACTAGTTTGTCTGATAGCAAAGTAGTCTGCTTTCCATCCTGTCAGTCTAGAATAGTTGCTTTTATAAACTAGGCTGTTTTAGGTATCATAATCAGTTGTGTTTCTGAAGGTGCCTCAGTTTGAGTTTGTCTGATGCTTACTTACTGTTAGATTAAAATGCACATTTAGGCAAGAATGTAATAGAATACCCTGTCTAGTGGTACATGATTGTGATTTCCTCATTCATTGATGTATTAATTTTGGTCACTTGATTAAGCTGGTGTATTCCTCAGTCTTTCTATCATAAAGTTTCTTATTTCACCCTTTTGTAACTAATACACATTTTGTGAGATGTTCCTATTCATAAACAAATCTCATCCACTATGTTTCAGCAACTATTATTTTCTTACGGTATTACTTGTTCCTATAACAGTGGACAGACCATGATTTTCTGTTTTTAGATCTATACTTCCTCACATGTCCTGGGCATCCCAGCATAATAAGGGTGGTCTGTCTGCACTATGTGTGCTTTTACTGCCGTGTCCTCTTAGTCTTTGTTTTAGAAAGTGAGTTATCATCTGTTAGTATCGTGTGTATTTTGATGTTCAGCAGTCAATCTTGTAAGTAGGGGCATGTCTTGGAATTATTTAGCTCTTAAGGTTTAAAATAATATTCCAGATCCATGCTTTACTTTTGTGAAAACCTACCCACCAAGTTGGTGTTTGTTTCTCTAAGGATAAATTGTTCGGTAAAGGACAATATGTGTAAATTGAGAACTAAGTGCTAGGTAAAGTCTTTGCTCACTAGGCCTTCTTATTCCCAGATTCAGATCTCCTATTGGTCAGATACTTGCTCTGCCAACACATATTACACCACAGAATACACATGCTTCACCTTGACACACATAAACTACACATACATAATACACATGTGCATACAGACTGCACTCACCACAAATACAAATATAGAGATCACATCTCAACATGTACACACACAACACATACACATTTTACAGCACACTCATCATTCATACCACATACACAAAAGCACAGACTCACAGAACACACATATACCACACACAAACACTACACACTACACCTGCAAGCACACCACAAAAACATATGATACACCACACTCACACATACACCATGCATGTACACAGATGTCTTTAGATCCAGATTAACAGTGCAAAGTTGATTCTAATTTTCTAGATGTAGAACGCTCTCCTGGGACATGAGAAAACAGTTCCTGTTACTGTTGATATATTTGCTTTTTGTGCCCATCTTCATGTATTTAGTCTTTCCTTAATTTCTTCTCTTCTCCATCATATGCATGATATCACATCTTCATAAACAGGCTTCTTTGTGGCCTCCAATTTGGACACAAAGATGTCCCCTTACTCCAAGGCCTTTTAATTTAGACTAATCTTTAACATGTCTCACTCAAACACAACTGTTAGATAAAATTTCTGCAAAAAAAGACCAAATATATATGAGTCATTTATTCATTTAAAATATTCATTAGACCACAAGAGATTAAGAATAATACATACATACATACATACATACATACATACATACCTGCATGTATGAATGAACTGGCTCCAGATATGTAGCTGAAGTTTTCTCTGGTCCTGCCCAGCCCCACAGACCCCATAGCTGCTTATTAAATATTCACTTGGAAGCTTATATTAATTAAAACTGCTCAGCCATTAGCTCAGGCTTATTACTGACTAGCTCTTAATTTAAACTAACCCATAATTCTCATTTATGTTTAGCCACATGGCTTGGTACCTTTTTTCAGTTCTGTCTTTACATCTTGCTTCCTCTGTGTCTGGCTCATGACTCCTCTCTCTGCCTTCCTCTTCCCAGAATTCTCCTCTCTGCTTATCAGCCTATACTATACTTCTGCCTGGCTACTGGCCAATCAATGTTTTATTTATCAACCAAATCAGAGCAACACACAGTCACAGAATACAGAATGACATTCCCATCATTAAAATCTTCCTTTTTGAAAAAAAAGAAATGGGAAGTTCTGTGGATGTCTTTCTGCATGCTGTGAATATGTGTTTCTCTGATTTGTTGATAAAAAAGATGGCCTATGGCAAGGCAGCTTAGAGGCAAATGAGAAATTCAAACAGATAGACTGAAAGGGAAAGGAGAGGCAAGGCAGATGCTGCAAGCTGCCTAGGAGAAGCAAGATGTAAAGATACTGGTAAGCCACAAGCCATGTGGCAAAGTATAGATTAATAGAAATTAGTTAATTTAAGATATAAGAGCTAGCTTATATAAGAGGCCTGCCATAGACCATACAGTTTGTAAGTAATATAAGCCTCTGTGTGTTTAATTGGGTTAGAGCAGCTGTGGGACACAGGGAAACTTTAGCTACAAGGATATTATCATATTCCCAGGCATAATCAGAACCCAGGACATGGAGATACCATTTGCATCTTTACTTTTCAGTCATAAGTTCTCTAACACCTGTTTTGTTGGATAGGGACATTTTAGTTTCTTTAACTTTTGAGAGATGACTGCCATCAGCTTATGAGGTCTGTGTAGGCAAATAAAGTTTATGGACTCTTGTACCTTTGTGGAGAGGCAATTAGAAAAGAAGACACACAGATACACATGTCAAAACTGACACAGAAATACACACAGCAAATTTTTCTACACAGACAATTGTAAAAAAGAATAACCATAGTACTCAGCTGTTGTGTTGGTCACTTTTGCACAGCTGTGATCAAATACCACACAAAAGCAATCCGTAGGACACACTTATTTATGTATTTGCAGTCCACCTATACTAACTGACAGATTATAATTATTGTCTTTATTTTGGCACTTTATTTATCTGGTGGTACATTGTTGTTTTCACTTCTCCCTCTCCATCTCTCTCCTCTTTCTTTTATGTATACATATGCATGTGTGCACTAAAGTTCATAGTAAAGCTAATTAATAACTATGGTATACATACGGTATGTATATGGCATACCATATGCCATATATAATAACATATGCTATGGGATATGGTGTACATACTATACTATTATAATTATTGGACAATTATATAATTGGACAAAAATCAATATTGTCCAATATTTCAAGAAGTGGAATGGTTAGCATAGCATTCTGTATATTTATATGACATACTAACATAATATATATTTAAATTAATATTATATATTATGTTATATTTTTATCTATATATCTATATTATCTATATCACCTCTATCTATATCAATATATTTTAATAGTATTCCCCTTACCATGGTTACCATACATTAGAACCACCTCAACATTCCTTACCACTCATTTGTTTGTGCTTCTTCTAACCCAGGGACAAGCAATTTTGCAACTTTGTTTTTCATACACCAGTGAAAGCCTAGATACCTGTTTTACCCCATCCCTGCTTCTTCCATCTGCTATTTACTTCTACTTTTGAATATATGCCTTTTTTTTCTCTTTCTCCAGAAAAAAAGTCATGCATTTTTTCTACTCACATCCCTCCTCCTTGCCCATAATCAAAAGTGAGGAATATGCTCTTCTAGATTTTAAATTTTATATACATTAGATCTATAGGTCTATTTATTTTGCTAAGCACATGACTTTAATTTACCTCTGTCCACAGAGTACAGGGCAGCACATGACCATCTCCACATGTCTTCTGTGCCACTGCCTTGCATCTTAACCTTTATTTCATGCCTAACCTTTCCCAACCAATAACATGTTCTTTAAAACCTACTTTTGTTGAGTTTATTGTCATATATATTAAATTGAGAGCACGTAGCCTATGAGTCTGTCTTCTATCTTTTGCTCTAGTACAACTGGGATCCAATCACTTTCTTGAGGTTTCAGCTGGTTAGTCCTTTCCATTACTCTGTAGTATTGTTTTACAGTGTTAAGTATCATATTTTATGCTAAAATGTGAACTCCATAAACTATAAACTAAAAATGAAACAATCGTATTCTTTATGAAATAATGGTAAATCAGAAAAGTCTAATAGACAAGCAAGATCAAGGCTTAAAAGAATAGAGAAAACAAATCTTGTGACAGCATTAGTATCATTTAGAAACTGGACCCTGCTCAGTGCCTCCTTCCTTCTTCAGAAATACAACAGATTATATAAAATGCAGTAGAAACTAACTATTAATTGAAAGGATCCTTTAAATCTCCTTCATTGTTTTTCTTCATACTAAGGCTACTAGGTAAACCACTTAGTACTATCCACAGGGAACTTTTCCAATGGAGCAGTAGCCTGCCTAGTACCTGGCATTTCCAGATTTAGCCAGAACAGCTCAGTTAGCAAGAATCAATGTAGTACTATGTTTAATTGTTCATAATTATAAGTTTTCTTCACTATCATACTTCCAATACTAGTCAATTCTCTCACACAGTCTGGACAGATGGGTCAATGAGTAAATGCACCTGCCACGAAGCCCACTGACCATAGTTCAATTCCCAGGACTCCCATGATTGAATGAGACAACTAACTCCTACAAGTTGTCCTCTGACCTCTACACATTTTCCATTGTATATACATGCTATGCATATATAATATAAATAAACAAAATATAATCAAATAATTTTTACAATTACCTGGTCAATTTTTGTCCTTTTCTTATTTGTGAACATTGTACACATCAGTTTGTACACATCAGTTTGATTATATCTGTTCTTAAAAATTTGCAACATATGAAATACACACATAACTTTTTAAAGATATAAATGATACACTTTCCTTCTAATCTCAACATTAACATGAATAGAACTGATTGAAGTATATTATTTTTAAGTTGTGCTTTTTATTTAAGCCATCTGTATTATAAGAAAAAATTTCAAAATTAGCAACCCCAAGTAATTTTGTCAAGAATTTCTGTCAGAGAAAAAGAAGTACATATAAAGTGAAATATCAAATATTTAAAATATTTGACTAAATATTTTATTTGATTATTTGACTAAAAAGTGATACTCATCCAGTTAAATTTCGTAGATGATGCTCACACTCAATGGCTGAAGACTACCTCTTCTGATGTATTATGTAATTACATTGATGGATGGTTAATGGAGTCAGTGTGGCAGACCATATGTTTACCCATGACCTGATTGTCATTGGTCATGTTACGGCTTCAAATCTCCAGCATGTGCTGTTTGAAAATAATATCCATTATAAATTTAAGCCCATGCTTTAAACAGACCAGAGTGAAATAAATGACTAAATTTATCACCAGATACTTTTACACAATTCCTTTTGGAATTTATATTTTGTTAATTTTTGGGCTTAGAGCCTCTCATAATATATAATAAGATATTTATGTAAATAGTTGAATTATCTCAGTTTATATGAATTACAATAATTGAGACCTCACCTATACTTTTAAAACTTGCATAAGTGTGTGTGTGTGTGTGTGTGTGTGTGTGTGTGTGTGTGTGTGTGTGTGTGCGCGCGCGCGCTCGCGCGCGCATAAATGGGTAGATAAACAGATTTGTTAATTTTCTAGTTTACTGAGACAGAGTATGAAAGCATATCCACTCATGACTGGCCATTATCAGTAGCTGAATTGTTGGTAAATATTATTCTTCCTGTTCTTCACAGACCACATCCTGTCCTAAGTTCAAAGTAGCCTCAGGCATCATCAGAACCCAGAACATGGCAAAGCAGGGATTCCAACTAAGAGATAGGCTTTTAGGGAGTCTTCTCCAGAGAGGTACAAGAGTCCATAAACTTCATTTGCCTACACAGACTTCATAAACTGATGGCAGTTACTTCTCAGAAATTGAAGAAATTAAAATGTCCCTATCCAATAAAACAGGTATCAGAGAAACTATAACTTTAAAGTATGGAATTTCTAAATAGAATCTCCATGTCTGGGATTCTGATCATGCCTTGGGATATGACAATATCCTGAGCCAGTCCATGTATTTCCAAAATGTAGATTGTAGTTAAATTTCTAAATGGTCTTATTAAATAAGAAACACAGAGCCAAATATAGGGGTGAAAGCCTTAGAGATTGGGGAAATAGTGATAGCCACCAACCTTACCTCTCCATCTCTGCAGCTATCAAAAGATGAGTTACTTCCTGTCAACCATGCCTTTATTGCCTTGCTGTTCTGCCCTCTCATTGGCTCTTAGCCCAGTTATCTCACTTCCTTGTCACTGCCTGTCTGTACAGACCTCCAGGTCTCTATGGTTGGTACTGGGATTAAAGGCATGTCACCATGCTTAGCTGTTCCCTTGTGTGGCCTTGAACACACAGAGGCCCTGACTGCCAAATGATTGGATTAAGGACATGTGCTGCCACTGCTTGACTTGTGTTAATGGCTTGCTATTTTCTCTGATCTCCAGGCAAACTTTATTTTTTAACACACAAATAAAATATCACCACATTTCCCTTTTTTTGTCTAATAAAAATAAAAAAGAATTAAAAAAGTTATAACTAATATAAAAAAGCTATATACAATAAGAACAATAACTATATATAATACAAGCAATAAATACATCAAAAATGTCTAGTCCATTTGCTTCTGACAAATTCAGAGAAAATATTCCATTATCTATCCTATTTTGGAAAGGCCAAAATTTACCTTATTTACTTTTTATCTGAACTTGTATTACCAACAGAAAACTATCTTATGATGTCTTTTAAACTTACACACTTAACATCTCTTAATGAGTTTATTTTTTAAAATTTCTTAACAAGGAAAATTGTTACTACAACAATCCAATCTTTAACTTCCTCAGAAATCCAATAAGGAAATAATATTACCTAGTAAAACAGGAAGTACAAACAAGTGACTTCCAAAAAAAAATAAATGTGAGTTGACAGAAACAGCCAGCTTCCTGAACAGTCACCCCTGCTTTCTCTGCAACGTTGGAGCATCATCTTCAGCCTATAGGCTTTGCATATCTGACAGACTCATTTGTGAAGTAGGATGTACACAAGGCCTACAGCTCAACTTCACATTTGGTACAATTATTCTATGTACCAGATAAACTTGAATTCTGCCAGTGTCCTGTCATGATTCAGGATTTTAAATTCTAGAAATTGCTGGTGTTTTTGGAATGTGGCTGCCTATTCTTCCTGACTTGTGGATGGCTTCATCTAGGCATCCTGCTCTTCTCTGCATCCCATTCGTCTTGGCTTGTGGGTGGCTTCATCTCCTTTATTAAATGCCAGTCTACCTTTGAAAGGTTAGACTCCATCAACCTAGTTACACTTTCAAGAATAACTGTTTCAACTACTGTTCCACTGCACACCAGAAACCAATGGTCCATTGCCTATTCAACTGCCTTTGAAGAAAGGGGCACTGTACCTTTTCCCGATTGCAAAGTCAGTTCAGCCATGGTGCTATATTGTCCTGGCCTCAGAGGATGCCTGTTTTTAAAGCCGCAACCACACATGTTTTAGCAAGGATCAGTAGTCTTTTGTTTTGTGTCTTGTTTGTCCATTTTGTATAGCATACTGTCAGCACTCGATCTGAGGGCACTTTGTTGCCTAGTGGCTAACTTTTGCCACAATGAAAGTCAACTCCGCCGGGCGGTGGTGGCGCATGCCTTTAATCCCAGCACTCGGGAGGCAGAGCCAGGCGGATCTCTGTGAGTTCGAGGCCAGCCTGGGCTACCAAGTGAGTTCCAGGAAAGGCGCAAAGTTACACAGAGAAACCCTGTCTTGAAAAACCAAAAAAAAAAAAAAGAAAGTTAACTCCATATGCAGTTTCTTTAATGTCCGTATCTTCTCTGAAGTACATTGGTGCTGTCAGGAGCCAACAAGTCTCATAGTCATAAAAAAAGAAAAAAACTTCTAAGTTATTAAAACATTTTAAATGCTATATTCTGTAGGTCTCTGAAGGGTTTGAAGATGACCTGTCTATCTAAAATATATCTCTGATTAACCTTGAAAACATCTAATGTGACTACAATTTTGAATATAATGTCTAACATCTAACTAATAACTTTCATTAGATAATATCTAAGTTGTGAGTCTTAATTAAAATCACTTCATGCCAGGCGGTGGTGGCGCACGTCTTTAAACCCAGCACTGGGGAGGCAGAGGCAGGCAGATCTCTGTGAGTTCGAGGCCATCCTGGTCTCCAAAGCGAGTTCCAGGACAGGCTTCAAAGCTACACAGAGAAATTCTGTCTCAAAAAACCAAACTAAATAAATAAGTAAGTAAATAAATAAATAAATAAATAAATAAATAAATAAATGAAATCACTTCTATAATACACCCAGTACACTTCAGATCTGCAAGTCAATTACTGTTAGCAGTATTTATTATTCCTGAAAATTTTCACATTGTGTTGATGGGAATAACATCAGGACAACAGCAGCAGCAAAAGAATAACATGCATGAGCTGGCTGTTTGAAACCTGGGGCTTTTACAGGGATGCTTGGCTCAGCCTGGGAGGAGGGGACTGGATCTGCCAGGACTGAATCTACCAGGTTGAACTCAATCCTCAGGGGAGTCTTTGCCCTGGAGGAGATGGGAATGGGGGTTGGGCTGGGGGGAAGGCAGGGGATGGGTGGGAGGGGGGAGAACAAGAGAAGATTTACATATCTCTGGCTGATATGTAAAATTAAATTAAATTATAAAATAAAAAAGTCTTTGATAACTCTAGGATTTTTATGTTGCTCTTATGATAAGCAAGCACAAATATAAAACTTCTGATGATACACAGTGGATCAAGAGAAAGGAATTAATATACACCATGATAAAAATCTAAGAAAAAAAAAGAATAACGATATACTTCGCATTTTTCTGCACATTTTGTTCCATCAAGAAAATGGACAGCATGCATGCTTCCAAATCACACATTTATTATTATTATTATTATTATTATTATTATTATTTTATAAAAAGCAAAGTTGAAGATTCTAGAATCCTAGACTCTATTCACTTGTTAAATATTAAAAAACGAAAAATTTATACAGTACAAAATTAAATCCTTGTCACTTCAAATTTGACACATAAATACACATAGCAATTTCCCCTAAATTTCTAATTAGAAAAAAAAAATTAGCTATCATACTCAGCTCTTGTGTTGTTGACTTTTGCACAGCTGTGAACAAATACAACACAAATCCAATTTGAAGCATAGAATTATTTATTTTTACTTATGCCTTCAGACACATCATTCCTTTGTGGTTGGAAGCAAGTTCTAGACATAATAGCTCACATCTTGGTGGTCAGGAGCAGACAAAAGATAGGATACAAAGAATATCCAGGGAAATAAAATAATCTAGGGACAGATTTTCAGCTACCCACATCCTATCGTCCACTGTCTCCCATGATACTGTGAACCCATGAAGGGGTTGGCCATTCTCTAGGTCAGAGCTGTCATATCTAATAGTCCTTGTAAATACCTTCCTAGGCAGACCTCAGGTCTGCATTCCTAATCTCCCAGGTGTTTCCCAATCAAATCACCTCCTCTTTGAAAGTGCCATTTTTATAAAAGCCTGTTCAGGTATCTCCAAATAAAGAGAAAGACTATAAAAAAAAAATAGGTTGAGTTTGAATTCTCAACCAAAGCTCCTTGTTACCATTCAGTATTGTGTGATTCTAGATTGTGATTGTGTTCTTTTACATATAAACAGTTTGAAGCTGGCCATAGTGTCCCCTGCCTTTAATCCAAGTACTCAAGAATCAGAGGCAGGTAGCTCTCTCTGAGTTCGAGTAATGTAGCAAGTTACTGAACAGCATGAAGTACAGAGAGATCTTGCCCCAAAAGAAAGAAATAGTAAAAATGTTCAAGGGAAAACATGACCTGAGCTACCGTTTGGCTTTCATATATTCCATGAATACTAACCATTTTCTCTACCATTATACTTTTTTTTTAAAGAAAGCTTTGGCTACTTTTCAGTATAATTTTTAGAAAGCATGTTATAACATATGGTGCATCTAAATGGTGAAAACAACTACATTATAGAATAAACATGTTGTTATCCTATGAGAGTGAAATGTAAGGAGGCAACCAATCATCTCTGTCATCTACACACCTTACATGCCTATATCTTCTAGGTCAGTCTATGACAAATATTTTTCCCATATTTAGATTAATTTTTGTGCCATAATTCACTTTGAGAAAAGAGATAATCTGGGCTGATCAGAACTTAATCAGCCAAGTCCTTTGGAAGGACAGGCTTTTCCACAGTTTCTGAATTCAGAATATGAGACGGTTTTCTTAGGAAGGAGAATGTTTCTCTGTTGAAGGCTTTGATGATGTAGCCAAGAGTCAAGGTATGTAAGAAGCATTATGGAGTCAAGTAGCTTCCCGAAGAATATCTTATTTGGAACCCAGTATTTCAGAAGTGTACCCACCAGGAATGGAGTTATAACATTAACCTGAATGAACTTGATGCCAGTCATTTAGAGCCTATATACTCATTTTTCTCTGCTTCCTGGTCACTGTAGTGTATGCCTCTGAGAGCTCATTATGAATGAAACTTTGATTTGAGCTTTAGAATGTCTGAGTTCTATGGATCACAAATCTTGTGTTTTCTCTTCTGTGTCTGATAGTAAAAAGATATTGCTTCAGACCACTCTGTTCAATGATTTGCCGTGCAGAAAAAAAAAAAGCTTGCAGGTAATGAGCAAAAGCATTATTCTTTGAAATAATTTTTAAAAGACAATGTATATGCATGACATAAAATATCCAGAGACTTAGTAGCTCACAGAATTTATGCATCTTTATAATGTAATTACAATTGGAAGCACGGTAAATTATTTTGGTATAATATATCTCTGAACTATGATTATTTTAAAGTAAGCATTTGGATTTTGAGAGTTGAAGCAAACATGTTTGCTTATTTGTCAAAAATGACATAAAATGCTACCCATCCTTCTCTAAGCCATTTTATGTATTTTCTCTGTAAACCAACAATTCTTAAACATATTTGAAATATTCAAATGTTTTAAAGTACTATTATACTTTATGCCAATGTGTAGAACATGTCCCCTAGCAATGCTTTGTCTCTGACTCGTCTTTGATGATTCATCCAGTTAGAACAGAAAATCTCTGCTTTTAAGCTTTTTACTTTGCATCAACACAGAAAGGAATTGAGACTGGAACAACATGTGCCACTGAAGGAAAATGGATACAATCATTGTATTGTTAAAAAATATAAAGCTTTATGATGAGGAAAAAGAGCTGATGACGAGGATCTTTGATTCATTCATTGATTTTTTTTCTCACAAAATGTTCAGAATCAGCTTAAATATCCTGTCTCCAATGTCTTTAACCTGTAATAATAAAGGGTGAGGGCTCATCTCTGTGGTACAATTTTTAGGGCTACATAGAGAGAGCTTAGGATAATGTACACTTAATAAAATTACAGACAATGGTTGAGTTCTGTGATTGTGAACAAAATTCATGGAGGCTTACTTGAAGATGAGAACTAACAGTATCTTCATTTTCATTAGCTTACCTTTTCAAATGTTCTGCTTAGAACCTTGACCACACAAATAGAAGCAAGAACTTTATCATCATCACTATAGCAACAGCGTAGAATTTTATTTCAAAATGATTGACTACATGAAAGTGAGTTTTTCTTTCTCTTTTTTTTCTGTTTAGGATGGAAAGAAGACTGGATGATAGAAATGTTTAATTCACATTGAAAACTTCTTCTATAATTTAACCTAGTGTATTTTCTCTTACAAAAGCAAATTAATTTACAAAATTTTATTAAGGTATCAAGAGTTTATATTATAAATATCTGTGTATGAATTAATTTCTCCTTTGAATTATTGCTGTGGAATATTTGTGTATACTGTTTGAAGATGTGTCACTGTGATTGGCTTAATGAAGAGCTGAATGGCCAGTAGGTAGGCAGAAAGAGGTTAGGCAGGAATTCCAGAAAAGGAGAGGAACTCAGGAGGATTCTAGGTGTACAAGAGATACCAGTGAGACACTGAAAGTGTTGGACATGTGGTGCAAAAGAGAGGTAATCAAGCCAAGTGGCAGAACATAGCTTAATTAAAATAGGTTAATTTAAGTTATAAGAGCTAGTTGGGGAAAAGCCTAAGCTAAAGTCATGCTTTCATAGCTAATAAGTCTCCATGTTGTTATTAGCAGGCTGGTGGCTGAAAAGAAGTGTGACTAAAAATTACTGTTGAATTTTTTTTGTAAGCAACTTATACAATTTTAGAAAGAATATTTTTGTACTGCTACTCAAAATGCAGACATGTCATTAAGGATAATTTTCCTATGAATTATAATCTTCAATTTAAAACTTTGTACCAAATACTAACACACATGAACAACCGAAGACTAAAAATATCTCTTTATTGCCTTGGGCAAGAATGATCACAGTTTTAAAGCTGGGCCATTTAATATTTTGTGCTGTCTTAAATTTCTTTGTGAGAAAATGCTCTTGTCCTTCTCATGACATCTTTTCACATCTCTGAACTTTATCGTGAGCATGCTTGGTTCAAAGTGGCTGACAATCTACATTTAAAATAAGATGATCATATAGTAACATTGCTGAGGCAAGTTTTTAACCTTTATATCATTGCTGGAGTCGGAGTTCTGAGAACTTCATTTATAATGGCCTTTTAAAAAAGCCTTTCTGGGCTTTAGGACTTGCTTTTTAAGTGCTTACTCTTTGCCTACTTTAACTGAAAAGACATGACATGATTTCAAGATCCCCTGAAGTGCATTCTTATTCATGAATTATATCCATTCATAAGACGTGTGGAAATCTCTAGGCTTGATGACAGATGGGGTGAATCTTCTGAAACTTTTGCATAGATCATGTGTTTCATGAAACAAATGATAGAAAACCATTTTTACAATTTTTTCTGTTATTTCTACTCTTGGTAAGACTAAGGGATTACATCTTAGAAGTCTGGTAATTTTGCATAAAATATCAAGAAAAGGATAATAATATGCTTGTTATCAGCCATCAAAATGATGCATGAATTATAGATGTGTTAACATATAAAGTCAATTATTGATTGTTATTGTCTAAGGTATAGAATCAGCTGAATGGTGCATTTGGATCACAGACATCTGTTTTTTATACAGGTCTAAGTTGAATACCAAGATGAACTATTTTAAAGTAGTAATTAGAAATTTATCATTCAAAACTTGAATATTCAGCAAATATACATTTCTGTAAATTATAGTATTGAAATTTAAAACATTTCATCAAATATTAATATGGATGAATAGCTACCAATAAACTGATATCATTTTCTTGCTTTGGACAAAAATGCCCCAAATCCTAAACACTTATTGTGTTTTCTTCTCTTAACTTTATTAGCAAAAGAAATGATCACTTACTCATTAATAAAGATATTTCTCAAAAATTTGATTAGATTAATTGAATGCATAATGGAATATGGAAACATTTTATTTTGCTTTACATGCATCTACTAAGTCCAATTCAATTTTCAACGTATTTTCATTTCTGCATTCCATACAATTTCTAACTATATTTATTTTTTATTGTTTAGTTGGGAGTTTCATAAAAGGTACTCCAATCACCCTTACTTACCACTCCTCCCATATCTGCTCCCTACCTTTGTGGCCTCTAACAACAACAAAAAAGTTTTAAAAAGTCCAATTTGTGTTGTCTCTATAGTAGCTGCTGTTGCCAGATATAATGTGGAAGTCCATGATCCATGACCCTGCTGACTATAGAGGACCAGGAAACTTCTTCTGCAGTGGAATGAATGACTACAGACTCACAATTGAGAAACAAAGACATAGAAGATTTCAGTGACAACCCCTACCTCTACCCTCACCCTGAAAATCATAGACAGGAAGCTATCAAAGAGAACTCTTAAAAATTGTGACAGTGATGCTATAGTGTAGCCCTTCGTGATAGATGGTGACTGGCTGGGGTAAGGATGGGGAATGACTCATTCTGTAAGAAGCCAGGTCACTGGGAATTTGACCACACTCTAGTTACTATATGGACAAACTATTTTTTACATTTAAATATTAAGTAACTAAAGAGTAACCTAATAGGATCTATGTGGTGATATTTTGTTTGTGATCTAACAAATAAAGCTTGCCTGAAGACTAGAGTGTGGAGCTAAGGTACTAGTTAGTCATAGAAGCCAGGGAGTGGTGGCACACACCTTTAATCTCAGCACTTGGGAGGCAGAGGCAGACAGATCTCTGTGAGTTCAAGGCCACTCTGGGCTACCAAGATTGATACAGTCTAAAAGAGAAACAGCCAGGCAGTGATGGCACACACCTTTGTTCCCAGCACGTGGTATCTCACGCCTTTAATCCCAGCACGTGGGAGGTGAAGACAGGCAGTGATATGGCTGGACAGAGAGAGGAGTATAAGGTGGGAGGAGACAGGAACTCAGCTCCCTTCAGGATGAGAAGTCCTGGAGGTAAGAAGTCTCTCTGGTGGCTGGCTCCTTTACTGATCTTTCAGTTTACCCTGATATCTATTTCCAGGTTTTTATTATTAAGACCAATTAGACCAATTCGTGCTGCAGACCTAGAAGTATTAAGCAATATTTTCAACTCTGATACATTTATGTTAGGGAGTTTCATCCCTTAAAATTATAAACAGTGGAATGATATTGGCAATTTGATTTTATTATTGATATTACCTTGGGATTTTGTGATTGTAAAAATTAAAGTGAATGTACACAATATTTGAACTGGCAAATGTTTACACACACACACACACATACACATATATATAATATATATATATATATATATATATATATATATATATATATATATATATATATATTTACCTTAAAGTATAGAAACTTGTTTGTTAAAATATGTTTCAAATATGTAAGTTGATTTAACAAAAATTATTTTTTCTTTAAAAGTTTACATGATGTTGGAGCTTTGTGTAATGGCATTCTTTTCTGAATATAATGTTTATTTAAGAATAAGCTCTTAGCCCCGGACTTCCCTTCTGGAGCACAGGTGAGTGCCCTAGCTTGCCCCGGACCCCATCCCTGGGCACCAGCCACTCCGGGGAAGACCTGCCCAACTTGGCCCCAGGTTCTGGCCACCGGGCAGGTTCCCTTCTAGCCCCACCGGGAAGGATCCCCTTCTCCAAGACCCCCGGCAGACCCTGCAGTCTTCACGCCCTGACCCCACGCCCATCTGCCCGAGCCTCAAGCCTCTTCCTGAGACTTAGAGGCCGGACCCCAGCTCCCATCCTGCCCTGGACTTCCCTTCTGGAGGAGAGAGAGAGAAAAAGAGAGAGAGAGAGAGAGAGAGAGAGAGAGAGAGAGAGAGAGAGAGAGAGAGAGAGAGAGAAGCTCCCATTCTGCCCCGGACTTCCAATTTGGACAAGAGAGCTCCCATCTGGACAAGAGAGAGAATTCCTGAATCTGTCAACTCTGTCTGAACCAAGTGTGCAGATAAGGCCAAGAACGAACCACAAGGAGATGGGCAGACATCAAGGCAGAAACACATACAACAAAATGAATAGCAATACAGCATCACCAGGCCCTAGCCCTCCTCCAACACCTAGACCTGAACATCAGAAATTGGAAGAAGCAGAAGAAAACAGCCTTATGAATGACATCATGAAGAAGCTAGAGGCTTGTGTAGAGGAAAAGACAAAAACATGGGAAGAACACTGTAAACAACTAGAGGAAAGGGCAAACAAATTAGAAGAAATCAATAAAGTCCTGGAAGAATAAGCTCTTTATTTGGGGATAGGAAGATGAAATTGACTAAAAAATTGTGACTGAAATGGTTATTAAGACTTTATAGGGCTGTAGTCATGACAAAAAGATGACAGTTAATTCTCAAACTAGTTTTCTATATTTATTTTGATAAATATCTTGTTGTTCAGGATGTGATTTAGTAGTTTTTACAAATTTTCATTAAATCACACTACAAAACTGTGCTGATTTTTAAATAAACTGAAGAAAATGATGTTATAACTTCACTTTAAATGTTATAATGAAGGGCAGGTGAGATTCTCAGATGTTAAGGGTGCTTTCTGCTCTTTCAAAGGGCCTAAGGTTTTTTTGTTTTCGTTTTTCCAGAATCCAGTTGTGTTTCACAACTTCTTGCAATTGAATTTCAGATATTCAGTGTCCACTTCTGGTCTCCATAGGTACCTGTACTTATGTGCATAGACCCACAACAGAGAGAGAGAGAGAGAGAGAGAGAGAGAGAGAGAGAGAGAGAGAGAGAGAGAGGAACAAAAAGTAAAAATAAATATTTAAATGCCAAGGGAAATGGTTATGATGAATATCCAATGTTGTTATTGTTGTTTTTGCTCTTTTTGGGCGGACCGCCACTCAGTTCCCAAATAAATCACACACGGAGTCGTATTTTTTAATTATAAATGCTCAGCCTTAGCTTGACTATTTTCTTGCCAGTTTTTCTTAACAAATTTATCCCATCTTTTACCTCTGAGCATTTCCTGTTCTCTTCTGTAAATGCTACTCTTACTCTGTGGATTGCTAATTAGCGATGTGGATGGCCCCTGAAGTTCTTCTCCTCCTCTGGCTACTTCTTTTCTCCTCCCAGATTTCTCCTTCAATTTGTCCTCTCTGCCTGCCTCACTATTGGTCATTCAGCTCTTTATTAGACCATCAGGTGCTTTAGACAGGCACAGTAACACAGCTTCACAGTGTAGCTAGAGTTTTCCTGCCTGGCCCACAGTCAGGACAAATCTTTGTCACCTGCCAGTCCCACAACCGCTCAGACCCGACCAAGTAAACACAGAGACTTATATTGGTTACAAACTGTATGGCCGTGGCAGGCTTCTTACTAACTGTTCTTACAGATTAAATTAATCCATTTCCATTAATCTATACCTTGCCACATGGCTTGTGGCTTACCGGCATCTTCACATGCTGTTTCTCATTGTGGCGGCTGGCAGTGTCTCTCTGACTCAGCCTTCCACTTCCCAGCTTTATTCTCCTCCTTGTCCCGCCTACACTTCCTGCCTAGCCAATGGCCAATCAGTGTTTTATTTAATGACTAATCAGCAACATATTTGCCATACAGAACATCCCACAGCACTTCCCCCCTTTTTTTTTTTTCCAAAAAGGAAGGTTTTAACCTTAACAAAGTAAAATTACATATAATTTGGGAATTTGGGCGTAGCTTCTCTTACTACTTCCTGCTGGAGGGGGGCGCTGTATCTTATGGGGACACAAAGAAAATTTTAGGATTATGGAATAGTCCATGAGGGTGTATTGTCTGAGCCAGTTGCCTTGAAACGATTCTGGATGTTGGATCATTTTGGCCATGGTGTCATCGGAGACCTTTCAGGGGGTCTTGGCTGGTCAAACCTGATGTATCTTAATCTGGAACAAATCCATAGCCTTTGGCTTTCTGTGAGAACAAAAGCAGAGTCTCTTTTCCAAAACAACATATCCTTACATCCAAATTTTGAAGTCAAGGTATCTTTAAAGTATACATATTGGTTTAACTCAACTTCCTTTACAATCAAATGTTTTTCTGCAGTTAAAAATCCCAAAGACAGCACAATGCAGATTCTCTGTGTAATATTCATCTTTACATGGCTTATTTTCTATATTAATTTTACTGTCTCTTTAAAGACTTTATTTTTTAAAACTATGTATTTGTTTCTATAACTGTATATATCACCTTTTTTGTCTCTTTCAAGCCTACGTATATTTTACACACATTTTAAACTATTACATCTGAATCTGTCTTATTGTGAATCTGTTGCTTTAAACTGCAGCAGCTGTGGCTGCTGGCTCCACCCACCTCAGCTTCCCAACATGGCTATGTTTACCACCAGCTCTGGGAGCTATCATGGGTCTATGCTTTTATCTAAGCAGCGTGTAGTCCAGAAACCTCTTTTTTTGTTTTGTACCTGAAAAGGCTAAATCCACCACACAGCTTAATGTGCCACTTGCAGAGGCCTCATTCCCGCCACAGTAACTCAAACCGGCAGCTGCTGCTCATTTGAGAGAGACAATTAGGAACTGTTTTTAGCTCCGTTTTAGAATCTTTTTTCTCAGTTTTTAGGTGGAAACTCTTGCCACCACATTGGGCACCATTTGTAGCTAGAGTTTTCCTGCCTGACCCACAGTCAGGACAAATCTTTGTCACCTGCCAGTCCCACAACCGCTCAGACCCGACCAAGTAAACACAGAGACATATTGGTTACAAACTGTATGGCCGTGGCAGGCTTCTTACTAACTGTTCTTACAGATTAAATTAATCCATTTCCATTAATCTATACCTTGCCACATGGCTTGTGGCTTACCGGCATCTTCACATGCTGTTTCTCATTGTGGCGGCTGGCAGTGTCTCTCTGACTCAGCCTTCCACTTCCCAGCTTTATTCTCCTCCTTGTCCCGCCTACACTTCCTGCCTAGCCAATGGCCAATCAGTGTTTTATTTAATGACTAATCAGCAACATATTTGCCATACAGAACATCCCACAGCATCACAGAGTTAAACAAATGCAACACAAACAAAAGTAACACACCTTAAAATAATATTCTACAACAAATTTTTTATTGCCTACAGACAAAGTCTCACACTATCAATGCCATTTAGTCATGGATTATCAAGAGATAAAATTTTGCTTGTTTTGGTTTCTTAATTGTGCTTGGGATAAAGAGAATATGTAGAATCTAAAAAATGTTATTCTCTTTTCAAATAACTTTCTGAAAATGATAAATAAAATCTAATATAATTTCCTATATATGAGACAATTACTTGGTACTTACAAGTGAATGAAAATGTACACTTATAGCTTACTATGAGAGCATTATTTATGAATGTATGTCTGCAATTATATAAGCTAAAACATTTAAAATAAACAAACATCAGTTGTTCAATATGGAGAACCGGATTGCTATGTTTCTGACAAAAACTTTCTTTAATTTTTTATTACTAAGGAAGTAATGAAATTTACAGCTTCTATGATATCCTCAGAGATTAAACCCATGAGCATTAAAAATATACTTTTCATGTACTAGCATAAGACAGTAAGAAAAATGCTGAACAAATTAATGCTGCAAATAAGACCAGAACATATGATGGTTCACGTTTGTAGCCATATAATAAATATTATTCTCTTAATTGCTTTTAAATGGTGGACAAAAAATTAGTATAATCATTATAGCAAGATCTTCATGAAAGTGGTTTTTAGAAATGTGAACAAAAGATAGTTTATATGTGTAGAAAGAGACTGAAAGTAAATTATTTTACAAATGTTGATTTTAATTAATTTTAACTTGCCTTTATTTGTTTACTGTAATGAAACACAGTAACAGCCAGGTTAGAAGAAGATATTAGTTAATCTCAGCACATCATCATTTCTGATGCTGGATATAGATTTACAGATCTATTCATTTCCATCACAGAATGCTGGAGAGCTAGACATTTCTGGACAGGTCTTCACAATTCAAACAGCAGGTGACTTACTGCTGTAAGCACGAATCTATTTAGAGCATGATTATTCTCACCCACACAGCATCTGCCTGCTTACCAATGCTTTGTAGCTCTTCTCAAAAGCTATGTACTCCAAATTTCTTCGTTAACATTGCATCAGAAGTTAACTTCCTCAGTTCCCACTTTCCAAATAATTTTACATTGATTTTTGATATTTTTGATTTCTTAAAAATTTTTGCTGTGTTTATGTATGCACATTCTGGATTACATGCAACAAATTCTTTTAAGGAGTGTTCATTACTGTAATGTTCATTATGGCTGTTATATGATCTTTTACATATTGACTGAAAATAATTACTTAAAATTATAAATACAAATATGTTTGAGCTGAGCAAGAAATCAATGAACATGAATAAAAATTAAAAGTATGTATAATGAAGTGTTGTGGCAACTTGTAAGGGGAAAGCAAAAGATTCAACTTATCTCCTGAGAAACAACAAATTGCAAATGACAGATTTCAGGTAGGACTTCATTTGTGCTGATTGGTCAGCATGCTTTTATTGGTGGCTGATTTTACTCTATAGAGTTCCAGCTTGGAATGCTCATTTACAATCCCCAGGGCTTTATACAACGATATTGACTCTAATCTCCTAAGAAATTTAACTGCAAAGTATTATATTGTTCTTTTTATTCATTATGTTGTATAGGGAATTTCTAGAATGAATTGGTCTTGGATAGGCAGCATTTTCTTCATTGAACATCAAGTCCTCCTCATGTGAATGGTTGTTACCACAGGCACATACTATCCACAGAGGGGACAAGATTACTTTTGGACCTGATGATTAATTTTCTTACCTTGATTGTGGTGATGGCATGATGAGTATACACAACCATCAGGTTGCATATATGAAAATTTTATGCATCACTTACACACCAAAGAGTGCTGTTAAAATGACACATTTAACACATATCATTTGATGAGTTTAGACATATATGTATATCCATGAGTCCATTTATTATTTTGACCACAGTAATGATTCCTATAATTTTATTTTTATTTTGATAAAATAAATGTTACATAAAATGTATCCACCTGACCAATTTAACTGCGCAGCTTAATTAAATGCATTTAATGCATTACATCCTGTGCAGCCATCACTATTATAATTCTTTCCATTGAAACTCTACTTACTAAACAGTAGCTCTCCCCTCAAGTCTTCCCAGATCACTCCTTTTTCTTTGTTAGAGTGTTACTACTCAACAAGCTGACCCACCACCTATAAGTGGAAGTATGTTACTTTGCCCTTTTATACTATGTTTATTTCACTTAGTGTGGCATTTTCTAGCTTATCTCTGCTACAACATTGTGTAATTTACTCACTTTATAATATTTAGCAATATTCTAAATATTAGTAAACAAGTCACATTTTTTAATTACCTGTGGCATTTAAGAAAATTGGGTTAGCAGGCTACAATCCACAGCCCTAGAGATGCTAGGTAAAAAGGAGGACCCTAAGAGGGACACATGATCAGTCTGGGAAGTGGAAATGGATGGGATCTCCTGGGAAAGCTGGGGGTGGGGATGTAGAGGGGAGGAGATGGGGGTGAGAATATGAGGAATCAGGATGGTCGGGTAGGGAAGGACAAAGAGGGAGAGCAATGAAAGAGATATCCTGAGAAAGGGTGGCCACTATGGGTTAGGGAGAAACCTGGTGCCAGGAAAACTCCCAAGAATCCATCCCAAGATGACCCCAGCAAAGACTCCTAGCAATAGTGGAGAGGGGGACAGATTGGTGACTACCCTAATTGTCATGATAGAACCTTCATCTAGTAACTGATGGAAGCAGATGCAGAGATCCACAGCCAAGCATTGGTCGAGCTCCTGGAGTCCAGTTGAAGAGAGGGAGGAGGAATTATAGGAGCAAGGGGGTTTAAGATCATAACAGGGAAACAAGCAAAGACAGCTGGCTCAAGCTCGTGGGAGGTCATGGACTCTAGACTGACAGCTAGGGAGCCTGCACGAGACTGAGCTAGGCCTTCTGCACGTGGGTTAACAGTTGTGTAGCTTGGTCTGTTTGGGGGGACCCTAGCAGTGGGACCAGAATCTGTCCCTGGTGCATGAGCTGGCTTTTTGGAACTTGTTCCCTATGGTGGGATGCCTTGCTCAGCCTTGATGCATCAGGGAGGAGCTTGGTCCTGCCTCAACTTGATATGCCATGCTTTGTTGACTCCTATGGGAGGCCTTACCCTTTCTGAGGAGAGGATAGAGAGAGGGTGGGGTAGGTAGAAAAGAAGGAAAGGTAGGAGAGAAAGGAAGAGAAGCTGTGGTTGGTATGTAAAATAAAAAAAATAGAAGAAAGAAAAAATTTTAAAAAAGGATTAGTTCTATTTTTATGAGTTGTGTGTAATGCAGATATGAAAATGGATGCACATATTTCTACTCAAGAACCTGGTGCCTATCCTTTTGACTACAGCAAATGCTGGAACTCCAGGGGTTTCCCTTTTGAGTTTTGGGGGAAGCAATACACATTCAATAGAACCAATTGCTGAGGAGCTCCCATGGAACAGGGACCAGGCCCTCTGGATAAGTGAGACAGTTGATTAGCTTGAACTATTTAGGAGGCCCCCAGGCAGTGGAGCCAGGACCTGTCCTTGGTGCATGGGCTGGCTTTTTGGAGCGTTGGGCCTATGCTGGGAAATTTTGCTCAGCCTTGATGTAGGGAGGAGGGGACTAGACCTTCCTCAGTTGAATCTACCAGACTGGGCTGACTCCCCAGGGGAGACCTTGCCTTGGAGGAGGTGGGAATGGGGGGTGAATTGGGGGGAGGGAGGACGGGGGAATCCATGGCTGATATGTGAAATTAAGTTAATTATAAAATAAAAATATTTTTAGAAAAAGAAGTCATATTTCAGATTTTGAATTTAGAAAATATGGGCTACTGGTGTGTGGAGCAATACTCTCTCATAATATTGGGCTGAGACCCTGAGCCACCTCTCCAAGTCATGATACCATGTGGGTAAAGACAATAGGCATTCTAATTGTGTACTGTGTGGCCAAGTTAGTTAGCATACTTGATCTACAGTATCTTTAAGTTAAGGTAAATTTATCGTGGCATACACACCGTGTTTTTGACAATGACTGTACCCTTTCATATTCTTAAATAGTACTACCCAATGGTTTCAGTTTCTCAACATCCTCACCAGTACTTGTTCTGTTTTGTTTTATAGTAATAACCATATCTAGTTTGAATCATACCTCATTATAATTTTGGTTTGTGTTTCCTTAATGGATAAGGGATTTTAAACATTTTTCATGTTTTGTTGTTCATAAGTATCTTTGAGGAAACATAAATTCAAGCCCTTGTCCAGATATGAATTTAGAAGTCAAATGTTGTTTTGCAATTTTATTAACAGTTATCAAATAGATACTTTGTAATTTTGTATTCTGAAATTTTAATGAACATTTAAAATCCATATCATATATTTTTAGATTTTTTTATGATTTTATTTATTGTATTAGTGTGTATCTGTGTAAGCTAATGGACACCACATGCATGTAGATGGTCACAGAGTTCTGAGGGTGTAGATCCCTTATAACTGGAGATCCATTCTGTTATAACATGGATTCTGGGAACTGATTCTTGGATACTCTGCATGAATAGCAAATGTTCTTCACTGCTGAACCAACTCTTAACCCCAGTATTTCTTTTTTTTGGTGCCTGTGTCTTTAGTGTCATATCTCAAAAAATATTTGCCAAATATGACATCAATCATTTACTTTTGTCTTCTTTTGAAACCACCATTGTTTTCGATTTAGTTTTTTGATCCTTTTGAATAAAGGTTTATATACGGTATGAGAGCAGTATTTTACATCACTATTTACAAATGAGCACTGGTTTCCTAGTACCAATTATTGAAAATAACATCTACTTCTCATTTAATAGCTACCCGTTGATATCCTTTTCAAGAATCACTTTACCGTACATGTGAATGCTTCTTTGTAATTGTCTTAGTCTAATGGTGACACTTTAACAAAATACTTGGGTCTGACTTATTTATTAGTTATAGAAATCAGTTCCTTCCCGTTTGAAGTCTAGAAGACCAATATTAAGCCATTGGTAGGTCTGATGTGTGTGATAATCCTGTGTCCCATTTTCATTATGGCAACTTGATGCCACATTCCCATAAGGTACAATGTGGAAGAGCCAAAAGGAAACTATTTCATGAGGCTTCTTTTCTAAAAACACTAATCCATTCTAGGATGGAGACTTCATGACTTAAAAATTCTGCAAAATCCATTCTGGTAACATCTCTGCAATGGAGAATTATTTTCAACATAAATCTTGTTGGGGATGTATATTCAACTCATAACAACACTTGATCTATTTATCTGTCCGCATATTAGTATCACAGTTAATTTTTAGTAACAGTTTTATACAAGGTATGGGTTTGTTTGATTTTACTTATTTGTTCATTGAAGGTATGATTTTATTCTATAATTCAGGCTGCCTCTAACTCACTAAGAAGTCTGCATTGGCCTAAAAATCGCTTAACTCTCGTTTCTACTTCCTGTATTCTGTGTTTGGGCTGGTGGTGAACAAATCAGCCCCTTAGTAAAATTCAAAATCATGAAGTGTTTTTAATTAAATAATATTTCATTTATTCTTTGAAATTTTTATATATTTAACAACTTATTTTGATGATATCTGTCCATTAATATCTCTCCCCAGTTCCCTCGTATGTCCCCTTACTGACTGTTTCCTAACTTATGTGTTCTCTTTTACTGTTCTTACCAACCTACTGAGTCTAACTAGTGCTGCCCATATATACCGGGGGATGTGGCCATCCACTGTGGTATGGATAACCTACCAAACACATCCTTAAGGGAAAGTGACTTTCTTTTCTCAGCAATAACCAACTTCCAATAGCTTTTCTGCCAGAAATGGGGCCATACTAAAATTTTGACTGGCTTGATCCTGTGTAAGACTTGTGGAAGTAACCACAGTAGCTATGAGTTGATGCTTAAAAAATTCATGTCATGTTCAAATGTCAGTATTTTCCATATCCCCTCCTGGTCTTCATACTCTTACATTCTCTCTGCCCTCCTACCATGGTGTTCTCTTGAGCCTTGGGTGGGTAAAGATTGATAGAGACAACCCATCTAAAACTGAATACTTAGATTAACTTATACTTGCCACTTTGACCAGTCATCAGCTTTTGCATTAACCACTTCCCACTGGAAAAAGAAACTAATCTGACCAAAGTTGAGTACAGCACAGATTTGTGCTTATAAAGATAAAGGTTTGGAAGACAATTTGACAACATGACCATGTAGTAAAAGTAACAGTGAGTTATCACGGCTATTTAACCATTCTGTACCATTTGATTTTGATTAGCAGTTTTTCCTGAAGATACACATAATACAAAATGTTTGTTTATTCCAAGATTGTTCACTACATTATTATTTGTAATTTCAAAATATTAAAATTGAACACAATGTTCACATAAAACATAGCAGTTGGTTGAATTGAGGTGTAATCATGTATGGAATAGCATTATGCTGAAAAAAGAAATGAAAAGTGTTTTTACAAAAGACATTGAGCGGGCTGGAGAGATGGCTCAGAGGTTAAGAGCACTGACTGCTCTTCCAGAGGTCCTGAGTTCAATTCCCAGCAACCACATGGTGGCTCACAACCATCTATAATGAGATCTGGTGCCCTCTTCTGGTGTGCAGACATACATACAAACAGAACACTGTATACAAAAGACATTGAGCGATCTCTAGGATTTACTGCTAGGTTAAAAAAGTAAAGGGCAAAACATTATGCGTAACATGTTAGCTTCCTATAAGAACGTTATGAGAAGAAACCTCTCAAACATTAAGCGTATTGCACCATGTCTGTGATTAAAACATAAAGTGTTTGTGTCTGACTAGCCAAATCAGTCAAACTGAATAAAAAATTTATAACTAGATCAATGGCATGGATATTCATAAGTGGTAAAATTGTCCCTTCTAATCACTGATAAATGCTGAGATGGCGCTTCTGTTCATTTACACACTGAAAATAATGAGGCATTGCCTTAGTAGTAATGAAGCTCAAAATCCATGACTATGCTCCTTTCTGTAAATGAAATATTGGAGTGGATGAATATATTTGTTGATCTATCTGCCTATTTTCCTTTTCATCTGTCTGTCTGTCTGTCTATGTAGATAAATGTCATGAAGGATTAACCACTGATAAACAATCTAAAGGCATCTTGAATCATGACTTTTCATAACACAACAGTGTTTCAATAAAAACAATAGGACCTCTCTAAAATATGAAAATAACTAATTAGTAAAAACTGACTTTATTTCATAATGTCCAAATATCCAAGAACTAGACAAATTATTAATGCAAATTTGAAATTCATGGTAATGCATTAAGATCTGTTCCATTAAAGAGTCTGTTAAAAAGTCTTCCTTGAAAAGTTTATCTTTATATTTGCACCTTGCTTATTTTCACAACTAGCATATTAGGAAGAAATAAAAATATTAGAGTCCACTTTCCAAACCAGGTTAAGAATTTTGAGGAGAAATAGAGAACTCCAGATGTCTGCTAACATTGATGGTAAAGATGAGGTTAGGAGGTAGACTTGATTCCTAACTCTAGCACTGTTCTTCTCAGTATTTTTCTATATGGAATACCTCAAACTCACGGCTGGTGAGGACCTGAGCCTTTAGGCTTATGTTAGCTGTTTTATATAACAATCTTCAGTGACTGCTCTTGTTTTTGATGGGTTTTCTTGTTTTATCCTATTGGAGGAATAAAACAATTAGTGGAGACAGTCCTGAGGGCTATGGCTCACTCTATTTAACATGAACTGGGGACACAGAACTCCTTATTTATTTATTTCAGCTAATTTTTACAAAAAGGACTGAGTGTCACCCCAATAAAAATCTTATTATATGCATACACTTCTGTTTATTGGATAAGGTTTATGAAAAGGATGAGTTTATCTTTAAACAGAGATTTTTTGCTCAGGAATGTTTTCTTTTTCTAAAGCTTCCAAAATAATAAACTATCTGACTAGTGTTGCTAATTCAATATATCATTATAATACCTTAATTCTTACTTTAAAATACATACTCTAGAATTTTGTATCTAGAAGTCAATTTTCTTTTTATGATTCTCCAGGTAAAATAATCTCTAATAGTCTATGAATTTAAAGTGGATCCAATTCCAATTTGTCATTTAGCTGTCAAAGATTTCCACAGATATAACCGGTTATGTGAGAGGTTGTCTGTATGCTAAACTCTGTTTCTACCTTGAGAAGCTGAAAAACAAATATTTTGATTGATTGCTTCTGCTTAAGAAGAATTATATTTGTGAAAGTATTTTCTTTCCAAAATATTTTAGATGCTTTTGTTTCTATGTAGTTAGAGTTGTACTGAGAGAAACTTGAATACAAATATTTACTGTTAAGTACACACCAGATTTCAGTAATTTTGTATTTTGTTTCCCTATTGATTTCCCGGGTCCCATTAAGTGAGGTGACATCTGATCCTGAATAGATGACATCTAAGTGCCTTGCCTATTGCAGACCCCTCAGGTGTTTTCTCCTTTTGCAAGGACTCCTCACTCCCTGCGCAGACTTGCTGATAGACTGCGATGCTATCACTTATCACGGGTTCCACCTGTTCCTAACAAGAACACTGAGACATGGAATACAGTCACAGATAAATACAGATGTAAATAGAGAAAAACAGATAAACATTCCTAATTTCAAATACTAAAAAGAGGCTTTCTTGCTTGGAATAGCATGTGAGTGGCATAAAATACAAAGAGATGATTCAACCAGCTCTTCATCAAAATCTTAGCCTGTATAAGTACCGCGCACTAACCGATTGCGCCCCTGGAGCCTGCAGTCATACATGCTGTATATGTAATAAATAAAATAAATCTTTAAAAATAAAAGAAAAGAAAATAAAATCTTAGCCTGAAAAGGTCCATGCTTTTTACTCCTCTGAACACCACCTCCTTCTCCTATATTTTTTATCAATTGTCAAAAGAGTAGATTTTATCAGATATAATATTCATAAGTGCAGCCATTAGTTTTAAATAATTTGAGCATCTAGGCAAAGAAGATCTTCACTTTCCAAATCATGCCCCATCCAGGAGTGGAATAAACACCAATCTTTTGGTTGCTCTATCATAAAATCTGGAGCAATAGGTGCCTTGATATTTCACCCAGGGAAACATTAGGATTAGGAAAAATGTGCAATAAATTGTAGAGAAAAATTTTGATGATAGGTCTTTACTCTTTGGTATATAATGTTTTAAAAAAAATGGTACCAAAGAGGTTAATTCTGTTGGTTTGTTGAGATTGTAAGGGTAGAATTCATATGTAAAATATATTTTTCTGATAATTGATACATTTTATCATTTATAAAGACTAAAGTCAAAGGGGAAAGTAGAAAAAATAGAGTTCTCATATTTAATAAACAATTCCAGAATAAATAATCTAAGATAAATCCTAACAGTAGAGTTTATTTAAGCTAAACTTAAAGGCAAATTTATGTTACATTTAATTTAAAAATGCTCAGTAACCTTGAATACTTGAGTTTTTTTTTTCTCACTTTAAAACTGATGAGTCAATCAAAAGGGACAAGTGATTCTAGTGAGTGTAAAAAACCAAGGTTCTTCCTGACTCAGAAAGTGACAGGAGAAGCATCACATTTGCGTCACTTGTCTCACTCTGCAGTCACACCAAGTTCTGCCTGCTTAGCTGGCAGCTCTTCTCACAAAGAGATCCTGAGCTCAGTGTTAACAAATCTTTGAAAATGGACAGTGAACTTGCCCCCTCACTTTATCTCTCTAAATGAGGGATACAATCGCTCTGTTTTCCAAAACTGTTAGCTCTACAAACATTTACCAAATAGTAATCTATAAAAAAAGGAAAAAAAATCCTATTTGTAAGGTATAAAGAGAGAGACTTGTAAAAAATATGACAAACCATGTAATCATGTATTTAACATTAATGTATCATGAAAAATGTTTCCCCGCCATAAATAATCTCTTAGTTTCCAGAATTCTACCTTTTTGTCTTCATTCACATCTCAGCAGTCATTGTTCTTTTGGACTTGATGTTGCTTGTCTAGTACACAATACATCGTAATACCGACGTCTTCTACCGAACAATGTGTGCAGCTGATGTATGTTAGACTTTCTGAACTGATTTTAGTAAACTTGAGTATCATCCTGTTTTGTTAATATTGCTTTTATTACTTTTGTTTGCTTACTATAATATTTTCAGCCTATGTCCAAGCTCAATGATTTTTCTTCATTCTATGTACTCTACAGATCAGCTCATGAAAGTCACCCTCCAATTTCTGCTACTATACTCTTTGATTAAATATTTTCTGTCAATTCTGTATCACTATTTCTACCTGCCTGCTAACATTACTAGTTGGTTGTTTTGAGTTGTTTTTCTTTCCTTTTAAGTCTTTTTTATTTTAATCATAGTCATTTTAAACTTTGTTTGCTACTATCATATTAGAATTGGGTTATAATTTTTTTGTACCAGAGTATTTTTTTCTCCTTTTTCCTGCTATGAAATTTGGTTGAAATTCATATTGAGTGTTGGGCACTGAGGTCCACGGGCCTGTCAGATAAGGGTTTATTTTGCAGCTGTAGTTGACAATGATTCCAGTTCTTACATTGTCTTCTACTGCATCTTCACTTATCTTCTCTAAACACTCTTCTTCAGAATTTGTGTTGTGCAGTTCTTTCAGTTGAACACCATGACTCTACTGGAGTTCAGCTTACATGGTGATTATAAGTGGGAGAGAGTTGTTTTCAAATATACTAAGTCTGTCTTTTGGTTATCATGAATCTCTGGGTTGTGATCCTCACAAATGTCTCTCTGTTATCAAAGCATTTTGGCCTTCTTGCACTAGACAAGAAATAAGGATGAGGAGAAGTGAAGGTAAGTCTCTAGCAAAAGTCTTTAATATGTGCATAACATTTATTATGAAGAATTTGTAAGCATATTTCTAATGCCAATTCTACCCCTTACAGGGATCTCTTCTGAATTGTTATAAAGAATTTCTTGCTCCCAAGTGGAGTGGTTTGTTGTATAATAAGACTATACAAAATGAGTCCATGTTATGCTTTCAGCTTTGAGAGTTTTAAACTGGCATTATCTTATGGATTTGGCTCTGGATGCCCATCAAAGCACCACTTCCATGACCTTAGCACTTGCTTCCCGAACGTGGTCTCTGCTCCATAGACTGTTTTCACTGTAAATCTATCTATCCATCTCCAGATTTGTAGCAGTTTTCCAAAACTCAGTTCTCTGGTGGATTCTATAAAAAGTTGCTGATGTTCAAGGTGTTCAATCTTTGCTTATTATAAGGACAAAATGGCAGTTTCAAATCTCATTACAGTGTTAGAGCTAAAGCTGAGAGTAAAACATTTTACTTTTTAACTATTAGTGCAGCTTCGGGCTAAATTTGCCAATACTGGTAGCGTATGATAAACTGATGGCTGTGGGGAGTGGGAAAATGAGCATCATCATCTTCATCATACAAACTTTGTAAAAGGAAAGAGCTGTAATGTGGCTGTTTCCTAAATTGGCATAGAATGAAGAGATGGGGAAAATAAGTTAGAATAGCTCCATTTGTATCATTTCATCTTTTCTTAAGGAGCCTTCAACTCCTGTAAGAGCAAGCTGGTAAAAAAAAATAGAGGCTTAAAAGTGGTTACTCCACCTAAAGGAATTCCATAAAATAAAAAGCATAGATGTGATTTTTATAAATAGGAAGATACAATTCTCTTTCTTTAATGTACATTTCTAGACTTAACTCCTGTATCTTTGATAGATTATGAACAAGAGTGTTAAGATTAAGCAATATGAAAAATAATTGTCCTCTTAACATAAGACTCAGAGAACTAGTTATTTCATGCAAAAATAAAGTTGGAATGCCACTCCAAACCATATATTAAAGCAAGTTCAAAATAGATAGATGAAATAAATACGATAGCAAAACTATCAAAGTCCTAGAAGAAAATAAAGCCTTCACAAGAGGGGCTACTAAGTTTCTAAAGAGGAACTCTGGGTCCACAAGCTGCTTTTATTGTTAAGCGGAAACAAAAACATCTACTGTGCTTAAATATGCTTCTCTCCAAAACTTGACTCACATTGTTGATCATCTCACCGGTAGTTCTTCCCTTGATGCCAATCAAATGTATGGCATTTGCAGTTTCCTTGTTGCTACCATGCCTGGTCCCTTTTTGTCAATTCTTCTCAAATATGAAGTCTTCTAGCAGCCACCTCTCTGCTCATGTGCTTGCTTGCAGACCAACTTTGTTTTCTTGAACTTTTAAAGATGTCTCAATTGCGTATGTCATAGTCATCTGGCATAATTCATAAATCAAAGACAGAATCATCATCACAGAGAAATTCTTTGAGGTTTCATCTGTGTGATTCCCACTTCTAAACAGCTAGAGAAAAAGACATTCCAAATACAAAGTAAACAATGATTTCTACATTATGACAATGTTCTAGGCATGCCAGGCTGGTTTGATGTTAAACAATCAATATAACCCAACCCACCAACAAGTTACAAAAAAAAATTAACATGGATATATCAACTGATATGAGGTGTTACATAATCTAACACACATCTACAAGAGAAAAATAAAACTCTAAGCAATCTAAGAATAAAAGTGATTGCCTTAATTTGTTGAATAATATCTTTAACAATAAACACAATATATATGCATATATATCTAAATAATATATTCAAATAAATATTTTTGTGCTAAATGACAGTAGTGTACTTTTCCAGCTTTAGTATAGAAAAGGTCCTCATCATCTTCTTGAACAGACAATTTTTATTTGGAAACTAAAACCACTACCAAATATTATTTTCATTTTTTGTAGAAATAACAATTGATAGTTTTGTTGTTGGCATGATTTCTGAACAGGATCTGCAAATATCTGATCTTGTTTGTGGGTTTATTTTTCCTAAATGTTTTCAATATTTCTTTCTCAATTATTTTCAACAAATTGTTTCCTTTTTGAAGTTACTTAAAGCTGTTTGAAATTCTTTTTCTGTGAAAGCAGAATTTTGATAAAATTAAGAAAATTGTCTATTACAACTCTTCAGACTTCTAAGTGTATTTCCATAACATATTTAAATCAATTTTGACCTTTTGCTTTACAATAGGCATCTCATGTTACTTTAAATTTTTTTCTCTTTGTGCTATATTAAAAAAAAAATCATGTTCTTTTGAGACTTCTTTAGGCTCATTGACACTTTATATTGTTTTAACAAATATTGATAAGATAAATGGAAATTTTATATTTATGTTAAATGTTCTGTTAAAACAGAATTCCATGTATTTCTCTTTGTAACTTACTCCCTTGGTTATCTGCCTGGTTTTCTCTTATATCTGGAATGTATGGAAATACACTGTCTCTGCCAGTTTCTATCTGTTTCTAATGAGTATTAATTGTAGAGTTGGTTTTCATTTGCTTTTGTCTGTTTGTTTTGGTTTTTAATCTCCACTAAATTTTTACTAGAGGTTTGATGGTTTCAGTGTATCCTGTTGATTGCTACACTGTTCGAGATTACTGTAAAAAGCTTTTTTTAGCTCAGTTAACCTCTCCTAAAGCAAAGATTCTTAACATTCTCTTTAAGAATAGATAAGCTGTATCAACACAGCTTTTATTTTAAAGATAGATTTATTCCACACCCAATGCTGAGTTTTCTCTGCCTCTACTCAGAGTAGTAGAAGGACATCCATCTTTCAGTTTTTTCAAGGATAGATTGAGAAGTCCCCAGACATCAACATCTCAGGATGTTCAAGTAAAGTGGCAGTTTTCTTTTATAAAATGAACACACTTTCCCACTTACTTTAATCTCCTCTAGATTATGTAAACTTCCACAGGATATTGTCAATGCTATAAGTTAAGTACCTGCTTCCCTGCATCATTTTGAAAGGAATGACAAAGAAGAGTTCATACATGTGTAGATGAATTGCTAAATGGTCTTATTAAATAAAAACCTGGAACCAGATATAGGGGTGAAAACCTGAGAGATCAGAGGAATAGGAAAAGCCACAAGCTAACCTCACCTCACCAACACTTCAGTCTCCAAAGAGACCTACTTCATGTATACCCACATGTATATGCCTTGCTGTTCTGCCATCTGATTTGCTCTCTCTGTCCAGCTACATCACTTCCTCTCCTGCCCAGCTCTGTTACTTCCTGCCTGTCTGAACAGACCGCTAGACCTCTCTGGTTAACTAGTGTTGGAATTTAAGGTGTGTGCGACCACACCTGGCACTGTTCTCAGTGTGGCCTTGAACTCACAGAGATCAAGACAGATCCCTACCTCCCGAATGGTAGGATTAAAGGCGTGTACCACCATTGCCTGACTTCTATGTTTAATATAGTGGCTGGCTTTTTCCTCTGATCTCCAGGCAAGCTTTATTTATTAGAGCACAAATTAAATATCACCACATACATGCGGGGAAACACTGCAATTATTAAAAAGTGTTTTGGACCTTGATTGGTTGTATCCAGAGAAGCAGACCTACGGATATGAAACGCCAGTGGTAAATCCTCTCCACTCTACTCTGACTGAAGGGAACCTGCTTCCTCCTGATCTCTCAGCTCTCTGAGACTCTTATTCTGATGCATTACTAATTATCTTTTTTCCTGTAATTGTTCCTTGCCAACCTCATGAAGTTTGACCATCCCCAGAATAGAATAATGTTCAGCAAAAACCATGATGCACTTTCTCTGTTTTCTCCTGATACACCAGTGCTCTGTCTTATGAGTCTTAGAAACTTTCTTTGAAAAATCTCCTCCCTGGAACTCAGACTTCCCTTTTGGCCTGTTTTCTACCCCCTTAGACTGGCAAAAATTTCCCGAGGGTGAACATGGGCATGAGACTGACTTATTGTTCTCTTGGAGTTACCAATTAAAACTAAGCTACAAAGTAGTATTTTTTCATGAATGAAGACAGTTTTTGTCAAAATGTAGAACCTAGTTTCTTAAAATCTTTTTGATTATTAACCAAAATGATCCCTGGAATTTGAAGTTTGGCAGTTTAGAACTGATAACAACTTTTCTTTATGGGACAGAAGAAAACAATCTTAATAATATATTCATAAGAATGAAAGCAATCTCAGTTCTGTAGTTGGAAATTAAGATGTTTTAGTTTTTGTTAGCTTGTTTTAGCTTGGGTTTCATGTAGTGGAGACAGGCTTCAAACTTATTATGTGAGTTTGGTCCTCTTGCATCTACCTCCCAAGCCCTGGGATGACAGGCATGCACCAGAAAGCTTTTCTGGAGATGGGGAATCCAGGGCTGAGTGTATGTCAGGCAAGCCCTTTCCCCACTAATCTATAATGTGAACTGATATCTTGAAATCATTATAGTCTCACAATCTCACTATTAACTTCACAAAAATGTATTTAAAAAGATAGCTTTAAAGCCTTTCATGAATTCTATCACTTATAACACTTTGTAGATAAAAAGCTGAGACATGTAAAAGTAAAGAAAACATCCAATATAATTACTATACAAGGTGGCCAAGAAATATTCCTCAGGACTGAAACACTTATGGCAAATTATTTTCATATCTGTCAAGCAAATAGTAATTATGTGTGTTCTATAAAGCAAACTTTTAAAACAATTTCATTACATGTCTTTATTTATTGATATGTGTGTGTGTTCATGTGCACACATGCATGTGTGCGATGTGTGCTTGTGCCTGCATGCCGAGGTACACAAGCAGAGGTTTGAGTTTCCCCCTTCTGCCTTATGGAGCTTACATTAAACTCCAATGGTCAGGCTCCCCAGAAAACACCTCTACTTGCCAGGACATCTTACTGGCCTAAGGCAAAGTTTTTACTAATGATAGCATTTCAGTCTTAGATTCATATTTGCTTTCATCCGTCGCTTTTCCTCGGCTCCCATAAAAGTGGTTTAAATTATTATTGTTTTTACTATTTCTGAAAATTGCCTCATGTTTTGTGACTATTCCCAGTAACAAAATCAGTTGAATGGGAATTACACATTCTGACATCTCTCCCTCTATTACTTTTTGGAGATCAACCACACATGCTCCTATTTTTTTAAATAGTAGTAGTCTCTACAGGGATCCTTATTTTAATGAAGTAGCTAATAATTCTACCTAATTGAGAAGAAAGGGTTAGTTACATAAACAGTAAATCACATTTTCTTTTTTTGTTGACCTACCGTGGAAGCCAGGAATTTAAATACACATACTTTCTCAGACTCTGCCCGGGCACATGCTGTTCAACATGGACAAGCAAACATGAACAAAAGTAGGGTTGTTCCTATGAAAAATTCTGAAAAGTAAAACACAGCCTAAAGTATTTAAATCTTTTCTTATATTATACTTACTTTTTAATTGAAAATAGGTTCTTATCCTGTACAATACACCTGAGCCAGTTTCCACTCCCCCCACTCCTCCTGGCTCCACCCCCCACACACTCACACTCTTTCTCCAGATCTACTCCCCCTCTATTTCCTCTTAGAAAAGAACAGGCCTCTAAGAGACCACTGCCAGCAGAACACTACAAGATACAATAATACAAAAAGCCCACATATCGAGGCTAGACAAGACAATACAATGGGAAGATAAGAGTCCCAGAAGCAGGCACAACAGTCCGAAATACACTGGCTCCCACTGTTAGGAGTCTCACAGAAACACCAACTAACAACCACAAAAGATATGCAGAGGACCTGGTGCAGACCTGCATAGACCATGTGTTTGCCTTCAGTCTCTGTGAGCCCATTTGAGTCCTGCTTGGTTGATTTGGTGGTTGGTGTTCTCCTGGAGCCCTGCAACCACACTGACTCCGATGGTAATTCCTCCCCTTCCTCCTTGGAGTTCCCTGATGTCTGAGTGAGAGACCCGATGAGGACCTCCAACGAAGACTCTCTCTTCATAATGTCTGGCCCTGGGGCTCTGCGCCCACCCTCATCTGCTGTCAGCAGAAGCTTCTCAGGTGACAACTGGACAAGGCACTAACCTATGAGTATAGCAGAATGTCACTAGAAATCATTTCCATGATTTCTTTTTTGCCAGTTGTGTTTGATTCAGCCCTAGGTCTCTGGGCTATCCAGTGTCAGGTTCTCCGACACCCAGGCAGTGGAGGGCATGGTTCCCTGTTGTGGTGTGGGGCTCAAGTTAAATGAAACATTGGTTGGCCACTCCCACATGTTCTACACCATTGTTGCTTCAGTACATCTTGCAGGTAAAAAGACTGTAGGCAGAGGGTTTTATGGCTGGGTTGTTTTCTAGGTGTCTCTTTTTGTAGCCTGCAAATTACCTTCTTTGGCTAAAGAGACCAGAATGTAGGGGTGACAGCTATTGTGAAGGGTGTTGTTTCCGTGAAACCCACTTGGTCATTTGGGATGATCTTTTTGATGTGTTCTTTGATTTGGTCTTCAAGTATTTTAATATTTTCATGAGAAAAATTTATCTGTAATTCTCTTTCTTGACTGGATCTTCTTGTAGCTTGGTTTTCAGGGTAATTGTGTCCTCAAAAAATGAGTTGGGAAATGTTTCTTTTGTTTCCATTTTTGTGGAATAATTTGAAGAGTATTGGCATTAACTCTTTGAAAGTCTGGTAGAATTCTGCTCTAAAATATCTGTCCCTGGCCTTTAGTGGTTGGGAGACTTTTAATGACTGCTTCTATTTACTGGAGGATTATAGCTCTGTTAAAATCATTTATCTGATCTTGATTTGACTTTGCTAAGTGGTATTTATGGAGATATTTATCCATTTCTTTTAATTTGGTGGAGTACAGGTTTTTAAATTATGTCCTTACAATTCTCTGGATTTCCTAGGTTTCTGTTGTTATGTTCCACTTTTTGTTTCAGTTTTATTTATTTGAATATTCTTTCTGTGTCTTTTAGGTAGTTTGGATAAAGGTTTTTCTATCTTGTTGATTTTTTCAAAGAACCAATTCTTTGTTTAATTGATTCTTTGTATTGTTCTTTTTGTTTCTATTTTATAGATTTTAGCCCTTAAATTCTTAATTTCTTACCATCTATTCTTGGGTGTGTCTGCTTCTTTTTGTTTCTAAAGCTTTTAAGTGCATTGTTAGGTTGCTAGAATGAGATCTCTTCAATTATTTTATGTAGGCACTTAGTGCTATGAACTTTCCTCTTAGCATTGTATCCTATATGTTTGGGTATATTGTATAGTCATTTTCATTGAATTCTAAAAAGTCTTTCATTTCGTTATTTATTTTTGTCCTGACCTATTTTTCATTGCCTAGAGAGTTGTTCAGTTTCCATGAGACTGTAAACTTTCTGTAGCTGTTGATGTACAGTTTTAATCCATGGTGGTCTGATAGGATGCAGAAAGTTATTTCAATTTTCTTGTTTCTAGTGAGACTTGGTTTGTATCTGAGAATGTGGTGAATTTTGGAGGAAGTTCTGTGAGGTGCTGAGAAGAAGGTATATTCTTTTATATTTAGGTGGAATGTTCTATAAATATCTGTTAGGTTCACTTGGTTTATAACCTTAGTTAACTCAAGCATTTTGCAGTTTAGTTTTTGTCTGAATGACCTGTCCATTGGCGAGAGTGGGGTATTGTAATCTCCCACTATCAATGCATAAGGGTCAGTGTATGTTTTAAGATGTAGTAGTGTTTCTTTTACAATGTGCCATGTGTTTGGGGCATAGCTCTTAAGAACTGAAATATTATCTTGGTGGATTTTTCTTTTGGAAAAATGGTTTGAAGTCTATTTTGTTAGATATTAAAATGGCTACATCATACTTACCTGGCAGGGGAGATACCATGATCACGAAGGTGGTTTTCCCAGGGCGAGGCTTATCCATTGCACTCCGGATGTGCTGACCCCTGCGATTTCCCCAAATGCGGGAAACTCGACTGCATAATTTGTGGTAGTTGGGGGACTGTGTTCGCGCTCTCCCCTGGGGGAAAAAAAATGGCTACATCAAGTTTCTTCTCAGTCCATTTGCTTGGAATATTTTTTAACAACCCTTTACCTTGAGATAATGTGTATCCTTGAAGTTGAGGTGTGTTTCTTGTATGCATCAAAAGGATATGTCCCGTTTTCCCATCCTGGGGAACTGAGGCCATTGATACTGAGAGATATCAATGAAACATGATTGTTAATTCCTGTCATTTTGTTGTTGTTGTTGGTGGTGGTGATGGTGTGTGTGTGTGTGTGTGTGTGTGTGTGTGTGTGTGTGTCGCCCTTCTTTTGGTTTTGCTAGTGTGAGATTATTTATTTCCTGTGTTTTCATGGATGTAGTTAACTACTTCTGGTTGGAGCTTTCCTTCTACTAGTTTTCCTTCTGTAGGACTGGATTTGTGGATAGATATTGTTTAAATTTGACTTTGCCATGAGATACCTTGTTCTCCATCTATGGTGACTGAAAGTTTTGCTGGTATAGTAGTCTGGGCTGGCATCTGTGGTTTCATAGAGTCTGTAGCACATCTGTCCAGGCTCTTCTGGCTTTTAGAGTCTCCATGGGGAAGTCAAGTGTGATTGTAAAAAATAGGTCTGCCTTTGTATGTTACTTTGTCTTTTGCCTTTGCAGCTTTTAATATTCTTTCTTTGTTCTCTATATTTAGTGTTTTGATTATTATGTGGTGAGGGGACTTTTTTTCTGTTCCAATTTATTTGGTGTTCTGTATACTTCTTGTATCTTTATAGGCATGTCATTCTTTAGGTTAGGAAATTTTTATTCTGTGATTTTGTTGAAAATATTTCTAGGCCTTTGAGTTGATATTTTCCTCCTTCATCTCTTCTTGTTATTCTTAGGTTTATTTGACACTTTTCATAGAGGCCCAGATTTCCTGAATGCTTTGTGTCAGGAATTTTTGAGATTTAACATTTTTTTTGACCACTGTATCCCATTTTTCTGTCATATCTTCAATGCCTGGGATTATCTTTTCCATCTCTTGTATTCTGTTGGTGAAGTTTGCCTCTGTAGGTCCTGTTTCCATTCCTAAATTTTTCATTTTCAGGATTCCCTCAGTTTTTGTTTTCTTTATTGTTTCTATTTTTATTTTTAGGTCTTGAACAGTTTTGTTTCCTTCAGTTGTTTGTTTGTTCTTGGCTTTCTTTGAGGTATTTATTCATTTCCTCCAACTGTATGTGTTTTTCTGGATTTCTTTAAGATAATCATTCAATTCCTAAATAAAAAATAATAATTTTATTATTGTTTGATTTTTGGATATTGACTTCAAGTTTATAGAGGGACAATCACTGAAGGGCTATGAGATGACATTCATGGAGAAAATGTGGGAAAACTTTTAATTATTGTGCATACAGATAATGCAGCTAGATCCATTGACTCAGGGTCCTCAAGCAGGTATAACTTCAAGTACTGATGTTGTTTGAATTTCTAGCATGATTTAAATAATTATTTATCAATTATTAAGCCTTTTACCTTATTTTCAGTGAAATAAATTTACATATGCTTAGACTATCTCTTAGTCTAAGTGTGCCACATATAACAGATTTCAGAGTGCCACATATAACAGAACTATGAAAATGTTTACTGTGGGAAAAATATAACACAGGTGTGCCTCATCATACTTGTGTATTATTAGGTTGGAAATATTGAGTTCCCTGTCCTTATAGAATAAATAACAGTCACTGATATCAGTTAGAAATTATTTTTAAACATTTCAGCTAGATGTCATGACTTTTTATTTTATTTAACTTTTTAAAGAAATTTAATTAAAATATCATTATAGCATTTAACCCCTTCCTTTTCCTCTCCCTCCAGATCCTCATAAGTTCCCTCCATCCAACTCCTTCCATATTTTCTTATTATTATTTGTTTATTATACATATATATGCATATTTATGCATAAATGTATAAATATAACCTGCTTAGACATTTTTGTTGTTTGGTGCTTACAGTTTCAGAACTGACCCATTTTTATTAGATAATCAATTAGGAGGCTAATCCCTGGGAAATGCTAATTTTCCCTCTCTTTAGAATCATTAGATTTTCTTGGTTCCATGTTAGCAAGTCTATTGATATTGCCACTGCTTAGGTGTTGTCTATGTAGCTTAGGAAGTCATGCCACTTGAGCTCACAATGGTCCCTACAAGAACAATAAACTAACAGACATCCCAATACCAAGCACAACTAATCTTTTGTATGGTTGGTCAGGGTAGTCCAAGTGACCTTTAAAATAATTTAGGCCATTGCTGGTGCCCTTCAGAGGTTGGAGATAGGCACCTATGGCTGAAGTCACCTCACACACAGAACACAAGATTCAGACTATTTGGGCTGGATCTAACCTGGGAGCCTCCTTCCTGCGGTCTAGCTTCCTTGGCACCAGAAAATGCTATGCAAGGTGATAATAGAGGGAAACAGTTAAGAGGCCTATCCCTTTGCAACCTCTATGAACTATAACATTGACTGCCATGGCAAAATATTTTTAAAAGTGCAGTAAGTGGCATATATCTATGGTGGTAAACACAGCTGTCTAAGTGGACTTAAGGCTCACTAAACAATAGTAAAATCATGTCTGATACTAGAAACCTAGCCAACTCTCCATAGCTAATGAAGTCGTGGATCTTAGAAAAGAATCTACCACCTCTTCTTTGCTATACCAGTATAATTCCTAAGGCCATTCTAAATTGAAACTTTTTTTTATAGCAGGTGGAGACCATCATAGGAAACGACAACTGAACACAATGCAGACATTAAAGGGTTGTGGGTCATCTAGACCAATGGATCAATCTACAACATTTCTCCTACATCAATGACTTGGGAAACATTACAAAACAGGGTGTGGAGAAACTGTAAGAGCCAGAATACCAGGATGTCTGGTATGAAACAGTTTCTATGGGAATGGCTACATAAATAGTCTATATATATATATATATACATATATATATACATATATATATGTATATATGTATATATACATATACATATATGTATATATTGTATATATACACACATGTATATGTGTATATATGTATATGTATGTACATATACATACTATATATATACATATATGTATATATATATATATATATATATATTGGATTTTTCAAGACAGGGTTTCTCATATAGCCCTGGTTGTCCCTGGAATTCATTCTGTAGAACAGGCTGGCCTTGAACAGAGATCTGCCTGCCTCTGCCTCCCGAGTGCTGGGATTAAAGGTATGTACTACCACCAACCTGCTAGTCAAAACATTTTAATTTTAAACATCTGAAATAGATTTAGTGCTATGCTGTTCTTTCATTTTTCTTTCATTTATTGTTTCTTTTTATATTTGAGTTAACAAATAAAGGACTCTTCCTTAGAGCTAAGATGTCTCAGACAGTAAAGTGCCTACCATGCAAACATAAGGACTTGAGTTCAGATGTCTGCACCTATATGTAAAAACTGGTTGTGATCATTTATGTCTGTAACCCTAGCACAGGCAAAAAAGGAGAAAAGCAGATACCAGAAACTCACTGGCCAGCGAGTATCGCCAATGGATGAGCTCCAGATTCAACTGAGAAGCCTCAAAGGATAAAAAGGAGATGTATCAAGGAAGAACCACAAACATACAAACAGATGCACATGCAAATGGATACAAAACACACACATATAAATAAATAAATAGATAATAGATAGATGATAAATAAATATTCTCCTATACCATACTTTCTTCCCCCCAGATTCAGAGAATGGAGAACCATGGAAAAGGGACCGAGATTGTAAGAGTTAGAGGCAAGGAAGGACTGAAGTGAAACATTGTCTTCTGGCCTTGATGGTTGCACTTTTGAACTCACCATAGCTGTGGTTGCTTGGCCAAGATCAAGACAGTCAACATTCCAATACAATGTGGGGGAAGGATCACAAAGACCCATCTCTAGATGAGAATCTGTTAAGAGTTGACGGCTGCTAGGTGACAGTGTCCATTTTCTCCAGAGCTGTCGTGTAGCATGAATCTTAAAGGTACTTATTAATAAAATCAAGCCCGGGGCCAGTTATTGGGGTAAAATGCTGGAAGATCAGAGAGACAGAACAAGTCACAGCTAACCTCACCTGGCCAACCTCTCAGCTGGTCTTGTTTCCTCAGACTGGAAGCCTCTGTGTCCTCATATCCGAATGGCTCTCAGCTGAACTGTGCTGCTAGAAGCCTGAAAGCTTAACCAGCCAAATGCTTCTAGTTTCTGGTCCTCACGCCTTATATACCTTTCTGCCTTCTACCACCACTCCCTGGGATTAAAGTCTTGCTTTCTGGGATTAAAGGCGTGTGTCACCATGCCTGGCTGTTTCCAATGTGGCCTTGAACTCACAGAGATCCAGAGGGATTTCTGTCTCTGGAATGCTAGGATTAAAGGTGTGTGTGCCACCATTTTCTAGCCTCTGTAACTAGTGGCTGTCTGTTCTCTGACCCCAGATAAATTTATTAGGGTACACAATATTTCGGGGAATACAATACCACCACTCTGTGGGCTCTTGATCAAGGTCTGTCACACTCATGCATGCATTGACAACACTAATTGAACTCAACAGGTCATTAAAAAAGAGGAAATGAAGTGGAGAGAGGGATATGTGAGAAATGTTTTAGAAGTTTGTAGAGTAGAGGGGTATATATAACTGAATATCCTGTCAAATAATAAATAAAAAACCATATTAATAATAAAATGAGGGTGTTTCTTGTCTTATTCTCCATGAAGTACTGCATAAGGGACTGGTAATTACTCTCACACTCTAGTCTTTAGTATCTACTGGAAATCCCTGTTAGAACATGCTGTGGGATGTCCTGTATGCTGTGAAAATGTATTGCTATGATTGATTGATAAATAAAACACTGATTGGTTAATAGCCAGGCAGGAAGTATAGTGTAGGCAGGACAAGCAGAGAGGAGAAGGCTGAGTCAGGAGAAGTGGCCAGCCACCTTGAGGAGAAGCATGATATAAGATACCGATAAGCTATGAGCCACATAACAAGGTATAGATTTATAGAAATGGTTAATTTTAAGATATAAGAACAGATAGCAAGAAGCCTGCCACTGCCATACAGTTTATAAATTATATAAGTCTCTGTGTGTTTACTTGGGGGACGCTAGTGGGAGAGATTTGTCCTGACCATGGGCCAGGCAGGACCAGGAAAACTGCAGCTACAAGAACATTTTAGATTCCAATCTAGACTTTGGTATATACTAGCTACATGATCTGAGAAAATGATTAAATTTTGTAAAATCTTGATTTATTCTTCTTTAAAACGCTGACCAAATACATCTACATCCTACAGTTCTGAAACATGCATTCGATGTCTGGAACACACTATGTCTCAGTACATGATCACTATTGATAGTTTTAGTGTTAATTATTAGCCGGCAGCTTAAGTTGTGGTAGTCTGATTAAATTACTCTCTTAATATATATTAATCATCTTAGCCAGCTTGCACAGAATTAAGTTAACACACAAAAGTGGGGTCATTACGTATTGAGGCGTAGCTACATTTGTTTAGCACATTGTGAAATGAATTCCAAATAGCATGATCCATATGATATTACAATATATAAATGACAAATTTCTAGCATACAAGGTTTTGGACCATAGAGATAGCCTCTGGTTCTGATGTAGTATATATAAACTTAATTTCCATGAACTTTGGGGCAGACCATAGGATCAAGCCAATTGAGGCACTGCAAAATGAATCCTTGGATTATCTTGTTATAAACAAGAATAGAAAGGGAAGAGCACCGATGTTAAAAAAGAGGCATGTCCCTGTAAAAGTCTTTTGTTCTCTTGGGATTTAGTAGTTTCCTGGGGCAACCATAACATAATACTGGTACGTGGGTGGGCTGAACAACAGAAATTCACTTTCTCATGATTTGGGTGGCTAAAAGTCTTGTGATTAAGTTTCCAGTATGGTAGATATCTCTAAGGCCTCTTTCCTCAGCCTGTAGACAGCTGTGTCCTCATTCATGCTCCACATGGTCTTCTTCATGTGCACATCTATATCCTTATCAGCTCTTCTTGTAGGGGTTAGGGCATTCTCCATCAACTACATTTTAGTTTAAGTACTTTGAGAGTGTGTGTGTTTGTGTGTGTGTGTGTGTGTGTGTGTGTGTTTATGAGTGTAGATTATGAACATGTATGTGGAGGTCAGAGGTTAACATTGCTTCTTAAAATCTTACCCATTTTTTTTTGGTTTTTTTGAGACAGGGTTTCTCCATGTAGTTTTGGTGCCTGTCCTGAATCTTGCTTTGAATTCACAGAGATCTGCCTGGCTCTGCCTCCCACGTGCTGGGATTTTTAAAATAATATCTTTCACTGAACTTGGAGCTTGTGGGTCTGTCTAAGCTGATCAGCCAGCAAGCTCCAAGCATCTCCTGGTGTCTACCTACCATTGTCTCTTCAGCAATGGGGTAACAGACTTGTGTCACCAAGCCTAGCTTTTTTTTTTTTTTTTTTTAATGTGAGGTCTGAAGATTGAACTGAGGTCTTCCTCATGCACGTGTAGCAAGCACTTCAAAAACCATGCCATCTTTCTAGGTCTTCTCTCAAATATCCTTTTAGGGATTCTATCTCTAAGTAAGGTCACATCCTGGGGTGAAAATGTAGGTGGGATATCAATATTTAAATTTGTTCAAAGATATAATTTAGGAATAATATGTGATTTGCTTCATTATGAAACCATGACTATAGGATGGATCATTCTCTAACTTTGTACAGGTATTCCTTGGCTTATGATGAATTACACCCAATAAATCCATTAGAACTTCAGAATGGCATAAGTCAATATAGCAATATAATTATGAGTGAAGCCTAGAAATATAGCATACTGAGGCACCTTGGAGGCAGATCTTTAGGATCACATGATAGGGAATGGGTGTATTACCCAGAACCACCAATACATGTAACCTGCCCAAGAATGATCAAGTTTCAAAGTAAGGCTGCTACTGAGTATACCATGGTTTCATGCCACTCTCATGGGAAAAAAGCAGAAATGAAACCACCATTATAAGTTGGAGACCACCTCCACTGAACTTCCATTGATCCATAAAGCAAAACACTTGAATTAATATGCATATATATTTAGTAGAAACATATTAATTCAAATGTTATTCTCATTGTAAAAAATAAGGCAATGACAGTGTATTCTTCATGGGTTTATTTTGAAAGTGTCTCACAGTTTATTTAAAAACTAAGCAAATGAGTTTAGTTTTCCATTGTTTGGAAAATAGCCTATCCTCCAAACCAGGTCAGAAAAGCAATGTTGTTCTCATAGTTAGAAACACACATGTCTTTGAAGCCTATGTAAGGTAAGATAGTTGAATACATTATCAGATGTGTTTCTAGATTCTAATCTATCATTGGTTCTTTTGGAATTAAAGGCTAAGATTTAAAAACCCAAATCCCCAAGCTTGCTGCTGTCCTTACATATTTTGCTTAATTACCTTTCTCCTTTGGTTGCACCTCTGAAATGACGATTTTAGTGCATTCTTATTCATCAAAGTTATAATTAGCTGATTCGTAGCAGAGTGTTTTTAACTGACAAAGGTATTGATGGTAGTTGGCTGTGTGCCTGCATTGAGAGCATATAAGGAAGAGACTGAAAGGACAACATTTATTTCCCTTGTCTAATGTGCCATAGTGTTTCAACAATTGCAGTGTTAGGGAGAGAAAGGAGCGATGTCTGAGGGGCACAGGGAACTGTTCCCCAGAGGCACAGTGGGAAGAGCACATGATAACTTTCAGAGAGGCATTTGAATAGTTGTGAGATTTTTCTTTAATGTCCGCACAGTTGTAATACAAATTAGGTGAAAGGAATAAAGCATATTGTAGTATTCTAGAGTCCTTGCACCTATTTTCTTAGCATGCATTTTTTCTGAAAGTCTCTTCCTCTAGGAGATACTATGCGTAATTATGTGTACATATTTATTACGCAGGAATATTGGCTCTACAGGGTTTCACATCAGTTGGTGATACTCACAGCACACACCACTGCTCATTTCTGCTTTTTTATTCCTTGTTTTGTTATTTCCTGTGGTTTATGTTGTTTTCAGTAGATGAATTAGAAAAATCTTAGAAAATTGGTTACTGAAAATTGGAATGGGAAACGCTGAGATCTCTTCTGAAACCTCCTTTCAGTGTTTATCATAAAGCACACTTCTGGGTGCTCGCTTGATTTACATTTAGCAATGTCTAAGTGCAAATGGTAATGACACAGCAAAGTAAACGGGGCTGTGTGCAATTGCTTCCCGCCTTTCCTCAATTGCATGGCAATCCCATAGATTCCAATCTTGACAGGTCGCATAATTAGAAAATTCTCTTTGTCTTATTAAATGTGACTCCTGAATAGAATTCACTCCATTGCCAGCAAAGAACAGAAAATATACTTCAAATCTAAAATGGGAAATCAAGGGGGACTGTTTTATTTTTATCTGTCTTTGTGCAAGCGACATTATTATCAAAGGATATTGTAATGCTGAAAATGTGCTTTGGGGATTTAAATCAAGCATTAGCCTGGAAAGCAAGAAGTGCTGTAGGGCCCATGCAATATATTTTCTCATTAATCTGATTGAAAGATTATCCTTCCTATAGCTATGAAAAGTCTAATACTCATATATCCATCTTCTCGGCTAGTAAAATTCAGCTTTGTGCAAAGTCATTGTCTCTCCTGTTGGGGATCTAACACTTTTTTTCTCTCAGCATAAGTCCATCTATATTAAAATAAATTCAGAGCAGGCCGCCATTTCATGCACACATTGTGATTATTTCATAAGCTGCTGTGGAAAATGGAAGTATCAGCAAGCCATGCAGTTTCCTGGTAATGTAATGCTGTCATTACCTCAGTGGTCATGTGAAAAGTTTAGCTGTACTGTCTTTGACAAATGTTCAGTGAGTCAAAACAGTGCATTTAAATGAAATGCAGATATGAATGAGCCATTACTGCAATCACAATTCCAGCTTCTAAATTGTCTTATATGAATATATACACTTTCTCTCTAGCCTGACATTTGTAATACATGACTAGCTCTGCATTTACTCTTCCACTCCGCCTCTTTTCTCAACATCCTCTATCCCCGGATTCAGAATGGAGTATTGTGATCAGAAGCTGCATGCAGTAATTGAAGATGCTCCCGATGATTTCATGCAATCAGAGTGGCACATTATTTGTGATGAAAATGAAGTAAAGGGACAAAGGGGATGTATAGATTGTCTTGCAATATATAGTCAGTGCCTTTACAAAGGGCTGGCAAATCTGTGTGAACAAGTCATGTCAAAAGAAAACCCCAGCCACTTGCATGCTTTTAAACACAAGAGACTACCTAAAATCTTGTGTAACCTTAGTCATACCTTGCAGCATATACGAATTTAAGTTTTAATGAAACCAAGGAAAATGTCTGAAATAGAAAGATTTCCATTCACAGCACTTTGTGTGCTGATACCATGAACAGTATACATGGCTCCAGTCATAACTGTCACAGAGATAATATTCTTTTATGCCTCAAGACACTGAGATGGTGCTGAAGATAACCAAAAGAAATAAGCTGCCACCATCACTAATCTGCAGCTTTGAAACACTATAGCTTTGCATGGTTAAGAGAAGGTAAAATCACCTAACCAGTGTAATAGAGAAACGTTTTAAAAGTGAACAGGGGCTGGAAGAATTAAAGCCTTTCATATTTATTTGTCATCCATATGCACTATGGGTCAAATCGTCTGTATCCTATTTTATGTGTTTATATATGACAATTGAAAATGCAAAATGAGTTGAGGCCTTTCCATTCCCCAAAGACATGTTTGCTAATGCAGTGAAATGAAAATCTAAGAAGCATTTGGTTCAGTGTTACCTTCAGAGGTTAACGTTGGCAATCTTAAGTGTGTCCTTATGGCTGGATTTGTAATGTGTGTAGCAGATTAGAGTATATTATGATACTCAGATGCAACACCCAAGTAGTATAAAAAAATACTGTCTATATTTTTCTCACCCAACAAATATTGCTTGAGGGCTTTTTCCATGGTTAAAATTGAATTTTACATTTCCATTGCGTATGTGACTTATCAACTACACTCTGCACTTGCAAGCCTGTTTAAAAAAAACACACACAAAAATAATCAACCAAAATTTGATGAACACTTTCTACAAAGTCAGAGTACCAGATCCATAAAAATAAAATAATCATTTTCATGACAAGGACTACATTTGGGGGTAAAAATACATCCCTTCATACCACAGTAGAATTCATCTTTACTCGTAAAATACGGCTATCCTTCCTTGTTGCTTTTAAGGAAAAAAGTAAATGAAAGCTAAAGCTTAAAATAACAATAGTATTTATTCCTAGTTAAATATTTGTTTCTTAAAATCAGCTTCAAAATCTCTAGTCAGAAATCTTGCAATTGTAAATACAATTTGATGCCCAAGACTCAGGAAATCACATAGAAAAAAGTTAATACCCAACATTATGAGAACTAGACCCCACAATGAGTCAATTTTTGGATTATCTGGTTTAAAAATGTTTTAACTTTGCAGGGAAAAGAATAATTTTACTTGGAAATGTAGAGTAAGATATATTTATATATTTTTAATCGAACACAAGAACTATCAATACTAATCTGCTAATTTGTGCCCCCCAAATGCAATCATATTGTTAGGACAAAAACACAATGTATTCAGGAAGCTATTAAATGCAGAGCAGTATTTGAAATCGAACCATGGTGACTTGTTGTTATGTCATGCTGACATTATTGGTTCTTGTATATAGTTACATAATGATCTCTAAATCTAGCTTTTGAAATTGTTCTATAAAACCCAGCTAAGGGAAGTCAAAAGCTGACTTCAACATCAACTTTTTACAATTCTTACCTTAAAGGCACTCGCAACATACTCTTTTATTGAAGTTAAAAATAAGTTAATAAAATATTGTAATTTTCTTCCTCTAAAGAAATCTGTGGCATGAAAGACTCCTGTGTCTTTTTATCTCCAACTTTCTATGGATGTTGTTTGTCATCCAAAGATCTTTAACCTAGAAAAGCTATAGCACTTAAACTATTAAATGTTCGAGGAAGAAACAAAGAACAAATTATTTAATTGTTATAGTTTTTAATGTACAATATTGATGTGACATATTATTAACATGATGTGTAAAAATACAATTGTACTGAAAAAATACTATTCAAAATATATGACAATATCATTAGAAATAATTGGTTCTATAATATTTTCAACTTTTAGTTTTATATCTTACAAAATAATAGTATATGTTTTGATGCCATCTTACAGTATGGAAGATTATTCTCCAAATATGATGGAATCCATAGCACAAAATAAATAATAGTGACAGAAATAAGTAACTTAACTTTACATTAAATAGTTAAGAAAATGGCATTGTATTATAAATAGACATTTTCTTTTCTTTCAAGCTACTGTATAGAACAACCTAAAAATGGTACACCAAAGAAAATCATACTTAGCATTTCTACATAGTTCTCAAATAGAGAAGATGGCGTCTAGCAATGGAATTGCTGCCATACAATCACTGTCTGTTCTCTGCAGTTCTTTGCTTTTGTAATTGTAAATGAGGCTGCTTCGTCTAGTTCTCAGGCTGCTGTCCCCACTATTATCGCTTTGGGCAATGCTGATGATTAGTTACCTGATTCCAGATTCAGAGACGCTCAACTATGAGAACTGGACTCTGGCATGTAAATGAATGAACTGATGTGAGGCCATAAACAATTGTGGGCCATTTACACAAATGGACCTGGCCTGCATTTGATAAAATCTTTTACTATAGAGAATAGCCTTGTATTAGCTCCATGCAATTTTTTTCAAACTCTCATGAAATATTGGGACACACTTTGTATTGTTGTTTGTTTGTTTTTAAAATGTTTTGACACCAGCACCCACCCCAATAGTATTTTTTGATCAAAATCTCATTACTTCATGTCTCATTCAGTCACACTCAGGAAGGTGTTTCTATTAGACATAGGTTCCTTGAGGAAACTAGATTTTCTTAAAAATAAGCTTCTGAGGAGCTTCTTTGGATCATAAAAGTGTGGATTCCAACTGGGTTAAAAGATAGAATATGCTTATTAAAAATCCATCAATGAATCCATCAATCATCTTGAACATGAAATTTATTACTTAAGCTTTCATGTTTGTAATTTTATATTCCAAAAGAGTTTGAGATGTCAGGAAACACCTTCCATACAATCATTTCTTGTTCTCATCAGAACATTTGGTATCTCAGTTTGAAAAGCTGCATAAACTGTTTTGCAAAATTATTTTTAAAAATTCTACATAAAGACTATTAAATCAGCACAGTTGAACTTGCAAAGTATAACACATGGTTAGTGGGTTCAATATCCTACCTCCCTGTATTTGATGGGATAGTAACTACAATAATAGATTCGAAAAAGATGAGAAAGAAACACTGCTGAATCCTTTAAGCCACCCAGGCAGATCAGTCATTTATAATGATAATGAGCCCTGTTCAGAACACAGTAACAATGAGCAACCAGACAACAGTCATAACAAAGTAGAGGTTTTCTGTGAAAAATTAAGAACTAGACCTAATTTGATTAACTGAGATCTGTAGAGCCATTCTTACATCCAGATTTCAAAGACAATTGCTTTAATAATCATTTCATTTTGTGTGGGAGGAACAGGGCTCAGAGTAACATGTGATCTCCAGATTCCAAGCTTGGTGTGACAAAAACTCAGGATTTAAAGAAATTAGGCTCCTATCTCCTCCATCTCCAAGGACAGATTGTAAGTAGGATCCTTAATTCCATACCTCCTCTTTATCTTCCAAGGAAAAAGACTCAATTTGTTTTTCAATTTCACACTTTTAACTGTGCTTCTTATCTCCATTGCTGCTTTCATGGCATAATCTCTTGCTTTGGTATTAACTTACTCTTATCCCTTGAAAATAATATTGTGCCAGACATTTTCCAGGGTGAAGAGCAAGCACAGAGTCATGCTCCTCAAGTAGCTCCCACTCTGCTAGAACACAGGTAAAACACTTCCCTTGTGGATTTAAAAATGGGGGGTGCATGAGGACATAATTGAGTAGAGAGTGAGGAATTTTACTGAGAAGAGAATAAATTGGAATGAAAGAGAATTGGGAAAGGAGCAAATATGTATCTAAGTTGAGAAAAGTATATTTAAAGGCACAGAACATTGTAGATAAATGTAAGCAGTTTGAAATTAAGGAATCACCGAGTTCAAAGAAAGATACTGTAACACCATATTGACTGTACTCTGATATCAGAGTCCAGAGGGTCCTGGGTTTTGGATGCAGGTGAGGATACAAAGAATAATGCCATCATCTCATGTGTTGGTATGGGTCAGCAAACTATGCCTGTCATCTCATTTAAGTGCCATGACTTGGGGTGACGTTAAGCAGGACAGGTCATGGGCACATTATGGTATCCTGTAACCAACTTCTCTTCTTCATAATATAAATAAACATTTGATAGTTTGGCTTCTCCAAAGTCTTCCAAAGGTATCCTTTTCATATAGCTGGTCTGTGTAAAATAAGTTTTCTGAATTCAAATATGTACTTTCTGTCTAAATTTGACTCTTTATATATGGTTATCAGATATATGATATTAGCACATATTAGTGCTTTGGTTTGTTTGTACACTATTTTCATTATGTTATGTCTGTGGACTATAAGATTTTTATAGTAATTATTGAAGGTCACAGGTTAAACACCCTCTACCAACACATGAACTATGAAAAGAAAATAAATTCAAATGTTTTGATTAATCAAACATTTCCATGTCTGTCAATTGCAGTGATATTTTATTTGTGCTGAATTGTGAAATTTTATTTGTATGTTAATAAATAAAGTTTGCCTGGAGATCAGAGGTCAATAGCCATCAACAAAAATCAGGTGGTGGTAGCACATGCCATTAATTCAATCACATGACAGGCAGAGTCTCTGTGTGGTCAAGGACATAGCCAAGCCTGGTGACATGAGCCTTTAATCCCAGTACCAACTGTAGAGACCTGTAGGTCTGTATAGACAGGCAGTGACAAGAAAGTGATGTGGCTGAGTTTAGAGCCAATGAGAAGGCAGAACAGGAAGGCAGTAAAGGCACAGGTTAGACAGGAAGAGGTTCTCTTTAGGAAGCTACGACGAGGTGGTGAGCTAAGGTTAGTTGGCAGCTATTGCTCTGATCTCTATGGCTTGTACCTCTGTATTTGGCTCTGTGTTTCTTATTTACTAAGACTGTTTAGAAATTTGTCTACAGTCAATGGAAGTCTTACTCACAGAATATAAGTATGCAGAAACTTAACATTGTGAAAAGGAAGCAAGAGCCATGCTGATTAATAACTCATTAGCATTCTTTAGCATAAGCTATCACCTGCATTATGGGAAAGAAAATAGCACACTATAATTTATCACTTCAACAGACACTAGACATCACTCTGCGTTTTAAATCCTTGTTTTAATTATCTAGCCTGATATTTTCATAACCAGTATTATAATATCAAGAGGTACAGAAGATACGGTAGGAGAGATATTTTGTCATATTTATTCTATAGTTCTAGATTTCATAGTAAGATTGTAATGAGGATTACCATTTACTCAACTTTTAGATAATTTAATAATAAACCACAATCAATAAGAGTCTTGAAATATTGTACCCCATGTTTTATATTAAATGACACACATACACACATGCACATGTGTACACACATGTGCACACATACGTACACACAGAGACATATACACACCAACTTTTCTATCATTTTTGCCTTAATCCCATTTGGTATTCACAATGAAAATGAGTTTTGTTATCAGGCAAGAAACTTGAAACTGTTTTAACCTAGATATTAATCTATATATTAGGGACATATTTACAGTTCTTACATAGCACAGTAGGTCAGTATATAAAGAGATCTGCATTTAATTTGCTAAAGCTGGCTAAGCTCCAGTACATATTTCTCATTTTAATGATTTTGTTTATTCCATAGATTCTTTTATTTTCTCATGGTTGTGCTAAGGCATGCTGGATAAAAATATGCTGCATGTAGAAGCCAAACCACAGTAAAATGACTCTGCCTAACCCTAAGAGTTTCAGCCATTTCCTTTTATATTTCATAATAAGATTTGACAACTCAATTTAAAGAAAATACACAATAGTTGCTGACTACAGTGAAAAGTTTATATTAAAATAATGTGTTGCTGTGGGGAGATGGATAATTGAGCATACAGTAGGTAATTTCTGGCAGGGCTCCTGAAATAAGCAAAAGTAATATCTTTTAACTAAGGATAAATGCAGATAATGTTACCCTAGTCAGTAATTAGGATTTTACATATCCTGTTAAATGCTGATGCAAAAGGAAATTAAGAAAAAGCCTGCATTTAGTCATCTCAGTAGAGTGGCCCAGTGCCTTCCAGGGAGAACTGACCTTTGATTGGACCTACTTCTTACTGAGATGTGGCTCCAATAGTTTTCCTATGTCATTTTATGAAGGCAGAGCAAACATGGGAACTCCAAAGAAAATCTAACTGAAATCACTAAATCCTGGCAGTAATTGGGAACTCGAGTAAGTTTCGTTCACTTTAAAATACAACTTTGTCTATTTTCTGTCCCCTAATTATGCACTGAATTCTGGGAGAAAGAAAATACTTTGACAACATCATTCAGATAGTCAATTGTCAAATTTCTAGAGGACATTGAAAATTTCAGAAGAGTACTTTTTTTTCTTTTCAAAAAAATGTAGGCAATTGTTACAGGCAAAAATTCCTAAACTATTCTGTTCATTAATAAGTTGATGTCCCAAATAAAAAAGCAGGTATTGGGGCTGACGTGATGGATAAGAACGCTGACAACTCTTCTAGGGGATCTGGGTTCAATTCCTAGCACTCACATAGCACCTAACCACTGTGTATAATTCTAGTCTCATGGGTGCTGTGGGATGGTCTGTATGTCAAATGTGTTGCTGATTGGTCAATAAATAAATCACTGATTGGCCCGTGGCCAGGCAGGAAGTATAGGTAGGACAAGGAGGAGAATAGAGCTGGGAAGTGGAAGGCTGAGTCAGAGAGACACTGTCAGCCGCCATGATGACAAACAGCATGAGAAGATGCCAGTAAGCCACGAGCCATGTGGCAAGGTATAGATTAATGGAAATGGATTAATTTAAGCTGTAAGAACAGTTAGCAAAAAGCCTGCCACGGCCATACAGTTTGTAACCAATATAAGTCTCTGTGTTTACTTGGTCGGGTTTGAGCGGCTGTGGGACTGGCAGGTGAGAGAGATTTGTCCTGACTGTGGGCCAGGCAGGAAAACTCAAGCTACACATGGGATCTGACACTCTCTTGCGGCCACCATTTGGGCACCAGAAATGCACATTGTGTAGACATACATTCGGGCAACATCCTCAACCACCACCACCACACACACAAAGTGACTGAAAAATTGTATCTGTGCAGTGAATATTGATTCACAAACAAAAATCTAAAAGCCATTTTTATTCTTCATATTATAAGGAAGATAACATCTCTCTCTTTTTGATTTTCTGTTTCTGCAGGTGGCCATGACCACTAGTACTGGTCAGTCTTTATCCAAACTCTCTGTAAAGCTGGAGAACAATTAGAGGAATTTAGATGTGATAAATATGGATCACCATAAGTCCTTGCAAAAGAAAAGAGCTAGGAAGACTTCGGTGTTATCATTCCTCATTGTGTTCTGTGTAATTTTTCCCACAATACTTCTTTGCTACTAGACCCATTGAGAAGGTTTTAGCAAGCATTAAGTAGCATGGATTAAAGTGGGGAGAGAATAGAGCTAAGGAAGCAATTAGTGAGAAATTTCAGAATGTATTGGGGTAGAAGTCTCCATTATCATTTATCAGCGTTCCTTTAGTTGGGACCTGGAGACAAGCCCCTAATCAAGCATTATTGTAAATGATAGACACTTGAATCTCTATAATCATAATCTTCTCTGTGGGCTTGGAAACTGCTCATTCCATTTTCACTAAATCCCTTTTATCCACTTGATCAAGTGTCCTGTCAACCCTTGCTCTGTTTCCTTGGGTTGTCTCAGTTGAGTATTGACTATCTTCTCGATTACTAGTGTATGCTTACCTTAGATTCCTAGATCAGCTTTTCTATGTAGTTAATTCCTGAGGTACCTTCTATCTTTCCTCTTTCCTTCCCTCTGTCCTTTCGTCCCTCTCTCTCTCCCTACATTCTTTGCTTCCTTCTTTAGTTTTTCTTTTTATTCTTCCAATCAGAAGGCCAAGGAGAAACCTATAGATTACTAAATATGAACTCCTTTTATACACTTCCATAGGACCTTATGGTTGCATGTGTTTGCTGTTTGTAAAACATTTAGCAAATATATTTGGAGTTGTTACATTATTCTGTATTAAGTACGAAATTTTTAATGAAAGAATCAGAATTTTCAGTCCACATTGAGCTTATATAATGGAAAAAGTTTTAAATATAATGGATTCAAATTCTAAAACAGAAACTCTTTGGATAAGAACTTATGTTTCTTCATCACTATATCCCACTGATTTTTCAGAGTCTGGAATATTAGTAGCATAATACATATTTCTTTTTTGTAAATGAACAACAGACTTGCTACTCTATAGAAATGCTTTTGATCTACTAAAAAGAATGGTCAAATTATATATGTATTTAGACATATATAAGTATATTATATATTTGTTGTATGTTACATATAATGTATAATATATTAGATATTATATATGTAATTAGTTACATTTAATTAACAATGATTTATATATATAATTATATTTATATAATTAACAGTGAACACTATTGAAAAGTATAATAAAGGAACTATTAGACAAAAGCATTGTATTACATAGACATTTATATGCCTAAATTGTTCCTTAGATCATCTATTTTCTAGAAAATACACTTGGATTGATTTGCTTCACATCTCTCTTTGTGCAACAGACATCCAGCTATGTTTTAAATATTCCAAAGTCATCAGTTATGTATGTAAAGCAGCAAAAACACATTGTTTACATTTTTCTTATTGACACCAAGGATCTCATCCTAGAATTCTAGTAACAAATTATCTGGCATATGATTCATCACTGTTATTTTGCCAGATAGACACACACACACACACACACACACACACACACACACACACACACACACACACACATTTTCCCAAAAAGTGTAGAATCAAATGAAAGCACTTTTTAAATAGTGTATTTTAAATTTTGTTATTTTTTGTTACTGTTAATGACAGCAATGAATTCATAATTATGAGAAATATAAATTCTGTGCCTCCTTAAAGGCAATGATTGCTTTTAACTATTAATTTTGCAGTATAGTCAAAATTAGGTTACCTGCAAAATGTATTAATAAGAACATAGATTATTACCAGTTAACCATCTTAGGGACAGATAAAACATGGCTAATTAGAATGCAGAAAATAGTGCCAGTATGTTTTTACCTTTATTTTTAATGGAATAAAAATTTTAAGAAACATTTTTTGGAGAAGGGACATCCTAAGAGACTGAAAAATATGACAGATCTGTTCACGGCTGCAGAAAACAGCTCATCCTGAAAACTCTTATCCTCATATTGGGGTCCTTAACCAAAGAGTAACAAAATCCGATGAAAGATGTGGACCTTTGCTCCAGACACATGATGACATCAGCAAAGCCCTCCCTCCTTCCCTCACCTCACATCCTTAAACATGAAATTTGGATTTTTTTTTTTTTTCTGGAGCTGAGGACCGAACCCAGGGCCTTGTGCTTGCTAGGCAAGCGCTACCACTGAGCTAAATCCCCAACCCGGAAATTTGGAATTTTTGAATGCATTCATGATGTCATGTCAGAAGCCCTTACCCAGTGAGGTAAAGTGGGTTTTTAATAGGCAATTTTTCTTTGCTTCACTTTTTGTATATTACATCTCAGTCAGGAAGAGCAATGCATTCTGGTGCTTTATGACAACAACAACAAAATAGCAATTATATCAATGATATTTAAATTACGTAAATCAAAGTAACTATGACAGCACAAATTTGACTCCTTTAGTTACTTCTTTTTAAAGAACATAGTTGAGGAGGTGGTACCTTGGGAAATAGATGATGAAGGAGTTAGGGGAGGAATGAGAGGTGAATATGATCAAAATATATTGTGTGTTGATGTTTGTAATCTAAGAAATAAAGCTTGCCTAAAGATCAGAGGACAGAGCCAGCCATAGAGGTAAATAAACATAGAGGTCAAGCAGTGATGGCACACACCTTTAATCCTAGCATTTGAGAGGCAGATATCTGTCTGAATCTCTGTGAGTTCAAGGCCACACTGGGCTATGTTGCTAAAGTTTTCCTGCCTGGCCCACAGTCAGGATAAATCTCTGCCACCCTCCAGTCCCACAACCGCTCAGACCCGACCAAGTAAACACAGAGACTTATATTGGTTACAAACTGTATGGCCGTGGCAGGCTTCTTGCTAACTATTCTTACAGCTTAAATTAATCCATTTCTATTAATCTATACCTTGCCACGTGGCTTGTGGCTTACCAGTACTTTACATCTTCCTTATCCTGATGGCGGCTGGCAGTGTCTCCCCCACCCAGCTTCCTGTTCTCTCAATTCTCCTCTCTGTTAGTCCCGCCTATATTTCCTGCCTGGCCACTGCCAATCAGTGATTTATTCATTGACCAATCAGCAACACATTTGACATACAGACCATCCCACAGCAGGGCTATATGAGATTGATCCAGTCTAGGAGAAAAACAGAGCCAGGCAGTGGTGGCACACACCTTTAACCCCGGTATTTGGGAAGCACACACCCTATTCATCCCAGCACTAGGAAAGTTGAAATAGGAAGTGAAATGACTGGGCAGAGAAAGGTATATAAGTGTGAGGAGAGAGAAACTAGACAACCTTTCAGCTGAGGACTCAGAGGCATTCAGTGTGAGGATTCCTGGAGACAGAATCGGCTGAGGAGCTGGCGAGGTGAGAAGTGGCTGTGGCTTGTTTCCTCTGATCTTTCAGCATTTACCCCAGTATCTCGCTCTGGGTTTTTATTATAAGACCATTTAAGATTCATACAACATGTCGTATACATTCATAAAAATCTCAAAGATTTAAAAATAATATTGTATTAAAATGTTCTCTGGGCCATTTTTGTCAGACACTAAAAATTCTTGTAAATTAATCTAATTATGCTGGCAATTTAAAAAGGTAACATTTTCTTTTAAGAGCCTAATATTACGTAGTGGCCATTGCTGATCTGTGTGTATTTATTTATACGCTCAGAGGCAACGTGAGGTGCATGTGAAACAGCAGTCAGTCTTTAATGATCTTTCCCCAGCTCCTCTTTTGAAATCTCCTTTCTCGATCTATGTTAAAAAACACCTCATTTCTTCTTTGTCCTTTTGGCCCTACTGTCCTTTGACACATTCTGTGTGTATGGCTTCCATGGGTTCATGACAGGGATTGTGCTGAGGAAAGTTCTTTTATTCAGGCATGGTTAGATAGCCTGAGGAGTAGGCTGGGAACTTGAGAGATAGCTGTGGTGTCATCTGCTTGCCAGTTGGAGGTCATTCCCTTCTGGAGCCAAAATCTCTGTGAGAAGTTGGCCAGAAGCCCTCAGTCTTCCCCTCCAATAAGAAACTGAAGAGAGATAGTATTTTCTGATATCCAAAGCATATTGCACTCAATCCTATGTCTGTGGAGTGTTGGGCTGACCTTGAGCTGGGACGGAACTTTATTCTGGGTGTAGCAATTGTGGTTCCTGTGCCAAGTAGCAGTTGGCTTCAGACACAACAAAATGAAATGTGAAGAAAATATATCTTGGTCAAGAAAATCCTTGCAAAGAACTACAAAATAGTGTAAGATAGCTGCTAGCAGATACTAAAAACAGGAGATAATTAAAATATTCTATAAATTGTGGAGTTTTTAAGTCCAAATTGTAAGCATTCCCTTTATTCCTTATTATGTGGCCCTACCATCATATAATCAGAATTATAATTGTTTCAAAAATTATTAAGACATGAGATGTTGTTTCTTAGCTTAAAGTAAGGCTTTCGTTTCATAGAAATTGGATTAATGACTGTACTAAAATTAAAATGCTTTGAGGCATTATATAAGGCTTGTCTTAAAAGTTATGGAACAAGAATAAGAGCTTCATTGAGTTTCCTTCATTAGAAGTTAGATCATATCAACATACCCAGAAAAGGAAATAGGAGTGATGTGGGAAACATAAAAAATAATGTAAGTGGCTGATTTTCCAGTACAGGAAAGAAGTACCACACGTTGCCTTCTCTCAGCTGAAAGAACCAAGAATGAGAAGAAAAATGTCTTAGAAAATTAGAAGGTAGAGAGAACTTGAGTTTTAATTTCAGTTCTGCAATCCTGCTGAGTCTGTTTTGGTTCTAATCTCCATGTTCTGTATAGGGCCAGCTCAGTGCATGCAAAAACATTTCTGGAACTATGGGTCAGATTCTTTCTGGTGTCTTAATAATGTTGTAGGTTTTTGAAACAAAGAAAAATAACTCTTTTTTTTTTTAATTGAAAACTTTTTTTTTTATTAATTTATTTTGCAATACAATTCAGTTCTACATATCAGCCACGGATTCCCCTGTTCTCCCCCCTCCCGTCCCCCTCACCTTCCCCCCAACCCCCCCCCCCCCCATTCCCATCTCCTCCAGGGCAAAGCCTTCCCCACAGACTGAGGTCAACCTGGTAGACTCAGTCCAGGTAGGTCTAGTCCCCTCCTCCCAGGCCGAGCCAAACAATCCTGCATAGGCCCCAGGTTTCAAACAGCCAACTCATGCAATGAGCACAAGATCTGGTCCCACTGCCTGGATGCCTCCCAAACAGATCAAGCCAATCAACTGTCTCATCCATTCAGAGGGTCTGATCCAGTGGGGACCCCTCAGCCATTGGTTCACAGTTCATGTGTTTCCATTCATTTGGCTATTTGTCCCTGTGCTTTATCCAACCTTGGTCTCAACAATTCTCGCTCATATAAACCCTCCTCATTCTCGCTAATTGGACTCCCAGAGATCCACCCGGGGCCTAGTCATGGATTTCTGCATCCAGATCCCTCAGTAGTTGGATGAGGTTTCTAGCACAACAATTAGGGTGTTTGGCCATCCCATCACCAGAGTAGGTCAGTTCGGGCTGTCTCTCGACCACTGCCAGCAGTCTGTTGTGTGGGCATCTTTGTGGATTTCTGTGGGCCTCTCCAGCACCTTGCCTCTTCCCATTCTCATGTGGTCTTTATTTACCATGGTCTCCTATTCCTTGTTCTCCCTCTCTGTTGTTGATCCAGCTGGGATCTCCCGCTCCCCCAAGCTCTCTTTCCCTCAACCCTCGCCAGACAAATGGATGGATCTAGAAAAAATCATCCTGAGTGAGGTAACCCAGACTCAGAAAGACAAACATGGTATGTACTCACTCATAGCAAGATACTAGACATGAAACAAGGATGACTTGTCTGCTACTCACATCACCAGGGAGGCTACCTGGAAAACAGGACCCCAAGAAAGACACAGGGATCACCCAATGACAGAGAAATGGAATGAGATCTACATGAACAACCTGGACATGAGTGGCGGTAATGAAAAATAACTCTTGAAGATAATGATTCATGCACATTGTTTAGTGAGGGATCAATGTTTCTCAGTAAAGGCAAATAGAGTGTGGTGCTGATGTTTGTAGGGATGGGTATGAAGACAAAGAGACCAGTGAGTGCTAGCATGGATAGAGCACAATGACTCACTGTTTGAATGTCAAACACACCCCTTAAGAAGCAGTCCTAAATTGGAGAAAAAGAATAGGGATTATGAATTGAATTCACACATACAAAAAGAAAAAAAAAAAGAAAAGAAAAGAAAAAATGGCCCAGAAGAAGCTAGAAGTGAGTGTATTTAATTGAAAACAATTACACTGACATCAATGGAATGAGGTGGGTCAATTTTGAAAGAGAATTTTTTTTATAGAAACAATAAACATGTTTACTGAAATGGTACACTGACTGTGCAATCTTCTCTGTCCTTAAAGTAGCTGTAAATTTAATATAAGATTTTGAGAGATGAATTTTTTTCTGAAAAATTTAATGCTTGCATTTGAAATTCAGGGCAGTGAAGTAAATAACAGCCAGAATCCCTTCCAATGCAAATCCAACAGGAGTGTTTGGAATTAGAGAGATGGTACTGTCAGAGGATTAAAGCAACTAATTGTGAACAAGAAAAGACACAAAGGAGAACAATAAAATGGCATGACAAGAGAAGGGAATAGTATACTAGTCAATTTATAAGCGAGAGAGATCCTAACACTGAGACCCATTAGTTGCAAAATTGGAGATATTCTAAATCTGATAGTATTCCTCAGAATGTGGGTAGCAGATCATTATTCATCAATACATCGGCATCAGCATGAGGTTTGATAAGGATGCCCAGTGTCAGGGTCCACTTCAGAATCAGGACTTGATCAGAAAGTTGAATGGTTCTTGTGCACATTAAGGCTAAAGAAGCAAGCTCCAATTAACTGAAGAGTGAGAAAGAAAATCTAAGACTCATGTGATCAGGGACTTTTACATGTCTTATGCATTATGATAGCCTGATAATTTACAAAAGTGCATGATTCTTAGTGAATATACAATAAATATTTGTTGAAAAATGATGCAGCTTAGTTATACTTTCATCATTTAAAAAAATGAAAATTAAAATGTCACATAAATAGCTGATAGCATGGCAGTTCTGAAACAAAATTAATATCAAATCTTCAAGGTCTTCCTTAGTTATATGAAATTGTTCAATATTTTGGCTTTCAAATTTTCTCTTTATAATACTGAAAAGAGATTCAAATATCTGTAATGTTATCATAACATCATTGATCTCTAATAGAATATTGCTTATAGACTTGATATATTTCATGTTCTACTACAGATCTACTTTGTTCCATAAATAAAGGACTCATTCATTCATCTATTTATTTACAGAGCATTACTACTAAACTTTGTCAATTATACTCAATTTCTGGAGTAAGTGTGACTTATACAGTTACTTTCCTTAAATAGTTTTAAGTTTAGTAGGAAAATAAAGTTTTGTTTAAAAAAATTACTACTGTATGTGTTTGTATGTGAGAAGGAGAGGTAGAGAGGGACATTCGAATATCTTGGTTTGCCTCTTTAGGTCAGAGAACAATTGGTAGGATTTGCTTCTCTCCAACTACTATGGAGTTCAAGAATCATACTTCAGTTTTCAAGCTTGTAGGACAAATATCCTTACAACTGAGCCATCTGAATATCCTGAAATTAAAATTTAAAAAAATTAAAGCATTTATTTATTTTTATTTTGTCTATGTATGTGTTTTGCTTGCATGTATGTAAGTACACTATGTATGTGGCTGGTACCCGTGAGGACTGTACAGAGCACCAGATTTCTTGGAACTAAAGTTACAGACAATTATAGGCAAACATATACCTGCTGGGAACTAAATGCAGGTCCTGTATAAGAACAGCTAGTACTCTTAAGTGCTGAGCCATCTCTTCATTTTTGAAAACACATTTCTAGATAATTAACTGCACATGTTAAACAGAGGAGAATTAATTATGAAAAAAGAATTTACAAGTAAAATAATGAAAAAATATCAAGACCATACAAGATGAGGTCAAGTCTAAAGTTTGATTAATTTAACAAGTAAAATATAGCGAGCTGTTTGTATTCCAACAGCTTTATAGTTCTTTATAGACAGCAAAAAAATGAATTAGTAAGATTTTGATTCTTCATAGACCTTCATCTTCACACCAGAAAAGAATCTGAAAATGAAGGGGCTGGGTTTGCTGCAGTATGGGTAGTGGGATAGCCTGTGGCTGAGGAACACATTTCATATGCAGAAGCTCAGCAGCTGGATAACTAAAGGTCCTATCTGCAGTAGTGGGAGGTCAGAGAGTCCAGAGCCACAGCAGAACCCTAAGAGTCTTGGGGAATGAAATCATCCCTTAAAGCATGTGAGGACTCAGGGATGGCTGGGGAGAATCTCCTCATGTTCCATGAAGATCAGAGCTATAATGGTTTCTTTTCTATTACTGTGATAAAACACTCTCAACATAAACCACTCAGGGATGAAAAGGTATATGTTAGCTTATGATTTGTAAAATGTGTCACTAACTGAAGACCAAGTATTCAAATATATAAGCTTATGTGGGACATTTCTTGTTCAAGTCATCACTTTCTGGTTCTTTCATAGGCTCAAGACCATCTCATGATGCAAAATACGTCAGTCCAACTATAAAAGTTCCAATATTCTTTATTATCTGAATACTATTAAAAATCCAATAGTCTGAAGTCTCTTCAGAGACTCAAGACAATTTTTTAAATTTAACCTTCTGCTAAAACAAAACAAAATGAAACAAAAAACAAAAAACAGAAAACAAAAGAAAAACTTCCAGCATAGCATAGAATAAAATAGAACACACATTTCAGTTTCTAGATGAAGAAATGGGTCATAGTAAGGAAAGATTGGACCAAAGCAAGATGAAAGCCAACAGAGTATACACCAAATCCCATAGCTCCATGTCCAGCATATAGGGCTTCAGTTTTACAGGACCAAGATGACTTCACACATGCAGCTTTGCTGCTGCCACATACAACTGTCTCTTACCCTGGTGCTGCTCCCTGTATATAAAGCTCTTCTTGGAGGATGTCTCAGGGTTCTGTCTTCTCCAGAATCTTGTGGTTCTCCCTGTGTCCCAGGCTTTACCTTCACACCTTGCACAATGGATTCTCAGTGCCTCCTTGCAAGCCCTCCAACCCTGCCAGACAGCTCCTGGACTCAACAGCTCTGGCACCATGCAACCATGGAAGAAAAATCTCTACTTTGCCTCTTTCTTGTCCACATAAACCATTATATTGGTCTTTGACTGATATTTGTTAACTCATAATGTGTGATATAGTAAGATGTCGAGCGGCTAAACTTACTAAGCTCTCATTTTTCTATTAACAAAACCAAACCGAAACGCTTAGGCCTTTTTCTGGGTGTTATATGTCCATTATTTCTCAAGCAGAGCAACTGACTACCTCAGTTACTGAACAAGTCAGGCAGAGTTTAAACACCTTTCCCAGTGTCTTCTTCCCCCTGAGGACTTCAGTTGGTCATTATGTCAGCTAGGAACTGGTACTACTTCAGAAGGGTTTTCCTGCTTTATTGATAGGTCACCTGTGCAGACCTGGGCAGGCAAAGGCAGGCTTCACCTTTGATTTCTGCCTTGGTGTACCATGGACCTGTGCAAGTGGAATCCCCAGTAAGAGTGATCCCTGAGGCCAAGGAGTTCTATTAAACTGCAACAAGAATCGGTCAGCTCCTTGCTTCTGGGAAAATCCTACCGCTGTGACTAATAAGTATTTCAAAAGAAATAAACGAGCATGTCATTCATTCTAGGAGTACAGGATGAGTTGTGAGGGAGTTTTTTGGCCAGCAGGCCCTTTATTTCACCCTTAGTTACTGGATTCTTTCCCTCAATAATGCAAATTGCCTCACTACAGAATTAAATCCTTTTCCAACTACCACCATGGAAAATCTGGAGAGGAGTCACAGTGAATAGTGGGATAGATGCAGTGCTTGTTGTCAAGGAGAAAAGAAATAGGGTATTTGTGACAACCAAGTCAGCAGGGAGCTATGTCAGTGTTTATTATAATCTAATTATATAAATGTAGTTATAATTAAACAGTACAGGCTTAGAAATATAATGACCAATCTACATGTGTAACTACACAGGAAGACATTGCAACAGCTTCTCTCTAAAGTGTAGAAGATATTCGTTTACCACTATTGCCACTAATCCTTTATATCATTACTTTTATTCCATCACAAAGCAGACATAAAAGAAAATGAGAAGACTGTTAGTACTTTATCTTTGGTGTGTCTTAGTTGTTAGAGCCTAGTTTTCTTCAAATACAGGTTTTTCTGGAAGGCAACATGTGACTACTTCCCAAGAAATTACTTCATCCTGCTTCAAACTTCCTAAATTTCTTGTAAAGCATTTGTCATTGATTATATTGACTTTGATCTCCAGATATCTTTGCATGTATCTAACTTCTAATGGATGAAAACTAAGGTTAGATCTGTGTTGAGGGCATCATTTTTTCCTTTTCGTAAAATTGAAAATAGATACTTTTCATTTAATACATTCTGGTTACTATTTCCCCTCCCCCAAACTCCTCCCAGATCTTCCACACTTCCCCATGGACCCAAATCCACACCCATTCTTCTTCTCTCATTAGAAAACAAGCATTCTAAAAATAATAATAATAAGATAAACAAATAACATAAAGGAAAAACAGGAGCCAAAGAAAAAGCACAAGGGACACATCTGGACACTGAGATGCACACCTTTGTATACATAGAAAACCCATAAAAACAGTTGAAAACCGTAATATATAAGCAAAAGATATTTAAGACCAAAACAACTAAGGGTATTACTTTTGAATGCTTTTCCCATGCTAGGCATTAAGTGCATATGCATTAGCATTTTAGAAAAATGAGTAAAGTTTAAAAACCAAGGAACTATATCATTTCTCTTATTTTGTCAGTTGTAATTTAAATTAAATCTCACTTTCTGAGCTATGATTCACATAACTTTTCCTATTTATGTTCCGCCAACTTTTTCTTAGTGGGTTCAGATTGCGTCATAATAACAGGCAAAACACACAAAAATCAGCAGAGGGCATAAGGTGTTTCTTAATGTTGTTAAAGGGGTGCCTGTGACTGGTCCATTGAGGGTCATTTTGATGTTCTCGTAACTGGCTTTTCAACACCATTCTCTTGTATACCAGGTATCAGAGACTACAATAAAACTCAGCTGTTTTCTGTGTGCCTGTGACTCATATGGAGGGGTTGATTTACCTTCCAACAATTAGTTTCCTTAGCTTTGACATACCTGTAACTATAGATCAGACATCTTCCATCAGCTTAGGCTATGGAGACTGAAGCTTGAGAAATTCTCTATGTTAACCCTGTTTCTGCCAATTGAAAGAATTTGAACACAAACACAAAATATATACTCCTGTGATTTATGCCATTGCTGCCAAACAGAATGATTCACAAAATACCTACATCTATTTATATCTAATTTCTATACTGTCTGCTTTAAAAACACACAATAAAATGTAAAGAACATTAACAAGTAAAGAAAAAATAGTTTGGTATTATGTTACATACCCATGATAATCCAACTCAGGTCCTCAGACAGTTCTTTAAGATTAGTTCTGATGTCCTAAGTAAAATGAAGAGCAAGATAATTCATATACATATCAGTGTAAAGAAAATATTTTTCTGTTTTTAAGAAAATTTTTTTTAATTCAAAACTCAAATTGGGTCCTGAATGTCCATGAGAGGAGGGACATTGTAAACAGAATCACTGATCAAGACATTTATAATAGACAGAAAAATTCCATATTAAGATTTGAATAGCTAAAGCAGCCCTACAGTAGTTCAGTGCTCACCTGTAAGAGAACAGTCTCTCTCTCTCTCTTTCTGAGATGGGGTTTCTCTGTGTAGTTTTGGTGCCTGTCCTGGATTTCACTTTGTAGAGCAGGTTGACCTTGAACTCACAGAGATCCACCTGGCTCTGCCTCCTGAGTACTGGAATTAAAGGCATGTGCCCATGCTGCCCATTCTGGTTTTTCTTAATCCCTTCAAAGGTTATTTGAACATTTAAGACAAAATAATATAATGTGGAATTTACCATTTGCATTTAAATTAGTTATTAGATAAAAGTAAAAAAAAATAAGGTAAGGACTGATTTCATTTGAATATTATTTATATTTTATGGAAGGAATAGATGTGAACTCTGTTAATGTGATAGGTTGATAACATGTTGTATTTCTGAAGTAAGACAAGAGAGAAAAAGAGAGATGCGCAGTGACTAAAGGATGAAGAACACAGAAAATACTGAAGATACAGTACAAAAAACAAAGCACAAAAGGATTTAAAGAAAAAACATAGAAACCAATTAAACAATCAAGCAAACATCCAGTTGAAACACCCCAACAACATAATGTTGATAATTACTTTACAGATGAGTGAGTATTATCAGTAAAGACACACAGGGTAAAGAAAGGAACGAATGGATCATGGACACTCTCAAGCCTACTTCTGCATGTATAACTATCTATCACTTTGTACAAGTTCAAGTAAAAAAGGCAAAGGACATCAATATGAAACCCTTGACCCTGTAATTGCTAGGAAATATAGGCAGTACCTTATAAGATACAGGTGCAGGAAAAGACTCTCTAAGTCGAACTCCATTCACATAGAAAGAAAAAACAAAAATTAGTAAATGGAACTTTGTAAAACTATAAAAAGTCGGGCGTTAGTGGCGCATGCCTTTAATCCCAGCACTCAGGAGGTAGAGCCAGGTGGATCGCTGTGAGTTCGAGGCCAGCCTGGGCTACCAAGTGAGTTCCAGGAAAGGCGCAAAGCTACACAGAGAAACCCTGTCTCGAAAAACAAAACAAAACAAAACAACAACAAAAAAAGCCTTTTATACATTTAAGAAAACAATTCATGGAGTTAGCAAGAAGTCCACAGAATGGGAAACTTTACCAGCTATATATCTGATAGAGGATTATTACTTGAAATATACAAAGAATTCATAAAACAAAGAATCAAAAAAAAACAAATAACCCAAATAAGTAATAGACTACAGATTTTAATGAAGAGCTCTTAAAAGAAGAAACTAAAATGGTTAAGAAATATGTCACCAAGTATTTAACATTCAGAGTAATTAGAAAAGTGCAAATTAAAACAACTTTGAGATTTCATATTGCCCTGTCTTTCTATTGCTCCCAGTACCCTTTCCTCCAACTTGGTTGCTTCATCCAACCTTGATATGAGAGTTTGTGCCTAGTTTTATTGTAACTGGGTATGCTGTATTCAGTTAACATCCCTGGGAGGGAAATGGAGGAGTGGAGGGAAAGAAAACTGTGGTCAGGATGGGGTGTATGAGAGAAGAATAAATAGATAGATGGTAAAAAAGATAGATAGATAGATAGATAGATAGATAGATAGATAGATAGATAGATAGACTAATATCAGAAAGACAACTAATAATAAACTCTGGTGAAAATGCAAGGAAAGGGTAACATTATTTCTCTATTGGATGACAAACTTGTGCAGCTACGATGGACATCAGTGTAGAGAATATCCAAACGCTTAAAATAGACCTCCCATTGGACCTTGCTATACCCCTCAACACATGTCCAAAGGACTCTATGTCCTCCTGCCCAGACACTTACTCATTTGTGTTCATGGCTGTTCTATATGCAATAGCTAAGAAACAGAAACAACCTAAACATTCTTTAAGTTATGAATTAATAAGGAAAGTATCGTATATATAAACATTTAGATTCATTTAACTGTAAAGAAAAATAAAGTCATGAATCTTTCATGTAAATGGGTAGAAGTAGAAAATGCACTGAGTAACTCAAAGACAAATGCTATATTTGTGGATCCTAGCTCCCAATGTAGAGACATATGTAGAGCTCTCACTCTTCATTAAAGAAGCTTTATTTTATAGAAGATAAAGATTACTACAGAAATCCAAAATAGGTCAAAATGCAGGAAACTGACTGCTGAGTGCCAAACACTCCATCGATACATGTACAACACAATCACTACACCTAAGGATCAAGGAATATTAACAAAACAGGGCAGATAGAATGTAAATACCAGACCAGGATATGTGCTGTAAAATATTTTATCCTATATATAAGGAAGATGTTTCCATAAATTCTCAGCAATTTGGGCACCTGCACAAGACCTGTACAGTAGCCATACCCGTTGACATACCAAAGTGGATGGGGGAAATCTCAGAGAAGGCCCCACATCTAGATGAGATGGTATAGGCAATTAATGACTGCTGAGAGAAGAATCAGGTTTTTTCCAAGGATAAACTGATAATATCTGATTCCAAGTAGTCAGACCTAAACACCTATACATACGAAGAACACTCAATGGAATCAAAAGGGTGTGTGTGTGTGTGTGTGTGTGTGTAACAAAGATAATTAAAATAAAAGAGGTCATGAGTTGAAGAAAGAATTGTGGAACAGGAAGAGTTGGGACCTGGAAGTAGAGGGGGAATGGAAATAAAGTAAATATAATACAATAGGAAAAATTCTAAAAAAATGTAAATTAAAAATATTTTCATATGTCTGATAAAAACATAGCTTGAAAGGAAAATGAAGGCTCGAAGGATAATGCACATAAAATAAATAAAGAAAATACAGGAAATAAGCTATGGTTATATTAATATTAGACAAATTTAACTTAAATGCTAAAGATATTACTAGAGAAAATACAAACATTCATAAATAGGCATTTGATTCAGAGATATAAAAATTGTAAGTGTCAAAATATGTGGAGAAAAGCTACAAGATCTAAAGGCAAAACTAGATAAGGGAGAGACCATATTCAAAAATTTTAAATCACTCCCAGGAGGGATAGCATTTTGAAAAATCTAAATTTTATAGATGACTTTTTGATGATAGCAATAAAAATAAGACAGAAAGAGCATATATGTCTTAACAAAAGGAATTACCCAGTATTGACTAATGTAAGATTCTCACAAAAGAAAAACTGTAGAACATTTGAATTCAAATTTAGCAAATGCACTTTAAATGCCTGTATTAGTAGAGTAAGATGCCTAGTTCAATGATTGGCAAAATTATGAAGAAGTTTTATTTTAAAAAGTGTAAATAGGATAACCTCCCAAAAGCTAGTCACAAACAAATTCATATGGTTTGTGTTTATTTTAAAGTTTAAGACCAGTGAAAACTTCGATGAAAATTGATACGAGAGCTGCCAAGGGTTGAGGATCATTGAAATAGGGCACAAAGGAGCTCCCAGGATTAATGAAAATATTCTATAACTTGCTTAAGGTCTTTGATATTCAGGTATATTCATTTGCAAACACTTTTATGGAACTACATACTTATAGAACACACACTTAGTTGTGAATTAAAATGGGGAGAAATGTTGCCAAAGTGCCTTTGCCCTCTGAACTAGCTCATGAGAAAAAGCAAAACTGAAAATGAGATAAAGCCAAATTATATTTCCAAAAGAAAGATAATCAAACTCTCCAGACTGACACTTAATGACCCCAAACTTTAAAGGCTTCCAAGATCACATGCATTGGGAGGATTTTGATTTAAAGCTAACACCAGGGATTGGGTGACAACAAACACAAAATCTTTTCTTACAATGGTACAAATGCAGACCTTTCCAAAAGTTTGCTCCTACTGACTTCATTTTTACAGAGATGTTTGCTAGTCATAGAAGGTTTCATTTCAAAAGTTGTCAGCTGATTTCAGAAGCAGGGCATCAGGACAAGCTTGCATGCTCCCCCAAAAAATGGTGGAACCGATCTTTAGAAAATGGCTGTAGTTTTATCCATTTGAACATGTAAGCCCACAGCCATTATCTAATTTTTGACCAAGACAATGTTGAGTAGTTTGTTAATGCACTAGCTGAAGAGTTTTCGCCACTGTGGTTATAATCCCTTTTCAGAATTCAGTAACATCCTGTAGTAGCTGAAGCAAAAAGCACATAGTCGTTAATTAAGGGCATGTACATCTTCCTTATACTTAAAACTAAGTGAGATTTAGATTGGAAAAATAAAATATTAAGAGGATTCTATTTGTATTACTTGGAGCACAAATTCATTCTTAATACTTAATTTGCATTCCTAAATAATTCCTAAATCATTTTAATCACTTTTACATATTTCCTTTCTTGTAAGCTTGAACAGACTGCAAATGTAGGCACAGGGTAAGAAACAGTATTTTGAGGAATCCTTGTTCAATGAAACCAGCAGCAATAAAAACAACAAAAGAAGTGTTACCTGAATGGCATTAGCCTAAAAAAGTCCAACAACTTATTTTTGAAGCTATCATGAAAAATAAACTGGGGTTCGAACAGGCCAAAGACCTGTGCTGGCCTTGCTTTTAGTAGGATCACAATACTTTAAGAGCACATTCTTTCCTGCTCACACAGCAGCAATAACTATCTCTGGGTATTTTAAAGTGTACATTATGTGTTTACATCTTGCAGCATTTCTCAATTTCCACATAAAGTAGTCATCTCGTGCTTGACCCTACAGCCTTTCCTCTTGCACTGCTCCCTGGAAGGCCTTAATGACTTCACTAAGAGCTCGAGACCCTGGCCCCACGAGGAGTGCTTCCAGCATTGGGCTGCGCTCCAGAAGAAGTAGTCATGCAGTAGAAGTCAGATGTGAGTCAAACAACAGACTCAGAGTAGTTCTTTCGAACACACACAGCAATATTTATTGTAATATTCCCTTGCCTCCTGAATCCTTTTCTCACATATATCAGTAACAGACATGTACTAAAGACCTTGTAAGTGACGAAGCTGAAAAATATGGAAACTTTAGTTTGTTTCAAAGCAATTAAACTCCAGTGGATTTGAACCAGGTGAAGAGGGGGAAAAGTTACAGTTTGAAGCTGTAGTAAACAAAGTATAATAGATGTACTTTCAGAAGATTAATATTTGTCCACATCTTATATGTATTTATTCTTTGTCCATTTATTCTAGTAAGAGCTGGTGACAGTCATTTATTTACTTGTCTCTCTTTTGTTGTTTTTTAAATGCTAGGAAATATTGCAGGCATTCTCTTTCAAATTCATGGCCTCTTCTTTCATTGTTATTGCATGCAAATATGTTACATGTAAATATACATATATTCCAAAATATAATCTACTTAGCCTTTACAGTAACAATTGTATGTATATTTTCAGGACTGACCATCTGGTCCAGAATAAACAATTATCTCCTACAACCAGATTTCCTCAGTTGCCTATTCCTTGTGTTGGATAGAGGCCTTGTAGGTTTTCCCTATCCACTTGTCCATTAGTGTAGTTCTTGTTCAGCTCACACATGGACATTTATGTTGATGAGACCTTATGAGTAGAGCTCAATCACACTTTCAGTAAAGTTGATATTTTAGTAAATCTGTTTCAAAGGTGTTAACATATTTAATGCAAATTATTTTGTTCACTTTATGAAAGTTGTGAGTGTGCCGCTTTAGTCATTAATTAAATATCTGCTGTTGCTAGACTATGTACTCAGGAAGTTTTAGAAATTTGTGCAAAAATTAGGAGGGGCTGAGGTTGTGGCTCCATGGATAGAGTGTTTGCCTATCATGTACAAAGACCTGGGTTCTATCACCAGTACCCCAGAAACTGGGCATGGCAACACACACCTGAAATCTTAGCACTCTGAGGGTAGACACAGGAGGATTGACCTGGAGTTTAAGACCATCCTTAGCTATAAAGAGAATTCAAGGGCAGGTAAGACATATGACAATCTGTCTCAAAATAAATAAACAGAAATGATCATGAAATAACAAAATACCTCCAGTTTAGTAAAGAAAATAAGGATATATAATTGTGGTCTGTAAATATTTACCACCACCCAACTCTGGGGGTGATTTGCTTCTACTCATTCAAACACTATTTTCCACTTTTTGTTTCAGCCAAATTCATTCATTTAACAAATATTTGAACAGTCTCAATAAGCATTGAACAATCTTTAGCTGCTGCTACTAAAGCAGTGAATAAAGTAAGGACCCATTCAAGACCTTGTCCCGGGCTTATGCCACATTTCTTAAGAAAAATGGGAGAGAGAGAGAGAGAGAGAGAGAGAGAGAGAGAGAGAGAGAGAGAGAGAGAGAGAGAGAGAGAGAATTTGTATTTGAGAAGGTCATCAGCTTAATGAAGGAAAGTGCAGTTAAGAATTGAAGAAAATGGTACTGGAGTATTGTCTCAGAGGTTAAAAGCCCTTGGTGCTCCTGTGGAGGAGCAGGGTTCTGATCTGAGCACCCATATCAGTCACTAACAATCATTCTTAACTCTAGTTCCAGGGATCCAGTGGTATCTTCTGGTGCCTATGGGCACCAGACAAACACACAGTATACACAAAAGCATGAAAGGAAAATACTCATGTACTAAAATAAAAAATAAATCATTTTAAAAATGAATTGAAGATATGTTGGGATGTGATGTTATTTATATTTATCAGCTAGGGTATTTTTTCTTTATTCTGATTTATGGGGTTCTAAATTAAGTATGGAAATAAGCCAGGCATGTACCATGGGATACAAGATGGATAAATAGCCCTGCATATCTGCATAAGTGGAAAATGGAATGCTGTTTTATTGAGATGATATAGATTGAGGAATTAAAATTTGAGGAAACATTATGGGACATTTTGAACACCATTTCTTTAGTGTCTTGTTAAAATCAGAGTGAAGAAGTCAGGTGAAGTAGGCTTTGCATATGTGGACTTGAAGTTGAGAAAAGTTTGCTTTCATTTAAAGACATGAAGTTGTATTATATTTTCTAATAATACTTCACTTAATAATTTAGATTTTCCTGATGTTCTGAGCTGTAGGCTGTATCCAACACCTGACCATGTCCCGGGCTTATGCCACAAAGCTATTCAGACCTTCCCCAATGGGCACCAGTTCCCCCGGGAGATTTTCTTACTGAGTAATAGCTTCTATCACTATTCTTTTTTTTCCAATTTCATTTTTTTCTACTTCCAAAGTCCTGTTTTTTTTTTTCCTCCTTAAACAAACTTTCCATGTTAAGTACTCTCTACTATTTATGTTATGGACAGTTGGTGAGCTAGACTACAGTTGTGTTGATATAAGTAATTGATAGGGGAAATGTCCAGTTACTGCAGATTTAGGAGAGAAATAGAAACATATGACATGTTCATTGACATGTTGACATTTGTTCAAACACTCTTGCTTTTAAGGGGCATAGGAAGTAGAAGGAAAAAAGGAGGCAGAGAGACATTTCCTTCATTTTGATGAAGTTTATTGGGACAAGCATTTCAATGAGATCTATCTGGTAGTGAGAGAGTGATTAGTGTGAATGAACATGGAAATGTGAGGAATTCTTTTTATGAATAGGTATTGTCTTGTGAATAAAGAGGAAGATTGATATTCAAAGCATGAAGTTGTGAAATCATTTTTTAGAGGGGAAGCCTGAGTAACTAGATAGACTTGCTTGAGCTTCATACTCATGTGTCATAGACTAAGATGCAGCTCTTTAGGATGTGCATCTACTATTTTTGATCAAGCTTATTCCTAAATATGCATGTCAACTGATTCAAAATTTGAATTTTTACAAAGTTGGAATTTTTACCTAGGTAACTAGGAAGGTGGGATTGTAAATTTGAACAATGACTGTAAAGGGGAAAGAAGTATTAATATAAATCAACTACAGGATCCAATGAATCCAGAGTAGCTGAGGTTGATGCTGAAAGAGAAATATGTCATGACAAGATGGAGCTGGTTCTAGAGAGTAGGATGACACAGGGCAAAGACTACTCTCCCTTTTCTGACATTTGAAAGTTGGAAACTTTCTTTTTTAACAGCATTTGGCATGTTCTTGATCTACAATAGTCAGTCTGCTTTTATTCAGTTTCAGTTAAGCATGATTCAAATTCTTTCTTCAAGATAGTACCAGATACCATCAAGTCATTACAATAGTAGATGTTCGTGACTATTTCCAGAAAAATGTTATATATCTTGACTCTCTCACTCTCCAACTCTTGTGTAGGCTGTTGGAATCTAAAGTCATACTAAGTGTCAGTATGCCTACCATTAATACAGATTTGGTAAATATTTATTGACCATTGATTCTTGTTTGACTCGTGGCACAATTATTAAGCCGTTAAACTCTCTGAATTTTATGAGTGAAATAATTTCTTCTTTCCAGAGAATTAAGATTGAAAATAAAGTGACATCATTCCACTACCAAAACTGAAGTTGATAAAAATATCTGTGACTACCTGTATATTCTTTTCCTTCAGAATAAGGGAAAATGCAAAGAAACTAAGAATATTAGCAACCATTGTGTGTGTGTGTGTGTGTGTGTGTGTGTGTGTGTGTGTGTGTGTGTGTGTAAGTGGATTTCAATCCTTACGGCATAGCTCTGAAAATAAAATAATTACAGCTTTTAAAATAATTAAAGCATTTAAAGAAGTGTTACCAAAAATCAAATAATTTTAATCTTTTTCACCATTTATCTTGGTTAACCTTCAAAAGTGTACAAATAAATGTTATCTGCTGCTGGTACAATTTTCTTCAGTCTGATGATATGGAAGTTGTAACAAGGAACCAACTCTGTCTTCAGGAAGGGAGAGAAGTTTGTGTAATTATGAGTGGGGCTAATATATTACATTTTCTGAAGCAAACACAGTTTTTCTCACACTAATACTCCATTTAAATTTAGCTATGCAGCCTCTTAAAGACAGATATGAATATTAAGTATCAAGTTGTTTTCAACTGCTCATAAAGAAATTCTAAAAGAAAAAAAAGTGAACCAAGCAAAATAATCCTCAGTAATATAGCCTGGTATTTTCCTCCAGCAACATTGAGCCAACACGATTTTTAACAGTGATGAATGCAGCTGTCACTCTGAGGATGCTGTATAGAATTTTGGGTGGAGGGAATAAGTGATAAAGTATTACGGAACAATATGTTTATGTGCTGTACTAGTTCTAGAGTAGCATTTCTCAGTCTGTAGGTTGGGTATCCTTTAAGGGTTGAACAACCCTTTCACAGGTGTCACATGTCAGATATCCTGCACATCAAATATTTACAGTACAATTCATAACAGTAGCAAAATTACAGTTATGAGTTAGCAATGGAATAATTTCATGAGAGATATTATGAGAGATTTGAAGGAGATTTATTAGAATGACTTAGGAGCCGTGGTCTAGATAATCCAACAATGGCTGGCTATAAATGGAAAAGCCAAGAACCCAATAGTTGCGGTAGTTGTTCAGTCCACGAGACTGGATGCTTCTTCTGGTTGTCAGTGTATGCTATAATCCTGAAGAAGTAGGCTTCAATGCCAGTGAAGGAATGGACATGAAAGCAAGCAGGAAGAGCAAAGGCATCCTTCTTCCATGTCCTTATACAGGCTTCCATCAGAAGGTGTGGCTTAAATTAGAGGTGGATTTTCCCAGCTCAAAAAATCTGGATTAAAGCTGTATCTTTTTACCTGAAAGATCCAGATTAGAAGTTGATCTTCCTACTTGATATTAAATATTCAGATGTAGTCAAATTGACAACCAAGAATAGCCATTGCAGATATATTCGGAATTTATTTCTAAAGATCAGATTCAAAACTTGAAGGCTATGAATAGCATTAATAAAGCCAAGGTGTTATTGCTAATTCAAGGTATAAAACAAAAAATATAAATAGTAAACCAGAACAAAATAATGAACAGTATTGAAAATACAAAATTATGTTAAGCTCAAATATAATCTTTATGTATCTTTTTGCCTTTGACTAATTTTTAAAAATAATAATTTATTTAATATTAATATTTCCCTCCCTGCTCTCCTCATAGTCTATTCCCCGCCATCCTCCTCTCTTCCCCCTATCCACTCTTCCTCCATTTCTATCCAGAAACGGGCAGGCCTCCCATGGATATCAGGCAGCCATGATATATCAAGTTGCAGTAAGACTAAGCCCCTCACCTTGTATTAAGGCTGGGCAACGTGACCCAGCATGAAGAGTAGGGTCCCAAAAGCCAGTAAAAGAGTCACAGACAGCCCCTGCTCTCATTGTTAGGAGTCCCACAGGAGGCTGTGCTATACCATTGTCATATACATGCAGAGGGCCTAGATCAGTCCCATGCAGGCTTCCTGGTTGTTGATTCAGTCTCTGTGAACTCCTGTGAGTCCAGGTTCGTTAATTCTGTGTATTTTCCTATGATATCTTTGCTCCCACTCTCCCACTCCTACATTTCTTCCTCCCTTTCTTCAGCAGGATTCCCTGAGGAGCTTGGTCTAATGTTTGACTGCGAGTCTCTGCAACTGTTTTTCCAATTCTGTGAATATAGCAGAATATTGTTAGGCATCTTTACATTGACTTTTTTTTTTTCTTTTCCTGTTTGGTTCTTTCCTAGGACTCTGGGCCATCCAGCCTCTGGTACTTGTGCTCCAGGCTGTGTCAGTGGTGGGCTCACTCACGTGGCATGGATCTCAGGCTGGACAAGTAATTGGTTGGTTAGTCCCACAATGTCTGTGCCATCTTTACCCCAGCATATCCCATAAGCAGGGCAGACTTTAGGTCAAAGGTTATGTGGCTCATTTGGGGTCCCAGTCTCTCCACTGGTAGTCTCACCTGGTCACAGGAGATTGCCGGTTCCTGGTATGTATCCCCTGTTGCTAGGAGTCTTAGTAGGAGTCATCCTTGTATATTCCTAGGAGTTTCCCTACACCAGGTTTCTACCTGACCCTGAAATGAACCCCTTTGCAGTCCTTTCTTTAGTACTCCACCTCACCTGATTCTTCATGTTCTCATCCCCACTAGCCCCCAGGCAACCACAAAATCTCTTCTATTTCCCCTTCCCAGGGAAATCTGAGTGTCCTCCCTGAGCCCTTCTTGTTACCTAGCCTTTCTGGATCTGTGGATTGTAGCATGGTTATCTTTTATTTTTCAGCTAATATCCATTTATAAGTGAGTTATACCATGTTTGTCCTTCTGGGTCTTGGTTATTAAACTCAGGATGTTTTTCTAGTTCCATTCATTTTCCTTCAAATTTCATGACATCATTTTTTTTTTTTTTTTTTGGTTTTTTCGAGATAGGGTTTCTCTGTGTAGCTTTGCGCCTTTCCTGGAACTCACTTGGTAGCCCAGGCTGGCCTCGAACTCACAGAGATCCGCCTGGCTCTGCCTCCCGAGTGCTGGGATTAAAGGCGTGCGCCACCACCGCCCGGCGACATCATTGTTTTTTATCTATTCTTCAGTTGAGGGACATCTAGGTTGTTTCCAGGTTCTGGCATTACAAATAAAGCTGCTATGAATATAGTTGAGCAAGTGTTCTTGTAGTATGATTGAGCATCCTTTGGGTGTATTCCCCAGAGTGGTACAGCTGGGTCTTGAGGTAGATGGATTCCCAACTTTGTGAGAAACTGCCATATTGATTTCCAAAGTGGTTATATGAATTCACACTCCCTCCTGAAATGGAGGAGTTTTCCCTTTGCTCCAAATCCTCTCACATATAAGCTGTCATTTGTGTTTTTGATCTTAGCCATTCTGACAGGTATAAGATGAAATCTCAGTGTTGTTTTGACTTGCATTTCCCTGATGGCTAAGGATGTTGAACATTTCTTTATGTGATTCTCTGCCATTTAATATTCCTTTGTTGAGAATTCTCTATTTAGATCTGTACCTCATTTTTAATTGTATTTAAATTGGTTTGTTGATGTCTAGTTTCTTGAATTGTTTATGTATTTTGGAAATCAGCCCTCTGTCTTTTCCCATCCTGTAGGCTGACACTTTGTCCTGTTGATGGTGTCCTTTGCCTTGCAGAAAATTTTCAGTTTCATTTATTAATTGTTGACCTTAGTGCCTGTGCTATTGGTGTCCTGTTCAGGAGGTTGTATCCTGTGCAAATGTGTTCAAGGCTATTTCCCAATTTCTCTTCCATAAGGGTCAGTGTATCTAGATTTATCTTGAGATCTATGATGTGATTGGACTTCAGTTTTGTGTAGAATAGTAGATAAGGATCTATTTGCATTCCTCTACATGGGGACATCCAGTCAGACCAGAATCAGTTCTTGAAGATGTTTTCTTTTTTCCATTGTATAATTTTGGCTTCTTTGTCAAAAATCAGGTGTCAATAGGTGCATAGATTTACATCTTGTTCTTCAATTCTGTTGATCCACCTGTCTGTTTTTATGCCAATACCATATGGTTTGTATTACTATATCTCTGTAGTAGAGCTTGAAATCATGGATGGTGATACCTCCCAAAGTTCTTTTATTGTACAGGATTGTTTTAGCTGTCCTACGCTTTTTGTTTTTCCATATGGAGTATTGTTCTTTCAACGTCTGTAAAGAATTGTGTTGAGATTTTAATGGGGATTGCATTAAATCTGTAGATTGCTTTCAGTAAGATGGCCAGTTTTACTATGTGAATTCTACTGATGATTCATGAGCATGGGAGATCTTTCCATCTTCTTCTCTAATTTCTTTATTCAAAGACTTTGAAGTTCTTGTCATACAGGTCTTTCCCTTGCTTGGTTAAAGTTACACCAAGATATTTTATATTATTTGAGGCTGTGATAAAGGGTGTCATTTCCCTTATTTCTTTCTCATGTCATTTATCCTTTGTATATCAGAGGGCTACTGATTTCCTTTTTCAGTTATTCTTATATCCAGGCCACTTCACTAAAGGTGTTTATCAGTTATAGGAGTTTCCTGGTAGAATTTTTGGGGTTGTATATGTATTATCACATCATCTGTGAATAATGATACTTTGACATCTTCCTTTCCAATTTGCA